>NW_023503007.1:2525443-5050887 GCF_014461135.1 Mycena indigotica | reverse complement strand
ACACTGCGGGCAATGGAGCATATTCCGCCCTGGAATATGTTGAGAATATTATGAATATTACAGGGTGTATTCATTCCATCTTCTAGGCTGGAATATGACAGGAATATCCGTGGAATATTCTCAATTTTCTCACCATCTGTCATATATATGACAGCCCGGAAAATGTTGGGCAGATCCGTGGAATATTCTTAATCTGCCACATGTTTTCATTCAATATTCCGGCCTGGAATATATCACATGTTCCAGGCTGGAATATTGTGACCAGATTCTGGGACTATCATTGATTGGGATTCTGATTGGGATTCTATGATTAACTCCATTTAAGCAACCACATACTACATGACTACTTACATGCTTAGTACGTACTTAGATACCATGAAATTTAACCTAACCACCCCCACACATAGTCCACAAGCAAGAACTTACCTGGCTCGTTCTTGTGCGAGTCGTTCTTGCTCGTTCGCGGCAACAGCTGGCTGCAACAGTAGATTTCAGTACAGCAAGCGATACAACAACACAACAATACGATAGCAAGTCGTCAACACAAACAAGCAAACAAACACAATTTATATGTCCGTCTCAGAGTCGCACGAAGCTAGCAGTACATCACACCCACGGGCGTACTTCCCCGCCACCAATCAAGGTCCATGGGTTGACTGCAACGACGAAGTACGGCCCAGGTGATGAATTTGTGTTCCGACAAGGGCAAAACGGCCAAATCGACGGCAATTTTTCCGGTTGCGTAGTCCAGAGTCTCGATCGGATTCACTTCCCACATGTCCATCCCCTGCACTTCCAGAATATTCTCAGCCCAGACGCCCTCAATCCGGAGAGGCTCGCATTCAAAGTGGTAAACCACAGATAATGGCATCAAGCTAGTCTCGATTGCCATTGAAGCCATCTCCTTGACTTTTGTGAACGCAACACTTTCGAAGTAGTGCTGAAACACCTGACGCATGTACCTGCGCTCCAGGTTGGCAATGCCCCAATGTTCCGCATCTGGATCATGGTCAGCAACATGAAGGACTGTAGGGTAAAACTAGACGCACGCTGCCAGTGCTGCGACAGCGTCGGGCAGCACAATCTATGTGCTCGTAGTCCCCGCCGCTGGCACACTTCATCGCAGTAGTACATTTGTAGACAAGCGGAGCAAGCTTTCAGATCGTTTTTCGATTTGACCGCCTTGCACTGGAAGCTGGTAGTAAGATCCACGAGAACGCTGACTGACACCGACACTCACAGATTGGCAAATTCCTCTTCTATTTTCAGCGCTATCCTTCGAGCCTTCGATGAGATTAAACAATTGCATCTGAGTCATCGAGCTGTCAGGTAATGCCGCCTGCACCCCAAGGATAGTCCACGTACATTTTGCTTCACGTGTGAGCACAAGCGCCTCAAGACTGCGTTTGAACCGTTGTAGTTTTCGAATATTGAAGATCTAGCGTTGAGAGCTTTCACGAGCCGTGGATTCCATATCGACATCGCCAACGCACAGTAAATCACCTCAACCAGGTCTTCCCTTTGGCTGTCGAAACACGTTGAAAAATCGAGGTAGCGCAGAAAAATCTGGACCCCTGATGCGACGCCAGTACCAATAAGCATCGGAATGCCGAATTGAAGGTAGGACTTTTGCTCTTCCGCTAGCCTCAAGAACGTAGCCACTGCAGCATCCATTGCCAATGACATGTCCGGTTCGCTGATTTGCGCGCGGTCGGAGTCCAGCAGCGCCACCAACATATGGAACAGCCTTTTGTATAGATTCTGGGCAACCAACGCATCATGTAGTTGAGGGTCGGAGATCCCTCCGTCCTTGTAGATCCGGTATGTAAAGCCCAAGACCTGCATAATCATCTCAGGCAGTCCCCAGTGGTGTTCGGATTCCGGCGAGGCACAGATAGCTAGCGCAATATCGATCGCCTGTATGAGACGTTTGGCGAGCACGGTAGGTCCCTTGTGACTCAGGAGGCCTGATATGGCGATTATGTGCGGTTTGGCCAAGTAACCCATCAGGCGCAGAGTGCCTATTCCAAGTACAGTGATCTTGTTGTCGGTCACCCCCGTTGTCGCGCGGGCGCGAGTGCGACAAGAATTCAGCGACAAGCTGTATGTCAGCTAACAAGACTGCAGATAAACCAGATATGAGTCGAACAGCCCTCTTCTGAGTCTCCGACTCTGCCTCGCTCTTGAAGTTGCTTTCGTCTGCAATCGGCGCCAGTACGGCTGCGATATCGGTGAATCGTATGAGCGCACAGCCGGTTACGGTCTGGATTTCTTCTCGAGACGCAGGACCTTCGACAGCTTTACCTTGCGAGTCCACAGCATGCGTCGGCAGTTCCAGATCGGCTCCAAACCATACCAAGTTGAGTCTCCACTTCCAGAACGAGGGCCATGCTTCAACTGCCTCTAGCTCTGGCACGCACTTATGTTGGGCAATGAGACCCATGAGCTCCCACACTATCGCATACTCTGTCTGTCGGGCGGCCCAGATGGCGTTCGGAATTTTCGAGTCAGCATCAAAGCCTGGTTCGTTTCTCTAGACGGAGCGGTTGCTCGGGCATGTTTGAGGAGTTCAAGTAGGATTGAAACCATGGCCACACTGAAGTCCAGGGAGTCCCCGAAATTTTTGGCGCCGAAGTTCTCAGTCGGCTGTATTCTGCATAGAATAAATGAAGGCGAGTATTGAACGGGGAATTCTAAGGAAACAGCAGCTGAATTATGGCACTTCTATAGCTGTCCAATCGTATTTCTTACCCAGAGTGGCTCAGACATGAACGCGAAAAACTCAAGAAAGTCACTCGTCACACCATCAAATTACATAATTTGATTGGAAGACTCAACCACAAAACTTTGAATCAGTAATTCATTGTCTGTAAGTCCATCGAATGCACCATTCAAAACACCTTCATCCTCCTTGACACGCCGAACTTGAATGCTTTTGGTTATATAATTAAGGTGAGTTCGTGAACTTGCTCGAAGAATGGGATACCTTACCAAGATTTGAAGCTGGCAAGCTGCAGGCTGCAACAATGACGATTCCGGCCTGCTAAATGTGCCAAATGCTTTTGGTAAAGGTGAGCTCATGCATCATGAACTTGCGCAACTGAAAAAATGGGATAGCTTACCAAGATTTGAAGCTGGCAACTGCACGCCTCTGCGGCAATAACTGCCCGAACTAGCCGACACAAATAAACAACGGCTAGCCCTACCGGAAGGTGAGGCACCTTGGATGGGGATGGGATCCTGGAGCCCGACATGGCTGGCGGTCAAGAAGAGAGTAAATGTGGTTGTGGCATCTTGGTGATTCTGACGCCATACTCATCGCTCGCAGGCCCATCTCGTCTTCGTCACTGCCCACCACACCCGCGAGAAACCGCAACAGCATTGGTGAGGAAGAGCAGAAGACGCGGCATGGCATTTCCCAGAGGTTCCGCCTAGCCAGTCCGGACACAGACAAGGACGCCAGCTTTGCGACAACTAGCAGAAGCCTTGGCCACGACCCAGCTTTGCGACAACTAGCAGAAGCCTTGGCCACGACCCAGCATGTGCATGACAGGAGCCTAGGGCTGGTGGTTGGTGGGGAGGAGAACTTGGGCAGATGACTGGCTTAGTCAGAGTCTTCCAGTTAGACTCTGACAAATCACTGATCATATGACGCTGTGCCGTCACAGCGCCAGGACTTTCACCCCAACACAAGGCGGACGACAACCTAGGTAGAGAGGACGGCGGATGCGGCGGGGATCCGCGTGTCCGTACCACCGACTTCAATGTCCGGCAACTAAACAGCTCTACTCCTTGCGCTGAGAACCATTTGCTGGTTTGAACATCCAACTCGACGAGCCCTTCAATCAGCGCGTGGCCTCGCGTCGCTATGTGAAGCTTAGCGATGAATATTTCGAGCTCTGGTCCCCGAATGAGTCGGTGAAAGAGTTTCTAGCTGGGCTACCGCACCCTATAAACCATCTCCGTATGGACACCAACCCAGACTATCGACGACTCGACGGCTCCTGGGGACGCTTTGACTACATTAATCATCCACAGTATCTCGGTTCCAACCCTCCTTTCATCCCCTATATCCGTCGCGCTTATACTATCAAGAAAAACGACTACTTGTAATTATACATTGTATATGCCCCACTCATGGATTTCTGGGAGAAATCGACGAATCACCTAGGACGGGTTACCGCCAAGGGTATTCAACTTCTCCAGCAAGTCGTGAAAGCAATGCAAGGCACAATTCAAGCGTTGCTCAAGAAATCTACTACAACGAAGGAGGCTTCTTCATGTGTTCCGCTACCACCTACAACGGATATGTTGGAGAATTTGTCCCGTATTCGGTGGTGGGACGACGTCTTGGATGATTTTACGACTGTCCAAAGGCATTTACGACTTGATCATGAGCTATAGTAATCACAAAACACATTATGCTGCCTCCAACCAATAATTATAATTAATGACACGGCCAGCACCAGCGGGCACACGGAACTGCCCCAACCACCCCATCACTTCTCAAAGCGGACCAGTTCTGCTGAAGTGATCGACACCCTGCACTGCGTAAGCAACAGACCGTTGGGTCCCTACAAAAGACGTCCGGTCCACGTCCACACTCTTGGACTTCAACAACCAAGCTCGGACAGGTGACCCTTGTCCATTACGCGTCCTTAAGTGGGCTCGACATCTCCGCGCCACACCTATTGTCTATCTTCCTTCCAACGACAGCCGACTTCTCAATGATGGCAAAGTGGGACATGTACATTGTCCGATGGGGTAGTTGTCAATGTTCCTGCAAGCCTGATATATTCTTGAAGAAATGCATTGATTCAGCGTCTTGCATGACCTATCGGCCAGCCAGAGTGAGTGTCGCATGGCAAGTCTCTACATGGCGCGTGTTCATGGAAAGGTCCATTCTCCCGTCCCACGGCGCGTCCACAACCTCGTCCACGTCACACCTTATTCAGGGCCTTGGACAACGTGCACGATCGACGTCCAAATGGATGTCCATATGGACGTGGACATCAGTAACCCCGACGCTCTCAAGAGTCGGGAGGTAGTGGACTGGAAGGTTTGGTATCGGCACATGCTGGAAGGGACCGGGTCAACGGGGGTGATGATCATGAAGAATATGTGCTACGGAAGATGAAATCAATTAGCATTTCCGCAGAGCCTAGCAGGGAAAACATACTGGGAGCGGGAGGGTAACGAGAGATGGACGGCGTCGAAGGATACATCGGAGTCTCCAACTTGTCGTCACATCAACACGGACCAGCGATGTTGGAGCCACACGGGAGGCATTTGGGGGAAGAAATGCTGCATTGGGAGATATTAGTTGCTTTCTGGGACCAGAACTGCTTTATACCTCGACCTCCAACGGCTCCGCGTTTCATGTATCGCCCCACATAGTATCACACAGGAGAACGCCAGTGGCAGACAGTGTCGGCAGCAGAATGGCCAGATGTTGCTGAAAACGCGGCTGGCACGGGTGCGAAAGAGGCCACGGGTGGCGCGTGGTATGTGTTTTCCGAGCCTGGAGGAGTACACAAGGAAGTGGCCAGCGATGGCATCCCTTTGGGAGCCAAATCAGGGCAGCTCCTGAGTCAACTCGGTCTCTTGTCAGAACGAGGGAACTCGGGGACACCACTTGAATAACGAAGGGCGTTATAATTAGTGTCGTAGAGGGGAGTCCGACATCGATGGAAACCGGAGGAGGCAAAAGGCGGCTCCATATAAGGCGGCTCCATATAAGTATGCTCCCTTCGGGCTCTAGCGGTCAAAATTAGACAAGAAAAGTTCAATTTTCAAAGCTCTTGATGACGCACAATAAGGCCGCATAGCCACGCAAGAAGAGAGCCGACCAAAGGTCAGCGGCGACGAGCTCGAGTAAAATCCAGACCCAAGGTGGAGAGATGTGGGTGTCAGCTGGGTCTGTGTGGCCATGGTTTCGATATAGGATCCATGTGGGAAATGATGCATTGCAACCCGTGGCCAATTCTGTGGACGGCAGCCCGCAGTCGTTGAACCGGCCCGTTTCTGAATGGGGTAGAATGTTGAGTGTTGAGAAGACTGTTGGCTAGAACCAAAGGAAATCGAATCTTACCTGCCCACAGCTTGTTCCAAATCCTTGCTCCGATGTTGTCGTATGCAGTCTCGTGACGCGGTGCGTGCTGAGGCAACCCCGTATATAACCAGACTGTCGGTCATGCTGGGGGAAAGCCCTCTACAACCAGCGAGAGCGGTCGTGCTGAGGCAACCCCGTATATAACCAGACTGTCGGTCATGCTGGGGGAAAGCCCTCTACAACCAGCGAGAGCGGTCGTGCTGAGGCAACCCCGTATATAACCAGACTGTCGGTCATGCTGGGGGAAAGCCCTCTACAACCAGCGAGAGCGGTCGTGCTGAGGCAACCCTGTATATAACCAGACTGTCGGTCATGCTGGGGGAAAGCCCTCTACAACCAGCGAGAGCGGTCGTGCTGAGGCAACCCCGTATATAACCAGACTGTCGGTCATGCTGGGGGAAAGCCCTCTACAACCAGCGAGAGCGGTCGTGCTGAGGCAACCCCGTATATAACCAGACTGTCGGTCATGCTGGGGGAAAGCCCTCTACAACCAGCGAGAAGGCCCCACGGATTCTAGGGAGTGTCAAATGAGCCATTGGCTGTATATCGTCTTGCTTACTGTTTGCGTATCGTTCAGTAATTAGAAGCCGCGGGTCGACCTCGACAATTGCAAGTGCATGCGCATGCGCATGCGCAGTGTACTGTGCAGTATGACCAAGCGTGACCTGACTTCCCGAGTGTGACTCACGCTTGACTGAGACTCACGCACGCATGGGCTCCTCGCAATCGCCTGCCTCGAAATCTAAAAATCGCCACCAAAGGCAGCAAAAACTCAAACTATCGCATACTGAGGAACAAGCTGCTTTGCAGAAACAGAAGGATGCGGGCAAGAGCGCAGCCCGGAGGTTGCGTCGCATGGCCAGGAATTCGGCAGAGGTGGCTCGGCGGTCGACCTATAGCCACAGCTTAGCTCCAGAGTGCGAGAGTCAGGTCGGCCGGGTAGTCCGCCGTCTGGAGAGCCTCCTCATCAAGACTGCCCACGCACAAGTAAAAGGCTCGGACTTAACGGGGCTCTTACCTACCCAGTGCCTCAATGACGAGGTTATGGACTTCTTTGGCTCACTAATCCTGGCTCGCTCTTCCTCACGCCCTGGGAGTGGCATATTGAACGTTTTGGTGCTTTCGGTCTTCTTTTGGAAGGCGTTGATCGATGGGTCGAGCAAGGTAAATCAATGGACTGATCGTGAATCGGTGTGTCTATCCTTCGCTCCATCTCGGAATTAACACAAAACTCCCCAGGTCGACATTTTCAGCAAGGACGCCATCCTCCTTCCAGTTCACCATGTGTCTCCTCCGCACTGGACGGCAGCGTCTATCAACTTTCGGAAAAAGAGGGTTGAGTCATATGACAGCTTGGGCAATGATCATCCTCAGGTTTATGAGGTTCGTGGATTGAGATAGAAAGCCTCGACTGAACCACTCATTATACAAGCTTTTGCGTGGATACATGGATAAGGAACATCTCCGGAAGAAGGGCGCACCCTTCAACTTTACGGGCTGGGTAAATCATACGCGCCGGGTGCGAACCTTTTGCCGTAGTTATAGAGGAAAAGGAATACTGATCATGGGTCTCTCTTTGAATTTACAGGATCTTCCCAAACAAGATAACTCCTTTGACTGCGGCGTATTTACCTGCCAATACCTCGAGTCACTCTCCCGGGGCACAGATGATTTCGACTTCACTCAGAAGGACATGCCTTTGATTCGACGACGGATGCTGTGGGAAATCAGCTTTGTGACCCTGATCAGGAGGGATTAATCGACATCACGACTGGCCCGCCCCGTTTGTAAATGTGACTCCCCCCCAAGGCTATTCATGCTACCTTGGGTGCTGTAGTTGGTATTAGGCCATAAACTAAGGGTACATCACATTATTTGCAAGAAAACTCGAGTTCCGTCCGTTAAGGATATTTAATACCACTGGACGGAAGATACTACTGTCCGTTAAGGATATTTAATCTGTGTCCGTTAAGGATTCTTAATATACTTGACACTATATATATGCTACTGTAATTCTGTGTCCTCTGTCACCCGCATCGGTCCCTCCATCGCTTCCACCAGCATATCTTCATCGTCATTGTCATCATCGTCCTCATCGTCATTCTCTTCCCCATCTTCATCCCTCTGCCTCTCGTTCACCTCCATTCCCAAAGATGTTGATTGGGGATTTGCCTTTCAGTGCTCACTGCCTTACCAGGCAGGATGGAGCCTGTGAATCCTTGACGCCTGCTGAGTTTCTGTAACCGCGCCATGTGCTGACTGTTGC
Source organism: Mycena indigotica (assembly GCF_014461135.1). Lineage (NCBI taxonomy): Eukaryota > Fungi > Basidiomycota > Agaricomycetes > Agaricales > Mycenaceae > Mycena > Mycena indigotica. Next base: position 5,042,509 of record NW_023503007.1, on the reverse strand, counting down.
ATCTCCCCTGTTGATTTCGATAGACCGCTACTTGATGAGCAAGCACTGGATTGCCCTGCTCGATCAGTTGCCGCTCGTGGTGTTTCAGATAGGTCACAAATCGTCGGATTTCTGCGTTGAGCTTCTCTAGTTCTTCGTCTGCCCGAATCAGCTTGAAATGCATATCCATCGCGGCCCGACCCTTTGGTTGGGCCCATAATTCGCTCCGAATATCAACCCGACCCCCTCGGAGAAGATCGAAGTCGGAAATGAAGGCGTAATTGACCACCTCATCCCAAGAGAGCTCCCTCTTTGCTGGAGTCATCATACCCGCCGCTGCATTGTACCATTCAAGGGAGGATCGAACCGCCTTGGACCTTGCCTGGAGAGCTCTGGCAATATGCATCCTGAGCTTATAGCCAGACATGTGGCACTTGTTCAGCTCGAAGATTCGGGAAACAACCAAGCCTTCGAGCTCATCTAGTGCCCTCTGGTACCGTCGTTTGCTGACCAGCTTGGCGGCCTCTTCCCACTCCAAATCTCCCTCGTGCCACCGTGTCATTATCCCCAGTTTTCGCTCCAGTGAATGTACGTTGTCCAGGTACTTGGCTAGCTTTTCATTTGCATGCCGACGTTGAGTTTCAAGCTTTAGTGTCTCTGCAGCGTCGTTCCGGTAGGTCCAGCCGGCTCCTGACAGTTGGGGCGGGGGAAGGAAGAGTCCATTCATTGCATTAACTCGGTCTCTGGTATTCAATTTTAGAATCATGTCTTTGAGAAATGTAAGACTCAACTGTTGGTCATAGAATACCACCAGAGCTTGATAGTACTCCATCTTGATTGTTTCTTCCTGAGGCTCCTTGGTAAGGCCTTCCAGAAACTCCGCCTCCTTCAGCAACCATTCATCCAGTACCGCCCGATTCTCTACCCCCATGGCGGCCAATGCTTCATCAAGAGCAGTTTCTGTCTGCTTAATTCGCAAGGCCTCTTCATACTTGCTGCATAGCAAGTTTGCTGATAGATGGATCAGTACCAGCCTTTGAAAGCCTTTCCCACTTACACAAACCCGCATATGCATCTGCGATATTGGCGTGCTCGATGTAGCCGACTATCGTCTGGTGCCGATGGAATCTAGAGGCATATCTTGTTGTGGATGCCAACGCATTCGACTTTGAAAACCAAGTCTCGCAGTTCTTCCCCGACTCCAGGCCAAATTCCTTTCGATATCGGGGAAGATGTTCTACCTGGCGCCTTCGGGAGTGGCCAGGGCCGTGGAATGCGCCGAGGAGGCATTGAAATCGGTTCCGGCGGGCCAATGGGCCTAGAATTGGATGCTGGAGGACTGCTTTATTGAAGTCGCAGCCGACATCGTAGGCGAGGGCCAATTCTTCCAGAACTCGAATGACATAGTTGATGAGAGCGAAGCCGTATTTTTGCCTAAGCTTTTGTCAGTTTAAGTCGATGTCCGTTAAGGATATCAGCTCACATTTCGCCACTCCTCACCATGTCAACGATAAGGAAGCCAAAGCTATGCCTGCATATGACGGGCATAACACCAGTCTCATCGTACATTGAGAGGGATTTTCAGGTGGACTCCTCATCCATATTCTTCCGTCGCTTCTCCTCGCAGCCCTTGTCTTCGAAAGCGGGCGGCTCTTCTTCCTCTCCCGGGTAAACCTCCTTGAGCTTCTCCATGGCCCCCTTGTCCCGCATATCCACCTCTTCGCGAGACAGATGATAGTCTCCTGGTGGGGGTCGACTGTCCATTCGTTCGGAAGATCTCCCAGACACAGCGGTGCCGTCGTTGGGGTTGTAAACCTTTGGGGTTCGCCGTTTGAATCTCTTCAAGGAATTGTTCCCATCTATGGTGAGCTGGATGGGAATCTCCAGCTTCTTCTCCCCTTCAATCTTGTGAAGGCAAGCGGGGCAAGCATTCCGAAGCCGCCAATCCTTGGAATCTCGCTTCAGCACAGCCTTCACTCGCCGCCTTCCTCCAGAATGGCGAGATAGACTTCGTAGGCGATGCGGAACTGGCTAGCCAGATAAGGATGAGGTGCAACGCCTTGAAGATCGAAGAGAGTCCGAATGTAGCTCTGAACCCCGAGTCGTGGGCAGCGTAGAGCGATCTGTCGAAAGACTTCAAGAGTTCGGATGGTGAATACGAGGTTGCATTTGAAGGCGGATGATGGGATGAGGCCCTGCCGGGCGCAGGACGAGGCAAGTGTGCCCTCGCCATGAACCAGAGGTATATCCATTCGTCGAGTTGCTATCGGAAGAGAAAGTTAGCGGGAGGACGAAGGGCCAGGAGCAAAAACTCACAAAAAATATCCACCACCACCGTATCCATCCAGTCATCCACTTCGACGACTCTGGGGTACGAAAACAGCTGGCCAAGGCCTTGTGCTGCCGTGTCGTAGGCCCATTCCATATATCGGGTGGCCATTCCTCCGCGCTCCAATGCAAACGCGTCAATCGTTACTTGATTCCGGTTGGACTGGTTGCGTGTGTCTCGGGGAGGGCGGTTGTTTATTTTTCTGAGATTTTGTTGGCTGGAGTATGCAAGAAAGAACGGACAAACCGTTGGTAATCCCGTAGACCAGCCAGCAGCGCATCCTCTGCTCCATCGCCCTCCTCCTCCTCCTCCTGTGAAGCCACTCGTGCTTCACCCTCGTCCAACTGGGTTTGCCCTCTGAGCACATCTTGCCCAAAGTCGTCGTCCACATCCATATCGACCCAAGCTCTTTCTTCGGCGAGCCGCTCTGTTGCGGAAAGGCCTGGATACTGGTTCATCAGTCACTGTGCCATAGAAGATGCGTTGCAACGTACGTGCAAGGCGCTGCTTTTCCTCCCGCCCCTTCTCGTTGTGAAGGACGACTTGAGCGGTCGACATTGACTCCGTACGCTTGCCGAAGCGGTCAATGCCGTTGCCAAGCCGCATACGACTGGAGGAAAGACTGCCGGTCACTCCACCCTTCGTTCTACAATCTGCGCCCAGGGAAGACTGCACGTGAGCAGTCACGCCGTGACACGACGTGTTATCAACAAACCACGACCATCAGGTCAGTTAGTCGTTTCCTCCCCTGGCCACAGCGCTGTCAGCTGCCTTGAAGACTCAGCCATGGGACTCTGGCTAGTCTGACAGTGTCGCTGTGGCCAAACGCCGTCTGTTCCCGCATTGCACAGCGCTAACCTAGCTCACAGAGCCATGCTGTGGACCGTTTCCTCACGCCAGGTACGATTCACTAAACCGCCCGCCATTTACTGACACAGCATAGACGCGCAGTGGTGCCAATTTCGCCTCCTTCTTCCAAGAGGCCAACTTCTCCATCGCGACCCCCCTCCTCGCCGCTCTCTCTGTGGAATCGGATGGCCAAAGGGATGAAGAAGAGGGCGACGACCAACGACCAACAAACCCCGACCCTTATTCACCAGACGTGGACGAGACGCCCCCTCCGCTGAAGAAACTGAGGTTGGACCCCGCTCAGCAGCAGCCAAAGCTGACTGGCTCCCACCAGCGCCGCCGCAGAAAACGGGAGACGGAGATTATTGAGAACGGACACCACCCGCGGTCGGCCACGGCAGCGAAATTCGTCCACCCTGCCCAACGTATTGAGGCCGATATCTCAGCAAGCTCCCTCCCTGCAGCCCACGGCGCCTATTCGGCCAAACGCGAAAGCTCAGACGAGCTATCCGGCAAGAAATCGAGGAAAACCAAGGAGCAACTGCTCCAGCAGGGATTCCAGCTCATCCCCTGGGACGGAATGTGCGTCTTTCTTGTTTTTTTTTGCCACTTCTAATACCTTATAGGGATCCGCGTCCCTTAGTTGACTCCGCTGGTCGAATCTTCGCCGTTCTGGCTGGTCAACCTAGAAGCAGCAGCTATGCCACCTCCGCCAACTCGGTGTATGAGGCTGTGGCTCGGGCAGCCCGGCGAGCAGCGATTTCCGTCCCCACCGCTGGCCACAGGCGAGGACTCTTCGCCGCGGTCACTGTCGGAATATCTTATGGCCAAGGCCAAACCGTTCCCGCCTGGTTGGACGACAAGCACCCCGAAATTTCAGAAGATTTACTGCAGGATCCCCATGTGGCTAGGGATGGTGGCCTTCGGCGACGGTATGTTTAGAGACGGGCTCATTCACATTCTGATGCCATTTTCAGCCGTTTTCTCTCTGGGCTCCTAGATTGTATGCATATTATCAAGATAATAGCAAGCTACTCCATGAACAACTGCCTTTCCTACGAAAAGCCTTCCCGAAGTCGGTCTTCTCCAGCGTGGCCTTCAACCTGGGCACGAATGTCTGGACGCTTTCGCCACCGAGATATTCTCAACCTGGCCTTTGGCTGGTGCGCCATATATACGCTGGGTCGCTTTGACCCAGAAGAAGGGCGGACACCTCGTTCTCTGGGACCTCAAACTGATCATTGAATTTCCAGCAGGCTCGTTAATCCTCATTCCCTCGGCCACTGTCTCTCACTCTAATATCCCGGTACAAGAAGGAGATGTTCGAGCTTCCTTCACACAATTTACAGCTGGAGGCCTCTTTAGATTTGTCCAGAATGGCTTTCGAACCGAGAAGCAATTGTTGAAGCAAGACCCAGCAGCTTACTCCGCTATGCTTTCGGCCAAGGGAGCGAGATGGGAAGCTACATAGAATTTTGACGGTTGGGAATTAATATCCTTAACGGAGAGAGTACTCAGACGAGGATTGGAAATTAATATCCTTAACGGATGGAGTGCTCGGATTTTATATCCTCAATGGACATCCCATGGCCATGTGCCATCGTTTTTGCTCGCTGTGCTGGAAGTCCATTGCTGTTAGCTTGTGGCTTCCACAAACTGTTCATAGACAAGAACCGCGTACCTTGAGGTCCTTTATTTGCCTCCAAACATCTTCTCCGCGAAAATTGACACTCACGACATGGTGATGGCCATCCCCCTTATATTGCTACACCCAGTTATATATCGGGCTTGAAATTTGGCACAAATATGAACGGCCCGATCTCACACTCTTCCCCAAGGCCACAGAGTAATCGCTCATCTTGATCCAAAAAACAAGCGTTATCACCCGAAGAAGGAAGGTGCGAGAAACAAGTTCTGGAGATCGTTTGTTCTGATTAGACCAAAAACTGCTTCGATAGTACTTGAAAGACGCGTAGAACGATGCGAGGACCATTTATATGTGATTGTACTCGGTTTATTGTTATATAGCAAGAGGTAGTATTGAAGGCTAAATTCTGCTGGATTATGGCTCAAAACCATAACATAAACGTACCCAATATTTCCAGAATTTTCTTTTGCTTGTCCTTGCAACTAGAGACGATGAGCGAGGCCATTTCGAGGTGTGTGACACATCGGCCCGGACTCTTTCACTTCTGACCATCGCCTCGCTCCACGCGTTCTCATCTTAACGCCGGTTGCCTTTCGAGATGGGGAAGACGAAGACGAGCAAGCAGAAAGCCGCAGAAGGTGCCAAACGCGGACGCGGGCGACCTCGCATGGACCCGGAGGTGGTGGCGGAAAACCAGAGGATAGCGAAGCAGAGATGGCAAGAGAACAACAGGGAGCGGCAACGGGAGATGTCGCGATTCTCCATGTCAATGTGAGTCATTCTACAACAGCTTAACCTTCTGTCTAACGTTATACGAGGGGCCGTGGCCATGCCAAAGCCATTGGAGGGGAGTTGAAGGCGGCTGCGGATGCGAGAGAGGCGGAATATCGCCGGGATCTTCGCCAACGCAAAAAAGACGGCGAGGTCATGGTTATTGGACGAAGACCGGGAACACGAGCCCAGCGCAACCCCCCATCCTCACCCCCACCTTCATCCCCGTCCCCATCCCCTTCTCCTACGGCCTCTTCAACGGCCTCTTCCGCCGCCTCTCCCACTTCAAAAGCACACAGGCGCTCGCGTCTAGTAAACCGCGCCAAAGCTCCGAGCGCCAAGTCGCGCCCCCAAAAGAAGGCTCCCGTTCCAACTGTGCCCGCTGCAAAAACGCAGCCGCCGCCAACAACGCAAGTTCTGGGCCAACGTGCGACTACACGCTGCAGAGCCAGGTCAGAATGGCCCCCAGGATGAAGACATCGAGGCTTCGATGGAAATCGACGGCCCCCAATCCATCCCTCAAGGCCCTACCGAGCTGGAACACCCACCCATCGAATGTCTACCCATACGAATGCCTTTATTCTTCCCCGACAGCGAAGACGAAGATCCCGAGGGCGCTGGCGAAAAATGAAGACGCAAATGAAGAAGATGAGGGCGGCGATGGTCTACCCCCTCCAACTCACCCGCAACAGCAATCTTCAGGCGATGCAGAAGACCAGCCCGGCCCGTCCTCCCTTCAACGAGGACAAACCCCCAGCTTTCAGCAGCTCAACGAGTCTTCGGATGACGAACCCGTAATAGATCTCCACTTGTCTTTCAAGAGCCGGCTCAACCCGCTCTAGCCTCCGACGACTTTCGCTGGGACCGGCCTGCTCCTCTAAGCAGGCTTGGAACGAAGGAGGAGCCCCCCGCCTGTACCACCTTGGAACCCCACTCGATGCGCAGACCCCTTCGATTTCTGTGTAACGTGTGGCAATGGGGGAAAGGAAGGGGTCGATTTTTGCGCAGAGTGTTACAGAGGCCGCAAGAAGTTTCCCGCGCTCGGTTCTTTGGATGGCGTTTATGTTCGGGGCGAGTATTTCGCACCCACCGACATCCCGGTGGACTCGCTGCTGTACGAGACTCAGAGTGGGTTGGTTGCCTTTGATCGACTGGCTGGCATCCTGCCCTGGACCCGCCTGCATTACTCTTTTATCAATCAAGACCGGGTCACAAGAATCAATCGAAAATACGAGCGTTGTTGGGAGGAGCACTTGGATTGGCTGGAGTGGGAGGTTAAGGAGCCCGATTATAGCCGAATGGACGACTGGGAATGGGCGAATGTGGAGGAGGAACAGGCCAGCGCCTTGGTACCAGAGGGTTACGACGATTGGGCGGTGGTCGCGGAAAAGCTGGGGTTTTTCGACAACATAGAATCCTACACTATAAATTGAGCCGAACTACGCACTGCATATGATGCTTTAATAGATGTACTATGCTGCATGAGTTCACCACTTCGACGCTTAGCTTGACATATCCTTAACGGATAGTGCAAATTGACTTGTGCTTTCGTGTACCCTTAATATATATCCTTAACGGCCACAGAATGGCCTGTGCTTGGGCTAGTTCTTGCGTGACATCTTTTGGTGTTACATCTGTGACCTTCTTCCCGATGGACCTCCACTCCCTTGCCGCCGTCCCCTGCCTCGCCGACCGCGGCGTCAACTCTCAAGGCCACCCAAATGTACATGCCCACTCAATGGGATCAAATGCTTTGTCAGAGCTTGATCGTTGGACTCTGACAAATCCTGTGATGGCATTCGAGCGTGACTCTTTAATTTGCAACTGATCAATCATGGTTGGAATGCCGTCTGCACAAAACGCCTGCAACGCAAGTGTATGTACATGTCAAGAAGCTTCCAGAACACTAATTCAAGTACCCCACAGGTTTTGCCCACTCCACCTTTCCCGACTTCTCGTCGGATGCCTCCAGAGCTGCTGACGCGCATTTTCCTTCACTATATCGCGCATGGGACTCGAGATCCATATGGTCTTGTTCCGGTTTGCCGACTCTGGGCTGAGACAATCAAGTATAACCCAACACTCTGGGCGCAATTTTGCGCAGATGACAGTCGCTCGTCTTTGGAAATAAAAAAACATCTCCGTCGTTGTCTGGCGTATTCAAGCCTTTCCCTAGCCTTGGGACCTATCTGGACTTCAATCATCACCCACAGACAAGGTCCTTCCTGAACCTTGCGATTGACCATGCTGAAAAATGGGCGGGACTTGCTGGCTGCGACTTTGGGTATTTCGTCACGTCCGAAACTTACCAAGCCATTGGAGGCCGGCTACATTCTCTGTCGACTTTGACACTATACTGGGATCACAATTATCGCCTGAATCGCACCCATCCGTGTTTGCCTCTCACCGCGTTCACTGACATGCCACAACTCCGCTCTGTTGTGTTAGGGTCCCATCTTTCCAATCCTGCGGTGGTTAACCTCCCGTGGAGTCAGATCCATCGCTTGATGCTAACAGGAACAACTCCACAAGTTCTCGCCATTCTTGCCATAACCCCACAATTGACTAACCTGACATTCTATCGCGAAGAGGATGCGGATGATGATGCTGAACCCACTGAACGTCACATAATACTTCTTTCCCACTTGGCCAAAGTTGTAACCTGTGATGCGGAAGCTCGTTTCTTCAGCTGTCTGACAGCTCCAGTTCTGTCCGCTTTGGAAGTCGAGAATACGAAGACAGACCCGACTACTCCTTCCACGTGCATGCTGAGATCTTCCGTATCCAGTCACAATGCACACTGCAATCGCTTAAACTCATGACCTCTGAATGGAGCGACCATTTACACGACGTTTTCAAGAACAATCCACAAATTATCGACCTTCGCCTAGAAATAAGCTCTGAATTGGACAATTACCTAGTGCTTTGGACGGCCTTAGGAGATTATGAGCTGCTTCCCAATCTTCAGCAACTTGTGGTCATCAGCCACTCGCCAACGACAGAAGCAACTCTTCTTGTAATCCTGACGCTCATCTATCGAAGGGCCGCAACTGTCGTTCACCAACTTGTATTTTGCATGTCCCTACTTTCTTTGGTCAGTCATTGAGTAGCTTCCTCCCCCTCAAATGATCATGAACAATCATAGAAAATGTCGGAAAGCTCTATGATGAACCTTCGGGAGACCATCCAAACACTCAGTGACCTGGGAGCCGCTATGAACAACAAGTTTACCATCAAGGTCCGGACTTTGAGAAGCCGGTTGAACACCCAATCTACACTGTTGGATGCTCTATTCATAACTAGATCGTAAGTGGAGTTGCTCCAATACGAGCAACTGATGAATTTCGGCCTTGTTTACAGGCAGGAAAGTTGGCCATGGCCAAAACCTATTTAATTCTCTCGGAATTCGTCCAGTATCCTTTTCTTCCTGCATGCCTCCAATTCATGTACCTATTCTCATATATTCTAATAGTTGACACCCTTGTACATTGGCTCTACACTAGTAATCGTACAGTACGTGGTACAAGGCCAACACATACTTTTATTAATTATTTCTTACGTTTCTACCGGTGCTGCCAGGGTATGATTTTTGTTATTCATGCTCTTTCCGTCTAGATGTAGATCTGTGAAGGTTATAAGGAAAAGCTCGCACTGCATGCGCAACAACAGTCAACATGTACACGAAGCAGGCACGGCATGCACGTGACTACCGGTGGTCACGGGTGGCCAGCACCATGTCTTCTGAATCTCCCACCGAGATTAATATTGTCATACCCGACGAAAGTATCAGATGGCGATCCGCAATGGGCTTCAATATTCGTCCTCCCAGAGGATTCCGTCAAAGATGAGTCGAACCGCAAGCATTGGTTATCTGTCTTAGGCCAGGCGATTGCCAAAGCCTTGCCTGAGCAGTATCCAAGTGTGTCAAACTTCTACTCCTCTAGGCTTCGACTTACTTGAAGCAGAACTGGATTCGAAGGGCCAGATTATAACGTATCAACTCGCCTCATTTCCACTCCACTATGTCTACTTTCGAACCCAAAGGACATCAAAGGCCTTTGATTCTTATCTGCAGAGGGCTCAGACGCGGGGCAAGTATGCATCTCCCAGGGAATTTATCCCCCATGCTCTCTGGCTCCTTTCTGGCAGGAAGAACCCTTGCAGTTGCAAGTTTGCACCTCACGACAGCATGGCTTCTGCTCCTCCCGAGTCACCCGTCCTTTTGGGGAGGGACATACAACATGCTTCTTCGAAATCTCCTCCTCCTCCTCTAGATCTTCCCATGTCGCCATCCATTCCAAAGCCGTCCTTCCTTCCTCACATGCCAGGCGCCTTCGAAGCGTCTCCAATCGTAGATCCAAATCGGCCCTCTTCTCCATTGTCTCCCCTACTATCCATTTCGCCCCCATTGGCTTCAAAGTTCCCCGTTCTTAGTCCGAGCTTCTCATATCAACCTAGATCGCCACGTTCAGATTATCAAAGATCCCCAACCTTGTCTTTACAAGACGAGATGCTCGCGATCGGTAGCTCTTCCACGGGGTCTCCAGTTGCACGATCCTCATCGGGGACACAATCCTTAGAAGAGGTGCTTCATGGTGCTCGTCCCCCAATAGTCCAATCTCCTCAACGGCTCCATCCAGATGTTCTTCTGGGTCAAGCCAGAATGCATGAATATTTTCGAGTGGGAGAGATTATCTGGTATAATTTGGTCAACCCTGTTGGCTTGATTCGACTTTGGCCTGGGCGCATTGTAGACAGAGAGGCGGAAGCTTCCTACACTGTGGAGCTCTTTGCAAGGTCCACCTCCAAGTCCCAGAAATGCCTCGCAGGCCAGCTTCTGCCATTCTATGCTTATCATATAGACCGTGAACTCATGCATGAGCTGGAACAGAACCAAGATCAAGACTCGCTCAATGGAAGCAACATTGTTGCAGAGTTTCTGTGCGCTGTAAAAGATGCGGAATTGGCCTCCCTCCAAATTTCACGGATGGAGGAGTATCAACAGCGCTGTTGCTGTTTGGTGGGGCTCGGAGAAGATTTGCCTCGGTGACCTTGTTGCATTAACCCTGCGCCGAGATGACCTAGACAATCACACTCTTTTCTATGCGCCGTCTGGAAATGGCGTCAAACTCATGGAAGCACATCGACGATATCAAGAAGCCCACCATGTTGAGGTAGACCTCAAACTTGGGGCTGAAAGAAGATCCTTGTTCATGTACATTGAGCACTTACATGCACAGAGAAGTCCTTCGTGGAGCGAGTATCCTCAGGAATTGGTATTCGACACCGACCAGAAGGATTCGCGATCGGAGGAGCCGTCCTTCTATGCACAAGGCCCTGTGTTTGAATTGGCCCAGGAAGATTGGCAGGAGAGCTCGGACTCAACACCGGACCTCAGACTCCCATTGCCCCCGTTGGGCTTCCGATTTAGGCCTATCATTCACGACAACCAGACCATGATTGCATCCATACGCCTGATTGCAGGGAGATACTATCCTGCGCTTCTACAACATCCGCTCCTTTGCTCTCCACTGGCGAGTATGACGATATCAAGGCCCGACAGCATAAAAAAATACGCCTATTTGTTAGCTCTTGCTGGACTGCTTCCCACTTACCAAAAATTGCGGACACCGACTAGGGGGCATCGGGAAACTTGGGGTGGTACAGAGTAGTAGCCTCATCCTTGGAGATAAAACCTGCAGAGAGCTCTCGAGAACCATATGCACCATGCATGTTTCCACATATATACTTTCTTCAAATATGGTTTAGTCCGCGAGTGACAACTGCCCAGGGGCCATGGTATCAGAGGAGCAGTGACGCCAGCAACAAGTATGCAGATCTGCGCTTTTGATCCTTTCACGCAAGTACGCGAGAGACATGTACAGTATTCCGCGACACCCTCGTCGCGGGCGGAATTTACCAGATTATGGCGGCGATCGACAAGATCTTGCAGCAACTATGGAGGGTGATGGTGACATGTTAGCCAGTGAGCGCCGGAGTTTGTTGGAGTATATATACACGTAGCGTCTCTCCAAACAAGCAGGCGCAAAGAGTCACAGGCCTCGAATGCCATCACAGGATTTGTCAGAGTCCAACGGTCAAGCTCTGACAAAGCATTTGATCGTGCGTCTATGAGCCTCCAGATCTGCTACGTATACACCAAAGCCGCTAAACACCTCGGGATGTGTCGCTGCCACTGTGGTCAGTCGATGCTGTCGGCGCGGCTTATGCCACGGCGGGAGACCCAGGGAGACCCAACCTAACTACGACACTGCGGATACACTCTGGGTTCTTTTTCCTCGTTAATACTCACTATTGGGATAGATCATGATACTATGAAATATTGACCCCCGGAAAATTCACAGTGCGGCCAGACGATTAGAGGGACTCGCGCTTATAAGGGCGTTGACTTAAAATCGACATATGTACACAAACACCTGGTGGGCACTGCGACATCGCAGGGAACGAGCGGGCGGATGAGCTGGCAAAACAAGGGACAGAGACGGCGACAACAAGCAACGGGACACAGGCAAACGCGCTCAGAAGGGCAAAGGAGAGGGTCCAGAAGGAATGGGTCAGAGAGTGGAAGTCGACACCCAAACGCGGACACTACGCGATAGCAAACAGGTTCCCACCATCGACCAAGCCCACGAAGCAATTCATGGCATTGGATGGGAAAAGAGAGGTGTTTGGGAGAGTAATACAGTGCCGGACAGGCCAATGTTTCTCAGGCGAGTACTATGCCCGCCAGTCCCATCCGAGAGCGTTGACCGCCCCTGCGGCGAGCCCGAACAGACACGCGAGCACATCCTATGCGAGTGCCCACGATATGAGCAGCACCGCAACATTTTACGAAAGGCGTCGAGAAGCCTGTCCCTCCCACAACTGCTCGGGACACAGACAGGCATAGCAGCATTGGCTGAATTCCTGGAGAAGAGTGGCGCGTTCACCAAGACTGGCCGGCCGCGAGCCCCAACATCCCTCCCCACCTTCGACAACGAGCCAGATCCCCCCAAAACGGACGACGAAGAGGAACAAGAGTAGCGCGAAGCGCTGAACACGTTGGCCCAGCCCCCAGCGGGCACTCCATTTATTTATTCTCTATGTTACATGCTCCATGCCTTATGGCTCGACGACATCAACTCCGCCGGACCGCTCTCGCAGTCCAGCCCGCGTCACATCCTCCCCGCCATTCGCTACACCACAACCAGCCTGAACCAAAACCCGGCGCAACAACCCATCGAGCGGCCAGACAGCTCTATTGTCCTGGCCACCGCGTCTTAGCAGTTAGTGTGCTTGTAGCGGTATATAAATGCAGATACAAAAAAAAAAAAAAAAAAAAAAAAAAAAACTGACTACCCCGTGACTACCGGGTAGTCACGTGCATGTGTACTTAAAAAGAGAAAACATGCCACGTGGCTGACCAACGCTTGAACTTGACCTCTTGAACTTGTACTCGATGGATTCCGAGTTGAAGCTTGCAGCTTCTTTTGACTGTCCAGTTCTGATCACAGACGATGTCTCAGATGTGCAGGAAGGCGATATAGTGGAAATAGAATCTTTCGATAAAACTGACCATTGGTTGCACAACAAGCAAGTAAAAGTAAATCTCACCATCTGAAACTCATTGGGCCCTAGCAATGGACCAACTCTTGGTATCAGCAGGGCATCAGCCTTGGGAGGCGAAATCGGTGTTCTCTCAAAATACTACGCTGCTCAGCTGTATCCCTGGCTACATTCGATTTATCAAATTTCTATACAAGGTTTGACATTGTCAAAATCTCATCCTAGGACTCTCACTTCCACCCAGCAACTGTGAAACAAATATATTATGAATCCGGCGAAAAAAACTTGATCTTGTTGGTCGTCACTGTGGTAATGAAATAGACTGGAAATCGTACTGAATAAAGTCTAGGAGAGTTAAACTGCATGCACCAGAAGAGCTCCACAGTCTCTATAAGCCTCGAATGCTCTGGGCCTTAAAACCCAAAGATGGGCGAGACGAGAGTAATAAGCAACACAATCCACTCGCTCAAGAACCACCCTCACCCCTGCAGTTGAACTTTCATCTCAATCTTTTAAAGTATGATGTCGATGGGGAATTCTATTTGGATGAGCCCCGAGGTAACAAGGAAGCTATTGAGCTTTACAGTCATGGAAATTCCATGGAATTGCAGCCTTACTGGAACCTTTACCCCGAGAACTACGGACCCCACTCCTCCCCCATCAAGTATGAATTGTGTCTCTCTCCGAATAGCTGAAATTTACATCTGAAACAGTTGCAAGGAGTTCAATGGGCTTTGGATATTGAAAGACCTGCACCAAGCAAAGCCCCAAGCTATCAGTTTTGGACCAAAATTCCGGGAGGGTATCGTAACAAATATGATCCATATGGTGGGATCCGGTCTTCACCCCCCCATCATCCTGGTGGTCTTCTTGCTGATGACATGGTTTGTGCTCCGTAAATTTCACCTGCAGCCCCTCTAATTATAATCATCACAGGGTCTCGGAAAAACTCTGACAATGCTTGCCGTCATTATGATTACCAAACAAAACCGAGGACAGGGACCCACGGATTACAATGGGAAGACTCTTGTTGGTCAGTCCTCCGAATTGTGATTGTTCCTCTTACAACTTGCTATTCAGTTGCTTCACGTGCCATTTGGACAACTTGGGAAGCTGAAATACAGCTCCATTGTCCAGCATTGGTTTGCCGAACTTATGAGGGCAAGAGCGACCACAAAACCAATTATGACAATGCTGACATCGTGCTGTGCACGTACCAAAGCTTCATTCAGGACAGGAAAAATCCTTTGGCCGATAAGTCGGGGAGGTCAGTGCCATTATTCCTCTTGGCAACAGAGACCTACTAATTATAATATTCTTGCAGCGTGTTATACTAGACGAAGGTCATGTCATCCGTACGACAAACAGTCAGACACACAAAGCAATCTGCCAGCTTCGTGCCAAAGTTCGCTACGTACTCAGTGCAACGCCAATTGTGTGTAAAGCCTAGGACTTTTACCGTGCTCAAAATCACTGATGATCTGCAGATCAACCATCTGCGTGTATGCGTCTATGTATTCGTTCTGATGTCTAGTGATATTTGTAGGACTTGGGAGCCCTGGTCAAATTCCTCCAAACCTGCCATCCCTTCGATAATGTAAGCCAAATGGGACCTTGGCAAAAATTTGATCAATCTCCAACAGCCAGAATCCTGGGAGTCATATGTGGGCACAGGGACTCAACAGCGGGATTCTGCGCAAGATGCAACCCAGCGCATCACAATAGTCAAGGTGACCTTCAAGTTTTCACCTCTGAATCATTCTTGACCAGTGCAACAGGAACTACTTGGCCATATCTGCCTGAGACGAACAAAATATGAGGTGAGATACGTCCATTTTTCTCTCTCTACTTGTTGCCAAGTAACCACTCTCAGATGCAACGGGCTGGAAAGCTTGCTTTACCCAAAGTGACATACCAGACCTTGAACGTGAAATTAACCGAGGATCAACAGCGTCGATACAACGAACTGCGAAGTGATGAAGTGGGAAAAGTTGATCATGAAAGATTCCAGTCAGAAAGTACGTGTTTGCCTCACTGCTATTCTCAATTGCTTACTTTTTCTCTTGACAGCCCATGAATGTGTTGACCTTGTTATTGCGGCTACGGCAGATTGTATTACACCCCAATCTTGCCCCTCCTTCGTCTGCATCTGCGGTGAAGGATGGCATGTCCGTCTTACTGACTGAGGTGGTTGACTGAAAATTCTGAAACTGGGTACAGGTGCACGAGCTGTGGAAGCTGTCTAGAAGAAGGCTCCAAGTACTGTGCCAAGGGACATACATTCTGCGTAATGTGGTAGGTCTGACACGCAATCTTTGGTTTGAGCATGATCAACTACTCTAATTCTCAACCCAGTCAGAATGCGCTAGGTCCTGGGAGTGTTTGTCATTGTGTTAGTAGATCACTAGCCATAGTTCCGTTTACTGATCGTAACTATGGTAGGGAGAGAAGACCAAGAATTTAGTCATACCGGTCGAAGATGAAGACTGGGATGAAGCCGAAGAAATAGAGCACCAACCTGCTGCATTGCCCTCAGATTTGAATGGCCTCCCAGGCATCTCGGCAAAAATTGATGCCTTGGTTGCACTCCTCAAGTCCCTGCCTTCGGATGATAAAGCTTTAATCTTCTCATCGTTTGTTGGGTAAGTGTGAACCACACTGTCTTAGCACCTCCTTCTTACCATAGAACCCAGTTTATTAGATTTTATCAGCCTACGACTTGACTATGAAGGAATATCTTTCTTACCTTTCCATGGCAAGATACCCAAGGGGGAACGAATGGCAAACCTGGAACAAGTATTGATTGTCACATTCCCTTCCGTTGCTCATCAATTGGTAGTTCAAGATGCCCGGAAAACCGGTTCGTGACGCTAAAATGGTACTATTGGCGTCCTATCAAGTTGTTTGTGATTTTGACTTGCGTGGTCTAATATTTGACCACTATGGCAGGGTGGCTTCGGTCTTAACCTCACAATTGCGAATCATGTATTTCTTATGGATCCGTAGGTCACTTTGTTTCCTCTTGTCGCGAATACTAACCCTACTAGTTGGTGGCAGGTGGACATTTTTTCCGCTTCCATTCTTGGAAGATCTCATTCATACTTCTCCTCCAGTCCTCTACCGAACTTCAGGCCATTGACCGAGGTAAACCTAATTTGGTGCTATTGACGCGCCTTCAACTTCTGCAGTCAATCGCATAGGGCAAAAGAAGCCAGTCAGTGTGGTACGTCTGGTTGCACGGGGGACGATTGAGGACCGTGTTCTTGCTATTCAAGCGCAGAAGGCCGAGTTGATCTCCCAGGTATATTTTGACCCCGGGTACATGTATACTGGGCTGAATACGACTATGTAATATAGGCCTTGTCAAATCCCAAGCGTAAGTCTTCGCGGAGCGAGGATTTGATTTGAAGAGATTGAATGTTATATAGCTGAACTGGCTATTATGGCTGCACTTTCTGAGCAGACTGAACAGAGAAAACGGCAAAAAACCTGTAAGACCTCTTGTTATAGGGAGGGCATGTCTCACGCTTGCTTTTTTCCAGTTTGGAAAGAGGTCCTTGAGCTTTCAGCTTAAATATAGTTGTTACACGTTTCTTTGTACACGTATAGCGGAAAGCGAAACTCGACATTCTGTGCTCCGTCGGCTAATTCGGGCGCGCCAGTGCGCCAGTTTCTGCGCAGGCACTGGCCTCAAATTACGATTTGAATTGGTCTTGTAGCAAAAAACCGCACGAGATATGCACTAGTACCTGGCGTCGGATGGTGGGAGACTATGGGCCGACTTCCCTCCATCCCGAGGAGTCACTGGAGATATCTCGACTCAGAAGCGACCCTATCCCTTCGTAACTGCGAAGTGAATATTCAAATGAAGAAACAAATTTAAAGCGTCATCCATGATCAAAGTTCTCCTCACAAGGTGACCAAACCAAATACGTGACCATGAGAAATGGTCACGTGCTTTCGCGTTTTCACCTCATGAGACTCGTTTGTTGATTCTTTCGGCATATAAATACCCGATGCACGTTGATCTTTGCTTACCTTTCCTCCCCCGCGCCTGCCGGTGTTAACCCAATGGCGTAGCTCCCTGCTGGACCCGTTCTCACGAATAGGTTCCCGGGATGGATTGGACTACTTACCTCAAGCTCTTCTTCCTCGCGGTTCCTCGCGGCTGCCCGCCTTTTTGCATGTCTCACGAAACACAGCACGGGCAACACGCTGCCATGAGGCCCAGGAGGCCTTTGAGCATTTGGTAGCAGTGGAAAATGTCTAGTTCATGTATTCCGAACGAGTAATTTGAATGTGCAGAAGTCGAAAGGAAAGTTCCGAGCACCATCGCCCCGGCCCGGGTCACGTGCACTTCCGTGCCAGGCACTTCTCGCGGCGACACGCTGACGCCTCCCAACGACCATTGACTCATTTCGTGGAGAACACATTTCATATATGGGGTTTATTTTTTCTACAAATGTGCGTTCATACGTATACATATCGCGCTTTTAACACAACCTATTTACTCACTGTCCAAACTTATTGTACTGACGGGCGTGCTTGCCATGGGGTTTCCGGCTTGTCTCAAGTCGGCTACTTGCTTTCAGTTGTTGAACCGCCTGCGCAATTGCCAAACTCGCTCGTGCTCCAGACGCTCCAAGAGCATTTTTGTCCCGCAATATATACTTGATGAGCTTGGGAGCAACAGGGGCCTTTTCTAATTGGACTGCCCGGTCCAAAGGTTGGTCTCCCTTGTCTACACGTTGATCGACTTGTTGATTGACTTGTACTTTTTCAACTTCCAGAGGTTCGAAGCGGGACTCTCTCTGGTTCGCAACTTTTTTGACCGCTGCAACAATGCCACCAGTCGGCAAGGGAGACCCTCTTTCGGCTGCAAGTCTCGCGACTAACGCAATAATCTGTCCACTTGAGCAATTGGGTCCCCAAGTCCAGTAATTTGGGTTGTAAGGCCAGGAACCCAGTGGCGCTTGAACCGAAGTTAGAAGAAGGGATTTCATCTGGATCTCCTGCTTCTTGTGGTCCCGGCTGATCCCTTTTCGACTTTCGAGAGGTTTGGGCTTGTCCAGGCTGCTCGTGCTCGTCTTTGTCATCGTGCTCGTCTGTGTCATCATCATCGCTCTCACTGTTTTCGTGACGCTGGTCGTCGTTGTTGTTGTTGTTGTTGGCGTCGTTGTCATCCTCAGATCCAGAGCTTTCATCAGCTATGCCTCCCTCTTCCTCAACATCAGCGGTGAGCGTTACGGTTGAACTGAGCTCCGTGGAGTTAGGTTGGTTGTTTTGGTCCAGTGCAAAGAGGGCAAGTTCGAATGGAGCAATTGGAGGCTGAGCGATGTCTAGGGCAAGTTCGAATGGAGCAATTGGAGGTTGAGCGATGTCTTCTCCTTGTCGACAGAATCTTAGGAGAGTTAACTGGGTGGATTCTCTCTCTAGACTTCCCACGATGGCCTGTAGGTAGGCCAGAGCTACATAATGGACGTTTGGCTCTGGGGGATTCAAAGGCCTGAAATCCATCGACCGCCTTGCGTAATAGAAAGTACGCAGAAGCATATTTCCTCGGCCAACATCGGGTAAGTGCCATAGACGGTCTGGGGTGAAAGTGTCCCGGAGATCTTGGCCCAATGCGATCTCCTGACGTTTTTTGCCTAGATTCTTCTTTTTCTTTACCTTCCTTTCTTTGAGTGCCGCGGAATACAACAACGCCTTTCGAGGACGGGAAAGACCTTCAGGTGGAATATGGATTGTCGGGCGAGCAAGGTAGATGTAGAATTCTGGCTTGATCACAATGAGTTGGTAGTAATCCTCCATTCCAGGAAAGGTTTCGCCAAGCCAATCATACAGGTTTGGACGTTCGTCCTTGGCCATTTTAAGCCAGTCATTTGCAATCGACCGGAGAACCTCTATTGGATGCGCAAACAGGAACTCGGGGGTCCCATTCTTTCCGTCAAATTTGAGATGGCAGTCTGCGCACACTAGCAAAATATAAGCCAGAGGAAACCATGCTTGCCGATAGACTTACACGGTATTAGATTGAGACGGTCAGTTGGGCTGAGAACACGTTTGATTTCGGTCTCCGGGATCAGGCCGACCGTCCTCCCAAATGTAATCTGAACAATATATAAGGATATAAGGAAAACAAACTAAACCTCACCAACCATTTCGGCAAAGACGTCCGAGTTTGCACTCAGAACGTGAGCTGCATCACGATTCTTTTTACACAGACAACAGGGGCAATAAATCCCGTTGTCTTTCATACTCGCCTTCAGAGCACTTGGAAATTCATACCGGATGGAAGCAGCGCCGTTCCGTTGCAGGTAAAAGTTGTCAGGAGGACCTTGAACATCAGAATTCAACTTCCTCGCTTTGCGCGGTCGGTCTTCTAGATCTGCGTCAGATCTTTTTTTGCCTGCAGCTAGACTCTTCGTCGCCTCATTTCTGTCCAAGTTATGATTAGAGGTCTGGATTTCAATTGATTTCGCTTCACCCACACTCTGTCGGCAGGTACTGGGAAGTCATTCATCTTCGACACTCTGTTTTGAAAAGTCACAAGGAAAGAATCATCGGACTTTTGGTCGTAATCAGCAACAACCAACGGTAACAGAAGAAAAAAAGACGAACTATTTTCTTGCAATGAGTGACCTGGGCCCATACTCTCCCATTGAAAGCCTTCGGTGTTTCAGACGTTAGTCCCGCGCGCTAGAGGTAGGAAGTATTGCGGTGGCAATCATCACTTCCACCTCTTCCCGTGTTAAATTTTTTGCTGGACTCATGGTTATGGAGATTGCAACGAATGGTGTGGAAGTGGGGTGACAAAGCAGTGGCATCACGTGGATTAATGATTACTGATCAAAGGAGGACCCCCGAAAATAGGCCCAGAGGTCTGTCTGGAAAATCACGGGCCGATGTTTTTTGTCCGAACTTTGCGTCCGAATCGAGGCCAAAATTGCGTCCGAATAACGCACCTGACCCGTGGATCACACGGCAGTGAGCGGCAACAATGATGGCACATTCTCCTGATACCCTAGGTCTTTTTACACCATCCATTGGCTCAGGAACAAGATCTTTTCTGGGAGCAAACTTAGTTGAAAACGTGCCTTGCCAATGTTCCAGCCGGGCTGGTATTGATCCTAAGCCTAGTCACACGCCTTTTCCTCTCCACCTCGGCCAACCGATTTCAAGTCTACAAGGTCAACAGCTTCCACAGATACATCTTGCACGGTACTCGACCATTCGTCCGTCGAACTCTCTTGGTCGCATCAGCACGGCACACGGCATCTTGATCCCTGCTTGCCATGGGCGTTGTCAGCACTCGTCCTTAGCCGAAACCTAATCCTCCAACCCTCGCCTTGCCCTTTGCCCCAAACCCTCGCCTCGACCCTCGCCTCGACCTCCGCGAAACCTCGACCTCGACCCTCAGGTTGCCTTGTGCCTTTGCCCTGCCATGGCCATCACCGACGCCGACCGCTGCTGCCTGCCGCCGTTCTTCTCAAGCGGCAACTACCTATTTATCTCCAGCCACGACAACTCAGGAAAACTTGACTAGGTCGTTCCAGATCTCGGAATCTTTACTCTCTAGTCCGTCCTCTCCACTGGAGCTTTCCTTTTGACTGATATCACATTAGCAGCGCTGTTGCAAAATTAGCTAAACCGAAGAATGTGCTTATGATGGAGGCCACGGGTCATCAATCCTCGACTACAATGGGATCTGCGTTGTGCTCTCGACCACGACAATATTACGGGTGGTCATCTTCCCCTACATCCGATTCCCAAAAGGACTCTCCCTGGCTGTCCAACGACCGCCGATACTTATTACCAGTAACTCGCGCATGCGACAAGTCTATTAGACGTATCTCCCGGTTGCCTCCCACTGCGCCAACTCCAAGAGCCCACGGGGAGTCTATTTCCACCAGCCGACCACCGCCGTCGTCCTCAACAACCTCGTCCGGATCCACCTTCAGCACACTGCCCCCATCCCCGACCCCGTCAGTATCCGTGTCACCGTCTGTTGCTTCCGCTTTCGCAGAGACCACCTCCGGGCCCGACCGGCGCGAAACCGTCTTCGTGTTCAATGAAGAGACCAGCACCATCTATCGAGACCCGTACGTTTCCTGTTATTACCAGATCACTCGACTAATCGGATTCTAGAACCGCTGCGTTCAATAATTTGAGCTCCACTGGCCATATTCAGTTACTTACCCGGTCTGAAATCAAAGCGAACATGGGTCGTCTGTTGGACAGGGACTGAGATGGGAGAAACGTGTCTTACTTACATATGTCGCGATATATATAATAGGGTCTTTTAAAACGGAGTCTTTTTTCTTCTTCTTCTAATTGCTACACTTGAAAACAGAACATACGTTGCTAAAAAAACTTGAGACACGATGTAGCTAGCGATTCTTTTGATATTTGTACTGTCCGACATCAGCTCAGCAAACAGAGCGCAATCCAGCCCACAAACTTCCCATCACGGTCCGGACAGTCGACATTCCCTGCTGACGCGCACCCTGGACAGAGTTGGCCGAGCTTGGCGAGGAGGATCGGAAAGTCGGGGGGCCTATGTCCTCTTCTTTCTTGACGACCCGGCTTTCCGACACCGTGGGCTCAATCTCTTCCGCCTCTACAGCTCCAGTCGGGGTTCCGTTGACGTTTTTTCTCTGGGTCGCCAGCACCCGGGCCGGAATCATTCTCCTCATCTGACACCGGGACTTGTTCCAAGTCAGAGGGGTCGCGCTCAGGATGGGTAATAGACGATTCGTCGTATTCGGCTCCCGACTCCATAGATGAAGCACGTTGGATAGCTGCCCTTAGTACAATGGAGCGACCTGCTTTGGCGATGAAGCGACCACTTCTAAGTACCACCGAGCCATGCTGAACTGCTGCAGGTGTTGCTTCAGATTCGGATTCTGGCTCCAGAGACGGAGTACGCTGAATTGGGCCTTTTTTTGTCATGGAACGAGAAGGAACTGTTTTGGCGACGAAGTGGTTCTTGGGCACCGAGCCACGCTGAGCCGCGACATTTGTCGCAGGACGTTTTTTCTGCGCCGGAGCGACCTCGCTCGAGTCTTGCTTTTTGGATTTTCTCGGCTTTCTTCTGTGATTTGATCGTGAGTCATGCAAAAGACTGAGGGTAAAAGGACGCACGAGTATCTCTTCGTACATAGCAATATTGCCGTGCAGAATACGGTGGTCGAGACAAAGATTGTCGACTGCCTTCTTATACGTAGCTTTGGGACGAAGGTCGCTCCGATTCTTGAAAGCTCTCCGCACTGTGATGCGGGACCTGCCTATCGCCGTCGCAATCTCTTGTTGAGTGAATTGGTGAAGGGAATGAAGATGTCGACAAATGACCCGTTCGCGGGTACGTCAAACCCTTGGTTTTGGTTCTAGGCGGAAATAAGTCAGGGCGACGGTGAGCTGGATGGTGTACTTGGGTCCGACAGCCTAGTAGGTCGCTTGAGTGTCGTGTAATTATAATATAAATACAAGTATGAAACCCATACCTGGGATCCTTTACTCGTCCGAGCCATAGCTGCAGTGAACGCGGTGGTGGAAGAGAAGAAGGAACCGCGGTGCGCAGCTCGTGGCTGTGGCTTGTATTGCGAGTTAAAACCTGCATTGGAAGGTCTTCGAATCGTCGATGAATGAATTATGAGGGTCACAATGCGTTACATCATCGCGCTCACGTGAATTGCACGAGCGACTGATTGTATTAATCATGACAAAAAGAATTAACCAAATATATCAGCACTGTCTCTTCTTGATCATGAACTCCTCGTAGTGCATGGCCAGCCCTCCAGCATCCAACCCACATCTGCAAGAACCTCGTTTGTTTCCCGGCTCTGACGTGCTCTCGTCCTCTTAAAACATTCTGATTCTAGATCCGCGTCGATTCATCTCATCTCCAGACCCTCCATCGTAATCTTGAAGTTGGTACCGTAGTATGCAATCTACAATATGGCACGGGCACAACAGCAGCCGCTCGTGATGAGGTCGTCGTATGTATGAAACTCTTCCATAGGTCCCTGAAATCACATCAGTTCACAGTCTGGCAGCGAATTTTGCGAAATGCGTACCCCGAGTGCCTCTGGCATTATTGGCTTCATCTCTCCTTCTTCATCGAAATCAAAGCCAGCAAGTGTTGTGGACAGTGCAAGCTTTTCCTTCTGTTTTTTAATAACCTTTAACGCCCTTTTCTTCCAGGGTAAGCATAATATTTCAGCTTTGGCTCTTTGTGTTGGTGTGGCATGTATGGAACAGATAAGGGGTCGGGGGGAGTAGTCGGGCATCAAAGACTGAAAAGGCATCAACAAGAATGGCCTCACTGGTATCCAAAATCACCTTCTCTTGCTTCATAACTCGGCTATTGAGGGAGCTGCCAGTGGGAGGTTGATAAGGGGTCGTTCGAAGTTTGGGTTGATGGAATTTATATCCATTTCTTGAAAGAACCGATACATGTACAAAGGTATACAGGAACCATTATCTATCTACCAATAGAGATACCCAAAGGCCAAAAGAGCATGAAGGCCTCAACAAAAGTCACCATCAACTGTCGTGCTTTTCATTTGGGCAGTCGGCCAGCAGCAGCGCAAGCACGATTTCGATCTTGCCGCACCATTGTGGTCTTGTGGACCTTGTCGACATTCAGGCGGTTGCGTCTCTTTGAGTGAATGATTCCAAAGTCGCTGAAGATGCGTTCGGGCCCGGCAGAGTTCGGTACGATGCTTAGCAAGCGAATCGCTAATACAATGAACCCATCGCTGCCGGAAAGACTGCCCGGGAGGGTGATTAAGTTGTGGTACATTAGAATGGTTCTGGCCACATTCTTCCAGCCGTCGCTTGAGTCCGTTGCTGACATCCCCCAAACATCCCTCCTAACGCGTCCAATTGCGTCGTCTGCTCGTTGAATCAATATCTGTCCCGTCGGTCCGGAAGTGACGCGCCAGGTATGTACTTGGCGAAAAAGTCTTGGACGATGGGCCGGTTGACCGCATACCAAGGGAAATTACACACGGCCCACATATCACACTGCATTAGAGGCAGCCTGCTGGTCAACACTAAACGGCGTGGTAGTAACATACGAGCCGTGGTAGTAACATACGAGCCGTCGATCGCGACAGAGGTTTTTCGTCGTTTTGATGCCGGTGTGAAGATACTGGGCGGTGTGGAGCTCATTTCTTGTGGATTCAGTGGTTGGAGATGTCGGAGAGTCCAACGGTGATGGTGGTACAGAGGAATCGCGAGAGAATGAGGGGCCCGGCTGAAAGAAAGGTGTTTGGGGGCTGGGAGTGGTGTATGGATGAGAAAGTGGCGGAGGAAGCGATTAAACAGCGGAGAAGGAGGTGGAAGTGGTGAACATAAGTGGGAGACATTCTGGAGGCGGAATGCGAGCGTGTCGGAACAGCGCGCTGCTGTATTACAGTGAGTGCTGTGAGAGAGCCGGAATTGAGTTAGTTTGCTCGCAGGTCTTCAGGCGCTTGGTCAAGAGTTCAACCTTGCCGCATATCATATGCTTGGTGTCAATGGTTCGTCGCATAGCTAAAGAAATTAGAGGTCTCGCATTGTGGAATAGCTGTAACAACGCACCAGCTTCACGTCGTGCTGAATCACTCATTGGAGGCCCTAGAATCTCCCCACGATTTCGAGCCACTGCCTCCTCCGCAATCTCATCTGCGACCATCTTTCCAACACACACTCGACAGCATGCCCTATGTGACGCGTCGTTCTTATTTCATCGACTTCACGCGTTCTGAGGTTCTCAGTATCCACCATGAACTTATAGAAGCTCTCCCAATGCGGGCCATCGGCGCCCATGGCGTTGCGAGAGGCGAGAAGCAATTTGCAGTAAAAGCAGAAGCAAAGAATACGTAGTGGGAAAAAATTACTACATTTAGGTGATCGACTGCGACGTGATGGTCAAGGTCAAGGCTGTTGTGACATTTGTCACGAAAAACTGGAATGACTGCCCCGGCCAGCACCTGTTCGTCCTTTACTCTGGGAAGCCTGAAGGAGGTAATACAACAAATAGAGAATAGTGGTCGATATATATGAAGCTTGTGCGTCACTTCCAGGCGATGATCCTTTAGCAATAACAACCTGCGGACTAGACTTCAATGGCACTCGACCTGCTCCCTTCGTAGTGCTAGAGTATCCCGTGGCTGAATATGCCGAGAGGTATGTCTTATCAAGAAACGGCGCAGAGTCCAATAATCTTTCATAAGCTGCGAACTTGTTTGGTATCCAGACCCAATGATTTACAACCCCATAGTTGACATCTTGGCTACTCTGAGAGTCCTTCTTATTCGTGAGTTATATTGTGCTCTTCACACTCTAAAAGCATCTGTTGAAGACTATATGACTCCCGAGCAACAAAACCTTCTCGGCCCTATCCCGCCCCCTGCAGAATTGAGGAAGTCGAAGTCCTCGCAAAGTATTCGTGGCGGTTACGGTCTCTTAGAGAAGCTCTGGGAAGCTCTGGCTGAAAGCCAACAAGCTCCATTCTGTGACCTCTTTCGCCAAGTCAACGACATTATCCGCGCCATCAAACGCAGTCAAGGAGGGCTCTCTCCCCAGTGGAACAGCGCCACTCCCCCGGAGGAGGTGACGACAAGAGTTCTTGAGGAGACTCAATATCGTTATCTGCCTATTGTTAGCAACCAACTCAAAGGCAAGGGTAGCAAGGCATACGGAGAACTCCAACCAAGGCTACTCTTTGAACTTTGTGGCAAAGCTAGACTAGAATCTGGCTCTCTTTTCTTGGACCTGGGGAGTGGGACTGGAAATGTAACACGGCTGGTCAGCTTACATTATGGTTGCCGCAGCTTTGGTGTCGAAATCGATCAATTTCGCTCGCAACTTGCGCTCAAGTTAGATGCGGACCTCAGGACCAGGGCGTACGTTTGGGGCCTGCAGTACGGGATTGTGGAGCTTATATGTGCGGACATGAAGCAGAACAGAGATGTACTGCAGCTTTTATCCCTGGCAGACTGCGTCTTGATGACAAATACGGCTTTTGCCCACGATGATGAGTGTGCGCCGCTCAATTCTCCAAATGTGTTTCCTCTGATGCATCACAAGTGCCGCAATTTCTTGAGGACAGCCTGCGAAGAATGAAGCCTGGGGCCAGGCTCATATGTATGAAACCCGCGGTAGGCTCTGTCAGGAACACAACTGCGAGTGCTCGCACGGTGGGTGATCAAGTTTATTTCTTCATGATCATATATCATAGTCACCCTTCTCTGACCTAGAAGGCCTCTCAGATCCAGTCGAGACGCTTTCCTGATCCTTTACTGGACATCGCCGAACGTGAAGATGGGAAGACCATGCCCGGGACTTGTCATGGACCGCAGCTCCGGCTGTTCCTTATTCCATCTACACCGTGAAGAATAAACTTCCACCTCAGCCAGACGAGCGTTTAACAGAGCTGGTCAAGGATATAGATTCACTTTCAGAGATAGAAGCCGTTTTGCGTCGTGAAATAGCTAGCTTGCTTGCCCTCGATTCATGATTTGATCAATGCCATAGCTGCGTCTACGTATCTCAAACCGTGCCCATTATTCATCCCTTGACTCACTTCGTCCACTTCTCACTGCCCACTGTTCAAAATGCAATGAACCTTGAGACACACCATCAAATGATTTGTCAGAGCTTGATTGTTGGACTCTGACAAATCCTGTGCTGATGTGCGAGAAACGGAGTCAATTGCAAATATGGGCATGCGCATCAGCACCCGTATGCAGTCCAGTAGGAGGGTAGTCAACATAGCTAGCTATAGGTGTATGGGGCAAGCCATGGCCCCGGCAGAACTTTCCACGGGTCAGACAGTAGCAGAATCCTAATCAAAAGCCAAAATCTTCAAAATTCATGATCATGGAATGCAATTGCAAGGGCTGACTAGATGTACATGGTCTAAAAAGGTGTGTCGGTTGAGCGACACTGGCAACCACTGGCTCCGCTGGGGGGGCGAAAGTTAAGATTTGCCTTGGACTCAAGGGCGATAGAGGATCGCGATCGCCAGAGCTATAATAAGACCAACCAGGATTGTCCACCAGATGATGTCATTGATCTGATCACAGCGGAGATAAGAGAATACCAAAGGATGACCGTGTTTACACACCTGAACAGAGCTACGAGTCCCATAGTTCTCCACCCAAAAGTGAAGTCGTCCCCCCATGTCGCTGGCAACCAAGACCGACTGATTGAAACTCTGGCCCTACGAGAATAAGTACCGCTTATTATTCAATTGCAACCAGCTCCGCGACTCACATATGATAGGCTGAGTATCGTACCTTGAGACTTCACTTCCAACTTGCGCTTAGGGGTAGCATCGCTTCGGAGAAAAACTCGATCATAGACTGGTCCGCGTTCGGACCTGCGACGAGGCCTGTGTCTCCAATGGAAGCTAGAGGTAGGAGGGAACCAGTGTCAGGATGAGCAAGAGCATTTGATGGCCTGCGGTCGGTCCCTTCGCTTCCAAGATCTGTCCAAATAAGGCCGTGGGCCTCAAACATGGTCCTGATCGCAATTGATGTGCCAGAGCTGTCGATGGCCATTGCAGAACTTTATATGAGCCAGAAATTAGATGCGGAAGAGTTTGGGCCAACGTATTGGACTCCCTTTGAATTGATGGGAAGATGAACCGACCACTTCTCAGTGACCACTCCATTTCTTTCGTCGATGGCATACAGGGAGAGGCCTTTCTGCATCCACAGCACCGCAATCTCGTTCTCCGCAGTGAACTTGACGCCAAGTGCGAGGTCCCGATCACTCCCCCGTTGCCCGTCCAAAGCGAATATCGCCAATCCAGACTAAGCACCGTCAGTTCTGCCAGCTTGAAAGGAGTAAATGTGTACGCTTAGAGTTGCCAGAGCGTTGAGCCACCAGACCTTGGCCTTTGTAGACGACAGCCACGTAGTCGGGGACCCATTTAGCCCGGGCCAGAACGCCAATGCTGAAATAGGCGAGTGAAGGCTTTTCACGGGCCGCTGGGGTCCATGCACCCAATTAAAATAGGAGATGCTAAGATCCCATATCTCGCCTGACTTGACGCCCACCAAAAGACGCCCGGGAGACGCTCCAAGAAATGGCCCGTATTGATTGGTTGAAGTTATAATGGCGAACGATAACAGGCAGACCGGAAGAAGGTACCTCCCATATCTTCAGTGACCCATTATCTCCTCCGGAGGCGATTCGTGTGTCGGGCCCAACGGAGACACACATCGTGACCTCACCATCGCCGGGCGCCGATGATGGCAGCAGGACGCCGGAAGTTTGGGTGGGGTGCGGATGTGTAGGAGTAGGCATGATCGGGCATGACAATGGCTAGTTTGGAGCGTCAGACCAATCGAACATACTTTAAGTTCAAACCTTGGTCGTAATGCGACCTCACGGCAGGTCAAACACGAGGATTGCCTGAAATTACGCTGCAGCGATATCGATATCGTGGAGCTCGAAAGAAGCAAGGCTGCATCGCTCGAAAGAAGGGTTGCATCATGGTAGGTCGAATCAAATAATGTCAGGGTAGTCCAAAGTCGTGGTCGGTCGAATCAAATAATAGGAACGTGGCAGGCCCTTCAATCCGAGCAAGTCCCGACCGAGCGCGAGGGCATCATTATACTTCTGGGCCGAGTATTGTCAAAGTCTTCGGGAGTGATCTGTATTGCACGTGGCTGATTTTGTCCTTGTCAGATAAATTGTATGTTCCTCCGGAGCCCCAACCGCTAGTATATACTCCGTCCTTCGGCGTTCGAGATGTTCTCTGGGGACTGGACAGAGCAGTCGCCGGACTTTCTGGACTCTCCTCGCCCAACACAGAGTCCGATAACGAATTCAGTGCGCTACGGTTTCGTTGAACGCTCCATTGCGTCCTTATAATTAGCACAGTTGACTATGGGTTCTTCCGACCAAGCCTCGACAGCACTCCCGCCAGTCGGGCAAGCAGTCCCCATGAGACGAGTTCCAGCCGCAGGGCAGAATCCCTGCGTCCAACTAGTCATAGGGCAGACTCTCCTCGTCCAACGACTTCTGGCCGCAGGGCAGACTCTCCTCATCCAACGACTTCTGGCCACGGTCAGCCGCGAGGCCTGGTACGCAACACCTCACAAGATTTAACTCCCAGCGTTAATTTTGTTAGTTTGAGGCCCTCAGCTCTCAGCTCCAAGACGTCCACGATATTGTGACGACGAGCTTGCCCAGCCAACTCATGGTCCCCCAGCGACGCCGCCTCACACTCCCGCAGTTCCATCTGAATGGCGACGAGGCTTACCAAAGCGCAAAACCGGCAGAAGAACTGGCGCTTGAGGTCCGTCCTTCTGCACATGTGCGTAAATTTACTCAACTAACTGAATCAGCGACGAAAAGGGGAATTATTCAACGAGCTACTTCCGTATGAGAAGCAGAGCTCCTTTATTCCATTGGAGGACATCCAAGCTTACGAGGCCACAAGGAAACAATCCCACGATGCAGAGGCGGTCACTTCTTCACAGAGTTTTCGAGTTGACATGCGGCCGAATCCTTCCCAAGTCTGGAACGCCTCTGCCGGGCGATTTTTTTTCTTGACTTTTGCCGAAACATATGACATTCCCAAATCCGTTCTCAACAGAGACCTTGTTCTCGAAAGCTTCCAAGAATACTTGCGAAACGATTCGTAAACGGCTCAAGAAAGAGGGGCGGTCCGCAGCAGAACAGGCAGCACACAAGCAAAGGGAACGACGTAGAACACGCCGGCACAATGTGGGACTTTATCTTTGGCCCCGGTCCTGCTTTATGCTTTTATCTAGTTATTCCTCGCCCGGTTGGAAACCGTCCGTGCCTATGGCTCTTTGCAGCGCCATGCTGGTGTTTTGTGTGATTTTGGCTACGAGGGCACCTCCAGTGACGAGTCTGAAGGAGAACAAGACGACAAACAATTCTCTATCCATCGACAAACCTATTTGTCCACCGAGGTACAGATTTGGAAGAGCAAGATAGATCGCCTTCGTAAAGTCGGGCGGCGGATCATAGGGCCCTCGAGGGGCAATTACGAGCGCCTCAG
This sequence comes from Mycena indigotica, assembly GCF_014461135.1. Classification (NCBI taxonomy): domain Eukaryota; kingdom Fungi; phylum Basidiomycota; class Agaricomycetes; order Agaricales; family Mycenaceae; genus Mycena; species Mycena indigotica. Next base: position 5,012,335 of record NW_023503007.1, on the reverse strand, counting down.
ACAGCGGTCTCAGCGTCCTTCGGCCCGTCCTACGCATGTCCAAGGTCTCCCAATCAATGCTTATAATGCAGAATGGCTTGAAGCCAATCCTGTTCGACGTGAATTGCTGCTCCCCGTGCCGTCTACGACTTCAGCATCGACCCTGAGGTGGAAAAGTGCGTCTTTGTTCATCGCATGCATGTGAGAGGTCTAGACTTATTAATAAACCTCTTTCAGGCACATCTTGGAGCACTCACGCGTATAATCCAGGTACATCATATACGTATATCTGGACTCCAGAGTAGCAAAATTACTCTCGTTATAACTGCTGATATATATGTAGTAGTACTATTACGGCTTAGCTTGATCATGAAAGACCAGAATCAGAATCTACATAAATTCATGTTTTTTTACTGAAGCTCCAAGCAAGATCTCTTCTGTGGCAATCTGGACACATCACTCCGCCTTTTGCAGACGCTGCCCGCTCACCAGCTCGATATGCCTCCTCCTTCACGGACTTGATTTGGAGAGAGTGATCCGCGGCGAGCTCTCGCAGTTGCTTCCGGAATTTTACCTAAGTGATATTGAATGATACGATAAAGCGTTTATAATTAACGCAGATTAGGCTCACCTTCAAGTGGTCTATAGATGCGCTATGCTGCTCGAGTTCCTGGTGTAGAGCAGCCTCTTGAGATTCTGTTTGTACCTTGAGCCGTTCCTGTACTTCTTCTTTTTCAGTCTGGAGGTGCGCCTTATGGAGTTGCTAGGGCAGTGGTGACGGATTATTGAATACCTTCAAACGGTGGACATATTCTCTATATTCCTTAACTTTCTTTCGGTGATTATCGAAGTTCTTGGCGTAGAGTGGCATCTTGAGATTCTTGTGCGATAAGTGGGGCCGGTGCTTGCCCTTGAGTCGCAAGGGAGTGCTGCTGGGCCTCAAATTCCTTTGCCTGATGTTCCAACGCTTGGATCCGCCACTGAGCGAACGCAACAAGAACCTGGATTGGGGCTCAACCGTCATTCGTGGGCATGTTTGCATTGTACCTCCTGATCCTCTATCTCGCTCAACTTCCTCTCAAAGTCGGGAATCTGGGCACTTAATTTCGGGACAAGCGCCTAGAAGCAAGGAGCGGATGCCCACTACGAAAAACTGATATTGCTCACCTGCAGGTGTGGTTTGATTTGCTGCACTTCGTGAACTTCTCCTTGGAGCTCCTTGAGGTGTTTCGTGTGCACTTTGGGCTGGCTTTCGAGGTCCGAGATTTCTTTTTGCTGCTTTTCTAATTGCGCCAACTGTTCTTGTGAGGGACGACAACGTCAGCAAGCCAGAGTGCTTCACTTCTAGGGTTTTCCGTCCACTTTGGTGCAGATATTCCATTTCGAGATTCGCCATTGGAAGAAAGCCGTATGATTCTATCCATAATCAGGCTTTGCTCGGACTGGCAAGGTTAGACCCACGCCGAGATGTCCCTTTAGAAAGCTGATTGTCGCTTGCAGCCCCTCGAACTCCTTCGAGCACGAAGCCTTGAGTTGGACAAGCTGTTCTTCATGATCAGCCATCTCTCTGTCATACTGAAGGGCATTCTCCAGCTGCTCAGTGCAGCGCCAGTGCAGCATCCTGGGAGAAGTCAGAAACTGGAGTTCATGACGCCAAGTTCGTACCTTGGTCTCTAGGTTCTCCTAGTTGAAAGGGTGAGCAAACCTCCAAGGGATTACGATTATACCCCCACTTCCATAATGGCATTCTTATCTTGCCACTGCCCCTCATTCTCGGAATAATGCCAGAGGAGAAAGGCAGTCACGGACTGGACTTGTCAGCGGGAGGATGAGTAAAACTGAGCAGAGATGCATACAGCAGCTTTTGCTTCGATTTCAGCTGCTTTTTGACGTTCTTGCCGAAGCTGCTGCGCTGAGGTCTGGGCTTGTCTGCTGAGCTGAATTTCTAGTTGTGCTACCTGTTGCTGAGCGGATGCTAAACCACACTGACAAAGACGGGGAAAAATGGTCACTTACGGTTGCTTGAGCTTTGTCCTCTTTCACTCTCTCTGCCTCTTCCTTCCATCGTACTTCGAATTCATGCTCTGATTGAGAGTGTCGCCACTGAAAGAACGAGAGATGTGCCTGTAGAGATTGGATGGGCTGTCAAGTGCCCTGAGAATCGACGAGCCTCTGCTATTTTTCTCTCATCCTGCAGCCGATGCCCCGAGAGAGTGATCTGCCACTCAAGGAATGCGATCTGTTGCTATCCTCAAATAAGCAAGCGTGAAATAGACTTCGAAATACCTTACCTGCAACAAAGCCGTCTCCTCTTGCGTCGCCAGCAACTGGTTAGCATAGTATGCCCGATGATTCTCCAGCTCCTCTGCCATACTTTCCGTTGCCCGCTTCAAATCTTCCTGGAGCTGATTCATTTGCCTTTTTGCTTCATTCTGCCCTTGATCAGTTCAAGATATCACAAGTCACTTTGGTACCTGGACTGTTCTCGCTGCTGCGATTGCGTCTAGTCTGAAGCATGAGACTCATGCTCGGCTGATTGGGTGGGTAAGTATACATGCCTCGAGCCGCCTGACATTACGCTGATAGGATTCTAGCTTGAGTTGTGTGGCGGTTTCCTGTTCAGCAAGTCATTGTGGTTAACGCACAACAAAGCCAGAGAATTGCAGATGCATACCTCTTCGGCCTTCAGCTTAGCCCACGCCTGCTCATTCTCCGTCTTGATTTTTTGTTTTTCTCGCTAGGAAGCCAGTCAGATCAACCTGATCATGAAGTCTATCCTCCACCTGTGTGAGGGAGTAACGCTCCTCTGCGGCTAGCTTGGCTTCTTTTTCCTAGAGGGCTTAGTTGGTTAATGGTGAACGTGGTTACTCATACCTTATTCAACTGCTGCTCTGCCTGTTCCTGCTGGATTTGCGATTCTTTTGCTCCTTCTTGATCTGGTTTTCCAGCTGTTTTATTTCGCGCTTTTTCTCCTCAAGCTCATTGAGAGCAGCGTGTAGGTCTTCTTCTAGATTTATGATTTTCGCAGCCGCGCTGTTGTTGTCTCGTGTGACTCGATCTAATGAGCCTCGTAGGTTCTCTAGCACTTGATGCACTTCTTTTTGCGCCTCCGAGTCCCAGATGACTGTATTTGTATTTCGAAGAATATCCGAGTCGTTCACGGGAAGGAAGCGATGCCGGTATGTTTTTCCTCTTGCTCGAGCTTTTCAATCTCCGAGATCTGTTGCTTCAGTCGTGCACAGTAGCGAAGAAGGAGGGGGAAAAGGTAATCAACGAAAGATTCTTCACTGGATGTGTGCTGCGTCCATGAGCTTGAAATGAGAGGGAAGGAAATTCCTCACGTGAATAGTCCTCGTGGTGGTATCTCGAGATGGGGAATTGGTTGCTCTGAGTGGGGAAGAGTGCATATTTTGAGAGGCTTTAATTCTGCGGATAAAGCATCACCCAGTTGCGGGGTTTGCCCGGTCAAATGCAACCAGGGGAGGGCCGCCAAAGATAAAAGGCTGCTGAGGTCCGAACTTGTGCGCAGCTTCAGCGGGGGGGGTGCGTATACCACCGGAGCGGTTCTAGGCTCCGCCACGAGTAGAAGAAAAAGGCGCAGGCCTTTACGAGATAAGGCAGAGACTTGTGGAAGTGCGAATGATGGTGAACTACCACGGAAAGTTGGTGGATCGCAGCACAACAGATCTTAGACGACATACTGCATATTAATTGCCTCGTAGAGAAGCTCTATGGCAAGGATAGCAAGATCCTCCAGTCCACGTTCGGACATAGCATAATCCTTTTCGCTCACGGAGTGGAGCAAGGCTCTGGCTGCTCCGTCTTTGAGCGACCGCACACCTGTGCAAAGTAAATGAGTGTTGACCAGTCGCCCGATGAATGCTTGAAGAGTTCTGAGACGGTCGGCGCCATTCAAGTTGCGTTTAAGACGAGTCACACGTCACGTGGGTATAGAGATAGCACGGATAGTAGCGGTTACATACTTAAAGGCGTCTTGTAGTCTGCTACGTATTTAACTAATCTCCACCGTTGTGAACATGTACAGCCAGCCCCCAATTGCAAGTACCTTCTATCGCATGACGATCAGTCTTCTTGGCCACCAATCAATTAACTTCTTTTCATCCATGGCCACCACTCCGAGGTAATCTTTATATGGGCTTATTATTATTATTATTCTTATTACAAGCCAATACATAGTCTCCCTTGTCTCATCCACTCATGTCGACTCCGACCTGGGTGAGTGCTCTACCTTGCGAGGGGAGACCTAATCGTAGCCCAGAATCAAGGACCCAATCATCGTCTGGCGTCTTTCGACTGGCAATTGGCGAGGGTCGTAGACGCTGCCCGAGGCAACCGACAATCCTGGGCGATTGGCTGGAGGTGGATATCCACGTTTTTTGATCCAAGTCGGTCGCCAAGCGCGGTTTTAGTCCTTTCAAGACGGGATTGGGAGACGGAATGCGTCATAACCTGGAAGGTAATCCGCGTCATGGCCGAATACGATACGCTGTATCGTCTGGGTGCTGAGGCAGGACAAGCATGGCCAACTTTCTGGGAGTGGAGGCTTTTGCTGCTCCAGAGTGGCGTAGGGCTACAACTACCAGGGGCGCCAGACATTGAGGAAATTCGGCTTATGCGTCGGGGTAGCTGTCTCCAGGCTAACTGAACACAACTCTGTGCGACGCTTGCTGCACAACAACTCTGCGGCTATCCCCGTCCTTCTCAATGACTTGGTGTTCGTGTCTTCGAAGATGCCGCCGATACGATGGGCCCGATGCTGATGGCCATCGGGGCCATTCGGGGCTTGTCGCTGTTCAGCGAGGAGCAATTGGTCGAGGCCCGTATCTTCACGCCTATGCATATTCTTGCAGTGGCGGGCGCGCTAATAGCGGGGATTGAAGTGGTTTTTGATTTGACGACGAGGACGCCGCCGAGGGACATGCCTGGATTAGCGCTGACATTATTGCGCTTGGTACTGGCCTTCCACGGAAGCACGCGCGATAGCGGATTCCACGATACCCTCGTCGCGGGCGGAATTTACCGCTCGATAGGAAAGGTTATGGCGACCGTCTTGGGCGCGACAGAAGGTGACCCGCAAGGCCTTGCGGCAACTATGGAGGGCTGTGTCAGCGTGATGGTGACGTTAGCCAGTCAGCGCCGAAGTTCGTTGGAATGGATACCTTGGCTGGAGGAGTTTGGGTTGGAGAGTATGGTCTTGGCCTTGCAACGACAGTATTCGAGGAGATTTGAAGAGCATCTTTGCGACCTGTTGAGGAATGTGGGCGTGGTGAGGGCGTTGAGGGAGGGAACGATGCCCTTCTACGCTTTTCCCCACACTGGATGGGAGGGAAATGGGCATCACGAATAGATGGTCGATGGGTGAGGTCGCGGCGGCTATGCACAGACAGGTCAGGCTACTCCGCGCGATAGACGTTGCCCAGCCGATTTACCGGAAAATGTGCGACTCTGTACGTGGTTTTCAGTTTCCCAGCTATGATTTTCTGATCTCTCGCTTGCTTAGTGTGGCAGGATTCTCGAGCGAAGAGCATCAAAGCGTTGTATCGGTTGCATTCAAATATATTATTGCAACACGACGTGTCAGGCAAATCACTGGGAGCGGCATCGCCAATGTTGCTCACTGTTGAGGAGGTCTATTGCAAGTGAGTTGTCCGCTCTAACTTGATTTAGAAGTCGCTAACGTTGGAGCCAGAGGTCAAAAGGGCAGGGATAAGTGGCCCACAGCGCGACCTTCATCAGGAAGTCGTTGGAGCACTACTTCACGCTGCCCGCTAACTTCGCGGAGATCAGACAAAAGGCATTGACACATATAGGAAGAGGGGAAGACTTCATCGTGGTTCAGCGGTTCGATACGGTGCCCGCCACGGTGGATTGCGTTTCTGCTATGTCAGCAGTGGCCAGAGAGGGTTTGACGCCGGTGTGGGGACTGGTAAACCCAGCGAATGTGGTGGAAAGAAGGGAAAACAGAGTTGGCGTGGACATGGTGGTCCTACCAGTGACCGCCGCAAGTCAATCGCGTGGGTGGTACTACGGCGGTGCAATCTTGCCATGGATGCAGCTTGGTGGATGGGTGAAGGGCCTTCAGGGGTATTCTATACATAGTGTGTTGGAGGACGAAATCTGAAAGTCATTCATCAGAACTACGGCGTTGCAGGTAAAGCAAGGTGGCAGGCGACCTCTAGTAAATTTAAAATTGAGTGTGAACGATAAATTTAAATTGTGCACCGGAGAGTGCCATCACAGGATTTGTCAGAGTCCAAAGATCAAGCTCTGACAAATCATTTGATCACCTTGGTTCTCATCGTTCACCATGGCACGCACATTGCCAAAGAAGACACGACGCTCCATTAACGCCTCAACGAGGGAGACTTTAAAAGCGACAGAGCTTCCTATGGAGCAAGCTCTAACTCCCGGCACTAGCGGGAATGAGAGAAAATTAGAAGAAGAGTCAACATCGTCCCCGGGAACCGCTGTCGTGCCCCCCAAAATCCGGGTTCCGCTGAAACAAAGTTCGTGAATATCGGTCTTCCCCTTGGGAACCCCCTCTCACTATGCCTTAGCTGTGCACATTTGGAAGAATTGGAGAATCTAGACAGAATCATAAGGGACTTGCAGCATCTTCGTCAGTAGGTCACGTTTTTATTAACTCTTACAATATAGCTGACTGCAAGTCTTGTCAGGCGGTTATCGCGTGTCTCCGATTGCGATATCCGTGGGCCTCATTCATCTCCGACGCCCTGATCATTTTGAGCACAATCATGAAGACTTGAACCAGAGGTCGAATCCTGAGAATAGGATAGAATTCAAGTTACCGCAGTGGTCCCGAATCGACACAATAAAAGAATCTAGTTGACCCTTCTAGATCTGTACATGTTCATTTCAACGCTCAATAAACCGGCGTCTCTCAACCCGACTGTGAGCGTGATCAGAATTCGAAATAAAAGACGGCATATATACACACGCAGTCAAAGGAGTTATATATCTTGTTTAAACTGGTCCTGTTGTTGTTGTTACACGGTAATAAAGCCTTCCCTCAAGAAAGCTACGAAATTCAAAGAGAGATCCAAGCTCAAGTTATAGTATATGATTCTATGACATCAAAAAACCCAGCTTTTCCGTGACCACCGCCCAATCGTCGTAACCTTCTGGTACCAAGGCGCTGGCCTGTTCCTCCTCCACATTCGCTCATTTCCAGTAGTCCATTCAGCTCTAATCGGGCTCCAGAACCTTCCACTCTAGCCAATCCAAATACTCCTCCCAACAATGATTCTTGTGACCCCGTCTTGATTGACAAAGGAGTCCAGGGCATGATGCTAGCAAGTCGATCGAATGCAACCAGCCCACTCTGAGTCTCGTACGGGCGGCGAGTCCACCGGGATGTCTGGCATTGTGAAATACTCGCCTGGATGTAGACGCCGTCCAAAGAACCGAGCGCCGGAAACCTCTTGCGACCTCTGTAACACTCCGTGCAAAAATCAATCCCTTCTTTTGCCCCATTGCCACAAGCTACATAGAAGTCGAAGGGGTCTGCGATTACTAGCAAAATATCAGCTTGCAAGACTTCGACACTGTTTTCATCTGCGAGAGCAAAAGTCCCCATGTAACAAAGTCTTAGGCGTCGGGACTGATCGGCCGAATGGGAACTCTTTCGTCTGTAGTGCACGCAATTTTTACATTCATGAAAAAAAAATAAAAGCATCACAAGCTATCCAGAAAAAAAATCCAAAATCAGTTCATATGTACCGGAAACTTGACCACCGAAACGCTGTTGTCCAAACTACCAGTGATTATGTTCCAGCCCCCATCGTGCTTGCCCCTTGGTTGAGTGCTGGCATAAGCGAGTCTACGAGACGTTGGACTTGTTGGGCAAGGTCCTCGTGGCGACGGTCCGCCTCTTCTTTCTGTCGGAGCAACAAAAGCTCCAACTGCGCAACTCTGCGCTCAGCCTCCACTGCCCGGCGGTCTGCTTGCTCCCTTGCCCGCTGTTGCTCCGCTACGAGTGGCTGGATAACCCCCATGTCCTTCGCATCTTTGACGGCCTTGATAATTTGGTCCCGGACATCCTCCCTCTTTACCTCAAAAGTGCTGACGAGCATGTCGATAACGTCGCCGGCCCATGATTCTTTGGAAATTTGTTGAAGGCGGTGCATGTAGTTCACAATGTCCTTCTCAGTTTCGCCAGCGTGTGTCATTGCGCGCCGAGCATTGGTGCACAGCGTCGTAAAGTTGGCACTGTTGGTGAGGCTGGCCAGCATTTTCCCACTGTTAGGGTCAACCAGCTGGATGGCTTGAAAGCGACCCAGTTTATGAGAGCAATCCCTCTCTTTGACCAGCTTGAGGCTGCTGTTGACATTGTGGCAACGGGAGATGCGCTCTATAGCAAGGAAAAATGTTGTGGCAAACCACATGCACATGTGGTCCAGATATGCAAACGTCTCCGAATATTCTCGAATCACTAGGGAGAGAATAGCGCAATCCAGCATAGTGATTCCATTACGGGCGGCTATTTCGGGGGGACAGGATAGTCGTCGCATAGGCCAATAATGGAGGCCCTTTTCGCGAGGTGTGCCTGGGTTGGGGGCTATGTGTAATGCTGCGAAGTCCTGACGGATTCTGACATCGTCTTTGGCCATTGCTTTGCCTTTAGCCATTCTTGAATGATCTCTGAGGCCCTGTGAGTGTGACAACGACAGGCAAAAAAACGCACTTGATATCTTTGCCGTTAGCTGAGTCTGACTTCTCAATGATCGGTAGGCGGTGAAGCAAAAGCTAGCGGCTGCGTTTGTCTGCAGTGCGGGGCGTCCCTAGGGTCGGGGATGTTGGGGTCGTGATAGAAGAATTCAATGGCAATGGCCTCATGGCCTGACTTCCAGCCAGGCGCCTCTTCTAATCGGGAAATCTGGTCTTCCCGCATTTGTGATTGGAATGTAGAGGGTTGTGGGGTTGTCTACTGAAGCGCCGCCAAACATGACGCAAGAGAAGTTCGCCAGGTAGAAAAGCGTTGTCGATCCTTGGTTTGAGAGCGGGGAAGATGACAGCGAAGTCTTTCGTCCAGATTGTCGTCGTGGTGGAATTTACCAAGGGGAGAGATAGAGGATATTCCTACAGCATTATTGGTCAGACGACGGAGATGGACTGGACTAGCGACTCAACTGCTGGCGCAGGAGAAGCCCGAGCTCAGGCCGGGTATGCACCGAGGAGAGGCTTATTGGGGCTGTTGCGGTCGGTGAGAGGGCTCGGCGTATGCGCCTGACCTCATGTGGTTGATGGCGGGCGGGGCGGGAGAGAAATGATGACGGTCGTGTGACACCCGATCTCGTGACCCCTCAGCACACGTCCTTCTCCTAGGCCTTCGATCTCGCATACGGTGATGGTGCCAGCTGCATACAGCGGTCCAGCCTAAGGCTTAAGGACCCACCAGCTCATCACCGCGGTCGGCTATCTGATCAACGATTTCAAGTATCGACAGACAGTGGATTACATGATTGGAGGCGTTGTAGCCAATCACGTAAGCAACGAGCGCAGACACCACAACCGGTTTTTTTGGCCTTCCGTCCATTTTAACTTGCTATTCAAACCTCAAACCAGACTTTTCTATGCCGACTCGATGGCTGCTTGTCGAACTCAAGAACCGCTAGACCCAGTGCTAAAACTCGAGTACTTATGTCGGCGGGTTGTCGCTCTTACTGATTGCCCGACGCGTCTTTGGCGTGGAGACTGGGCGGCATATACCGGGCTGCATATGTCTACCTATCCATCGCCTCAGATTGCATCCAGCCCCGAACTTGAGCTCAAAGTCGCGTCGCCAGTGGGTCCGACATGTACTATCAAACCTCTTCTTCTCCTTCATCAGGCGTCCTACGCTGCGGAGGTCTTCCGGTCTTGCCGCTCCCAACGGCTAATCAACACCCGGGCCCAGATAAATCGTCTTTGCGTGCGCTTGAAGGCACGGGCGGTACTCGCCGACTCACTGCAGCATGGAATCAGAAGGCGCATAAGACGGCGGGTAAATGGTCACGAAGGGATGGGATTTGGAGACAAAACAAGTTTCTCGGGCGCTGATGTGGTGCGTATTCACCGACGCTTGGAATCAGCGGTCGGATTCAAAATGCAAACAGAACGCTCCAGTCTTGGTAGTCGCAAAAAGTGGTTGAATGCTCCGATTTGGCGCGCCAAACCAAGAGGCGAAACGAGCGTCAACAATGTCCACATCACCCCGAGACCAACTGCCGGAAGAGCTCAGAAACCCACTCACAATCAGCAAATCGGCGGTGCGCCAAGACATCAACAAGGAACTGCGCGAGAAAGCGGACAAGCTGCGGAAGGCATCTACACGATACCAGCGAACGATGCAATACGACCACAAGCTCAGTCGCGGAGCGTTGATAAAAAAACACCACCACAAGCATCCTGCGGAGCCACGCGACGATACTACTCCAGTTACAAACTGGTCACTGCACGCTGGCCCAACACCTTCACCGCATCAACCGAGCTGACTCACCAATATGCCCATGCTGCTGGCAAGCAGACGAGAGCGTGGCCCGCTTCCTCCTCCACTGCAGCGCACACGACGAAGCACGCAGCCGCCTACAATGAGCAGGGACCACTCGCGAGGGAAATAAGAAAGCTGCTGGGAACTCCCAGGCTCTTCCCCCACCTCTTTAGGTACTACCATCACGGCCACGGGCAGGTTTCGACCAGTCCACGGCACCATCGCCGACCTCGGAGACACTGACAAGAACAGAAATCACGCGAACGCAGAGCCTCTACCTTACATACCCACGACACATCTACTCGCGCTCTGGAGCGCCCCCGACAGACCAAATGTTGGGCCGAGGGCATGATACCGACGAAGCAACTCGAATTGCGATGGCGAAGACAAGTAAATAGATAGAGTACGATGCTGGCTACCATGCCTCAGGGCGAAGGCCAAATAAACCGGATTCAAAAAAAAAAGTGTGTCCGACGATGTTAAGGATAAGAATTTTCGAGGGCAAGACCAGATCAATACGGAGCTGTAGGTACAGCTGGGATGTATCGCTTGCATCGCGGTGGAGTTTCAAGGCGGCATGGGGCTCCTCCTTCGTTCGAATTCCAAGCCTGCTTAGAGGCTCGTCCAAAAATAAGGGGATATCCATTACGGGTTCGCCATCCGAAGACTCGTTTTTCGTCGTCGAAGTCGTAGGAGGCATTCTATGGGTGGATGTTCAGGCTCGGTAGGGCCTTGAGGGAAGGATTGGGGGCCGTCTATTTCCATGGAAGTCTCGATCTCTTCATACTATTCCGACCCGGCCCTTGATCTCATCGCTATGCGGGCTTTTCAAGTACTATCGAAGCAGTTTTTGGTCTAATCAGAACAAACGATCTCCAGAACTTGTTTCTCGCACCTTCCTTCTTCGGGTGATAACGCTTGTTTTTTGGATCAAGATGAGCGATTACTCTGTGGCCTTGGGGAAGAGTGTGAGATCGGGCCGCTCATATTTGTGCCAAATTTCAAGCCCGATATATAACTGGGTGTAGCAATATAAGGGGGATGGCCATCACCATGTCGTGAGTGTCAATTTTCGCGGAGAAGATGTTTGGAGGCAAATAAAGGACCTCAAGGTACGCGGTTCTTGTCTATGAACAGTTTGTGGAAGCCACAAGCTAACAGCAATGGACTTCCAGCACAGTGAGCAAAAACGATGGCACATGGCCATGGGATGTCCATTGAGGATATAAAATCCGAGCACTCCATCCGTTAAGGATATTAATTTCAACTTGAGATTTCCTTAGGATATTACCCAACCGTCAAAATTCTATGTAGCTTCCCATCTCGCTCCCTTGGCCGAAAGCATAGCGGAGTAAGCTGCTGGGTCTTGCTTCAACAATTGCTTCTCGGTTCGAAAGCCATTCTGGACAAATCTAAAGAGGCCTCCAGCTGTAAATTGTGTGAAGGAAGCTCGAACATCTCCTTCTTGTACCGGGATATTAGAGTGAGAGACAGTGGCCGAGGGAATGAGGATTAACGAGCCTGCTGGAAATTCAATGATCAGTTTGAGGTCCCAGAGAACGAGGTGTCCGCCCTTCTTCGGGTCAAAGCGACCCAGTGCGTATATATGGCGCACCAGCCAAAGGCCAGGTTGAGAATATCTCGGTGGCGAAACGTCCAGACATTCGTGCCCAGGTTGAAGGCCACGCTGGAGAAGACCGACTTCGGGAAGGCTTTTCGTAGGGAAAGGCAGTTGTTCATGGAGTAGCTTGCTATTATCTTGATAATATGCATACAATCTAGGAGCCCAGAGAGAAAACGCGGCTGAAAATGGCATCAGAATGTGAATGAGCCTGTCTCTAAACATACCGTCGCCGAAGGCCACCATCCTAGCCACATGGGGATCCTGCAGTAAATCTTCTGAAATTTCGGGTGCTTGTCGTCCAACCAGGCGGGAACGGTTTGGCCTTGGCCATAAGATATTCCGACAGTGACCGCGGCGAAGAGTCCTCGCCTGTGGCCAGCGGTGGGGACGGAAATCGCTGCTCGCCGGGCTGCCCGAGCCACAGCCTCATACACCGAGTTGGCGGAGGTGGCATAGCTGCTGCTTCTAGGTTGACCAGCCAGAACGGCGAAGATTCGACCAGCGGAGTCAACTAAGGGACGCGGATCCCTATAAGGTATTAGAAGTGGCAAAAAAAACAAGAAAGACGCACATTCCGTCCCAGGGGATGAGCTGGAATCCCTGCTGGAGCAGTTGCTCCTTGGTTTTCCTCGATTTCTTGCCGGATAGCTCGTCTGAGCTTTCGCGTTTGGCCGAATAGGCGCCGTGGGCTGCAGGGAGGGAGCTTGCTGAGATATCGGCCTCAATCACGTTGGGCAGGGTGGACGAATTTCGCTGCCGTGGCCGACCGGGGTGGTGTCCGTTCTCAATAATCTCCGTCTCCCGTTTTCTGCGGCGGCGCTGGTGGGAGCCAGTCAGCTTTGGCTGCTGCTGAGCGGGGTCCAACCTCAGTTTCTTCAGCGGAGGGGGCGTCTCGTCCCACGTCTGGTGAATAAGGGTCGGGGTTTGTTGGTCGTTGGTCGTCGCCTCTTCTTCATCCCTTTGGCCATCCGATTCCACAGAGAGAGCGGCGAGGAGGGGGGGGTCGCGATGGAGAAGTTGGCCTCTTGGAAGAAGGAGGCGAAAGTGGCACCACTGCGCGTCTATGCTGTGTCAGTAAATGGCGGGCGGTTTAGTGAATCGCACCTGGCGTGAGGAAACGGTCCACAGCATGGCTCTGTGAGCTAGGTTAGCGCTGTGCAATGCGGGAACAGATGGCGTTTGGCCACAGCGACACTGTCAGACTAGCCAGAGTCCCATGGCTGAGTCTTCAAGGCAGCTGACAGCGCTGTGGCCAGGGGAGGAAACGACTAACTGACCTGATGGTCGTGGTTTGAGACCTGGCAGCACCGGTAGAACGCGTAAGAAATAATTAATAAAAGTATGTGTTGGCCTTGTACCACGTACTGTACGATTACTAGTGTAGAGCCAATGTACAAGGGTGTCAACTATTAGAATATATGAGAATAGGTACATGAATTGGAGGCATGCAGGAAGAAAAGGATACTGGACGAATTCCCGAGAGAATTAAATAGGTTTTGGCCATGGCCAACTTTCCTGCCTGTAAACAAGGCCGAAATTCATCAGTTGCTCGTATTGGAGCAACTCCACTTACGATCTAGTTATGAATAGAGCATCCAACAGTGTAGATTGGGTGTTCAACCGGCTTCTCAAAGTCCGGACCTTGATGGTAAACTTGTTGTTCATAGCGGCTCCCAGGTCACTGAGTGTTTGGATGGTCTCCCGAAGGTTCATCATAGAGCTTTCCGACATTTTCTATGATTGTTCATGATCATTTGAGGGGGAGGAAGCTACTCAATGACTGACCAAAGAAAGTAGGGACATGCAAAATACAAGTTGGTGAACGACAGTTGCGGCCCTTCGATAGATGAGCGTCAGGATTACAAGAAGAGTTGCTTCTGTCGTTGGCGAGTGGCTGATGACCACAAGTTGCTGAAGATTGGGAAGCAGCTCATAATCTCCTAAGGCCGTCCAAAGCACTAGGTAATTGTCCAATTCAGAGCTTATTTCTAGGCGAAGGTCGATAATTTGTGGATTGTTCTTGAAAACGTCGTGTAAATGGTCGCTCCATTCAGAGGTCATGAGTTTAAGCGATTGCAGTGTGCATTGTGACTGGATACGGAAGATCTCAGCATGCACGTGGAAGGAGTAGTCGGGTCTGTCTTCGTATCGACTTCCAAAGCGGACAGAACTGGAGCTGTCAGACAGCTGAAGAAACGAGCTTCCGCATCACAGGTTACAAGTTTGGCCAAGTGGGAAAGAAGTATTATGTGACGTTCAGTGGGTTCAGCATCATCATCCGCATCCTCTTCGAGATAGAATGTCAGGTTAGTCAATTGTGGGGTTATGGCAAGAATGGCGAGAACTTGTGGAGTTGTTCCTGTTAGCATCAAGCGATGGATCTGACTCCACGGGAGGTTAACCACCGCAGGATTGGAAAGATGGGACCCTAACACAACAGAGCGGAGTTGTGGCATGTCAGTGAACGCGGTGAGAGGCAAACACGGATGGGTGCGATTCAGGCGATAATTGTGATCCCAGTATAGTGTCAAAGTCGACAGAGAATGTAGCCGGCCTCCAATGGCTTGGTAAGTTTCGGACGTGACGAAATACCCAAAGTCGCAGCCAGCAAGTCCCGCCCATTTTTCAGCATGGTCAATCGCAAGGTTCAGGAAGGACCTTGTCTGTGGGTGATGATTGAAGTCCAGATAGGTCCCAAGGCTAGGGAAAGGCTTCAATACGCCAGACAACGACGGAGATGTTTTTTTATTTCCAAAGACGAGCGACTGTCATCTGCGCAAAATTGCGCCCAGAGTGTTGGGTTATACTTGATTGTCTCAGCCCAGAGTCGGCAAACCGGAACAAGACCATATGGATCTCGAGTCCCATGCGATATATAGTGAAGGAAAATGCGCGTCAGCAGCTCTGGAGGCATCCGACGAGAAGTCGGGAAAGGTGGAGTGGGCAAAACCTGTGGGGTACTTGAATTAGTGTTCTGGAAGCTTCTTGACATGTACATACACTTGCGTTGCAGGCGTTTTGTGCAGACGGCATTCCAACCATGATTGATCAGTTGCAAATTAAAGAGTCACGCTCGAATGCCATCACAGGATTTGTCAGAGTCCAACGATCAAGCTCTGACAAAGCATTTGATCCCATTGAGACAGGCAGCCCAGGAATTGAAACGGCATCTGGCGCACCCCAGGTAACACGCCATGGCCAGGAAGAATCAGAAAACACATCATCTAATGCCCATCGTGACGACATCATGGTAATAACTGGTACACGACTGAACACACCGAATATTGATTCATCAAACTTGTCATATACAGTAATTCATGTTATGGTTTTGTTTCGTTTGGCTCCCCATCTTTCATCATCTTGCTCCAACCAAGCCTGCAATTTTTCAATGTCGCTCTGATCTCCGCTCTTCTTCTTCCCATCCCACCCCGCCTTTTGGCCTCGTAGCCTCTTCAACCTCTGGATGATCTGAGCTCTCTGCTGACGCTCCTTTTTGTTCGCTGAAGTTGGGGTGGAGAAGGCAAACCGCGACAGCAAAGACAGTCCTCCGCATCAAAGTAGTCCCCTCCATAGTCAACCAGTATCTCTTCCCGGCACAAATATCATGAAGGGCGCGTACTGTGACACCAAGAGGAGCACCTGGCATTTCCCAGTACTATAAAAAGGATAAGAAGATACGCTAGACATGTCTACCGTTGCTCACCACGACATTATGCTTCACACAGCTGTGGTTGACAAACCGGACCAAGCCATCAAGAATGCGCTTTTCTGTCTTTTTTTCCTGTGCAGTGGTTCATTTCGGATAACGAGGTGGAGGTGTGGTTAAATGTCAGGTTGAGGAGCGAAGTGGTCGACTTGGTGCCAGAGATTTCAAAAAGCATCGTGCCCTTGGGAATAAAAGCCGTAGCGCGTATTCCAAGTTCTCTGCGCTCCCCCAAGGACACCCATTTCATCGTCACAAGACTTGTCTGGTGCCTAAATAGTCCAAAAGACATGAAATACCTATTCCCCGTCAGATTATTAGTGGGGGGACTTTGTTTACACGCACCACACTCCGAAGTTCTGCGTCTTCGAGTCCCAACCAAGTATTTTTGAATACTTCCATTGACAGACCTGACGTGCTTGCGATGCTGGGCTTCATAATCGGCATAGGTGGCCGAAGTTTGGGCAGCCAGGTTTGCAGCTTCAAGGCCTTTCGCAAGACGACTTTGTCTTCAGCTTGAAGTGTAAGTGGATGAGTTGACATCATAGAGATTTTATGAGCTTGTGGAAGTTCAGACTGAAAAAAGGCAATGGCAAATATGTCGGAGAAAATTAGCATCGTGTCCGCCGTGTATTGAGTTCTGCTTAAAGCTGAAGCAGTCTCTAGTAGAAGTTCTCGTCCCGCTATAAATCTAAAATAAGTATCATTGAGTATTGAACTGTTGGCATATATACAATGCATTGGATCGTGTGGCCAGTCATCGTCTATAGCTAGATCTGTTGTGGTCATTGTCGTTGATCAGAAGTGACCGATTTGAGAGTCACATGGTTGGTTTGAGATTCTCCTCTTGATCACCACTGCTTTCTGCCACTGACTGGCGTGAAGGTCCACATGCCCAATCAGGTGGAAAGAGTGAACGATCTGAGGCTGTATCGAAGAGCCTAGCCAGCCCATTCCTCATGAATTTCATGCAATCGCTGTTGTCTTTTTCCCAGGCCTGACTCCTGCACTCCCGATCGCGACAAACTCACTCCAGATATCCTTGGCCAACATACTTGCAGCTCTTCACAAAAACCCAATAACGCAAATCAAATCACGTCGTGCCATGTCGAAAAGGTGGAGAATTCGAAGTGTCCCCGGAGCCTGCACACTCAACATCTAAACGAACGAGGCGTCTCCTACACGCTAGGCACCGCGTCTTCGGACAATGGGTCTCTGATCACCGTGGGACTCCCTGTGTGTCAGCCAGCCATCCATTTAGCTCCCACCACAATCGATGCCATCGCCACCTGAATTCCTTGTGTATTCCTCTGATACTATGTGGGGCGATACATGAAACGCGGAGCCGTTGGAGGTCGAGGTATAAAGCAGTTCTGGTCCTAGAAAGCAACTAACATCTCCCAATGCAGCATTTCTTCCCCCAAATGCCTCCCGTGTGGCTCCAACATCGCTGGTCCGTGGAGATGTGACGACAAGTAGGAGACTCCGATGTATCCTTCGACGCCGTCCCTCTCTCGTTACCCTCCCGCTCCCAGTATGTTTTCCCTGCTAAAATGCTAATTGATTTCATCTTCCGTAGCATGGATTCTTTATCACCCCCGTTGACGCAGTCTACCCCGACTCTTCACTCAGCTGCTTCCGCATCTAATAACCCCCAGCATGCCTGGCGTCTTCCTCCGCAAAGCCAGATGCCCGTTAATCGCCCACCACTCGCTCCAACCACCAATCTCGGTAATGGTGCGGGTGTTTTTCGAGTCGAGGGGTAGAATCAGTCGCCCCCTCCATCAACACGACAGCAGAAATCCGAGTACAGCATTCGAAGCATGCTGCGCCAGCAACAACCAATCCAATCACCATATCGACTTCTTTACCCTCGAGAGGATGTTCGGCAGTAGCACCGAAAACAGCATCACGACCAGTAGGTTACACGACGTCTGTTGCATGTGGTTCGGTGTAGACGGTGCTGATCGTGCGACTGTGCCGAATCCTCTAGAGCTGCCGCCGATCGGGATTATTCTGACCCCGCAGAGAACACGGACAGCAAAGGGCATGCCCTATCTGCGCTGCCGTCTCTCATATATATATGTTGCTATCTTGTCATACGAGATTCACAGTCTCCGAATGGAAGGTCTGGTCAAATGCGGAGAGTGGCCAAACTGGAACGATTCGGTCGCACCACTTCTACAAACCACAAGGTGATTGATCATTGGATGGGAAATAACACCAACCTCCGTCGGAAACTTTTTAATGCGTCGCAATTAGAACATGTACACGTCACCACAAGTACGCCACCATCTTTGATAAGATCGTGCGCACGCCCCCATGGGAAACTGGTCCAAGCCTTTTATAGACGCCGCTCGCTCCTCCTATGATCGGCTGTTGACTTCCCCATCCGTCATGCCTGCATCCAACGCTGATCATGAACCTTCAGACGCTGTCCCGACAATTGTTACCACTTTCCATCGAGGCATCTCTTTGCAGGCCCTTGCCTTTGCGATCTTCTCCCTCGACCTAGAACAGCGAATCGATCTTGCCCACCGGA
Organism: Mycena indigotica; assembly: GCF_014461135.1. Lineage (NCBI taxonomy): Eukaryota > Fungi > Basidiomycota > Agaricomycetes > Agaricales > Mycenaceae > Mycena > Mycena indigotica. The sequence continues at coordinate 4,993,977 of NW_023503007.1, read as the reverse complement.
TGGGGCCGTGGTTCGCCTGAAGACATCCATAGCTTCATGCGAAAGTTGATCAGGCTTGCGTTGGGTGCCTCTGGTAAGCAGTATAAGCGGATAGCGAACTTCAGGCACTGATGGAAAGGATTTAGCGCCGAGACACGCAGTCGCACCTGAGAGCCCGCCTGCGCAGTCACAAAGTCAACAGGCATCAGGCTCAAGGCAAAACCCGAGCAGGGGACCGCGGTACTCTTCACCTGGGGGAAGATCTCCCTCCCACCAGCAGGCCCCCAGCCCCATGGCAATCATGGCCATTTCGACGGTATTCAACCAGCTCCCATCGGACGACCCGACCATAGTCATCCCTCCTGAAGATCTAAGCAGCTATCAAGGCCCGATTGACGGAATATTGGATCGATTTGAGCTAAACCTGAACCCAGGGGTTGAGGATCGACGGGTTTTCTTCCTCCAGGTCTTCGGCAAGCAAATCGGGATTTTCATTCGTGAAGGGCACCGAAGCGCCCAACGCCACTGGAAGAAAGAATGACAACGGCCCCCTCGATCTTTTATACGGTGAAAGGCCTCGCAAATGCAGCCAGGTCTATGCAGCATGCTCGCGAAGACGGATTGACGGGTCACAATTTGCTTGCCTTCTCGGCCGCACAGTGCCCTCGTCCTGACATTCCTGGCTGGTATCCAGTTCGTGGATACCACGGATTGGGATCTGGGAACTATCCATGGTATGCAGTAGTGGAAGGTTACGCCCCTGGTCCCTATAATTCGTGGATCGCTTGCGCGATGAATGTCGGACCTCTTCTCGACACCGCAGGGATATCGAGATGGAAGGGCTGCTCCAGCTTTGAGGATGCTTCAGGTTTTATATGAAAGCTTTGGCGGAAGGGAGAGTCCGGCGTCTGCCGTACCCTTAAGTCGTCTCGTCGCACCATGTACACGTATGGACGTCGATTTACCTTTGACAAGTGTGCACGCAGCTCTAACGAAGCTCAGAGAAGGGTTGGACTAAACGAGAGGATGCTCGCAGAGTTGCCCAGTGTCTGCCAGCTGATCATGAGGAGTCTGTGTATACGTTCCTGAGTAGAATTTCAGAGATTAGCTGCCGCGGATCACTCGGTACGACGTCGACAATCAATACCCCCTCGTGACCGTGACGAGTGCATAGATCTCTTACACCGGATGCGACCGGCGGTGAGCAGCTTGGCTGGCCGTCGTCTGCTGGCCCACTCAGGCTGGCACCAGCGACGCTCCGGCTGGAGACGACACTGTCGACTATTCTATCAGCACCAGACGCTCTGCAGTTTATTAACCGCCTTATTTATCTGCAGTGTTCTTCTCTACGCCAGCTCTTTCCGACTCGCTATGGATCTGTACTCTCCCGGACATGAGTTCCTCGCTACGCTGATGTCTCTTTCGGCGTATCCACGTAGCACCATTCCCTGTTGCCTCCTGCTGCTCTTTATTGCCGAGATATTCGGTGAGCTACTAGATCACAACAACATTTTTCGTCCCTTTGCTCACCCATAATTATCGCAGCCATCTATCCGCAATGCATGCGGATTGTCTCCGCTGCTCCTCAACAACGGATGAAAAGTGTTGCAAAGTCTGCTGCGCGAGACACCCGAAGTGTTCAAATCAATGTCCACGGGCCATTCGCCAAACCACAGCTGATGAGTGCGTAGCTGGGAGGCTGAAGGATCAGTGCTAATCTGACCATATTTCCAGCAGTGCGCCTGACTGCTACTGCAGACGCCATCCTGAGCGAGCTGCAAAGGCGTCACCTCATTCCTGGCTGGACACGTGTTCATAATCAGCACATGTACAGTGTCATTCACCCGAACTTCCACCGGCGCCCCCTCAGACCGGCAGAGACTCTTGCCGAGGTATTCGTCGGGCAAATGTCTACATTGCATGTGAGGGTATTTCTTTTGGGAGGTATGAAACAAGGTATATTTTCGCAGAAACCACTTTGACCTCAAATAATTTTGCCTGTAGATTATCCGGTATTTCCTAAGCAGTTTCCTGGCACGACCAACTGTACCTGCGGCATTCACTGTCGGCACAAAAACCCCTGAAATGACCCGCGGCACCGCCAGGAATCATCAACGAGATGAGCGGATAAGTGGGGGCGGCCATCGTGCTTCAGCATCAACTTCTAGGTCATCAAATCATCCGTACCCTCCATCGGAATTCCGTCGTAATGCCACGGACCTAGATGCTAACTTGCCCCGAACCAAAACAGGCCCTGCTCGCTTGGCACAGCTTACTCCTCCTTCCGAATTCCCTGCCCCCAGAAACAGGTGCTGACTCTCATCGATCACCTTTTAGCCCGACTCGTTCGGCTGACTCCGACGCTGTCCTCCTCAGTGTAGAGGCTGAGCTAGACTCGAGCATGCTCAGATGTGTAACACCGCTCTCCGAGCCTCTTCAGTTTCGGGTCAATCCTCAGGAGGGTGGAGACTTCAAACTTTCCCACGAAACCATGGATCAACCTTTCAATACAGGTCCCCATGCTTTGCTGAATCAACACAAGCATAATAGATACTTCCTTGCTGACCTCACTCACCTTCGTGAGCTGCAAACGCTGGTGGCAAATCTTCCACGTTCCAACCGGCAGCAAGCACTCCTAAATCGCATCGATGAGCAATTGCAGGATTCATATCGAGAAAAGCAAACCCATTGGGACTATCAGCGGCTGGAGCGAACTTTACCGCAGCTTGTGGTTCGGACAGGTAGATCTCTTCGAGCCCTTGTTTGAACGTGTTTGAAACTTTGCCAGACATTTGGTTCTTCCGTGCATCTCGGCATCGATGGTACCGCCCTCCCGTCTTTGCCTCGATGCTGACTACAGCGATCTTGCACCATATATCTCATGTTCCGCGTGCGGATGCCGGCGTCCTGCTCGGTGCCTTCCAGGATATTCTTTCTCAGGTTACGCAAGATCCCCTGTATGCGACCCTTGCCCCTCGCGACCCTCGAACGATAACTAGAGTTCTACATCTCGACCCCATCGTGACAAAATACGCTTCTTGCCAGACATGTGGGCACCTTACCCCGGTGGCTGAGCTTTCTACCCAAGAAATCTCTACATGCGCCAATGTGCTATTCAAACAAACCTGCGGAGCTCCTTTGACCACTAGAATTCGAGACCAAGGCAACAAATCCCGTTTGCAAACCCTCGTTCCTGTTCTGCTTCAGGATTTTGCCCCTTGGATTGGACGACTCTTTTCTCGGCCTGGTGTTGAGACCCTCCTCAAGGAATATCCCGGTCGTGTCTTGAGTGACTTGCGAGAGAAGGAAGTCATGACGGACATTTGGGGCTCTCCTGTGATCTCTGAGTTCAAGGATCACCAGGGCCAGCCTTTCTTTGGGGTGGAACAGGAAGGTGAAATCCGTTTGCTCCTTGCAATTGCAGAAGACGGCTTCAATCCTTACGGAAACTCAACTGCCAAAATCAATACAAGCTCCACAGGCTTTTGGATTACTATCCTCAACTTCCCTCCTCATCTGCGGCATCGATTCGAGAATATCTTCTTTCTGGGTGCCCATCCTCCAGGCCTCACTGTCGAGACCATAGGGTCCATGCTGGAGCGCTTCTGCCAACAACTTGCAACGTTCTATGATCCTGGCATCTTTCTCACGCGGACCCACGACTGTGCAGAAGGGTGTCGAATTCGTGCCGTTGTTGCATACCCAATCGGTGATATGCTTGGTCTTCGCGCCCTAGTTGGACACAGCTCCCCCACTCCATCGACCCATGTATCCCATGTCCTATGTCAATGGGAGCCATCGAAAACTACAACATCCAGAGCTGGAAGAGGCGCGATATCGACTCTCACAAGAAGCATGCGATGGAATGGAAGGACGCGCCTGATCGTCGTACTCGGGACAAAATCTTCACCAAGTACCATGTCCGCTACAGTCCGCTACTAGACCTTCCCTGTTTCAACCATATTACCCGTGGCAGCATCGAGCCGATGCATAATCAGCACTTGGGCCTAATCCAGGATTACAGTCGGAAATTTTTGCAAATTGACGAGGATAAGAGCGGAGGAGATGGGTCTGCCCACCGTATGCAGTATCCCCCGCTGGGTAATGTGGATGCATTGCAAAATGATCTCGTAGAACTGTGGGAGGAGCTTAAGAAGTTCAAAGAGGATACCCCTGATTTTGGGCGTCTTGATCAGTCGGAGTGGGTTAAGAAGTTCCTAGGAACCTCAGCGAAAAAACCAAAGAAGCAACAACAGACTTGGAAGATTTCAACGAGTTGGGGGCTGAGGATGATGGAGATACTTCGTCAGAAGGCGGCTCAGAGAGAGACGAAGATGAAGAGGACAACGAGTCGTCTCTCGAAGAGGAGGCTCCAAACCAAGATCAGCACAATGAACAGGAGCGGCATTATCACCCGGATTACCGCACTCTGTTCTATTTCTGTTATGCTCACGGGCTCCGAACTGCTGGCTACAACAAACCTATCGCACTTGAATGGTATCTTCGGCGTATTGCAGCCTGGGTTCGTCCTCTCCAAATCTTTGCATTTTCTCCGAGCTTATGGCCATGCTTGTTCACAGATGGAAACCCTTGACGACATAGATAGCCATGTTGTCCCTCTGCTCCATCCTGACGAGCCTTTGGCCACTTTCGATAGGGTCTGGGAGACGGCTAAGACTCGTTTCATGGCTCGCAGCCAGAGGGTGCATCCCAATACTGCTGAACGATACTTGCTCTCAGTGTAAAGATTCTGCAAGGGATATACAAAAGGCATGTACCTCCTAGGTCAGGTAAAGAGGCCTTAAAACATCTTTGCCGGGTGTTTGAACTCTCCGACACGGGAAAAGTGAGCGACTTATATAAATCCCTGATTGAGAGTCCGCAGGTTAGTTATTACAGCATCTTCTTCGGACACATACTAATTGCGCCTCTCCAGATTGTGGACGACTTGAATATGCTCCCTGACCGGATATTTCCAAAGGTCCTGTGCTAGGACTCGACATCATGATCTTTATGAGAGAACACACAACAATCGTTCCCAGCTGGGTGCAGAGTGTACCCAAAGATTGGGGGACAAAGCGCCATGGGAAACTTAGTGCTGCTCAATGGAACATACTTTTCACCGTGCATCTTCCCACTGCTCTCATCTGGCTTTGGAAAGAGCGCACCAGTCGATGGAGAGAGCTGCTTTCAAATCTTCTGCTTTTGGTTTCGATGATTCAGATAACGGGTCTAAAGGAAATAGCAGAGCTTGATGCGCAAAGGTATGAAAAAATATATCAGCTCTGGTTCGAGGGCCTGCTGCGATTGTTTCCGGAGAACAATATTACAACAAGAATCCACGAGGCGGGGCACGTTGGCGATAATCTTCGGCGACTAGGGCCTTCTCATTCCAGAGGCGCTCATTTCTACGAAAAGATTCATCTATATCCTACACCAAATCAAAACGAACAACAAGCCAGGTTTGCATTTTAAGTCCAAGGGTACATGTGATTGACTGCGCTTCAGGTGAAGTAGAGCAGACATTCCTGCGAAGTGCTTCACAAATGGCCAATCTCGTCACTTTGATTCAATCTGATGACACCGTGCGCTCCAGCGTCTCGAAAGCGATTCGTGTTCTTGAGGCCAAGGACCAGCGACCTAAGAAAGGGCTGGGGATGACCACTTCAGAGTTGTTCGGAATTGATCAGGATGATCATGAACAGGAAATCGTCACCCGGGATAAGCCACATCTAACGTGGCTGGACTCGGAACATAGCAGTTCGCTCAATGCTTACCATGCCTCCCAACCCAATGCCATGGATGTTGATCTTCCCCCAAAGTGGCATGTATATGAAGTTGACGCAATCTACGTTGCACATTTCCGCTACGCACGAGCGGGGGCTAGTCCCAATGATCAGGACGGATACGTGCTGTTACGGTTGGACAACAAAGTCGAGAAGGCAGCCCTTATCAGGAAGATAGTTCGTGTGCAACACGCAGGCAGCTGGGCAACCTATCTATTTGTGGCCGTTCTCCCACCCCTCGAGGATGGCTACAAGGATCCCTATCGAAGCTGGGCGAAACACAATCCTCTGTTTGACGCCCATGTCACCGGATGGCTACGTAGGACTAAGTTCGAGCCACGGGAAATCGTGATTGAACCGCGCCATATCTGTGGGCATCTGGCTGTGACTCCACTGGAAGAAGACTGTATCCATGTTAAACTGATGACTCGGGTGGGTCTTAACATTTAAATCGTTTCTGGCACTGAATGTAGACTCCAAGTATCACCAACTCCATCGTGGCTATCCTTCTGACCAAGTCCAAGAAAACCAGGAAGGGGCTGAATAATATAATTCGACATGGCGGTGGTGGAGCTGCTGGGGCAGCATCCACCGCGTAGCTTAGTCAGCACATCATCTGTATCCTCGCTACTTCCATTTTTCCCGCCTAGACCGCAGCGGACCTATAAACGCTTTGACTGCGCACATAAACTGACTCATGCGTGCGGCACAGCTTTTGAGATGCTAGGGAGCTTACGACCGCCACAATATTGGGTCTGTAAAAGAGATAGTATAGTTCTGAGAATTACAAGCATATGGCTGGCTGATAGTATTGGTGTTTCACCAATCAACTTGGCAAAGGTTCACAAATTCTGACCCCGGCGCCTGGCTCGCGGAAACGCTCTTCGATGAAGTGACTGAAATTTCTGACGGTGAAATTGTTGAAGTCGACGACTGCCTGAACAACGGCTCTGTCTAGGTAGTTTCGTGAGTGAATACAATACTAGCATGAAAGCCCATACCAAAAAACTGATAACTCTGAATCTCCGACTGATGAGGAGATGTGCTCGTGTAGATGACTGTGCATTTCCGGTCCGTACGGTTTGCAATTGTCCCATCCTCCCCATATTGACAAAGAATGCAACGAGTCTTTTTATTGTCGAGAAGCTTGAGACATGGTTGTCCCGCCTGTATACACCGAACACAAGCCCACGCTCGGCTGTCTGTCGGAGACATTGCAATGGGGGGTCTCAAGAGACTCTGGATTCAGAGTGAAGGGCATTCTTTTCGAGCTGGAAAATCGTTACTCACACGATTTCTCTCCTGCAATCTGGCAAATTTCTGCAGCTGCTCCGACTCATAAAAATCGCTCCAGTACTTGTGCTTTGGCGGCGGTTTGGGTACTTGCAACTGCCTCTGTAGTTGACTTGCATATTGGTGCTGGGGAGACTGACGAGAAGCTTTGCGAGGCCTCTCCTCTGGCTCCCCTGACGTGGTCAGGGGAGAGGAGAGACCAACCAGATTATCAGGACCGCCAGAACCATCCTTCTGCTTGTGAGCGCAATCCGGAGAAGTCCTCTCGAGCGTTTGCTGGTCTTGTTGCTGTATTGCTTCCACCCACAAGCCTTGCAATGTTGCTTCTAGCTTAGCAATCGTCTTCACCTGCATGTTCAATAACGCGTCCTTTTCCACAAGAACTTTGGCTTGAGTTTGCGACTGGGAGATCACCTCTTCCAAGGCGGCTTCCAAATCAGCAAGCTTCTTCTCCTGAGTCTCCAGAGACACGTTTTTGTCCGCGAGAAGCTGAGCATCTGCTTCCGACTGCGAGAGTGCGTTTTGCAAAGCAACATCCAACCCAGTTATTTTCTTTGCCTGCGTGGCGACCAGATTTGCTTGCTCCTGAAGGGCATGGCTGCCATCTTCGAGACGTTTGTGTTGTCGTCGGTGAATCTGAAGCTATATGAGCTGACCAGTGGTAGGTCGGTAGTTCCTACCTCTTCCAGCTGTTTTTTCAGTTCCGAGAAGGAGGCTGTTAATTCCTGAACTTGCTGATTGAGGGACTGCGTTATTAGGAGTTGCTGATCCAGACGCCGATCTTTGTCCCGACGCTCCATGTCGCACTTGACATACTGAACCTGCATTCGAGCGAGATCGTCTCAGCCGCATTTTTATCCGCCAGGAGTTGGGCATGGCCACACGCCCGACAGATTGATCTTCCGTCCTCTTCTCCCTCTGCAACCTCTCGAGTAGTTCCTCCTTCTCTTTGATGGTCTTCTTCAATAGTTTGTCCTTCTCGTTATTCTTCTTCCGCCAGTCTCGTATCTGACCCTCGAGAGAAATGCGTTTGCTGTCCACTTTGTTGAGTTTGTCGGAGATGAGCTGCTGTCGTTCGTTATCCGAGATTTTTTTGGACTTTTCGGCTTGACGCAATTTGGCCTGAACTTCGGCTCGTTGGTATTCTTCTTGCTTAAGAGGTGCAGCCGAAAGAGCGATGGGTACTCGACTACTTCTTGGTTAGTGTTGATTTCCGGTAGAGTGCTGCTAAACCACTTACGAGGTATTAGCAGCACTGTGCATCTGCGTCGGAGTGGCACGTGTCTGTCACGCTAGCCTGACTACCGGTAGTCACGTGAATGCCGGTAGTCACGTGCATGCCATACGCCACGATCCTTTTTTTTTTTTTTTTGAATCACATTTATATTCCATGGGCAAGTACGCTACAGCTACTAAGGCGCGGTGCTCGCTTGAGCAGCCAGCGTTGGGTGTCTATCCAGTTGGCAGAGCTGGTGTGCTTTGGGGGGTAATGTGGATGTGTCGGGGAAGTTCCGTGCGCCAGGTAGTGCTGGCCGTGTCGTTGATTTGTTGTCGGAGCTCGTCGGCTCTCTCGTTTCCTGGGATGTCTTGGTGATCCGGCGACCAGGCGATCTCTACCGTCCTCTGCTTGTCGGTGTGCGGTGGAACTGAAACTTACTAGGAATCCGTTGCAACGGGGTAGCTCGCGCAGCATTAATTCACAGTTGGATATCTACGAAACAAGTCTTGTAATCGGGCATCATAGTTAGTCCCTGCCAGCCGCTTCACCCATGTATAATCCAAGTGACCAACAATGGCAAGAGAGTCGATGGTTTTGACGCGTGAGAGTGCAACAAATGTGAGGCCACTGGCAAACTCTTTCTTGCCAAGTCCTAAGCGAACCTTCCTCAGTGTTAAGCCTTGTGATTTGTGGATTGTAACTGCCCAGGCTAAGCGTAACGGAATTTGGGTACATGACATGGTCTTCCCACCGTGTTCGAACACTGTCTTGACTGGTGGAATCGGAATGATGGGTACGCCTGCTTGAGTGTACCAGCGCGTTGGGCCAGTGTAACCAGGACAGCCAAAGGCACATCTGAGCGTCGAGCGGCACATCTGAGCGTTGAGCGCCATGATGCCAGATAACATCTTGAATTATACCCACTGTAGCATTCACAAGGCCTGAATTGGTAAGCAATTACTCGTAGTGCAAATAGTGGGCAGACCTTTCTCGGACCACAGATTCCGAGTGATCATGACTTTCGCACCTTTGGCAAGATATACGTGGTTTTCCAAGCCGCCAGCTTGATCTGCCTTGATTCTATGGCCACCAGTGCCGCCCTCATGCTTGGCGTCAACCCTTGCACATGGAACATTCAGCGCTTCTAGCTGTGTCAAGTTGAGATCTTCAACGTCGTCGCGTGTTGTGAACAAACAGACAGCATCATCAAAGGTGTTCTTCTCGTCTTGGGACAACCCGGACTCTGCGCGAGTGTTGATGTACATGCCTAGCCTGAATTCGAGAGAGAAACAGGAGTACAGAGATACCCAAAGACAAAAAGAGGATGAAAGACTCAACATACCCTTTGTACATGCCCATGGCCAAGCCACCTTAATTCCCCTTTCTCCAAACCATGGGGTACCTAGAATGCCATCATAGGATTTGTCAGAGTCCAACGATCAAGCTCTGACCAAGCATTTGATCTACTTCAGCCGCTTAGCCGCCAAACGCATATTCCGCCGGATGATAGAGAGCAGCCACGCTCGAGATGGTGAATTAGGGTACATGTATTGAAGAGATATCGATCCACGCCTGTGCGCATGCCTGGCAACACTTAAACACTGACGACAACCGATACAGCTGGCAGGCGCTGGCACCCGCAACCTGAGCCTCCCCACCGCCATAAACTCCCAAAGCGAAATCGCTCCGCCACCATAAATCCCGATGGCGGCTCATACTCACCATTAGGTAGCGACTTTGAACGCCGTTAGCGACAACTTCAATGCAATATCATGGAAAGTATCACCAATGGCATTTGCTCACGCAAGTTCTGCTCGAGGCTTTTCGAAGCATCAAGTTTCGCCATCGCGGTCCGGCGTTGCAGCATTGCTTGTCGAACGGTGTCCACTTGATCCTGGCGCTGCTGCAGGTGCTGCAACAGCTCCTCTTCATGTTTTTTCAATAGAGAGAGCTGAAGATATTTTAATTCGAACGACAAGTGCGATAGGCATGGCTAACCTCAGACTGTTCAAAGACGTGTTGATGATTATAATCACTTCCCAATTGCTGCAGCTGTCTCGAACGTGAAGGGATGACGAGTGGCGGCATGGGATGCAGGGCGGGTTGAAACAAGTTGCCCAGAATGACCATTTGAAACCATTGGGATGCGAAGCTGCAGTCAATCGTGGAGGCTCGCATGTTTGAAGTAAGTTGATTCTTTGTACCCGGTCTTGGAGCGGCAGGAAAAAAGTATTGTCGGCCTTAAGCATGTTGCCATTGCTGAACTACAAAGGGAACAACATGGAACTCTTGGCACTGTACATGTTGTATACAGCTGGTGTACTTCGTTGGCCATTCGAATTTAAAGCTCGTAGCTATGATGGTGTCGAGATGTTGAACTCAAAACCCTGATGATCATAATGGCATGGATTTCCGAAAAGCATACGTAAAACAAAGTTGAGGCATATAACATTTCACCAACTAGTTTGATCAGGTCTTGAATTTCGCTCCGTGGGGGGGGGACATCCACGAAGGTCGAATGTAGGCCTTCTCAAAAGACCCCCAATGCTTGGGATTGTTCTGATACCAGGTGTACTGTCTCCAGCGTAAGTTAGATCCCTGTAGGGGCTCGTTGAGCTGCAGGAGAACAAATCCTGGCTTTGAGGGGTGACTAATTTTCTCCCGATGGTAGCGGCTATATTCCGTCGCGATGTTCACCCAGCCACTCTTATCATGATACAGCCAGATTTGCCATTCCGCGCTGTCGACCTGGTGCGAGTAAAGGTCGCCTGGCTGCGGCTCAGGTTGGGTAGTGAAAGGTCGATCAAGCTTGAGCCCGCCAGATGATTGGTAGTGGTGGAACCGTACACCATCAGTGATTTTCTTGCCTTCCACGATGACATGGGTAGGCGTGATAGCACTGGCAGGACCCGAAGAGATTCGAGCGGTAGCAAACTTTGTGGGTGCTGCGGGTTGGTGCTGGTTCTCAGGTTGCTTGTAAGCCGGGTTTATGGGGGCAGTCGAGATTGATTCATTCCAGGCCGGCTTCGGGCCCGCGGTTCGCGGCTGCCCAGGCTCAGGCTCGCTCTCGGGCTCAGAGGTAGAGGCTCTTCCGTGCCCAAAGTTGACCGGATTAGAGGGTTCAGGAAGGCTCGTCCGTGGATAAAGATTGCGTTTCGTTGCTGGAGGGGTTGGAGGCCCAGCTTCACTTCTAAGGTGTTACCGTGAGCCTCTGTACCAAAGAGAATGAGATAACGCACTCAGAGCCTCCCAACGTTGAAAGTATCTCCTTCGAGACGTCGTTAGGGAGTCGCAAGTCCGCAGTGCACTCCTTAACGTGCCACGCTGAGACAGTTCTATCTTTTCAATAACGCAAGCAGCCGAGTGACTACCTGATCCTTCTCGCTCTGCTTACTCGAGGGGGGCCAGTAGCCATGCAGAAGGTCGAGGAGCTTCTTTTCGCTGATGAAGTTTTTCAGTGCTGCATATCGAAAGGTTTACCACCCACTCCTCTTCCTCCAACTGGACCTTTGCCTCAGTTTTAATGCCTAGTTCCTCCAAAAGGTCGTGCCCACGGAATTCCGTCGTTCGAGGCTGGAAACCTCGCTTAGTTGATCGCAAAGTGATAAGGGGATACTCATTCACATTGAGGCGTAGCCGCTCCAAAAGAGACGTGACTTCTAGATCTGCCGGCGAGGAATGTGGCGGGCGACCCCCAATAGATTGAGGTCGATTGAAGATGAAGTTGAGGAATGGGGCCATGGTGCTGGTAGAGGGCTGAAGTGCCAAGAAAGAAAGCTGATGAAAGAAGGGTTGAGAACTCGGGCTGATCACACGAGGCAGAATAGGTAACTCTTTTTTGTCACGGGCCTGCATCTGGAGAACCGAGATTGTTGAACAGTCATGAGGATCCGGATGAGTTGGCACGTCATGAATAAGTACACATGTTGCGCCACGAGCCAGAAAGATCAAGTTCGAAGTTGTTGACAGGTAGGTGTCACTTGTCACATGATCGGCATCCTCCTTATAATTATCAACCATCATAATGTGGTTTTCTTCCAGACTCGAAACTCCGGAGGTATAAGCGACGCCAGACATCCGAAACGATCAGTCTAACTACGTATACTGACCACTATGAATGCGCTCAATTGCTCTGCTTTGGCTCTCTTGGTTCCTTGGGTCGTTCCAACGGACCTCTTACACAATTCCTCTGTTTTTGATGACGGGAACATCCAGAAAAAATTCGAGGTAAGGTTCTCTCTCGTCCGCCGATCTTCCAAAGCATTCCGCTAGCGACTCCTTCTTGCCCTCTGCCTTGCTGATGAGGACTCGTCCGGATTCCGTGGACAGTACTACAGTCTATCCGAAGATTGTGAATTGTTCTCCCGTCCTCAACCACCTCGAGAATGGATTCTCTTGCGGAGTACTATGGAAGTTTTTATACTTTCCAAACTCCCCCAGCCGCCTTGGGCCGACTCGGAAACTACTTTCCGAGAGCGTCGTTTGATTCCTACTTCTGGCATCACTCATAAACTCACTGAAGTTTTCAACCGTCTTTGTCGCCGAAACTGGCGAAGGGTAACGCAACAGGCATTGGAGGGATTCCTCCAAGAGAATTCCAACCGCAAATTCCATCGCCCCAAGATCTACATCAATTTTGCCCTCGTCTTGTTTGGTCTCGATTGGATCTCTCGTGTATGCTCCCTTACATGGGTACTTTTTCACTCAATTCCTAACCCAATATATAGAAACAGGATACATATGAATCCAAGATTGATCCAGAGGAAGTATTGACGTGGCTCTCCAAGTATGTCCAACTCTGGGAGGTTTTTTTTGAGTAATTCATGGTGTCTAGATGCGGCATTCCCCCAGAAAGTTTCAACAATCGCGATCAAGCTCTCTCGCCGACCCTCCTTTACCTCATTAGCCCGCTGCTTGTACTTCTTCCTCGGAAGTTACATGATTCAAATCAGCGTTCAATGTGGCCTCCTGGCACTGGGTCAGTTTTGGTACTCAATGGGCTCCGAAATCTCATTGTATTCAGCTCAAAATCGGCCTCGGTTCTAAACCCCAAGTCCTGTTACGCTTGGAATACCTCTTTCATCGTGAAATAGTCTCCTTGCTTGGGGAAGAACTAGCACCCGAACGATTCAAGTCATCGATTCGAACCATTTTAAATGAGGTCCAAAGCTTCTTGTCCACGGGGGAGTTTAAACAAGTCAGTTCCGAGTTGGACACCTTTTTCAGTGAGTCAAGGCTGCGGCTCAACATTGCGTGGCTCAAAATTACAATGATTCGAACAGAGGATCCTCGAAATGTATCGGTGACATGGTCTCAGCTTAAAGCGCAAGGCAGAAAATCCAGAGACTCAGCTGCCAGTGCTCAGTCGAGGTCTCAGCACATGTCGGCATCAGCGGCGCCTAGCTTTCCACCTATCGCCTGCTCTCAGCCAACGTATAGCCAGCATTGGGAGCATACTGGATTTTGGTCCCACTTGAATTGGTCCAAGACGGCTGTGATTTACACTGACAACTGTGCTAAGCCAGCGGCGGTTAATGAAGGGACTGTCTTCGTGCCTCCGCATAATTATGGCGTCTCTGGCACTCCCAACACTGATAATTATAATCTGGTTGAAGCGGCGTCAAGCGAGTTCGGTCTGTGGTTTTCACCCTCAGATCTATTTGCGCACTGATTTTCCATGGCAGACATGTACGGTATCGAAGATGTGGACACTGAGTTCTTCGCCCTGAAGCGAAAGGCACAACATGCTCCCAGATCTCGCTCACACAAACGTGTCTGTGTCACTCCTGATCATGGGAATATGCCTGCCGATCTGGAATATTACTGTGCACAAGTGGAGGGCGGAATGTTCATGACTGATGGTGTGCATGCACCCTTTTTCTAACGATTTGGAGATATCTTTACCAAATAAACACCACGATCGCGATGGCCTGTACCTCGCAGTCAACCCTTGGCTTCCGACGTGATTGATGCAGCATCGTGGTCTTACGTCCACATGTACATGTGTGCAGGTCGTGGCGATCCCATTTCTTCGATGACCTGCTCGGCAAATCTGGTTATAAGTCTGAACTTTCCCCCAGTTAACGTGTATCGCTATGTCTGCTCGCGAAAGTTTAGCCTGTCCATCGACTCCCCATCGTGCCTTACTCAGGACGATCCAAACGCACAAAAGTGTCCCTACCTTCGATGACTAGGATTTGGGGTACCATATCCAGGTACTTATCCCTCTCTCGATTGTACATCGTTTCTTGAGCTGTTTCAGGCCCAAGGCAGCATTTAAAACCTCCCCTTGCGTCGAGACCTAAAGCTTCAAGTTGCTTGGGGAAAGCTTGAACTCGTCGTACCCCACGGTACTATGCATGTCATTGCTGTACCCCACTCTTGAGCCATTTTTAGGTCTAGAACCTCCCGGTTTTTCCTTCACCCTCATCCCCGGGCGACTCTCGACCCCAACCTCCAGGCGACTCTCGACCCCAACCCAGTCCATCTGAGCCCTGGCTTGTGTCCACGTCCACATCCACATCCACATCCACGTCCACGTCCACGTCCACGTCCACGTGGTCTGCCTCCACCCACTGACATACAAGCAATCTACTCTCGCGAAGTGGCTGATGCTCGCGCCAACACCGGAGATGATCAGCTATTGGAAGCTGGCATTTTGCTAGGTGACCTTTGAACCTTGTCCTTGTCGTGGCTCAGCAGTCTGTAGTCAAACCTGCGACACACCCTTTTTGGGTCTTCGAGCTCAAACCTCACCCTCTCCTCCAACCTTACGACAACAGAATCTATCCAGGTGTGGTTGCTCGGGCCGCTCGGCACGACGAACATTTTTATCTCGACTATGGACAGACCATCCGCCGTCTCAATACGACGACCGGATTTTGCCTGATGATCTCTCTCTTATTGTGGGGTCTGCCGTTCGCTGTGATGGATGCGATACGATGTTCTCCCCGCCAGGTTATGGAGAGCACGTCATAGATGGTCGGTGCACCAACCATCCCAATCTCCACCGAGGTGAGCGCCTTCTCTCTGCTCGTACCGTGCTCGATATTAAATTTGATGTAGTCACGCCGCATAAAGGTAGCACCCCAAAAACCTTCCTTGGAGGAGGCTGGGACTCTGCGAGCCTTGCCATAGAAAATGCTGAGCAGAGTTCACTTGGTGTTGCCTGGTCAGAGTTCAATTCCCGTCTGGGGTTGCCACGGGACACTTGGCGATTCTTGTCGACCGCAGTCTGTCATTGCTTGATCTGTGGTTATGTGCGAACATTCCCTGCTCATTCAATGCATCTCGCTATGGAAGGCAGCTGTAAAGAAACGCCGGCCAGATTTTGATGTGCTCCCAGTTTCAATATATAATAGCTTCGAGTGCTGGTCTTTTAAATTTTCGAATTGAAAGTACGCCAACGACATACACGTGACTACCGGTAGTCACGGGTAATCAGTTTTTCTTTGAAAAGTAAATAATAATAATAATAACTACTCCTGCACGACATATATATACCAGCACTGTACATATGTCTAACCAATGGCGGGTAGGGAGAATCCACCCTGGCGCAGACAAACAAGAGCCCGGGCATGTACAGCTTCGGTCCGAGTAGAGTTGCTGGATCAAATGCTTGGTCAGACCTTGATCGTTGGACTCTGACAAATCCTGTGATAGCATCAGATGGCATTCTAGGTACATGTAGTTCAACAGGTGGCAAGCACACATTCCCACCATCTACCTCTGGCTGCGCCAAACACCTGTACATTCACTGAATCGTGCTTTTGCATGTATTATCTGTGAAAGGAGGAAGGAGGGGAACGCGGAGAGACCGATATGTCGGCTCGACTCAGACACGGACACGGACACAGATGGACGCGAAAAGCAAGCAGTCAAATTACTATGTATGGAAACTACGGTGTATCGAGGCATACCCATTCACATTATCTCTTCTTTGTGAAACGGTTTATATATTATTTGTGCAGTACGGAGCCTACACACTACTGGTCGTAAATCGTTGATATCTGGTCCTTGGTTATACGAATTTTCAGTGGTTGCTTGGGAGTTTTATTGTTCCGATCCCAATCTTTGTCATTAGAACTCATCTGCTGCTGCTGCTGCTGAGCTGTGGTGGACCTCATTTGGGGAGATTGAGGAGGAGTGCTAAGTGGAGAAGACGCTCGAGAGGACATAGTAGCCGGCCCAGCCTCCATCATCGGAGCAGACGGTGACAAACGTCTAGGTGCCGGCAGCCGAGAGAACCCAAAGGGCAGCTCTACGGTGATGACTTCATCGTCTTCTGTTACAAGTCGAGTCCAAGGTAGAATCGTCAGGAACTCCTCTTGTTCCCTAATTTTTCGATCAAATTCAACTCGAAGAATCGACGGCAGGCTTCGAGTATAGTGAGCCAAATCCCCCCCCACTTCTGACGTACTCAAAAGCCCCCAGCATATCAGCAATATGTCGCTTCAATCGTGTTACTGAGAATTCTTTTTCCGTTGTCTGCCCAGGTGGCGGATTCTGTCGGTACCGAACGCAAAAAGCCAGCCAAGTTAACCACGGCGTCCTAGCCATAGATCGTCAGAAAAGCGCCAATGGAATATCTGAACCTTACATCGATCACAGAGGAAAAGGTCTTCATTCCCGACGCCTTGGGATCGTACACGGGCTGAACGAATTGTTCGAACATGGCTATCCGACGCCAGATGTGTGCGATTTCGACATACTGGTGCACGGAGATGGGTAGAGGTGCATCCTTGGAGGCTACCTCCTTCTTATACATGGCTCTGTGTAGGGCAGGCCGAATGATGTTGAAGGCAATGAGCAAAATCAGCTTGTCGAGCTGCGAGCTAACTCTGATATCGAGGGTATGCCCATCCTGCTCTCCGGTCTCAATGTTTTGCAATTGGGCTACCAATACCCGGCCTAGCAGCCAGTTGGCCTCGGAGTGGTCGATATTTGTGGTAAGGCTTCCCGAGAACACCTGGTGCAACTCGGCTGCTACACAGCGGTCGATGGTCTGTATTGGTAGCTCGTGAAATCCCGTCAACACGGAAGGTTCAAGCCCTATCACGCTGTGGGCGATAACTGGTCTCTGAATACTGTCATCCCGTCAGCTACATATTATACCCCGTGATTTAGACACTTACAACATTGTACCTTGACGCAACACAAAGCACTCCATCACATAACGATCGGCATTTTTCTTGGTGGGGTCCCATGCGCGGAAGTTTGTGCGAGAGTGCCATTCCCGGTCCATGGGAGGTCTTACATTGTCTGGATCGTGCAGCGGGAATCGAGAGTTTTGAACCATCCAAATTTTTTTCCCGTGCTCGACGTTGATAAAGGTGATGCCCATGGAATCTACGTGATGATCCGTTTTGACGCCCGCACTCCCGCACACAGCCCAAAACATGTGCCTCCGGAGCGTCACTTGTGAGAGGCCTGGAATGTCTTGTGTCTCCTTCAGAGCGTAGGATGCAGTCCCCAGATCACTGTGAATACATCAATGTCAAGAAACAAAATACGTCAACAGATTCCACGCACGCGTATTTGGGCAGAGCAACCCCAACATGGTCCGGCATCTTGTGGTCAAGAGCGTTGACAAGCGGGTTCCCAAGGCGGAATGAGGGATCGTCAGGCACCATGCGGCCAAAACAGTCTTGTATGAGAGTTGACTCCCCGTTGTAAGGTAACGATGCATCTAGACTTGTTAGTCTGAATATCTTCAAATCAAGTAACAACTTGTATGTACCTTGAAAGTCGACGACTGCGTCTAGTCGTCGTATACGGCGCATCACTTCCTTTAAAGACTCAGGAGTGGGTTTGCGCGGACATTCTACAATGAGAATGGACCTGTCCGCTATGATAGCCTGGAGGTCCTCGATCTTCATCTCCAGAAAATCCTTGTGCAAGATGACAAAGGCTTCAGACTGGGTCCCACGTGGATCGAATATCGGATTTCGAGAAGAAGCCAGCAGATGAAGGGGCTTAGACACCCCGTCCTCATCTAGAGCATAAGGCGTATGCTCGACAAGGTACTTCACTACATCCGCCTCCTGCACGTCATCAGTCTATACAGACGAAATTTGAACTTGGCCATTAAAACCTACTTCTTGGGTCCGCCCACACCACTCGTACTCGAGCAGAGTCGTTTCATCCAGTGATCCAGTGATATTCGGTTCATACAGCGCTATGGCAACACCAGGTGAAACCATTTTCCACTGTCCATGGTGTCAGTTTCTTATTCAAGGCAAGCTCGCACCCTTACCGGTTTGAATTCGAGACCTTTGAGCTTCAGTCGTTTTCGTTCCTGGGATTCCGAATGCTCCTCCCTGGTGATAAATTCTGTTAGCTCAGCGATGTCAGTCGTCAACTTCTTCTGCCTATCTGCCAGGGCCTTCAGTTGCACCTCTGTTATGCCTGGTTTTTGCGACTGCCTGAGAGCTGAAGTTGTCTGATTCTTCAACTTGTCCAGTTCAGAGATTTTCGTTGCAATATTTACCCCCAGTTTTCGAAGTTCTGTGCGGTGGCTATCCCACTCATCGAGCTCTGACTGGGTATAATTCATGAGTGCCTGACGTTCTTTTGACTTGAGTTCGCGGTTCCAGTGTTTTATCGTGGCCTCGTTGAATAGGTCTTCCTCAGTTAACGGTGAATATTGATAGACCGCAAAGATCTGGTTTGAGCCAGGTAGCTCGTAATTCAGAACTGGCTCTCCAGCAACTTGTTGACGTCCCGTGTCTTTTTCTTTGAGTTTGACTTGGGTTTGTGGTTCGAGTTTGCGGCTGGCGGCGGGGCTGCTGGGGGGTTTTGGTCTTTGTTACGAGTGGACCGGCGAAGCTCCGTTTCGCTTTCACTTTCTGGCGGCAGCGTATGCTCTTTCTCCCGCTGTCGGCCCCTCTTCTTCCTGTCGCTCCTTTCTCGCGCTGTCTCCTCTCTATCCCGCTCGGGTTGATCTACCACCATAGCGACCACCGGCGCTGGCGGGGGTCGTTGTAGAATAGGACCCATCGCGATTTCGTTCTCTTGCTCGGGGCGACCTTGCTCCATGTCCTTTGAATTCGCTCCATCTGACTCATGATCAGGCGGATCTTGATTCATAGGCTCTGGCTCAGGTTGAATCTGCTCCGGATCCGGTATAGGACCCATCGCGATTTCGTTCTCTTGCTCGGGCGACCTTGCTCCATGTCCTTCGACCGCTCCATCTGACTCAGGTGGATCTTGATCCATCGGCTCTGGTTCGGGTGCCCGCAATTGAACCTGCTCCGGATCCGGGGATAGGACCCATCGTGATTTCGTTCCCTCGCTCAAGCCGACCTTGTTCTTGATCATGATTGGGCATCGAAGTCATAGACTGCGTGTGATCGTCCGCTTCATCTTGCTGTGCATTTGGATCGCTATCGTGATCATGAAAACTAAGCAGTCCCGGAAATAAATCCAAGTTCGTAGATTGAGATGGATCAAGGCTTTGCCTTTTTCTTGAGCCCCCGACCATAGCATTAGCATTGGTTTCCCAGGCCCGCTTTAATTTTTCTGCAGTAATATAAGTTTCAAAACTGAGTATCACACATAGGCCACTCACTGTGCCCGATTTGAGATTCTTGGTATATGCCTAATTGTGTGCCATACCATGCGTCCCGAACCTCCCATGATACTCGCTGGGGCGTCATCAGCGTGTCGTATAAGTTGCTTAAAGCGCCTGAAATCCGTCTTTTCAAGCCGGGGCATGATTTCGGTGGGAGGAAACTCGGCTTTCATAGAACGTGGGACGAGTTTCATCAGCTCTCTCTCAAAATCCAGACTAGCGTGCCTTTTGTGCTCCGAAACTCATGTGAGCGACTAAGCTGCAAGAAGGGGATCATTAAAAAAACCGTCTGCAATTGAAAATCCAGACTTACGTCGTAAAGACAGGTGTCCGTAGCAAGGAAGCTTTGGATACTGTCTCTCGCATCGTTGAGAACGGTCAGAATGGTAGTACCGAGAGCTAAGGACAACGGCCCAGTGAAAGATTTGTCGATTTCTTCAATGTCGTCTAACGCGTTGTCGGAAAAGATTTTCCCAACTTTTTGACCATACGCTTTCAGTGTTTGTTTGATTTCCGAGTGGCTCCTTAGATCTATCCCCTGATTTGAATATAAGCGAGCTGCAGGGACAGCTTAGAAATTAAACCTCAAGAATCAAATGACCAACAAGAACCAGATGATACAAGTGGAAGTCACGGCGGCTTCCGGTCTCCGTGCTGTGTGGCTTCAAACGCAACAGGAAGATGTCGGCGTTTGACTTATCGCTTTGGGATGAGGCCGTGAGCTGTGCATTCCGCCGACGATTTGTCTTTACACGATCGTACGACACCAGAGCTTCGTCTGCAATCCTGGCCAGTGTTGTTCCATGCAACATCTATCCAAAAAAGTGAGTGACGAGTTGAAACTGCGAAGGAAGTCGAGACTTTAGAAACTTGGCCAGCTCTCTCATTCGCTATGCCCTTCATAATACGGATTGGCTCCCCGAGAATACGCTGCATCATAACGACTGAGTTTCCGGTGCCGTCGGACCCCAACAGGTCAGATTCTTTAGGTTGCCATTGGTCTTCGCCGTTACAGTCATATTCGAGGATTGCGTCAAGTAGGAGCGCATTCAGCATCGCGTGATGCAAATTTTGCCCCCGCATGTTTAGCGTATTTCGAGCCCGCCGTCAATCAACTCGCTGGTAAGGTGTCTAAGCAGGTCTTCATGAGGATTCTCGGCGATGATGTTGCAGTAGAATAGGAAACGATTTAACATGATATGGTATGCAGATGCAGTGCTGGCAACATGCGAAGGAAACCATCCCGTCCGAATGAAGGCGCGAGTTGAAGGGCTTCGAAACTGAATAAGTTCGCCTCTTCCAAGTGTTAGTCGAATACTTGAGGGGACCTGGCCCCCGAAAATAGCCGAGCGGGCATTCGACATGGGGTTTAGGTTCATGATCAAGACAACGTCACCAATGGACACACTGGTCCAAACAGGTGTCCACACAAGATTTGTCAGGGTCTGATCGTTGGGCTCTGACAAAGCTTTGACCATGCCGACATCCTCGAATTCACGGTTGGATTTTCGGTCGGCCTATAGCTGTTGTTCATGACTTTTGTATAGGAAACTGCACCTTGACGCTATAGTGACCGCGAAGCTGGACCTTAAATGTCAAGTTCGTCGTTTTCGGCAAGCCGTCGTCGAAAGTTTGAATAAACTCCGAAAATCCCAGTCGCAAAAGGATACAGAAGAATTCATGACCCTTCGACAAGAACTTGCTGAGCAAGAGGCTCTCACGGCGATACTGGACGAAATCCTTGGCTCACTCTTGCCAGCAATTGTCACCAAACTAGGCAATCTTCTTGTGAAGTTCCGAAGAACCATTTTTAGTCCTCAAGATCCCATTTATGACGCCGTATTGCGTCTTCTCTGCCAGAAGGCCTTCCAATCATGCCTCCATTCCGCTGAGAAACAGGGTGTTCTTCATGAATTCAACTTCACCTGCGACGACGGTCATTCCACCACTCGTGTGGACCAATGGACAACAAGACGTGATCAAGTCCTGGACCGTGCTAAACAGTACGAAAGTCTGACTGTCAGACTGGAAATCCAACACACTCTGCTCAACACTTATCTCAGTCAGAGCCCTGAGGCAGGACGAATGGTGGAGAGCGTGCTTGCGTGGAAGACGGGGTTCGATGGGGAGAGAGAACTCATACAAAAGTTGACACAAGCCCAGAAGGAGATCTCGGCTCATGTTTCCAATGGCGATCGGCTAGAAGTGGAGAAAAGGGGGCTCAGCGAGCAATGCAAGACGCTGCATGAAGAATACCGGCAGGTAAATGAACCTCGCTCCGAGTTAAATGACGCTCAATTGCACCCAGCTCGAGCTGCGGTATGCTAAAGCGGTCATTACAACAGATCTGGCGTTAAAGGCGACAGCGCAATTACAACAGGATCTGCGGCACTTACAGGAAAAATCTCCAGTAGCAGTAGCGTCGGACATGGTGGAAATGAAGAGTCTCCTCGATGAGGTTGACGTGTTAAAGCAAGACCGGGCTCAACTCAACCACGAACTCGAACTGCTTCGGATTCAAGTAGGCGTTGAAGCAGAGGTTCATGCCAGTGCGACGACCAAGTTGGAAAATGCGCTGAAGGCCTTGCAGGAAGCAAATTGTCAAGTAGTGGGGGAACTGCAGGAGCTCAAGGCAGGACTCGCGAAGAAAACGAACGAGGCTCGCATGCTAGCACGCGAGCAGTCTCAACTGAGCGACCAACTCAACCAGAAGAGTGAAGAAGTTGTCAATGCGACAACTATGTGGGAAAGCAAGCTAGCTCAGTTGCGGGAGGAGAATTCGCGAGTAGTGGGGGGAACTCAAGTCAGAACTCACAAAGAAAACGGACGAGGCTCGCAGGTCAATGCAAGACCGGGATCAGCTCGAGCACGCCATTCGTGATCAACTCCAGTCCCAACTAGGGTTTGTAGCAGACCCGCACTCTACGGCCGCTACCCCATGGGAAGATATCCAGCAACAATTTGATCTTGATTATAGTCTAATGGGTGTAAAGCTCCGAGAAATCCAGACACGACTTGCCGTATGGGAGCAGCAACGGATAGGCGTGGTTACTGAGCAGAAAACTTGGGCGGAAAAAATAACCGCTTTAGAGGGGCAACTACTTACCCATCACAATGATTGCTATGAAGCTCAGGCACTCTTACGCACGGAAAACCAGCATCTCCTGGATATAAACGACCAACTTCGTCTTGAACACAGGACAATCTCCAGTAAATTTCTGGAAGTCCAGGCGAAAATTTCCGGATGGGAGAAGGAGCACCAGGGTTTAGTTGCGGAGCAAGCGAGTTGGAGAGAAAAGATCAAAGCTCTGGAGCAACAAGTCCAACGCCTGGACACCGGGCCCAGAACGCCGAACACATTTTCTCCCCCCGAGTATGGCGATGAAAGGCCCCGGAAGGTTGGTCGGTGCGGCATCACACACGAATACTCCGCCCAACTCGATTCCTGGTCGCAACCCTGGCTCAGTAGCCCTTCGTCCCGTGGACCCGAGTTGAAACAGAAGACAACAACGTCTAGTTCCTACGGGGGGCGATAAGGAACCCCCAGTAAAAATTCGTATAACCAAGGAGCAGATGTCCAAAAGACACCGACAATCGAATACTTCTGTCGAGCTTAATTTAATTAATTATGAACATGCCTTGTAATAATTGTTAGTGAACGACTGAGGTAACGCTTAGACACCCTTCGACGAAATCAACTGGCCCCCCAAAATGGACCGGCTTCAAATCTTCAAGTATTGTATCCGCTCGGAGCACCAGCAAAAGTTTGTGGATGATGTTTTGAGCAATACTGACTGCTGGGGGTGCCGGTAGACGAGGCAATGGTGAACTCAGAGAGGTCCATGTAACGCACAACGGAATTTACACTTCTATTTACATGTGCCCAAACATGTACATAAGCTGGCCTAGGGGACCTTTATCCGGCTTTTCAACAACCTGTCTTCGAGCTTCCTGATGCGAGTGTAGCAACGGTCACATGTGAATGCAGGGGTTTCATCCAGGATTATAAGCTCGTTAGCTGTTTTGTCAAATAGTGCAAGTCCTTGTTTGGGGATATAAGGGCAAAACTCCGTCCCAATAGGAAGCCAGCCATTCGGCCCCCAAGACAACGAGCTGCAAGTGCACATCGGACATGGGTCTCTGCTGTCGGCATAGGTTTTTCTTCGGGTTGGCCTACGGGCTTTGCTTCGGGTTGGTCTGCTGTCAAGACCGTCTTTTCTTTGGTTTGTTCTGTGCAATCCACCATGTGTGGAGGTGGTGACATGGAAGGCTTCAAAGCCTTGGATGTCCCAGGCCTCCGTTCTAAGACGACGGCCATGTTACTGGATTTCAACGGTCTGTCCTGTTCTTCGATATTTCTCTCGGGAGGAGTATTCGTGATTGGCAGATCTAGAGTCTGCTGATTCAGTCGTATCTGGAGGGAATTGAATTGCATGAAAATTCGAGTCCGTCATGAAACCACGTACGAGTACTTCTTTATAACGCTCAAAATTATTTTGCAGAATTTCAGGGTCCTTTGCGAGGTTGTCTATTGCTCTTTGGTTCGTTCTGGTGGTGTCTAGATTGTTGATAGCTTCGAGTACAGCTGTAAGAGGACAGCCAAGAGCTGCAGCAAGGTTTTCCTCTGTTTCAGCATCTGCAAGATGACGACATATGACACGTTCTGCATGCGTGAGCCCACCCGCATGTGGGAGTGAGGGAGTCCCGCTCGAGTTATCGGTGGTCTAGAGAGAGGATTAAAGGGGAAGAATCCCACCGAGTTTGGATTTTTACCTGAGGTGGTTTGCTTTTTGTGCGAGGCATGCTGCGAATTTTTGTGTGGTGGGAGAGGAAGAGCAGCAGCGTTTGGTGACCCCTGCCATTTGAAGAGAGAAGGCGATGTAATTTACATTGCGAGTTAAAAGACAAAGCTTATTAGGGTGCTTATATTATGGGCTGTGCATATCACGTGTGGAAGATGTCCGTTATAACACCGTTTCTCCACCACTGCCTGTTCATCGGGGCACTTGAGCGACGCGACACGAGCCAGCTCGCACATCCAGTCCCCACCTTCACCACTGCAAGGTCCAATGTAACCTGGCCACCTCGTGTATTGATTAGCGTGAACGGATTCGAGGACCCCCAGTCATCAATTCCACCATCTTCGCGACACTCTTCTAGATCAACGCATTCCACAATCACCGGACACTTGTCGAATCTGTAGACAAGCATAGGGTCATCAGTCGGATGTCGTTGCCAAAACTTCAGCATCATCTCGCGCAGTTGACCAAACTTTGCTCTGAAATAATGCGTCATGGCCTTTAACAAAAAGACCTTTGAGTACGGGTGATCGCTACTCTTCGCAGCTCTACAGAATTTATCAGCATCTGCGCAACCGCTACTCGAACCTTACTTCTAAAGGTGACCCCGAAGGTCGTGCAGGTACGACGATGCACTGACCAGCCCAGTTGGAGACACGTCCTTGAGCAAAAATAGGCGGTATAGCACCCTGTACATCGGCGCAATTCTTCACGAGGGCGTATATATCCGCACTACCACAGCAATCTCAATATCAAGGGGATTGGTAAACAAATCACGTACCCCGTCGCACATCTTCCTGCTGGGCACATTTACAGCAGCCGCTATGGCCCGATACAAGCGAATATGCCTGTCCATTGTTGACTGAAAGCCCAGTAGGTTATTCTTCTGTTCTGGATCCAGCCTGACAATTGACAGCGTCTCGTGCAAAGAGACTGGGTGGTCGACCAAGGCCTTCACGACATCAGCATGCCATAGCGCGGGACCGATGCCCTTTAAGAGCAAGTCCACTATACGATCTGTTGATCGGGACGGTATTCCATTCCTCAACGCCAGCAGACACGAATCCACCAAGCTGTTTGAGATGGCTGCGACCCATACTCCCTGATGAGACCTCCCGTCAGCCAGGTCAACCAACGCTTCATCAATGTATCCATCACGTGTATTCTCAACGGCCACTCAGCGCCATTGTATACACAGAGCCTCCCCAGTGTGACGCTTAGCACCCCATACGCCCCTTTATCAACTAGCGTCCCGGAAGGAGTTGTCGGATGTCGACCGCATTACAACGTGAATGAGACGCAGAGCCGCAATTAGCAAAGGAGCAAATTGTGTAGGATCGGCAGGCGCCAATAGGAAAGGGATCTCCAGTGCATCCAACGAGATGGATGCTAACTTGAGGACGGTTAATTGCTCCAAACAGTTCAAGTCGACGGGCGGTAAGTCCACCAAGCACAGTACTCGAAGCGAGCCGATTGCCATTACGTATCTTTCCCTTGAGTTACCAATTCCACCCGTGTGCAGACAGTCTAACTGCTGGAACAAGAACAGCCATGCACTTTCTTTCTCCAAAATAGGACGGTATAACACAGGGTATTGTGCGAAGGAGGCCAATGCGGCACCGCAGACCAGCACGACATCGTCTTGCGTTGATACTCCAGGTAGCTCCAGTTGCACTGCGAAACGTTTGAAGACTGTCAGCCAACCCCAAAAACGTCCAAAGAATTCGTGCATTCCGCCTCCCTGTCAGCCAGCGCGTCGTTCGAGGCCATCACGACGAAGACATTCCAGATTTTGACACAGTGAGTCTGCCAGGATAGTCGAGGCATTCGCGCAGCCAGGCTCAGCGGCGATCCGTCAGGTCGGAACAGCCCAAATGCCAAGGAACAAAACTCTAACCAACTGCCTGTGCTAGCGGCCCTATGCAGGTTTCCGCTCAGCGCGGTATGGAAGTCCACCAAAGCATCATTAAACGATGTGTTCTACGCGTCTACTCAAAGAGCGTAGTTCGTTTGGGCTGGATGACGCACCCATTCAACTGGAGAGATGGGCAACATTTTCCTGGGGCTGTGCCTGCGTGGCTCGTTTCAAGCGGTGTGGTCCGCACGTGGCTAGGCCAAGCCATCACAAATCATAGTGGCAGTGCACAAGCACAGAAGAAGAAGCATCGATCGATCTTAGCTACTTATAATTATTAAACTAGAGGTCGCCAGCTGCGCGGCGCCTGCCACCTTGCTTTTGTCCCATGGCAGCAAGTTAACACTATTCATAGCACATATGTGGCATTGTCAAGAACTTGAGGAAGAGACCGAATTTGATCTGAGAGCGTTTCGATACAAGCTTGTTTACCACCCATACGTCGATGCTCAAGATTGAGGACGAAAGACTGGCGAAGCTTATGGAAGTGACGAAGAAATGGCACGAGAACTTGACGAGAACTTGAAGAAGAAAAGGCGAGAATAAATAAAGATCATACTAGTAGAAGGGAAAAACTATGGCATAGGACAAAGGTGAAGATAGACAGGAAGAAGGAGGTGGTAACAAAGGGCGGGGAAGGGGAAGAGCCAGGATATGATGTCATATGATATGTTTGCAGGAACTCCGAAGAGCCCGCCTTGCGCTACGGCGAATATCGCCGCTGGCGGGTACTTCAGTAAAGCTCCTGCAAGTCGCGATCGGTCCTTATCGGTGAAAGTTCTCGTGGATCAAGATGCGTCGACTTTGGGATCAGCTTTAGCATTTGGCAGGCGGAAACGAAGGCATTAGTTGACCTGTATTTTTGGAATGATGTATATTTGTGATGGAACTACCATACAGTATAAGTGTTATTTCAGCCATGGGGACTTTGCCAAAGCGCAAGCTTGAAGGTGATGAGAAAAACTGCCTTTTACTTTAACCGCATAAGCTGATATAAGACAGCTCCACAAAGACCTTGTCAGCCACACTGGGTGAGAGCAAATTGTGGTAATCGTTGATCATCTGTTCGAAGCGACCCCGGGCCCACAGTCGTTGAAACGTGCGCTTCGGATCCTCGACACTGATGTTTTCATGGCCCTCACTGGCATCAACTCCGTCCGGCTCCTCGTCAGCGTTCTCTTCATCTTCGTCAATGTAGCGGTGGCCTGGGTATAAAAGGAAATGAAATCTTATGACTTCCACAACTTTCGCCGCGGGATGAAGATAAGAGGATGGAATGCCAGGTCTCGACCATTGGCAAGGAGTGTCCAAAGATGATCAATTCGTCCAAGAAGGGGAGAAAGTCCAAGTCCTCAAGGGCTTTCCACATCGGCCCATAAGTGCCCAACGACTCCAGGATATCCAGCGACAGGCTTGTGACACATGGCACAAGACGGAAGACATCCAACAGGCGAGAGGTATAGGCGAAATCACTGACACGCATTGTTGAGAAGACACTCTGCCGGTAGATGTCGAGGATGCAGTTAAGCTGATCGCTGTCCTCGACTGGTCCTTGGACAATGTCCAATTGGTTCAATACAGGCAGTTGCAGTATCTCGAAGAAATTGGAAAGGACGGAGGAGACAGCAAGGCTCTTGAGACACGGCAAAGACAGATCTTGTGGAGGAAGTCGTATAGCTGTGTCCTCGTTCAGGTAGAGAACGAGATCACCGAGTTGAGGTGTTAGCTCGAGGATGCTAAGAGCTGTGGCGGCAGCATATCCACGGAGTTCGAGCTTCTGGAGATGGTTCCAAGGCAACATGATTGTCTCCGGTGTTATGCCAGGGTGAGAAAGGGAAACATGTCGCAAACGGGGAAGATTGGCGAAAGTTAAAACTTGTGTGACACGTCCGACAGTATTCCCAAAAATGTGCTGCTCCGTCGGATGGTCAAGAGGTCCTATGAGTTTTAGGCAACTAAGTGTACGAAGACTTGGGATTGCCTTCAAGCTCGGGAACTGAGAAAGACGGAGAAGGGGCAGCTATCAAGCACTTTCCACTTGTAAGCAAACTGTTTGTTGCATTCTAGAAGTGCTCGTGCCATGCTATAGCCGTCTAGAATTATATTGACGCCTAGGCCTGGGTGAGGCTTTGACTGCTGGAGGGCGTGTCTCAAGCGGAGCATATTCTCCGCGAAATCGTTACAGTGCTCGAGTGCTCAGAACACGGTCCAGAGGATCTGATTGGTTGTGAGGATGTTGTACCAATCTTTACAGACACCGGCGAGGAGGAAAGTCCCACAGTCCCGTTGGTCGTATACGAGTGAAAAATTTCCATCAAAACTTCTTCAGGCACACCCTGGATGAAGCGGTTGTTAGCTGCACCTAGGAGACCATGAATCACGAGGATGTATAGCACAACAGAATTACCTCTGAGCCTTCTGTGCCCTAAGGTAGTCGCCTTTGAGAGAAGTAAACCCATATATAGATGGTCGCGATCGGATCGGATATAGTAGATGTTCAAGGCCTTGATCATCTGTGATCAATGTCACATCACACAAGGACAGTCACGTGTTACCTCCTGAAGCTGAAACTTCGAATTCATGATCAACGGTGCGGAATTGATATGGTTATGTATACTTCCTACTGACATGTACTACCCCCGACGGCCGGGCGCGACGAGCTAGCTTATCCGGGGAATGAGGAAATAATGCCGTTTTAGTTTTTCACTCGTTCTACGTATACGTATACGTATACGTTATAATTATATATATATATATAGTGACACGTTATCACATCAGCACAGGATTTGTCAGAGTCCAACAATCAAGCTCTGACAAATCATTTGATTGTGTGCTCCATGTCGCATGCCAAAGTTGTTTCCAACTCAGGCCGTGAGGCCACTGCGCTTTGGCCAGCTAGCTACGGCAGGATGCAATTGAGAGTGCTGAGTAGAATAGGGTTTCCAAGTGAAGAGAATGGTGAAAGCAATTTGGTCGGCCAACGGAAAGAGGTTACTTGTGGTAGGCTGCAGTGATGACATGCAAAGCGCTGGCATGCAAAAGACGCTCGCCTGACATTCTGTGAGTAAAGAACTGAAGCAAGTTGTATGCATCAGACCAGTCTGAAAAACTACAAAAGGTTGACCTCCCAGTTCTTCCGCCAAGCTGAGAGCTCTCAAATTCAGCGTTTCTGTGCACAGTAAAACAAATACTTCATTCCACTCATTGACATCGGCGTTACGGACAACGTCTCCGAGGTCGGAATTGACGACAGGAGTACACGACCAGTGCCACTATTCCCTCCTTGTTGCGACAATGTCGACGAGAAATATGCCTCTTGAGTGCAGCGAAGGAGAGTTGGCCCGTCGCGAACAGCGAGTATATGTTGAGCTGATGTACACTGCTGTGCGGTATCTTACTCGCACTTGTGTCCTCCCCACACGCTCCTTCGGCGTTCTTGTCTCGAGGCCCAAACGAGTCGGTTTTGGAGCAGGCAGACGAGTCCGCACACGCGGCAGCGGCAACTCATCCTCCGACTCGTCCGACGCCGCCTCTGCAATCGCAGCATCCTCCGCCTGACGCTACCCCGTCCACCGAGCAAAGTCGGTCCGCCAGCCCTCTCGTGAGTCTCGTCCCTCGACAAGCATCCGACCCTGCTCAGACTCGTCCTCATCATCTTGGTCAGCAAGCAGCTCTGCATAGCGTGGTACCTCGAGGAGCTTCTTGACGTTCCCTGCATGCAGGTTGGCCGCCACAGTCGATTTCGCCGCCCGACTTGCGCTTCAATGATCTTATCGTGCGACTTGAGCGATGCGAGCCGGAGAGGTTGCTTGATCGAGTCTGTGCGGGCCATCGAGAGGTAGTGTGTCGTCCAGCGCGTCATGTTTACGGGGATGTAAGCGAGAGCCTTGCCGTTGGTCTCCTCCTGCGACGCGTCGAAGATTTTGCGGACCTTGCCATGGTTATTGAGCCAGCTGACAAGGGCCGCTGCTTCCTCGGCCGTCTCGTTTGCCAGGTCATAGACAGCGAAATAATCTCCAAGGATAAGCTGGAACTGTCCTATAATAAGCACAAGAACGGAGAAAATGAGCGCTTGCCACGCACCTGGTGTGCCCAGTATGATGGGACAAGCAGCCAGCGTCTTCCGCCCCGCCAGTGAACCCGTCGGGCGTCGGTGCAGAAGGCCAGCACATCACTGTTGGGCGCCCTCTGCGCCAACAAACCGTCTGCCCCGCCGCGAGCTCTCTCGTGCCGCCTCAGAGCTCCTTTCGCACCCATGTCCTCGAGCTCATGGCGCGTTGCGTTGCGTTGCGTTGCGCCGCAAACGCCGTAAGCTACCGCAGCTCAACCATTATATCACTATTTCCTTCGACTACACACATATATAACTCAAATGTTATTTGGCCTAGAACTATATAGAGACAACAGATTAATATTCCTCCAACAATTCATCCTCCTTACTCCATTCAAGACAATTGTAGGCCCATATATGAGCCGGAGGCATGGAGTCAAATCTCCAAGAAGATGCCTCCAGCAGAACCCTGCACCGCCCTCGTGCGCAGTTAAGTGCCAATCGCAGGATTTCTTCTATCTGGCTCTTGGGAAAGTCCCAAGGGTAGCCATAACGAAGGGTGAATTCATCAAGCGCCCTATCTTGGTGCGCCCGTGATCGCAAAAAACTCCACTACAGGTTGGAAATGTTGTGCTGCAATTCCGGAATGAATGAGCATCATATTGCGCCCATATAAAAGGCTGTCCGCGTCAAAGACCAGTCCCCTTAGTTTCGGAAAACAACCTGGGTCAGAGAGCAGCATGAAAGCTTCATCCCAGCACCTATCACAGATGATTGTTAAACTGCGGACGTTATGCATACGCTGGGAAACTGCTATGAGTCCCCATGCTTGAAGATCGTCGAAGTTCAAAGTTAGAGTAAGGATTTGCACCGCGTCCCATGGAGCCAGATGAACCAAATCAAGGACTCGCACACATGTTTGTTCCGTATTGGAGGCTGCAACGCCATGGCGGAAAGTGAAGCTGACTTCTTTCACCTGCGGCAGACGAAGCGCTTCCAGAAGAGGAATGTTCCATGCCGGCGGAACGCCGACCTCTGCATTCGAATACGGTAAGTGACGATAAGGGAGGGAGACGAGGGAATTCCATGGGGTGTTCTTCACCGAGATTATAGATATGAAGTTTAAGGGATGTGAGCCTCCCAACGTCGATGAGTTGTAGGACTTGATATGTTTCTTTCAAGACACCCCGTATAGGGAGAGATCTGTTAGCTGAGCAAAAGGGAGGGAAAGCTTGCAGATAGAGCGCTCGGGCCACCAACTGTACAATGAGACAGTTTGGAGCAACGGTGCATCAATTGTGATGCTCGACGATCCGGGGCTGGCTCTGATACCAAGACGTTTGAGGCGTGGTAAATGGATAGTGGTATAACCGCCGTTCACATCGACGAACTCGGCATCGCTGAATCCATCGATAGAAACACATTGCCCCAGAATTGGTACGCATTCCTTAAGAAGAGCGTATAATAGCGCTGGAGGACTTTGGATATTGGGACCCCAGACGTATCGGCACCCATGTCGCACGTCATATGTCTCAAGAGAGACTGGAATTTCGGTCGCCAAGCAGGATATGCTATCAAGTAGCAAGGCTTGAGCCCAGTCATGTGGCAGTGCAGTTACACACAAGGAGCGACGAAGACTAGGCGTGCGCGAGGGACCTAAAATGAGACGAAACTTGTTCGATATTCCAGATGTCGAGGCTTGTTCTACCACCCCTTTCCCTTGTGTATAGAGCTTGGAATATTTGGAGCCAGATTTCGTTGGGCAAGGTGGAAGCGGGAGAGAGCTTTCGTAGTACTAAGTTTACATTTTGCCTGGCTTTCTCGAGAACGGCGTATTGATAGCACAAAGCCAGTCGAAGGACACCGATGGAACGAGGATCATAGGACTCCCACTCGGCAAAAAGGGGGTGCGGCAGCTAATGCGAGGAAACGAATGCGCTTGTCGAGTAGGCGAATGATTTCATGATGGTCCCTTGTAATGACTCCCATTTGCCTATGACCGCGGACGAGGTCGAGAAGAGAGCCCGACACAATGGCTGCTCGGAGATTGAAGCAAGTCAAGCAACCTACGAGAACATCGCAAGCCAGGTCGCGGGCAACGTTGAAGGCTGGAGAGATTGTCTTGATTTCGGGGGTTTCGCGGCCGTCTTCAACTTGGAGCAAGATCCCACACAAAACGTTGGACGTTGCTGTCGCCTGAAAGAAGATCCATTGCCAGACAAAGACTATTATGAAAATCAGTAGCTCATCGGAAGATCTAGTCAAGAACAACGGACCGAGGGCTAGCTGAATCGCGTTCAAGACCTTTAAGAGGGAAGGGGGACGCAGATGCCTCATGGTGGTTTGGCTCGAGTTGTGACAATTGCGTTGACCGCATCGATCAGTGCAACATGGCTTAGATGGCATGACATGCACTGGCAGATGCCAGGGCGCCGAACATGTACAGTGATCATGAGGGCAGTGTTGGGAAGAAAATCGTCTGGACGAATGCGTTGGATAGCACCATCACGTAATCGACGTGATCCTAGAGCACTGTAGCGAATGACAGAAGCAATCCAAGACTTCGATCGCCATTAACGATGCACGGGGCGGCTATTCGGAACAGCATCGAGAGAGCTCGTAAGGCCAAGTTGTATAATGACGTAGGTCAGAGTTTAATCCCAATTCTCGGCCGCACTCATGTTCTGTTGGAGTTGGTCAATAATCATCGAAGCCGTTTGGCCATGGCCATGGGTACCTGGAGCATGGTGGGAAAGAGATGGCCGACTGGTTGGAATGAGTAGCGAACTGGTTGGAATGAGTGGTTGATCCGTGACTTGTATCTTTTTTGGACAATTAGGAAGTTTGACCGGGGGAGGGCCGGGAGGGCGATAGAGCGAGCAAGCCCTATGCATTTTATCCCCATCGAAAGCCTGCGGCGTCAGTACATAGAGCACTCGAGAGCTTGGTTCGCCCGACCCGAAAGCCTTTTGCTTGCCTGGCAAACTTCATGTATGGGTTGTTACGGTCCAAGAGACGTTCCGCTTTGGTGTTGCTCAAGAAAGAAGTTAAAATGGGCCCTTTCGCCGGCAAGTCATCTTGATTGACTGCGGCAACGATAAAACATGGGATTCCTGCTAGAAGCAGCCGGCGGATACGTTCAGCAGGCATTCCATTCACCCATCGCGCTCGAAAAACCAATAATTGATGACTTGATTCGGTTGAAAGTTCCTTATTGACCCAATTGATCCAAGCATTGGCAAGTCGTAAATGCCTTTGGACAGTCGTAAAATCATCCAAGACGTCGTCCCACCACCGAATACGGGACAAATTCTCCAACATATCCGTTGTAGGTGGTAGAACGCATGAAAAAAGCCTCCTTCGTTGTAGTAGATTTCTTGACTCGGAGCAACGCTTGAATTGTGCCTTGCATTGCTTTCACGACTTGCTGGAGAAGTTGAATACCCTTGGCGGTAAGCCGTCCTAGGTGATTCGTCGACTTCTCCCAGAAATCCATGAGTGGGGCATATACGATGTATAATTATAAGTAGTCGTTTTTCTTGATAGTATAAGCGCGACGGATATAGGGGATGAAAGGAGGGTTGGAACCGAGATACTGTGGATGATGAATGTAGTCAAAGCGTCCCCAGGAGCTGTCGAATCGTCGTTAGTTTCCATACGGAGACGGTTTATAGGGTGCGGTAGCCCAGCTAGAAACTCTTTCACCGACTCATTCGGGGACCAGAGCTCAAAATATTCATCGCTAAGCTTCACATAGCGACGCGAAGCCACGCGACACCGTCAGCTCTCCCGCCTTCATGACGCCCCACGTGATGCGCCGGCCGGGGCCCCGTTCGAGCCCGGCCGGCAGTAAATATTATTTCGTGACAAATACATGTATTTCTGGTGAATGAACTATGTTTCACGCTCTGCGACGCGTGGTCGGGGCCGATAATACATCGCATCTGCTAGCTGAGGGTCCCATGTCTGCGCTGCTTGTCCAGATGTGCTCTGGGCTTTTCTCTCTTTGACAAGACAAGCCTGCGCCAATCGGAAGAAGCCACTGCCCTTCTTCTGCAGCGCATCTAGCATACGGCGGTCCCGGAACTGCTTCTGGTACTTCAGGCCTGCCAAGAACTCTTCCACCCGCTGAATTTCTCTGTCAAACTCGGCCTCGAATGTTGCCGCTGACGCGTCAAACTCCCTATCGGCCGCTGTCTCGATGTAGACCGCCGGCTCTTGATCATCATCCTCGTCCTCGTCTTCTGGAACGTCAAGATCTTGCGGAAGATCGGCGCCGAGAGCCTGGAGAGCAGGCCCATCGTTGCCGTCGTGCAATGAAATCAAGGCCGGGTGTTGCCAGAATGGTACCGTATGGCGCCGCTTCACCTCGCGGAAAAATGTGGCTGGGACCACTTGAACGCGTTGGACAAGGTGTTTGCAGAGAAGGAACCGGCTGACGAGAAATGCTGGGCACGAGCACACCCAGCGATTGACGTCGGGCCGGTAGGTGTCATGGACTCGGTCAGAGATGTCGCGTTTCTCGAGGCTTCGCCATGTCTTGCGGAAGGTGTCGCGCCATGACGGAAGCTCGGACATGCGTGTCCGGCAGCTAGGGGTGAGGAATTTGGTGAGTTTTGTGGTGTATGTCTTGCAAAGCTTCGTCAAGATGATCCATACTAGTAAATCCAGTCGGGGAGAATGATATTCATGAAGATAATCTTGCTTAAGTTTGCGCCAGCTATAGAAATGTCAGTATCATGCAGAACTTGACGAGAAATACACTGACTGGCTCTCGCAGATCATAGTCGTTCGGAGTCGTGGAATGGTGGGATGCGCGGAACGGACCCATAGCTCCCATCGCCCTTTCCTGTACCAGTTCCCCCAGAGGTAAGCCCAGACCTCTCGCAAGTCATTGGCGACACAAAGATCGTACATCTGCTTCACAGCCCAGTAGCGTATGCCGTCGGCGCTGGGATGGCAGTAGCCAGGGATTAGCGCGTGGACATGTGAATGTTCCTTCATCATCTGAAGGACTCGGGACTGGAGCTCTATTGGGCAGAACGGACGCTTTGACGTTCTCTTCCGCTTCTGGCCGACCACCTCAAGCTCATCGGCAACTTCGTCTTCTGAGTCTTCAAAGTCGTCATCGCTATCTGAGTCGCTCTGGCCATATATCTCGACAAAGGGACCCGGAGGGAGGCGGATTATGGGAATGCCATGGGCATCTGTACGCCGCGGCAGAGAGGGCTGGGGTGCTGGCAACTTGAAGGTGAGTCGGGATGGGTTGTGTGTTAGGTCAGGCGGTGTGTCGTCTTCATCGTCAGACAAATCGTCTGGTTTCCCGCCTTCATACTCATCCTTGTCAGCCTTGCTAGTGGGAATGAAATCAAGGGCGATGAAGCTAAACTCTTCACGCGCTTTGGCGGGCTTATACCGTGTCGTCGAGAGCTTTGATGATTTCAGGCGCTTTCCGACCGCATCGTCGACATGCCACCAGCAGATGGAGATCTTGGCATGTGGCTAAATTGCTCTCAGTGCACTTATTTCGCCCATGTCCTTGTCGACGTGAGCAAATTTCGGTTGGAGGCCATAACGGGCCTTTGCGCATGACAGGAAGGCGGTGAGCGTTTTCTTGCGCTTGTCTGGACTGATTGACGTCGCCGTTGACATCAGACAGTAAGCCAACGGAAAGCCGGCATTGTCCAGCTCGCCCATAATGGCATACAACTCGAGATTTCGAGAATTTGTGTTATCTACAAATTATCAATAGTCGGATTTGGTGCAGTTGAATTGATACACATACATGTTGCATCCATCGCCGTCTCCTCAACGATTCCGCGCGCAGAGGCCCGGCAATCTTCTTCATTCCCCACGCCAGAACCTCGACATCCGCTGGAACTCCTACTGGCTCAAAAATATCGACGTCGTCGCCGAATTCTCGCAGTAATATGGCCGCCGATTTGAGTTGATTCTCGTCTCTCTTGTAGTACTTCTCCATCTTCTCGCGCCAGATGTTCAGCGCTTGCGCGCGCGACACATTTTTGAAGAGTTCAGTCACCGTGTCGGCGAGATCAGATGGTGATACACCATCCTGGGTGTTGTGAATGAACTCGATGGCGTCAGCTGGCATCGAAGTATCACGGTAAGCCATGTGTCGGATGGCATGCTTGAAGTTGATGTATAGATTGAGCCGGCCGTCCGCGTTCCCGCCCCCGATGGCATGCAATTGCGAGCCGACTTTTGCAAGGGTATCTGTTCATCCCAGGGGTTTCGCGATGCTTGGCATCTGGTTTGGTTGTTGGCTTCGACTGTTTCTTCCGTCCTCGATCTTGTGAACACCAGTAGATTGTTGAGTGGCCAGTTTTCAATTGCTTATGTCGATGGACACTGTCCGACCGTGAGTGAAGATCTTAACAAGA
The DNA here is from genome assembly GCF_014461135.1 of Mycena indigotica. Lineage (NCBI taxonomy): Eukaryota > Fungi > Basidiomycota > Agaricomycetes > Agaricales > Mycenaceae > Mycena > Mycena indigotica. The sequence continues at coordinate 4,956,962 of NW_023503007.1, read as the reverse complement.
CGTGGGGACGCACGTAAAACGGAAGCCTGATGCTTTCCAAGCATCCATTGCCGCTGCCTTGACGCGTTCGCGGGGGGTCTGATTCGGCATCTTCAGTGAGTGACACCTTTGCCTTGAAATGAAGGTCGCGGGGAACTTCTTTGACGCGTTGCCGAAGACCTGAGAACAAGGCTTGTAGAGTTCCAAACTCCTGTATCTTCACATCAGTCTTGTTTAAGGTTAGAATGTCAGCATAGTACCTCGTAACTTGTCTGGTCTCCTTCCGTCGCTGAGTCCATGTCCTCGGGCTCTGACTCGGTGTCAGATTCATGCACGTGGATGTGGGCAGTGCCAGCTTGCGGGCCGTCGGTCTTCTGCTTCTTCCGCGGTGACGGGCCGTCGGCCTTCTTCTGCTTCTTCGCAAGTTCCCGGCGCTTCTTTGATGCCTGTCGGTTTTGCTCTAGACACCGGGCACATTTCTGTCTGCCCGGCTCTGGAGCATACGAGCAATTTGTCCCTGTACAGCGTGACAGGGCTGGGGGAATGTTCTCGGTGTCTGAGGAGTCCATGTCGTGTAGAATAAACAACCGTAACGGGAGTGTGACAGGTCGCGCTGTGATGGGCACGTGATGGCGTCGGAGAATTGAAAAAGATAAAAAGCCAGGAATCGAACACGGGGCTTCACGAGAACAGAGGTCACATCTCTACAACTCTACCACTACACAAAGTAATACGATGTTTGGTGGTCAGGGTAGCTCCCACGGTGCGCCGGAAGCCAAAGAAAATGAAATAAATAAAAAAAATAGGTAAGGTTCGAACGCGCGACCTCATCACGTGGGGCGTCATGAAGGCGGGAGAGCTGTAGACTTCAAGCCACGCGCTGATTGAAGGGCTCGTCGAGTTGGATGTTCAAACCAGCAAATGGTTCTAAGCGCAAGTGCGAGTAGAGCTGTTTAGTTGCCGGACATCGAAGTCGGTGGTACGGACACGCGGATCCCCGCCGCATCCGCCGTCCTCTCTTCCTAGGTTGTCGTCCGCCTTGTGTTGGGGTGAAAGTCCTGGCGCTGTGACGGCACAGCGTCATTATGATCAGTGATTTGTCAGAGTCTAACTGGAAGACTCTGACTAAGCCAGTCATCTGCTCGCCCAAGTTCCCCACCAACCACCAGCCCTAGGCTCCTGTCATGCACATGCTGGGTCGTGGCCAAGGCTTCTGCTAGTTGTCGCAAAGCTGGCGTCCTTGTCTGTGTTCGGACTGGCTAGGCGGAACCTCTGGGAAATGCCATGCCGCGTCTTCTGCTCTTCCTCACCAATGCTGTTGCGGTTTCTCGGGGTGTGGTGGGCAGTGACGGAGACGAGATGGGCCTGCGAGCGATGAGTATGGCGTCAGAATCACCAAGATGCCACAACCACATTTACTCTCTTCTTGACCGCCAGCCATGTCGGGCTCCAGGATCCCATCCCCATCCAAGGTGCCTCACCTTCCGGTAGGGCTAGCCGTTGTTTATTTGTGTCGGCTAATTCGGGCAGTTATTGCCGCAGAGGCGTGCAGTTGCCAGCTTCAAATCTTGGTAAGCTATCCCATTTTTTCAGTTGCGCAAGTTCATGATGCATGAGCTCACCTTTACCAAAAGCATTTGGTACATTTAGCAGGCCGGAATCGTCATGGTTGCAGCCTGCAGCTTCAAATCTTGGTAAGGTATCCCATTCTTCGAGCAAGTTCACGAACTCACCTTAATTATATAACCAAAAGCATTCAAGTTTGGCGTGTCAAGGAGGATGAAGGTGTTGTGGATGGTGCATTCGATGGACTTACAGACAATGAATTACTGATTCAAAGTTTTTGTGGTTGAGTCTTCCAATCAAATTATGTAATTTGATGGTGTGACGAGTGACTTTCTTGAGTTTTTCGTTCATGTCTGAGCCACTCTGGGTAAGAAATACGATTGGACAGCTATAGAAGTGCCATAATTCAGCTGCTGTTTCCTAGAATTCCCCGTTCAATACTCGCCTTCATTTATTCTATGCAGAATACAGCCGACTGAGAACTTCGGCGCCAAAAAATTTCGGGGACTCCCTGGACTTCAGTGTGGCCATGGTTTCAATCCTACTTGAACTCCTCAAACATGCCCGAGCAACCGCTCCGCTCGAAGAGAAACGAACCAGGCTTTGATGCTGACTCGAAAATTCCGAACGCCATCTGGGCCGCCCGACAGACAGAGTATGCGATAGTGTGGGAGCTCATGGGTCTCATTGCCCAACATAAGTGCGTGCCAGAGCTAGAGGCAGTTGAAGCATGGCCCTCGTTCTGGAAGTGGAGACTCAACTTGGTATGGTTTGGAGCCGATCTGGAACTGCCGACGCGCATGCTGTGGACTCGCAAGGTAAAGCTGTCGAAGGTCCTGCGTCTCGAGAAGAAATCCAGACCGTAACCGGCTGTGCGCTCATACGATTCACCGATATCGCAGCCGTACTGGCGCCGATTGCGGACGAAACAGTAGGACTTGTTGCGCGCCACCTTCCTTCTTTGGGTGATGACATTCATTTGTTGGATCACGACGACCGATTACTCTGCGCCTTTGGCGGGAAGTGTGGGGCAGGTCAATACATATTCATGCCAAGTTTTAAGCCCGATATATGACTTGGTGTAGAGATATGAGCGGGATGGCCATCACAATGTCGTCACGGTCGATCTTCGCAGAGAACACGTTTGGAGGCCAATAAACAGCCTAAAGGTACGCCGGTCATGTCTATGAACAATTTGTGAAAACCACAAGCTAACACTACTGTTATGTGGTTTGATAACCCGGTGGGACCCATGTGTCCAAACGATTCCACTTCTAACCAAATCGCTTGTTCATAAAAGATGAAACTACTCGGACAGGTCTGCCAGTTGGATTTTATAGCTCTCTAAGTACATTAGATTCACTTTGTCAAGTTTCCAACTCAACCAAGCACTCCATGACATCTTAGACCCAAGTGCCATGTCTTCAATGGATGAATGATCAAGAACCGAACTCTTGATACCTCTGGTGGCTGCCGCCGCAGAGAAATGGCTTGGGATGGATGCATTACATGCTATAGCATCTGTGTACCTAAGCCTAGTTCTCTCTACTATGGACTTCTAGCACAGTAAGCAAAACGGTGGCAGATAGCCTCACGTCCGTTAAGGATATAAAGGTCGGAGTACTCTAGCCGTTAAGGATATTAATTCACCCTGTCGAAATTCTATCCTCTCTCTGGCTCTGGTACAGCAACTAACAGTTCGTCTACATTACTCCATAGTCCTAGGCCCATTTCCCATCTCGCTCCCTTGGCCGAAAGCATAGCGGAGTAAGCTGCTGGGTCTTGCTTCAACAATTGCTTCTCGGTTCGAAAGCCATTCTGGACAAATCTAAAGAGGCCTCCAGCTGTAAATTGTGTGAAGGAAGCTCGAACATCTCCTTCTTGTACCGGGATATTAGAGTGAGAGACAGTGGCCGAGGGAATGAGGATTAACGAGCCTGCTGGAAATTCAATGATCAGTTTGAGGTCCCAGAGAACGAGGTGTCCGCCCTTCTTCGGGTCAAAGCGACCCAGCGCGTATATATGGCGCACCAGCCAAAGGCCAGGTTGAGAATATCTCGGTGGCGAAACGTCCAGACATTCGTGCCCAGGTTGAAGGCCACGCTGGAGAAGACCGACTTCGGGAAGGCTTTTCGTAGGGAAAGGCAGTTGTTCATGGAGTAGCTTGCTATTATCTTGATAATATGCATACAATCTAGGAGCCCAGAGAGAAAACGCGGCTGAAAATGGCATCAGAATGTGAATGAGCCCGTCTCTAAACATACCGTCGCCGAAGGCCACCATCCTAGCCACATGGGGATCGTGCAGTAAATCTTCTGAAATTTCGGGGTGCTTGTCGTCCAACCAGGCGGGAACGGTTTGGCCTTGGCCATAAGATATTCCGACAGTGACCGCGGCGAAGAGTCCTCGCCTGTGGCCAGCGGTGGGGACGGAAATCGCTGCTCGCCGGGCTGCCCGAGCCACAGCCTCATACACCGAGTTGGCGGAGGTGGCATAGCTGCTGCTTCTAGGTTGACCAGACAGAACGGCGAAGATTCGACCAGCGGAGTCAACTAAGGGACGCGGATCCCTATAAGGTATTAGAAGTGGCAAAAAAAAACAAGAAAGACGCACATTCCGTCCCAGGGGATGAGCTGGAATCCCTGCTGGAGCAGTTGCTCCTTGGTTTTCCTCGATTTCTTGCCGGATAGCTCGTCTGAGCTTTCGCGTTTGGCCGAATAGGCGCCGTGGGCTGCAGGGAGGGAGCTTGCTGAGATATCGGCCTCAATACGTTGGGCAGGGTGGACGAATTTCGCTGCCGTGGCCGACCGCGGGTGGTGTCCGTTCTCAATAATCTCCGTCTCCCGTTTTCTGCGGCGGCGCTGGTGGGAGCCAGTCAGCTTTGGCTGCTGCTGAGCGGGGTCCAACCTCAGTTTCTTCAGCGGAGGGGGCGTCTCGTCCACGTCTGGTGAATAAGGGTCGGGGTTTGTTGGTCGTTGGTCGTCGCCCTCTTCTTCATCCCTTTGGCCATCCGATTCCACAGAGAGAGCGGCGAGGAGGGGGGTCGCGATGGAGAAGTTGGCCTCTTGGAAGAAGGAGGCGAAAGTGGCACCACTGCGCGTCTATGCTGTGTCAGTAAATGGCGGGCAGTTTGGTGAATCGTACCCGGCGTGAGGAAACGGTCCACAGCATGGCTCTGTGAGCTAGGTTAGCGCTGTGCAATGCGGGAACAGACGGCGTTTGGCCACAGCGACACTGCCAGACTAGCCAGAGTCCCATGGCTGAGTCTTCAAGGCAGCTGACGGCGCTGTGGCCAGGGGAGGAAACGACTAACTGACCTGATGGTGGTGGTTTGTTGATAACACGTCGTGTCACGAAGTGACTGCTCACGTGCAGTCTTCCATGGGCGCAGACGGGGACCGGCGGTCTTTCCTCCAGTCGTATGCGGCTTGGCAACAGCATTGACCGCTTCGGCAAAACTGGTATACGACTGAACACACCGAATAACGGTAAACGCTCTAAACAGTAGTTTGGCAATTGATTCATCAAACTTGTCATATGCAGTAATTCATGTTATGGTTTTGTTTCGTTTGGCTCCCCATCTTTCATCATCTTGCTCCAACCAAGCCTGCAATTTTTCAATGTCGCTCTGATCTCCGCTCTTCTTCTTCCCATCCCACCCCGCCTTTTGGCCTCGCAGCCTCTTCAACCTCTGGATGATCTGAGCTCTCTGCTGACGCTCCTTTTTTGTTCGCTGAAATTGGGGTGGAGAAGGCAAACCGCGACAGCAAAGACAGTCCTCCGCATCAAAGTAGTCCCCTCCATAGTCAACCAGTATCTCTTCCCCGGCACAAATATCATGAAGGGCGCGTACTGTGACACCAAGAGGAGCACCCGGCATTTCCCAGTACTATAAAGGATAAGAAGATACGCTAGACATGTTTACCGTTGCTCACCACGACATTATGCTTCACACAGCTGTGGTTGACAAACCGGACCAAGCCATCAAGAATGCGCTTTTCTGTCTTTTTTCCTGTGCAGTGGTTCATTTCGGATAACGAGGTGGAGGTGTGGTTAAATGTCAGGTTGAGGAGCGAAGTGGTCGACTTGGTGCCAGAGATTTCAAAAAGCATCGTGCCCTTGGGAATAAAAGCTGTAGCGCGTATTCCAAGTTCTCTGCGCTCCCCCAAGGACACCCATTTCATCTTCACAAGACTTGTCTGGTGCCTAAATAGTCCAAAAGACATGAAATACCTATTCCCCGTCGTATTATTAGTGGGGGGACTTTGTTTACACGCACCACACTCCGAGTTCTGCGCGTCTTCGAGTCCCAACCAAGTATTTTTGAATACTTCCATTGACAGACCTGACGTGCTTGCGATGCTGGGCTTCATAATCGGCATAGGTGGCCGAAGTTTGGGCAGCCAGGTTTGCAGCTTCAAGGCCTTTCGCAAGACGACTTTGTCTTCAGCTTGAAGTGTAAGTGGATGAGTTGACATCATAGAGATTTTATGAGCTTGTGGAAGTTCAGACTGAAAAAAGGCAATGGCAAATATGTCGGAGAAAATTAGCATCGTGTCCGCCGTGTATTGAGTTCTGCTTAAAGCTGAAGCAGTCTCTAGTAGAAGTTCTCGTCCCGCTATAAATCTAAAATAAGTATCATTGAGTATTGAACTGTTGGCATATATACAATGCATTGGATCGTGTGGCCAGTCATCGTCTATAGCTAGATCTGTTGTGGTCATTGTCGTTGATCAGAAGTGACCGATTTGAGAGTCACATGGTTGGTTTGAGATTCTCCTCTTGATCACCACTGCTTTCTGCCACTGACTGGCGTGAAGGTCCACATGCCCAATCAGGTGGAAAGAGTGAACGATCTGAGGCTGTATCGAAGAGCCTAGCCAGCCCATTCCTCATGAATTTCATGCAATCGCTGTTGTCTTTTTCCCAGGCCTGACTCGTGCACTCCCCGATCGCGACAAACTCACTCCAGATATCCTTGGCCAACATACTTGCAGCTCTTCACAAAAAAACCCAATAACGCAAATCAAATCACGTCGTGCCATGTCGAAAAGGTGGAGAATTCGAAGTGTCCCCGGAGCCTGCACACTCAACATCTAAACGAACGAGGCGTCTCCTACACGCTAGGCACCGCGTCTTCGGACAATGGGTCTCTGATCACCGTGGGACTCCCTGTGTGTCAGCCAGCCATCCATTTAGCTCCCACCACAATCGATGCCATCGCCACCTGAATTCCTTGTGTATTCCTCTGATACTATGTGGGGCGATACATGAAACGCGAGCCGTTGGAGGTCGAGGTATAAAGCAGTTCTGGTCCCAGAAAGCAACTAACATCTCCCAATGCAGCATTTCTTCCACCAAATGCCTCCCGTGTGGCTCCAACATCGCTGGTCCGTGTTGATGTGACGACAAGTTGGAGACTCCGATGTATCCTTCGACGCCATCCATCTCTCGTTACCCTCCCGCTCCCAGTATGTTTTCCCTGCTAGGCTCTGCGGAAATGCTAATTGATTTCATCTTCCGTAGCACATATTCTTCATGATCATCACCCCCGTTGACCTGGTCCCTTCCAGCATGTGCCGATACCAAACCTTCCAGTCCAAGAGCGTCGGGGTTACTGATGTCCACGTCCATATGGACATCCATTTGGACGTCGATCGTGGGACGTCGTCCATGTCCCCGAATAAGGTGTGACGTGGACGAGGTTGTGGACGTGCCGTGGACGGGAGAATGGACCTTTCCATGAACACGCGCCATGTAGAGACTTGCCATGCGACACTCACTCTGGCTGGCCGATAGGTCATGCAAGACGCTGAATCAATGCATTTCTTCAACAATATATCAGGCTTGCAGGAACATTGACAACTACCCCATCGGACAATGTCCCACTTCGCCATCATTGAGAAGTCGGCTGTCGTTGGAAGGAAGATAGACAATAGGTGTGGCGCGCACTTAAGGACGCGTAATGGACAAGTGTCACCTGTCCGAGCTTGGTTGTTGAAGTCCAAGAGTGTGGACGTGGACCGGACGTCTTTTGTAGGGGGGCCCAACGGTCTGTTGCTTACGCAGCGTAGGGCGTCGATCACTTCAGCAGAACTGGTCCGCTTTGAGAAGTAATAGGGTGGTTGGGGCAGTTCCGTGTGCCCGCTGATGCTGGCCGTGTCATTAATTATAATTCTTGGCTGGAGGCAGCATAATGTGTTTTGTGATTACTATAGCTACTGGCCATGGCGTGCTCCCTGTGGTGCGCTTACCTCGTCCATTAGCCGTCCATGTACATGTACATACCATCAAATGCTTTGTCAGAGCTTGATCGTTGGACTCTGACAAATCCTGTGATGGCCTTCAAACTCTTTTTCCCCAGTAGACTAATTATAATTATAACTTGATTTAATAGCTCATCTTGCCGCCAACGCCACCGGCCTCATGAAGCGGACCTTTGCCGCGCGTAACAGTATGTATATGCTCATTACAGCGTTGATATCATTGCCTGCCATGGCGTGTTCCATGGCCGTGCGATGGCAGCTCTAGATCTGGTGTAGCAGAACAGATAGCTACCTTCGAGCTCAAACAAAAAGCAGTCAAAGGGCTGACTGCCCAAAGACACAAAGATATCTGTGCTCTGAGGCTGCTGCGCTGATCTTATAATTGCCTATAGCAAACATGCTCTCCCATCCTCACAAGTTAAAATGTAGTTGTTATAGCTAGCTATGTAGTCCATGCACATTGATTATGTCAATCTAATTCGCTTTGCATTTGAAACCGAACTCTCTGGATCTTTCACATCATGGCCATGGCCATGGGAGCCCATATCATCAGACTCATGATCATGATCAAGCCTTCGTTTGTGGTCCGCGTCCCCGTAGGATTTCACCAACCAGTCCAACTGTGCATCATCATTCTCTGTGGTGATGAAAGCCATGGGTCGAGGCTTTGGTTTTTGAAAAACTATGTGGTTGACCGACGGGGGGAAACGGGCTGTGCCTTGAATCCCTGCCCAATCAAAATCAACGATCTTGATGAGCCCAGTGGAGGGATTACAGATGATATTCTGAGGGCGCAGATCACCATGGACAAGCTGTGACTTCTTGAGACACGCTTTTAGGTTGTCCACTTGTGCCTTCAGTCCCTTGATCATGAACCCTGGCTTGAGTTTTGAGATGGCCAACCCTTCTGCAAGCTCCATTAGCACGTATGAGAAGCCTTTTTTGCTGCCTAGTTGTCCGCTCGATATTAACTTTGGAGCAAGCTTATATTTATCGTCGGCCAGCAGATTATGAGCCTCTGCCCCCTTGTAATCATTTCGTAATATTTTCATGACCAGGTCATCTTGTCGGTTTTTGGAGTGGACGAGGAAGACGTAGGGATCATTTTCGTTGAGTGGACCTTTATACTCATATTGGACGCCCTCGATGAAAAGGAAGGAAGAATCCGGTCCTGGATTGTACAGAGGATATGCCGGAAAGACTGGACTCTCTGAGTATTCAGCCATTGCCCAGCGCGACTTATAATAAGTCGCGAGCTCTTGAGTTGTTTCACCGAGTCGCAGGAGCACCGCAGCGAGTTGAAAAATTCGGCGCTGATCTGGTTTGGCATCCATTCCGTTCGAGCGTAAGGGTAAGGTTGCTAATTCATCCAGAATCCAGTGGTTGTTTATGTGGATAGTGCCAAAGATGTGGAGAGTGCGTCTGACAACGGAGATTTCAAGGCCAGGCAAAGCCATTTTAATTTCCCCCACGCCGGCTTTCTGAGAAAATCGTGAGAAAGCACCCTCAAGACTGAAAACAAGACACTTGCAGCTCGCGTGAATGTGAAGAACTTTAGCTTTGTTAGATGACCTTGCAGCTCCGGATCTCCTTTTGCAACAAACTTGTCCTCCCCAAACGCCAGCACCAGAGGCACAGGGAGAGTAGAGTTTGCCTGCCAAACCGCATCAAACCTCCCCCCTGCATTGTCTTCGTCTGAAGGATCCTGAACCTCATATTGAAACACTTGGGTGAGACCAGCCAAGGCTAAAATGGGATTCCATGGGTCGCGCACGCCCTTCGAGAACTTGGTTTCATCTTTGTATGGCACGCTTGCAGCTTTTAGGGAGTCGGAGGCGGACTCCATAACTCGGCGAAAGGAGGCATCTAGATCTTCGTCGGTTGGAGTAATTTCTGGTTGAAGTTTTTTCTAGCGGCGCTTAGTCAGGGGAGCAAGAAATTAGCTGAGATATCTCACAATGAGAGCTTTTATGCATCCCTCCCATTTACTCTCGTCCATCTCGTTGCTAATGTAATGGCCAAGGTCCACCTCTAGGTTGAAGAAGCGTTGGTCGTAGATCCCTACTGGAAGCTCCTTACGGTGCTTGCCGGGGGGGTAGATACCGTTGAATGGCGCAATTTCTTCACTCGGTCCCTCGTAGAGTACTTTTGCTTTTGGTCCACTGCCGGCAATGGTGCTTGGCGTCTCCATCTCCGTTATCCCATCCTTATCCTCCTCCCGCAGAAACCGTGGCAGACGCGAGAAAGCGTCCTTAGGGATGAGAAGGATGGGGTCCCTCTGGAGGTCAGAAGCCGGAGTGCCCCCTGTGATTTGCGTCCACTTCTGTTCAATCTCTTTTGCTCTGGGATCTTTGCGTTCAAAGAGAATGAGGTCGCTAACCATTTCTTCCGTCCAAGCCTTGTTATCTGATCGCAAATACCCTCGGAGACTGGAGAGAGGGAGAGATGAGGGTTTTGATTTTTTGGCGACTTCTTTAACGCTGAGCAAGATGTCGCCGAGATTCTGGGCATTGTCTATTCGGAGATCTTCAGGAGTGTAGTTCTCATATATCATGGACTTGTCACGATCATGATCTTGGAATGAGACGACAAAGACCAACGAGAACATGAGAGTCAACTTGGAACAGCTGGCTCTCACGTGACACAGCTGGCTTTCACGTGCCACTCCGACGTCTTGCGCATGCACAGCCGCGAATTGAATAGCTTGCAAGTATACATTATATTGGTGCTCTACCTGGAAATCAATTCAAAATATTTCATTTTGCTACATGCTCTCTCCAAACTGAAGACTGACCAACTTCAACCGGTGCAGTAACTTGAAGGATCCCATGCTACATTCCCTGCACAGTGACCACTCCAATACGTTCTCCGTATCGCATCTGTGCTATCTGCGGAGAGACTGTTTCTCCTCAAATTCTCCACAACAACGCCTTGCAACTTGCTCTTTCCCATGACCACTGCATTATGATCAGTCTAGCCATGGGTACCATGCTGGCTAGTTCATGAACTCTTCCCTTGCAACCAATTCTTATTCTCGTCACTGTATTATCCAAGTTTGGAACGGATGATACATCTTCGTCTGTACCCCAGTTTGTCCAGTCGACCCAAGCGTCAAGCAATCTGACTCACCCCCAGTGTCTTTATTTCAGTTCCTCTCATAGCCACAGTAAGTGGCCCCTTGCATACGGAATATGGGTTCTCAGGAAATTTACCTGCCAGCTCTTCATCCAACATCACCTTGCAAGACCCATTAGCCCTGGCACGCAGGTTGGCCGCCACAGTCGATTTCGCCGCCCCGACTTGCGCTTCAATGATCTTATCGTGCGACTTGAGCGATGCGAGCCGGAGAGGTTGCTTGATCGAGTTTGTGCGGACCTTGCCATGGTTATTGAGCCAGCTGACGAGCGCCGCTGCTTCCTCGGCCGTCTCGTTTGCCAGGTCATAGACAGCGAAATAATCTCCAAGGATAAGCTGGAACTGTCCTATAATAAGCACAAGAACGGAGAAAATGAGCGCTTGCCACGCACCTGGTGTGCCCAGTATGATGGGACAAGCAGCCAGCGTCTTCCGCCCCGCCAGTGAACCCCCGTCGGCGTCGGTGCAGAAGGCCAGCACACGGACATTCTTCTGCGCCTCGAACGCATCAATTTTGCGACCGAGGAGCTCGCATAACGATGCCCCGGTTCCACACTTAGAAAAACAATGGACAGTTGCAATATTACTGTGGAGGGCTTTCAAAGCGAGGGCTTGACCGCCTCACTCCAAATGCTGCACGCCAATATGCAAGACCTGTCGTCGACGACGATCTGAAAAGGTAAATTAGGCGGAACTCTAGAATGGTATGATTCATAACACTCACTGTTGCTGTTATGATTACAGGACCTGCAATAAAGATGCCTCCGGGATAACAGATTTGGTGTTTTCTGTAACTGCACCCTCCTGATTGTTTGTCGCTTGGGTCGGCTGGAGAAGTACAGACGAAGCGGGAGTCTTGAGTGATACATTAGCGAGAATAAGGATTGATCGCAGGGAAAGAGAACTTAGAGAAGGCAGCATGGTAACCCATTGCTAGACGAGTCACAGAAAAGTCGATTGCGAGGAGTTGTTTTGGACAGTTTGAGGAGAGGAGAGGATCTGAATCCAGGATAGAAAGCACAGATCATATTTTGACATCAGGGCCAGCGTAAGTGGTGACCGCCGCACGAGTGACGCGTCTTGAAGCACAACACTGGGGCCGGCTGTGAGTAGGTTCATCTGCGAGCCAGCGTTACTAGTAGAGTAGCGGGGCATCCCTCTGCGCACTATCTAGGAAGTGACTCATGTTCTGTTGGAGTTGGTCAATAATCATCGAAGCCGTTTGGCCATGGCCATGGGTACCTGGAGCATGGTGGGAAAGAGATGGCCGACTGGTTGGAATGAGTAGCGAACTGGTTGGAATGAGTGGTTGATCCGTGACTTGTATCTTTTTTGGACAATTAGGAAGTTTGACCGGGGGAGGGCCGGGAGGGCGATAGAGCGAGCAAGCCCTATGCATTTTATCCCCATCGAAAGCCTGCGGCGTCAGTACATAGAGCACTCGAGAGCTTGGTTCGCCCGACCCGAAAGCCTTTTGCTTGCCTGGCAAACTTCATGTATGGGTTGTTACGGTCCAAGAGACATTCCGCTTTGGTGTTGCTCAAGAAAGAAGTTAAAATGGGCCCTTTCGCCGGCAAGTCATCTTGATTGACTGCGGCAACGATAAAACATGGGATTCCTGCTAGAAGCAGCCGGCGGATACGTTCAGCAGGCATTCCATTCACCCATCGCGCTCGAAAAACCAATAATTGATGACTTCGATTCGGTTGAAAGTTCCTTATTGACCCAATTGATCCAAGCATTGGCAAGTCGTAAATGCCTTTGGACAGTCGTAAAATCATCCAAGACGTCGTCCCACCACCGAATACGGGACAAATTCTCCAACATATCCGTTGTAGGTGGTAGCGGGAACGCATGAAAAAGCCTCCTTCGTTGTAGTAGATTTCTTGACTCGGAGCAACGCTTGAATTGTGCCTTGCATTGCTTTCACGACTTGCTGGAGAAGTTGAATACCCTTGGCGGTAAGCCGTCCTAGGTGATTCGTCGACTTCTCCCAGAAATCCATGAGTGGGGCATATACGATGTATAATTATAAGTAGTCGTTTTTCTTGATAGTATAAGCGCGACGGATATAGGGGATGAAAGGAGGGTTGGAACCGAGATACTGTGGATGATGAATGTAGTCAAAGCGTCCCCAGGAGCTGTCGAATCGTCGTTAGTTTCCATACGGAGACGGTTTATAGGGTGCGGTAGCCCAGCTAGAAACTCTTTCACCGACTCATTCGGGGACCAGAGCTCAAAATATTCATCGCTAAGCTTCACATAGCGACGCGAAGCCACGCGCTGATTGAAGGGCTCGTCGAGTTGGATGTTCAAACCAGCAAATGGTTCTAAGCGCAAGTGCGAGTAGAGCTGTTTAGTTGCCGGACATCGAAGTCGGTGGTACGGACACGCGGATCCCCGCCGCATCCGCCGTCCTCTCTTCCTAGGTTGTCGTCCGCCTTGTGTTGGGGTGAAAGTCCTGGCGCTGTGACGGCACAGCGTCATTATGATCAGTGATTTGTCAGAGTCTAACTGGAAGACTCTGACTAAGCCAGTCATCTGCTCGCCCAAGTTCCCCACCAACCACCAGCCCTAGGCTCCTGTCATGCACATGCTGGGTCGTGGCCAAGGCTTCTGCTAGTTGTCGCAAAGCTGGCGTCCTTGTCTGTGTTCGGACTGGCTAGGCGGAACCTCTGGGAAATGCCATGCCGTGTCTTCTGCTCTTCCTCACCAATGCTGTTGCGGTTTCTCGGGTGTGGTGGGCAGTGACGGAGACGAGATGGGCCTGCGAGCGATGAGTATGGCGTCAGAATCACCAAGATGCCACAACCACATTTACTCTCTTCTTGACCGCCAGCCATGTCGGGCTCCAGGATCCCATCCCCATCCAAGGTGCCTCACCTTCCGGTAGGGCTAGCCGTTGTTTATTTGTGTCGGCTAGTTCGGGCAGTTATTGCCGCAGAGGCGTGCAGTTGCCAGCTTCAAATCTTGGTAAGCTATCCCATTTTTTCAGTTGCGCAAGTTCATGATGCATGAGCTCACCTTTACCAAAAGCATTTGGTACATTTAGCAGGCCGGAATCGTCATGGTTGCAGCCTGCAGCTTCAAATCTTGGTAAGGTATCCCATTCTTCGAGCAAGTTCACGAACTCACCTTAATTATATAACCAAAAGCATTCAAGTTTGGCGTGTCAAGGAGGATGAAGGTGTTGTGGATGGTGCATTCGATGGACTTACAGACAATGAATTACTGATTCAAAGTTTTTGTGGTTGAGTCTTCCAATCAAATTATGTAATTTGATGGTGTGACGAGTGACTTTCTTGAGTTTTTCGCGTTCATGTCTGAGCCACTCTGGGTAAGAAATACGATTGGACAGCTATAGAAGTGCCATAATTCAGCTGCTGTTTCCTAGAATTCCCCGTTCAATACTCGCCTTCATTTATTCTATGCAGAATACAGCCGACTGAGAACTTCGGCGCCAAAAATTTCGGGGACTCCCTGGACTTCAGTGTGGCCATGGTTTCAATCCTACTTGAACTCCTCAAACATGCCCGAGCAACCGCTCCGCTCGAAGAGAAACGAACCATGCCTTGATGCTGACTCGAAAATTCCGAACGCCATCTGGGCCGCCCGACAGACAGAGTATGCGATAGTGTGGGAGCTCATGGGTCTCATTGCCCAACATAAGTGCATGTCAGAGCTAGAGGCAGTTGAAGCATGGCCCTCGTTCTGGAAGTGGAGACTCAACTTGGTATGGTTTGGAGCCGATCTGGAACTGCCGACGCATGCTGTGGACTCGCAAGGTAAAGCTGTCGAAGGTCCTGCGTCTCGAGAAGAAATCCAGACCGTAACCGGCTGTGCGCTCATACGATTCACCGATATCGCAGCCGTACTGGCGCCGATTGCAGACGAAAGCAACTTCAAGAGCGAGGCAGAGTCGGAGACTCAGAAGAGGGCTGTTCGACTCATATCTGGTTTATCTGCAGTCTTGTTAGCTGACATACAGCTTGTCGCTGAATTCTTGTCGCACTTCATCCAGCGACAACAACGGGGTGACCGACAACAAGATCACTGTACTTGGAATAGGCACTCTGCGCCTGATGGGTTACTTGGCCAAACCGCACATAATCGCCATATCAGGCCTCCTGAGTCACAAGGGACCTACCGTGCTCGCCAAACGTCTCATACAGGCGATCGATATTGCGCTAGCTATCTGTGCCTCGCCGGAATCCGAACACCACTGGGGACTGCCTGAGATGATTATGCAGGTCTTGGGCTTTACATACCGGATCTACAAGGACGGAGGGATCTCCGACCCTCAACTGCATGATGCGTTGGTTGCCCAGAATCTATACAAAAGGCTGTTCCATATGTTGGTGGCGCTGCTGGACTCCGACTGCGCGCAAATCAGCGAACCGGACATGTCATTGGCAATGGATGCTGCAGTGGCTACGTTCTTGAGGCTAGCGGAAGAGCAAAAGTCATACCTTCAATTCGGCATTCCGATGCTTATTGGTACTGGCGTCGTATCCGGGGTCCAGATTTTTCTGCGCTACCTCGATTTTTCAAAGTGTTTCGACAGCCAAAGGGAAGACCTGGTCGAGGTGATTTACTGTGCGTTGGCGATGTCGATATGGAATCCACGGCTCGTGAAAGCTCTCAACGCTAGATCTTCAATATTCGAAAACTACAACGGTTCAAACGCAGTCTTGAGGCGCTTGTGCTCACACGTGAAGCAAAATGTACGTGGGCTATCCTTGGGGTGCAGGCGGCATTACCTGACAGCTCGATGACTCAGATGCAATTGTTTAATCTCATCGAAGGCTCGAAGGATAGCGCTGAAAATAGAAGAGGAATTTGCCAATCTGTGAGTGCCGGTGTCAGTCAGCGTTCTCGTGGATCTTACTACCAGCTTCCAGTGCAAGGCGGTCAAATTGAAAAACGATCTGAAAGCTTGCTCCGCTTGTCTACAAATGTACTACTGCGATGAAGTGTGCCAGCGGCGGGGGACTACGAGCACATAGATTGTGCTGCCCGACGCTGTCGCAGCACCGGCAGCGTGCGTCTAGTTTTACCGGGCAGTCCTTCATGTTGCTGACCATGATCCAGATGCGGAACATTGGGGCATTGCCAACATGGAGCGCAGGTACATGCGTCAGGTGTTTCAGCACTACTTCGAAAGTGTTGCGTTCACAAAAGTCAAGGAGATGGCTTCAATGGCAATCGAGACTAGCTTGATGCCATTATCTGTGGTTTACCACTTTGAATGCGAGCCTCTCCGGATTGAGGGCGTCTGGGCTGAGAATATTCTGGAAGTGCAGGGGATGGACATGTGGGAAGTGAATCCGATCGAGACTCTGGACTACGCAACCGGAAAAATTGCCGTCGATTTGGCCGTTTTGCCCTTGTCGGAACGCAAATTCATCACCTGGGCCGTGCCGTCGTTGCAGTCAACCCATGGACCTTGATTGGTGGCGGGGAAGTACGCCCGTGGGTGTGATGTACTGCTAGCTTCGTGCGACTCTGAGACGGACATATAAATTGTGTTTGTTTGCTTGTTTGTGTTGACGACTCGCTCAGGCTATCGTATTGTTGTGTTGTTGTATCGCTCGTTGTGTTGTTGTATCGCTCGCTGGACTGAAATCTACTGTTGCAATCACTTGTGCCAGCTGTTGCAGGGGTGACAATCAGGCTTTTGCCGCGAACGAGTAAGAACGACTCGTAAGAACGAGCCAGAGTCTTTAACTCGCGATTGGTGCTGGTCACAGACTCGGAGGAATTGTTAACATTAGGTGAAGGGCAACAAGAGGGAGTGACTTAGCCATTGCTAGTGGAGTTGTTTGTAGCTCCAGCTACAACAATACGATGCCATGCAGGGTGTAGCTCCGGTTCATCCCCGTCACGAAGTCGGAGTACAGCTGGACAGCATTAATGCAGGTTGAATGCTCATTTTCAAGTAACTGTTGGACGGTGTGAGGTTCTCTTAAAGAAGGATAAGATGACCTCTGAGAACAACATCATCATTGAGAGCCTTGTTGAAAGCGGTAAGAAGTCGCATAGGGTTCAGAATGGGAGGGATTGTGTCGGGAACTTGAGAATGAGGCGTGCTGTTGGCACCAATGGGGTCCCCTGCTCAATTGTCGGAAAGTCAACGATTCCGCTTCTTAGTCATGGTTTGTTTGTGGTCGCGCGGGGGTAGATCTAGCTAGAGCAGCCGGCGCGCACGCGCGGCGGCGCTGTGACTGGCCATCAGCAAAATCGGAAAAAAACATACAAGGGCTTATGATATCTTTACAAACCCTCGCAAAGGCCCAAAGAGTACAAGCCATCAAACGGCCATATATTGCGACCACGAAGATCACATTGCTGACAGTTGTCGTCTTGTAGATATAGTTTACAAGGTTTCGGAGCAATAATGTTATTCGGTCCGTGTTGGGGAATGCGGGATACTGACAATGTCTTCGTCACATATCATTGGCAAGGCCTCTGGCGAAAGCAACGCTTTGCAGCACGTTAGACAACGAGGGCGGTCGGAGTTGCTGTTTGAGGAGAAGAGGATGTCGGGAGGGACGGACTTGGGTAGAAACTTAGACTGTGAAGTCTTTTGATGTTGGTGCTGTTCTTTTGTGGAATAGACAGGTAAGTTCTTGCTTGTGGACTACGTGTGGAGGTGGTTAGGTTAATTCTCATGGTATCTAAGTACGTACTAAGAATATAGTATGTGGTTGCTTAAATGGAGTTAATCATAGAATCCCAATCAGAATCCTAATCAATGATAGTCCTAGAATCTGGTCACAATATTCCAGGCTGGAACATGTGATATATTCCAGGCCGGAATATTGAATGAAAACATGTGGCAGATTGAGAATATTCTACGGATCTGCCCAACATTTTCCGGGCTGTCATATACTTGGCAGATGGTGAGAAAATTGAGAATATTCCACGGATATTCCTGTCATATTCCAGTCTAGAAGATGGAATGAATACAGCCTGGAATATTCATAATATTCTCAACATA
Organism: Mycena indigotica; assembly: GCF_014461135.1. NCBI lineage: Eukaryota > Fungi > Basidiomycota > Agaricomycetes > Agaricales > Mycenaceae > Mycena > Mycena indigotica. Next base: position 4,939,016 of record NW_023503007.1, on the reverse strand, counting down.
TTCCAGGGCGGAATATGCTCCATTGCCCGCAGTGCCAGTTGATCTCGGGGTTATGCTTTTTGAGCCAGGAGTATCCGAGTATCAGGTCCTGTTTCCCAAGGTGGGTTACAGCCAGCTGAACGCGTTCGGAGTGTCCGTTGTACCGTAGAACGAGGTCCGCGATTTGGCGAATAGACCCAGCATCATTGGGGGTGCCGTCGACGTTGTAGACCGGGATGGGTACTGAGAGATTTCGGACTGGCACATTATTCCGGTTGACATATTCTGTGTCGATAAAGTCCGGGTAGCCCCGCAGTCGACCAGACCCGAGAGGGAGAGCTTGAGCGCGTTCGCAGTGGACTCAAGTTCAAGGGGGAGGTGCAGCGAGTTAACGCCAGGAGCGGCAGAGATGGTATAACTGCCAGGTAGCTTTTTCTCCCAGGCAAGTCGGCGAATCCGAACGGGGGCTTCGGAGGGGCAGAGGGGTGCGTCTTTCGTTTCGGGCTCGTTGTAGGGCAAGGGAGTTGATTCATCATACAAACAAGTGAAACGATTTATGGACGCGAACGAGGGCACACCAGTCACTCGTCGCGGGGGACAAAATCCTCTGCCGGAGCCTCCGAATGCGCTTCTGCTAAGGCCGCGGTGTCGGACAACCGCGCAAGTAGCTCTCCTAGCATCTCATCGCCAAGTTGCTGGATCACCTCGTCGAGGATGTCCATATGGCGAACATCGGCGGGGAGCGGACAGTCCCGAGCCAAGTGATTGGGGTCGCCGCATCTGAAGCAGGCTCGACGAGGGGCGCCCCGAGCCCTAGTACGATCCAACTCCATAGGGACGGGAGCCGGAGGTACCGGGACGGGGGGCGCGGGCCGCGGGTGGCGCAGGTGCGGCCACCGGGCGGATGGGGAACGGAGTTGCCGAACGAGTGATGGGGAAGGCGCCGCGCGGAGCTCCCGAAGCGGTCCGCGGGGTAGCCGTTCCCTTAATGAGCTTCGCTCGCACCAGGGCTTCATATTGTCGGAAAGCCCGAGTGCGCCAGCCTAGATAGTCACGGAGGTCTGGGGGGTCGTTCGAAGAGGTGATGCCGTTGTTGATCAAGGGGTCAAGTCCGTGGCGGTACTTGGTTACCTTAACCAACGCGTCTTCGAAGCCAGCGAGGTCCATCAAGTCCTCGAAGTCGTCGGTATATCCGTAGACATCCCGCGTTCCCATGTGATAACCCGCGCTTTCCAACTTAGCGAGCGCGAGGTCCTGTTCGTTCTCCTCGACGAACCGAAGGCGAAACTCGGAGAGGAACTGGCTCCACCGAGGGAAGGGGAAGGGGTTTTTGCTCCCATGACGCTCTGCCCATTGCTGAGCAGGTCCCTCCGCCATATAGGACATGGCGTAGCGGACGGCCTTTTCTTCGCTCGGCTCTCCGTTAACTACGAAGGCCTCCGGGGCAAGCCGAGCGTAGGTTTTGACCGCGTATAGGAAGGCGCGGCCGCGTTTGCGATCTCCGTTAAACGCAAACGGGGGGTTTGGTCGTAAGACCAGTTTTGAGGCGACAGTAATGTCACCAAATAACGCATCCGCGTCGGGGGCATTCGGAGATGCCGAAGGCGGTTCGGGAGCTGCCGGAGGTGGTGCGGCAGCGGAAGCCTGGGAAGCAAGGTGGGTGAGGATATTGGTGAGGTTGTCTAGTTTCGCCTCAAGTGCGTCCATGCGCGCGTCAGCGTCCGGAGCAGCTCCGGTAGACATAGCGGGCGTAAAGACGACAAGAGCAGAGGAGGAGGGGTCAAGTGGCAGGGGCGGTGACGAGGGGGGTACGGACTCGTACTCCGAGCCTGAGTCAGCACCAAACCTGGCAATCTTGACCGGTTAATCCCGTAGAGAGTTTCTTCTGCTGTAAGGGCAACCCTGGAGACTCCGACGAAAGCCTAGCAGGGGAGGATCCAAAGCGTGAATAAAAGCTACGGGAAATACACGGAGGGACCGACCTAGCAGGGGAGGATCCAAAGAGAAGAAACTCTAAGGGTCCGCCTGCTAGGGCGCCAACTATATACTGGTCGTCCGTAACTGCCGGCGTAGAGCGCAGAAGGCCTGAGCGGCGTCGCAGGCTCTGTCCCAAGGTGATCGTTGGGAGGGTCTTGACGGATCGGTGATTGTGCGGGCGAAGGAGGCCGTGGACGATGGTCGGGGTGGGTCGGAGCGTCCGAGGGGGCGCCGGTCGGATGCGCCTCGGATGCGTTCGGAGGGTCCGAAGGAGGCCGAAGCGGGGGTTCCCCTGACAGTTCATCGCTGACTTTACGCGCGAACTCTGGCGCTTAATTGGCGTCAAGCCGGCTACCTCTACGGCTTACCACCCGCAGACCGACGGACAAACCGAACGCGTTAACCAGGAGCTCAAGCAGTACATCCGAATCTTCACCAACTACCAACAAGACGACTGGGACGAGCTTATCCCTGCCGCTGAGTTCGCCTATAACAACCACGTTCACTCCTCCACTCAACAGGTACCCTTTATGACGGACACTGGCCGGCTCCCCGAATGGGTTTCGAGCCGGGCACCCGCTCAGAGTTAGAGTCGGTGAACGAAGTTTCGCGATCGGATAGCGAACGGCGTCTCCGAGCGAAGGCCGCGCTCGTCAAAGCCAAAGACGAGTATAAACGGTACTACGATCGGAGACGATCGGACGCTCCGAATATTCAAGTTGGTGATAAGGTTTGGTTAGATGCCTCTGACATCAGAACAACTCGGCCCTCCGAGAAGTTCTCCCACAAGCGCCTCGGACCGTTCAAGGTGCTCGCAGAGGTTAGCAAAGGTGCCTACAAGCTCGACCTCCCCCCGTTACTCCAAGCTCCACCCCGTCTTCCCCGTTGTTAAACTCGAGCTCGCTCAGGACGACCCCCTTCAATGGACGACCCGGCTACGACGAACCGCCCCCGAACTAGAGGACGGAGTCCCCGAATGGGAAGTCGAGGAAATCTTGGATGCCAGGATAAGGTATAAGCGTCTTAACTACTTCGTCAGGTGGAAAGGCTACGATGCTTCGCACGACTCGTGGGTTCGGTTCGACCGTGTCTTCGTGCCAGACAAAATTGCGGACTTCTATCGGAGGTACCCAGGTAAACCGCGGCACATCGCCTCAGCGACCTTCGACTCCTTGCCCTTCCGAACTATGCGTCGGGACGCCGCATTCAAAGGGGGGGGGTGATGTCAGGGGAACCCCCGCTTCGGCCTCCTTCGGACCCTCCGAACGCATCCGAGGCGCATCCGACCGGCGCCCCCTCGGACGCTCCGACCCACCCCGACCATCGTCCCACGGCCTCCTTCGCCCGCACAATCACCGATCCGTCAACACCCTCCCAACGATCACCTTGGGACAGAGCCTGCGACGCCGCCCAGGCCTTCTGCGCTCACGTCGGCAGTTACGGACGACCAGTATATAGTTGGCGCCCCTAGCAGGCGGACCCTTAGAGTTTCTTCTCTTTGGATCCTCCCCTGCTAGGTCGGTCCCTCCGTGTATTTCCTGTAGTCTTATTCACGCTTTGGATCCTCCCCTGCTAGGCTTTCGTCGGAGTCTCCAGGGTTGCCCTTACAGGGTGCAGGATTTGATTCTGGATTGAATCCATGTTTCAAAACAGTTGTTTCAAAACACTGTTTTGAATTCTTCAGGGAAAAACACCTGTTTTGAAACAGCAAGGGGGTGGGAAAAGTGAGTGTGCTCATAAGTGTTTGCCGGATAGTTGGCCTTAAAATTTTTCTTGGCCTTCTAAATGAGGATTTATTTTGGGCTGAAAACTAGTTTGAGAGCTCAAAATTGACTTTTTAGGCAATTTAATACATCCCTGTTTTGAAACCGGTTTTTAAATGCCCCAGGTATTCAAACCAGGATGTAAATGTCTAGGTATTTCAATCCTGCACCCTAGGACTCATTGGGCATGTCAGGTCCAGGGGGATTGTCTGGACAACTGCTGCACAGTGGTGGTGATTGGAACAGAAGGTTCCCCTGACACTTCCAGAAAGGGCTGGTAGAATTTGTTGCATTTTCTGACTTTTTAGAAGGCATCCTCACCTTATGTGATCAATCCCAGAAAACAGATTACTAGCTAACTGAAACATACAAACAGAGAAAATTAACTTTATATAGGCTTTGTACTTGCTTCTGCACTGCGTTGGAATGGTGGTTGACCCGGCTGGAGGACCTGTTGGGGCACCGGCGCATCCACCCCCTGCCTCTGCTGCAAAACCTCAGCCTTTTCGTGGACGCATTGACTTCGTGGGGCATTGGCATCATGATTGGCGACCGTTGGTTCGCTCTCAGACTGCGAGATAATTGGAGATGTGCCGGCTCGCACCCTCGCAACATATGTTGGCTTGAAGCGGTGGCCCTCGAAGTCCTTATCACGCTACTTGTCGAACTCAGCCATGCAAATTCTTATTTGAAAATGCATTCAGATAATTTCGGCGCAATTGGCGCATATTCCAAAGGCCGTAGCACCAACCCAGAGCTCAACCTCTGCGTCCGGCGCTCGTCCAAACTGTTACTTAGACACAATATCGTTGCGTCGATCACTTATATTGCTTCAGTAGCCAATCCTGCAGACCCCATCTCTCGTGGTATTCTTCCATGACTGTCATCCAAGCTTCTCAGTTGTTGTATCTTGCCTGCAGCTATCATGTCGTCACTCACCACAGAATTGTAAAACATTTTACCCCTGACGAGCCTGCTCGTCACAAGTCACACTTTGTCACCCGGTTTGATTTCCTATTTTAGTTTCCATTCCCTACCTTAGTTTCCATTCCCTATCTTTCCTGACTTTGTTGCTCATTTTCCATTTGATTTGAGTTTCTATTTCATTTAGCCCTTATTTATTTAGTCTATACATGCAGACCTTGATATTTCATACACTCATGAATAAAATTGGCACATTCAGTCTGCAAAAAATTGTGAAACAACATTTGAAGCTGGGGCGTAGCCCCAGCCTGTCTAGTATTATAATAAAATTATCATCCAATATTTCACATTATATTCATCATATTATATTATGGATATAAGTATCAGTTATCATATTATAATGTATTCAGCATACGAAGATTATAATAGTCCAGCGCCAATTGAAACCAGTTGAAGTGGTGAACTATTTATTTGAATTTCATTGCTGTTCCCCTGGTTCACAAATACACCAGTCATTCAAATGTTAATTCCTGTTTGCAACTATGTGGAAGTGGAAAATAAAATGTTTGAGCCCTGACCAAGGATTTGCACCATTTCGCTCTTCGGGAAAAACCCCCAGGCTTGTGCATATACAGTACTGTAGTTCACTCCCAAATTTACTGAATTTCAACCCACAGTGTCACTGTCTCATAACCGGTAGTTATAGTCTGAATCCGAATCCGAGTCCAACTCTGAGTTCGACTCCAGGTCATTTTGAAAGTTTGCGTAAGAGCGGTCAGACTCCAGCGCGCCAAATTGCGCCCGCCAGATTGCCTGCAAGTTGCCAAGCGCATCCTCACTGACGTCGACCCAGCCGTCCTTCTCCCCGTCGTCAAGCCAGGCTTCCCCAACAATATCGAACCGATCCCCCGCCCACGGGCCCTGCCAAAGCTGTGTGCCTTCGTATGCCATATTCGTCGAGTTGTCGGTTGACCAGCAGATGCGGCAGTACAACACATCACCAAGCGTGGTTTTCCATAGCGGCACGGACGCGATCTTGTGCGGGTCAGCATCATGTCGCATCTTCTTAGATGCGAGATACGGCGCCTGCATCGCTACAAGGGCGGACTCGCGCACGTATTGGCGCGCAGCGAGGTTTCGGAGGATGGTGGTGGGTGGCTCGAAGGGTGGATCACTCGCCACAGATATGTTGCAGAGCAGGCTGTCACGGAAGAGCCACCGGCAGTCGGCCTCAGGGCCCCAGCCAAGACGGTCCTCAAGTGCGAACTGCACAGTGAGTCCCATTCTAGATACATCCAAGGGGGGAACACCGCAATACTCCCACGGGACATTAGAAAGGTAGAGCGAGTCTCCGAGGTTGGTGGGTAGGTGCAGCGCCATCTCTGCGCACTCGGCTTCGGAGAAGAGGTGGGTTGGAACATCAGACAGCGGGATGTATTCTCCTAGGACAGCAATGTGGTCACCCGCCCACGATCCATCAACCAGATTGGGGTGCGCACATAAGAGCGCGTAGATCTGTCGCCGACCGACCGCCCACAAAGCCTGGCAGGTCATAGCAAGCACTGTGGCATCTACAAAGTCGTCCAGAAGACCAAAGATGAGGTCGAGAAGCTCCACTGGAAGCGCCACGAGCCCATTTGAAGGTTGCCTGCCATCGCAGTCAGTTTGTATAACGGATGAACGCCGTGCCACACACCCTATCACAGCGTCCCTGAAGCTGACACATCTTCCCAAAGACTTTCACAGATGCTCCAGCGGCATACGCCTGGATGCACAGGTCGAGCGGTGGCAAGCTTAGTTTACACAGAAGAGCACACAGATGCTTGTTTCCCTGAAAAAGGACCTCTCCGAGCTTGCCCCCGTATGTCTTGCAGCGTTTCGACAGGTTTGCGAGTTGCCACGTTTGGCCCATGGTGGTCGAGAAGAAAGGAGCAAATGCTGTCACATCGTAACGACCACATCGTAACGACCACGGCAAATAAAGACCACATGGTCGGTGGTCGCCTGACCATGCCAATTGTCCGCCGCTCCCGATGCGGATATCCACGCAAACGGTGAGCCAGCAACGGTGAGCCCTCACTCGAAGGAACCACCCAACCAAAGCGCAGCCCATGCTACCCATGGAACCAAGACTAGCAGTTTATTGATTCAACATGAATCGACCGGGTCGTACATGCGCAAACATCTCTCAAAGCGAAGGGCTCGGCTGTGCTGTGTCTAATCGAGTAGCCGATACAAAGCATGATACGCAGAAGTAACCAACGGAAGAATCAACTGGTAGCCGTTGCAAGCGGCCTCTAAGTGGATTCGATTCCGTCCGAATAGTGTGTTGTTTGGCCCGCCGGCAGACAGTGGAAGGACAGCAAACAGCAGCAGCAGCGGCTGTGTGGATGCGGGTACAGAACACACAACGGAAGAGCCTGTTGCTAGTCAGACGTGCCATAATACTCGCTCGTTTCCTGCATCAATCAGCATCCAAAGAAGGACAGCAAACAGCACCAGTGGCAGCTGTGTGGATGCGGGTACAGAACACACAACGGAAGAGCCTGTTGCTAGTCAGACGTGCCATGATACTCGCTTGTTTCCAGAATCAATCAGCATCCAAATTGAGATGCCGTGCGTGTGCAGTAACCAGTTAGTGCTATCCAATTATGATTATGAATACATGTTTTGCATAATATATTGATATTCATAATATATTCATATTACTGAGAGCATGATGTAATTGTACATATTTATAATCTTAAATATATATTCAATTATATTCAGAATATATTGAATTATAGTCAACCTATTGGAATGCTTCCCCGAGTGCTGTTAAGACTAGCTATTATATTCTTTTGGCTGGACAAATGTTTTTAGGAGGATTTAGTGGTGCCAGAATATGTCAAAACAACTGTTTCAAGTTCACTGATTATATCATCATGTGACTTGTATTTGGGACATTAGTGAGTAAACTGTCTGAAATAAAGGAACAGTGGTAGTTACTGACCCTTTTCATTCAATTAGGCTGGTCATGGTCACATCAGAAGGGTCACATCGGATTTTTTGGCTGAAATATTTCGGTGGGTCACAGGTCACAGCCAAGTTTTTTCAGTCCCAAAATGTCCAAATCAGAAAGCTTTTCGGTCAAACGGTCACGGGTCACAGGCCCGCTGAATTGATCAAAATGGGTCAGTAGACAACCAGTCTCTAAGTTTCTTATAGAATAAACAGGTTTATCAAGGATGACATCAATAACTCGACCACAGCTGCACGTCACATGGGCACTGCACATCCAAACATGGGGGAGTGAAGAAGAGGAAGCTGATCACCGTTCCATGTGTTTATTACATCCTCTTGTCAACAGGCAATCAACAGCAACTGCCATGATGTCGCTCATTCCACTCTTTGCTTGTTTACAGCTTCAACTATGACATTTCTGTTTGCTAAGAATTCAAATACAATAGAAACACAAATATAAATAGTAACAAATGGTTAAAACTATTTGAAAACACTTTTAGTAAGCAGACAAAATTCAGCAGTAGTTTTGGTATGTGTGTTATCAATCTATATAATAATATACATTGAGAAACATGTTTCTTTGTGATGTAATATTGCTTTTGAATGTCAGATAAATATTTAACAAATAAAATTCCTGCTGATTATATCTCCAAATTAAGAAAGATAAAATCCTGTTCAGTACTAAGAAGATGCAATTGACAGCGTGTGATGATTAAATATTATTTTTTTAAGTGTTTCTATGGTTCAGAAATGACAGCTTGTGGTGATGAAATATTATTTCTAAATTAGTTTCCCAGTGATTCTACCCAAGAACTGTTGGACATCCTTCTTGTTCTGCCAAGACAGTCAAGCAGAAACACTGGTAACTGTGACAGGGTCTCTTTCAACGTGGTAGAAGATAATAACTCTGAGAATTTCCTCTGGAGTTTACTATAACTTTTGCCCTGAAAAGATGATTTGAAATTTTTTGTACAAATGTCTATTTTACAGCAGACAAATAGACCAACTGATTTTGTTCTTACATGACAATATGATAGCAGGTTAAAGGATCAAATATATACTGTACTGTTTTAATCAATTAGTCATGTCACGGTCACATTGCCTTTTTTGGCCGAACATTTTCTCCCTGTAACAGGTCACAGCACATTTTTTGGTTGCAAACCATCCCAAAATGGTAATTGCCACAAAGTTCCGCGCCTGCTCAGAACTTCCATATAAGGCAGGAGGTCAAAATGGAGCCAAGGGCTGCACATTTCTGCCCCATGCGCCACAGGTCACAGGCCCGCAGCAGTGAACGAAATAGTATAGTAAACACTGTCAATCTTATACCCAAGACAATAGTAGAGTTAAATTAGTTGTGAAGACAAAGATCAAGAATCTATGAATAGGTAGTCGAAGATTAGGAGTCTTAGCTCTCATCTGACTCGTTGTCTGAGTCCGATGTCGATTCCGAGTCCGTTCGGTCGTTCGAGGCTGAATTTGCCTCCGACTCCAACACTCCGCGGCCATATTCGGCATACCAGATCGCCTGCAAATCTCCCAGGGCTTCCTCACTAAGATCGAGCCAGCCATCCTTCTCCGCATCCTCAAGCCATGCTTCCCCCACAACATCGAACCGATGCCCCCGCCCACGGACCCTGCGCCAGGGTACCTTCATATGACATGTTCGTGGAGTTGTCTGTAGACCAGCAGATGCGGCAGTACAGCACGTCGCCCAGCGTTGTCCTCCACAGCGGCACATCCGCCCACATTCGCGGGTCAGCATCGTAACGCATCTCTGCGGCACCTACCAATTCCACATATCTCTTCATATTAGAATGAACGGCCCGCTGAGCCGCGCATTCTAAGATGAAGAGATGAGCTTAAAAGCCCTATGCTGCAATAAACAATACAATAAAACTGCTATAAAGCTAATAATTCTGAGACATAAGACCTATGCTGCAAATATAACACCTTCGCTGCAATATCTGCAATAATTACCACTTAATATGCCAAAGATATCATGACTTGTGATAAGATCACCTGTTTGCCTAATAAGGCAATTATTGCCAGCACCAAAAACGCGTATTTTTTGCACAAGACAGCTAAGTTGCTAAAAAAGGAAAATATTGCTAGGCACGGTCCTCCTCATCAAATGCTACCCCTGCTAGATTGTAAAGAATGTCCGATATGTATTCATCCTCAGCCTCATCTCCTTCGTCATCAGATCCATCAGCAACTTCATCAAAGCCATCAACGACCATTGCTTCATCGGCCGCCAGACTTGTGTTGTTGTCTGTTTGAGATAAGAAGGACATCATGTCCTGGTCACCAGCATCAACCACCTCCGCACCAAACGGTCGCACAGCAACACCCAGGTCCAGGCAACCAGTAAATCCTTCCTTCTTTGACAGCGCTCTGAAGCGGTCGCGATGGGTTTGGTCAAAGCGATGGCGTTCCATTGCGTACCACTGGAGTTGAGTAGCCAATAGGATATCTTGGGCGGCCCGCTCGGGAGACTTCCCTGTCCCACATCGTAGCATTTCCTCCTTCTTCTTGATGAACGCATAATCGTCCCGCATCCACGTCAGCACCCGACGAATCTCCCTATTGAGCCGTAAGATCTCCTCCTGAGCACGAACAATCTTGAAGTAGCGATGCATGAGTTGCCGATAGACAGGCCGCGCCCATCTTTGATGTTGTATGTTGGTTGTCGAATCGCGTAAGAGGTCGAAGTCGGCCAAAAACGTCCGCGAAATGGTGTCGTCAGGGTCAATCTGAGGTTTCGGCGGGTCTTGCAGCAGTGCAAGACCATTGTATACTTCGAGCGCCCGATTGATTGTCTTCGATCGTACTTGTACCGCCTTCGATAGGTGAGCGCGTACTTTATAACCTGCAATTGTGTGAGCAATAATTACAAAAAAGGACAAGAATGTCGCACATAGACCCGACTGCGACAGCTTGGACAGCTCCAGGATCCGCTGCACAAGGAGAAGCTCTAGTCGATCAAGTGCTTGCGTGAATTGCATCTTGATAGCCTCCCGCTCGGCCACGATATAAGCCTCTTCGCCCGGCTTCCAGCGTTCCACGATAAAGATCCCGAACGACCTTCATATCTCGCTCGAATCGTTCCTCGGCATGACGAGCACTAATCTCAGCCTTAGTCCGACTCGGAGTATACGTTGCATCGTCTGCGCGGGCCCTACGTGCTGCGCTGCGACATTCGCGAAGATGAGTACTACAAGAAGTTAGCCATGGTAAAGCGATGAAGGAAAGCCAATATACCTTGAAGCTTCGAGCTTTTGGAGGGCTCTGACATAACGAATTGAAGGTGTCTCGCTTTTGGATGCAGCAGCTTTAAGGGCTTCGAGACACGCCTTCTCCTCCTCGAGCGCGCGAAGGAAGTCGCTGGGATCTTCGATGCCTTCTTCCGTCATAAGCTCCCGCAGGATGGGCTTGTCCTCGAGGATTTTAAGGGCTTGAATGTAGTTGTCCGAGATGAATTTACCTAAATGTCTGTTAGAACGAGCGAAGATAAAGATACACGACTTACTGAGATTGGCATATGTCTCGAAGCTGTCGACATGCTTGAAGTACGTGGTGATTTCTTGTTGGCGGTGGAATGCGCTGGCATTTCGACAGGCGCGGGCAAGGGCGTTGGAACGAGAAAAGAAGCGTTCCAAGGTCTCGAGATCTTCGAGACCAAGGCCTTCAATATATGATGCGAGGAAAGACAGTTGGCATCGTCGATTGTGTGCGTGTCCATGAAAAGACCCAACAACACAACGGAGGCCCTTCTCAGCAGCCAAGGGCCCAAGGCTACTGTTGGCGATGGTCGTTTCCACGTTGCACGCGACATCATATCCAGCCACCGAGTCGTCGTCGTCGATCAGTCGTAGGATTGTGTCAACGACTGCGAGCGCATACTTGGAACTAGGGCATCTGATAAGCAGACTAAAAAAAATGATATATAAGTTTGGAGACTTACAGCTCTCCGCTTTGGACCATATCGGCACCGACAATAACGAAACCGTGCCGACAGAGGGACAAGAAGAGCCCTGTTTCGTCGAACATCCCCCACATCTTGGCGGTGACTTCATTTTTGATATTCTTCCATCGATCTGCGCAAGGATTTTGACTCGCCTACGAAATAAATTGAGTTCGTGTAAGGACACGAAAGAATACTCACTTGACCATCTGTCGTGAGCGCTGTGCCGCCTCGCACCCTCGCAAACGTGTTGACCCTCTCCCGCGAAATCAAATAGCCATTGCTGGCATCCCTATAATCAACCCGCTCTGTGCTCTGGAACGACTCCCCGTCGTCACTGAGTTCTTTCCGCTTCACTCTTTTCAAAGAGTCATTTCCGTCCATGGCAAAGAGCATGCCAAACTTCAATTTGGGCTCGTCCTCGAGTTTGTAGGTACAGGCCGGACATACGTTCTTGACCCGCCAAGTGCCGTTGTTCCGGTTTAGGATGGCCAAGACTTGTGATTCCGCGCGTCGACGCAGGTCGAGGAACACATCGTACGCAATGGAGAACTGTTGAAATAGATAAGGACGATGTGGAAGCTGCGAATTGAAGTCAGTAATGAGAACAAACATAATTGACGCGCATACCCCCATGAAGATCACTCAAAGTCCGAATAAATGCTTGAATAGTATATTGCGGGCACCGCGAATGAGCAACACGGTAAAAGTCCAAAGCCTGTTGGGTGAAAGCCACACTCGGAGTCCATGGCGCACAAGGAAAGAGTCCTTGCGCGATAAGAGCAGGCGCGATTCCACCAGCAGTCGGGTCAAGCCCGATTTCGACGTTATGCTTCGTATCTACAAAGCGAAAGCGACGTCAGAGTTAATCTAATAAGAAAGAAACCCCTTGACTCACCAAAGATACCCACAATAGTTACCACATACCGGTCAGCATTCTCGTCGTCGGCTTGTGGAATGGTTGAAGCGTCTCCGGCACAAGAACGGTAGTATGCTTTAAGCATAGCGGGTGCTTGAACCGCAAATGCTTCCGCACGTCGCTGTGTGGATTCGCGGGCGCGTTCGCCAGTCACGACGTTTTATGCTGGGAAATCTGATCAAAAAAAAGTGGGTATTGAAAACAAGAACCGACCTTGGACGTAACGTTTCTTCTATCCCTTCAAACTCCCCACCCGTGGCTCATTTCAGCGGGGTGAGTGCCACGGAGAATGCTGCTGAATGTGATGAGGTTCTCTTCTCCAATGTCGGTCGCATCGAAGTCGTCGTCGACAGCAAGTTCTTGGAGTGTTTGTAATGCATTTAGCGACGGACGACTCATGACTGTTGGTGAGGCGGTTAGTTTATGGGGAAACGGAGACCGACAAGACAAGCTAAGACTTGCCTGCCATGTCTGCATCCACAGCCTGGGCCTGGCGCTTGCGGTACTCTTGTACTCCATGGGTGGTGAGTATCTTCCGCTGTGTTGAAACAGAGTACAAGGCTGGGGTGGGTACCGAGGAGCCAAGGACTAGTTGACGCCTTGACCGCGCGCTGGACTTGCGCATATGGTGGTGGGCTGTCGGTTGTTTGGTCGTGTTGACACCGAAGTGTGACAGGGTGACAGAGCAGCTGTCTCACCCAACAACCGCCCGCCTCCTCGTCGCGACTTTCTCGCTGTTCCTACATACCTGGTAAGTCACTCATGCTACCCGTCCTAGTACATGCTCACAAATCTCGATATAGCTTGTCGTGCTCCATGTTAGAGCCTACCGCCGTCTTCCAGTTTCGACGTTCGAGGAGACGAAGTGGGTAGATTCGGAGACGAAGTGGAGTGGCCAGAGCTTCTCTTCGAGCATCTCCAGGTGCGTTTTCTCGCTCTTGTGGACACTTCTCGCTGATTCTTCCAACGCAGATGGATCCGTACACCCCTTCCGACCACACTTCAGTCCACACCTCTCCCACACGACACCACACCAATCCCTTACTGTCTACACTGTCTCCCATTCACTTTCAACCCACGCTACACTGTCATCTTACTTATTGGAGCATGGAAAGCTCAATGGCCGTTCTACATAGCGATGGCCTTTCTAGTTCTTAGTGTTACCTTCCCCTTACTATACACACATGGCCTCTCTGGGTATCCTTGCCTTTACTCTACACTATGGCCTCTCTCTTTCTACTGTACCATTTCCTTTTTTTTTTTTATTCTACCTGTGGCACCCATGTCACAGGATGAAATTTTGTGCGGAGCAAAGGCTAACCCTAACCCTACTGCCAATACTGGCTCATCAAAAATAAAAGTCGGGTGTCGATATCCCTCATATCTCAGCATCGTCGTTAGTCTATGGCTCAAACACTTTGGTATCTGTCTTCAATAGCTTGCCCACTCATACTCCACTAAGTTCTGGTCTTCAGATACGCCAAGTAAATCTCGCAATGTCTCAATACCAGTTTTTCAAGTCGTTGTCACACTTGGCCTCTCTTTCGTGTTACTTCTTCTCAATCTGTCGACTCCTTCTTCACCCTGCTATGGGACGTCGATCCAAGTATAACACCGATGAAGAACGACGCTGCGCTCGCCGCCTCGCAAAACCAGAAATACGATAGCAGCAAACGGTAAGCCTTTACATTCTTTCCAGATTGAAATCTTAACACTTCGACCAGTGGACACTCTGTTCGTCAGCAACGATACAGTAGCGGCCGCAAAGCTGCCAAACGGCTTCCTCTTCTCACTCTTCCGAAGCTCATTGAAGAGTGGGCCTGTTCCGAACTACATACCGCACGGTACTCTTTCATTGATGCACAAGACGACGGTTTCGATGAAGCACCCTTCTGCCACTGGCTTCAGCCCCTCCCTTCGACACTAATATCATCGCTCAAGTTGATGGGCCGGCCGAGGAGTGCGATATCGAAAGCCTGTGCTGCACGGTCGATGGACTCCTTCGACGTCGCGAATCCCGTTTCGAAGCCGATCTGCGCAATAGGATGGGAAACACTCGCACTCTTAGTCAAGCTAAATTGAAGGAGCTCCGTCGTATGGTGGAGCAGCTACTCGTCGATTGGGAGGATCTACAGCAAAACCAAATACTATATCCACCAAGTACACGCGAGTATTATATGTATGGGTGCCATCTCGTCTTCCTCGCTCGTAGAATTTCTCGTATCTGTGGCTTGAAGTGCTTCTAATCCATGTCGTCTTGATTTTTCTTTTCTGTGTGACCGCGTGATCAGTGTCTCGACTCTTTCGCTGACCCAATCGACAGCGCGATGCGCATCGAGTCTCCCGTGTAAGTTTACACTTAGAATCAAGTCAGGCTTCTCATAGCTCTATAGCGGTAGCGCAGAAGACCCGCCTTGGGAAATGACATTCTGCCATCCGCCATTTTTTCCCCAGCACCAACTACCAGTCCTTCAAGAACCACGAGGAATCGGACAAGCTCCTCTATTGGCTGGCCCGTGGTGTCGGTGCATTCACCATTTTGTATGTTTCTCACAAATCGTTGCTGAGCGCCTTCTTACTATATTGCAGTAGCGCTGCTCTGGCCGCCCCAGGTGCCACGCGCGATACGATCACTGGGCATGCAACATGGGCCGGCCTCGTTTCTTACTGGAATATACTGTGCGCTTTGGACCACGATGACATCGTAACTGGGCTCCACCAACAGCTTTCATTGGTGCCAAAAGGCGCAATTTGTTCTTCGGCACCAACTCCTACTTCGACTGTCCACAGCTCAGCAATAACATCGAGCCGCTCTCACGAAAATGTCGTCCAGTACTAAAAAGACGTTCTCCACCACCGACATTCCACCCGGGGCGAGGTTCCTCTTACCTGCATCGCAACTTTCCAAATATATGGCCACGAAAAAGCCTCTGCCATTATCTTCATCTCCAATGCTCTCTTCCCTTTCTCCGTCACTCCTCTCTATTCCAGAAGACGACCTCAGCGATTCCATTTCGATGGCCGGACACCTTGGACGCGGAAAACGTGCTGCCGTCGACAGTCATACGGAAGCGCTACCCGCCGGAACTAGCACGTTGACCGCGACAAGTACCTCGACCGCGACAAGTACCTTGACCGCGACAAGTGCCTCGACCGCGACAAGTGCCTGCACGGAAAAGACTGCGGCCAAGAGCCTGATGGCTTGGAGAGAGACGATCTTTGCGTATAACTCAGCGACCGGGAATGTCTATCGGGACCAGTAAGTACTCCCCACACACTCTACCTCGTCGAATATTCAAGCTATATTAGTGATACCGCTCTCGACGAGCTACAAACCGGAAGAATCGAGCTCCACTCCCGAGAGAGCCTCAAAGCTCGCTTGCGTGGTCACGGTGATTTGCGCGCCTTGTAGTTTCAGCTTCTAGTTTACCAAGTAATCATGCCAGATTTTCTATTACTCTTCACATCAACACACACAACGCTCACAGCCATGTCCCGTCCACTGTTCCGTCACCCATGCGCCTTCACATTAGCACATTCGACTATCGGCACAACGGGTCACAAATGGCAGATCCCTGAAATGGAGCGACTGAAACACTTACGCACAAGCCTGGACAAGACCCTGATTCGCTTCACAGCTTACTCTTGCTCTCTATCGTCTACACGCTGCGCTCGCAATCCAATGTCTACTTCTCCGCCTCCCGAAGACCCCCCGGCATTGTCCAGCACCCTTGTCGACGACGGGGACCCTAGCTGGGTGGATGAATCCCTTGTGGCTGAAGTCACGTCGACGCACGCTAGTCGCAACCCCAACCGGCCTATCATACCTTCCCGTCCTCGCCGATATGTGAAGAAGGCTGCAAATCATCGTGCTTCCACGCGTTCGCGCAAGGCAATGAAGGCACAGCAAAAGCAAAGCCTTGCTGACGCAATCAACAACCTGCTGAAGCCAGTGCGCGACGCAGTCCCTCAGCTTGCTCAAGAATACGGACTTGCACAAGCCGAAGTCCTACGACGGATTACCAATGCTTCACGACGGGTCAAAAAACAACGAGCCGTTAACTCGCACAATGCCAAAATCAAGCTTATAATGGCTGAGCTTAACGAAGGTAGTATTCTATCCTATAACGCGCACTCAAATGACTAACAATACACGCAGATTTGCCTGTCGGCCAGAAATATAAACTCAAAGATGTTCACGCAATGATTGCGGAGAATCCGGCGCTGCTCGACGAGATCTCCAAGGAGGATGTCGACGAAACTATCTCTGCAATTAAAACACAACGCGAGACAAAAAAAGCGGGTGTCCGTGCCGACAACAAGTCGGCGACGATGGATGCAGCTGACACCCTCCAGTGGTTTGCGGAGGAGGTTCGTACATGCGCGTCGCGTTTAGAGTGTGTGCTTACCAACTCTGTCTAGTTTATCAGCCTTGAGCAGCGCACCGGCATGATTGGGGCCGCGTTCTTTTCACGCGGGGCATATCAACGACTCCATCATTCCCGTTACCATCGAATCCGGCGGCGCCCTTCGCTTTTTCCTCGAGATCTTCAAGAAAGATGGTCCTCAGATCTCCTCCCTCCTCGAGTTGTGGGCAGTAGCGCGTAAAAACGGTTCGTCTTTTGGCTCCTTTTTTTTTCTTTAATATATTAAACTATTGCGCTAGGAACGATACATGCTCCGAGTGTCCCGGAGATGAGAGTAGAGGCGGCGATGATCCAGAGCAGCTTAGGTATGGTGATCATGAACAAGTGAGACCGTTATACTGATACTCACCTCAGAGGATATTGTTGGCAAGCCGGTTAGGATGAACTTCGAGAGCTTCCCCGAGAAGATCGTCGCGCTCCACAGCGTCACACTGCGTTGGCCCGAGGACACACCATTCAAGCGCTTGTCTCTGCAAAACAACACAGACACTCGGGCTATATATGCGGCATTGAAGGACAAGAGTTGCCGATGGCAACGGCTGACAGCTGAGGAGCTGGTGTCGGAGCTGCGGCGGTTGAAGGATCTGCAGAAGAGCGGCAACCTCCCTGTTGCAAAAGGACGCAAGACACGTAGTGATGTCGGAACGACACGTGCATCGAAATCCAAGAAGCGCAAGGTCGTGGAGGACTCGGAGTCAGAGGGTTCTGGTGGGGAGAAGGACCCGGAGTCGGACAAGGAGAGTGATGATGATGCGACCTCGACGCCAACCGAACGCAAGCGCAAGATGCTCACGGGCGCTGTCGCGCGCGACAGCTGCGCGTCAAGCCGCCAAGGCCTCGGTTCATCAGAAGAAGAAGAGAACTGCATCACGGACGCGGGCAGGAGAGAAGGACAAGGGGAGTGGTGGGAGTAAGAAGCGGAAACGAGTTGACGACAATGACGAGGGAGGAAGCGCGCGGAAGAAGTCACGCCACGATAAGGAGAATAAGCAGCCCACCAATGATGGGGGTAAGGCTTTGGCCCGCTTGAAGAAGCAGATGAAGAAGACCACTCCACCCACTCAGTCTGTGCCACGCCCTCGCCCCCGCCCTGCTTTCGGCAAGAACCACGTGAACAAAGCCATCAGTCAGCGAGGATTTGTCATAGGCCGGAAAGGGAAGGGCCCGCCAGGCCAGCGTGAGTAAATGGTCGTCATGTTTTTGCTTTGCCTGCTAGTTTTGGTGTTGTCTTGCTGCTAGTACTACCTGAATTTTGTCTACTTAATACATCTAATGAAGCAATCTGAATTTTTGACTCTGGGATAAGGAGGTAGCAATATTTTCCTTTTTTAGCAACTTAGCTGTCTTGTGCAAAAAATACGCGTTTTTGGTGCTGGCAATAATTGCCTTATTAGGCAAACAGGTGATCTTATCACAAGTCATGATATCTTTGGCATATTAAGTGGTAATTATTGCAGATATTGCAGCGAAGGTGTTATATTTGCAGCATAGGTCTTATGTCTCAGAATTATTAGCTTTATAGCAGTTTTATTGTATTGTTTATTGCAGCATAGGGCTTTTAAGCTCATCTATTCATCTTAGAATGCGCCGGCTCAGCGGGCCGTTCATTCTAATATGAAGAGATATGTGGAATTGGTAGGTGCTCTGCGGATGCGCCATACAACGCGTGCATCGCCATGAGGGCAGCCTTGCGCACACACTGGCGCGCCGTGAGGTTTCGGAGGACGGTAGGACCCAACTCGAATAGTGCTGTCCATAATTATAATATGGCAGAATATATTCTGAATATATTCAAATAAATATGATTATAATATGCCCCTTACATATTCATTGAACTTGAATATGCCCAATTATGAATATGAATATTTTATGAATATAATATATTATGACTCCCCCGTAATCAATTATATTTGAATATCTTAGGTGCATCATAAGATTTGAACTATTGCCATCGGACACGTCGGATCTTCCTCTCATTCAGTGGATATATCATTGACAGGTTTTGACAGCCCGGGAAAATTTCTATCACTGCCGCCTTCTGCCACCATGCCGATTCCTGTATCTGCCGCCCGCGACTTCCAAAACCTGCTGTCTTGTCAACAACCACCACCATGACATCGTTCATTTGCTTGTTCCTTCCCTGGTTCCGTGAGTGCGCTGGCATCGTTTTCGTGCCCCGCGATGTCATGAGTCTAGTGTTGTCCACAACTATATTATGCCAGACTATGTTTTGAATATATTGAAATAAATATGATTATATATATTCACTGGAAAAAATTTAAATATGACTATAATTATATTATGCCATGGTTATATTTGTTATATATTGATTGATGGCAGTACCATTCAAGCCCTTGATAAACCTGCTTAATCTACAAGAAACTTACTCTGAAGGCTTTCTTGTTGCCCCTCAGAACCACTGACCTATCCCAATTACAAGTCACATCATGCAATGAGTTGACTTGGAACAGTGGTTTTAACATAAAATTCTACTAATAACATTTTTCAAGCCAAAAGAATATACTGTAACAATTTATTCAATTCGGTGTTGGAAAACTGTGTGGCATCAGCGCCGAAAATCCTTTGATGCCCCAATGGCTGTCTGACATTTGGCATTTGAATGAGGAGTTGTGACACACCAAATATTTCGGTGCCAGCGGGCCGGTGTGACATGTGACCACCGAATTGAATAAATTATCACAGTAATACCTGGTCTCAAGAGCACTGTGGGAAGCACTCTGATGGGTTGACCATAATTGAACATATTGTGAATATAAGTGAATATATATTCAAGATCATGAAGACAATTATATTATGCTCTCAGGAATATGAATATATTATAAATATAAATATAAATATACATATATTATAAATATAAATATAAATATTATAAATATAAATAAAAATATACTATAAATATAAATATAAATATATTATAAATATAAAGATAAATATATTAGGAATATGAAATATATTATGCAAAAAATGCATTCATAATCATAAGAGGACAGCACTACATAAGTCAGGATTTATCAAGGCCAGGGCCCATAAATCCATCTTGGGACAGAGCCTGTGATACTGCTCATGTCAAGGGAACCTCCCTTTTGGCCCAATCCTGATCCCAGTCCGATGTAAGGGCAACCCCGGAGGCCTGAGATCAAAGTCCTAGCAGGGGAGGATCCAAAGAGAAGAAACTCTGAGGGTCCACCTGCTAGGTAGCTGACTATATACTGCTTGTCCATAGCTGCCGCTGTTGGGCACAGAAGGCTTGGGCAGCGTCGCAGGCAAGGTCCCAGGGCGACTGTCGGGAGGGCATTGACGGATCGGTGATTGTGCAGGCGAGATGGAGGGCCGGACCGGAGTCAGAACCAGAATCGGACCGGAGTCGGACGCGTCTCCGAGGGGCCGAAAGGGGGTTCCCCCGACATCACCCCCCCCTCTTGAATGCGGTGTCCCAACGCATAGACCAGAACGGAATCGAGTCAAAGGTCGCGGAGGCGATGTGCCATGGCTTGCCAGGGTACTTACGATAGAACTCCGCAATTTTCTCCGGGGCGAAGACGCGGTCAAAGCGGACCCACTGGTCGTGCGACGCGTCATAGCCTTTCCATCTGACGAAGTAGTTCAGCTGTTTATACCTCACCCTTGCATCCAAGATGTCCTCTACTTCCCACTCCGGGACTCCGTCCTCGAGGTCCGGAGGGGGCTGGTCGTAGCCGGGGCATCCATTGAAGGGGTTGTCCTGGGCGAGCTTGAGGCTTGACGACGGGGAAGACCGGGTGGAGCTTCGAGTAGCGTGGAGGGAGGTCGAGCTTGTAGGCACCTTTGCTGATCTCGGCGACTATCTTGAATGGTCCGAGGCGGTGGTGGGAGAACTTTTCCGAGGGGCGAGTGGTCCTGATGTCAGAGGCATCCAGCCAAACATGGTCGCCAACCTTAAACTCCGGAGACGGACTGGTCGTAGTAGCGTTTGTACTCCTCTTTGGCCTTTGTAAGCGCAGCCTTCGCTTCGGCAACACCTGTGGCAATCTGGTCGCGGAACTCCTTCACAAACTCTCTAGCGGAGCGGACTCCAGGTTCAAAGCCCATACGGGGGAGTCGGCCCAAGTCCGTCATGAACGGGACTTGTTGCGTGGAGGAGTGAACGTGGTTGTTGTAGGCAAACTCCGTGGCCAGAATCAGCTCATCCCAGTCGTCCTGCTGGTAGTTGGTGAAGATCCGCAGGTATTGCTCCAACTCCTGGTTGACGTGTTCTGTCTGCCCATCCGTCTGCGGGTGTTACGCCGTGGACGTGGCAGGCTTGATGCCGATTAGACACCAAAGTTCTCGGGTGACAGCGTGAAGTCGAACTGGGAGAGGTACAGGGACCACCGGGCCTGTCTCCGGAAGTACTCCAAATTCTTATGGTCAGTCCAAATCTCGACAGGGTGCGCGGCGCCCTCGAGGAAGTGTCTATACTCCTCGAGTGCGCGGATGATCGCGAGCATCTCCTTGTCGTGGATTTCGTAGTTGCGCTGGACATCATTTAAGCTTTTGGAATAGAATGCTACAGGGGCCACTTCCTGTCCGGGGCAGATTGTGAAAGAACCGCCCCCGTCGCATAATCAGAGCTGTCCGCCAGCTGGAACACCTGGTGCAATGCGCAACATCTTGGTTATAACCCAAAAGTGCAATGTACAACATATGGGATCTAACCCAGTCTCCTTCAACACAAGAATTACTGTATTTCATTTTTATGTTTTTTAACTGTTTTGGTGTCTTATATCATGTATATAGTGATGGGATCAATGGTCCTTGTGTAATCTATTGTGTGTGGAACCATTTTTGCAAGAGGGGCCGGGATGACACGTGACTGCCGAATTAAATAAATTGCTACAGTATAGTCAGCCCAAGGGGGGTTCAAGATCCTTATCAGGCACATGGGGTAGGGGGGAGGGGGGGGGGGGTCCCAGGGGGGGTAAAAAAAACTTTTTGTATATGAAAGATTTGGGCCTTATATGGGTGTAAAGCCACTGAAAATATAGTGTATATACTCCAATTTCTATAGTGCACAACTCTCATACTTATATCTATATGCTTTCAGGCCCATGAGCTTGGATAGCCCACTCTGTCATAGGTCTATTGACAGGTAATTGATGAGAGGTGAACATGTTGAAGAGCTGATATAGCCTGCCATATGTGTTTGAAGGTTCCAGGTACATACATACATACACATATACACATATACATATATAAAAAAATTTTGCAAAAAAAAGTTTCACAAAGATTGAATTTTTTATCCCACCTTTTGATCGCATCAGTGGTCACATGATGCAAATTGTGGGAACATATTACCCGATATGGCAGGAGGGGGGGAGGGGGGGGTCCCCCAGGGGTCGGAAAAAAACTTTCCGACCCTATATCCATGATTCGAGACTTGAACCCCCCTTGAGTCAGCCACCTAGCAGGCAGACCCTGAGAGTTTCTTCTCTTTGGATTCTCACTTGCTAGGACCTTGATCTCAGGCCTCTGGGGTTGCCTTTACAGCTCAAGCCTTCTGTGCTCTATCTACAGTTATGGATGACCCGTATATAGTTGGTGCCCTCACAGGTGGACCCTTAAAGTTTCTTCTCTTTGGATCCTCCCCTGCTAGGACTCTTGTCAGAGCCTCCAGGATTGCCCTTACAGACAATTTTTGACTTGTTAGGTTTTCAGGAGAGCTCCAGACAGCTATGATTGCAGACAGTGAGTGTTACATGTTACAAGCCATTGATTGAAATGGCACAGTATAGTGAATAATTTATAACATTGATTCAAAATATGTGACTGTATGTCAAAATCAGATTAAATTCAATCATACTTAGCAGTAGTACTGTACTATTTTATTCAGTTTGTCACCCCCAAAGGTGGGTGACATGCGCAATGCCATCCCCATGAGGAAATGATGAGAAACTGCCTTTTTTAGACAAGTTTCAGGCCCAAATTCTCATGGGACCGTGCGACTGATAAAAAATTTCATCAGAAATGGCTATAAATGCATAATCCACCTTACTATATTTGAATGTTCTGTGGCTATAATATAGTATAGTCATAATATAATATAATATATTCAAACATGATCACTTGAATATATCAACCAAAAGCATAATATCTTGATAAATATTCTGAATATAATCAACAGTTACCCAAACATAATATAATTCTAAATCTGGCCAGCACTAATATGAATTGCAATTTTATATGTAAATTTGCTGTAAATTGTTGTTTCTCTTCTTGCTGAACCTTTTAAAGACTTGACGGTGCGGAAATCCAACAGGAGAGCTTGAGCAGAATGAAAGGCCAGTACTTTTACTGATAGCCTTTCAAGTTGCTCTATTCTGTTTACTTGTCAGCATCTTCTCTCTCGGGATTCGGAATGTTCCTCCGGCGCATCATTTCCCCGGACATCATGATCGACGGCGGGGAGCGCTCAATTACAGTGGGATAAATTGGCAGGGCGTGATCAGTCAGCAATTAAGAAGGCACGAATACTGCACCGGGACGCGCAGGGCCTGGCTTCTCCACATGTGGCAATGCCACTGGGAACGGGAACGGCGAGGGGTGGATTATGGATATGGATGAAGCATCAAGTCAAAGGTGCCTTCAAGGTGGTGCAGGACCATTTGGCGCCCGGCACGTCGTCCGCCCGGCCCGGCGCCGGGGGAGTATACTGTATCACTCACTGTGCCATAAAGCAAGCGCTGAGCAAATACGGTGGTCCGGTCCGGAGTCCGCCAAGTGGTCGGATCAAGTCGGTGTCTCCGATTCTTTTGGTCTCAGACTCTCAAAGGCTGTTGTAGAAATAACACTCAGTCGGGACACCTTGGTGGACGACTGTATTTATACCTGTAGAAATAACACTACACTTTGTGTGAGATATAGTAGAAGTAAGTAAGTTGGAGCGTACCTCAGTCGGGACACCTTGGTGGACGACTGAGATACGCTCCTGGGTTACGTCGAGTATAAGTATGCGATCGGGGAGATATGAAATGGTATCGAGGGGGATAATCGGTGTCAGTACGCGTCTCGAGAACGAGACGCGCGGCTATATGGCCAGCCGTGCCACTATTCAACACTCCCCCTGGCGCGGAAGGTCCATAGGTATCGTAAGTAGAAATTGAGACAAAGAAAAAGAAACCGAAAGGGGAAAGGAAACTCCCCCTCGAATGTACGTACGGGCATCGCCGCCCCGCCCCCTTCCTCCTCGCCCTTGCTTCCGCCACCGTTCTCAATCCATCAAACCCATCGCACGCACATGCATACGGTGCAGATCCCGCGGGAGTATCTTGGTAAAAATGTCGGCAATATTGTCGCCAGAAGCGACGTGTTCGATGGTGATATCACCCGCTTCTACACGCTCGCGGATGTAATGTTCGCGAACGTCGATGTGCTTGACGCGCGCATGCCCCTTCGCGTCTCTCGCCAGTGCTGCAGCTCCCATGTTGTCGGTCTTGACTAGCGCCGGTCGAGCTTGTGTCATTCGTAGTTCGTCCAAGAAACTGTGCAACCACATGGCCTGTTTCGCTCCACGCGACAGCGCCACGTATTCGGCCTCAGTGGTCGATGTAGAGACAGTTGCCTGCTTCTTTGACGACCAAGACACTGGTCCTCCCGACATCATGAAGATCTCGCCTGAGGTCGATCGGCGAGTGTCGATGTCTGACGCGTAGTCTGCATCTACCCAACCGATAGGTTCGATGCCTGTTGGAGTCCCACGACGATAAGTGAGCCGATAGTCGAGGGAGCCTTTGAGGTATGCAAGTAAATGCTGTACAGCTTTCCAATGTGCCGGCCCAGGGTTCTGGACGAATGCTGCCAGTCGGTTGATTGCAAATGCGATGTCGGGACGAGTGGTATTTGCCGCGTGAAGAATCGACCCCACCGCTTCGCGATAGGGTTTATCGGCCATGAAAGCAACCTCAGCAGGTGTAGACGCTGCCTGGGACTTGCTTAGAACAATCCCAACTGGGAGGGGAGTCGATTTGGGATTGCATTCCAGCATATGATAACGTGTTAGTACTCGTTCGAGATAAGGGCGAGACGACACCGTGATAATCCCGTTGGACTCGTCATACGAGACAGTCATGCCAAGCGAGGGCGCCGTTCGCGGAACCTCGGTCACCTCGTACGCCGTCTTGATGCCAGTAGTTGCCTCCTCCGCAGCTGCGCTTGACGATGAGATACCGTCCATATCGTCGGTGTACACTCCCATAATAGATGTCCCGGCGTCGGTAACTCGAATGCGAACGGCTGGATCAGCGCGCGACCGAACCCATTTGAGAGCAGTTAGAGTGGTGTTAAGCTCATGTGCCCAGTTACGACCCGACTGCATCATCCCATACAGCGAGCGCAACATGAGACACACTTTGCCCTCTTGCCCTGGGACGACAAATCCCTCAGGTTGGCGCATATAGACCGTTCCCGTCATCTCAGCATTGAGATAGGCGCTAACGACGTCCATTGCCCACATGACCCAGCCCGGTTCGTGCACACAAATTGCCCAGAGGATTCGCAGGGATTCATAGCGGACGACACCCGCATATGTCTCGAAGAAATCAACTCCTGCGATTTGTTGGAAGCCCTTGGCAACTAGCCGTGCCTTCCATTTGATAATCGCACCGTCGGCGTCGTACTTGACAGCGTAAACCCATTTGCTGTCGATGACGTTCGCCCCGGCGGGGAGATCCACAAGGATCCACACCTCACGACCAACAAGAGACGCGTACTCCTTCTCCATAGGCCCCATCCAAACCTCAGGATGCAGCATAGCCTCCTTATAGTTTGTCGGGACCGCCAGAGTCGAAATATTGAAGGCGGCAGCCGCCCGGCGTCCTTCTCGGTCGCTTGCGATTATTCGTCCAGTCCTCGCCTGCAGCTTTCGCCGCTGCTTCATGGGACTGGTATTCGAGCGACTCGTTTATAGCCTGGGTGGGCTTTTGGGTGCGACCGGATCGACGTATCTTCGCAGCGCCCGAAGCGAGAGGCAACTCGGGATCTTCAAGCGTCTTCGGTTTGGAGGGATCTGCGTCCGCGGTACCAAGCTTGTCAGTAACTTCACGATCAGAGCCAAGCGAAACGTGCGGTGTAATCTCGTCCTCATCATCTCCCAATTCTCCCAAGTCTCCAGCACCATCACCACCTCCCCCTGCTGGAGCGCGGGACCAATGTCCAGCCCCCTCGTCGAAGACCACATCGCGGGCAGAGAAGAGTCGACGCCTCGTGGCGTCCCAGAGTTGATAGCCAGCTGTTCCGTTATAGCCGATCATCACCGCTTTGACAGATCGGGAGTTCAGCTTGCCGCCGGCCTCGGAGATAGGGACTATTTTGGCATATGCCGTGGAGCCAAAGACACGGAGGTGCGCAACATCCGGTTTGCTTCCGTGGTAGACTTCCCACGGGGTCTTCCCACCAGCTCGCCGTTTAGGGTGAAACCACTGAAGGTAGGCCGTCGTCTCCACTGCCTTCGGCCATAACGACTTCGGAAGGCCTGAGTCAGCGAGTAGGGCGCGAGCGAAAGAGATGGTGGTACGTATTCCACGTTCAGCGACACCGTTCTGTGCTGAGGAGTGAGGAGTCGTTACCTCCAGGATAATCCCTTCTTCGCCCAAAAATGAGTCCCACGCCTCATTAATCCACTCGCGACCTCCATCGACCCGGACTTTCTTGACCTTGCAGCCAGTCTGGGTCTCGATTTCTGACTTCACCCGTTTGAAGGCGTCCAGCGATGATGAGGAAGTCTTGTCCTTCAGGAAGAACGCCCATGGCCCACCACAGAAGCCATCCACGGCATGAAAGACCCAGCGTGCTCCCCCTACGCCGACTAATTGCGCTGGCCCCCACAAGTCGATATAAACCCGCTCCCCAATTGCCTTCTCTGGCTCATGTACCCCATCAAAAGGTCGTCGTGCGTGTTTCCCAGCAAGGCAGTCTTCGCATAAGCCGTGAGTGTCCCCTTCTCGCACACTCATGCCGTTGACATGCTCGCCCTTCACAAGTGCATCCATTCCACTCTCGCCGATGTGTCCGAGACGTCGGTGCCACGTCTCTCTGTCAGTCGGGGCCTCTCTCGAGTTCGCAGCCGCGACAGTCACATCGGCGTCGTCAAAATCCAGGCGATACATTCCCCCTTCAAGCTTCCCTTCCATGAATGGCTCTCTATCTGGCGTCTTGAAGGTGGCTTTGCCCTTGCGAAACTCGACTCCGAAGTCCTTCTCATCGAGGCGCGAAATGGATATCAAGTTGTAGACGATATCGGGGGTGTGCAACGCATGCAGAAGAATCTCTTTGCGGCGTCCATTATAAACGTAGGTTTTCTTCACAGTGCCTCGCCCAAGTATCCTGAACTTTGATCCTTCTGCAGCGCTCCCTTCGCTTTCGGTTGCGACATAGTCGACAAAATCTTCGCGACGCCAGAAACAATGGTCAGTCGCAGCAGAGTCAGCGACGACGATGTATGAGCGAGTGGTTGCGATTGCCATTACGTTCACACTGGAGGGTGGGGCCCCCAGATGGCTTGAGTACCATTCCGCGATGTCGAAACCAGGGGACGGATCGTCAATCCACACCGAGGGAAAGCAGACGTCTCGGTCGAGCACATTGTCGAGAAGAACGTGCTCAGTCTCGGATGTTCGGTACACCACGAAGCGGTCTTCGTGGGCAGTGGTGCCAGTGGGATCTCCCGGATAGGGTTGGCCACGTTGAAGTGCGAGTGCGGCGGCCTCTTCGAGTGAGTTCAGAGCTCGATAGTTGTCGTTGTCGAATACTGACTCTTCGTCGTCAGTATCGTGGTCGGGGCATATGCAAGACTCGGATTCGCTGCCGATAATGGAGTAGGAAGCATCTGAATCAAGGTACTCGATCGAAGAGCTCGACTTCACAACGCGAGGAACGGTCACGTGGGTGGTCGCGTCTGATGCCTCGCGCCAGTTCATGACTGTTTCTGGCGACGCCAATACTTCTTCACCCTGGAACTCGACAGACTGGGTTCCGTCTGGGTCGTAGGAATTGATGGTCGCTGCTGGGATGGACCATGTGGTGGAATCAACACCGAGCGTATATGCAACGAAGGCATAAGTATCGACTGCGTTTGCCGCTGGTGCTGTGGTTGACCGTTTCCCCTTCCACCACGATGGCCACTGGCCCTCCTTTCCCCCTCCGGGCCAGAAACAGTCGCCGATTAGGTGACCTCTCTTCCCTTCTACCCCACAGCGCGGGTTGATGCAAACCAGGTTACGGCGAGCTGCACGTCGGGCTGCAGCTGGATTTGCGTCTGCGGCTAGGACTTGCGCTGTCGACTGGGACGTTGTGATTACCCGGTTGTTGATTCGTTCAGAGTGCATGACGATTAAGCTTATAACCTCCGCAGATGACTGGAGCGGGTATAGCTGAGGGACAATACTATCCCACTCTTCGCCTAGCGATCCGATAAATATGATACGGAAGGCGTCGTCGGTGACGTTGGCTCCCTGGTCATTCGCGTTTCGCCACAAGGTTCGCATACACGCGATATGCTCTTGCATCGGGGTCCCTGGCTGGAGGAAATGCGAAACCAGTTCGCGGTTGGCCTGAATCAGCGCCATGGCATTGACGCGTTTGTGGTTGTCTGTGAGGGATTTCCAGGCTTCGGCTGCACTACCGTCCGTCTTCACTCCTAATCCAATAGGGTCTTTGACGTTTAGGATTAGCAAGGCCTTTGCCATTGCGTCGCGATGGACCCATTCGTCAAAACTGGGTGTACTGGAGTAGATGGATGTGGGGTCTGGGGGAAGCGGGACTGCCGCAGGTGGTATAGTGGTTGCCGTCGTCGACGTCGTTTGTGGGATAGGGGCAGGAGGGGTCGGTTTAGTGATAATTCCTAGGATGTATCCGCGCAACCCGCGCGCATCTGCAATGGCCAAAAACTTCGTCTCGAAGCCTACAAAGCCGTTGCCGTCGAACTTCTCCCCATCTGGGAGAATAGTCAAGGAATTCGAGTTGGCGCTCATCTCGAATCAAGTCAGGGGCTGCGACTGCAACGAATAAGTCGGTGCTGGTCTTCGCAGGTCAATTCGTGAGTCGTACTATATCAGGATGTGTGTCTCGAGCTGTTCAGATCTCTAGTGGTTACGCGCGGGGCCCATAACCTGTAGAAATAACACTCAGTCGGGACACCTTGGTGGACGACTGTATTTATACCTGTAGAAATAACACTACACTTTGTGTGAGATATAGTAGAAGTAAGTAAGTTGGAGCGTACCTCAGTCGGGACACCTTGGTGGACGACTGAGATACGCTCCTGGGTTACGTCGAGTATAAGTATGCGATCGGGGAGATATGAAATGGTATCGAGGGGGATAATCGGTGTCAGTACGCGTCTCGAGAACGAGACGCGCGGCTATATGGCCAGCCGTGCCACTATTCAACAGCTGTTAGGGAGTAACAGTTGCCGGTAAACATCTTGGACAACATTTCTCCTCCGTGGACCCCAAACCTTGAACGCCGCTAAGTTCCCGCCCGGCGCCGATCATCTGCGAAGGACGGAAGTCGGAAATCGGTAAGCTCAACAACTCCCTCGCCACGGCGCAGGTCTATCTGTTTCTAGAAGCAAGCAGGCGGCGGGTTGGGGGCGGCGTTGACGAGAAAGAATGCACAGCTAGTCATGTTAACGCAGCAGCTTTGCACCCGCAGCGCGCCATGCGAGTCGGATGGCTCGAGAAGGCACCTTTGTGCGCGGGCGGGCGGTATTCAGATAGTGGGAATCCCGGACAATAAGCGGTGATCCAAAATACCAACGAGTCGCCGACCTCGCCAAGTGCGCGGATCCATCACTCGCTAGCTGACACATCCGCACGTGGGTGTCACGCCGCGTGCCACGTCATGACTCAGTTTTTCCCTCCCACCATGGCTCGCTCGCACACACGCACGCACCCGCGCACTGTTTCGCTGCCGGCCCGTTCCTCCACGGCCCGGATGCGCCGAATGACACGAAGGATGGCGCCACCGCCCGCCCGTGTCGGGATGTGTGTCCTGAGGAAGCGGAGCCTCGACACTGGTATGTCGTTGTTTGTCCACTCAAACCAGTCTGCGATCATCTCGGACTGACCTCTGGCTAGTATTGTGTTCCTGCCTCGCCTTCTTGGTTTGAACAAATCCTCGACCCTCCGACACGCCGGAGACATGCCACCCCTCGATAATACATACTGCGAGACTTCCCAGCGTCACAGCTTTTGCGTCCGGCCCTGCTTCCGGCGTTATACTATGGACACTTCTATAGTCCTCGCTCGCGTAACTCATATCTCAAACCATACCGCACCTGGACTTGCTTGCCATATCTGTCGCGGTGGAACACCTTCCAAAACGACACCCAGATGCACAGCCCAGTATCGGGACTCCCTTCACCCGTGTGGAAATCACCCTGCGGCGACCAGCTTCCTTGTGCTTTCCGGGCGCGAATCCCAGTCGTATATGGCTTTTGCAGACAGATGATTCCGAATTTGCCCGAGTAGGTGGTGATGCGAGTATCGATGGCAATCGTGGAATCACACATGATGAAGAGCTGACGGTACTCAGGTCCGCGTAACACGGACCTGACGAGAGATCGGAGCAGAGGCGGCGAATCCCCTCGGCACGGAATGAAGCCGCGATTTCTCTTCCCCGTACGCGTCATCGATTAACCTTGTCGACGGAAACGTAGCCGCCAATGATTACCCCAACCTCATCTTCCTCGCTTACTTCGCCATCCAAGAGGTCTTCATTCCTCCCATGTGCTATGCCTCCTCATCGCGGACGAAGGTCTGTTCGCAGACTGCACCCACCGTCTATCTCAGGCTGTCGGCCAAATATCAATGGGGTGGACATCCTCCAGGAATCCCGGCAACGGGAACGGAAGATGCAGGGAAAGAAAGAAGCTCTATCCCTATTCTATCGTCTTTCCACGTCAAAACTTATTTGTGGTCAGCACAGTCCATACGAATCAAGTCGCCGCGGCCCTTGACGTCGGTGCCGATCGGATAACTTTCGACTCGATGGCCTGTGTCGGAAAACGAGCAAGGGTGGGCGGGTCCGGCCCGAGAGCAGAACGTCCGTTGCGTTCGGCGCAACGGGCAGGCATCGTGAGGGTAGTTGGTACGCAGCTTGCGCTCGACGCAATGGTTGCATTAAGCCTGAACGATTGCAGACGGGCGTGATCTGCCGCGTCGTTGTCCATGGCTGGTCAGCTCCATTTACTTCATCTGTTTGAGCTCCCGCATCTGACATCAGCTTCATTCAGCGTCAGCATAGTGCACCGCCCCTGTTACGAGAGCAATCTTTGTGAGATCTGGTTAGGCTAGATGTGACAGGTTGCTGACAGCGTTTCTATAAACAGGCACATCCTTTATAATGTTCGTCTGCGACGGTCATCCCGCAACTTCCCCACCGCAGATACTAAAGTCACCATCACCAATGCTCCCCTACTCATACTCGTATTCACCGCAGTCGCAGACGACGCGCGAGCGCCGTCAGTGGACCCAGGAAGAGGATGCCCTACTGCGCCAGGCCGTCGATCGCGGTAGGCACCACTTCCACGCTAAGGAAAAGTGCTAATCTGTTCTCCTAGAGGAACCAGGTAATCCAACGCCGTCCAAATGGCACGCGATCGCGCAACATGTCCCGCAGCGCACCAACAAAGACTGTCGCAAGCGGTGGTACGCAAAAATGAACTCAGACGTTGTCAAGGGCGGGTGGGCTCCGGACGAGGACGCGCGTTTACTGCAGGCGATTAACGTCTACGGTACCCGTTGGTCACTGGTGGCCTCTATGGTGCAAACAAGGAATAGCGACCGTGAGTATCTGCATTTCTATATTCATTCTTCGGCCCGAAGTATTCATTTCGCGGGAATAGAATGCGCTAAACGATGGTGCGACACGCTGAATCCCGCCATTGACCGCACGGCGTGGACATCGAGTCAGGTTAGCATTGGTGCCTTCTTACTCACGGGCCCGACGCTGACCGTGGCTTTGTAATGTCAGGATGACCTGCTGATCCAGGCCGTCGCCG
Organism: Mycena indigotica; assembly: GCF_014461135.1. Taxonomy (NCBI): domain Eukaryota; kingdom Fungi; phylum Basidiomycota; class Agaricomycetes; order Agaricales; family Mycenaceae; genus Mycena; species Mycena indigotica. The sequence continues at coordinate 4,907,023 of NW_023503007.1, read as the reverse complement.
AGTACGGCAAGGTGTGGACAAAAATTGTGCAGATGTACTTCCCAGGGCGCACGGGCCTTGCTGCGAAAAATCGGTGCGTATCAGTGCTTTCCGCTTTCCTATGATATCTATACTGATTTTGGATTAGATATAACAGCGTAACCCGCTCTGAGGGCTCGTCCTCCTCCCGCCGGCGCTCATCACCCGATTCTACGCCCAGTCCCTCGGCAGACTTAGATGCTTCAGATGCAGAGTTCGCTGAAGCCTTCATGCAAGCCTCTGTTCAGGCGGGCTACACCCGGCCCGCGCCATACCCGATCTCCAGGCCACACTCCCGACTTGCTCACGGGGACTTCCACGCTGTCAGCGGGCGCAATGCGGGCATGGCGGGATACGCGCCTAGCGAGGACTTGTTCGCGGCCCCCTCTGCCCACGGTCGCACGGCGGGATACTTCTCGTCCACATCTCCATCTCCCTCTCTGGCCCCGGCGACGGCCTACCCATCTCCGCCGACTCCACTCCCGCCACACCAGTATGGCTACAACAACGCCAGTTACGATACGCCACCGGGAGCGTTCCATCTCTCGAATGACCATCGGGCACAGGCTCGGGCGCCAGCATCACCATGGGTGCGTATCTGCCGTGGTCGTTTCCCGTCGGAACCTAATTCCTTCCAGGGCCCTTATTGACTCGACCATATGATAACCTTTAATTTCGTTATTCACGAAGGACTGCTGCTTATGCACTACTTATTTACATACTTACTTTTTGCAACGTTTATGCGTTTAGGACTTCCTTATATGTACATGTACCAACGTATAATTGTATCGCTACAACATTGGATTCCGCGTTACCCTCTTCTTGGCCAACGAACATGCAGACGGTGCTTCCTGACGAGTCTCTCCCGCACTGGATCATGGACTTGTGTGAAAAGGAGTCGATGCAATCACGCTGCGCACACGAGTACCTGGGGCCCGGGCTCCGTCGAGACATGGTCCGTGCCGGGAGGTAACAAGCATTATGTCATGCGCACTAGCACGGGCGTTGAACAACAGATGGGGCGACGCGAGCTGAATCCAATGGACTCGGATATGGTGTGCGTTATGCCAGCCTTGCGCCCACTGCCAGCGCCGACTCGCATAATTAAGCTGTTCGCGCAACATTGGCTACATTTCGTGCGCGTGGACACCTGGCAGTGACGCCGTCACTCACCTCACTGTGCCATGCGAGCGGGTGATTAGCGCTCCATTCGCAGATCGGTAATTGATTACCCATCGCACGCCACATGAATGGCGTGTTGTCGAGAACGCTCGCAACCGTCGACGGAAGGCATTGACCGCAGCTCGGACTCTTCGGCCAGCCCGCGGCCGTCGGCCCATCGGGGGTTGGCTAGGTGCGGGGCGGCAGATGGCGCCAGATACCGTTTGTGAGCATGCCTATGAATAATCCGGCATGTGATTGGTTGGATGAATGTGACAGGATTTAGTTGTTGACGTCAACGCCGTCAAACTGGTGTCGTCGTCAAGGAAATGAGCATTTGCACGACTCAGAATCAATCGGTATATGGTTTACTAGAAATGCTCAGTGCCAGTGCGTCTGAGTCAAATGGATGCGACTCAGAAGCCTAAACGGGTATACCATGAAACTGCTTAGTACGGCTCTCCGCGGACGTCCGGAGACGAATATGCTGATGGCATCGCCATCTTCGCCGTCGACCCCCAAAACACAGATTACATCATCTTGAAAATACTTTAAGTGAGGCACACACACCGACTCCGAGTAGCGCCGATCCCGCAAATCATCCCTCGCATGGCCAGCCCTGACCGGTCCCAGGGTAGCGGCTAGTTCGATGACGCGTCCCGGCGTCTGGCAAGGAAGATCTTACACCCGGGCCCTGCGTAGCATGTCAGCGCGTGTACTTAGGTCAACACCTATCAGACAGCTGCACTACTATAGTACTCAAGTCTCAAGCCGTGGTCCAAAATGATGGGTGTTTATTAGTAAAGTAAACTGGTAGAAGTTTTGTTGCTATGCACAGAGGAGTCTGAGATGACTGTTCGTCAGTTATGTAGATAAGTACCCATATTAATGCAAGAGCAGATATTTCTGGTTGACTTGAAATCTTTAAACAATGAAATTCATTAGACATCTAGAATTGAAATGGGAAATCTTCACCTATTAATCCCCCATATCCCTTGTAATTAGAATATACACTACAGTAATATTTCTATAAATGGCCCAATGCTGCAATAAATAGATTTTAAATCTCAAAATGATAATAATAATAATAATTCTAGGATATATTTGACGACTAAAACAGTAACCTATTCTGCAATATCAGCTATAAATATTATGACTCGGATAAGCTAACAGATCATTGATGCTTGCTGAAAAAAAGATAATCTCAGTTGCAAAGCACTGTAAGTGCTCCTTACATTCTATTACACAATGTCATATACCAGTGTTGGCACATATTTCCTCAAAAGAAAATTTCACAGTTCAACAGCAGAACCATCAAAGAATATATAATTATACATTGTCACAAGAATCCAAGTTCCAATCTTTACAATATCCTTTGATGCATCTTGCTTACCTTCACTGGCCAACTGGCATCTTTTGATTTGGTGTTTTGATTTAGTGTTGTTTGTGACATAATTCAAAGACTATCCTTCTACCTTTGTACTGTTGTACCACCTCCTAATTACCACCACATCAAAAACCCTTGTCCTACATTACTATTGTCAAAATTTTCCACATCCCTTGCCTACACCCCTGAAAATATTGTGTATAGACTCTAATTTCTGTAGTTCATAACCCTATACTTATGATGGGAGGTGAACATATTGAAAAGTTGATATGGCCTGCCATGTGTGTTTGAAGGCTCCAGGTATACACATATACATACCATAATTTTAAAAAAAAATCCAAAGGTTGAATTCTTGTGCTACTGTACTATTTAGATCAAGTGTCCGCCGCGTGTAACGCGTAACGGACACTGTCCGCTGGACAAGGTGTCCGGATTCCCGAAAAAGGCAAGTCCGAAAAATTTCCTTTTTCGGCCTGTTTTTGATGGGAATCCGGCCTTGAACGCGTAACGGAGACCACAAGTGTCCGCGCCGCGACCGCATGTAACGCGTAACACGGACACTTGATCTCTTGATCACATCAGTGGTCACATGATACTGATCATGGGAAAATATTGCCCTATATGGTTGTTGGCACCTTTTTGCATGAAGAGAAGCGGTACAATGGATGATTCAAGTGATGGAGTATGTGGTATACTACACCTTATATGCGTGGCCCTACTGAGGGATAGTTAGACGCCCTCTAACCCTCCTGCTCCTCCCTGCATCCCTGTCCCTAGCTGTAGAGGAGACGATTATATTTCTCTCGTCCGCTCCAGGCACTACTCCTAGTCCTCCTGGTCCTCTCCATTCCCCTGTTGACATGAGTTGGGACTGCTAGACTCGGCTAGAGTTAGAGAGGCTTTAAAGGAGGGTTGCCCGATAGTCTCTATCATGCTCTGAATTTTTCATGCAACCAATATGTCAAATACATCTAAGGATATACAAAGTAACTTTCTGTTGAATATATTTATAATATATATATATATATATTGTACAGCTGAATACAATTATACTATATGACAGAGATATTATTATGTATGTTGAAGCTTTCAATATGATGTGATTATGATATATTATGTCCTCGAAATAATATAATCATATTTGGGCAGCACTATTGACTACATCTGGGATGCAAACTTGGTAGTAGCATGTTCATATCAAAGTCATCATTGCCAGTGGACACTGGACTAATCGCAGACCACGCCACACCCTCTCAACAGACATGGATTGTTTGCTCAATAGCAATGGCAGGCGCCGGAGGCAGTGCATGTCAATTTGCCATAGTCACGCATCAGATCGGGAGAAGCTATGTCATTGTACTAGTACCCGTCAGACCTCCAGTCGCCAACCACAACCCTCCTGGAGCCTGCTCCTCATCTCGGTGCTGACCGCCGCTTTCCATATCATCTGCATGGCAGCGCTCCCAACAGCGTCCAGTGCCCCGTTGTCTAACCTACCCCAAAAGCAGATTCCACACCAGCGCAAGTTTGCGTCGCTCCCGCCTATTGTCACCCTCCCGACCCCCGGCTCTAGTATGTCTTCCGCCGGCGACCAGGTGCGCGTCCGTCACAAACAGATTCGTTATGAACGCTGACGTGTTGCACAGCAGCCCAGCCGGAGCGCTGTCAACACCCCGCCCGCGTCTACCCCGCGCACACCGCAGCTCCCCCAGCCCAGTGCATACGTGCCGAAGTGTTACTACCCGCAGCCGCCGGACCTCAACCCGTACTCGCACTACCTGCCGGAACAGGAACCGAGCTACACGATGCCCGACGCGCTGCCCGGCCCAGGCTCCGGCGCGTGGCCGCCCGGCATACAGGTAGCGCACACCGACCACGCGGCGAGCAAGGTCTCTACTCACCTGCACCGCCGCTGCTTCAACTGCTGCACAACGGAGCCGCCTTCGTGGCGCCGCAGCATCCTCTCCCCGGGCAAGGTCGTCTGCAACAAGTGCGGCCTCTATGAGCGCATGCACTCCCGCCCCCGCCCCGTGCGGCTTTCCCGCAAGCGCCGACTCATCGTGGAGAGCTCGCTGCCGCATGGCTCCGGCCTGACTGCTCCTCGCCGAAGGGCACCCCCGGGTGCGCCGTACCCACCGCCAAACTACCATCCCCGGATGGCGGACCCCGCGCCGACTGCCGTAGTCACTCCGCTTGTGCCGACAACATCCGCGGCCCCCAGTCCCGCCACTACCGACGACAAAATGGACGGCGATGAGAGTGCGAAGGATACCTCCATTTCCTAACTTATACATATTATATTGTAAGTATTGTCTGTCTGTTTGGATGTCTCATTCTTTTATTTAGTACTGTTATCTGCTATCTTATATGTTGGGAATCAAGCCATGAGCAGAGGGAGCCAACCAATAGGGTTAATGGTGGGAGAAACAGGAGAAGAAAGACTGTTTATGACAATGTAACTATGACAGGTATATAGAGGAATCAGTACAGGGGTAATGTACTGTAGACATCCTACACCCATTGCCCCTTTAACTAACAATACACATACAGTCAAAGGAAAATTACATTCACAGCATGATTCACAAATTGCATAGTGTGTATTATCATGTCTGTTACTTATATGTTGTGTGAATCTATGTGCCTATTTGGAGGAGCTTTGGTAAATCGGGCCCGACCAGATTAGGCCCGCACGCCTAATCAGGAAATACTGCACATGCCCACAAAATACGGCACATTGCTCAAAAGACTGCACTCTGCATCCCAAAATGCTGCACTATTTGTGCCGCTCAGCTTGCAGTCCAACAAGTTCAGTTCGCAAATGAGAGTTGATTTGAGTGTACCGTACTGTGTACAACTCTAATTATGCATGTCTACGCCTACAGTATTATCTAAGTCACAGCCGCCGCAAACGCGGCTCCCAAGACTTCCAAGATGTTTAGTGCATTCTAACTGACCGCGTTGGTCAAAAACAATTGCATTTAGTGGAAGGACACACCTCGAAGCGCCATTGTGCAGAATCACCGGCTGCGGACCAGTCCCCGGCCAGGGCGCAACTATATACTGGTTGTCTGTAACTGCCAATGTAGAGCGCAGAAGACTATGTGCGATGGTGAGGATCGGTTGGAGTATCTGAGGGGGTGTTGGTCGGATGCACTTCGGATGTGTTCGGAAGGTCTGAAGGAGGTCAAAGTGGGGGTTTCCCTGACAATTGCATACAATTTTTTTTTGGTATAAAAATATATAATATTATCTAATTAGGCAACTCTTGGAGCTGGAAAACATCAGAAATTGTCACGGATAAGACCCGGCCCGTCCGCTCTGGCGCTGGTGTCGGGCCATTGCAGGCCCGTAGCACGCAGCACGTGACGACGGGGAACATGCGCCCCAGTAGGAGGAACGCACACGTGGGAAGCACGTGACCGAGAACGACATGTCGAGCCGTCGCCGAGCCCAACTCGACACAAGGGGACTGGGGAGGAGTGCTAGGAGCTTAGGAGTAGCGCCTGGCCTGCAAGGGATGTACGATCGTCCCCTCTGCGGCCAGGAACGAGGGCGAGGAGGAGCAGGGGAGGCCAGGGTGTCCGATCACCCCTCTTTGCGGGCCTGCATATATAAGACGCGATAGTGTACCCTGTACTCTATCGCTTAGATCGTCTGAAGAACTACCTTATGGTGCCGCCAGGCTTGTCACATCCACTTTTGGACAAGGCGATGAGCTCAACACCTGATGTAGAGAAAGCTTATTCCTCTTATGAAAGTTATTGTATTAGACCTACAAACAACTCTGTTAGAGGGTTTGCCCTCAAACCTACAGGGTAAAATTTTGAGGCTTGCCAATAATTTTGTCTGCCCTGGGATTGAGCGGCTTAGTCAGCCATTAGTCAGCTGTCCCGATTTGGAGGTGACAAGCCCGGCGGCACCATACTCCGTGCAAGGAGGCGTTATCGACTCATCGGGCCCGACACGACCCGATTCAAACCTTCGACCACCGATAGCGACAAGGGACCGAGTTCACGGGCCCTTTCGGTTTCAATCTACCCCGCCCGCCATACTTGCGGGCCCGACTATCCGTCTGTTCTGTTCCGGGCGTGCGTTCTTAGGAGAGATCCTTGCACGGCCCGACCCGCAGTCTGACAGAAATTAACATTCTTGGACTTCGATTTGGTAAAATCTGTGTGACATGTGAAAAAACTTCATATAATAGTGGCACCGTGATGCAGGTGACACATGATATCCAACAGAGTAGAATGCTACTATACTAACATTAAAACATTAAGCAATAATCTCATCTATAGTATTGGAAAATATTTAGAGACTGATTTTTGTATCTGAACTTTATGGTTCAGCAGGCCTGTGACCCGTGATAGTTTGGCTGAAATTAGTAATTCAGCCGCAGGCCTCTTTCATGTGACATAGTACCCAATTAGAGACTCCGGTGCACCATAGGCACAAAAACCTTAGCAAATTTCCAAATTGGGCTGCTTTGGGACTGAAAAAAAAAAAAAAGCTATGAGGTGGAATATATTGGTCAAAAAATTCAATCTGACTGTGAATTTGTCATCTTGCCTGCACAATCACCGATCCATCTACGCCCTCCCCATGGTCGCCCTGGGACCTCACCTGTGACGCTGCCCAAGCCTTCTGTGCCCGACAGCGGCAGCTACGGACAAGCAGTATATAGTCAGCTCCCTAGCAGGCGGACCCTCGGAGTTTCTTCTCTTTAGATCCTCCTCTCTTTGGATCCTCCCCTGCTAGGACCTTGATCTCAGGCCTCCGGGGTTGCCCTTACAGAATTGAATTAAATAGGTCAATAGTTTATAATTCTCAGTGTCACAAATTGGTGTTTTGCCCGGTGCTGTGCAGAACAGAGGGGGCTTCTACTATAGTCAACAAGCCAGTAGCTGCCTGACACAAATAAACACAAGACCAACCAGATCGGAGCAGAGTCACAGCGGTCAAGAACTGCAACTGGAGTGAAGTCTAGTTGAAGGACAAGCCTCATGCCGACAACAACAAGGGAAACTGTCAATCCTCTCCAACGGTTTCTTCTCTTCGGATCCTGCCCTGCTAGGTCAGCTTCATTTGTATTTGCTTACCAATGTTCATGCTTTGGATCCTCCCCTGTAATGTCTGGATCAAAGAAGGTGACGAGTGGAAGGCGGCTTTCTGGACCAAGGCCTGTTTGAGCCCTTGGTGATGTATTTCGGCCTGAGAAACCCCCCCTGAGACGTTCCAAACAATGATGAATGACATTTTCCAGGGCCTCATCCTTTCTGGAGACGTTATGATCTACCTCAAAGACATCTTGATCCCCCATTCCAACCTTCGGAAACACTGGCAGATCGTTCAGGAGGTCTTATGGCAACTCTGAGAGGACAAGTTGTACCTTCGAGTGGAGAAGTGCGACTTTGAAAAATTGTCAAGCAAGTACCTCAGAGTCAACTATGTTAAACTGGACCCTGTCAAGGTCACAGGCGTTTCCGCTTAGCCAACTCTGGAAAACAAGAAGGATATTCCGCAGTTCCTTGAGTTCACTGATTCTACCGCAGGTTCATTCAGGACCTCTCGGCCCTCGCATGACCGCTCTTTGTGGCTCACCAAGAAGGACCAGCAGTGGACATGGGGCAATGCAGAGGCCTCCACATTTCAAGCGATCAAGGACGCAATCACCTCGGAACTGGTATTGGCGATACACATCGCGATACTGACATGTAGTGTTCTGCAGGGCCGGGCTACCTGGGCCCGGCCCTGTTTTGGGCCGGGCTTTCAGGGCTTGGGCCGGTCGACACCCCAGGCCCGAGCCCTGAGCCCGGCCCAGCCCTGCCAAGCCCAGGGCTCGGGCTTAGGCCCTGTCTGACAGCAAGGCATGTTTGTTTGGTCAATATACCTATGCAATGGTTGTAAAATCATGCTATACTAACTAGTTTACCCACTGGTGAGTTACTGACACCATGTTGAGCCATTGGACAGCCCAGGCCAAGCGAAACCAGCACAGATGATGCGCCATCACGCGCATCAACACACCGGTGGGCAGGAATCCGATGGACACTGCAGTCGGCAGGTGGCGATTGATCAATATTGATCCATGCAAACGCCGTCCCGGCCTGTCCAGAGGTCATTACCAAGCACCGATGTGACAGAAAGTCACATCAACCGTGCTTGCCGAGGCACCGGGCCTGACAGGGCCGAAGCCCCGGGCTCAGGGCTTGCCAACTGCTGAGCCCAAGCCCTGAGCCCTGCCAGGCCCGGTGCAGGGCTCGGGCTGGGCCGGGCTCCGGAGGGCCGGGCTGGGCCGGGCCTCAGGGCTTAAGCCCGGCCCTGCAGAACACTACTGACATGTAGCTGATAAGAATCTTGAACCCCTTGCATGTCTCAATGCAATAAAACTGAAGTTGCCCAAGCTACATCTCAATTCAATAGCATCAGCAAGTGGTGGACATGAATCTTTGTGTCATACTATTATGTACCACACTACATGCAAAGTTGTTTTACTGCCTTTGGAAAGCCTGTTTTCAATGTGAGGGAGTGCTATTACTTATTCTCATGACCAGCTGGCAGCATGCCCAAATGATTTGAAATTTTGTGGGCAGGTCGTTGAGATAATCTAGTATTACTATCCTGTATTGTAGAGGAAGACTATAAACAGCGGCTATGTAATACAATAGTATTTTACTCAGTTTACATGTCATGTGTCACACTGCTGATATTATTATTTTTTTCTATTTTTGCAGATTATACCGATTTAAGCAACAAGACGTCCCAAAACAGGCACAGAAACAATTCGAATTGAAATTTTTGTACTGAATGTCATACAGAAATGATATTCAAATTGAGTCAAATCTTATGATACAGTAATCATGCTGTTTGTTTTGATGCTGGGTTAACCAATATAATGCATCAATTGTTACTCAAAAATTAAAAAAACTTGGAAAATCATACTATAGTCTGGCCATAAGAGACAATCATAATATAGGTGAGATCCAATATTAATATATGTCAAAATTCATGTTTACCGGGATTGTGCTAGAGTTAATACCAGGTAAGAGCTTAACCTTGTGACACAGAGCATTTGGCAAGGCATAGAAGTGGGCCAGGTTTCGCTTCATCAGTTTCAAATGCTTGTCACTCACTCTAGTCAGAGCCTGCAAGCCCTGAGTCGAAAACATGTGAAATGGTGTATACTCTGGTTCATCAAGCGACTCAGTATTTACACATGCTGCAACACAATATGTAAATCAGCCCTAGCCTGACACACTGCAGGAGTTCGGGAATAAACGGCACCCTATTCGATCAATTATACACTTAAAATCCATGCACCAAAAAAGAAGTTTTTTTATGCCTCTATTTGCGCCCGAAAAAGATTGTTCCAAATTTGCCTGCTTATATAAGAAATAGATACTATAAACGGACTCAGTTTTGTCACCCACTTTGGGGGCAGATCAAACACCCTTTTGAGACCAGCTTTTGCATCAAAATGGGGACCAAAAAATATGGTCCAGGGCCCTGATATATATTATATAAGTGAATATACATAAATATTTTTGGTTCTTGTTTTGATACAAAAGTTGGTCTAGAAAAGGCTGTTTGATCTGCCTCAGAACCGGTTGACAAAACTGAGTCTGTTTATAGCATCTATTTCTCATATAAGCAGGCAAATTTGGAATAATTTTTTTTTGGGTGCAAATAGAGGTATTAAAAAATTTATTTGTTTTGGTACATTGATTTTAGGTGTATAATGAATCGAAACGGGCACTGTTTATTCCCAAACTCCCCCAGTGACAGGGCCGCACGATGTTCTAGCCGTTCAGGTGGACGAGATTATAATCCAGGGCAGCGGCGAACAAGAATGTAGCCTCTAGCACCGGCAGCGAACGGCATGCTAAGACCAAAGAATCCATATCCAGATTTATTGATCTGCGGGTTTCAGGTCTGGAAACGCTTCTCCCAGTGCTTCTGCCCATGCACCGTAGATCGTTTCGTTCTGCTTCCGCATGCCAATTGCCTGTTCGATATGCACAAATTCCCCGAGGGCATTCTCTGCGCTCGCCGTCTGCACACACACGCTGGCCGCCTCCACCCCATTGACCAGTCGGCCGAATACGTTGTCCGTTGCCACAAGCGCGCAAGGGCTATCGGAAGGAAGCGAGAACGTCAAGTTCCCTCCGTTGATATGCGCAAAGGCGGAGATAAGCCGTTGTTTCAGCCGCTTCACCGGCCGGTCGGCGGAAGAGGTATACCATGCCAACGAGGAGTTATCCCGGCCTGAACAAGAGACAATCAGAGTCATCAACAAAAAACGATGGGACATGGCCACCTAGACCGCTCGAGAGAAACACTGTGTCGCTGGGGCAGGTGCTTGAGGATTTTCCGTGTAGTTGGATGAAGGCGCATGTCGAAGATGGGCAGCTGCTGTGGGTGTATTGCCAATCACGTATAGCGACGTTGCCTGCAAAGAATGGCTCGCTCTGTCTTGTAGTCAAGCGTAACGAAATCAGCTTCATAAAAACCACGCACGTTATCATGGGCGGGGTCCGTTTTATAGTACACGGAACTGCCCTTGGAGACCACACAATCCGTCGGCACTGAATACGACATCCGCTGCCGGCCAGGGATGAGTAGGCTGCGCGCTGAGACGGCCTGAAAGAGCGCAGCGGCCTGTTCTGGCGTGTAGAGATCATACTGAGGATGGGGTGCAGACAGATGAAGGTCCCGCTTCACGGCAAGCGCGGTGGCTGGTACCGCAAAAATGCCCCAGCCCTTCTCATATACACCGTCGAGCGAGTATCTTTCCGCGAGTATGCAGAATGACTGGGAACTGCGGGAGTCGGTGAAGAGCGAGACAGAGTACAGATCGGAGATGGATGGGGAGATGACAATAGATGAACAGTTTCCGTCGACGGAGAGGAGCGCCTTGATAGCCCCAGCCCAGGCGGCCAGCTGGTCCGACGACGGCTGGGCTACCGCATAGGTTTCGGGAGTGTAGAACGCTGGGGGGACGGTGTACGCGTCGAAGCAAGCAATGACTTCCTGGAAGGTGGCGCCGTTGGTGATGCAGGGAATGGGAGTGGGCTGAGCCGGGTGCGAGAAGGGGGGAAAGAGAAGGGGCGCCAACCACGCCGGCGGCGACGTCTGCAGCCAAAGCATGCGCGACCAGATAGGCAATGAGCCAGTTGCTAGTGAGAGTGTCCCTCTCAGCCAACGCAATGAAGGTCCGCCAAAAGCTCACTTGTGGTTGTTGACGACCACGTCAGAAGCATGTCACACCGTCACGCAATATCATGTGACGATGACGTGGCTCTCCCACGCCCTGTCACTTGGTTTTCGCCATGACGGACCTCCAGCCACGGCTCCCGCCCGAACTCGAACGACAAATATTCGCGATGGCGGCGGCTCTTTATCCATCGATAACTGTCCCGCTGCTCCTGGTTGCCCGCCGTGTGCTGATTTGGTAACTCTTCGTTGCTTGCTGACACACACCGACCGCTAAATGCTTCTCGTCCAGGATTGAGCCCACGTTATATGCTTCCCCGATACTGGAGGAGAAGTCTCACCTGGATGCCTTTTTGCGCATAGTCGCGCGCAATCCTGAAATGGCGCGCGGTACTGTGCGACAAGTCATTCTCCCTTGTACTCCGGGAACAACGGCGGCTCAGGATGCCCTTCGAACCGCGCTGAGTGCTTGTAAAAGACTCGATAGACTGGCCGTCGGCTCCTGTATATGGTCTGCCGCGCTTCTAGCCGACCTTTCCGCCGCTGGCATCCGCCTCACGCGCTTTGCCGGCCACGTCACCGGCCACGTCACCGGCCACGGCACCGCTGGCGCTGCGCCCTTCTCGAGCTTACGGCTCCTGTTCGGCGCGGTGACACATCTCGAAGTATTTGACGAGCTGCGCGATGCGACTCCGCTGCTCACTGCTCTCCCCTGTCTCACGCACATCGCTATAAGCATGCCCTCAATCGACGGCCAACGGGCAGTAAACGACATAATGCGATCGCTGCCGCATCTGCAGGTGTTTTGCATCGTATGGAGCATCAACAGGTGGTCCACGCGTCGCAAATCCACGTCCCAGTTCGTATTCACAGACGCGCGGGTCGTTATGTGTCTCTATGAAGAGTGGTTCGATGCAATCGTGGACGGGCCCAGCTATTGGGAGCTCGCGGAAGGTCATGTTGCCAAAAAGGTCCGGCGCGAGATTCCGGGTGAGGTGTTGTGATTTACAACACATAATGGTCTTACTCGTTTTCAGATGATGAATCCTGGGCGAGCGTTGAATAGCGGATGTATACCTTGGGCTGTGTGGGTCCCGTCGCAGCATCAATATCAGTATTGATCATCTCCCGAGCCTGTAGTGCCACTCCTCATGTCGCCTGCACCCGAGCTACCGCCCGAGCTTTGGCTCAAGATAACCGCACAACTTCCCCGCTGGGCAGCCGCACTCTCTAGCGTGTCCTCCACTTCTCGTCTTCTCGACTCTATTGTAGAACCACATTCATGCTCAGCTTATAACTATATCAGAAGTCTCCCTAGTGTCCATTGAGCTTATTATAATCATATGCAACATCCATTGAAGAACTCGCAGTGCCGCGGCGCTGGGCGGAGGCGCACCCGACGTCGCACAGATCGACCCCGGCGCATGCAGTGATTCGAATGAAAGGCGTTACGAGACTTTTTTGAATTTTTTAGAGCGGTAGACTAAGCATTCGGGATACATACACAAACAAACAGTTCTACGATACGACAGCAGACAACAGCGCTAGACGAAACAGAGAGGGCAGGCAATACAAGAGGTATATAGATAAGGGTTTCTAAGCAGCGGCAGGGGCGTCCTTCTTGCCGTCGTCGCCGTCCTTTTTCTCCTCGGCGGGGGCCGGAGCGGGGACCGGAGCGGCGGGTGTGGCAGGCGCAGGCGGGGCGGACACGGAGGTCGGCGCGGGGGCGGGTGTCCCGGCGGGCGGCGCATCAGCCGGCGGGGGATAGTAGTTGGGCGGTGGGTACGGCGCGCCCGCCGGGGCCGGCGCCCGCGCCGCACTTCCCGGGGACGTCGACCCGGGGGCCGGCGGGAGCGAGCTCGTCGCGAGCGGGCCGCGCTTGTGGGGGAACTGCTCGGGGCGCGGGCGCGAGTGCGTGCGCTCGAACAGCCCGCACTTGTTGCAGAGGACCTTGCCGGGCGAGAGGTTGCTGCGGCGCCACGTGCTCGTGTCGGTCGTGCAGCAGTTGAAGCAGCGGCGGCGCACGCGGTCGGAGAGCTTCGTCGCGGCGTCGTCCGTGTGGATGACCTGCACGCCGGGCGGCGCGCCGGGGGCCGGGCCGGCGGAGAGGCTCTGCGGGCCGGGGCCGGGCGGGGGCAGGTGCTGCGCGTGCACGGGGAGCGGGTAGGGCATGGCGTAGCCGGGGTGCTGGTGCATCGCGTAGTGCGCGTAGGGGTGGCTCGGGTCCGGCGGCGGCGGGTAGCCCTGGACGCCCGGCGGCGGCGGGTAGTAGTAGCGCGGGTCGTACGGGTAGGCGCCGGGCGGGGGTGGCGGGGGGCCTGCGGGGTGCCCGGGTTGGACGCGGGCGGGGTGTTGGCAGCGCTGGGACGCTGTGTGACGTCTTAGCGGCGAGTATAAAGACATTGTGACGGACGCACCTGGTCGGCGGCGGAGGACATGCTGGAGCTGGGGCTGGGGAGGGTGGCGATCGGCGGGGGCGATATGGGCTTGCGCTGGCTATGCGGTGGGGGCGGGTACGAGGACGGGGCAGACGCGGTTGTGGGCGCTGACATGTACCAGTGGCGGGGATAAAACTTGTGCTCCTCCTATGCGGATCAGCGGGCGTTGGCGGGCGACGGGCGGGGGCGCCAAGCACAGCGGGGTGGCGAGCGGGGCGAGGGAGGGGGGCAGGAAGCGGTCGCAAAATGCCCCCGCCACGGCGATTATATACTATCAACACCCACGGCACCGCGACCCGCTGTCCCGGGTCCGCTCGTGGCATCGGTGATGATTCGCTGATAGATGTCATCGCGTGATCTTCTGATTGGAACACGCAACACCGAATCTATTGTTACCAACGGGCGTCGGCGTTCCGGGGGCCGGCGCCCTTTTCTCCTCCCTCCCTCCTCGCCTCGCCTCGCTCTCTAGCCCCCCGGGCGCTAAACACCCGGGGGCCACCAGCCTCCCCAGGCAAGCGTGCGGGCGCAGGCAGGGCCAGCGGGCGACGGGCGCCCAGTGAGCGACTGACTGAATGATGCACAGCATTGATATCACCGTTCTCCCGTCTGATCCCAGGCGCGCCCATTGGCTCCCGCTGCTCTGGTTCCCTAGTCCAACGCGTGGCCCGGCGCCTGCTATTCCCGGACAAGGGCATGCTGGCATCCCTCCTGCGCTAGCGATCGTGCAGCGCCAAGCACGCTCCAGCGGCGCGGAGATCAAAGGCGCACAACCCCGTCCCACCGCGCAGATAAGCCGGGGGCTTCCCACGTCATCCCCGCGCCGGGCCCGGCACGCCGCGTGGTGCATCACGCGAACACGGTGAACAGTTCACGCGAACACGATAAACAGTTCTCGCGCTGCCAGCACGCCGCGCCAGAAGCGCCTGCCGCGATCCGCTATCACGCGGCCTCCCAGGACGCTGATTGGCCATCGATGGCGTCTTGATTGGCCATCGAGGCGATGAGTCAGCGCTCCGTGGTCAGCGGCGCTGTGTCCGGCGGGCCGGGCCGGCGGTCCTGGCTACGAGCTGCGACAGCGGTATGCGCGGGCACGGAGATATAGAGAGAGAGCAAAAAACAGGAGACCTCTATCAAACTGTCAGGGCCGATGCCCGGGACGAACGGGTAACTGGCAAGTTTATGGTCGGCTTCCACTTGTGGGGCAGGGTGATCAACTTCCACCTGTGTGGCGGGGCTATTGGAGATCCTGGTGCCACTCACTGGCCTATAGCTGGGTTAGAACAGTGCAGCATTCAAGTCATTAGTCACAGTATGTTTAAAAAATAAACAATAAAAGAAGTCTGCACCAGACACTATAGCTAATGTCCGCACCAAATGGGCAACTGCCAACTTTAGATAAGAATATATGACAGGGAGCAGGCAATTCAGTCAGCTTGTACAAGTATAGAGCAGGTTCCCCGAGGAAGTATGATTAGGTCACAGGTATTCAAGCGAGAAGTCGGGATTGAGAAACATATGTGGTCCTAGCTGTCAATACATTCGAATATATTGCTTGGAAAGCAGCAACTCACTAGGTGATAAGCCTCCAAAAGGTCATTCTGAGCAATAGTTTTACAATTATGCTTATGCTCCTTCCATTGCACATAGTCTCTATACAGCAGTATATCTATACGCACGGAGCAAGCTTCGAAGTTGTCCAAGATGTTCTTATCCTTGAACTCCTCTGTCAGGGGAACCCCTGCTTCAGCCTCCTTCGGACCGTCCAAGCGCATCCAAGGCACATCCGACCGGCGCCCCCTCGGACGCTCCGACCCACCCCGACCATTGTCCACGGCCTCCTTCGCCCGCACAATCACCGATCCGTCAAGACCCTCCCAATGATCACCTTGGGACAGAGCCTGCGATGCCGCTCAGGCCTTCTGCGCTCTACGTTGGCAGTTACGGACGACCAGTATATAGTTGGCGCCCTAGCAGGCGGACCTTTAAAGTTTCTTCTCTTTGGATCCTCCCCTGCTAGGTCGGTCCCTCCGTGTATCTCCGTAGCTTTTATTCACGCTTTGGATCCTCCCCTGCTAGGCTTTCGTCGGAGTCTCCAGGGTTGCCCTTACAGCAGAAGAAACTCTCTACGGGATTAACCGGTCAAGATTGCCAGGTTTGGTGCTGACTCAGGCTCGGAGTACGAGTCCGTACCCCCCCTCGTCACCGCCCCTGCCACTTGACCCCTCCTCCTCTGCTCTTGTCGTCTTTACGCCCGCTATGTCTACCGGAGCTGCTCCAGACGCTGACGCGCATGGACGCACTTGAGGCAAAACTAGACAACCTCACCAATATCCTCACCCACCTTGCTTCCCAGGCTTCCGCTGCCGCACCACCTCCGGCAGCTCCCGAACCGCCTTGGCATCTCCGAATGCCCCCGACGGGATGCGTTATTTGGTGACATTACTGTCGCCTCAAAACTGGTCTTACGACCAAACCCCCCCGTTTGCGTTTAACGGAGATCGCAAACGCGGCCGCGCCTTTCCTATACGCGGTCAAAACCTACGCTCGGCTTGCCCCAGAGGCCTTCGTAGTTAACGGAGAGCCGAGCGAAGAAAAGGCCGTCCCGCTACGCCATGTCCTATATGGCGGAGGGACCTGCTCAGCAATGGGCAGAGCGTCATGGGAGCAAAAACCCCTTCCCCTTCCCTCGGTGGAGCCAGTTCCTCTCCGAGTTTCGCCTTCGGTTCGTCGAGGAGAACGAACAGGACCTCGCGCCGCTAAGTTGGAAAGCGCGGGTTATCACATGGGAACGCGGGATGTCTACGGATATACCGACGACTTCGAGGACTTGATGGACCTCGCTGGCTTCAAGACGCGTTGGTTAAGGTAACCAAGTACCGCCACGGACTTGACCCCTTGATCAACAACGGCATCACCTCTTCGAACGACCCCCCAGACCTCCGTGACTATCTGGGCTGGCGCACTCGGGCTTTCCGACAATATGAAGCCCTGGTGCGAGCGAAGCTCATTAAGGGAACGGCTACCCCGCGGACCACTTCGGGAGCTCCGCGCGGCGCCTTCCCCATCACTCTTTCGGCAACTCCGTTCCCCATCCGCCCGGTGGCCCCGCCTGTGCCACCCGCGGCCCGCGCCCCCGTCCCGGTACCTCCGGCTCCCGTCCCTATGGAGCTGGATCGTACTAGGGCTCGGGGTGCCCCTCGTCGAGCCTGCTTCAGATGCGGCGACCCCAAACCATTTGGCTCGGGACTGTCCGCTCCCCGCCGACGTCCGCCATGTGGACATCCTCGACGAGGTAATCCAGCAACTTGGCGATGAGATGCTGGGAGAGCTGCTTGCGCGGTTGTCCGATACTGCGGCCTTAGCGGAGGCGCATTCGGAGGCTCCGGCAGAGGATTTTGCCCCCGCGACGAGTGACTGGTGTGCCCTCGTTCGCGTCCATAAATCGTTTCACTTGTTTGTATGATGAATCAACTCCCTTGCCCTACAACGAGCCCGAAACGAAAGACGCACCCTCTGCCCCCTCCGAAGCCCCCCGTTCGGATTCGCCGACTTGCCTGGGAGAAAACGCTACCTGGCAGTTATACCATCTCTGCCGCTCCTGGCGTTAACTCGCTGCACCTCCCCCTTGAACTTGAGTCCACTGCGAACGCGCTCAAGCTCTCCCTCTCGGGTCTGGTCGACTGCGGAGCTACTTCGGACTTTATCGACACAGAATATGTCAACCGGAATAATGTGCCAGTCCGAAATCTCTCAGTACCCATCCCGGTCTACAACGTCGACAGCACCCCCAATGATGCTGGGTCTATTCGCCAAATCGCGGACCTCGTTCTACGGTACAACGGACACTCTGAACGCGTTCAGCTGGCTGTAACCCACCTTGGGAAACAGGACCTGATACTCGGATACTCCTGGCTCAAAAAGCATAACCCCGAGATCAACTGGGAAACAAAGGAGGTGAAAATGAGTCGTTGCCCCCGCAGCTGCTCTACCTGCCGTGACGAAGAGCGGACCGAACGCGCTGAGGTTCGGCGGCTCCGACTCCTTAAATCACGACTACTTGCGGGCGCCTTCCCCACTGTTTGCGCTATCGACATCGCTGGCCCAGATGATGCTGACGACGAGCTCGGAGCTGCTTCGGACCCTCCGGAGCCCTCACCAGATCTCGACGGCGACGAGCATCTTGAAGACGGCGACCGCATCTTCTACACCTCCTTTCGCCCAGTTGAGGAGATCCGCGCTGGCAGTACAGTGTCCCAACGCCTTGCAGAGGCCTTCGCCCGTAACTCGGCCCCTCCGCCTCGGAGATCCCGGACTGGGCCAAGGAGTTCCAAGACGTCTTCGACAAGGAGTCCTTTGACACGTTACCAGAACGAAGGGCTTGGGACCACGCTATCGAACTCGTCCCCGACGTGAAGCCCGCTAACTGCAAGGTGTATCCGATCTCTCCCCTCGAACAGCGCGAACTTGACGAGTTCATCGAGGAAGGACTTGCCACAGGCCGTATTCGCCCTTCGAAATCTCCGATGGCCTCCCCCGTCTTCTTCGTTAAGAAAAAGGACGGAGGGCTTCGGTTTGTCCAGGACTACCGCGCCCTCAACGCAATGACGATTAAGAACCGGTACCCCCTTCCGTTGATTAACGACCTTATCAACAGGCTCAAGGGCGCTCGTTACTTCACCAAACTCGACGTTCGCTGGGGTTTTAATAACGTCCGGATTAAAGAAGGAGACGAGTGGAAGGCGGCCTTTCGGACTAACCGAGGGTTGTTCGAACCTTTGGTGATGTATTTCGGCCTGACAAACTCCCCGCGACGTTCCAAACGATGATGAATGACATTTTCCAGGATCTCATTCTTTCAGGCGACGTTATGATCTACCTCGACGACATCCTTATCGCACATTCGGACCTCCGCAAAGCACCGCGAGATCGTCCGGGAGGTCCTTCGGCGGCTCGAATGCACAAGTTGTACCTTCGCAAGGAAAAGTGCGACTTAGGAAATCGTCAATCGAGTACTTGGGGGTCATTATCTCGCACAACCATGTCGAAATGGACCCCGTTAAGGTCGCCGGAGTCTCCGCATGGCCTCCGCCCGAAAACAAGAAGGACGTTCAGCAGTTCCTGGGGTTTGCTAATTTCTACCGCAGGTTCATTCGGGATTTCTCGGCCCTAGCGCAACCTCTCTTTGCGCTCACCAAGAAAGACCAGAAATGGACCTGGGGAGACGCCAGGCCGCCGCCTTTCAAGCCATCAAGGACGCGGTCGTATCAGAACCTGTCTTAGCGATCCCGGACGACTCTCGGCCTTTCCGACTTGAAGCAGACAGCTCAGATTATGCGATGGGGGCGGTTCTTTCACAACAATCCGCCCCGGACGGGAAGTGGCACCCTGTAGCGTTCTATTCCAAAAAGCTTAAATGATGTCCAGCGCAACTACGAGATTCACGACAAGGAGATGCTCGCGATCATCCGCGCACTCGAGGAGTATCGGCATTTCCTCGAGGGCGCCGCGCATCCGGTTGAGATCTGGACTGACCATAAGAACTTGGAATACTTCCGAAAGGCGCAACACCTTAATCGTCGGCAAGCCCGATGGTCGTTGTACCTTTCCAGGTTTGACTTTACGCTGCACCACGTCCCAGGTCGCCAGATGGGCCGTCCCGATGCTCTCTCCCGCCGGCCTGACCACGGTATCTCTGACGACAACTTGGATGTCACCCTCTTACGCCCCGAGCTGTTCCACGTTCGCGCGCTTGAGGCCGTCACTGTCTCTGGGCCTGGCTCCGAACTTGTCCGCGACATCAAGGAAGCGCTATCCGGTGAGCCTGACCTAGAGGAACCCGTCGCACTTGCGGCTCGGCAACTCTTGAAGGTCCGAGGTCAAGCTCGGGGCCCCCGCTCATCGCGTTCGGACGAGTGGGCCGTCTCAAGCGACCTCCTGTACTTCCGCGGCAAGGTCGTAGTCCCCAAAGACAAAGACCTGAGGAGGCGCATTATAGAGCTCTGCCACGACACGCGTGTCGCCGGACATGCCGGGCGGTTCAAGACCCTGGAGTTGGTTTCGCGCAACTACTGGTGGCCACAGATGTCCCGCCATATCGGACGCTACGTCGCGACCTGCGACTTATGCTGTCGTCACGGCCCTCCGAAGGCTTCCGCACGGGGAGCTACATCCAACCGAAGTCCCCCCCGAGCGCTGGCACACCGTCACTGTGGACTTCATCGTCGAGCTCCCCGAGGCCCATGGGTATGACGCGGTTATGGTAGTGGTTGACGCCCTCGGGAAACGCGCTCACTTCACCGAATGCCATACGACAATAGACGCGGTCGGAGCTGCCCGCTTGTACTATCGGAACGTCTGGAGACACCACGGAACCCCGAGAAGTACATTTCGGACCGCGGTTCGCAGTTCATCGCTGACTTTACGCGCGAACTCTGGCGCTTAATTGGTGTCAAGCCGGCTACCTCTACGGCTTACCACCCGCAGACCGACGGACAAACCAAACGCGTTAACCAGGAACTCGAGCAGTACATCCGAATCTTCACCAACTACCAACAAGACGACTGGGACGAGCTTATCCCTGCCGCTGAGTTCGCCTATAACAACCACGTTCACTCCTCCACTCAACAGGTACCCTTTATGACGGACACTGGCCGGCTCCCCCGAATGGGTTTCGAGCCGGGCACCCGCTCAGAGTTGGAGTCAGTGAACGAGTTTCGCGATCGGATAGCGAACGGCGTCTCCCGAGGCGAAGGCCGCGCTCGTCAAAGCCAAAGACGAGTATAAACGGTACTACGATCGGAGACGATCGGACGCTCCGAATATTCAAGTTGGTGATAAGGTTTGGTTAGATGCCTCTGACATCAGAACAACTCGGCCCTCCGAGAAGTTCTCCCACAAGCGCCTCGGACCGTTCAAGGTGCTCGCAGAGGTTAGCAAAGGTGCCTACAAGCTCGACCTCCCCCCGCGTTACTCCAAGCTCCACCCCGTCTTCCCCGTTGTTAAACTCGAGGCTCGCTCAGGACGACCCCTTCAATGGACGACCCGGCTACGACGAACCGCCCCCGAACTAGAGGACGGAGTCCCCGAATGGGAAGTCGAGGAAATCTTGGATGCCAGGATAAGGTATAAGCGTCTTAACTACTTCGTCAGGTGGAAAGGCTACGATGCTTCACACGACTCGTGGGTTCGGTTCGACCGTGTCTTCGCGCCAGACAAAATTGCGGACTTCTATCGGAGGTACCCAGGTAAACCACGGCACATCGCCTCAGCGACCTTCGACTCCTTGCCCTTCCGAACTATGCGTCGGGACGCCGCATTCAAAGGGGGGGGTGATGTCAGGGGAACCCCCGCTTCGGCCTCCTTCGGACCCTCCGAACGCATCCGAGGCGCATCCGACCGGCGCCCCCTCGGACGCTCCGACCCACCCGACCATCGTCCACGGCCTCCTTTGCCCGCACAATCACCGATCCGTCAAGACCCTCCCAACGATCACCTTGGGACAGAGCCTGCGACGCCGCTCAGGCCTTCTGCGCTCTACGTCGGCAGTTACGGACGACCAGTATATAGTTGGCGCCCTAGCAGGCGGACCCTTAGAGTTTCTTCTCTTTGGATCCTCCCCTGCTAGGTCGGTCCCTCCGTGTATTTCCTGTAGTCTTATTCACGCTTTGGATCCTCCCCTGCTAGGCTTTCGTCGGAGTCTCCAGGGTTGCCCTTACAAGAGCCGTTATCAGCATCTACCATAATCTAAAAGATTGTTCGGCAGTAGATTTATATATATATATAATCAGTACCTTTGTGAAATCTGTGCAGAAGTGCTAACACAGAATCTAACTGGGCCAAAAGACCACTATGACCAGATGCTGGTCATATGCGCTTCCACTATATATAGCTGGTACACACATTTTGCATGTATGTAACAACCTTGTCGAGCCGCATGTCAGGGATAAGACCTGGCCTGTCTGCTCTGGCACTGGTGTCAGGCTATTGCGGGCCCACAACATGCAGCACGTGATGATGGGTAACAGGAACGGGGGCAAGGAGGAACAGGAGAGGCCAGGGTGTCCGATCACCCCTTTGCTAGCCCACATATATAAACACGTGATAGCTTACCATATACTCTATCACTTGGATTGTCTAAAAAAGCTACTTCTCTCTGTGCAAGGAGGAATCACCGACTTATCAGGCCTAAAACAACCTAATTCGAACCTTCAACCACCGACAATGCCAAGGGACCAAGTTAACCAGCCCTTTTAGTGCCGATCTACCCTGCTCGCTCTGCTTGTGGGTCTGATAATCCATCTGTTCTGCTCCCGGTGCATGTTCTCATAAGAAGCTTTGCATGGCCCGACCTGAAGCCTGATACTGCATTACCAGGTTCAAGCACTCCGAATTCTCCTCTTGCTGTAAAGAGTTACTGGGAATGGGCCTGATGAACCCTCTTACTGCCCACCCCTATGATATTACTTTATAGACCTCAGTGATGAGCTGAGTATAGAACATATTCCAGCAGAAAGTGCAACATATAGTGCTTATAACACCTCAAAACCGACATAGTGCCTATTAAATAGATGTTTTTATATGTTAAGAACATGTACTGTTTTCTCTTTGCAAGGATCTGGTTTACTCTTCCACTTAAGGTTCTGAGCAATCGTCCTAATATAGTTCAAGAAGTTTGGCGCACAGTCATGCAAAGCATTGATTGATAACTTAGATGCAGAGTGTAAAGAGTAGATAACTTATACATAGAAAAGGGCTGGCAGAGGAGGAGTAGGAGGATATATCTTATAGCTCAGTTTCTCAATGCAGAGGCTGACTTTTTTGTTGGCGGTATCATTATAACAGAGCTTGGAACTGAACGGCAGCTTAGTCAGGTTTGCAAGCTCTTCCAGCAATTTGTGCATAACATTCCCTATTTCTTTACCACATTTATTAACAATTATTAGACAAAGACAGAGATTGCTATTATAATTATGTTATATTTATCTTGTATTTAAGAACTAGTAATTTTTAACTTGGATAAGTACTATATTCATTTTAATACCAACACCTTTTTATTTCAGAGTTTTAAATCACTGGAAGAGAAGAATGATCACAGAAATAGCTATGTCTATTAAGGAGGGGAGCATTAATATAAGCTTTAGAGCTGTTATTACTAATAACTTTTAACATTTTAACTTAAATACTTTAACTTGGGCAATAGTATATATACTATTATTATCCTTGGGATTATCATATTCTAACACTTTAACTGCTTGTCTAGCTGTTATTAAAGCTTAGCACTTTATAAATCTCTAGCAGTTTACTATTATCTAGCACTAGATTTTAGAACTCTGTCTGCACTTTAGATTTGGAAGTATTGTAAATAGGTCAGCACCATATTTATCACTAAGGCCCTAATTATAAGCAGTATGCCCTTTATAACTTGCAGACCTATAAGGTCAAGCTCGATAATTAATTCCCCTCCACAGCTGTACAAGTGACACTAGTATGCTGCCTGCACATACTGCAAATACTAATATCTTTAGAGTATTGGGAAGGATCTACAGCTGGAAATAAGGCAGGATAAGTTGTTTGAACATGCTGGTGTCATAGCTATTAGTATTAAGAACTATAAGCTTCTAAAGCTGGGTAAAGTGCATGGGGGTACAGAGAGCGAGATTATAATTTATAAGGTCGGGAGGCACATTCCCATTCAGATACACACCCACGGGGACGTTAGCGAGCATGGTAAAGATGTTATAGGTATTATAAGTGGAAGTTTTAATGCAAAGGAAAAGTTCTTCTAGAGCTTCCATCTTGCAAAGTCCCCGACTCTTCTTACTGGTCTCTTCAGTAATGTCAACCATGTCAAGATACAGAATTGATATCTTTAGCTAATAGGCACTCTCCGTTGCTGCGAGCATAGCCTATAATTTATTCTACTAGAGAAGGCTTGGTATGAATAGACTTAAAAAGAAACTTAGCTGTTTGGCTATTATTAACTATAATAGAATGGTAAAGCAGGGGATTTGCTAACTTGTAGAGGTTTCTTATATTGCTAGCCACTACCACTTGGTGCAGAGACTAATAATATGCTCTGTAATATCAAAGGGGAGTGTGGGAAAAAAATAGTTACTTAAGTGATATGACCATTGTCACTCGAGTCATGGGTGCTGCCTCTAAGCCTTGCTAATTATAGTGTCTTTAACATCTGTTGTTCCACTTACTTCCAAGCCTAGGTGATCGAGGCTAGTTTAACACCTGTCATTAGAGCTGTCTTAATTTTAGCAGTTAGTTTCAAGCCCAGCTGATCAAACCAGCTTTAACACCTGTGACAAAAGTGACTGGCAGCTTTAACACCTGTAGCAAAAGTGACTGGCTAGGACGTCTTGGCTGTGACAGTCACATTTTCTTCTTATTATATCTAGTGCTCCTAGTGGTGTATTATGAGCCGTTGCCTGCTTACTTCTCTATCTTATAACATTTTTCATAGCTGTATGTAGTGGTGTGTTTACATGTACTTATAACTTAGTGGCCTATACTCTCGAGTTTTATGGGGTCTACTATAGCCTTAAGCTTACTGCTTAAGGCAGTAAAGGGCAGCACATATCCTGTATGTTCCTTTCCAGCCCTCTCTTTATCCTTTACTATTAAGTCAGCAGAATTGACCAGTCCCAGGTGGTTGAGTGCTCTTCCTCCCTTATTGAGCAGTTTTCCTCCAACAACAGCGACCTTTAGTGTAAACTGTACTAGTCACAAATGTCGCATTGTCACATTTTATCACTCTTAATTTAGACTATCATGACTGTGTATGTGCTCTGCCAACACCTTGCCCAGCTAACCATAAAGCCCCCCAGATGTTTTATCAGCATTGGGCTCGGGCCATATCAGGCTGTCGGGGTGTCTGACTTCAAAGAGGGTTAGGTTAGAGTCTCTATACTATATTTTTATTGTCTTTACACCTATGTAAGGCTTAAATCTTTTATATATAAAAAGTTTTTTTTTACCCCTCAGGGACCCCCTACTCCATGTGCCTGATAAGAATCTTGAACTCTTGTTTAAACTATCTGTTGGCACTGTGAAGTATAATTATACAGTAAATATATACATTATGTGTTCAACTAATAATCACAATTGATCACTCATAGTTGAATTGAAGTTCTCGCTCCCTCAACCTCTTCATATCCACAAATGTAAGGGCAACCCTGGAGACTCTGACGAAAGCCTAGCAGGGGAGGATCCAAAGTGTGAATAAAAGCTATGAAAATACACAGAGGGACCGACCTAGCAGGGGAGGATCCAAAGAGAGGAAACTCTAAGGGTCCGCCTGCTATATACTGGTCGTCCATAACTGCCGACGTAGAGCACAGAAGGCCTGAGCGGCGTTGCAGGCTCTGTCCCAAGGTGATCATTGGGGGGGTCTTGACGGATCAGTGATTGTGTGGGGGAAGGAGGCTATGGACGATGGTCGGGATGGGTCGGAGCAACCGAGGGGGTGCTGGTTGGATGTGCCTTGGATGCGTTTGGACGGTCCGAAGGAGGCCGAAGCGGGGGTTCCCCTAACAACAAACTTCTCCTCCAGCCACTGTCCTGTAAAGGGATATGAATACCCACCAGGCAGGTCAGATGCATAGGATGGTGGAGCGATGTGTAATTTAAAGTAAGGAAATAGGGACAACAACATAGTGGGGCTTGGCAAAGGTGTCACATTTTAGTTTGAGGGACTTGGCACAGCTGCTAACTCTGAGGACAGTGCAATCATGCTGGGATAACATGGATTAGTCATTGGATCGATATGATAGGATAAATAGGTATAAAAGGGAGGCACACGTAAATACTGTTGCAGTTGGTAGATTCGGCTCTTTGTCAATTGTGTTTGTAACGAGTGTCTTGGGGATGGAGGAAAATGCCAAGGTGCCAGACACTGGGATCATTGTGGAAATTATCACCGAGTAAGGTAGCTGGGTGTTGGTAACAGTGACAATCGGTCTACCAGTAGAGTCAGGTTGAAACAGATGAGTATAGCAGAGATAGTGCACAGTGTGGATGGCAGGGTAAAATCCGTCAAACAAGCATGACGAGGGGCTTGGGCGCTGGGCGAAGGCATATGTACATGCCCCACCGGTGAATGAAATGTGCAAACAACTGTGAAGTCCTTCGCAAAATGGGAATCTTCCACTGTGTTGCCGGCCTTGTCACGTTTAGGGCAGAGCGCGGCTGCCCCTTGCTGCACTGCCCTGTTGTCGCGGAAGGCCATGGGAGAGAAGAGAGAGCATGTTTACACACACCATTTGACCGACACAGTGTTGCTGCATCACATCACAACCTGTGTTCCTGCATTTGCTGGCCGGGCAGTGTACGGGGTCCCAACCATCGTGATACTGATTTTATGCCTATGTCAATCGCTAGCAAACACAAGTATTGGTTGTCGGAATTAGCTGAAGCAGCGTGGAGGGCCAGGTTTCTTCCTGTGGGCCGCCCCAGTCCTTGTACCGTTCTCATTGTGCCGCCATAACCTCTTTGCGGAGCATGTCGAAATCTGTGAAATATGCTTACAGTAGTCCTGCTGCAAGACATCAATCGACGCACGAAAGCGGTGACAGCAGAAGCTGCCACGTCATCCCATCGTAAGTGCCAAAAACAAACCAACCGTACTAGGAGGCCGCAAAAGATAGTCTGATGAGAGTGGCACATTGAACTGTTCGGAGCTGCATTGGCGGCCGGAGAGCTGGTTTTTTTTTGTAGCATTTGAAGTGATAAACTTCAGTCTGCAGAAGCATTCCAAAGAACATCTGCTGGGTGAATAATACGACATAGGCTATTGGAACCAAGTCCGCTATGTGACATGTGACAGAGTGTCCTAAAAAGGAACTTTTGGTCAATAACCACGGTACCTGTGCTGTGCTGTTATATACCGTAATACGGAGTGATAAGCATGACAACTTTCCAAAAAAAGGAAATTTTCACCATTTGACGGTACAATCATCAGACTATGTCACAGATTGTCACAAAGCCAAAGTTGTATATTTTGACTATATGAACAACTTTCATTCAGTAACCTATAGTGGCAGCTGAATAGTTGTGGCAGTACCGGTCAATCATTCGCTGATTTAAAACTGATAAGCCTCTATCTCCATAAGTACTTGATGGAAATATATGATTTAAGTACTGTCAGGAAGGTTTCAAGGAGTATTATCAATAAAACATGGTATCTCGTCAGCATGATATAATATAATCACTGTAGTTGCTATTCCATCATATAAAAGAGAATATCTGGTACTCTAACATTATAAGAAAGATAACTTATATAGCCAGAGACTCCAAGCTGAGGCTCTAGTGTATCCATCTATAATCCCAGGTCAATATAATCCCAATTATGCAGTGTATTTACTCATCAGTGATATTTGATTTCTATCAACCCTGAAAGATAACCATGGATCTCTAGCTAACCTATTGACTACCAAGCATGATTGAATACTGAGTTACAGAGTATTTTACTGATATCTTGGGACCCCATGCATAAGACTTCATGATCCAAGTTGATATAGTACCATAGGATGGTCTACCACACACCTACTTATTCCCAACCATACAGCAAGTATTAGAGTTAGTTAATTACTGAAGACCTTTAGGCTTTAGTGCTATATAACCTAGGATGGTGATATGCTGGTGATGAGGGGGCACCACTTTCTAGAAGGTGGATTATACCCCTACTAGTCCATATACTCAGGTTATCCAGATTCACAAAGGCTATGCCATGGTAAACCCATCATGTTTAGCATAGATAACACTGATAATGGTACTGTGAGAGATCCAGATTAGTTATGAGGTTGATTCAAGTGCTGGACAGGTTCATTTGACAGTCTATACAACCCTACATTCAAGTCTTAGATCATACTTGAAATTAGTTTCTGACCAGTTGTAAGAGCGAAGGCACTCTCTTTTGCTCTATGGATACCTACTCTCTCTTCAGCTACTTTCTGTAACACATGCCAGAACCCCAACTAATTACAGTACATAGTCCTAGTAGATATCCAAATATACTCATATGCACATATTAATGTCCAATACTCAGTCTATAGACCTCACTATTCATGTAAACCAGTTTTGCACCAAACCTATAGTCGAATGTCTGCCCCAATTCATCATTCAAGAACACACAGTCATCAATCAGAGTATGTGGGTACCTGGATATACCTCATTGACTGCACTTGACATATTTTGATCCATAATCAACGAACAGATCATGGCTGTATTGTCAATATAATGTGTAATAGCAGTCATGTGTATAAATGAGAATTACATGAGATTACATAGATAAAACATTATGAGAGGCATAATGTCTCTTGGGGGTAACCCTCTGTCATGGCTGTATTGTCAATATAATGTGTAATAGCAGTCATGTGTATAAATGAGAATTACATGAGATTACATAGATAAAACATTATGAGAGGCATAATATCTCTTGGGGGTAACCCTCTGTATGCTTCCTACCTTTATCTCATGGGAGACTCCTTGCCTTCAAGTGAGATATTAGGAGATTGGCATAACACACAATATGCTATATACATAGGCATACAGAATGTCTAAAAATATATATACCTCTCCAAGCTATTATAGGGATTCATCAAACTATAAAACAACTTAGATTATGATTATCCATGCATTCCTTGCCCAGATATCAAGCTATCATTGTGCTTGATCAAATTTGAGATAGAAAAATTACCAAAAAGTGGTATAACAGTCTATTTCAAAGGTATGACACTAGGGTCATATCAGACTATATAACACCGGTGGCAATGCCAATGGCGGCTGGCGGATGACGGCCGGTTGACAGGTCCGCTGACAGCGTGGCTGGCAGCCCTCATGGCGGACCAAACGGCGGTATGGTTGGGAGCCAGTTGAACAAAGAGAATTCTTTGTTCCTTCTAAAGTCACATTTAATTTAAGTTGGCCTTGATAAGCATACTAATAATTGAGCGCCTGCGTGGCGTCCACCGCACACGTGCCCCCGGCCAGCAGCACACATCAGCATGGCCAGTGGAACTGCGCTCAGGCGCATGTTTACAGTGGTTGTGGTAGGTCCCCCATGCTGTTGAGCCGTCCCTACGGGTTCTAATATGCTGACGTCACCTACTGAGTCACAGCGGCCTTGTTGCTTTTAACCACCACCACAGGCTCTGGCAGCACATGCGGCTCTCCTCCGCCCAATTCTTCAACTACCTATTTGAAGTTCGCTAGGCAACGCCGCATAGTCCATTTCTTGCGGTCTTCAAAACCTCTAAACATTCTGACAGCCGCGCGACGTGGTGCGCCATGTGCGCCATTAAGCCCCCTTCTGACAGAAATTTGCCACAGCATGCTGTTAAGCCGCGCAATCAGCGTGAAAATGCACACACTGCACGTTCTACATGGGCCCTGCGACCGCGCGGGGTTTCACAGTCATTTGAGCACTGTATCCCACGATTCCCACCTAGCACTGGGCCGACTCGGACAGCTCGGCGCCGGGTGGTCTCGGTCCGCAGACTCTGCGCTGACGTCGCACATGTCCTGTCGCTGCTGCGCTCCGAGTCGGGAACTCCTTCTGCAATGTCTACACCGTTGCTTTTCGTCCGGCACCCGCTGGAAGGTGTGCCTCGGGCCAGCCGGCCCAGAGCGTCCCAGGCGCACCGGGAAAAACAATCAATCCTACCCGGGCCAACCGGCCGTCCCTATTTTGTGTTCCCCTTGTCATAGCCTTGTTAGGTGTTTGCCACGCAACCCCAGGGTAGGTTCTGGATTCCCAAACACTGGCTGATATATGCAGAAACTGACTGCTTAATTGCAGTCAACCGTGCGCGCTGCTGCCCCACTGGCAACCAAGGCCCAGCGATTCAGCCGCACCTGTTAATCCCACATATCCCTTGTAGTTAGAATGTACGCTACAGCGGCGGTGTGCATTCTAACTACAAATGTTTCTGTAAATGGCCCAATGCTGCAATAAATAGAGTCTAAAGTTGCAATAAATGTAATAATTCTGGGGCACAAGACTTGAATGCTAAGTCGGCAACCTATGCTGCAATATCTACTATAAATCTTGAACTAACAAATTGTTGAGGCTTGCCAAAAAAGGCAATTTTAGTTCAAAGGCACTATAACGTTTGTAGACTGTAATATCTGCTATCTCCAGTAATATATTATGATTACATCATTGAAAGTTACCAAAAAAGGAAAGAGTTGGTATTACTATACAGCAGGATCTAGTACCTAAGTAACTATAAGATATGACACTGTTATATAACATCTTACTATATTTGTGATATTATATGATACTATATGTATTGATGGTACTAGTTTTGTTACACAGTGTCATATGAGGTCACAAGTGTCACATATCTCTTAAAAAGGAAATTTTCACCATTTGACGGGGAAATCATCAGAGAATGTCACACATCGTCACAAAATCAAAGTTGTATATTTTAACTATATAACCACCTTTTCTTTAAGTAACCCATGGTGGCAGCTCAATAAATGTGTGAGCACTAACCCATCACCAGCTCATGTATAACTGATGGGCCTCTATCTTTATAGCTACTTGAGCTAAAAGCATGAATCAAGTACTAGCAGGAAGGGTCTCAAAAGTACTATTGATTGATCAGATATATTGATGATTATCATATTGTATAATTACTACATTGTCCCTTCGGTCCTGAAAAAGAGAATATCTGGTACTTTTAAAATATAAGATAGCTGACTTGTAAGTTTGCCTACTCTGACCTAAGGCTCTGATGTGTCCCTTCTTAATTCCCAGTGAATGTGGCACTGATAATGCAATACATCCACTCATCAGTGGTATTGATCCCTATCACCCTTGGAAGATAAGCACAGATCTCCAGCTAGCCTTGGTGGATAAAGCTGGGAGAGAGTTCATTTGAAAGGTGTACCATCCATCTATCCTTCAGCCCTTGTCTCTGTATCATTCATTACCATTACCCTGAGCTATTCACTGCCAAGCATGTTAAAATACCAAGTTGAACAGTATTTTGCTGATATCTTAGGGCCACATGCATAGAATCTCATGATCTAAGTTGATCTGAGACCATAGGATGGTCCACCATGCCTCCACTCATTTATAACCACACAGCAGGTGCTAGGGTGATTCAATTCCCAAAGACCTTAGGTGCTATATAGCACAGGATAGAGATATGCTAGAGGGTCAGGGCCACCAGTTTCTGGGAGGTGGAGCATACCCCTACCAGTATATATCCTTAGATTTCCTTGAACCGCATGGGTGATACCATGGTGAACCCATCATCTTTGTGGTAGATAACACTGATAATAGTACTGTGAGGGATCCAGAACAGATATAAGGTTGATTCAAGTGCTGGACAGGTTCATTTGGAGCCCTATACAATTCTAGGCTCAAGGCTTGCATCATACTTGAAATTAATTTCTGACCTATTGTAATAGCGAAGGCACTCTCTTTTGCTCTAGGCATACCTACCCTCTGTTCAGCTACCTGTAGCAACACATGCCACAACCACAATGCATTATAGTATGGAGTCCTACTAGACATCCAAATATCCTTATCTATACATCTTAATGTCTGGTGCTCAGTCTATAGACCCCACCATTCATGTAAACCTGTTCTGCACTCAACTCATCTCGGAATATTGACCCCAATTCATCCTCTGGAAATATAGAGAGATCAATCAGAGTATGTGGGTATGTGTATACACCATATTTGTTGAGTTCTACATATTTGATCTCCAATCAAATGATAGATCATAGCTTCATTGCCAATATAATATATAGTAGTATTCATCAGTCTAATAGAGCATAACAGGATTTTCTGGACATAGTATGTGATGTAAGGCATACCATTTCATAGGGGTATCCCTCTACATGTTTCCCACCTTAATCCCATTAGGGGGCCCCTCACCTTCAAGTAGGTTATTAAGAGATTAGAGTGATAGAATTTATGCCATGTATACAGGTGCATGTGATATATAAAATTATGGGGGGTACACACAGCTACTATAGACATCTATGAGACCTGAATGCAACTTGGATCATGATTATCCATGCATTTCTCAGCAAGATATCAAGTGATCATTGTGCCTGATCCAATTTAAAACATGGAAACCAGGGAAAAGTGGCATAATATTGGAGTATTAAGATATAGGACTATGATCACATCAGAACATCTAAAGCTTAAGTAAATAGCTACCTATCAGTACAACAATCATTTGAATTCATACAGATTTGGTGGACAAATTTCAACATCAATAGATATGATGAATCATCATGAGATGGTATAGGTATACTAATAACATTATATTTTAAAGAGTACTGGTCTTAATATTCAGGTACCCTTAGTGGTGCTTCAATAACCTATGTGGGTTGTCTACATAGTAAAGTATCACTGTATAAAGCATAGATCAGCTAATAATTGGCCAATGTTAACATAATTACTGAGCTGCCACTATTGGTCACTCAATGAAAGTTGTTCATATAGTCAAAATATATAACTTTAATTTTGTGATGCTTTGTGACATTATCTGATAATTGTACTGTCAAATGGCGAAAATTTCCTTTTTAAGAGATATGTTACACCTGTCACAGCACATATGATATAACAGCACATATAGAGCTGAAATGAGTACCATCAATATGAATAGTATGACATAATATAACAAATATAGTAAGATGTCATATAACAGTGTCATATATTATAGTTACTTAAGTACTAGATCCTTAATACTAAGTATTTCTTCTTTTGCTAACTTTCAATGATGTAATCATAATATATCACAGAGATAGTAGATATTACAGTCTACACACCTTATAGTCCTTTCAACTGAAATTGCCTTTTTTGGCAAGCCTCAATGATCTGTTAGCTTAATATTTATAGTAGATATTGCAGCATAGGTTGCCGACTTAGCATTCAAGTCTTAGGCCCCAGAATTATTACATTTATTACAACTTTAAACTCTATTTATTGCAGCATTGGGCCATTTACAGAAACATTTATAGTTAGAATGCACACCGCGCTGTAGCGTACATTCTAACTACAAGGGATATGTGGGATTAACAGGTGTTCAGCCGGCACCTTGGCCAACCCCACTGCACTTCCCATACCCGCCACCTCCCAGCCCCGGAGGCCCTGTGCCTCGTTTACACAAGCGACAACACAAGATGCAGGCATCTCACGTGTTCACTGTACCTTCGAGCAGAACCGAACCTGGGCCCGGCATGCCAGGAATCCGAGTCGGAGACAGGACGGCAGACGCACCTGTTTGCTGCTCAGCTTCGGTGACCTGACCTGTGCTGTCACAGTCAACGACCAAATGCCTACCGCCTGTCCGAGTCGTGTGCATCCCGGAATCAGCGCTCTGGGCCATTTGGCGCAAGTTTTGACAGGTGCACGGCCACCTGTGGACAACTTGAGGGTGAAAATTGCTACTGGGACAGGCCCGATGTGGGATCCATAGTGAATCTGGGAATAAAGGACTTGGATAGAAGTAGTATAAGTATTCATTTACAATTAAATAACATTTGTATGTCATAACTACTAATGGCCTCTGTGCTTCCTTCCACGATTGAGTGCCCAACATACAACTCGGAACTTTTCTTGGATTCCATATGTTCCAGCTGGCCGTGTCCAAGAGGTAAGGTGTGTAATAATATGTTCAGGCTCAATCATTTCAAGCTTCTGGTTTGGCTCAAAAGCAACAAGTGTTGATAGCAGATGTGGAGAGTGTGAATAGGGTGTGTTTGTGACATCAAGTGGACAATCTCTTTGGACAACAATGAATTTTCTGAGAAACCCATGCGAAGGAAGTTCAAGGATTGTTTGAATAATACCAGTGCTTTCCTCATAGTCCACAGGGTCCCAGTATTGGATGAGACTGTTACTATAGTGAGACTTGCAGGAGCTGAATGTGACTTCACCAACCCTGTATTTGTGCAAGTATCTAGCCACAGGAGGAACAATCATCTGAAAATGTACAAGATCTGCATTTCCAGCACTATTGTCCAGGTATCCAGCACCACTTCTGTTCAAAAATGATAGTAGAAGCTTGTATAAATCTGTTGAGAGCTGCCAGCAAGATCCTTTTCCCCCAGATTATGAGGAAGGCGTGTTGCATATGAAGGCATGTCAATCTCCTGGATGCAGGTCTGAAACTTCTGCACTACAGCTTTTGAGAGCTTCCAGTTGCCAAAGACAGCAGCTCCAGTAAAGTCATCATCTATATCACTATCCTCTTCCTCTTCACTATCTGAGCCAGATGAAGAGGAAGAATCACTATCACTTGAGGGCCTAGGTGTTGAAACTGCAGAAACTGAGTCATGCATGTCTTCCATTTCAATATCCTGGTCTAGGATAGTATGACCAATTGGTCTGATAGTAGCATTTGATGCTACAGAGTCTGTAGAGCTTTCCCATCTGAGATCCCTAGAATCATCATCTGGGTTAAGTTCTTCCTCAGTTGAGTCTAAATCTTGAATCTTGTTTAGAAGTTCTAGATCCTTCTCATTTGTACGGCCAATACCCCAAACCGTACGAAGATGGAACTTCAAAATTCCCTCTAGCCAGTTATGCATAAAGCCTAAGATTGTATCTTTGATAGGATCCCTATATGGAAGCAAGTGAAGAGAGCAGTGTCTAACACCTGTATCTGTAGCCTGTTGATTTTTTGCCTTGATGGTTGTCTTGGCTTTCCAAGTAGCAGCCTGCTCTAAAACCTTCTCTGCAGTACGCAGTTCCCAGTTTTGATAGTCTAGACGAGCATTCTCTGGTCTTTGTAGAAGGCAATACCAGCAATAG
Organism: Mycena indigotica; assembly: GCF_014461135.1. Classification (NCBI taxonomy): domain Eukaryota; kingdom Fungi; phylum Basidiomycota; class Agaricomycetes; order Agaricales; family Mycenaceae; genus Mycena; species Mycena indigotica. Next base: position 4,872,021 of record NW_023503007.1, on the reverse strand, counting down.
CAGGTAGCTGCATAAGATAAGAAGCTACTGGCCTCTCTTGAGGCAAGTAAGTCTGCAATCAGTGCCTTGATTCTTGCCTGCACAAAGACACCATCTGGGTGAAAGTAGGTAGCCACCTTCTTTCCAGGTGGTTCATACTCTAAAACCTTCTTAACAATAGGATCTATGACATGAGGTAAGGTGGTAGAGTCAGGCTTGGAAGGTGATGGGACAAGTCCAATTGGGAAAAGATTTTGCAGCTTATAGCGTATTTCAGGAGGTAGGTTCAAGCAACAGAGGCAGAGTGTTCCACAGGATATTACTTTTCCTAAGACATAGCAAAAATTAAATATTCTATAAACAATTTATATTTGAGCTCACCTGCTGTCTTGTTCATTAGAGGATTGAACCAGTCAATATATAGCCTAAAGACCAAATTATATTTGGAAGTCAGATAGTCTTGCATATCTCTCCAAGCACGGCTATCCTGAAGATCACTGATTGAGCTATAACCCCATAGTAGACAGCCTTGGTGCACCACTGATTCGAGATGGAGGTGGTGAAGCGGCAGAAGAGCAGAGAGAAAACGCTAGTCGTTGCGGCCTTGGCGTTGATATGGAGGCGAAGGGTGGGGATAGGGAAGTCTTGAGATAATGTTCGTCTCCAACCTTCGCCGTCCTACTCCTGACCAATTTCTTCTCCACAGATATTTTTGGGCATGCACAACAAGTTCTGAATAAAGGACAAGTCGAAATTATAAGAGATATGTACTGTAAACACCACAACAAATCAATTTCTACATCTAATGGGAGAACTGCGTCGCATTTACTGTGCTGGAGGAGGTGGGGGCGGGGGCGGGGGCGGGGGCGGAGTGGATGTATCCTCGTCCTCTTCACTATCTGAATCCTCCATGTCGCTAATCTCTGGCTCACCCTCTGCTTCGTGGTCCCGACGGGCTCTCTCTTCTGCCATTTGCTCGTCGGTCGGGACATTGTAACACTGGCGCACTGTGTTGCCGAATTGGTGCATGAATATCGAGGTCTTCTTGTCTTTCCACATGTCGAAGCCTTCTGTGCTGCGGCAGTATGCGATGTCGGGCAAGGCAATTGTGGTCTCATCAGAGTAATTGGCGCGATCATGCAGGTCCATTGCGTTGAAGAAGGCAGGTTCGAAGTAGTCCATTGGGAGAATGAGTTCCTGCTCTTGGTCGTCCTGACCCTGGGCATAGTAGATGGCGGGGGGTAGAATGCGCGAGAGATGACTGGGCTCCAGTCAATCAACAACTTTGCGGTTCGGTGGCCTGCATGACATCTGTTAGTAAAGCAATATATAGGCAAGTCCACCAAGTCTTACGCTTTGCCTGAGGGATTTGACTCCCACTTGACCTTGCCTTCGTGGTCAAGATAGCGGAACAGCGCCTCGACACAAAGACTTCGGCCCGGCTTCTCGCGTGCAACGCGAGTAGGTGCATGTCTCTCCCGTCGGTCCCGCTGCTCAGGTGGGATGTCCTCATCATCCGAGTGACAGGCTGGCTGGGCAACGATGCGAAGGACCGGTCGGGCGGAAATTCTTCCGTGCGGCTATCGCCAGGCGACGGGCACACAACTACGAAGAGCGAGGTCAACAAAATATAGCGAAGAGAATAGCAACACGCACCCCATCACGACGCTTCTTGATTACCGCAGGTGAAGACTATCGGGGTCGTTCTCGATACTGTGACTATCGGGGCCCAGCGTACACTGAAGAAATTTCCAGAATATGTCGCTGAGGAAGACTCCGTCCATCGCCAGCACCGAAGAAACTGATTGCTCAGTGAAGACCATTGCACGAGCAGCCGATTGGAATGTGGAGATGGCGAGAAGACAGTGAAGCTCGTTATATGGGGAGCGGAGTGGGCCAAAGACGTCGGGCAGAAAAGCACGCAGCCCAGCAGCAGCAATGACTGTAAAGGCGTGGGCAAGCCACGAATGTGGAATCTGGCCCAGGGCCAACGCATTTGTCCCCTTGGCTTGTCGTCCAGCACTGTCCTGATTTGCCTCCTGGATCTGCGCCAGAACGCGTGTCGCACGGTAAGCAGCAGCAGCAATAGGCTGCTTACTTTGGACGACAAGCTGATCAACATGGGCCTGCATGTCTTCGACAGGCATGTGCCGCCGCTCGAACCAGACCATCTCGTCCGTTGCGCGACCAAGCGCCGAGGACTGTGTGATTGCCCCACTGAGTACATGAACCCAGCGCCTAAATCCTGCCTATGGAAAAGTGAGCGGTGAGAATGGTCTTTGCTGGAAGGATGACACACTGCAGTAGCCTCCTCAATGTCCTTGACGTCTTTAGTCTTGGGACGGCGACAAGCAGCTGCAGGCCTTGGGCTAATTGGTGGGCCAGAGGCAGTCGTGGAAGGATGAGAAGAAGAAGAAGAAGCAGAAGCAGTGCTCGGACCGGCTGCCGGCTGCCGAGCACGCTTTTCGCGACCTTGGCCTGCGTTATCGGCAGTGTCGGTTGTCTTACGTTTCCTGCGGTATGTAGTTGCGGGGGCCATGGATGCAATGGCCCTCGAATAAGCTTTCACTTGCTTTTAATAATTATTGGTCTCTGCAACTGAACAAAGACGACAGCTGGTATATTCAAATTTACCCATGTTCCCCTTTCATGGTGCATATGGTTTACATGAGGCAAAATGAACAAAGAGACTACAAAGAGGCTACTACTGCATTTACGTCCGACGTGCAAACCGCCGTTGGGTCTGCTGCACATGCTCCGATCTGACAGCCGCCATTGCTATTGCGCCCGGTGTAAAGGCAATATGACCACCTGCCTACTAATGAAACAATCATCTGAATCCATGGAGAACTGGTGGAGATATGGCTAGATTACAATGTCTGATAGATAATCATTAGCTACTATGGATATCCTGATAATATTTTATTGATAGGAACATTGACCCCACCATCCAGATATCCCTAGTAGTACTTCAATCAGCTCTGTGGCCTGTTCAGTTATAGAGATAGAGGGTTATCAGTTATATCTCAGCTGGTGATTGACTAGTCCAGACACCATCATTAAGCTGTAACTATAGGTTACTTAATGAAAGTTGTCCGTATAGACAAAATATACAACTTTGGTTTTGTGACGATCTGTGACATTCTCTGATGACTGCACTGTCCAATAGCAAAAAATTCCTTTTTTGGAAGTTTGTCATGTATCACTCTATGTTGCAGTATACAACCATATCACATAGTCACTAAAACTACCAGCTCTACTATCTATTGACAAAAGTTCCTTTTTGGGATGTTGTGTCACATGTCACATAGTGTGACTTCGGGAGACTTGGTGAAAATGGCCTAGATCGTACTATTCACCTTTATTCACCCCTACATGCTGGACTTGCTTGGACTTCACTTCACAATTATTCACCCCCTTGACCAACAATTATTCGCCACTTGGGGAATTGCTGATAACACTGGGGCTTATCAGTGGCAACCTGCGTCATTGCCACTGATAATGTACAGTGTGTTGTGGGCTAAACAGGTGGGTTCTTTCTATATTGATAAAAGTTGATTTATGTACAGGTATTTTATATCTTGATTTAATAATCTTTGAAAATGTCCTTTGAGAGCCACTTTGTAGTGCCATACCTGGTATGTGAAAAGTGAGATCATGGAGAGCTGGTGGTCTTTGAGAGTCACCGTTGTTTAGGACAAGATCGAGAAGCGTGAGAAGGAAACGTGACCGAGTGACGATTTTTGTCACGTTACCATGACGATGCTGATGACTCATCTTTTCAATCCTTCCATCTCCTTCCATCTGCCTTCCCGTATAGGTGCTGCGCCGTTTCGTGCAGCACAATGAGCCCTCACCTAGAATACACCCCATTCGACGAGAAGAGCACCGCCTGAGCGCGCAGGCGGCAGGCCATCTTGGATGAATGTGGTGCACTTCATGCTCTGTGTCTATCGTCCGTCTCCTTACTAGTTCGTTCGCGTCGAGGATCGGTCAAACCGGCGCCATACATGCCCCTCGGCGAAAGCGTCACCTCTGGTCACCCACTGTCGCGTTTGCTCACGAGCCTGTCAACCTCTGTCGGCAACCCATCATTCTCCAGACTCACAGCATGCCCCAATCATGTCTTGCCTTTGGACGCAACCACTGCGCAAGTAGCTCAGAACACGCTCCCTCATGCAACATTCCCGCAGGCCCGGGTGTGCGCCATACAACAACAACGGGGACCCTCTAGATCCCTTCCAGAGCGATCACGGGGCATCGACCTTCAGGTGCTTCTATATCCCGCCGCTGGGCAGTGGATTTTCCGGCGAGCCACTCGAGTGCGATTACGCCGTGTCAGTACGTGCCGCATCTGTTTCTGACGTTTCCTGCGAGTTTACCATCCATGTAGGACGGCGCGCTGATTTCTGGCCCGCGCAGCTGTCCCGTGGTAGCGGCGGCAGCTCACACGACAACTATTACGACACTGGTATCTACGGTGACTGTGCAGACCACGCAGACGAGGTCAACCTCGACTCTACTCAACAGCCCTCCCCCAATGACCATAACTTCGCCAGTAACAAACATGGCTAATCCTGAGCCCGGGTCGTCGTCTTTTGGCTCCTCCACTCCTCAATCGTCGGTGTCATCATCATCATTGCCGTCCCCTTCCCCCGCCGGTACCTCCTCTTGGGACACCTCCATTCCATTGATGAAAACGTCGACACTTTCGCGCGGCGCGATCAGCGGCATCGTGGCCGGAGTCTTTTTTGTCCTTCTCGCGCTCCTATTGGCCGTTATCTTGCTTCACCGTCGCCGCCGCACCCGTTCTCACGCACGCACGAGAAATCCCACACCATTCACAAGTAGCAGTGTCTCGCAACGCAGCGACTATCATGATTATGACGAATATGCGCTACGCAAAGTGCGCGAGACAAGGTATCTTGCGGAGAACGATCTCCTTCGCAACCGCGTTCGAGAGCTCGAAGCGGCGCTGTTGCATCGTAGTAATCTGGGCACTGATGTCGATACGCAACCGCCGATGTACACGCTGGCTTGATTGCTTTCCACCCTCCTAGCACGTCCTTGCAGATAGAAAATATAATGTGATTCCGCTGTTACAATGAGAATCAATCACTGATTATTTCCCCAGATGAGGATACTTCTCCGCCCCTCGCTAGTTGCCCGGCCAATGCCCGGCAAACACTTCAGCTCAGATGCAATTGTGAGAGGGTGTCTCGCTTGGCGGCATGATTCACAGTCACGCATGACTCAACTCACTGTGTGACGCCGGTGACTCTCTCTCCTTTTCCCTCTCCCTCCTCTGTCCTCCTCCTCCACCGACAACAATGGGCGGCCAGGGCTGGTGGATGTCAAACCTGACGAAACGGCAGCAGAAGTATGGCGCAAAGCTCGGGGAGATCCTGTTTGAGGGCAACGGGGAGGAGCTGCTGCTCTTTCTGCGGAAGGTGGCGCATCGGCCGCTGGACGAGTGCATCAAACCGTACATCCCAGGGGCCCATGTGATGCTGGATCAATGGGGGCGGGGGGTGCGGCTGGCGCAGCGCTCCAGGTGTGTCTCTTTCCACTTCCCGAAGCAGATGGGTGCTAATAGGGGTCCGGGAGAGTACTAGTGTGGCGCCGACGGGGATTGTGGCGCTGCCTGTGGAGCTGCTGGACGCAATATTCGAGACGATTCATGGCGTGGTGGAGCGGCTGATGCTGGGGATGACGTGCCAGACGCTGTGGGCCGTCGCGCGCCGACATGTGTACACTCTCTTTGTGCAGCAGGCCGCGGAGACGTGCAACTGGGCGGGCGACCGCATCGCGTGTCTCGGCGACTATATGCTGCTCCGGGAGGCGCCGGATCATATACTGTCGGAGGAGGAGCGCGCGGAGATGCGCCGGGGGAGACCGACCGGGGCGGACAACAGCGACAGCGACGAGGAGGACGGCGGCGACAGGGGCCCGATCCCGGACTGGTGGTGGACGGAGTGCGGACAGAGATCGTGGGTGCACCGCACGGCTGGGGCGGTGCACAACACTGTGCTCAGACACGCAAAGTACCAAGGCGACGCGATGTGGGTCTGCGACGGCCTGCTCGACGTCGCGATCACGTGCGACCCGCCCCTCGCGCCTCGCACCGCCGTCCTCCGCAACCTCACCCTGCAAGTGTACGTCCGCGAGGCGGCGCTCGTGGAAATGTGCGAGCGTTTCCGCGGGTCCGACGAGCTGCGCGCCGAGTTCGACCCCCACGGGCCAGGTCTCAAGCTATGGGACACGACGTTGGGGGACTTGCTGCACTGCCGGATATGCTGGAGCAGCGTGGACTCGACAGCGATGCTCTATGACGGCAACATCTGCCAGGGTGTTTGGGCGGGGCACTGCTTCGATATCGTCGGCGGGGAATGGCTGGGGAAAGAGGAGCAGACGGAGGGGTGGACGGATGTCTCTGATGAGGCGTTGGCGGAGCTCGAGGCTATTTGGCGCTCCGAGTTCCGGCCGAGGGGATATTAGGCTATGTACCGTGTAGGCGACTTGTAGAGTGAGGCGGAATTCCGCAATTTATGTGCCGCAGGCTGTTCCACTTATGGCGCTGTCCGAGCAAGTGTGCTTTCTCCCTTGTCAGCGATAAAGGTTGATTGTTTGTAATACTTTGTATATTGGCCCGGTGCCAGTGGAAGTTGTTACTTACAAACAATCAACCTTTAGCTTGTAACTTGTTGCCATATTCTCACCGCCCTCATTTGAGATTTTGCTAGTTTCCTTGAAGATACAGCCTGAGCTCGAGGCTCGAGCAAACAACCAATACTTATGTGTTGTTCTTATACGGCCCGAGCCCGATGCTGGCATGCTTCCCATTATTATATGATGATTTCCATATCATTATTACAATTATACTATGGCTGGGGGCTGGAACAAATATTAAATTATTCTATATTATATTATATTATATTATGATATTATTATATTATTATTATGGCTTCATCATAATATCTTATAATATATCATTCTAGCAACTTATATATCAGTCCTAAATTTATGAACTTTGTACAAAACCAGCTTGTACACTAACCAGTACTACTCCTATGCTTGTCTCATACTATGAATGGTCCTCTTTTTCATAGTGACAAGCATATATGTCCGTGCCTGTGGCATGGAATATAACAAAAGGTTTTTGCAGCGCCCACACGGCCACTCGCCTGCAGCTCGCAGCCAGCAGGTGGTCACGTGAGTTTCACATGTTTCCACATGACTTTCTGTCAATGCTGGCATGGTAGTGTTTTTATAGATCAGGTTGATTGTTACCTGTTGTAACTTGACAATGATACTGTCAGTTGAAGAGGAAGACTTACATATGATATATATTGGACTATTAACCACTAGGGTGAGAGGATGTTCAACCTGAACCAATTAGTCTCGATTCCAGACGTTCGTGAGTGGGGGGGGGGACTGAAGCTCGCTGGAACATACACTTGATGTTGCCAGGGTAGTTTTTGATGGGAGAGGTAATGGATAAGGCCACTCACGAACATCTGGTGCAAATTGATCAGAGATGATTCCGTGTGCTGATATCTGATGATGTTGACGCGCGCGAGATTTGCGCAGCTGTGGGATCGGGCCACACAGCCCGACCACAGCCATTGTGAATTGGCATGCGCCATTTTCGCTGGCAGACGCCGCCGCACAGCCGGACCGGAGCGGGGGTTTCCCGATTGGGTAGCCGCCGGTCCGAAGGCCGCACCGAGCTCCGTTCCGCGACCTAGAGGATGGTGAGCCATGGGAGGCTATTGGGGAGGACAGGACGCGTCTGGCGCGTGTCCATCCAGTCGGGACGACCATAGAGGATCGCCGGGGGTGGCTAACGCCGGCACCGCCGCCGTCGAGGCGCGTCCCAGACGCGTCGCAAAGGTGAAACGCGCGCGTAAGCAAGCCCGCGTAAGCAGAAAAGGGCCAGACGCGTAAGAGGGCAAGCAGTACGCGCTGTGCGTGCTGTGGGCACAGGCTAGATAGGCCATTCGACGCGCCGGTGGGCAGTGGTAAGGCTGTGGTCCAAGGTGTATATATTTGCAGCGTTTGTAGGCTTTAGGGTAGAGAATTCGAGTGCCCGGCTCTGCGCGGGTTTTGTCTGCTATCGCCGTTCCGTTATCGTTGTCGCCGTTATCGCCGTGTCCACTATCGCCGTTTGTATTGGAGAACCTCTGTCATTGCGTCCCGTTGTTCCGAGTACCCGCCCGCCGTCCCGCCCACTGTTGATCTTGGTCCCGCCCGTTGTTTCGCTTACCTAATCACCCCAACCCCATCATTCCGAGCCGTTAAACGTGTTTATTTGGATTGCAACAGCTATATACTTTAGCTGGAACCCCCGTACTTGCGCGCATCAGTAAACTACCCACCCACTTCAAACTCCGACGTGATCCGTTCTTGATCCGATCTGATCCGAGTGATCCGAGTGATCCGAGACTCGGCCCGCGTGTGTTGGTACTAGGCTCTTTGGTTTTGTGTTCTGTTGTGTTTGTGTGCTGATTTTGTGTGTTGTGTTGGAGTTTTGTTAGTGCTGGTGTGCTGTTTTCTTGCGTTTCAATGTACATTTACTGGTGGTCACCTTGGAATGGCTCAGTCGTGGCCCATAAGCCTCAGAGTGTCAATAATTCATGGTGTATACTCAAGGCAAGGGTTTCTCAAGCAGTCATGCAAATTTTTAGCAGCCAATTCACATGTCATGGGCCTTATTACATGGGCCAATGATGTCAAATAGTGAAAAAATTAGTCAAAGATGTTGAAGATACTATTTTTTCTTGGGGGAATAGGTATAAGTATAGATCGACTAAGTAAGTCTGCCCTCAATGGGGTAAATAAAGCCGTAACAGCAAGAAAGCAAGGAATTTTGGTCTGTTTGATAAGCAACTGATAAGCACGCACAACCCGCCTGGTGAAATTGCACCAGATCTTCAAGGGCTGATTTCTCTGGTGTGATGGGTGATGGTACATCCCTGCATCACGTCCGGCATGTCCCCCACCACTATCAAATGATCTGGGACCGAGATTATGAACTAATATACATATACATGGTAAATTAAAACCTTTCTTTTCCTATAGAAAGATGAACGCAAATATCACCTTTTAATAAAGTCATGCAAAAAGTCATGTGTTTTGATTGATGTCATGTGAAATTCATGTGAGCATCCCTTGGATACTGCCTACCAGTCGCAAGCCACAGGCGAGTGGCTCTATAGGTGCTGCAAATTCTTTTTTTATTACCATAACACAGGCACAAATGATTATACTTGTATACAGACATAACATTAGTCTTGAGATTCCATAAGCTCATAGACAAATTGGAACATATGATCTTCAAGAAAAAATTCAGGCAATATTTTAAGCTGGGGCTTTACCCAGCTAGTCTACAGTGTGTGTGACCACTTGTCTGATGGGTCATTTTTTTTTCAAGATTTGAGACATTTTTTTTTTTGGAAATCAGCTGCAAAAAAACATTAATTTATCACTTCAGACTCAAATTTCCCACGGTGTATCACTTTTTGACCAGATTTCACCACTTCAGAAGACCGGGCCAGAGGCTCTGCCGCTGACTGACAAGCCTCAAAACTGCTCTGAAAGATGAAAATTGGGTGGTTGAAGCTGGAGGTAGGACTATGAGCTTGCATGCTTTAACAAGGGGCAGTAGTATACATTGATCCACTAAGGTTCCGACGGATGTGCTGATGGGGAGCATGGTCATGCTATGCTGACAAAATTATAATATATATTGATGCAATCACATGGGAGAGTAGGAGAAGACAGGCGGGGACCCATGACGCTGGGTGTTTTGTCTAAAGAGACTCATCAGGTGGTAACGTTCCCTATATGGGTGTGATGACTGCTGATCTGCCGGGTGACCTTTTCCGAGGTAACATTTCTGAAAACCTTTACTAATTCCTTAGATATTTCAAGATATCTAGCTTTCATTTCCCACAATCTTGGAATACTATGGTATGGTTATTACCAAAAAAAGAACAGTGGTCATCTTTTTTTTTGGATGACAGCACCACTGATCCAGTGTTCAACAGGTGGTCACATGCACCGTATTAGTATACTGAATAAACAAAATGACGGGTATGTCATATTTATCACATAGTCTGACGTTCACAAAAAAAAATTCTAGGCAAGCAGCTAAGGAGTCATGGGTAGTCACATATGTCACACAAATGAAAGTTATCTATTTTCAAGTATAAACAACTATTGTGAGCGATAAGTATGACAAATTTCCAAAAAGTCTTCATAACTACCATTCTCACCAGTATTATTTCTAAACCATGGTATTTGATCACCATCCTATGATATAATCATGGCAGTTACCATTCCGTCATATAAAATGGAATATCTAGCCCGGTAGAGGATTTATATATCCAGAGCCTCCAAACTCAGCCTCTAGTATGTCCATTCCCAATTCCAACTGAACATAATACTGAGAATGTAGTGTATTTACTCATTAGTGGTATTTTATCTTAATATTGGTCTGTGTGGTGGCAAGGGATCCAGAAGTTAGCTCCCAAGGTCAAGAATGCCAAGGTGACAAACCCCACTATCACTGGGCACAAGAGAACACGTAATCAGGCAGTCGAGTCAGATGATGATGAGGAGGGTGAGTGTAAGGGCAACCCCGGAGGCCTGAGATCAAGGTCCTAGCAGGGGAGGATCCAAAGAGAAGAAACTCTAAGGGTCCGCCTGCTAGGAAGCTGACTGTATACTGCTTGTCCATAGCTGCCGCTGTCGGGCACAGAAGGCTTGGGCGGCGTCGCAGGTGAGGTCCCAGGGTGACCGTTGGAAGGGCGTTGACGGATTGGTGATTGTGCGGGCGAGATGGAGGGCCGGACCAGAGTCGGAACCGGAATCGGACCGGAATCGTCTCCGAGGGGCTGAAAGAGAGGTTCCCCTGACAGTGAGAAGGAGAATTATAAGACCCAGGGAAATGTGGAGGGCATAGCTGTTGATTAGTAACCTATGTCGTATACTCTAATGTATATCTTCTTCCTGCATATTCTTGATATCAGAACAGTCTACAAAATATTGGCCTAGACATATGTGAAAGATTAGCTATAATATTTATAAGAGATGAATCAATATTTCGGTGGGATCTCATAACAACAATCAGGGCATTATTGAAGAGAATATTATCTGTATATCATAGGTCAATGTCAAATGACTGTTGACTGACTTGGCATTCACAGTATATTTTCAGGACATTAGTCTGATATATAGTGCTAATATCTGAGGATATTCTCTAGGGATATATGTACCCCAGATATCACTACAGGTTTGTGGTGTAGGTACATATATAGATAGGTGTACATATACCATTTCATGAAAGTTTTACAAACGTCAAATTTGGTGCCACCTTTGATTGCATCTACACATGGCGGGCATATTACCCAATATAGCAGGCCCGGGAGGGGTTGCATGAGAGTCGGAAAAAGCATCAGCAGCCGCAAAATTTTTCATAAATTTTGCCCCTGACTTTAGAATTACACTATTTCTTGAATTCTTGAACACATAGCATGGCAAGATACAGTGGGACACAGATTATTGATACAACACAGATACAAGCTGACTTCTAAGTAAGTATATATTTCAATGAACAAAACAGCGCGTAAAACAGTCAAATGTGAGAATTGGGCGCGGCGTCGGGCGCCGGCGCCACAAATAAAGCGCCTCGCCCGCCGCAGGTGTGGGAAGCAAAATGAATCGAATATTCCACGGATCTCGGCCCGGTGGGTGTGCGAATGACAGAACCCTTGGACTGATGGTGGCGCGCCGGCCCGGCTCAGTGCGCGCTCCGCATGTCGCTCTCCGCATGCGATATCCACGGGCTGTAGCGCGGCGACGTCGCTGTCGCTCCTGCACCTGCCGGCGGGGAACCGCTATCGCCGCGCAAGTACCAGCGCTGGCCCTTTGACGGCGTTGCGACTTCTGAATGCGGCGAATGCGGGGATGACGGCGAGGCGATGACAGACGCCGTCATCGGAGGGCTCGGGCTTGCCACTTGCGTTGCGGAGTCACCGTGATTCCGCAGATGGCGCCGCATGTTGCTGTTGACGTTGAACGCGCGTCCGCAGCCCGGATGCGGACACAGATATGCTGTGGGCGGCACGTGAGCGGCCTAAAAGGGGGACGGGGCACGATGCACTTACGCGTCGCGCCGGTGTGGGTGTTGAGGTGGATGCGCAGGCTGCTGGGGCGGTTGAAGCGTTTCTGGCACTGCAGGCAGACGTGCTTCCGGTCTGTCGCCGCGCGTGGCTCGCGCTCGTCGGGGCTCCTCCGGGTCGTGACTCGGAGTATCCGCCTCGGCGTTTTCTGCGCTCCCGACGGAGTGGCTGCCGGTGGGAGAATGCGAACGGGAGCGGGAGGAGGACGGGGAAGGCGGAACACGTGGGGCGGTTATAGGGGAGTTAGAGCTGGACGTCCGCCGCGCAGAGAAAGGGACGGGTAAATCCTTCAGGTCGACGGGCAGGATGGTGAGAGGCTTGGGCAGTGGAGTGGCGCGAAGGTATGGCTTTGTGGGGAACGCGTGACTTCGGTGACGAGGGATTAAAGGCTTGCCGTGCATAAGATGCTCAGGGAACATCTCGTGGATGCTCGGCAAGACGACTGGCTGGATTGTGGCCATACGGAAGACGGTGGCGAGGAGAAGGTGAGGTGGGGGGATCCGCGGGAAGAGGGGAAATTGTCAAGCTATGCCCTGGCAGTATTAATACTGTCGGGTATACAGCCGACACCTCGGGCTTTCCAGGCATCATGCTTGGGAGCTTGTGTAATCGGGAGCTGTGTGGGTGTGCGATCCGCGCCCGTTTGCTGAATGGGGATGTAGATGACATGCCGCGCGGCTAAATGAACGCGACGGATCGACACTCTGCCAGTCAAGAAGCCCAGCATGCCAGTGGCGCCGGAAGATCACTACCCACTCTGCCGATCGTGGTCATTCTTGGACACTTGCACCGCACACGAGTTGTGGATGCGGTTCCCGCCAATCTGTCGGTGTAGCAGGCATGAGCGCAGAAGACTGCATCCCAACTGCGTCCGTAGGCAAATACATAGCGGCGGTCCGTCCTCAATTAGAACCCGTCGCATGCCCAAACGCTAAGTTAAACGGCGCCGCGATTATCAATTGCGGGCAGCGCCACAAGTCGTTCACGAAGGATCAGCGGAAATCAGCATCATGGCACGACGCGGGCCCCGTTAAACCAATGGGGGCCGCCGGACGGGCGCTGTCCATACCGGAGCGTGGTACCACAGACCAGAATAGCTTCGGGGCTCGCGGCGGTTGGGCGGCGCGCTGTCAACGAGAAAGAGCCGCCGGTGATCATATGAGACACATATTCTCACGTCCCTTCGATTACCGCCAGATTTCCAGTCAGCTGTTGCTTAGTATACTCTCTGGAAGGATGGAAGTAGGCTGTTAAAAAAGGGGGGGATAAATTGAACAAAAACAAATTGTAAATTTCGGTGTATACACACACACATACATATATATATATATATATATATATATATATCGAGAAATATAATATATATATTAGAGCTAGAATATCAATGCCAGTGGCCATTCATGGCTATGTACCTCTATTATAATTCTGTTCAAAATTCACCGTCTATGTATATATAATATGGATTCTAAGAAGAAGCGATTGGGGCCTAAGGTGGCCAATCGAGTGACGCAATTTTCGTGATAAGAGACAGGGTTCTACTTTTCCGACGTGGGCTCAATGAGCCTTTTTTATATCAGCCCCCACCAGAGGCTTTTCAGTGGCGTTCGTTTTCGTTCCACATCACTCGCTCCCCATGCCTTCCCCTTCAAACCCCTGGCCCTCCGTCCAACGCAGTCGAAATAGCGGCACACGAATCTCGACGACCGCGAGCTTGGGACAGCGTTCCACGGCTTGCGTGTGCACCACGCGAGGGTCCGGGATAGCGTAGTCCGCATCGGGGCCAACCGCATCGGGGCGCCCGTATGCCTGGGCATAGAGTCGGAGGATGTGCAACGTGGGAGGGAGCAGCGGCGGGAGGGTCGTCACCAGCGCGAGGATCTGTGGGGGACAGTTGTTGGCTACAAACAACAAGGAAGAGCAAAGAAGGGACGCACCGAATGGCGGGCCGCGCGGTGCGCATGGCGATCAAGCGCGAGGTCGACGGTAAACGCTTGCAGCACGGGGAAGTGGCCCAAGATGGAGCCCAGCAGCTCACTCGTGTCGCAGCGTTCAAGCTGCAAGGAGAGATTTGTGAGAGCTGCAAACGCCGCGGACGGCAGCACACCGAATGAGGCCAGCAGCGTCGGCGCGTCGGTGATATGCAGCGTGAGCACGTGGATGCTGGCAAGGGCCAGGAATGCAACCGCAGCGTTTCGTCGTCCATGGAGCTCCTTCAAGTGGTCAAATGCATTCGATGGCGACACGTATGCGTCGGCTTCGCCTCGACTTCCGCCGTCGATTCGAAGGAGCTCCATGCTCGGGAATGCAGCATTCAGCAGGGGTAGCATGGCGGAAAGCTCGGCTTGGCGCAGCGGGATCGTTACGTCAGCCAGATTCGCGAATACAGGGAGCGACGAGAAATCGGCGCAACCGAACTCGTGGGCCCCCGAGACGTACAGTTTGCGGAGTGCGGCAGGGACGACGAGCTGAAGCCAGAGATCCGGGTCATCGCCCTGAAGTAGGCTCAATGACACCACGTGCATTTTGGCTTGAGTGGGCAAAAGAGGCAAGGAGAGTGCCAAGGTACAGTCCCACATGGATACCTGTTCCAATGATTGCAGCTGGGCCAATGCCGCGAGCGCGGTGGATGTGAACAGAAGTCTCTGTGCATCGAATACCCGGAGATTGCGGAAAGCTTCCAAGGTGAAGAAGAAGGGCGGGAGCATGGCATCGGTGTCGTCCTCGTCCGCAAACAGCGCAAAGGATATACCGCTGTTGACCCGCACGAAGTCGGGATGGTTCCTGCGCAGCCGGTTGAGTCTAACGTGTACGAAGCGGACGTACGGCGCTATCTCTTGTGACGCTAAGAACGCCAGCTGCTCCAACAGCTCGTTGCATTGCTCTGGCGGTGGACAGCGCAGCACGGCGGCCTCTGCCTCGAAGACATACGGGTGAAAGGTGAAGCCCGTATATAGGAAGGTGCGGGCAAGTGCACAGAGGTGCCGCGAGGCGTAGGTGACACTGAAAAGGTCGCCTTTGGGGAGATGGCGAAGGATTTCGAGGAGAAGCTCGTCGGGAAGCATGTGGTGGTCAAGAGAAGAGCCGGTGACGTGAGAATTTGTATGATCACATCTGATACTAGGCCCGCACGTGCGCTGCCAAGCCTTCTCAGGCTTGGCGGAATGGCCAATGGGCCTGGACCATCGATTGGATGGAAACACGTTTGAGGAGCGCCGACAAAGAATCGAACGCGCTGGTACTACAAGTACATACCCAAGACCTCTTGGTGTTTTGTCTCACATGAAGGAATGGGGCAATCACTCCGGTGAATCCAAGCCTAGAGGCTTTGAGTTAGGGTGCAGGATTGAAGTGGTGTTTCAAACCGCGTTCCGAAACAGCTGTTTCAAACCGCTGTTTTTAATTATTTCCAGGAAAAGTGCTGTTTCAAAACACATGACCCGTGGGAAAATTAGGCAATTCACTGGTTTTAGACAGACTTTGGCTCATGCTGCAGCAGCTATACTTACAGCTATAAAGGTAACATCCTAATCAACTATTGTTACTCTCCATATACAGACAACATAGAATATAACTTAGGATAGCAAGGGGTACCCTGAAAGCTTAAGAAATGGTGTAAAAGAACAAGTGAATACATATGCTCGCCCAGAAAATGATTCAAAAGGTCAAAAATTGCCATTTTAGGCAATTTTAATCAATCCCTGTTTGCAAACCGGTTTCTAAATCAGCTGGGAGTTCAAACCGGTTTTAATAACCCCCCATAATTCAATCCTGCACCCTACAGTTTGAGTCCCCAGAGATAGTTTTAAATGGCAGTAATGAGCTGTCAATTACCTTGCTCCACAAGGGCCCATCCAGTTGAAATTCCATCAGCCAAACAAGTGTAAATGTCAGGAACAAACATGAACAAACAAGTCACACTAATATCAAACTAATATGATAGCCTGCATCCTCCTGGCCCGCTTCTCCAAGAATCTTGTCAGGGGAACCCCTGCTTCGCCCTCCTTAGGACCGTCCGAGCGCATCCGAGGCACATCCGACCGGCACCCCCTCGGACGCTCCGACCCACTCCGACCATCGTCCACGGCCTCCTTCACCCGCACAATCACCGATCCGTCAAGACCCTCCCAACGATCACCTTGGGACAGAGCCTGCGACGCCGCTCAGGCCTTCTGCGCTCTACGTCGGCAGTTATGGACGACCAGTATATAGTTGGCGCCCTAGCAGGCGGAGCCTTAGAGTTTCTTCTCTTTGGATCCTCCCCTGCTAGGTCGGTCCCTCCGTGTATTTCCTGTAGCTTTTATTCACGCTTTGGATCCTCCCCTGCTAGGCTTTCGTCGGAGTCTCCAGGATTGCCCTTACAAATCTTTTGAATTAGTTTATGGTGCTTTTCTGGCTTCTGGCTAATATTTATATCTGGTGCCAGTGAAGCTCCAGCTCAGGCCAAGCCTCAGCTTTCCACAGAATTTGATAATGGAAATTTAAAGTGAAGCAAGGTCTCCACCTGCAGCTGCATGCACCAAAGGTTGCTATTATGACAACCAGTAAATAATGTCAGGAGGGCTCTATAAATTTATTTTGAAGCACAATAATCATGCCATATATATAGAACTTCCAGTAGAATTGTGCTGGACTTTAGGTCTGTTCCAGAAGGGACCATCTGGATGGTCTACACAGTTGTGAACCAATTCTAGGTATGGACCCGGTCTAGAAACCAAACCCAATAAGTGGTAACATGTTTGTATTTGGCAACTCTGAACCAGATAGAACATTAGAACATTCCAGAAATCAGAACTAGAACATTCCAGAGGCGGATCAGCGGATCATGTCACAGTGTCACACATTACATAATTATTTCCACAGTAGTATATAAGGAGCCCTGTAAATTAGATAGAATGACAAGGAAACCCCTGGCGGACCTCCTGATTGTGACAGCTACCAGCGTCATATCAGTCAGGTTTAGAGGGGAAATTTTCAAATCAATACAATTGGTGTCCCTGATTGCCACACCATTGTGACACCACCACCGTCACATCAGTTGAATTTCTTTAAGTGCAAGGGCAAAGTGCAAAGTGCAAAGTGCAAAGTGCAAAGTGCAAAGTGCAAAGTGCAAAGTGCAAGTTCAGGTTTAAGTGCAAAGTGCAAGTGCAAGTGCAAGTGCAAGTGCAAGTGCTAAGAGAGTAGAGCCAGATTGCTCCTCTCAAATATCAACTCCTCAGACCTCTTACCCAATGACTGCTATTTTCGGTTCATCACAGTGAGCTTATACAACATCCAATTACAACTGATATCAATAAGAACATCTGAATCCATTAGCCGTTTCCTGCGGCTCAAGCCTCGAATGCAAACTGCACAAAGTTAGCAGTTGATTAGTTAAGTTGAAGGTCCTGGTAATCTCCTTGTTTGCTCATTTTCTAGGTGTATTAATAGTATTGGTTTCTAATTAAATCCTTTTTTGCTCACAAAAATAGTTTCCACAAAAGAACAGTTTGACCAAGAAAGCAATCATTAAGCAAGGGGGTTCAAGATGTGGATTGCAGATATAGGGTTGGAAAGTTTTTTTTCTGACCCTCCGGAGATCCCCCCTCCCCTGCTGCCATATAGGGCAGTATGTTCCTATGATTAGCATTATGTCTTTTTTTTTTCCCTTTTTTCATAAAAATCCTGACCTGAAGCCTGACAATCTTCTTGTACATCTTTGGAAATAATAATAAAGTTCTTTCTTTAGAAATTTGAGATAAGACTGGCAGGACAACCTCCCTTTTGGCCCCCCAGACATCCAGTCTGATACTCTTCCTCACTCATACTATCACAGATTTGTCAATTCTCCTAGGTGACTACCTAGCAGGTGAACCCTTAGAGTTCCTTCTCTTTAAATCCTCCCCTGCTAGGTCAGCTTCTTTGTATTTGCTGACCAATTTTTACTCTTTGGATCCTCCCTCACACTGGGGTTTCTGTCAAAGAATGGGCCCATTGGATTTATACTCAAGAAAAAGTCTTTATTTTAACAAATTGACATGATGACAAATAGACTCCAGGAAAGTAGACTTGATTTGTAGAGAAAAAAGGGCAGAAGGGACTCAACTTGAACCCACTATTAGTTGACAATTTTGTGGCTATGTTTTGCACCAAATTAATGCACCAGATATGTCACAGATATAAAATCAAGAATCAGGGCTAGCATTAAAGGGTACCTAGCATATCAGAAATAAGTCACAAATTGCCATTATAGATGAAAAATTTGTGTAACTGTAAGTAATTATAATGAACAGTATTCTTTGGCAAATATTTGGGCTTAAATGAGATGCACTTCTTGTCTACAATTACAAAACAAGGCTAGTCAGGGGGTGGTCACAATATATAGGGTGCTATCAGTTGAAGGCATTTCAAAACCCGTTTCAAAACAGTTTTCAAATAGGTGTGAGTTTTGAATTCCTTGGGGGTCAAAGGCAGTTTCAAACAGGCCCGGGATGTCACAGCCCCGGCAACCTGTAGCCTGGTTCTTGATCACTGGCGGCTGGCGGTGGTATGTGGCCAAGGTAATCACCTGTTTCAAAACAGGTTCAAAGGAATGGTAACATTGTTTTCAACCATTATTGCATATATATATATAACTTCTGCTTATGGAACCATTTAACTGAAATCCGAGTAGGCCTGCGAGAACCTTGATCTCAGGCCTCTGGGGTTGCCCTTTCAAAAGCCTTGGTTTTTATCTGTAAAAACTCATTCCAAAAACAGTAAACTCTCAAAATATTTTGCAGATTTTGAGAATGGCTGTGATCTGCAGCTTTCTGTTCAATTTAGAAAAGAAAGTTGCGGAAAATAATTTTTCCTTCAAAATGTTGCAGAAAACTCAAATTTTCACAAAGTGTGTGTGTAAAATTAATACTTCCCCACTTTGACTGTCATAAGACAAGCTATATTTTTGATTTTGTGAAAACCAACAATTTTTGATAATAAAATCTATTCCAAATATCATACTTTTTGTACTAGCTTGCTCACACTGTATGGGCAGCATACTGTATCATAAGTATTTTACAACTTTCAACTTTTTTTCTGCCCTTTTTTTTTTTGAATACAACTCTGATTTATCAGTCTCAACATGTTTTAATGGAGAACAACTTCCAAAACCATTCAAACAATTTCCTTAGGACACTTGCAAACTCCCAATTATTGCAAGTTGTTAGCTGCATTTTTTATTTTTATAACTACAACCTCAATTTGTTTGCTAGCAACTTTTGTCTACTATCACTACAACTTCAAACATGTTGACTGCAACTTTTAAACAACCAACACAAACTTGGAAGTTGTTGGCTGCAACTTCCTTTCTACAACTGCAATACTGCTACAATAAATCCAAGTCTTATACTAAAAAAAACAGTATAATATACTATATGCAGAGCAATGTGGAACTTAGAGTGATAGTTAAAGAAGCTCATTTATTTAATCAATTGTAATAATGTATTCAATGCAAGAGGTAGATAGCTTCCTCAAAAGTGCACAAGATATTTTCATATATTTTCCCTGGCATTCAGGTGAGAGACTATTGCCTACGAGCCCACAGCTAGTCTAGCCATTGCTAGGAAATTAGCCTAAAATTACCATGATTGTAGATCAAAGTGATGGATATGATTGAATATTATCATATATCTAAGACCATCTTTCAGAAATTCCTGGTTTCTACTTCCATCAGAATCAAGTCAAAAAGTTGTATCATACTTGTTGAAAGTTGCATTATAAGAGATTGTCAGTTGCTAAAAGTAAGTAACAAATTGCAGATGCTGAGTTGCAAGTTGCACATGCATGTGTAAAGTTACAAGTTGCATGTTAAAAGTTGCAACAAGTAGTTCTAAGCTGCAACATCTTCCTGTGAACTTGCTGATGAGAGGAATAGTTGTCAGCCATGAAGTTGTGCATAAAAAGTTGCAAGTTGCACCTGTAAAAATAAGTTGTATCATTGAATTTAGGGTACAATCAAAGTTGTACCTAAATTTTGACTGTTTTTGGGAAGAGTTGTTGTAAAACTTTTGATACAATATACTGCCCATAACACTGAACTATTGAGTCAACCGGGCTACTCGGAACCACAATTTATCGTTATCCACGCATATATGAAAAACTGGTCTGACATTGCCTCTATAATTTTTGTAAGGAAGTAACTTAGGCAGCCGACTTCACAGGTGTCAAAACCAGTGGAAGTCCCGATCCCTGCTCCTTGTTGGTCAACAATCCCGGGTGTTGCAGAACTCCGGCTACCAGAGGCCCAATCTCGCCCTCAGGGACTGCCGGGCTAAACTCAAATGCGCGAAGCAAGGTAAAGAGAATGGCCTTCAATCTGGACAGAGCAGGCCCGGGTCAGTGAAAGCCTCGGAAGTTACAACACGGGCGAGACGCACTCCGCCAACGAAAACCGGAAACCGATGCAATTGTGTGGTCCGGCGAAGAAGGTGAACAGGTTCGCCCAGACACCCGGTACGGCGCTCGCGGCCTCGGGGATGTGGTCCCAGCGGTCGGGTCTCGGGGAAATCAGTCTTTAACTCGGAGAACTGTTGAGTTTGTGATACTCACTTAAATTCCAACGCATCCTCGCCCCATGTTTCGGTTGACGTATTGACCGCCCAAAGGGGAAGATGGAGCATTTGACCTTTTGCGATCCTACGAAGAGCATCATGATATCAAGAAGCTTCAAGCGAACCATGAATTACGCACGGCAAACTCCAGTGCTCTTTCCCAGTGTGATCGACGATGGGCTTGCTCAATGGCAGGATATCGTCTATCATGGACTTGCGGAGTATATGCGTGACTGGCGCGTGCAAGCGCATCGTCTCACGGATCACCTTCTCCAACAACGGAAGCGCGTTTAACTCATCCAACGTCGGATTGTCCGTCCCGACGGAGAGGAGTTCTTCGCGGAGTCGGTCTTGAACTGCCTTGTTCACCGAGAGAGCGTGGAGGGCCCAGGATGTCGCTGCGCTGAAGGCGGGATTGAGTTGGATATGGCGAGAA
Source organism: Mycena indigotica (assembly GCF_014461135.1). Classification (NCBI taxonomy): domain Eukaryota; kingdom Fungi; phylum Basidiomycota; class Agaricomycetes; order Agaricales; family Mycenaceae; genus Mycena; species Mycena indigotica. The sequence goes on along the minus strand of NW_023503007.1, from coordinate 4,850,854 downwards.
GATAATGACAAAAGGGACCTTGTTGTCTCATGACCCGCAAGGAAGAATGCAGGAATTTCTACCAATAGGTCAGGAATCTCGAATCAGGAAATGAGAAAGTGGCCATGTACGTGAAAGAACCTCGTCATCAGCCAGCTTCTGGCTCTCGGGTAACCCATCCGACATATTTGCCTTCAGGAGCACAGATAGAAGATCACGCCGTCCCTTCAGCATATTGCCCTTATCGTCTGGAATAGTCTTGTCCGCGATCAGCGCCGCCTTGCTGTCTTCGACGATATGGCTCCCAATATCGTCCATCCGGGTACGTGCGATATGCAGAACGCGTGTGCCCGGGAGTGGCTATTGATTTGAGTCAGACTGATCACAGCCGCAGCCAGTTAGTGCTACGGGACTCACGACAAGCTTCAAAATCGGAATAAAACTCTGGATAAGCCGGATTGCTCCGTAGAAGTTGGCCTGAGGTGAATGGAAAAGATCGGTGAGTGCCTGATTAAGCTCGTTGGTTTTGCCTTCCAGAGCGTTAAACTCATAGCCGAAGCCTGAGGAGAACAACGATCAGAGCAGGTCCAATTCTACCACAATGAAACAACACACCTGCGCGACCGATAATGTCCAAGGTGACTTTACGAAGACCGGAAAGGACTTCGATAGTCCCGTGTTCGCCTTCGTCACTGGATTGACGCTCGATTTCTCTGGCCCATACATCGCGCAACTAGAAAAGTGAGTTGAACGATCGTTGTATCGAACGTCCGACATACGTGCAGGGCTTTCTCTATGAATATTTCAGTCATCAACTTGATCTGGGCAACGCCGAAGGCGGGATTCTGTCCGGGCAATGAGTGATCTGATCCATTAAAAAAGAATTTCTGCAATTTCTGACCAAAACGCGTCGCTGAAAATGTCATCAGAAAAGGAACGGGAAAATTCGGTAAACTTACGTGGCGCCGATGCTGATCAGTTTCTGCGTACAATATGCCTATTCCCGAGTGAGTGAACAGAGTCCAGCGTGATCAGGCGGGGTACTTACCTTCGCCCATTAGGCGCCGCGACATATCGCGTTCGGTATCAGCTCGTTGGTATATCTGGGGGTGGGCCATCATGTGGTTCAACGCTTTGAGATCGGATGTATGCAGCTCCGGAACCTGGAACAGAGTGAGTTGCACGAGATCAGAGAATATGATGGAAGGCTACCCCGAATAACCCATGGTACATGAAGGTGGGTCCATACTCTTTCCGCCATGCACTGGGCCGGCTCAAATTGTCCTACGCATATTCAATAAATAAACAATACCATTAGTGCGAGCAAATACAGCCATCTCCATAAAGTTCCCAAAGATGACACTGGTCATGGGCGGCCCAGACAGGAGGTTGCGCAACGGCGAGGATAGAGTCCGATATGCAAGATGTGCCGCATGGAGAACGACGTAAACGGCGAGCGTGATTGAGATTGGGACGAGTATTTGGAAGAGCATCGAGAAAGTGAGGGGAGCTGGCAGAGGGCCTCCAAAGTTTTATCTTGACGGGCTTTCTCGCTTTGTCAAGAGTATGTTCGTCAGGATTCATTGAAACGGGTGCCGCAGGGCCCCGTCGAGTAAGCGCACGCAGGTGAAGGCGTCTTCATTTCCCGCCAGGACCGTCGATTATGTCTCGGCAGAAGCCACCCCTCCACGGTTTTCGAGTCAAGGTCTGCATGTCGTGGGACGTTTTCGAGGCGGACAAGCTTCGAAAGCTCGTCGGCGCAGCAGCATGGCAGGAGGCGTGGAAAAAGAAGCAGCATTGACAATTGGCCGCTTACTCGACCTGCACAGCGGCGGGCGCTCCAAGTAATCTATCGGCTGAGCGGTATGACATATCCCGACTGCGTCGCTGACTGTGCGCCGAGTGGACGACGTAAGCGTTGACCCACGCAAAGCTTCGCGGAGGGTAGTCAGGATACATGAGGCCAGGTCTGTGGCATGTGAGTCAGTGTTCACCCATCGATAACTTACGCGAGATGGAGGGCGGAAGCAACCGATATCCGTTTTGGAAATGTGACACGTCACACTTTTTTTTTTCTCCCTTCGACCTGTTGCGCCACTCGAGCATGCTGGTAAGACAAAAGGTCCGCCATGTGTCACCCCTTGCTATGCCACCTCACCGTCGTCGCAGCCCACTTGTCGACAGCTGTAGTGTCGGGCCTTGTCAATGACACTGCGGCGAGCCCGCCGACCAACCCAGCCGGTGACGGCCTAACGGCGCTTTCGTGCGGCTCCAATGGGCATATTTGCTCACCATGAACACACGACAAGAGTATGAAGGGAATCAGAAGGGTGGAGAGCGGTTTTTTGGTGGCGGATGCACCGTGCGTCCCAACATCTCTCTTTCCACCGCGCTATACTCATGCCTTGTTCAGACTCATCCTATCTCCTTGCAACATGTATTCTGCAACGCTCTATCCTCCCAATTCAGCCTTCGCGCCAGCCACCTTACTACACCATTGATAGGGTGCTGTTTATATTTTTCAGTTGGTCCAAAAACAGTTTATATGTACTGAGAACCCAAAAACCAGGTTTATAGGCCGGTTTACAAACCAGGTATCTAAAAAGTACTTTTTACCAGTCCCAGGCCCAAATTTCGCTGGCCGAGGGCCTTTTTTCGCCCTTCCATCCCTTTTCCTTCTCCTTCCAACCCTAAAAACTTCTCTGCGCCGGCGATAGGTTGACCTCATATGCCTCTTGAAGTTTCCATCCGTATCGCCCCAGCTTCTGGTCTGCTCTCTATTTTTCTTACTTACTATACCCCCCGCCTCATTATACTTGTCTTTTCCCTTCTGAGTCCCTACTTTTCCACTACAAGCCCCAATCACGGCCGACTTCTATCCATTTCACACATTCGTTGGCAAAGTTGCTGTATTCGCTCTACCATCTCCAACTTGCTACGCCACGTCCTGCTGTTGTTCGGCTCTTTGATACCTCCCTTCTTATACGGATCTCATAACCGGGTCACCAAAAGGATTATTATGATACCGGTGCGCACATTCATTATTGGAGTTTAATCGTACCTGAAATACAACATAGCATGTTTTATCCTCTCCAGCCGGACATGTCCCGAAGCATCTTTTTCGCCTCCAACTCTGGCGAGCGTTTCTTGCCCAGACGGCGCTCATACAAGCTACACGGCTGGCACACCATCGTGTCGCTAATTTGGCCGAAGCGCCAGCTTGCTGGCGAAGGGTTGAAGCACACGGGACACGCTTTCGGTGGCGCTGCAGGTGCACCCTGGGTCTCGGGAGTCGCCACGATGAAGTTGCCTACACGGCCACGCGCGCCGCGCGGGACGGCCAACCGCTGGGACCGGGCTTGGGCCGACAGGCGGGGGTGGAAGAGGCGGAAGCGGGGGCACGGGCGGTGCAAGCTGGACTGCCAAGTGTTATGAGCGCGATGGATGTCACGAACACGACATACACGGAGTCTGGGCTCTGTATTGCTCGTAGTCGCGGTGCGAAGCTGGGCGACCGGCGTTAGCATCTGGGCTCGGCGATCGATGTCCTGCGCCGTGCATATCCGCTACCAACTTGCTTCAACAACCCCATTGCACCCCCGATTGAATAGCATTTACCTGGATGGCGGGAACGCTGGCCTGATAACGCTCAGTGGGGGAAACAATCATCAGGGCCGATATATACCGCTGGTTGTGGCTGGCCGAGGCAGACGATGGCCTGGTGCGGTGCCTGGTGCGGTGAGCGGGCGAACGAGCTCGCGGCCCATTTTCGCTGTGTCGAATTCGCTGCCTCGAGGATGGGGCGTATGGGAACGGGGCGGGCTCGGGACGAACTTGGTTTCCTCGCGGTCGTCTGCCGTGTTTGTCAGGTGGAAGCGGGGAGGCAGCAGCGAACTGGAACTCACCAACAATTTCGCGGCGACGCTGGCGCCGCGATGTCGAGGGATATGGGCCGCTGCTAGGGCCTGCAGGTGCATGATTGGAGGCCATCGGGAGGGTAGAGCAGCTAAATCTGTGTCTGGAAAGCGGAGACTACGGAGCCCATCTTTAAAGCATCCCCGTCTCCGCAACCGAGTGCCATTTATAGCGCTGGCACTGCGTTAAACGCCGCGTCGTCGCCCAGCATCGGAGTCACCGGCAGCCATTCGACAAGAAAAGTGCAGGATTGCGGTGGTGGGTGCAACAGCAGCGCTCTATCGAGGCAAAAGTGTGCCTCGAGGGCGGCGCACGCAGAAAATAGCGAGTAGCTGGAGATTTAGGTTTGGCGGCCCCATCGCCATCGATGGATACGATTGGGATAAGGTAGATGGACAGGGACGCAGCTGGGTCGGAGCATAAGGCATGGCGTTGCACACTTACTACCGGCCAGCGGCGGCGACAGCGGTTATGGCACATCGAATACCAGCTCGGCGGAGCTATGCGCTCCATTCGGGCAGCCTGAAGTCTGTCGATGGGCGGACGGCGATGCACACACGCAATGCAGCTGTGAAAGTATAAGTATACTCGAACGCGATTAAACTCGATTACCTTTTGGCTGCCGTGGATCGTGGGGCAGGACTGGCCCTGGATTACACGTCAGGCGCCACACTGCGACGGCGTGTTGCACAGCCTTTAGGCGCTCGGCGTGTTGGCCAGCCGATGACCGGGGCCCTGGATTCATCGATGGGTCGTCGCGCCAGTCGCGAGATCCGCTCTGGGTGCCCGTACTCTGGAGGGAAGTTGCGGACTCAGAAGGCGAGAAAGGCAGGAAACTTCAGCCGAACTAGGTTGTCGTCGACGACAGGCGTACGTGAGGCTGCCCCATGACGACCATGGGACCTGGGAAAGAAGAAGAGTCGCCACGAGGTTTGTGCGAGGCGTGTTACGTCGCTGTGACACCTGTAACACGCCTTGCTTGCTGGCAGACCACCACCACCACCACCTAGGAGTCCGACCTCATGTACATCGCCCACTGAAATGGTGCGCCTTGTGCTTTCCGGTGCCGACCACCAGCTGACCACCATCTTGAAGGTGACGAAGAAAGCCAACTTGAATCGTATCCACGGCGGCTGCGATTGCTGTGGCAAGTACTTCAAGACTTACGCCGCGCTTGCGAGTCATATGCGCGGGGAAACTTTCGATTTCTTCTGCGCAAAATGTGACATCGACTGCCGAACCCGGACGGGGCTGCGCAAACACCAAAGCGTCGCACATGCATACTGCAGATTTTGCGACAAGTACTCGGACCTCGAAAATAAGGCTTCTCTTGTTGGGTGGTCGCACATGAAAAACACACACTTCCACTGTGATCCCTGCAGGGAGGCTTTCGAGGACGAGGAAGCGCTGCACAAGCATTACATCGAATCACTGTCCACAGTCCATCCCTACTATTGCGTTCCGTGTCGCCAAATATTTTTCTCTGCTCAAGCGCTCCAAGACCACTGGCATCGAGTAGATGATGACTTCCGTCGAGATGATGACTTCCGCTGCGCACACTGCGATCCGAGTCCCTGCCAGGAGGCATTCAAGGACGAGGAAGCGCTGCACGAGCATTACATTGAATCACTGTCCACAGTCCATCCCTACTATTGTGTGCCCTGCAGCGAGCTCTTTGACTCTGCCGAAGCGCTCCAAGATCATCTAGACGATAAATTGAGCGGCTATGCCATCATGTGTCCATGGTGCCATCAGTCTTTCGCCACCCGCCCGGCCGCGGTAGCGCACCTCGAGTCCGGCGGCTGTGTGTCTGGTGCAAATCTCGAGTCCATCATCGATTGGATCAGCACGCACGACATTCGGTCTATGATTACAGTCCAACCACGCGCGGTCCGCGGGGATTATCCTGACTTCAAGCTCGCCTTACTTGATCTTAAAGACCCAGCAAGCAACCACGACGGCCTGCCTTGCCCTATCTGCTTCACGGAGTTCCCTTCACGCTCCGCGCTCGAACAGCACCTTAAAAGTCCCCGGCATGGGGCGACGACATTCATCTGTCGCGCCCCTGAGTGTGAGCGCCGGTTCACCACGCTGAGTGGTCTCTGGGCACACGTCGAGAGCATGCAATGTGACGCTTGGAATTGCGAGGATATGAAGACGGCTATTGAGCAGCTGGTGATAAATCTGAATCTGCAACAAATAGTAGATCACGATAACCCGCACTTCTCGTAGTATAGGGACAAATGTCCGGCTACCAATGCTACTGCAAATAGTCCTGAACTTTGTTTTTGCAAGTTGATGTCAAGTTGTAGCGGCCTGCATCCTGGTAATAGTCTGCACTAGTGAGTGTGAATGCAATGACTATCAAGGACCGGTACCCCCTTCCACTGATCAAAAATCTCATCAACTGGCTCAACTGTGCTTGTTACTTCACCAAACTCAACATTTGTTGGGACTTCAACAACGTCCAGATGAAAGAAAGTGATGAGTGGAAAGTGGCTTTCCGGACCAACCAAGGCCTGTTCATCAGGAAAAAGAAATTTGCATCTGGTAGCATCTGTCAGGGGAACCACCCTTTCGGCCCGCCGGAATCGCCCCGATTCTGATTCCGACTCCGATGATCGCATCACCGCCTCAATTAGGTGCATTGATGAACCTTGATCTCAGGCCTCCAGGGTTGCCCTTACAGCAGAAGAAACTCTCTACAGGATCAACTGGACTAGGGTGCTGTGAGTAATGGTGGTTTCAAAACAGTTTCAAAACCGGTTTTGAAACACGTGTTAGTTTTGAAATCGATGGCCAGCCGACCTGGTTTCGAAACCGACATGTGATCCTCCGGGCGGCCCGGGCCTGACTGCCGGGGCTTGATCCCTTCAGAATATCACCTGCGATCACCTACCGAAGGCCAAGCAGGTGAGTTCCCGCGGCAGTGGAGCCGTCTCGGCCACCAGCTGGCCTTGGCCCATGGCATACTCCTCAGAATTATCATACCCGGGCCCGTCCCCAGCTGCCGACTGTCAGCAGGCCTCCCCGGCCGGCCGGTTTCGAAACTGTTTCGAAACGGGGGGTGTTTTGAAACTGGTTTCGAAACCGGTGTGAGTAATGCTTTTTGCATTACTCACAGCACCCTAAACTGGACAGGATTGCCAGGTTTCCGTATGTGGGGGCTGATATGGTGATGGGATCACTGGGCCACTGTTCCAGCTCCCTGGGCCACGGATTTGTAATTGATGACTGGTGTCCGCCTGGAAACGGTCAATCCGGTCGAAAACACAGGCTTGGCATTGCTGAGGCCGTGATACGCGGCCGGTCTACCCGACGTAGATGTCCGTATCCCGTACACCGTACCGTACGGTAAGGCCGGCCAGTGCCTTGTCCGTACGCCGTAAGGTCCATATTGCCTGTAAAAGGCCCTGTACCATGTATGGTACCTACGGTGCCAAGCCCTACTGGCGGACCCCAAACATCATTGCTGGTAGGCAATGGCATGAGTAAACCCCTGGGTATCCAGAGCCTTACTCATACTCATACCTGCACAGCCACCATACCCATACCCATACCCATACCCATACCCATGGGTATGGGTTTTACTCATGGGTATTGTCAATTCTAAACCCAAAAGACTGATATTTTTCCTAGTTTAACATTTTTGCTTGAGCTTTATAGATGCTGCTGAAGTGCTTTTGCTTGGATGCGGACATGATCTTGCTTGCATGCGGTGAACAATTGATATGGCATATCTTATCTGATCTACCCATGAGTCATGTACCCATGGGTCGGCGGGTAAGAATTTTCCAATCCATACCCGTGCCCACGGGGGTAAAACCCGTGTACCCATGCGGGTATGGCTTACCTGTGCCATTGCCTAGCCGAAAACTTCGATTCCGGTAATACACTTTAGAAAATGAGCAGTAGAGCAGATCAATGATCAATCAAAGTCTAACCAAATTGGCAGCTAGCCAGGGCGAGGAACGAGCCGCGGTTAGCGAGAGATAAGCTAGCTGGAGAGCACTCGGCGGCGGCCATCAGTTGATATGTCACACAGGTCACTCCCATTCATCCTTAGCTCGGCACCACCATCTAGCCTCGCCTTCAAGCCTTTTCGCGCGTTCTCTGGTTCTCTACCCTCTGTCTAGGTTACATCTCCCTCTCCTGAGTCCTTGTGACTCCTTTCTCTTTCTCTCTGTCCTTGAGACATGTCCTTGTGACATTTTATTTCCTTCTTTACATTGCTTCTGTTCCTTCTTCATTTCTTGGTCCTTGAGACCAGTCCTTGTGACATTTTAACACTTTTCTTCTCTTTTGTCCTTGTGACACTTCCCCTTTCTTGTCCTTGAGACACTTCCCCTTCTTTGTCCTTGAGACACCTCCCTTTCCTTTGTCCTCGTGACACATCCCCTTCTTTGTCCTTGTGACACCTTCCCCTCCTTGTCCTTGAGACATTTCCTTTTCTTGCTTACTGGCAGCACTATCTGGTCTTGCATCAAGCTCACCAACTCTTGGGTCTCTGTCACCTCAAGCACTGCTGGAGCCTCCTCTTAGGCTGAAGACAGCTGTCCCTGAGTTTTCCTAGGGTTGTGGTGCGCTTCTATCATCCTGTTCTTCCTTTCCTTTCTCTTCTCCCACTTCCCCCTTCCCTTTGTCGCAGCACTCCGGGTGGGGTGCCTGCTGCTGCCTTGTGTTTGCCGGCCGCACTTCGCTTTGGAGCGCTGCTCCTTTGAGGGGGCCGGCTGCTCGCTTCTGGCGTCGGTTCCCACCCAGTCGTGTGTCGTGCTGGCCGCAGGCTGCCTCGAGTTTGGTCTCCCGCCCAGAGCTGCCTTGTTGCGCTCTTGTGGCTGGGAGCGCCTCAGGTGAGCGTCGTCCATTCCCTGGAGTCGCCTCAGTACGCTCAGGGCTGGGGGTGCTTCATGTAGCCTGTGGCCAAGCCAGGCACATTTCCATCTATGTATAATGTGCTTATGCATTCATACATGAATTTTTGTCTTCTCCAGTCTCTTCGGAGATATTACTTATCATATTCCTTCTACCTACATCCTATATACTACCTACGTGATGCTAGCCAAGTGTGACCAGCTAGCTTACCAAATCCTGACTATTGTGTGTGTGTGAGTTCGGGGTTTTGAGTTGCAGGAAACAACTAGCGAATTTAAAGTTTACTTCAAAGAATTGTTGTTAATTGTTTGGGTTTGCTTTCAATTGCAATGAACAAAAACAAAGAGTTATGTGATTGTATTGATGGAGGAGCAATATGGCTCGACTCCCCTGCACCTGCAATGTTGGTAACCTGCAATTTAACCGCACCTGCACCTGTTTATCCTGCACCTGCACCTGCAACTTAATCCTGCTGAAAGGCGTGACATGAGAGCAATGGTGAATGCAGAAACAACTCCACAAACAACCAAAACACCTAAATCAAGGTCTGTGTGTTCGGGGCTCCATAGAAAGTATATCCATGCTGCAACCCATTGCAGCAAGATGATGATGACTAAGTTGAGGTGGTGTGTGTGTGATGGGATCACTGATGACAGTGATGATGTTGATAGTTTGTAAGCTGGTGGTGGTGGTGGTGGTGGTGGTAGTGAAGATGTTAGGTTGGGTGGAGAGGAAGGAGGTGTTGATGTAGGATAGGACAAATATGACATACAGAGTATGCCTCTTGTGGCCAAACATCCCCACAACAACAACCCACTCCACAATGGTCCCAACCCAAAACCAACACCAAAACCCAAAATGGTAGTGGTCACAGTCACAGTCACAGTCACAGCTGGTATGTTGTTAATGAAAGTAGATACATTACCTGTCCCTTGTGTTGTCTTCATCCTTGAGAGTAGAACAGCTAGCATCAAGAGCATCAGTTGCCACACCATAAATGGCATAAACAACTCCAATATGGGTCGCTCCATCCAAAGAGGGCGACGTTCCATAAAGGGAAGCACATCTGAGCATAGTTTCCCCATCTTTATGTCTTCACATCAACCTGGCACTTCAATGTCCAAAATTTGACAATAGTTCCAGTATATCAGACAAATTGGCGATAGTTTCGGCGTTCTCAGGTAGTCTCGGTGTCGTCGGGTAGCGTTCTTGTGTTCGGATCACGTAATCACAGTGTTCGTCGTCGTCGTCGTCAATGTCAAAGACCTTTCCACTATGGGGAGCAAGACAACCGCTATGGGGGTGCATTGAATTCTGAGGTATCTAGCACAAACTCGGGCTCAATATATACTACTCGCTTATCTAATTTTGATGGCCCTGGCCGCCCCGGCCACGGTCACGTGCTGTTTCACTGTAATATTTCGCCCACTTGCGACGCGTCGCACCTCACACGTTTGGTTTCACCTTGCGTTTTATCCACCTCCCTGCGTTTGGGTGTGTGTTTGAACCACCCGCGACGCCGTTCGAGCCGAAACGCGTCCGCCATTGGCTAGTTTTGTGTTTCTGGCTCGGCCGGCCCCGGCCCGGTCGTGTCACGTGTCGGCCGATGTCCGACCGGTCAAAGATGGCCCGGATGGCCGTTCCAGCAAGTTTCCACCGTTCGACGTGTTCCACGCTCGACACCACTGTACATTATCAGTGGCAACCCAGCGGGTTGGCACTGATAACAGCCAGTCTTTTCATTTTTGCCTAAGTGGTGAATAATTGGTGGAGATGGGGGTGAATATCTCCAAAGTCCAAGGTCATTTTTTCGCTAAGTCCAACATGTATGGGTGAATAAAGGTGAATAATTTGACACAGGCCATTAACAGAATAAAGGTGAATAATTTGACACAGGCCATTAACACCAAGTTTGCTGGCAGAGCGGCCCACATATGAGTAAACATGCCTCTTAAATCACGCTGTTGCTGTGCCTGTCGGTGAGCATCTCCTTGCCAAGTACTCGCAAAGCATTCCAGGCTGCTTGGTACATGGCAGCAGCCCGACGGATTTGTTCCACTGTCGATGCAATCTTTGTGTTTGATCGGGTATTTGCCTTGACACCTCGGGCATATCGGTCCTTTTGATTGTACAGGTGAGTTCGGATCAAAAGAAGACGGCGGACGGTGTCCAGGGCTTCATTAGCTTGTCCAATCCGGAGACGAAACTTGTACGTCATAATCTCCTCCGTACAACCGTCGCGGGTCATATGATTGCTCCCTGCGCGAGAATGAATTGCCGAAGGTAGCCACAACTTAATGTCGGCCACGCCAAGGCCTGGGATTGCCTGACTTTGCGACGCAGCAATGTCTGCTCGTGCCTCGTCCTCTTGTTGCCGTAGCTGATCAACTATAGGGAAGAACTGCACCTGAATATCAGCCTAAGCAAGAACTTTCAGACGAAGCTTGCTCGCACGCTCCACCAGTGAGGTGCGCTGCCGATCACCCATTGCCCGCATATCAGCTGAGAGTGTGCGCCTGCTGGCTGTTAGTGGATCACATTTGCCGCTCGTGACACTCACTGTTGCTCCTTGAGCTGAAGACCGCCGGCAATCAACTCGGTGACATGCATATCTTCCCGGACCGCCCCAGCAGACTCCGCTCCAACCGCCTCCCTGTGCGGCAGCTTCTTCCGCCAGCGTATGATGCACGCCTGCCAAGAATGTATCTTTTCCCTCACTTTCAAATGGGTTGCGATATGGATTTGCTTGCCGCGATGCACCAGACTCCCATTGCTCCATCATTACCGTCCATCGAGCAATAGATGCACGTTCGAAGTTGCTTTCCAAGTCAATATAAGCCTGCTTGGTTTCAATTACCAATGGCGCGGCCTCTTTGATTTTCTTGAGCAACGTTGTTCCTGCGAAGATTCAGCCGAATTGATCCGAAGGGTCAGCAATATTACGTGCCAAGGCCAATAATCTTTAGGCTTTTGTAAGGGCAACTCCGGAGGCCTGAGATCAAGGTCCTAGCAGGGGAGGATCCAAAGAATGAACATTGGTAAGCAAATACAAATGAAGCTGACCTAGCAGGGGAGGATCCAAAGAGAAGAAACTCTAAGGGTCCGCCTGCTAGGGAGCTGACTATATACTGCTTGTCCGTAGCTGCCGCTGTCGGGCACAGAAGGCTTGGGCGGCGTCGCAGGCGAGGTCCCAGGGCGACCGTTGGGAGGGCATTGACGGATCGGTGATTGTGCGGGCGAGATGGAGGGCTGGACCGGAGTCGGAACTGGAATCGGACCGGAATCGGACGCGTCTCCGGGCCGAAAGGGAGGTTCCCCTGACAGCTTTGTGATTTTGGTCATCGAACTGAGATTGCACCAGATGCTCCCGCTGGTCGGAGCAACCCTTGCGCTCGCCTCCATTCGATTCAAATGCTGGGATAACCTCAGTCCGGGCGTTGCCCAAACTGAGATTGTGACAGGCCGAACCCATTCACTGCTCAAATGGTCAGTTTATCGTCAAGGACGTCGTTGACCGTGCTTACCTCGTCCCAGACGTGCGTTATCCTTTTCCACAGCTCCAGCCCATTGTCTGTTTCCTTCAGCAACGCCAAAACCGCTGCCCGCTGGCTTCAACATTGAGAAACAAGGTCAGTTTCTCATTACTTTGCCCGTTTAACACACTGACCTTGTTCCAGCGGTCAGAACCGCCCTCCGCCTCAGCGCCAATGCCCCTCGCTCGCCCAGACCGTCCCACGTAGGCTGTACTTGTCGCTGTCGCCCAGATCGCTGACCAATTTGGCCTTTGCAGACTCGATTCGGCGGGTCCCGGGATGCAGGAGATCGTGTGAGACGTGTTAGTCGAGCGAGACGGCCATAGTTAGACTTAGCACCTTAGCACCCAGTAGTCGGCTTGCCATTTGCGGCAGCGGGGATGGCCAGGGCAGGCGGATAGAGGCCGCTTGTGCCTGGTGTTGGTGTTGGCGGTTGGCGGGACGGTTGAGCGAGCCGGGGAGAGGAGAAGGAGATCGCCGATCGGGGAGGTGCATCAGGTCACATCCCGATGGCCGATCGATCTTCTCCTCCTCCTCCTCCGCACACGACAATTGGGCCCGGGCGGCAGGTTTTGACTGCCATCCGCCCTGCAAGCGTCGTTCGTTCTCACAGACTGTTGTTTGGGATGAAAATTGTCGATTGGTGGGTCCCTACAACTTGGTTTACATTCGTTCTCGGTGGCCAGTATGTCCTCATCACCTTTCGCGCTCGCTCCAGCTCCCCGTGTGTCGCACTATCGATCTGCGTGAGTATTTCAGTGGGGAGGAACTGCGACACACTTCTTAAGTTTGCCCCGCTTTATGTACCACAGTATTTTCCCAGTACATCTCTTGCCCTTGTTCCAGATGCCCATTGGCCCAATCGTACTCATGACAATTCAATTCCTTCCGTGGCCATTGCCAGTGGTTTCACGTCGTCCGAGTCATGTTGTCAATGGTCATTGCCGTCAAGAGTCAAGAGGGATGCACAGCCGCATGTCACGGCCACCCATACATACCGCATGTGAAAGTCGGCAGTTAGTCCAACCGGATAACCGAACTCCAGCCATGAGGCATGACATCATTTTTCTTTCATACTGTGGCCACTTGGGAGGTACGCCGCTGTTATGCGGTAGGTACGAGCCAGCCACGCCGTATCTCATGCCCCTAGTGTGCGCATTGCAGTACGGCAACAAACACACCGTTCACCAAGCTGTAAATCACCAACACTCAATGGCCGTTTCATGTTGTGCCTTGCGCAGTCCACCGCCCCAATTCCCGATGATGCGGTCCCGCGGGCTTCACGATCCGGCTTATCGACTGCATCGTGGGCAACACAGCGACTTTTCTAATGCCGGTTAGTGGGAAAATCTTTATGACATCAAACACACACTGGCTGCCAATCGTTCCAATGCTTCTTGACATGGGACATGTACTCTTCAACCTCACAATAGAATGCCCAACCATGACCCAGTCCAGGGTCTTTTTGTTCAGATGATACATCTTTCCATTTCAAGCGGAAATTTGCATCGATAGCCAAGAACAACACAAATAAAAACCTGGAAAAAATTAATCATGCCGATCGTCCATGCACTCATATCATACTACGTTGATCCTCGGGAGCTTTGTCCCAATCAGCGGGAAGGTTTTTCCCTGGTTGAGGGCATGCAGGGCAAAGAAGTGCGCACTCCCCTGGTTGGGTGCCTGCAACACCAGTCGAGGAGTTTCCGCGGCCCGCGCGCTTGAGCATTTGGAGGTTGCGCCATTGCTTTGTCATTCGAAGGAACTCGTCATACTGATCCTGATGCGACAATTAACCGTCTGATTGTCAATAACACATGGCATACCCGGATCGCAAGTAGTCCCATATTATCGGTTTGACGTGCAAGCAAATAATAGTAGTCATAAACGCTGCATTTGGACTCCAAGAAGCTGAGGTGAAAGTGACGCAAACATTGATGGTAGCAGCGGTGCGTGGATTTATTGTTGTTGCAGGATACAGGCCAGATCGAAGAAGCTGCTGAGTTGGTGTTCCGCTGGTCAAACAGCCACAGAAGTCAAGTCCACCAGGCCCAAGCCTCAGGCCCGACTAAGCCCGAGCCCTGATCCGGGCCGGGCTCGGGCTGCCCGACGCGGGCTGGGCCGGGCTTTGGGCTCAAAGCCCGGCCCGGCAGACTACTACCAGCTAAGCAGTCTTGGCATCGATACTGACCCGGCTCCTTCTGACAGACGCCGCAAGCGGAGGATTGCTGCTTGCCTCGCCCTTCTTGGTAGAGCAGTTCTGACAGAAAGGAATCACGGTGATGCTGCACCCGGAGTGGATCATCCTGTGAAAAGTGAGTGATAGATACATGGGTAACAGGATTGACTTACCGACTCCCGCAAACATGAAATTGGAATGGCATGCATCCTGACTTCAGGTTCCCTTCCTGGACATCCAGGTTTCCCTCAAACCTGACGAGAGGGAACCAGTGTCTGTCCCACAATTCAGGATAGTCACTAGTGTGCACCAGAAGGAACTGAATGCGTACCTCTATATCCCCTGGTTATCTAGCCACTAACCCGAATCCAAACGCGCCTGGATCAAGGGTGAGCTGATTCGTTACATACGGATCTGCTCACGCAGAACCGACTACCTCACTATTGCAGTAAAGTTCGGCGAACGCTTAAGAGCACGAGGCTACCCAGGACGTTGGCTCCAGAACGTCTTTGACGAGATCCAGTACGACATTGAACGCCCAACCGTGCTCAATCCAAAGCTGACCAACATCAGCTGTGGAGGTAGTGCCGGCCAGAATTATATTATGGTTGATTAAATATTGAATATATTCAGAATATTATGAATATATTATGCCCTTGGTGGATCACTTGAATATGATTATGTTTGAGTATATTATATTATATTATGACTATACTATATTATAGGCCCAGAATATTCAAATATAGTAAGGTGGATGATCACAGCTATTTTCTTAGTCCATGTACTCAGTCATAGTACTAATCTTAGTCTGAGTTAGCCCTACTTCTGATAAATGTTATTACTCTTATATTAAGCAGATGTCGTGTGAATGTATGTACATGTTTGGCGCTGGCCCCAGCAATTCATTTGCTCCACATTTCCATTTTTGGGATCAGTGCTGTTGAGGCCCCGAATTGGTAATGAAAGCTGTAAAATAGGACCAATCCTAATTGGGATACAAAGCTGTACATGATATCTTACACCCAGTACCCTAAAAACATTATATCTAGAGTTATTTCCCATGCTAATACCTGAGTGTGTACTAAGTATTGTCAATTTGTCCACAAATGAATAACTAGGTATATGAAATTTACAGACTTAAATTGCAATCTATGTGGATATTGGTAGACCAAATATTTAAGAGGGTTATTGTGCCAGTAATTAGTGGGATTTCTTTAGATTTAGAAATTCACTTTCAAGTTATTCAAGTCATATTCAGAGCTGGGGCGTAGCCCCAGCCCTGTCTAGTCACATATTATCTATTATCTATGGTGATTCATACATTACACCTATTAGGAACAAGTGTCAGGAGTGATCACTTTGGGTTGACCCTATTAAACATAGTGTAGAACCCCTGATCAGACTGGAGGTGCCGAACTGCATGTCCTCAAAGTCACCCACAACCCTATCTGGGATGAAATAGACCTTCACCCGATATGGAGTGAGCTGGATGATGCCTGGAAAAATCTCGGAATCGGCTTCCCTGAATACCGCTTCACACTGGGTGCAAACCCAAAGGCAGTTTGCTAATGGGAGCCCCAACGGGAGTGGAAAGAAAGACAAAGATTTCTTTGTTTCAAACAAAGAAAAAAAAATTTGCTTTTAAACTCCCGTTGGACCCCCCTTAGCCAACTGCCATTGCACTTGCTACCAGTGAGCTTCATGGCATCATACAGAAAACCAGCCTCACTGGGTGACCGATTGAATGTGTGCAATCGAGACACTCTGGAGAATCATCAACAGTCGACTGCGACAAACATTTAGGCTTCTTTTTTCTCAATCCTCAATCGCACCTCGTGACGGGCCTTACTCGGTGCTCTTTCGGATTTCGAAAAAAATTCATAGAACCTCTACGATTGTCCTCTGTTTTAATATTTATCTACTTTACATGCTTCCTTGTTGAGCCCCATAGAGGTTCCGAGAGCACTCCCGATGCCTATGACTTGCCCTTTGAGTGGTCTATCCGAGACCCAGGCATAAGTCGCCTTCAGGCGATCTTGAAAGTTTGAAGCTGCAGGAGGTATTGTAATGAATATGCCTGGCTGATCCACCCACAATACCCCGGGATGATGCTAGCATCACGGCGTGAACGGACTGCCAGGGAACAGAGCTGCTTTATTTCCTTGTCGAGCTTCATTCAGAGTGATCCAAGGAATAACGCTGGCGAGTTTATTGGCAAGGAAGTGCAAACATCGACTGTTGACATAAGACGGGAAATCACCTGACAAGTCTCTCTTGATGAAACATTGCCAACGTCGTGGCCCCCCGTTCTCGACAAAACGACCTAGCACGTCTCAACTCAGCCCCCAGCTTCACAGCCCGGCACCCACACAGCCCGGCATTGTTTTATATATATATATACTCGCCTTTCGACGGTGAGGCATTTTCGCACAATGGTGAGGCAAAACGGTGAGTAGATAAGGGCCACGGACACGTGGCTTGATGTGCACAGCATCTCAATCTATATTGATGTGATCTCATTGACACCGAGTTCACCCAACAATTTACAGCCTATCTGACACAGTAGAAACTCAGACTTGTGTGGAATATTGCCCATGAGGGTTGATGGATAGCATCTTAGAGTGGGAGACATGTTCTGCTTGTTGCAATATTGGCCTATGTTCAAGAAATGATTGAATCAACAAGGTTTGATGGCAGCCACAATCCACACAGTAAGGCAACCAGTGGTCTAAGAATTATGCTCTGTTATTTTGAGTGAAGATATATGTGTTAAGAGTTGACCACCTTATTTCTAAGGTTATACAACAAGAAACTGACCATATATGTCAATTTTCAATCAGTTATAGTTTGTGCAGATAAAGTCTGTGAAGGATGAATCTGCGACTTAGATATTGATCAGGGGTGTAGGGATGGAGCTTACTTAACAGGTAACAGTTTGCCCTGCATAAGTCTATGTTTCCTTCAACTACTATAGGTACTCAAACTTAAGGTGATTATTTACAATTTCATTTTATTTTGGTACCAACAAAGAGTTTTTGACAAAACTAAAAACATAGAAGGTTTTCCTACACATGTATAGATTATATGTATTGTTTAAAAAGAGATACCGGAATGAAATTCAGAAGAAGGCGCACCATATGGAAGCCCTCGCTGCAACGTGGCTCGTAGCATGTGTCCCCACTTTGTCCCCCACTTTGTCCCCACCCGTGGCCAGCGGTGTCGAGGGCAGGGCCTTCTGGAGGGTGCGAAGGCCGGCCTGTACATCATCGTTAGAGGCCGCGAGTGCTCATATTCGGAGGTAGAACGTGGTGGGAGAAGACAAGTCGTGAGTGCCACGTAAGCGGCCATCGGCCCGGGTCCGGTAGGTGTGTGACATGTCACTCGTCCCAAAATGGAAGTCTTCTTTTCTTCCCGCTGCCACGACGAGCGGTGACGTGGCACGCTCACGCTGGCTGGCGACCCTCTCAACGACCATGTTGGTCCTCCATTCTGCTCTCCCCAGGAAACACACCATCGGGGCCGCCCGGTATTTCCCCGCGGCTTCGATTTCGCTCACACAGACTGAACAGACGCGCTGGCATGATGGCATCTGCCAGGCTAGTTTCCATTGCTGTTCCTGGGGAATGAAGGAACGGATCCGTCGAACTGGCTTTCATTAGCGCTCATGGGTATTCACCAGGTGGCAGTCGTGCCTCGAATCCGACGCGCGGAGGCGTCCCGTGCTCTTGCATCATTCAACGCTCAAATTACACCCCGTCAGCGCGTCTCTATGCGGGGCATCAGCTCCCGCGGTATGCTCTACGCCGCGGCGCGCGGGCAGCCATCTTAGCTCGCCCCACTGCCATCTGCCGTCAGTCTGGCGTCAGTCCCGCGCGGCGCTCGGCACTTGCCAGTCGTCAGGGTATATAAAGCGGGGGCATACACACGCCCGTCCACTAGTGCTTATTGCCCTGTCTAAAGTGCGCTTCTCGTCTTCCTTCTCCTCCCGCTCCCCGTTCAATTCTGACCGAGCACCTAGCAACCACTATGAGCATCGGCACCGCAGCCTTCAACTTCACGCGGCTCTCTGGCACGTGGATCAACGAGCTCTCCTCCGTGCTCGTCCTCCACGCGGACAAGACCGGCGGGCTCACCGGGACGTACAACTCGGCGGTCGGCACGGCCGAGGACGAGTACATCGTCACGGGGCGCTTCGACACGACCCCGCCCGCGGGCGAGGGCGTCGCGCTCGGCTGGGTCGTCGCGTGGAAGAACAAGAAGCTCGACGCGCACTCGGCAACGGGCTGGAGCGGCCAGTTCTACGCCGGGGCCAGCCACCTCCAGGACACCATCCTCACGCAGTGGCTCCTCACCAGCAGCACCACGCCCGCCAACAACTGGGAGAGCACTAATGTTGGCACGGACCTGTTCAAGCCGAAGGCCGCTGTTTCGGGGCGCAGCGCTAGCGAGGGGCCTGTCGTCGCGCGGTTTGCGTCGCCCACTCCGGAACAGATCGTCGCCAAGAGAAGCAGCTTGAACGATCTTGACTAGATATCGTGTATTGTCGGTAATAGTGCAGTCCTACCAAGTCCACAATGAAGTTCCTTTTAGCTGAGTTGATGAGTGCTTTTCGTCAAGGAGCGGCCACTGGCAAGGATCAAATCCGAGTCATGCTGCCGGCAAGGCCGGCAAGAATCTCACCGAAGCCCATAGACGCTTCTGCCATCAACGGCATAGCCTTTCAGAGTCATCCGACGCGTGGCACGTCCACACCAGGAAGCTATAAAAACGAGGGCCTCTCTACCACGTTCCCCCAGGAAAGTCGGGATGGACAGTCGCAAGAATTACTCGCAGGTCGATCCGCAAGAGTTGGGGCGAACGTCACCGACAGACCCGGCCCCGGCTTTGGAGGAGCTAGTGAACCCAGGGGTGAGTGGGCGACTGGGTGCCATGGAATGCTGGACATGGGAATACGAAGGGTCCGAATTCGCGTCCGAATCGCAAGGCCATGACGCGGGGGAGCAGTCGAGACTCCATCCCGCGCTGGATCCTGAGGTCGACGAGCTATGTGACCCGCTTGTCTTCGATCTGTGCGCATATGCCAGTACCCTTGGCTCAAAGCAGCCGGAAGTGGCCGAGTCTCGAGTCCGCGATGTTTTCGCGCTCATCGACACCGTAGACTTCAAATATGTGCCTCCCTTTGAAGCCCTGTCGCCCGATCCGCTGGGTTGGCTCGCGGAATGTCTTGAACGAATCCGAGTCGACAAGTCCACAATAGAAGGAGAACAACTGCCCCCGGTATTCCATCCGCCGCCGATGCTGCAGCACAAAGTGCTCTGGATGACGGACCACCTAGTAGTGAAGAGCATGGAGATCGATATCTATGCCGAAGAGGAGCAGTTGGGAACGATTGAAGTGCGACATAACGAGCTATACCACGCCAACAAGTCTGAGAAGGGCGATGTCCTGGAGACCGTCGGAAGATGGTGGGCACAGACGTCCTCGGAAGCCAGCGGAGCGCCGAACGGCGAGCGGGTAGGAGATCGCTCCGTGTTCAAGGGCCTGAGGGTAGTCAGTACTAGTCCGGAAGATGCAGGCACTGACACACGCCGTTGGAGGCTGGATGTGGGCCGCGTGAGACAGTGAGCGATGCGCTCCTTAAGTTGTTGTTTAACCGCGAATGAATCTTGATTCAGAGTGCAAGCAGCGCCGTCGCCGCCGAAAGGCCCGTGAGCTGGGCCCATCTGAGAAGAGCAGAAGAAGAAGAAAAGGTGCCACGTCAGCCGTGACGTCAGCCGCATCACCTAAGTATCTGTTACGTGCCACTCACATCAACCACCGGCTGATCGTTTACCCGCTTCTTGTTCCTGACGACCACCATCCATTTCTGTCCCACGCACGGGCATCGGCGCTCCCATCTTCGGTGGTGGACTAAGTACTGTCCCTGCCGCCCCGCGCTGGCCAACGCTATCATTCCAAAGCCATCACAACGTCGATCTTACACACCCCACTGGCATGGCGTGGGGCATCCATAACACGTCTATCGGTGCCTGGTCGCAACGAAACGAAGCATCATTCATCTTAGGAAGTGCACGGACGGGCGGAATGGAAGACCGGCAGAAGATAATAAAGTTTTTGCGCCGGCCGTTCAAGTTGCAGCTTGTCGCCAGTCGTGCGTCAGATTTCGACGTTTTTCGTGCGCTCTGGATGCTGAGCGGCCATTCTTGGGGTATATAAACAGCACAACTCTGCCGGGGCCGCTCCAGTGGACCCTTCACCACCCAAACCAACCAAACTCCCCACCAATCAATCGAAGGTGCGGTCTTTTCATCCATACTACCCTCGTATCACATTCCGCAGCCCATGAGCGTTTCCTCCGCGTTCAACTTCACGCGCCTGACCGGCACGTGGCACAACGAGCTCGCGTCCGTGATGCACCTCAAGGCGGACGGGCGCGGCGGGCTGAGCGGGTCGTACAACTCCGCGGTCGGCAACGCGCAGGACAACTACGTGCTCACCGGGCGCTACGACACGACCCCGCCCACGGGCGAGGGCGTCGCGCTCGGCTGGATCGTCGCGTGGAAGAACAACGAGCTCGACGCGCACTCCGCGGCCGGGTGGAGCGGCCAGTTCTACGCCGGGGCCAGTGAATTGGAGGATATCATATTGACGCAGTGGCTGTTGACCACCAGCACGGCGCCGGCGGATAACTGGGAGAGCACCCAGGTCGGGACGGACCTGTTCAAGCATCAAGAGCCGACGGCCGCGCAGGTGAAGCGTGCCACCATGGAGGGCCGCGCGCTCCCGCATCCCGAGCAGATAGTCGCCAAGCGGAGTCGTGTGTTGTAAAAATATGATTAAGTACTAGTAGTACTAACCAAGTACTAACTAACATGGGTCATTGTATTACTTGTCTTTCCGGAACCGAGAACATATAAAATCTTTTCATCACAGGAGTTCCTGTTTGTAATGACAATATGAAACTTTTTGCGCTTTTCTTCTGTAGTGTGTCCCAATAAGGAAATTGCACCTCTCTTGCTTTGTCATCATGCAGCAAGACGAGCTCGATGCTGGCTTGTCCATGCCAGCTGGTGAAACCGACCTACAGATGATTGGTTACTCTATGCTTGAGCTCTCAGGAGGTGCGTCACTATCACTCGTTCTTTCTAGACTCCAAGCAAATGCAGGCCATAATCGATTCCGAGTCATTCCCTACCATTACACTGAAGACATGGTTCCACCACCCCAGGAGAAGGGCAAAAAGAAGAAGAAGAAGAAGACTAAGCCACCATCGAAGAGAGCCACTGCCACAACTACTGCCAAAGCTACCACATCCAAACATTCTTCCAACACAATCTCTATCGACTCTGACTCTGACTCTGACCGTGAATCGGACATCAGCCCACCACCAAAGAAGAAGGCGAAGAAAATTGAGGAGGATATTGTCCCCGCAGACCTCTCTGAGGTCACAATTATTGGTTGGGCGCATGTTCAGAAGCCACCTGCTGCCGCTTCACGTTCGGGAGGGACTCGCAGCCGGAAGACAGTAATAGAGTATCTGAAAAGAGGCCCTTTCAAGTTCACATCTCACTTGACATTCAACGAATTCCTATCCAGCATGGCTGCCATTCTCCCTTGTCCTCCCACTAATCTTGTTGTCCCCGAACTCGAGGCCACACGGCCCACACCTGACAAACCCGCGTTCACGGCGTTGCTCATCAAAGTCATCCAACTGAAGCCACTGGCAGGGGAACGTGTTGTACATGTTTTTATGCCGCCACCAACAAAGCCAGCGGAGAATTTGGTATCATCTTTTGTGCTGCTGACCGTCATCCTTGCTTATAGCTTTGATAGCATTGGGATACAGGAGAAGATAAGGTGGAGGCAACATTTGACTATGACAAACTGCAAGCAGATTTTCTGAGTGACTCTGTCCAAGCCCAAGCAGTATGTTGCCTTTTCTCTCTATCATCCAACTGATTATAGAAAATTAGCGCACATTCAATGCCGCTATTATTGATGAGAAGACACAGCTCCTTGCGACATATCAGGAGGGCAATATTCTGCATATCGATCCGAAGAAACGTATATATCATGACAAAGACCATGACCATTATTTCGACCTCACAACAACACGCATCAATGTGTGGGCCAAGGCTATTGTGTATTGACATTAAGTATTTGTTCAGCACTGACCTGTCTGTCTCTAGGCTGATAAGATAACCGATATCCACACACCGCCATTTGACAGCCGCTTTTTCGATGATAGTCAGAAACTTACGATCCGGAAATCGACCTTTGAAACCCAGCATGCTGTACCACACTCTCCCTCGACTCCCGTCTCTACATTCCCAACCTCAGCTTCTCTCCCTGAACTTCTTCTTCTTACAATGATGACACAAAGCGGCCGTCGGCTCCCATTTGGGTTTCCCCTGAATACACTGAACACACCATCGACTTAACCTCTCCCACCATCGCCAATCAAGCCTCATAATGTTACGGTCGATGATTTTGTTGCACACTACAATTTGGATATAAAGGACGCTCGGTGTCTTGAGGAGATGCGGACTTCCGTCCCGGGGATGCAATTTCAGCGGAGTTCAACAAAGATGCGGAGGTGGCGGGGTTCAAAACATTGTCATGGCAGCGTGTTTACCAGGCCAATACTCACTTCAAAGCCGATTTGAAGGCTGGTATGTTTGACCATGGACTTTACTAGTGTTTTCCTCTCTCTATACATTCCCAATGCATTGACTGTTTTTACTAGTATATCATAGCTGTTGTAACTGTAGTCTACTGTCTGCCCTCGCATATTCACGTTGATACAAGTGTTCAGTCCCAAATATAGCCTGCATGTCTAAACCAAGCAGTCGCCTTCTCTGGAGTGATGCATGCAGTTGATTTGTGAAGAGCATCAAATGGATCTGGTTCGGTAGCAATCATTCGGCTGTTGGCGCGTAGATAGCTTTTCCCTATCGGATAGTACAATCAGCACAAATAGTATATTGTTCAGCCAACGCAGATGTTGAAAAGGACTCTTCAATTAGGTTCAAATCTGGAGAGTAGGGAGGAAGAAACAGAATCATAACCCCTAGAGTCCACTGGGAGTAAGTACTGTAGCATTTTATTCAGTTCGGCAGTCACGCGTCACACCGGCCTCAAAATGCCGAAATTTTTTCGGCGGTCACACCCCACAGCCCAGATGCCGAATTCCCTTGGCTGATTTACCATTTTTGGGTGGCGCGGCCCTGCGGGCCGCACCGTAATATGCCGAAAATTTTCGGCGGTCACACTCGGAGCCGCCGGACGCCGAAAATTTCATTTCGGCGCCGATGTCACACCCAATTCGGGGTGCCGAATTGAATAAAATACTACAGTATAGATACTTGAATACCAGGTCTCGTACCATTGTCATTCAGCACTTCTTTCAGAGCTTCTGTGTGGTGAATTCTGCAGTTATCAAGCACAAGGACACTCTGAGCCTCTGGATAAGACTTCATCTCAGGAAGCTGGAGACAGGTTAGAGTTGTTGCAAGATAAAATAATAGAGTAACGCACGACATCTTCGACGATGAAATCAAAAAACTCGGATGCATTCATAGAACCCTCTACAATCCGTGTTGCAATATAGCCTGAGGTGCTCATTGCAGCTGTCAATGTGTATCGCTGACTGCGGATGAAGACTTCTGCTGACTCGGCAGGTTTTCCAGATGGAGACCGTCCATAGCGCCGCGACAATGTTCGCTCGTCTTTGCTTGACTCATCAACTGCAACAAACTCAAGACCAGTGCCCGAGAAATAATCTGGGTTCTGAATCAAATTCTTGAAATCTGTGCGTCGAGCTTCATCACGCTCCTTGGCCAGCTTTCGGAGGACCTTGCGAGTCAGGCCAGCACGCTCCAGAGTTGTTTGAAGGGCAGAGATAGAGATAGGGAGATCATGATGGATTGTGAAGTGAAACTGAAGCTCATGGAGCATCACAGTGGGGTCATTCTTGAAGATATTGCGTATTGCGGACCGCGGTCAGAACAGCCATTGAAACAATGTGATCCCGTCCCATCAGAGTCGAAGGAGGTTTGCACGGTGTACCCCATTCCTCAAAGATACGCCGCCAACGGAAGAGACTAGTCGCAGACACGCTCAGTGCCAAGCAAATGTCATCTCTTGCCCAGCCAGATTCCCAGAGATGTAAGGAGCTGTAGTGGTAATATTTAGCCTAAACAGCTCTAGGAATAGCTAGAATAGCGGTAGCCTAGAAATCTAGGTATTCCTAGTCCCTATGTTCTAGCAGTGCAATTACTATGATATTATTCTTTATTTATTTATTTTCTGCCTCTATATTGCCTTAATTTTGATGGGGATTGTAGTCCTTGATATATATTATTGATGTGGAACGATTTTTTGATGGCCATCAGTAGTTTTGATCACTGTGTCAAGCTACATCATTTTAGTCCCAATTAGGATACTTCTGGACACAGGCCTTCCCCACTATATACCGGGTCATTGGCCTGAAGAAAAGGAGTTAGCATTACTATATAAAGTATTTTTAGCATCATATCTATCAATTTGATGTATTAATAACCTATTTCTAAAGTCTTTCTTGGCTGGGAAAAGTCTTCCTAGAGTTTTAGGCTACCGCTATTCTAGCTATTCCTAGAGCCCAGGCTAAATCTTACACCTACGGGTGACGTAAGGCACATTGTTTCATGTCGAGACTGATTTTCCTGTTGCCCAAGAGCGTTATTTAGTTTGTAAGAATGCCTGGAAGCGAAAGGAACTCGGTATCGGTGCAAGAAATGAATAGGTGAATAGAAACAGCTGATTTCCTTATTGGGACACACTACAGACAAAAAGCGCAAAAAATTTCATATTGTCCTTACAAACAGGAACTCCTGTAATTGAGGGCTGGACCAAGCTCGGATCGGCTATTAGATATCGTATTTCTGAACAAAATAATATTCCATGATATTACTTATTATCTCTCATATCAATGCGACTGTACTTATTATGCATCATAGATAATATCTATAACGATACAGGCATAGTTGTATAATCTCCATGTAGTAAAAAAATGAACTTGAAGTGCTTAAGTAGTACAGAAAAACAATGTATATGATTTTCTGGTAACTCTCAGTTTACACGATATCGTGCAGTTTGTGTATATCCATGTGCTCGTTCCTATGCGCCAAGGTCCAGTACCCAGGAGGTACTTACTAACACACAACATAACAGACAAGTACATTTATTCGGAAGAAGCTCAACACGCTTTTGTTCCGCTTCCTGCCTACTCCCCGCGCTTTGCGTTCTTGGCGACGATCTGCTGCGCGGTGGGCGACCCCGCCCCGCGCGCCTGCGCCTTCTGCACCTCCGCGGTTGTCGGCACCACGGGCATGAACGTGTCCGTGTTCACATTCGTGCTCTCCCAGTTGTTCGCGGGCGTCGTGCTCGTCGTCAATAACCACTGTGTCAGAATGATGTCCTCCAGCTCCGTTGCGCCCGCGTAGAACTGGCCGCTCCACGCGGCGGTCGAGTGCGCGTCGAGCAGGCTGTTCTTGTACGCGACGACCCAGCCGAGCGCGACGCCCGTGCCGCTGGGCGGCGTCGTGTCGAAGCGACCAGTGAGCACGTACTCGTCCTCCGCCGTGCCGACCGCCGAGTTGTACGTCCCGCTCAGCCCGCCCGCGGCGTTCGCGGTGAGGTTCATCACCGACGCGAGCTCGTTGAACCAGACCCGCGTGAGGCGGGTGAAGTCGAAGGCGGCGCCGACGCTCATTACTCGCAGTTGTCTGTGGAGCGGTTAGACGCGGGCCGTCTGGCGGGGAGGCTACGCACTTGGGAGGGAGCTGGGGCGAGAAGTTGGGGCAGCGATCTGCTGCCAGCCCGTATATATATCGCGGAGCCAGCAGAAGCACGGTGACGCACACCTGACGACGACGCTCAGTGGTTGCCGCGGCGGTACGGCAGCAGGCGCTAAGAATACCCCCACGCCGGACAGACCGCGCGAGCGGCGCCATTCAGCGGCTGGTCACGCACGCTGCAGCCATCGACGTGCGAGGCACGAACGCTCAGATGCAGCAGAAGCTGTCGCCCCGAGGGCCCGGGCCATCACGATCATTGCCCCTCGGAAGAATCGCTGTCGACGTCGCAGAAGAGAACTCGCAGGGGCCGCAGAACCAGAACCGCGCGGGCTTCATCCCCGACCCTGGGTGCGCATGGAGCGCATCCATTCATCCATTCATTCGCAGTCAATAAACTGCTGGCACCGGCAGAACGAAGTTAGCTGGACATTCAATGCAGAGAACCCGCGCGACGCACCTTTCCTCGTTCGGCATCTGCCGTACTCTGGCTGCCAGCCATCGACTTCCCATCGACCCGCAAAGCCAGTCCCACCTGACACCATCCGCGAAACCAGGGCATAGCGCCCGCAGGGAGTGCCACGTCATGACCGCCGAAAGAAAAAGAAGTCTTCCATTTTGGGACGCCGGTCACAGTGACAACGCCGGTCACAGTGACAACGTCACGACCGGCGTCCTTCCCACGGTGTCGTTAGATACCACACAGATCATGAAAACTTGACATTTTTAAAAGGACAAAATTAATACTTATTGTTGGAATGTGGACAGCTCGGGGGGAACTCGCTTAGGACAGCACTCGGGGCAGGGAGATCTGATCAAAAAGTGGTGTAAAAAATTCAATCTTTGCAAAACTTCTTTTCTTTAAAAACTTATATATGTGTAGGTGTATGTGTGCGTGTACATGTATGTGCATGTGTAATACATACTATGTATGTACCTGGAACCTTTCAACACACATAGCAGGCCATGTAAACTCTTCAATATCCTCACCTCCCATTAATTACCTGATGATGGGCCTGTGATAGGAGGCTATCCAAGCTCATGGGCCTGAAGGTATATATATACAAGGAGGGATAAGGCCGCAAGTGGCAGGAGCCGCACTGTCTAGGCGATCATGTCAGGGGAACCCCCACTTCGGCCTCCTTCGGACCCTCCGAACGCATCCAAGGCGCATCCGACCGGCGCCCCCTCGGACGCTCCGACCCACCCCGACCATCGTCCACGGCCTCCTTCGCCCGCACAATCACCGATCCATCAAGACCCTCCCAACAATCACCTTGGGACAGAGCCTGCGACGCCGCTCAGGCCTTCTGCGCTCTACATCGGCAGCTACAGACGACCAGTATATAGTTGGCACCCTAGCAGGTGGACCCTTAGTCTGTTAGAGTTTCTTCTCTTTGGATCCTCCCCTTCTAGGTCGGTCCCTCTGTGTATTTCCGTAGCTCATATTCATGCTTTGGATCCTCCCCTGGTGGGCTTTTGCCAGAGTCTCCAGGGTTGCCCTTACACTGACACGTCGAGTAACACTGCCTCTTTTTGTTCCTTTCACCCTCCTGCTTCGTTCTCCCATGCCCAAGAGCCCCAAGGCCAAGGGCCACTCGCGTGCCAATCCAGTCACCGCCTCTCCTGTCCGCCGTTCCCCTCGCGGCAAGAACACTGTCACAGTGTCACTGTTGTCACGTCACCGCTGCCTCAAAGAAACGGAAGGGTGGTGCGAAAGGTGGGGCCAAGCACAAGCCCGACTTTGCGCCGATTGCGTGGACCGTGGATAATAGCGTGCTTACCTGGGCCCTCGCTGCTGCCATCCAGACTGAGAAAAACCGGAAAGTGCTTTTTGGAAAAAACACTGCGGCCGACGGTGTGAGTCACCTATGTCCTGTTCTTGTTATTTATCACTTACCTCTATCTCCAGAACACTGTTGGCAAGCGCAAGATCGTCATCTTCAAGGAGATTGGCCAGGAAATCCGTCCGAAAATCGTAAAACATTCACTAAACAAGCTAGCCCTCCGCATCAAGGCCAAGTTTGGTGTGTGCCCCACTGACCTTCCTGTTCATTTGTTGACTTGAGTAATAACTCCACAGGCCGATGACCCAGTACAAGACTGAGGCCAAGAAGCTGTGGGTCACTGGTGGAGGCGTTGGCGCAGACGACGACAAGAACGTGGAGGATGGGGATACCGAGGGTGAGAGAAACAATGTGCACGAGTACCTCGACTCGTACATCCCAGCCGAGGGTCCAAACGAGCAGACCTCTGCTGCGGCCGTCAACATCTGGGGTTCGTGCTTTTGAGGGCTGTTTGAGTTGTTGGAGAAGATAGGAAGAAGGACCGAGAAGACAAAGCGAGAAGACAAAGGGCGAGACACGGAGCATGTTTTTGAATCGCTTCTGGTCATCTTTGGTGCCCTGAGCATAAATCCAAGCCAAATGCAGATTGCCGGCCTTAATCACACACTCGCGGGGGCTGAGATAGCGCGTATTTTGGAGGAGTTTGAGTGTTTTAATGTCGGCCATCATCCTGTCGAGAAACTCCGCAAGTTTGTCATCCTCACCATTGTCCCCAGCGCCGCCTTCTCCAAGCAAGGTGTCACGAATGATCATCCAGACCATATAGGCCCGCAGAGCCATGTCGTGGTGTGTTCAGCGTGCTATAATGGTCGGGGTCGAAGGCGACAGTTCATCTCAGCATGCTTGTCTTTAAATGGTGCTTATCGGCCCACAGATCCTTGAGAAACAAGGCAAACACGCATTTTGTAGATCAAGAGATTAACATCGGCTAATGTGCACATAGGTGACCGGGTGACAAGGTCTCGGTGCCGAGCATCACTGGCATCAGCAGCATGCTTGTCTTTAAATGGTGCTTATCGGGCCCACAGATCCTCGAGAAACAAGGCAAACACGCGTTTTGTAGATCAAGAGATTAACATCGGTTAATGTGCACGTGGGTGACCGGGTGACAAGGTCTTGGCGCCGAGCATCACTGGCATCAGCCGCTAGTACGCAGCCGAGCCAGTTGTGGCACAGTCTGCGCCACAGACCTGCGCCAGACTGCGCCATCTGCGCCAACTTTAAGCCATACTAGTCTTGGTGCAAAAGATGTACATTAGAAGGTTAAGGAGCTCTTAAGTTGTAGATACAAGTTATATTGCCATATTCCTGAATGTATTGCAGCTGCTAGCTAGGGATACTGGCAAATAATAAATAATTCCTGGATATAAGGATGAATAATGTTGAGTTCCAACACTTGTTTTTTGTCCAAGTTCATTCTAGTATCAATAATGATGAATAATTTGAGGGGTACAGTACGCCCGGGCACATCTTGATTGCCAGTTAGTGGCAATGTAACATCTCCCGAAGGATTCACGTTCTCATTTTCCCATGGCCTGGCAAATTTTTGATGAGTGTCTAAATCGAAAGCTTTTAGTTGTGGCTACCTGCTAATAAAATATCTAAGAAATCGGACAAGCATTGACAGAGTTGTGATTTTGTGAGGGTCAAAAAGTGAAACATTGTGAGAAACTGGGCCTTTTACGGCGCGGATTCATGCCGTGTTACCCAGAAAGTCATGGAAATGCATCTTTTACCCAAGATCTGTTCCCTAATGAGGGTGAAATGCTAAAAAAAGACAAATTTTCAAAAAAGGTCAAATATGTAAAACTGGGCAAATGAGGTGTATACACCTACCAGAATATGTGAAGTGATCTCTGTATATTCTTGGAGGATAAATTATGATAAACATTCTAAGACATGCGCATGCAGGACTGGTTTACATAAATAGTAAGGTCTATAGACTGAGTGTTGGACCTTCAGGTAGGTGTATGAGGATATTTAAATGTCTATAAGGATTCTGAAACATAATCAGTTATGGTTCTGCCATGTGTGACTAATTGCATTCGGGAGAGTTCTAATTTATTTGCAAATGTAGAACAACTTTATCAAATATAGCTTCCAAGTTGATCTTGCTGTGACGTCCTATATAATTTTAGGCTTTGCCGCTGGTTTCAGTAAAGATGATATGTATGATCTAAATTTAGTTAGTTCAGAGATTGCCAAACAGGTAATAAAATGACCGTAATGACAGTAAAGTCCACTGTACCTTCTGTCAGGTCTTTCTACACGCCATTTAACTCTGAGAGTTTTACCTGATACTACACCCTAGCCCTTATCCTTCAAGCTAGTCTAAGAAAAAAGCATAAACCAAAGCACCTATAAACGAAATCAACTAGGGACTTAAAGTACAAGGGACTAACTCACAAATGATCCTAATATGTTAAGGTAGTAATTCTTTTCTTGTTTGCTGAGGCTTCAGTGCAAAGACGGCAGGAAGGCATTTTAAGGTGGTTGAGAAGTGTTCTCGCTAGGATAGTATAGAAGGCTTTTGAGATCTACTGACTGGGAACTAGCAAGCTCTAGAACTTGAGGGAAGTTCTGTTGCAAGCTATTGATAATGTTAAATCATTCAGCGCTTTAATAGTAGAGAAATTAAGAGGATATTTTATTAGATTTTAACAGTTACTAAGTAAAAAGTACTACTTTTGTTAATGAGCTAATAATAACAATCACTAGATATCTTGAATTTAGTAGAGGCGCTGCAAAAATTCTATATAACCATAACTGTTATTATTAGTGTTTATTGAAAACAGCAAAATTTAAACACACTCTTAATATAACTTGATGCAAATATTGTTCATTGTAACTGCTCACTCGTTTTTAATAACTATGCACTAAAAGCTAACATCAGTTATGGTAGTAACTCACTCAGAGATGAGAGGCCCCTTATGGATTAAAGGTAGGAAGTATACAGAGGGGTTCTCTGATGATATGATATCCCTCACACTATCTTATATATATATATAATATGCTGTTATTCTCCAATATCCCCCTGAAACGACTTTTATATCATATTAACTATATAGCTATAATCTGGTAGTTGATTATGGATTAAATATGTAAAGGTTTGGTAAATGAGGTGTATACACCTCTCTGCATACTTAAATTGATCTCTGTATATTCTTAGAGGATAAATTGGGGTGAACATTCCAAGACATGCACATGCAGTACTAGTTTATATGAATAATGAGGTCTACAGACTGAGTGTTGGACCTTGAGGTGGGTGTATGAAGATATTTGGATGTCTACTAGGACCCTGGAACATAATCAGTTATAGTTCTGCCATGTGTTACTAAAGGTAGCTGAAGAGAGGGTAGGTACCTATAAAGCAAAAGAGCGTGCCTTCCCTATTACAACTGGTCAGAAAAAATTTCAAGTATAATCTAAGACTTAAATGTAAAATAGTATAGACCTTTAAATAAGCCTGTCTAGTACTTGAATTGATCTCATAGCTAATCTAGATCTCTCACAGTACCATTATTAGTGTTATCTATCCCAAAAATGATAAGCTCACCATGGCATGACCTTTGTGAGTCTAAAATATCTAAGTAGATTTCTTTGTAAGGGTATGGTCCACCTCCTAGAAACTGGTGCCCCTACACCTCTAGCATATTTCTATCCTGGGTTATATAGCACCTAAGGTCTCTAGAAATTAACTAGCCCTAACACTTGCTCTATCCTATAAAATGTGTGAGATTATAGTAAACTATTCTATCTCATTATATCAACTTGGATTATGAGATTTTATGCATTTAGTCTCAGGATATCAGTAAAATACTAGTATTCAATCATGCTTGGCAGTCAATAGGTTGATGTGGTCATACTGGATTAGATGGCTAGATAGATAAGACCATGGTAGGATGGTATACCCCTCAAATAAGCACTCTCCCAGCTTTATCTACCCTGACTCGCAAGAAATCCATGGTTATCTTTCAGGATTGATGGAGATCAAATACTACTGATTTGTGAATATATTGCATTACTATTATTATATTTACTTAGGATCTGAAACTGAAATACCAGAGCCCTGGTATGGAGTATCTGAACATATAAGTCACCTACCACACATTAGTTTAAGTACCAGATAATCCCTTTGTTATAACTAAGAACTAAATACAGTCATCATATAGTATGATAGTGATCAAATAGCATAGTAAATTAATGTTACTGCTCAAAACCTTCCTGGTAGTGCTTGAATTATGTATTTATCTCAAGTGGTTATAGAGATAGAGGCTTATCAGTTATAGATCAGTTAGTGATTGGCTTATACTGGCATAACCATTTAGCTGGGACTATAGGTTACTTAATGAAAGTTGTTCGTATAGACAAACATACAACTTTGGTTTTGTGATGATCTGTAACATTTTCTGATGATTCTCCTGTCAAATGGCGAAAATTTCCTTTTTTAGAAATTTCTCATGCTATGTGACCCTATGTAACTGTGTGACTCAGGCGCTAAACTGAATACAAGTTACCAGTGGTTCAATTATTCATCATTATTCATACCTACATTACAATTTCTAAGAAAAGCCTTTGTGATGTCACAGTGTTAGTTGTCAACCTCTCAAATTATTCATCATTGTTCATACTAGAATGGACTTGGACAAGAAACAAGTGTTAGAACTCAACATTATTCATCCTTATATGCAGGAATTATTCATTATTATAGTAAACGATAAAAACACCGTAAACTTATCGGGTCCCATGCGGCGCAATGGACCCGATAACTCACAGTGGGGGGACTGGGACATACAGGTGGACCCAGTATATAGTGGGGAAGGCCTGTGTTCAGGATTATCCTAATTTGGACGAAAATGATATAGCTTGACACAGTGATCAAAACTACTGATGGCCATCAAAAATCGTAACAACTCTGGTGCCAGATATGAGCTGGGAAAAGTCTTTCACGTCCGAGGCCCACTCTCCGTTATTAAAGTCTAAACACAGTAGGTGAATATTCCTCGTTTACCCATTCCTTCCTCCTTCTCGACCACAACTAATTTAAATAGCCCTGTGCTAAAATACTGTAGGCATGAGGGAGAGTTCATCTGCTAGATTTTAATAGTGTGATTGTCAGCAGCAGATATGGAGAGATTAGTAATAGAATTAGAAAGGGGTGGCCTTGCAGCTTAATTCAGAAGAGACACCATCAGTTTTAAAGTCATATATCTGCAACAATTTCAAGTTTAGAGATACATAGTAACTAGAGAATGATACGGTGTGATGGAAGGTTAGGACAGATCACTCGAATCATGTTACTTAGATAGATCATCATATTCATCATTCCTAGCTACTACATGTGGACGGACTAGCGGCCACAACAGGATATACTCCAACCTAGTTGTCACTATTAGCATCTAGTACGCCGCTACTACAACAGGCATTCACACCTTGAGCAGCTAATTAGCAGTGATTAATAAGATGTTGGCGAGCACCAACGACACACCTTTAGTCTCTTCAAATTGTGGTGTGGCTGGACGGTTTACGTGAAAGAAAGATTATTGGAGAATGTGTGAACAGTATTAGTTGCTTGGACTGCCTATATACTAAGCAGAGTAGGAGTGAAGATTTAGATAATGATATCAAATCATCAACATGAACACGGCCTTCCAAGCATGCTCTATTAGCAATGAGCAAAACCCAATGACAAAAAGCTCAAGGCACAGAAAAAGGCTTACAACAAGAAAGTGCTGCAGCAACAAAAAAGTGTAAAAAAAGCTAAAAAGTGTGTAAATACTAGCCGTTCATCTTCTGCTAAATCTGGCTAACAGTTTATTCATTTAAAATCTCCTGTTAATATTTTAAACAATACAATTAGAATCCCTCTTTGCAACCCTCATGAAATATATCCCCTAAACAGCAAAGGATCCAACATTGACAGACATTCTGTCTCAGTTCCATTTAATACCTCTTGTGCAACCCAGGATAAAGTATGCTCCAGGTATTATAAATTACCATCTTGTATATATTGCAAGGGTAAGAAGCATACCATAGGGCAGGATTGTGTTCCAAAGGGATATTAATAACTTTGTTTTTAATCACATTGGAATGCTGATGTAATATGGCTATTGGAACGCCCCTCTGCAATTCCTCTCTGCTTAGAATGCACCCTTTGAGCCCATAGATATCTAGGAGATCAAAGTAATTCAAATAACAGTGTTATTAGCTTAGCTTATTTTGTTTTCAGTCAACTCTCGCTCAAATTCTCTGGCCACTCCTGACAAAAGAGAGAGTCTACTTAGCACATTTACAAGCAAAGTATTGCCCTTTAGACCTAATCATTCAAACCTCTTATGGTATGTGTCCTTCTTATTCTTATCATATCCTAACCATAACTAGAGATTTAGATTTTCTTCTTAATATGATTTTGTCTGACATGCAACATAGATCTGTGCTATGATTGCTTTAGCTCCCAGACACACACCACTACTTCATGTTCTTTGCATGTTTAAAAACATCTCACCTTTTCCTTTCTTCTATTAACATACTTCACATTAAAACAACTAGATGCCACTGCTGTTAATATATGATGTTATCTCCCAGCGCTTTCTTCTCAGTTACAGATCCCATTTCCAGCCCTTGTCCCTATGTTAATTTAAAATCATCCTCGAAAACTAAATGATGGTTATAAATCTTATAAACCCATTCCTGTTTATTAGGCTTTGTTTTTTAAACAAGCAGATCTAAACCTAATACTGTTCAATCAGTTGTTAGCGAGCAGTACTCTATTTATTATTTAGGATGCAGGGTGTGGCCTTAAAAAGACTGGTCTCTACAGCTCTTTATTATAGTGTATAGTCAACAGTCATATTAGATAATTAATTATAATACTGGTGTTGTATAGAATAAAACTGTTAAGGAGCTCTTTTTACACTTTGGGAAACCTAAGGTTAAGCCTCCAGAAAAGGTAAAGGTAATTGATTTTCTCTGCAGTTTGTGGTGATGTATAATTAAACTTTACACAGGACTGGCCATCTACTAATACTTTTATAAGAGCTTGCCCTGACTTGTATCTTGATTTTGAATAAAACACACCAATACAAGACTACTTTTAACTAGATAGGCGACAAAACCTTACATCACAAACTGCTCATTACAAATTGTCCCAATTTAGGTAATTTGCAAGACTGACGGACTGCCCAACAAGGGGGTGTACCTGCACAGTCATTGTGCGTCATAGGCAATAACCTCTATTTCCCTGGCGATCCCGAATATGAGTTTGCAGAACCCTACACTCTGCCTATCCGTTGAGGCAACGGATCTTGGGGAGGG
This sequence comes from Mycena indigotica, assembly GCF_014461135.1. Taxonomy (NCBI): domain Eukaryota; kingdom Fungi; phylum Basidiomycota; class Agaricomycetes; order Agaricales; family Mycenaceae; genus Mycena; species Mycena indigotica. The sequence continues at coordinate 4,815,381 of NW_023503007.1, read as the reverse complement.
GTTGGTGTAAGGGGAGCATGTGATGTAACAACTGTGACCGATGACGTAACTGTTCCGTGCGCAGATAGCCTTATACTCAAGTAGTTGGCCATGGGGCTGTTCCCCCAGCTTTGGTATCAACTAGGCACCTAGACCCTCATCCCCTGACAACAGTAGCGTTTAGTATAGACGGGAGGAGATTTTAGACAGACTGCGGATGGCATATTACTTCTTACAACTCTAACACTTGTGGTATGATCTCAAACAGGTGGGATTACTGTAACAATTTATTCAATTCGGCAGTGAAAAACTGTGTGACCGCTGAAAATAATCAGCAATATTCAGCGGCCCAGAGGGCTGCCGGAAATTTTTTTAATGCTCTGATGGCCATCTGACATATGGCATATGAATAATAAGTTGTGACATGCCGAAATATTTCGGCACCGGAGGTCCGGTGTGATGCGTTGATAAGCCGCAGTCTGGGACAGATCAGGAAATGACTAATTTTGTCAATTTTGTTGCCCAGCGCACATCTCAGAGTTGACATGAGTCCCGAATGGTCAACTAGGGAGTTATCTGCACAAGAACCAGTCAAAATCTATTAAATCGCTCTTAGTGATTCTGAAAACTTGACTAAGAAAAGTTCGCAGAGCCTGTTTTCTGTTAGGATCTATCCAATCCTATACAAAATACCCAAAGGGAGTGTACATTAAAAGGCATATTCGGTTTGGCGTGCAGTGGAGACTCGAAGTCGACTTCTCCTAGATGAGGGATACCCCTATCTCTGTTGGTATCGACAACTGACATCATTGGAACGTGGTTTCAGATCATGCTGGAGGATTGAGAGTGCCAAGGGACGGCTAAACAGGAGAAACCAACTTAATTGATTGGGGCCTAGACCTGTGATCAACGATGACTCTAAAATACTGTCGAGGAACTGATCATCTGAACACTGGATTTGCGCTAGGAGAGTTGGGACAACTACCGCTGAGGCTATATGTACAAAATACGAGTTATGGGTGTCATTCGAGAGCTGGGAAGCCAAGCTATCAACTTATCCTACTCAAGATCAAGGGATACTTCACCAGCAAAACTAGATGGTCGCGAACACGGAAGATTTACACAGGTCATTGAAATGGGTGCATCACTACTTGTTAATTAGTACATGATCTCTGACTTATAATATAATATCTCAATGAGTAAATAGGATAGAGACCCAATGGCAGCACTACCAATAATACCTAAATAAGATGATCAATATCCTTCACAATACAGGATCATCGGCACACCTATACTGACTCATGATCATCTATCAAAGATTTTGATCTAGCCATATCTCCACCAGTTCATCATGGATTTAGATGATTTTTCACTATTAGGTAGGTGGTTAATATTCTCCTGATATAGGCTGATATTAGTATAGTTTAATATCTCTAGATCACACTGTTATGCCACTTTTCCATAGGTTTTCTGGCCTTAAGTCGAATAAAAATCAATGATGACTTGATATCTAGGTGAGTAATGCATGGATAATTAGGATACAAGTTGTGTTATAGTCTGTTGGATCTCTATAATAGCTTGTATGCCTGTATATATGTCATATATGCCAGTATTGCAATCTCCTAATAACTCACTCAGAGGTCAGGTATCCCCAATGGGATAAAGGTAGTAAGCATACAGAGGAGTTCCCCTGAGAGATTTGATGCCTTCCATAATATTTTGTTGATGGAATCTCTTGTTATGCTCCATTATACCTATTACTGCTATGACACAATATATTGATAATACAGCCATAATCTGCTGGTTGATTATAGATCAAAATATATCAAGTTCAGTCAATGAGGTATATAGACATACCTAAATACTCTGATTGATAAGGGTCTGCACTTGGATAGAGACATGAGGCAGACATTCAACTACAGGTTAGGTGCAAAACTGGTTTACATGAATAGTGAGGTCTATAGACTTAGTACTGGACATTGAGATGCATGTATGGTGGTATTTGAATATGTACTAGGACCCTGTACTATAATTAGTTGTGGTTCTGGCATGTGTTACAGAAGGTAGCTGAAGAGAGGGTAGGTACCCATAGAGCAGAAAAGAGTGTCTTCACTATTACAACTGGTCAGAAATTAACTTCAAGTATGATACAAGACTTGAACATAGGATACTATAGACCTTTAAATAAACCTGTCCAGCACTTGAATTAACCTCATAGCTATGCTAGATCTCTCACAGTACCATTATCAGTGTTATCTATCCCAAAAATGATGAGCTCACTATGGGCTGGTCTCTGTGAATATCATAAATCTGAGTATATCTCCTGGTAGGGGTCTCATGCACCTCCTGTAAAATGGTACCCCTACCCTCACAGCCTATCTGCATCCTAGCTTATATGACACCCAAGGTCTCCAGGAATTGACTGACCCTAACACTTGCTCTGTGGTTGTGAATGGGTGTAGGTGTGCTGGACCATCCCATGGTATCATATCAAGTTAGATCATAAAATTCTCTGCATGCAGTCCCAGTATATCAGCAAAATACTACTCAACTTGGAATTCAAGCATGCTTGGTAGTAAATATATGAACCTAATAGTAGCAAAAAAAATATAGTTGATGATGCTCAAGTATAGTTGGATGGTATACCTTTCAAATGAACTCTCTTCCAGCTTTATCCACCCAGGCAGGCTGGGGATCTGTGCTGATCTTTCAACCATAGTGGAGATCAAATGCCACTGATGAGTGAATGTATGACGTTGTCAGTGCCATATTCACTAGGAGATAGGAGGGTACATAATGGAGCAATAAGTTATAGTAACTAAGCTTACAAATCAGCCACCTTACAATTTTAAAGTACTAGATATTCTCTTGTTTATGACTGAATGGTTAATAAAGGAATCATATCACATGATAATAATCAAACATTCATGTTAATTGATAATACTATTAAGACCCTTCTTGCTAGTGCTTGATTTGTGCATTTCACTCAAGTAACAAGCAAGATAGAAGCCCATCAGTTATATATAAGCCAGTAATTGGTCAGTGCTAATACTACTATTGAGCTGCCACTAAAGGTCACTTGATGAAAGTTATTCATATAGTCAAGATATACAACTTTGATTTTGTGACAATTTGTGACATGCTTTGATGATTGTCCTTACAAACAACAAATTTCCTTTTAGGGAAATAGCTATATGATAGAACAGGACATAGGTAACAAAACCTACTTACATGTCTATTGGTAAAAACTTCCTTTTTGGGACAATATGTCACACTTGTCATGGAGTATGACTGGCGAACTTGGTGTTAATGGCCTGTGTCAAATTATTCACCTTTATTCACCCATACATGTTGGACTTAGCGAAAAAATGACCATGGACTTTGGAGATATTCACCCCCATCTCCACCAATTATTCACCACTTAGGCAAAAATGAAAAGACTGGCTGTTATCAGTGCCAACCAGCGGGTTGGCACTGATAATGTACAGTGGTGTCGAGCATGGAACACGTCGAACGGTGGAAACTTGCTGGAACGACCATCCGGGCCATCTTTGACCGGTCGGACATCGGCCGACACGTGACACGACCGGGCCGGGGCCGGCCGAGCCAGAAACACAAAACTAGCCAATGGCGGACGTGTTTCGGCTCGAACACGTCGCGGGTGGTTCAAACACACACCCAAACGCAGGGAGGTGGATAAAACGCAAGGTGAAACCAAACGTGTGAGGTGCGACGCGTCGCAAAGTGGGCGAAATATTACAGTGAAACAGCATGTGACCGTGGCCGGGGCGGCCAGGGCCATCAAAATTAGATAAGCGAGTAGTATATATTGAGCCCGAGTTTGTGCTAGATACCTCAGAATTCAATGCACCCCCCATAGCGGTTGTCTTGCTCCCCATAGTGGAAAGGTCTTTGACATTGACGACGACGACGACGAACACTGTGATTACGTGATCCGAACACAAGAATGCTACCCGACGACACCGAGACTACCTGAGAACGCCGAAACTATTGCCAATTTGTCTGATATACTGGAACTATTGTCAAATTTTGGACATTGAAGTGCCAGGTTGATGTGAAGACATAAAGATGGGGAAACTATGCTCAGATGTGCTTCCCTTTATGGAACGTCGCCCTCTTTGGATGGAGCGACCCATATTGGAGTTGTTTATGCCATTTATGGTGTGGCAACTGATGCTCTTGATGCTAGCTGTTCTACTCTCAAGGATGAAGACAACACAAGGGACAGGTAATGTATCTACTTTCATTAACAACATACCAGCTGTGACTGTGACTGTGACCACTACCATTTTGGGTTTTGGTGTTGGTTTTGGGTTGGGACCATTGTGGAGTGGGTTGTTGTTGTGGGGATGTTTGGCCACAAGAGGCATACTCTGTATGTCATATTTGTCCTATCCTACATCAACACCTCCTTCCTCTCCACCCAACCTAACATCTTCACTACCACCACCACCACCACCACCAGCTTACAAACTATCAACATCATCACTGTCATCAGTGATCCCATCACACACACACCACCTCAACTTAGTCATCATCATCTTGCTCTTATGGGTTGCAGCATGGATATACTTTCCATGGAGCCCCGAACACACAGACCTTGACTTGGGTGTTTTGGTTGTTTGTGGAGTTGTTTCTGCATTCACCATTGCTCTCATTTCACGTGTTTCAGTGGGTTTTGGGATAAACAGGTGGGATTGCCCCGCTCTACTAGGTGCATCTGGGGATCTAGCTCGTCAATCTATCTTGCTAGCTCTTTCGAAATAGTATCATCGCGTTGAAGGATTATTGGTTGAGGGTTTCGGTTGCTGAATACAAGTGTTTCGGTTGCTGTTTATTGTGTTTCGGTTGCTGGTCGAGGGTTTAAGGCAGTTAGTTCCTGACTCGAGACAACTCAGAGGGTTTAAGGCAGTTAGTCCTGATCCAATGAGTATAAACTCTCCGGGCATCGTATTGGCACTTCTCTGTTGCCGAGTTTCGCTGATAGTACGCTTTGGGGCACACAAAATCAACCTTTTTCGCAATGCTGGCATAACCATTCAGCTGTGACTATAGGTTACTTAATGAAAGTTGTTCATATAAACAAAACATACAACTTTGGTTTTGTGACGATCTGTGACATTCTCTGATGATTCTCCTGTTAAATGGCGAAAATTTCCTTTTTTGGCAATGTGTCACGCTATGTGACACTATATAACAGTGTGACTCAGGCGCTGAAATGAACACAAGTCACCAGAGGTTCAATTATTCAACATCATTCATAGCATGATATACTTGTAGTATAACGACTAACAAACCACTTTGTGACGTCACATACCAGTTCAAGTCTGAGTCTTATGCTAACTAATAAGCCTAAGTTACCTTAGAGCTTGGGATTTATGCACTTTATAGCAGCTTTATTGGAGTATTTATCACAGCGTAGGGTTTCAGAGCCATCCTCTCTAATTAGAATGACCAGTGGGGGGTAATGGTCATTCTAATTAGAGAGGATATGCGGAATTCACAGGTGTCTACGACAAGTAGAGTTTGGTTATTTTTGTGGGTTAGATTGGTTAGAGAGCTCATTTGCTGTCCGCACTCCGCACTCATCAGCGTGACCGCCGAATTGAATAAATTGATACAGTATAGTAGACCATTATATGACATTATATCAACTTGGATTATGAGATTCCATGCATATAGTTTCAGGATATCAGCAAAATACTGCTCAACTTAGTCTTCAATCATGCTTGGCAGTCAATAGGTTGATGTGATGGTACCAGATGAGATGTATTGCATTATTAGTATCATATTCACTCAGGATCTGAAACTGAAATACCAGAGCCCTGGTATGGAGTATCTGAACATTTACCACATATTAGTGTAAGTACCAAATATTCCCTTTGCTATGACTGAGAACTAAATACAATCATCATATGATAGTAATCAAATAGCATGGTAAATTGATGGTACTGCTCAAAAGCTTCCTGGTAGCACTTGAAACATTATAATTTCTAAGAAAACCCTTTGTGATGTCACATACTAGTGTGGTAGCTAACCCGGCCGCATGTGGTAGCTAGAACTCCAAATGATGATGTGACATATGTGACAAGCTGTGTCCACTGGCCCGGCGCCGACCTCCCATCACACTAGTGTTAGTTGTCAAGTCCGAGACTCCAAGTCTTATTCCCCTCACATCAACTCATAACATATTTGACATGCCATGGGAATGGTCTGCCTCTGGGATCGTTTTGGCAGAGTCTGGGATCGAACCCGGTGACACCAAGCAGGCCCTTACTTGTCTTCTGTAAACGTTGTCAGTTCTCCCTTTGTAAAAAAATTCGCAAAGAAATATGAAACTTTTTCCCATACTTTGTCAGACAAGAAATTGAGGCAAAAAACAGCAGCAAGTTTTGGCTCAATAAAAACCGAAACAAAACTTTTGATTTTTCTGCTGACTTTTACTAAGCAAATATTTCTAAAACAGTCCGGTGACACCATGATCATCAATCAATCTTGGTGACACGTCACACAAACAGCTTCTTTCCTGACGACCATCTCCGTTTGGTTAAAGTTAGTGCTGGCCAAATATAATTATATTATTTTATGGGCATAATATATTATAATCATATCATATTCAGAGCTCCAACCCAATAATATATTTGTAGTATAGTATAATCATATTCAGCTGCAAAATATGAATATGTTATGAATATATTCAACTAGAATCTAGTAGTATGCATATCTCTTGATATATTTGACATAAGTATTTTGGTACTAGAAAAAAAAATCAAAAGCATAAAATACATGCTGGATTGTCTGGGCAACTTCCTTTCAGGCCTCTTTAATTTCAATCTGGGTTACATAGGACTCTCAAAATACAATCAGGGGCATTGCCACTAGTATTAGGTCGGCCAGTAGACACTTGATCACAGGTTCTATACTATGTTCAATAGTGTCAGGGGAACCCCCGCTTCGGCCTCCTTCGGACCCTCCGAACGCATCGAAGGCGCATCCGACCGGCGCCCCCTCGGACGCTCCGACCCACCCCGACCATCGTCCACGGCCTCCTTCGCCCACACAATCACCGATCCGTCAAGACCCTCCCAACGATCACCTTGGGACAGAGCCTGCGACGCCACTCAGGCCTTCTGCGCTCTACGTCGGCAGTTCAGACAACCAGTATATAGTTGGCGCCCTAGCAGGCGGACCCTTAGAGTTTCTTCTCTTTGGATCCTCCCCTGCTAGGTCGGTCCCTCCGTGTATTTCCGTAGCTTTTATTCACACTTTGGATCCTCCCCTGCTAGGCTTTCGTCGGAGTCTCCAGGGTTGCCCTTACAAATAGGGTCAACCCAAAGTGATCATTCCTGACACTTGTTCCTACTAGAAGTAATGTATGAACCACCATATATAATAGATAATATATGATATTCATCAGAAGTAGGGGTAACTCAGACTAGAATTAGTACTATGACTGAGTACATGGACTGAGAACATAGCTGTGATCATCCACCTTACTATAGTTGAATATTCTATGACTATAATATAGTATAGTCATAATATAATATAATATATTCAAACATAATCATATTCAAGTGATCTACTAAGGGCATAATATATTCATAATATTCTGAATATATTCAATATTTAATCAACCATAAGATAATTCTGGCCAGCACTAGTTAAAGTCTCTCCCCTGGATGGGCGCCACGAGAAGGCGTCCCCATCCGTCGTTCCCTTTGTGTGGACGTGCAGTCATAGAAACCTATGCCTGGCTTCCCTCAATCAACCATGACTGGCGTCGCCCCGCCGTCGTACAACGAAGCTACGGCCCTGCTGCCCACGGAGGCGGACGTGCTCTGGTGTGTCGCGTCCCTCCTCTGACTCCTTCTAACTTGCACATATGCAGTGTCCTACATCGTCCCCAGCAAGACGCCCTCTCCAAACTGCATACCCCTCAGCGCGATCCCTTCCCCACGCACTGTTGCCGTCCTGAAACGGTGCATCGCCAGCATCGAAGGGCTGCCGCCGCAAGCGGGCCTCTATTCCCGCGAAGATTCAAGACGATGCCGACCCACTGCCAGAGACGCAGCGCATCGGGGGCGAGTTGGGCTCGCTGGCGCAGCCGTATATCGTTCTCCTGCCGCCTACGGAATATTGTGCGCCTTACTTTGCCTCGTTATTTTGTGCTGAGGACAGCGTTGCAGGCTACTATCGACTCTATACCGCCACTGGCGAGGATACCTCGACGAGTGGGCTTGCGGAGGACGACGGGCCGTCCCTGGGCCGCATCCCATGGGACATTATCAGTCCCAATTCCAGACACAATAGTGTCATATGCTCCGCCCTCGCCGCAGCGATCGCCAGCCTCGAGGAGAAACCGCATTATACATCCGCGGAAATGTATAGTATACCTCACTGCAGGCGGAGGAGGCGTTGGCCGCCGATGCTGTACTTCCGCGGCGGGGTATTGGACAGAGTAAAGACACGGCTGTGGTGCTCGTTGCGGTGAAACCCAGTGCCCCAGCTGAAGATCGCAGCGGGAATTCATGGCGGGAACTGTTGGCGCCAGTCGCTTTTGCAGCTCTGCAAGCTATCAACGGTTACTCCGATGGCGTCAGTACCAAGCACCGTCGATGAACCCCGGACCTGTGCTTACAATTCACTGCTATGATTCAACTGTGTTTGTTATCGTACATGACTTCGACTTCTGGACAAGTGCTTCATTCCAAGACTTGTTGCGTCTCCACTTCACTCCCGCTCTGCTGGCGCATGAACTTGTTCCCGCCGACGCGCGCAGCGCCCCAGTTGTTCTCCAACGTCGAGCTCGTCGTGAGCACCCACTGCGTCATAATGACGTCCTCCCACTCACTCGCCCCGGCGAAGAACTGCCCGCTCCACACCGCCGTCGAGTGCGCATTGCGGTCGCTGTTCTGGTACGCCACGGCCCACCCGAGCGTGATGCCCGTCGAGTTCGCCTCGCCCGGGGGTGCGGTGTCGAAGCGCCCCGCGAGCGCGTAGCTGTTCTGTGCGTTGCCGACGGCCGAGTTGTACCAACCATTGAGCCATCCGGACGGGTGCGCGGTGAGGTTCATCGTCGACATCAGCTCGTTGACCCACATCCCCGAGAGGTGCACGTGCGCGGGGGCGAGCATGGTGGTGGTTCTAGCGGGACAGTTGCGTGATGGGGCAAGGAGTAGCGGCGGGAGAACGCACGACAATGGTAAACGGATCTGATGCGAAGTTTGGAGCGAAAGTTAGGAAGCGAGCAAGAGGACCTTACTCGCTCGCTGTCTTATACCCCGCTAATGAGCCTACGGACGTGCACGGACCATCGAGCGAAGCCACTAGCACACGTGCGATGGCAACAAAGCTGATACTGGCGGCTTCCGGAATCCGAGACGGTCGGACTCTGCGTCGAGAGGCACATGGGACAGTCTTTTCCCTGGTAGCATGCATGGACTAAGGGGCCCCAGCCGGCTTCCGGACGGAGCCAAAAGTTGGGCCCTTGGCCGCCACCCGCCTTCCCGAACAAGCGGACATAGCGCCGGCGCCGACTTTTCCCCTCGTTGCGGGCGAGGTCGCGTCGCAGCGCAGCCGCCCGGCGCTGACGCGTATCGTCGTTGCTTGATGAATATAACACAGAAACGGCTATTACCATGGTGACCCAGGCGAGCGGCCTTAAATACTTACTCTTCTTCACTGAGGCCATGCGGCCCCCAATGCCGCCACCACGCGCCGCTCTCGATATACTTCCGCTCGAGCTCTGGGACATCGTTATTGCGTCACTGGTCGACCCCCTGGTGCTGGCGCATGTGTCCCAGGCGCTGAACGAGCGGTGCGTCCGGGCCGCATCGGAGCGGGCAAGCGAACGGCCCGTCGAATGGGCCCGGGTGCGGACAGGCCAGCTCGACTACGGACGGGACGTACTGCGCGCTGTGGCCCACTACGTCCCCCTGGAAGCCCTGCCGCTCACAGACTTGTCGGTCGAGCTCATCGTCCCGCAGAGCATATCTCTGACTCCCCAACTCGGCGCACAGCTGTTCGAGCTGTACCACATCGTGAGCCATGCGCCGCGGCTGCACCGGCTCACGGTCCGTTTTGACGCTGAGGTCAGATGGTCTAACAATGGCTGGCAACACATCTTTGTTAACCGGGCCATGAAGACGCTCTGTGCCATCCTGGCGCGCGCGGCGGCACGTGCGCCGGGCCCCGTGATCGTGGACATTCGCAAGCCGAGGCTCAGCGGAAAGCCCGCAGTGCCGTTCACGTGCAGGCCGACGGACATCGCCGAGTGGGAGCTCGACAACGCGACGAGCCGCTTCAATCCGCCCGGCCGCTGGACCCCACGACGCCTACTCCAGCCGAAGCGCCTCCAGGTGGCCGATGGCTCCACCCTCACGCGCTGCCACGACGGCACTGTGGCCCTCGCGCCGAGTGTCCATCCGTTTGGCATCATTTGCTGGGCTCGAGTCCACGCAGGGTCCCACCGCTGCAGCCTTCTCGCGCTACACGAGCACAATCCAAATGACGAAGGCCTCACACACCTTGGGGAAAGCACTCAGCGCCTTTTCGGAATGCCGCTACACAACGTGCTTCGGAAGCACAGCCACCTGTTGGTGCCCGAAGCTCGCCTCTATGGAGAATCAATGGAATGAATTGAATATATTTGAACTTGAATATTGCTTAAATAACATGAATTTCCAAATTAAGAACATTGTTGCTGACTATAGAATGGTACACCCCTATAGCCTTCTTAAATATCTCTTGTTAGTATATGTTGAGTGCAACCCAAGTCACTAACATTTGTAATTATTTCTTGATTATTTCTTGATTTGTGGGCAATTTGAGAATATTTACTTCTAAATAACCTTAAGAACAACTTGTAAGTTGTTCACAGTACTGGGTGCAAGACATGACTTACAGCTCTGCATCCCACTTAGGATTGGTCATATTTTACAGCTTTTCTTACCAATTTAGGACTTTAACAGCAGTACCCAAAAATGGAAGTGACAAGTGTGGAGCAAATCAAGTGTTAAAAGCTAATGTCAAACATGTGCATACATTCACACGACATCTGCTGAATATAAGAGTAATAATGGGGTGTGTCAATGCCAACTTGAAGAGGAAAACAGCACTTGAATATCCCGGTATGGGCAGTATTAACTATTTAGTTTTCATTTACATAGGTAAACTAAACGGAAATGGTACAAAAATTTAGTAAATGTTTATTACCATTTAAAAACAGTTAAAAATGGGAACATGATAATATAAAACAATCAACAATTTCATGGTACGGACTTGAGTTTATCAGGTTTATTTAACTGCATTTTCTCAGTTATAATGCTGTTCTAGATGGGCATGTAGGTCAAGATTCATTGTCTTTGATTTATTTGATGCTAAATCATGTGATGGATTCCTTCAAGAGGAAGCCCATAAATGCAACAACTATTCATAGTCATGTGGAATGTATATCCTACACTAGTATTGCTAGCCAACCAGGGGCTAGATAAGGTAGTTGGTAGTCGGGCAGAGCTCTATATATGCATTTCGGTTTGTTGATGGCCACGCGTGACTCTGTGTGACTGACGCGTCTCTGCCTCGACGCGCTTCATCCGTCCAACCACCGCCGCTTTCCCACCATGACACGCTTCTATGTAGACGGCGCCGACCTTCCTAACGCGAAGATCCCGGCCCCCTATCCCGCAGGATATGACTTCTTGCAGCACTCGGAAGGCACGAAGGACGTAGGGCCGCCTCTGCGGCCTCTCTACACTTACGGAGACGACGAGATCACACTGTGCGCGACAAATAAAGACCTCTACGCGGCTTTTGGGGCCGTGCCCACTGCTTTTGCAATGCTCGTGGCAGAGAGGACTTCCGAGCTCTCGCGTGTGAACAAGCAGGAAAAACATTCGCTTGAGCACTCCCTCATCCCGCTCTCCAAAGGTCTTCGTTCACAATCCAACATCATTATCCCTCGGCCAATCATTGCTGCCTTCGCCTACCGTGAACCTGTCGTGTTATATGCTCTAACGGACTCCCGCCTCAGCCAGTTTGCCACCAATCCATCGTTGATCCCTACCAAAAATGTCAACCTCGATAATCATAACATGGCAATCTTCGACAATGATGTCTTCCTTCGCGCTATTAAGGCCGACAGTACTACTTTCTCAAGCACCACCTTCCCTGGCGGCGCTTCCGAACTCTTCGAGGCCATCGACACTTTTGTTAAGATCTCCGCCTATGTCGCACCAGAAACAATGTCGCCGGGCAGCGCGCTGAAGCTCGCTCCGGGTGTCAAAGCACACTTTGACTTCATGTGCAGCCTCAAGGAGTCCGGGAAGTTTATCACGCTGTGGTTTCCCTGGTCCTGGACCAAAATCCAGGAAATATGGTGTGGAGATAAGTCCTTCGTGCAACTCCAGCACGATACCTTTGCAACCTTGTACGAAACTCGCCTGCTGGACCGCGTCAACACGGCTCCTGTTATTCCCGCGAAACGGCCCCAACCCGACCAACAGCCACAAGAGCGGCGCTTCAACTGGAGGGAGCGCGAGCGTGATACCGGCCAGACAGAGGAGGGCTCTCATCATCGCGAACGGGCTGACTATCGTCAACAGGGCCGAGATTCTGATAGACCCCGCGACAGGGATGACCGCTATGGCCCCCGCAACCACCGGGACGACACTTATCGTCCCCGACAGCCAGACGACGAGCGACAACAGCGGTTTTTTCGAGAGGACCACCCCGGATACCGTGGACAGCAAGAACTGCTCCTCTGCCTCATATGCAGCGGGCCGCACAGATACCTGGAGCACCCCCCCGACGTCAACCGAGACAAGAGGGACCGCCCCTTCTTCACGGAGCGCTGGGAAGGCCGACTCTGGACAGTGTAGGGTGCTGTGAGTAATTCAAAAAGAATTACTCACCGCTGTTTCGAAACCGGTTTCGAAACAGGCCCGTTTCGAAACTGTTTCGAAACCAGGCGGCTTGATGAGGTAAGTCGCCGCCGGCCAGTGACAGCCTGACGGGGCCGATGACAGAGGGGCCGGCTCAGTGAGCGAGCTGCACATAAATGCCATCCAGCATATCAGAACACATGCTTAAGGGCCACACATGTGTCTGCAGCTACTGCTGCGGTTCCGGGAGCACGATTCACATGCCAGACACATGTCCGGGCATCCCGGATATGTCACGTGCCTGTTTCGAACCCACGGTCGGGCTGCGGACATTTCAAAACTCACACCTGTTTCGAAACCGTTTCGAAACAGGTTTCAAAACAGGTTCAACTCACAGCACCCTAGGACAGTGTCCGCCCCACGCAGCTTCAGCGAGCGCCAATGCATTTGCATAGGGTTCAACCTTTCCCGCAGCCGCCGGTGCGAGTACAGACACGAGGGGACACTTGATATCTGCTCTCGCTGTGGCAGTTCGGAACACGGTTGCCGCAACCATTGAGGGGCCACCACCTCCATCCACACGCTCATTACCCGACGCTCTTTACTGCTCCACTGCCCCAACTTATCCGGACCACTCCGATTCCCTCATATCCCGCCCTCGCCCTCCCTCCTACTCCGAGGACGATGATAAAATATTCCGTCACACGCCAACACCTTACAGCATTGACGCGTTTGAGCGCACTCAACGACTTAGGCATCACTCATGAATTCCCGCAACTTTTACACAACCTTCGCCACGGATTTCCCATCGGCGACATGCCAGCTCTCTCCTCAACCCACATTATCCCCAACCACAAGTCCATGCTGAAATATCCGGACGCTGTTCAAGAGTACGTGTCTAAAGAGCTCTCGAAAGGCCGATGCTCGGGCCCTTTCTCAAAAACCGATGTTGAACGGATTCTTCGCGGCCCATTTGTCAGCTCCCCGCTTCTTGTCTCAGCAAGCTCTCAAGGCCCTGGTCTTCCGGAGAAGTTGCGAGTTTGTCGGAACCTTTCAAAAGGCGACACGAAGAACGGGCTCCCGGCCCTCAACACATTCGTCGACAAGGACCTTTTCCCGACTTGTTTTGATTTCGCATATCAGGTCGAAGAAGTGGTGAGTATTGCTTTATTTCCTTCCCTTCCTTCCCTCTTTCCACTCGTCGACACGGTGTCCTAGTCACGCACATTTACGTGTTGTGTAAGCAACCTAGCACCTCGGCCTATCAAACCGTCTAGGCACGCGCATTTACGTGTTGTGCAAGCGACCTAGATCGTCATTTGCCATGCATCTAGACACGCGCATTTACGCGTTGTGTGAGCAACCTAGATCAGCTATTCTTCTTCATTCAAGGCTCGCATCAAGTCAAGAATCTAACCAACCACCCAGATCGCAAATGTACCCGACGGCACCCTTGCCTGCGCGTTCGACCTCCAGTCTTTCCATCGAACTGTCCCGGTCCACCCCCTCCACAAGCCCTACCTCGTTTTCGAATCCGGCGGGCATTTTTACATCGACCACGCCCACCCCTTCGGTCTTTCCACGGCGAGCAGCAACGCAGGCCAAGCTGGCGGTGCTTTAGTGAGAATATGGGATCTGCGACTGGGTAAAAACGGCAAAACCATGCGCTACGAGGACGACATACCGGTTTTCCGCTTTCCGAGCCCACTCACACATCACGACGTCCTTAACCTTGTCGACGACCTTCATGCTCCCTGGCATCCAGTCAAATCCGGCTCCGAGTTCACCCCGTCGATTGTTTTTATTGGCTTCCTTTGGGATATCGCCAACTGGACTGTCTCCCTGCCAGAAGAGAAACGAATCAAGTACCGACACCGCGTCAAAGATTTCCTCACACAAAAAACCGTCTCCTTGCATGACGTCCAACGGATTCATGGCACCCTCGTCCACATCTCCTTTGTACATCGCGACGGCGCTTCCCGCCTTCCCGCCATCTCCTCGCTGATGCACGGCTACAAAAACAGTTTTATGCTCCGACACGTCTCAAAGGTAGCCCGTACCGCGTTGGAATGGTGGTTAACCCGGCTCGATGACCCATCCGCGCACCCGGCCCATCCACCCCCTGCCCCTGTTGCAAGATCTCGGCCTCTTTGTTGATGCATCGACTTCGTGGGGTATCGGTATCATCATCGGTGACCGCTGGTTCGCCCTCAGATTGCGGGAGAACTGGAGGCGAGCCGGCTTGCACCTGCGTGATATATGCTGGCTCGAAGCGGTTGCTCTCGAGGTCCTGATTCTTTTTCTTGCCAATCTCGGCCTTGCAAACACGCATTTGAAGATGCATTCAGACAATTTTGGTGCAATCGGCGCCCATTCAAAGGGTCGCAGCTCCAACGCAGAGCTCAACCTCTGCGTACGCCGCTCATATGAAGTTTTACTTACTCATAACATCACCCCATCAATTCACTACATCAGCTCAGTAAATAATCCTGTAAGGGCAACCCCGGAGGCCTGAGATCAAGGTCCTAGCAGGGGAGGATCCAAAGAGTGAATAGAAGTAAGCAAATACAAGTGAGGCTGACCTAGCAGGGGAGGATCCAAAGAGAAGAAACTCTAAGGGTCCGCCTGCTAGGTAGCGGAACTATATACTGCGCTCTTGACGCGCCAAGGTTGATCGTTGCTCCGTGCAGTATGCCTGCGCCATGTCGCAGGCCAGGTCCCAGGGGGATCGCCAGGCGGGGCGGCGATGCGCCTGACGGA
The DNA here is from genome assembly GCF_014461135.1 of Mycena indigotica. NCBI lineage: Eukaryota > Fungi > Basidiomycota > Agaricomycetes > Agaricales > Mycenaceae > Mycena > Mycena indigotica. The sequence goes on along the minus strand of NW_023503007.1, from coordinate 4,799,740 downwards.
GGCGGTGATGCGATCACCGGAGTCGGAACCGGAGTCGGACCGGAATCGGGATCGTCTCCGAGGGGCCGAAAGGGAGGTTCCCCTGACATCACCCCCCCCTTTGAATGCGGCGTCCCGACGCATAGACCGGAACGGAATCGAGTCGAAGGTTGCGGAGGCGATGTGCCGTGGTTTGCCAGGGTACTTACGGTAGAACTCCGCGATTTTGTCCGGGGCGAAGACGCGGTCGAAGCGGACCCACTGGTCGTGCGACGCGTCGTAGCCTTTCCATCTGACGAAGTAATTCAGCCGTTTATACCTCACCCTTGCGTCCAAGATCTCCTCTACTTCCCACTCCGGGACTCCGTCCTCGAGGTCCGGAGGGGGCTGGTCGTAGCCGGGGGCGTCCGTCGAAGGGGTCGTCTTGGGCGAGCTCAAGCTTGACGACGGGGAAGACCGGGTGGAGCTTCGAGTAGCGGGAGGGAGGTCGAGCTTGTAGGCACCTTTGCTGATCTCCGCGACTATCTTGAACGGACCGAGGCGGCGGTGGGAGAACTTCTCCGAGGGGCGAGTCGTCCTGATGTCAGAGGCATCCAGCCAAACACGGTCGCCAACCTTGAACTCCGGAGACGGAGTGCGTCTCCGGTCGTAGTAGCGCTTATACTCTTCCTTGGCCTTAGTGAGCGCGGCCTTGGCTTCGGCAACCCCAGTGGCAATTCGGTCGCGGAACTCGTTCACAGACTCCATAGCGGAACGGGCTCCGGGTTCAAAGCCCATGCGCGGAAGCCGTCCCGTGTCCGTCATGAAGGGGACTTGCTGCGTGGATGAGTGGACGTGGTTGTTGTAAGCGAACTCCGCGGCCGGAATCAGCTCATCCCAGTCGTCCTGCTGATAGTTGGTGAAGATCCGCAGGTACTGCTCCAACTCCTGGTTGACGCGCTCTGTCTGACCGTCCGTTTGCGGATGATACGCGGTGGACGTGGCTGGCTTGATGCCGATTAGACGCCAGAGTTCTCGGGTGAAGTCCGCGATGAACTGTGAGCCACGGTCGGAGACGTACTTCTCCGGAGTCCCGTGATGGCGCCAGACATTCCGGTAGTAGAGGCGGGCTGCTCCTACTGCGTCGACCGTGGTATGGCACTCGGAGAAGTGGGCTCGCTTCCCAAGGGTGTCCACGACGACCATGATCGCGTCGTACCCATGGGCCTCGGGAGCTCGACAATGAAGTCGACGGAGACGGTATGCCAGCGCTCCGGGGGTGTTTCCGTCGGGTGTAGCTCTCCGTGGGGCAGTCTCCGGGCGCCTTGGTGCGACAGCACAAGTCGCAGGTCGCGACGTACCGGCCGATATGGCGAGACATCTGAGGCCACCAGTAGTTCCGGGAGACCAACTCCAAGGTCTTGAAGCGACCGGCATGTCCGGCGACTCGAGTGTCATGGCAGAGCTCGATGATGCGCCTCCGGAGGTCCTTGTCCTTGGGCACGACAATCTTCCCACGGAAGTGGAGAAGACCACCGGAGACGGCCCACTCGTCGGAGCGTGAGGAGCGGGGGCCTCGAGCTTGACCTTGGACCTTTAGGAGTTGCCGGGCCGCTAGTGCGACGGGCTCCTCCAGGTCAGGCTCACCGGAGAGGGCATCGCGAATGTCGCGAAGAAGTTCGGACCCGGGACCGGAAACGGAAACACCTTCGAGAGCGCGGACATGGAAGAGTTCGGGCCGCAGAAGGACGACGTCCGGAGTTGTCGGAATCGATTCCGTGGTCGGGTCTCCGAGAGAGGGCGTCAGGTCGGCCCATGTCGCGACCGGGCTTGTGGTGCAGCGTGAAGTCGAACCGGGAGAGGTAGAGGGACCAGCGGGCCTGTCTCCGGTTGAGGTGCTGCGTCTTCCTGAAGTACTCCAAATTCTTATGGTCAGTCCAAATCTCGACGGGATGCGCGGCACCCTCGAGGAAGTGTCTATACTCCTCGAGTGCGCGGATGATCGCGAGCATCTCCTTGTCGTGGATTTCGTAGTTGCGCTGGACATCATTTAAGCTTTTGGAATAGAATGCTACAGGGTGCCACTTCCCGTCCGGGGCGGATTGTGAAAGAACCGCCCCGTCGCATAATCAGAGCTGTCCGCCTCGAGTCGGAAAGGCCGTGCGTCGTCCGGAATCGCCAGGACCGGTTCCGAGGTGACCGCGTCCTTGATCGCTTGGAACGCGGAGGCCTCCGCGTCGCCCCAAGTCCATTGCTGGTCCTTCTTGGTGAGCGCAAAGAGAGGACGCGCGAGGGCCGAGAAGTCGCGAATGAACCTGCGGTAGAAATTAGCGAACCCAAGGAACTGCTGAACATCCTTCTTGTTTTCCGGAGTCGGCCAGGCGGAGACGCCTGCGACCTTGACGGGGTCCATTTCGACGTGGTTGTGGGAGATGATGACTCCGAGGTATTCGATTGACGATTTTTCGAAGTCGCACTTCTCCGCTCGGAGGTACAACTTATGCTCTCGGAGTCGGCGCAAGACCTCCTGGACGATCTGTCGGTGTTTCCGGAGGTCGGAATGGGCGATCAGGATGTCGTCCAGGTAGATCATGACGTCTCCGGAAAGGATGAGGTCCTGGAAAATGTCATTCATCATCGTTTGGAACGTCGCGGGAGAGTTTGTCAGGCCGGGTACATCACCAAGGGCTCGAACAGGCCTCGGTTAGTCCGGAAAGCTGCCTTCCACTCATCACCTTCTTTGATCCGGACGTTGTTGAAGCCCCAACGAACGTCGAGTTTGGTGAAGTAACGAGCGCCTTTGAGCCGGTTGATGAGGTCGTTGATCAGCGGAAGGGGGTACCGGTTTTTGACGGTCATCGCGTTGAGGGCCCGATAGTCCTGGACAAAGCGGAGTCCGCCGTCCTTGTTCTTGACGAAGAAGACCGGAGACGCCATCGGAGACTTGGAGGGGCGAATCCGGCCCGTCGACAGCCCTTCCTCGATGAACGCGTCGAGCTCGCGTTGCTCAAGGGGCGAGATGGGGTACACCTTGCAGTTGGCCGGCTTAGCGTCGGGGACGAGTTCGATGGCGTGGTCCCAGGTTCTCCCGTTCCGGGAGCGTGTCGAAAGACTCCTTGTTGAAGACGTCCTGGAACTCTTTAGCCCAGTCCGGGATCTCGGAGGGCGGGGGGAGCGGAGTTCCTGGCGAAGGCTTCAGCCAGGCGCTGCGAGACAGTACTGCCAGCGCGTATCTCCTCCGAGGGACGGAACGAGGTGTAGAAGATGCGGTCACCATCTTCAAGCTGACCATCGTCATCGTCGTCGTCAGAGTCCGGCGTCAGATCAGGCAGGCCGGAGTCGTCGCCGGAGACGGAATCGTCTCCGTCATCAGACCCAGAAAGGTCCATGGCGCAGACCGAGGGGAACGGGCCGGAGCGGAGTCGCTTCTGGAGCAGCCGGAGTCGCCGTAGCTCAGTCCGTTCAACGCGTTCTTCCTCGCGGCAAGTGGAGCAGCCGCGGGGGCACCGCGTCATCTTGACCTCCTTGGTTTCCCAATCGATCTCTGGGTTATGCTTCCGCAGCCAAGAGTACCCCAGGATGAGGTCTTGTTTACCGAGATGGGTGACGGCGAGTTGAACGCGCTCGGAATGGCCTTTGTAGCGTAGGACCAAGTCCGCGATCTGGTTGATGGAGCCAGCATCATTCGGAGTGCCATCGACGTTGAAGACCGGAATCGGCTGCGCCAGGGTGCGGACCGGAATGCCATTCCGAGCGGCGTGGTTCGTGTCGATGAAGTCGGAGGTGGCACCACAGTCAACAAGCCCAGAAAGGGAGAGCTTCAACGCACTGGTGGTGGACTCTAGCTCCAACGGGAGGTGGAGGGAGTTTACTCCGGGGAGGCAGCGACAGTGTACTGCTTGGGCAATTTCTTTTCCCAGGCAGTGAGGCGGCGAAGGACGACGACCGGAGTCGCGGGCGGAGTCGGAGACGGAGTCGAAATGGGGGCAGGGGAGGGTATGTCTTTCGTTTCAGGCTCGTTGTAGGGCAAAGGAATTGATTCGTCATACAAACAAGCGAAACGATTTATGGACGCGAACGAGGGCACACCAGTCACTCGTCAGCGGGGACAAAATCCTCTCCGGCCATCGACTCCGCAGCTGTCTCCGGCAGCGCAGCTGTGTCCGAGTAGCGGGCGATCAACTCCGCTAACATCTCGTCACCGAGTTGTTGGATCACCTCGTCGAGGATGTCCATTGAGCGGACGTCCGCGGGGAGGGGGCAATCCCGGGCGAGATGGTTTGGGTCGCCGCACCTGAAGCAGGCGCGACGAGGGGCACCCCGAGCCCTAGTGCGATCCAACTCCATGGGGACGGGAGCTGGAGGCGCCGGAGCGGGGCGCGGGCCGCGGGTGGCACGACCGGAGCCACCGGGCGGAAAAGGGCCGGAGCCGGGATGCGGTTGACCGGAAACGGAGTCCGAATCAAACCGCCAGGCGTCTTGGGGGCGGCTGACTTGATCAGCTTGGCCCGGACCAGGGCCTCGTATTGACGGAAGGCCCGGGTGCGCCAGCTAAGGTAGTCCCGGAGGTCCGGGGGGTCGTTCGAGGACGTGATTCCGTTGTTGATCAAGGGGTCAAGTCCGTGGCGGAACTTGGTCACCTTGACCAACGCGTCTTCGAATCCGGCGAGGTCCATCAGGTCCTCGAAGTCGTCGGTGTACTGGTAGACATCCTTTGTGCCCATGTGATAGGCGGAAGTCTCCAGTTTGGAGAGAGCATGATCTTGCTCGTTCTCCTCGACGAACCGGAGTCGAAACTCGGAAACGAACGAGCCCCAGGACGGAAACGGAAACGGGGCTTTGCTTCCGTGGCGCTCCGCCCATTGCTGAGCGGGTCCTTCTGCCATAAACGACATGGCATAGCGGACGGCCTTTTCCTCACTCGCCTCTCCGTTGACCACAAAGGCCTCAGGGGCAAGGCGGGCGTAGGTGCGGACCGCGTAAAGGAACGCGGCCGCGTTTCGATCGCCGTTGAAGGTGAACGGAGGGTTTGGTCGCAAGACCAATTTTGAGGCGAGGTTGATGTCGCCAAAGAGGGCTTCGAATCGCCCTGAACCGGAGTCGGAGTCGGAATCGACGTCTCCGGGGTGGTGTTGTTTGGGGTCCGCCAGCAGTATTAGCGGCGGCAGCGGCAGCGGAAGCCTGGGTGGTGAGAAGAGTAAGGGCCTCAGTTAGGCGGTCGATTTTCGCCTCGAGTGCATCCAGCCGAGTGTCAGCGTCAGGAGTAGCTCCGGAAGGCATGACAGGTGCGGGGACGACAGGAGTGACAGAGGAGGAGGGGACAAGTGGTAGGGGCGGTGACGAGGGCGGAACGGACTCGTATTCCGAGCCTGAGTCAGCGCCGAACCTAGCAATCTTGTCCGGTTGATCCCGTAGAGAGTTTCTTCTGCTGTAAGGGCAACCCCGGAGGCCTGAGATCAAGGTCCTAGCAGGGGAGGATCCAAAGAGTGAATAGAAGTAAGCAAATACAAGTGAGGCTGACCTAGCAGGGGAGGATCCAAAGAGAAGAAACTCTAAGGGTCCGCCTGCTAGGTAGCGGAACTATATACTGCGCTCTTGACGCGCCAAGGTTGATCGTTGCTCCGTGCAGTATGCCTGCGCCATGTCGCAGGCCAGGTCCCAGGGGGATCGCCAGGCGGGGGCGGCGATGCGCCTGACGGAGGCGGTGATGCGATCACCGGAGTCGGAACCGGAGTCGGACCGGAATCGGGATCGTCTCCGAGGGGCCGAAAGGGAGGTTCCCCTGACAAATCCTGCAGACCCGATTTCGCGCGGTATCTTACCGTCACTAACTAGAAAACTCGCATGTAACTTCACGTTTCCTCCAGACATCATGTCGTCGCTCACCACTCAATTGTAATATTCGTACCCCTGTCTAACGCATCACGAGGTCGTGTCAATGCCTGCCTCATACTCTAACCTAATCTCCAAGAGCTCGCAAGTGCCCACGTATGCTCTCCACTCCATCCTCTCAAAGAACCAAGAAACTGGGCAGCTCCCCGCTGCCCCTGTGCAAACCGACAAACCTCGTACTGGCCTCGTCTCTCAAAACTCCAGAGCACTCGCGAGCTTACGGGTCAGAATGACCAGCCAACCCAGCTCCGAGCCCTCGGCACCTCCAGCACAATCACTTCCCGCAGGTCCGTCTCCGCACGACACCTCAACCCCAGAGATAGGTGCTTTACATCTCCTGCCGGCCTCACACCCCAACGATAACCATGCAGCAACTCGTAACGTACGGCTAGCTGCCATCGCCCACTCTTTCGGCACATCGAAACCTTGTCGCGCTAAGCTCGGGAATAACATCCGTCCATCCCCGTATCGGCCTCCCGTCCCCGCTACCCATCGCTTCCTCGCATGGTGCACACCATTCAGCACTTCACAGCAATCATATCGTGCCCATATTCTGCTCGAAGACCAAGCCCTCGCGCTGGCAGAGATCAACAATGGGGTCACGGAGAACACTCTATCGACTTATGCTGCTGGGCCCCTGCAATTCACTCAGTGGTGTGATGATAGGAATATCCCCGAAGAGTTTCGCATGCCGGCGGACCCCTTCTTGCTTGCTTGCTTCATCTCCTCAGCCGCCGGTAAAACTTCAGGCTCTTGCGCCAAGAACTGGCTTAACAGGCTCGCCTACTGGCACCACATCAACCTTGCGCCTTGGCACGGTGACGTGGAATGTGTATCCAAAGTTGTTCGCTCAGTGGCCAAGAAAGGCACGGAGTTCAAACGCCCACCGCGGGGTCCGGTCCCCCTCGAGCATTTATGCGCACTCCGACAACGACTTGTCATTTCAAGACCCCGCGACGTGGCATTCTGGGCCCTCGCTTTGTGCTGCTTCTGGGGCTGTCATCGACTGGGAGAGCTCACCCTGGAGACAAAGAAGTCCTTCAAGGCCATTCACGACGTCTCACGTTCGACAACCATCTCGCGTTCACAACAGGCAGGCCGTGATGTGGTGTCTTTGCATCTCCCATGGACGAAGACAACTGGTACTCGAGACCTGTGCCCTGTTAAAGCCCTCGATAACCACCTGCACATAAACCACTCCCCGGACCATAACACTCCATTCTTCGCTTACTGCGACGGCAACTGCTGGTCCCCGACAATCAAAACCGACTTCCTCGTTTTCATTTCTTCCATATTCTGAGATTCTGCGTTGGACCAAGTTTTCGGTCACAGTTTTCGCATTGGTGGCTCCGTCCATCTCCTCTGCCTTGGTGTTGAACCAGAGATAGTGATGAAGATCGGAGGGTGGTCTTCCACCTGTTTCCTCATTTATTGGCGTCGTCTGGAGACAGTTATCCCCGTGGCGTTGGTTCACGCTTGGTCAGCCAGCCTCACTTCCTTTGCCAAGAGACACAAACTGGCAGAAGATATTTCCAGCGAAATCGATGTTGTACCCTCACATTGACTTACATAAGAATAAGATTATTTTACACTGCGCTTTCCTGCTCCGACAGGGTGTCCGACATAGCGGCCGTCGGACGCGCTTCGCTGGTCGCAGCGCTCCGTGTGGGTTGTCCGACGCCCACTTCTTGCCGTCCACACCCTTTCCGCGTCGTGTGAGGCCACCGCCAGTGCGAGATGCCTCCCATCAGTCTCGGCTCTGCGGGCCGCTTTTAGGACATTTTCCGCGCGGTTTTCGGCCTCACCCAGACAAATTGCCCCCAAACGTATATATTTCTAGTCAAGATACAGACGGCTCAAGTGACTGCTCTCTGACAGAGCCCGACTACCACTACCTTATGCATTTGGTAGCCAGACATATTCCTAGGAGTGACATATTTACAGGGAGTGGCACGGATATACCTTTGGGTATGTGGGACTCTATCTGTATCTGTATCCATGTTGGCTGTGTACCCATATCCATGGATAAAGATATACTGAATATATTTATATAGAAGTTCTATCAAGGTAGTATAAAAATGTTTTCATGCCTATGGGCCGAATCACCAATGTTAGCGAAACATGTAGTCAGAGACAATTGATAATTGATACACGTAGGTGATAATGGATTTAGGGTTCAGTTCAGTTCGTGCAACAACACCCAAATATCAAACAATACTCCAAGTCAGTTGATTGAGTCTTCTCTTAGAATAAGAGAAGATAAGATAACAAAAACAGTAAAGTTACTGTGAATAGAAAATAGAAATGGTAATCTTGGTATAACCTCAGATTCAAGGCTTTCTCCGTATAACCTCAGAGTAAGGCCTCTGTTTAACCCCAGAGTCCAGGCTTCTCCGTATAACCTCAGAGCAAGGCTTCTGTTAACCTGAGACTCCGACGAAAGCCTAGCAGGGGAGGATCCAAAGCGTGAATAAAAACTATGGAGATACACGGAGGGTGTTAAGTGCCGTGTCGACCAAAGGACCGGAGACAGAGTCGGAGTCGGAAACGAAGTCAAAGTCGGAGAGCACTTGGGGGCGGAACACCACAGAAGGATGTTTGGGTGACCGGGGCTTCCAGTTGACCAAGATGAGACAAGTGTAAGGGCAACCCCGGAGGCCTGAGATCAAGGTCCTAGCAGGGGAGGATCCAAAGAGTGAATAGAAGTAAGCAAATACAAGTGAGGCTGACCTAGCAGGGGAGGATCCAAAGAGAAGAAACTCTAAGGGTCTGCCTGCTAGGTAGCGGAACTATATACTGCGCTCTTGACGCGCCAAGGTTGATCGTTGCTCCGTGCAGTATGCCTGCGCCATGTCGCAGGCCAGGTCCCAGGGGGATCGCCAGGCGGGGGCGGCGATGCGCCTGACGGAGGCGGTGATGCGATCGCCGGAGTCGGAACCGGAGTCGGACCGGAATCGGAATCGTCTCCGAGGGGCCGAAAGGGAGGTTCCCCTGACAACAAGAAGATAAGAGCACAGTCAAGATGACGCTGGGAGATAGAGACCGGCAACGTTAATTTACAAACTGAAGTATGTAGTAATGCATCAAAGTATTTATAGCTCTTATATCCCGTGCATCTTCGGACGCTCCGAGGTTATCCTTGGAGCGCAACAGGGTTTTTACGCGATGAAGGTATCTGAGCGTTTCCCTTCAAACAGTTAATCTGCACGCAGACTCCCTCAGACCTGTACGGACCCTCTGACCATCAACTCGGATCTTTACCCATTTGGACTTGTGTTTGTTTACTTATATCCTTTAGGCGTTCACCTTGTTTCCTTTGCCTCGTGTATGGGGCATGAGTCTTAACCACGTATAGGAAGGTGCGGCCGTGTTTGCAATCTCCGTTAGTTTCGCCTCAAGTGCGTCCATGTGCGCGTCAGCGTCCGGAGCAGCTCCGGTAAATATAGCGGGCATAAAGACGACAAGAGCAGAGGAGGAGGGGTCAAGTGGCAGGGGCAGTGACGAGGGGGGTACGGACTTGTACTCTGAGCCTGAATCAGCGCCAAACCTAGAAAGAGGCTCGTTTGATTGTGTTGTCCATATGAAGGAGTTGAGACTTTTTAAGATGCTGAAATATCATAGAAACCCCATGGCTTGAGTTTCTCATTTCCGTCGTGGTGCCAAAAGAGCATTAGCGCCACAAACACGATAGACACGGCGCTTAATGACCCCATACCAGCTACGGTAGCTCTCAGCATGAGATAGAAGATAAAAATGACTCTCACCGCATGAACATCCCAATGGGATCAACACATTGAAGACTTTCTTTAACTTGGCCGGTTTGATGCCACCGTCATCATCCTTGTCGTGTTGCTGCCGTCAAGAGTCAAGAGATTTGCACAGCGACTCCGTCACGCGTCTTCCTGATGGGCTTTCGGTTGCAGCCAACAACTTGGATGTTGCAACCAACAACTAATTCAAATGTTGTAATGGGAGGATAGAAAGTTGCAGCAAATAAGTTGTGAGTTGTTAGTGAAGATAGAAAGTTGAATCCATTCTTTTGGAAGTTGTTCTCACTTTTAGCATGTTAAAAAAGACAATTCAAAGTTGTACAAAAAAAAGGGGGAAAAAAAGTTAAAACTTGCAAAAAACTTATGATACAGTATACCGCCCATATCATTACATACAACTTTCCAAAATGCAAATTTTTCTTGAGTACAACTTTTTTGGGGGGTACCACTAGCCAGTTGAACAACTTTTCCAAGTCCAACTTTACTTCTGCATGCAGGTTATCTGAATAACTTGGACTTTTTTGGCCAGTCATCACTGATATCATCTGTGTCTAATTTGCAAAGCTGTATCTAAAAACTCTAAAAGCACAAGTTATACCTCCAAAAAGTTGTATCCAGTTTGAAACATGTATCAAATACTTCTTTTGCAGTATGTCTCAGCAGTGATGCGCTTGATGGAGGCGGTGATACAATCATTGGAATCGGAATTGGACTGGCATCAGGATTGGAATTGGAAGCGGCAGGCTGAAAGGGAAGTTCCCCTGAAAATCTCTATAACACAGTATAGACTTATATTTACACTGCATTTATTGATAAATTTGGCTACAACTGACCAGAACAATACATAATTATCCCTGCTACTAGTATAAAATGTTTTCAACTTTAAAAAGTTTGCATTCTTGGATTATTGTTCTGGTGTTTATTAGTGCAATGGTGCCAGTGTTTGCCTTTTTTGTATATTATGTTATAACTATACTATATTATAGTCACAGAATACTCAAATACAGTATAGTAAGGTGTGTTGAAGAAAAGAGAGAAGAACCAAAATATATTATGGACAGTTCAGACGCTATAAACTTCGATTTCATTGAAGGTATTAGAGGAACTTGGACATTTAGGGGTATATTATGTTATAACTATACTATATTATAGTCACAGAATACTCAAATACAGTATAGTAAGGTGTGTTGAAGAAAAGAGAGAAGAACCAAAATATATTATGGACAGTTCAGACGCTATAAAATTCGATTTCATTGAAGGTATTAGAGGAACTTGGACATTTAGGGCGCCAAGCGGCTGCAAGAATCACGCCGCCGGCCGTTTTGCCGCAAGAGCGGGCATTGGGCAATTTAACCGCGAAGTGATCGGCGGTGGGAGCGTGGGCCCTGGCTTGCTGCGTTGCGGTGGAGATTCGACGGCAGACAGGCTCTGGGCCTTGGCAAGTAAGTAGAAGCTGCGTGGCTCGCCGGCCGCGTTGCGAGCGAAATTTTGCCCGTGTGCGCAAGGTGGCCGTGCAGGCGTGGGTCGCAGCACAGCGCCAGCGCGCCTGAGGTCCGCGCCTGAGGTCCGCGCCTGAGGTCCGCGCCTGCGTTAAGCACTCGCCGCCGCTACGTGTCGCCATCACTGAGCTTGTTGCCATCTCCCGCTGCCATCATCTGTGATTGACAGCTGTCGCGGGCCTCTTCTCCCGCCACCATGTACAGACGCAATCCTATATGAGGCCGCCCTCTCCAGGACGGCGGGCATTCTCCCCGGCAGCGCCACCCTTCACTTCCTCCTCGTCTCTTCTCGCTCGGCCGTGCCCTGCGTCTTCTCTAACACCGTCTTTCCGACACCGAATTTTCTACCACCATGCGTGTCTCCGTCGCCTTTGTGTGCACTATGCTCTTCGCGCTGCAGAGTTGGGCAGCCCCGATCCCGCAATTCCCGGACGCGGTGCGTGTTCGTGGAGAGGCAATGTGCAGGGCTGGCTGACACGTGGCAATGGTAGGACCTCGCTGGCCGCCCAGGGAGACTGGGTGATGGGCCACAAGGGCCAGGGTTTGGCGTACGGCTTCCGCTCTCATGCCCCCACGCTCGCTGATTCGTTCTAGCCCCAGGATGGCGCACGGCAAGGCCCGCCTGGCTTCGGCGTGCGTTCTCTTTGCCACTAGTACCCAATCGCTGACGAGTTCTTGCCACAGGCTGGAGGGCCGCTAAACCCCGCCGGTGGGCCGCAGGGCCCCGGTGTACGTGCTCGTCTCTCCAGGCTATTTCAGCGCTGACCAACCGCAGGCTGCTGGGCGTCAAGGGCCCGCAGGCGGCCGTCAAGGCCCAGCCGGTCCCGGAGTAAGCTGTTTATGCCTCACTTCTTTCCGTCGCTGATGTGTCGCGCTACAGGCTGCTGGGCCGCAAAACCAAGGAGCCGGTGGACGCTTTGGTCCCGGTGTACGTCTATTAGTCACCGTGGCTGTTTCGCGCTGACTTTGCACAGGGTGCAGGGCCCCAAGGCCCGGCTGGCCCCGGCGTGGGTCTTCCGTGTAAATTACCTTATCTTGGACTTATTCGTCGCAGGGTGCTGCAGGGCCCCAAGGCCCCGCAGGCGGCCGTCAAGGCCCGGCTGGCCCCGGAGTGCGTCTGCTCTTCACCGGTTTCTGTGTTCACTCACTGTTCACAGGGTGTAGGTCCCCAAGGCCCCGCAGGTGGGCAACAAGGCCCACCGGGCTTCGGTGTACGTGTTTTGTTCACCGCGGTAGCTATCATTCGCTGAGTTGTTGTAGGCTGCTGGCCAAGGCCCTCAAGGCTTCCCTGGCTTTGGCGTACGCTCACTGTGCCCTTTCGTTTCGCTCTTCGCTAACTTGTCCACAGGCCGCGGGCCCGCAAGGCCCCGCCGGCGGCCGTCAAGGTGCAGGTGGTCCCGGCGTGCGTTTTCTTCCCCTCCCGTTTTCTATCGGAAGGATGCTTACTGGATATAGGCCGCAGGCGCACAAGGACCCGCCGGTGGGCGTCAAGGCCCTGCTGTATGTTGTCTCTCCTTTATCCCCTTCCCCCGCTTACTCGCCCCGCAGGCTACCGGCTCGCAAAACCCCGGATTCGGCGGTGGACGCCAGAATCAGGCCGGGCCCGGTGTACGTGAGCGAGTCTGACTGCTGACTGAACTGACGCTTTGCATGGCCAGCGGCGCCCCGGTGTCCAGCCGCAGCCGGTTGCGTGAGTGGTCGGACGGTGGAGCGGTTAGCTGTAGGAATGTTGATAGGAACACGAGGGTATTTGACGATTTTGCAATCTTGGGTCCTGGTGTGAAGGGATGTGGTAAACTTGCCTGCCTGCCAGTGGCGAGTGGCGATACTGACGAGGACGCGGTAAGTACTTGCGGCGAGAAACTTTCATTAATCTTGTCAAACCTACACAATTCCGAACATGCACATGGCAGACAAGGCAACTCCCGTGAGGGCCGCACTGATCGGGTGTACGTACACCGTGTACGTGTATGTCACACTCATTCCTGGCTTGTCCTAAACGCCCACCATGGATACGATGCCGTCCGAGGTCCTCATCGTCGTTCTGGGATGTCTGCATCCGCGCACGCTATTTGCCTGCGCGCGCGTGTGTCGCCGATGGCACGGCCTCGTGATGGGGACGCCCGCGCTGGAGTACATACGGGAGCTGTGGCGCGACGGGCTGCTCGCTGGCAACGGCCACGGGCGCTCATCGGCGGAGAACCTGGCAAGGCTCCGGGAGCGCCGGGCCGCGTGGCGCACGCTCACGTGGAGCGAAAAGTACGTGGTGGAGATGGAGGGCCGCGACATGCAACTCTATCGCTCGCTGGTTATCAACGGGGGTGTCTTTGCTATGCACGACAAAGATTTTTGCGGGCGCCTGAATATGCTCCGGTTGGCGGAGCTGCCGAATGTGGATACAGCACTGGAAATACACGACATCGGGTCGTTCGCCGATGCGCACATATTCCAGATGGATGTGGGCCAAGATCTCCTGGTCTTGCTGCGGTTTTCCCCACATGGTGACGCCATATTATCCTTCCGTTCCTTGGCCCAGCCAACACTGCACCATCCTGCGGCTCAAAAGCCGGAGATTACTCTTCCCGGCGGGCGTGAGGATGAGACTTTAGGCTCACTCGATATCGTCGGCGACGTCGTGGCGGTTCATCTCTCTCAGTTTGACGAACCTCAGCTTCACATGCGAGTCGGCAAATGGTTGGCAGTCGTCGACTGGAGGGCGGGCGCCGTCTTGTTCTCGTGGGATCTCATCGCTGAACCAGACTGTTATGTGCTGGATTGTCGGCTGCTTACACCACGAGTACTGCTTCTGGCATGCCGCAGGCCGTATGGGGAGAGTGGGTACCTCAACGTATATTCTCTCCCAGACATCCTGCCAGTTCGGGCCGTAGACTTGGTTCCGGTGTGCATTGCGAGTCTGCATCTACCCCCGCTTTCAACAACTCAATGCGTGCTCGAGGTTATGCTTATCTGTTCGGGGGCATACGTGGGATGTCCAGCCCCCGACCTGCCCTATTACTGCGCCAACGACCGGCGAATCATAGAAATCGAACTCCAATACGAGCCGGGCGGCACGGCGCGGCTAATCCTCCACATCCGCACGATACTCGCATTGATTGCTGCGTGGGACGCCGGCGCGCCAGTCCAAAACATCCCCTGGGATGAATGGGGGCCACAGGCGACCCGCATGTTTGGATCAAGCTACCTCAAAGCGTGAGTCCGATTTCTCGAAAATCGCCGCCTCTGTAATCTTACGCATGTGTTTCACCGGCAGGTCCGTCCACGGGGAGCGAATGGTGCTCCCCCCTATCAACAACTATGCGGTGCAAATGCTGGACTTCAGTCTGCCGAGAACCAATCTGGATCACAGTGTTCATCCGGCTGGCTTGTCTGCTCCGAAATATCAAGTTGGCATGCTGGGAGGTTTTCACAACTTGAATGTCATTCATGCAGAGGGAATGTTGGCAGCCGCGGCGGCCTATAACAGCGACGGAGAGAGGGAACCTGAGGTGCTACACTGGCAGGATGCTCCATGCTGGTTCCAACCGCAGGTCAAGCTCACCGTCATGCATGACGATGGTTGTATACGCACATTTACGGCAGGGCTCTTTGAGCACCCGGTGCAGACATCATTGCCATGTCGTATAGTGACACGGGCCATTCATGCACCGTATGGAGATGACACTGTTGAGACCATTGACATACCTATGTTCGATGGGCAGTGGATTGTATGCTGTGACACGGATACGCAGGTGTGTAAACATGAACATTCTTTTCAACAGGAGCTGACCCAGGGCAGCCTAAGACGAAGGAAGTTATAGTGTTCCGGATGGGAGGGTAGGAAATTATTGCAGCTATTGTTTGTCTATTATCATAATTCAACTCTATACTTTCATCCTTTTCTTTGACTCAGGCTGGGAAATTTCAATTTGAATGCTAGAAGTGGTGTGACATTTGATACAAAAATATGAGTACAAATTATTTCCTGATTAAGAAGTTCTTGGCACTGCTTTTTTGGGACAGGATTCAAGTAAAAATAGTGGGACATGTGAAAAAATTCCGGATTTTATAATCATTGTGATGTGTGACATACGGACTGATTGAATACAACAGTATAAGAAGCTAACTTAATCCGGATCTAAGTCTTAAGTAGCCACATAGTGTGGCATATTATACTTGTCTACTGTATTCCGCAGGTCGTCTAATTTGGTATCCATAATACAGTACACATCTCAGTAGTTTTTCCCTTCATATATAAGTAAGCTAATTTCAAAACTTTAAAGTTTGGAAATATAAAAAACGGAAGGTTAGTTATCAAATGTAGGCAATAGCATGGGTATGTCATACCTCCGTGGGTATACAGGTACTGTACTATTTCGATTAATTGTTTGTGTTACAGGTTACGCGCGGTCCCAGCGCGGACACCTGCGGCCACCGTTATGCATTCAAATCTGATTTGCCATCAAATCCAGGCCTAAAAAGGCAATTTTCATTCTCCTTCATTAGGGGCCTGAATGGGGCTTTCAGTCTGATGGGGTCCTGATTGGACTACTGGCATCACGGCAAGGGGGTAAAAACATTTACAATTCCCTTACAGGAGGTCACCCTGTTGTTATCAACTCTGATATTGATATATTTTCACCCAGCAACTCTGGGAAAAACCTTGTGCAGATGCCATACTAATAACTATATCCATTACTCCTATATTACGCAGATGTCATGTGAATGTATGCACATATTTGGCACTAGCCTTAACAATTTATTTGCTTCCACATTTCCATTTTTGGGGTCACTGCTGGTCAAGGCGCAAATTGGAAACAAAAGCTGTACAATGTGACTAGCGATGGCCAAGTCCGGTTTGGTCTGGTTCTTGGCCATTTTTGGCCAAATGCTGGACCGCCAGTTCGGTTCAAAATCAGATTTGGCCAAACGTGAATGCCGAACGTGTAAGGGGAGCATGTGATGTGACAGCTGTGACAGATCACGTGACTGGTCCGTGCGCAGATAGCCCTGTACTTGAGTAGTTGGCCATGGGGCTGTTCCCCCGGCTTTGGTATCAACTAGGCACCTGGACCCTCATCCCCTGACAGCATACCAAAGCCTCTACATCGACTCTGGCACTCTTCTAGCCCCAGTTGATCCTCTCTATCTCCTATATTCGTCCTCACCCTACTGTGCAGCCTGTGCTTGCCTGCTCTTCTCCAATGACGACTCCTGGCGTCCCTGTTGACCTGTATTCGTACTGCCTGCTCCTGCAGAGCGAAATTACTCGCCTCACCGACCGTCTAGACCGCCTTGAGTATGGTACGCCTGCTCCACCCCCTGCTCCCCCTTCCCCTGGTCCTATGTTCCACGGTGTCTGGGATGGCAGTCTCTGGATTCTTTCAACAGTCCCGGCCCCTACCCCTGCCGTCATTGCTGCCGCCCACACTTCTATACCACTTGCCGAAACCTTCCCTCCTACTGCGCCTGATACTGTCACGCGCTTCTCTTGTACGCTTGTGGTGCCTGACTCGGCTGTCGGGCATATCGTGGGTCGTGGGCGGCAAGGGTCTCCACCAAGCTCACGACACTTCCGGTGCTCAGTTGCGCGCGTACTCTGATCGCGCTGCGCCTGGTGAGCGCCGGGTCTCTATCCGGGGAACCGACCAGCAAATCGGTGAAGCGCTTATTGCGCTTGGGAAACGGTTTATGCGCAAGCGTGTCCGTGCGAAGAAGCAACGTCAGCCACCGTCTGCTGAGGGACCTGCCCCCCTCCTCCTGCCGCGTCTGTGCCTGTACCACATGCCACGAAGATGGATGTCGACCGTGCCCCTCCGCACCGCTTGTCCACCGTGATCCACGCCCAGTCTCAGGTGCCCCTCTTCCCGTCTTCCCTACCCCGGCAGCCTGCTGCCGCCACTACCCAACCTATGCAGGCTGCGGCACCATCTCTTCCTACCCCCCAGCCTTACCCTACTCCCTTCGCACCCTCGGTGGTTATGGCCACTCCGTCGGCGCTGACCAGCGCGTCACCTACCCCGATCGGCTCTCCTATGCAGATCGACGTAGCTCACGCCCGGCCGCATAACCGGCAGACCGCCCGACGAGGGGGCGTACCTGCGCAGTCATCGCGCGTCATAGGCGACAACCTCTATTTCCCTGGCGATCCCGAATATGAGTTCGCAGAACCCTACACTCTGCCTATCCGTCGAGGCGACGGATCTTGAGGAGGGGTTGGTGTAAGGGGAGCATGTGATGTGACAGCTGTGACTGATCACGTGACTGGTCCGTGCGCAGATAGCCCTGTACTTAAGTAGTTGGCCGTGGGGCTGTTCCCCCGGCTTTGGTATCAACTAGGCACCTGGACCCTCATCCCCTGACAGAACGGTGGTTCGAACCGGCCCCAAACTGGCACTTTTTGGCCCAAAATGGCTGAACCTGGTCGAACCGAGGGCCAGGTTCGGTTCGGAAAGGGTATTTGCCAAACCTGAACACCGAACGCATGTTCAGTCCAGTCCGGTTCGGATTCGAACCGAAATCCTGAACCGGACCTGGCCATTGCTAAATGGGACCAATCTTAATTGGGATACAAAGCTGTACATGATATCCTGCACCCAGTACCATAAAAACATTATATCTAGGGCTGTTGACCATGCTGAAACCTAAGTGTATACTAAGTAGTGCTGTCCACAATTATATTATGCTAGAATATATTTTGCATATATGCTAATAAATATGATTATATCATGCCCTCTGTATATTCAGACCCATTGAATATGAGTGATTATGATTATGATTATATTATGCATATAATATATTATACACTGGCCATAATTGATTATATTCAAAAATACACCAGCAAGCCGTTCAGCCAGAAGTACTAGCTTCATAGCAGGCTACTAGTAGCAGTAGCAACATCTTTAAACTCAGTCTTTGCAATATCAATGGCTTTTAGCAGTAAATCAGGCAGAGCAACATCCACATCCAGCCCTGACAGAAGGCTGCAGTTGACCTTTACATTGTTGCCCTGGACTTTAATGGCACTCTTAGCTGGTCAAGGTATCATTATCCAGGCTATGTTACCAATCCTGGTCATTGCTACAAGGAGCATGTCTGTAGAGGCAAGGTGAGCTCGGGTTGGCGCGCAGCAGGATGGCCTATGGCCGGCTGAGATAAGGAGCGGAATGACAGTTTCGCATTGGCGGTGGACGGGCGTTGCAGGAGAACGAGCAGGTCCTGCCCCGAATCTATCGCACAGTCGTCGCCGTCGGCGTCCAGCCCCAGCTCGTGTTTGGTCAGCGCCGCTCCGGCCGGTGCCGGCGGGGGTGGCAGTTAAGAGAGACAAAGCATGCTGAGTTGCCTGTCGAAGTCCTTGTTGTGCATAGCAAACACGCCGCATCAAGAAGCAGCGTGCGGCAAAATTCCATGTTCTCCATTGGCACAATGTGCTTTTCGCTCCAGGTGAACGTGCGCCAGGCGTCCCAATGCTTGCGCAGCCGCTCCAGGCTAAGCGCCGAGGTGCTCCCGTGCGAGTTTCCTGCCAGCAGCCCATCGCGCCACAGCTTGCACATGTACTCCAGTGCAGGAGTTGTCATGACAATGCTGTGCCAGCATCTACACACCCGCATGCACGGAAGCTGCGCCCGCGGGTGCAGGAATCCCAGTATGATTGTGAGGATTTCAGGCGCCAGGGTGTTCATGGTGAAAGTTTGGGACAACCAAAGTTTTATCGATGATCGTCTTATGACGACTACTTATCCATGATTAACATTGATTGACGTTTGATTTAAGCTAGATAAAGCAATCTGCCAAATCAACTATGTAAGTGCAGCGCAGACAGTTAGTGCTGGCCAAATATGATTATATTATTTTATGGCATAATATATTATAATCATATCATATTCAGAGCTCCAACACAATAATATATTTGTAGTATAGTATAATCATATTCAGCTGCAAAATATGAATATGTGATGAATATATTCAACTATAATCTAGTATGCATATATACTGCTAGAAGAAAAAAAAAATACATAAGATACATGCTGGATTGTCAGGGCAAATTCCTTTGAGGCCTCTCTAATCCCAGCCTTGGATACATAGGACTCTCAAAATACAATCAGGGCATTGCCACTAGTATTAGGTTGACCAGTGATCACTCCTGACCCTTGTTCCTACTAGGAGTAATGTATGAATCACCATATATGATAGATAATATGTGACATTTATCAGAAGTAGGGCTAACTCAGACTAAGATCAGTACTATAACTGACTACATGCATTGAGAAAATAGCGGTGATCATCTATCTTGCTATAGTTGAATATTCTGTGACTATAATATAGTATAGTCATAATATAATATAATATAATATATTCAAACATAATCGTATTCAAGTGCTCCACCAAGGGCATAATATATTCATAACATTCTGAATATATTCAATAATTAATCAAACATAATATAATTCTGGCCAGCACTACAGACAGTACACGAGTAAACTAAGTATACAGAATACATGCCTCACCCGCCATCATTTGACGAAAGTTTTCCGCCCAATCAATCAATCCAGATTCATCCCCTTCATCCCGAGCCCCCCTGGCCGAGCCCGCGAGTGAACGGCAGGATCAACATTCGCCGCTGGCCCACCGCGGCCGAGCCACCGCGCAGCCATATCCAGCGCGTTGTTCGCAATGTTCTGGCCCAGCGCATGGGCGCGAAAGCCAGGGCCCGCGTTGCTGTGCTCGTATACCGCCCACGGCTGAGCCGGCGGGAAATTGCGTCCGCGCCCAAGGCCGGTGCGCCAGTCCGCGAGGGGCCACGCTGGTCTGACAAGGGAGGCGTGGAGCGGAGGGGACGGCACCCCGGGAATCCCTGTCGACCCGAATCCTGGTGTCGGCGGCGCAAAAGGCGGCACGGGATACGCGTGTGGCCTGCCCGGGGGGACCGGGGTGCACATTTCGGATGCGACCAGCACCACTGCGGTCTCCTTGCTTCGCCCGGCCGTCGACGGCAGCAGCGCATGGGCCGGGAGGGCCTCCGCCGCCGATATGGAGGTGTAGACCTCCGCAGAAGCATAATTGGGTTTGCGCTCGATGTGCGCAATGGAGGCGGTTAGTAGTGAGCATCCTATCTCAGCTTCGAGGTTAAGCTGATAAAAGGGGTATGGCGTTGGGATGCTGCCGCGCGAAACCCGCCCCAGCGACGGGTCATTTGCGTGAAACGCGTGGACGGAGGTGTCTTCGCCAGTGGTGGTGTAGAGTCGGTAGTAGACTTGCGG
The DNA here is from genome assembly GCF_014461135.1 of Mycena indigotica. Taxonomy (NCBI): domain Eukaryota; kingdom Fungi; phylum Basidiomycota; class Agaricomycetes; order Agaricales; family Mycenaceae; genus Mycena; species Mycena indigotica. Next base: position 4,779,364 of record NW_023503007.1, on the reverse strand, counting down.
CATTGGTCAGTCAGGAGCGAGGTAAAAAGGCATGTAGTACGCACAGTATTCTCCCGCATTCTCTTCCCCAGTTTCTCCCACATGTTCTGCCCTTGGGCCTTCCTCCACCATCGTGGGCATGCAAACGACACACGGCCGGCCCGGAGAGCCAAAGTCACCGATGCGCTTCGTATCAGGTAACGGCTGGGGTTCATCCTCATCCACATACACAATTACCGCCACGGACGCGGCAATGGGCAGTCCCTCGAGGCTGGCAATGCAACGCTTCAGCACTGCAACGGTCCGTGGTGGGGGGATGGCGCGGAGCAGGACGCGGCCAAGCGTGGGTGCTGTGAGTTGGAAGGCAGAGTGGGAGGGGCGCGCGTTGGGTGAGCGGAGAATGTAGTAAACTGGACATCGGTCATCATGGTACCAGGCTGAGAAGATGACACACCGTAGTCCGTTGTCTCGGATGGCGATCCCGATGTGGCGTCGCTGTAGGACGGCGGGTCGGCGGTTTCGTCAGTCTTGACGATGAGCATGTTGGATGGGAGGGAAAGGTGAGTGCTGGTGTCGAGGTTCTTATGACTGCGCGTCCGCAGCGCTGGTGGGAACAACTGATGGCTCGTGCTTCTGGTGGCGTCTATCACATTCGCGCGCGGTACTCGCAGGGCGGCAGGCACCAGCGGTCGCGCGGCGGATTGCGACGCGGAGGTCGAGATGGGTGTCGATGGACAAGCCGTGGTGTCACAGTGACAAGTGACAAGAATCGTACGATGTCACGATCGAATCATCACTTCTTTTTCTCAGCTTCCCTCATCCCGCGCTCCGAACGTCGCCGGCTATTCAATACAGAAGTGCTTATAGACCGCAGTCACGGCGCTTCACTCCTTGCGCTCGTCGCTCACCATGCGGACTGCGCTCGTGCTCTGCATTGCCCTCCAAGCCGCCGCCAGCGCATCGCTAGAGAGCTTCCGCGTCGGCGGGCCCGCTCCACACTACCAAGGACAGGACCTCATCGATGGATCGCAACAGGCGCTCACGCTGCCTTCCGAGCCTGTACTTGACGCTAAGCTCGACTCTGCCATCGAGAAGATTCTCGCCGACTTTCACAGTCCAGCGGGAGTAGGCATCGCCATAGTGCGAAAAGACGCAGGGGGCGAGTGGGCGGTCCAGGCGAAGGGATATGGAAACGCGACGTTGCGCGGCATGCAGGCCACGGGCGACACACTGTGGGCCATCGGCTCCAACTCGAAGCTCTTCGATGTCCTCGCGACGGGCTTGTTGGTTGCCAACGAGAGTTTGCGGACGAGAATTACCTGGGAGACGAAGCTCGTGGATGTCGTGCCTGAGTGGGGCCTCATGGACCCGGTGGCGGACCGGGAGAGCACAATCATCGATATCATGAGCCATCGGACGGGTTTGCCTCCGCACGGTGCGTCTACTGTCTAGTTCTGTTCTACTGATCCAGTGTTAACCAAATCACCCAGACATCATCATACCCTCCGATACAGTCCCCGACACAATTCGCCGCCTGCGGTATCTCCGCCCGTCCACGGGCTTCCGCAACAAGTGGCAATACAACAATCACATGTACACCGTGCTGTCCTATCTGCCGCCCCTGCTCACGGGCATCCCCTTTGAAACTTATGTCGAAGACAACATCTTCAAACCATTGGGGATGTCCGACACAACCTACTACTCTACCGTCGCCGAAGCCACCGGGCGCCTATCGCAGGGCATCGAGCGGGACGGCGCCAACCGGACAGCGGACGTCTTTGCCCCGGGGACGCCACGTGCACTGCCCTTCTGGATGCCTAATGGCGCGCCGGGCCACGGTATTTATATGGTATGCACGGCCTGTCGGTTGTCTCACCCGCTTTAGTTATGTCTGGCGCTGGCGCCATCATCTCCAGCGCACGCGATATAGCGACATGGATCCAGATGCTGCTCAACGAGGGCAAGCACCCATACGAGAACACAACCGTGATCCCTGCTAGCGCGATTCGCCGGGTGTCAGGGGGAATCATGGTCACAGACCCTGTTGCCGCGTTCCCTGAGCTGTCGCCCAAGGTCTACGGCGGTGCTCAATGGAGGGGCACCTATCGGGGATTTGGTCAGTGCCTTGCCTTGGGAATCTCATATCATGCTGATGACACTATAGAGTACATTGAGGTTAATTCATTCAATCGCAAACTGTTTACAAGCTGACACCTGTGCTTGTAGCATGGGGGCACGACATTCGGCCATCATTCACAGATTACACGAGTACCCAGCCAGAATTTTGGTGTAGCAGTGCTTACCAATGACGACTCTCTTGGCGGCTACCTGGTTTCGGCAATTCGGTGGCGTCTACTCGATGAGCTGTTGGGTCTGGAACCAATCAATTGGACTGCTAGGTATATTGCTGGAACTAAATGATCACCTTTTCAATAATAAACCTGCAGGTTCCATGCTGCAATGACAAAAGCATTCCACTCCACTCCAAAAGCAATACCACGCTCTTCCAATGCAACACTTCCTACCATTCCCTTTCCTGATCTGGCAGGGATGTACACAGATCTAGGGTATGGTACAATGGAACTGTGCTTCTCACCAGAATCATCCACCTCATGCAATGAACTCCTACAAGAATGGCCAACAATCCTGCCTGGCACACTCAACTCCTCCATCCCTACTCTTGTTGCCCGCTGGCCCATAGTGTTTGGCCTGTCTCATATAAAGCTGGAGCATTTCTCCGGAAATGTATTCAATCTGACCATATTGGGCAGTCGGGTGAGGATTTTGAATTTTGCTGCATTAAGCTTATACTGTCACAGAAGATAGATGATCCTGACAAGCCCTTCTTCCCGAAGGTCATTGCAGATGTGAGTATGCAAGCTGAATTTGCATTGGATGGCCCAAAACTTGGAGTGGGCTTGTGTGGAGTCTGGGGGCCAGGGGATGATATTGAAGCTCCAGAAGGCAGTAGTGTGAAAGATAAAGCAGAGGTGTGGTTTGAAAAGTTATAAACAGAGCTCTTTTTCCTGTACTTTCCCCCAATTTATACATACTTCTGTCAGGGGAACCCCCGCTTCGGTCTCCTTCGGACCCTCCAAACGCATCTGAGGCGCATCCGACCGGGCGCCCCCTCGGACCCTCGGACCCACCCCAACCATCGTCCACGGCCTCCTTCGCCCGCACAATCACCGATCTGTCAAGACCCTCCCAACGATCACCTTGGGACAGAGCCTGCGATGCCGCTCAGGCCTTCTGCGCTCTACGTCGGCAGTTACGGACGACCAGTATATAGTTGGCACCCTAACAGGCGGACCCTTAGAGTTTCTTCTCTTTGGATCCTCCCCTGCTAGGTCGGTCCCTCCGTGTATTTCTGTAGCTTTTATTCACGCCTTTGGATCCTCCCCTGCTAGGCTTTTGTCGGGGTCTCCAGGGTTGCCCTTACAACTTCTTAATGTATCTGAATGATTGTCATTATCAGGAATCTACCAATTCCACTTCAAATTATGATGACCCTAGGCTACACATTCTAATCTCATATGAATAGGGTTGAGTACGTCTCAGAAGGCGCACCCTGAGTAACCCTTACCCTTCTGGGTACAGGTCCAACCAGGTTCAAGTTGACCCACAGGTTGTAGACATGGAAGCAGAAGATGTATTTGGAACAATAATTTCCATATAACATATATTTTGCTATATAATATTGGCTCAGATACAGCATATGTAGCCTATTCCTCAAGATTTTAAGCATAGTTAATACAGTTCACTCATATGTCACATGAGTGACTTGAGTGACCTGTAATTTCTTTGTCTCTTAAAAACTCACAAGAATTATGTTTAGATAGGGAATTGTTAAATCAACAGTACTAGATATTATATCTAGTGTAAGGTGCCTTTATGAGTTTGGCTGCTCTAACATGAGGCTCTGGTGTGCATCCTCTTAGCTCCCGGTCAATAGGGCACTAAGAATGCAATGCATTCACTCATCAGTAGCCTTTGATCTCCATCCCCTTTGAAAGATGAGCACAGATCTTTACCTAGAGCCTTAGTGAATAAAGTTGGAAGGGACTTCATTTGAAATGTATACCATGCTACTATCCCTAAGATTTATCAGTGATATTTTATGTCACTATTGCCTTGATTTATTCACTGCCAAGCATGCCTGAATACTAAATTGAGCAGTATTTTGCTGATTTCCTGGGACTACATACATGGAATCTTATGATCTAAGTTAATATGATATCATAGGATGGTCTAGCACACCTCCACCCATTTCCTACCATAGAGCAAGTGTTGGAGCTAGTTAATTCCCCAAAAAGGAAACATTGTTATTTAATAGTACAATCATTAGAGAATGTTACAGACTTACAGATTATCAATCTGTCAGGCTTCGGGTCGTGCTGTGCAAGGCTCCTCATAGGAACGTGCACCCCGGAACAGAACAGCAAGATCATCAGGCCCGCAAGTGAAGCGAGCTGAGTAGAATCGAACTGAAAGGGCCTGTTAATGTGGTCCCTTGGTGAAATCAGTGTCCGGGCCAAATCAGGCCATTTTGGGCCTGATGGGTCACTCCAGGCCAGCCTAGATTGATTGGGTTCCATTGACTTCCTCTAAAAGCTATTGAGACAGTGAAACACTGCTGAATATGCTATTATTATTACTCTTATATTGAGCTGATGTTGTGTGATGGTTTATGCATGTTTGGCTGTGCCTTCAAGTTTAGCAATTTATTTGTTACACCCTTCTATTTTGGGGCTCATTGCTGTTAAAGTCTAAACTCAGTAAGAAATGCAGTGAAACGCAGTCAATCTGGTGGTAGGTGGGGAAAGTGGAAACCCAACAAATACCCAAAATGACCAGATCAAAGCGAGTGAGGTTGGGGCTCCATATAAAGTATATACATGCTGCAATCCATAAGAAGGCAGTGATGATGGCAAAGCTGAGTGGGAACCATAGATAGTAGTGGTGCTGTGTGTGATGTGGGTGTGGGTAGATGAGACCTGCTCACCATATCATAAGAGGAAAGACCAGCCCCCTCTAACCACCAACTCAATATGCAACTAAACCCGAAACCAATACAACCTCCTCCTAATATAGTAGTCACAGCTATAGTGACACCGATTATATTTGTTGTTGCTGATATATTATCTGTTGTTTTTATTATTGTGTTGGATAGCACTGAAGCTAGCATCAAGAGCATCAAACAATATGCCATATATGGCAACAATGTTCCAGACATGATTTTGATGAATTTAACTAGAAATATGAATTTTATCGCCACTTTTGATCACACAATCAGGTCACATAATGAGCGATCATGGGAATATATTGCCCGATATGGTAAGGGGGAGAGGGGTCCCAGAAGGCCCTTAAAAACTTTTCGACAGTATATCCAATTTTCGAATAATGACACCTCCTTGGCCCAGGGAGGGGAATTCACTGTCTATCTAGGTACAAAAGGCCCCAATATATACCTTTTGGCCTATCACTCCATCACAGTGAGACGGGCACCTCGTACTGCCCCCGTTGCTCGTTCAGCCTCACATGGCTGTCCCCGTTGCCTCGTTTCCTTGACGCCTTAGTCAGGCTTAGGTGAGTGGCTTAGCTGAGCCTTACTAAGCCTTATTCAGCACTTCCTTCTTGTTCTTTCCCCACCTTCTCGTACCTTTGCGCACTTCCTATGGGTTTCTGCCGCATCGCCCGTGCTTCAGGAGCAAACTGCTAGTGTGACAAATCCTAAATGGGACATAAAGCTGTGAACAATTCCTACGGTAAATAGCGTAACCCACCTGGTCCTACCATCAACCCCCCCTCTTATCTCATGTCTGTGATAGGGATCTTGGGACCCCCTTGCCTACCATGACTAAGGCTATTTAGTATAATAATACCTGAGTGTATGCAAGTAGTCTCAATTTACCCGCAAATTGTTGAACAAGTAGATAAAGTTTACTGATGTGAGTTCTGGCAGTCCTGTTTGTGAATATACATGAGCATGTGTATGCTATTCTGTAGTTTGTAGCAATGTTGTCTAAATCAATAAATAATTTTATATTATAAAGTGTTTATTATAAATTCCACCTCAGTAAAGTAACATTAAGATTTAAAGCTGGGACATAGCCTAGCCCTGTCTAGTTAACGTTATAATTATCATTGTTATTATTTTGACAAATGTCAAAGCGCCGAGGGCATATAAATCACAGAATTCCGCGTCAATCTAGCAGTCGCCCACACAGAATACCTCCTAATAGTCCCGCAGTCCATATTCGGAGCGCCAGACGGCCTCCAACTCCGCCAACGCCTCTTCAGTGACGTCCATCCACCCTTCCCGCTCGACCCCTTCCTTGTCGAGCCATGTGCCGCCAACGATGTCGAAGCAGTGCCCCGCCCAAATGCCCTGGTATATGTTGCCCTCGTAGCGCATCGCTGTCGAGTCTACGCTGCTCCAGCATATCAGGCAGTGCAGCAAGTCCCCCAACGTCGTGTCCCACAGCCGTGGCACAGCTTTCAGCGCCCGGGGGTCGAACTCGGCGCGCAACTTCTCGGACCCGCGGAAGCGCTCACACATTTCTGCAAGCGCCGCCTCGCGAACGTACACTTTAAGTGTGAGGTTGCGGAGGACGGCGGTGCGCGGCGCGAGGGGCGGGTCGCACGTGATCGCGACGTCGAGGAGCGCGCTGCACACCCACATCGCGTCGCCTTGGTAATCTGCGAGTGACAGCACCGCGTTGCGCACAATTTCAGCCGTGCGCTGCACCCACGATGTCGATCCGCACTCCGTCCACCACCACTCCGGGATGCCCTTGTCGTCGTCCTCGTCGCCGTGTGATCGCGGTTTCTCGTCCTCCTCATCACTTTCGCTGTCGTCCGCCCCGGCCGGTCCGAGTCTGCCCGACGCATCTCCGCGCGCTCCTCCTTCAGCAATATATGCTCCGGCACTTCCCGGAGCGGCATATAGTCGCCGAGACACGCGATGCGGTCGCCCGCCCAATTGCACATGGCCGCAGTGTCCTGCACGAGGAGGGCGTACACGTGGCGGCGCCCGACGGCCCACAGCGCCTGGCAAGTCATCCCCAGCATGAGCCGCTCCACCGCGCCGTATATTTCCTCGAATATCGCGTCGAGCAGCTCGACGGGCAGCGCGACAATCCCCGTCGGCGGCACACTGCTCTGTTAGCACCCATCTGCTTCGGCAAATGGAAAGGGAGACACACCTGGAGCGCTGTGCCAGCCTCACCCGCCGCCCCCATTGGCCAAGTCGCACTTTTCTCCCGGGGACGTACTTACGGCTTTACACACTCGTCCAGCGGCCGGTGGGCGACCTTCCGCAGAAAGAGCAGCAACTCCGCCCCGTTACTCTCGAAGAGGATCTCCCCGAGCTTCGCGCCGTACTTCCGCTGCCGCTTTGAGAGGTTCGACATCGACCAGCCCTGGCCGCCCATCGTTGTCGGTGGAGGAGGAAAGCGAGGGAGAGGGAAAAAAGAGAGAGTCACTCACGTCACCAGTGAGTGAGTCATGCCGCCAAGCGACGTCAACGCGAGGAACATCATGAACGTGGTGGACACACACGCTCAACTTCCCTCAAGTTATAGCCATTGGTGAAGTAAAAAAGCTGGGAAGCAGGCAGCACGCCCGCGCAGTCACGACGGTCACTCAGGCTGGTCCTCAAGTTTCAGTTAGCGCCTTGAAGTCGGGCTGACCTCGAAAGATCTTCTTTTAAGAAAACACCATTCAGACAGATACCATACTCAAATTCCCGCACCACCGGTGACCTCCAGTGTATGCCCCGTCACATACGACGCGAGCGGGCTCGCCAAGCTACACGCCCTCGTGAGGTCGAGACAGACCAGGAGACGGACACCACTCACAAGAGCACCGCGCTCGCCGCCTCATCGGGCGTCCCGCCCCGCCGGAGCGGGATGAGCGGGTTCTTCGCGGCCGTCTCTTCGGGCTTCGCGCCGGGCACACCGAGCGCAACCTCCTTGCCGTCAATCACCATCGTCGCACCTGCCTCTTTCGCCGCAGTCAGCCTGGCGGCAGTTAGTATGGGTACCAAATCTCGACAGAGCGACGCACCGGGTGTGGATGAGGCCGAACGCAATCGTGTTGGCTCGCACACCATACGGGCCCCACTCCTTTGCGATGGTTTTGGTGAGACCGGGGATCGCGGCTTTGGCTGCGGCGTAGTTCGCCTGCCCGACGTTCCCGTGCAGCCCCGACGTTGACGACACGTTGATAATCGAACGATTCTCGCGTGCTTCGGGCTATAATAGCGGACTCAATTAACGGAGTAAATATGGAAAGGGGAGAGAGACGCACCTTGAGGCGGAAATACGGCGCCGCCTGGCGAATAAGGCGGAACGGCGCTCGGACATGTATCTTCATGATGATATCCCATGTCTCGTCGGGCGTCGTATGCAGCATCTTGTCGAATGTGAAGCCAGCATTGTTCACGATGTGGTTGATCTTGCCGTATTTCCTGATGTGGCACCTCAGCAACGCGTAGTAGGGTTGGCAGAGCGAACCCACGAGACAGTCGCGTCCACAATGCGCTTCGGGAAGTCGTCAGCGCCGACATCGCCTGCCACACTAAGTGCCTCGCCACCCGCGGCCTTGATTTCGCCCTCGACCGTCTCGAGTTTCTTCGCGTCAATGCTGAATTTACGCCCTCAGCCCAGCGAGGAAAGGGGATGTCAGGCACGCACTCGCTGATGACGACCTTTGCGCCTTCTTTCGCAAACAAGAGCGCTATGCTCCTTCCAATACCCTGTACCGCTTCAGCCTGGCCTTCCTCCCACTTAACCGAAGCGTACCTGCCCAGCCCCTGCCCAGACTCGTCAGCGCCGCTCGGCCTCGCTGTCGACGTGGCACTCACCGGTGACGATGGCGACCTCGCCTGCAAGCAGGCCACGGCCGTACGCGTTGCTCAGATGCTGCGAGACTTGTTCAAGGCGGGCAGACATATCCGGGGTGGTCGGGGTGGTGGTGAGGGGAGAAGTCTAAGAAGCGGCGTTATGAGGGGCTGAGTAATGATCCGATTCCGGGCCCGGGTATCGCTGCTTACCGGTCGCCCCGGCGACTAGCGCCGACTATGTCCGATTGTTCGGGAAGGCGGGTGGTGACTAAGGGACCGACCGTTGGCTTCCCTGATGGTACGGCACGAGTCCGGAAGCCGGCTGGACTATGTCCAACCCTCCGTATGGGGGCAAAAATATTTCGCCGCTTCTGGGGTGGGCGGCTCGGAGGCGGCTGGTGGGCAGCTCTGTGAAAATTGTGTAGACATTATCTCTGTCAATACTTGACATAATAAGGACATTCCTGAGCCGTTCGATAGCCCCCGACGAGCCCTTTCGAACGCGCCACTGAGCGGCTCGAACGGTGGCTTCGTTGTCGAGCATCGCCCTTGGACTTTTTGGGTGGGCGGCTCGGACGCGGCGGTGGGCGGCTTTTTGCCTCATTTTCGCCGCCCTCTTTTCGCGGTGGGCGGCTGGTGGCAGTGTTGACGCGGCTGTGGGCGGCTCTCGCACAACTGAGCGCGGCTCTCGTGTGACAGAGGGCGGCTCTCAGCCAAGCGAGGAGGGCGGCGATGAACACGGCCGCCCACCCCAGTAAGCGGAGAGTTCACTTTCGGGCGTGCCCGATGGGCGTGGGCCTGCGCCAACGGGCGTGGATGGGCGTGGGCGTGGGTTTTGGCGGGCGATCAAAGCCCACGCCCGTCCATCAGGCGTGCCACGCCCATCGGTCGCCTTGGCACGCCCGTTTGTCCCGCTTGGCACGCCCGACAAACGGGCGTGGGCCTCCATACATAGCAAGTCCTATGACTTGTCTGAGTGCTTTGACGCAGCCAAAACGCTTCAGAAGGCCAGTTGGCGGCGAGGTGACCGCGAACCGTAGCCACCGACATAGGCCGGCCGGCCGGACCGTGCTAGACCCCGCCCGCGACCCCGCGGACGTCGGCGCAGCACATGACGACGACGAGCACCAGCAGGAGAGCCGCCTGCGGTGGTCACTTTCCCAGTCCGGTCTGGCGCAGGGGCGGGCGCCGGCGCGGGTATATCGACGCTGTGCTTGAGTTCCGGGCCCCAGGCCGCGCCGTCTCAGTGAACTCGCACCCTGCCCTCCGGAAGGTGGTAGGTGGGTGCTCCATGCTCGCTGTCACTGCCGCAAGGTTGGGACAAGCCGTAGAGGCGTTGAGAGGCTTGCCAACACCTCTTGGCATCATGAAAGGCAGCGATCAAACATCTTTGATGGCTGTTAATTCCAGCCGACAGGCACATCTCACTGTGGGAGTTCCGGAATAAACGGGGCCCCTTTCGATCGATTATATGCCTAAAATCAATGTACCAAAAAAAGAAATTTTTTTGGGTACCTCTATTTGTGCCCCCCAAAATTGTCACAAATTCACCTACTTATATGAGGAATATGTGCTATAAACAGACTTGTTTTTGTCACCTGATTTTGGGGGTATATCAAATGGCCTTTTTGGGACCTTTTTTGCCATCTAAATGGGGACTAAAAAATCTTCACTTATATTGACTTATATGCACTTATATGACATATATCAGGGCCCTGGATCATATAAGTGAATATTTTTTGGTTCCCATTTTGATGCAAAGACTAGTCCAAAAAAGGGTGTTCAATCTGCCCCAGAACTGGGTGACAAAAATAAGGTCTATTTATAGCACGTATTTCTCATATAAGCAGGTAAATTTGGGACGGTTTTTTTGCATGCAAATAGAGGTATTAAAAAAACTACTTTTTTTGGTACATTGATTAGAGGTGTATAATCGATCGAAAGGGGCCCCGTTTATTCCGGAACTCCTGCAGTGTCTGGACGATGAAATGGTATCCAATAGACATCGAGCCGTGGCAATACCTGACCTTGTGCCGATGGTAAGGCGCCGAAGGTGTCCCACGCCCGCCCACGCCACGCCCACGCCATCACGGGCGTGCACGCCCGTTGGCGCAGGCCCACGCCGTTTGGCCACGCCCATATGCGAAGTCTCCAGTAAGCGGCAGCTGCGCCGCCGCTCTCGTTCGTCGACCTCACTACTACTCGTCATCACAAGGGCGTTGCCTTCGTCGCTGGCCACTTCTCCGGGTCGTGAATGTATGCTGCATTGCGCTCGCCGTCGTCATCATCGCCATCAACGTTCGCCGGCGGCGTCGACGCCGCGGGCTGACAGATGATGAGTCATTCGACTGCATCTTAACTTTGCTCCACCACCATCCCGCTCTGGCTACTGTGACTTCACGAATATTGCTTCCGCCAGCAACCTATTGTTGGTGCCCCCAAAGCACATGGTAGCTCGCCGCTGCAGCGCTAGGTACGCGGCTTCATCAGCGGCTCGGTGATTCACACTCAATGTATACCTGAGCCTGAGCCCGACAGTCTCCTCAGTCCTGCAGGCTGCTCCTATCAGCGCTCGCCCAAACGCGCAGTGCAACTCGCCGGCTCGCATTCTGCGGAGATATCTCGTCACATGCTGGAGTAGCTCACCAGCCTCGACTTTGCGCGGCTCAGCAGCGGCTGCCATTCTCCAACACGGATCGTCTCCCTCGGTGAGCATCCGCTGCGCCTGCGCCACTCCCGCACCGTCGCCGACACCCTCCCGCTGCTCACTGTGCAACCTGTGCACAAGCTGCTGGCCATGGGGAGCCCCCGTCTTTTGAGCTTTGATGGTGAGCGGCGGTGCGCGGGCGGTGCCGCCGGTGTGTGGCGATATACATCCGCTTCCTCTATTCTTGGCAGAATGGTGGGCGGCAATATGACATGGGGTGGGCGGCTTGAAATTGGTGGGCGGCTCGGTGGGCGGCTCGGTGGGCGGCTGAGCAGCAGTACAGGGAGCGGCAGTACAGGTGAGCGGCAGTACGCGATGCGGGCGGCTGTGTATACTATTTGAATAATGAATGGCGGAGGCTAGAGCTTACACTAATGCAGCTCTTTCCTTCACGTTTTCTGGCGTTGTCTGTGACTGTGTGACATCATCAATCACCACGTCATCGCTTCTGTCTTTGACTCCCATGCTGAGCGCGCACCAGTTACTCACCATGGTTCTGTGGCTCGCTCTCGTCTATACCCAACGTCTCGCTGTGATCTCTGCTCTGTATAAGCACTTTGGACACACTCAAATGTTGCCAATATCCTCTTCACGCTCTACAGCGCCGCAATCATCTATGCCCTGGTACTCCTTCATGTGCTCTTCCTACAAATCTCCAAGATCACCAAGGAGAGGCACCAGAAGCTGAGAAGGATGCCCAGGGTAGGTTTGTACTACGATAAAGACGGTAAGTCTTCGGAATGAATGATAAATGGCTCGGGACTGAAGTTGACCGGTACAATAGGCAAACCAAAGGGACGTGTAATCGAGGAGATCGACTCCCACAGGCACGTTGCGCTGCGGAATCGAAGAGCCACTTCTGCTCCTGCACCCTCCGTCATCCTGTCAGCGCGGTCGCTCTCACCTATTCGATCGCCAGAGCTGCCAGTCGCCGAGCATATTCATTTGTCTGTGTGGGATGGCTTTCCCAATGGCCATTTCTGTACCTCTTTAAGTGCCCAGCAGGTCAAACAAACGAATGGTCTTGCTTTTCACTGGGCAAGTGACAAGATTCGTGGACATAAGGGAACGCGAAACGCGAAAGATCCTCGTAAAGGGCTTCAGCACCGCTACTTATGCGCCGGTGTCATCATTTGCGAGGCTCCCAAATGCAAGGTTGCTATTCTTCCGAGCGACGACATTATGCGACAGCTGCAGGCTGCTTGCCTTTGCGGTGCAACTCTGCATCACCTCAAGTGTCCGATCGAGTGGTCGATGACTTTTTATCAGGCCGGTGCCTTATTCTCTCACTCAGGAATCCATTTACATGGCAGATACACGCATACTTTACCCACCAAACAGCGCCAGCACCTCGAAATTGAAGAGCTTGTTTTGCATACCCCAGTGAACCTAGACGTATATACAGACTCCCCGTCGTCAGACGAGTCAGAGACGTCTCAGGAAGACTTGGGGCGTGACTTCAAGTTCGCGGAGGTTGCAGAGGCTGCGTCGCAACAAACTAAGCTTGACACAGACGATGAATTGGCACTGGACCCATTAGCAGATGATGCGTGCGACGATGACATGGTGACCGGAAGTAATTAACTTCATATTTCCATAACTACAATATCATGATCATTTTCCGAGTCTTCCATTTATCACATCACTCTTCTGCCTCTTTGTCCGCTCCCCCACTGCGTAAAATGCTGGTATGCTTTGCCGTGAAGCACCAGCATCCTGATTCATACAGTACAGCATGGGCTCGAGCGACTTACGAACTGGCTCTTTCCAGAAGAGATTTCCGATGAGTCCGAGGAGGCACAGAGTGATGGTACCGGTAACGTTCCAGCGGAGTTCAGGGACTTGCCATTATGTATGTACTTCCCCGCACTTGCTGACGCTGGCTCAACTGCATCAGTCCATGCTTCTGCACTGCAAGGCATAGATACTCGGCTTGTGGTGGATCAAACAGGCAATCGGGCATATTTTGATGTTGCGCCGCCAGGCTCAAGTGTGTCATGCCCGGACTATGCTGTTTAGGCTCATGCATGGCACCCAGGGCCCAATGTTTCTGCGACACGCCAGCACATGCCCAGGCAGAACAACTCACAACAAACCAGACTCGAACCCAGACAATCAAATGCAAACAATCCGATTCCCAAACGACCTACAAAGCGACGCAAGCGCAAGGCTTCTGCTTCAGACTCATCAAATGACAAAGAAAGTGATGGCAATAGCAGCGACAGTCTGACATCGGGAGGCGAAAACTTGCGGCGGGCCTGGAACCCACGACCTAATGGTCAGTTTGTGCGAAAGGTCCCTCGGGGATGGTTTGAGAAGCACAAATTCGCCCTTCACGGTGCCTGGCGAGCGGAGGGCCGGAAACAAGCTGATGTCGGTGGGAGCAGACGCGCGGCAGGGCTAGCAGACGGCGAACATAGTGTGCGACAATGCCTTGGCGCTATGAAATGCTCAAACCCAACCTGCCTTATCGTCATTCGTCCACAAACCAAACAGCAAGGTCGTGACAAGCAGAAGGCAATGGGTTGTCCCGCGTGCGGCGGTCGAATTTTGTGGAATGAATGTCCCATCAAATGTGAGTTCTGGGTTTTCCGGACAGCAGCAATCTTCAAGCACAATGGTTTCCACCATCACGACAATGTTCCGCCCATCCATCTCACAAGGAAAGAGGGTCAGCGGTTGCAGAAGATCGTTCATGAACACCCACGCATGGGGCCGATGAAGCTGCTCACTGGTCCGCCAGGAATTGATGGTCCAGGGGAGTCCGTGGCAAACATTAGCCCCGTTCTTGACAATCCGAATCGAATTCAACATGAGCGACGTAAACTGGTGAAGCCGCCGATCCGTCTCAACACCAAGTACTTTGGGCCTGCCCTGGACGAGTTGCGTGCAAAGAACCCGGAGTGGACGATTTCCTTCGAAGGAGACAATGATGTTCAACTCGTCATTCTTCAGTCGAATTGGCAGCAGCGTATGGCGGTCAAAAACACCATTTCTACGGAGGCTGTCAACGGTATCGTTACGGATGCGTGCCATGATTTTTTTACGGAGCGTAATCACCTCCTCTTCCTCAGTTCAACCTTCGAAGCACGCTTTTTGAAGTGTTGGATTCCCATCCTCATGTGCTTTGCAAATGGTGCATCAGCCGTACATTACCGCATGTTCTTCGACTTCTTATTCACTCGAATTGGTACACGGTGTGAAGAGATAGGTATCGAGCTTCTGGACGAGTTTTTAGCCAACGTACGTCGTCAATTTCAGCATGGACCGATGCTCACAGGATCTGGACAGGTTGTCGATTTTAGTGAAGCACAGAGCAAGGGCTTCGGAGCTGCCTATGTCGATCTTCGGAAACGGCAGCCCTTTGATTCGACACGTAGATCTGACGAGCAGTTGGCGCATATTGGCCGTTCGCTGTTGAAAGGATGCTTGCAACACTTTGAAAATCAAATCACGCGCGTCGCAAAAATCAGCAATGTCGTACCGCCAGATCAGAAGTCTCGATTTCGTCAATTCGCACACCGTATGCTGAAAGCAAAAGATCTCGATGAGCTCCATGGCTGCGCTAACGACTTGATCACCACCTTTCCATTAGCCGCTCCCTGGGCGGAGTGGTGGTTGCGGCCTCACCATGCCCAAATGCTTTTCGCAGCGGCAAGAAAGATGGATCCGGCGCTGGCCGCGAGTCTTCCCGATACAACCAACGCAGCCGAAGCAATGAATAGCCGAATTTATGCGATGGCAGAGAGGAAGAATGACTTGATACCGGGGCTGAAGGCATTAATTCGTGTTGGCGACACATTTGAGCGACGATACTATGCAGGCAAAGGTAAGCCACAAGCAGTTCTTGCACTGTCCTGCTCACTGCTGTAGGCGGAAACAAGATCTTCTATGGCCCCGACCCGCAGCACTGGAAGAAGACGAAGGCAGTGTATGGTTATACCAAGCACTCCCGACATCAACCCGGCAAAAAGGCCGTTTCTGATGGCCGACCACCCGATACAAGCGCCGCACTTCATGTCGCAGCAACAAGAAAGAATAAGGCGGGAAAAAAAAACCTGTCGCTCATTATCAGCGTGCCTATAAGTGGGATAATTACTCCTGCTCACTTGATTTGTCACTCACCGCAATCTTTTCGGCACTGGGTCGGAGTCCGGCACTCATTGGACGACTCCGAGATCCTTTACCGACACCCCACCTTCTCCGCTCACTGACAACATTGATCGAAGAGCAGATTACACAGTCCACTGACGTGATATCATGCGAGCCTGATAGCTGCGCCAACTTGACCGGAGGTCGCGATAGGTTTCGTCTGGAACTGGTGAAGGCGAAGGCAATGCGGGGCATCGGACTCTCCGACAGCATCACTGTACGTATCGAGAAAGAGCTTGATCGGGTGAACTAAATGCGAATAGGGCTGGCTGGACCAAATTTTAGCTGACGAAATCAAAAAATGCAAGTTACGCACAGAGATGTCCGGCGAGCTTGCCCTGTCGTTCTTCCGGTCGCAAGTTGTCCTGGTAAAAGTATGCCAAGGGCCTTCACCTGACGCTGTCGAGCACTGGGAGATAACCAATCCCATCTGGCGATCTCCGTATCGTCTTGCTCGCGAAGATCATCAGCGCCATAGTGGTGATCTTTCGAAGTGGTTCAAGTGGCTTACGACTCCGGATCAGTGGAGCGCGGGAGCGTGCTGGCGACAGGCAGACGAGGGACCGATATGCACTGGGCTTTCGTTAATCAAGGAGTATCTGACTAACATTCCCATCATACTCACGATCGAGCTTGGGGAGGCCGGCCAATTCTCCTGGAATATTCCGCCAACCCTCGTGCCACTAGGCGATGACTTCGCAACAGCGGGATTGGGCGTTCGGTATAGTCTCTCTGCACTAATATTCACAAACCATACTGAAAAACGGGCGGATGACTCACATTTTTACACCCGATATCAGGATCCAAACAGCCGCATGATGTACGACTACGACGGAATGTTACACTTCGGCCATGCCGTCCGCTTGGCGGGAAAGAAAATGGCAGGCTGGATGGCAGGCTCCTCGGCAGAGCTTCGTTCGATTCCAAAGGAGTACCGAGTGATGGCCGTCGTATATTATCTTGACGGAGGCGAAACTGCACAGAGAATATTCAGAGAAGAGCAGGAGAACACGGCACCGTGGGGCTTACGACTCGAGCGCCGTAACTCATTGGATTCTTTCAAGAGTATTGCCAGCCTTGTGGATGAAGACCACCTGACGGCAGTCGATGACGATGTGCGGAAACTATGGAGTGGGATAAGACGCCGTTCAGAGACGTCGGAATACACGCGAGATGTCCGCAGCTTACCTATGAAGGTCACCAAACAGACAAGAAACAAGGGATTGGCGTCGCTCGCAAAATCACGTTGCTGCGCCTTCCAACCGGATTAACATAACCGATAGCAGCAGCGAGAGCAGCGCACCTATTGCGGTTCGCAAGGCCCGCAGAGTCATCACAAGAACGGCGAAGGCGGCGGCAAACGCTCCAACTCGCAAGGCGTCAAAGCCGGGAGATTTCCCTGACCACCGTCGCGAAACTCGGCTACTCCAACCTAAGCCTTACGTCCCATCGATTGGGATTCCACACATCCGAAAAACTCGCGATCTACGGCCCCCCGTCAACGAATCTGACAATTCTGTCAAGGATTTCTTGCTCAAGAGCGCCCGTCTTCTCCTCGCCAAAGGCCGCGCCCAGTCTGTCCGAGGACACGGACTCCGAAACCCCTTGCATACTGAACTGCTGTAGTTGCGGTGAGCTGGGACTTGACGAAACAGATGCAATGTGCGTACAGTGCTCTCGGTGTCATTTCTGGTCACACGAGGATTGTCTGCGCGACGATCCAAACTACGATCCAGAAGCCGACTGGCACGATCCAAACCGCGAGTTCATATGCAAGCATTGCTCGCGTCCGGCTGGGCTGTGAGTTTGTTATGGACCCACAACGTTGACAGTGTACTCACTGAAAACCAGGTTTTATCGCAATGAGATTGTCCTTCTTCCCGCTGCTCCGCCAGGGGTTCCATGGAGCGACGAGACAGTCAAATGGTACCCTGCGAGAGTGAGGAATGCATCGTCCGAGCGGCCGCAGCAACAATACCGCTTCCGATACATTGATGGACTTGTGTGGCCGGAGCCGCAGGATGCGTGGGCGCGGGGGATGTTCATTCCTCCAATGTACACCACAGTGTCCCATGAGATGTGTAAAGCAATAATAGGACATCGCGTGAAGTCTGAGCAGGTACGTGCAGTTGGCCGCTCGGAACAACAAGGTTGTAACAACTGACCTTAGATATGTTGCTTCTCGGAACCAGCATACTGGAGCACAGCCTCTGTCGCTGCCCAGCAGCGCCTTGGGGCTGTCTTTACCGCCGCACTACCCCAGCTGGCTGACCTTCTCTACCGCTTCCCACCGGAGCATCCAGTCGTTCGGTCCTATACGGAATACTTCGAGAATCGACCTGGAAGCGCCCGGGATCAGAAAATCAGCGACTGGTTGGCAAGCATACAATTGAATTCCACACCTGAGCTAGAGGAGGCCATGAAGCAGCCGCTGGAGCAGCTTCGAGATCCCAAGGTAGTCGTCATCGCCGGCAAAGAACGACGACGCAGAGTAATGGCTGTTGGCAAAGCTATGCTTCAGTTGCTGGCGCTTCAAGATGAGTTCGACTTACCACTTGATCTGAATGGTGCAACGTTCGTGGAAATCGCCGCGGGGGATATTTTTCCGCTGCCATGGGAGACAGACCACTGGGAAATGCGTCGCGCCATGCTACTTGCGACACAGCCGCCCGAGCTCATCCACAAGTCTAAGTGGGATGAGGCTTCCCTTGCGAATAGGATTATCGACTTCAATCAGACTCACATTCTTGCGCATCGCGAGTTCCGTCCCCGGCAGTACTATCGGCAAAGCACACCCAGCTCTGACACCAAGCAAGAGCCCATTCCCGTCATTGCGCCGCCAAAAGTGTCTACATAGGACGTGGATATGTTGGACATCGAGGACCCCCAGAAGGTGAATCTTGCACGCGAGCCGAAGCGAAAACGCGCCAGCATGCCGTCCGATGACGAGCTGATACCCGTCGAGCAAATGCTGCGCACTGCGCGGTTTCGGGAGTTTGTCCAGTCCAGGTTTTGATGGTGCTTCGTTGTAGGTACTACTAGTAGTCAGTTTGCGGCCAATGAGAAGTAGTTCTCGAATGAAGGGAGTCGAGGGAGAAGGCAAGATTGATGTCAAGTGTTATTGATGTGACCTGTCATGACGTGGCACGACGTCGACGCTGTCGCGTGGTGACTTTGCCAGTGGAATTGAATACTTGTAGCAGAAGGGTGGGCATTCGCCGCCCACCAGCCGCCCACCCACACGTGTGACTGCCGCGGCAGCGTGACAGAGGTGGGCGGCGATGGGGCTAAGTGAGGCGGCGGTGGGCGGCTGGTGGGCGGCGGAGGGCGGCGAAATATATCTGCCCTCCGTATGGCTTACTGGCGGGGTATAAGCGAGAGCGAGCAAGGTCCTCTTGTCTCCTGCCGCCGTTTCTCACCCCAGCACGCAACCGTCCCGCTAGAACGACCACCATGCTCATCCCGCGCACGAACACCTCTCGGGCATGCCAGTGTGGCCCGTGGGTCACTGAGCGGACGTCGACGATGGGGCGCCTGTTGAGGATGGAGGCGGAAGAAGAGGCGCAGAGGAGCAGGAGGATAGAAGAAGAGTATGTTTATTGGTAGCTAATACAAAGGTTTATATAGTATTGCTGTTTGTTCTAGATAGTTCTACAGGGAGGGAGAATAGTAGTAAGCAGAAACAGAGAGAAACTCGGGGAAGGTCCGGAGCGGCCGGGCTGAATAAGTGCCGGCCGGTGATGCCATTCCCAACAGCGCCCCGGGGAGCAGAGCGGTTCAAGTGGTTTGGAATGAGCCATAGCCGCCACAGAGAAGTCAAATTGACTGTACAATTATATAACAAGACAACATAGCAGTGAAATTGTAAGGAGATCCCCGTAACCAAACAACGTCACAGAGGCAGCTTCACAGCGGCCATGGGGCCAAGCTGGTAAATCATAAGAGCCTGCATAGCTCCAACTGCGACTGGCGCTAATATATCCCGCCATGAATTCCCGTTGCGATTGGGTAGGACTCCCGATGCGCTGCGTCTCTGGCAATGGGTCGACATCGTCTTCATGAGAATAGAGGCCCGCTTGGGGCGGCAGCCCCTCGAGGCTGGCAATGCACCGCTTCAGGACGGCAACAGTGCGCGGGGGAGGGATTGCGCGCAGGGGGTATGCGGTTCGGAGAGGGCGTCTTGCTGGGGACAATGTAGTACACTGCATATATGCGAGTCAGAAGGAGTGAGAGGATGGATGTGACACACCAGAGTCGTCCAACTCCGTGGGCGGCAGGGCCGTGGCTTCGCTGTATGACGGCGGGGGCGACGCCGGTCATGGTTGATTGGGGGGGAGCCTTCAGGCGTTCTATGTCTCTATGATGGGTCCAGGGTGGGAACGACAGATGGGGACGCGCTTCTCGTGGCGTCCATCACATTCTGCAGTCGGAGGGATAACGAAATCAGTGGGAGTGGGACTGGTCAAGTCCGCATCACTCCCACTGATCAGGCTCGCTTACCGTCTGATCAGTGGGATTGATGCCCTTGGCCTTGACACCGCGTGACGCCGGAGATCAAGCAAAGCGCTGCGCAGCAGGCCTCCGCGGCAGCGTGGGGTCCGGCTGACAGGTGATGCGCGGTCCCGTATGTGATTGGCGCCATAGGGCTTGGTTTATATAGGGATTTTTGTAAACTGGTTTATTTGTTCCGGAAGAGTGCCTAAGTAGCAGCGTCCGCGTGACTGGTAGCCACGCTTTTATCTCCCTTCGTTCCCTTTGTACCCTTGGGTAGTGGTCAAGCTATTCGTCTGTTGGCACTCAATTAGGAGCGTGGCGGCATGGTTTATCAGCACTGATTTCTGACAGGTTTTTTGTAGGCAACTGCACGGGTAAACCCATAGGTATCTGAGGCGTTACTCATACCCTTACCCGCACAGCCACCATACTATACCTTACCCGCGGGTAAGGGTATGGGTTTACCCATAGGTCTTGAGTTATCAAAGTATTTCCTTTTTTGGAGATAGAGCCCTAGCAGAGGCCCTATTGCTAGAGTGGTCGGAACTGGAATCGGACCAGAGTCAGACACGTCTCCGAGGGGCCAAACGAAATCAGTGGGAGTGGGACTGGTCAAGTCCGCATCACTCCCACTGATCAGGCTTGCTTACCGTCTGATCAGTGGGATTGATGCCCTTGGCCTTGACACCGCGTGACGCCGGAGATCAAGCAAAGCGCTGCGCAGCAGGCCTCCGCGGCAGCGTGGGGTCCGGGGCGAAGCCCTGGTCGGGGTCCGGGGTGGAAAACCCCGCTTATCCTGGTGTCTAAGATTTCTTTGATTTCCCATTCAGGGACTCCGTCCTCTAGTTTGGGGGGCAGTTCATCATAACCAGGTGGTCCATTGAAGGGGTCATCCTTAGCGGGCTCAAGCTTAACAACGGGGAAGACCGGGTGAATCTTGGAGTAGCACGGGGGAAGGTCTAGCTTGTAGGCGCCCTTGCTAACCTCTGCGAGTACCTTGAATGGCCCAAGGCGCTTATGCGACAACTTCTCGGAGGGCCCAGTCGTTCTAATGTCAGAGGCGTCGAGCCAAACCTTGTCACCGACTTGGATACTTGGGGCGTCCGAACGTCTCTGGTCATAGTACCATTTATACTCATCCTTGGCTTTAACGAGCATGGCCTTTGCCTCGGAGACACCGTTTGCTATCCGATCGCAAAACTTGTTTACTGACTCCAGCTCAGAGCGGACACCTGGTTCGAAACCCATTTGGGGGAGCCGACCAGTGTCTGTCATGAAGGGTAACTGTTGAGTGGGGGAGTGATTCAGCAGCAGCAGTGTGACACGTGACATTCAAAAATGAGTAAAATACTACAGTATGTTTTACTCCCCTGATGTGTCACAAAATCATACTGTGGAGCAGATTAGTTTTGCAGATAGTAAGGAGTCTAATCTATGATCATTGATTACTACTACTAGACAGGGCTGGGGCTACGCCCCAGCTTTGAACTTGAATGTTGCTTGAATAACATGAATTCTGAATTAAGAACATTGCCACAATGCTACTAACTACAGAATGGCACACAGATCAGGATGCCCAATGGCTTTCTTGAATATCTGTTGCTAGTATATGTCAATTGAATACAACCCAAGTCACAAAACTCAATTGAATACAACCCAAGTCACAAAACTTTGTGTACTTATTTCTCGATTTGTGGGTAATTTGAGAATATTTACTTGTATATAACCTTAGATACACCTTGTTCACAGTACTGGGTGCAGGATATCACTTACAGCTTTGCGTCCCAATTAGGATTGGTCACATTTTACAGCTTTTCTTACCAAAATAGGACTTTAACAGCAGTAAACCCAAAAATGGAATTGTGGAGCAAATCAATTGTTAAAGGCAATGCCAAACATGTGCATACATTCACACAACATCTGCTTAATATAAGAGTAATGCATCCTAAAATAGCTTTCAACAATTGCCATAGTCTAGTATGTAATTGGTTTTCCTAGTGGTATCAGGAAGGACGGATGCGCGGTGATGTAAGGGCAACCCCCTGAGGCCTGAGATCAAGGTGGTAGCAGGGGAGGATCCAAAGAGAAGAAACTCTGAGGGTCCGCCTGCTAGGTAGCTGACTATATATTGCTTGTCCGTAGCTGCCACTGTCGGGCACAGAAGACTTGGGCGGCGTTGCAGGCGAGGTCCCAGGGCGACCGTCGGGAGGATGTTGATGGATCGGTGATTGTGCGGGCGAGATGGAGGGCCGGACCGGAGTCGGAACTGGAATCGGACCAGAGTCAGACACGTCTCCGAGGGGCCGAAAGGGGGGGTTCCCCTGACAGGTGATGCGCGGTCCCGTATGTGATTGGCGCCATAGGGCTTGGTTTATATAGGGATTTTTGTAAACTGGTTTATAAACACCCCTGTTTTATTTGTTCCGGAAGAGTGCCTAAGTAGCAGCGTCCGCGTGACTGGTAGCCACGCTTTTATCTCCCTTCGTTCCCTTTGTACCCTTGGGTAGTGGTCAAGCTATTCGTCTGTTGGCACTCAAATAGGAGCGTGCGGCATGGTTTATCAGCACTGATTTCTGACAGGTTTTTTGTAGGCAACTGCACGGGTAAACCCATAGGTATCTGAGGCGTTACTCATACCCTTACCCGCACAGCCACCATACTATACCTTACCCGTGGGTAAGGGTACTGTACTATTTAGATCAAGTGTCCGCGTTACGCGTTACACGCGGTCGCGGCGCGGACACTTGTGGTCTCCGTTACGCGTTCAAGGCCGGATTCCCATCAAAAACAGGCCGAAAAAGGAAATTTTTCGGTCCGGCTGACGCCGGACTTGCCTTTTTTGGGAATCCGGACACCTTGTCCAGCGGACAGTGTCCGTTACGCATTACACGCGGCGGACACTTGATCTAAATAGTACAGTATGGGTTTACCCATAGGTCTTGAGTTATCAAAGTATTTCCTTTTTTGGGAGATAGAGCCCTAGCAGAGGCCCTATTGCTAGAGTGATAGGGCCAGTAAGCCCTGCAGAGTCTCAGGTACCCCAATAGGTCCCCTAGGGCCCTCACCGGGGCCTGTGAGGCTGTGACCATTTGAAATGTTCGATTAAATAATTACTGAAATTAATGATATTTCTGGAATCTCTGGCATTGCTGCCCAACGCCTAACTTCCACAGCCGCCCATCCGGAACACCATGATTTTTTTCGCGTCTACCTGTGCAGGAGTATATGTTGTCAGCTCCCAGTTTTGAACAGTCCAACGCACCCGCCGGTCACAACCTACAATCCACTGCTCGTCAAACATGGCCATGTCCACAACGGTCTGGAGCGCAGTGGGACCTCCTTGTGGCGCACAAGCGGCCCGGGGCCGCGATACCACATATGGCAACGACGTCTGCACTGGGTGTGCGAAGAGCCCCGCGCGGGACTTGCGGGTGGTGCGGTCCACATTCAACACCGTAAACTTGACCAGCGGTTGGACCCAGGTTGGCGCGTCATGCAGCACTGAGTCGGCGTGTTCTCCCTCTTCGTCTTCGTCTTCATCGCTGCCGCTGTCGCTGTCCGCTGTCAGAACTGTCTCCGCAGGAAGTACATCGTGCCACTGAAGACTTTTTGCTTTGGCCAGACTCGGAACTGGAACAGGATAGGCAGCGTTGGGGACGTTGAAGTCCAGCAGTTCGACCAAACGGCCGTTGATACTCCGCAGCAGCATCTGCTCGCCGTTCACGCTTCTACAACGCGAGCGTTAGTGAATCTAACCTGCCGCAGTGATTGCACGTACGCGTCTAGGTGTGAGCAGGCCCGGCGGCCGGCAAACATGCGCGTCGCCTGCGGGCCCCATTCGGCCCAGGGAATGTTCCGGGCCGGCGCACCGGCGTCCCACGCGGCGACCAACGCGAGTATCGTGCGGATGTGGAGCATCAGTCGGGCCATGCCGCCGGGCGTGTAGCAAATGGATACTTTTATGATGCGCCGGTCGTTCCCGCGGTAGTTGGGCGCGTCAGGAGCGGGGCGCCCCACGTATGGTCCGAACTCGATGACCATGAACCGGAGCACACATTCGGTTGTGGCAAGCGGAGGCAGATGCAAACTGGCGATGCAGACTGGCGCCACGGCCGGGCCGGGCCCGCCGGGAAGGATATCCGGAAGCCGGTATACGTTCAGGTACCCACTCTCCCCCTGCGGCCTGCGGCACGCCAGAAGCAGTGTGCGCGGCGTGAGCAGCTGACAATCTAGCACATAGCACTCTTCCTCGGCGAAGAGGTCCCACGAGAACAAGATGGTGCCCCGCCGCCAGTCTGCAGCCACAAGCCGCTGGCCGACGGACTCCGGATTGGACCAGCCAACAGCAAATTGGTATACCGTCACGACATCGCCCGCGACACGCACGCAATAATCTGAATTCTCGTCGTGTAACTCGCGCAGGCCGGGGAGAAGTACATGGGGTCGCTGGGCCGCAGGATGGTGCATTGATGGCAACGCCAAGGAATGGAAGGATAATGTGCCGTCACCAGCATGGGAAAGACGCAGCAGGACTAGGAGATCTTCGCCCACATCCATTGTAAAGTCTTCAGCATCGGCATAGGAGCCAATGTCGTGAACTTCCAGTGCTGCCTCTGGCACCGTGACGTGTGGCAGCTCTGCCAGCCGGAGCACGCTGAGCCGCCCCCCAAGAGTCTTGTCGTGCATGGCAAAGACACCCCCGTCAATGACCTTCGAGCGGCACTGTGACATGTCCTCCATCTCCACCACGTACTTTTCGCTCCACGTGAGCGTGCGCCACGCGGCCCGGCGCTCCCGGAGCCTGGCAAGGTTCTCCGCCGATGAGCGCCCGTGGCCGTTGCCAGCGAGCAGCCCGTCGCGCCACAGCTCCCGTATGTACTCCAGCGCGGGCGTCCCCATCACGAGGCCGTGCCAGCGGCGACACACGCGCGCGCAGGCGAAGAGCGCGCGCGGATGCAAACATCCCAGGACGACGATGAGGACCTCGGACGGCATCGTGTCCATGGTGGGCGTTTGGGACAAGCCAGGAAACAGTGTGACACACGCTACATGTACACGAGTTACGGACACTCGATCGGTGTGGCGTATTCATGAATCGGATCCGCTCAGACCGGAACGATGAAATGATTAGACTTCCGACACAGTAGTCACTTAAGCTACGGTCTTTCATCCTTGTCTGCAATGTGCGTAAGTTCGGAATTTTGACAAGATTAATGTATACGTAATAATGAAAGTTTCGCGCCGTAAGTACTTACCGCGTCGTCATCTGAGTCCGACTCCGTCAGTGTCGCCACTCGCTACTGGCAGGTAGGCAGCCTCAAGTTTACCACATCCCTTCACACCATGGGACCCAAGATTACAAATTTTAAAATTGTCAAATACCCTTGTTTCACTGGCAAGCCTATCAATACTCCTATAGCTAACCGCTCAACCGTCCCACCACTGAGCACTCACGCAACCGGCAGGGCACCGCAGGCCAGCACTAATCCACTCGCTAACCAAGATATTTCGCTAGCATCCACGCACTCTTAATATCGCTCTACTACCTCATTGCTCCTAGTCCTAACTTACTATTCTTGATCACCGCCTTCAACGGTACATGCAAGCCGTCGGCAGCCGCGCCAATTCGCTGGCCCTCCGACCAGCCCATCGACGCGAGCATCTTGAAGCCGAGGTTCGACTCCCCGATCTTGGGTGCGGCCTGCACCAAATAATATCAGCCACCACACATTTCCAGCCCGACATCCGACTGACCTTGCCAACCTCGTCTCCGTCCTTGTGTCGAGGCATCGCGGGTCCCTTGCCCTTATCCGCGCCCTGGACATTCACAAAGGACGCTCCTCTTGCCCCGCCCCGCCTGCAAATCCACCCGATCTTCTTCTCGTCTACCCTGATGCCCGTCCGTGTCGTCTTGGTCAGCGTCGTATACCGCGCCATGCCCTTCCCCTTACTGACGCTCTTGAGCCCGAACGCATTCGCGAGCTCGTGCACGCTCGCCCTGGTGGCCTTGTCCGTCGGCGGGAGGGACATGTTGGCCGGCCCGCCCAAATCCGCGACGAACCGCCGGATTTGTTGTACGAGTGTCGTGAGGTCGATAACCCGGTTCGGAAGAACGGTGATCGTGGGGTCAACCCGTGCCGCAGCGAGCATCGCCTTGCGCCCCTTCTTACCGCCCTTGTGTGCCGCCATCGGGTCGGCGGCGAGCTCGAGACGGGCCAGTGCCCGCCGTTGTTTGTTCTCCGCCTTCTTTGCGCGGTCGCGGTCCCAGATGTCCTGCAATTCGGCAGGGATGTCGTCGCGTTTCTTCTTTCCTCGTTCTAGAATGCAGTTAGTTATAAAGGCTCAACAGAATATGAGGACATACTGGCGGGCTTGAAATCGATGTCGTCAAAGTCAATATCACCGTTGACCGCAGCCTTGAATAGCGCTTTACGCCCGCGGGGAGACGAGGAGGCAAGTATATCGCCGTTCTCATCGAGAATCGCCTACATATCTCAATGAGCTTATGTTCTGACAGTAAAAACAAACCACACCTGGATTTCAGCCGCAAAGTCATCGTCCTTCTCTCGCCACGTCGGCTCCAAAAACTCATCGTCCTCGCTCTCGTCCCAGAACAGCTCTTCCATCTCCATGCTTTCCTCGTCCGCCTTTTGCTTCCCCTTCGCAGCTTGGCGAGCACGGTCGAGTTTCGTTTGGAATGCGGCTCGCGGACTTTGATCCAAATCTTCGGAGTAATCAGAGTCCGACATATCGTCTTCCTCCGACAGGCTGCTTTCGCCAACCATTGCCGCCTCTTCTGCACAGACAATGGGATCCTCGTCAGATTCGCTGCCCGAATCCTCTCCAGATTCCCCACTGACGAGTTCGCTCTCGTCTTCCTCCCGCATTTTGATTTCATCTTCCACATCGTCCATCGTAACCCACCGCCCGCCCTCCTGACTCAAAAGCCCGCGCGCAAACCGCGCCAAGGCGCTGGGATCCAAATCTGGGTCAACCAGCATGCCCGTGTCCTCGTCCGCGCCCTCATCCTCGTCAGAGTCTCCCCAATCGACATCCGAATCGCCTTTCCGCCGCTGGTTTTTGCGCGGGTCTTCCTCCCTCAGTCGTGCTTCTGCCAGAATGGCGGCGCTAGCGCCAAAGGCCCCCGCCCTCCGTTGTACGCGCTTCCCCAACCCCTGTGCCTGTATTTTAGCCTTCTTCCGGCCATGCGCTGTCAGTGCTGCCGTCGGCGGGGGCTTTCGCGGGCTTGAAGTGGAAGCCGTCGGCAACACGGAAAACGAGACGGAGGAGAAGGCCGGTGGTTCGATGCCGGTCAATACTGACGTTGCGGCAGTAGCAAGGTCGATAGCGCGAGATGATGGGGTTTCTGGAGAAGGCGTTCTGTCTAGCCTACTTGCTGTCCGTGGGTGCGGGGCAACGTAAACGATGATTTCCTCGTCTTCCTCTAGCTGGCTGGTTCTATGCCGGTCAAGTAGTTGGGAAAGCGAGGCCTCTGCGCCTGGCGGTGGTGCCTCGGCAGCGGTGATTGGTGTTGGGGAAGTATCGACGAAGAATAAAGGTGGCTCGGGGGAGGGAGGGGAATGAACATTTGAGGAGTCGGTGACTATTTGGGCGCTTCTTGAGTCGTCAAATGCTTGCTCCGATTCTCTGAGCGATGGCTCGCCAGGAACATCATTTCCAGCGGATGGAAAAGGTGGCTCGGGGGACGGAGGGGCAATCGTGGGTTCGTTATGAGTCAGAGACGACGATGATATGATGCTCGCGTCAATGATAGCTGGTTTGTTGATCCATATCCCGGTGAACTTCTCTTCCACGACTGCGACATCCTTTGCCGTAGTCAGAGGGACTCCTGCCGCTGCCGCCGCATCGACCTGGGCTTGAATCCTGCCAAGGTCAGAAAAGTCGATTTCCTCTAGTTGCTCTTCGTCGCCAGATAGATCCAGCAATGGTGGCAACGAGCCACTGAAAACCCGCGCCACGCGGTCTGCAGTGGGGACATGCTCGTTTTCGTCGTCTGGACGAGGTGAATATCATGTCGAAAACAGACGAGACCAACAACTCGCCTCCGACGTCCTCCACCAATGGTTGCATGAGTTCTTCATCATCTTCGTTTTCAAATAACGTCGTTGTATACACAGAGCGGACGAAGACGATGGGTTGGAGGTATGAGCTTGAGAGCAACGTGGAAAGCGGACCCTGGCGATTGTGTTTGCCAAAGCCACGTCCTCGCTGGGGAGAACCAATCCCGCGTCCTCGATAGCCGCGTTGGGACGGCGAAGATGAGGCGGAATGTGAGGGTAGCGGGACGCCAGTCGTATCTGCAAAGCATTGCGTCAGTCTTTGCTAGTGAGAGAACGACGGATGACGCACAGTCTGGGTACAGCTGGAGCATAGTGTTGCGCTCCACGGAGAGGTTATACTGGGGCCCTCCACGACTGCGACCACGCCCGTTACCGCCTCTTCCGATATTCACGGCTGGCCCGCCAGCAAAATCTGCTCCGCTCCCACCCCTTGCCGTTCCCGTTCCCCGTCCTGGTCCTCCGCCACCCGTGCCCCTTCCGCGCCCTCCTTTTCCTGAACCCCCTCTTTCCTGGCCTCCGCGCCCACCGCGCCCACCTCTCCCTCTCCCTCTACCCCTGCCACGTTGGTTGTGGTTCCGCCCACGATCCATGCGCGTAGATGTAAGCGTCCAAGTATGCCGCTGAGTTAGTAGGTCCACACCCACAGAGATATAAGCGCTGTTGGCTTGGCGGTCGCGCACGACTGTTATCGATTCCGCTAAATGTGGGGATTAGAAGGCGGAATACGAAGCGAGGGCGATAACACACTCGACTACTCGCTTTTTGACGCGAGGACGAGTAAGAGCGAGTCAGACGCGGGGCCGATGGAGCGTTGACGTTCGGAGAGAGATGAGCGGGACACCGGGATGGTGGTCGGAATCAGAAAGTGTCACGTCGGAGTCACCTTTTTTTTTTCGCGTGACAGCTTTTAGCACTCCTGCTATGCGTTCAGTGGTTGGCCCTAAATTGCACAACGTTGTGTGTGTGAGCTTGCCCAACCCGTGTACAAATCTTAAGATCCAGCCTAAGTAGTTAGATTTGAGCTTGATATTGGCTTGATAAGTAATGACTCACGCTCGGTCTTCCCTCGGCTAGCACGTCATTCGTGATTCTTCTTTTCCTTCTTCCACCACGGCACCTTGGGAGCCCGGCCCGCGACCACGGTGCAGCATGGATTGCGATATCATATAAAGGCAAGGCGAGACTGCCTTCGACCGCACCCCATGTCGAAACCCGAGCTCGTCTTTGTCCGTCCTCCCCTCTTTTTCGCCGCTCGGGCTTACGTGCTGTAGGTCACCGGCGCTTCTGGATTCCTCGGTGCCCACGTGGTGCACAAGCTCCTCGAGAAGGGATACCGTGTCCGCGCGTGCGTTATTCACCTCTTTCCCCCCTTTTCCCCTCATCTTCTTTGCCTAGGGCGGCCCGTGGAGCGAAAGCTGACCAGCTCAAGGCCAACTATGCCAACGCCGGCTACGACACCGACCGCTTCGACGTCGTCAAGATCACAGACATCGTCCACGACCAGTTTCCGGAGGCGTTGGCCGGTGTGCATGCGATATTCCACCTCGCCTCTCCGTTGCCGGGGAATCTTCCTGTGGAGGAAATGCTGAAGGTGTGTGCACTGTAGAGCCTACCTACGACTCTGCTTAACACTATGCAGATCGCTGTTGAAGGGACGCTTAACGTTGTGGTGCAAGGCGGGAAGGCAGGGGTCCGCCACGTCGTGGTCACCAGCTCAATTGCATCGGTGGCCAACCCGAGCAACAGCTTCACAGACAAAGGTACGCACATCCCGTTGTCCCTCTTGGACTGTCTCCCCTGACCGGCGCACAGACTGGAACCCTGTCACCCGCGAGCAGGCGCTTGCCGCAAATCAAGGCTTCCTGAGCTACCAAGCCTCGAAGAAGCTTGCAGAGCTAGCATTATGGGAGTGGGCGGAACAGAACCCTCAGGTCGAAGTGACGACGCGTGTGTTGATTGTGCATATTTTATTCTCCAGAGCCGCTGATTGTCGACTTGATAGTCAACCCGACGTTCTTCTATGGTCCATTTGCGCCTAACTCTATCCATCCTGCGCCAGGCGACTTCACCGGCATCTCGACTAACATCCTGCTTTACAACCTTCTCTTTCCAAATGGCGTATTCCCTCCCCGGACGCGCTACATCGATGTGCGGGACGTTGCTGCGGGACATGTCAGGGCACTAAATGGAGCGCCTACCGCAGAGGTGCGTATAACTCATTCCCTCGCAATTCTCCTTGAACGACTTGCCCTCGCAGGTTGGCCGCAAGCGCCTCATATTCTCATCGCCGACCGGCTGGCCGCTCCAGCAGACAGTCGACTACATCATATCGAACCGCCCGCATCTCAAAGACCGGCTGATCACTAAAACGCCCGCGAAGGAGCCGTGGGACGTGCTCCCGCTAGACTGGACCCGCTTAGAGCAGGTGTTGGGGATGAAAAAGGACGATTTCACGAGCACGGAGGCGGTGAGTGGGCTATTATTCCAGGGAGCTGGGACTAACTGCGTTCCATCAGACAACCCTGGACACCATAGACGCATTAGTGGAGCTGGAGAAGGAGTGGGTCAGCCAGGGCTGGGAGAAGAAGACACCGCCTTCTTTCTAAATCGCACGAAATACAAGGAAATCGCCTTCTTTCGTACACATGACAAATATATGGTGGTTTTCAAGTCATCGCACGCATCTGGGCGGCACCCACAATGGGCACCAGTCCGCTCCAGCGGTCCTTCACAAACACTGAATGCCAATAAGCAGACAGCCGTCAAGCAAGGAGCAACTCACGCTCAGTCGTAATCGGGATATCAGCAAAGTCGCTGAAGTTTCCTGTCTGGATGGCCTGCGCGTCGCCAAACGCGGGTGTCAGGTGGCTGATCGCACTTCCACAGTTGCTGCAGAACACGCGCGTCACTATGCGACGTCTCAGAGCACTCCTAAACAACTCATGGGGAACTCACCTGTATTCCCCGACGGTGCCTTGATATCGAACTCCTTGACGGGGCCACTGATTACCACGTCCTTCTTCGGCACAAGGATGTTGGTGCTGAACGCGCTGCCCGAGGTCTGGCGGCAGTCCGTGCAGTGGCAGACGATCTGCGAAGATGTGTTAGTCCCAAGGGGCGAACTTAAGCGTCAAAGGAAGGGTACCTGCACGGTAGATGTGAGCACGCCAAACGCACTCGAAGAGTAATGTGCGTACCTGTTCAGTATGCGTCGTCGCCAGGTCGATCGTCGTCTTCCCACACAGACACGATCCTTTATGAGGCATTCTTTGCGATTTGGGTTTGAGTCAAGTTTGCAAGCGGCTCGCTACCGTGAGCGGCATCCCCAACGCGTCTTATATCCAATTTCCGAACGTGGGGATGTGGGGCTGAATTGGATTCTAGGTGCGCATGTGACGGCGGCCAAGTTATTGTTAGCGTCTGGATGAATGATTAGCCCGCTCCGGCGGGTAGCCGCGCTTTTCTGTTCTCAGGGACGCCAAATAGAGTGGGGCCAAATGGAGGATGGGTGTGAAGTTGTAGTACACACATGAGTAGTAACCTGCCCCACGCAGGCGTGAGAACAAACGAGAAAGCTCAAGAGTTGGAATTGATGGAGTGTGACATGCCATCATTCGAACGTCACAGAGCTTCCAACGCTTGCAACTGCCGAGAACAACCGCAGGCGGACTGGAATTTTGGTATGACAAGGTGAAGGATGCCATAAATGATTTTTGTAGATGAAAAAGAGGGTCAAGAACAGCTACAATGAGCGGAAAACAGGGTTTTACTGCTTCTGAGGCTTCAGCTCGAAATGGGATCTTTCTGGCGGAAAAGAAGCATAAAGAACCGTGCATTCACGCAATAAAACAACTGAGCACTGTAGGACTCGAACCTACAACCTTTTGGTCGCAATCACGTGATCAGCTGATCACAGACTGAGGCATCGAAGCCAAACACGCTAACCATTGCGCCAAGCACCCATAACTGATGCGCAGTGTACCCCCCCACACCCGCAAAGCCTTTGGCCACTTGAGCACCATCGTTGCCGCTTCACATCCATTTTGTCATAAGTAGCATCAAAGAATAAAGCCAATCCGAATATTAAGGTTGTTAGTGTCATCTTGCATACTAGTAAGTCCCTTTATAGCGGCTATAAGCCCAACCTATTCAACTTCCTAGCTTTTCTCCCTTACACTAAATACAATGCCTAGACTGTCAATAAAAACTTACTATATTCACTAATAGCACCAACATACCTTTCCTTAATAGCAAGCATAATAGCAATAAAGGCCCTGCAGAGGATGAGAGTGAGGAGAATAATAATAATGCACAGCCTGCTAAGAAAGCAAAGAAAAAGACACCTGTGAAAAAGGCTGCAGTGTCAAAGAAGACTCCTGTACCTAAAAAAGTATCAACGAAAAGGTGCTGTCATGACTGCAACCGCTGCTGCCGCTGCCCTACCAGCACTACTTCCTGCTATAGTTTATCGATAATGCGGTCAATCACACCTCTCACTCATGTCCAGGCATACCTTCACACTGCAAACACAGCCATTTATAAGCAATAGCATACCGTGCTTGATCCCGGCATAGCATACCTCAAAGCAAAGGAGCTGCATGCTCAGACAACCCTAGCTCTAAACCAGGCCGAGTTCTATGCCCTCAAAATGCGCCTGCAGGACTTCACTATCATTCATAAGCATGCAACATTAAAGGCTGATAGGCTGCTTTGCCGTACTACAGAGCTCACACTAATAGATATAGTATAAGCACTGGATGATGGCCCCAGTCTTCCTCAGTACTTTAATGCAACTACAAAAAGATGCTAGATGTAAATTCTTAATAGTAACAATGAAAGGCTTAATGTAAAATAATAATAGCAAACAAAAAAAAGAAGGATATGTGTAATAGGGACTATACTCAGCAGACCATAACAAAGGTTCTAGAAGGAATAAGAGCAAGGAGCATAGGAAAAAGAAGGAGATAATAATAATAGGGTGTAACCTGCTAAATAAGCAAAAAAAAACTGCTGCTATAAAGAAGGCTTTTATATTAAGAAAGATTCCTATAGCCAAAAGGTATTAGCTAAATTCACCCCTGTCAGCAGTACCACTTTCTAGTTACTCTTATATTAAGCAGATGTCGTGTGAATGTATGCACATGTTTGGCATTAGCTTTGATAATTGATTTGCTCTACACTTTTATTTTTGGGGTTACTGCTGTTAAAGTCCTAAATTGGTGAGCAACGCTGTAAAATGTGACCAATCCCAATTGGGATGCAAAGCTGTAAGTGATGTCTTGCACTCAGTACTGTAAACAAGTTATATCTAAGGTTATCTACAAGTAGATATTCTCAAATCACCCACAAATTGAGAAATAAGTACACACAGTTTAGTGACTTGGGTTGCACTTAACATATAATAGCAACAGATATTTAAGAAGGCCATTAAGTATCTATATGCCATTCTGTAGTTAGTGGCAATGTTCTTAATTTAGAAATTCATGTTCAAAGCTGGGGCGTAGCCCCAGCCCTGTCTAGTATGATTTATAAACAATACTTTTAAAGCTTTTAGGCCTCTAACATACATTTAAAAGCACCTTTACACTGTAGATATAGTGATTTACAAGCAACAGCAGGCCTTACTTGATAAAATTATATAGTTCTCAAGGAAGCTGAAGGCGTTAAAGGCATTAAAACTAAACATACTAACTATTGCATTAAGTACCTATAGCAAATGCTCAATATATCTATAAGTCTATAACAGCTATAAAGGCAGCCTATATGTTACATACTACTAGTTAATAACATTATCATAACTTATAAAGGAGGTAACCTATTCTAGCTAGACAATAAGGCATTTACAGGTAAGTAAAATTATTTTCCTTCCTCCTCCTTTAATAAATGCTTAGGGCTAAACTTTTGTTTATAGTATATAAAAGAGATAGACAAATGTCTACTATTTCACTGTCAAGGGTGCTAAGACATTATTTGCTGAGTCTGTCTTAGTCTTTTTCCTTTCCAGCTCAATATAACCTCTTAACTAGATACCTTCTAAATAATACTGAACAACTCAACAACTCTATCTCTAATAAACTTTATCACCATACCAGCTTTATTATAAATTGCCAATACTTAATTGTAATTATTCCAGTCTTGTTGCCTCCCCAGTTCATCACTCCTGATGAGTATTCTGAGCGCCTCACCCAATGGGCTCATCTCGCTGACGTGCCATTGCCTGCATTCAGATGCTGTACATCAACGAGGATGCATTTACTGACCCTGCTTTGGGTCCCAGTCTTCAGGCAGTGGCGAACAGGTACCTCAGCAAGTACATCACTCATTCCCAATTTGCGTACGAGTAGCATGGGCCTGAGTATCCAGTAGAGTAGGCCATTACAATTAATAATTTGTTGCCATCATTTGGTTTTTAAGCCTAAGAGGGTGCCTGTCACCCTTGTGAAACTCTTCCTTTTGCACCGTCATCATGCCTGGCAATGCACGCCCAAAACAAGTGGTATGTCACTCCTTACGCCCCCATTCCTTTTCTCTCATGCAGGCATAGCGGCTGAGCAATGTGATGGATATCATCGACAACCCACAAGAGCGGGATGAAGGTGCGACTCCAAGTCAGCTAGAGGTGCATCACCGCATCCATTATCTCCCCTTACTGACCTTGCTCTGTCTAGGAGTCTTCTTCCCTGACTAACAACTGGCCCCGCCGCTCTAGTACGACGATGACAAAAAAAGTGCCCGTTTTAGATTCTGGACAGCGATGACGACGAGGCTGCGACAACATCCCAAAAGGGAAAACAGAAGACTATAATTCTCCTAGTATCGGGGCCTAAGTCCAGGTGTGACAAAACAGTATGTTTGTCATATAGAGTAACATGGGTGACATTCAACCTAAAAAGGAATTTTTTCTACGCAAGTAGTGAAAAGGTGACTAGTAGTCACATAACATAAATGAGAACCGGTAGTTATGTATATCATATAAATGAAAATTGAATTATGAACAACTATTATGTTACTACAACATGCAGTTATATGCATGATCAATTTCCAAAAAAGGATATTTTACTCTTAAAGAATACAATCATTGCAGAATGTCACATATTGTCACAAAAATCAACAACTTTCATTAAGTAACCTATAGTGGCGGCTTAATAGTTGTCTCAACAATGGCTAATCACTAGCTGATGTATAACTGAAGAAATGATATTAAAATGACTCGAATAGCTGCAGAGTTGATTTAAGCAGTACTGAGGATACCTAGATAGTAAGATTCATATCCTGGCCAATTTAATATTATTTGTTAATCTATGCTACCTAATGATTATCCATCAGGCATACTGATCCAGCCATATCTCCACCAATTCTGTATAAATTGAGAAAATTGTTATACTAGTAGGTAGCCAGCTATCTAGGCTTGAGATCTCCCAATGTAATCAATGTTCTATACTGTGAAATTATGATATTACACCGCTTTTCTCTAGTTTTTATGTTTCAAATTTGATCCAGCACAATGATCCCTTGATATCTTGCTAAGGAATCAATAGATAACTATAATCTAAGTTGTATCATGCTCTAATAAACGTACCCCATCGCTTGGTAAGACACAGTTATTTTTAGCTCTTCTCTCTGGCAATATATATACCATTTCTCATAATACTCCAATCTGCAAATAACTCACTGAGAGGTGAGAGGTCCCTAATGAGTCAAAGGTACGAAGCATATAGAGGGGTCCCCCTGAGAGATATCATGCCTCCTATAATGTTCTATCTATAAAATATCTTGTTACATCAGGAAGCACGGTTCCTGCGATCCGGATCACCGCCAAGTGATTGTTGTCCGACGGGATCTTCGGTAGCGAACAATAGTTGTCGCGTCAAGTCCGGTAGAGGCGGATAGCAGCGCGTAGCACAATGACATCTTCACTGACGTCTACGAGAGCTGATATTGCTCATGCGGGTAACGACTGGGTACTATAGTGCCTCCGATACTATTTGAATGCACATAAACCTTCCATTTGTACCAATGCTAGTTACAAATGGATATGATTTGCCCCACGCGACAATGTATATGCTAATCTCTCCGCCTTCTCCTTCTCGTACTGATCCAGTAGGTACATATTGAAGCGGTACATGTAAAAGTCCCGATGCCGCAGGTATGGATGGAAATAAAAAGTCGTCGCTTCTTGGAGCACATTTTCAAACGTCCAATTTGCGCTGATCGGAAGAGTATACTGAGGGAGAAGATGACAGGATTGCTCAATGTCAGCTAACGATATGACACCCGAGCGACGTTGGCCTTGAGAGGTCGAATGTGTGACGCGATTGAAGCCAGCCGGGCTGCCGAATTCGGCCAGTGTATTGGCACGGAAAGGTGTGAACCAGTGGACATAGGCAAGTGGATGAGGGAACTTCGACACCGTCTCTGGCAGGCGAAATATAAACTTGATATGAGCAGCACGCAGCCCTAATTCGGAATTGTAAGTCTCATAAATGACAACCAAAAATAACACACCAGTGAGAGGGCCTTTCTTTCCATCACGCTCGCCAACACGCACAAGAACGGTACTAAACTTTGCGGGTGCCCCTTGTTTGATGCCCTTATTGGACATGGAGCCATCCGTTGCCAAGATGGCATGAATACTGTCGGTCGCGCTCGACGGAGCCGCACGGAAGGTGGGCAAGTGAAGTGTCACTTGTTTAAAGCCATCGAAGGCAGTTGACGCAAGGAGGGGGCTGCGCTCGCGAAGCTCATTCTTTTCAAAGAACTCCTGGATATAGTAGAGGAAGTCCCGCACACCGAAACGTTTTTCGATGTCTGCTGCCGTGAGTTTTGGGTATGCAGGCCGAGTAGCGATGGTGTATTTAACAGTTGCCTTGACCTCGACTTCCTCCTCCTCCTCCTGCTCCTCTTCGTCATCTTCGTCGTCCTCAACACTCTCAGCAACAGCAGCAGCGGATGGCACATAGCCACGTCCCGGTTGATAGCCTGGAACCATAGCTTCAAGATAGCGAGAGAAGTTGTGAACAGATTCTTGTCGAGCAAGCCAACGCGTCATTTGCCGAATATAATCTCGTTTGTTCGATGCTCGATAGCCATTCTTGGCAAGGTCGATATGGAGGCGTTCCGTATTCTCGGTATTAGTCCCATCGCACGTCCCACGAGAACGAATGCTTGCGACGGTATGCCAAATGTTGTGTAGTTTGCTGATATCGAAATGTTCTCTAATGCCAAGTCTCTCGAAGACTGGCAGATATTGATGCATTTTGAGCAATGCCTCTTCCATGGCATCTAAAGATTCGTCGGTATGAAGTTCAAAGTGAGCATAAGCCATAAAGTCGAGTAGGTAGCGGGTCACGGCTACCACATCAGGGTCAACTGCGTCTTGGATTGCACCAAGGAAGACTTTCGAGAGGTTGCGATACTCCGCGCCAGTCCATTGCTTGATGACGGAAATGCCATTTGAGAAGTGGCGGAGCGTGGGATGACGGGGCATGGAGCGAAAGCGGCTGTCAAGCTCCTTCTTCCTCCCCTCATCAGTCCCATCGATGGCCTCCATCGCCCACTTTGAGACGTGGTCAGCGAATACGCCCTTGTGAAGTTGGTGGAGAAGATCGGGTGTGATGCAGGAGTGAATGTCGCAGTATGGTAAGTCGGCCCAGTACGGATTGATTGGTCGCAGATTGAGCTCTTTAAAGCGTTCCTCTCCAATTCCATTCGACATTTCCTCCATAACCTGCACTGTTTCTTGCTGCGTTCGCAGTGGAAACTGCTTTGCCGACCCTCGCTCGTTTGGTGGACACGTACAGCGCGGACACGTGTTCTCCTGGCAACAACACACGAGGCATTGCTCCGGGTAGTCCATGACTTTTGCGGCTAGTATTGGGAACGACGAGCGCACCCACCCATCTCCGCACGCCATCTCCACCCCCTCTTTCCCCGCTTTCACCATGGGCCCAACGACCACTCGCATGCAATTGTGAAAGACTTGGTAGGACGTGAATTGTCGACGGGATTTGGATATTCCGGCTAGTTTTGGAATGGGTAAGTACCCCAATAGCATTGTCGCGTGGGCAGACGACTGTCGTCGGACAGACTTGCTAATATTTCCAATAGTTATATAGATCGGCCAAGCCTGCTTGTCGCCAGAGAACGTCGACAACTGTGTCTTGTCGGAGGAGAGGATGACAGGGACAACAGTAGCGCCATCACCCAGAAGGCCCTTGTCTTGTGAGTACAAGTATTTTCTTTGAGCCTCGGAACTTACCTGGGTATCCCACCACCAGGTTCCCGTCCACATCTCATCGTATTCTCGGTTTGTATGGTCTTTATTCCGGAATATACGCAGCGGCTTATATGCCTGCTTCTCCGCGAGAGCTGGGTTACCGAGTAAGGCGGCAATACATTCGAGAATGTCTCGATGCCAGAGTTCGACGACCTCAGCACTTTTTGGGCTTCCGTTCGCATCGAGTTGGTCGCTGGGAATCGTGAGGGTGGTACAGCGCCACGCTGGCCCTTGCGGAAGTGCATCAACCTTCTTCAAGAATGCCCGTGTCGTCTTGAAGCTAAGATCCAGCTTCTCGCGTACCTGTAAGATTAGTGAGTACGTATTTCAGGTAGTATAGCGATAGACTTACCGCTTTCAAGTGCAGAAACTCGTCAATCTTTTTCTGCGACAGCCCCGACGTTGTGAGCCATCGGCCAATATCCCACTCATCGACTGAGGCAAAAGGAGACCATGGTTGCTCTCCCGCTGCCTGTTGCTGCCGGAAATGGGTCTCGAAGCCTGTCGATGTCGTTTCTACTCGATATTTCGGCTCTCCCGCTCTCTTGGCAGACGGATATTCCTCGACATGGACATATTGCGGGTCGTAGAACGATATCGGGTCATTCGTGGTGTCGTCGTCAACGTCCTCGACATATGCACGCTTGTTACTGGTGGTTGGCGGCGGCGGTGGTGGCGGCGGCATAAAGGACAATATATCCTCCGGAGGAGAGTCAAGCGGTATTGAGTCCTCTGCTGTGTCTATTGAAGCTGACCCCGATTTCAGAGCAGCTTGGATCCGTTGACAGTCCTTCTTCTGGACTTGGTGTGATTTGACTCCCCAGGCATTCGCCTTCCATTCGCCGCAATACTCGCACTTGGGCATTGCTATTGCGAAACCAAGTATACGGGCCAGCAAATTCTACCCGAAACCGGGGCCCGCAAGCATCATCCCTGAAACGCGGTCAATTTGCCCGACATCACGCCACTTTTTTTTATATTCCACTACCACCATGTCGGGCCAGCAACGCCCAAGCACTCGCAACGGCAGTCGTCGAGCCCATGCAGGTAAACTCCTCTGCTCGTTTGTCCTTCTACTTATATATTGAAGACACAGGCCCCACGGATGATATCGGCCAAATGAGTACGGAGGAGATTCGTCGTTGGCTGGCGCAGCGAGAATTTGCTGAACGCCAAGAACAGGCTGAACAGCGTGCGTGTCCTATTCTCCTAATCTTGACCATACTGACAATGAGCACGCAGAACTTGGCCTCCAGAATGAAACAGACTACGAGGAAGAGGAGGTAACGGGGGAGCCGCCCGTCTCAAAGCATCCGCTCATCAACTTTGCTGCTTCGGTGTGTAATCCTCATATCCTGTGCCATTTCCTAACCCGTTAGTAATAGACAGTCCGTGGACCGACCTATACGACGCCACAGCCCACACTCAGAACCTTGCCGCGTGGCCAGCTACCCTCTGTCTTGCGCGACTGTAGCAACTTCGACAATCCTCAGGCATTGTCCTCGCCCTTGGCCGCCTACTCCCGTAAACGACATACCGACTCCAATGATAGCGAGACAGGTCGAGAGAAACGAGCTCGCACTGACGACTCATTGCATTTGCCATCGTCGTCGCCTGGTGTGTTGTTGCTTTCAGCCTGCCTCTTACTCATTCCTCTGTAGAGCTTTCTCCTACTCAATTAAGCCTACCACCCAGCGACATTACAAGCATGATGGGTGACGAGTCAACTGTTCCTGCCAGCTCAGCCCCTCCCCCAATCACGCCATCGCCCGCCAATCCCGTTCAGCATGACCCTAGCGGCAAAATCATCCCTCCGTTCTCGGCTTCATGGAACCCTGGTCGTCGTCCCAAGGCCGAAGACTATACACCAGAGCCGAAAGCAGTCGTTCTCACTGCCGCCCATCATCTCGAAGCGGCAGTGCTCACTAGTGAACCGTTCCCGCCTACGATTGCTACTGACAGCCGGCCTGGTGCTGTTCTTCTTGGTCGACTTCGCGATTCCGCCTGGGAGTACTCGAACAAGAAGGCGGGTACAAACTACTCGTGGCACAGTTCCCATTGGCCAGATCGTGAGTTTTTACTATTTCTCGTCACCACATTAGCTGACTCTCTTAAGATATCTGCACGACCAACCCGCATTCGGGGCGAGATTGTCAGCAACCATGTCAGAATGAAAACCCAGGTCCACTATGGCTTTGCGGACGGCAACAACAAGGCGACACGCAAGAAAAACAAGGCACTTTCCACCAAGCTAATAGCCAACAAGCGCTTTGCGCACAAGGTTTGTCTTTAACTTCTGCAGCGGTAACTCACTCATGTCAACCTGGCTAGGATATCGAGGCGCAGACATGCCTATTTGAAAACCCCATCCTCCTGACCATCCTACAGAGCGCCTGCTTCAGTAAACGCACCCCGTTCTATGGGCATTGTCTTTGAAGATATGTTCATGCCGGTTACCCTTCCAACCATAGCTTTTGTATTCACAGCGGTGAGTTGTCTACCTTCGGGCAAGCATGTTCTGACCGTTCTCAGGTCTAATTGGTCCACCGGTCGTCAGGTCAAGGTCGCGTTTGAGGAAGATACTGTTGCCGGCAAGTATGCGGGAATGCTTGCTGATGTCAAGAAGTGGGACGACATCGACCTGACATTCAGCATGACATTGCGAAGGAAGTGGAGCAGCAAGCTGCGGTATGAATATTGGCCTGATATCACAACAGAAAGCTGGCAGGTGTTGACGACAGTGAACCAGTGGCTGATATGGTGGTAACAGCGGAGGTCGAGGCTCGCATACGTGCAGATATTGCAGGCCGAAGTGGGGATACTGATTCTGAGCTGGAGGATGGAGACGATGTTGATGGTGATGATGCATAGTATAGATTTGGGTGTCTTTTTTTATATATATATTTCTTCATATATGCTCTGTCAATGAAAACCGTTGTTGTCTACTTCCTTCCTGCCGTTCCTACTAGACCCAAGTGAAAGCTCTATAGCCTATGTAGGCTTCATTGAATGGTTGCTACGACAGTCTTGGCAGTGACAACAGTCACTACCAGTCAATACTGGAACAATCGGTTGCACTACCGCAACATGGGAGGCTGCTACTGCTTGCTACCTACTGCTTCCTAATTGACACCCTTTATACGAAGCTCTCAGTGCAATGTAGTCTATGTTGGACTATGTCGGATTTCCCGTGCTTCCTGATGTATTCTTCATATATATTACTGCTATAATACATAATATTGATAATACAGCCATTATCTGCTCATTAATTATAGATCAAAATATATCAGGTTCAGTCAATAAGGTATATACATATACCTACATCCTTCAATCAATCTCTATAGGCTCTTAAAGGATGAATTAGAGTGGACATTTAAATGAAGGTTAGGTGCAAAACTGGTTTATATAAATAGAGAGGTCTATAGACTGAGTATTAAACATTAAGATGGTTATATAAGGATATTTGGATGTCTACTAGGACTCTGCACTGTAATTAGTTGTGGTTCTAGCATGTGTTACAGAAGGTAGCTAAAGAGAGGGTAGGTACCCATAGAGTAAAAGAGAGTGTCTTCGCTATTACAACTGGTTAGAAAATAATTTCAAGTATGATCTAAGAGTTGAATATAGGATTATATAGACCTTCAAATAAACCTGTCCAGCACTTGATTTAACATCATAGCTATTCTGGATCTCCCACAGTACTATTATCAGTGTTATCTATTTTAATAATAATACTAGGGGCAAAGCTTGTGGCAGTTGGGAAATGGCAGTCTAATAGCAGTTGAGCTGGAAATTTTTTTGCTTTGTTCAAAACAAGGAAACCTTTGTTTCTTTCTAACTGCCATTTGCTCTGCCATTTCCAAACTGCCGCAGGCTTTGCCCCCCAGTGTAATGAGTTCACCATAACATAACCTTTGTAAATCTAAGGAATTTGAGTATATCTCCTAGTAGGGGTATGATCTACCTCCGAGAAACTGGTGCCCCTATCCTCCTAGCATATCTCTATTCTAGTTCATACAGCACCTAAGGTCTCTGAAAAGTGACCAACTT
This sequence comes from Mycena indigotica, assembly GCF_014461135.1. Lineage (NCBI taxonomy): Eukaryota > Fungi > Basidiomycota > Agaricomycetes > Agaricales > Mycenaceae > Mycena > Mycena indigotica. The sequence continues at coordinate 4,736,777 of NW_023503007.1, read as the reverse complement.
CAAACATACTATATGATCGGCGATTGCTAAAATTATGATACACCATTCCTTAAAGCTGTATTAACTTAGATCAGAAAATTCCTTGCATAGGGCTCCAAGATATCAGCAAAATGCTCCTTAACTATTATGCTTAGTAGTCTATAGATTGCTGTGGTGGTACCGGATGGGATGGATAGATCAACGGGATGATGGTAGGATAGTATACCTTTTAAATGAGGTCTCTTTCAGCTTTATCCGCTGAGGTGTGCTAGAGATCTATGCTTATCTTTTAGAGTCGATCAAGATTAAATACCCCTGATTGGTAGATTTATCGCATTTTTAGTATTATGTTCACTTAGAATTGGGCATAGAAATGCCAAAGCCTCAGTTTGAAATCTTTGGATATATAAGTCATCTACCTCATATGTTTGAAGTACCAGATATGTCCTTTTATATAATTAAAATAGTAATTCCAGTGATTGTATAATATGAGGGTGATCAAATGCTATAGTATATTCATAATACTCTTGAGAACCTTCTTGGCAATACTTAAATCATGTTATTATACATCAGCTGTAGTAATTCCAGTGATTATATAATATGAGGGTGATCAAATGCCATAGTATATTCATAATACTCTTGAGAACCTTCTTGGCAATACTTAAATCATGTTATCATACATCAGCTGGTGATTGGCAAGTGCTGACACAACTAATCAGCTGCCACTATTAATGTAAGTTATTTATATGGTGAAAATATACAACTTTGATTGTGACAACCTGTGACATTCACCAATGGTAGTATTCTTAGTATTCTCACAGGGCAAAATTTCCTTTTTTTAAAAATTTGTCATGCTTATTATGCCACATTACAGTATCCACTTGTTTGAAAAAAAATCCTTTTGGAGTTGAATGTCACCCATGTTACTCTGTGTAACAAACGTGACAGATGGACCATTTTGTCACACCTGAACTTAGGCTCAGATACCAGTGGAATTATAGCAGCTGTAGCAGCATAGAATAGGATTTAATAGCGTAGGGAGAAACTTAGAGCCTATGCTGCAGCAAGATATTTGAGAATCATTGCAGCATAGCTATTTTTCAGTCATCTCTTCTAATTAGAAGTGAGACCCCAGCGTAGCCTCACTTCTAATTAGAAGTAATATATAGGATTAACAGGTGCCCTGCCTCAGCTGCCCACCCTATGATTGACGACACCCCTATTGTACCTGAGGCCAACGACGTCGTAGAAATGAACACCGCCAAGACTGCAGGTGTTGCCAGTCCCAGGCCAAACGATTTGTGAAGCTTTTCTTGTTCCTGTAGTGTGTAAGTCCCGCGCCAAATGGTTTGTCAAGTGTTCCTTGTTCCAGCAGTGTGTACTCAGTTCCATAGTGTGTATAGGTTCCATAGCATGTTTGTCAAGTGTTCCTTGTTCCAGTAGTGCGTACTCAGTTCCATAGTGTGTAATAGTTTCGTAGTGTGTAGTACTATACAAGTCTTTTCAGAATGTATTGTGGCTGTTCGGAAACGCGCGAAGCGATCAAACCACTACCTTTTGCGCTGTGGCAGCGGGTGGTGTGACTCGATATTTCGTGGGTATCGACTCACGTGGTGACACCTTTGCGCCGAGGCCGCCCGGCCGAGCCAAGGAACCCCGACTACTCACGGTGCTCACCCTCCAGGTGCTCGACGCGCATCCCGATGACGTCCACTATTCAGTGCCTTCAAGATGTAAGTGCCCGAGTTACTGGCGCGCAGTCGATTGACAAGCTGTGCAGCTGCACTGACATTGGCCGGCCGCTCCATATTTTCGCGCACCGGTGGGGGCTAAGCCGAGCCAGGGCCTTCCACGTATCGACCACCCGGTGATGCCGCACATCTGCTCACCGCACTTCACCGCACTTGCCCCGGCTATGTGCTCACCATCTCTGATTCTCGTCTCGCGTGGCAGTGGCGTCTTTGAGGCCGCCCGGCTGAGCACTCAGCCGGGCATGTTACGTGCACATACTGGGCCACTGTGAGGGTCTCACAAAGCGGCGGACAAAAATGACGGGACCGATGATACCGTCGGTGTGCCAAGCGAAGGGAGACCAAGGATCAGGGTTTCTACTTGTAGTGGACGGGCCGGCTAGTTCCCCTGGAAAAGGTATTGTGCGCATTGTCAGCTGAGACTAAGAAGAAGGACGTGTAGGACTCAAACCCACAGCCTCTTGGTCCATAGGCATCGAAGCCAAGCACACTAACCATTGCGCCAACATCCATGGCTGCATGAGGGCGATCCTTTCTTTGGATGCTGCTCGCAAATCACATGATCAGCTGATCACAGATCCGAGGCATCAAAGCCAAACACGCTAACCATTGCACCAAGCACTCACTGGCTTTAGCTCAGCGCATCCATTGGCATTCACTTAGACCATCTTGTGGCAGCATGGCCTACACTGAATAATAGCGGAAAAGAAGTTTGATCAGGTCACATGGATCCGGACGGTGATCAATGCTCTTCAAATATCATCAATCATTTCGCATTTTCTTGAGATTGAAGCTGATAAATCCAATCTATTCTCAAATCTTGCAGAGGTATGCTCATATTTAGCACTGGTTGAAGTAGTTTCTATAAGTTGACTACCAAAAAAAAAAACATGACTTACTTTAATGTAGTTATTTATTTTAATCTAGATACAAAGCTCTACACAATGGACTATATAATATTAAAGTCAATAACCTTCTAAGTCCACCCTTACTGAGTACACACTAACAATTTATGTTTACATCTACTAAGCTATATGATTATAGATAAATAGCCTTGCGTGAATATTACTCTTATATAAAGCAGACATTTTATGAATGTGTAGTAATTGATATAGCTTTAGAAGATGACTTTATTAAAGCAGGGGCCCTATTTACACTAGTAGCAAAGGCAATGGCAGCTAGCTAAGGGGGGTCTAACGGGAGTTTGAAAGCAAATTTTTTTTCCTTTGTTTGGAACAAAGAAATCTTTGTTTTTCTGTCTACTCCTGTTGGGTCTCCCATTAGCAAACTACCATTGGGTTTGCATTTAGTGTTAGTTGATATAATGGAGGCTGATATGAGATGCAGTTGTCTTTTTCCGTTTAAAATGAACAATATGGCAACATATCTTATTCTGTATTGTCACAGTATTTAGCATCCCTTCTGCTGTTCCTATGCTGAAGCATCTAGATACTGTTGAAATGCTTAACTTACCAGCAAACTCAGAGTCAGTCCACACTGACTTATTGTGCTGCCATACCATAGTGACTCAGTATATGATTTGAGACTTGAGTCTATCTATGACTTTCACCACTCGGTATACTGTGTCATTTCAATTAACTGTCCATGTTACGCATTACAGGTGGTCGCGGCATGGACACCTGTCACCTCTGTTATGCGTTTGAGCCCGGATTCTAATTAAAAACAGCCTTAAAAAGGCAATTTTTTTATTCCGGCTAGTGCTGAAGTTGCCTTATAATATAGTAATCCAGACAACTTGCCTTATGTGTTACATACTCCGGACAGTTGATTGAAATGGCATAGTAAATATAAGGTTATAAGTTGGTTACAGACATTGATTTTTATTTACTTTTTCATGCTTAACCAGCTCTTATTGCAGCTGTATGCATGCAGGCTGTTTAAGCATCTTTCATAGCATTGAGGTAGTGTTGTCCAAATGAATATGATATGATATACAATTTGGCATATCATATCGTATGTGTATGCATATTATATCATCACCTGATTTACTATATCATATTTATATATTGGGTAATTAAGTGTAGTAAATTGAGCTTCAATTGATGTAGGAAAGGTCAAACCCTACTCAATGCACTTATTTAGATATGTGAAGCCCACAAAGCTCTAAAAAGGGAAGAAATTTTTTCATCTATTGACACAATATCTGGATGCTTAATCTGCGTACAGTAGTATTTACTCAGTTCACATATTATATATCACACTGCTGATTTTATACAAAAATTTTTCGCCTGTTACAGAGATTTAAGCGAAAAGACGTCCTAAAAGAAGTTTTTTCATTTAGTGCTACGTCACACATATTCCCAAAACAGAAATGACATCACGTGCTCCCGCCTTATAACTTAAACGCACTTTACCAATGTGTTTTCATTATCTATGTACTTAGTTTATAAAATAAAATAGGTGACATAGTGTTACAAGCATAGTGTTACAAGTCTCATTTACACCTCCAAAATCCTCTATGACCTTATTCACAGGCAGATTTCAGTTTGCAGCCCCCCCCTACATACGGACAAAATCCTTGGCAACTATGTTCGCGAGCATTCTCATGCTACTGGGCAACACAACATCAAATTTATGTCCTTGTCAAAGAGTCTTAAGTCCGACATTTAAAAGAAACTGCAGGATGGGGTTGAGCAGAAATCTCTGATGCATCATTTCTACTGCTAGCTAGAGCCTAGCAGCCTTCAACTTTATATGTACCAGTTCTTCGATCTTCATAGCAAGTCTTGGCAAGATGCACAAGCTGGCAAACCAACAACAACATTGCAGGATTCCTTGGTGACCATGCATGATACTGGGCGTATTGCTGCTGATGCGACGACGAAAGGCATCTGCTTGCACCTATCGAACAATCTCTCAGTCTTAGAGCATGTCAGGTTACTGTAGGAGCGCTGGGGATACAACATCTCCATACTTACAAGCCACAGCTAATCACCTCATTAAGCTGGTGAAGTAACTGTCAGAAAATCCCTGCGCTGTTGATAAACTTCATAATCTCCGTGGCCAAGCATCATAGCTGTTGCGGCTAATCTCCGAGATTCACTAGGCTGTCGTAAAGTAGCAACTCATCCCTCATTTGCGCAATAGGCAGGGGGAGTGAGCTGACCACCTCCCTTAGCACTTTCAGCGTGCCGGAAATCCTGCTAAGTGCACCAACAGTGGTGGAAAACTTGTCAATATCAGATATGGTGGTCGCGACAGACATGATCTTCTTTTGCATCAAATTGCACCCTTTGATTTAGCTAAGTACAAGTTTTAACTCTTTACCTTACTTATTAACGGAATTGATTTTAATAAAAGGTTTACTAGTAGTAGCACATCTTGACCATTTATTTTATTTGACAAGAAACTAGTATTACCATCGAATTTGTCGGTTATTCTTCTTCAGTTATCAACCACGGATTGCATCTGCAATGAAGTGCAAAACAATGATGATCCCCCTCCTAACCTTCCTTACACTTGTTTGCACTGGCTTGTTAACCCTCTTTTCCACTCTATCTGAGTTAGAAGCACTGAGACAACCACATGAGAATACAGGAAAGAACCAGGTCTATATTACGTGGTTCGTTATTTCTACTAGGGTCCCGCTTATGCCAACAGCAGTGCTTATTACTATGAACTCTAAAGTCTACTTATTCGCTTTGTTGGCCTCCATTCCCGCTAGATAACTAAGAGCAATACTAGGAATAAGAGCCATGGCCATAGCATATATCTTCGGATGTACAAAGGAACCTGCTAGGTTGCCAGGCGCATCCAGAATCAAGTTCTTGATTGCTTATTAAATGTAGAGTCTAAAGGCCACGTACCAGCACTTTATTAACTATATGCTTGCGCAGATGTCCTCGGGTTCAGTTTCAAACCATCTCTAAGGGTGGCGTATTATGCCCTGGAAATCAATAACCTGTGGCCGTGCGTTCATCAGGCCCCAATATGAGTCTCATGACTGTTTCGCCGCCGTGATGACAGTGATTCCAGCACAGTTCCAGCCAGCCTGTTCTGGGGTGTTTTTCATGTTGAGGGCTCCCTTTACTATTACATTCAGGATAACTGAAGTGCTCATTGGGGAGGAGATGAGGAGGTCGAAGAATGGATTGGCATTGACGCCAGGTTGGATGTACTCAGAAGATGTCGGTAAACCATAACTAGGCCCGAGATTTTTTGTGCCTATCAACACGGTGGAGGTGCAAATTGCTGGAAAAGCGGTTAAGCCTATGAAGATGAGTGCCCAGGTGATGAAAGGCCAGCGCACGTCGATCGTATAGGTCTTGTTGAAGTTCGTGATGGCCGAGTAGATGTGTGGGGGGCGATGATGCAGTTAATGAAGAAGGGCAGGCTGTTGAGCATGCCTTTGGTGAAGAATACAAATCGATCGTGGATGCCTACCTTTAGCCGTAAGCGCGTCGAACAGCACATCATCCTGGACACCTTCTGCTTGAAGCGCCATAACTTTGAGCTGGATGTGCCGCCCCCCTCGTGGATTCACGGCTGTGGTGATAATAACAGTTAAGTTGAGTCTGTTGAGATAGCAGTCGGTGCAGGACTGGCACTCTCGTTATCTTGATTTTAAATGACTAGGCCTGCAAGGTGTGAGATATATTATTACCTTAGAGTCAATCTGTCTATACTTGAATCAGTGTCAGGGGTTTTTAGCAGCGTAGTCAACATGTGCTGTGAGTTTGTTTTAAAAGGCAGATATTAGAAGACCCCTTAAGCTTACTTCCAGAGCTTCCTATACATCCACCTAAGTTTGAGCCTACTCAACGCATAACAACAGAAATGTTGCCATTATTGAAAGTTAATCAAGATGGCTTTCTGTTTATAGAAGAGAAGAATCCTGCATGTTCTAAAGCTTAATAAACAAGCTTTGGCCTTTGAGGATAAGGAAAGAGAATTGTCACAAACAACACCAATTCAGAGGATGCCAGTTGGCCAGTGAAGGCAAGCAAGAAGCACCGTGAAAAGATATCGTAAAGATGATAGAATTCGAAGACTGGGGTACAAGACGAAATCTACTCTACTTATATACACTACTACCATGTGTTTACCATGCCTAATACGAGAGGCAATGACGTCATACTTTAGCCATGCCTTTACGTGCTGTTTGCCTCATGTCCAACTCCACGCTGTCAATCAACATCAGCATCGACATCTGATGATCCAATCACCATCTTATCGTCCATCTTATCTCCTCCTTGTCTTATCTTATCAACCAGGGCCAAAATAAAAGGTTTAAAGGGAGAAGAAAAAGGGTTTTTAAACCCAGGGTTTGACAAGAATCTTTTAAAGATGAATACTTCTCTCCTTACAAAATAGCTACAGTTTCTCACACTCCCTAGGAATACATGAATATCTCAATACCACCTGGCATTCTGGAAAAGGTTATTAATATACTAAAGTTAAAAATAGAAGCAGGGGTGTATAAACTCTGCCAGTCATCATATTGGTCACGTTGGTTTTGTGTCATGAAAAAGAATGGCAAGTTGTGCATCGTTCATAATTTACAACCATTAAATAAAGTATCTATACGGGATGCAGGAATGTTACCTATTGTGGATGATTTTATTGAGGGTTTGTTGGGCGATAGTGCTATACTGTATTTGACCTACATTGGGGATTTGATACAAGAAAAATGGAACCAGAAAGTTGAGATATGACAGCTTTTATGACTCCACTTGGGCTTCTAAGGATCACCTCTATGCCTACTGGCTATACCAATTCCCCAGCTGAGTTTCAAAAATGCATGGTATTCATCTTACATGATGAAATACTACATATAGCAAATGTCTTTATTGATGATCTTCCAATTAAAGGACCAGCATCAGCCTATTTAGATCACCTGTGGATTCCACATATCCTCTCTAATTAGAAGGACCATTACATGGCACGGCACATTCTAACAGGAGAGGATGGGTTTAAAGTCCCTACGCTGTGATAAATACCTCAATAAATCTGCTATAAAGTTAATAATTTTCAGGACTTGGACTTGTAAGTGGAAAGGAAAGGTATTCGTGATGTCTTGATGGCCAATCATGCTATCATCACAGCTTACCAAAAAAGGAAATTCTGGTATTTAGCAGACAAGACTTAGGAGTTAACAACTGTTACCATTAGCAGCTCACATCACTCATATTTGATGGCATCACTACCTATCAAAATAGGCAATTTGCGCAATTCTGCAATAAAATGACTCCTGAGCATAGAAAACACTTGATTTCACACTTCACAATACTGAAGATCATTTGATGATGGCATCAATATTAAGATAATTTTCAGGTATTAATAAAACATATGAAAATAATCCTAATCCTGACAGTATCTTTGGCGGTCATATTTGATGCCATCACTGCCATCAATAGGCCAAAGAAATAACGCAAACACAAGTATCATTACCAAGTCCATTCCCGGTCCTCCTCGTCTATACTAACAGTTCCTAGGTCATATACAATCTCAGCCACATCTGCATCCAGCGCCTCATCGCCTTCATCATCTGAATCTCTATCCTGCTCTTCAATCCATTGCCGTTGCGAAGTTTCTATTTGAGTCGTTGTTGGGGCTTGGACCACGAGCATCTCATCATCCACTTCCATCACATCTATTGCCTTCCCAGCTGGTCTAACGGCAACGCCTAAGGCAAGTGTCCCCGTAAAGCCCTCCATGCGAGCCAGAGCAGCAAACCGGTCATGGTGAGTGCTGTCGTATCGATGTCGTTGTTCGGCATATTCGGCGACTTGAACAGCCATAAGGAGGTCGTATGAAGCCTGCTCGGGTGACTTTCCAGCGGTGGCGCGCAACCGAGCTTCGGTCTCCATCAGAAACTGCCAGTCGTCATGCATCCAGGTCATATGCCGACGGATTTCGACATTGAGACGCTCAATCTCTTCACGAGCACGCAAGGTTTTAAAGTACCGGTGCATAAGCTCCCGGTAGACAGGTTTGGCCCATCGCTTCTCCTGAATGTTGCTCGTACTATTCGGCATCAGTATAATGCATATAATAAGTCCGAATGAGCTTACCGAGACCAGACTGATTCATTTTACTGAGTTCGAGAAGCCGTTGAACAAGCAATAGCTCGAGACGGTCAAGGGCCAGACCATATTGCATCCTCATTTCTTCTTGTTCCCCCTCCTGATAGCGTGGGTCGTCAGGTGTCCAACGCTGGGAAATCTCCAATTCCACCTCCAGTTCTTCGACAACCTTCAAGTCACGATCGAAACGATCCTCCGCATGCTGTGCCGCAACATCAGCCTTTGTCCGACCAGGCACATAGGTTGCATCGTCTGCATGGGCTCGCCGAGCGGCACTTCGACAGTCGCGGAGGTTTACACTGAAGTTTATGAGCCCAAGTTTGTCAAAGTGGAGAGAAGACCTACGTGGAGGCTTGAAGTCGTTTGAGAGCACGGATGTAACGAATTGAGCCTGTCTCCGTTGACGATGGCGAGTCCTTCAGCGCTACAAGACACTCTCTCTCCTCCTTCAATGCTTCGTGAAAGTCTTGAACGTCTTCGATCCCCTCCTCGAGCATCAACTGGAGAATCAGCCTCTCGTCGTCCAGGATTCTTAGCGCTTGTTTGTAGGTATCACAAATGAACTTGCCTACAACGATGATCAGTCATGTAGCAGGAGGAGAAAAGCCACAGGGTTTACTTAGGCTCGCAGTGGTGTCAAATGCATCGACATATTTGAAGTAAGTGGTTATTTCTTGTTGGCGATGGAAAGCGCTGGCGTTTCGGGCAGGAGCGGGCAAGCGCATTTGACCGCGAAAAAAACCGTTCGAGTGTCTCAAGGTCCTCAAGCCCCAAACCCTCTATGTACGAAGCCAGGTACTTCAATTGGCACAAGCGATTGTGTGCGTGGCCGTGGAATGAGCCGACCACACAACGCAGTCCCTTCTCCGCAGCCAGCTCGCCCAAGCTACTGTTTGCAATCGTCGCTTCGACGTTGCAAGCGACGTCGTATCCCAGCACATTGTTTTCTTCTTCGATATATTTGAGGATGATATTTACGACAGCGAGGGCATATTTTGATCTGGCATTTGTCAATGAATAGTGTGAGGGAGCAATAATCACACTCACAGCTCGCCACTACGGACCATATCCGCACCTACGATCACATAACCATGTCAACACAAGGCCAGGAAAAGCCCGGTCTCATCAAACATACCCCACATCTTCGACACGACGTCGTCTTTGATGTTTTTCCACCGGTCGGCACAGGGATTGCCATGAGTCTAGAGTGATTGAGCAAAGGATGACATGAGTGAATCTTGACTCACGTCTTTAGCCCCCGCCAAGGTATTGCCTGATTTTGTCTTCGCAAATTCGTCGACCTGGTCTCGTGGTATGAGATAGCCGTTGCTAGCATTGCGGGTATCGCATCGTTCCTTGGTCTGAAAGGACTCCCCATCGCTGCTCAGCTCCTTCCGCTCAACTCGCTTCAGCGAGTCGTTCCCATCCATCGCAAACATCATACCGAACTTGAGCTCGGGTTCGGCATTGAGCTTGTAGGTACACGGCGGGCAGACATTCTTGATGCGCCACGACCCATTGTTTCGCCCAAGAAGTGCTAGAACCTCTGACTCGGCTCGACGTCGGAGGTCAAGAAGAAGGTCGTATGCAATTGACATTTGTTGGCGAAGATAAGGGCGATGCGGAAGCTGACAAGGATTATTAGCAAACAAATCTACGCGCTAAAAGATACAAATGGACATACCCCATGCAAATCAGTGAGCGTCTTCACGAATGCTTGGATTGTATATTGGGGACACCGCGCGTGAGCAACACGATAAAATTCCAGCATCTTGAAGGATATGACAACGGTCGGAACCTATGGCGCACATGGGAAGAGGCCTTGCGCAATGAACGCAGGCGCTATCCCACCGGCGGTTGGGTCCAGCCAAACCTCTTCATTATGTCGGGTTTCTGAGGATCTCTGTCAGCAAGCAGTACGAGTAGAGGTCGGAAGACAAACCAAACATATTGATAATTGTTATTGGATACATGTCCGCATCCTCTTGATTCGGAGAAGGTGTCGCCGACTGATCTCCAGCACGGAAGCGGTAATAAGCCTTGAGCATTGCAGGGCCTTGTATTGCAAAAGCCTCCACGCGACGCTGTGTAGATTCGCGGCGTGTCCTCCAGTCGCGACGCCGTACACTATGAAGCTGCTTAGTCTGAAAACTGAATGCGTGAGGAGTTGCTCACTTTCGCTGCTTCTCAGTTTTCAACAGCCCTTCTATACCCTCCAAGTCCCCTCCAAAATGGCTCAGTTCAGCTTGGTGGGTCCCGTCAAGCACGCTCCCAAGAGTGAAAATGTTTTCGCGTGCCAAAAGGTCGGTGGAGTCAAAGTTCTCGTCGTTGGCAATATTTTGTAGGGAGTGCAATGTATCGAGAGACTCTTGGTCCATGACTACGGTAAGCGTCAGCAGAACATGCGCAAGAAAAGCGGAACTACCACCTTCCAGATCTGCCTCTAACTCCTCAGCGAAGTCGATATGATACTGCTTGATTTCGCGGGCATTGAGTGCCTTTGTCTTCACTTTCGACGTGGAGAAGATGCCGAGGCTGGGTCTGGACGTCCCCAGCACCATAAGACGAGCAGAACGGCTCGCCTTATGCATGCTGAAGGCTGGAGGGGTGACGGGGCAGTGCTACGTGGCGTGACGTGTCGTGACGTGACACGCAGGCCGACGTTTCCTCCCAACACCAGAACTCATCCACCTCTCTGTCGCTGGTCAAGGTGTGTGGCCGATTTCCGACTTCTGTCCAATGCTAATTTGTCTCATCAGCATCAATCCCTCACACTCTATACACTACTCTGCAAGCAAGACTTTCGCGACAGCCCGATTTCTATGTTACCTATTCCTCCCATTCCCTCCTTATCCTCCCCTGTATCTCTCTCCCCCTCTATTTCCGTTATTTCACACGTTGCAATCTATCCTATCTTTTGCATAGACATATTAGAGCATGGAAAGCTCAACGGACACTTTATTGTAGATACAGTACTTCTGTAGAATACTGAGCGTGGAATGCTCACCCTTGTATATCTCATTCTGTACTTACTATAACACTACTCATTATCCGGAAGCCTGTGGCCTGGGCCACAGGTCTTTGTTATGTGCCGACGGCAGCTTGACCCTAACCCTAAATTATGCTGGCCAGCCAGGAATAAATATCGGACCCTTTGCAGCCGGAATGCCTGAACCATCCTGATGGTGCTGAGACTCAAAATTTACATCGTCTGGTTCAGGATAGCAGCCCGAATATAATGCTGGAGCAAACGAGCAAGGACGCGATGGTTTGACTGCATACCAGTCGCTCGCAGCAAACCACTCTTGGTCACAGACCAATCATTCGTGTCTCTTCTCACTTACTTCATACACTCTTATCTCAATCTTGCCCCAATGGGCCGACATCGCAAACACCATACCCCCGAAGACCAAGCCAAGGCTCGCCAGCTTGCCCGTTAGAAATATGAACATAGTCAACGGTATTCAAAGCGATGTCTCATTTTTCTTGGCTTGAACTCTACGACTAGTGGCCAAGCTGTTCGTAGCAGCAGCCGGAAGCTCCGAAATAGTCGAAAAACGGCTAAATCTCGTATCCCACAGCTATCTCTTCCCGACCTCGTTGAGGACTGGGGATGCGCAACTCTACATACGGAGTGTTACGTTTTTCTGGATGCACAAGAGGATAATTTCGACCAGACCCCCTTCATCCACTGGCTGCAAGCACCTCCATTTGACCTGGCTGTCATCTCCGCTGTGGATAGCGCGCCAGAAGAGTGCGACATCCAATATCTGTGCTGTGCTTTGGATGGACTTCTCAAACGACGCGAGTCAGAATTCGAGGCTCACTTGCGGGAGACATTGGGGTCAGTGAAGCGTCGTGCCGCAATGGATCAACTGCGTATTATGGTCCAGAAGATGCTACTAAACGAGTGGGCGCAGATACTCAATCACGAGCTGCTATACCCAGTGGGGACTCGTGAACACTATCTCTATGAACGGCACATTATTTTCCTTGCGCGCAAGATATATCGCATGTACTATTTACGATTCACATGAATCCTCGATAAGATTGACGTTGACTCCCCAAACCGCGAATATCGGCTCGAGTGACTGTGACGTGATGTGACACACGTGTCGACTCGCTGCTTGAAACCGCCTTCAAGTCAACAGCATAAACAGCCTCAGGCCTCTTGCAGCCTCCCGTTACTTCTGGCGCACGGGCTTCGTTTGCGCTCGTGGTCATCTGTGTGTGTGTTTCTCGAGCATGCTCATCTTGCCAGCTCACACTTTGCAAATTGCCAGCGAAATCATGCCCGACCCCAATGCCGACTTCTGCAGCCCCGCATTCTTCCCTAGCCCAAACAACGTCTCGCTGAAAGCTCATGACGACTCGGAAAAGATGCTCTACTGGCTTGTGCCTAATGTCGGAGCGTTCACACTCTTGTAGGCGGCAACTGTTTTTCTTTCAAAAAGACTTGATCCTCACCTTCCTTCAGAAGCGCTGCCTTGAGCGCTCCCGGTGCCACACGCGATCGTATCAGTGGTCACCTCACATGGACTGGCTTCAAGTCCAATTGGAATCTTCTATGTGCTCTTGATCACGACGATCTTGAGACTGGCTTCCATGTCGAGCTCCCTCCCATTCCTGTTGGTGCGACTCGTCCTTCGGTGTCAGGTGTTACAACGGCCAAGAAATCCCTGCCTACTCAAAACATATCTGTCAAGACTGCCTCGCGACGAATCTATGCCTGGCGCACGCTATCTTTTGCGTGCATCACATGTGTCTAGCCAAGTCACCATAACTCTTCCATCCTCGACTGTGCGGTTAGACCAGGAGTTAGCTCCGCACCGTTGCTGACTCCCCAGCAACAATGGTCTGCTGAACGAGTCAATCTCAACGGCAGGAACGGGCGATCGACAGCATGAGCGGGTGGCTGGTTGGTTATCGCCGAGTGACAAAACGGAGACAAGCAAAACGGATACGGAGGCAACAGAGTCAAGTCTTTCATCGAGCTCCCGTTCGGTTACACCCTTCCCCGAATGACGCGAGACGATATATGCCATGAACTCTGCAACAGGCCACATTTATCGCGACCAGTATGTACTCTGCTCATTGTTTCAATCTACTTAACCCATTGCTCAGTCTTGCGGCTCTCGATGAGCTCCGCGAGGGAAAAGTCGAACTCCACACCCGCAAGACCCTGCAAGATCGGATGCGCCGTTATGGCGATACTCTGCATTAGTTTACCGTTAGTATATCACATCGTTTAGCTAAGACAGCCAATCTTTACCGCTTTCATTCAATCCATTCCAGCTGTCTTCACATCCCTCGTCGCTTCACAATCGTCTCTTCACAATAATGACGGCGATCTACACTGGCCTCAGGGTCTTCCTTACGTTGGTGGGTCCTTCACACTAAACTCTCAACAGCCACTCATCTCTCTCTAGCCTGCATGTCGTCTTCTCCCATTCGAGGCAACACTCCCGTCCCATCAAGCCGAGCTGACGAAGAGCCTGTCGATGATGACGGCGACCAAGCTTGGGTTGACGAGTCCCCGGTTGCCCAAGCCACTAGCACTCATGCTAGTCGCCATCCTTTCCGTCCTCTGATCACCCCTCGCCAACGTGTGCGCGTCAAGCAGGGCGCTAACTTTCGCGCAAATGCACGCGCTCGCAAGGCTGTCCGGGAGAATCGTGGCCTGCAACTTACTGATGCTATTGCGGAGCTCTTGAAGCCGTTGCGCGAGGCGGTTCCAAAGCTCGCTGCGAAGTATGGGGTGTCTGAGAAGGAGGTCATTCGGGCGGATTACAAACTCGTCTCAGCGACTACACAAGAAGACGCGGAACGTCAGCCGCTATAACGCGAAGATAAAGTTCATTATGAACTCTCTGAACGCCGGTCCGTATTGATTACATGCTCTACTAGCTAACTGACGTCTGCCCTCGTAGACCTTCAAATTGGAGACAAATACAAGTTAAAAGAGGTTCAGCAAATGGTCGCAAAGGACCCGAGCCTCCTCGAAGATGTCACGGACGATCAGGTGGAGGAGATGGTGTCAGCGATAGAGGCGAAGAGGGCCCTCAAGCAGTCGGGTGTTCGCAAAGACAACAAATCGGCGACGCTGGACAGCGTTAATACAATCAAGGGCATATCAACAGAGGTATAGTCTTATTCGTCGCCTTAATATCATCTCACAAGATCCAGATGGTTGACCTGGAGAGGCGATGTGGTGTTCTGGGCTTCGCGGTCTTCTGCCGAGGCCATCTCAATGACACCATGCTACCCGTTATCGTGGAGTCGGGTGGTGCTTCACGCTTCTTCGTGGATATCTTCAAGAAGGACCCAACACAAATCCCAGTCCTATTGGAGCTGTGGGCCATTGCGCGTACAAAAGGTTGGTCTCATTTATTCCGTTTTGTTGCCGCACATGACGTGTATACTCTAGGAACACTTGGCGCACCGAGTGTACCTGACATGCGGGTCAAGGCTGCTGGACTCATACAGAGCGGGCTGGGTATGTGCTGCAATCTCTTTTAGGCATTGTTAACGCCTACAACAGAAGAAATTCTTGGCAAATCTATTCGAATGAACTTCGAGAGCTTCAGGGAGAAGATCGTGGTGGCTCACAGCATCACTCTTACTTGGCCCGACAACATCCCGTTCAAGCGGTTGTCGCTGCAGAATAACTCCGACACGCGCACAATATACCGTGCGCTGCAGGACAAGTCGTGTGGCGTGGAAGCGATTGGATGACGCTGGTGTCGAGCAGGAGGTTAAGCGGCTGAAGAAACTAGAGCAACGTGGGGAAATCCCTGGCGAGAAGAAGCGCAAGATCAGAACTGATAAGGGAACGACGCGTGGGGCGAACAAGCGCAAACGTGTTGAGACTGACAACGAAGATTCCGAGACCGACAATGACGACAATGATTCCACTACTGCGATCAATCGCAAGCGCCAGATGCTTACGGCCCTCGAACGAGCAACGGCTGCCCGAAGGGCTGCTAAGGCAACTCAGAAGCCGCGTAAGAAGCGGGGTGATAATGCTAAGGCTGGTGGAGGGTCGAAGAGGAAACGGGATAATAGTGATGATGTGGGACCGGCAAAGAAGAAGAGTAGGAAGGCAGCTAAGAACGTGGAGAAGGAAAATATAGGGCCATTGGATGATGGAGGAAGGGCGCTGAAACGGCTCAAGCGGCAAATACAGGGAGGCCGCAATGCGGAACCAAGCCAACCCAAGCCACGCCCCAAGCCACGCCCTGTGTTCGGAAAGGCAAGGGTTAATGATGCATCTAGTGCACGTGCATTTGCCAAAGGTAAGAAGGGAAAAGGTCCCCCCGGTGTTCGTGAACCCTGATCTAGCTATAATCCGAGTCCTTTGCTATTACTCCAAGTCTTTAGATACTTTACTATTTACTAATGTTTTTTGATGGACTCTGATCGAATAAATGTGCTGTTTTTTGGCTACTGCTTTGAGAAATGCTTTCTTGACATTATTTTCTTACCGTTGATGACATTGATGGTAATGATGGCATCACCATGCCGAGCAAAGATAGTGCTATGTTGTCTTTAGATAGCCTACCGATTTTTTTTTTGAGAATTATATCAAATTGATGCCATCATCAAATGATCTTCAGTATTGTGAAGTGTGAAATCAAGTGTTTTCTATGCTCAGGAGTCATTTTATTGCAGAATTGCGCAAATTGCCTATTTTGATAGGTAGTGATGCCATCAAATATGAGTGATGTGAGCTGCTAATGGTAACAGTTGTTAACTCCTAAGTCTTGTCTGCTAAATACCAGAATTTCCTTTTTTGGTAAGCTGTGATGATAGCATGATTGGCCATCAAGACATCACGAATACCTTTCCTTTCCACTTACAAGTCCAAGTCCTGAAAATTATTAACTTTATAGCAGATTTATTGAGGTATTTATCACAGCGTAGGGACTTTAAACCCATCCTCTCCTGTTAGAATGTGCCGTGCCATGTAATGGTCCTTCTAATTAGAGAGGATATGTGGAATCCACAGGTGATTTAGATAATGAAGGCCAGCCAGAAACTCTTTTAGAAAATCCAGGCATAAGACGTTTTATATGGGAACATGCCAATGATGTACACTGTATTATACATAAAGTTAAATTAGCAGGAGGCACCTTTTCAGGTACCAAAGTTCAGATCTGTAGACAAGAGGTTCTGATTGTAGGGCAACTTTGTTCATCAGAAGGACGGATTCCAGATACCAAAAAGGTTTCTGTTATAATAGACTGGCCTAACCTGACATCACCTATAGAAGTAAGACATTTTTTGGGACTATGTGGCACAGTACATATCTGGATCCCTTATTATTCAACAATTATATGACCTTTGACCGAGCTTTATTGGCAAAATATGGAATTTATTTGGGACGAGTAGTGTAAGTCAGCATTTGAACAGATTAAGCAGCTTGTAGCTCAAGCCCCAGCCCTTACTCCAATAGACTACAAATCAGGAAGACAGGTTATCTTATCAGTAGACTCCAGCAAATATGGGACAGGGATGGTATTGGCACAGATAGATGAACAAGGAAGACATAGGCCAGCTCGATATGGATCATTACTACTGAGCGAATGGGAGTCAAGATATTCACAGTCTAAACTAGAGCAATTTGGTGTAAGGGCAACCCTGGAGACTCCAACGAAAGCCTAGCAGGGGAGGAGCGTGAATAAGAGCTACGGAAATACACGGAGGGACCAACCAGGGGAGGATCAAAAGAGAAGAAACTCTAAGGGTCCGCCTGCTATGGCACCAACTATGTACTGGTCATCCGTAACTGTTGATGTAGAGCGCGAAAGGCCTGAGCAGCATCGCAGGCTCTGTCCCAAGGTGACCGTTGGGAGGGTCTTGACAGATCGGTGATTGTGCAGGCGAAGGAGGCTGAGGGCGAGGGTTGGGGTAGGTCGGAGCGTCCGAGGGGGCAACGGTCGGATGCGCCTCGGATGCGTTCGGAGGGTCCGAAGGAGGCCGAAGTGGGGGTTCCCCTGACATCACCCCCCCCCTTTGAATGCGGCATCCCGACGCATAGTTCGAAAGGGCAAGGAGTCGAAGGTCGCTGAGGCAATGTGCCGTGGTTTACCCGGGTACCTCCGATAGAAGTCTGCAATCTTGTCTGGCACAAAGACACGGTCGAACCGAACCCACGAGTCGTGTGAAGCATCGTAGCCTTTCCACCTGACGAAATAGTTAGGACGCTTATACCTTATCCTGGCATCCAAGATTTCCTCGACTTCCCATTCAGGGACTCCGTCCTCTAGTTCGGGGGGGCGGTTCGTCGTAGCCGGGTCGTCCATCGAAGGGGGTCGTCCTGAGCGGGCTCGAGCTTAACAACGGGGAAGACGGGGTGGAGCTTGGAGTAACGCAGGGGGAGGTCGAGCTTGTAGGCACCTTTGCTAACCTCTGCGAGCACCTTGAATGGTCCGAGGCGCTTATGGGAGAACTTCTCGGAGGGCCGAGTCGTTCTAATGTCAGAAGCGTCCAACCAAACCTTATCACCAACTTGAATATTCGCAGCGTCCGAACGCTTCTGATCGTAGTACCGTTTATACTCGTCTTTGGCTTTAACGAGCGTGGCCTTTGCCTCGGAGACGCCGTTAGCTATCCGATCGCGAAACTCGTTCACCGACTCCAACTCTGAGTGGGTGCCTGGCTCAAAACCCATTTGGGGGAGCCGACCAGTGTCCGTCATAAAGGGTACCTGTTGAGTAGAGGCGTGAACGTGGTTGTTATAGGCGAACTCAGCGGCAGGGATAAGCTCGTCCCAGTCGTCTTGTTGGTAATTGGTGAAGATCCGGATGTACTGCTCGAGCTCTTGGTTAACGTGTTCGGTTTGTCCGTTGGTTTGCGGGTGGTAAGCCGTAGAGGTAGCCGGGTTTGGTTTGACGCCAATTAAGCGCCAGAGTTCATGCGTGAAGTCAGCAATGAACTGCGAGCCACGGTCCGAAATGTACTTCTCAGGGGTTCCGTAGTGCCTCCAGACATTCCGATAGTACAACCGGGCGGCTCCAACTGCGTCTATTGTCGTATGGCACTCAGTGAAGTGAGCGCATTTGCCAAGAGCGTCGACGACTACCCACCTGTTAATCCCAGATATCCTCACATATTAGAAGGCTCAACCCATCTGGTCGAGCCTTCTAACATGAAGAGAAGAGCATCTGGGCCTATGCTGTGATATTTACTCAGATAATTCTCCAATAATTCTGAGACTTGGAGTATTTTTTTGTGTATACAAGAGGTGTGGTGACGAATCAACATAATCTGATGTGATCAATGCTGTTTCCATATATGGTAACTTTTCCTGAAGGATACAACTCAATATATAAGCTCAGGTATGAATAATTATAAATAATTTTGATGTGGTAAGACTCGGAAAACAAGATATGACACTGGTATGTGATGTCACAAAGAAGCTATTATCCAAATAAATCTCTAATGTTATGAATCATAATGAATAATCAAGTCACTAGAGACTTAGGTTAGACTCACCGTCTGGGGTCACACTGTCTGGGGCCACACTGTCTGGGGTCACACTGTTGCATGCATGTCACGATGTGTAACAAATTTCCCAAAAAGGAAATTTTCGCCATTGGACTGTACAATCATTAGAGAATGTTACACATCATCACAAAATCAAAGTTGTGTGAATGTTATTAGTATAGCTATATCATCTTCTGATGGTTCATCACCTACATTGATGCTGTAATATCTCCACCAATCCTATCTTAAGTCAGATGATTTTTGTACTGGTAGGTAGGTAATAACCTAATGTTGATATGGTTTGTTGTGATCATAGTCTTATATCTTTAGATTATGATATTATACCACTCTTCTCTAGTTTCTATATTTCAAATTTGATCAGAGCTAATGATCACTTGATATCTCACTGGAAACTTTGTGGATAAGCATGATTCAAGTTGCAACCTGGTCTAATATATGTCGCCATTGACATGACTGCTCCCTATAGCTTTAAGTATCAGGTCTATCTTTATATATATAACATATATCCTATACCACAAATTTCCCAATAACTCAGTCAGAACTAAGGGGTCTCAAGTGGAATCAGGGTAGGAAGCATACAGAGGGGCCTTATAAGATTAGATTTCTCATACTACCATATATGCATGGAAGATCCTGTTATTCTCTATTATAATGATAAATAGGACTGCACATCATATTGGCAATACAGCTATAATCTGGTGGTTGATTATGGATCAAATATGTCAAACTTGGCAAATGAGGTGTATACGCCTACCAGCATACTTGGATTGATTTCTGTATATTCTTGGAGGATGAATTGGGGTGAACATTCCAAGACATGTGCATGCAGTACTGGTTTACATGAATAGTGAGGTCTATAGACTGAGTGTGAAACGCTTGTAATGGTGAACACACACAGACACTAAAAGAGAAACACAAAACCACACAAAACCCAACTCCAACACAAACACGAACAAACAAACACACACAACACAACACACAACCTATTCGGGACCTAAACCACCTATGCCGAGCTTCGGATCAGTCGGATCAATCGGATCACGTCGGAGTTTGATTTGGGGTAGTTTGGTTTTTCACAAGCGCGCAAGTTCGGGGGCTCCTACTAAAGTATATAGCAGTTGCAATTCAGACAACAATTTCGAGTCGATTATGTAATTGGGCGCAATGCAGGCGATTAGGTAATCTTGAACTTTGGGGCACGGGATCGAACACGGTCACAAGACTTGAAGCGGAACGGAGGAGACGACGGCGGAACAATACAACGGCGGAGACGGACTTAACGGACCAGACGGCGATAACAGAGACGATCGTAGACAGCGGCGATAACGGAGACAACGTAACGGAACCAAAACACAACCCCGCGAGGGCCCGGGGCAAGCCAAACTTCACTACTGTACTACTACAATGCATGCCCAATTTATATCTCTTAGGTGCCCAGCATTTGTAAGCTCCAGACCATCGGGGGTGGCTCCGACAATCGGGCACCTCCTGAATTTATCCCCTTGATCCTCCTTGGTACGCTCCCCGAGACGCGACCCCTTGATCGGCCCCCGCGTTCGGCCAGCGCAGCCTCTTCTCTATTTTACCCCAGAATGGAGCCCCTTGATGCGTCTCCTTGACGCGCCAACGCTCCATTCCTACCTCCTTGACACACTGCTCTCCATTCCAGGGGCTTAATGCTCCCCTTGAAGCACCAAATTCGTCCCAAGGGGACCTCCTTGAAGCGCTGAGTTGAGGCGGAAGCACCGCCGGTCCGGCCCCTTGATCGGCCCCCGTCTTCGGCCTACGGCGTAGCCCCGCGATTCGGTCATGTGACCGCCGATCCGGCCTGCCCGGTCCCACTCTCCTGCTCCGCGACGCGTGTCTAACGTGTTGTGGGCTGCAATGTTGTGCCTATGCCACATATATGGCGCCCACACCACATCTATATCGTTCCCATGGCTTTGTTCATGCTGCGGGACACGTTCTTGACGTCCGGCGGCTGTCGGTGAAGGCTTCACCGCCTCCAGATTATCGATCTCCGGTGCCCGATCGTGATGCCGATCCCGGAGTCGGCACTATCTTCCCCCGCATTTGAGCGCTCCTCTGCGCCTGCACCACTGCTGCCTCCCGCTAGCTGCCTGGTGGCCAGCCCTTCGTCACACCGGGTCACGCGCTTCCTCGGCGTCGCTGTTGCGCTTCGCGTGCGCTCGTTGACGCATTGCACACCGGTTGGGGACGTTCTTTGATCCTCTTGCTGCAGCTCTAGCACTCTGGCAACCACCGGCAAGGCTCCACCGCCTCCGGTTCTGATGTCCGCATCGGCGCGACTCGGTCCGGGTCGCCGAGTGTTCAGGCGTTCGAATCCGCCTCAGCCCACAGCTGGGCTTTTGAAAATTGCCCTGTGGGGCGCTTGTGTGTGTTTCCCACGGTCCGCGCATCCAGCGCTCGTCAAGTGTTGGACCTTGAGGTGGGTGTATGAGGATATTTGGATGTCTACTACAACCCTGAACCATAATCAGTCATGGTTCTGCCATGTGTCACTAAAGGTAGCTGAAGAGAGGGTAGGCACCCATAGAGCAAAAGAGAGTGCCTTCGCTATTACAACTGGTCAGAAAATAATTTCATAATTTCAAGTATGATCCAAGACTTGAATGTAGGATGGTATAGACTTTCAAATAAGCCTGTCTAGCACTTGAATCAACCTCATAGCTATGCTGGATCTCTCACAGTACCATTATCAGTGTTATCTATCCCAATAATGATGAGCTCACCATAGCATGACCTGTGCAAGTCTGGGGAATCTAGGTATATAAATTGGTAGGGGCATTGTTCACCTCCTAGAAACTGATGCCCTCACTCCTCTAGCATATCTCTATCCTGGGTTATATAGCACCTAAGGTCTTTAGGGATTGACTAGCTCTAACACTTGCTCTATAGTAGGAAATGAGTGGAGGTGTGCTAGACTATGCCATGATATCATCTCAACTTAGATCATGAGATTCCATGCATGTAGTCCCAGGATATCAGCAAAATACTGCTCAATTTAGTATTCAGGCATGCTTGACAGTGAATAGATGAAGGCAATGGTGACAAAAAATATCACTGATAGGTCTCAGGGATAGTAGGATGGTATACCTTTCAAATGAACTCCCTTCCAACTTTATCTACTAAGGATAGGTGGAGATCTGTGCTCATCTCTCAAAGGTGATGGAGATCAGAGGCCACTGATGAGTGAATGCATTGCATCCTGAGTGCCCTATTCACTAGGAGATAAGAGGATACATACCAGAGCCTCATGTTAGAGCAGCCGAAGTCACAACTTAGGCACTTTACATTTTTAAGTACTAGATATTCTCTTTTTAATGACTGAATGGTCAATATGATAATTATATTAGATGATAATAATCAAAATATGTTATCAATCAATAGGACCTTTGAGACCCTTCCTGTACGTTCATGCTGGTAGCTCAAGCAGCTATGGAGATAGAGGCTCATAAGTTAGATATAAGCTAGTGATGGGTCAGTGCTAACACATTTATTGAGCTGTCACTGTAGGTCACTTAATGAAAGTTGTTTGTATATTCAAAATACACAACTTTGATTTTGTGACGATGGGTGACATTCTCTGATAATTGTACAGTCAAACAGGCGGAAATTTCCCTTTTGGGAGATATGTCACACCTGTGACCTTATATAATATTGTGTAACAGCATGTCTGGAGCTGGGACCAATGTTTGATCATCAATATGTATAGTATCACATCAATGAGTATAACAAACCCTTTGATGTCACATATCAGTGTCACATCTTGTTTTCCGAGTCTTACCACATCAAAATTGTTTAAAATTATTCATATCTGATCTTAGATATTGACTTGTATCCGTTGGGAAAAGTTACCATATATGGAAACAGCATCGATGACATCAGATTATGTTGATTCATCACCACACCTGTTGTATACATAAAAAAATATTCTAATTATAAGTCTCAGAATTATTGGGGAATTATCTGAGCAAATATCATAGCATAGGCCCAGACACTCTTCTCTTCATGTTAGAAGGCTCGACCAGATGGGTTGAGCCTTCTAATATGTGAGGATATCTGGGATTAACAGGTGCGACTACCATGACCGCGTCGTACCCATGAGCCTCGGGGAGCTCGACGATGAAGTCCACCATGACGGTATGCTAGTGCTGGCCAAATATGATTATATTATTTTATGGGCATAATATATTATAGTCATATCATATTCAGAGCTCCAACACAATAATATATTTGTAGTATAGTATAATCATATTCAGCGCCAAAATATGAATATGTTACGAATATGCCAGCATTCGGGGGGGACTTCGGTCAGGTGTAGCTCTCCGTGCGGGAGCTTCGGAGGGCCTTCGTGCAGCAGCACAAGTCGCAGGTCGCAATGTAGCATCCGATATAGCAGGACATCTGTGGCCACCAGTAGTTGCGCTCTAGGGTTTTGAACCGCTGTCAGGGGAACCTCCCTTTCGGCCCGGAGACGCGCCCGATTCCGGTCCGGCCCTCCATCTCGCCCGCACAATCACTGATCCGTCAACGCCCTCCCAACGGTCGCCCTGGGACCTCGCCTGCAACGCCGCCCAAGCCTTCTGTGCCCGACAGCGGCAGCTACGGACAGGCAGTATATAGTCAGCTACCTAGCAGGCGGACCCTTAGAGTTTCTTCTCTTTGGATCCTCCCCTGCTAGGTCAGCTTCATTTGTATTCGCTTACCAATGTTCACGCTTTGGATCCTCCCCTGCTAGGACCTTGATCTCAGGCCTCCGGGGTTGCCCTTACAACCGCCCGGAACAGCTGGGGGAGCCAAATCAGCTTCTGTCTCCACTTCCGAAGCATAAACAAGTGGCAAAGGAAGGCTGCTGTGACTGTCAACAACAGCACGGTGCCAAACCCTCGACATCTAGCAGCAAACACAGACGCAAAAAAAATGGGCACCATCTGAGCCATTGCCGGACACTGCAGACAAGCCTGAGACGTCAGCCACTCCAATGTACTATTCCCCCTACCCTATGTACCCCTACCCTCCTGCATAATACCCTCAACCAGCACCCTTCCCACCAGTAGCATTTTATACTTACCCACCACCAATGTTCATGCCACCTAACTTTTGACAATTAAATGTATCTCCAGATAGTACATAATATACTATTTATATATATATATAACTATCTTGTGGCAGCAATGGCACGTCAATCCCGACGCGGGGCCAAGTCAGGTTTTACAATTACCTGTTTGAGCCATGGGAGTTGCAGGTAGCAGAATTTTGCGCAACTCCCAAAAGGGTAATTTCTGATAGTTCCGGGTGCCTCCGGCGCCAAGATTTGCCTAATTAGGAAATAATTGAATTGAAATTTTTTGCAATGAGTGTCACACTAAAAAATAGCATTTGAATTGAGTTAAATACTACAGTAGCACATTCATATTCTTGATGATATTTTGAAAATACTTATACTGATTGTTGGACAACACTGAGGACACCAAGGATGGTACTGACATATAGAGTCATAACAAAAGCAGAGCCACTACCTGTTTTTGTCACATCATGCTGCAGCCTGCATCTTGGATTCCGAGTAACAGAAAGGTACAATTTAGCCAAGGGCCAAATTTACTGTGACCTCCTGCCTTATATGGCAGTTTTACTAGTAGTCCAAACGCAAGACCGTACGTCATCATGCTGTCTGCTCAACCTTCTCATTCGTTGCTAGCGCACCAGCTACCCGATTTTGAGGATAGCTATGCACACAGCACCTTCAAGTTCCGGCCAAGGGGGGGCCCAACATTCAAATTATGTACATAGGGCCGAATGTTTTTTTTCTGGGCCTTCAGACCCCCCTCCCCCCCCTCCTGCCTTATATAGTAATGATCTCCCACGAAAACGTGACTGATACGATCAAAATCGCATCAAAATGATCGATAGAGGTCTTGAAAATGGAAAATGTGATTAAATTAAATTGTAACTAGGCTATTATAATGTTCCTATGCCTTTAAATGAACTTTCATATAAAGTTGTATTGCTTCTTGCATCATGATGATATGTTGATGCTATCAAAGACTGTGACAAGTTTAGTCACTTCACCAAAAAAACTGGGTTTCACTGCATTCAAAGGTATAAAATGGCATTTAACATGGAAGATCTACATATGAAAGGCCTCCTAAGTACCTCTTGAAGCATCCCTACACCAAACACAAAAGTTTTTTTTCTAGGCTCTGGACCCCCCCCCTTGCCCCATAGCCGTGATAGGCATCTTGCGCCCCCCTTGGTTCCGGCAGTGGAGCCGACCCCCCATCGCAAGGGACGAGCCAATCCCGCGTTAGTTTCCTGCTGGGATTAATCTTGCACTACTGACGGTGGACGCATCTAATAGCTTTCACCTGTTGCGCCCACTGACAACGCGCTCGACGACGTCCATATGAGGAAAAACGAGAATCCGAAGCAGGAGGAAGAGGAGGAGGAGGAGGCAGTCGCACCAGCCGCAAAAAGAAAGAGGGAAGCAACAGAGGCGAAGACGACGCTCGCCCCTGCGCCGGCCCTACCTGCTACAGTGCGTCACCGAGTCTGCTTCAGCGTGATGTATGAACCAGACTTCTAGGTGCCTGCTCTCGGTGCGAGTGCCGCTACTTACCAGCAATGGCGCTGCCAGCTCGACTTGGCCATCGCTCACGCCCGAACGCGAGGAACTGACTGCCCGGACCACCTTGAACAATATCCAAGCACAATACTACGCACGCGCCGCCCGCCTCGCAGAGCTCCAATGTCTTCGGGAGCACGCCGAGCTCAAGGCGGCCGGGCTTATCCCTCAAGACTCTCAACTGGCACCCTTCGATATTCCTCCGAGTCGACGCGCGCGACGTGGCTAGTAGACTCCATATGGACACCTCAAATGTGTATTTCTTGATGCCTTGATGCTGCTTGTTGTTGTATGTCTATAATGCACTCGCTTTAATGGTACATATGCGGCTCGCCAATAAGCTATGCCCGCGCAAGTCCCTCGCTGCTCGGAAATCTCTGTGCTTCATGTCACCCATCGGAAATGGCGACCTTCCCGCCGGCCTGCATCCTTCCATTCTCTTTATTTCCCTCATCCCGCTCATCTCCATCTAGCTTCCGTTTCTTTCCCGCAGGCACCGCCGCGACCGGCACACCGCCTCGCCATACCATCGACCCACATCCCCTGCAACTCCTGGTACAGCGGATCGTCAAAGCCAACACATTGCAGCCCGAACCACTCGATCGACGCCTTCCCGCTGGAGAACCGCTCCCGAATGCGGCCGTCCCGCGAGCGCCTTGTTGCCGCTCAGGCCCAGCGAGCTCAGCAAGGCCTTTCTCGTCTAGCACAAATGCTCGTCAGTACGGAGGCTTTGGTGATGAGCAGAAGAAGCGCACCGTATCCGTCAAATTCGTCGTCGGCCCCGAAATGTGGCTGAGGCTGAGCACATTGTAGACTCCCACATAGTATATCAGCGACCCGGCATGCACAAACAGCTCGTGCTCCCGACCAACCAAGCTGCTCAACGAGTCGTTGATCTCCCATCTCCCACCCCCATCTTCGTCCGCCACAAAGCGGTGCGTGCCCGAGAAAGCGAGCCCGTGCAGTCGCTCAGGGCCGCACCAGACCATGCGATGTGTCAGGTACAGAAAGGGCCGTGCGCGCCGCCAGTCCTTGACGTTGAGCAACCGATGGCCAGTGGACATTGCTTGGATCGGAGCCAGCGTGACGAAGCCCGGACGGCTGGAAGGACGAGGGAGGGCGTTCATGAATTCGAGGCGGAGCATCCTCTCTTCGTCCGTTGTCTGTGGAACAGGGATAAGTGCGTTAAAGTAGAAAACCAAAAGTACCGGATCACGCGCGCCATTCTGCGCAAGGGTCCGGAAGCGGTCCCGTTCCACGATCGCTTCGGCTAACTGCTTGGTGAGAAGTTTGTTCTGGCGCTGAACACCTAGTGCCGTGTCCTCAAGAACGATGTGGTTCTTTGCTAGGTTAGACAGCATGGCATTTGCTTCCGAGTATTGCTAAGACCAATGTAAGCACATTTAAGTGGTGCTCGCGAAGCAAAGTACCTTGGTCATGGTCTCCAGATCGCTTTCCTGAGCGGAACTGAATAAATAATGATCCAACTTCGACAACACATACCGTCTTCTTCAACTTCAAATCCTCTTCGATCTTCCCGCGTGCGGTTCTAATCAGCTCCGCGGTTCGCTCGTTACCTTCAGCAATGATGAAACGATGTGTAGAGGATGGTACCCACGTCGTCGCGTTCCTTACTGACAACATACAACTCCCCCCTCAGGTACTCCGATTCTTTCTTCATTTCCTGGACCCATGTTATCAGACACGACTGACAGGCAGGTCAGCTTTTTGCAACGCACCTCGCGGACCTCCGCTGCTACACGCATGATGCTGTCCTTCAAATTCTTGTTCTTGGTTTGCAATTCTTGATTCTCATTCTGCAACGTGCTTGCGCGCTCGGCCAAAGCCCAATGCTGCATCTGGAGCTGTTCGAGACGTGCTTCGATGAGCTGGAGTGGCACCAGCTTATTAGCGTCCTGTACCCTCCTCGGTGAGTGGAGATGTCAGCAAGGAGCGATCGACAGACTCCTTCGTGTTCTGTTGTCCGTTGAGTCTTTTTCAGTTCCTACACAATGTAGAGTTAGCGTAAGTGGCCAAGATCAGTATAATAAGGACGCACAATGATTTCCATATTAACCTGCTCTAGCTTATCTTTCGTCTCTTTCATCTCCGTCGTCTGGCGCGCAAAGTGCTGTCTTGTCTGAGTTCTCGTTAGCACAGTTCACAAAGCTTAAATAAACGAACGCGCCTGAATAAGTTCGTCGTTAAGCAAGGTCACTCGATGATCTTTCTGCTCTAGCTCCAGTCTGAGAGAGACGCGCATGGCTTCCGCCTCGGTACTTTCGCCAGCTAACTTCGCTTTCGATGCGGCCAGCTCCGCTTCAAGGGCATGGTGTTCTTTGAGGAGTGTGTAGAGCGCTTGACTGGTGGCTTCCGTGTCGTTCTGGCTCGCCGCTAGTGCCTACGCGAGAGGGTGTGAGTACAAGCTGAAGGACACGATCCGCAAATTGACTGACGCTCTGGAGCGCAGTATTCTCGCGTTGAAGAGCTCCCAGCTGGCGAAGAAGCGACTCGTCCTGAACACGGTTAGTCGGGACTCGGCGACGTCGGCACAGACAACGACAACACACCTCGTTTGAAGTCCGCGACCTTCCTTGGTCCAGACCTGACTGCCCAGCGCGACCATCCAGCGGCTCCCGCGCGTCGCTGCAGGCAGCCAGCTCCTGTAGCTCCAGCAGAGGATCGTCGCAGACGGGCTGACCGGGCGAAACGACACCCGCCACCTCGGGCGGCGCGCCATGCATGGCGGCGGGAATCAAGCGCGTCATCAGCGTGATCAGTGTGACATGGGGACATGCATGTGTTTCTTCTGGCAGCGAAAATTTTCCGATCAACCTGCCGTCTGCTGACGTGGCCACCGTGACGTTTTTGCATTTTCTTCCAATGCCACCACTCCCCGCAGTTCACCCCCGAGCTGCCCGCGCTTCTTCATGTCGAGCGCCGCGCCCGCAGCAGAATTATGCCCCACTGTTAACGACCGCCGACGGAAGCACACAGCCTCACGCAGAGGGCCGACGACTTACGGGGCGATCGTCCATTTCCGTTGTCTTCCGCCCATCCGCAGATTCCGTCTGCAAACTTCTGCGGCGGTACAGAGAACAACGTACAGAGTGTATCGACTGTCGGGACCAGCGCCATCGACTCAGAATGACACTGGGCCATGAATATTGACCGCAGTACTTATGTGCATATCGAGGTAAGCAACGATTCCATGGCAATGGGCTTCTTCTCCTGATATACTCACGCTTCTTTTGCAGGATCTTATAAAGCCCCGGGCGTTGGTCGATAGCAGCATTCCGCCCTCTTCTCCGCCTCAAGACCTGGTGTCTCTTTCCCACTTTCGTCACAGTATCCAGATTCTCGACTTGAAGTCCGTCCCTCCCCGCCATGCGATTCGCTGTCTTCACCAGTCTCTGTCTGTCACTTCTCGCTCTCGGAGGTGCGTTTCCGTCACTTACCCTGTCTTTCGACTAACTTGACCCAGCACCGGCGCCCACGAAGCGTCAGCTCGGCAACCTCGACTGCAACGTTGCGCGGCTTTCGATCATCAACGACGTTGCCTCTGCCCAAGCACTGATTGCGCAGGTCCAAGGCGCAAACTCCACGTGCGCCTCCTTCTCTTCTCCCCATAGCGAAACACTCATGCGGGACGCCAGCGCCACCGACCTGCCCACTTCTGCTGCGCTTGCCGTCGCACAAACCGGCCTCGTCACCGTTAACGCGGCCGTGCAGACGATCCTCGACGCCGTTCTGGAGAACAACAAGGCTCCACCGGCAGCGCGCGACCAGGTTGACCAGGGCTTGACTGCGGCGCTTCAGGGGCTGCAGAGCGCGGAGAAGACACTGAAAGAGTGAGTAAATCAACATATCGCCTCCTGTCCTGGGCGCGCTAATGGAAACGCAGTAAGAGCCTCAGCGTGACGCTGGCCAGTGTAACGCAGAAGATTATCAAGGCTGGAAAGGACGGAAACGACGTTGTAGCGAAATGCAAATAAGTCGCGGGTATGCCAGTGTAACATATAGAGTGGGAATGGAGCAGGCTGAGAAAAACCCTCTGAAACCGATACAGAGTCAATACATTTGTGAATCTTCCACGCCTTAAGTAAGTTTCAGCCCCAAAAGTGTATTACGCTTGGGTGCCAACCTAAAGCAAAGAAATCTATACATTCCTCCCCGACCTTATGCACCTATCAAGATTACAAAACATATCTGAACCACTTATTGTCAAACTCCGTGACATCCTTCTGCAACACCATTAGCCCTGCCCAAGCACCACCCAAACACGCACCATGCCCTCCTGTTCTGCGAGCCTTGCCCGCTCATCTTCTGACGGTAACTCACCCCCCGTCTTAAGCGCCACACGATCGCGCAGGCGATTGTCGTTCCACATATATGCTCCCAGCAACACATGGCACACTGTCTTCACAACATAGCCCGCCATCATCGCCTTCGTCGCTGTCGGGTACCCAGCAGACGCTTCAGACTGCAGCAGGACGTGGGGTCCGGCGATGTTCTAGAGGGACGCTTATCTATCGACGGATAAGTCTACCGGTCAGGGGAGACTTACTCCAATCTAGAGTCTTGTGAGTACCGGACAATGAACTACGAAGTTCAATAACTCACGCAATATCCCTTATGAACCCTTCAACAGTTGCAGAACGAGAGCGGCATCCATACTCACAATAAAGGTGACCACTGTCGTCACTTGGCGCTTCGTAAAGCCTCCGACATTCTACCGCCAGAGTCAGATCATGAACTTGAACGGCAAATAAAAGAGATTAAATACGCACGGCTGATACCATAACCAGCGAGAGCGAGAACCCGACCGACTGGAAGGACGTAAACCAAAACGCGACCAGGCGGCTGTTTCTCGATGATCAGCTCAGTCCGAGATGACTGGCGAAAAACATCAAGAAACGCACCCCCACTTTTGGTCATGCGGCGCATACGTCAGCGCCGCCGCTGCCACGATGCACGTCGCATTGCCCACAAACTGGATCGAGGGCGTCCAATATCAGCCGCAACGAAGGCCACAACCACGGAGGGTACTTTCCATCATAACCGCCCTGCTATTCTTGAACCTGCCCGCGAGATACCCGCTTGCGACGAGCGACCCGATCTGCATCAGGTTGCTCGGGATATCAAGCAGCGTCGTCTGGAAGCGCGTGAAGCCCATCCCGCTGATGATGATACTAGCAAACAAAGCAAGCGTGTTAGGAGCAGCGTGACCAAATGAAGGCTAGCAAACCTGGAGAAATTTGAAACGACTCCGTTGGGTATTTGAGCGGCGATGCTGGCCACGAAGAGCAGGTACGTTTTCGGATCGCAAAGTGCCTGCGCAAGCTGATACGACTTGAAGACCTTGTTCTTCGTCCCCGTCTACCGGCCACCTTGAACACTCATAGCCACTTTTATCGAGTTGCAACCCACCCGGTTGGCAGCAACGCGCCGAATCGCAATTGCCTTCTCGCGCTGATTGAGGAACCGCGCTGCGACGGGCGAATCTGGAAGGGTGATAAATAGAAACAGTCCCCAGAGGGTAGTCAGCGCGCCGAGTGCCTGGAAATGGCCATTAACTCTATTCAAATTTCAGCGTCGCAAATTTAGATGCGGCACACACAAGGAATATCAATGCCCAAGGCGGAACAGAGCTGTGGGTCGCGTGTCCGAGTCCGTATGCAAGAAAGTCGCCCACGATACTTGCGACGCCGTTGAAGCAGTACTAGTGCGTTTGGAAATGAAGAGTATGGAGACAAGAATAAGTGACGAACCCAAGTAAGATGCCGGACAGGCGTTTCCTCGAGCTTCCACCAGAGCGCTAGAATGAAGGTATCAGCGGAGCTCAGCAACTTGCAGGTGAACAACGAACGCGTCATTAATCCAAGTCCAGGACTGTGTACCCATTGTCAGCCAATGACGAATCGCTCAAGTCGCAGAACGCACGTAACGCACGCCTCCAGCACTCCCAGAACGAATCGGTTTGCCATAGTGCCAGCGAAAGAGCGACTGGCGGCCGTTGTCCTGTGGACCTGAGTCAACACTTCCAACTTGACAGACAACGCACATCACGACAATGCCCCATAGGAAGCAAATGCCTCCCAAAACACGGCCCGTGGGGTAGCGCTGCAGCATCCAGGTCATGGGCTCCGCCGCCAGAAGGTATCCGATGCAAAAGATGCTGGCAAACCAAGCCTGAAATAAGTTCATCGATTGACGTGGAAGAATGGGAGGGACGATACGAATTGGGCGGTGGTAATATGCAGCGACCTGGATGCGGGAGTGTTAGATACTGGGAGCAGCTGAACGCGGGGTCACATACGCTTTGATACCAAAGAGATTGGCATAATTGAGCGCGGTCTAACATACTAGTAGACATGGCAAAGGTAGGGCTCCAACCATTTCTGTGTACAAACATTATAACCATTTTTATTTTCATTTAGTTTACCATGGTATGTAAATGGTAAATAAATGAAAACAAATGGTTTAAATGGTTATTCCCTAATAACAATAGCAGACCAGTTCATAACTATCTTACTACTAGGAATATGTCTGGCTGCCAAATACATATAGTGTAGGACATACACCACCAAAGTGTCAACAGCTGTCAGCCAGCTGGACATTCCAGCTGGTTTCCACATAAGTCAACATCTGGGTCCAGGTAGTTTCCAGCTGAATTCCAGCAGTTCTGCTCAGCTGGAAATTCCAGCTGGAATCCAGATGACATATTTGTCTGTATCCCAGCACTTTATAATCTGTAGAACATTGACAAATTTTAATTTAGAGTTTGAAACTATGTCTGAATTTCTTATTACAAAATGAATTAACTACAACCACAGTATCTATAGGGGATACCAAATCAGACAATGTAAGTGCAGATGAAACATGTAACTTTAGGGCCAGTGGCATTGAGCACTTGGGGGACTTGACTTGGACTTGACGGTTGCCATCAGCAATTGAGCGCCGGATGCCACATCGTGACATGCTGTGCGGGAATTTGATCCGGATATTAAAATTTTCGTCACACCAAAGTGCGAATCATTCTTCCTTTTCCCCCCTCCCCTCACCCCAGAGGACAAGCGCTCCATACCAAGCTCAGCCGCCCTGGCCGCCATATTACCAATGGGACTTCCGCCCCCCACCATCCTCATCCACGAGGCATCTCAGCTGTAAGCTGCGAAACTTTCGTGAGTATATTGCCAACTCACGCTACTAGAGGTGGATCCGGGGCCAAATAACAGCACCACTCAGCGCCGCGAGCGCGAACACGCTACACCAAAGGAGTGGACACGAGTAGACACCCGTACGTCAGTCTGCTTATCTGTGTGATGCTCTGCTAACTTACTCGTCAGTGCCGCATGTCCCAGGGGCCCGAAAGAAGAACCTGTGGCCGTCCCGGAGGATAGCTCGTCGGAAAGCAGCGATGCCGATTCGGAGGAGGGTGATGGGGAGGTGCAGAAGCAGACGAGGCCAGCCATGAGTGCACGGGATCAGGTGCGGGCTCCGCCGCCGAACACGAACGCGCTGCACTGGAGTGGATATCCGTACGTCACTATGCTCGTTGTGTGATGCTGTGCTGACTTACTCGTCAGTGCCGCATGTCTGGGGGCCTTAATTCGAAGACAACCGATAGGCGATGGGGCTGCCGGCTATTGGGGGTCGCGCTCGTCTTCGGCCGGGCGGCGTCTCCGGCCGGCGTCCCGTGTCCCGTCATGAAGGGGACCT
This sequence comes from Mycena indigotica, assembly GCF_014461135.1. Classification (NCBI taxonomy): domain Eukaryota; kingdom Fungi; phylum Basidiomycota; class Agaricomycetes; order Agaricales; family Mycenaceae; genus Mycena; species Mycena indigotica. Next base: position 4,703,124 of record NW_023503007.1, on the reverse strand, counting down.
GCTGCATGGAGGAGTGAACATGGTTGTTGTAGGCAAACTCCGCGGCCGGAATCAGCTCATCCCAGTCGTCCTGCTGGTAGTTGGTGAAGATCCGCAAGTACTGCTCCAGCTCCTGGTTGACGTGCTCTGTCTGACCGTCTGTCTGCGGGTGGTACGCGGTGGACGTGGCGAGCTTGATGCCGATTAGACGCCAAAGTTCTCGGGTGAAGTCCGCGATGAACTGCGAGCCGCAGTCGGAGACGTACTTCTCCGGAGTCCCGTGGTGCCGCCAGACATTCCGGTAGTAGAGGCGGGCTGCCCCTACTGCATCGACCGTCGTATGACACTCCGAGAAGTGGGTGCGCTTTCCGAGGGTGTCAACGACGACCATGATTGCGTCGTACCCATGGGCTTCGGGAAGCTCTACGATGAAGTCGACGGAGACGGTATGCCAGCGTTCCGGGGGCGTTTCCGTGGGGTGCAGCTCTCCGTGGGGCAGTCTCCGGAGTGCCTTGGTGCGACAGCACAAGTCACAGGTCGCAACATACCGGCCGATATGGCGAGACATCTGAGGCCACCAGTAGTTCCGGGAGACCAACTCCAAGGTCTTGAAACGACCTGCGTGTCCGGCGACTCGGGTGTCATGGCAGAGCTCGATGATGCGTCTCCGGAGGTCCTTGTCCTTTGGTACAACGATCTTTCCCCGGAAATGGAGAAGACCGCCGGAGACGGCCCATTCGTCAGACCGCGAAGAGCGGGGGCCTCGAGCTTGACCTTGGACCTTAAGAAGTTGCCGGGCCGCTAGTGCGACGGGCTCCTCCAGGTCAGGCTCACCGGAGAGGGCATCACGGATGTCGCGGAGGAGTTCAGAGCCGGGACCGGAAACGGAAACGCCCTCGAGTGCGCGGACGTGGAAGAGTTCAGGCCGCAGAAGATCTGGCCCGTCAAAAGCCCTTCCTCGATGAACGCGTCGAGCTCGCGTTGCTCGAGGGGCGAGATGGGATACACCTTGCAGTTGGTGGGCTTAGCGTCGGGGACAAGCTCAATGGCGTGGTCCCAGGTTCTCCGCTCCGGTAGCGTGTCGAAGGACTCCTTGTTGAAGACGTCCTGGAACTCCTTAGCCCAGTCCGGGATCTCGGAGGGCGGAGGGGCAGAGTTCCTGGCAAAGGCTTCGGCCAGACGCTGTGAGACGGTGCTACCTGCGCATATCTCCTCTGAGGGACGGAACGAGGTGTAGAAGATGCGGTCACCATCTTCGAGCTGGTCATCTTCGTCATCCGGGTCCGAGTCCGGCGTCAGATCAGGCAGGTCGGAATCGAGACCGGAATCGGAATCGTCTCCGTCCTCAGGGCCAGAGAGGTCCATAGTGCAAACCGAGGGGAACGGGCCGGAGCGGAGACGCTTCTGAAGCGACCGGAGTCGCCGCAGCTCGGTCTCTTCGACGCGCTCTTCCTCACGGCAGGTCGAGCAATTGCGGGGGCACTGTGTCATCTTGACCTCCTTGGTTTCCCAATTGATCTCTGGGTTATGTTTCCGCAACCAGGAATACCCCAGGATGAGGTCTTGCTTGCCAAGATGGGTGACGGCCAGTTGAACTCGTTCGGCATGGCCCTTGTAGCGCAGGACCAAGTCCGCAATCTGTTTGATGGAGCCAGCGTCATTGGGGGTGCCATCGACATTGAAAACCGGAATCGGCTGATCGAGGGTGCGGACCGGAATGCCATTCCGAGCAACATAGTTCGTGTCAATGAAGTCGGAGGTGGCACCACAGTCGACAAGCCCAGAGAGTGAGAGCTTCAGCGCGCTGGTGGTGGACTCAAGCTCCAACGGGAGGTGGAGGGAGTTCGCCCCAGGGGCAGCGGCAACGGTGTACTGCTTGGGCAGTTTCTTTTCCCAGGCAGTGAGGCAGCGAAGGACGATGACCGGAGTCGCGGGCGGAGTCGGAGACGGAGTCGAGGCGGGGGCAGGGGAGGGTGTGTCTTTCGTTTCGGGCTCATTGTAGGGCAAGGAACTGCATTCATCATACAAAGAGGCAAAACGATTTATAGACGTGAACAAGGGCATACCAGTCACTCGTCGCGGGGGACAAAATCCTCTCCGGCCATCGACTCCGCTGCCGTCTCCGGCAGGGCAGCTGTGTCCGTGTAGCGGGCGATCAACTCCGCTAACATCTCGTCACCGAGTTGTTGGATCACCTCGTCGAGGATGTCCATCGAGCGGACATCGGCGGGGAGGGGGCAATCCCGGGCGAGATGGTTTGGGTCGCCGCATCTGAAGCAGGCGCGACGAGGGGCACCCCGAGCCCTGGTGCGATCCAACTCCATAGGGACGGGGGCCGGAGGCGCCGGAGCGGGGGCGTGGGCCGCGGGTGGCACGACCGGAGCCACCGGGTGGAAGGGGCCGGAGCCGGGATGCGGTTGACCGGAAACGGAGTCCGAATCAAACCGCCAGGCGTCTTGGGGGCGGCTGACTTGATCAGCTTGGCCCGGACCAGGGCCTCGTATTGACGGAAGGCCCGGGTGCGCCAGCTAAGGTAATCCCGGAGATCCGGGGGGTTGTTTGAGGACGTGATTCCGTTGTTGATCAAGGGGTCAAGTCTGTGGCGGAACTTGGTCACCTTGACCAACGCGTCTTCGAATCCGGCGAGGTCCATCAGGTCCTCGAAGTCGTCGGTGTACTGGTAGACATCCTTTGTGCCCATGTGATAGGCGGAAGTCTCCAGCTTGGAGAGAGCGTGATCTTGCTCGTTCTCCTCGACAAACCGGAGTCGAAACTCGGAAACGAACAAGCCCCAGGACGGAAACGGAAACGGGGCTTTGCTTCCGTGGCGCTCCGCCCATTGCTGAGCGGGTCCTTCTGCCATAAACGACATGGCATAGCGGACGGCCTTTTCCTCGCTCGCCTCTCCGTTGACCACGAAGGCCTCAGGGGCAAGGCGGGCGTAGGTACGGACCGTGTAGAGGAACGCGCGGCTGCGTTTCCGGTCGCCGTTGAAGGTGAACGGGGGGTTTGGTCGCAAGACCAATTTTGAGGCGAGGTTGATGTCGCCAAAAAGGGCTTCGGAGTCGCCCTGGACCGGAGTCGGAGTCGGAGTCGGAATCGACGTCTCCGGCGAAGGTGTTTGGGGTCCACCAGCATTATTAGCGGCGGCAGCGGCAGCGGAAGCCTGGTTGGTGAGTAAAGCAAGGGCCTCAGTTAGGCTATCGATTGAGCTGACTATATACTGCTTGTCCGTAGCTGCCGCTGTCGGGCACAGAAGGCTTGGGCGGCGTCGCAGGCGAGGTCCCAGGGCGACCGTCGGGAGGGCGTTGACAGATCGGTTCTTGTGCGGGCGAGATGGAGGGCCGGACCGGAGTCGGAACCGGAGTCGGACCGGAATCGGGCGCGTCTCCGGGCCGAAAGGGAGGTTCCCCTGACAATTTCACATGAATATGGATAGTTGTTGCATTTGTAGGCTTCCTCTTAAAGGAATCTATCACATGATCTGGCATCAAATAAGTCAAAGGCAATGAATCTTGATATGCATGCCCATCTAGAAGAGTATTATAAGGGAGAAAATGTCATCTTTCAGTTAAGTAAGCCTTATAGACTTAAGTATGTACGTACGATAAAATGGTTGATCATTTTATATTATTATATTACCATTTTTAACCGTTTTTAAATGGTAATAACCATTTACTAAATGTTTTCTTACCATTTTCATTTAGTTGGGGAGGTGTAAATGAAAACTAAATAGTTTGAGCCCTAGGCCGCAAAGGCTTTAAGTTGCCTATGATTCCCAGACAATTCGGAATTGTAGGTATATTTGAATTGCGAGCTGGATGTTGTCAATTGGATGGCATTGGCATCGGGCGCCACTGCTGCTGCGCATGCATCAGTTCCTCGCTTGCGGGCGGCTGCGCCGCCAGTGTGTGCCAGCGAGCAAAGATGGAGCCAAAATTTCACAGAGCTCGGGCTGGCCAGAGGCGTCGCCGGACTCGCTCCGCGCGCTACCAGTATTACCGCCAAAAAGAAAGAGCTCAAGAGAGCGACACTCTGACACAGCAGAATGATATATTGGATATGAGTTGAGCAGACATTCAAATTGTCAATTTACATTGAAAATTCATCAGAAATGGCCGCCTTTTTTCGGTTCTTTAGGCGGGCTGAGAATTGAGCAACTCTATTTGCAGACTCGGAGTGGGGCGAATGCGGCGGAGAAAAGGGCCGAACGGCGATGAAAGACCGCGACACGGTCGTCGAGGCGCCTGATCTTGCTGCGGATTTGTCGTGATTCTTCCAGTGTCGCCTCATGTTACTGTTCACGTTGAACGCGCGACCGCAGCCCGGATGTGGACACAGATATGCTGTGGACATGTGAGTACTACTGGCAGCGTGAATCTGGGAGACACTTACGCATCGCGCCCGTGTGCGTGTTCGTGTGGGTGCGCAGACTGCTCGGGCGGTTAAACCGCTTCTTGCATTGCACGCAGACGTGTTTCCGCTGATATGCTACTCGCGGTTGTTCCTCCTCGAGCTCGGCAGGTTCGCGAGTGTCATCACTGTCCGCCTGGGAGTTTTCGATAGACTGACTGGGCGATTCAGCGTAGTAGCGGGAAGGCGACGGAGAAGGTGAGGGACGAGGCGCTGACGAGGTGTTGGCTTCTGTGTTGGAGCTCTGGTATGGGGAGAACTTAATGGTGCCCGGCGCTTCCTTGGGATCGAGGGGGTGTGAAGAGTGTTGGGAGAGGCTTGGCCCGTGGAGTAGCGCGATGGGACCCGCATGGTTTCGACTCGGATAAGAAAGCAAGACTGTTTCGAGGTATAGAATGTTGTTCCGGGGAGAGGGCCTGAGCTTGTCTGTGAATGAGATGTTCGGGAAACATCTCGTGGATGCTCGGCAGCACGACTTTCTGGCCGGTGGTCATTGTGGCTGGGAGGAAAGAAGATATGGCAAAGAGGAAAATCCGTCTAGTCACGCTTTCAGACTTGCAGTGGTCATGGGGATATGGCACTCACCTCGGGCTTTCGAGGCGTCATGCTTCGAAGCTGTGCCGCGATCCGCAATTTAAATGAATGTGATGGATTGGCGAGACATAACAAACCGCAGTCGTATCGAAGCTTCAGGCTTTTACTAGTAAGTTTGTCGCCGGTCGGTCGCCTGTGGAAGCGTTGACAGCCTGAGGGATACGCGGGTGGCAACAGAAGTAGAGACGTCGTCCTGGATGTTCGGCGCAGCGGTGCGCGTTCCCTCTTGAGTCCTCTACTTGTTCCAGAAGAACTTGAATATGGCTAATCTGAGTCGAAGTTGTTGACGGTGGCCGGAGACAAGAAGGCTATTCGGCAGAAGCGGGTGGCCGGGTGGTCCGTGCGCATCATGTCACGTGCATTCTGTGCCATCATTTCTGTTTTGCAAGTACTCCCAAATAATGATGCTAAGAAAGCTAGTATATCCAATACCGTATTCCACAGTGTAGGTATTGACTACTACAAGTTAACCGAAGTCCTGTGAGCGACCTTGCCACGATGCTGCCACACATTCAAGTTGACAAACCTCAATACACATCATTCCTCCTGAGCTGCGGCTGCCAGTGGGAGATGCACAAATAGTGCTGCATAACCATGTCTATAGCCGATATCCGGACGCTTTGCATCTCCCTCCACGAAATCGGACTCGACCGCATTAATCTTGGTGAGCCTGGTGACCCAGAAGACGTCCGCAAACTCCAGCTTCTCGGGGTCGATAATCTGCCCCAGGTCCTCCCATGCGCAGTCCCGCGAGTCACGCACCTCCGTGTCCGCCTCCTCATACCCGCGCTTCCGCTTCAGCGGCGGAACTTTGACGGGGCACAGCACCTGGCCGGCATTCAACAGCTCCTGATCGTCCGTCGCATACTCATATCCGTCATCCGTCGCGTCTGGCATGTAAACCGCCTTGTCCGCAACGACAGAATACTGCTGCCGCATCTCGTTATCGCGGTCCTGAATCGGGTAAACCAAGCGAATCGCAACCGGCAGGCCAGCGTGCTCAGCCGCGATTCTGACCCGCGCATCAGGGCCGCGCAGTTCGGCCAACGCGCTGGCGAGAGAATGGTCCTTGTCCCGCGGAGTCCGGGGGATGCCGCTGTAGACATGCTGCAGCCCAAAGGCCAGCCATCCCCCTTCACCAACCGGAAACAACGCATCGGGCTCCGCCGCGAGCGTGCGCAGAGCGGCCGTCAGTGCCTCCTCGGGCCGGTCCACCACGTCAAGGAAAAGCTTGTACCGCAGCGCAACACGGTAGCCGTCGTCTATGCCAGCCTGCAGCGCGGTGACTTCGTGGCGGAAGGCAAGGTAAGCTGCCTTCGTCGGCTCCTCGTTTGTGGGGGAGAATCTTGTCGTCCGGCTCCGGTTCCCCTCCGTCAGCTTGATTTCACCGCCGGTATGTTGGGTGGGGAGAAACACGAGCAGCGTTCCGACGTGCGAGGCTGACACGGGTTTGACCTTGGTCTTCTTCGTCTTTGTTCCCGGGCCTGAGCGATGTTATTGAGCAATTAATACGGAATCAGGCTCACCGTAGACGCTCAGTCCGTCCAACTCGGCCCGCAGCAGCTGAGTTCCATCCTCACAGTAGTCCTTCACAATATCCGGCGCAATCTGTGCCACAATTCCCTGCACAACGCCGACATCTAGTGTCGGCATCAGCCGCTGGGAGTCTAGCCACCCAGCGCCGTTGCACGCGTTACAGAGAGCCCGGAGCTCGTTGCTCGAGGGATTGCCCATCTCGATACAGCTCCATCTATGGCCCAGTCATGTCAGTAGCCGCTTGCAGGAAGCTCGGACACCCACCCAGCAGTCTCAGACGAGTTGTATAGAATTCGCATACTGTTCTTGGTGACGAGTACAGCGCCAGACGCGCACAGCGCCTTCTCTTTCAGCGCATGATGAAAGACTTTCAGGTCGTGTCGAGGGTTGGTCATGGGGAGGGGGAAAGGATGCTACAGCAACCACACACACACACTCCCCTCGTTATATAGTCACAATGAGGGCAGTGCATGACAGTGATGTCTGTGGGTCCACGAAATTGAGAACATCGGCGTTTTTTGAATAACAACGGAAACAATAAACTCGTAGGATGTGTGGGTCCAACATGGAAGGAGGAACAAGACATGTGTGTATTGGCACGATGGGTCCGAAAATAGCCAGAACGGAGGCGAGCTAGCTATGAAGACGGTGTGTGCGCGTCTGGGTGGTCGACAAATAATGACGGAGGTGAAACGCCTTTAGAAGGCTGTCAACACACAATACTTCAGCAGACGAAGGCAAATTAGCATAACGACTCACACCTTCACAAATGTGTGTGCTTTCAATCGCTTCCTCCATCTCCTCTAATCCGACTTCACTTCTCTGGACACAGATTTGCGCTTCTGACCGCTTGCATGACCTTTGCATATCTGTCGGAGCTAGCTTGTGGAATGTGGGTCCGAAGGGGAACGGGACAACGTCGCAAAGGATTGCCATTTCTGCTCCACCTCGAGGACACATGTCACAGTCGCTGTCCATCGCCGCTCGCACTGTCCCACAAGCCGTTGCCGGCCATACAGCAATTAAACTTCAAATGACGACTGTGCGATGGATGTCAGAGGTGGCTATTCAAGCTAGAGAAGGCCACGCACTCGGGTTCCACACCAACGACGGGCTGCGGTTGCCTCCGGAAAGGCTTTCGAGTTCACATTGCATACGTGGCAGCCAGACGATACCGCTGCCGGGGAAAATGAGTCCACGGAAGCGGTATAGCAGCCATATGCACTTGCTAGATGCACTCTAAGCTCTCCTGAGGCTCAAATTGGTGGTGGTGGTCGATCTTGGGGCGAGATGCGCATTCATTCACCGGCCTACGTGTCTTTCGGTCAGCGCGGGGCAGGAAGTGGACGTGTGCCACATACCGTGGCGGCCTAGGGAGATGGTAGGGTCGGTCAACAGGAAGGAAGCATCAACGAAGACGAAGATGGGAGGGGGAGTCGTCCAAGAGAAAAAACGTGGCTGCTGACAAAGCCGGTGCTTCTCTTCCCGAAACGACCATCTTCATCAGCATCCCTCCGCGCATCACCGCCTTCACCACATCCCGCTGACGCAAGCCGCATATCCGCGGCTGACCAACACATGCGAATCCAAAGCAAATGCTGAATAATGGACAGAGACCTCGCGAGAGACGACATTTCGACAGGCCTCGCCTGCAGCGCCTTCCCAGAACAGACCTCATCTTCCCGCGCACACCCATCGTATCACCAACCCCGACCGAAGTCTTCTGGGTATAAAACGTGGTCGACGATGGCAGGACAGACACCACCAACATCCACCTGTCCCATTCTCACAAACCATGTCTGCTCTCTTGACCCCGCTCAAAGTCGGCTCTGTCACCATTCCGAATCGCGTTGGTGCGTCTTTTTTCGTCTTCAGTGCCTCCGTTCGCTGACGCATTCTACAGGAATGAGCGCGCTAACGCGTAGTCGCGCAACAAACACCGTCCCTAACGACGTCATGCTTGAATACTATGTCCAGCGTGCGGAAGGCGGCGCGGGCCTTATCGTCACCGAGGGCGTACTCATCACTCCCCAAGGGCAAGCCATCTTTCGTCCCTCGCTAATCCACTCTCTGACTCATTTTGCAGCACCGAATGGCAGGAAGCGCCGGGAATATGGAACCAGGCGCATATCGATGGATGGAAGAAGATTATCGACGCCGTGCATGCGCGAGGCAGCAAGATCTACGCACAAGTAAGCGTTATCGCCGCCGAACAATACATCTTACTGACCGCGTCCATAAAGCTTTGGCATCTTGGCCGTGTCAGCCATCCCGACGCTCCGCAACAGATTGCTGCTGGCGTTCCGGTTTACGGACCCTCGCCGATTGCTGCTCGGGGCGGAAAGTTTAGATTCCTCCCGGGCTCACCCGGTTATGTGACAGTAAGCTTCAATGACTCCAGTTACTTGTCTCACATATGGCAGCCAACGGAGCTCCCCGACCCCAAGACGATCATTGCGCTCTTCAAGCAGGCAGGTGTCAACGCCAAAGCAGCGGGCTTCGACGGTGTCGAACGTTTGTGACAACTTCCGTGTCTTTGGCCTCAGATGTTGACTCCTCCTCAGTCCACGCTGCCAATGGTTACCTCCCCAACCAATTCCTTGACTCGACTTCAAACAAGCGCACCGACTCATACGGCGGCTCCGCTGCCAATCGCTCGCGGTTCATCCTAGAGGCACTCGCCGCGCTGCAAGAGGTCTACCCGCAGGACGTCTCCATTAAACTCAGCCCCACGGGCGGGTACAACGACATGGGCATGCCGCTCGACGAAACGCTCGACACATTCGGATACCTCCTCACGCAAATCGACCAGCTCCCCAACCCCCTCTCTTACGTCGTCCTTGCGCGCTACAATCCCTTCCTGGACGTCGAGCTCGACGGCAAGCTCCGCGCAACGCAGTTCGACGTTGTCGAGGCGCTCAAGGGCTACGTCACACGTTCTCTGCTGTTCGTCAACTCTGCGCTCCAGGTCGCGGATGCGGAGGCGTATGTCGGGGACGGTACGGGCGTCGTCAAGGGCGTATTCTTCGGACTGCATTGGCTGACGCACCCCGACCTTACGCGGCGCATCGAGCAGGGCAAGCCACTGGACAATACACCTGATTTCGCGCATCTCTATGGCGCGGAAGGCGTCGACCCTGCTATTGGGTATACGGATTACAAAGTGGCAGTTTGAATGGGAGAGGGCCCGGGAGGCAGGATTCTAGGCTACACTTGCCAGTAAATGACTCTATTCAACTGGTATTAGATTGAAATTATTTGTTCATCCTTGAAAAGTGAACCTTAGAGGAGGTGCAGAATTGAACAGTCTCTAGGCTTCTTGGGCTCATTCCTGTTTACTTGATCCACCCGCCCTGAAGTGACTGGCCACATGAATAGTATTGAGATAGTATGCAATTGAGCCACAGTCGGGGACGGCACGGGCGTCGTTGTTACACGTATAGATCGTCAAGCAACTCCTTGTCCAGCCTTGGCCCAACCGCACATTCAAAGTTACGTGGATGAGTGTCCACGGTGAGCATGTTGTATTGACCAAAGAAAATGAGCACACACCTGTCCAGCCCATCGCTCATCTCCCAGACGGGCTCGATCTCATTACCCTCATCATCCCGTTTCTTCGCAACCTTGCACATCGCAAGCACCGTCGCGACAGCGATCCAGATGCTGTTGTCTGTGAAATACCGCCCGACGCAAATTCTGCTTGGAAGTTGTCAAATGTGGAGGCAGGACGAGACGACACCCACCGCCGCCCATAGCCAAAGGCATCGGTGAATCGTCGCCCGCGGGCCCTGGGAGGAATCGCTCGGGCCGCGTCAAGGAAGAGCTTGTACCGCGGTCCGCAGCGCAACACGGTAGCCGTCGTCTATGCCAGCCTGCAGCGCGGTGACTTCGTGGCGGAAGGGCGAGGTAAGCTGCCTTCGTCGGCTCGTTTGTGGGGGAGAATCTGGCCGTCCGGCTCTACAGCCGAATCAAACTCAAATGGAGCCTGTCGACGGGCTCCAGTTCCCCCAGAGCAGCGGCGAAAATTGAAGGGTGAAGGCTTTCGGGTTGCGAATGTGGCAGCCAGACTCTGCCGGCGAGAAGGAGTCCACGGAAGCCGTATAGCAGCCATATACACTTGCGGAGGCATACGTCGACGTGCTGACCTTACGCCAATGCGCCTGACTTCACTTCCTCCATTGGTCTGACTGCGTGCATTCCACGCGCGGAATCTGGGCTGTTTGCGGCCACCGCCTTGCGCGCCATGTATGTATTGAGCACCATATCGAAGACAGAGGCATGTAAGCAGATAAAGTCTGCAACGGCAGGCTCAGTACAAATGTAGGCAGCAACGAACACGAGAACGCACCGGCAGTCGGACGGCGACTCATCCTCCAGCCAGCTCGAGGCGAAGGGCGGGCCAGCGATAGGCCGCGCTTGTGCGCAAAGACGGGGGAAGGAAGAAAAGAAGCGGCGGAAAAAGCGTGGGAGCCCTTCCGGCTCCATCGGGCTTCTTCCCCGGTTGCACGTGCCGCTTATCAACCACTCTCACCCCTTCATCTTCGCGCTTCCCCGCTCACCCCGCCCGCCAACCGCCCGCCCCAGAGGGCGGCGCCTTGTCCCACACCTTGCACGGCCGCTGACGGCGCGCTAACCCGCCGCGCCGGCCACTGAACGGCCCACTGACGCTACAGAATGCTAACTACCTCCAGGACTCGGCGAATTCGCCCCGCTGAGTCCCAAACTGCGCCGACGGCCCCTCCGCGCCAATTGCCGGCACCAAAGGAGTCGAACGCGGCCCCAGCCGGAATGGACACTCTGGCGGCAATCGGTCAGCAAGGATCGCCGAGAGGCCCGCTGGGCTTATATATCGAGCGGGAGAAGCGCGCTGACGTGGAAAGCAAGTCCTACATCGCGCAGATCGCCATAAATTCGGTCGAGACCGCCTCTCCTCTGTCCCTCAACCCCAAATCCGACCGAACGCACCATCTCCGCCCTCGATGTCCATGTGGAGGTCCACGAGCTAGGGGACAGTGAGTCGCCAGGCAAGACTCGGAGAAAACAAACTCACATAGCTTAGCAGCGTCCCTACGATGCACACGATGGCGCGAACTAATGGCGATGGAGAGCGCACTGGCGGCCTCGGAGACGTCCGCCGAACAAGGCCCACTGCTACGGGCAACCACTGGGACAAGGTGCGTGAGGACAACGACAAGTATGGCGCCAGACTCACCTTTCTCCAAGGCTGGAGGCGGAAAGATGACCGCTAACGAACGGTCAGCAAGACGATCTTCAAGAACAAGAACAAGTGAGCGACCCGGACGCGTGACAAGCGCAAACACACACGCCTATACGGACGCTGCGCGACGCTAGTATGGACAGTCCGCAAACAAATCGAGAGGAGGAAGAACGTGCATCAAGCCTCCCACGCGGAATCGCCCTCGACATTGACACTACACAGCGCGTCAGCAAGAGGGAGTCACGAACAATAAACACGCACCAGCCAGCCCTTGTCTCGCAACCTAACTCACTACTCGTGCCAACACCAACGAGCGCGAAGAGACGAGAGAACCCTGTGAACACGTGAGTCCGACATCCAACGAACAGTATATTGCCAATCTCACATAGATATAACGCCCAACTGCAAGGTAGCAAAGACGGAAGGAAGCTGCGGATCTACAAAAAGGTGAGTCCGTCCACAAAGCAGTCTAACACGAAACTGACCTTCATTGGACAGCGACGGCGGATATGGACACCGCCGCCAACGTGCGACGCTGGGAAGCATGGTCAGCAAAGGGATCAAGAAGAAGCAGAACGTGTGTATTGGTCAACGCCGACGACCGCGAGCGGGAGAACCATGGACTTGGGGCAGAGTTCGGCGATGTTGTGGGACTGAAACGAGGTAAGCTACCCAGATGATTCGTTTGACATGAAACTGACCTTGGTGGGATGACGAGCGACGACGATCAGGTTCGCTGGCACAACAGGTCAGCAACATGGGCACAACGAGCCACAAGCACGCACCGACAACGACGACCACAACGACACTCCCTCCTCCCGCAACAGGACACAGGGGATGGGCAGTCGCAAGGAGACGGTGGTAACGCTAAGAGAAGGTCAGTGGCCTCCACAACGCAATCGGGCAAGAAACTCACCCGAGCAAGCGCAAAGTCAACATCACGTGGGTCGGGCTCGCGACGAGGGAAGATGGAGGGAAGAGGAAAGAGGCATGCGGGCGTGGGCAGAGGCCCACGTCCCTTATATACCCCGTCGGGCCGAGACCCGTGGAGCACGTCAAAGGGTGGCGTTGCGTCTGAGGGCGCCTTCGGAGAAATGGAGAGATGTTAATATGTCAATGGTAAGCGAGCTTGCCCTTTCGTTTCTCTGAAGCATTTCAAGTATGGCAATAGCACAAATAGAGCCATCCGAGCCAACTACAGAGTAGCAGAATGAAATGGAATCCCTCACAATAAGCAGACCATATCGCCGTTTGGGACTCGGTGACCAAAATAACTCCATGGATACACGCGTCTGGACCCCATCTGTCATGCGGTGACAGTGCGGCGGTTCGATGCGAAGCCCTCGCTTAACAAGACAGAATTCCGTGTTGGTATGGGCAGTGTTGGGCGATTTATGCTCTTCAGGGACGGCGAATGGCGCTCCAGACTGGTCTACTGGCTCAGGGTGAGCTATCTATATCGTCATATGTGTTGGCCTGCCCCGATCATGGCCGCACAGGAGACTTATCCCAGCGTGTAGCACGGGCGATCTGAAGTGGAACAGGATGCGATCAGGAGCGCGATTGTGCTCCGGAGACGCTGGAGGAGCCGGCAATGACGGCAACGCATCGGCCGTCTCAATTGACCGAGTCCCCGCATCCAAAGGGCGAAGATTCCGAGTTCAACCGGGTGAATTGCCCGATATGGCGGGTGAGCATAGCCGTGTGATCGCGTTAGAAGACTGCAAGTGCAAGGTAGGGAAAAGTCTGAGGAGGGTGAAGAGGCCTCAGGACTAGCAACATGGCATGTCAAAAGCTGTGGAAAGGGCAGAAAAATAATATACCAAGAGTTTCTTGCAGCCAAGCACAAGACAGAACAGTGAAGACAGAAAACCAGAAACAGGGCAAGGCCGCTGAGCCAAGAAGCGTTTAGAGAGCTATCTAGTTAGGGTCACTTGTGCTCAGGGCCGGCCATTGCCGCTTTTGGCCATTACACCACTTTGGCGAAGAGCCCGGCGCGGTTCCATTCCATCACCTCGCTTAATCTTGGACTTCATTTCCGTTCCCGTAAGGGCTCCATCGGCCCTTCTCGACCGCCCAAGTATCGATGTCCATGTCTGGATAAATTTAGCCGCGGCTCATCAATATCCCGAGTTAAAAATATATCGACATAATGGTGAATATCCTCCTCGATGCTGTCTTTGCAGTTCACGGTCACTAATGCCTTGTGGCACAGCACAATGAGCACTGTTCTCGAACCCCTCCCTCGTGCCCCTACCCCGTCGACCCTTGCCGGGTCATCCCGGCGTACTATTGCCGTCATCAATGGCCCGGCCATGGATACTGTTGCCCCCCGGCTTATCGATGTTCCGGGTTAAAAATATTGAAACGCCGCGTTGTTGACGGCAACACGTGTGATTCCCATCAATCTAGGGTTGTCTGGACCCCGTCGTCATCTCCTCGCTCACTCTCCCCTCCCTCCCTTTCACCGCCTGCGGCACTCGAGGACAAGCCACGCGAGAATGGAGGTCGGCCCCACAACTTAAGCGCGGCGCGCCCGTTGATACTTTGGGGGGTGCGCGGCGTATTTTGTGGCCCACAGAGTCCGCCCGCAATTCCTGTGTCATGCACGTCCAGCTGCCCAGCGGAGCGCGCACCCCATTGCTGCATCCAGTTTCCCTCGCCTTGCATCGTTTCGCCGACCCTGAGCCGGTGACAGCCATGACACCGAGACGACGTGATTTTCATCAAGACATCAAATTATCAACAACGTCACGCAGGCCCTTCTTTCCTTTGCTCCACCACCACCAAGGTTCGTTGCTTTCCTTCCTCTGCCTTTCCATCGCTGAGCACCTCACAGCTCCCGCCTCACGTTGCACGCGCTGCTTCTGAATGTAAGTTTTCCTTCTTGCTCGTCTCCCGAGTCTTTCTCACCGTTCTTTCAGCTTCATCGTCGACCCAGGGTGTCTTGCAAGAGATTTCCGTCGTTTCTCTTCTGGCGCTCGTCGCTGATGGCTGTGCGCCTAGGGCCTACCGCAGCACAGTATCACCCTTGACATCATGCGCGTCGACTCCACTGCTCAGCTCAACTGGTCACCCAACGCGGCGATGAATCTGGTGGATATTGACCAGTAAGTTGGCGTCTATCCCTCACTCTTGGCGTTGCTCATGCCCCTGTCAGTGTCGTACATCCTCGCCCGGGGAGCGGACGGAGGGGGAATCCATGCCGGTATGACCCTTCCCTGTTATATTTCCCCTTATTGACGTCTACCAGTCGCTACATATCGGCGCTTGGGTGCAGGGAATCATACTTAGAGGGGGAACCTCTGCTGGTACGATTTTGCCTTTGTTTTTGCTCACTCTTTCGTTGACATGTGACCTAGCTTTCCTTGTGGTGCGCATTTGGGAGGGGGAATCCATGCGTGGAAGGGGAACCTCTGCTGCTATGGCTTTCCGCTCGTCTTGGCTCGATGTTTCATTGACACTGACCACAGAATCGGACTGGCTGATGTCCCGGCAGTCATCGACATTGGCGGATCAACACCTGGGGAGGGGGAATCCATGTCCGGAGGGGGAACCTATGCTGGTACGTCATTCTGATTATTTTTAGTTAATGTTTCACTGACCCTGACCATAGAATTGACTTTCCTTGTCATTGTTCACGGCCCGTTGTTGGTCAATCCCGCGACAACCGTGCCCAATCGCTTACTTTGATCGCAATCACGGGCATCACCGGCGGCTTACGTAAGCAGATTTCCCGTCACCTTCAACTTGAAAAATGTTCAGACTTTTTGCACAGGCTTTCGGCCGGTCGGAGGCATATCAAGCAATGTCACGCCTCCTTGCCTATCACCGCTATCAACCATCATTCTTGAACCGGCGGCGTCGGCGCCTGCCGACAAGTGCATCTGTCAGGTCTCTCCACTATCACCGCTGCCATCGGCAGATCATGCCTTTGTCGCCGACCTCGCCGCCGTCAACAGATCGGTGCCGCCTCAATACCGTCAACTCCATCACCAACATTCCTCACTGCCATCTCCGTCACCTCGGCCGCTATCCATGCTGCTACACCGACACGGCCCGACTGGCTCTATGCTCCCTCAGCCCGGCAGTCAACTCCATCATCCCCATCCATGTGGCCTGCCGCATCGCCCATAGACGTGTGGACCACCGTGACTTGATGTGCCATCACCTTCATCAGTCGCATCAATCACATCAGCATACCGCCATCATCGGCGTCCCATCGTATCAGATCCTCGCATCACTGGCCGCTTTCTCCTCTGCTCTCCACGCCGGGCTCAGTTAACCTCATCACCTCCACCGACGTCGCCTCTAGCGCATCAGCCGCCCTGTTATTGCCACCATCAGGGTCCCTTTGGATGTATCTGCCGCTGTCCCTGCTTGCATCGCCTCCATCACTGCGCTTGATGTCGCATCAGCACCCCGCCATCATCGCGCTCCCACCAACGCCGGCGTCCCATCGGATCGGATCCTCGCATCACTGGCCGACCTTCTTCTCTCCCTTGCGCCGATATGCCATCCTCCGCCCTCTTCACCCCACGCCGGGCTCAGTCCGCCCCATCACCGCCATCGACATCACATCTGGCGCATCAGCCGCCCCGTCATCGCCGCTGTCGGGATTCCTTTGGATATGTCTGCGGCCGTCGCTGCTCCGCCCGCGCACCAGTTTCCCTCCGCCAGGGCGGCATGTTGGTCTTCCTCGGCGGTGGCCGGCTGGCCGGATCTGATGCCATCAATGCCACCTGATGGTATTCTGGCGCGTATTTTTGGCCTTCTTATACGGCATTCAAGGCCTCAATTTTTCTGGGTCCGGGCCGCCGGAGGCAAGCGTACCGCCCGGCCAACAAAGCTCTCGGCAGTGCCTCTTTGGCACATGGCGCCCCTCCTCTCCCCATCCTCCACTATGCCGACATGCTTCTCTGTCGCTTCTGCCTCGCACTGCTGTTCCTTCTCCTTTGCGCTCGATTTGATGCCATCAGATCGTATTTCTGCCGTCGTCTGGGCCTGCCTCACACGGCATTCAAGGCTCGGTTCTTCCCAGGTCTGGCCTGCCGGAGGCACAACCGACGTCCGGCCTACAAAGCTTTCGGCAGTGCCTCCCTGGCCCCAGCCTGATCGGCCATGCCCACCATCGATGTCATGTCCACGCGTGCCGATACCGCCCTCGGCTTCCACTGCGCGCGGGGCTACCCTTGATGTCATATACCGCGTTCGGCTTCCACTGCGCGCACGATTTCGCGTTATATTTGATGCCATCAGTGCCATCTGATGGTATTTCTGCGGTGATTTTTTCTTGGTTTATGCGTCATCTAAGGCTCACTTTTTCCCAGGTCCGGGCCGCCGGAGGCGAGCGGAACGCCCGGCCTGCGAAGCTGTCGGCTATGTACCACGGCTTGACTTCCGTGGACCATCAACCGCCATCGCCCTTGGCCCCGCAACTTCCCGTTGGGCCACAACACCGTCTCGCCGGCTCACATCCCTCTGCTTCAATGTTGGCCCTATTGCTCTCGGATAGCTTCGCCATCTCCTGCCAGCGGTGCTCGCAAGCCTGCTCGGCACCCCCCAGAACACCTCCACCCGTTCCGCGCGCGATTTTTGTGCTGCCATTTGATGCCATCACCGCCATCTGATGGTATTTCTGGGGTCATTTTTCCTCGTTTCATGCGCTATTCAAAGCTCATTTTTTCACAGGTCCAGGCCGCCGGAGGCCCACGTACCGCCGGGCCAGCAACGTTTTCGGCTGTGTGCTCTCCACACAAGTGCCGTGACGGCGGTTACAACCGCGCCTTGTCGTGTCCGAGGGCCCAGGGGAGCAGCGGGACTCATCGGCATCCAGCCCTTTGCAACGCGATGGATCAACTCTGAGCGCGCGGAAGAAGCGGGAGTTGACTTTGCGTTAACGCTGGATTGGAGGGAAGTGAGATACGCACGCCTGCGTGGGATGGTGCAGCGGGATGGACTTGTCTTGCACGCCCGTTTTGACGCGATCAAACGCGTCGAACGCGTCTTAATTAGCGTGTCTCGTACTTAGCCAGATACACGAACTTTGCCTACCAATACCTGCCCGGAATGCCCGAGAACGGACTCTGTCAAAGACCCCCCCATGCACGCGCCAGACTTGCCCAAAATAGCCCTCAGAATCCAAATTTTCGTCCCCACTAGAATTACCTCGTGACTTTCTAGAGGTCCGTGCGCGAGCCAGCGGGGTATATTAGAGTACGCTCTCGCTCGCGCGACTTGGCGAGCGAGCGCGACTTAGCGTTGGAGCGCGGCGTGCAAGGGGGGGTATGATTTGACATGTGAAAGTTTTTATTATGTGTGACGTGAGGGCATGCGGCGCCGCAGCCGATCGCGCGCCGTACCGCGACCGATGAATCACGCACAGAGACCGAATGGCAGGAAGCGCCGGGAATATGGAACCAGGCGCATATCGATGGATGGAAGAAGATTATCGACGCCGTGCATGCGCGAGGCAGCAAGATCTACGCACAAGTAAGCGTTATCGCCGCCGAACAATACATCTTACTGACCGCGTCCATAAAGCTTTGGCATCTTGGCCGTGTCAGCCATCCCGACGCTCCGCAACAGATTGCTGCTGGCGTTCCGGTTTACGGACCCTCGCCGATTGCTGCTCGGGGCGGAAAGTTTAGATTCCTCCCGGGCTCACCCGGTTATGTGACAGTAAGCTTCAATGACTCCAGTTACTTGTCTCACATATGGCAGCCAACGGAGCTCCCCGACCCCAAGACGATCATTGCGCTCTTCAAGCAGGCAGGTGTCAACGCCAAAGCAGCGGGCTTCGACGGTGTCGAACGTTTGTGACAACTTCCGTGTCTTTGGCCTCAGATGTTGACTCCTCCTCAGTCCACGCTGCCAATGGTTACCTCCCCAACCAATTCCTTGACTCGACTTCAAACAAGCGCACCGACTCATACGGCGGCTCCGCTGCCAATCGCTCGCGGTTCATCCTAGAGGCACTCGCCGCGCTGCAAGAGGTCTACCCGCAGGACGTCTCCATTAAACTCAGCCCCACGGGCGGGTACAACGACATGGGCATGCCGCTCGACGAAACGCTCGACACATTCGGATACCTCCTCACGCAAATCGACCAGCTCCCCAACCCCCTCTCTTACGTCGTCCTTGCGCGCTACAATCCCTTCCTGGACGTCGAGCTCGACGGCAAGCTCCGCGCAACGCAGTTCGACGTTGTCGAGGCGCTCAAGGGCTACGTCACACGTTCTCTGCTGTTCGTCAACTCTGCGCTCCAGGTCGCGGATGCGGAGGCGTATGTCGGGGACGGTACGGGCGTCGTCAAGGGCGTATTCTTCGGACTGCATTGGCTGACGCACCCCGACCTTACGCGGCGCATCGAGCAGGGCAAGCCACTGGACAATACACCTGATTTCGCGCATCTCTATGGCGCGGAA
The DNA here is from genome assembly GCF_014461135.1 of Mycena indigotica. Classification (NCBI taxonomy): domain Eukaryota; kingdom Fungi; phylum Basidiomycota; class Agaricomycetes; order Agaricales; family Mycenaceae; genus Mycena; species Mycena indigotica. Next base: position 4,683,957 of record NW_023503007.1, on the reverse strand, counting down.
GGCGTCGACCCTGCTATTGGGTATACGGATTACAAAGTGGCAGTTTGAATGGGAGAGGGCCCGGGAGGCAGGATTCTAGGCTACACTTGCCAGTAAATGACTCTATTCAACTGGTATTAGATTGAAATTATTTGTTCATCCTTGAAAAGTGAACCTTAGAGGAGGTGCAGAATTGAACAGTCTCTAGGCTTCTTGGGCTCATTCCTGTTTACTTGATCCACCCGCCCTGAAGTGACTGGCCACATGAATAGTATTGAGATAGTATGCAATTGAGCCACAGTCGGGGACGGCACGGGCGTCGTTGTTACACGTATAGATCGTCAAGCAACTCCTTGTCCAGCCTTGGCCCAACCGCACATTCAAAGTTACGTGGATGAGTGTCCACGGTGAGCATGTTGTATTGACCAAAGAAAATGAGCACACACCTGTCCAGCCCATCGCTCATCTCCCAGACGGGCTCGATCTCATTACCCTCATCATCCCGTTTCTTCGCAACCTTGCACATCGCAAGCACCGTCGCGACAGCGATCCAGATGCTGTTGTCTGTGAAATACCGCCCGACGCAAATTCTGCTTGGAAGTTGTCAAATGTGGAGGCAGGACGAGACGACACCCACCGCCGCCCATAGCCAAAGGCATCGGTGAATCGTCGCCCGCGGGCCCTGGGAGGAATCGCTCGGGCCGCGTCAAGGAAGAGCTTGTACCGCGGTCCGCAGCGCAACACGGTAGCCGTCGTCTATGCCAGCCTGCAGCGCGGTGACTTCGTGGCGGAAGGGCGAGGTAAGCTGCCTTCGTCGGCTCGTTTGTGGGGGAGAATCTGGCCGTCCGGCTCTACAGCCGAATCAAACTCAAATGGAGCCTGTCGACGGGCTCCAGTTCCCCCAGAGCAGCGGCGAAAATTGAAGGGTGAAGGCTTTCGGGTTGCGAATGTGGCAGCCAGACTCTGCCGGCGAGAAGGAGTCCACGGAAGCCGTATAGCAGCCATATACACTTGCGGAGGCATACGTCGACGTGCTGACCTTACGCCAATGCGCCTGACTTCACTTCCTCCATTGGTCTGACTGCGTGCATTCCACGCGCGGAATCTGGGCTGTTTGCGGCCACCGCCTTGCGCGCCATGTATGTATTGAGCACCATATCGAAGACAGAGGCATGTAAGCAGATAAAGTCTGCAACGGCAGGCTCAGTACAAATGTAGGCAGCAACGAACACGAGAACGCACCGGCAGTCGGACGGCGACTCATCCTCCAGCCAGCTCGAGGCGAAGGGCGGGCCAGCGATAGGCCGCGCTTGTGCGCAAAGACGGGGGAAGGAAGAAAAGAAGCGGCGGAAAAAGCGTGGGAGCCCTTCCGGCTCCATCGGGCTTCTTCCCCGGTTGCACGTGCCGCTTATCAACCACTCTCACCCCTTCATCTTCGCGCTTCCCCGCTCACCCCGCCCGCCAACCGCCCGCCCCAGAGGGCGGCGCCTTGTCCCACACCTTGCACGGCCGCTGACGGCGCGCTAACCCGCCGCGCCGGCCACTGAACGGCCCACTGACGCTACAGAATGCTAACTACCTCCAGGACTCGGCGAATTCGCCCCGCTGAGTCCCAAACTGCGCCGACGGCCCCTCCGCGCCAATTGCCGGCACCAAAGGAGTCGAACGCGGCCCCAGCCGGAATGGACACTCTGGCGGCAATCGGTCAGCAAGGATCGCCGAGAGGCCCGCTGGGCTTATATATCGAGCGGGAGAAGCGCGCTGACGTGGAAAGCAAGTCCTACATCGCGCAGATCGCCATAAATTCGGTCGAGACCGCCTCTCCTCTGTCCCTCAACCCCAAATCCGACCGAACGCACCATCTCCGCCCTCGATGTCCATGTGGAGGTCCACGAGCTAGGGGACAGTGAGTCGCCAGGCAAGACTCGGAGAAAACAAACTCACATAGCTTAGCAGCGTCCCTACGATGCACACGATGGCGCGAACTAATGGCGATGGAGAGCGCACTGGCGGCCTCGGAGACGTCCGCCGAACAAGGCCCACTGCTACGGGCAACCACTGGGACAAGGTGCGTGAGGACAACGACAAGTATGGCGCCAGACTCACCTTTCTCCAAGGCTGGAGGCGGAAAGATGACCGCTAACGAACGGTCAGCAAGACGATCTTCAAGAACAAGAACAAGTGAGCGACCCGGACGCGTGACAAGCGCAAACACACACGCCTATACGGACGCTGCGCGACGCTAGTATGGACAGTCCGCAAACAAATCGAGAGGAGGAAGAACGTGCATCAAGCCTCCCACGCGGAATCGCCCTCGACATTGACACTACACAGCGCGTCAGCAAGAGGGAGTCACGAACAATAAACACGCACCAGCCAGCCCTTGTCTCGCAACCTAACTCACTACTCGTGCCAACACCAACGAGCGCGAAGAGACGAGAGAACCCTGTGAACACGTGAGTCCGACATCCAACGAACAGTATATTGCCAATCTCACATAGATATAACGCCCAACTGCAAGGTAGCAAAGACGGAAGGAAGCTGCGGATCTACAAAAAGGTGAGTCCGTCCACAAAGCAGTCTAACACGAAACTGACCTTCATTGGACAGCGACGGCGGATATGGACACCGCCGCCAACGTGCGACGCTGGGAAGCATGGTCAGCAAAGGGATCAAGAAGAAGAAGAACGTGTGTATTGGTCAACGCCGACGACCGCGAGCGGGAGAACCATGGACTTGGGGCAGAGTTCGGCGATGTTGTGGGACTGAAACGAGGTAAGCTACCCAGATGATTCGTTTGACATGAAACTGACCTTGGTGGGATGACGAGCGACGACGATCAGGTTCGCTGGCACAACAGGTCAGCAACATGGGCACAACGAGCCACAAGCACGCACCGACAACGACGACCACAACGACACTCCCTCCTCCCGCAACAGGACACAGGGGATGGGCAGTCGCAAGGAGACGGTGGTAACGCTAAGAGAAGGTCAGTGGCCTCCACAACGCAATCGGGCAAGAAACTCACCCGAGCAAGCGCAAAGTCAACATCACGTGGGTCGGGCTCGCGACGAGGGAAGATGGAGGGAAGAGGAAAGAGGCATGCGGGCGTGGGCAGAGGCCCACGTCCCTTATATACCCCGTCGGGCCGAGACCCGTGGAGCACGTCAAAGGGTGGCGTTGCGTCTGAGGGCGCCTTCGGAGAAATGGAGAGATGTTAATATGTCAATGGTAAGCGAGCTTGCCCTTTCGTTTCTCTGAAGCATTTCAAGTATGGCAATAGCACAAATAGAGCCATCCGAGCCAACTACAGAGTAGCAGAATGAAATGGAATCCCTCACAATAAGCAGACCATATCGCCGTTTGGGACTCGGTGACCAAAATAACTCCATGGATACACGCGTCTGGACCCCATCTGTCATGCGGTGACAGTGCGGCGGTTCGATGCGAAGCCCTCGCTTAACAAGACAGAATTCCGTGTTGGTATGGGCAGTGTTGGGCGATTTATGCTCTTCAGGGACGGCGAATGGCGCTCCAGACTGGTCTACTGGCTCAGGGTGAGCTATCTATATCGTCATATGTGTTGGCCTGCCCCGATCATGGCCGCACAGGAGACTTATCCCAGCGTGTAGCACGGGCGATCTGAAGTGGAACAGGATGCGATCAGGAGCGCGATTGTGCTCCGGAGACGCTGGAGGAGCCGGCAATGACGGCAACGCATCGGCCGTCTCAATTGACCGAGTCCCCGCATCCAAAGGGCGAAGATTCCGAGTTCAACCGGGTGAATTGCCCGATATGGCGGGTGAGCATAGCCGTGTGATCGCGTTAGAAGACTGCAAGTGCAAGGTAGGGAAAAGTCTGAGGAGGGTGAAGAGGCCTCAGGACTAGCAACATGGCATGTCAAAAGCTGTGGAAAGGGCAGAAAAAATAATATACCAAGAGTTTCTTGCAGCCAAGCACAAGACAGAACAGTGAAGACAGAAAACCAGAAACAGGGCAAGGCCGCTGAGCCAAGAAGCGTTTAGAGAGCTATCTAGTTAGGGTCACTTGTGCTCAGGGCCGGCCATTGCCGCTTTTGGCCATTACACCACTTTGGCGAAGAGCCCGGCGCGGTTCCATTCCATCACCTCGCTTAATCTTGGACTTCATTTCCGTTCCCGTAAGGGCTCCATCGGCCCTTCTCGACCGCCCAAGTATCGATGTCCATGTCTGGATAAATTTAGCCGCGGCTCATCAATATCCCGAGTTAAAAATATATCGACATAATGGTGAATATCCTCCTCGATGCTGTCTTTGCAGTTCACGGTCACTAATGCCTTGTGGCACAGCACAATGAGCACTGTTCTCGAACCCCTCCCTCGTGCCCCTACCCCGTCGACCCTTGCCGGGTCATCCCGGCGTACTATTGCCGTCATCAATGGCCCGGCCATGGATACTGTTGCCCCCCGGCTTATCGATGTTCCGGGTTAAAAATATTGAAACGCCGTTGTTGACGGCAACACGTGTGATTCCCATCAATCTAGGGTTGTCTGGACCCCGTCGTCATCTCCTCGCTCACTCTCCCCTCCCTCCCTTTCACCGCCTGCGGCACTCGAGGACAAGCCACGCGAGAATGGAGGTCGGCCCCACAACTTAAGCGCGGCGCGCCCGTTGATACTTTGGGGGGTGCGCGCGTATTTTGTGGCCCACAGAGTCCGCCCGCAATTCCTGTGTCATGCACGTCCAGCTGCCCAGCGGAGCGCGCACCCCATTGCTGCATCCAGTTTCCCTCGCCTTGCATCGTTTCGCCGACCCTGAGCCGGTGACAGCCATGACACCGAGACGACGTGATTTTCATCAAGACATCAAATTATCAACAACGTCCACGCAGGCCCTTCTTTCCTTTGCTCCACCACCACCAAGGTTCGTTGCTTTCCTTCCTCTGCCTTTCCATCGCTGAGCACCTCACAGCTCCCGCCTCACGTTGCACGCTGCTTCTGAATGTAAGTTTTCCTTCTTGCTCGTCTCCCGAGTCTTTCTCACCGTTCTTTCAGCTTCATCGTCGACCCAGGGTGTCTTGCAAGAGATTTCCGTCGTTTCTCTTCTGGCGCTCGTCGCTGATGGCTGTGCGCCTAGGGCCTACCGCAGCACAGTATCACCCTTGACATCATGCGCGTCGACTCCACTGCTCAGCTCAACTGGTCACCCAACGCGGCGATGAATCTGGTGGATATTGACCAGTAAGTTGGCGTCTATCCCTCACTCTTGGCGTTGCTCATGCCCCTGTCAGTGTCGTACATCCTCGCCCGGGGAGCGGACGGAGGAGGAATCCATGCCGGTATGACCCTTCCCTGTTATATTTCCCCTTATTGACGTCTACCAGTCGCTACATATCGGCGCTTGGGTGCAGGGAATCATACTTAGAGGGGGAACCTCTGCTGGTACGATTTTGCCTTTGTTTTTGCTCACTCTTTCGTTGACATGTGACCTAGCTTTCCTTGTGGTGCGCATTTGGGAGGGGGAATCCATGCGTGGAAGGGGAACCTCTGCTGCTATGGCTTTCCGCTCGTCTTGGCTCGATGTTTCATTGACACTGACCACAGAATCGGACTGGCTGATGTCCCGGCAGTCATCGACATTGCGGATCAACACCTGGGGAGGGGGAATCCATGTCCGGAGGGGGAACCTATGCTGGTACGTCATTCTGATTATTTTTAGTTAATGTTTCACTGACCCTGACCATAGAATTGACTTTCCTTGTCATTGTTCACGGCCCGTTGTTGGTCAATCCCGCGCAACCGTGCCCAATCGCTTACTTTGATCGCAATCACGGGCATCACCGGCGGCTTACGTAAGCAGATTTCCCGTCACCTTCAACTTGAAAAATGTTCAGACTTTTTGCACAGGCTTTCGGCCGGTCGGAGGCATATCAAGCAATGTCACGCCTCCTTGCCTATCACCGCTATCAACCATCATTCTTGAACCGGCGGCGTCGGCGCCTGCCGACAAGTGCATCTGTCAGGTCTCTCCACTATCACCGCTGCCATCGGCAGATCATGCCTTTGTCGCCGACCTCGCCGCCGTCAACAGATCGGTGCCGCCTCAATACCGTCAACTCCATCACCACCATTCCTCACTGCCATCTCCGTCACCTCGGCCGCTATCCATGCTGCTACACCGACACGGCCCGACTGGCTCTATGCTCCCTCAGCCCGGCAGTCAACTCCATCATCCCCATCCATGTGGCCTGCCGCATCGCCCATAGACGTGTGGACCACCGTGACTTGATGTGCCATCACCTTCATCAGTCGCATCAATCACATCAGCATACCGCCATCATCGGCGTCCCATCGTATCAGATCCTCGCATCACTGGCCGCTTTCTCCTCTGCTCTCCACGCCGGGCTCAGTTAACCTCATCACCTCCACCGACGTCGCCTCTAGCGCATCAGCCGCCCTGTTATTGCCACCATCAGGGTCCCTTTGGATGTATCTGCCGCTGTCCCTGCTTGCATCGCCTCCATCACTGCGCTTGATGTCGCATCAGCACCCCGCCATCATCGCGCTCCCACCAACGCCGGCGTCCCCATCGGATCGGATCCTCGCATCACTGGCCGACCTTCTTCTCTCCCTTGCGCCGATATGCCATCCTCCGCCCTCTTCACCCCCCGCCGGGCTCAGTCCGCCCCATCACCGCCATCGACATCACATCTGGCGCATCAGCCGCCCCGTCATCGCCGCTGTCGGGATTCCTTTGGATATGTCTGCGGCCGTCGCTGCTCCGCCCGCGCACCAGTTTCCCTCCGCCAGGGCGGCATGTTGGTCTTCCTCGGCGGTGGCCGGCTGGCCGGATCTGATGCCATCAATGCCACCTGATGGTATTCTGGCGCGTATTTTTGGCCTTCTTATACGGCATTCAAGGCCTCAATTTTTCTGGGTCCGGGCCGCCGGAGGCAAGCGTACCGCCCGGCCAACAAAGCTCTCGGCAGTGCCTCTTTGGCACATGGCGCCCCTCCTCTCCCCATCCTCCACTATGCCGACATGCTTCTCTGTCGCTTCTGCCTCGCACTGCTGTTCCTTCTCCTTTGCGCTCGATTTGATGCCATCAGATCGTATTTCTGCCGTCGTCTGGGCCTGCCTCACACGGCATTCAAGGCTCGGTTCTTCCCAGGTCTGGCCTGCCGGAGGCACAACCGACGTCCGGCCTACAAAGCTTTCGGCAGTGCCTCCCTGGCCCCAGCCTGATCGGCCATGCCCACCATCGATGTCATGTCCACGCGTGCCGATACCGCCCTCGGCTTCCACTGCGCGGGGCTACCCTTGATGTCATATACCGCGTTCGGCTTCCACTGCGCGCACGATTTCGCGTTATATTTGATGCCATCAGTGCCATCTGATGGTATTTCTGCGGTGATTTTTTCTTGGTTTATGCGTCATCTAAGGCTCACTTTTTCCCAGGTCCGGGCCGCCGGAGGCGAGCGGAACGCCCGGCCTGCGAAGCTGTCGGCTATGTACCACGGCTTGACTTCCGTGGACCATCAACCGCCATCGCCCTTGGCCCCGCAACTTCCCGTTGGGCCACAACACCGTCTCGCCGGCTCACATCCCTCTGCTTCAATGTTGGCCCTATTGCTCTCGGATAGCTTCGCCATCTCCTGCCAGCGGTGCTCGCAAGCCTGCTCGGCACCCCCCAGAACACCTCCACCCGTTCCGCGCGCGATTTTTGTGCTGCCATTTGATGCCATCACCGCCATCTGATGGTATTTCTGGGGTCATTTTTCCTCGTTTCATGCGCTATTCAAAGCTCATTTTTTCACAGGTCCAGGCCGCCGGAGGCCCACGTACCGCCGGGCCAGCAACGTTTTCGGCTGTGTGCTCTCCACACAAGTGCCGTGACGGCGGTTACAACCGCGCCTTGTCGTGTCCGAGGGCCCAGGGGAGCAGCGGGACTCATCGGCATCCAGCCCTTTGCAACGCGATGGATCAACTCTGAGCGCGGGAAGAAGCGGGAGTTGACTTTGCGTTAACGCTGGATTGGAGGGAAGTGAGATACGCGCGCCTGCGTGGGATGGTGCAGCGGGATGGACTTGTCTTGCACGCCCGTTTTGACGCGATCAAACGCGTCGAACGCGTCTTAATTAGCGTGTCTCGTACTTAGCCAGATACACGAACTTTGCCTACCAATACCTGCCCGGAATGCCCGAGAACGGACTCTGTCAAAGACCCCCCCATGCACGCGCCAGACTTGCCCAAAATAGCCCTCAGAATCCAAATTTTCGTCCCCACTAGAATTACCTCGTGACTTTCTAGAGGTCCGTGCGCGAGCCAGCGGGGTATATTAGAGTGCGCTCTCGCTCGCGACTTGGCGAGCGAGCGCGACTTAGCGTTGGAGCGCGGCGTGCAAGGGGGGGTATGATTTGACATGTGAAAGTTTTTATTATGTGTGACGTGAGGGCATGCGGCGCCGCAGCCGATCGCGCGCCGTACCGCGACCGACGAATAACGCACAGAGACCTCGCGAGAGACGACATTTCGACAGGCCTCGCCTGCAGCGCCTTCCCAGAACAGACCTCGTCTTCCCGCGCATATCGATGGATGGAAGAAGATTATCGACGCCGTGCATGCGCGAGGCAGCAAGATCTACGCACAAGTAAGCGTTATCGCCGCCGAACAATACATCTTACTGACCGCGTCCATAAAGCTTTGGCATCTTGGCCGTGTCAGCCATCCCGGCGCTCCGCAACAGATTGCTGCTGGCGTTCCGGTTTACGGACCCTCGCCGATTGCTGCTCGGGGCGGAAAGTTTAGATTCCTCCCGGGCTCACCCGGTTATGTGACAGTAAGCTTCAATGACTCCAGTTACTTGTCTCACATATGGCAGCCAACGGAGCTCCCCGACCCCAAGACGATCATTGCGCTCTTCAAGCAGGCAGGTGTCAACGCCAAAGCAGCGGGCTTCGACGGTGTCGAACGTTCGTGACAACTTCCGTGTCTTTGGCCTCAGATGTTGACTCCTCCTCAGTCCACGCTGCCAATGGTTACCTCCCCAACCAATTCCTTGACTCGACTTCAAACAAGCGCACCGACTCATACGGCGGCTCCGCTGCCAATCGCTCGCGGTTCATCCTAGAGGCACTCGCCGCGCTGCAAGAGGTCTACCCGCAGGACGTCTCCATCAAACTCAGCCCCACGGGCGGGTACAATGACATGGGCATGCCGCTCGACGAAACGCTCGACACATTCGGATACCTCCTCACGCAAATCGACCAGCTCCCCAACCCCCTCTCTTACGTCGTCCTTGCGCGCTACAATCCCTTCCTGGACGTCGAGCTCGACGGCAAGCTCCGCGCAACGCAGTTCGACGTTGTCGAGGCGCTCAAGGGCTACGTCACACGCTCTCTGCTGTTCGTCAACTCTGCGCTCCAGGTTGCGGATGCGGAGGCGTATGTCGGGGACGGTACGGGCGTGGTCAAGGGCGTATTCTTCGGACTGCATTGGCTGACGCACCCCGACCTTACGCGGCGCATCGAGCAGGGCAAGCCACTGGATAATGCACCTGATTTCGCGCATCTCTATGGCACGGAAGGCGTCGACCCCGCCATTGGGTATACGGATTACAAAGTGGCAGTTGAAATGGGAAAGGCAGGATTCTAGGGTTAGACTTGTAAATGACTCTATCCAACTGGTAGATTACAATTATTTGTCCATCCAGCCCTTGAAAAGTGAATGTCAAACCTCTGGAAATCTGTAATCCTTCCAGACGTGATCACAATATAGCCGAGCGACTCCTTCCCCGGAGATGTTTCCCATGCACGGGAGTACACGTATCCCTTTACCCAGTCTGTCGACGATCACGAGAATTGCGTTGTATCCGGAAGACTCGGGTAGTTGCACGATCAGATCGATTGATATGCGCTGCGCAACGCAGTTCGACGTTGTCGAGGCGCTCAAGGGCTACGTCACACGTTCTCTGCTGTTCGTCAACTCAGCGCTCCAGGTCGCGGATGCGGAGGCGTATGTCGGGGACGGTACGGGCGTCGTCAAGGGCGTATTCTTCGGACTGCATTGGCTGACGCACCCCGACCTTACGCGGCGCATCGAGCAGGGCAAGCCACTGGATAATGCACCTGATTTCGCGCATCTCTATGGCGCGGAAGGCGTCGACCCTGCTATTGGGTATACGGATTACAAAGTGGCAGTTTGAATGGGGGAGGGCCCGGGAGGCAGGATTCTAGGCTAGACTTGCCAGTAGATGACTCTATTCAACTGGTATTAGATTAAAATTATTTGTTCATCCTTGAAAAGTGAACCTTAGAGGAGGTGCAGAATTGAAGAGTCTCTAGGCTTCTTGGGCTCATTCCTGTTTACTTGATCCACCCACCCTGAAGTGACTGGCCACATGAATAGTATTGAGATAGTATGCAATTGAGCCACAGTCGGGGACGGCACGGGCGTCGTTGTTACACGTATAGATCGTCAAGCAACTCCTTGTCCAGCCTTGGCCCAACCGCACATTCAAAGTTACGTGGATGAGTGTCCACGGTGAGCATGTTGTATTGACCAAAGAAAATGAGCACACACCTGTCCAGCCCATCGCTCATCTCCCAGACGGGCTCGATCTCATTGCCCGCATCATCCCGTTTCTTCGCAACCTTGCACATCGCAAGCACCGTCGCGACAGCGATCCAGATGCTGTTGTCTGTGAAATACCGCCCGACGCAAATTCTGCTTGGAAGTTGTCAAATGTGGAGGCAGGACGAGACGACACCCACCGCCGCCCATAGCCAAAGGCATCGGTGAATCGCCGCCCGCGGGCCCTGGGAGGAATCGCTCGGGCCGCGTCAAGGAAGAGCTTGTACCGCGGTCCGCAGCGCAACACGGTAGCCGTCGTCTATGCCAGCCTGCAGCGCGGTGACTTCGTGGCGGAAGGGCGAGGTAAGCTGCCTTCGTCGGCTCGTTTGTGGGGGAGAATCTGGCCGTCCGGCTCTACAGCCGAATCAAACTCAAATGGAGCCTGTCGACGGGCTCCAGTTCCCCCCAGAGCAGCGGCGAAAATTGAAGGGTGAAGGCTTTCGGGTTGCGAATGTGGCAGCCAGACTCTGCCGGGGAGAAGGAGTCCACGGAAGCCGTATAGCAGCCATATACACTTGCGGAGGCATACGTCGACGTGCTGACCTTACGCCAATGCGCCTGACTTCACTTCCTCCATTGGTCTTACTGCGTGCATTCCACGCGCGGAATCTGGGCTGTTTGCGGCCACCGCCTTGCGCGCCATGTATGTATTGAGCACCATATCGAAGACAGAGGCATGTAAGCAGATAAAGTCTGCAACGGCAGGCTCAGTACAAATGTAGGCAGCAACGAACACGAGAACGCACCGGCAGTCGGTCCACTCCGACGGCGACTCATCCTCCAGCCAGCTCGAGGCGAAGGGTGGGCCAGCGATAGGCCGCGCTTGTGCGCAAAGACGGGGGAAGGAAGAAAAGAAGCGGCGGAAAAAGCGTGGGAGCCCTTCCGGCTCCATCGGGCTTCTTCCCCGGTTGCACGTGCCGCTTATCAACCACTCTCACCCCTTCATCTTCGCGCTTCCCCGCTCACCCCGCCCGCCAACCGCCCGCCCCAGAGGGCGGCGCCTTGTCCCACACCTTGCACGGCCGCTGACGGCGCGCTAACCCGCCGCGCCGGCCACTGAACGGCCCACTGACGCTACAGAATGCTAACTACCTCCAGGACTCGGCGAATTCGCCCCGCTGAGTCCCAAACTGCGCCGACGGCCCCTCCGCGCCAATTGCCGGCACCAAAGGAGTCGAACGCGGCCCCAGCCGGAATGGACACTCTGGCGGCAATCGGTCAGCAAGGATCGCCGAGAGGCCCGCTGGGCTTATATATCGAGCGGGAGAAGCGCGCTGACGTGGAAAGCAAGTCCTACATCGCGCAGATCGCCATAAATTCGGTCGAGACCGCCTCTCCTCTGTCCCTCAACCCCAAATCCGACCGAACGCACCATCTCCGCCCTCGATGTCCATGTGGCGGGCACCACAAAGTGCCGGCGAGTGCCGTGTAGGACCGCGGGAGTGCCGAGTGCCGAGTCGAACTGCCGTGGCAGTGCCAATTGGGTATATTTCATGTCAATAAGCTTCTTGCTATCTGTCTTAGCTTATATCTACTCTTACAATCTTATAATTTTAACAAAAAGTCCATATCTGAGTTCTATTTTAGATATAGAAGACTGAAATACACTTGATTTGGGTCAGAGTCTGCATAATTGAAGAGTCTAGCTGTAATTTCAAGCCACACTGGTATTTTCAAACAAGATAAACATCTCTTGAAACTTGGTCAGACTCGGTCATATGACGGAAGTACACGCTACTACACGGTACTACACGGCACTTCCGTGCTTGAGTGCCATTTCATGCGGCAGTTGCACAGCATGGCCACGGCAGTTGCACGGTGCATGCACGGCACTTTCACGGCACTCTGTCACAGCCCTCTCGGCACTACCCAGCCCACACATACTCATTTCCTCTGTTACGTTTAGTACAGATACCGTAAGATTTGTAATGCATAGCACAAGATCGGCCATTTTCCAGCGCTGGATATATTATTAAGAGCCCAAATGGATTGGGAGGTATATAGTGGCCTCTAACTTACCCAAATTCACATTGACATCGAATCCATGGCATCCCAGGCGCTCAAGCTTGAGTCGACTCCGCAGCTTTGGCACCATTCGTCATCGTGAGACAGATCGGCTGTGGCTGTGCTCATCGCGGCTCTTATTTCCCATCCACCACCATCGGCACAGAGTTCGCTCTTTCCTTCGCCCGTTGCTCCTTTCTTGCGACACTAGGTGTCCATCGGCACAGAGAGCCACTCTCAACGTGTCTGCTCGTAAGCAGTACAGTCGATGACGTGGCACTCGGGACTGACAATAGGACACTCAGTACTTCTGTCGTGTTCTCGGCTCGGCTCGGCGCTCTCTCGTCACTCGATTGCCCACCAGTGGCAGCTCGCTGCTGGTTTTCAATGGCGGAGCCACTCCTTATCGCATTAGCAGTGTCAAATGCTGCCTTCGCGTTGCTCGTTGGTCTTGCCTATGGGAGGACAATTCAGCGCTGGGCCTCCGTCTGCTATGAGGCAATCTCCACCCTCGTATCCAGCCAGCTCATTCTCGGCCTCTACGCACTCGTTCTAATCTATATCTTGCTCAGTCTCCGAAGCCTGAAGGACGACGTTGCGCAGGTCGCGCAGGCTACCACAAGGCCAACCCGCCGTAAGCATACCAGACCGCAACCGGTCTACGATGCGAACGGTGTGTTGGGTCCTATCCATGCCTTTCAAGCACTAAGTGAATCGCAGACCGCCTCATAGGCTACTTTCGGGGAGACCGAAAATCCGACATCACATTCAGGAATATCGGTAAGACTTCATTCGTGTACCTCATTGTACGTTGCTGAGTATACTAGGACGTGCAACAACCGACTCTGTCTTGGATGGAGCCGCCTCGGCACCAACATCACCCGAATCTCGCCCAGCCCCAGCCGCAGTCTCCCCACCCTCACCTATCATATTCCAGCCACCGCAAGTCCATGTCTATCGCTCTCTCCAGGCTTCCGAGTGGAACGGCTGGCCCGACGGACATCTCCGATGCCAAATTCAACGTCAAGAGCTCAAGGAGACAGGGAATCTTGCGCTGTTCTGGGTGAGCGAAGCGATAGCGGGCCGCCGACCTGGCTCTCCGGACGCGCTAAAGCCGGAGGGAGGGAAACAATTCCGTGTCAACTGCCTTGGCGCGTTTCGCTGCTCGGCGCGTTTCGCTGCTCGTCGCCTCGCTGCCCTCATGCCCTCACCGTCGCCCCCGTTCCTCCCCGCCGTCACGGCTCTCGACATTCCACATTGCGATGTCTCTGTGGACATCCCCTTGCCCAACGCTCATGTGGTATCGAGATGGGCGCTTCCGTCTTCCGATACGGCGTTGTCTTCACACATCACGGCACTCACAGTCACGACCGTTACAGCCACACTGGCAGGTTGCAGTCAGTATCGGGAACGGCGACTGGCCTGGTCGAACTGACCACCGACGACTGGTCCTCGCTGTTGCCAGATACTTTCTCGGTTGACACTGGTACATTTACTCTCAAATCCTTGACTGCAGTGCTGAAGCGAACACTAGATTCAAGTCCAGCGAGTGCGGACGTGTCTTCTTCTCCAGTGGTGGATGTCAATGCAAAGGCTATGTCTGACGGCACATAATTATTTTCGTGGCAAAAATGACCTGCTTTTTGTCAGCTCGACCTTCGAGCCCGAGTTTCTCAAGTGTTGGGTACCCGTTGTGATGTCTTATTCGAATGGGGCAACGGCTGAGCACTACGCGATTCATTTTCGCCACTTGATTGAAGGTATTGCCAAGGAATATAAAATTCGGTGCCCCGGCACACCATTTACAGACACTCTTTTGGCCAATGTATGTGACATTTCATTCTATCGAAACGCTCACAGGACGGAAATTGTTACAGGTGGTCGATTTCAGTGACACGCAACGAAATGGGTTCATTCGCGCGTATGTGGAATGGAAAATGGATGATCCGAAGAACACCGAAACGCCCGAAGCCCTTCAAATGGCTGCCGAAGCGCTGCTCAAAGGCTGCGAGCGTCATTTCAAGGAACAAATCTCACGAGTCAGCAAGATAACTCGGATTGTGCCGCCAAATCAACGCCTTATCTTCGAAAATCGTGTTCAGGAGCTGCTGTACTGCAAGACTTCGGACGTGTTTCGTGCTGTCGCCGCTCGGCTAATCCAAGACTTCCCCCTGATCGAACCCTGGCTATCGTGGTGGCTACGTCCGCAACATGCTTCCATGATTTTTCGGGCTGAGATGGCCATGGACACGGACTTGTTTTACTCATTACCCGCCATGACCAACGCGGAAGAGGCGATGCATCATCGTCTCTACTCGATGGTCAAGCGTCTGAACAGTCTATTCGAGGGCTTGGAAGGCCTCGTGAGCGCCGGCAATACTTTTGCAGACCAATATATGCATGCTAAGCGTAAAATCCGTGATTTATCCTGCTAAGCATTGCTGATTCACGCGTAGACGGACAACATATCTTTTATGGAGAAGACCCTCAGCGGTGGAAGAAGACGGCGGCTATATATGGTCGAACACATCTATCTCGCGGCAAGAATCGAGCTCCAACTGCGGCTCAGAAGGCTGATTCGCGTCCTCCCGACACTGCGGCAGAGCTTATTCCTGCCGAGACACGTCCTAAATTGCCGCAGAAGTCGACTCTACCCCAGCTCTTTCAAATCTCTTATCGCTGGTATCTCAACTCCTGTTGGCTTGACTCCTCGTTGACGGCACTGTACGCGGTGGCGCTTCGGAACATCGATCTCTTCGCTGGACTTTCGGAACTTTCACTCAACCAACCCCTCGCCCAATTGCACGCCTTAATTCCACAGCATGTTGCCGAGTCCAGCTTGGACCTGACAACATCAGATAATCTGTGGAAGCTTCGTAATAGCTTTCGGCAGCACTTGGTCGACTCTCCGATCATCAAAGGAATCACATCAATGTCCGCGCCGTCGACACCATTTGTAAAATTTCCTATTCTCGCGTATTCTTCTTGATTCTCACATATTCCAGGGCTGGTTGTTTGAAGCATCACTCCTCAGTAGCATACTGAGCCTCGATAACTCCGGCGTCGCGGCGTCCGCCCGTGCCGTGAGCATGTTTCGCACCTATGCCGTTGACATTCGGCAATGCCTCGGAGATCCGACATGCTCTGATCACGCATCAACTCACTGGCAGATCGGCACACCACACTGGGCTAACGAAATTCAATTGACCGGCACTCACTTCCAACTCCACGGAGGGAAAATAAAAAAGTGGTTCAATGGTGGCTTTCTCAACCCGACCTCCTGGCAAAACCTTCATTGCTGGAGACATGCCAACGGCGAGTACCTCTGTGATGGTGCTACGCTATTCCATCGCTACATCATCAGCCTCCCAACAATCCTTGTTCTTGTCATTGATGAAGGCGAGCAATATGACTGGGATGTGGCAGGCCAGCTCTTACCTCTCGGCAACACATTTGCAGCCGCAGGGGTTCAATACGATCTCGTGGCTCATGTTTATGCCAGTCATCAAGACGAGCACTTCAAAGCACGCTACGCGCTGCCAGATGGCAAGATCTTCGATTATGATGGAATGACGGATGGAGGCCGGGCCGTTCACCGGCCCGGATTTACCTTCAAGTCTGCGATGACAGGTGTCTCCTCAAAGTTTACGGGCCTTCCATCTGGGTACATCTTAAGTGCGCTCGTGTACCACTTGGCGGGTGGAGAGCAAGCTCAGAAGCTCTTCCAACACGAGCGACAGCGGAAACCGCCACATCATCTCCTTTTTGACGTTGATCCGACAAACGGCCGCCTGCTGACGAAAACAGCCGTGATGGACGCTCCAGGGTTAACACAGCTCTCCGACACCGCTCGTATCTGGTCTCGGAGTAACCAACATCATCTTGAGTTCTTTAGCGAGTACCAACGCAGCGAAGACACGCAAAAAGAGCCCCCGGGCTGGACGTTCCCGAGGTTTACAGCAAAGGCGGAGCAAAACCATTGAGGACTCACCGACAAGTCCAACTCCAAGCCTCGCGTCTTCCGGCTCTGAAGTTGACGAGCGCGAGTCTGTCATCGGACCAGGGCCCGATCCGTCCGACAACGCCGACGGTACTCTCGACATTGACGAATGGCGGCAGATTTCCTGTGTTTGCGGCGCTGAGGGGGCCGATTCGGAGAGCCAGAAGCTAGTGCAATGTGCACAGTGCCAGAACTGGTCTCACAACGACTGCTTACCTGCAGACACCGACTGGGCCGACAAAGAAAATCGTCTTCTCTGCCACTCCTGTGCCGAAGGACGTGGACGGCTTCAACTTCCTCTTCTGTGCGTGTTTTCATTCACATTTTGTCGCATCTAACAGATTGGATAGCCCTGGAACTGTACGACTTCAACGGCTCAACCCCTGGGCAAGACAGAACACGGCAGAGTGGGCTCCAGCGGAAATAATTGGGTACAGTGGCAATCGGTGTGGGAAGGAATATGAGTGCCGATGGCTGCGAAATATTTCTTGGCCGGGCCGTGTTTCTTCGCCTCCCCGTGAATCATTCCGCCGGTCTTACGAGGATATTCATTTTCCCATTGGCAACGACGGAAGGATTCGCGGCTCTCAGGTTTGCTCTATTTACACTAGACATTTGGACTCTGACTGGATAATTATTAGCTTCGTGGACTTGCAGCACCAGAAGCGCTCAATCCGGCACTCGAGGAGAAAGAAACTCTTAACCGCGATATTTCCATGGCTTGTGCCATCGCCATTCCCCAGATTGTTGCGCAACTCAACAGTCCCGACTCAGACTCAGTCCACCCGATAATTGCCGATTTTGATGAAGATCATCTTGGTGTTCACCCTGGACTTGACCCCGATGTTCGCTGGCTTGAGCGTCGTGGATTCGTGGCCTCTGGTATCGATCCTGGGCTGTGGGCAACTCTGGGAGAACCTATTCGACTCCTCACGATTGAACGTGCAGCCAATCGCGTTACGGGGACTTGGGAGCGTGCGCTAACGGTTTCAATCGCATTCTGGATCTGTCTTTGTATCCAGCACCATTTGGGCGAAGACTGGGACCACAGTGGCGCCACTTACCGTGAACTTCGGTCTGGTGGCCTTATCGAGGACTTCGACATACGACTGACACGGAGAGCAATCCACGAGATTACTACTTCTGTTACCGAATCACCCAACACATTCACATCTCGGTGGTCTTGGGTTCAACGCGGGGTCGTTGTCTTTTGGCAACGCAGTCTGGTATACCGCGGCCTTGTTCCAAGCTCGGACCGCCGTCATCTGGTTCCTCTTCTGTACCATGGTCAACTTGTCCGACGCGCAGCAGACTTACCGCGTGTTGATGGTCAACCTCCACGAAAGAAGGTTCGTTTTGACACCCACAGAGACGACAGGCATGCCTCCACTGGCACATCTATCAGAAGTCCCATCTCCGTCGCAGCACAAAGCGATCGTGCAGTGCCGAGCAGTACTTCTCACCGCAGCACACTGAACCCAACCTCCCCACATCGCACTCGTGCTCGAACGCGGTCGGAACCAGCCTCAAATCACTCGAGACACACTCTCAAGCGTCGCAAGGTGGTAGCCGAGGGCAGAGGGTGGTACACCTATGAAGAGTCTGCATCGTCTGGCTCAGAAGCCTCAGATTCAGCGCCATTCAACTCAGAAGATAATGATGGTTAAAATTGTTGTTATTCATTTACACTATTATGCTACTAGTACTTGATTCCTATTTATGAGAGTGATGTGTGGCAGTATGACACATTCGGCACTTTATCTGTTACACTCGGCACTTTATCTGTCACACACACGGCACGTGTGACAGCACGGCACTTTTGCTGTCACAGCCGAAAAGCACACGGCACTTGCACGGTTCGAACACGGCACCTACACGGCACCAACACGGTATCTACTCGGCCTACTCGGCCAATTAGCGTAGCCGTCCATGTGGAGGTCCACGAGCTAGGGGACAGTGAGTCGCCAGGCAAGACTCGGAGAAAACAAACTCACATAGCTTAGCAGCGTCCCTACGATGCACACGATGGCGCGAACTAATGGCGATGGAGAGCGCACTGGCGGCCTCGGAGACGTCCGCCGAACAAGGCGCACTGCTACGGGCAACCACTGGGACAAGGTGCGTGAGGACAACGACAAGTATGGCGCCAGACTCACCTTTCTCCAAGGCTGGAGGCGGAAAGATGACCGCTAACGAACGGTCAGCAAGACGATCTTCAAGAACAAGAACAAGTGAGCGACCCGGACGCGTGACAAGCGCAAACACACACGCCTATACGGACGCTGCCAATCTCACATAGATATAACGCCCAACTGCAAGGTAGCAAAGACGGAAGGAAGCTGCGGATCTACAAAAAGGTGAGTCCGTCCACAAAGCAGTCTAACACGAAACTGACCTTCATTGGACAGCGACGGCGGATATGGACACCGCCGCCAACGTGCGACGCTGGGAAGCATGGTCAGCAAAGGGATCAAGAAGAAGAAGAACGTGTGTATTGGTCAACGCCGACGACCGCGAGCGGGAGAACCATGGACTTGGGGCAGAGTTCGGCGATGTTGTGGGACTGAAACGAGGTAAGCTACCCAGATGATTCGTTTGACATGAAACTGACCTTTGTTGGATGACAAGACGCTAAAGACTGACGCCGGGGTAGACCTTGAACAACGGGTCAGCAACATGGGGAGCAACGAGCCACAAGCACGCACCCGCAAGACAACGACGACGACACTCCCTCCTCCCGCAACAAGACGCGGCCGCAAGTCAGTGGCAGCGACGCTAAGAGTAGGTCAGTAGTCTTCACGACGCGATCGAGCACGAAACTCACCCGAGCAGGCGCAAAGTCAACATCACGTGGGTCGGACTCGCGACGAGGGAAGATGGAGGGAAGAGGAAAGAGACATGCGGGCGTGGGCAGAGGCCCGCGTCCCTTATATACCCCGTCGGGCCGAGACCCGTGGAGCACGTCAAAGGGTGGTGTTGCGTCTGAGGGCGCCTTCGGAGAAATGGAGAGATGTTCATATGTCAATGGTAAGCGAGCTGTTTCTAATTGCCCTTTCGTTTCTCTGAAGCATTTCAAGTATCGAAATAGCATAAATAGAGCCATCCGAGTCAACTACAGAGTGTAGCAGAATGAAACAATAAGCAGACCATATCGCCGTTTGGGACTCGGTGACCAAAATAACTCCATGGATACACGCGTCTGGACCCCATCTGTCATGCGGTGACAGTGCGGCGGCTCAATGCAAAGCGCTCGCTTAACAAGACAGAATTCCGTGTTGGTATAGGCAGTGTTGGGCGATTTATGCTCTTCAGCGACGGCCAATGGCGCTCCAGACTGGTCTACTGGCTTAGGGTGAGCTATTTATATCGTCATATGTGTTTGCTTGCCCCGATCATGGCCGCACAGGAGACTTATCCCAGCGTGTAGCACGGGTGATCTGAAGTGGAACAGGATGCGATCAGGAGCGCGATTGTGCTCCGGGAGACGCTGGAGGAGCCGGCAATGACGGCAACGCATCGGCCGTCTCAATTGACCGAGTCCCCGCATCCAAAGGGCGAAGATTCCGAGTTCAACCGGGTGAATTGCCCGATATGGCGGGTGAGCGTAGCCGTGTGATCGCGTTAGAAGACTGCAAGTGCAAGGCAGGGAAAAGTCTGAGGAGGGTGAAGAAGCCTCAGGACAAGCAATATGGCATGTCAAAAGCTGTGGAAAGGGCAGAAAAATAATATACCAAGTCTTTTTGCAGCCAAGGAAAAAAGACAGAACAGTGAAGACAGAAAACCAGAAAGAGAGCAAGGCCGCTGAGCCAAGAGACGTTTAGAGAGCTATCTAGTTAGGGTCACTTGTGCTCAGGGCCGTCCATTGCCGCTTTTGGCCATTACACCACTTAGGCGAAGAGCCCGGCGCCGTCGACCCAGGGTGTCTTGCAAGAGATTTCCGTCGTTTCTCTTCTGGTGCTCGTCGCTGATGGCTGTGCACCTAGGGCCTACCGCAGCACAGTATCACCCTTGACATCATGCGCGTCGACTCCACTGCTCAGCTCAACTGGTCACCCAACGCGGCGATGAATCTGGTGGATATTGACCAGTAAGTTGGCGTCTATCCCTCACTCTTGGCGTTGCTCATGCCCCTGTCAGGAGCCATAGTGGTAATATTTAGGCTAAAACCAGTAGGTACAGCTAGGGAACCCATTGCCTACAGGGTTAGCCCTACCTAGGCAGCCCTTTACTGGCCTCTGTTAGAGCCAAATGTGACGCTTTGTAACAGGTGTGACATGTGTGACACTTCTTCAAAAAAAAAAATATTATTATTCTTTATCTGGTATCCTAGCACCTGTGGCAATGCACCTATCTAGATAATGATTTTATTGTGGAACCATTTTTGATTGCCATCACTACTTTTGATGGCTATCTCATGATACATCATTTTGTCCTAATTAGGAAAGTTGTTGATACAGGCCTTCCTAACTATATACCGGATCATCGGCCTGAAGAAAAGGAGTTAAAAGTATCATATTACATAATTTATTACATTATATGTATCATATAATCATTTATTCCATTATTGATATTATTGATTCAATAGCCTAAATCACTAGGTACAGCTAGCCCTAGGTGGAAATAACTGTGTAGGCAAGCACCTGTTTAGCTGTACATAGGCCTTTAGCCTAAAACTTACAGCTACGGGTGCTGTCAGTGTCGTACATCCTCGCCCGGGGAGCGGACGGAGGGGGAATCCATGCCGGTATGACCCTTCCCTGTTATATTTCCCCTTATTGACGTCTACCAGTCGCTACATATCGGCGCTTGGGTGCAGGGAATCATACTTAGAGGGGGAACCTCTGCTGGTACGATTTTGCCTTTGTTTTTGCTCACTCTTTCGTTGACATGTGACCTAGCTTTCCTTGTGGTGCGCATTTGGGAGGGGGAATCCATGCGTGGAGGGGGAACCTCTGCTGCTATGGCTTTCCGCTCGTCTTGGCTCGATGTTTCATTGACACTGACCACAGAATCGGACTGGCTGATGTCCCGGCAGTCATCGACATTGCGGATCAACACCTGGGGAGGGGGAATCCATGTCCGGAGGGGGAACCTATGCTGGTACGTCATTCTGATTATTTTTAGTTAATGTTTCACTGACCCTGACCATAGAATTGACTTTCCTTGTCATTGTTCACGGCCCGTTGTCGGTCAATCCCGCGCAACCATGCCCAATCGCTTACTTTGATCGCAATCACGGGCATCACCGGCGGCTTACGTAAGCAGATTTCCCGTCACCTTCAACTTGAAAAATGTTCAGACTTTTTGCACAGGCTTTCGGCCGGTCGGAGGCATATCAAGCAATGTCACGCCTCCTTGCCTATCGCCGCTATCAACCATCATTCTTGAACCGGCGGCGTCGGGCGCCTGCCAACAAGTGCATCTGTCAGGTCTCTCCACTATCACCGCTGCCATCGGCAGATCATGCCTTTGTCGCCGACCTCGCCGCCGCAACAGATCGGTGCCGCCTCAATACCGTCAACTCCATCACCACCATTCCTCACTGCCATCTCCGTCACCTCGGCCGCTATCCATGCTGCTACACCGACACGGCCCGACTGGCTCTATGCTCCCTCAGCCCGGCAGTCAACTCCATCATCCCCATCCATGTGGCCTGCCGCACGCCCATAGACGTGTGGACCACCGTGACTTGATGTGCCATCACCTTCATCAGTCGCATCAATCACATCAGCATACCGCCATCATCGGCGTCCCATCGTATCAGATCCTCGCATCACTGGCCGCTTTCTCCTCTGCTCTCCACGCCGGGCTCAGTTAACCTCATCACCTCCAACGACGTCGCCTCTAGCGCATCAGCCGCCCTGTTATTGCCACCATCAGGGTCCCTTTGGATGTATCTGCCGCTGTCCCTGCTTGCATCGCCTCCATCACTGCGCTTGATGTCGCATCAGCACCCCGCCATCATCGCGCTCCCACCAACGCCCGGCGTCCCATCGGATCGGATCCTCGCATCACTGGCCGACCTTCTTCTCTCCCCTTGCGCCGATATGCCATCCTCCGCCCTCTTCACCCCACGCCGGGCTCAGTCCGCCCCATCACCGCCATCGACATCACATCTGGCGCATCAGCCGCCCCGTCATCGCCGCTGTCGGGATTCCTTTGGATATGTCTGCGGCCGTCGCTGCTCCGCCCGCGCACCAGTTTCCCTCCGCCAGGGCGGCATGTTGGTCTTCCTCGGCGGTGGCCGGCTGGCCGGATCTGATGCCATCAATGCCACCTGATGGTATTCTGGCGCGTATTTTTGGCCTTCTTATACGGCATTCAAGGCCTCAATTTTTCTGGGTCCGGGCCGCCGGAGGCAAGCGTACCGCCCGGCCAACAAAGCTCTCGGCGGTGCCTCTTTGGCACATGGCGCCCCTCCTCTCCCCATCCTCCACTATGCCGACATGCTTCTCTGTCGCTTCTGCCTCGCACTGCTGTTCCTTCTCCTTTGCGCTCGATTTGATGCCATCAGATCGTATTTCTGCCGTCGTCTGGGCCTGCGTCACACGGCATTCAAGGCTCGGTTCTTCCCAGGTCTGGCCTGCCGGAGGCACAACCGACGTCCGGCCTACAAAGCTTTCGGCGGTGCCTCCCTGGCCCCAGCCTGATCGGCCATGCCTACCATCGATGTCATGTCCACACGTGCCGATACCGCCCTCGGCTTCCACTGCGCGCGGGCTACCCTTGATGTCATATACCGCGTTCGGCTTCCACTGCGCGCACGATTTCGCGTTATATTTGATGCCATCAGTGCCATCTGATGGTATTTCTGCGGTGATTTTTTCTTGGTTTATGCGTCATCTAAGGCTCACTTTTTCCCAGGTCCGGGCCGCCGGAGGCGAGCGGAACGCCCGGCCTGCGGCTGTCGGCTATGTACCACGGCTTGACTTCCGTGGACCATCAACCGCCATCGCCCTTGGCCCCGCAACTTCCCGTTGGGCCACAACACCGTCTCGCCGGCTCACATCCCTCTGCTTCAATGTTGGCCCTATTGCTCTCGGATAGCTTCGCCATCTCCTGCCAACGATGCTCGCAAGCCTGCTTGGCACCCCCCAGAACACCTCCACCCGTTCCGGCGCGCGATTTTGCGCTGCCATTTGATGCCATCACCGCCATCTGATGGTATTTCTGGGGTCATTTTTCCTCGTTTCATGCGCTATTCAAAGCTCATTTTTTCACAGGTCCAGGCCGCCGGAGGCCCACGTACCGCCGGGCCAGCAACGTGTTCGGCTGTGTGCTCTCCACACAAGTGCCGTGGACGGCGGTTACAACCGCGCCTTGTCGTGTCCGAGGGCCCAGGGGAGCAGCGGGACTCATCGGCATCCAGCCCTTTGCAACGCGATGGATCAACTCTGAGCGCAGGGAAGAAGCGGGAGTTGACTTTGCGTTAACGCTGGATTGGAGGGAAGTGAGATACGCGCGCCTGCGTGGGATGGTGCAGCGGGATGGACTTGTCTTGCACGCCCCCGTTTTGACGCGATCAAACGCGTCGAACGCGTCTTAATTAGCGTGTCTCGTACTTAGCCAGATACACGAAGTTTGCCTACCAATACGAGGAGTGACGAGAATAGTGGGACTGGGACTCGTCAAATGGGACTGAGTCCCACGTTGATGGGCCCAGTCCCACTTTGATGGGGCGAGTCCCATTGCCACGGCGCCAAGAGCGCGTAGCCGAGCACGAGAAAAGCAATCAGCATCGGTAATCAATCAAAAAAACATAAAAGAAGCGCCGCGCAGCGGGCCTCCGTGGCGAGCGGCAGCCCGCGGCAGCGTGGGGTCCGGGGCGAAGCCCTGGTCGGGGTCCGGGGTGGGAAACCCCGGCCGTCGCGGCCGGCGCCGCCACCCTGTCAAAAGTTCACATGTTTACCAAGTAAAATAGGACAAAAGACACCGGAAAGAGATGTCACGCTCCGCGCAGCGGGCCTAGCGGCGAGCGGAAGCCCCCGGCAGGGTGGGTCCAGGGCGACGCCCTGGTCGGGGTCCAGGGTGGAAAACCCCCAACCCAGTTGATGCGACCCATGTCGATCCATCAACTAGGGTGATTTGTCG
The DNA here is from genome assembly GCF_014461135.1 of Mycena indigotica. NCBI lineage: Eukaryota > Fungi > Basidiomycota > Agaricomycetes > Agaricales > Mycenaceae > Mycena > Mycena indigotica. Next base: position 4,659,273 of record NW_023503007.1, on the reverse strand, counting down.
TAACCGAGTCCCACTCCGGGGCTTCGGGAATGGGACTGGGACCAGGAAAAGTGGGACTCGAGTCCCATTGTCCCAGTCCCAGTCCCATTACTCTCGTATATACTCTACCAATACCTGCCCGGAATGCCCGAGAACGGACTCTGTCAAAGACCCCCATGCACGCGCCAGACTTGGCCAAAATAGCCCTCAGAATCCAAATTTTCGTCCCCACTAGAATTACCTCGTGACTTTCTAGAGGTCCGTGCGCGAGCCAGCAGGGTATATTAGAGTACGCTCTCGCTCGCGCGACTTGGCGAGCGAGCGCGACTTAGCGTTGGAGCGCGGCGTGCAAGGGGGGGTATGATTTGACATGTGAAAGTTTTTATTATGTGTGACGTGAGGGCGTGCGGCGCCGCAGCCGATCGCGCGCCGTACCGCGACCGATGAATAACGCACAGAGACCTCGCGAGAGACGACATTTCGACAGGCCTCGCCTGCAAACAGACCTCGTCTTCCCGCGCATATCGATGGATGGAAGAAGATTATCGACGCCGTGCATGCGCGAGGCAGCAAGATCTACGCACAAGTAAGCGTTATCGCCGCCGAACAATACATCTTACTGACCGCGTCCATAAAGCTTTGGCATCTTGGCCGTGTCAGCCATCCCGACGCTCCGCAACAGATTGCTGCTGGCGTTCCGGTTTACGGACCCTCGCCGATTGCTGCTCGGGGCGGAAAGTTTAGATTCCTCCCGGGCTCACCCGGTTATGTGACAGTAAGCTTCAATGACTCCAGTTACTTGTCTCACATATGGCAGCCAACGGAGCTCCCCGACCCCAAGACGATCATTGCGCTCTTCAAGCAGGCAGGTGTCAACGCCAAAGCAGCGGGCTTCGACGGTGTCGAACGTTCGTGACAACTTCGTGTCTTTGGCCTCAGATGTTGACTCCTCCTCAGTCCACGCTGCCAATGGTTACCTCCCCAACCAATTCCTTGACTCGACTTCAAACAAGCGCACCGACTCATACGGCGGCTCCGCTGCCAATCGCTCACGGTTCATCCTAGAGGCACTCGCCGCGCTGCAAGAGGTCTACCCGCAGGACGTCTCCATCAAACTCAGCCCCACGGGCGGGTACAACGACATGGGCATGCCGCTCGACGAAACGCTCGACACATTCGGATACCTCCTCACGCAAATCGACCAGCTCCCCAACCCCCTCTCTTCCGTCGTCCTTGCGCGCTACAATCCTTTCCTGGACGTCGAGCTCGACGGCAAGCTCCGCGCAACGCAGTTCGACGTTGTCGAGGCGCTCAAGGGCTACGTCACACGTTCTCTGCTGTTCGTCAACTCTGCGCTCCAGGTCGCGGATGCGGAGGCGTATGTCGGGGACGGCACGGGCGTCGTCAAGGGCGTATTCTTCGGACTGCATTGGCTGACGCACCCCGACCTTACGCGGCGCATCGAGCAGGGCAAGCCACTGGACAATACACCTGATTTCGCGCATCTCTATGGCGCGGAAGGCGTCGACCCTGCTATTGGGTATACGGATTACAAAGTGGCAGTTTAAATGGGAAAGGCAGGATTCTAGGGTTAGACTTGTAAATGACTCTATCCAACTGGTAGATTACAATTATTGGTCCATCCAGCCCTTGAACAGTGAATGTCAAAGGAGATGTGGAATTAAAGGGTCTCTATGATTCTTAGGCTACAGTAAGTACTAGAATTTCTTTCTACTTGATGTACCACCCTGAAATGACTGGCAACATGAATAGTACTGACACAGCACCGTTGAGTGATACATTAGTACACAATGAAGCTGATTGTTTTAATACAAGGGTGGATCGCTAGGGTGGGGTGGTGATGCAACTGATGGAGGGGTGGTGTGATCACTGGAATTGGAATCGGACTGGAATTGGTGCTAATGTGCGGTGGCCAAGAGCATGTGTGAAAATGGGAAATAAACCCAAAACACTACACACAACTGGCACATAGCGGGTGAGGTCAGGGCTCCAGACACAGTATATGCCTGCTGCAACCAAGACAAACATAGAAAAATAGCTAAATCCAAGATCACATAGGTAATGATCAAAGACCTGATCAAAGTGTGACATGATGTCACCAACATCATCAAACACAAACAACAACACACCAAACATCCACCAACAACACCAATCTAGAAAAACATAAAACATACCTTTAATCTTCTGTCTAAATCTCTTGAGTCCAAAGATACTCCAAAACCATAGTTTTCTTGAGGTTCTCCCTGTTTCCCTTGTTATGTTTGAGAGCAGCATGAGCATCAACAGCACAGTCTCCAAAGACCAGCATTGTTCCAAGTTGGGTTGCAACATCCAAAGAGTGCAATGTTCCAAAAGGCAGGACGCATCAGCGCTGGATCAATCCATCAAAAGTGGGTCAAAACTGCGATGGGATTCTTCCTGTTACCTACTACAATGGCTGCCTTATATACGTGTACAGAGTGGCTATGCTATGAGTCAATCGAGTCATATGGTGTCATAGGGCAATGTCAAGGCTATGCACTGCAGGAGTTCGGGAATAAACGGCCCCCATTTCGATCAATTATATGGCTAAAATCAATGTACCAAAAAAAGATTTTTTTTATACCTCTATTTGCGCCAAAAAAGGTTCACTTATATGATCCAGGGCGCTGTCACATGCCGGAATTTCCTTTTTGGATGCTGTGCATCCGCGTGACATTGCTAAAATGTTCGCAACTCCTACACTATGTTCAATAGATTCATCCTAAAATGATCACTGTTGAAACTTGTTCCTATTAGAATAACATTTTTCTTATGAAATCATCATATATAATAGGGACGGTCACGGTTAGCAGGTAGGTTGGTCGGTTGGTTGGTTCGGCGGGTGCGGCAGCCTGGATCCCATCAAGGAGACGCGACGAGTCACTAGTTTAGTCACACTCTCTCTACATCTTGTACCTTCTTGTGCATGGGCAATAACACCTGGTCCGTTGATGAGACGAACGCGCTCATCGCAGTGATGGCAAAGCCTGAGAACTTCAAGGTTCTCTTTGGGAAGGAGCCGGGCGAGGTATGTCCTATGGTAACTGCAAGAATACGCGTCAATACTGACTGGCACTGGTGCAGAACACTTCGGGCGACTCTAAAAACACTGTCCACAAGCGAATGGCCGAAGAGCTGGGCCTGTCGGGTAGAGAGGGTGCTGGCCGCGTGAAGAGGAAAATTGATGCGTATGTGCTGTTTCCTGGTGCCTTTCTATCGCTGAAACAACCTACTGGAAGCCTTACCACCCAGTTCAAAACGAAAATGCAGCGTCTCAAGAAGACTGGGGAAGGCCTCACTGAAGGTGACGCCGAATGGCATTATATTGAAGCAGACGGGCCTCACCACGACACCCCCGATGATGCACAAAACATCTGGGACGCAATTACCAAGGAGTTTCCCTTCTTTCCGGCACTCTATCGGCTCTGGTCCACACGCCCAAACCTTGTCCCCATTTGTGCCACAACAGCACTTACACCCGCTGGCCGTCACAAAACGACACTCATTCAGATTGATTCTACGCAAAAAACGAAGACTATGGCTGCTCAACTCCCTGTATCCCCTCCTACCATTCAGTGGCCACAATCGACTGAGTCACAGTTGCAACCATCATGGTCTCAAGACCCTGCTCTTCGTGGTTGGGATCCATCACAGCCTCTTCCTTACTCGTTGGAAGACTTCGAATCGCCTTCTAGTGATTCGCTTGACTATCCTCCCCCACTTGATTTTGGCGGCAATTCACAGGATGATTCACTGCTTCCACCTCACATGAAGCTTGGGTCAACTGCCTCCCCTTCTATTCGCACACCGGAGCAGATGCTGACTGAAGTTACGAATAAGGCGCTCGGCTCACAAGTGGTTCCAACAACTCCGACACCTTCTTCTTTGACGTCAACTGCTTCTCGTACTGGCCCTCGTCCAAGTACTCTCATTCGACCCCAGAGCTCATTCCAGGCTGTTCCGAAGAAGGGGGTTCGAGGACGAAATGATCGAGCTTACGAAGGCGACTATGACTTCATTTCAACAGCAGAACAATGAAGCGCAGGCGCATAAACGCCGAAAACTTGATATGCAGAACCGTTCACTGTTGCTCAAGGAGCGGCGGATGCTCTTAGAAGAATTTCAGGTACGACTCTTCTGATGCTCGGACCAAGTGCTAATATCTATCCAGAAAGGGATTTGGACTATTGCCGAGTATCAGGAGAAGCTTGCGGAGCTCCAAGCTGCTCCTGAAGAATAGGTTTCTGAATTTTACAAATTACTCTATACACCTTTTAATCGTCTACTTCTTGTATATTTTTTGTAACAGATGCAGTTGAATAATTAACTAGCGACCACGAATAGCATTGATTTCGGCGACTAGCCGTTGACGCTTTGCCTCACCCTCTGCCATATCATTCTGCATAGGCATATCATCACCATCATGCTCTTCCATGGTTGATAAATGTGTCACTCTCCCCAATCCCTTCCAGCTCCACCACAATATTATGCAGTATAATGGCAATAGTGACCCAACGGCAGGCCTCAACATGATGACGCTTTTTGGCAATACTTGTTCGTAGTCCCTTGAGACATTGCCAGCGACCTTTGATAGCTCCCATGCAATGCTCGGATCGAACTCGGAGAGCGGATAATGTTGCACAGAAAAGGTGATTGACAGCCAGGTCGGGCGGGCTGGGCTGCGGAACATTGGGATCATATATTCGGAGAGAGCATAGGCAGAGTCCCCAAAGCCATGCTCGTCTCCTTCGAAAAGAAGTTCCGGATGTTTTCGAGCAGTGGTATATTCAAATGCGGAGGAATCATGAGCCGATCCCGTGAATCCATGTGAGTAGTCAATAATTCGAAGATTAGATGGAACATTTCCGATCTATTTATAATATCAGCTAGCTTGATCAATGAAGATAGCAATGACATACCTGTACATTGAGCCCATAGTTACTCTTTCGGGTAAAGTATGCTTGACCGTTTAATGCCGGCTTTTCGCATAATGGCACAATCGTCCCATCGTACATTAGATACCCCTCCCGCCATGAGGAGCGGTACCCAATATGTCGGTCAATCCAACATTTTTCTTGCTCTTTCTCCTCTCTTGAAAGTGCCCGAACAAAGAGAGGATGAAGTCGCTCGATTGCATCAAAGCAACGACTAGTGAAGAGTGTTACTGAGCCATGTCCAACTCCAGCAAATCGGGCGACATCATCAACAGAACCACCATTCCCATAGCGCCCCATTCGGTAGAGTGTAACAGCAAGCTGCTTATCCACAGGGGTTTGTTCATTCTGTGAGTTGTTCTGGAAGACAGGATCGTTCTCGATCATAGTGACAATTGACGCAAATACGAATGGAGAGATGCGGACAATGTTGACAAAGTTATGGAGGTCTTCAGCACTCTGCGAGAAGGCAGTCAAGAGCTGGAACTGGCTGAACTTGATCACCTCATGGCGGGGCCGGAGGTAGCGCGTGTGCTCGCAAGCCGATTGAGCATTGATGACGTGTCCAATAAAGCTTGGAGGGTGTGCAACATGGTAGCCAGTAGGTGGCCTGAATCGGTGCTCGATGTAGTACTGCTCGTAGAATCAGAGATTGACACATCCGAGTCAGCCCCAGAATCATCAGACTCAGAATCATTGCCATCATTAGCAGAGGCATTCCGGGCAGTCAAGCAGAGAAGTCTGAGTTGGAACTGATAGAGAATGGCCCGCCGAATAGTCTCCCGATGTGTTGGAATAGGCATTGGAGTGGATGCGGAGAGAAAGAAATGTGATCAGATAACAGACAGATTCCGAATCAAACTATTTTGATCTTAGTCAACACTAGAACAAATGCCGATGCAGAGATGTAGCTACACTATCTACCTACAACAAAGGACAAGGTGGGTATAGTGCGTGACAGCACGGGAGAGATTGCTTTGATGGGATCCAGGCTGCCGCACCCGCCGAACCAACCAACCGACCAACCTACCTGCTAACCGTGACCGTCCCTAATAGATCATATATAATATTTATCAGAAGTAGGGCTAGATCAGACTAAGATTAGTACCATTAGTGAGTATATGGCCTGGGAAAATAGCTGTGATCCTCTTATGTTTGAATATTCCGTTCCTATAATATTGTATACTTCGTTATAACATAACATAATATATTCAAACATATTCATGTTCAAGTGATCAACCAAGGGCATAATAGGTACGGTCAGAGTAGTCCGAACGGCGTCGAACGGCATCCAAACGATGTCCGAATGATTTGTACAAACAAGCATGTATTCGGATACACTTTTGTTCCTCAACTTTGACCACCATCCGAATGCGTCCAAATACATATCCAAACAGACTATGGTGCCAGCGGGCAAGATATTCGGCGTGTCGCCGAGCTAACGCGTGTGACTCCTTTCTCTCGTGTCCCGCCGCCATGGGGCGGGCTGATTCCCGCCGCGGGCGAGCTGCAGAGCTCGTCAAAGCGGCCAAAGACTATATGCTCAGTCGCCAGCGGCTTCGCATGCGCCGCCACCGGCGCTTCTGGGCCTTGGGACTGTCTAGGGCATGTCTGCAAAATCTGACGCGCCTTTCACTGGGTCTGCCCCCGCCGAGCCTGCCCTTCTCCTCTCGACCTAGCCGACATATCAGACGACTCATCCTCGGATGGCAGTAGCTCCGAGTCAGAATCTGAATCCAGCAACTCAAGTGTGGACTCATTTGAGCTCCGCCACGACTCGCTCCACATTCCTCGTCGACAACGACGTGTTCCGCCCGCCTCCTCGCGTGTTCTCAGCTGGGTGCAGCACCAGATCGACGAGATGTACTCTCAACGCTACAATGTGCCCCGAAATCGCCTCGAACGGCCCCGGGAATCGACGATGGAGACATGTCTTAAGAAGTGGAAACACCGAGACAAGGTTTCTTTCCGCGGCGAGCTTCGAGTCTGGCCGACAACCTTCGATAAACTTGTCCGAAAGATTGAAGGTCATCCAATTTTCACCAACAACTCAAATAACGGCCAGACACCTGTTGAGATTCAGCTGGCTGTCGCCCTGTACCAGTTTGGGCATGATGGGAATGGCGCATCCCTCCAGGCGGTCTCTTGGTGGTCGGGACTGGGCAAGGGTACGATTCCGCGTTGCACGCGTCGTGTTATCACAGCCATACTCGGCAGCGGGATGCTTGCGAAGTATGTCCGCATGCCAACTGCAGCAGAGAAGGCAGATGCAAAGACATGGGTCGAGAAGACGTCTGGATGTCGTGAGTGGGGCAACGGATGGTGCATGGTCGATGGGACTCTAATTCCACTGGCCTCGCGTCCGAATTGGTTTGGGCCTAGCTACTTCCGACCGCAAAATGAACTATTCGATGAATCTCCAGGTTTGCGTTAGAAATCTTTTCAGTACCGCAACTTACACTAATTAACAGGTCGTGAACTTACCGAACCTCCAAATCATCGACATCGGTTATGGCTATGTTGGCAGCACACACGACGCAACCGCCTGGACCGGCACACGCGTGTACCGAGAGCTCTCGACTCTCCTTCTTGAAGGAGAGTTTATTTGGGGCGATGCAGCATACCCTCTCTCTCTCGTTGGCTCTCAGCACCGATTAAGGGTCCCGAAAAGGAAACCCCAGATAACACTACCTTCAACAACCACGTTTCCTATGTCCGCGTCAAATCCGAGCACTGTATTGGGTTTGTGAAGGGCCGACTTCAGTCCTTGAAGGGCCTCCGCTTGACGATCAACAACGAGGCTGACCACATCTATGCGACACAGTGGATTATGGCCTGTGTTGTCGTCCACAACTTTGTGCTTCTTCACGAAGCCAAACTACGTGCCAAACGACCAACAAACCCCAACTACACCTCAGCCGAAAACGATCCATTCATTCCAGCCCACATTCGTAACCGTCAGCAAGCGAACACTGAGAGCGCACATCAGTTAGAACTGGAGACCACAGCAGCAGGCAATCGGGCACGTCTTGCAGCTGGCAAGGCAAAACGCAATCAGTTAAAGAGTTACCTACTTGCTTCTTTACATACTCGTAGACAGCAGCTCGGATATAACTAGTTTTTTACCTATATGCTTTACTGTGGGCCAGGGATAGAGTAGTTAGACCATGAGGTAGGATCATAGCTTGTATCGTAAAAATTGTGCCCATTTGTTGACCCATACCCACTATCGCTGCCTGTCGATTTGAAGTCTAAGGACTGCATTGATGTCGCTGGTGATGAGTGGGTGCCGTGTTCGTGTGATGATGACGATGAGCCTGCCGCTGGCTCATCCTTGTAGAACTCGGGAAACATGCGGCGGACAGCATCGCGGCCGTACTTGTTCTCAGCCTCAAGTGCCTGCATGCGACGGGAAAAGTCATCGTTGTTCGACTTGCGTTGCTCACGAATAATACGTGCAGTCCCGATTTTCTCTTGGGCCTTGTTGCGGCTGACATCAGCCGTCGCCTCGATTGCCTGGAGCTTTAAGGCGCTGCGCTGGAGCTTGTTCTCGTGCTCGATCATCGTGTTCAAGTCGGTAGGCTTTCCCTTTGGGGTTGGGACTCCAGCACGGGTTGGGGCAGTGTCAGCGAGAGTATAAGGGGATGGGTTCGCAGCCTTCTTCTTGCGTTTATCGCCTAGATGTGCATCATCGTCGTCCGCAGAAGTGGCAGCATCAGCGTCGTCATTGTCGTCATCTTCGTCGTCGTCAATGGTAATGACCGTGCCATGGTCAGCGGCTGATGATGGTGTGCGTAGGTCGTCAGAGTCATTGGCATCGTCCGATGACAGCTCATCGACCTCGTTGTTGTTTCTTGTCGCAGTGATAGTGTTGCTGCCGCCACTGCCAGTGGACTCGACACTAAGGTAGTTGGTTGTGGTGCTGTTGCCAATTGCAACTGGGTGGACGTTTGGGCGGGTGCCGATGAGCTCGTTCATGGCAAAGTACCACGGGAAGGCTTCAATTTTCTGACCTGAAAGATCGTTAGTAAATCGACAGAGACACGCTGCACACAGACCCCATGCGGTACGGTGCTTGTCATCTTCTGGAAGCTCGTCAAGCTCTGCCTGCGTCATCTCATTACCTGCTCCCGTCTGGCCCATGTCTGAGCGGATCTTGACTGTCTCAGTTCTGAGTCTGCATATAGCTATATAAGTTAAAATACAGAAAGAAAGGCAAATAGCGTACACTTTGAGACGGTTTTTAACCTTGTCACCAACAATAGCCTTCAGTTTTGCCTTCTGCCCTGCAAGCCAGTTGATGTAGGCTGCATAGTCGTTGCCCCAGAGCTGCCGGGCAATCTCCCAGTGAACAGTTGCTGCCGAGACACCACCACCCTTTTTAGTCGATGGATTGGCACCGGGTAGTGGGTACAGGACACCGCGCCACCGGTCGTTGTCGCGGATGGAGTCAATGAGGGTGGTGGTAAGCTGTGGCTTGTCCTTGAAGCTGGAGAATAATCAGGTTAGCATCTACTGGGGACAGATATCAGGCCACACACGGATCATGAAGACCAACAGGCATCTCAACCTCAACCTTTTTCTTTTTGGCCTGAGCGGGCACTGGGACGGGCTCCTGGACGATAGGAGTGTGTTTAGACTTGCGTGAGGTGCTGGATTTGCGTGGCTTGGAGGGAGTGCTGCCTCGACCGCGGCCAGGCATGGTGGTCAAGAGAAAAGAGAGGGGCTGCACAGCACCGGGTTGATAGGGGCATCACCGTAGCGGGCCGGCGTTCGTATGTGTGTTCGCGTTCGGACGTGCATACCGGCTCCAAGAGTCGGTTTGACGTCCGAACGTTCGTACAGTCCGAACATGTTGCCATCAAATTTCATTCGGACTATTTGTTCGTACAGCTGTTCGGACTACTCTGACCGTACCTAATATATTCATAATATTCTGAATATATTCAATATTTAATCAACCATTTGAATATAATTCTGGCCAGCACTAGACCCCCTGGCCCTGGGACACTGGGGTTTATGGCTTTCAATGGCAAGCAACCAGAATTACCACTAGTGAGTTCAATGTCCGTATCTGAAGATGGGGCTAGAGCTTCTCTGAATCGTCATGCCTTCCCAAAGATCTTCGAGAATCGAGAATCAAGAACACCCTGCGATGCCGGCCCGGCTACTAGTACTTATGGTGGCGCCACAGTGGTCTTAAGCTCCCAGCACGAATCTCATCGCCCCCATGTCTCTGCCCACTGTCATCCTCATCATCGTTGCCAGCGTCGTCTTCACCGCGCTGCTGCTCCGCCGCCTGAGCACAGCGGCGACAAATGGACTCCCACTCCCCCCTGGCCCACCTGCGGATACGCTTATCGGGCATCTGCGAATCATGCCCACCACAAACCTAGAAGCGCCCAATGTTTTCCGGAAATGGGCACACACCTACGGTATGTTCTATTTCTCACTCGATGGCAGCAGGCTTAGCTGCCTACGCCAGGCGACGTCGTCCATCTCCGCGTACCGCGAAAGTCGCTGATCGTCCTCAATTCCCACCAAGCGGCTACGGATCTGCTCGAGAAGCGCGGCGCCATTTATAGTGGGCGGCCGCCGTTCCCGTTATATGAGTTGTGCGTCCAGGCATGACGACATTTTGAATCTTATAGCTTAACAACAAGACTGTAGGATTGGCTGGACGCAGGTGTTAAGCTTCTTGTCGTATGGAAAGCCCTTCATCCGGCACCGCCAGGCCCTCGAGACGTACCTCACGGCAAACAATTGCGTGAAGTTCCAGGAAGTGCAAACACGGGCGGCACGGCGGCTGACGCGCAATATCCTGGAGAGCAAAACAGATAGATTTGCGACGCAGATCGCACGGTGCGTACCTCAAATGGGGCCCTGCCACTGCGCACGTCTCGGCTGATAGTTGGGAAGCTTTTCCACAACGGTGATCATCCAGCTTCTCGCGGGGCACGAAATCGTCTCGGACAACGACGGCTATCTGCCGCTGGCGGAGGCGGTGACGGACACGTTCACCCGGACTGGCCCTCCGGGGAATACACCTGTGGACTATTTACCTATTCGTAGGTATCGTTCATATGAATTTCATCGAATCCTAAGCTCGTTAGTGCGCTACTTCCCCGGTTGGTTTCCTGGTGCTTACTACGCCGGCGTGGCGCGTCGTTTTCGACCCATCACGCGCCAAATATTTGAGTATCCAATCGCCACCGTCTTGAAGGAAAAGGTGCGCACTCAATTTTAATGGCAAAAGGAAACTTTCGAGTGACTTCGCGGTAGATGGCGGGCACCGCACCGCCGTCATATCTTCTTCACCACCTGGAGCGCATGGATGAAGGCACGGGCCGCCTAAGCATGGAAGAGCTCAAGGGATCGGGGGCGACTATGTTCTCCGCTGGCAAAACGACGGTATGCCGTAATCAGCTTGGAGTAATTCACCCAGAAAAAATTGGACACAGACCGCAAGCACGCTAATGGTATTTCTCCTCGCAATGGTGCTGTACCCCGCCGCCCAGGAGAAGGCCCACCAAGAGCTCGACAACGTTATTGGCCGTTCCCGCCTGCCGACATTTTCAGATCGAGAGAACCTGCCATACCTCAATGCGCTGGTGCAAGAAGTATACCGCTGGATGCCTGTCCTCCCCCTAGGTCAGCAAAAGCTCAAGACTGCTGGTTGCTCATGCGGTGTTAGGTCTTCCCCACAAGCTAGATGCAGACGACCAGTACCGTGGGTGGCGCATCCCCCGAGGCTCCATCGTCTTCGCCAACCTCCGGTATGCGCTTGCAGTCTTACTCTGTCGGTGGAGTGACCCGCTACCAGCGGCATATCCAAGGACACAGCAGTCTATCGCGACCCCGAGGACTTCCGGCCCGAGCGATTCCTCCCAGCGCCCGGGGGCGATGCGGAGCCGCGATTCACCGATGCCTTTGGCTACGGACGACGGTGGGCCTCGTCTCGTCCTGCCTCCACATTTAACGGCTTCCTAGCAGAATTTGCGTTGGGCGGTATTTCGCAGACAACAGCATTTGGATTGCTGTCGCGACGGTCCTTGCGACGTGCAAGATTGCGAAGAAACGGGACGATGAGGGGAATGAGATCGAGCCCGTCTGGGAGATGAGCGATGGGCTGGATAGGTGTGTGCTCATTTCATTTGGTCAATACAACATGCTCACGGTGGGCAGTCATCCACGTAACTTTGAATGTGCGGTTGGGCCAAGGTTGGACAAGGAGTTGCTGAATGACCTTTTGATTTGAGGTTACGGTACATCTCGTGGGGCTTAAGTATCGGGCGGCGAAAGAGAATGTCGAGAGGGAGATTCTATTTTCGAAACTGAATACAACAACGAATTGGTGTGCAGTCTAAGAAGACGTGTTTTGAGCTTCCGCCGCCGCCGCCGCCTCCTGCGCCAGGATCGTGGGGTGGTCTGTCACCTTGCCCACAATATTGTATCGTTTTCTGAATACCAGGGGTCAGGCAAAGGGGGGGAGAGGGGAAGCAGCGGGACGCACACAAAAAACAAATGCCAGTCATTCAAGACCTTGAGGTCCTTCTCATCCAATACACTGTAGTCCGGGACTGCATCCTCCTCCTTCAAGCTTGACATTCCGAGGCCACGGGAGCCGTCCTTGGCGGCGAAAACGGCGTACGACTGGCCGGGGCCGTAGACAGCAGCGTTGCGGGTGACGTCGAAGACGGTGCCTAACATATTCGTGAACATTCAGGCAAATGGGGAGCATCGACTACGCACCTTTTATCGAGACATAGATTGGCCGCCCATCCTTGCCGTCAAATTCTGCCAGCTGCGCAAGCGTGTAGCGCTCGTCTTTGGGCGGGAGAAGGTCTGTCCTGGCGGGCTGCATAATCGTCTTTTTCTCTCCCTTCTCGCCCTCCCGGGCGGCCTCTTCTGCTTGTGCGCGGATCATCCTTTCACGCGTGGACGAGCGAATGTGAGAGCGGTTGAGGAGGAAAAGCAGAGGAACAATGACGACAAGGGAGTACTTTGCGACGCCGACAAATGCCCAGAAGGACTCGAGTAGCGATGTGGAGGGCGCGGGAGTGGAGGACATGTAAGTGGTGGGGGAAGGAAGCCACGTCACGCCGGTAACGCCGCAAATTTGTGCCTGATTTTTGTCCGGATGCTAGTCAGTGATCCCACGAGCCGATTTCGCGCGGATCTGCCCCAAATCAAGCGAGTGACACGTCATGATTCCTCTCTTGATTCTCTTCCACGACCATGTGGACTGCCATGCCTTCGCGACTGGCTGCCTCTAAAAATACCGTTATCGCGGCTTCGCGAGCAACCAGCATGCGGTGGACTTCCGTGAAATACTGCGCTTTCGAGCCAGCCCTTTCCTTCATACCCTCTCCCAGTTGGCCACCATGCGCGTCTTCAGCGCTGTCGTCGCGCTCAGCGCCTCCCTCCTCGCCACCGCCGGCCCTACCCCCGTCTCCCACAAGTTCACTTCGAAGCTTCAGCAGGCAGTCAGCCTCCGCTTCGTCAACAATTCAGGGATATGTGAGACCACTCCGGGGGTGCACCAGATGTCGGGCTACGTCGATATTGGGACAGGCATGTCCATGGTGCGTGGGCGATTTGCGATGGATTGCTTGTTGCTAATCCTGAGACATAGTGGTTCTGGTTCTTTGCAGCGCGGACAGCGCCGGAGACGGCCCCGTTTACGCTGTGGATCAATGTGCGTTCGTAACTTGTCTTCGAGGATGTCGAGTAATCTTGGCTCAACACAGGGCGGACCGGGCTGTGCATCGGAGATAGGGCTTTTCCAGGAGAACGGGCCTTGCACCGTCAATTCGGACGGCAAGACGACGACGCTCAACCCCAATAGTTGGAATAGCGTCAGTAACAGTACGCCGTCCCTTCCGACTCCCCCACTATGACTACCATTGGGCAGTGATATATATTGATCAGCCTATCGGCACGGGCTTCTCACATGGAACGGACACAGTGAACAGCACCCAGTCCGCCGCCGTGCAGTTCTGGCAGGCGTTCCAAATCCTGTTCGAGAGCGGCGAGTTTGCGCAGTATCAGAGCCGGGAGTGCGTTGTAATCAGCCTTTTTCTTTCCTAGTTAACAAGCAGGCCAGATTTATCTTTGCCACGGAGTCATATGGTGGACACTATGGCCCTGCTTTCGTCACCTACTTCAACCAGCAGAATGCTGCGATTGCGGCGGGGAAAATAACTGGTGTTCCTATCGTTGTGAGCGCATTGATGGTTAACAAGTGCGTACTGTTCCCTTTCTGATAAGTACCTTGGCTGATACTGTACTTACAGTGGCTGGTTTGACCCCATCATCCAAAACCTCGCGTACCTGCAATTCGCGACAAACGCGCCGGGATATGGCCAGCTTCAAAGCAACAGCGTGCTCGCCAAAATGAACACGTCATATTTCTCCGCCAACGGCTGTCTCGCACAGGAGACGGCATGCTACAACGCGGGCAACTCGAGTGCATCCAACGCGATCTGCATCAAGGCGGACAATTTTTGTGTAGACAATTTGTTTGTGCCGGCCGTAGGCAACCGCGACTCGGACGACCTCCGGCAGAACTCGTCGGCCGCGTTCCCGCCTGAGTTTTACGTCAAATACCTGGGCCAGGCGAGTGTGCGCACTGCCATCGGCGCAGAGGTGGCATACGGGGAGTGTCCTGATGCGCCATTCGAGCTATTCGCCAAGACAGGCGACGACGCGCGGACGTGGCTTCCGCAGCTCGGCGCGCTCGCAAACTCGACGATGAAGATACTCATATGGGCGGGCGATGCCGATATCAAGTGGGTCCTAGTTCACTCTTGCGCCTGACTGAATACGCCCCAGCTGCAATTGGCTCGGCGGCCACGCCTCTGTCCTGGCGATGGACTGGTATGGTAAGGCGCGACTCAATGCGGCGACGTTCACAAACATGACCATCGCCGGATCGCCCGTCGCGGCGATCAAGAACGTGGACAATTTCTCGTTCGCGAGAGTGTATGCGGCCGGGCACGAAGTGGTATGCTTTGACTTGTTTCTTGTATATACAACTAGGAGCTCATTTGACGCCCAGCCTGCCTTCCAGCCGGTGGCTGCCCTGGAGATTTTCAAGCAGGTAATCGCAATGCAGCAGCTTCACTCTGTATAGCCCTCTGAACCTGGTGGAAAGACTATTATCATGGTTGGCCGATAGTTGGCACTGTTTTGAATGGTGACGTGAGAAACCAGTGTGAAGAATACATCTCATGGTCTGGAATATATCATCATCATTATCATGATGCATGCTTGGATCGGAAATCAAACTACTGAGATATCAGTAGCAACTCCCTATGGGAAGACCTGCCCTGCGTCTAAGAATTCCAAGCCAATCAGGGAAGAAATTGCTCATCGATGTACCTTGACAGCAAGCTCACATCATAGAAGCTGATATGGAGGCTTATTGAAGCACAGTATATATAGTGTACAAGATTCATGTAGGCTTACTGCGGTCCTCCAACATCTCACTTAACACTATGACACTCGTGAATACAACCTATGGGGCCGTACTGATTGGAGGTACAAACATTTCCTTTGCCATTTATATCTCACTAATTCATTACTACTGTTCTGTGTCAGGCGTTGTACGTAGTGATTCTCGAATATCTCTGAGGATTCTGATTATCTCACCGATTCTCACGACATGCAGTTTTCAAGGTCTCCTTACAATTCAGGCATATAGCTATTATATCGACTTTCCGAAGGACTCAAAATGGCTTAAAGCCTTGGTAAGCCCACTCTAGGAACAACTTATGCCATGTCCTAAAATGCTTCTTAGGTAGGATGTGTCTGGTTGGTACTATTTCACTTCCATAACCCATATAGCATGAGTGATCCATAATATATACAGGACTTGCAATGGTGCACATCTAGCAATAGTTGCCCAAGCGGTCTATGAAAAGCTTGTTATAAACTGGGGAGATAATGCGGCATTAACCAGGATCTCAACACTGTTCAATGCAGAGTATGTTCTGGTCTCAATTCCAACTCTCCTCTGCCAATCCTTCCTGCTCTATCGGTAAGTCAATGTCAAATGGTTCCAATTCCAAAGAAAATAGCACTTATGCAATTACATGACAGAGTGTGGATTTTGAGTCAGAAAAATAGATTTGTAACTGGGCTCTTGACACTTGGATGTGTTGCCAATTTTGGCCTGGAAGTTACAATGATGGGGGATCTGCTGCACAATCCCATTGCAGCCCAGTATGCAGCAGAGCACACTAAAATCTTAGTAAGTTCTGCATTACTGGCTGCAGGTATGATAATATAGCATTTCTGATTGGTTTGAACTGAACCTATTTATTTACAGTTGACCTATTGCTGGCAGCAGCACTTGTCTTTTATATAGCAAAGGGGCAAAGGCTACCTGTTGGAGAAGACCTAAGGGGGCCACCCAGGAAAGCTTATTATTTTTTGGGGAAATATTGATTAAGTGAAATTTCCAGACGAACTCAGAGAATTCTGAAAAAGATTATGCAATATACAGTTGCTACTGGTTTGCTCACAAGGTAGATAGTATATCATTTTTTTTTGTATTATCTCACATGGTATAGCCTGTTTGCCTTTGCAACATTGGCTGCAGTATTCAGCATTTCCTTTTTACATTAAGATACATCTGATATTTACCAGGCTGCAATCTCAATCAATTCCTTTGGATTTGTGGTATGGTAGATGATATATGATGGGCATGGAACTGACACTCTTCCAGGTAACCTATATCTTATATGGGCCACTATATGCCAATGCTCTCCTGGTCAAGTCTGGCTCTCCCATGTCTGATTGATATTGTTCCTCATAAAATAGCACAGCCTCAATCTCCGAAGCTCACTCCGTCATGACCTTGATCAGCCTGTTACCACCCTTCACATGTTGACAATACAAAGCAGAGGCCTTACTCAGTATTCTCAGGTTAGTCTAGCTATTCCCTTCATGAAGTTGTGCTCTTATCAATCAGCATGATATTCAGGGCCAAGAGGGAGTATATTCTGTCCCAGCTGTCAAGACACATTCCTCTCCAGTAGCTATAATTTAAGTTCAAGCCACAATTATATTGCTATGAGGTTTGCGTACACATTATGATACAAATGGGCATAAATAAACTATATGTGTCAGAGGAACCTCCCTTTCGGCCCCTTGGAGACGCGTCCGATTCTGATCCGATTCTGGTCCGATTCCAATAGCGTCTCCAGTCCGGCCCTGCATCTCGCCCGCACAATCACTGATCCGTCAATGCCCTCCCAATGGTCACCCTGGGACCTTGCCTGCAACGCCGCCCAAGCCTTCTGTGCCCGACAGCGGCAGCTATAGACAAGTAGTATATAGTCAGCTACCTAGCAGGCGGACCCTTAGAGTTTCTTCTCTTTGGATCCTTCCTGCTAGGACCTTGATCTCAGGCCTCCAGGGTTGCCCTTACAGATTCAGTGCCTTGGTCCAGCATGTGGCGCACAGGTACTGATTTTCTTCCTGGTTCATCACAGCTGACTCTAGTGCAGTATCATCTCTGCTGTGTGGGTCTCTCCGAGCCACCAAGCTCAAATGGTTCTGTGATGCACAATGTTGTGTGAATGCCAATAGGCACAGTCACAACAAAGCAAAATACAGTCGAGTTCCTCATATGGAATCACCCCATGCGGAATATCCTCAATATGGAATGAGTTTTGGCCTTCCACAGCCTTGGGAGAAGTAAATATTCCACAACTTGTGTTCTGGAATATGGAATGGCCTGATTGTGCAATTATTCCATCCAAATTTGGGTGGAGAAGCAGTTAAAGCACCAAAATTATGACCATAAATACAAATGTATGACATCTTCTAGCCATCTTTAATCCCACCAATTATTATCTATACTACATTGAGTAAACAACACTCTCTAGAAAGGTGATTATGCTTAAACCAAAGGCTAGAGAGACTCAGAGAAACATTCCATCATAATCTACTATGTACACAGATCATGTTTATATGCTGAGCATGCGAAAACTAACAGA
Source organism: Mycena indigotica (assembly GCF_014461135.1). Lineage (NCBI taxonomy): Eukaryota > Fungi > Basidiomycota > Agaricomycetes > Agaricales > Mycenaceae > Mycena > Mycena indigotica. The sequence continues at coordinate 4,641,311 of NW_023503007.1, read as the reverse complement.
AAATGAAAATAAAAAATAAAAATACAATAAATAAAATCAAGATAAATTTCATATGGAATATCCGCAATATGGAATAGGGGTAGGGTTTCCACCAATATTATTCCATATGAGGAACTCGACTGTACTGAGCATTTATCTAGAAATATGTCCCAATTTAACTGTTTTTTTTTTTTTCGATCACAAATAATTCACTAAGATAGCAGCGTAGGAACATCCGCTATGGCACCATCATGCTGCTTGTTTGAGACCCCGCCACCATATAGCCGATGAAGTTTGAACTGAAAGATGCAATCACTACGCTAATTTAGAAATTGCCCTCTTGGGAAAGCTATAGGATCAAGATAAGAGTAAATCCCCATCTATTCTCTGTATGATAAAACTGCTATTTAAACGGTAGCTTTTGACACAAAGTGGTCAACCCGGGCCTTTCCCGGGCCGGGCTCGCTGATGGCAGCTGTCGTCACCCGTGACTCATGAGAATTTTTTCGCCTTCCTTTTTTCCCCCATTGTCTCCCCACCAGAGCCATCTCCCGTAGCTTCAGGCACCCCAAAGCTGGTCCGTGGAAAGTCGAGACAGTCTAGGGATGCAGAAGCACCGGTGCCTCGCGCTGCCTGGCACTGACAGTTGGGACCCGCTGCGATGGCGATGGCAAACTCGAATGTGGCTTCGGAGGAATGGTAAATGCTTAGTGCGCTATACTTAGGCGCATCATTGTCAACAGACTTGAAGCAGCCAGTGACAAACGTTGGCGGCATGCTGCGACAATGCTGCGATTTATGCTCGGCACGACTCGGACGTCTTACGGTCTTAAGCCGCAAGCGCAAACGCTCCATAGCACTCTACCATTGTCACCTCTGGCCGCTGGGTTAGCGAACTGGGCTGAACGACAGCCCGCACGGAAGGCGCTACGATCAGATTCGGGGGGCTGACGGATGGCTCCCACCGCAACGCACGCATGCAAATGGCCATGGACGGGCGGAACGTATCAATTGCGAATCGCAACAGGCTTCGTCGTCGAGGCTGATCTCCGTCCTTTACCCTTTCTCTCTCTCTCCTCTGAACTGGCACATATACCCAACCCGATGTCCGCCTCCCGCTCCCTCTCCCCGTCCTTCTCTCGCTCGGCGTCTCCCGCCTCTGTGTCAGTGCGCCCAGGGGCCTTCGGGGCTCCCGGACCCGCGCTCGGAAGCGTTCTGGGCGGCCAGGCAACGGGCACACCAGAGGAGACAAAGGTCCTCGACCCAATAACTTCCATAATCACCGGGATTGGCACGCAGCCGCCACACACGGGTGCGTGTTGTGCTTTGTACCTATCACAACATCCTCTTACACTGCTGTCGCTAATCAGGCCCCCCTACGACAGTCACCCCCCGGTCAACTTCCGCTCCCGGCGCTGCTCCTCCGAAAACGCCGACCGGTGATACTCCCCAGTCTCCTGCAAGCACTGCGCCGCCCGGCTCAGCAACACGGGGCACGCTGTCTACCTCCGGCCCTGGCGCGCCGCCCGACAGTATGTCTTTCTAGTTCGACTTGACGACAGACCAATGGCTCATTCTTTCATTCAGCCTCCGTTGGTTCGCTTGGACATGCTAGTGCTAGTAGTCCCGGCTCTCCATCCCTACTACCACCGCCGTCCAATGGCCCCACCGTCACGGCTATGACCACGGCGACGACGACCGAGCGCATCGCCACACCCGCCCCCCTTAATCTGGCGCTAATCATAGGAGTAATAGTCGGCGCGCTGTTGCTTCTCGCGGGAATCGGGGCAGTTCTCTTTTGGTTGCATTCCCGGCACCGGCGACAGGAGCGAGAACAAGCGACGGCAAGTACACCGTATCCCGCCCTTGCAGCATCAAACTCAGGCTATCGCGATGTCACGACTCGGAAGACGGCCGGGTTTGGAGTGCAACTTGAAGATGCCCCAGATCACGGAAGACCCGAGTCGGCCTCAACCCAGGAGCTCTTACAGAGCTCTTCCAGTACCTCTTCCAACAAGAAGGCAAGTCCGAGTCGCTCCTCACAACTGACACCCCCCCGACCGCTCCCACCACTCACATTCATTCGTCTGGGTTGCGGCCGCTGCCTACCCCTGGTCCTGTACGCGCACCGGGCCGCGGGTCGTTCGAGAGACTGCCGCCGTATAGCCGATAACAATTGACTCTCTTTTTTACCCCACCGGCTTTGTTCATGTTAGTTTCAACAGATTCTGGCAGGGGGTCCCGCGTGAAAGTTAGGTCTGAGACTCCTCCTTTTGTAAGTATGGTGGCTTGTCATCCACTTCACTTCGTGACAAGCCAAAAAAGGAAATTTCATTTTGTTAATAACTTACCAGGTACCCAGATTTGGGACCATATGCCTTAATAATAATAATAATAATAATAATACCAGCCTGCACATGTAGACACTTGATATTTCTGCAATAAGTAGCCTAAACCTGTCCCTTTGGAACCTATGGATTCAAATTTTAAGCAGTCATGTTTGACTATTTCTTGGGCCAATTTGGCGGATTAAGCTTACTTATGTCATACAGTCATGTGACTTCTGTAAAAGGAAATCTTATATATGAAAACAGCTGGAAATACCGTAATGACAGAAAATCACGTTTTGGTCATGCGGGCGCATGTGAATTTCACATGACCATCCTCAGAAACCACCCGCTGGCTGCGAGCCACATCAGAGTTTTGGTTTTTTCGAGCTGAAATTGCATATTTACCACAAAAGTAACCCTAAAATGCTCAAATCTTACTACATGGAACTTTTGATGGGATTACGTAAGCCACCCGCCAAATTGGCCTCAGGTTAGTGGTTTTGAAGGGATGTCTGAGCCGATTTGAGGGCTTGGATTGTATGTCTGAGTGTTAAGTGCCGTGCAAGAACCGAGAGGAAGTAACGGAAAGTCCGAAGCAGAACCGAGTGGCTATCACAACACTATTGTTATAAGCAAACTCAGCTAAGGGTAAGAGTTGGTCCCAATCGTCTTGCTGGTACGAAGTGTACATGCGAATGTACTGCTTGAGAGTTTGGTTAGCACGTTCGGTTTGTCCGTCAGCCTCCGGGTGGTAGCCAGACGTATAGTGCATCTCCATGTTCAAGAGCATAGCAAGAGATCGAAAGAATGCTGAGACGAATTCTCTACCTCGGTCCGAAGTGAAGTGCTCGGGGATACCGTGTTTCGAAAAGACATGGATAAGGAAGAGCCATGCCAGCTCCGGGGAGTCGATGTGTTTATCGCAGGGAATGAAGATCGCTTGCTTAGATGCGGTCAACAATAACCAGGATAGTATCGTACTCGCCAGATTTGGGTAAGCCTTCAATGAAGTCCATGGAAATAGAATACCAAGGGCGAAGAGGAACAGGTAACGGCTTTAGTAAACCATATGGCTTGTGTCGAGGCTTCTTGTTGCGCTTGCAAAGAACGCAAGACTGAACATAGACTCAGACGAAGGTTCGGAGCTCCAGCCAAGTATAGTTGCGCCGAACTAGTTCCAAAGTACGATTCTGACCGAAATGACCAGCGAGAATATGATCATGACGATATTGAAGTACATGTACTCGGAGTTCTTCGGACGTCCCGTTGGTTAAGGGGACGTAAATGCGACCATCAAGGCGTAAAAGCCCAGATTCGTCAAGAGTCCAGCGGTTAAAAGAGCCAGATTCAGCAGCGGTAATGCCGATGACAGCAGCCGGATCGTCACGGAGGTGCTCTCGAATGTCTTTGTGAAGTTTTTCGAGGTCCATGACAACAGTTGCGCGAAGACAAACGTCCTCGAGCAGGGTAGCCCGAAGTGATGCTGATAGTTGGTCAGAAGAAAAGATAGGACGCAAATTTTGGGGGTTAACTTGCCGGTACGTTTTTTCCCCCTCTTTAGGGTAGACGTCCCATCGTCTAGTTAAAGCATCGGGCTTTCCGCCCAGGCGGCCCGGACGGAAGCGGATTGTCAAGTTGAAATGACAAAGGTATTCGGACCAGCAAACTTGACGACGCGTGAGTATCTTCGTAGTAGAGAAATACTCAAGATTCTTATGGTCAGTGACCACATCGATAGGAGTCTCCGAGCCTTCAACGTAGTGGCACCACACTGAAAAAGCATCAAAAATAGGGAGGAGCTCCTTATCGTGAATGTCATAGTTCAATTTGGAGGGTCCGAGGGTGTGACTTCAGAAAGCCACAGGGTGGATGTCGCCATCGTCGCCGTCAATTGAAAGAATAGACACGATAGCATAGTCGGAGGCATTGGTCTCAACCGTGATTTGCCTACCGGGTACCCAATGGTGAAGAATGGGTGCATGAGAAAAAGCAGCCTTTAAATGATCAAAGGCCTTTTGACAATCAGAAGACCAAACCCATTTAACGTTAGTACGCGTTAGACGGGTAAGAGGGACAGTAATGTCTGAATAGCCGTCTATGAACCTCCGATAGAAGTTACAAAAGCCAAGGAAGGACTGAACGTCCTTGACTTTACGCGGGGTAGACCAATCAATGACGGCGGCGACCTTTTCGGGAGCCATTCGGAAACCATCAGGGGAGAGGATGTACCCCAAGTACTCTGTCGTAGTGACGCTGAATTCGCATTTGGGAAGCTTGCAGTAAAGGTTGGCAGTGCGGAGTCACTTTAGGACTTCCCGAACGTGGGCCGTATGTTGTTTCAGATCGTCCGAATAAATCAGAATGTCATCCAAATAAACAATAACGCACACGTCCAGCAAATCTGCGAACAGACTGTTGACGAAGCGTTGCCAGGCTGCAGGGGCGTTGGTCAAGCCTTCAGGTACAACTTGCCATTCGTAAGAGCCATAGCGAGAGCGAAAGGCCGTTGATAAGCCGCAGTCTGGGACAGACCAGGAAACGACTATTTTTGTCGATTTTGTTGCTCAGCGCACATCTCAGAGTTGACATGAGTCCCGAATGGTCAACTAGGGAGTTATCTGTCAAAGAACCAGTCAAAATCTATCAAATCGCTCTCAGTGATTCCAAAGTCTTGACTAGGAAAAGTTCGCAGAGCCCGTTTCTTGCTAGAATCTATCCAATTCTATGCAAAATACCCAAAGGGAGTGTATTCTAAAAGGCATATTCGGTTTGGCGCTCAGTGGAGACTTGAGATCGACTTCTCCTAGATCAGGGATACCCCTATCTCTGTTGGTATCGACGACTGACATCATTGGAACGTGGTTTCGGATCATGCTGGAGGATCAAGAGTGCCAAGGGACGGTTAAACGGTGAAAACCTACTCAATTGATCGGGGCCTGGACCTGTGATCAATGGCGACTCTAAAACACTGTCGAGGAACTGATCATCTGAACATTGGAAATGCGCCAGGAGAGTTGGGACAAACACCGCCGAGGCCATACACACAAGATATGAGTTATGGGTGTCAATCGAAAGCTGGGAAGCAGAGCTATCAACTTTTCCTACTCAGGATCGAGGGATACTTCACAAGCAAAACTAGATCGTCGTGAACACGGAAGATTTACACAGGTCATTGACACCAATACACGCGATACCAGTCATCTGGACCTGGATTTTCGACTCTGGGTCGTATGCCGAAACGATACCTATACAATTATGCACATGCACTACTTTTCTTACTCATGATTTTCCCTGATTCTATCAATTTGTGTTTAGTATTTATATCTCTGTTTTGTATTTGGCAGGTTCATGGATTGCCCCGCTTTACTAGGTGCATCTGGGGATCTAGCTCGTCAATCTATCTTGCTAGCTCTTTCGAAATAGTATCATCGCATCGGAAGGATTATTGGTTGAGGGTTTCAGTTGCTGAATACAAGAGTTCCGGTTGCTGTTTATTGGGTTTCGGTTGCTGGTCGAGAGTTTAAGGCAGTTAGTTCCTGACTCGAGACAACTCAGAGGGTTTAAGGCAGTTAGTCCTGATCCAACGAGTATAAACTCTCCGGGCATTGTATTAGTGCTTCTCTATTGCTGAGTTTCGTCGATAGTACGCTTTGGGGCACAACAAATCAACGTTTTTCGCAAGAAACTCGTATCTACGCTACAACCTTCAGAGCCCATGCTGCCCTGGGCTGCTGCTCACCGAGGCCCCCTGCATGGTGCATCACTCATCTTTTTGATTAATATATCATCTTGATTGTTCCTTTAGTGCTCAGCTACATATTCTTGGCGCCATGGCAGGCTCACTGCATAATAGTGTCCCATTTGATGAGTCCCAGTCCCACTATTCTCGTTAGTGATTCACTGGCTTTGGCTTCAGGCCAAAAAGTCATGGCTTTTTGGCTTTGGTACCAAAGCCAAGCCAGGGCCAAAATTCATGGCCTGGGTGGCTTTTGGCCTGGCTTGACCTTGAACCAGCAAAAGCCAGGCCAAAGCCAATGGCTTTGATCACATGATCATCTGAGTGCTGTGACTGATGTGATCTGCAGTCACATTTCCTTTTTGAGTCTATTTATCAGGGCTTTTCTACCTTAGATTGCACTTTAAGCACTCTTATACTTGCTAGCTATTCAGTACCAAATTTTTAAGACTCATTACTCATATATTTTACCCATTTCTACCTATTATAACTTGGATTAATGTGTGATAGAAAGCCATGGCCCAGGCCAAAGCCAAGCTCAGGCCAGGCTAAAGCCACACATCAGGAAATTCACCAAAACTTTCAGGAGACTTCCAAAAGGTCTTTTAGGACTTTTGAGCCTTTTAAACCTTTTGTGCCTTCCAGAAGGACTTTTGAAAGAACTTCCTCATTAAATATGCATTAATAGACAATCTTATATGTATGATAATCAGCAAATTTACTGACATAGAATGCCTCAAATGCATTCAATGAATCCGTCGCATCAAAGTTCTCTTCTGGAACAGTTGCCCGATCAAAAACGGGCATCAGATGGGCAGCCCGTAGAATTGTGTCGACATGGATAACAGCCAGAACTGGCTGCCGACCTCGGTTACCACGTGCCCAGTTGGGGGTGACGATCCACATGTGGGTATCTTCATCTGGCTCGTCATGAAGAAGTGAGAACCAGTGTACGAGAGCACATAGATAGAGGGTGCCGCCAAATTTGAATGAGAAGAAGAGCCTAACACGAGCAATATGCATGCCTTGCATTCCTGGGGCGTTACGATCATGGACAACAAGAACACAATCATACCGTGCACCTCCGCCAAACCATGACTTCGTTGCCCGGATATGCTCACGTTGCATCCCGCCAATCCCAGAGATGTCACTTGGGGTATGAAAGACAGAGCGAGCAGAGCTAAAAGGTGGCACCTGTATGGATGCAAGGCCAAAGCTACTGAAAGCCGGGCCAAAGCCATGGCTTTCAGGCCAAGCCAAAGCCAATGAATCACTAATTCTCGTCACTCCTCCACTGCTGTTAAAACCCTGAATTGGTAACAAAAGCTTTAAAAGATGACCCATCCCAATTCAGATACAAAGCTGTATCTGATATGTTGCACCCAGTACTGTGAGCACATCATACTTAGGGTTATTCATCACCATGCTAGCACCTCAGGCTAAGTGTGTGCTGAGTAAGTATCCTGTCAAATTGATAAATAAGTATAAGTACAACATAGAAAATAGTCATATTAGGGTGCAATTCACTTAGTCACCACCAATTTTGTACATTATAGTAGCAATATATTAGCATGGCAGAACCAGAGGATGGACATGAGATGTAGTCAAATAATGGAAATTTTGTATTTTTTTAGACAGAGTAACAGTCAATTAGTGCCATCTTTCAGCTAATCTCATATGAAAAAACAGCTATCTAGTATAGCTTTAATATCTAGAGAGCCCCGGGGGTCTCAAAATAATCCTATGACTATATAATAAATGGTGGAAAGAGTCCACCAAAATTATATAAGTCCTTCAGTTCTAAGAGTTTTCACAAATCCTCTAGAGGAAATGTTCAGTTTGCTAAAAGTGTCATTTTGGCTGGAAGGATAAGAAATAGAGGTATTTCCCAGGGACTAATATTCCTTGTTCAAAACTAGTAGTGACTAGGTGAATTGCACTATGGTAGACCAGGTATTTAAGAAGGTCATTCGGCACATCTGTGCTATTCTCAGGCTGTAGTTGGTGCGATTTTTCCTATCCAAAAATTCACTTTATTCAAGCAAGTAGCATTCAAAGCTGGGGTGTAGCCCCAGCCCTGTCTAGTCTATTGTAAGGGCAACCCTGTCACGGTGGACTTCATCGTCAAGCTCCCTGAGGCTCATGGGTATGACACGGTCATGGTAGTCGTCGATGCTCTTGGCAAACGCGCTCACTTCACTGAGTGCCATACGATGGTAGACGCAGTCAGAGCTGCCTGGTTGGACTATCGAAATGTCTGGAGGCACCACGGAACCCCCGAGAAATACATTTCGGATTGCGGTTCACAGTTCATTGCGGACTTCATGCGCGAGCTCTGGCGCTTAATTGGTGTCAAACCCGCAGACTGACGGACAAACCGAACACGTCAACCAGGAGCTAGAGCAGTATATCCGGATCTTCACAAACTACCAACAGGACGACTGGGACGAGCTTATCCCTGCCGCTGAGTTCACCTATAACAATCACTGTCACTCCTCCACTCAACAGGTACCCTTCATGACGGACACTGGTCGGCTCCCCCGAATGGCCTTCGAACCAGGCACCCGCTCTGAGCTAGAGTCAGTAAACGAGTTTCGTGAGTGGATAGCGAACGGTGTCTCCAAAGCAAAGGCCGCGCTCGTTAAAGCCAAGGACAAGTATAAACGGTACTATGATCGGAAACGTTTGGATGCCCCGAGTATCCAAGTCGGCGACAAGGTTTGGCTTGTCGCCTCTGACATTAGAACGACTTGGCCCTCCGAGAAGTTCTTGCATAGACACCTTGGACCATTCAAGATACTCGCAGAGGTTAGCAAGGGCACCTACAAGCTAGACCTCCCCCCATGCTATTCTAAGCTTCACCCAGTCTTTCCCTCGGATGCACCTCGGATGCGCTCGGACGGTCCAAAGGAGGCCGAAGCGGGGGTTCCCCTCACCATTAGATAAAAAACTTGAAGTTTTTTTTCTGACATTTTTCACGCAAAAGTTGGCAAAAAAAGTTCAAATTTTGCCTTGGGAAAAATTTATTCAAAAATTTCAAATTTTTTACCTAACTTTTCACAGGGAAAAATTCTGGAAATGGCCCAGTGACTGGTCGTCTGTAACTGCCGATGTAGAGCGCAGAAGGCCTGAGCGGCGTCACAGGCTCTGTCCCAAGGTGATTGTTGGGAGGGTCTTGACAGATCGGTGATTGTGCAGGCAAGCGGGGGTTCCCCTGACAAAGGACCCTTCAATATGATGTTAGAAGACAGGAAGCACACATAATGAATGGAAGGAGTCCCCAAGTCAGATATTAATAATTATGGCAGGCACTTGAGGAGGAGGAGGAGTGGTATATGCATGGTATGGTGCAGCTCAATCCTGACAGCGAGAAATATTAGAAATAGACAATTCAGAGGTGTATAAACCAAGTGTAGAGACTAACAAATAAACTGATGAGAATTTCCTTTTTTTGGGACACTAAGCCCTCTAAGGCCTTATAAGCTCTAAGCCCTAGGCCTTAGGCTAAGCTAAGTGTTTTGAGGGTTGTCAGTAAGGGCTTAGAGCCATCCAAGCACCATCACTGTGATATCATCTTGGTCATTGATAGGGCTCCAACTATTTAGTTTTTATTTACAGCTCCAGGTAAACTAACTAGAAATGGTGAGAAAACATTTAGTAAACATTTATTACCATTTAAAAACGGTTAAAAATGGTATAATAATATAAAATGATCAACAATTTCATAACACACACTTGAGTTTATAAGGTTCATTCAACTGAAAGATGTTATTTTATCACTTGTAACACTAGATGTGTCAGACTGCGGGTCGGGCCGTGCAAGGTCCTCTCCTAAGAACGCGCGCCCGGAACAGAACAGACGAATAGTCGGGCCCGCAAGTACGGCGAGCGGGGTAGATCGAAACCAAAAGGGCCTGTGGACTCAGTCCCTTGTCGTTTGCGGTGGTCAAAGGTTCGAATCGGGTCATGTCGGGCCCGATAAGTCGATGGCACCTCCTTGCACGGAGTAAGGTAGTTCTCCAGACGATCTCAGCGATAGAGTACATGGTACGCTATCGCGCATTATATACACAGGCCTGCAAAGGGGTAATCGGACACCCTGGCCTCCCCTGCTCCTCCTCTCTGCCGTTCCTGGCCGCAGAGGGGACGACCGGACATCCCTTGCAGGCCAGGTGCTACTCCTACAGGCCCGCGGTGGCCTGACACCAGCGCCCGGAGAGGACGGGCTTATCCGTGACAAGATGAGCATCAAGATTTGACTTATTTGATGCCAGATCAGGTGATGGATTCCTTCAAGAGGAAGCTTACAAATGCAACAACTATCCATATTCATGTGCAGTCAATGACTAATCGACTGCACAGGCCCAACTGGATGAAGCAGCCCGGGGCCCGTCCGACATTTGCACCATTTACGCAACTCCTCAACCCCGACTGCTAAAGCCAGATCACTGATAAAAAAATACCCATAAATTCAAGTAAGGTCTCAGTCTCAAGCGCAGTAGGGTGCAGGATTGAATTATGGGGGGTTATTAAAACCGGTTTGAACTCCCAGCCGATTTAGAAACCGGTTTGCAAACAGGGATTGATTAAAATTGCCTAAAATGGCAATTTTTGACCTTTTGAATGATTTTTTGGGCTAGCATATGTATTTACTTGTTCTTTTACACTATTTCTCAAGCTTTCAGGGTACCCCCTGCTATCCTAAGTTATATTCTGTGTTGTCTGTATATGGTGTGACCCTATCACTGATGTGATGGTAACACTTAGAGCCTTTAAAAGACCTCCAGTAACATTAAATGAAGAGTAACAATAGTTGATTAGGATGTTACCTTTATAGCTGTAAGTATAGCTGCTACAGCAGGAGCCAAGGTCTGTCTAAAACCAGTGAATTGTCTAATTTTCCCACGGGTCATGTGTTTTGAAACAGCACTTTTTCTGGAAATAATTAAAAACAGCGGTTTGAAACAGCTGTTTCGAAACGCGGTTTGAAACACCACTTAAATCCTGCACCCTAACTTAGCGCAGGTACAGGTGCAGGTGCCAGGCGCTAATAGAGGCCCTTGTTTGTTATGGAATCAGTAAAACAGTCCGTCAGTTCTTTTTTTTTTGTCTTTGCACTGGCATCTACTGGCATTAGCTTTGCATTAAGCACGCGGTCCCGCGCAGCTATATGTAGGGTGCTGTGGGCTGACAGTGTTTTAAAACCCGTTTCGAAACACATGAAATCCCTGGGGGCCCGGTTTCGAAACCGGCACGTGGTTCTCCGGGAGGCCCGGCCTCTGCTAACAGGACGGTCCGGTCCGATGAGACCGGCGGTTTCGAAACTGTGGGGGTGATTACCCAGGAATTACTCCACATGGACCCTAGCTATACTAGCTATATGTACTTGGTGTCTAGGAACGGGGGAGTCGTCGTCGCTTCATCCTTTCTTTTCTGCTACTGGTACTGGTACTAGTACAAGTCTCCCGGCCTTTTCCTTCGCTCTTGCCGCCAGGCCGACTTTTCTTCCCTTCACTTGTGTTTGCGCTGGATCGCAACTTTCTCCTCTGACTCATCCGCCCCCACCGCAACGTACCGACCAAACGATGCGCTTCCCGACAAGCTTCCTGGTCCCGCTCCTCCTGACACTGCCCGCGTTTGGTAGTCCCGAGCCGCCTATCGCCGCGGATGACGCCGATCTAATGGTGCGCCGAGCTGCTTCTTCTCCTGTATCTTGTCGTCGCATTGAAGCGGCTTACTTTATAGGCGCTCAGGCTTGAGGCCCGTGCTGCGCGCAGGGCAGCGAAGCCCAAGGCGCCGGGGCCGCCGACGCCGAAGCCCGCCGCCGCAAAGCCCGCCGACGCAAAACCCGTACGTCGCTCGCCACTGGGCATCTGCACTTTCACCAAACTGTTACTGACTTCGCTGCAGCCCGCAAAAAAACCCGCAACAGCTTCGGAGAAGCCGGTGCGTAATTCCCCCGTTTGTCAGCCACATGCATGCCGCTCATTGCCTCGGCACGTAGGCGACGAAAGCTCCGGCCGACTCGGAGGTACCGGCCAAAGCGCCCGCAAAGGCACCCACTAAAGCCCCAGCAACGGTTCCAGCAAAAGTCCCCGCGAAGTCACCGGCTACCGCGCCAGCACAGGCACCTGCCAAGGCACCCGTGAAAGCGCCAGCCTCAAAAGCTCCGACGAAAGCCACCCCCAAGAAGCCGTGCTCCCAGACACAGATCGACAAGGAGTTGCAAGCACGATATGCTGAATTCGCGCCAAACCGCCACGAGGCGCGGGCGGGCGTATCGCACCCTAGCGCAAGGGGCCAGATCACGCTCTTCCACGCCACCGATCCAAGCCTCACCGACTCTCTGGTGCTCGGCGTGAACATCGAGACGACCTCCCTATCGGGTGACTTCAACCACTTTCCCGAGGTGCCCGGCGGCTTCTATCTCACCGACAGTCTCATTGCTGCAGCACAATTCGCGTGTTTTGCCAGCATTCCACTGGTTTCACGACCCCAGTCGACGACTGTCGATGTCTTCGGTATGTTGTTTCAATCCCTCTACGCTGAGAGTCGGATGAACCATCCGTTGCAGAGTACACCTGGAACGGAGTTGGTGCCGCCGTATTCGAGTTTCCGGGGGCGACAGAAGACTGGTCAAATGTGCGTGTGTTCACCGCATAGCAATTCACCCACATGTTGTTGCAGTTTCAAGAGTATAACCTCCATGGGGATTTCGACGATGAGGATAGAGAAAGTCCTTTCCATGCCCGAGCCATGGAGATATACCAGAACGCGATGATTTCCGGGCCGATGAACGGTGCTGCCGGTGCGTCTTCTCTTCAAGTTTGCTAGACAACCTGTATTTACCTGCTGCCCATACGCATCCGCAGATGCACTGCTGACCGATGGGTTCCAGCAATACGCTCTCGTTAATCAAGAAGCGGTGGATTCGCGCCTCAGCCTGGTCGCGGTGCACCAGAACATCGTCTGCAATAACGTGCCCAGGGCCAAGGCGCTCACATCGAAGCTATACACCAGGGGCCAGGCTGGGAACCCCAAGTTCCAGAAGCTCCTTAAGGAGCTCCAGACACCGAACCTTGTGTCGACGTCCCAGGATTGTGCCTTTGAGTAAGTGGCGGACTTGGAGATGAGTTGTAGCACTTACTGCTGGCCTGAGCATGTACTTATATACATAGTAAACTTTAAAGACCACTTTCGATGACACTGCCTTGCACGCATTCGCGCCCCGGTTCTGACTGCGTCAGGCCTGTCTTGGCTTCAGCAACTATGATGGAAGAGGATATGGCGCACGTACTTAGGACGTACGCGAGCAGGTTTAGGGCCGAGGACCCCGTCCGAGTGGACAGAGAGTTCGCTGACGGTGCCACCCACGCGTAGAAGTAGCGTGCTCACGATCACTTGACCCAGGCCGCCTACTGGCAGCGGGGCCAACGCACCGACGCCGCCGCCGCCGAGACCGCATAGAAAAACGGCAAGCGAGCTCGTGAACGTCCTGAGCGTCTGCCAACAGGTAATTTCCAGCAGTAGAAAGCACCGCATCGCCGTTGGCTGCCACGGCGCACACAATATCTCGCACAAGCGGTCGCGTCTGAATTGTGGACCGCGGCCGTCCATGCCCGGCCGAGGCCCGAGTCCGACGAGTAGCGAGGAGAGAGGGCGTTTGTGAGCGTTGTGAAGTGTCTTCATGACAGCACAGCAGTGCTGCACCGCGCATATTCGACCGAAATGCTCGTTGTCGTGGGAGAGGGCTGCCACGTCAGCGAAGGTGTGCCTGTGCCGTGTTGGGGAACTTACGTTTTTTCTTCTTCTTAACCACCTCAGCGGACCAAACATCGTGCGACGGCCTCCACTTCCTCCAAAGCATCCCGTCTCGGCGCATGCACGGTGCTGTCGCCATGCACAGCTGCATGGGCCCGGGCCGGGAACCCGTGAAGATATAGGGTGCAGGTTTTAGAGGCTGTGAACTCCGCGCGGAAGGAGCGGGCGGTTGGGTGGGCGGGGCCTGGCCGGTATTTTCCAAGGCCAGTGACCTTCTCGGCCGTCTGCAGCCCCGGCATCGTGCGCTTGAGTGCCAGTGGACGCGATGTGTGTCCACATCCAGCGAGTTGTAGGCGAAACGCGCCAGCATTCCCCTTCCCATCCGTGGTCGTCACCTTCCCGTTCACCATGCGCATCGCCGCCTGTGCCGCCATCCTCTACGTCTCCAGCGGTTGTTTCATTACCCGCTCGTGTAGCTGGTCCCGGTCTACCGTCTTGCGTCTGCTGCAACTGCGGAAAACGGGTCAGTACCCGACCCGCCTAGGCCTGACTCGAGGCAGAACACGCACTTGGAGTGTTGCGTGCAACCGCAACGTCGAAGTGGGCTGCCAGACCGTCGATATGGCTGGCCGGAAGCTGGTCTCGGCGCCGGCGCGCAATCACCTGCTGAGTGAGGTCGAACAGGTACAAAAAAGGACAGCGCGACGTACCGCTGAGTACAGGCGGCATGGACTTGGGCGCGACGCGGATTGGCGAGCGACGCGGACTGGCGGGAGACGCGGACTAGCAGGCGGCGCACTGACGGGAAGGAGCAGGCGATGGTGGTAACAGTCAGGGAGAAGACATCGTGGGAGAACAATTGGACACTCGGATGCGCAGCCCGTAACACGTGTTGAGAAGACATCGTGGGAGAATAACCGGGCACTCGGGCGTACAGTCCGAAACACGTGCCGCTTATCAACCACCTCTCACCCCAAGGATTCCAAAGAAAAGTGGAGCATTTTTAAAATTTTTAATAAAGGTAATAATAGGCCAAAAAAGGCCATCTTTATTGAGTGAAAAAATAGTTAAAAAAGGTCAAGTGGATAGAAAATAAATTTATGGGGAAAAACAGCCTCTCAGATTATGGCAAAAAAAGCTAGCCTGTAAGGTGAAAAATGGAACTTTTTTAGTTACAAGGAGCCTTTTTTGTATTATAATATTGATTGCTTTTTTTTTTCTGACAAGATTACTATTCTATTCATTGGGTCTTTTTGAATATTGTTCCCTAAGAAATAAAGGTGTGCCTTTTTTTGGCCAATTATTACCCTCATTAAAAATTTTGAAAATCCTCCAGTTTTCTTCTAAATCCTCGCGGTGTCTTCTTCTCCGCTTTTCACCGCCCCGACCCAGTGATCGTGGACGGGGCCCTCCGTCGGAGGGGATATGCTGGGTTGGCTCAGAACCTTTTGAAATAATCACAGCGCTGAGTGACATCTTATATTATCTGAGTTCATATTCTACTCCAATGCAGCAACACTCTCGATACGACCTAGGCCCCCAAAGTTGTCCTCGCTTAGACAAAGTCACCCTTCTTCAATATAAGCAACATGCCTATTAGTCCTGACAGAAAGCTAATCTTTTAGTCAAACTGAAAGGTGGACAGAAAGATACCCTTTCCTTTCCCCTTTGGGCAATCACAAAGATGTTCTTTGTGAAAGTTTAAAAGAGGCACAGAAAGACAATCTTTTTAAAGGTTTTTGTGTGTCATTGAAAGTTGTTCTTTGTACATAAAAAAGCATATCAAGAGCCCTCATTTCAATTGGCCTTTTTGCAAAAACACAAAGATCACAATTTGTTATAGACAGAAAGTTGGACAAAGTGGCAGTCTTTTAATTGCTCTTTCATTGTAATAAAAAGAGAGTCTTTCTCCGGTACTTAAAGATGGATGAAAAGAAATCATTTTGGTGTCTGGTTTTATTCAGATAAAATATCTTATTTCTTTTAGAAGGAAATATATATTAAAAGGTGATATTTGTGTAGGGCTGGGGATCAATCAATTTCGGCCCGGTATCATACTGTATCATACTGTATGGATATGTAACCATGTCCTGTATTGTATTGTACTAGTATCAGTATAAATTAATGTATTGATTGTAGCAAATTGTATTGATGGTATAGATCATGTATTGATGGCTTTTTTGATGCCGAAGCAGGACAAGGTAACTACCAGGTACAAGTTTTAGCGTCTAACTTTACTGGCACCCACTCCGTTGCTGCCTGCTCCTTCTATTGTGCAATCTTCTCACCCACAGCCATAACTGGATTTCCATTGTACCGGGCAAGCAGATTTGGGGTGTCAAGGTTAATGATCTCCTCGATATATAGGTGTGTGACGCTGGCCTGGGCTAACTGAACAGTTGTTCACTTCTCACGAGGTGGATGAACATAGCCCTCATTGTCCTCCTCATCACTTGCATCATCATCGGATAGTCCCTCCACATCATATGGATCAGTATTGTTAAAGAGGCTCTCCTCATGAACACATTCGAGAACATCAGTTGGGTTGAGTAAGTCCTCCAGACGAGGAGCAGGAGCATAGCGCGGCTCAGCAGAGCTAGGGAGGGCAGATACTGGGGGTAAAATGAGGCGCTGTCGCGCGCGCGCTACGCGACGGGTGCTGGAAACATCCTGGAACAACGAATACGACAGCGTTGGGCTGCCCGGGCGTCGGGCGACACGTGACCGACCGGGCCGACGGCAGGCCGACCCGGAAACACCTATCCAGCCAATGGCGGTCGCGTTTCGGCTCGAACGCGTCGCGGATGGTTGGAACGCGAGCTCAAACGCGGGGAGGTGGATAAAACGTGAGGTGAAACGTCACGTGCGAGGTGCGACGCGTCGCAAGTGGGCGAAACATTGAGGTGAAACAGCACGTGACCGTGGCCGGGGCGGCCGGGGCCATCAATATTAGCTAAGCGAGGAGTATATATTCAGCTCGATTTTGTAGTAGATACCTCAGAATCCAACGCGCCCCCCCATAGCGGTTGTATTGCTCCCCATAAAGGAAAGGTTTTGATCAACGCCGCCGACGACTACGAAGACTGTGAACACGTGAACTGTACCCGAGAACGCTACGAGAACGCTGCCCGAGAACGCCGAACGTCGGGACTATCGTCATATTGAGTGATATACCGAAACTATCGTCAAAATTTGCTGAACATTGTTGAACATAACCCCCACACCCACACCAACTGTTGATTGAAGACTATCTGGATTGCAACAACCATATACTTTGGTTGGAACCCCGTATTTGCGCGCTACGAACTAGGAACTATTGTCGAATTGGGAGTAACCCTGATCTAGGGTTAGGGTTGACATCAAGTGTCTACCACAAGTGTGTCTAGTGACTGAGTGTGTGTTTTGTTTTGTGTTTGTGTTTGTGTGTGTCCGTGTTTGTGTTTGTTTGTCCCCTGTCCCCGCATTGCTCCCATCCTCCACCCACTGTTCCTACCGTTCCTCCGCGTTTCAGCGCGCTGTATGTTTACTAGCTAAGCTTGCTGAGGTGTTTCGTGGCCACTGGCAAAGTTGTACCAGTGTCCATCTTGAATCCTCGGCGCGTCGAGGCGGCAGTGCTACTTCTTGTGATGAGCAGCTGTCGTCACCCATGACACATGAGAATTTTCCTCTTCTTTTCTTACGGCCATCGGCTGCCCACCAGAACTATCTCCTGGCGCTGCCCAAACTTGAAGCTCGGCGACGGAAACAGCCTATAGCGAAAGCTACAGACTCGGAAGCACCAGCACCTCGCGTTGCTGACAGTTGGAAGTTGGAAGTTGGAACCTGCTGTGATGGCGATGGGAAGTTCGCCGCCGTTTGGATGAATGGTGAATGAACCAAGGGGGTGTTTAGTGCATTATACCAAGTTGAGCTGACTCCACACTCAGGCAGCATTCTTAACAAACTCGGACATGGTGGGACTGCAGTCAGCTAGTGCTTACTAGGCTCCGGAGTCCGAGCTGATAGTTGCATGACAACAGTACACGGTAGCACTCCCAAAAGCTGACGAGGATACTGGTAGTTAAGGAGTAGGCCAAACGATATCCCGCATGGATGGACGATGCTACACTGATGATCAGATTTGCGGGCTGATGGATGTCTCCCATACGCGTGTGGGCAGCGATGGACGGACAGCACATATCAACTGCTAGTTGTACTACTACCAGGCTTCATCGTTGTGCCTATCACCCTTCCCACTGCCACGTATACCCACCCCCGATGTCCGATTTCTCGGTATCGGTTTCGTCCGAGCCGTTGTCTTCTTCTGCATCCCATGGCATTGGCATGCAGCCGACACACTTGAGTGAGTGTTGTGGCCTGTAAACATCCTCTTACACTGCTGTCATTCATCAGGGCCCCCGCCGACGACGACCCCCCAGCCGACCTCCGCCCTGGCGCTGCTGATCCAGAAGCCCCACCGGATGGTACTCCCCAGTCTCCTGAAAGCACCGCGCCGCCTAGCTCGGTGACATCCAGCGCACCGTCTACCTCCGGTCCAGGCGCGCCCGTCCGACAGTACGTTCTCAACCTTCGTTCTACTAGCACACCAATCATTTATTGGGTTCAGCCTCTGTGGGCTCGCTTGAGCCTGCTAGCACCAGTAGTCCCAGCTCATCCTCAACACTGCCGTCGAATGGCCCCACTGTCACGGCCATGACCACAGCGATGATGACCGAATGCATCGCCACACCCACATGCCTCAATCTGGCGCTGATGGTGGGAGTAATGGTCAGTGTACTCTTGCTTCTCGCCGGAGTTGGCGCGGTTCTCTGGCTGTGTCATTCCCGGCGTCGACGACAGAAGCGAGAACAGGCGACGGTGAGCACGCCATATCCTCCCAGTGCGGCGTCCGACATGCCTCTGAGTCGAACAAAACCGGCCGGGCTTGGTGTGCAAGATACTTACTCCATATTGTGGAATACTCAGCGCATCGTCCTCAACCTAGGAGCTTCTTGGCCAAGGCTCTTCCAGCACAGTGACGTCTTTCAATGAGAAGCCAAGTGCAATCGATGGCACTCCCGCCCGCTCCCACCGGTACCGGTCACATTCATTCGTCGGGGGTGTGGCCGCATGGCACATTGGCATCGGATGCATACTAGGCACAAGATAGCAGTGTAGGAACATTTACTATGGTACCATCATGCTGCTCGTTCGAGACCCCGCCACCATATAGCCGATGAAGTTTGAACTGAAACATGCAATCACTAGGCTTGCACTAGGCTGATTTAGAAATTGCCCTCTTGGGAATTGCTTGGGAAAGCTATAGGATCAAGATAAGAGTAAATCCCAGAGTTATCTATTTTTGTATGATACAACTTCTATTTAAATGGTAGCTTTTGACACAAAGTAGTGAGGGATAATGAAATCAGTGGGTATGGGACTCCTCCCAAAGTACTGTCCTATTTAGGTCAACTGTCTGTGTTACGCATTACATTGACCAAAAAAGTCCTTGTGAAAAAGCACCATAAATCAAAAGAAAGATTTTTGGTCCCAAATTTCGAAAAAGTGCTGGACACTTGATCGAAATGGGACAGTAGTCAACCCGGGCCGGGCTCGTTGATGGCAGCTGTCGTCACCCGTGACTCGTGAGAATTTCTTTCGCCTTCTATTTTTCCCCCATCGTCTCCCCACCGGAGCCATCTCCTGTAGCTTCCGGCGCCCCAAAGCTGGTCCGTGGAGCATCGCAACAGTGTAGGGATGGAGAAGCACCGGTACCTTGCGCTGCCTGGCACTGACAGTTGGGACCCGCTGCGATGGCGATGGAATCAGGGCGAACTCGAATGTGGCGTAAATGCGGGCGCTTCGTGCGCTATACTTGGGCGCATCTTGATCAACAAACTTGAAGCAGCCAGTGACAACGTTGGCCGCATGCGTAGTACGATCTATGGACGGGACGACGTCTCAAGCCGCAGGCGCAAGCACCATACATGGGACTCTGCCAGACTGCCAGTATCACCTCTAGCCGCTGGTCTGACGAACTGGGATGCACGACAGCCCGCACGGAACACGTTACGATCAGATTCGCGGGCTGACGGATGGCTCCCACTGCAACGCACGCGTGCCGACTGGCGACGGCGATGGACGGGCAGCACGTATCACTTGCAAGTTGCAACAGGCTTCGTCGTCGAGGCTGATTTCCATCCACCTTTCCTCTCTCTCCTCCCACCGGCACGTATACCCACCCCCCGATGTTCGCCTCCCGCTCCCTCTCCCCGTCCTTCTCCCGCTCGCCGTCCTCCGAGTCCGCCTCTGTCCCAGTGCGCCCAGCGGCTTTCGGGCCTATTGAATCTGTGCTCGACAGCATTCTGGGCGGCGAGGCAACGGGAATACCAGAGACAAAGGTCCTCGACCCAATAACTTCCATAATCACTGGCATTGACACGCAGCTGAGACACACGGGTGCGCGTTATTTCCTGTACCTATCGTAACATTATCTTACACTCTTTTCGTTGAATCAGGACCCCCGACAACGGCGACCCCCCGGTCGACCTCGGCCCCTGGCGCTGCTCCTCCGAAGACCCCGCCGAATGGTATTCCCCAGTCTCCTGCAAGCACCGCGCCGCCCGGCTCAACAAAACGGGGCGCGCTATCCACCTTCGGCCCTGGCGTGCCGCCCAACAGTGTGTTCTCAACCTTTGCTATTCACCAATCATCAACGCTGACTCCTTATTTCATACAGCCTCTGTTGGTTCGCTTGGGCATGCTAGCGCCAGTGGTCTCGGTTCTGAATCCTCACCACGGCCGTCAAGTGGCCCCACAGTCACGGCCATGACCACGGCGACGACCACCGAGCGCATCGCTACGCCTGCACGCCTCAATCTGGCGCTGATAGTCGGGGTGATCGTCGGCATGTTATTGTTTCTCGCGGGAATGGCCATGGCTCTCTACTGGTGGCGCTCGCGACGCCGAAGAGCGCAGGCGACGACGAGCATCCCATATCCTGCGTCCGACTCAGATTTCAATGCTGGCGAGACGCTCACGGCCGGGCTGGGTGTGCGAGATGCCCCATATCCCGGAATACCTAGCTCCTCAACCCAGGAACTCCTCGGCTTTTCCAGCAGCTCTTCGGCCTCTTCAAACGAGAAGGAAAGCGCGTCATCAGCCCCCATGGCGCAACCTACACTCCCGCTCGCTCCCACCGCTCACATCCATTCCTATGGGCTGCGGCCACTGCCTACGCCCGCATCAGCGCCGGATTCGTATTGGGCTCATGGCCGGCCTGGCAGTACTAGTAGTGTACGTGCACCGGGTACTTCAGCACCATCGCGCGGGTCGTTCGAGACCCTGCCGCCGTATAGCCGATAACGAGATATATGCAATCTACGCTGTTTTCTAAACCCCGGCTTTGTTCATCGTTGGTTTGAAAAAAAAAGAAGATGCGTCCCGTGTAGTAATTGTGAACAAGTCCCCATAGTATCTGACACTTGAAATGTGTAGTTGTAGTCAATATAAAGTTGTACCATATTTTTAGTTTTATTTTACCCAAGTTGTCTCTAATCTTTTTTTACAGTATGTCTCCCATATGTCTCCCATATGTCTCCCATACAAGTGTTGCCACCAAAAAGTTATATCCATTTCAAAACATGTATCAATTACTTTTTTTACAGTATGTCCCCTATAGTCATGATTCCTGAGATCTGAGAGTCAGAAGTCCTAGAGCTGCTAGAAGATGATCTTGAGTTTGAGAAATCAAAGCAGCATCTGAACTTTACCTGAAGAAGAAAAAAATCATGTCCCTATGACTAGCAAGGAGAGAAGAGACACAGATTGTAAATGCATTCAATGATATTGATATATTTATAAATGTTAAAGTTGTGCATCCACCAGAGTTTAAACCTAGATTATTTGTTGCATAGAGATTGATTTCAGGTGAAGATTGTGGTGATAATAAGAAGTTGGAATTCTCTTCTATGATACATTAACACCTTTGAGCCTTAAGACAGCCTGGTTAGGTACACTAATGCTGGTCTAGGGGTTTCAAGACTCAAAACATGGATATAGGGTCGGAAAGTTTTTTTTTCCGACCCTCTGGGGACCCCGCCCTCCCCCTCCTGCCATATATAGGAATATATTCTCATGATCAGCATGTGACCACTGATATGATCAAAAGTGGAATAAAAATTGAATCTTTGTGAAACTTTTTATGAAATACATAATTTTACAATGATAAATTTAATACTTCAACACGATAGAATCTTGACTAATAAATATAAATTTGATAAATTAGCTATTGACTACTGTAGTATTTTAATCAATTTGTTACCCCCTTGAAGGTGTGACATGTGCAACAAACCTACAGTTTTGTTGTGCCTTCCCCATTAGGTAATTTGGGCACTGAAGGCACCTGAAATTATGCAAAATTCCCCTTTTAGGAAGGATTTCCGGCCCAAGTTTTGACTAACAGCCATAACTAACAAAAAAAGATTCATCGCCTTGAGCTGTGATGTGTGACCAACAAATTAATGAAAATATCACAGTACTAAGTAGTTTTAAATACTTGGAGTGGACTTCTGCTGGATGAAGACTCCTTGCCGGATAACTGGATAAATGAAAAGGGAGTTTTAGTGGGTATTCTACCCTTGAAGAAAGGTGTTGGCCCTAGTCCCACACTGGTTTTAAAACATGCATAAAGGCATTTCCCCCTGCGCTTACTTCCCGGCATTTCACTGGCTATTCCCAGTGCACCCAGTAGATGTTCTTTGGAATGGTTCTGCAGCTGAAGTTCATAATTCCAAACACTCAAAGAAAAAAAAAAAACCTGAAAAAAAAAATCAGAAAACCATATCTCATCTGGTAGTTTGTGACTCCTCGTATCAAGTTGAATGTGTAAGGGCAACCCTGGAGACTGCGACGAAAGCCTAGCAGGGGAGGATCCAAAGCGTGAATAAAAGCTACGGAAATACACGGAGGGACCGACCTAGCAGGGGAGGATCCAAAGAGAAGAAACTCTAAGGGTCCGCCTGCTAGGGCGCCAACTATATACTGGTCGTCCGTAACTGCCGACGTAGAGAGCAGAAGGCCTGAGCAGCGTCGCAGGCTCTGTCCCAAGGTGATTGTTGGGAGGGTCTTGACGCATCGGTGATTGTGCGGGCGAAGGAGGCCGTGGACGATGGTCGGGGTGGGTTGGAGCGTCCGTGGGGGCGCCCGTCGGATATGCCTCGGATGCGCTCGGTGTCACGGTTCGGGTCGGGCCGTCCGGGCCATAAGGCCGCACGGGCCCGTGTACCGCCGTCCTCCTGTACGCCCCCTCATTCTTCCAACCCCTTCCGTTCACCCCTACGGCCCTACGCAGCGCCCATCCGATCCGCCCTGGGACCTGGCGCCCATCCGATCCATCCCTAATACCGTAGCATATAAAAGTCGTACTTACAAGATGTAGTCGCTAGGCTAATATCGTCTATTCTCCGGGCGAATACCCATCTCTCGTGCTCCTCAGACCCCTTCGAAGTCGGACCCCCGACGCCCGATACGGCCCGAGCCCGACGCTGACAGAATATTAGCCTCCCCCACGAACGCAAGAAACGCGACAAATGTCTACCGAGCACGATAGTACGATGGGCACCCCCGCAAGCCAGGGGGACGAACGTGCCCGATTCATGGCCCTGGGCCATAACGAACAACAGGAGTTCCTGTTCGCCCATCCGTTCCGAACGAGTCAGGAGATGGAGCAACTCAAGGCGGAAAACACCGCCCTGACGAATCGACAAGTGGTCCTCGAGGCCGAGCTGTCCCGAGTAAATGGGGAATACGCAGCTGTACAGCAGGGAGTCATGCAGAGCTACGATCTGCTCCGCCAAGCCAGAGAGGACTTGGCTCATCGGCCCCACGGGGGAAATACACGAGTAACCGTCTCTCCCCTAAGGAGTTCACGGGCGACGCCAGCGAAGTAGACGCCTTCCTGGCCGATTGTTGGTTGGCCTTCGAAGCCAACCCGAATGTTTACAACGACGAGGTGCGAAAGATTTCGTACGCACTCTCCTATATCAAGGGCGGGAACGCGGTCACGTGGAAGGAAAACGTCTCCCAAGCCATGAAGCTCCGTACCGCCGCAGCCTATACTACGTACGAAGGCTTCGATCATCGCGGCCTTCCGCGGGGAAGCTCACGCCGAAATCGCGCAGCAGAAGATGGAAACCTTCGTCCAGACCAAAGACATGGACGCGACTAGTTATTTCACGGTCCTCGACTCTCTCAATAAAGTCGCGCACTACGACGACGTTAACCTTATTCGCGTCGCCAAGAACTGTATGCTCCGGGGCGTTACGAACGCGGTCTACCGAAAGGACACGCTCCCCGACACCTACGAGGCCTGGAAGGCAGAGGCCATCAAGCAAGACGGCGCACTCCGCCGCTACCGCATTTTCGATGAAAGCCACAAGGTTAACCACCCTCGGGCCAAAACGCCCCCGACGGCGCCCGCCCCGCCAAGAGCGGGCTCAGCAACCGCAACCCGTTCAACGGGTGGGCCCGAAACGCAGCGATCAGCGCCACCGGACCGACCGTGGCCGCACCCCGAGGAAACGGGGCAACCACGGTCGCCGGACCCTCGACGGGGCCCGCGCCTATGGAGATCGACCGGGCCCAGGCCCCCGCTACGGCCCGCAGCACTCGCTGCTACAACTGCGGCCAGGAAGGACACATCAGTCGGATGTGCCCGAACCGGGCCGCATCGGCAAAACCAGATCCGGGCTATCTTCTCCGAGTTTGTCAAAGATAACGCGGATAAAGCGGATTTTGGCGATCGTCGCGAGTGAAGCCTACGCCCTCACCGACGTATACCACAAGTGTCTCTAGTTACAACCCGCATAATCGATATTCCGTGTTGCCAATCCAGAGATACGTGGGACCAGACGTAGAAACCAACCCCGAACAACGAACCCCGCAACCCACCGTTTCCGCCCGCAGAAAAAACCCGCATAAAACCATACGAGACACTCCAAGGCCCGCTTGGAAAAGTTGGCCCGCGGCCAGCGCCGAGAGGCTTGTCGCGCAAATTCGAGACCAGCCCGAGAAGGCTCGTGCGAAACTACAACAGTGGATACATCCGGCCCGACGAGCCGAGAACAGGCCCGAACTAGAAGAGTTCATACGAACGGGGTACGCCCCCGACGTAGCCGAAGCTTTGCGACAACTGCAAAATGCTCCCCCCTTTCGGAAAAGTGAGGGCACCACGGCTACGCGGGTAGCCGTCACCCTTCAAGGGGTCAACGACCTCCGCGGGTACTCAGTTGACGCCCTCCTCGACAGTGGCGCCACCTCCGAGTTCATGCACAAACGGTTCGCGGAGGACTCGCAACTGGAACTCGAAGCCCTACCGCACCCAGTCCCAGTGTACAACGCTGACGGGACGATCAACGCCGACGGGGGCGATCACCCACGTTACCCGCTTACGAGTCACCATTCAGGATCACTCCGAACTTCTGACATTCGCCATCACGGACACCGGGAATAGCGACGTGATCATCGGGCATCACTGGCTCAAGAAGCACAATCCCGTGATTGACTGGCGTGAAGGGGCGATCGCCTTCACCCGATGCCCGCCCGAGTGCAAGCGGGCCCGATTGCTGGAACAATGGGACGAAGAGGACAACGAACCCCTGGGCAAAGGGGATCGCCTCTTCGTCACGCGGATCTACGACGAAGGTTCGAACGCGCCCGCCCACATCCGGGCCATGCAGAGCGTGGCCACCAAACTGGCCGCCGCCGCCTCGCTGCCGCGAAGCCCCGAACCACCGAGGAGAGCGTACCCGCGCACTATCTTGAGGAATTCAAAGAGGTTTTCGAAAAACAGGACTTGACAAACTCCCGGAACAGAGGAAGTGGGACCATGCCATTGAACTACACCCAGACGCCGAACCCGTCAAAGGGCGCTGCATTCCCTTATCAGGAGAGGAACAGAAAGAGCTTGACGCATTCATCAAGGAACATTTGGCAACCGGGCGGATTCGGCCCTCGAAATCCCCATACGCATCCCCGTTCTTCTTCGTCAAGAAGAAGGACGGGAAATTACGGCCCGTACAGGACTACCGGAAGCTAAACGAGATCACTATCAAAAACCGATACCCGATACCACTCATATCGGACATCATGCATAAGTTACGTAACGCCCGGTGGTTCACCAAGCTCGATGTACGTTGGGGATACAACAACATCCGCATAAAAGAAGGCGACGAAGAGAAGGCCGCTCGTTACCAATCGGGGCCTATTCGAACCACTCGTGATGTTTTTCGGCCTCACCAACTCCCCGGCCACGTTCCAATCCATGATGAACGAATTGTTTTCCAACCTGATCTCCCAGGG
This sequence comes from Mycena indigotica, assembly GCF_014461135.1. Lineage (NCBI taxonomy): Eukaryota > Fungi > Basidiomycota > Agaricomycetes > Agaricales > Mycenaceae > Mycena > Mycena indigotica. Next base: position 4,615,166 of record NW_023503007.1, on the reverse strand, counting down.
TCGCGTGATCGTGTACCTGGACGACATCCTCATATACTCTAGCGACCTCTCCGAACATCGCGCAACGGTGAAAGAGGTCCTACAGATTCTGAAGGATAACCAACTGTACCTGAAACCAGACAAGTGCGACTTGAGGCGAACGAAGTTGAATACCTCGGTGTGATCGTCGGGAATGGGCAACTCGCATGGACCCGATCAAGGTCGCTGGCGTGCGCGAATGGCCCCGACCTCGTAACCTGCGAGAGGTTCAAAGCTTCCTGGGGTTCCTCAACTTCTACCGACGATTCATCAAAGACTTCGGGCGCGTACGCCAAGCCACTGACCCAGCTGACCCGAAAGGACAGCCCATGGAAATGGGGACCAGAAGAAGAGGAGGCCTTTCAGACCTTGATAGACCGGGTCACTGATGAACCCGTACTACACTTCCCTACGGATCACGGGGCATGGCGGGTCGAAGCGGACTCTTCCGATTTCGCCACCGGGGCCGTCCTTTCGCAAGAACAGGAGGGGAAGTGGGTGCCGATCGCATTCCTCTCCCGGGCCATGAACGACACCGAGCGCAACTACGACATTCACGACAAAGAAATGCTCGCTATCATGCAGGCCCTCACCGAGTGGCGACATTATCTCCAGAACGGGGGAGATAAGCCGTTCGGAAATCTGGACCGACCACAAGAATCTGGAGTACTTCATGACGGCTAAGAAACTGAACCGGCGGCAGGCACGATGGTCTCTCGAACTGAGCGAGTATCACTTCTCCTTGTTACATAAACCGGGGAAAACGAACGGGCGGGCCGACGCGTTATCCCGACGAAACGGGTACGACAACGGGAAGGAGGATAACCAGGACATCGTCCTACTCCCGGCGGGGCTATTCAAGGAACACGCGATCCGCGCTATGCTGACACTGGAGCATACGGAGGGCGACGGGCTAATGGACTCGATCCGGCGGGCCGAATCGGCCACTGAGGAAAAGGTCCTCAAACTCTGGGAAGACGGGGAACCGGAAGGCTGGGAACAGCATGACGGCTTCAAGACTCGGAATGGACTGGTGTACGTACCCCCCGGCTATGGGACTACGGCATCGGGTGCTACGGCAACACCATGACATCCCTATCGTGGGACACCCGGGGTGGCATCGAACCCTCGAGCTGACGACCCGCAATTACTGGTGGCCGTCTATTCAAGCCGATTGCCAGGCATACGTACGGGCCTGCCCGTTGTGCCAACAAACGAAGATATTCCCGAGTAGGGATGAGCACGGGTCCGGCTGACCCACGCGGGTTGGCGGGTTTGAGCCGTGCGTCGGGTTTGAGCCGTGCGGGTACGGATCCGGGTCAGCTGCAGCTTAACCCGTGCCTACTCAGTCTAGCTGGCTTATGGTGATTTACTGTTGCCTTGCCGGTTGGAACTTCACCAGGGGGTCCCGCGTTCAATTATGCCTCTTGCTCCTGTTTTTTATCGGTATTATTTGTCGCCAAATTCTCCCTCCACCTTGCAACCCGGCGGGTGACCCGTACCCGGAGCCGCGGGTCACAGATCAGTGGCTGTGCAGGGCTGGGTCCGAGTCATCCTCCGGACACCCGTGGGTTGACCCGTGCTCATCCCTATTCCCGAGACGCCCCGTAGGGACCTTGGTCCCGAATAGCGTGCCGACTCGGGTATGGCAGCGCATATCAATCGATCTGATCGTTCAACTACCCGAATCCTCTGGGTACAACGCAATTCTCGTAATCGTCGATCGACTGGGTAAAGGGATACGCGTACTCCCATGCACGGGAAATATCTCCGGGGAAGGAGTCGCTCGGCTATATCGCGATCACGTCTGGAAGGATTACGGATTCCCAGAGGAAGTAACTAGCGACCGGGGCCAGCAATTCATCGGGCATTTCATGAGCGACTTGAGCAAATTGCTGGGAATCAAGGTCCGATCTTCATCGGCGTATCACCCACAGACGGACGGGCAAACGGAGCGTGCGAATATGGAGGTCGAGCAATACCTTCGAACATTCTGCAACTTCCAGCAGAGTGACTGGTCCGACTGGCTTTCCCTAGCGGAATTCGCGTTTAATGACAAGGTTAACTCTTCAACGGGATTCTCGCCCTTCTTCCTCACGCTGGGATTCCACCCGAGAAAGGGGTCCGAAGCCCCGCAAGACGTCCCGACCGAGGCCGCTACAGTGTTTGCCGAGCGAATGAAGGAACCCCGGGCCGATGCGGCCGAAGCTATGAAAGAAGCCCAGGAAACGATGAAGAAATACTACGATCGAAAACACTCTCCCGACCCGAATTACGCCGAAGGGGACAAAGTTTACCTCCAGGGGACGAATTTGACCAGCGATCGACCCTCAAAAAAACTGGACGACAAGAGGTTCGGGCCGTTCGAAGTCAAGCGCAAAGTGGGTAAAACATCCTACGAACTGGTGCTACCCCCAACTTGGCGCGTAAGCCCCGTATTCCACACGGCGCTATTACGACCCTGGAACGCCCCAGTAGCCGATCATCAACGGGCCGCCCCACCACCCCCGGCAGAAATGCGGGACGGCGAGCCTCACTACGAAGTCGAGGCCATTTCCCTCGTACGCAAGCAAGGTCGACACCGCCTGAGGTACTTAATTCAGTGGAAAGGCTACCCTCGGGAAGAGTGGACGTGGGAATTGCGGGACAAACTGGAGGGCGCAGAAGAGGCACTCGAGGACTTCTATACTCTCAACCCGTTCGCGCCCCGCGAAGAACTCGTAAACGGCCGATGGAAAATCCGAAATCAAGACCAGTGAACGCGGACCCATAGGGCGTCGAGACGCCGCCCACAACGGAGGGGGTGATGTCACGGTTCGGGTCGGGCCGTCCGGGCCATAAGGCCGCACGGGCCCGTATACCGCCGTCCTCCTGGACGCCCCCTCATTCTTCCAACCCCTTCCGTTCACCCCTACGGCCCTACGCAGCGCCCATCCGATCCGCCCTGGGACCTGGCGCCCATCCGATCCATCCCTAATACCGTAGCATATAAAAGTCGTACTTACAAGATGTAGTCGCTAGGCTAATATCGTCTATTCTCCGGGCGAATACCCATCTCTCGTGCTCCTCAGACCCCTTCGAAGTCGGACCCCCCGACGCCCCGATACGGCCCGAGCCCGACGCTGACACTCGGACGGTCCGAAGGAGGCCGAAGCAGGGGTTCCCCTGACAGAATGACCCACAGATACTAAACTTAATAATATACAATATACTTATAACTTGAAGCATCCTATACAGATCCCCTACGTCACCCCCCTCCCTGACGTCCCAAAAAGGAAGGTGACCGGGTTCGAGACGGTCATATATATGTTTGTATAAAAAGCCATTCTAGCTGTACTATACCGTGTATTTGAGTGTTAGAGCTAGCTAAGTATATAACTTATTATGCTTCATCGTCTCGCGCAGGTGGCCGTGTCCGGTAGAACATTGCCAAGCTGTTGTGCTTATCCCAAGTTGTGCCTGTCTCTACCCGGGGAGAGTTTGCGCTGTGTTCGACAGTCTGGCATTGATGGATCATTTTGAAGAGTCCAGCACCTTGCCGCTCGAGCGTGTCAACGAAACGCGGGTCAGAGAACTGGAGTTGGTGCTCCAGGCCGCCGATGAAGTCCTTGAGAACATTGATGTGCGATTGGAGTCGCTCTCGCGCTGTCCGTCGTTGCGCCCGGATTTCGACCAACTCTTCGTCGTCTGGCTCGGCTGATCTTCTTTGAGTAGGATCATCTAGTTGCGACTGCCCGGCGGCGGCGGCATTGATCGGAGCGCCGGTGTCAACGGCGATAAGCAACGGATGCACCCAGATTGGATGTGTCCGATTGCGGGTGACCTCAAGGAAAAACTCCGGCTCAACGGGGCGCACAGCTTGAACGAGGTGCTTGCAGACAAGAAAACGGCTCTTTGCATAGGATGGGCAAGTGCAAACCCATCTGTGTGCATCCGGGCGGTACTGATCGTTCAGCGGCAGAGTAATCGCCGCTGTTGCACAGCGCCGCCACTCGCGCTTGAAGTCTTTGCGCCACGACGGCAGCTCCCGGTAACGGCCAGTGTCCGCTGCCATCAGCTCGAGTCGACGGTAGTAGGAGGGCATTAGGCGAACCAAGAGTAGCCATATTAGAAAGTCCAGTCGGGGTCGTTTGAAGTGCTTGAGGAAATCGCGTTTCACACGGCGCCAGCTATCAGATAGTCAGTGAACAGCAAAGCCCTATGCAACAACTTACTGGCTCTCAGCCATCATTGTTGTCTTTAGTCGCGGGATGTCCTTGTGCGCCGACCGGGCCCAAAGCTCCCAGCGCCCTGGCCGGTACCAGTTCTCCCAGATGTAGGCCCACAGCTCCGGCCGTCCTTCTGCAACACAGAATGAGTACATTTCATTGACGGCCCATGCCCGGATGCCCTCGGCGCTTGGATGGGCGAAGCCTGGAATAGACGGGTGGGCTGTAAGATGTCGTTCGACGAAGGCGATAACACGGTCGCGGGACCGCTCTGGACAAAACACACGATGTGCAGATTCCTCATCAATCTCGGATTCCGACTCGGAGTCCACATCCATCGGTTCGTTACCTTCGTCCGGCGAGTCCGAGTCACTGTCGCCATCAGAGTCCAGGTAAAAATCACTTTCATCCTCGCCGCCGGCGTTGAGCTCACGGGCCCCGCTAGATGTTGCGTGCCGTGGCTCTTGAGTGGAAGGCAGTTTAATCACCTGTACACGGGGTTTCTTTTAAAAAAGCCTTCTCATTACCAGTGTTAATGTTTTTAAAAAATGCCTCTAATTTATGCCCCTGCCAAAAGGCGGGTTTTACATAGGGAAATGAGAGATCAAAAAAAGGTTTAAAAGGTTGAAAAGCCTTGTCAGGGTGGGCAGTGTGGTAGCCATAAGGCCCCAGACCTGACGTGTGGAAAATTCCTTAAGTATGGGGAAAATACTGAGTAGGGGAAAGGCTAAAAAAGATGAAAAAAATTGTTGATGCCAAGGTGCCAAGAAAGATATGGAGTTTGACAGCGTGGATTTTATTAAAATGAGGGGAAGACTTGTAAATCACTGATGTTTTTTAAAAATGTTAATATTCTAATTACAAGGGATCTTTTTAAAAAAAACCCCGTATACGCCTGGTTTAATAGTTAATGCTGGTGGACGAGTGGGCATAGGAAGTGGCTGCTGCCGCTTCTTGTTCTTGCGTTTGTTCTTCTTGCGCCGTGGCTGATAGTCGTAAGCCTCACCCTCGTGTTCCTTCGGATCGGCTCGTCCTGCGGGCTTGAATTTCGGATCGATAAAATCGAATTCCGCGTGCGCCGGGTCCGGATTATACGGCGTTGTCGACAACTTCGCTTTCGACAGCCGCTCATTGATGGCGCGCTTCAGATGCCACCAGCAGATTTGGATCTTGGCTAATGGCCACACAGCTTGGGCCATCGCAATCTCGGCCTGTTCTTTGTCGATATGGACAAAGGTAGGGCGGATGTCATAGCGCTCGCATAGAACGTGTGCCCATTCGGTGAGCGCTTTCTTCTTCTTCCCGACATCGACAGCCTCAGTAGTTGAAAGCAGTAGATATGACAACGGGAACCCCGCGTTGTCTGATTCTGCGAGCATCGTGAACAGCTCGAGATGTTTCGAATTTGTACCATCTAATCCGACAGTCAGATAAGATAAAACTTCAGTGCCGTGGCCACTTACGCGTTCCGTCGATAGCGACCTCCACGATCTGACCCCGCAGTGTCTCGAGCACCTTCTCGTGTCACAATCAACGGGAATGTGACAAAACACTCCAAAAATATGCTTGCCAAAAGGATCGAACACAGAGCAATCACTGCAACAGGAATACATCGCAATGTAATGCCAACCATCTGAGAGAAGAGACGATGGAAGAGAAAAGCCAGGGGTAGACCAATATACAGTGGCCCTGACATATTCACTCAATAGAGCCGGTAATATCCCATGAATAATTTTAGGTATTGTTTAATCGCAAGAAGACAGAGGTTTTCCTCAATACAGACAGGCTTTGAGCCTCAAAATAAATTACTTTTTATAAGTGTGCTAGGTGGGGTTCGAACGAGGATCAAATTGCCTTTTTTGGAAGGCGTCAGGGAGGGGGGTGAGGTGTGGGAGCTTCCTATACTTTGATTATTTTATTTTATTTTTAATTTGACCCTGTTTATGTATCAGAACCCAATACTTATATTGAGTATTGTATTGTATTGTATTGGGTTGAGCCTTACACGGGTTGTACACAGAAACAGTTGTACAAAGAAATGGGTGGAGCCCTATCAAGATCCTGAATCCTGATGCTATGAATACATGCAAGTCAAACGTCTTTGACGACTAATCATCCTCGCCGCTCTCATCTTCGAGCCCACACTTGCGCAGCTCGGCCAGCCACGGCGACACGATCCTATCGCGCGGGGGCAGCGGTGGGAGGCTCTCGGGCGGGATCAGCGCGGACAAGAAATCGTGGTACAGCGCATTGATCCTTGAAATCGTATCAGTGTTCGCGAATGAGGAAAGAAAAATCAACGGACTCTTTGGGATGCGTGACTGCGCCGAAATGCGGTGCGCCGGCGAGCTGTTGGACAGATACGTCCTGGACGCCGGCGGTGCGGAGCCGGTTGGCGACTTCCTCTGTTGCGTCGAGAGGGTAGGCGATGTCCGCACCGCAGTGGATCTGTTCCGTGATAAGTGGGCAGGAGGAATGCATGAGAGGGGACCCACCAGGCGGATCGGGCAGCGGATTTTGCTCAGAGAGTCGAGCGTGTACGCCTTGCGTAGCGTGAAGAAGTCCACGGTGCTCACTTGCCAGTCCTCGAGGCGCTCTTTTGGCCACTTGTCCCCGAGGAGCTCGATAGACCGCGCCAGGATGCTGCGCCAAAGTTCAGAAGAGATATGCGGGATCAAATGAAAGCCACATACGCATTAAACATCTCGTTCGGCTCCCCGTTGACGCTCAATTGCGCCGCTCCGGTGAAGGCGTCACGCATCGCGCTGTCCTCCGCTTTCAAGTCACCCTTCCCGCCGTTGTTCCGCGCGCCTTCCGCCCAGCAGTCACAGATCTCCTGCCTTCCCTCGGCGACATCCTCCGGCTCGGTCAGCGGAAGGCTCGAGACAACGAACACGGAGAGCACGTGCGCGGGAAAGAGGATGGCGGTCTGGAGCCCGACGCAACCGCCCATAGACATGCCGAAAATGTGGTACTGTTCGATGTCGAGCGAGGCCATGACGAGCGCGACATCTTGTGCCGCCACCTCCCGACCATACCCCGCTCCGGCCCGGCCTACGGTCTTCGCATGGCAGCGCAAGTCAAGGGCGACGAGTGTGAAGCGGCGCAGCTGGGCGTCTGCGAATTGCGCTGGTGTTTCATATTAGCATGAGTTTCAGCGGTGGAACATAGGGACGCACGGTGGTAGATGACCTTTCCGATGTACACTGGGTGTAGGAACACGACGGCGGGCAGCCCTCGCTCGGCCTTGGGCACCTTCTTCACTGCTGTCTGCGTGGGCGTCGAGATGACATAGTTGAATGTGACCTTGCCCGTCGGCGTCTTCAGCGTTGTGTCGAACATCGTCTCGCCTTCAAGTTTGCCCACCGGTTGTGCGGTGCAGGAGGGCGGGGAAGGAAAGACGCAGACGCGGGTGCAAAAAATGCAGATGGACTTTTGAATCCGATCCTCTGATCTCCCCTAAGTGGGTCGCGGCCCCCGGGTCACTACCACTGGCACCGCCCACGCGGATTCAGCGGATGGCTCGCGTGAAGTCATTTCCAGCGGCTCTTGTCCCCAGCCTGAGTGTCAATGCTACTCGCACATCGATCACGACTGCACTCCATTATGCAAAAGTCTGTAACCTGGCGTGCTACCCTGTTGAGCCCCTGGACAATACGCCACATGGTCAGATTTCATGAACAGAGAGGAGAAGATCCGCGCACCGCATACAGGTGATCAACAGGTGATATAGGCAGGCTCTCCTAATGGCAGAGCTACACTCGGGATACAGCCGCAGAACTGACTCTACCTAAGACAACCGGCTGCCGGGCGGGACGACCGTGTAGACTGTATCGTCAACAAGGATGAAGGAAAAGGCGAAGGAACGAAGATCTGTATCACAATGATCGACGATGCTGATTGATCGATTGAGTCATTACCACGTGGGTCAATATAAGGTTTGCACTGTGGGGAGTACTAGTACTTGCAATCAATCTGAGTTCAGGTTAATCAATCTGCATTATATACAATTATATTGATTAAGCACAAATTGATTGTTTGGTTTTACAATCAAAACAACTGTTTTTCCAAGGGGGGTTCAAGATTTTTATCAGGCACATGGGGTAGGGGGGGGGTCCCCAGGGGGTAAAATAAACTTTTTGTATATGAAAGATCTCAGCCTTATATGGGTGTAAAGACACTGAAAATATAGTGTATACACTCTAATTTCTATAGTTCACAACCTACTATATACTTTCAGGCCCATAAGCTTGTATAGCTCACCCTGTCACAGGCCTATCATCAGGTAATTAATGAGAGGTAAACATATTTGAAGAGTTGACATCACCTTCCATGTGTGTGTAAAGGGTTCTAGATACATATCTACACATATACACATACACATATATAGAAAGAAAAAGTTATACAAAGATTGAATTTTTAGGCCAGTTTTTGATTGCATCAGTGGTCACATGATGCGAATCGTGGGAACATATTACCCTATATGGCAGGACAGGGAGGGTCGGAAAAAAACTTTCCGAGCCTATATCCATGATTCAATTATCAAACCCCCCTTGTGTTTTTCTCAAAGAATCAATTTGCATATTTGTTAATTGTGATATTGGGAGGCTCTAGACAGCTCCTGGCTATAAGATTATATTCACACTTGACAGGTCAGTGTCCAAACTGAGGTGCAACATACCACCTTGATGTCGTACAACTATTAATTATATTGATTGTAAGTTACTCAGATTGATTGAATGTGCTCATAGACTGAGAAACAGGGCAGACACTATTTTAAATTCCTTAAACCTGAAGACAACCCAAAGTATGGTGGTAAATATCCATATAACAACAGAAAAAAAACCAGAAAAAAAAAGCATGTCATGTCATGAAAAAAAATACATTGAAAGATAGGGACACTATATACAAGTCAAGTTCCAAACCAGTAATATACGTAGAAAATGAGCAATCAAGGAGATCACCAGGACCTTCAACTCAACTAATCAAATCCTAATTTTGTGTGGTTTGTGTTTGGGTTCAAGCCGCAGGAAACGGCTAACAGATTCAGATATTCTTATTGGATTGGGATGCTGTTTAAACTGTGTTTAACTGTTTTCACTTTAGATGAACAATAGAGCAGATGGTTGAGATGGTGTGAGATTGTTGAGAGGAGCAATATGGCTCAACTCTCCCTAACTTGACTTGACTTGACTTGACTTAACCTAACCTGACGTTTATCTTAAGCTAGTGTGACAAATCCCGACTGATGCGACGATGGTAGTAGTCACACCCAGGGGGGCTAATCTATTAATCTAGGGTTTTACAGGCCTCCTTATAGACTACTCTCAAATTAATTACAGGCTTCTGGAAGGTTCTAATATAGGTCCTGGGTCAGACTTGCCAAATATGGACATGTTCCCCTTGGTTCGGTTCAGAGTCTAGACCAGTCCCTGGCCTAGAGCAGGCCTAGGCCTTGTTGCCGGGTGCAGATAGATTTGATTCAAAGGATTATAACATTTATTCTGAGATTCTCCATATGTTGTATGGCTATTGTGCATGAAAATGAATTTATGGGGTCCATATATTAGTATTCATATAATGGTCATATTGACGGCTCATTACCGGGCCCAGCTGACTGGCATGCCGGTCAAGGCCGGAAGCTGTTGCGTCACTTGATGATGTTGGAACGGCAGTCTGGCCAAAGTCCAGGCAGCCCAGACCTTGTTGTCGGGCGATAACTTGACCTTGGCGCCGAGATCTGCCCCTGATCATATTACGTGGGCACTACCCGCGGCCCGCCCGCTAAAGCGCGGGTACCCGCACCCGCTGCCACGGGCCATCCGCAGGGGACGGGTACAGGCCACCCCAGATTTACCTGTAGGTGGCCTGTGATGAACACTAGCAACAGAGCCCCCTCTTCAATTTGACGAGCATTGCCCATGGGCTCGTCGAGTTGATGCTGATCTGTTGTACATTTATATTTTCTTGGTTTATTAATGCCAAGTTGTAACTTGAGCTTCTCATAGTACACAACCAGATGCATACGCCGTGGCCCCAACCCTTGCGTATGACGGTTTTTATCATTGTAAAGTCTAAGCTTTTGCTAGGAGCTTAGTGGATGCGCATGTATCCTTCCCATTCTAAGAAGTAACACGTTACTTCCAGACGACCATGGTCGTCTCGCCGCCCTATAAGATGCTCTTCGATGCCTAATGGCTCACTTTCTCCCCCCCTTACTATTGCCTCCCAACCAGTACACTCATTTATTACCCTCCTTTTTTTCGTAGGTCCTTGTTTTTATCCTTGAGCAAAACCTTCTAATGTGACTACCAGCGAATGTCTGCTGACATTGATCCGCAAGAGCTTCAAGAATGGCAAGAATTCCGCAAGTGGAGGGCTCAACGAAGACACCTCCACCCACACCTGTACCACACATAACAACTGGCGCAACAGCTTCTGGGTCCGCTCCTGCTCCTGCCGCGGCTCCAATCACACTGTACACAACACCGCCCGTATCAGGCCATCGATCTGTAACAACGACTCCATTCTCGACAGGGCATCCTTGGCCGGTCTCAGGCTCAGCGACACCCCACCATCTGCTTTGCTCTCCCTGCCTGGCACTGACAAGCCTTCAGCTTGTTTGTGTTTGTTTGTTCATATTTGGTAGTTGTTCCTGATCTCTCCCTTTATGTGTTCCTTAGTTCCTATATGGTTCCTTATAGTTCCTGTTCCTTCTCCTAGCTCCTAGTTAGTAGTGTATATAAGCCTGTCTCTAGTTTAGTTTCCAGATCATATCATATAGTTTCCCCCAGCAGAGTTTCCCTCAGAGTCCAAAGTCTTTCCTCTTCTTCTCTCTCTCTGGTTGTGCTGTAGCCTTTGGTTGCAGTTAGAGCAGTTTGAAGGGCTCTTGCTTTTCTTGTTCTTTCTCACACCAGTGAGAAAGCTTGTCAGCACCACATCTCTGGGCGTTGCAATGTCGGCCAACAGCATACAACAACCCCATATTGCTGCTCCGACTCCCGCGGCTATCTCTGTGGCTCGAGAAACACGCACAACAGCCATCCAAAACCATTTTTCTCGGCCCGCATCCCTTGCTGTTCAGAATCCCCACGCAGGCCCCACTTCTCGGATCAACGGTGGAGCGGGTTGCTGATCCTGATCCTGACAAATGATGCTCTTGTCGATGCTGTCTTCTTGGTCGACCTCAGCACTGGTGTGCAGCATGTGCGAATCGAAGTTCAGGTCCTCTGCCCACGGTTAGTTATCTTCATCATCGCTTTGGTGTCTCCTGCTCATTGCAAAGCAGACCAAATTTATCATGTTCAGGCAGCTTGAATCCGGATTTCAACAACTTTCTAACCACCTATAATCTCAAATTCCGATACACGCTTCCCGCCACAACAACAGACAACAATCGTGGCTCTCATGGGGATGCTGAAGCGGGACATGCAGGAGTCACCTACCCGCTGGTCCTTTGCACGTGCTGCCCACTTCGGTAACGATGACTATGTGCCAGGCGATGCACTTCCATTCCGACTTCTCCAAATGGCGAATGGTGGGACAGCAACTCTAGCGACAATCAACAACATGATGCCGCAGCCATTCTTGGCTCCGTTTAATCTCACTCAATTGTTCAGCAAGAAGAACAGGCTGAAGTTTGTCAACCTGGTCTAGATGGACGACTCATTATTCATCTTGGTATATGTTTTTTGCTGAGCTATTATAATGGTTTGCTTTCAATGCAGCCACGGCCTTTTATATATAAGAACCAATGTGGAACCATTTTTGATAGAGATCACTGATTCTAATGTTCCAGTGATCTGGCATCAATGGAATATTAATAATCATCAATTTCCTTTCCCTGTGTTATTTAATCCCTAGTACTATATAATGAATCATCGGCCTGAAGAAAAGGTGACTCAGCTTCTCATATATTATGTAATATTAGTCATATCTCTTAAATTGACTCTTTAATTTAAGAAATACATTATGTCTAGGCTGGTGGCCACATCTTTTGCAATGGTGCCCTGGGCCTCAGCCCACATCTTTTCCATAGAAAGGGCTATACAGGGTGAAAGTCCAAGGTTAAGCTCGAGGCCCCCGCTCCTCCCGTTCTGACGAGTGGGCCGTCTCCGGTGGTCTTCTCCACTTTCATGGGAAGATTGTTGTACCCAAGGACAAGGACCTGCAGAGACGCATCATCGAGCTTTGTCATGACACTACATGCTGGTCGCTTCAAGATCTTGGAATTGGTCTCCCGGAACTACTGGTGGCCTCAGATGTCTTGCCACATTGGCCGGTTTGTCGCGACCTGTGACCTATGCTGTCGCACCAATCCTATGCTGTTGCACGGAGAGCTGCACCCAACAGAGACGCCCCCAGAGCGCTGGCATACCATCTCCGTCGACTTCATCATCGAGCTCCCCAAGGCCCACGGACACGACACGATCATGGTTGTTGTGGACACCCTCGGAAAGCAAGCGCACTTCTCGGAGTGTCACACCATGGTCGATGCGGTAGGAGCAGCCTGCCTCTACTACCGGAATGTCTGGCACCATCACAGGACTCCGGAAAAGTACGTCTCTGACTGCGTCTCGCAGTTCATCACAGACTTCACCCGAGAACTCTGGTGTCTAATCGATCGGAGACGCACTCCGTCTCTGGAGTTCAAGGTTGGCGACCGGGTTTGGCTGGATACCTCTGAAATCAGGACAACTCGCCCCTTGGAGAAGTTCTCTCATCGCCGTCTAGGAGACTAGGACCATTCAAGATAGTTGCGGAGATCAGCAAAGGTGCCTACAAGCTCGATCTCCCTCTGCGCTTACAAGCTCGATCTCCCTCTGCGCTACTCGAAGCTCCACCCAGTCTTCCCTGTCATCAAGCTTGAGCTCGCTCAAGATAACCCCTTCAATGGATGCCCCGGCTACGACCAGCCCCCTCCGGACCTTGAGGACAGAGTCCCGGAATGGGAAGTAGAAGAGATCTTGGATGCTAGGATCAGGTATAGGCGGCTAAACTACTTCGTTGGGTGGAAAGGCTACGACGCGTCGCATGACAATGGGTCTGTTTCGACCGTGTCTTTGCCCCAGACAAAATCGCGGAGGTCTATCATAGGTACCCCAGCAAACTACGGCACATCGCCTCCGCAACCTCCGACACAATCCCTTTCCGATCTATGCATCGGGACACCGCATTCAAAGGGGGGGGGTGATGTCAGGGGTAGTGGTATGACGGGCCGGGCTGCCCGAGCCCAGCCCAATTTCGGGCTGGGCTTTGTTGGGCCTGGGCCAAGGAATTCCAAGGCCCGAGCCCGAGGCCCTTGACAGGCCCGGCCCAAGCCCTCAGGCTTTAAGCCCGGGCCCGGCATCGCTACAACAGAAGCCCGAGGCTCGACTTAACCCGAGCCCTGATCCGGGCTGCCCGATGCAGGCTGGGCCGGGCTTTGGGCTCAAAGCCTGGCCCGGCAGACCACTAGTCAGGGGAACCCCCCCTTTCAGCCCAGAATCACCCTGATTCTGATTCCGGTGATCGCATCACCGCCATCAATCGCATCACCGCCTCCGCCAGGCGATCCCCCTGGGACCTGGCCTGCGACAGGGTGCAGGCATACTGTACGGAGCAACAATCAAACTTGGCACGTCAAGAGCGCAGTATATAGTTCCGCTACCTAGCAGGCAGACCAAAGAGAAGAAACTCTAAGGGTCCGCCTGCGAGGCAGCTGACTATATACTGCTTGTCCGTAGCTGCAGCAGTGGGGCACAGAGGGCTTGGGCAGCATCACAGGCAAGGTCCCAGGATGACCGTTGGGAGGGTGTTAACAGATCGGTCATTGTGCAGACAAGATGGAGGGCCGGACCGGAAACGCCATCAGAATCAGACCAGAATCAGACGCGTCTCCGAGGGGCCAAAAGGGGGGGTTTCCCTGACACAAGCTTCATAAGTAATTTTGCTTAGTATCACAGACCAGAATTGACTACATAACACTAGGGGCTTTCTCACAATATATTATAGGCTCTGGTTTGGTTATCTTCCCTTTCAAAACTACTTTCAGAGCCCAATAGGCCCCTCAGTGAACAGCATATTGAATCTGTGGTCCAGAGTCAGGTATGAAATGAGGATAAGCATTTGCTGCACCTGGTAGGATCATATTTCTTGTAAGTAGATTTAAGCAGCTCAAACTCTCCATAAGTCTTGTAGACATTCTGGCCCTTATCACACTCATTGATGACTGAATATCAAAGGTCAAAAGGAAGTTTTAAAAGGGGGGGTTCACATACACAGGGGTAGACCAGGTGAAGGTGGCACTCTGGTAACATAAATGTAAGCCACATGCACATAGAGAGAGATAGATCAAGCTAATGCTTACTGCTTAATATAGAGATTCATACCATCTTGCACAAATTGGGGAATATCAGTGATTCCAGCATCAAATTGCTCACTCCTTTGCACATTGAGGTAGGGGCCCTTTAAGCTGGGTGAAACCATTACATTCCCACCCTTTGCATGGCCTGCCGCAATCTGGGTTGTAAGGATTGGGGTCAGAACAAAGGAGGTTGTATTCATCCCAGACTGAGTCCCATTGTGCAGGAAGGTGCTGCTAAAGTTCTGGAAGTGTGATAAAGCATCAAGCACAAGGTTGTCTTGAGGAACAACAGCAGAAGCACTGAAGTGCTGTACAAAGCCTCGATTCGAACTGACAAAGTCAGGTGGGTCTTGTGCAGGAAGAATTTGGGTCCAGCTAAGTGGGGATAATTCCTTTGTAATTGCAGGAACAGTGAGGAAATCCCCAAAGATTGACTGTGGGAGAGCGGTGCCATGATAGAAGAGGAAGAGAACACAGACTTGTTGAGCAACACCATTGATAAGTGTAGTGGTGATAGTAAAGAGCAATGCTGATTATTATAAGAGCAGGAAATTAAACCTGATTATTGGATGAGTTACCTGCTTTGGAATCTGTTGTCTCCCTTGTGTATTTTGCTGTTGCTTTGGACAATGTGGCTGCATAGGAGGAGTTATACTAAGTAGAGCATCAAGTTCCCATCTTTTGTTATACCAAGGAAACATTACAATAATATGTCCCCCAAAAAAGGGAGTCTCATTGGCTGTCCCTACATCGACCGCCCGAACGGTGTATTTGGTGACAATTCCGAACCGATTTGCCCCACCCTTCAGTACCTTGAATAGATCGGAATATTTGTTACTTGCTGTTGCGGTGACAAGTGTTCCATCGACAAGGACCACATCGAGTGACAGAAAGTTGTCGGCTGCGTATCCCTGAGAAGGACTCAGGAAAGAAATCCCACCACCAAGAAGCAACCCGGTGCCGACGTCGCTAGTCATTATTAATGCCCGGAGCTTAGAGTGATTTGATGGTAGTTCTCACCCGACACGTCCTCCAACGACGGCGACGCCGAATTGAGAAAGTGCAGCGGTTGCGTTTCCCCAGTGAATTCCAGGCTCAAAAGTGACGGAGTGGGACGGCGCGTCATACGACAGACTCTGCATATGTGAGAACATGATCAGAATCCCATCCTGGACGCTAAACACCAATACAATCAGACATGGGTTTGCGAAGGTATGATGACACACTTATTCCATCCTTTCATCCCCGTATGCGAGCCGGCCTGCACAGCGTAGTGCACCTTGGCCTTGAAGATCGCTTTCATGGCGGTCTGAACATGAGACGCTTGGCGCGGGAACACGATGCACGCCGGCTTGAACAGTGTGTTTTGGACATTCCATGCATTATTGACGGTGAAGTTGTATTCTGGTCCCGAAGACGTTTGGACAATGGGGGATCCCAAGGACTTGTTTATCGAGGCACACGCTTCGACGGCGTTCCCGGGGTGGGCGACAGTCGGGTCCGCCGTTGTGAGGAGGAGTCCGGAAAGGATGAAGATGGAGAGTGTAAGGAAGGCCATGGGAGACAGGACCGTGGTTCGCAGTCCCTCTGCCCTGCTATTTATATGCTGGCGGCAATTTCGTCTGTGAGCATCACTGCCAATACAATGAAATCAATGAAATTAAGGGACGGCGCGAAAAATGGGGTTTCGACATACATCTGTTGAGTTCCGATTCATTCTCGATGCGACGGGAATTACGGTAGATAACTCATCGCATGCACAAAGAGACATGTGGGTGGGTGGAGACGAGGACAGTGGACCTAATCAGGGAATGCATAACGCGTCGAATGCCGGGCATGCACTTGTGGCGATGGGACTCCCGTGGTAGAAGCGGAGTTATCAGGTAGGGTTGAGGCTAGATAGTTCCAAGAGCATGTGAGCCCCGCGTGTAGCAGGTGGAAGAAGGTGAGAGGGTGACGTGGCAGTCACATCGAGTCACGAAATTATGATGGCCGACAGGAAAGCATCAATTATTTCTTTTTCCAGAATTAGTGCCCTCGCTCGGGAGGGGCTAGTAGGTACTGCGCCTTGTATATAAAAGGCTAGCATTTTGTTGATGTATGGGGTAGCGAACCCCAGTCTCGCCCGCCGGATGACGTCAGTCACCGGACCGCCATCACCGACGCTCCGCGTCGGGATTGTTCTATGACATTCCACTGACTCATTGAGCTAGAAATTACTAGAAGAACTAGAGTAGTATATAAATACTGTGTGGAATAAACATTGGTCTTTCCTCTCTTTCTTCAACACATTTCAATTTTTCTCACCCACAAATAAAACAAAAATAAAAAGGAGGGTACACGAGAATGGTGGGAGTGGGACTCGTGCCAGTCCCACTCCCACCCAATCCTATCAAAGTGGAACTCAGAGCCGGTCACTCTGATCGTGTCCAAGGCCCTCTGATGCAAGATCAGCGGTGGGACTTAGCCGGCGTCGCGCAGCGAGCCTCCGCGGTGAGCGGCAGCCCGCGGCAGCGTGGGGTCCGGGGCGAAGCCTTGGTCGGGGTCCGGGGTGGAAAACCCCGGCCGTCGCGGCCGGCGCCGCAATCTCGTGAAAATACCCTTGATTAAGCCTGTAAAATCAGGGAAAAAAATAAGAAAAGCTCTGTGCAGCAGGCCACGCGGTGAGCGGATGCCCCCGGCAGGGTGGGTCCAGGGCAAGGCCCTGGTCGGGGTCCGGGGTGGAAGACCCCGGCCGCCGCGGCCGGCGCCGCAACCCGTTGATGGAAGACAACAATATTGGTGGGACTAGTGTTGTCCAGGGCCGGGCCTAAGCCCTCAAGCCCTGCCCGGCCCGGCCCTCCCAGGCCCGGCCTAGGGCTGGGCTTGGGTAGGGCCTGTCAGGGCCCAGGGCCGGGGCTTGACTGTGGTGAAGCCCTCGGCCCTAGGGCTAAGCCCTGCCAGGCCCTGATGGCCGGCAGAGTGACCCGGAGTCACAAAATGTGACGAATGTGATGCTCAGAAGCTTCCAGTTCCATCACAATCTAGTGATGGCTGTGATGGCTAACCATTTTCATTGATATGGTACTGTAAACAAGCTGTAATAGTGAATATGTACTCAAAATAAAGTCAATGTGACTGATCTAGTGATTTAGCATCAGTCACATGTCCTCTTTTGGTTGCCAAGTACTACTCAAACAGCTCACTGACCAGGACAGGGCCTAAGCCTCAGGCCCTGGGCAGGGCAGGGCAGGGCAGGGCCTGGGGCCAGGGCTTGACTCAGAGTCAAGCCCCAGCCCTGGAAAGCCCGGCCCTAAGTGGGGCTTGGCAGGGCAGCCCGGCCCTAGACAACACTAGGTGGGACTGTCAAAGCGACGAGTCCCACTTGATGGATTCAGTCCCACCAAAAGGGCTATAAGCGCTGTCAAATGGCTTCGGAGTGGGACTGGCATGAGTCCCACTCCCACCAAACTCGTATATACTCAATAAAAAGGGATAAAACAACATGTATCAAATGGAAATCACTTAATTATTAGATTCACATCTGTTTCAAGAGAGACCCCAGAGTATCTAGCGCAGAATCTACAAACGAAATTTGATTCATTTTACTTATATCATACAGTGTGCTCGCCCACGCCCTCCGAGTCTCTCCTCCTACCCCTCCAACGCCCGGGTGCTCCGTCTCAAGCCAAACACTGTGAATAATCTGCCATGGTGTGTCAGCGCCGTCTCCACCGCACATACAATCAAAACGACTCACAGGCATTCGAGTACTTGCACGTCGAGCCGCTCGCGCAGCTGGTACACCCCGTCCAACCCATCCCGCCACACTGCCCATAGAGTGCGGACGTGCACCCAGTCGGCCCGCCGCCGGGCGTGCTCACGCTCGTTGACCCCACACTCGTCGTTTTGCTGACCGTGGTCGTGCCGCTTCCAGTTCCTGTCCCGGGGCCTGATCCGGTTATGGTGCACACGCTGGTTCCCGACGCCGTAGCGCATGGTTCAGCGTTGCCAGCAGCGTAGTTGGCGAGCCGGGCCGCAACCTCGTATGCGGCAAGCTTAGGGTTGCCGTTCCCGTCGAACAGCGTCGCAGCGGCGGAGGTTCCGCGCCAAGAAAGGTCGTCTCGCGGGTCCCAGTTGATAAACTCATTGCAGTTCGCTGCGTAGAGACAAGCCTGTGATCAACCGTCAGATATCGATGGATTTGGTGGAAATTACATACATCAAGGTAGTCGCCCCAGATGGCAGCTTGGTAGCGCAGATTGGCTTGATTGTTTGAGTTGAGCGAGATGTCCAACTCGGTGATCATCGACTCGACGCCGAGCGCCGCAAGGGTCGAGAAAGTCGTCGCGAGCGCGGACTTGGTGTAGAAACCGCCGGTGCTCGCCGTCAGATGCGACTGGAAGCCTACGGCAAGACGGTTGAACGGGATAGCCGTGTTGTTTTGGATGTTCTGAATCAGTGAGATGATGCAGGCGGTCTTTGCGTCTTGTCCGCCGGTGCTGCGCGGGGGTAAGTCGGGCCGCCAAGTGCGCAATATTAGACGAAAACGTACTTATACTCATTGATCGCCAGCCGCGTACTGCTTCCCGCATATGTGAAGGCCGTTTTGAACGCAGCGTATATGAAACTGAGGTCCGTGACAAGCGCCGTACTCGAGCCGTCGCTTGTTACAGTCGGCCAGACCTTCTTGTTTTGCACACACTGCAGCGGAGTCATTCCGTTACTGACGCCATCACCGACGACTTCATTCACGACATCCCAGGAAGTAATGCTTGCGCCCATGCCCTGGATTTCTTGCTGCACGTGCTGCGGGATGATGGTGTTTACGACCTGCGACGCGGAGAACGACCCGGGCAGCCAAGACTGTGTCCCTACATGAGAAGTCGGTTTGCAAAGATGGTAACACACACCGGAGTTTGGGAGTGCCAGAAGGTGTTATGCCCCCGGAAAGTGTCACCGTTCGTCGTCGCGAAGCTCTGGCACGCCAAACACTCTGTGAGCGAACTCGTCCCCTGGCTCGGCTCTGTTGCGTCCCATTTACATCTAATTAGACAGCCCGCTTAGTGGAATTGCGCAGATCAAACGTGGAAGCGCACCCATTCTCGGAGACGACGTGCTTGTAGAAGGTGGAGAAGACACTAGTGAACCACGACTGGTTCGCGTCGTATGTGTCGTACGTTGAGCCGAAGTGGAATGTTTGGCCTTTGCGCGTGGATACTGCCTGGAGCGTCGAAACGAGATTGAGGGTCCCTGAAGTAGGGTATCCGTTGTCCGTTAACAGGGACACGGCTGGCTGCGCCAGGGCGGGGGCGAGCGTCACTGCAAGGGCAACGAAGGAAGTAAGAAGGCGCGGCATGCCGGGAACAGTGGGTCGGCGGTGGCTTGGCGACTTGGCAGCGCCGTCCCAAGTCTTTTATCCGGCCTCCCTGCGCTATTTTGGAGCCCGAGCATTTCCCGCTGAGGTGAAGCCAGCGCACAAGCCAACCGCGGTGGACCCGAGGTTTAAGAGCCCTAGGGTGTATATAAGGTCTCAGAGGAGGTGATGGAGCGCACGCCGCGACAGCAGCTGACCTGGGAAATAACCCAGCAGTTGCGCCGATCGTCAGAAGGCGGAGGTACTCAACTATAAATACGAGTGGTGTCCTATTAATACGCATGGGCCGGTATTCTTGAACTGGCCAGCAAGAGGCCAGTTCTGCCGATTGACAACATGATCTAGTAGGCTCAATAGCTCGGTGCCGCTTTGCAGAAAGCGGTGACGTGGCGCCGGGGACCCGTCCGATGGAGGCACCTATGCGAGGGATGTTGAAGGGGGGGGGGAGGTTAACTCCACTTGCTGGATGCACCCTGCTCCATCCGGAGCTGTTAGTCGAGTGCCATGGATGAGAAAAAGATGCCCTCACGGTCGTGACAGGGACGTGACGGCATCATGATGTGCCCGGCCACGCGGCTGATTAATTGATCTGACACGCATCTCCTAACTTCTCCACCAACCGCCACGAGCTTACACTTAGACACAGAGGATTTGAATTCCCTGCGCCATCCCTAGCGATATAGCTGGACCTAAGTGTCCACCCTTACACTGGCGCCCCACACACCCTGTTTTCGCTCACTTTCTAGGGGGCAGCCTGGCCATATGTAGCGCCGTGCCCTTCCGGATTGAGGTGCCACCACGCGACTATCGCGACAAGTCGACGAGCGGTCGGCGCGGCGTACGCCCAATCACTACTCACCAATCACATGTGGGGATCTACGCCCCTAAAATGCACCACTCGCGTGCATCGCTAGCGCATAGTCGGATATCCCTCTTTCGGCGGGGTTTACTGGCATAGTACCGGCATTTCTGTGGGGACAGGGAACTCCGGCCCCTGGTACGCGTTAGCGGAGGGCCAGCGCAATTATAATACCCCTCGCATCTCCAGATCATGTGGTTCTAGGCCAGCCGATAGGTACACACGGGCACTCAGGAGGAACAGACTTTCCATCAGCGATCGCCCGGCAACTTTGCTTGCTTTATATATTATAACGCGTGTGGTTCCTGCTTCCCTTGTCCACACCCCCTTCCTCGACTCGACTCGGAGCCGCCGCCCGTCAATAACTTGTCCGATGTACGAGACAACGCTCAAGACGGCAACGGGGAAGATCACATTTAGCTATGTCATCTCGACCCCAACGCAGACGGCCGTGAAGAAAATCCCCAAGAGCGAGCGAGGGGCCCCGACAATCGTCTTCCTTCACCCAGTCTACATTGGGAAGGTCATCTACCACCGTGCGCCGCGCTACCCTTCTCTCATCTCCCTAATAATATCAACCTAGCCCAATTTTCCGACCGCCAGCTCCGCCGGTTCAACCTCGTGGCCCTCGATCTGCGCTGCCACGCCAAAACATCCGGCCGTGCTGGGCCTGGATATGGGCGTGAGGTAGCTGCGCGTGACGTTGCGCAGTTCATGGCCTCGCTCGACATTGCCCAGTACCATATCTTCGGTATGTCGATGGGGGGCTGCATTGGAATCCAGACGGCAATTCTCTTCCCCGCCAACGTCAAGTCCGTCTTCGTTGTCTCCAGCCTGCCATTGACGGAGCCAGAAGACGTTGCGGCGGGTCGGCAGGAGATCTACGACTGCTGGGAGGAAGGCGCGAAGAACAACGGAGGCAAGGGCGATTTAAAGGCGGCAGACAGCGCGATGCGCGATGCGTTTACTGGAGCTGCACAGTTGAGCGTGAACGGAGAGCAGAACGATATGTTTGATGCGTGCGTTTCTTTAAAATCCTTCTCTCTTTGGTCTTAATCAGAACACAGAATCCTCGCGCGCTCGATTGAACTGCTGGGCGACAAGTGGTCCCGCGAGCGCCTTGAAGACTGGCAAGTCTGCACCGTCGACTTCTTCACGCTCCGGAAGGCCTATACCATCGAGGCCCTCAGCAAGATCCAGTGCCCAATCCGTCTCGTGCGTCTTCCACTCTCATTCTCCTCTTGATACCCACCTTCCACAGCTCCACTGCGGGGCAGACATCGCCTACCCGCTCGAGACCACTGAGGAGGTCGCAAACCGGCTGCGCATCGCCGGCGTGCGTGACGTCTCTGTGCAGCAAATCGCCGGCGCGCCCCACTTTGGCGCCGTCACGCACCCGCGCGAAATCAACGCGCTTTTCCACGCGTTCATCCTCTCCATCGTCCCGCCAACCAGCGTGCCCCCGATGCCCGCGCGCGACCGCATCCAGTCGCCGTGGCTCAACGACCTCAAGAAGTGTGGGCTGGACCCGGACAGCGAGAGCGAGGAGGAGGAGTAGTGTCTATACCCAGGGTTTCGTTTTTATGTGTACTATGGGAGAAGTTGATGGCATAGAAAAGACCTACGTAACTTAGAACTAAGAGCTGGCTCTGGCTCAACGAGCACGCTGAAACGGCTGTACCCTGATGGGGTCTCCAGATACCCATTGTTTTAAATTTGGTCTTCAGTGGAAAAAAAGGAAACGCGAGAGGAATCTTAGGGCTGTAGACCGTACCGTATACGGCTACGGCCGTGTACGGTACGGCGGCTGACGGGTCCGGGACGGGGACATGAGATTGGCTCGGGGGTATCAGAGTCAGAGCGAAGTCCGACTTGGGAAAATAGCTCATGTAGCAATCTATTATTTATGAATTAACTCCAATCATTGAGTTCTTCTTTGTGAGAATTTCAAATTGCATAAAAACTATCGATGAATGTTCTAAAATGATATATAAATCAACTCATTTCATTTTGGCAGTAATTTTCAAAAGGAATCAATGGTAGTTACCCTGATTGCTTGGAGAAATCTAGATACTATGATATGGTGAGTATATACAAAAAGAGTAGAAGTAGGATTGGCCTGATAGGACTCAGTCCTGTGAGCATAGGTGTCAGGGGAACCTCCCCTTCGGCCTGCTGATTCCGACCCTGATTCCGGTCCGATTCCGATTCTGGTGATTGCATCACCCTGATGCGCCCCACCCTGGAGATCCGCCTGGCACCTGGCTTGCGACATGGTGCAGGCATACTGCTCGGAGCAACAATCACACTTGGCATGTCAAGAGCACAGTATATAGTTCAGCTACCTAGCAGGCAGACCCTTGGAGTTTCTTCTCTCTCTTTGGATCCTCCCCTGCTAGGTCAGCCTCATTTGCATTTGCTTCCCATTATTCACTCTTTGGATCCTTCCCTGCCAGGACCCTGATTTCGGGCCTCCGGGGTTGCCCTTACAGCAGAAGAAACTCTCTATATGGGATTAACCAGACAAGATTGCCAGGTTTGGTGCTGACTCAGGCTCGGAGTATGAGTCTGTCCCGCCCTTCGGCGTCCGTAAATCGTTTCACTTGTTTGTATGATGAATCAACTCCCTTGCCCTACAACGAGCCCGCAACGAAAGACGCACCCCCTGCCCCCTCCGAAGCCCCCGTTCGGATTTGCCGACCTGGGAGAAAAAAGCTACCTGGCAGTTATACCATCTCCATCCTCTCTGGAGACGTTATGATCTACCTTGACAACATCCTTATCACGCATTCGGACCTCCGTAAGCACCGCGAGATCATCAGGGAGGTCCTTTGGCGACTCCGAATGCACAAGTTGTACCTTTGCAAGGAGAAGTGCGACTTCGAGAAATCGTCAATCGAGTACCTGGGGGTTATCATCTCTCACAACCACGTTGAAATGGATCCCGTTAAAGTCGCTGGAGTAGGGTGCTGTAAGTTGATCTGGTTTACAAACCAGTTAGAAACATGTTTTTAAAAACAGTGTTAGTTTCTAATTCCTGGGGGTGGGGGGTGTTTGTAAACAGCCATGTGTGACATTATATCACATCAGTCACACAATCAACACTACCAAATATGGTAATTTCCTTCTGGATAGTAGATACCTAGTTGCTGAGATGGAAAATACTCTTGCTATCAAGAGGTAGTCTAATGATAGGGTGGTACCAGACTATAGAAGTAGTAGTACTAGATAATTATTATAGACACTAAAGTATATTAAGTAATCCCCCCCCCCTTGTTTCAAAAACTGTTTATAAACACCCCTGTTTTTAAAAACTATTAGAAACACCTGTAAGTATTGGCTGGGGAATTACTTACAGCACCCTACGCTGGAGTCTCCGCTTGGCATCCGCCCGAAAATAAAAAGGACGTCCAGCAGTTCCTGGGTTTTGCTAACTTCTACCGCAGGTTCATTCGGGATTTCTCGGCCCTTGCACAGCCTCTCTTTGCGCTCACCAAACGATTTACGGACGCGAACAAGGGCACACCAGTCACTCGTCGCAGGGGGACAAAATCCTCTGCCGGACAGCTCATATAGCTGTATCTTTGCAAAAGATGAGGGCTGAGCTGCAAGGCTGTAATGCAAAAGATGAGGGCAAGTGCCCAAAGAAAAACTTATAAACAATAAAATAATTATTTATAAGCCCTCTGGTGGGTTTTAATTGATGGGATCAGGGCATTTAGATAATATTACCTAATGTGGAACGATTTTTGATTGCCATCACTAGATCTAATGACCAGGTGATGCCACATCAGTCTTACCTAATCTCTGAATTTATTTCCTTATTTCTGCCACATAAGTCCAAAGTATTACCCTACGAGTATTCGGCCTGAAGAAAAGGTGATTTATATGACTATATCAATTTTTAGCTTAGTCATATCTTTCAATTCCATTGAGAAATTCAATAATTAAACCCTGTTTCACATCTTTTGCATTAGAGCCTTGCAGCTCAGCCCACATCGTTTGCAAAGAATGGGCTATATAGGGTGTGCCGGAACCTCCGAATGCACCTCTGCTAGGGCCGCAGTGTCAGACAACCGGGCGAGTAGTTCTCCCAGCATCTTGTCGCCGAGTTGCTGGATTACCTCGTCGAGGATGTCCACATGGCGGACGTCGGGCGGGGAGCGGGCAATCCCGGGCCAAGTGATTGGGGTCGCCGCGTCTGAAGTAGTGATCGTCACGGGTGGCGTGACCCGTGACGGGCCATGAGGACGGGCCTGCGCGGGTACGGGTGCGGGCCTGATGCCCCAAACCCGCTGGCCCCGTCCCTGGCCCGGCCAGCCCGATAGCCAGCCGGGTAGCCAGCTCTGGCCAAGCTCCGACGCTTCGAAACCATCAGCAACTGTAACCAACTTGGCTCGGATGGCCACGACGGCTGTTGCTGGGGGGTCGAAACCCGCAACAGCACTAGCCGACATCGTTCAGGTGGCCTCGGCATGGCCTTGGCGTGGCTGCTGTAGCCGGTGGACCGCTGAAACGCGGGCCACCCCGGATTTACCCACGGGTGGCCCGTGACGAACACTAATCTGAAGCAGGCTCGACAAGGGGCACCCCGAGCCCTAGTACGATCCAGCTCCATAGGGACGGGAGCCGGAGGTACCGAGACGGGGGCGCGGGCCGCGGGTGGCGCAGGTGCGGCCACCGGGCAGATGGGGAACGGAGTTGCCGAACGGGCGATAGGGAATGCGCCACGCAAAGCCCCCCGAAGGTGTCCGCGGGCTTGTCCCTTTGATGAGCTTTGCCCGCACCAAGGCTTCGTATTGGCGGAAAGCCCGAGTGCGCCAGCCCAGATAGTCACGGAGGTCTGGGGGGTCGTTCGAGGACGTGATGCCATTGTTGATCAGGGGGTCAAGTCCATGGCAGTACTTGGTCACCTTAACCAACGCGTCTTCGAATCCAGCGAGATCCATTAGGTCCTCGAAGTTGTCGGTGTATCCGTAGACGTCCCGCGTTCCCATATGATAACCTGCGCTCTCCAACTTGGCAAGTGCAAGGTCTTGCTCGTTCTCCTCGATGAACCGAAGGCGAAACTCGGAGAGGAATAGGTTCCACCGAGGGAAGGGGAACGGGGTTTTACTTCCATGATGCTCTGCCCACTGCTGAGCAGGTCCCTCCGCCATATAGGACATGGCGTAGCGGACGGCCTTTTCTTCGCTCGGCTCTCTGTTGACCACGAAGGCCTCTGGCCATATGGGCTTCAAGGAAGAAGAGAAATGAGGGAGAAACGGAACATCTTGAGGCAGCTGACAGCGTTACATCACTCGCTCACATGTCAAATCTATTTTAGTTGGTATTTTATTTGAGCTGCCAGAGTGGCTCTGAATGGTCTCCGATGGGTGTGTGTCGATTGGGAGTGAATGGTGCTGCTGCCGGTCCAACGACTGGCGGTGGGGAGTGAACTGTGGTGGTCGAATGGTCTCCAACGGGTGGGCGCTGATTGGGAGTACATGGTGCCGCTCGACCCATTTCATTCAATTCAGCGGGTCACGGTCACATCAGATTTTCTGGCCGAAATATTTCGGCCGGTCACAGAGTTCCAAAGCATCCTGATTTGGAAGGATCTCAAAATTTTCGCCCCTTTGGCACGCTGAATTTCCTATTTAGGTAAGAGGTTATACAAAATTTGGCCTCTGGCTGAATTTGATATTTCGGCCAAACAGTCACGGGTCACAGGCCCGCTGAATTGAACAACTGAATTGAACAAAATGGGTCAGTATACAATATACTATATGATATGATTATAATATATTATGCCCATAAAATAATATAATCATATTTGGCCAGCACTAATGTTGATGGCTTACTGGTCGCGCAGAAATTTTGCACGAAGCATGCCCGCTATCGTTTTGCAGTGGCCAGGTTATAAGACGGGGAGGTCCTGTCTACATTGCCCTCCTTGAAGCATGCACCCAGTGGACCTGCGAAAGCGATCCCACCGGGTCTTGGTGTGGGTTGATTCAAGGTTGATTTGGCTGGGCACTACTTGGTGCTATAACTTGGCTCCAACCCACGAATGTAGCTAAGTTCACCATCAACGAAGTTGAACGAACCTTGCCAATTGTTATCCAGTGAATCATCCAAGAGTATCCCATATTACGATTAAACTATAAGTATACATAATAAAATCATCGAGAGGTCTACGTCCTGGAAGCCCACACTGAATCCTGCACCTTGCTCTCCGCGCTTGCAGCGTCGGACTCGTTTTCGGTACGCGTCTTGTCCGCATGCCGAGACTACACCAACAATCAGCAAGACTGTCCGGCTGGGGCAATGACGCGGGACAAACTGACCGCATTGAGCGCCTCCATCGCAATCCGGGGTCCATTTTCCGGGTCAATGGTCACAACGGCGCTACGGTGGATGTCTGCGGGCCGGCTGAGAAACCCGAGTCCGAACAGTGTAACGCGAGACTTACGAATCCCGCCCAAATTGCCGCTCTCCCCCGACGCTCCCTCGGCGTGGAATTGCGTTCCGGTGGCTCCCCCCTCGCTCATCGCGCCAATGCCGCGGCCTATATTCTTGCGCGAGTTGAGATTGGACAGCTGGCGTGACGAGTCAGTGTCTCGTCGCCCACGATCACACGCGTGGGCGACGTACCATCGTCAAGACATACACCCGCCCCATGGAATACGCGATCCCCAGTGGAACTATGACAGTCTCACTATGCCGTCTAGAGTAACGGGGACATGACAGCGCTCACCGTTGCTCTGCTTATTCACGAGGTACGCGACCAGCGCAGCCGTCGCGACGGTCGCCGTTGCGCCTCCCGTCTGGATCGTATGCACGGCCAGGCGATTTAATACGCTGTGTGCAACGTTGAGCGGGTCGGCGATCACTGCGGAAGCACAAGAACGACCGACCTCTGCGTATTGCGGAAGTTACTCCGCGCCTTACGGAACTCCAAGACCAGCGCCAGCGCGATGAGGATGTCCGTGACCGCCTGGGAGATAATCCAGAGCCTAAATGGTTAGCGCTCAGAGGGCACCAGCGGGAAGGGCGGGCAACATACATGGCTGGGGTTTGGAGCCGTCCTCTATCAGTGTACAGGGGATAGCGGCCGACGATGACGCCGGCGACAAAAGACGCGGAAAGCTACAAGGTGTAAGGGAATAAGTAATCAAGTCGCAGAGATGGACGGACCGCGAGTCCAATGACCAAGAAGAGAAATAAGGAAAACAGCACATTTCTCGAGCTAACGTGGTTTATCAGACGACTCCACGGAAACATGAACCCAACGCACAAGCGCATGTATCGGACGACGAGGAAACACTGAACCAGGGCTGCGACGACGCCCGTGGTGAACACAATGAAGGGGAAGGTCTGAAAGCTGGCGTTAACGAACGGTCATCTCCGGTCCAAGTGAACACGCACCCAGTTCTGTCGACTAAGATACTCCATGTCTCCTACATGTGTGATGGTGTAGAGGTACACCCCGGCGTAGCTCCCAATGGCCGCGGCCGTGTCGATCAGCCAGCAAAGCAGCACGAGCGCCTTGACCAGCCACTCGTCGTCCGGGTAGGCGGTGAAGTACCTGATAACTTGCGCGAGCTCCGCGCTGTAGAGCAGCTAGATGCGGGATATGAGCATTTCCTACAGTATGCGCGCGCCAAAGGCCGCACCGAATTGACCCATGATCCAACCAGCAGCGGCCTGTGCATGAATTGTCAGGTTACGACCACGCGCGAGGCTGTCGTAAGGCGCACCCAGTCACGGTAATAATAGACGAAAGAGCAGCCATGGCGGAAGGGGGAAGACGCTCGACATCTGCGGGGATCTGTACAGATAAACGACGCCTGAAACTGCACAAGCACCCGCCAGCGCGCCGATTGCAGGCCTGGACCCCCGATTGAGGGGGCGGCCCATGGATGCATTTGGAATCAGGGTTCGATGGCCCCTATGCCGAGGCTGTCAATGCGGCTTTATTGGCACTGCGAATATCCAAATGCCGCGACGAAACGCGGCAGCGCTGTCGGCCGCCGAACGAGAGCTGACGGAGCGCGTGGTCGGGTCTTGGAAGAGGAAAGTGAAGCCAGTGAGTTCGTCGAACGTGACTCGGCGCGGAATTATTCGATAACAGCATAAATAGTTGATGCATACTATTGGTAAGATAAGCTGCATCGAGGGTAAGTCACTGCGACACCATACCCGGTCGACCGACTGATGTGCCCGCGAAAGCAACGAGCCAACC
Organism: Mycena indigotica; assembly: GCF_014461135.1. NCBI lineage: Eukaryota > Fungi > Basidiomycota > Agaricomycetes > Agaricales > Mycenaceae > Mycena > Mycena indigotica. Next base: position 4,586,153 of record NW_023503007.1, on the reverse strand, counting down.
CAAGGCGCGAGGTTGGCGAGAAGCGGTAATTGCCTGCCCAGCTCGATCAGGCCGGCGGCGCGATTTGTCAACAAAAACCATCAACATCCCCTGTGCTATCCAAGTCCTATCGCTCTGCCGGTCCAAACGCGAGTGTTGACATGTCCAGAAGAATGGTAACTCGACATCCACCTTGCATCCGCCTCATATCAAATCGCGCGCAACAGAGGGTTATGTTGACTAGTGGGTACCAAGAACTGGCGGGTGCGGGCGACGTGTGGGGGGAGGATGAAGGAGATGAACGGGGGCAACCTAAGCTTTAGACGGGAGAATCTGGCTTTGAAACAGGTTGCCTGTTTGACACGTCATCCCGAGTGGACACCGAAAAACGCACCCGATGGTCGCTCTCGTACCACCAGCGTCGAACAGGATGCGACGACGTAAAACGCGAGAAGGTTAGGCTGCCAGTGTAGGGGATGGTAATCCGCTCAAACGACGGTTTGAGATGGACTGCCTGGTTGTGGCGTCAGCCAATGTACCCGCGTTGGACACCAGCAAGCCACGTACCCGATTTCCCCCGCCGCCTCTCAAGTTCCACCTCATCAGCCTCGTACGCGTTGGGTCGCGGTGCCACGTCACCGCGCGGAGCTGGCCAGGGGCAGGTTTAGTCGCTATGCTTAGTAGGCTCGTCAGCTGCGCGACGAAAGAAGGCATAGACCACGTACACGCCACTCCCGCTCCACCGGCAAACGAGCGTGCCCGATACTGGATAGGAGTTCGCAGCCAGCCGCCTGCGCGCGTTGAGAGTTTGTAGGCAGCGCGAGGACAACTGGTTCCAAGAACCGACATGACGGAGAAGGAAGAGAAGCGATTGCCATTCTCGGCGCCGTCGACGTCGGGCATTGCCGCATGTCGGTCATCCCGTAACATCCCGACCAAGGACGTAACCGCTGATCTTGCCAAGAACCGACGCTGATAAGACGCCAGTTAATGGGAACAGGCACTCAACATCTTATTCACATCATCTACACACCTGACATCTAACTGCGACACCTAGAAAGTTGTCGTCTTCATCCGCATTTCATCCACTGCTTTGCCTGTTGACAACTGACCTTTTGCCGCGGCCAAGCCGCGGCTGCCCTGAAACACTTCGCCGTCCGGCCCCAGCGACGGATATGACTGCTGACTGCTGACGCCATCTGAGCGTGAGGTGGCAGCAAAAAACGCCTCTGCCCCAGCAGTGTCGCCCATGGAGAAGTTGTCTCAGCCTACCACAAGCAACAGCGAGAGTGAGCAGCGCTCCGGCGGGCCTTTGGTGCCATTTGGTGCGGCAATTTCCGCGATGGGCGCGCCCGATTGCGTGGCGTCAGTGTCGGGAGGGATCGCGAGCGAGGGCGCAGAGACGTCGATGGATGGGTACAACGCGGAGACCGAGTCGCTTGTGGAGGGGGTAGCGAACGCGAGTGTCACCGTGTGTGGGATCTTTTATACACCTGACGAGAGCGATAAGGCGCGCGATAAGGCTCGCTGCTTCGTCTTGTCATCCCTTACCTCTCTCCTTTGACGACATACCGCTGACGTACTTAGATCAACCGTATGCGGTCCAGACCCTCCTGTCCCCGTGCCGCCCGGCTGCCCAACGCGCTCGGCCGACGACCCGTCGGCCGAGTATCCGCTTGACGAATTCATGCCGGTCACGAGGCACAGCGCCGCCCCTTGGCGCCAACCATCACGGGCTCGGAGTTCGGGAATAAACGGCGCCCCTTTTGATTGATTATACACTTAAAATCCATGCACCAAAAAAAGAAATTTTGTATGCCTCTATTTGCACCAAAAAAAAAGATTGTTCCAACTTTGCCCGCTTATATAAGAAATAGATCCTATAAACAGACTAAGTTTTGTCACCCACTTTGGGGGCAGATCAAACACCCTTTTCTAGACCAGCTTTTACATAAAAATGGTGGGCCGTGACTGGTCCACGGGCCGAGGCATGTGACAAATGCATGGCTATGACATGTACCCATTGAATACATCACAGTCTTTCCTTGTATCTCTTATGCCACCCATGTCAATACCTGTCCCAAGTGACTCCAGGACTGACCTGTGTTGATTCCCAACATATTTATCATTAACAAATTGTGGACATAAAACTAGCTAGTCTCAATATATTCTGGATGTTATGCTCTGATACAGAACTTTATTTCTCCTTGACCAGATAAAGTGTTCTTTTCTTGATTATCAATCAAAGCTATTGAACATTAGAATTATGTTTTGCTTTAAAAACAATCTTTAGCAGAAGCCCTGATGATTTCTTGTGTTGAACAGCACAATTTATATGCAGAATAGATAGATAAATCCAGAATTTACACTTGCCTTTATTTACCCAAGGGGACTCCCTGCGGTTCTACTACCAGGCCATGGTTGAGTTTCACCTGTGGGTGAACACCGTCCCAGATAACAGAACTATTGACACTGTACTGCACCCACACGGATGGCACGCCACAGTGTATGTCAGAGCTTGTATGTACCCATTTATCTTGCTCATCACGGAAGACTCCACTTCCTGTGCTCAGGACTACCCCCGCGGTGCACACACGTGCCCTGCACATGACGTGTTCAGTGTGCCAATCAACAAGATGTACATCAAGCCGGCCGCGGAGGGGGCACACCATGTCAGACTGCGGGTCGGGCCGTGCAAGGACCTCTCCTAAGAACGCGCGCCCGGAACAGAAGAGACGGATGGTCGGGCCCGCAGGTACGGCGGGCGGGGGAGATCGAAACCGAAAGGGCCCGTGAACTCGGTCCCTTGCTGTGGTCGGTGGTCGAAGGTTCGAATCGGGTCGTGTCGGGCCCGATGAGTCGATAATGTCTCCTTGCACAGAGTAAGGTAGTTCTTCAGACGATCTAAGTGATAGGGTACAGGGTACACTATCGCGCCTTATATACGTGGGCCCGCAAAGGGGGTGATCAGACACCCTGGCCTCTCCTGCTCCTCCTCGTCCCCGTTCCTGGCCGCAGAGGGGACGGTCGGACATCCCTTGCAGGCCAGGTGCTACTCCTAACCTCCTAGCACTCCTCCCCAGTCCCCTTGTGTCGAAGTTGGGCTCAGCGACGGCTCGACGCGTCGTTCTCGGTCACGTGCTTCCCACGTGTGCGTTCCTCCTACTGGGGCGCATGTTCCCCGTCGTCACGTGCTGCGTGCTACGGGCCTGCGATGGCCCGACACCAGCGCTGGAGCGGACGGGCCGGGTCTTATCCGTGACACACCATCTGCACATATATTGTGTTCTGCTTCTACAACGTTGTGTCCCCATACTAATCTGGTGGTTTCAACGCTTTTCCTCATATAGAAAGATGGGCTGCTGCCCGCCGATGGTGGTCGCAAAATGTGTTGCGGCACTGCCCTGAAGATATAGGTGGGATGGATAACTTTACAGCAATGCTAAGATGTAAGGCAGAGTAGGCCTGTGCACAGATCTCCAGGTAGTAGAGGTGAATGACTAGCGACTTGCCCATAGTGCATGCCATTTGGCTATGCCACTCACTATGCGAGCTCTGCCATAGCACAGCAGGACTCTCTCCGAGTTCTCGGATAAACTATCCAAGGCCATGAACCTAGAGAGTTGAGCCCATTGCTCACAACACCTATGAGTGTGATATGTGATTCAAGTTTGCTGTTGGCAATTAAAAAGCTCCTCTTTGCATTTGGACATCTTGCCAATCTTCACTGCCAACATGCAAAATGAGATATTTAGCTAGCTGCTATTGATAGGCTGTATGGTAGTTATAACACGGCACCAGTGTCCGAAGCAGAGACCAAAAGAGGAAACTTGCTAGAGTTGAGCGAGTGTCTGTAGCCTGTATCGAACAGGTGGCTCCTCGGGAGCTGACACATACAGCAGAGAATTATCAAACCGCGAGGTGATTTATGTGACCGGTTAGGTTGATGAAGCGACCAGACATGAGGCAGCATAGCCGCATGTTCGTGCATCCTGTCTGCCCGCACCCCGACAACTGAGAAGAAAACTGGAATCTGCTTCTCTTCTTTTTCCCCCACGGAAGGGGCCGATGAAGCGCCTGTGGGCCCGGCCCGCTGAGTCTAGGCGGCCGGTGCTATTTCCACGCACTGCACCTCCCTCGATGGCTCAGGCCGGCGACCCCGGAAAAGACTAAAGGTGGCTCTTTCTGATTGGCAGACGGCGTCTAACGGGCTCTTATCACTCCACTGCCTGCCACCGTAGTGGGTGAGAGCCCCTGGATGGACTGGCGGTATCAGATCTTCCCACGTCAGCAGCGTTCCTCTCACACCGACGACCCTCGCCCCGACTCCGCATCCCATGCCGCGCTACCTCACGCTCGACGAGGAGGACGAGGACTGCCCGGAATACAGCGTTGCTATAAGCAGAAGGTCTGGCCGTCCTGGGCGGAGTAAAGACCTGTCAGCTGACAGCGCGGCAGTAATACGGCGACCAGCTCAAGCAGCCATGCGACGACGAGCAGCATCAGCGACACCCACTGGACCTCCCCAACATCGCCCCGCGCCTCCCCTGCCCTGCGTTCGGACTCATCCCACTCCCAAGTCCGCCGACTGCCCAATCCCACCCCAAAAGCACTCGCTGGCGCAAGGGTACACACCCCTGCACTTGAGACGCTGCCGCTGCGCTTGAGACGGGAGCGATACATCTATTCATACTCCCTCGAAGCTGCAGGGGCACCGCTATGCCTCTCCATATCGTGCGTTCATATTTTCCGTATTACAATATTGTTCTGAGCTTCAATAGCGTCGAATCATCCAGCGGGAAAGCACGGCCGGGGGACTACGACTTTCGTCTCTCGCTCCAGGTCCACGGTGTCGAACGGCAGCTGGCGGAGCTTGTCACCATGCGGCTAACAGTGGACCCGCGGACGTTGGACTTTGCAGTCTTGTGTGTGCTGTTATTCAAATTTCTCCGCTTTTCTAATTCAACCTAGTCTGTTTCCGGGAAAACGCAACATTCTGCCGATAGGCTGCCTCTTCTCTCTGCGCGTCTGGCTCCGCGTCAACGGCATAGACCACCGAATCTTCGGGGACGACGAACTCTGGCTCGGCGCTGAACCCACGATTGACTTCGCGACAATTGAAGACGCCTCCTTTGCGCGCCTCCACACGGCAGCCCCCGAGTGCCAGATCTACGACGCCATCGTGGGCCGGGCACGCGTGCAGTTCGTCGTTCGCTGGGAGCACGTGCGCGGCCGGCTGTTCAAGTACACATTGGCGTACGAGGCGGGCGGCATTGGGAAATCCCTGATCGACAGCCTGCCCCTCCGCGTCGACGGCGACCCCAAGGCGACCTCCTTCCTCATCTACACCGTCCCGGTCCGGTCCGTGCCGACCGGGGCGTCGCATAGGCTGCGCGTATGGCTGCGGACTACAGCTCCGGACCGGCCTGCCGCGCCATTCGTTTATCAGCGCGTGTGGAAGACGGACGGGTTCAAGGTCGGGGGGCGGCTTGACTTCGATGCGCTTGGCCCGCGGCTGATAATGGGCACGCATGCACGCACGACTGTGGTGGAAGATAGCGATGAGTGGAGTGACTGCGCGGCAGTTGATAGCGCGGCGGAGCGGAATCGGTCCAGCGAACAGGTGGCGGAGCTGGCTTGAGTCGGGGCTCGGATGCATATATTTGAAAGTGTACGATAAGTCTCTCTTTAACTTGGTTGCGTTCCTACAATAAAAACTTGCAACTATCCTAGAACTTAAATACTTATGTTCCGAATGCGATATTAGGCAAATATTTGTCACGCGACTCACCGTGCCTTCGCAACAGATGTCGGAGTGCATCGGCAATGCAGAGTTCATAAGTCTCCCGGACAAGCAAGTCCTTCGTCGAGAATATCAACGGCCGTTCGGCCCTCCCGAGATGCCGAAGAAGAACCAGCGCCGCAGTTGACAGCCTGACGCGATGTTCCCACTGGCCGCGTCCCCTATGCCCTTCAGAAGGTTATCACAGCGCATTCCGAACTTTTCGAAGGCTTGGGCACTTACTTCAAGTTGACGGACGCCTCATGGCGTTATCATGATTACTAGTACAAAACAAAACGAAAGGACACTGCTACTAGGGGCGGCTGAAACAGCAGCATACAGACGTAAACCAAGTATAAATTTCCGGAAACTAGAGCTGATGAGTTCTCAGTGATGTTTACATGTCCTAACGCCCCTCTCCCGGGCCACTATATCGCGAGTCTATCATACTTCGTGATATCTATCTCCACCCTCTCCGAGTCTTTGTACCTCTCCTCCAACTCAGCGAAAAGGTTCTCCTTCATCATCCACCTGATGCTTTTCGACGAAATTGTCAGCGTAAATACGCCTTGAGGTCGACTTGCTGTGCGTTGGTCGACGAAAGCGTACAAGAGGGGCATTTGGAACTCCATGTTCGTTACAAACTTGGCACGCCTGAGCTGCGGAGCCAAAACGCAATCTCCTTCCCCCTGCACGGCTGTCAAGCCCTCCAGCAGCCGATCGGTCACGACGGCGTGTGTCAAACGGTCAGCAACAGCGAGGCCCTGGAGACTTGGGAGGATGGGAAGGAGGGTTAGCAGTGTTGTGTCAGAGATGATGGCTGAGATCGACAACTGAGTCAGCGAGGCCCCCAGCCCGGAACGTACAGCAAAGCCAGTAAGGTCAGCGTCATCGAGCTGTCCGTGGCGCGTCAGCAACACGAGCTCCGTCAGGCGTGGTGTCGTGAAGAAGTTCAGGATGCGCGAGACGGGGTATCGGCGGGCGCGCGGTATCTCATCGTCAACGTTTATGAATAGATCAAGTGTGCCGATTTGAGACTGTATCGGGTCGATAGGACCATCCGACCCCTCCATATTGCGGAGAACAGCAAAGACCTTGAACAGGGCTCCCGGAGCAAGGGCCTGCAAGGGCGGTGCGAGCAGGAGGCAATCTCGCAGTCCGAAGTCCCAGAAAGCGGGGGTGTACTCAAGCGAAGTGATTTGATCCCAAGGAATTTGTGTCGGCAGGTCGTTAAGATCTCCCCTGAAGGATAGACTTCTGAGCGCCGGTGCATTTCGAAACCCTTCGAATGTGGACCACTCGGTCTTGCATATTGTTGAGCCGTAGAGAGTGAGCGATTGCAGCCGAGGGACACAGTTTCTCCAGGACCTCATGAGGCTCGCCGGTAGATCTGCCATGAAATAGAGCTCGAGCGATACATCGCTCCAGCGCTCAGAGTGTTGGGCAACCAGTTGGAGCAGAGTCGCCATGTATCTATGTTCGCACGCGTCGATGCTCTCGTCCATATTGCAGATCTGGATCGTCAACGGACGCTGAGCACTGCGGGACAAAACAGTTTGAAGCTCCGAACTGCACCGCTCGACAGAGGATTTCCGCCTGTAGAGACCCAGGGTATTGAAGGCAATGGTGTCCCACACGGATGGGGCATTCATGATGATACCATGCCATCTAGGGCAGACCTACAAGGATGAGTGTTAGACTGTCTTGGACTGCGAAGAATTCCTCACTCCAGCCAGGCGATGTATATGAGCTCCTGCAAGCAGCGCCATCGACTGCTGCCAGTTGCCATGGGAAGAACGGTGACGAGGCTGATCTTCTGACACAACAATCTCCAATATCAACAGCAGCAGCTCGTCCGGGAGTCGACGGATAGGCGAGAACACACTGCGGTATGCCGCAACGTGCCTCGCCAGCTCATCGCGTTCTGTTTGTAGGCTCTGGGCCCGGCGGTGAAGATGTTGAATCGCGTCATCATAGCGTCCAAGCTCTATCGATGCTGCAGAGATGGCAGTCTCCAGTTGTTGCGGGTGAGGCGGAGTCGCATTCGTTCGAAGGAGGGTGGACACGGATGCGTTTTCCCGATAGGACGGTACAAAACCGCAGGAGGGACAAAGACCGGCTGAGCCCGTGGGACTCATTCGAGATGTCTCGTGGTTGTCGTTAGGAGGAAGAAGTGATGATGACGTGTCGCTGCCGTCACGTTGTGGTCACTGTCACGTTAAAAAATATGATCCATCTCAAGCATGTGCAATATGATATAGATTACAGATGATACTAAGCAGGTATAAGCACAAGGTCATAATCACATACTTACCCTGGTTTTGGCTTGCTTATCATGAGTACTATTGTGACATGTATTATGATGTATATATGTGCACATTTCGGCCACACAGTCACAGGTCACAGGCCCAGTGAACAAAATGGGTCAGTAATGCTCAGCCATTAGTTCTGCCTTATGATTAAAACTAGTGCTGGCCACAACTTGAACTATATTATGGTTGATTAAATATTCAATATAAGTACTAGTACTCCATGCAATGAAATTTTTCGTCAGTCACACAGCCCTTGCGCGGCTGACAGAAGGTACAGTTCGTCAATGACTATACCTATGATAATCACAGGATATTCAAATATAGTATTATGAGAGCTATTTTTCTAGTCTGGGTCCCTACTAACAGTACTAATCTTAATCTGATTCAAACATACTTCTCAATGTTGTATATTACCACCTCAGGTTACTCCCAACCCATACCTCTTACGCTTTACCAACCCCCTGGAACCCTAGCTCAAACACAGAAAAGATAAACCTGTCCAGCACTTGAATCACCCTTGTATCTGTTCTCTTGAGGAGTCTCTGATGTGTCTTTCTGTTCTTCTATAGTAATTAAAGAGATAATAATATCTATGAGAAAATCTAATCATGAATGGTAAAGATTTCAGGCTCCATATCTACAACAACAATAGTACTAGCTCTAAATGAGAGAAGCTTAGATGGAGGACTATCTACTTGGGTTTAACCACCTCCATATAGAGATCAGCCATAATGTGTGACATGCTCTGAGGGGGCTTAACATGGAAGTATGTGATTTGTTCCATGTGGTGAGCATAGGTGCCCTCATACAAGTGTTTGTTGAAGTCAATTGGTATGTGTACCCCAGTTTTCTATAGTAATTCTTTTAATTTGCAATTTGGTATTTGTTTATTTTGGTCTGATATAGACAGCTGATATAGAGTATTCTGGGCATAATTTAATATTAGCATGGGGTAAAAGTGTGTGAGGTAAGGTAATCTTGGGTAAAATGGCTACTGTAATTGGAGGGGGGGTTAGTGTCATGGATAAGACCTGGCCCGTCCTCTCCGGCGCTGGTGTCGGGCCACCACGGGCCCGTAACACGCATGCGCCCCAGTAGGAGGAACACACACGTGAGAAGCACGTGACCGAAAATGACGCGTCGAGCCGTTGCCAAGCCCAACTCGACACCAGGGGTTGGGGAGGAGTGCTAGGAGGTTAGAAGTAGCGCCTGGCCCACAAGGGATGTCCGACCGTCCCCTCTGCGGCCAGGAACGGGAGAGGAGGAGGAGGAGGAGGGGCCAGGGTGTCCGATTACCCCCTTTGCAGGCCCGCGTATATAAGGCGCGATAGTGTACCATGTACTCTATCGCTTAGATCGTCTGAAGAACTACCTTACTCTGTGCAATGAGGTGCCATTGACTTATCGGGCCCGCCACGACCCGATTCGAGCCTTCGACCATCACCGACGACAAGGGACCGAGTTAACGGGCCCTTTCGGTTTCGATGTACCCCGCTTGCCGTACTCGCAGGCCTGACTATCACTTTGTTCTGTTCCAGGCGCGCGTTCTTAGGCGAGGACCTTGCACGGCCCGGCCCGCAGTCTGACAGTTGGTAAAAAAGGTAATAAAAGTTATGGAGGAAAAATTGAATAATATGGGATAAAATAATATACATTCATCTTAATCATCTGAATTTACTTCAGAAGGTTTTTCCTGATGCATTTACTAAGGTGCGGTACTCAGAAAGTCAGGGCTTAGTTGGGAAAATTTTGCAGGATATCCAACAGTTCAATGAAAATAGCCTCTGAACCTGGGTTTCTTTAGGGACCCTGTTGATAAACTGCCTTTTCAGTTTTATAAACCACCTGAGCAAATATAATGAGAGAGACCTAAACTCTGCTTTCTGGGAACCTCTAAGCTAATGTTTAGCCTTTTAACTTGATATTTGTAGGATTGATACACATTATGATTAGGGTTTAGTTTTTTTATTACAGGCCACCTGTGTGTAGACCTGGGGGTGGCCTACATCTGTCCCAACTCCCTAGTGATTGCCTGGGCCTGTGGCCACAGTTGGGGGTACCTATATTTATGTGGCATCTAGCCCTGACAACAGAGATGTTTATCTGAACTTTCTGGTTCTGGCAACATCTTCAACCTGCCAGAGTTGACTCCAGACTGAATAATGATGTCAATAAACAACCAGCTCAGAGATGGAGATCACTTCTGCTATACCTTCTTCTGCCAATGGGGGGATAAGCAGGCAGCACCATCTCCCAGTGCCTAGCTGAAGTCTTTGCTCAGAACTCTGCCCTTCTGCCACCTGGGACCACACCATTGTTTGCAACTTGTTTGGGATACCCAGTCTGCCAACCGCAAGGTATACTCTATCTCACCTCTCAAGCAATGTGAACTTGACATACTCATTGAGGAAAATACTGTAAACAGAATGGGATCTATGCTGGCAGCTGAATAGCTATATCAGCACTAGTTAATCATTAGCTAATATACAACTGAGGTTTATCTCCAGAATGGCTAGATAATTTATGCCAAAAGATGTGCATATGAACACCAAGCTGTAGGGTATAAAGAAGTAGCCTGCACTGTAATAGGACGAGTAACTTCTAGGATATGTTTACAAACAGCCCCACATACATGGCTACTGCACATTTGTTGCCACTATGGTGCAGGTTGTATAGCAGATGTGCTATATCTGCTGAGGTATCACTAGACAATGATATTTAAGATCTTTCTGGGATTTGATATATAGACAGTAAGGATATTGTCCGTAACAGCATTGTGTTCACAATTTCTGGGCTGGTGGGAATAATAGGTAGGGATGCCACCTAGAGCTGTAGCCCGGGTCTACGACACCCGTCGACGGTTGCCTATTACCATGCCATCAGCGATCTAGTGAGTTGCTGCAATGGCATGGTTACGGGATGATCTGGACCCGTAATACCCATGGATTCTGTTCTTTTCTGGCCAAATTCTGGGGAGATCATCATCAGCTGAGTAACCTTGATAGCCTGTAACTCAGCTCAAAATGAATACTCAGGACCCAGAAATGCGCCAAGCCCACTTCCGGTAGGGCCGATCTCCCTGGAAGTCCTTTGTCCGACAAGTTCTTAGGCATGTGGTTTGCAGCCACATAGCTACAATCAATTAGGCACAAGATTGCCTTAGATTGGCGGCAACTTGGACCATATTGTGGTGCTAATCTGGTTTGAAATACCCGTTTCCCATTAGGAGAGGACCCCGACAACCCCCTTAGAGGCCGAAACCTTGACCGGGTAAGAAATTGAGAAAATTTTGAAAATGCTGGGGGTAAACTGGGTAAAAATGGGCCAAATTTGGGGCAAAGTCAGGGGTGTAACACCGGGTAAAAATGCCCAAAATTTCGAATGCCTGAGGAAGATACTGGGTAAAAACCCCATGGGTCCCAGCCGCGTAGTGCGACCCTAGTTCGAATCCTATTCCTCCAGCTTTATTTTGCATATTTCTACTATTTGCTGCCATATGGACCCACCCCTATTACATAAATTTTCCTCGACCTCTTACAAACGTTATTGGCTATGGCTGGCACACACTCAGCTGAGGAAATATTCAATACAGATGATGAGTTTCTGGTATCTAATGCCAAAATAATCCAGGACTACATTGGGAAGAATAAGAAGGTGCCCCCAGAGCGACTACCAGTCGCAGTCAGGAGATACATCCATGCGCAGAGGAAAATTCCACCACAACTCCAAAATCTCATCCCCAGAGATATGCTCCCTGTACTCCCATTCCTCTGATTCCCTCTACCCAAAATACCCAACGGCGTCGTCTTCTCCAAAGCCTCATTGTGGTGGTCCAGTGAGCAGCCAAATATGGAATCCACCCTCGCCTTTCGCACATCTCCACCACCCCGTGAACTGGTGAAGCAGCTAACAGCTGGCTTTCCTGAGGCTGTTCTGGATGGAAGGCTGTCCATTTGCGATCCCCAACAAACAACCGAACGTTGGCCATTATATGCCATAACAATCTGGGCGCTCCTGGCCACAATGTCAGATGCACAGAAGGATTGGAAAGCGGGGGAGGAATGGCTTACCAAGCAAAAAAACGCCTCAATGACACCAATAATAAACCAAGCTCGCTCACTCTTGGCTGTCCTTCCGTGGTGCCAAAATCTTGTCCTGACATTTTCCGACTCAAATACCACCACATTGGACCTAACACATCTGTTGTCTGACCGTTGGATGAATAGCGGCTTGATGAATGTTATGCTGGGGGCAGCTTGTGGATAGATTGGCCAATGATGAGGTCGGAGATGAGCGCAACATCATCGAATCGGTGAACTTGCAGGAGAATATGGCGTTTTAGCAAAGGGACATGGAGGTGGGGAAGGAGCGAAGCCGGTATAAGCTGTGGCTTGACAGAGTTGTCAAACTCGCGGAAGACAAGGGAACATTGTTGTTTGTGGTGCACTGGAAGGAGCGTAAGCATTGGATTCCAATCAAGGTGTTGACAAAGGAGCGGAAAATCACTTACGATGTGTATGCCATCTAATCGCAGGGGCTAAATATTCATGCTTACAGGCAACGGGTTGGATGGGACCGGAAAACCAAAGGAATTACTGGGTAGAATTAAGCAGTGGTTGGACACAACAACGAAACCACATACAATCCCGTCAAAGTCCAACTCCATCCTATGCGGCACCCAAGATCATCTCGTCAACTGCGGCATCATCGCCATGAACACGATTGAGCACGAAATATGGAGGACCCCGCTCTGGACATCGACCGATAGCATTCGCCATCGTATTTGACATTTCTGCGGACTGGCTGAAGCACACCTTTTATCGGTCAGTTTTCCCGCTCTCCGCATTTAAGATTGCTCACCAATTCCCAGAAAAATATCAAGCTTCCGCCAGCAACGACAAATACCAGGAATATCGACAGTCTCCTGCAAATGTCAGCAATAAACCATGTCACCACCAATCAGGACTTATCGTACTTGAGCACGGCCACCATTAACACCCCTGGGACCTTACCTGCGATGCCGCCCAAGCCTTCTGTGCCCAACAGCGGCAGCTACGGACAAGCAGTATATAGTCAGCTCCCTAGCAGGCGGACCCTTAGAGTTTCTTCTCTTTGGATCCTCCCCTGCTAGGTCAGCTTCATTTGTATTGGCTTACCAATGTTCACCCTTTGGATCCTCCCTGCTAGACCTTGATCTCGGGCCTCCGGGGTTGCCCTTACAGTAACACGTAACACAGACAGGTAATCAAAATGATACAGCATTGTGTTTCTCCACCTGTTCAGCACTGCGCTTTCTTGGTATCACATTCATCTACAGTAACAGAGATCACCCTGCTTGCAGTATACACTCATTTGACCATACTTGAGAAGACAGCCATGTGGCTGTTCATCTTTGTCATCATGGAGGTCCTGCCATATCATCAACCATGCGACATTGGATGAACAGAGAATGGGTAGCATAATGCTCCAGTATATACAGCAATTAAGATTCAACTGATTTGTGATACCTCCAGGCAAATATGCCCATCTTGAGTGAAGACTGTCTGCTGAGGGTCTTGGTTAGTGGTGTACTTGATATTTTTGAAGACACAGGACCTGCACTGCAAGAGTATCAACATATCCTATCATTTTATCGCAAATCAACAGAGGAACCCGGCCACATACCTACACGCCATTGACTTTGGCGGTCTGTATCGATTAGTGGTTAAATCACCTCGTTGTGGTTTGAGGGATTGGATTATTCCCGAGGAGCCGCCTGTTCGATCCAGGCTACGGACACTTTGTAATGTTGCTCATGTTTTTGTGTTCGTTCGCCTATTCACTTCCTAGCTCACACACCCCCCTCCCCTTTCCCAGCGAACACTTAGTGACAGTACACAGAAAAGCGCAAAGCCTGTCCAACCATTTGTTTTCATTGACTATCTATTTACTGTATTGAGTGTATTCTTGATCAGGGGGCCTCTCACAAAATGCAAAAATTTAGATATGGCTATGAACTCAACATTAGTCAATATATTAGTGCTGTTTTATATAATGAAACTGAATAAGCAAGCAGCCAAGAACAAAACAACAGGGGTCAACACAAACGGCGCCGCTTTGCGCCCCCCATCCGCTGCACCCGGCTCCCGGCATGCGACCGCAGCGCATACGGTGGGGGCGGCGGCGGCACGGGGAGCGGGATCCGCGGGCGGGCAGGCCGCGGATGGGGCCGCAGCTGGTATGGCGGGCGGCGGCGCCGGTTGGATCTGGGGCTCGCCCTTGCAAGGGTCACGGTGCCGGGTGTCCGGGGCGAATCACCGGGGGGATCGGCTAGTGCAGAGTCCAAGTCTGGCTCCATCCGCTCCAGCTCGGGCTGTGGCTCTGGCTCCGGCACAGCCAGCACCTCCGAGTCCGCGGCCCGCTCCGCATCGCCTTCGACCACCGCTGACGGCAGTGAGGCAGGCCCTGCCAGAGCAGAGTCCAAGCCAGGCTCAGGCTCTAACAGCGGCTCAGGCAGCGGCTCGCGCTCAGGCTGTGGCTCGCTCTCTGGCTTGGGCTCTGCCTCTGGCTCCGGCACGGGCAGCACCCCAGGAACTGGCTCCGCATCGCCTTCGACCGCCTCTGACGGCAGCGAGGCAGGCCCGGGCCGGCTCCGGGACACGTCCCGTGCCGGCACACTGCCAAACCAGTGCCCGTAGTAGTGGCGGCGCATGTCGAGCTCGGCGGAAAACACCGCGTCGCACCCGGGGTGGTAGCACGTGTACGCTGGGGGCAGGTCAGTCCGGGTCAGGCGCAGGGGCGCGGGGACGCACGGGTATGCCAGTGCACGTGCTTCTCGAGGCTGCGCCGGTAGGCGAACTGCTGGCCGCAGTGCGGGCACGTGCCCGCCGCGCCGGGTACGGGTTTAGATCTGCGGCGAACGCGAGTCTCGCCGCGGGGACCGTCGCGCGTCGGCGGCGCGGGGCCGGCGCTGGAGTGCTGAAGTGCGGCATTCGCCCGCAGTGCCGTTTTAGCGCTCGTCTTATAGCTGTTGTTCGGATCAAGACAAGCATCGGCCGGTTCAACGTGCCGGGATTTCCCAGTTCGTCCAGGGGCTGGTGCGACGCCGAAGGCCGCGGGTGCGTTGCGGTTCGCTTCGGACAGAAGCTGACCATCGATCGGCCCCCGATTTACTGCCACCGGGAAGTTGGCAGGGGCCCGAGTCGACGCTGGAGGCGACACATTCACAGGGGCTGTCGGCTGTGTCGCTGGGCCCAGGTCGCCGCCGAAAGCAGGTGCAGCGCGTCGGCACGCGGGTGGGGACCGCGACCTGACCCTGACGACAGCCTTCAAGTTGTGGCGCGGCATGGTTGTCGGGGCGGGCGTAAACACGGCGGGCCGGAGAACCGGGCGCGGCGCGGAGTTGAAATCAGCGGTCGGTGGCCTGCTGCGGGCGGCCACGTCGGCGGGACCAACGGCCGGGCGCCAGCTACCGCGCACGTCCGCGCCTGTCGGCCCAGGTTTGGGAGCCGCGTGGTCGTGATGTGGCGGCGCCGGCGTAAACACGGCGGGCCGGAGAACCGGGCGAGGCTCCGAGTCCGCGGGCGTATTGGGGACCGCCATGAGAGCGAAGTTCAGCCTCGCAATATCCGCGCCTGCAACCGCGTTCACGCGCGGCGTTGACGGCGGCGCAAACACGGCGCGGCGGAGAACCGGAGGGCCGAAAGCCGGTGGGCCGGATGGCTTACGCGCCGATAGGTATTCGCGAGTCATGTGTCCGCTTCTGCCCCGGACCTCGTGAGTATTGCTTGGCATCAGCTGACTGGCGCCTGCTCCAACTTGAACGTGGCTCGACGCCGCAACTGCACGTTCTCTTTCGCTGACACGCCGCCCCCCGGGCGCCGGCTGTGCTCTGCTCAGCTGGGAGCCAGCCTGGGGAAGCCCCACGTGGCGAGAGTCGCGTCCACCGTGAAGTCTGTGGGGGCCGTCCTCAGGGTGGTGACCAGGACGCCCCCCCTCTCGAGCCACGGAGGAGTAACCAGCGCGGGGAGCCTGGTCTTCCGGTTGAACGTCGAGTTGCTGCGGGTGCTGTCGCCCGAACCCGGGCTGCTCCGGCCCGGGCGGTGCTGGGGCCAACCGCCGCGCGGACAGATTTGCCGGCCTACTCTCGGGCCGCCCGGAATGATGCGCTTCCAGCCGACCGTCAAGTTCAAGTTGATGCGGGTGGTGTCGCAGCCTGCCCTCGACCTCCCACGAATTCGACCTGAAACGGGGCTGCGCATGCATGGGCACCGGCCCGAGACGGGGCACCGCCGGGGCCAAGTCCAGCCGCCCCGCAAAGAGACTGATAGCGTGCACAGGCGGACTCTCGGCCTCCCAGGAGCTCGACGGCCCAGGCACGCCGTTAAACTTGCCAGTGAACGGGGGCCGGTCCCGGGGCACAGCCGACGGTGCCAGCCAGGACGGCCCCGACGCTGCTGCCAGTGGTGCTGGTGCTGCTGCTGGGTGGCCGCGGCGGGGCAGCGGTACCTGAGCGCGAGAAGCGATAGGATTCGAGTTCGAGCGTGCAGCAATTTCAAAGGATGGCCTGTGAACAACGTGATCTTGATGGCGCGCTGCCACCAGTGAGGCCCCCGGGGCAGATGTGGCGGATGGCCCTGCGCGGGCGGAAATCGGATCAGGGGGCGCGCTTCGGATTCTGCTCTCCCAGTGCGTCGGCCTCGCCGAGTCGATGAACACCGGAGACGGGTTAGACATCGGTGGTCGGAGATATGGCTGACGGACATTGGCAACAGCACTGGCAGGCACGCTTTGCTGGCCCACAATTTCCAGGGGTGGCCCATGGCCAAAAACCGGAGGCTGGTGGGGCGGTGCTCTCCGCGAAGGGCACTCTGGGGGCGCCGCGCGGGCAAAGGCATGTGAGGGGGAGTTGGGGGAGAGAAAGCAAAGGCAAGGCGCGACGCATCCCAGCGTTTTAACCCGCCTCGAGCCCAGACCAGCCCCACTTCCGCGACGCTGCGTGTCCGCGGCCAGCCGCGTGCCCGCCTCGTGTGGGTGCAGAAGAGGGTATCGAAGCGCGGATGTCGGAGCGTGGCCCACTAGTCCTGTCGTGACGTGATATCCGCCGCCTTCAGGTCTTCCTCCCAATCGTCAATGTGCAAAAAAATGCCCCTGGCAGAGGGAGCAACGACAGAGGTTAGACAGCTTGAAGGCGCGACTACTATGGTGGGAGTCAGAGTAGCGCGAGGAGGCGTAGGTGGAACTGCATTGATTTTTTTTTCACGGCGCCGGTCCCAGGTGAATTACGCATATCTGTCGCTCATATAAGCTCTGGCAGGCGCTCCCGCGAGCAGCGAACGAACCTGGAGGCTTCTTCGTCTTTCTCATATCCAGCCCGGGCTCCGCTGCCCGCACTTGCGTAAACGCGGGGGTCTCTGCGCTGTCCGTCATTACGTGGTGGATGTGCAGGCCCCTTCTCGTTGTTGTCGACCACGGCCGTCCGTCGCACTATCCTGGCCCATCGCAGGTTCACCACGGGCGATGTGCAGTTTCTTCGGTATGCTTGTTTCAAGTTCTTTTGCTGGAATCAAAGGCTAGTATGGCCGCCGGTCGTCCACGCAGGCAGGGAAGGGCGCGGTACCGTATGCCAGGGCCAGGTAGCTGCATTCAAGACTTCAAGTTGCGAGCCTTCGGGGTCCCTGGGGCGCAAGAGCGGGAGCCAAGTCAAGGCCGAGAGGTCGCGCGACAGTCGACAACGCACCTGGGTGCTCGACGAGCATAGCTTCACTCCACATTTCCTCGAGCGGTCCAAATTCATCCACATCCCGCAACATGAACGCGCTCCTACCCCCGCCAAATGTCATCCCCGCAACTCTCCTGAGCCTCGTCGGATGCTCAAAGAAAAGTGTGGCAAACAGACGCTGCGCACTGTGGGCTTCTCACCGAGTCCCGACAGTCCGCCCATATATTGACTCCGGCCCTCCCGTTCGCACAGCACGCCAGTGCACGCCTGCTACATCGGCCATCATTGAGGGCCGCGACTCATAGGTAGAATGGCGTCTTTCCGTTCTCATAGTTGAGGACAAGCGAAGGTTGGCGCGAGGTGAAAAAAAGAAGAAATGATGATGGTGACGTGTCACCTTAATCATGTGCCGTCATGCGCCGATCTTTTCAGGGGAGACACACTTTTACTGTAAGGTTGAGGAAATCATATTGCTCACAACAATTGAGAGAATACTCAAAGAATAGTCCAAAATTACTACTTAGCAATTTTCTGAAATTTGAATATCATTTGAAAACTCCTGAAACTGGCAAAACCCTTATAGGTGTAAAAGAATAGAGTAGTTTTTGTTGATGATCAAAATTACTTTCAATTGATGAAGTGCGCCATTATCCATCACAATAGGTATTTAGAACTAGACAGGGCTGGGGCTATGCCCCAGCTTTAAACTTGAATGCTGCTCAAATAACATGATATTGAAAAAATGGCACACAGATAGCCTTCTTAAATAACTAATTTAGGACTTTAACAGCAGTGAACCCAAAAATGGAAGTATGGAGCAAATTAATTGTTAAAGCCAATACTAAACATGTGCATACATTTACATGACATCTGCTTAATATAAGAGTACTGTATCAATTTATTCAATTCGGCGGTCACGCATCACACCGGACCTCCGGCGCCAAAATATTTCGGCGTGTCACAACTTATTATTTAGATGACGAATGTCAGAGAGCCATCAAAGCATTAAAATGCACATTCGGTGGCCTGCTGAATGCGCCAAATTTTTTTGGCGGTCACACAAATTACTGGACAGTGCCAAAATTTACATTTCAGCACCGATGTCATGCAGTTTTTCGATGCCGAATTGAACAAATTGTTACAGTAATAAATCAGTGGAAATAACAGGTGCCCCACCCAACTGAGGCACATGACAGTTTTATAAAAGCAACCAAACTTCACTTGTTGTAGATTGATATATATGATTATTGACTAAGAAAAGTCATAAATTCCTAAAATTTCTCCTTCTTGTGTGAGTACAGGCCCCTGCAAACAGGACCTTGACATAGATGTGTAAGGTTGTAGGGTAGGTACAAGTCTCTATTTCTGCAAGGTCCATCATCCATGTTTTTGTTGTTTTGTTGAACTAGAGGTTCATTAATTTATGTAGTTTCTGCCGTCTGATTAATAATGGCCAGGTTCAGCCTGGCTTTTTAGTTCGAACCCAAACTTAACCAGACCAAACCGAGGTTCAGCATTTGTGTTTAGCTAAAACACTTTTTGAACCGGACCTAAACTCGGGTTTGGCCAGGTTCAACCTTTGTCCCCCATAAAAGGCTGGTTCGAGACTAGTTCAAGCCGGAGTTTGGTGTCAGGTTTGCCAAATTTGGCTTTTGAACTAAAATATACAAATAGTAAAGAGTGTACTAGGAAAAAAAGGTGTATTAGCCTAGTACTAATTGGTTTATTTATTAGTATATCAAGGCTGTTAGCAAACTTAGTTGCAACTCACACTAGGATTAATCTGCAGCCTTTTAAGAACTAAAAAGGCTATAAGCACCCTAAAATATATAAGTGCTTATAAATTATCCTCTGCAACAAAGATTCATAGTTGATTTTTTATAAGAAAGCATAGCAGCCTTGGAAAGTACTAGGATTAAAACTATTTAGCTCTTAGGTTCCTTTTCAAATCATTCTGCAATAAGATAGGCAAGACTAAATATTAGTTTATTATCAGCATCTTCCTCTTAACTGTCATAAACAACCAGCCTTTTTCAACCTCATTAAGACCCCATTACTGAAAGCTTATATTATTAACAACAAGCAACCCCCCTGCTTAACCTATTGTTAATTTACCAGTACCTGACGATAAGTAATAAGAGATGACAAGAAGTGTTAACCCCCTTTAACCTTCTTCTAACCATCTAAGCGCATCGAATCAGCACCCCCTCTAACGTTTAAACCTATTCTAACTACTGTTAAAAGCCTTTTTTTAATGGTCTGTAAAAACCATCTAGTTATCTGAACATCCGTTTAGCCCATAACACACTCTACATTATCAGTAGCAATAACGTAGGTTGCTACTGATAAGCCCCAGCATTATCAGCAATTCCCCAAGTGGCGAATAATTGTTGGTGAAGGGGGTGAATAATTATAAAGTCCAAGGCAAATTTTTCGCTAAGTCCAGAATGTAAGGGTGAATAAAGGTGAATAATACAACATAGGCTATCGGAACTAAGTCCACTATGTGACATATAACAAAGTGTCTTAAAAAGGAACTTTTGGTCAATAACCACTATTTGGTACCTGTGCCGTGCTTATATGCCGTAATATAGAGTAATAAGCATAACAACTTTCTAAAAAAGGAGATTTTCACTATTTGACGGTACAATCATCAGACTATGTCACAGATTGTCACAAAGCCAAAGTTGTATATTTTGACTATATGAACAACTTTCATTTAGTAACCTATAGTAGCAGCTGAATAGTTGTGGCAGTACCAGTCAATCATTCGCTGATTCAAAACTGATGAGTCTCTATCTCCGTAAGTGCTTAATAGAAATACATGATATAAGTACTGTTAGGAAGGTTTTAAAAAGTATTATCAATAAAACATGGTATCTCGTCACCATTATATAATATACTGTAGCATTTTATTCAGTTCGGCGTCCAAATTTGGTGTGACATCAATGCCGAAATTAAAATTTCGTCATCGTCGGATCAAAGGTGTGACCGCCGAAAATTTTCGTCACCGCACCCCATACCTTCCCAGGAGCCCCGCCGTCGAAAAGACCCACCGTCCCGAGATGCCGCTGACAAAGGAACGCCTTGCGCTTCTCTCACTACCCCGGGATCTTCATCAAAGTCTTCTCCCAAGTTCACGGCTCAATGTGTCACAGTTTCTGGCCTTCCCGCTAGCCCCCCTTCGAGCATCGACTCACTTTGGTGCTTCGGATGACTACCTTGTCTCTCAACAGCCAACCAGTACCACACACGACTTCTCTAAACTCACCGCACCGCCGGCTTCTGTCATTCGTACACTTCTGGCAGCCGTCGCCGAGGCCGATGAAGAAGATCAATTCAATGCAATTGCCTGCCCACACATCCCGGGTAACCATGTGTACTACCCGTTGTGCCTGCTTGCGTACTGGGCTGAGCTCATTGAGCTTCATGTCATCGCTCGTCAGTGGCGGGTGGGACTCGCGGCACTGGACAAGCGCTTGAAGGCAAGTCGACGACAGCGACATCTCACCCCTTGCGGTCGTCGCAGATGTGATGGGGACAAAACGGAAGCGGGTTTCGCGGAAGGCAGGTGGTGGACTGTTTTCTGTGGCTGTGGCAGAGAGTGCCGATGTTACTGAAACTGATATTATTCCTACCCGTCGCAGCGCCAGGCCTCTGCAACCAACCAAACGGTATGCAACAAGGCTCTGGCACTCACACCAGAGTGAAGATGATTCAGAGTAGAACCACTTATGTTTACATGACCCGGCAGGGCTGTTTTCAGAAAAAAAAATGCCTTTTTTTGATGGTGGAAAATTTTCGGCACTCAGATAAATGCACCGTGACATGCCGAAATATTTCGGCCGGCATGACGCGTGACCGCCGAACTGAATAAAATGCTACAGTAATTACTGTAGTTGCTATTCCATCATATAAAAGAGAATATCTGGTACTCTAACATTATAAGGAAGATGACTTATATAGCCAGAGACTCCAAGCTGAGGCTCTAGTATGTCCATCTCTAATCCTAAGTCAATATAATCCCGATTATGCAGTGTATTTACTTATCAGTGGTATTTGATTTCTATCAACCCTGAAAGATAACCATAGATCTCTAGCTAGCCTAGGTGGATAAAGTTAGGAGTGAGCTTATTTAAAAGGTATATCATCCTACCATTAGTCTTCCTAGTCAGCCATCTCATCTGGTACCATCACATCAACATATTAACTACCAAGTATGATTAAATACTGAGTTACAAAGTAATTTACTGATATCTTGGGACCCCATGCATGGGACTTTATAATCCAAGTTGATATAGTACTATAGGATGGTCCACCACACACCTACCCATTCCTAACCATACAGCAAGTATTAGAGTTGGTTAATTACTGAAGACCTTTAGTGCTATATAACCTAGGATGGTGATATGCTGGTGATGAGGGGGCTCCACTTTCTAGAAGATAGATTATACCCCTACTAGTCTATATACTCAGGTTATCCAGATTTACAAAGGCTATGCCATGGTAGACCCATCATGTTTGGAATAGATAACACTGATAATGGTACTGTGAGAGATCTAGATTAGTTATGAGGTTGATTTAAGTGCTGGACAGGTTTATTTGACAGTCTATACAACCCTAC
Organism: Mycena indigotica; assembly: GCF_014461135.1. NCBI lineage: Eukaryota > Fungi > Basidiomycota > Agaricomycetes > Agaricales > Mycenaceae > Mycena > Mycena indigotica. The sequence continues at coordinate 4,563,756 of NW_023503007.1, read as the reverse complement.
ATTCAAGTCTTAGATTATACTTGAAATTAGTTTCTGACGAGTTGTAAGAGCGAAGGCACTCTCTTTTACTCTATGGGTACCTACTCTCTCTTTAGCTACTTTCTGTAACGCATGCCAGAACCACAACTAATTACAGTACATAGTTCTAGTAGATATCCAAATATACTCATATGCACACCTCAATATCTAATACTCAGTCTATAAACCTCACTATTTATGTAAACCAGTTTTGCACCAAACCTGTAGTCAAATGTCTGGGTTGGGCCAGACGTCTCTCTTGCAAGTACAAAGCGCGTGTCCTCTTGAGTGGGTCCCTTGGATTATCCGAGTGTACCTAGCCAGAAAGAAAAGAACCTAGAGCAGAAGGACCTAGAGCAGACAACCTAAAGCAGAAGGGAAGAGGTGTGGGAAAGGGATGGGAGGAAAATTGGCGATAGTTTTGGGGTAGGGAAGTGGTTTGGGTAGGTAGTAGGAGGTAGGAAGGTACGAGGGTAAGAGGGTAGTCTTCGAATTATGTCACAAACAACACCAATTCAGAGGATGCCAGTTGGCCAGTGAAGGCAAGCAAGAAGCACCGTGAAAAGATATCGTAGAGATGATGGAATTCGAAGACTGGGGTACATGACGAAATCTACTCTACTTATATACACTACTACCATGTGTTTACCATGCCTAATACGAGATGCAATGACATCATACTTTAGCCATGCCGTTACGTGCTGTTTGCCTCATGTCCAACTCCACGCTGTCAATCAACAGCAACATCAACATCTAATGATCCAATCACCATCTTATTGTCCATCTTATCTCCTCCTTGTCTTATCTTATCAACCAGGGCCAGAATAAAAGGTTTAAATGGCGAAGAAAAGATAAAAAGCTACCTAGCAGCTATACCATTTCCGCCACACCTGGGGCTAACTCGCTCCACCTCCCCCTAGAACTTGAGTCCACTGCAAACGTGCTCAAGCTCTCCCTCTCAGGTCTGCTCGACTGTGGAGCTACTTTGGACCTCGTTCTGCAGTACAAGGGACACTCCGAACGCGTTCAGCTGGCTGTAACCCACCTTGGGAAACAAGACCTGATACTCGGGTACTCCTGGCTCAAAAGGCATAACCCCGAGATCAACTGGGAAACAAAGGAGGTGAAAATGAGTCGTCTACCTGCCTAGATGAGGAACGGACCAAACACGCAGAGGTTCAGTGCCTCCGACTCCTCAAATCACAACTACTCACAGGTGCCTTCCCTACCATCTGCACTGTTGACATTGCTGGCCTAGATGATGCTGAGGACAAATTCGGAGCCGCTTCAGACACCCCAAACCCCTCGCCAGATCTCAACGATGACGAACACCTTGACGATGGCAACCACATCTTCTACACCTCCCTTTGCCTAGTAGAAGAGATTCACGCTGGGAGTACAGTGTCCCAACGCCTTGCAGAGGCCTTTTCACGTAACTTGGCCCCCCCCCGCCTTCAGAGATCCCGAACTGGGCTAAGGAGTTCCAAGACGTCTTTGACAAGGTGTCCTTCGACACACTACCAGAGCAAAGAGCCTGGGACCACACTACCGAACTTGTCCCTGATGCGAAGCCCGCCAACTGCAAGGTGTATCTGATCTCTCCCCTTGAACAGCGTGAACTCGACGTGTTCATTAAGGAAGGACTTGCCACAGGCCGTATTCGCCCTTCAAAATCTCCAATAGCTTCCCCCGTCTTAAGAAAAAGGACAGAGGACTTCAGTTTGTTAAGGACTACCGTGCCCTCAACGCAATGACGATTAAGAACCGGTACCCCCCTTCCGTTGATTAATGACCTTATCAATAGGCTCAAGGGTGCCTGCCATTTCACTAAACTCGACATTCGTTGGGGCTTTAATAACGTCTAAATTAAAAAAAGGAGACGATTGGAAGGCGGCCTTTTGGACTAATCGAGGGTTGTTTATCAAAGGGTCATCTTGGGCAAGCTCAAGCTTGACAACGGGGAAGACCGGATGAAGCTTCAAGTAGCACAGAGGGAGGACAGAGGGGGGATCCTCCCCTGCTACGTCTTCATTGGAGCCTCCGGGTTGCCCTTACATCTATTGCATTTTAAAAGTAATTTTGATTATCAGCAAAAGACTTCTCTCTTCTTTCATACTCTGTTACTTGATAAAGGCTATTTATATCATTGTAGTACTTATATAGCCTTAAACACCCTGTTCAAAATAGTGCCTATCATACCCACCCTAATAGTGTCTCTCATATCCACACTAACAGGCTTGAACATCCCGTTCACAATAGCGCCTACCATACCCACCCTAATAGTGTCTCCCATATCCACACTAATAGGTTTTATATATGGCTGACCACAGACAGCGCATATCTCATTTAGATCTAATGTCTCTGAGGTCATCAGACAAGTCTCACTAAGACTTGGACCAAGAACTATGGTATCCCTCTCATATCGCATACAGCCTGTATGCTTAATAGTGGTGAACGTAATATCTGCAGGAACACAGCACTGCAAAACAACTCCTGAGGCAGGACCACTCAGAAGAAGCAGAAAGGCTGTAATTTTGTGACAGATGAGGTTCAATCCTTGGACACCTGACTCATGGTGAATACCTGATTGCCAGATTATTGTTTGTCTGTAGAACTGATTGCGGCTGCCTCGCTGATAAGCTGCTGACCACTGCATCAGCATCGTATATGCAGGTAGTTTACTAGATATGAGATTATCTTCTGTAGACAATGTCAAATACTTGAATAGCAGGCAAGTACAAACACAAACCATATATAAGTTGGTGAGCCTGGGAAAATACCTGATCATGAGATGTCAAACATGGGTTAACAAGGTCTATAATAGTTTACCCGGTCAACAAGACTGTTAAGAATACTCAGTGCATTCTCTGGTTTGAGGGGCAATGTTTTGATAAGTTAGACGGCTGGAGCGCTAGGCTAAAGAGGAGGAGACGGACGAGTGAGCTCCGAAAAGAGCTCGCCTCGTCGCTAGCGGGCACGCAAGTGACCGCTAGTGGGGGAAAGAGTCGGCGCACCAAGACGCGGGCCGGCGAGGACCGGCCCGGGCAACGAGGTGTGCGGAAGGCTTAGGCCGTCCCGAGGGGAACTCGACTTGGGTCGAGCAAGCGCCTGGGACGCCTGGTCTTAGGCTGCCGACTCTGAGCGCGTGAAGACCGGGGGCCTGCGGGCTGCCCAAATCTAGCAACCCGAAGCGCAGCTCACAAGGGTGGGCAGCGCCGCAGGGCTCTGCCCAGCTACCCAAAAAGGGCTGGGCAAGGGAAGAAGAAAGGGAAAAGAGGAAAGGAAGGGAAACGGAGGAGATGGGAGTGAAATGGATGGATTACTAGGAGGGACACGGTACACAGCTAAGGCTAGCAGTCTTCTTCGGGAAGTAAAGTGATATTATGTTCGATGCGGAAGCGATCAAAAGCAAGGGCCACCTCCTCGATTTTCTTCTTGTCGTAGGCCTTGCCGACGGCCATTGCAATTATGTGTTCGAGTTTCCGCCAGTAGAGCAGGAAAGCAAGGGAGGTCCAGCCTCCCGTTGCTGCAACAATGTCACAAGGGACTCCGGCAAGAAGGAGTTCGGTGGAGCCGCCAATGCGGAAGCTGTGACCCGCCACTGCAAGCATTGCGCATTCTTTCCAGATTTCTGTGCAGCGAGTCAAGAACCAGGGCTTGGTCATGGGAAGCCAGCGACCGTCTGCCTGGCGGAAAGAAAAAAGGGGGGCCTCGCCCGGAATGTTGCCGTTGACAAAAAGGTGGTTCTGGAGGGCCTCGACTGGGCAGAGGGGGTCATCGCGGTCGGTGAGGATGACCGTGCCGTCTCTCTCGCGGGTGGATTTGGTCCAGGGAATGTGGAAAGAGGATGCGCGGGCTCCACCGTGCTTGATCCGCTTGGTTTCGGCGGCGCGGGAAACGTGCAGGAGAGGGTCAAAGGTGTTGGTGGAAGGAATGGTAAGCTCGCCCAACCTGCGGCATCCCCAAAAGGCTGCGCAAGCCACGGCCCCAGACGGCTGCGTCGAAGGGAATGTTGAGTTTGAGTTTGGAGCGGAGGGCAACCAGGTGTTGGACAGTGACCGGGCCACGCTGGGCCTTTTTGAAAGCGGTACCCTGCTTGTTGGCGGTGCGGCGGATGAGTTTGACCCAGGGCTCGTTGCCCGGCCAGGCTGCTTGGTGGACATCGTGCCAGGCTCGGAGTCCAGAGAGCCAGGATTTTACCGTGTCTCCTCCCACCAATCCAACGTGTCTGGAGACAAAGGCTGTGATGAGGGCAGCGGAGGCGGGCATCCGGGCTTCTTCTGCGATGGAGATGTTGTCGCAGTATTGGTGGAAACGGAGGAGGCCAGCAGCGTAAGTGGACTGCGTGTCTGGCGCAAAGGCTGCAAAGATGGCGGCGTACAAGCGGTTGACCTCATCTGCTGGGAGCGAGGCCCTGAGCTCGGCCTCCTTCGCCCGGGAGAAAGGGGACGACCATGTCCGGAGGCGGTCTTTTGCAAGGGCCGGTGGCCGGAATTCGCTTGGCGCGATGCCGTTTCCACGTTTGGGGCTTGCGAGGTTTGGCTGGGAGGGAAGGGGGAGGTGGAAGTTTGGCCGTGTGCACGGGTCTGGGTGCAGAGTAAGGTTTGGGGCGAGGCGCGGGACGCGACTGGGAGGGGTAGAAACGCGAGAAAGGCTCAACGCGTGGTTGCGTGGAAGGCATGGAGGCCAGGAGATCGGTTGGTGTTGTGAGAGAGGGCAGGCGGGAGGCAATCTCGGCGGGAGCCGGGCGCTGGGGCATGGGAACCGGGGGCGGCAGGTGGTGAGACAGGTCTCTGGACATAGTAGTAGAGAAAAGACCGGTTACGCGGTCACGTGTAATTATCACGGTCACGAAGGTACAAAAAAGGAGGCTAGATCGGGCGGCAGGCATGGCAGAGGGGAAATACGGGAGGCGCTGTCTGGGAGAACACCCCGCGAGAGAGGGTCTGCGGGGGTTGGAAGCTGAAGGAATGTAAACTAAGTCAAGGGAAATATTACGGGCTGCTAAGGTAACGAAAATACGGCGTAAGGAGAGGTTAATGTCTGCATTGCGGCTGCGGCCCTTGTCAAAGGCACCAATGACACCCTGGTTGTCAGAGTGGACGAGAAGGTAGGCATTTTCGAGGTCCAGGCTATCTAGTGTGAGAACGAGCAGCTCGATGGCCACTGTCTCGAGCCAGCCGATGTGCCGCTGGCGGGATTTCCAGTCGCCCGAGCCTTTCCAGGCGCCCCAGTGCCCATCCAGCCAGATGCCAATGCCCCAGGCTGTGGAGGCGTCAACGTAGAGGAGGCGGTCCTGGCGTGGACCCTTCGGGGCAATAGAGCGCGAGACTCGAGGGACAGAGAGGGTGGTTTCCCACCAGGATAACGAGGAGTAGACTGAGGGCGGGGGGCGGCGGGTTTTGAAAGTATTGCCCTCGAAAGCGATGATGAAAGAGGTGAGGGCCGGCAAGTAGGAGCGCCCTTGGGGGTGGACGAAAGAGAGATGGCAGAGGGAACCGTGAATCTTCTGCACGTGGAGGAGTTGGCATTTCCCGGATTTGCATATGGAGCGGAAATCGTGGATACGCCTCAAGAACTTGAGGCGTTTGTCCTCTGGCAGAGCTACAGTCTTGTCGGGGAAGTTCCACAGGAAGCCAATGTATACCAGTTCAAACAGATACTCCGTCCACTTGGTAGGGTGCCAAGGAATATGCAAAGAATGAATGGCGTGAAGGGCGTCAGATCGGGTGGCGGGGTACCAAAAGTGGGAAGGGCGGCCTGAAGGGATGATGCGAGAAGCTGCTGGTTGGCGGACTGACAGGATGTCATCCTCGTAACGGTTTGCGGGCGCGAAACCCAGAGCTACCCAGATATCGATTATGGCAGAGCCAATAAGGCCCGCATTGCTGCTGGAGGAGGCGCAGCCGAAGGGGCAGCAATGATCGATGTAAAAGCCTTTGGGGCCACGGAGGACAAACCAGCGCTTGTGGGCAGGTAGAATTGGGCAAGTTCTATGGAATTTTGCGATGTCGAGGACCATGGCTTGGGTGCCAGGAGGGGCGGAAGCGATCTGGGATGGTGTAAGTGGTGGGAAGAGCAGAGGCGGGCCAGCAGAGCAGAAGCGGGACAGCAGAGGGGGGCAGCGGGGCAGAGACTGCAGAGCAGTGGGAAACGGTTGCATATCAGAGATAGGAGTACGCAAATACAGAGTATAGGACGTAACAGTGCAGAGCATGAAGGGCAGAGCAAAAGGAGTGGGGAAGAGTGCAGAGCAGGTAGAGTAAACTCACAATCTCGGCTACGTCAGAGGCGGTACCGAACTTGGTAGGGAATTTGTCTTTGTCGACGAAAAAGTTGGTGGACGGGTGGGAACGGTCGCCTTTGGAGAGGTGGCGGCAGAGCCGGAGTTTGTCCGGTTCGCCTGGGCCTTGAGGTTGGACCGCGATGATGATTGGCGAACATTGGAAGGGGCCCTTGAGAATCGACTCTGTCTTCTCCTGGGAAAAGGGGCCGCTCATCCGACCCGCCTCAACCTCCTCGTGCAGATAGCCGTTTACAAAGGCATCGTGGTCAGCAGTTGAAGGGTGGTTGGGGAAGATTTTGGTCTCGTTGAGGACCGGGAAATCACCCATCGGGAAACCTCGTCGCAGTTTGTCGGGCAGGGAGCCGTGGGTGCCAAGAAGATGGAGCGAGGACAGCAAATCGAAGAAAGCATCTGGGTCGTAAGGCGTGATAACTCGGGAGAAAATTTCGTCGTCGGAAGCAGGAGATGGCAAGATAGAGAGCAAGAAGATGTCTGCTTCGTCATTAGGCAGCGAGGGGGTTGCGTTGGCAAGACCAGCTGAATGCGTGGTGGGACCGGTCTCCGCAGAAGGAGCACAGGTGCACACGCTCTCTGTTGTGGGTGCATCCCGAGAAACCTTCGCCGCGGGTGTTCCAGTTCCTGCAGACGTCCAAGGAGCCGACCTTGGTGACGATAGAGTCGTTCTTGTATTCGCTGTGAGTCGCTTTGCCGTCTGGGAGGGATCTAGAGGAACAGGTTGGGCCCGTGTGGCCTGATCTAGCGCAAATGAGGCAGACGGGGTCGCGCGCTCCCACCCCGGTGCCTGGCCGAAAGGAAGGACGGGCTGGAAAGCCGCCACCGCCTCGCAACAGAGGGCCCCGGCCCACGCGCAAGACGGCAGAAGCAGGGAGTCGGGGGGCCTGGGGGGGAAGCGGAGCAGCGGGCTGGGTGAACCTAGCGCGGGCAATCTTCAGGTCAACGATAGCAGTCTGCAGGTGGGAGCTATAGAAAGCGACGTCGAAAATGAAGGGGGAGAGGGTGTATTGGGAGCGGAGTTTGATATCCGTTTTGAGAATGGCTGGAAATAAATCTTCTCCATCTTGGTGCTGCTCGAAAAAGGCGAAATGGTCTGCGAAACGTTGGAGGCGCTCCGGCTGGGCTTCTCTAATGAACTGGAGAAAATTCTTGCTGGCCTCGATCCACTGGCCGCGGTCCATATTGTTCTCGTCCAGAACGTTCTTCTGAAAATCGCCCACATCCAGGACGACGGGCCGCTTATCGACACCCTCGGGCGCGTTGATCTTTTTCGTGGGCAGAGTGGCGGCGTTGGTAGCGATGTAGCGGAGAGAGGAAGTGGTGAACAGGGAGAGTGGGCATTCCATGTCAAGGCGGAAAAGGTCATGGAGGAAGCGGTGGAAGGTGACTGGGAGGGCAAGGCCGGGAACAAGACGCGTCTCTTCTCGCAGTCTTTTGGCTGGCGGCTGGGCTAGGTCCGGGGCCTTTCGCTTGCCTGACATCACATCGCCGAACTTTGCGATGGCCTCGAGAGCTGTGCGGGGGGAGGCCTTGGAGAGCAGCCGGTCCCAAACTGATGGGGAGAGAGGCTGCGGCTCTTCTTCGACTGTGATGAGGGACTCGTTGTCGGAGGCATCGGGGGTTGTTTTCGGGGTCCCGCGCATGAAGGAGTTTCTTCTCCGCCCTGAGCGCGTTCCTGGCCTCTATTTTTTCGTTTTCGGCGCGCTTCTGAAGAGAGCTGAGGTTTTTGAGGGCTTCAATGACGCCGGCCGAGGAGTGCGTGCGGCGTGTTCTGGGCGGCGCGTCTGTAGGGCTCTGACTCCTGTCTGACATGGCAGTGCAGAGAGAAACGAGGCTTGGGCAGGAGTGAGAAAAGAGAAAAAGCCGGAGAGACGTGTCGAGGGCGGAGAAGAAAGCCAAAGTGCGTCACATGATAGCCTACTCGACACATCTCTATCTAACTTATCCGCAGATACCCTTGAGCCGCTCGTCCCTCGCGTCAAGGATATCTCGGAGTTTCTATTTTATTTGGGCCCTGTAGGTAGAGTGAAAGCTTGACATGGCCCAGGGCATCAATCAGAATATCAATGTCCTGCATGAATGGTTAGCCATTTGCTGATCCAGTTATTGTTCAACATACATCAACATTGAGGCCAGGTAAGTATACAATCTGGTCCATGAGATGTGTGATTCCAGCCTGTCAAGAGCCATAAGTTTAGAATAGATATTAATGACATCATCTCTCTCACAATGATGCCTTGTATCTAAGAATATAATCATTAAATATCTACTGCTGTCAGACAAGGCATACCATTTCCAGGGAAGAAGTGATACACAAGATAAGATCATCCCGGAGGATAGATGCAACTTTGTAATCAGCTGAAGCCTGGACATCTAGACAAGCAGGATTGTCAGGGGAACCTCCCTTTCGGCCCCTCGGAGACGCCTCCGATTCCGGTCCGACTCCGGTTCCGTCTCCGGTCCGGCCCTCCATCTCGCCCGCACAATCACCGATCCGTCAACGCCCTCCCGACGGTCGCCCTGGGACCTCGCCTGCGACGCTGCCCAAGCCTTCTGTGCCCGACAGCGGCAGCTACGGACAAGCAGTATATAGTCAGCTACCTAGCAGGCGGACCCTTAGAGTTTCTTCTCTTTGGATCCTCCCCTGCTAGGTCAGCTTCATTTGTATTCGCTTACCAATGTTCACGCTTTGGATCCTCCCCTGCTAGGACCTTGATCTCAGGCCTCCGGGGTTGCCCTTACAGCAGAAGAAACTCTCTACGGGATCAACCGGACAAGATTGCCAGGTTCGGCGCTGACTCAGGCTCGAGTACGAGTCCGTTCCGCCCTCGTCACCGCCCCTGCCACTTGTCCCCTCCTCCTCTACTCCTGTGGTCCCCGCACCCGTCATGCCGTCCGGAGTCACTCCTACCGCAGACGCCCGGCTGGACTCACTCGAGGCGAAAATCGATAGCCTAACTGAGGCCCTTGCTTTACTCACCAACCAGGCTTCCGCTGCCGCTGCCGCCGCTAATAATGCTGGCGGACCCCAAACACCATCGCCGGAGACGTCGATTCCGACTCCGACTCCGGTCCAGGGCGACTCCGAAGCCCTTTTTGGCGACATCAACCTCGCCTCAAAAATTGGTCTTGCGACCAAACCCCCGTTCACCTTCAACGGCGACCGGAAACGCGGCCGCGCGTTCCTCTCTACGCGGTCCGCACCTACGCCCGCCTTGCCCCTGAGGCCTTCGTGGTCAACGGAGAGGCGAGCGAGGAAAAGGCTGTCCGCTATGCCATGTCGTTTATGGCAGAAGGACCCGCTCAGCAATGGGCGGAGCGCCACGGAAGCAAAGCCCCGTTTCCGTTTCCGTCCTGGGGCTCGTTCGTTTCCGAGTTTCGACTCCGGTTCGTCGAGGAGAACGAGCAAGATCACGCTCTCTCCAAGCTGGAGACTTCCGCCTATCACATGGGTACAAAGGATGTCTACCAGTACACCGACGACTTTGAGGACCTGATGGACCTCGCCGGATTCGAAGACGCGCTGGTCAAGGTGACCAAGTTCCGCCACGGACTTGACCCCTTGATCAATAACGGAATCACGTCCTCGAACGACCCCCGGACCTCCGGGATTACCTTAGCTGGCGCACCCGGCCTTCCGTCAATACGAGGCCCTGGTCCGGGCCAAGCTGATCAAGTCAGCCGCCCCCAAGACGCCTGGCGGTTTGATTCGGACTCCGTTTCCGGTCAACCGCATCCCGGCTCCGGCCCCTTTCCGCCCGGTGGCTCCGGTCGTGCCACCCGCGGCCCGCCCCGCCCCCGCTCCGGCGCCTCCAGCTCCCGTCCCCTATGGAGTTGGATCGCACCAGGGCTCGGGGTGCCCCTCGTCGCGCCTGCTTCAGGTGTGGCGACCCAAACCATCTCGCCCGGGATTGCCCCCTCCCCGCCGATGTCCGCTCGATGGACATCCTCGACGAGGTGATCCAACAACTCGGTGACGAGATGTTAGCGGAGTTGATCGCCCGCTACACGGACACAGCTGCCCTGCCGGAGATGGCAGCGGAGTCGATGGCCGGAGAGGATTTTGTCCCCCGCGACGAGTGACTGGTGTGCCCTCGTTCGCGTCTATAAATCGTTTTGCCTCTTTGTATGATGAATGCAGTTCCTTGCCCTACAATGAGCCCGAAACGAAAGACACACCCTCTCCTGCCCCCCTCGACTCCGTCTCCGACTCCGCCCGCGACTCCGGTCATCGTCCTCCGCCGCCTCACTGCCTGGGAAAAGAAACTGCCCAAGCAGTACACCGTTGCCGCTGCCCCTGGGGCGAACTCCCTCCACCTCCCGTTAGAGCTCGAGTCCACCACCAGCGCGCGAAGCTCTCACTCTCTGGGCTTGTCGACTGTGGTGCCACCTCCGACTTCATTGACACGAACTATGTTGCTCGGAATGGCATTCCGGTCCGCACTCTTGATCAGCCGATTCCGGTTTTCAATGTCGATGGCACCCCCAATGACGCTGGCTCCATCAAACAGATCGCGGACTTGGTCCTGCGCTACAAGGGCCATGCCGAACGAGTTCAGCTGGCCGTCACCCATCTTGGCAAGCAAGACCTCATCCTGGGGTATTCCTGGTTGCGGAAACATAACCCAGAGATCAATTGGGAAACCAAGGAGGTCAAGATGACATGGTGCCCCCAATTGCTCGACCTGCCGTGAGGAAGAGCGCGTCGAACGGACCGAGTTGCGGCGACTCCGGTCGCTTCAGAAGCGTCTCCGCTCCGGCCCGTTCCCCTCGGTCTGCGCCATGGACCTTTCTGGGTCTGATGACGGAGACGATTCCGTCTCCGGTGACGACTCCGGCCTGCCTGATCTGACGCCGGGACTCCGGCGACGACGATGACGATGGTCAGCTTGAAGATGGTGACCGCATCTTCTACACCTCGTTCCGTCCCTCGGAGGAGATACGCTGGGCAGTACTGTCTCGCAACGCCTGGCCGAAGCCTTCGCCAGGAACTCCGCCCCTCCGCCCTCCGAGATCCCGGACTGGGCTAAGGAGTTCCAGGACGTCTTCAACAAGGAGTCCTTCGACACGCTACCGGAGCGGAGAGCCTGGGACCACGCCATTGAACTCGTCCCCGATGCTAAGCCCACCAACTGTAAGGTGTACCCCATCTCGCCCCTCGAGCAACGCGAGCTCGACGCGTTCATCGAGGAAGGGCTTTCGACGGGCCGGATTCGCCCCTCCAAGTCTCCGATGGCATCTCCGGTCTTCTTCGTCAAGAAGAAGGACGGCGGACTCCGCTTCGTCCAGGACTACCGTGCTCTCAACGCGATGACTGTCAAAAACCGGTACCCCCTTTCGCTGATCAACGACCTCATCAACCGGCTCAAAGGCGCTCGTTACTTCACCAAACTCGACGTCCGTTGGGGCTTTAACAACGTCCGGATCAAGGAAGGTGACGAGTGGAAAGCGGCTTTCCGGACTAACCGAGGCCTGTTCGAGCCCTTGGTGATGTATTTCGGCCTGACAAACTCTCCCTGACGTTCCAAACGATGATGAATGACATTTTCCAGGACCTCATCCTCTCCGGAGACGTCATGATCTACCTTGACGACATCTTGATCGCCCATTCCGACCTCCGGAAACACCGGCAGATTGTCCAGGAGGTCTTACGGCGACTCCGGGAGCACAAGTTGTACCTTCGAGGCGGAGAAGTGCGACTTTGAAAAATCGTCAATCGAGTACCTCGGAGTCATCATCTCCCACAACCACGTCGAAATGGACCCCGTCAAGGTCGCAGGCGTCTCCGCTTGGCCGACTCCGGAAAACAAGAAGGACATTCAGCAGTTCCTTGGGTTCGCTAACTTCTACCGCAGGTTCATTCGGGACTTCTCGACCCTTGCGCGCCCTCTTTTCGTGCTCACCAAGAAGGACCAGCAATGGACTTGGGGCGACGGAGGCCTCCGCGTTCCAAGCGATCAAGGCGGCGGTCACCTCGAACCGGTCCTGGCGATTCCGGACGACGCACGGCCTTTCCGACTCGAGGCGGACAGCTCTGATTATGCGACGGGGCGGTTCTTTCACAATCCGCCCCGGACGGGAAGTGGCACCCTGTAGCATTCTATTCCAAAAGCTTAAATGATGTCCAGCGCAACTACGAAATCCACGACAAGGAGATGCTCGCGATCATCCGCGCACTCGAGGAGTATAGACACTTCCTCGAGGGCGCCGCGCACCCTGTCGAGATTTGGACTGACCATAAGAATTTGGAGTACTTCAGGAAGACGCAGCACCTCAACCGGAGACAGGCCCGGTGGTCTCTGTACCTCTCCCGGTTCGACTTCACGCTGCACCACAAGCCTGGCCGCGATATGGGTCGGCCTGACGCCCTCTCCCGGAGACCCGACCACGGAGTCGATTCCGACAACTCCGATGTCGTCCTCCTGCGGCCTGAACTCTTCCACGTCCGCGCACTCGAGGGCGTTTCCGTTTCCGGTCCCGGCTCTGAACTCCTCCGCGACATCCGTGATGCCCTCTCCGGTGAGCCTGACCTGGAGGAGCCCGTCGCACTAGCGGCCCGGCAACTTCTTAAGGTTCAAGGTCAAGCTCGAGGCCCCCGCTCCTCACGTTCTGACGAATGGGCCGTCTCCGGCGGTCTTCTCCATTTCCGAGGAAAGATCGTCGTGCCAAAGGACAAGGACCTCCGGAGACGCATCATCGAGCTCTGCCATGACACCCGAGTCGCCGGACACGCAGGTCGTTTCAAGACCCTGGAGTTGGTCTCCCGGAACTACTGGTGGCCTCAGATGTCTCGCCATATCGGCCGGTATGTTGCGACCTGTGACTTGTGCTGTCGCACCAAGGCACTCCGGAGACTGCCCCACGGAGAACTGCACCCCACGGAAACGCCCCGAACGCTGGCATACCGTCTCCGTCGACTTCATCGTAGAGCTTCCCGAAGCCCATGGGTACGACGCGATCATGGTCGTCGTTGACACCCTCGGAAAGCGCGCCCACTTCTCAGAGGGTCATACGACGGTCGATGCAGTAGGGGCAGCCCGCCTCTACTACCGGAATGTCTGGCGGCACCATGGGACTCCGGAGAAGTACGTCTCCGACCGCGGCTCACAGTTCATCGCGGACTTCACCCGAGAACTTTGGCGTCTAATCGGCATCAAGCCCGCCACGTCCACCGCGTACCACCCGCAGACAGACGGTCAAACAGAGCGCGTCAACCAGGAGCTGGAGCAGTACTTGCGGATCTTCACCAACTACCAGCAGGACGACTGGGATGAGCTGATTCCGGCCGCGGAGTTCGCCTACAACAACCACGTTCACTCCTCCACGCAGCAGGTCCCCTTCATGACGGACACGGGACGGCTCCCGCATGGGCTTCGAACCCGGAGTCCGTTCCGCCATGGAGTCAGTGAACGAGTTCCGCGACCGGATCGCCACTGGTGTTGCTGAAGCCAAGGCCGCTCACTAAGGCCAAAGAGGAGTACAAGCGCTACTACGACCGGAGACGGACTCCGTCTCCGGAGTTTAAGGTTGGCGACCGTGTTTGGCTGGATGCCTCTGACATCAGGACGACTCGCCCCTCGGAAAAGTTCTCCCATCGCCGCCTTGGACCGTTCAAGATAGTCGCGGAGATCAGCAAAGGTGCCTACAAGCTCAACCTCCCTCCGCGCTACTCGAAGCTCCACCCGGTCTTCCCCGTCGTCAAGCTCGAGCTCGCTCAGGACGACCCCTTCGACGGACGCCCCGGCTACGACCAGCCCCCTCCGGACCTCGAGGACGGAGTCCCGGAGTGGGAAGTAGAGGAAATCCTGGACGCAAGGGTGAGGTATAAACGGCTGAACTACTTCGTCAGATGGAAAGGCTACGACGCATCGCACGACCAATGGGTCCGCTTCGACCGCGTCTTCGCCCGGAGAAAATTGCGGAGTTCTATCGTAAGTACCCTGGCAAGCCACGACACATCGCCTCCGCGACCTTCGACTCGATTCCGTTCCGGTCTATGCGTCGGGACGCCGCATTCAAAGGGGGGGTGATGTCAGGGGAACCTCCCCTTTCGGCCCCTCGGAGACGCCTCCGATTCCGGTCCGACTCCGGTTCCGTCTCCGGTCCGGCCCTCCATCTCGCCCGCACAATCACCGATCCGTCAACGCCCTCCCGACGGTCGCCCTGGGACCTCGCCTGCGACGCTGCCCAAGCCTTCTGTGCCCGACAGCGGCAGCTACGGACAAGCAGTATATAGTCAGCTACCTAGCAGGCGGACCCTTAGAGTTTCTTCTCTTTGGATCCTCCCCTGCTAGGTCAGCTTCATTTGTATTCGCTTACCAATGTTCACGCTTTGGATCCTCCCCTGCTAGGACCTTGATCTCAGGCCTCCGGGGTTGCCCTTACAAGGATGCCATGAATAGAAGCATGAAGCAACCTTTCAGAGACCAGACACACCTCCTTGATATACCAGATATTGATGCCTTGAAGATTGTGGTGAGGTTCCGAACATGTGCAGCCAGTTTGGATGCCTAGATTTAATAGTTGCTACAGTTGACAGAAAATATAAGGACTGGCTGACCATAGATATGTTGAAGCTAAGATATTCCTCCTGTGAGCCTGGGGGTTATTTGAGAGAGATGTTAACAGTATAGTTTATCACTTACAACTTTTGCATCAGGACCCTGAAATACACGAACAATGACAACACCCCCCATTGAGTGCAGCAAGATGCACAGTGCTAGACCGCTAAACTGATAGTTGCTTGATGAGGTTGACTGTTTCCAGTGGGATTGTCTGCACAACAGATAGATACAATCATCAGGATAGGATTTGAAGGACATACAGTCAACCCACTCTCCTCAGCAGCTTCACCTATTTTCAATTGTGGGAAACAGACGGAACAGTATCTCAAGGGCAGGACTCACCAGTGAAGCTAGAGCCTAGGGGGCCGTATGACCTTTTTTTTCATTGGAAAATATGAGCTTGCATTCAGTGCTTGTTGAGCTAAGGAATGAGGCATATTCATAAGATTCTGAGGTTTGTGATGCTTGTATTTGAGAAGTGTGCTTTGCACATTGAGGTTGCAGTGCAAGATTGAGGTTTGAGCTGTCAGCTCTGAGGTTTGAGGTTGCTCTGTGATGTTACCTCATGATCAAATTCTGACTTCAAAAATTTATCCCAAAGTGTCAATTTCTGACCATAGTCAGATCACCATTTGACTATAGTCTGATCATGGTCCAGCACAATATAGCACTATTTTATGTTGAAATTCCGGTTGATCTGAGATGTGATGGGATCAAAGTGAGCATTGCAATTACACTCCTGGAAGGGATCTGTGCGTTAAGGCAAACAATGCCATATACTGACTATCTATTGGGTTTATCTACTAGCTGCACATTGTTCTAATATATTCCAAGTGAGTCAGTAGAGAATCAGTACTACAGTCAGCATAAGTAAAAACTGCCAGAACATTCAAACACATCAAAACTTCAACATTTTACTCAATTCAAATGGCCAAATGCTATTGATAGAAACTCAATTCATGGAATCTTATCAGGAAATTCTTAGCACCAGAGATACTGGAAGAAATCACAAAATTACCCTTTTGGGATGCCAAATTTGCAAAACCAGTGTGACATAGGGAGGGGGAAAACTTGTATCAGATGCTGAGTTTGACATATGAGATTCACAATAAGTAAAATACCAACTGGGTATATGACAGCTCAAAGGTCTCCATGGTCCCCTTGCATAAGTTTTCATGTGATACTATGACTGTTCCAAGTCAAAGCCAATTGCTAATTAATAACCTGTATAAGGAAACAGATAACTTTCAATATCACTTCTATGAATATTCAATTACAGAAGTTCAGGTAGTCAGATTTAAAATTATTCTTGTCATGATTATAATCTAGTCACTTATTGCTATTTTTCATAAATGATGGCATTTCAAAGGTATCACTGGGGGAATTACCTAAGGCGTGCTGGAACACGCGGGCCGGCCGCAGAGCTCACCGCGTACCTACCACGGGCTTGCTCAGTGACAACTTTCTTTGTCCTAGGACAAAGAAATTCTTTGTTTCTGGGTCCGCGCTAGCAACGCGGCTGGCCCGCGGTAGGTACGAGGTCAGCCACGCGTTTGACCCGCGTGTTCCGGCAAGCTGTAGGCTGTGCCCCTAGTGTATATTATATGATGCCTGAGTTGAGAAACAGAGAATAAATCACAAGTAGTGCCTGACCACCACTGAAATACGCACACCTATCCTCTTCCTGTCTACCCATGGGGTTTAGACACATCAATAATAGTGTCTATTGTGTTATTGTCCAATTAGTCAACTAGGGCCAACACTCTTGCCATGAAATCACTGAGTTTGGCGATATGTCAACACACACTATCACTTGTGCCATTAGACTGTGTTATATCCATGCCGACTCCGGCATTCCGTCTCCGATATCGATTCCGGTATTTGGTTTTTACGCAATGAAGATTTACTGAGCGTTTCCAATTACCCCGACTTATGATCTATGCAATCATCTATGCCTTGTTCCTCGTATGCAACTCCTCTTCTACTTTACTTGACTTTGTTCTAATCTCGTTACTTACTTTGTTATCCCTTATTCCGTTTCCGTTACTTCTCGTACTATAAATACTTTGATGTATTACTACATACTTCAGTTTGTAAATTAACGTTGCTGGTCTCTATCTCCCAGCGTCGTTTCGACTCCGCTCTTCTCTTCTTGTCTTGTCTTGGTCAACTGGAAGCCCCGGTCACCCAATCATCCTTCTGTGGTGTTCCGCCCCCAAGTGCTCTCTCCGACTTCGATTCCGTTTCCGACTTCGACCCCGTCTCCGGTCCTTTGGTCGACATGGCACTTAACAGACTGCATCAATGGTGATGAGGCCAACATTCCAGCTATCAAATATGGGGGACCAAGCATACTTGTTTAGCAAGATGTTGACATGTTGATACAACAGCCAAAAGCACAACCTATCCTCTTCCTCAATGAGTACCAGCAGCACATAATTTTTTCTCTTTCTTTTGGACATGCCATCATTGTGAAAATAGCAACCATCTGGTCACTGTAACTGTTTTATTATAACTAAGCTTGCATTAAAAAATCTGAGTTAGTGGAATATAGAATAATTATAGCTATCATCAGGGTCATAACTCCTGGCTTACTTAAATACTGTCCTACTTTGATTAAGTTTCCTAGTTATATATTACATTGACCAAAAAAAAGCCCTCATGAAAAATCACCATAAATCAAAAAAAAAAATTTCCTGGTCCTGAATTTTGGAAAAAAAAAATTGCCGACACTTGATTGAAATAGGACAGTAGTGCTAATGAGTTGGGTACTAGATTATTGTTGTTGCTCTCATCGGCATTGAGTCTCTATTATTGTATCAAGACTCAATTATATAAATTGAAACGAAGATTGTTATTGCCCTTATCATTGGTGAATTACAGTAAAGCCCTCTTATTGCATCTAGGCTTAATGATATAAATTGAGTTAGTCAGATTCAAGAGTATTGTCATTGCCATGGTAGATATGGTACTCAGACTTGGGCTTGAGTATATCAGCAAAAGTTATTATTGTACAAAAATATCTCAAGAATGCTAGTAAGATACCAAACTTGAATTGCTCAGATTTAAGATGAAATCTCATATAAACAATTAGTTGGGTATAAGATTATTTTTGCTATCATTATAAATTAGTCCTCACAGAACCCTACTATTATTTCTAGGCTTAATTATATATATACAGTTAGTCAGGTTTAGGATTATAAAAGTATATCAAAGTAACAAGCTCTTCATATTCTCAGGCTTAATGCTACAACCTTAGATAGTTGTGATTGGTACTAGTATGGTCAAATGAG
This sequence comes from Mycena indigotica, assembly GCF_014461135.1. Taxonomy (NCBI): domain Eukaryota; kingdom Fungi; phylum Basidiomycota; class Agaricomycetes; order Agaricales; family Mycenaceae; genus Mycena; species Mycena indigotica. The sequence goes on along the minus strand of NW_023503007.1, from coordinate 4,545,580 downwards.
CATTATTCAGCTCTGTGAGGTTCTCAGGATTGAACATTTACATATGATATTCCAATATAGTTAAGGCTAGATTTGCTTTTATTTTAGTACACCATAGGTAACGGAGAGGTAATTAAGAGAAAAATTAATGAATATTTCCTCATTCAGAAGTGTGAGAAACAATTAGGGCTGTTGGCCATCACCATAATATACACCTATAGCCAGCCATAATATGGTGCCATAACCATATTGTTGTCACAGATAAGACCCGGCCCGTCCTCTCTGGCACTGGTGTCGGGCCACCGTGGGCCCATAACACACAGCACGTGACGATGGGGAACATGCACCCCAGTAGGAGGAATGCACACGTGAGAAGCACATGACCGAGAACGACACGTCGAGCCGTTGCTGAGCCCAACTCAACACCAGGGGTTGGGGAGGAGTGCTAGGAGGTTATGAGTAGCACCTGGCCTGCAAGGGATGTCTGATTGTCCCCTCTGCGGCCAGGAACGGGAGAGAGGAGGAGGAGGAGAGGCCAGGGTGTCCGATTACCTCTTTGCGGGCCCACGTATATAAGGCGTGATAGTGTACCATGTACTCTATCGATAGTGTACCATGTACTCTATCGCTTAGATCGTCTGAAGAACTACCTGACTTTGTGCAAGGAGGCGCCATCGACTCATTGGCCTGACACGACCCGATCTGAACCTTTGACCACCTCCGACGACAAGGGACCAAGTTCACGGGCCCTTTCGGTTTCGATCTACCCCGCTCGCCGTACTCGCGGGCCTGACTATTTGTCTGTTCTGTTCCGGGCGCGTGTTCTTAGGAGAGGTTCTTGCACGGCCCAACCCACGGAATGGCACTTTCAAATATTGTATAGCTGCATATGGTATTGTTTACAGCCCTAGAAGAAGGCTTAGATAATGATATAGCCATTCTTGGCTGATTACTCTTATATTAACCAGATGTCGTGTGAATGTATGCATATGTTTGGCACTGGCCTTAGTATTTTATTTACTCCACACTGCCATTTCAAGGGTCACTGGCACACTGTGCTGTTAAAGCCCTGAATTGGTAACAAAAGCTGTAAAATATAACAAATCCTAATTCAAATACAAAGCTGTGTCTGATATGTTGCACTCAGTATATGGACACATCATACTTAGGGTTATTTACCATGCTAACATCTCAGGCTAAGTGTGTGCTTACCTCTAAGTAAGTATTCTCAATTTTGTATCAAATTATAAGTACAATGTAAAACATAGTCAAGATATTTAATAAGGTCATTGGGCCCCGTATAGTTGGTAGGATTTTTTCCAATATTTTTCTACCTACAAATTCACTTTATCCAAGTAGCATTCAAAGCTGGGGTATAGCCCCAGCCCTGTCTAGTCTGCCTCAACTATTACCCAACAGTCCTCTTGAGATAAGGCCTGTAATAGGCCTTCTGTGTCCAGCAATATACTTCCTTGCATTCTAGGCATGCACTATATAGATTCTTCTCTTTGGATCCTCTCCTGCCAGACTTAGGTCAGAGCCTCCAGGGTTGCTCTCACAATAGGTGATGAGTAGAAAGAGTTCTATCTGGTATGAAAGCTCACACACCCAGAAGCCTCAGTGCAAACTAACATGAAAAAAGCTTTAGTGAATTGGTAATAAATGTTATTGGATCCTGGGTCTAATTACTGGGCTAATTTCATTTTTGCAGTTCAGAAGGCTGTCCCATCCATAAAGTCTTTCTAAATCCTTCTTTTCAAAATGAATAAAGGGATGCCCTTTTTTAGTATTGTTGCCTTCAATAGTAATTGTGAGTTATAATCAATAAAACTATTAATTACTAAATTCAATTATAGTTACTTTTTCAGTCTGGGTCCAAACTCATTCAAAATAGGTGAGCTTCCTGCATAAATATCAGCAATGAGATATTGAACAGACCATTGTCAATCATGGTCTGATCATGGTCTGATCATGATGTATTGTCATCTGATGACAATCCCTGTCAGACAACCCCAACCTCAAACCACAAACCACCATCTGCTTACCTCAAGACACATCACTCGAACTTCAATCCAGAAAAAACAAAGCTCACAGTTGAAAACACAAACCTTCAAATTATCAGGACACATATTTCACTTCTGGACAAAAGCACATCCCAACCACCTCAAGATCAGTCAGAAACACTACTCAACAAGCTCATAAAGAGCAAAAAACCTCATTACACTATTAAACAATGAAAAAAGATGTTATAGGGCCGGATATGTGGAAGGTGCGATTGTCGATGCTAAAGGATCCGCCAGAGATGCGCACGTTCTCGGCACCCGAGAACATCGACGGTCGCTTGGACCTTGATAATGATATGTAAGCAACGAGACGGGTGTCAAGCGCCCAGCTTACCCCGAAGATAGTGCTCCCTGGCGCCGAGACTGGCCCTTCAGCGTCGATGGGTTTGCCATGGTCGTTGTCAAGAGCAAAGAGAGATACAGCTTCTCCACGCCACGTGTTCCGAGTCTTTGATCGACGTGAGGCAGTGCTCAGGAACATTCCCGCATGCCAGTATTTGCGACTAGTATGGTTGTTGGTGGCTGAGCGACTGGCGCACGGGCATTGTGCGTAGGGTAAAGCAAGGGCTCGAAAGGGAAGAAAAAGACTTTTTTGCCGAGCTGACACGGTGACACGTCACATCACTTCTTTTTTTCCCTTTTCTTCTTCAATGCCGACCCGTCTTCTTCCGGAAACGACACATTCACGCTCAGCGCGGTGTTACGACGCGCTTTGCCTCGGCCGCAGCCATACCCGGCACGGCGCGCAATCCGGGGTGCAAGGGCTTGCGAGCTGGTCTCTTGTCTCTGGTTAACGAAGGGCGAGCGCAGGTTGCAGGAAAGCTTCAGAGCGGCTCGCGTCGGAACCGGTGCTTGTGCTGGCGGGAAGATGGTGCGCTGCAATGCCGTCGTTTGTCATCGTGCCCTTTGCTCATCTTTTTCACGCCATGCGCAGGCTATCTACCCGACTGTGTCTGTGCAACTGAGGCATACGTTTCTTTCCCATAACCTTGAAAGAGCGGCAAGCTATTGCATCCCGTCTTGCCCCCTGGTTGCCCCACTTGCCCGCTTCAAGTTTCCACCTGCGTCGGCCCACTGCCATGCATTCGATTTGGATGGCTTGCCAGCGACCTTCGAGTTGCGAGCGCTGTTCATTGGAAAACGGAGGATCGGCGCAAACAGCACGGAAGCGGGGTCGGAGGTGGTGCGTACCAGCAGCTACACATGTCTCGTCATCCGTTGACTCACTTTCTCTCTCCAGCGCTGCCTCCCAGCCTGTCGGTCCGAACTTCCTCTTCGTTCCTGCCGCACTATACAAAGTCATCTGCACGCAATGCCACGCATCCCTACCTTCTTTCCTCCCATTGCTGGTTGCGGGCCCATAATCAATAGTCAATAGTTGCGCACACCCGGCGACCCTGGCGCAATCGCGGACGAGTATGCGCGCGTTGGATATGGGGAGAAGCCCGAGAAGCGTCGCGGAAGTGAGCTTATTTGAGCGACGTCGCCGCCCATGCGTAATTGGAACTGGCGGCGAAGAAGTGGCTGGGTGACTCTCGGCACCGGACGCTCGTCAAGCTCTACGCCCTCCCCAGGCCCGGTGCCCTTAAGCTTATTCACGCGGTCTTTCCTAGTTGCGTCTACGCCTGGAACGCGGCACAAGGAGCAGAAAACATCTTGTGCGCTGACCACCGCCTGGTCACTTATCAGCGGGCGCTCGACGTGACGCTGTGACATCCGCCCTGCTTCGTGCTTCCCGCTTCTCTCTCCCCCCACTTTGGCACGCGCGCGAGCGCTCCGCGGAGAAGAGCTGGGGCTGGCGGCGGCTTAAAACGACCCCCCGGGGGGTTGGATGGGGCGTTTTTCTTTCTTTTCCCCCGTTGACTATGCCTCTCCCGTCGCTGGACGAGCTGTTCCACGGATACTCTTCGCACAGACTGTCACCGCGCCCCGCCAGCGACGCTCGCAATGCACCTCACTGGCCGCCACGTACTGCAGCGCCACTTGCTACTAGTGCACATGGCGCGCCGTCGACGCTTTCCGCCGGACCGGCCCAACAAGTGAGGCCGGCGCCACATCCGAGTCCGTCTGCTACCCGCGCTTTCGCGTCTATCCTGAAAGGGCCCGGCGTCGCTGGCTGTGCTGCTGCTTTCCCGCTGACAAGCCGGGGGCACACCACAGCGGCGCCGCTCGTTCTCGAGAGTCTTCCCACCGCATCCTACCAATCGAATCGCGCCCCTGATTTCGCCCAGACTCGCCACAGGCGGTTCGGGTTTCCTGACCCTCCCGTCGATGCTGCACTGGCACGCGGCCGGGCCGAGCAGGAAGCGCCGATACCCGCCGATGGCTCTTCTGTCTTCCCTCGGTCAAGCGTACGCCCGTCGCCGCTAGTGGATAACGCCCCACTGGCACACCCCCCTGCTCGTATAAGCCCATCAGAGGAGGCGCTCTCGCATTATATCCCTCCGTCCTATCCCGGCGCTTCCGGCTCATGCCCCACCCCAACTTCAAACAAGAGCCCTATCCGAGTCGGCGGGCGACCCCGCCCGCCCACTCACAACGTGATCGCGATGCTGCGCGGTGAAAGCGAACGCGAGCGAGTATCCTATGGAAGCGCGCCTCGGCCTGCTGTTGCTCCGTCGGGTTGTCCACCCACTTCAGCGCCAACCTCGGCAGCCTCGCGGTTTTTCAGTACTGGTGGCGCCCCGGCCCCCGCGTCGCAGCCCTTTCAAAATCCCATCGAGTTTCGGCCCATCGTCTTCCCCCAACCCACGAAGCAAGCACGTGCACCGCGCGTGGAGCGTCCGGTAGCGCGCCACGCCCGCCCGCACTTCGGGTCCGACAAGACTACAGATGCTCGGCACCCGCGCGGTATGGCGGCGGCGAAAAGCACCGTGCTCCGGCCCGCCGTCTTTACTCCGGCGCTTCCTGAAGGGCCGCTCACTGCAGCTCTTGTTATGAGTCCCTCCCCGTTTACTTCGGCGATCGCCCCGCCCGTCTTCGGCCCTGGCCCCGGGTCGGCACCTCCGCATCGGGATCACGGGACAGGTGGTACGCCGCGCAGGACGGCGCCGGGGCTACGGCATATTTTGAACTCCAGCCCCATACCTCGCCCGTCGGTCTTCAATTCGGATTCAAGTTGGCGTTGTGTCCAACGGGGGAAAGGTGCAATGAATTTGGACCACTGCTCTAACCCACTGGCACCGTCGGCCGACTCGGAGCACGACACGATGTTTCGTTCCCGTGTGCCTATCACGCCTGGGCATATGACGGCACCGAACGACGCCCGTGTCAGGGTGCACAGCCCAGAAAGAGCAGTTCCGGAGGCGCACCGCCAGTTGACACACGCGGCCAACTCACATCCCCACAGCCCGTCGCCGCCGCCGGCCTCGGCCTTCGGCGCCGACCCCGCCCCCGGCCGGACGGTGCATTTCCACCACTGGCCGCCGACCTCGGCGCGGCGCGGCTGCGTGTCGAACCGCCTTGAGCTGCGGACGGCGTGCGCGAAAACGGCGCTGCGGACTGTTGTGCGCCGCAACGACCGCGCATGCCCGCCCGGGCCAACCGGCGACTCCGGCTTCTCCCGGCCCGCGCGGCGCGCCACGGGCGGCCCCTGTCCTCTCTGCGGCCGCTGCTTCGTGAACCGGCGCAACCTCGAGAAGCACATCGCCGGCCACCGGCTCCCCCTCCGGCTGTGCGTCCGCCCTCTTTCCTTCCGTTCTGTACCCGTGACTGACCGTCTTGTGCAGCGTACAGGTGCGGCGTGCTCGGGTGCGGCGCGCTGTTCCGGCTCAAGCGCGAGATGCGCGACCACGAGCGGTACGACCACAGCCACGATGGCGCGGATCACGGCGATCCACGCCGGCGCCGCACCCGCCATCGGTACCAGCTCCGGCCGCGGCCCCGCGCCGCTCCCCCACGCGTCCCGCTCCCGCCGCCGCCGCCGACGCCACGCGAAGGCTGGACGGAGGGCATGTGGTGAAGCGCCTACGCTTGGGCTGATTTTGTGTAGCTTTCTGGTACGATCTTGGTGAGAGAGGGGCTTTCTTGGATGTTCGGCACACGATGTATGTTATTAGCTAATAGTTGACATTGTATAATGATTTCATTTTCCAGAGAAAAAAATGGTCCCAAAGGAAACACTTATTTTTGAAAAAATAGTGCATTCATTTTCGAAATGGTGATTTTATGGGCCATAATCTGTGATATATCTCGAAAATTTATCGGAAACCAGTGGTGGGTTGGACCTGATAAGCCACATGGCATTGTGTAATCTCTAGAGGAACGATGAACAATCATTCTATCGAGAAATGGTGACCGGGGATATGGTGTAGTGTGAAGTCAAACCCAGAAAGGTACAGCGACCATCAGGCTTGCCGAGGATTAAGGTGCTGTGCCTTTCGGAAATACTCCAAATTCTTATGGTCAGTCCAGATCTCGACCGGATGCGCGGTGCCCTCAAGGAAATGCCGATACTCCTCGAGTGCGCGGATGATCGCGAGCATCTCCTTGTTGTGAATCTCGTAGTTGCGCTGGACATCATTTAAGCTCTTGTAATAGAATGCTACAGGGTGCCATTTCCCGTCTGAGGCAGATTGTTGTGAAAGAACCGCCCCTGTTGCATAATCCAAGCTGTCTGTTTCGCTAAGACAGGTTCTGAGACAATCACGTCCTTGATGGCTTGAAAGGTGGCGGCTTCGGCGTCTCCCTAGGTCCACTTCCGGTCTTTCTTGGTAAGCGCAAAGAGAGGCTGTGCAAGGGCCGAGAAATCCCGAATGAACCTGCGGTAAAAGTTAGCAAGCCCCAGGAACTGCTGGACATCCTTTTTATTCTTGGGCGAAGACCAAGCAGAGACCCCGGCGACCTTAACGGGGTCCATTTCGACGTGGTTGTGAGAGATAATGACCTCCAAGTACTCGATTGACAATTTCTCAAAGTCGCACTTCTCCTTGCAGAGGTACAACTTGTGCATTCGGAGTTGCCAAAGGACTTCCTGGACAATTTTGCAGTGCTTGTGAAGATCTGAGTGCACGATAAGGATGTCATCAAGGTAGATCATAACGTCTCCTGAGAGAATGAGGTCCTGGAAAATGTGATTAATTGTAAGGGCAACCCCGGAGGCCTGAGATCAAGGTCCTAGCAGGGGAGGATCCAAAGGCGTGAACATTGGTAAGCGAATACAAATGAAGCTGACCTAGCAGGGGAGGATCCAAAGAGAAGAAACTCTAAGGGTCCGCCTGCTAGGTAGCTGACTATATACTGCTTGTCCGTAGCTGCCGCTGTCGGGCACAGAAGGCTTGGGCGGCGTCGCAGGCGAGGTCCCAGGGCGACCGTCGGGAGGGCGTTGACGGATCGGTGATTGTGCGGGCGAGATGGAGGGCCGGACCGGAGACGGAACCGAGTCGGACCGGAATCGGAGGCGTCTCCGAGGGGCCGAAAGGGAGGTTCCCCTGACATCACCCCCCCTTTGAATGCGGCGTCCCGACGCATAGACCGGAACGGAATCGAGTCGAAGGTCGCGGAGGCGATGTGTCGTGGGCTTGCCAGGGTACTTACGATAGAACTCCGCAATTTTCTCCGGGGCGAAGACGCGGTCGAAGCGGACCCATTGGTCGTGCGATGCGTCGTAGCCTTTCCATCTGACGAAGTAGTTCAGCCGTTTATACCTCACCCTTGCGTCCAGGATTTCCTCTACTTCCCACTCCGGGACTCCGTCCTCGAGGTCCGGAGGGGGCTGGTCGTAGCCGGGCGTCCGTCAAAGGGGGTCGTCCTGAGCGAGCTCGAGCTTGACGACGGGGAAGACCGGGTGGAGCTTCGAGTAGCGGAGGGGGAGGTCGAGCTTGTAGGCACCTTTGCTGATCTCCTGACTATCTTGAACGGTCCAAGGCGGCGATGGGAGAACTTTTCCGAGGGGCGAGTCGTCCTGATGTCAGAGGCATCCAGCCAAACACGGTCGCCAACCTTAAACTCCGGAGACGGAGTCCGTCTCCGGTCGTAGTAGCGCTTGTACTCCTCTTTGGCCTTAGTGAGCGCGGCCTTGGCTTCAGCAACACCAGTGGCGATCCGGTCGCGGAACTCGTTCACTGACTCCATGGCGGAACGGACTCCGGGTTCGAAGCCCATGCGCGGGAGCCGTCCCGTGTCCGTCATGAAGGGGACCTGCTGCGTGGAGGAGTGAACGTGGTTGTTGTAGGCGAACTCCGCGGCCAGAATCAGCTCATCCCAGTCGTCCTGCTGGTAGTTGGTGAAGATCCGCAAGTACTGCTCCAGCTCCAGGTTGACGCGCTCTGTCTGACCGTCTGTCTGCGGGTGGTACGCGGTAGACGTGGCGGGCTTGATGCCGATTAGACGCCAAAGTTCTCGGGTGAAGTCCGCGATGAACTGCGAGCCGCGGTCGGAGACGTACTTCTCCGGAGTCCCATGGTGCCGCCAGACATTCCGGGTAGTAGAGGCGGGCTGCCCCTACTGCATCGACCGTCGTATGACACTCTGAGAAGTGGGCGCGCTTTCGAGGGGTGTCAACGACGACCATGATCGCGGTCGTACCCATGGGCTTCGGGAAGCTCACGATGAAGTCGACGGAGACGGTATGCCAGCGTTCGGGGGCGTTTCCGTGGGGTGCAGTTCTCCGTGGGGCAGTCTCCGGAGTGCCTTGGTGCGACAGCACAAGTCACAGGTCGCAACATACCGGCCGATATGGCGAGACATCTGAGGCCACCAGTAGTTCCGGGAGACCAACTCCAGGGTCTTGAAACGACCCGCGTGTCCGGCGACTCGGGTGTCATGGCAGAGCTCGATGATGCGTCTCCGGAGGTCCTTGTCTTTTGGTACGACGATCTTTCCTCGGAAATGGAGAAGACCGCCGGAGACGGCCCATTCGTCAGAACGTGAGGAGCGGGGGCCTCGAGCTTGACCTTGAACCTTAAGAAGTTGCCGGGCCGCTAGTGCGACGGGCTCCTCCAGGTCAGGCTCACCGGAGAGGGCATCACGGATGTCACGGAGGAGTTCAGAGCCGGGACCGGAACGGAAACGCCCTCGAGTGCGCGGACGTGGAAGAGTTCAGGCCGCAGAAGGACGACATCGGAGTTGTCGGAATCGACTCCGTGGTCAGGTCTCCGGGAGAGGGCGTCAGGCCGACCCATATCGCGGCCAGGCTTGTGGTGCAGCGTGAATTCGAACCAGGAGAGGTACTTCATCAAAAATGCTTCCACATGGCAAGACATATCTAGATGCCATCAATCCCATCATGATCCAAGGCCCAGAAAAGCTCAAAATAAATTACAAAGTCAAAAAATATTAGAATAAACCTGAATTTCTAGCCCTTGCCAACATCTTTTGCATTATACTGTGAAGTCAAACCGGGAGAGGTACAGGGACCACCGGGCCTGTCTCCGGTTGAGGTGCTGCGTCTTCCTGAAGTACTCCAAATTCTTATGGTCAGTCCAAATCTCGACAGGGTGCGCGGCGCCCTCGAGGAAGTGTCTATACTCCTCGAGCGGTGGATGATCGCGAGCATCTCCTTGTCGTGGATTTCGTAGTTGCGCTGGACATCATTTAAGCTTTTGGAATAGAATGCTACAGGGTGCCACTTCCCGTCCGGGGCGGATTGTGAAAGAACCGCCCCCGTCGCATAATCAGAGCTGTCCGCCTCGAGTCGGAAAGGCCGTGTGTCGTCCGGAATCGCCCCGAGGTGACCGCGTCCTTGATCGCTTGGAACGCGGAGGCCTCCGCGTCGCCCCAAGTCCATTGCTGGTTCTTCTTGGTGAGCACGAAAAGAGGGCGCGCAAGGGTCGAGAAGTCCCGAATGAACCTGCGGTAGAAGTTAGCGAACCCAAGGAACTGCTGAATGTCCTTCTTGTTTTCCGGAGTCGGCCAAGCGGAGACGCCTGCAACCTTGACGGGGTCCATTTCGACGTGGTTGTGGGAGATGATGACTCCAAGGTACTCGATTGACGATTTTTCAAAGTCGCACTTCTCCGCTCGAAGGTACAACTTGTGCTCCCGGAGTCGCCGTAAGACCTCCTGGACAATCTGCCGGTGTTTCCGGAGGTCGGAATGGGCGATCAAGATGTCGTCAAGGTAGATCATGACGTCTCCGGAGAGGATGAGGTCCTGAAAAATGTCATTCATCATCGTTTGGAACGTCGCGGGAGAGTTTGTCAGGCCGAAATACATCACCAAGGGCTCGAACAGGCCTCGGTTAGTGGTTGATGAGGTCGTTGATCAGCGGAAGGGGGTACCGGTTTTTGACAGTCATCGCGTTGAGAGCACGGTAGTCCTGGACGAAGCGGAGTCCGCCGTCCTTCTTCTTGACGAAGAAGACCGGAGACGCCATCGGAGACTTGGAGGGGCGAATCCGGCCCGTCGAAAGCCCTTCCTCGATGAACGCGTCGAGCTCGCGTTGCTCGAGGGGCGAGATGGGGTACACCTTGCAGTTGGTGGGCTTAGCGTCGGGGACGAGTTCAATGGCGTGGTCCCAGGCTCTCCGCTCGGGTAGCGTGTCGAAGGACTCCTTGTTGAAGACGTCCTGGAACTCCTTAGCCCAGTCCGGGATCTCGGAGGGCGGAGGGGCGGAGTTCCTGGCGAAGGCTTCGGCCAGGCGTTGCGAGACAGTACTGCCAGCGCGTATCTCCTCCGAGGGGCGGAACGAGGTGTAGAAGATGCGGTCACCATCTTCAAGCTGACCATCGTCATCGTCGTCGTCGGAGTCCGGCGTCAGATCAGGCAGGCCGGAGTCGTCACCGGAGACAGAATCGTCTCCGTCATCAGACCCAGAAAGGTCCATGGTGCAGACCGAGGGGAACGGGCCGGAGCGGAGACGCTTCTGAAGCGACCGGAGTCGCCGCAACTCGGTCCGTTCGACGCGCTCTTCCTCACGGCAGGTCGAGCAATTGCGGGGGCACCGTGTCATCTTGACCTCCTTGGTTTCCCAATTGATCTCTGGGTTATGTTTCCGCAACCAGGAATACCCCAGGATGAGGTCTTGCTTGCCAAGATGGGTGACGGCCAGCTGAACTCGTTCGGCATGGCCCTTTGTAGCGCAGGACCAAGTCCGCGATCTGTTTGATGGAGCCAGCGTCATTGGGGGTGCCATCGACATTGAAAACCGGAATCGGCTGATCGAGGGTGCGGACCGGAATGCCATTCCGAGCAACATAGTTCGTGTCAATGAAGTCGGAGGTGGCACCACAGTCGACAAGCCCAGAGAGTGAGAGCTTCAGCGCGCTGGTGGTGGACTCGAGCTCTAACGGGAGGTGGAGGGAGTTCGCCCCAGGGGCAGCGGCAACGGTGTACTGCTTGGGCAGTTTCTTTTCCCAGGCAGTGAGGCGGCGGAGGACGATGACCGGAGTCGCGGGCGGAGTCGGAGACGGAGTCGAAGCGGGGGCAGGAGAGGGTGTGTCTTTCGTTTCGGGCTCATTGTAGGGCAAGGAACTGCATTCATCATACAAAGACGCAAAACGATTTATAGACGCGAACGAGGGCACACCAGTCACTCGTCGCGGGGACAAAATCCTCTCCGGCCATCGACTCCGCTGCCGTCTCCGGCAGGGCAGCTGTGTCTGTGTAGCGGGCGATCAACTCCGCTAACATCTCGTCACCGAGTTGTTGGATCACCTCGTCGAGGATGTCCATTGAGCGGACATCGGCGGGGAGGGGGCAATCCCGGCGAGATGGTTTGGGTCGCCGCACCTGAAGCAGGCGCGACGAGGGGCACCCCGAGCCCTGGTGCGATCCAACTCCATAGGGACGGGAGCTGGAGGCGCCGGAGCGGGGCGGGGCCGCGGGTGGCACGACCGGAGCCACCGGGCGGAAAGGGGCCGGAGCCGGGATGCGGTTGACCGGAAACGGAGTCCGAATCAAACCGCCAGGCGTCTTGGGGGCGGCTGACTTGATCAGCTTGGCCCGGACCAGGGCCTCGTATTGACGGAAGGCCCGGGTGCGCCAGCTAAGGTAATCCCGGAGGTCCGGGGGGTCGTTCGAGGACGTGATTCCGTTATTGATCAGGGGGTCAAGTCCGTGGCGGAACTTGGTCACCTTGACCAGCGCGTCTTCGAATCCGGCAAGGTCCATCAGGTCCTCGAAGTCGTCGGTGTACTGGTAGACATCCTTTGTACCCATGTGATAGGCGGAAGTCTCCAGCTTGGAGAGAGCGTGATCTTGCTCATTCTCCTCGACGAACCGGAGTCGAAACTCGGAAACGAACGAGCCCCAGGACGGAAACGGAAACGGGGCTTTGCTTCCGTGGCGCTCCGCCCATTGCTGAGCGGGTCCTTCTGCCATAAACGACATGGCATAGCGGACAGCCTTTTCCTCACTCGCCTCTCCGTTGACCACGAAGGCCTCAGGGGCAAGGCGGGCGTAGGTGCGGACCGCGTAGAGGAACGCGCGGCCGCGTTTCCGGTCGCCGTTGAAGGTGAACGGGGGGTTTGGTTGCAAGACCAATTTTGAGGCGAGGTTGATGTCGCCAAAAAGGGCTTCGGAGTCGCCCTGGACCGGAGTCGGAGTCGGAATCGACGTCTCCAGCGATGGTGTTTGGGGTCCGCCAGCATTATTAGCGGCGGCAGCGGCAGCGGAAGCCTGGTTGGTGAGTAAAGCAAGGGCCTCAGTTAGGCTATCGATTTTCGCCTCGAGTGAGTCCAGCCGGGCGTCTGCGGTAGGAGTGACTCCGGACGGCATGACGGGTGCGGGGACCACAGGAGTAGAGGAGGAGGGGACAAGTGGCAGGGGCGGTGACGAGGGCGGAACGGACTCGTACTCGAGCCTGAGTCAGCGCCCGAACCTGGCAATCTTGTCGGGTTGATCTCGTAGAGAGTTTCTTCTGCTGTAAGGGCAACCCCGGAGGCCTGAGATCAAGGTCCTAGCAGGGGAGGATCCAAAGGCGTGAACATTGGTAAGCGAATACAAATGAAGCTGACCTAGCAGGGGAGGATCCAAAGAGAAGAAACTCTAAGGGTCCGCCTGCTAGGTAGCTGACTATATACTGCTTGTCCGTAGCTGCCGCTGTCGGGCACAGAAGGCTTGGGCGGCGTCGCAGGCGAGGTCCCAGGGCGACCGTCGGGAGGGCGTTGACGGATCGGTGATTGTGCGGGCAAGATGGAGGGCCGGACCGGAGACGGAACCGGAGTCGGACCGGAATCGGAGGCGTCTCCGAGGGGCCGAAAGGGAGGTTCCCCTGACATTAATCATTGTTTGGAACATCGCAGGGGGAGGGAGTTCGTCAGGCCGAAATACATCACCAAAGATTCGAACAACCCTCGGTTAGTCCGAAAGGCTGCCTTCCACTCATCTCCTTCTTTAATCCAGACGTTATTAAGGCCCCAACGAACGTCAAGTTTAGTGAAGTAGCGGGCACTTGAGCCTGTTGATAAGGTCATTAATCAACGGGGTACCAGTTCTTAATCATCATTGCGTTGAGGGCGCGATAGTCCTGGACAAACCGAAGTCCTCCATCCTTTTTCTTAACGAAGAAGACGGGGGAAGCCATCAAAGATTTCAAAGGGCGAATATGGCCTGTGGCAAGTCCTTCCTCAATGAACGCGTCGAGTTCGCGCTGTTCAAGGGGAGAGATCGGATACTGTAAGGGCAACCTCGCGAGGCTCGAAATCAGAGTCCTGAGCAGAGGGGGAATCCTTAGTGAACTACTACAACAGGAAGGGATGCTACAGACTCACCTGAGCAGAGGGGGAATCCTTAGAGAACAAGCCAAGGAGCCCTCTGCCCAGGTGCACTACTATATACTAGTGACCGGAGTAATGATAGAGTGACTGCGTAGCGACGGATGACGGGTTGGAGAAGTCAGGTGTCGCTAATGAACCCTAGGTGAGTGTCGAGTAGCCCTCAAAGCTCCGGAGAGGCAGGTTTGGGACCGTGATGCCAAGGGAGGGGCCCAGGCATCCCTAGAAGGCCCAAGAAGGGCTTCGGGAGGTCCAGGCTGCTTCTGGGCGTCTCTGCTTGTGACTGTGCCGTGACAACCGGAATTGGAATCAGAATCGGAATCGGAATCGGAATCAACTCCGGGTGTGTGACCGTGACGTAACGGCCGGAAACGGAGAGGGAAGGCGTGGAGCGGAAAGGGAAGGAGTCTGGTCTAGCCCAAGGGCCGGGGAGTGTCGAAGAGGACCAATGGGAATGGCGGCCAGCCATGACCACTGGAGGGTAGCGACAGGGGTCACTCGGAGACGTCCCCGGACGTCTCCAGAGAGGTGGAGGTGTGAGGGCGTGCAGCCTGGGGCGCTGCAGTAGGCACGAGCCTTAACGGCAGTAGGCCTCACCCAGGGGAAGACCCGATGACAGGGGCTGTGGTGGCAGAGTAGAGAGCGGAGCCATGGCAAAGCTCAGCCATCCGAACGTAAGCCCGAATGCTGACATAGGTTGGGGACACCCAAGAGGTCCAGCGGATAGAGATGGTGGGGAGACCTTGATAAGTAACAGCCCGGAGAGGCTAGAAGGCCATAGGCTCAAGGTCTCGGAGGGAAGTGGTGCGTCCACATCCGGAGAGGTCTCCGATGGCGTTAGTGATCCATGATGGTGATTCCGGATGGACTTCCGGAGGGGAGTGGCCAGGGAAGTCGAAGACTCGGGATCACTGGATGTGGGATGTGGTGCAGGCAGTGGAGGGAGGGAGAGCGTCAGGGTGCGGAGACGCGGAGACGCGGAGACGCGAGCGGAGACGCGGCGCTTGATGGGATCAAGTGACGGCATCAGGGTTTCCCCTGACAGATACACCCAGGCTCTTCGCTCTGGTAGTGTGTCGAAGGACTCCTTGTCAAAGACGTCTTGGAACTCCTTGGCCCAGTCCAGGATCTCCAAAGGCGGGGGGGCCGAAGTTATGTGCAAAGGCCTCTGCAAGGACACCGTACTCCCAGCACGAATCTCTTCTACTGGGCGGAAGGAGGTGTAGAAGATATGGTCGCCATCGTCAAGGTGCTCATCCTCGTCGAGATCTGGCAAGGGGTTCAGGGTGTCTGAAGCGGCTCCAAATCCGTCCTCCGCATCATCTAGGTTAGCAATGTCAACAGTGCAGATGGTAGGGACGGCACCTGTGAGTAGTTGTGATTTGAGGAGTCAGAGGTGCCGAACCTCTGCGTGTTTGGTCCGTTCCTCATCTCAGCAGGTAGACGACTCATTTTCACCTCCTTTGTTTCCCAGTTGATCTCGGGGTTATGCCTTTTGAGCCAGGAGTACCCGAGTATCAGGTCTTGTTTCCCAAGGTGGGTCACAGCCAGCTGAATGCGTTTGAAGTCTCCGTTGTACCGCAGAACGAGGTCCGAAGTAGCTCCACAGTCGACCAGACCTGAGAGGGAGAGCTTGAGCGCATTTTCAGTGGACTCAAGTTCTAGAGGGAGGTCGAGTGTCAGACTGCAGGTCGGGCCGTGCAAGGACCTCTCCTAATAGCACGCGCCCGGAACAGAACAGACAGATAGTCGGGCCCGCGAGTACAGCGAGCGGGGTAGATCGAAACCGAAAGGGCCCGTTAACTCGGTCCCTTGTCGCTGTTGGTGGTCAAAGGTTCGAATCGGGTCATGTTGGGCCTGATGAGTCGTTGGCACCTCCTTGAACGGAGAAAGGTAGTTCTTTAGACAATCTAAGCGATAGAGTACATGGTATACTATCGTGCATTATATACGCCGGCACGCAAGGGGTGATCGGACACCCTGGCCTCTCCTGCTCCTCCTCGCTCCTGTTCCTGGCTGCAGAGGGGACGATCATACATCCCTTGCGGGCCAAGCGCTACTCCTACCCTCCTAGCACTCCTCCCCAGTCCCCTGGTGTCGAGTTGGGCTTGCCAACGGCTTGACGTGTCGTTCTCAGTCACGTGCTTCCCACGTGTGCATTCCTCCTACTGGGGCGCATGTTCCCCGTTGTCACGTGCTGCATGTTACGGGCCCACAGTGGCCCGACACTAGCGCCCGGAGAGGACAGGCCAGGTCTTATCCGTGACATGGAGCGAGTTAGCCCCAGGTGTGGCAGAGATGGTATAGCTGCCAGGCAGATTTTTCTCCCAGGCAAGTTGGCGAATCCGAACGGGGGCTTCGGAGGGGGTAGAGGGTGCATCTTTTGTTTCAGGCTCGTTGTAGGGCAAAGGAGTTGATTCATCATACAAACAAGTGAAACGATTTATGGATGCGAACGAGGGCACACCAGTCACTTGTCGCGGGGGAGAAAATCCTCTACCAGAACCTCTGAATGTGTTTGTGCTAGGGCAGCCACATATCAGAGTAATGGGCAACCAACTCTGCTAGTATCTCGTCGCCGAGTTGTTGGATTACCTCGTCGAGGATATCCATATGGCAAACGTCGGCGGGGAGCGGACAATCCTGAGCCAAGTGGTTGGGGTCGCCACATCTGAAGCAGGCTCGACCGGGGGCGCCCCGAGCCCTAGTACGATCCAGCTCCATTGGGACAGGAGCCGGAGGACTGAGATGGGGGGTGTGTGCCGCGGGCCGCGGGTGGTGCAGGTGCGGCCACCGGGCAGATGGGGAACAGAGTTGCCGAACGGAACGGGCGATAGAGAATGCGCCACGCAGAGCCCGCGAAGGCGTCCGCGGGGTTGTTCCTTTGATGAGCTTCGCCTGCACCACGGCTTCGTATTGACGGAAGGCCTGAGTGCGCCAGACCAGATAGTCACAGAGGTTTGGGGGGTTGTTTGAAGACGTAATACCGTTGTTGATCAGGGGGTCAAGTCCATGGCAGTACTTGTTCACCTTAACCAACACGTCTTCGAATCCGGCAAGGTCCATTAAGTCCTCGAAGTCATCGGTGTATCTGTAGATGTCCCCCGTTCCCATGTGATAGCCCACGCTCTCCGGCTTGGCTTAGCAAGTGCAAGGTCCTGCTCATTCTCCTCAACGAACCGAAGGCAGAACTTGGAGAGGAATAGGTTCCACCCAGGGAAGGGGAAAGGGGTTTTGCTCCCATGACACTCTGCCCATTGCTGAGCAGGTCCCTCCGCCATATAGAACATGGCGTAGCGGACGGCCTTTTCTTCGCTTGGCTCTCTGTTGACCACAAAGGCCTTGGGGCAAGCCGGGCGTAAGTCTTGACCGCGTATAGAAAGGTGCGGCTGTGTTTGCAATCTCCGTTAAACGCAAAGGAGGGGGGTTTGGTCGTAAGACCAGTTTTGAGGCAACAGTAATGTCACCAAATAACACGTCCGCGTTGGGGGCATTCAGAGATGCCGAAGTCGGTTCAGGAGCTGCCGAAGGTGGTGCGGTAGCGGAAGCCTGGGAAGCAAGATGGGTGAGGATATTAGTGAGGTTGTCTAATTTCGCCTCGAGTGCATCCATGCGCACGTCAGTGTTCGAATCAGCTCCGGTTGACATAGTGGGCATAAGGACGACAAGAGCAGAGGAGGAGGGGTCAAGTGGCAGGGGCGGTGACGAGGGGGGGTATGGACTCGTACTCCGAGCCTGAATCAGCGCCAAACCTGGCAATCTTGACCGGTTAATCCTGTAGAGAGTTTCTTCTGCTGTAAGGGCAACCCTGGAGACTCTAACAAAAGCCTAGCAGGGGAGGATCCAAAGAGAAGAAACTCTAAGGGTCCGCCTGCTAGGGCGCCAACCATATACTGGTCGTCCATAACTGCCGACGTGGAGCGCAGAAGGCCTGAAAGGCGTCGCAGGCTCTGTCCCAAGGTGATCGTTGGGAGGGCCTTGATGGATCGGTGATTGTGCGGGCGAAGGAGGCCGAGGACCAGGGTCGGATTGGGTTGGAGCGTACGAGGGGGCGCCAGTCGGATGCACCTCGGATGCGTTCGGACGGTCCGAAGGAGGCCAAAGCAGGAGTTCCCTCAATCTATTCATCAACTTCTGTGAGGAGATACCCCGTAACCAATACCCGGTCTCGCCCATCCTCAGCTTCTTCACAACACCACGGCTGACAAGCTTGTGTTGAAGACGTGCCATGGATGGCTCCAAGTTGATTGTGCGGCCCTCACCCGCTTTGCCAAAAGGGGTTCAAGATTCAAATCCCGGATATGGGGTCGGATTTCTTTTTTTCCAACCCTCCCACCTATATAGCCCACCTACCCCCTCTAAATAGAGGTGGTAAATATATATTTTCCCCCCCTCTAAGTAGAGGGGGTAGAGGCAACTGCGGCTGAGCAGCTTAATGTCAGCTAATTAGCAACGCTAATTAGCAATCCATCACCTGTTGCCACAGGTGATTGACGGGCTGTCCGGCGCCAGGCGGAGCATCACCCGCATCAACACCATCATCCAGCGACCCGGCGCGCCAGCGCGACATGTGAGCAACGGGCACCCGGGTACCGGTGCTTGACATCACCCGGTACCCGGGTGCCCGGTCCCTCAGGACCGAGCCATCGCCAAGCCATCGCGGGGCTCGGATCCCGTCCCCGTAACGCCGAGGGATCGCCTCGGTCCGGGAGCCCCGCCCTCCGCCCCGCCCTGCCCTTGGCACTGCTCCCCTTGCGCCCGCCTGCCCGCCCGCCCCGCCAACGCCTGCGGCTACCATACTAACTCCATCTTTGGAGCGCGCCCGCCGCTCCCGCCCATCTACTAGTAGCCCATAGCCCGCTGAATCTGCCACATCAATTACATCATCATTCTGACTTGCCATTCTCACAAGTCCAATGTCTGTTAAGTTGACGTGTCTGTTAAGTTGGGTATGTCTGTTAAGTTGCTATATGATTACACTAGTCCTCTACACTGCGCATTAAGTTGTCCATTTGTTCTACCAGCATGTCCTCGTCCTCGTCCTCGCTCACTATATCATCCTCCTCCTCCTCACCAGCACCACTGTCCATAGCTACTGGGCCAGTTGGAACATCCCGCTCACGACTGACACTCCTCCCCGGCACCAGAGAGCCTGTGAATCCTGGAAGACGGGCCAACTTCTGTAACTTCCACGTATGATGCACGTCGAATCGCTCTTGCTCTCGTCGATGAATAGCCACTTGATATGCAAGTGCAGCCTGGCCTTCTTCCACCAGATGTTGCTCATGGTGTTGGAGAAAGGCAGACTCATCTTCCATATACGTGATCAGCCGTCGTATCTCGATGTTCAGCCGCTTGATCTCCTCGTCCGCTCGCAACAGCTTGAAATACATATCCATCGCTGCCCGGCCCTTTGGCTGCGCCCACAGCTCGTTGCGGATGTCGATTCGACCTTCTCGAAGCAGATCGAAGTCAGCGATGAAGGCGTATTTCACCACTTCATCCCATGAGAGCTGCCTCTTGGGAGGTATCGAGGCGGCGGCTGCAGCATTGTATCGGTCCAATGACGCGCGGACTGCTTTAGAACGCGTCTGCAAAGCCCTGGAAATGTGCATTCTAAGTTTGTAAGCTATAAAGGCATCAGTCAGTTGCAAAACATGACATTAGAGCTACTCACCAGTGCCTGCCATGTGGCATTTGTTGAGCTCAAACATTCTTGAGACCACCAGCCCCTCCAGTTCATCCAGCGCTCGATTGAACCGTCTAGACCGGACCAGCCTTGCAGCAGCCTCCCACGCTGGCTCTCCTGGCTGCCATCGATGGGTTTCCAGTCGTCGTTCAAGGGCTTGTACGTTTTCCAATGCCTTCGCGAGCTTTTCGGTAGCATGCCGTCGTTGCGTCTCTATTTTCCGCGTTTCTGCGGCGTCGGTGGCGTAGTCGACGACGGTAATCAAGGGCATAAGCTGGTTTAAATTGTTGACCTTCTCCCTTTCAAACAAGGTCAGTAAGAGACTGCATAAGCACTGTGCATGCTTACTGCTGGTCATAGAACACCACCAGTGCCTGGTAGTACTCCATTTGCACAGTCTCCTCGGGTGGCTCCTTGGTCAAACCATCCAAGAACTCCCGCTCCTTCTCCAGCCAGTCCTCAACGGCTTCTCGGCTCTCTACTCCCATCGCGTGCAGCGTTTCATCAAGGGCAGTAGCAGTGTTCTTGATTCGAAGCGCCTCTTCATACTTGCTGTATAATAGATTGGCTAATAGATTATTAGTTCACAAGCTTTAGAGGTTGAGTATGAAGCTCACCTAGACCCCCATATGAGTCTGCAATGTTTGCATGTTCGATATATCTAACGATGGCTTGGTGTCGATGGAATCTTGAGGCATACCGAGTCGTCATAGCCAGCGCATTTGATTTGGAGAACCAGTTCTCGCAGGTTTCCAAAGATTCCAGCCCAAATCCTTTCCTGTACCGAGGGAGGTTTCGAACTTGACATCGTCTTGAATGGCCTGGGCCGTGGAAGGCACCTACAAGGCATTGGAAGCCTTGTCGCCGCGCTAGTGGCCCAAGGACGGGGGTGCTTGCGAATAGCACGGTAGAATGCGCAGCCGATGTCGTAGCCTAGGCCAAGCCGCTTGAGGCCCAGTATAAGCCTGTACAGTAAGGCAAAGCCGTACTTGTGCCTGATCAAGGTGATGTCAGTTAAGTTGGATGTCTGTTAAGTTGACTTACATCTCGCCACTTCTGATCATATCCACAATCAGCCAAACAGATCCATGTCTGCAGACTGCTGGCACGATTCCCGTCTCGTCGTAGATTCCCAGCGCGCGACTGGTGATGTCCTCCTGCATGTTCTTCCACCGCTCATCCTCACAACCATCTTGCTCCTCATCGAATGGCGGCAGCTCCTCCTCTTGTGGCAAAGCCGCCTTCAGCTGCTCAAGTCCTTCCTTCGCCCATCGATCTACTTCCTCTGGAGAGAGGTAGTAGTCACCCGGAGGCGGTCGGTCATCCATCCGCTCGCTTGATTGACCCGCAACACTGACCCCATCGGCAGTGAAGGTTTTTGCCTGACGGCGCTTGAATCGCTTGAGCGAGTTGTTGCCGTCGATGGTCATGAGCACGTCGACCTCCAGCTCTTCTTCACCCTCCAGCTTGTAGAGGCATGCGGGGCAGGCATTCCGTAGCCTCCACCCCTCCGAGTCTCGGTTCAAAGCAACTTTGACTCGTTTGTCAACGTTGCGAAGAATGGACAGGTAGACGTCTAGGGCGACGCGAAACTGTGGCCCAAGGTTGCTCCGTGGTGCGACTCCATGTAAGTCGCTCAGTGTTCTGGAAAAGGCCTGAACTCCTAGTCGCGGGCAGCGAAGTGCGAGTCGTCGGAAGGTTTCGAGGGTTCGGATAGTGAAGACCACAGAGCAGGAGGTCGCAGAGCAGGGAATAAGGCCCTGGCGGGCACAAGAGGCTGCCAGTGTCCCTTGCCCCACAGCAAGTGGAATGTCTTTCCGTTCAGTACCTGTCATGTGTCTGTTAAGTTACCTCAAACTATTCAGTCTAGAAGCAAACGTACCGTAGATGTCGACGACCACTGTATCCATTAATCCTTCAATTTGAACGTCTTCGGGATATTGGAAGAGTGTCGAAAAGCCATCTGTGGCAGTATCGCGCGCCCATTCCATGTAATTGTCCGTCATCCGGTCTAGCTCTACCCGGAACTGGTCGATGACCAGTTGTGTGCGGTTAGAGCGATTGCGGAGGTCGCGTCTAGGTTGATTATGCAGCTTCCTAAGACATGGTGTAAGATAAGCAGAGACAGTTAGGCTGGCTGACTTACTTCAGTTCAGCCCTCAATTCTTCAAGTAGCGCGTCCTCAGCGCTGTCCTCGGCCGTTGGTCCGTCTTCGTCCATACCCACATCCCCTTCGCCTGCGTGGCTGATTTCGAGAGCAGTACGCCCCTCTAAGATGTCGTTGTCGAAGGGAATGTCCTCCCATTCTGACTGACGTTCTTCTTGAAGTCGTTGAAGAGCAGAGAGGGCTTCAATGATGCAGTGAGAAAGAGCAATTCAAAGCAAGCTCCACCACGCACCTGAGAGACGCTCCTTTTCTTCTTGCTGCCGTTGCTGATTGTGCATTTCGATTTGAGTGGGGTTGAGCGTTTGCTGACGCACAGTAGGACCAGTTCCTACTGCCCATCTACTGGCGCTGGAGCTCATTCGGATGCGGCTTGAGGTGGCTCCCCCAGTTACACCAGCTTTGGCCTTGCCACGTCGTGAGGCCATGGCAGTGTGATCACGAGTGTGTGACGCTGTGTGACTCAACAACTTCTTCCTCCTTTCTCTTTCGCAACAGATCACTGTGGAGGTAAGCATTTCCCAGTAGCCACTGCGCGTTGGCTGCCTCGTGCCTTGAAGACTCAGACATGGGACTCTGGCACTCTGGGCAGTCAACGCGCAGTAGCTACACCCATTCCATATCTTTCTCATTTCACTCTACAGATCTTTCATGCTTTGGCTACCCGTTTCTCGAACGGTATGTTAAGGCATTACCTTTTGCTGGTGCTCATGAAGCTATAGACGCGCAGTGGCACGGTCTTTGCGTCCTTCCTGCACACCCAGTTCTCCATCGCGCCTTCACTGGCGACTGCCGTTCAACAGGAATGCGACGCGCAAGAGGATCGCGAGGAGGAGGACGAGAAGGATGACGAAGTTGGTAGCACAAGTGACAGAGCCCCCAGAACTCCTCCCCTCTGCCAAACGGGTCAAGCTGGAACCCCCAGAACCCGCAACTCAGCCGCCTCTGAAGGGTTCACATCGACGGAGACGCGCAAAGGCGTGAGGCGCGAATTGTCGCGGGTGGACACAAACCACGCGCCGCGGCGACCTCCAAATATGTCCATGGCGCCACTCAAATCCACACTCAGTTCAAGACGGACACCCTACCTGCTGCTGCTGGGGCCTATGTGGCAAGCTTAGAAGGTGCCACCAAAAGCTATGGGCGAAAGAAGAAGAGGAGTCTTGAAGAGCTCCGTAGACGTGGCTTTCAAGTAGTCGAATGGAATGGCAGGTGAGTGACATTCTATCTTCGAAACTTTTTATCTTTACTTTACACCACTCGCTAGAGATCCGCGTCCGCTGGTTGACGCCAACGGGCGAGTCTTTGCGGTCCTGGCTGGCCAGCCCGACGATCCCACATTCACCCATTCCGTAGCGATGGCTTACGACGCCATTGTGAATGCGGGCAAACTGGCCCAATTCCCTGCCTCAATGCGCAAGCACAGGCGGGGGCTCTTTGCAGCAATCAACGTCGGAATCTCGTACGGTCAAGGCCAAACGAAACCAACATGGCTTCAAAACGACTACGAAGAAATATGTGAAGATCTACTCTCAAATGCTCATATCGCCAGTGATGCGCTGTAAGCATGCTCGAGAGCGCGAGCTAACCCAAAATGGGTCAGCAACACAACTCCCAGCAGCCATAAGCTAAGTAAATGTGCGAGGGTCAATCCATACCCAGGACTTGGAGGGCAGGTGGTGGTGGAATGATATGTCGTGTTGGGTGCATGTGGCGCAAGGGCTACGGCGGCGAGGGACAAGGTGAGAGCGACGGCGAGGGCTCCGGATCGGACGGGCATATCGGAGATAGCAACGGAACTTAAATCATGAACGCGCAGGGAGCTAAAAAACTTCTTGAACTACAGAATACAGGGCTTTATATACCAGAAATGAAATGAAATGACTCAGAGGGCGAGTCAGACCGAAGTTCCTGGGCCGCGCCCGAGGACTCAGATGGGCGGGGACGCGTCGCCGTTGAGCGCGGGAACGCGTTTGATGCGCGTGATGCCGCGGCGTGATGACGAAAGCCTGCTTACGCAGCGCCGAGATGTCTTGCTCCGCGCTCAGCCGGAGCGGAGTCTCAACACCAGGATGGCTGCCTTTGCAAGTGGTGCGTTCCTCTCTTACAAACCCCTCCAAGCCCTGACCAAAACTTTCAGCGGCGTTTGGAATGTGGGCCCCGCGTCTTCACAAACATTATGTTCTGTGTAACCAGCAACTTGGCACGCGGTTTCCTCTCCGTCGCCCGTTCATGAAATCTGTATTTTCTTGCGCGGGCGTTCAACTTTGGCTCAGATGTCTGGACCTTTCGACATCGAGACGTGCTGAATCTTCCCTATGGATAGTGTGCAATTCAGGCATTGGGCAAGTTTGACCCCAAGAAAGGTGGCCATCTAATTCTCTGGGATCTCAACCTCATTATCGAAGTTCCCTGCTGGGGCGCTCATCCTTATTCCTTCAGCAACGCTCTCGCATTCCAACATCCCCGTGCAAAAGGGCGATACTCGGACATCATTCACTCAATTTACTGCGGGCGGCATCTTTCGTTTTGTGGACAACGGGTTCCGGACAGAGGATGAGTTTGAAGCAGAGGACAAGCAGGGGTTTGAAGCTATGTTAGCAGCAAAGGATACACGATGGCAGCAGGGACTTTCTTTATGGAGTACTCTAGACGAACTATGCGAGCAATAATGTAATACTACCACGTTATACACTTGACCCTGCTGAAGTGAACCTTGACCTGGATCTGACTCAACTTAACAGACATGCTAACTTAACAGACATCTCAACTTAACAGACATCTCCATATCTTGTGGTTGGAGAGATAACCAAGCTCTGGTATAGTAAAATATGGGTTATAATAGCTAGTCTGACACTCCCTTGTGGTTTCCTGAGCTGTTGAGTCATGTATGAATCCAAGAAACACCACCTTGAATCTAATGTCTTTTGGTCATTGCATATCTGAATCTCTTACAAAGTGCACCATTAATACCCATCTGGTATGAGATACTCTTCAAAATAGCTCCCATATGAGAAAAACTCTTCATTCCCAAGTGTCTGATATGACATGGGTTCAAGCAATGCAGTGTTGCATATACTGTCTTTTAGAACCCAGTGAAACTGTGGTTCATGAACCAAGGTCCATAGCAGCTCAGATCTGTATAAATACTGCTCATTTAGCATTATGAACCATCCAAGCATGGTTTACTTACCTTTCATAGCCTTCAAAGGCAATGGGCAAGTGCAACAACTTGTTAGGTACTTCAGTTTGGCCGTGGTCTGGCCAGTGGTTGTGGGAACATGTAGGCCCCAGACAAAGGTGTAAGTCAGCTTGAATATTCATTTATATATCCTCGACATAACGCACCTATTTCCAGAGACGATCATTGAAGAAGGAACGTTTGGAAGTTGGAAATTTACATACCTCACACTCAGAGAGACCATAGATCAACTAGTCGTTGAAACCATCTGAAATTGAGTAATATTGAAGGTCTAAGACTGCTGAATGCACTGACCGAAGAGCCCAGCAATCGCAGCATAAAGCAAGAACGATCTGTGTTATCATGGCGGTTCGCGTTATGTGTGCGCAGTTGATCGGCGTTTGTGACGCTTGTCACAACTCTTCTTCGTCAGAACCACCATGGCCAAACGCAAACGGGGGGCGGTCGATTATCGCCCAGCCGTCTCGATCGCCTCGAAATTCGCCTACTCCATCACGGTCTCCCACTCCTGCTCCCTCTCCCTCTCCCCCACCATCACCACCACCACCACCACCACCACCAGCTGCGGAACCCGTCGTCGAAGGAAACTGGAGTCAGAGGAATGCGGAGCTGCAGAGAACGCTGTGTCGTGACTCAATGCGAATGTGAGTAGTCCTCCCCAATGTTACCATTGACTGACACACGAGCAGGAGACGGGGCCATATCAAGGCCATCGGCGGAGAACTTCTGGATGAATACCGGGCTCAACAAGCTGCGGCTAAGCGAGACCTTCGGGCGAGAAAGAAGGCGGGCGAGGTCATCACACGCGGGGCACCACGCGGGCGACGCAAGCGCGAGCAAACTAGCTCGCCATCCCCATCCCCGCCGCCGCCTCCCTTGCCGCCGACCGCACCAACTCGTCGCTCCCCGTCGTCAACGCCGGCTTAGGCAAAAAAAGTTCTGGGAGGGGATCGGCATCGTCAAGGAGAGAGAGCCTCTCTTCCTACCGCCATTGGAGGGAGAAGAAGATGTAGTGGTGATGGACGAGGCAAACGACGAGGCAAACGACGAGGAAATCGACGAGCGGGTGTGGGACACGGTGCATTCGCGTGGTTCCACGCCGACTTTCATGCAGCTGGCGGAGGAAAACGAGGAGAACGACGGGGTGCACGAAGACTTGAGAACTCGGTGGAATGAGGAGGAGCCCCGCTATATTGTGGCGAGGAGCTGGGATACTCGTGCAATGCTGCGTATACAGGTCGCGTAATGTTGAAGAAGCCTTAAAGTACATACCTCTATACATACAACGATCTTTCACAGTGCTTTCCGTACACAAGACTTAACAGACACAATGATCTTTCTGGGTTGTTTCCGTCCACGAGTGAACTTAACAGACATGCTGAGTGAACCAACTTAACAGACAATGGACTTGAAAGATTCATCGATTGCAGTGCGTGACTCACTTGGCGTGACTTTGAGTGACACTCCTTGCTAGCTACTTATCGCGATGGCCTTCCACCTCGACACCCTGCGCCAGGCCTTGCCCACACCCTCTTTCGCGGACACATTGCCTCGGCTGGACCGGGCCAAATACCTCGCTTTGCGGGACGAGATCTACCAGCGGGATCTTCCGCCTCAAGGCTGGGACCTCCATGGGACCTTTTACATCACCTTCGAGGCCCGCGAGAGGAAGATTTGCTTCAATTGGTGAGTCTCAATACTTGTATCTTCTCACTAAGCACCTTGTCTCCCAGGGAGGATTGTCATACCCTCACCGTTGGATACTCTGGCAACTCATACCAGAAGAGGCGAGGCTACTTGCGGGCGGTCAATGAGTTCACGGAGTACATTTGGAAGCGGGGCGTACGCGACCTCCTGCCACCCGACACTGCTACCGCCACTGCCGGGCCAGCAACGAAGGAAGTCCCACCCCCACCCCCACCCGTCTCAGTCCCCCTCCGAATCAAGGCTGGCGGCTCCAAGGCTCCTGGACCAACCAGCACACCCCACGGCCGCCCGCATGTCATCAGACATGTCCTCTCCCTCTCGCTCCATCCCCATGCCCACCAGACTCGTCCTCAAGGACGAAAAGGTGTACTACCTGGTCACTGGCAAGGCCAGTGCTTGTTTCTTCATGAACAAGTAAGTGACACCATTGGCCTTTGAAACCGACTTAATGAGAACCAGGAGCGACGCGGACCGCTACGCCAGCCAGCTCCAGGACGAGGAGGAGCTCACAGGATATTTTTCCTCGCCCTCACTCACTGCGACGGGAGAAAAGTGGAAGGGCTATGTGGAGCAGATTGGTCGGAAATAATTTTTTGTATTTGTTAAAAAATGTGGACACTTTTTCTTTGAGATTCATTGGTGTGCAAAGTTAGTGAGAGAATTGACAAGAAAAAAAAAAAAAGGTGCAGGGAGAGGGTTGAACAAAAGATCTTGTTAAGCCCAGTGGCAGGCACAACTAAGGGTATGATTCAGAAAATGCGCATGTCGTGTTAGCCACTAGGTTAACAAGATCTTGTGCATGGAATATTTTGATGGTATATCATAGCGTCTTGGCTATGGCGGTCACACATCTAGTCACGCGTTGCTGACCACGCGTCGCTGATCACGCGTTGCTGATCACGCGTTGCTGATCACGCGTTGCTGATCACGCGTTGCTGATCACGCGTTGCTGACCACGCCGTTGCTGACCACACGTTGTTGATTCTTGATCCAGGTCACACTGGCTGACATAAACCACAGCCTCTTGCTTCCTTCCCATGCCATCGCCCAAATCGAAGTCGAAGTCCCGCCCCTCCCACCATGCCACTAGGAACCCCACGCGTGCCACGCAACCGGTCCGGATGCGGGCGCGTGGCAGTCGCTCCGTGGCTAGCACAGCGACAGCACAGGAGACGGGGGCAGCACACCTCCAAGCTCGTGCCCGCAAGGAGGCGTTCAATGCAGCCATTGAGGCGCATTTCGAGGTGCGGAAGCAAGAAGCCTTGCGCATTGCGGCGGAATTTGGGAAGTCCCCCGACGATGTCATGGGGCTGCTCATTGCGAAATCCAACATCAAAACGACGCGCAAGGGTCAGCTGTGGAACGCTATCATCCACGACCGCTCTCTGCAAGCCAAGGCTGCTGGTGAGCAATACTTTCCTCTTCCTTTTGTCTCATCGTCATTGCTGCTAGGCTTAACCAAAAACTTGAGCACGCTTCATCAAGAGCTCAAGGAGGACATTGAGGCTGAAGACTTCGACTACGAGAACATCGACGACGACGAGAAGGAGAGGTTACTGGAGCAGCTGGAAGAGAAGCGGGAATTGGAGAAAACGGGCATTCGCAAGACACACAGGTCCCATGTTGGGGATGCCACGAAGGTCATCAGGAAAATTGAAGAACTGGTGAGTTCTCCCGTGCGCTCTGGCATCCAGCAGCTAATATGTGGTAGGCCCACGAGCTGTACTTGCGGACCGGTATCCGCCTCATCTTCGTCTGCTCGCAGGGTCATCCTCGCGACCCCGTCTTGCCCTACACCTTCGGCTCTGGCAACGCACTCGCCTTCTTCATTCAACGACTGAAGATTACAGAGCTCGAATTTGTCACCAAATTCGAAGCGTGGTGCGTCGACGAGGACGACACCCCAGTGAAGAAGAACGCCATTGACACCATCCGGGGAGAGATTTCAAGGATGGTCTCTGACAAACTTGGTGCGTTAGCAACGAGGGTGTCAAAGCACCACCATCTAACATTTTACAGAGGACTTTACAAGAGTAGCGACTGACATGTCGTGGGCTAACTACGACATCGACATCCGGGAGAACCTTGGGCTGGAACTGGTTGGGGTACCAGAGAACATCGACATCCGCAAACGACCAAGCGTATGGAGCTCGGAAGCGTGTCGCAGCTTCCATCGGCTGCTGTGCGATGGGACAATCCGAGTGGTGAAGATGGATGCAAAGGCCCACTCTGCCTTGGTTACAGAACACGACGCCAAACGCGCTGAGAATGGACGAGGAACGCTGAAGACGCGTGCTCCCCGATCTGACAAGGGCGTCTCGAGGAAGAACAAGCAGCGAGCCACGGCAGATGAAGAAGACGAGACAAGTGGTGCCGCCGCCGCTACCTCCACGCCAACAGCAGCAACGCCATCTCTACCCACGGCTGCGTCAGCCACAGACAACCAAGCGACCATCACGCCCCCCGCTCTCGACGACAACCACACACTGCCCACACAGTCGACCTCGGGATCAACTGGCCACCAGGCCACTGGTCTTTCCCCCATCGCCAACTCCGCAACGCCATATCTGCCGGGGACGTTTCGCTCTGAGCAGCCGGTGAACGAGCTCAGTTGGGTTCCACGACCCGCTGACGAGTTCTCCTACCCATCCGGCTCAGTGGGGACAGATGCTCTGGGAATGCCACCTCCGGGTACCGGGTGATGTCAAGCACCGGTACCCGGGTGCCCGTTGCTCACATGTCGCGCTGGCGCGCCGGGTCGCTGGATGATGGTGTTGATGCGGGTGATGCTCCGCCTGGCGCCGGACAGCCCGTCAATCACCTGTGGCAACAGGTGATGGATTGCTAATTAGCGTTGCTAATTAGCTGACATTAAGCTGCTCAGCCGCAGTTGCCTCTACCCCCTCTACTTAGAGGGGGGAAAATATATATTTACCACCTCTATTTAGAGGGGGTAGGTGGGCTATATAGGTGAACCCTCCGGGCCCCTGCCCCTCCCTTACTATATCAGGTAATATATTCTCACGGTAAGATCAGATCTCACATCATGTGACCAATGATGGGATCAAAAGCGGTACAGAAATTGACATTTTGGAAAAACTTCACATGGATATATATATATATATATATCTGTTTTACAGACTCACTTTCAGCTCTTTGATACTATAGATACGCTATGAGTCCCATGACTGAGCTAAGAATGATCACCTGTCACAAACAACACCAATTCAGAGGATGTCAGTTGGCCAGTGAAGGCAAGCAAGAAGCACTGTGAAAAGATATCATAAAGATGATGCAATTTGAAGACTGGGGTACAAGACAAAATCTACTCTACTTATATACACTACTACCATGTGTTTACCATGCCTAATACAAGAGGCAATGACATCATACTTTAGCTATGCCTTTACATGCTGTCTGCCTCATGTCCAACTCCACGCTGTCAATCAACATCAACATTGACATCTGATGATCCAATCACCATCTTATCGTCCATCTTATCTCCGCCTTGTCTTATCTTATCAACCAGGGCCAGAATAAAAGGTTTAAATGGCGAAGAAAAAGGTTTCTTGAACCCAGGGTTTGACATCACCTGCTATAAATAAGTGCGGGCAGAGGAACACTGCGCGTTGGCAGCTCAGGCGTGCCAGGTTCATAACAAACATGCAATTCCAGAAGGACATGTTATTCGCTTTCGTTGACCAGCGCACAGCCAGCCCACCGGAAGGGATGTTTGCGCTGGAGATTTCGTCAATGAGCATCATCAGATGGATTGAGGATTCCACGCTGTTCGCTGAGCTGGAGGAGAGGTATAAAGACTCAGAGAGGCTGGAGATTGAGATCACGAAGCATCATGGGATGTGGTGGTAGAGGAGCATTGGGAGGGGGGGTGGGGGCAGTGAGCTTGTGCCCTTACATATTCATTCACCAAGACAGTGCAAAACTTCCACAAAATCCAGAGTAGTAACTAGTCACACTTGAACGACACAATCCGGTCATTAAACCCATCATTTCCAAGGTTAAATATAACCATTGCATTTGTAGTGAATGCAGAGCCTTGGCAGTTTGCACCTCTGCAACCCCGAATATTAGCCCAAGCCCCCAAGCAAACAAGGAGTGGGCTTACGCAAAGTAAGTGCATGTCACACCTGACTGCGACACGGAACTAGCCTGCGCCGCGATGACAGACGGGAGATTCTCTGCCAAATGAAGAACATCAGTAATTATCCATCGTCGAAGAGGTCAAGGACGACGCACGACACCCGCCACTGGGCTCGTTCATGAACGCGGTGCAGTCCGTCTGAGCGCCTTGCCCAGCCTCAGCATCGGGGCAGAATGTGATGAAGTATGCGGTGGCGCGGGCAACAGAGGCGAGGGAAACGACAAGCTTGAAAGCAGTTTTCATCGTTAAATGCAGAGGAGGCTCGATGCATCACATACTATCTAACAGAATACATTCTTATAGCCACCTGAGACCAGGGTGAAGTCAAGGACCAGGGTATGGTGAATACTAGGTCGACGGCATGCTGGCGGGCTGGATGGGAGGGCTACCAGTATATAAGTTGCCGGTGTCGGACCAAAAGGCAGAATGTGATCAGAATGAAGGTCGAGCATCCTCCTGCAATACAAGCAGATCTAGTCGTCCAACCGTCGAGACATAGGTAGGTAGCCTTTGCTGTGTCGTGTCTGCTCAACGTCGTGGAATGAAGCAGAAATCGTACGATTCCAAAACGTAATCATGACGTGTGCCACATGATCATGATGGTTGTCACACTATGACCATTCTTTCTCTGTCCCACCATCTCTTCAACGCGTGCTCGAGCCGTTGCCTTCGGGCCCGGCCTTTACCTAGGACAGACTTGAAAGTCAACATGACGTGCCATACGTCCGTCACTGACTGGGAAATCCGCAACGTCTCCTGCCGCGCTGCCAATGGCATTCATTTTGCGCCATGGACGATCTCCCGGGTGTTATTGCACCCGAGGACAGAAGACCTTAAATCGCGTCTGTTTTCCGGGAAATTTCCGTAAAGGTAGTAGACAGGGTGCGCTGGTGTCCGCTTTGTTTTTCCACAATTTGACGGTTGTTTCCACAGACAGGCGGGCGGCGTACATCACGGTGGCCTCCATTACCAACCCCTTGCTTCCATCCGACCTAACCAGACCTAACCTTCACTTCGGCGGTTTTCATCGATTGTCTTGGCATCTCATGATTTGACACCCGTCGATCCCGTCATGGGCTTGGCAACGCCAATTTCCCCCAGCCCATCTCGAGTTCGGGCGCCGACCTTTCCCCAGCGCTGAAATTCTACCGGCCACGAAAGATCCGCTCCATCCACTATAAAGTATTCCTCGCTCCTTGCGTACCGCCGCAGGGGCTACCCAACATGCGGCTTTCCTTCGCGTCGGTCTTACTCGCCATCACTCTCGTCTCCGGCGCGGTCGTCGAGCGGGAGCAGCAGGACAAGCGCCAAGCGGCTACGAGTATCGATGCACTGTTCCGTGCCAAGGGGAAGGTTTTCTTCGGAGTTGCTGCTGATCAGGGTCGTCTCAGGTGTGTTTTTCTGTTGCACACCTCAAGTGCCTTCACGGATCTCTTGTAGTGTTTCCCAAGATGCTGCGATCACAGCTGCTGACTTCGGCGGTGTGACCCCCGAAAACTCCATGAAGGCACGTTCGCACGACATGTGCCTTTTTGACGCTTAACGACTATTTAGTGGGATACCATTGAGGCTTCACGGGGTTCTTTCAACTGGGCACCATTTGATTACCTCGTAAACGTATGTTGCTCTTGGTCTAATCATGCTGCCGCGTCTAATACGCCGACAGTGGGCAACGACCAACAACAAGTTAATTCGTGGTCATACCTTTGGTGAGCTACGATGCTTTCCGTCGTTGATATCACTAAAAGATCTTAGTATGGGCCGAGCAACTTCCATCTTGGGTCCAAAGCATCAACGATGCCTCAACACTAACGACGGTTCTCCAGGTACTTTCTGCCCCGCAGACTGGAAAACAATCTAAACGCTAATATTATAGAACCATATTACTCAAGTTATGACTCGATACAAGGGAAAATTATGTGCGTTCCATGTCATCATTCGTCATTTATCGTTTTAATGTTGCCTAGATGCCCTCGATGTCGTGAATGAGCATATCGTGCGTGTGTCATTTGTTTTGCCTCGAGATTTATTCACAGGAGATCATCGTCTAGAATGAAGATGGTTCTATTAAAGTGAGCAAATACCCATTTAGGCCTCCATTCCGCATACTTACATCATATTAGAGCACGCATTGGACACAAGTCCTCGGCAACAACGTCTTCACAATCGCGTTCCAAACAGCGCGCCAGGTCGACCCCAGCGTCAAGCTGTACATCAACGACTACAATCTCGATTCAAACAACGCCAAGGTTGCGGGGATCGTCAAGCTGGTCAACCAGCTCAACTCCGGCGGAACCAAACTCGTTGATGGTATCGGCACCCAGATGCATCTCAGCTCCGGGGGGTCCAGTGGTGCTCAAGCCGCGCTAACCGCCCTGGCTGCGGCCAACGTCGATGTTGCGATTACTGGTGAGTCTTGCCGATGACAAGTCACACGTTGGCTCAGGGATGTTGATAGAGCTTGACATCGCCAACGCCCCATCCAACGACTACACCAACGTTGTCCAAGCTTGCCTCAACGTTCCGAAGTGTGTCTCCATCACCGTCTGGGGTGTCCGCGACTCCGACTCCTGGCGCGCGTCGACCAACCCGTTGCTGTTCGACAACAACTGGCAGCCCAAGTGCGTTTCTATTGCTGTTTCGCCGGGCTTCCGCTCAACTCTATACAGAGCGGCGTATAACGCCATCGCAAGCCTTCTCAACCAGGGTGGGACTGTCACCACATCCCAGGGCGGGACCACTACAACCACCAGCGCAACCACGAGCAAGAGCAGCGGGACGACAACGACGACCAGCCAGCCGGCCACTGGCACAGGTGGTGCAACGCAGCAGCACTGGGATCAATGCGGTGGTCAAGGTTGGACAGGTGGAACTGGTAAGTGGCGTTTTAAGTCTCTTCGCCATGTTGATTGATGTTGGTGCACAGTTTGTGTCTCTCCGTATACCTGCCAAGTCCTCAACCCATACGTAAGCAATATCGTTTGGTTCAGAGTTGAGGCTCACCTCTCATTAGTACTCACAATGTCTGTAACGCGATGGCGAACCGGGTCCGGGTTTTCTGGGATTCGGGCGGTGGTTCTATGTCAAGTGGCGAAATCTTTTACAAAAAATTCGAATTCACTTTCATGTCTTGAAATCTGTCTATCTGTCTTCTGCCTGTATGGGTGCCGTGCCGGGACCAACGGATACGTCCCATTCCAGCGTAAAGAATGGCACGGAGAGGCTCACAGCTCTCAGCGCGGCGCAGCGGGTTAGAAACTGCGCCGTAAGCATGCTGATGTCCGGTATAACGAGGCCCTCCCCGGATTCATCGTCGTCTGAGTCCACATAGCGGAGCAAAACAATGCGAAGTGTAGGTGGAAGGATAAAGGGGAGATCTTTCGTCAGCGCCAGCATCTGTTGGTCCGTCAGTCGCTTGATTTGGAGAAAAGGCACAAAGAAGACGAATAGGAAACCGTACCGATTCGGTGTCCTCCCGGCGGTGCACGTTGTTGGGCGCCAGATAAGCTGCGAACGATTCCAGCACTGGAAAATGACTAAAGAGGGCGGCGAGCGTGGCGCTGGTGCAGCCCTCTAGCCATAGGTTTAACACAATGATCGTCGAAAGTCGGGCGGCGTGCAGTGCAGCAAGCGATGAGAGCAGCACTGGGGCCTCTTCCCAAGGCACTGTCAAGTCCTTGAGGTGCGGGGACACCGAAAGAAAGGCCATAGCGACCTCGCGTGCTGCGTGGAGGGTTTGGAGCTGGCGAAACATCAGGTCACCGTGCGTGGATGTAGCGACCGCGGGCGTGGTGCCATAACCGTCCACCCGAAGCGATTGTACCGCCGGAAATGTAGCATTGAGGAGGGGGACGAGGGAAGCGAGGTGGTCATATTTAAGTGGTATGGTGAGTGCTGTCACGCTTGGGAACGTGGGTAGCTGCATCAGCTCTGTACTGGTGACAAGCGAAATGTTGAGGAACTCGACTCTCTGAAGCCTGGCGGGAGCCAGCAGCGTCAGCCAGCGCTCGGGGCCGCTGCAATTGCGAATCAGGAGATTCACGATATGGATCTTGGGGAGGGGAGGAGCCATTTCGACTGGCAGTATCAATGCGCAGTCCTCGATTTTGAACGTGTGGAGATTGTGCAGTTGGGCGAGCACTTCGATTGCCATAGGGGTGAATGTGATCCTCTCAGCTTCGAGGGTACGTAAGTTCCGGAAGGCGGTGATGCTGTGAAAGAAGGGGGACAAGAGGGAGTGTGTGTCCTCGTCGATGGCGAATGGAGCCTCAAAGGGGCTGTACTTGTATGGCGCGTCTCGCAAGCCGGGATAGCGTTCAAGCCGATTGACCGACACGGAGTTGACAAAGGGAGCTACCCCATCCGATCGGAAGAAGACGAGCTTTTGGAGGAGTCTCTGCTTGTCCTCCGCTGAGGGACACCGCAGCAGGCTTGCCTCGTTGTCGAAGGTGTAAGGCTTGAAGTTTAGAGTAGTGAAGAGGAACTCGCGCGCGAGCGAGGAAAAGAGGCGGGAGGAAAGATTGACATGGCAAAGGTCAACTTTCGAGAGGTTGCTGAAGACCTGGAGGAGGAGCTCGTTAGGGACTGCTGGCAGCGTCGTCATCGTTGGGAGGGAAAAAATTGACGTGGGAGAGCGTCACGTAATAACAAATTACCAATATATTAGCACACGGCCCGGCGCAGATCCGGCGCAGCCAGCTGGTCCTTCAATAGGGCCTGGTGGAAGAGGGAAGAGGTCGTGATGATTTCTGCGCTATATATACAATCTTCCCGTCGCGGCCCGTGCTGTTGAGGTGGGCGTACGCGTCTTGCGCGGTGATTGTGTGGTCTTCTCAAATGATGCCAAGACGTCACGCCGTGACCCTCATTGCTCTGCACCATCATCTGGATTCCGGTGTCAGCGTTCCTGAGCACGGGCTGCGGGGCCCCGGCCAACATGGTCTGGGGTTTCAACACGTCGTTCACATCCTCGAGCGGCCCGCGTCGTCCAGATGGCAGGCGGTCTATGGCTTGGGGACGGTGAATCTCCGTATTTCACCCGAAGAAGGAAGTGCGAATGTATGTCAGTCTTCCGGAAAACTTCCGTCTCATTCAGCCTCCAGCGACCCAAGGTGCGCTGCATATATTATGATTGCTACTCAACATATGCTTAACGGACTGGCCCACTTGGTTCAGCGTGGTGTCTACGCAGACTCATGCGAGTGGAATCGTTGCCCTCCTGCGCGGAGAGCTCGGAGGTTTTCCCCCCGAAAACTCTTGGCAACTCGTCATTTGACAGCCGCCCATCTCTGCAACGTGACTGCGCCAGTTTCCGCACAGCAACCGCGCCATCTCGTGTCGCACCGAGCTTTTGCCAGTGCGTTTGCTATAAAGTGTGCCCTACCCGATAACTCATCGCCGTGCAGAGGTCTACCCAACATGCGGCTGTCATTTGCGTCGGTCTTACTCGCCATTACGCTTGTCTCTGGCGCAGTTGTTGAGCAAGAAAAGCGGCAGGCAGCAACCAGCATCGACGCCCTGTTCCGCGCAAAGGGGAAGGCTTTCCTGGGCGTTGCTGCCGACCAAGGTCGTCTCAGGTCCGTCTCCACGTTCCTTAAAGCCTGCGAATGGGTCTTGACGTAGTGGTCAGTGTTTCTCAAGATGCTGCCATTACCAAGGCCAACTTTGGCGGCGTCACCCCTGAAAACTCGATGAAGGCTCGCTCTCTCTTCCCCACACCATTTCTGTCCCCGCTTATATGACACAGTGGGATACCATTGAAGCTTCGCGCGGCTCATTCAATTGGGGCCAATTCGATTACCTTGTTAACGTGCGTGGCCTTTCTTGCGGCTCCTTGCTTCTAGACTGAGATCACTATAGTGGGCGCAAACCAACAACAAGCTCATCCGTGGCCACACTTTCGGTACTTAGCTCTTCCTCCACTATTCATCATCCACGAAATTCACATCTGACAGTATGGGCGCAGCAATTGCCCTCTTGGGTAACCGCAATCAACGATGCTTCGACGTTGACATCGGTGCTGCAAGTAAGGCCTCATTACTGCCTGCTGACGAGCCAATAACCTATGGCTCCAGAACCACATCACACAAGTTATGACACGGTACAAGGGCAAAATGTGTATGTGCGTCTATCTGTCCGACGCTCTGAAACTCATCTCTGCCGGATAGATGCCGTTGACGTTGTCAACGAGCACATTGTGGGTCATACTTCCGAACAATATTGTCTTCTGTTGACCATTGCCTGTAGAACGAAGACGGCTCGATAAAGGTCTACTCCGATTGACCTCCGTGTCTGCCACTTACCTTCGTTCAGAGCACGCACTGGACACAAGTCCTCGGCAACAACGTCTTCACCATCGCGTTCCAGACAGCGCGCCAGGTCGACCCCAGCGTCAAGCTGTACATCAACGACTACAACCTGGACTCCAATAATGCCAAGGTCGCAGGCATCGTCAAGCTCGTCAACCAACTCAACTCCGGTGGAACTAAGCTTGTCGACGGTATCGGCACCCAGATGCATCTTAGTGCTGGTGGCTCGAGCGGCGCACAAGCTGCGCTTACCGCTCTTGCTGCGGCAAACGTTGATGTCGCCATTACCGAGCTTGACATCGCCAGTGCGCCAGCGGCCGACTACACCAACGTTGTCAAGGCGTGCCTTAACGTCCCCAAGTGTGTCTCCATCACTGTCTGGGGTGTCCGCGATACCGACTCGTGGCGCGCCTCCACAAACCCGCTCCTGTTCGACTCGAACTGGCAACCCAAGTGCGCTTGCCTGCATATCCAAATTTGCCGTTTTTAATACATTCTCTAGGGCGGCTTACACTGCTATCGCCAACCTCCTTGCGCAGGGCGGCACCACTACCACGACACAAGGCAATGGCGGAGGCACGACCACCACAACCAGCAAGCCGCCTACCGGCACCGGAGGCACCCAGCAGCATTGGGATCAGTGCGGTGGCGAGGGTTGGACTGGAGGAACCGGTAAGCCGATGCGGTTTGCCCATGCCCTCCTCGACTGACCTGTTTGCAGTGTGTGTGTCGCCTTACGTTTGCACGGTCTCGAACCAATGGGTAAGTACATGCTTTACAAAGGTTGTTAAGTCAGCTCATACCTCTGGTAGTATTCGCAATGCCTGTAAAGGATATATTTACGGTGACGATGTTTGTATTCTGTCAGCGACGCACGAGAAAAAAAAAATGGAAATAGTTTTGAACTCTCTCACTTTGAGCAAGGACTTCAAAGTACATCATATGCATCCAGCACAGCCAGAGAAAACCCGATGAAATAAGTTGCCTGCACCAGGTCTCGAACAGTCGTCAGTAAAATATTGTATTGGTCATGACATGTGATTATCGGTGACGTGTTAGTGACTCTCTTTTTCTCCTCTGCCAACGACGGCACCGACACGACATCCGTCTGGACGCTGTGTGAGTCAGAACACACCAGTGACGACCCTTCATAAAGGAATTCGTCGTTGTGTGCCGCCGCCACCGACCCATCGCTGTATGGACGAGCTGCCCTTCGTCAACGAGCATGATTCCTGGACCCTGAGCCGCGATTTGGCGCTGAGTGCGTTGCCCACCAGTGACTCTTATTTTATGCTGACGTTCCCTTAGTAAACGACAGCGCCGTAGAGACCTGGGCCACCCTCCGCAAGAGTCGCCCGAAATTCACCCCCCGTAGCCTCAGCCTGCTGCCGGACCTGCAAACCGACGTCTTGCTGGAGGTCCTGTTGCACCTCCACCCACTCGAGCTCGTCCAACTTTCCCGCGTCTGCAAATCACTGCGTGAACTTCTGCTGGCCCCAGTTGCCGACTCGACATGGCGGAATGCTTTTATGATCGACCCACACATTCCGCGCTGTCCAGCGGGATTCTCCGCGCGCCGGTGGACGGCGCTATTATTTGGCCCACGGGAGTGTGAAGTGCGTCGAGGCTTTCCCTGTTCCCAGCAGCTTCGCTCACAGTCCCGGGCAGGCCTGCCACATGCCTGGTGTCGACGTGGACTACTCTCTCTGGTGCAGGCTGTGCTCGCCATGTATCGCGGCATGTGAGGGCCGAGGCGCAGTGCCCCCATCACACAGAGTCCTGAAAGTCACCATTTCGCAGCCGAGTGAACCGACCGGCTGTGGGGATGAGACGCTGATGGCGAAGATACAAGAGGTCAGTGTGGTGCGACAACTACTACTATGCCCACAGTAATGTCTTCTTAGGTCGGGAAGATGTGCCAGGAGTGGGAGCAAGGTCACAAGGAGGCGCAGACAGCAAAAGCCGAAGCACGACGGTATAGAATCATCCGAGCGTGCGTTTGCGTCGCCTTAGGCCGGACTTTGTGTACTAATGTGAGAATAGCGTGCAGAAGCGTCTGCGTAGGGAGGGTTTCTCTGCCTCCGATACACACGATTGGACTGTTAGCGAGGCTATCTGGGAGTGCCACGTGTTTGGGAGAAAGCCGCGCTTGACCTCGACTGGTGCGCCGTCATTTTCCCAAGGTTTCCCTTCCCGTATTGACAACCGACAGTGTGGAACCTCGCACGGCCATACATTATGCCTGCTGCCCTAAAGGTCCGTGAGGAGCGACTGGCCGCCGAACGCCTCCAACGTTCGGAGAAACGACTGGAAACGATC
Source organism: Mycena indigotica (assembly GCF_014461135.1). Classification (NCBI taxonomy): domain Eukaryota; kingdom Fungi; phylum Basidiomycota; class Agaricomycetes; order Agaricales; family Mycenaceae; genus Mycena; species Mycena indigotica. The sequence goes on along the minus strand of NW_023503007.1, from coordinate 4,506,333 downwards.
CGTTCGGCTTCATTTTCGCTACACTCTCCTCCCCCCACTTCCTCAAAACTTGTGGTTCCTCCCCCATATATCTTCGCCTCGGCCTATCCGCCGCTTGTCGAGCTGCGGCACGATCCCTCGGAAGCTCTGCTGACGCGCACAGACCCGCGGCTCGTGGCCATCCTCCAAAGCAACCACGCGCGGGGCTTTGTGGACCGGATGTGGTCTGACATTCACGCCAAACTCCTCACGTTCTTGCCTCAGAATGGCGAGTCCTCCACCCCGCCCTCCCTCGACCGGATCATCAGCGTGCTCCAAGTACCCCAGGCGGGTCCGCGCGGAGCCTATTACACGCTCCCCGTGCTCGGCTGGCAGGAGGCACGCACGGCGCTTCATTGGTGTCGCGGTCCGCCGCTGGTTTCCGAGGACACTGCGGACGGCCCCGTGCCGGACGACGGGAGAGTCACATTTTGCCCGATCGGAGCGGGGACCGCCGTATCGCTGGCAAGGATGGTGGGCTTCCAGGCCCCCGAGGAGGTGACCTTGGAGGAAATGAACGGGCGAGCGAAGGATGAGCGTTTCGTGTGCGCGAATTGTCCGGCGCTGTCTGGGAAGAATCGGCGGCAGGCATTGAGCTGGCGCGAATGCGTGCGTTAGCGTTATCGTTGTTGTTCGAGGCTGATGGCTCTGCAGATCGCGCATGACGTCGAACAAAACACCGGCTCGTGGGTGTCGCATGCGACTCCGGCGTGGTTGCGGCTTAGTCCGCTTGCTGCCGCCGATGCGCGACGACGGGAATGCAAGGAGGGCAGAGAAAACCTCGACGACGCGTCAATTTGGCTCTGCAACGTGTGCGATGTGTACCCCGCGACCCTGAGGACAAGACGGTCGCAGGCCCGACACCTCTCAACCGAGTAAGTCCTGATCCCGTTCATTATCAGTGCTCAAGCGTAATAGACACGCCATTGACTCGCCACTCGAAGGCGAGCATCTCCTGCCCATCGCGCTCCCTGATGCGGACACACGCCCGGGCCGGCGCCGGCCGGTTCCCATGGTTGAGGGGCTCCATGCGGCCACGCTGCGGTGCAAGCGGTGCGCAAACGATACGCCCCAGATTGTCAAGCTATGGTCCCATCGTTCTATTGTACCGCATATTCAGGACCGGCATTTGTTGGAGCGTGGCTTAGTTACAGAGACAGAGTGGACAGAGGTTGATATGTTTCTGTGAAAGAATAAATCCCCGACTCTGTGTCAACAGAGAGGGTTTGGCGGAATCGCCATCCGTACGCCAACGACGCAGTTAGCTATTTTGATCCACATTTGAATAGACATTTGAATACATTTCGGGTCACTTTAACTCCTTGATGTCACTGAGCCATCATGTCACACCTACAGATGAGACGAGGAGTGACGAGAGTAGTGGGACTGGGACTCGCACAATGGGACCCAGTCCCACTTTGATGCGCTCAGTCCCACTTTGATGGGGTGAGTCTCACTCTCGCGGCGCCGAGAACACCTAGCCGAAGACTAGCAAGACAATCAGAATCAATCAAAAATTTAAATCAATCAAAAAAGATGTACAAGGCACCACGCAGTGGGCCTCCGCGGCGAGCGGCAGCCCGCGGCAGCGTGGGGTCTGGGGCGAAGCCCTAGTCGGGGTCCGGGGTGGAAAACCCCGGCCGTCGCGGCCGGCGCCGCCACTCTGCATGCTTCCATCCAAAAGAGGATGAAACACGCCGGAAATGGACCCCACGCTCCGCGCAGCGGGCCACGCGGCGAGCGGAAGCCCCCGGCAGGGTGGGTCCAGGGCAAGGCCCTGGTCGGGGTCCGGGGTGGAAAACCCCGGCCGTCGCGGCCGGCGCCGCAACCGACGTGATGCGACATGTCTCGATCCCTCAACGCGGATGATATTGATTCACTGAGTCCCACTCCGGGCCCTCGGGGATGGGACTGGGACTGGGAAAAGTGGGACTCGAGTCCCATTGTCCCAGTCCCAGTCCCACTACTCTCGTATATACTCAGATGAGACCTTCGATTGCTTTCTGTCTGTTTCTTTGTCTGAAGATTTACTTCTGCAACCACTTGGAATTTGCACCAGAAAGCCTACCCGTTGTGTTCCTACAAAACCCAATTATTTTTAGCACCCGCTACCAAGGGGGGCGCAAGATGCCTATCACGGCTATGGGGCAGGGGGGTCCAGAGCCTAGAAAAAAAAACTTTTGTGTTTGGTGTAGGGATGCTTCAAGAGGTACTTAGGAGGCCTTAGGAGGCCTTTCATATGTCCTATGTATGTAATTTCCACCTTGCGCCCCCCTTGCCCGCTACCATATATCTGAGCATCCGCTCGTAGAACAATATCTATGGCAAATGCACCTATATGGCTTCTTGTTGAATAAATGTGTACTTTTAGGACTGGCTACGACTCACGAGCTCAATGCGAAGTTTTGTTTCTTGAGCTTGAGAGTCGGGGACCGCCGCTTGCCGGCGCTAACGATAGTTTATTCGACTTGTCAACTCACATTCGCGTCTACTACTTGGTACACCATACATAATACTTGCATAATACTTGTGCAATCAAAAAAAAAAAAAAAAAAAAGATCAAGACAAAATCCGACACAAAACCACTAGGTTGACAACGGCCCGACGGCCCACTCCTGCTCATCCCGCCGAATCGCCTGCACTAGAGGCAGAATCTGTTGTACCTCTTGCCACCGACCCTGCATAACCTCTTCCTCCTCCCACATCGTCCGTGTATCTTCCAACGCGGGGAAAATGCTCGATAAGAACGAGGCTACCGGATGGGCATCCGTGAGGGTGGAGAAGGTAAAATTGATTGTGCGAAGCGCGCACTGTGTGACACGCTGCTCGCCTGCCGAGCCCCGGCGGATGGCAGGGGGCGTCGTCGCATCAAGAGTGAGATGGATGGTCTCAAGATGCTTGCAGGTATGTGCAACAGATAGCAGCACCGCAAGCGTCAACACTGGGGGCTCCCATCTATTGATCTGGCTGCAAATCTGGAGGACCCGCAGCTGGGGGCAATTGGTAGCCAGCAAGGCCAGAGTAGCGTCATCGATGTCGAGCGGTCCATTCCACCTGATGCACAGGCTCTCCAAGGCGGCAAACGACTGCGCGAGAGTCACAAAAACGTCCCGTCTGATCGGCACGGGAGCCTGGTCGTCCCGCCAGATCAGCAGCGAGATGAAAGTGAGCGTTTGATGGCAACCAGTCGATACAAGCGCGGAGAATAATTCCGAAATGTGCTCGGTTGTATGTTCGTCGAGAATGGGTACCAGTGACATGTCCTCGAGCCCGGTGATCGCACGCAGGAAGCGTATCGCGCTAGGGAGGTGAGCGCATGACATGCTCACCGATTTTAATGCTGCGAATACGGGAGCTGACTGGGCCGAGAAAGAGGGTTGAGGAAACATATCGGAGTCGAACTCGTCCACAATCAACGTCGAGAAATTGTCGACCGTGGCGAGATGCTCCAAGGCGTGGATGTTAATAGTCGGAACGTTGAGGTGACGTAGACACCGAAACTTCTCAACGAATGCACCTATTGCGGCTCGTTCAATCGTAGTGTAGCTTGAGACATCGAAATCATCAGCAGCAATCGTGATGTCGGTCAGGGAAGGAGCTTTGTGGGCGACGACGGGTAACGAGGGAAGTATTTCTGCCAACACGGTGCCGGAGAACCTAAATTCTCGAAGGGTGGGCGACAAAAACATCCTCAAGTTTTTCATATGCATGGAAGCATCCATCGCGATATGGGGAGAGATATGCCAGGACAAAGTCCTTAGCCGTGGAAACAAGTAATCCCAAGGAAGCCAACTAGCGAGCGACGACAGAGCCCCTCCATACCTGAAAAACGTAAGCCAGGTAACGTCGTTGAATTCACGAATCCGGTGGCAGTGTAAGCGGAAACGCTCCCAGTCATTGAACATCAAGGCCCGCAACGTCGTCTCGAAAGAGCGAGTCAGGGGTACAGAAGTTCGACAGTGGTTTGATAACGCACCAGTTCCAGGTTAAGATAGGGCCCATACGGCTTCTCTGTCGTCGTAATCGCATCCGGAGGGAGGCAGGCTATCAGGTGTCCCAAAGTATCGTGCTCCGCGACCGACCACAATCTGTCAAGCGCAGGCTCTTCGAAAAGACGACAGGTACGAGCGAGTGCGAAGAGAGTGTTGCGATCCCGAAGAGGTATATGCTCAACAATCTGCAGACGTAGCTCGAAGTGTCTGAGGCAGTCGTGCATGCGTCGTTGGTGGTGGCGGCTGGAGAAGGAAGTGAAAAAATGGCGTGATTCTTCATTCGTGAGCAGCACCACGTGGCATTGGGGATTGGGCGGGGGACTCGGAGTTTATGCGTTACGTGCCTCATGTTGCAAGACGAATTCGATGCAGGATTGCCAGGGAAGGGAGTCAAGAGACGACACAGGTGACAGGTGCGACTGCCGGCTGGGGACGAAGACCTCCGAGATGGCCCATGGGTGAATTCCGAGCAGCTGCATCTCGAAGTTTGCGAGGTATTAGTACTTCTGTTGCGATCTCTGGCAGAGCTTGAGCCGAAGTGCATGCTGTCGTCGTGGTGAGCGAGAGAGAAAAAAAAGATGACGTGATCGGCCAAGCCATCATGATGGCTGGCTGGCGTGATGACATATGGAATATCGATGGGACATCTTACCTCATCTTACATAGGAAAGACTTGCTATCGAAAAACGCTGGGTGACCATTGATGGCACCGCTCACATCGATACTGTCACCTGTGGGAGGGGAACTTGAAGGAAGGTTCTATGCAGACACGTGGACCGAAACTCCCGGGCCGATCAAATGGGCAGTATCACACAGATAGCAATCAGCAAATCGGGCTCGCTGTCAATAAGCACAGCCCTTCTTCTCTTTTCTCTCCTCCTCTATTGTGTGCCCACATATGTCTCCCCCTCCAACCTGCTTAGGCCTCTCCGAGCGCGGCTTTGAGCGGCTCGCGGTGCTCGTCGGGCTCGCCATGTCTCCCTTCTGGCTCCACACGAGTCTTATCCAGCCTGACAGCATCGCGATTCATCTCGCGGCTGACACCCCGCTTGTGTGGCGCATTGCCCACATCCTGGAGCAGTGGGTGGGTGGCTATGGACTCTTGTTCACCATGTGTGGTGCACGTAACGTCTTCATCTGGGGCTGCGAGCGCCTCTGCGACGAACCGGAAGACGAGGAGGCCCAGCGCGACCGGATGATATGTGAAATGATGAATCGTGCGGAAGTGGCAGCGACCTCTGCCCGCAAAGTACCCGACGAGGCACCCAACTCCGAGTCGGACGAGCCGCCGATGTTCCCCGTGGTCCTCACGTGGGCCGCGGAGCTCCACAATGCACACTGCGCACTCACCTCCTTTGGCGGACTGCTTTTCGCGCTAGCGATTTTGTGCCACCGTATGGCCTCGCACAACCAGGCGCCCAAGGCCTGGACGTTCCTCGATGTTCTCAAGTACCTCTGGGCCGGCGCGATCGGGGCAGTGTTGTTCATCGGGTTCGGACTGGCGGTCCGGGGCGTGTGGTATTGGGCACTCGGTCACTGGAACAGGACAGCGGCCCCAGCACTAGTAGAAGAAGAAGCATAAATGTGTCCCTTCAAGGTGTGTCGTTCTTCGTCGGTGACAACTCGCAATTGACTATCCGTCCAGAATCCTGTTTCAGAATCTTTCATTCAAAGCTCCGTGGCCACTGCCATCCTCTCTCAACGCATGGCACCTGTCATGTTTTTCTTCTACAAGCAGCTCCCGCTTCTGTGTCCAACATTGAATTTCAAAGGCAGCCTATGTTCATTGTATTTTTACGTGTACAGTATTGCTAAGAAAAAACCCTTTGTGCCTTTTTATCTTCTCTAAGTTCTTCGCGATTGAACATCACCAAAACATTTTAGAATGACTCAGGCCTGAAACAGAAACAACTACCAAAGAGCAAAATCAGGAATCAGATCAATAAGAGCATATTAAGATAGTATATAAAAGATACTAGCTGTTAGAATTGAGTTCATGAAGGAGTTGGTGTTGGACTTTCAATCTGATAGCATCATGATTTAGAGCCACCTGAACATAACACTTCCAGTTTAACTATGCATTTTATAACCTTCTACTTTGTGCCTGATTTGCACATGCCTTTTATTGCTATTTTCACAAATGATGACATTTAAATAAAATAAAATAAAACTAAAAAAATAATTGTGTGACATGTGAGCCCATAAACTAGGGCGGTCAAAGTGGGGAAGTATTAAATTTCCACACACTTTATAAAAATTTCACTTTTCTGCAACTTTTTAAGCAAAAAACCATTTTCCGCAACTTTATTCTCTAAACTTGACAAATAGTTGCGGATTGGCATAACCATTTCCAAAATCCGTGAAACATTTTCAAATGAGATTTTTTCCTGTAACATTTTTCTATCTTGAATACCAGTCATTCCTACTAAGTATCTGCTTTAAGTTCCCGCCACCCCCGGCGTTGTTGATGTCCCCCAATTTGGCACCGGTCCGGGGTTCGGACATACACGAACTGCCTGCACCGCTGGAGGGTTTGCCATTGAGTCATTATGCCTTGAAGAGCCACTACATACCAGGCCCATTCACAGCTTGAACCCGCCCCACCGACCCCATGCATCGGAGGGGCGCCACCAAACACGATGTTTATGACGGAGCCTGCGTGGCCGGCAAGTCGGCAGGGCTATTGACATGGACATGGTACCAGTGGGATAGAGGCGGTGATTACCGTGCCGGCGGACCCGTGAGGCCAGCAATCGTTCGATTGCCATTACGGCCACTCGCAGCAATGCCGTGGCTAATGAGGAAGGGTAGCACAGGAGGTTGGCTGAGTTGGCACAAAGCCACCACTCATTGCCAGCAGGTCGGAGCTGACAGCGCCACCCGAGTTGCCAGGGGAGTTCCGGAGGAAAATATTGTACTGAGGTCAAGTCGCGAAAAGTGTTGCGAGAAATAAATGTTGCGAGAAATAAATGTTGCGGAAAATATGTACTTTTGAAAAGTGTTTCACGGATTTGGGGAATGGGTGTGATCCACAACTTTCTGACAATTTTGGGAAATAAAGCTGCGGAAAACAGTTTTTTGTTCAGAATGTTGCGGAAAACTGAAATTTTCACAAAGACTTTCCCACTTTGACTGCTAATACACTGGGGAAGTGAACTAATAGAGGAGTTCAATCAAGACCTCAATCCTATCAATCTACTAATCCACTAATTGTGTGTATATGTGTGTGTGTTCGGGGGTTCGAGTTGCAGGAAACAACTAACGGATTCAGAATATCCAAATATAGCAATAGAATCTGCTTATTGAGAACTTTCTACAGATCACTTTGTACTGTTGTTATAAAGCACAGAAGAAGGAACAATTAAGCTCAACCTCCAAAGTGCTTCACAAAATGAACAAGAGAATGTATCTGCCATTCTTGTCACAAGATACTAACTCAAATATGCAAACAAACTTGCTTCCTAGCCACTTGTTTCCTATAAACAAGATCCCTTGCTTCCCTGTCCTTGTCCTGGCACTTGCCTTAACCTGACTCAACTTGACTGCTACCTTGCTACCTAGTTACCTGGTTGTCACACTTGTGACCTAGCTGCCTTGCTTCCTTGCCAAATATGGTAATAAGTGGGGTGAGATTCCGTTCTTTATCTACTACAACCGAGCTCCTTATATACTACTCTCAATTTAATTACATCATCTGTGACGATGTGACCTCATCTGCTGATCTGGTTCCAGAATGTTCTAGTACAGGCTTCTGGAAGGTTCTAATATAGGTCCTGGGTCAGACTTGCCAAATATGGACATGTTACCCTATATTCGGTTCAGGGTCTAGGCTGGTCCCTGGTGGAAATCATCGAAGATTGGTCCTATCATTTTTGGCAAACTGAATGGATTAGTACCATATACTCATGAGATAGTCAGCAGACAATCACTGCGGGAGTTTGGGAATAAACAGTACATGTGTCACATAGGGTGACGGATGTCCCAAAAAGGAAATTTTCGCCGTTTGACCGCACAATCATCAGGGAATGTCACAGATCGTCACAAAATCAAAGTTGTGTATTTTGACTATACAAACAACTTTCATTAAGTGACCTATAGTTGCAGCTGAATAATTGTGCTGGGATTAACCAATGATGAGCTGATCTACACTTATTACAGTGATATATCACTGAGTAGACAACCTATAAAGGTGATTGAAGCACTACCAAGGGTGCCTAAGTAATAAGATCAATATCCTGGACAATCAAATGCCATTAGTATAGCTATATCATCTGATGATGTTTCATCACCTACATTGATGCTGCAGTATCTCTACCAATCCTGCATCAAGTCAGATGATTCTTGTACTGGTAGGTAGATCATAACCTAGTGTTCATATGATCTGATGTGATCATGGTCTTATATCTTGAGACTATGATATTACACTGTTTTTCTCTAGTTTTCATGTGTCAAATTTGATCAAACTCAATGATCACTTGATATCTCACTGGGAAATCCATGGATAAGCATAATCTAAGTTGTGCTCTGTTATAATAGCTGTCCATCATAGATATGGGAGCTCCTCATAATTTTAGGTCTCTTATCTACCTCGATATATGACATATATCTTATTGCACCAATATCCCAATAACTCACTTAGAAGTGAGGGATCCCCAATGGTATAAGGGTAGGAAACAAACCAAGGGGTCCCCCTATGAGATTCAATTTCCCACACCATATTATATGAATGGAGAATCTTGTTATTCACCATTATAATAATGAATAGTACTGCACATCATATCGGTAATACAGATGTAATCTGCTAGTTGATTATAGATCAAATATGTAAAACTTGGCAAATGAAGTGTATACATCTACCCACATACTCTGATGGATCTCTATATACTCTTAGAGGTTGAATTGGGGTGAATATTCCGAGATGAGTTGAGTGCAGAACTGGTTTACATGAATGGTGGGGTCTATAGACTGAGCACTGGACATTTGGATGCATGTATAGGGGTATTTGGATGTCTACTCAGACTCTGTACTGTAATTAGTTGTGGTTCTGGCAAGTGTTACAGAAGGTAGCTGAAGAGAGGGTAGGTACCCATAGAGCAAAAGAGAGTGTCTTCGCTATTACAACTGGTCAGAAATTAATTTCAAGTATGATTTAAGACATGAATGTAGGATTGTATGGACCCCCAAATGAACCTGTCCAGCACTTGAATCAACCTTATAGCTAATGTGGATCTCTCACAGTACCATTATCAGTGTTATCTAACCCAAAAATGATGAGTTCACCATAGTATGGCCTTTGCAAATCTCATTGATTTCAGTACATCTACAGGTAGGGGTCTCATGCACCTCCCAGAAAATGGTGTTCTCACCCTTGTAGCTTATCTCCATCCTAGAATATATAGCACCCAAGGTCTCAGGGAATTGACTGATCCTTACAGTTGCTGTGTGGTTACAAATGGATAGAAATGTGGTAGACCATACTATGGTTCCATATCAACTTGGATCATAAGATTCCATGCATGTAGTCCCAAGATATCAGCAAAATACTGCTCCGCTTAGTATTTAGGTATTCTTGGGAGTGAATAAATGCAGATAATGATATAGAAAAACATGGCTGATGAAGCTCAAAAGATAGTAGGATAGTATATCTTCCCAATGAACTCTCTCCCAGCTTTATCCACGAAGGCTAGCTGGCGATATATGCTTATCTTTCAGAGGTGATGGAGATCAAAGGCCACTGATGAGTGAATGCATTGCATTCTTAGTGCCCCATTCAGTGGGACTTAGGAGGATACATACCAGAGCCTTATGTTAGAGTAGCTAAACGTACAAGTTGGCCACCTTACATTTTTAAAGTACTAAATATTCAATTTTTCATAACTGAATAGTCAATATTGCCATCATATCAAACGATAGTAAACCAAATACCTTATGAATCAATAGTGCTTTTGAGACCCTTTCTGCTAGTACTTGATTCATGCTTTTAGCTCAAGCAGGTATGGATATAGAGGCCTGTCAGTTATACATGAGCTAGTGATGGGTCAGTGCTAACATACTTATTGAGCTGCTCCCATAGGTTACTTAATGAAAGTTGTTTGTATAGTCAAAACACACAACTTTGATTTTGTGACGATGTGTGACACTTTCTGATGATCATACAGTCAAACGGCGGAAATTTCCTTTTTGGGAGATGTGTCATGCCTGTGACCTCATATAACAGTGTGTAACAGCATGTCCAGAAGCTGAAACTAGTGTTTGATTATCAATATATATAGTATAATATAGATGAGTATAACAAGCCTGTAGATGTCACATACCAGTGTCACATCTTGTTGTCCGAGTCCTATAGTGCCAGAATTATTCATAATTATCTATACCCAATGGACTTAGAGAGAAAAAGCCTTGGAACTCGTAATTATTCATTCTGCTTTTCATTAATTATTCATTACTATGGTGGAGAGAAAAACGGCCGTGAATTGTCTGCTCCAACCCGCCGGGGTGGACCCGACAATTCACGGTGGGTACTGGGCTGCACAGGTGGCCTCCGGGGTTGCCCTTACACAACGAAGTTCACCTTTAGCCATCTTTTTTGCCTGAATCTCTGATATGAAAGTGTACCTGATATATTAGAAATAACAAATTGCCATTATATATCACAAATCACACCGGGATTCAGGCAAAAAGGGCGGCCCGAAGCTATATTTATATGGCAGAGATTTGGTGCTAAAAATGGCCAGCTGATTGCCGCCAAATCAAGGCCCTGATGTAAATGCACATGACCGGCAAATTTCCAAATAAGGAAACTTGCTGGTCACGTGCACTGGAATCAAGAGCCTTGATTCACGACCAATCAGGGCCATTGATTTCGACAAATATCTGTCACATATAAATCCTACTTCGGGTGGCCTTTTTTGCGCAAATCCCTGGTGTGAATCACCTGATATTTGATAAATTGGCGTAATAATCATGTGCTACTATTTTTTCACAAATATTTGGCATTGAATGGGGTGCAGAAAACATGGTCAGGAAGGGGGTAGTCACAATATATACCATATTTGATACCCCAATACAGAACTCGATTTCTTGTATATCAGATACAACTTTTGCAATTTTTGGTGCATATTTATTAAAGGAGCAAAAAAGCCATTGTTTTGGACCACTGTTTCTTCACTATACATTCCACTTAGAGCACTATTTGTTGGCTGCAGCTGTGTGAAGGTCTCTTCCAAGCACAATATTAATCCAACAGAAGGATTTGGATAAGCTACTATTCATACCAACAAAGGTAAAATATCAGGTCGCGCTGAAACGCGCACAGAAATGCAGGATCAAACCGGAGGCAACCCGATTGGTGCGGCTATTCCGGCCCGCTGAACCGCTCCAATCGGGTTTGCTCCGATTTGATCCGCAATATCTGTGCGCGTTTCAGTGCTAGCTGATATTTTGCCTTTGTCAGTGTGATTTGAGAGCATAGGCTAACCCTAGCCTGTACTCCAATCACATCTTACCTCTGCATCTCCTTGTGAATAGATCTAGGCCAGGGATTGAAGCCTATGGAAATCCTAGGAGCCTAGATACATGCCACAGTAAATAAACTGGAAAGACAAATATGCATAGTAATAAATGTTTACAAATATGTATTAATTTTTCTTCACATCAGATAAAATTAAGTGGTTTGTTCTAAGGTTTTATTATATATTTTCTCAATTTTTATGACCTATATGGATCTGCCAATAAGAGGTGTGTTCATTCGAGCTATAGAAGGCTTTTTCCATATAATATTAATATCAGAAATAAACCTCTTATTGATTATATTACCAAATTGAGAAAGATAAAATGCTGTTCAGTGATGACATAAGGAGATGTAATTTATATCAAGTGTTTCTATAGTTTAGAAATACTTGAACTGCACTCTTGATATTGCTTTGAGTATGTGTGAAGTGAAAACCATTGGAGCCATTCATTGCTAAACCAAAGTTTCGGCTCTATAAGTGAAGATGAAAACCAGCCCCCCCAAATTGGGAGTGGCTGTGTTTTGATTACCCTTATTGGGACAGCATCACAATGATCACATGATGTGTCCAGCAGGGTCACGGTTCAGCTCTCTGCCGCTTGCGGCCTTATCCATTTGTGTTTGCCCAAGTTCACAAATAAAATGATCATTGAAATGTTTATTACTATTTGTGAATATTTGGAAATAGAAACGGTTGGAGCCGTAATGCCACTGCTGCCCGTGTACATGTGGCGCATCATACGTACCGTCGTGCGACGTCCCGCACGCGCCCGGCGCAGCGATGACCCAGGCCGCGGCGGACAGGCGTGGCCGCAAACGATGGCGCGCCGGGGCCGTGTTGCATGATGTCATTGAGGGCGTCATCGAGCATTGCATGTCAAGAATATCAATTAGCAAGTACGATACGGGCATACAAACGAGCGAGTGCCGTGGCGATCAATCTCCATCGACATCACATATTGCAAGAAGAGATGCTCATGCGGCGTGTACATGTCCGCCACCGCCGTTTGAGGCAGCGATCGACGCCGCCCGCGATGCGCAGTCCAGGATTCGAGCGTGTCAAGGCGAAGAGGCGCAGTCGGCCGAAGCAGTTACGAATAGGGCGGCGGCGGGACCGGGACCGGCATGCGCGGCGCGCGGGGCCGCGGGCGGAGCTCGTATCGCGGATCAGCGGTCAGGGTGTCGTCCGGATCACCCACGCGGAGCGGCAGCACGGCGCGCGCCACGACGGTGAATGCGAGCGACTCGGTGTACGTGTGGCCGCGGTAGTGCCGGCGCATGTTGCTGTTGACGTTGAACGTGCGGCCGCAGCGCGGGTAGGGGCATGAGTACGCTGGCGGGGTGTCAGTTACAAAGAGAGCAATAGAAGCGAGCAAAACGCACGAGTGGCCCCGGTATGCGAGTTCATGTGGATCTGGAGACTGCTCGGGCGGTTGAAGCGCTTCCCGCAGTGGTTGCAGGCGTGTTTTCGCGGGGCGTCGCTATCGATGTGCACGGGAGATGGCGTATCGGTCGTGGCCCGGGGGGACATGGGTAATGGCGGGGCTGGTTCCATGAGGACAGACCGGGGCCGCTCTGGAAAGAACGACGAAGGCTCAACTTGAAGTGAGCCTGCCTGGATGGGAACTGGGAGCGCCGGCGCAAACGCGGGATTGTGATGCAGAAGGTACTCCGGGAAGAGCTCGCGGATCGGGGGCAGCGCAACACCAGCACCAGCACCAAACGGGGGCATGAGCAGGCACGCAAAACGCAGAAGCACCCCCCGCCGCGCTACTTATACGCCCTCAGTCAGGGCCTGGTGCCTCATCGATCATCCGCGGAGCGGCGCAGCCTGTCAGCGCCGCTGTCAGCACGGATTCGCGCACGTCCAAGTGGGTTGGAAGCACAACGCAAAAGGCGACCACTGTCACCACGTCACTTAGCACTATCCATGATCATCGATCCCGGATCTGTCATGAAGTCCATGTTGAAGCAAACTTTTAACTGATGGATGGGCTGAGTACTTTCATCAGGAAAAAAGTTTTCCCACAGTAGCTAGATGGGAAGATTTGTAGTCATTATAGGATCTGCACTTGGTTTCAAGTTATAACAAAATATAGTGATATATAGCATTTGTAGGTAAGAGAGACAAAAACTGGTAATTTATTCTGTAGTATCTGTAGCAGATAGGATATCTTTTCTTTGTAGCCTTTAAGTATAGTCTACCTCCAAGCTTTATCGTCAAATATTGTACAATGTATGGATGTAAGGAAAAAGATGTTAGGATGTGCAATTCTATGAATAATGAAGCTTTGTACCTCAATTAACTTCCTATATAATATGCAGAACCTTGTGACAACAGAATTAATTTTTCACCACTGAATATTCTAAGTCTACTCTTCAAAGGTATGAAATACAATACAAACTATGCAAAATACATCCTTCAACACTGTCATATTTTATTCAATTCAAATGCCAAAAGTCGTGTGATATCTGATACAAAAATATGAATTCGAATTATTTCCTAATTGGGAAGAGTTCTTGGCGCCAGAGACGCCCAGAAATGTCAAAAACTGCCTTTTTCGGACAGGATTTTGCGCAAAATGGCATGACATGCGGAAAATTTCGAATTTTATAGCTTGTGTGACACGTGACATACAAACTGAATAAAATGCTACAGTATGTTCTAGACATGTGTAGAGTGTGAGCCTGAAAGATAAACTAGCTTCCTTACTAACTTTTAGCCTAAACAGTTACAGAGTATCACATGTGGGTACCAGCCAGCTTTATAAGAAAGTACTAGTACTGCTGGCGATTATTCTATTACAATGTATTATTATATGATACTGGTATTATCAATAATTTATTATGTGAATTATATCACACCTAGTGGCCAGAATAAATATTATATTATGTTATAAGATCATTATGTTATTACTATAGCTTCAACATGAAATATTATAATATGTGATTCTAGTAACTTAGATGTCTTCTCCTGTGAATAGTCTCATTGTTGGTGATAATACAGTACTGGACTACTGTAAGATTTTATTCAATTCGTATGTCACATGTCACACGACCGATTTTATACGAAATTTTTTCGTATGTCACAGCAAAAAGTGGATTTTGGCTTCCCAAAATGGTAATTTTTCACAATTCCGGTGCCTTCGGCGCGCCAAATTGCCAAATGGGGAACATCATACGAATGTTTTCGGACATCAATGTGTCACAGCCCCCCGGGCCATTCGAATTGAATAAAATCTTACAGTATCAATCATGATTCACTATCAAAGGATGTACAGCCTGAACAAACAACTCTCTCTTTCAGGCCACAATCTCTGAAAAAAAAAACATGATCAGTACACTATTTGTAGATCTACTTACTGCAGTTTGTTCATTCAATTGACTGGAAGAAACCAGTTGAAATATATTGAATGTAGTTGAAGTACACGAGATACGTGAGCTATATAATTGAGGACTAAAAAGATGCAAAAGACCTAAGATCCTAGATTACTCTTCTATTAAGCAGATGTCGTGTGAATGTATGCACATGTTTGGCATCAGCTTTAGCAATTTATTTACTCCACATTTCCACTTTTGGGACCACTGCTGTTGAAACCCGAATTTGGTAAGAAAAGCTGTGAAGTCTAATTGGGACACAAAGCTGTAAAATCAAGATTTTACATCAAGTACCATCAACAAGTCCAATCTAAGGCTATTTGTGATGTTGTTCTTGGCTGTAATATCAGTATAGAGGGCATGCAGACCTTGATATTTCATAAACTCATGAATAAAATTGGCACATTCAGTCTGCAAAAAATTGTGAAACAACATTTGAAGCTGGGGCGTAGCCCCAGCCTGTCTAGTCTTACTTATGATTTGGAAAAGACCTTACTAATCTTTTCTGCACGACAGATTTGTCACTGGACTCACTGTCACATGGATATTGTAAGACTTTCAGTCAAGCCCATCGACTGGAGAGCTTCCATTATTGGAGAGCTTCCATTATTTAAGGAGTACCCCATTCAATGCAATAAAGTGAAAGAACAGCAGCCAAGTCGTTTTCGATGCTCAGTGAATACAAAGTTACTTTACGCCGGAGTGTTCGCACCCCAAGTTCACAGCACACACGTGAATTTTCCCGCCACCAACACACTCCGCTGCGGATATCGGCAATGCACGCGCTCCGCGCCACTTCCGTCAATGGCCGTGCCGATTATCGTGTCCGGCGCCTTCCCCTTTTCGACCCAGTCAACAAGGGCAAGCAGCGCGTTGTGCGACGACGCGTTGACGGCGTTGGACGTGGGCGATGTGCCTTGCCCGAACGCGGGGGCCCCGAGCCCGCCGCCGCAGTGGCCCATGCCCGGGATGAGGAACAGCCGGTAAAACGGGTCGAGTGTGGGCATGAGCATTGTTGCGCGGATCAGGTCATACACCCGCTTGGAGTTGGTCGAAGCAATGAGCTGCGTTTGGTTAAGAAAGGTGGACAGCAAGGCAGAAAGAACACGGTACTGGGTCTCTGCGGCCGTGATACGTGATGAACTTGCCCCCGAGCTCCTTAAACTTGAACAGGTCTCCGCTGAACGTCTTGATCCCGCCCGCATTGACGCGCTCCATGAGGTCGACATCGACCAGGCTGAAGTTAGTAAAGTCGTGAGACGTTACGTTGAGCGTGGTGAACATCTCCCAGTCATGCGCGAATGTGAAGAACGGTCCGCCCATCAGCGCTGCCCGAGCTGGATCTGCCTCCGCGCCGGGCGTGTAGCGTGGGTACAGCAGCTCGCCATGAGTGCCAAACATAGGCGTGAACACATTCTTGACCGCTTGGACTTGTGTGGCCGTGAGACACCCGCTCGTCTGGCCGGCTTTGCACAGCAGCTTGTTTGCGTCGAAGTGGCAGTCGTCTGGCTCGGTTATGATGCCGTCCATCACCCCGTCAAGGCCGTCGCACTCAGCGAGGATGAAGGCGGAGACAGTGGCCCAGTCGGCAGGTTGCAGAAACTTCGGGTTGCCCATGAAGTTGGGCGAGCCGACGAAATGCGAAAGGAAGCCGGACCAGCCCTGCAGGTGGTTCCAGTCTGTCGCCGGCGCGCCTCCTAATATCCCGTCGAAATCACCGGGGAATTTAAGCGCCTCCTGTGTGCCCTGCCGGCCGCCGGTCGAGCAGCCGAGGTAGTACGATTTGCCAATCTTGCTGCCATAGTATGCCTGCACGAGCTGCTTCCCGATGACAGCCTCGGTGTGCACCGCGCGGAAGGCGAAGTCGTTGATAACCTCCGGGTGATTCAGGAATACAATGCCATTATTGCCGTCGTGCCCGTTGTCGTGCCCCAGCGTCGCGAAGTGGAGGGAGGTGCCGTATCCCAGGGCGGTGTAGTCGATGCCTGTTACAAGATGCTGAGTACCAAACGGAGGGCATCCAGTGAAAGCATCACGCACATCCTCCAATCCCCCCGTTGCCTGTTCCCATAAACCGCCCGAACCAGGTGTCTGGAAGCCATGCCTCCATATGGACAGACGACGTCGCGGTTGTGTTAACAAAGAACTGGACGCGACAGAGCGGGGCGGAGCCGGTGGGCACCTGTGCCGTTGTCCCGCAAGAACCAGGTATGGACACCGTTGCAGGCGCTGGGATGTAATCGACCTGGAAGATCGTCGTGTTTTCGAGGTGGATTGAGGACTGGACAGCCTCGCATTTCGCCTGGCTTCCCTGGGCAAGGGCGGGGCGGAGCCACAGGATGCCGGAGAGGAGAAGTAGACGGAGCATTATTGGTGTGTGTGAGGGGGTAAATCCGAGTATTTAAGCGTCCGTGAGCGTGAGAGGCTCACGCCTCATTAAGTAGCAAGAGCCTTGAAGAACGTTGGCTGGGCCGTTGCCGCGATACGGGTTGGGGCCGTCTTCGCGCAACTTAACGATGATATGATATCCCCTATTTAGTGGATTGAGTCCAGCAGGGTCTTGGCAGAAGAGGGTAGACGACTCACCTCCAACGCAAATAGCTAGTTATTTTCGGCGTTCGCATTCGCATCCCCACCCAACGCCAGCCACTGGCAAATACTAGTAGCTCCACTTTCGGCAAGCTGCATTCGCTCCAGATTTGAGTGCATCCCTGTGTGTTCGCTGTCTTTGACCAGGCTTGATAGTATCGAAGAGGAAGGGCCAGGAGGCGTCAGTGAGGAGGAGCAAAAAGAGTGGATGAAGGTGAAACGCAAGCCACGCACTGCGATCAGCGATGACACACGCCGATGACGTCACACCATTCCTGTCCGACGCACGCGGGGATCCCATCTCACACATAATTGCCCCGCCCCTAGGCAATGGGGCATGCGACCATGCGGAGGCCGTGATAACCCGTGCGAGCGGCTTTCCGTGCGCCTCGGCTGCGTCGTCGGCGTCTTCGACGATTTCCACAAAAAAAAAACCTCTTGAATCTCAGCTGTCAGACTTTTCCATCGAGTTTGACGAATAATGAATTTAAAATATATTGAAATATATTGATCCACAAGGTGCTTACCCTACAACAGGTGCCATGACACACTGTATCTCTGGAATTTCTGAATCACCCTCTGTGATAGCATTGCATAGATAATACTAGCAGATATCAGAGCAATATATAAGGGCATAAATAAACATTGGACAGTAGTGGCAGTGACTTCAAAGATCTTAGCTGAAGGTGGGTCAAGCTAAATAGAGAATATGTATATATTGTGGATGTTGTGTATATAATTTACTGAATGGTTTTGATCAGTTTATCAGTCACACATTATACCAACTTGGCCTGACAATAGAGAGTTTGCGATGTCCCACCAGGAGCCACCTGGTGGCCGAATTACGTTGCAATCACCAGTGCCCAACAATCATACATGGTAGATCATGATTTTTTTCCCTTTGAAATTTAAAACACTAGTACTAGAAATTTGAATTATCAGAATAAATTGTATATAACCACCAGAACAATTGTCAGTTCTAAGTACAGTATGCCTAATCCTAAACTTCACTTGTAACAGCTCTGCTAAAGTACATAGTGTTAAGCTGGAGTCCTACAGTATCAGAATGTATCCCTATGCTTGTGTCTGTCATAATACCAATATCTGCTTTCTGATGAAGGTTGAGCATGAGCCTTGTGATCATGACCACAGATATTCTATATGCAATAAGGGATGACCAATTGAAGCCAGAGAGAATATACGTAGATGTAAACCATGCCAGACTATCTTCAGTCCATTGCTGTATCCTTTTAAAAAGAATTTGCGCAGATAATGTAGTACTTACATCCCCAAGCTACATATGGAGCTCAGTGATTAACTGGATGTCTGAATATGGAAAAGAACTGACATAAAACATCAGGATATTTGCTAGGTTTGCCAATGCAATAACCCTATTATATCTTCAACTGGGGGGTCACACTAAGAAATGCACAAACAAACCCAAAATATAAGACACCGTCTCTGACCATGGTTATGAATATTGAGGAGTGGAAGTCTGCACTCTGATAGACAGAGCGTAGGATAGTTAATCCAAATATTGTCAGATCACAGATAAGTCTGCAATCAGTTGATACATAGTCTTTTTTAAAAATAAGTTCACTTACTCAACCTCCCAGGCAATTGCCATTTCTAAAAGGCATAAGTGACACAATATTGGCCTGGATATGGAACAACATACTGTGGGCACTATAGACACATAATATTAGATATATGAGAAATCAACCAGAGAGCAATCAACATACACAGTCTGTGGAAGTGCATATTGACATCCAGACATGCCTGGTGCCAGCACCCAAGCTTGCCCACCAATAGCCCACTACATTTCACAGATTAGTGTCTTTGAAGATACAGCTCATATTAAGAAACTCACACCAGCAACAGAGAGGATGATAGAGGTGCCTATAATCAGGATGGCAAATGTCCACTTGTTACAGTTATACATAGCATAGATGCGAAGGACTAGTATGACTGCAGCAGTTTTCATCAATATGGTTCAAGATCTCTCATATGAAATACTATACCACCAACAATGAGGCATTGCATAAGCAATAGCCCATCTTTGATTAGATTTCCGAGATAACATTTCTGTCCATGCACTGGTCATATTTCCAATACAGAATAGAAATGAGCAACCAACATCACTTGGGATAACTCCAAATGTTAGTATAACCATGTATACATTACTCGCAAGGGAAAGATAGCGCAGAGGGATAAAGAGGAAGAAGCTGAGGTGCTTGCGCTTGCTCCAGATGTGTTCAATTTCAGTTGAGATGGTGAGAAGGTAGTCATAAAGAAAGATGACTGGAAGGGATTATATAATGGCAGCAAGCCTAGATAGAAGAGAGCAAACCAAGAGGTACAAGGTACTTACCAGATATTTGTCCAGCGGCTGAGATATGATAAGAACAAAGATAAGAGAGAGAGACAGAAAGACCTACTGTCCCCAGATGAGTGATGTTAAGTCAGTAGCATCCAATGCCATGGAAGGGGAAGGCGAAGAGAATAGGAAAGAGTCCAGACCTTATGTTCTTAAATACCAGCGCATGTATTCATGTTGCGGGGATTCAAGTTGTGAATGTGATCATCCAAGCGAAGCATGGTAACACACTGCCTGCCAGTGACGGATGGGAACTGTCTCAGGACAGGTACCTTTGCAGCAGTGTTGTATTGGGAAGCAGCTTGGTGAGAGTGACGCACTGGATTTGATCATGGAAAGTAGCAGAAGGATCATGGATCCAGGTTATTCATTGGTGCAGGTTGGGCAGCATGATGGAATGGCGCGAAAATATCGGGAAAAGATGTCTATTAGTTGTTCTGGTTGTGCTGCCCGATTGAATGCAAAGGGATAGTATCAAGCATTACAACTGACCCGCAAACTTGAAGATTAGCAAGGACAAGATGCCCTATTTATATATGCCACGATGATGATCACAATGAGTGACAGACCCTGCAGAACGAGGACCGTGGACGACCTGACCTCCCGGGCGGCCTGTACATCATCAGCTCGCCTTCAGCGGAAGAGAACCGAGAAAAATGTCGTAAGTAATGGTGCTGCGTGCGACGGATTGGTACGGGTCACGTTGTGACCCGCTTTCCTTTGCTCCTCCACGACGCGCGGCGCAGCGCGGCATCATCGACGTGCCTACCGTCCTCCAACTATCTGACCCACACTCGTCCTGTATAACGCTACCATTTCAGAGGCCAGATGGCGTCCTTGGCCCGGCCACGTTGCACCGCCGAGCCGGCACGCTATCGATTCAAGTGACCTTCCTTTCGCAATCTTCCTTTCCTCCCCATGTACGCAAACCCAAATCAACCCCAGCCAATATACGCGGCACCCCGCGCGAGTGCAGGCTATAGTCCTAACCTTGCGGCAGCCCCGCTTCCTGGCCGCCACTCTCCCAACCCCCAGCCAATCTACGGTCTTCCGCGTGCAGGTGCCATCGATGGGCGATATAGCCCCAATCTCGCAGGCGGGGGACTGCTGGGCACCAGTCCCAACCTCGGGAGGGCGAGCCCAAACTTGTCTGGAGCCACTCTGGGCGGTGGGGGATTCGAAGTGGAGCGGGTGTCGCGCCCGCCATCGGCAATGGGAATGGGCGGTATGATGCCAGGTGGTGTAGGAGGAGGAGCGGCGTACGACCCCGAATTCGTCTACCGCGAGAATGTTTCGAAGCTCATCGCCGCAAAGACCCGTCCATTCAGCGTTTCGGGACGGATCCCGCTCGATCCGGCCCATTTGGTGTTGTTTTTCCGGGCGAAGGTGCGTTTCCTGCAAGTATACCAATAATTTCCTCATGCTCATCGTCTCCCACAGACTGGTACATCCCATTCCCTCGACTTCCCCATCGATATCGACTACAGCACCCCACCCGCACTCGACGTGCTAATTTCTGCATGCAGGACACACCAAGCACACGACACTGGCATTGCGCACGAGTCCTACTACTATCCGCCCAACCTGCCGTTGACACCGTCGGTCGAAATCGCGAACCATCCTCTCCTCGACGCTATTCGGAGTGCATTACTGCCCACTCTCCCAGTCGGAACCTATCTCACCGCCACGCGCGACCGCCTTGACATTCTTCTTGCTGGAGGGCGTCTCCCTCCTCAGCCTTCTGCTCAGGCTGTTGCTCGTCGCGATGGCCGCGTCGCCACGCTAAATATCACGCTGCCCGTCCGCTTCACGGGTGGTGCATTGACAGTCCGCTACCCATTCGATGGGCGCGTGGAGCGGCTGGATAGTGTCGGCACGGCAGCCGGCCAGACTGATCTGGAATGGACGGCATTCTTGGGCGAATGCGAGCATGATGTGGATGTGGTTACCCGCGGCTGCCGTATGTCTCTCTCGTACGCGGTGTTCGCAAAGACGTTTGGGGGAGTTGGGACGGCTTCGCCGTTCGTCTCGGGACGTGTCCCTGAATCTGTGTCGAGCCTCCCGCTCTTTACACCGAACCAGCCCTTCCTCGACTTGCTCCCACCGGTGCTGCAGATGTCCCGTGGCCGGAAAATCGCATTTCTGTTGGCGCACGATTATGAGGTGGACCCGTCTGTGGCGTTGGCGGAGAGCCTCGTCCCACAGGTGCTTTCCTCTCGCTTTCTTCACTCAGCAACATACTAAACAAGTTCCTTAGCTCAAAGGCGGCGACGCGCTTCTCCACATAACTCTCAAAACATACTTCAAGCTCACGCCCGCGCTGCACTATACCGCCGGCGGGTACCTCTGGCCGCTCGACCGGCCCGTGGAAATTTTCGACGAGGAGCCGCAGGCGCGCAGTGCTTATGCCCCGCCCCCGCCTGCCGATGCGCTCCGGGCACGTGTGGAGGCGAGTGGCGCGGTCCCGCTGAGCGATGCGGGCGTTCAGCTGCTGACGGACTGGCGTGCAGGACAGGGTAAGTTGTTCTGTACTCGCGGAAGAGTGCTGATTAGATGAAGCAGGTGTCGGTGTGGGCATGCCGGGTGGGCGGGAAGAGACACCTGTCGGCAAGGCGCGTGTGCATTTTGTATCCAATGGGTTGTTGGAGAAGTTGGTGGTGAATGTTGCGGTGGTGGTGTATGTCGCTTAGGCGGGGCAGGAGTGATTGAAATTCAATGTCAAGCTATATACTAGTAGTCCGGAAGTGAAGACTTTGTTTTTGTACAGGCCCTATATCCATAGTGGGAATATTTTTGGTGTTTGTGTTACACTAACAAAGAAAACATGGAGAATAGATTTTCAGTATGTCTAAACTTTCAAAGATGTTTGTTATATTCCCTTCAGGGCTCAGAGTGTTTTAAATGGTTTGTCAAGATTTCAAAATAAAAAAGAAACACAACAAAACCAGAAACACTAATAAATGTTTAAAACTATTTATAAATACCTCTTCACATCAGACAAAATTGAGCAGTTGTTCTGGCATAAATGTTGTTAATTTTTGTAACTAATATATTCAGGCTAACTCTCCAGACTTGCTTCAGTTCAAGCTCTGAACAAAAGTTGTTTCTGCCAATAAGTAACTCTGCTGCATACGTACTACTACAACTGATTCCAATGACAATAGACCTAAATATATATTTACATGGTTACACATATGAGATATGATATCTATTATTTGTTTATCAACATATTGGTTGTTTTTATATCACAAGACAACCCAATTATGTTAAAATCTCCCGGCTGGGGATTAATGATTAATACAAACAGATGTCAGTCGATGTAATGAGACACATTGGGGTTTTGGTGAAAATAAGCAGCACAAAGTTGGACTTATTGGTGGCAGATACAGGCCCAAATAACTGGGGCCGATTGTTATGGGCCTGATTTGGGTGCACGTGACTTGGAAATTACCCGATTGACTTGGAAACCTTATCGGGTAATTTCCAAGTCACATGCGCGGAAATCCGCGGCCTTGATTTAAATCCAATTGGATGACCACATTTGGTGCCGGTTTTCCTACAAATAAGTTCTGCTTTGGGCCCCGAGTCTAAATATGATCAGTTGAGAAGACTCACATATCTGACTATCAATCACTGGGGTGAGAGGATGTTTAGCCTAAATAAACAACATACACTCTTGTAATCAATAATCCAAAAAAGGCAATTCACTGCAAATATGCAACTGAAAGTCACTTCTCTAAATATAATTCAACAAGAGGATTTCAATGAGCTACTAAAGCTACTGTGCCACATCAATGTTAATTACAAACCATCTGCTAGAAAGAACTTGAATATCAAAAGTTTGGTGAAGTAAGTAATCAGGAAATTGTCAGGGGAACCCCCCTTTCGGCCCCTCGGAGACGCGTCTGTCCGGTCCGATTCCGGTTCCGACTCCGGTCCGGCCCTCCATCTCGCCCGCACAATCACCAATCTGTCAACACCCTCCCGACGGTCGCCCTGGGACCTTGCCTGCGACGCCGCCCAAGCCTTCTGTGCCTGACAGCGGCAGCTACGGACAAGCAGTATATAGTCAGCTCCCTAGCAGGCGGATCCTTAGAGTTTCTTCTCTTTGGATCCTCCCCTGCTCGGTCAGCTTCATTTGTATTCACTTACCAATGTTCACGCTTTGGATCCTCCCCTGCTAGGACCTTGATCTCAGGCCTCCGGGGTTGCCCTGGCCCCTTACAGAAATTCACAAAAAGCCTTTTGGGAACTTAGCACACAAGAATACAATAAAACACAAATACAACCGATGTTTACATCCCGGATTATTCAAATAACTTTGATTATTGGGGTCTCTTATGACATTCAATTGTTGATTGTATAGATATCTACATCCTATCTAACCCATAGACGGTTTGACAATTTCATGGCCATCGGCACGCCACTTGTCCTCTATCGCTGTAATGCTGTCCACCGTGTCGAGCACCGTCGTCTCCGTCGTGTGGAAGTCTGTCTTCTTCAGGCCAAGCACTGTTTCGACCCTCGCCCAGTCGAGCGTCAAGACGTCTGCCTCGGTCTTCACCGCCTCCGGGTGGGCGAGTAGCCGGTCTTTCAGCGCAGGTCGCTCTTTCCCGATATATTCCACGAGCTTCGTAGCTGGCCAGCCGTTCGGCGCGCTGACGAGGATGCGCTTCCGTCCCGCCGTGGCGGTTGCCGGCACGTTCGGGCCGATGGCGGCCACGTGTGCCGCTGCGGCATCGCGCACGTCGATGTAGGTGGTGGCCATGCCGAGGAAGGCGCCGTCGGGGAACAGCAGCTGGTACCAGAAGCCGACGGTGGACCAGTTGGTGTCGCGCGGGGAGGGTGTGCGTGGCACAGGGAAGTACTTGGTGAACGGGCCGAGAAGGAAGGTCGGGTTAAGGGTCGTGACTTCCACATGCGGGTGCGCGTCAGCCCACTCCCAGAGCGCCTGCTCCGCCAGTTTCTTGGAGGCGACGTAGACCAGCATCGGGTTGCCACTCCCGAGCGCGTATTCCTTCGTGATCGGGCTCCAATCTGAAACAAAATCAACACCCGCTCAATGCAACAATCAGTGGAGCACGCACGCTTGTCGCTGACGCCGTCACTGCCGCGGGCCGTGCCGACCGAGCTGGTGACAACGATTTTCTTGACGCCGGCCTTCTCTGCCTGGACTACGATGTTGAGCGTGCCGTCGATCGCAAGTTGAATTTGCCGATCAACGGCAACGCGGCCCGGCATCGGCGTTGCGAGATGCAACAGCGCGGAAACGCCGGTCCATTTCTCGGCGGGCAGTTGCTCCGTTGCGAGGTCCGCGATCTCTACGACTTCGAACCGCGCGCCAAATTCGCCGTAGGCGGTGCGGATCTGAGTCGCCTTGTCCCCGCGGGCAATGCTGCTGTGTGTAAGCCGACTGGCTGGAAGGAGTAGAGTGGATACACGCACGCGCGGACGGAGTACCCCTTCTCCAGCAACTGCAGCACGACGTGCGAGCCAAGGAAGCCCGTCGCCCCGGTCACGAGCACGGTTTCGGCCATTTTCACGTTCTGTTTTGGACTTGCTGGTTGTTTCAAGCTGGGTTTCTGTGCGGAGGACTTGGACTTGTCGGCAGGGGAAGACCCAAACACGCCGCGCCACTTATCCTTTAAGTGGCCCAGCAGGGACGCCCGACCCCCTTCCTTCCGCACTCCCCGCTCGCCGACCGGTCCCCGAGGCGGCTGCTCAGTCATCGCGGTGTTATTTTAGTCTGGCGGTTGATCACCCCTGCAGGGCTTCTGGGCGATAACGGGTGTCGCGCTGCACTAGTAGTGAAGGATGATATATGGAGAGTTTAAATTTATTGACAGCACTGGCGACGCTGACGAATGGCTGACGGAGCGATCCCACATGGGTAGCTTCGCGGCGCACCAACACCGATGCCGAACATCGTGCGCGGGCCTGGACCGTGGCAGCCCTCGGTGAAAGTGCGCGACCACAATCAGGATTCAGCGCTAGCAGTTTGAAGGGGAGCCTGCCAGGGGCTGCCTTTGCCCGCGCTACCGTTGCGTGCAATGGATTGAGCCTGGAGCGACGAAGCAATCAATACCTAGCGCGAGTCAGCGTCACGCTATCAGGCTATCTCGCTGCCGTCTCGACTTGTTGAATCTAGATTCCTTATGCGCATACCGGCCGACGCCGCCATCATATCTGTCAAGACACTCAATTCTACTAAACGCCCGGTGTCAGATTAGCTCGCCGTGAGCTTCTCCCATTGCCGTCTATTCCTACATGCCCTTTGAGGTCCCCGGGCTTCGGCCCCTGCCCGATGTCAGGTAGATGCATATGATATCATGACACGGAGGGCTTTGGGAGGCCTTGTGATGAAGATGTCGGGAAATGTGTAGAGCTTGCCGGGTTGACATGAATAAACTTGAAAATTCAATAGTGCATCAAGTAATATGATATGATATATATACTGTAAATTGGGACACCCATTACTAGTATATGGCCAAAGACTGTCCATACAAGTGACTTGAACACAAGTGACTTAATACTTTGAAGTATGTACTGATATTTCTACTATGAGACATATTTAGGTTGAGCTGGAAATACTGGTATATCTTTCAGATTGACTTAGGAGTTGCTTAGGAGTCCAAATTGAAACTTGAACTTTATGTCTACTGAAGCACCAAATTTGAAGATAATACACTGGTTGATTGGATATTGGATAGAATGTATAAATCTAGATTTCTGCTAAGCCCAGGGCTGGGTGTCTGGATTATAGTACTAATCCGACCGTAAGTACAGTACTTAATTTGAATTTTTTGGCCTCCAAGATAGCCAAAAAAAAATTCTTTTGAATTTATGTCAGACGAAGCTCCCTTTCGGCCCCTCAGAGATGTCTCTGGCCTGATTCCGTTTCTTGTGATCGCATCACTGCGCTGCTAATGTTCGTCACGGGCCACCTGCGGGTAAATCCTGGGTGGCCCGTACCCATCCCCACCGACAGATGTTCCCAGTGATAAGAAATAAAGCTGTTAAGTGGGAATGACCCTGATCAGGGCAAGACACATTGAGCAATCAATCAACTTGAATCAAGTGGCTGACTATATACTAATTGTCTGTAGCTCATGGGTATATTATGGCGTGGACAAGAAGATGGTGTTTTGAAATCTTTCATGAGATTCTGGGATGGCCCCGGATCTGTAAAGAGACAAGTTAAAGAGGTTACTAGAGGAATCCTGCCATTTCACATTATAGCTGGAAAATCAATACTACTGATTTTGTATTGAAAGTCAAATACAATTCTATACATTCTTATTTGTAAATTTTTTAACTAGTTTAACAATAAGGCTTGACCAAGGACTGTTGAGATTATTCTTCTTATATATATGAACAGAACATATGTACAGGTTTAGCATGGCCCTCACCAGTTTAAGATTGAAAGAACAGTCCAGGCACTGGCACCCTGAGGAATCATAATCAAATTGGCAAATTTTTAAAAGTTGTATTGAATTGCCAGTGTGTATATGTGGAAGAACAAGTACTGTACTATTTCGATCAATTTGGCATGTCACGGTCACACCCACAGTCATGCCGAGTTTTTGGAAACACCGGGAATATTTTTTTCTCAATTTTTCAGATTTTTGGGCGGCTTTGATTCCATCAAAAAGCGGTGATCCGTCCGAGTTAGTTCTTAATCTAAAGAGAATAAGATAAACTAATACTGGAATACCTTCTTCTTCCTTTGCGATTCTTTTACCAATTTCCCTGTCTAAACGTTAGACCGAGCTCGGCATCACGGACCCATCAATGATTTGCGCAGAGTTCGCACGTCACTCGGCTGTGGCCACGTCATCAACCTATTTTTTCTTCCGACAACTACCTCGACTGGAACTGTCTCCGTAGTTTGAAGATAGAACACGCTAGGCACCTAGCATCCCGACGTTTACGCAAGACTGGCGCTTACTAGAGACTAGACCGCGCGAGGGACTCTGCCCGAAGCGACCCGCGGCCGCTCGCCGGGACAGATCTAGAGACTATATGCGGCCTCAGTGAGCTATCGGTGACTTGGGAGTGCGAGGGGAGACTAACCCAGAGTAGAGCAGGATCTGCAGGTGTGTGTTTCAGCCTCCGCGCGGGTCAGCCGCCCTCTATCGCGACGCACGCTGTCGATACACATCTGTCTCAGCTGGGTTTCGCCGAAATGTGTCCACAGCATGTGAGACACTCCTACGATGGGTCAGCCCCGATGCTACATGTAGCACACCTAGGAACCACACGACGCCCCTGAGGGTAAGTCCGTAGTGTGCTGTTTAGGCCTGCGCTGACTGACTCCTGCCGAAAACAGCGCAGGCTCACTTCAGGGAACACACATCTATCCAAACTAAACTCGCTACGTTGCCAACACCCCCTCGTTGCTGTACGATGATACAACACAATGGCGGACCCGTTATCGTTGCTAAATGGCCCTCGCAAAACTTTCGCGACATCATTTGATTGATTGCAATCGGGGATGCGCAGCGGCGGTCGCATCGCGCCAGAACACATACCAGTCACAAGAGGCCTCCGAGCGCAACTGAATGCGGCCCTGGCCCAACCCAGCCTTCGGTCGGCCTCGGGTTGAGATGTTCAGGAAATGCAATTGAGACTGTAGGCGCGACGGTGCCTTAATGCTGGGATGTGTCTGACTCCAGAGCCCACACAGCTTTGAATTTAGCTCTAATCTGACTTTATAAGGACAGAGACGACAGGACGAGGATCTCCAGCGACTCACTCGACCCGCGATGACCCTCCTTCCTGTACTATTCCTTTCTGCGGCGTCGGCATTAGCGTCTTCTTTACCTTCGAATTCATCGTCCTCCCTTATCCCCTCTTCTTCGTCTCTACTATCGCTTCCCCGTCCTTCTGCGGACTCGTTATCATCTCCTGCCTCCGCAGCGCGCTCAGCCTGCCAATCGATCAGCAAGTCTCTTGGCAACGCGGTCGTCCTGTCGAGCGGCACTTCCGAGTATAACTTTACGCAACACAATGCGTGGAACTTTCAAAACACCCTCTTCGCTCCGACATGCATCGTGTATCCACGCAACGCAGGGCACGTGCAGACTGCTATGCGTGCCATATTCAAGGCGAAGTCGCGCTACGCGGTTCAGAGTGGGAGCCACAGTGCGGTGAAGGGGTGGAATACGTAAGTTTATCCTTGGTGATTTCCTCAAGTTGACTCATGTCGTGTGCAGGGTACAAGATGGTGTCTTAATTTCGTTTTCGCACATGCAAGCCGTCTCGTACGACGCCAAAGCCCAGTCTGTTACCATCGAGCCTGGTGTCCATTGGGGTGCCGCCACAGACCAGCTTTCTGCTCAAGGTGTTGCTGTCGTTGGCGGACGCGTGGGAGATGTCGGGACCGGGCTCCTTTTGGGCGGCGGTGTTTCATTCTTGTCTCCCGCCGAAGGGTGGGCAGCGGACAACTTCTTGTCGGTTGACATTGTGTTGGTTGACGGAACACTGGTGACCGCGACTGGGACGAACAAGTACTCCGATCTATTCAAGGCACTCAAGGGCGGCGCCAACCGCTTCGGGATCGCGACCAAGTACACCGTCCGCGCTGTGAACGTGGGAACGAAGCAGGACACGCCGTTCTTTGGTGGTGTCACGATTTTTGACGGCAGTGCCGCCCCAGCTCTGGCGAAGGCGACTGCCAAGTACACTCGGACCGTCACGGACTCGAAAGCGTCTCTGCTTACGACGATCTCCACGACCATCACAAACGGCACAGTACAACAAGTGTGCGTGCTGTTCATGTTCTACCGCGGGACATCTCTGCCCCAATCTATCTTTGGCGACTTCCTCGCGATTCCTAGTCTGCAACAGAGCCTGACCCCGCTCACCTGGACACAAATCCTCCCGCAGACCGACCCCCCACAGTTTGTTTCATCCGCCCGCGGCTTCGTCCAACACGTGTCCTCTTCCGCGCTGACCCTCCCTCCCGCCTCTTCCGGCCCAGCGGCCCCCGCCGACCCCGCGGGCGACGCGCTTGTCCAGGATGCCCTAACGCACTACCTGAATTACACTGCCACCTTTATCAACGCCAAGTCCAAGTCTGGCATGGGCAACGCCGCGCTTACCCTGACACCCGTGCTCGCGTCGCAGCTCGCCGCCGGCCGCGCCAAGGGCGGGAACGTGATGGTATCCCCTGACCTCAAACACCCGTTCCTGATGGTGCAGCTCAGCGAGCAGTTCCTCCCCGGCGTGAGCGACATCCCGCCGTTCGTCCAGGCGGGGATGGACTTGTTTTTGAAGCAGGTGCCCGCGAGCAAAGGCCTCCCTCTCTTCATCAACGAGTGCGACAAGAAGCAGGAGGTGTTCAAGAGCTATGCGGGGTACGAGTTCCTCAAGGAGACGTACAGGAAGTATGACCCGACGCGATTTAACGTGCAGTTCACCGACGGGCCGAGCGGGCTGTGAACTGTGTGATAATTTATTTTCCGAGGACAGACCATCACTCATTTGACTGTTTATTGTGTATTATTTGTCCGGAGAGTAGCGTACTTGAAGCTGTTATAATAGCAAGAATATAATCATCTCAAATCATCCATACTACTACGATTCCGTAGTGCAGTTCAAGTACCTCTATGTCAGGATGAGGTGTCAGCTCTGAGAGAAAAGTAGAGCTCATGTAAGTATGACAAGTAATGAAATATATCAAATGTTTCGCGTGGATACACACTGGGGTTTCTGTCAAAAAAATGGGCCCTGAAGTGAGATTTGTCTATGATAAATGGTGAACAAAGAATATGCATATTGTCACAACTTGCAGAGATAACAAATAAAACCCCAGGGAAGTAGCCCTGATTTGTAGGCAATTGGGCCATAGATTAAGTCATCACTCAAATCCAATATCAGCTGACTATTTTGTGGCTATGATTTGTAGCAAATAAATGCACTAAATAAGGGATATAAAGCCATATATATCATTATAGGGTAGAGCATGGGTCAGGGTCAGGGTACACCAATTTCTGAACCTGGCCAAACCTGGACCCTTTCAGGGTCAACCCGGAGGGTCTGACAAGTAATTGTAATTCAACATTGAATTCACTATCTAAATGTGATTTTTGGGATTTTTTCAGACATGAAAAAAGTTAAGTCACTTTATGTGACATGTGACATGTGAGATATCAGTAACTGTATTTAACATGCTCAAGATCTTGAGGAATAAGCTACATATATGGTGGGAGTGTAAGGGCAACCCCGGAGGCCTGAGATCAAGGTCCTAGCAGGGGAGGATCCAAAGTGTGAACATTGGTAAGTGAATACAAATGAAGCTGATGTAGCAGGGGAGGATCCAAAGAGAAGAAACTCTAAGGGTCCGCCTGCTAGGGAGCTGGCTATATGCTGCTTGTCTGTAGCTGCCGCTGTCGGGCACAGAAGGCTTGGGCGGCGTCGCAGGCGAGGTCCCAGGGCGACCGTCGGGAGGGCGCTGATGGATCGGTGATTGTGCGGTCGAGATGGAGGGCTGGACCAGAAACACCATCGGAATCGGACCGGAATCGGATGCGTCTCCGAGGGGTCGAATGAGGGGTTCCCCGACAGGGAGTCAACACTTTGTGACAAGCCCGAACAGGGAATTTCAGATATTGAATAGCACTTGAGGATGTACAACTATAGAAATGAGAAAGAGTCAATATACTCAGAGCCTGATACCCTTTGAGCCCTATGGGTTAAATTTTTATTTTCTTCAAGTTGGCCGAAATGAAGGCCAATTTGGCGGATTCTGCTGACTAATTATCATGTGCCATCAAAAATCTTTTATTTCTTGTCATGTCGCCTATTCATGGCACATAGAAAACAACGAGTCAAACCTACCCGTGATGCTCGGGGAGCATTTCCGACTACTAACACACACTATATGAGTCCTATCACAGGTGGATCTTGATGCAGCAAAGGAGGAGTGGGCAGCAAAGGTTGCTGCCCAGCTCAAGTCCTAGAACTAATGAGCAGCTAGTGATTTGGCGGTTTGCTTACATAATCCATCAATAGTCTCATATGACGTCGTAGGGGAAAATAGTTTCCCTCTGTGTCTTCCTGGAAGTGACTTTGATTCAACGAATGGCACAGTAGTATAGAAACAGGGAGGTGAGGTGTATTTCAGGCTCCTAAACCAGCCCTCGTTGCAGAACAGAATCCGAGAGGGTATTTTTTTTGACCAAATATGTATCAAATTCATGGAAAATAAGAGATGTGGCATGATGTTACGGAAAGAAGGATGCAGGCCGCTCTGCAAGAGGGCTGGCCCAACTAGCCCGGGCTGCATCGGTGCGACGTTGTTATCCCCGGTTGGTACCTCCATATCTCGTCCACATCTCTTGCCATTGCTCCAGATGATGAGGGTGGATGACGGGTGGGGAGACCGGAGATGAGACCGACACTACACAACTAAAACCCAACAACAAAACAACAAATAGTCGTTCTGTCTGAGCGATAACCGTATAACACCGTTCCAAACATCCAACGACCACCAATAACCGTCTCCTAATACGAGTGCAGAACCCTGGGAACAGAGCCTGTACACGGGTGTGCAAGGTTGTAGGGTAGATCAAATGAAATCTTGTTAAAGATTTGTTTTGTGGTTGTCCTTAAGCGTACTATCGACGAAATCCAGCAATAGGAAAGCGCCAATACAATGCCCAGAACCGTTTATACTCGTTTGGATCAGGAACTAACTGCCTTAAACCCAAGGAGTCGTCTCAAGTCAGGAACTAACTGCCTTAAACTCTCGACCGCCAACCGAAAGCAACCGGAACCCTCAACTCTTCGATCACAACACCTTTTTACTTGAATGAAAGAGCTAGCAGGATGATATTGACAAGCTAGATCCCCAGATGCACCTAGTAACGCGGGGCAATCCGTGAATCGCTCAAATACAGGACAGAGATATAAATACTAAAACAGAAAATGATAAGATCAGGTAAATCGCCACAACAGAATGATGGTCTATGTGCATAATTTGTAAGGTATCGTTTCGCCATAAGGCCCAGAGTCGAAAATCCAGGTCTAGATGACCGGTAGCGGTGTTTGGTGTCAATGACCTTTGTAAATCCTCCTTTATTGCGACCGTCTATGCGTTTTTGTGAACGGTCCGCTAACCGTTGTTGTTATCGTTGTGTTGCTCCACTTCCTAGCTTTCCATCGATACCCATAACCTGAGGCTAACCGCCAGACACCGTTAGGCAGTTCTCTTAACGAGATAATCGCAATCTATTGTCGAGTTGTTCAGTTGGACGGTTGCGGGTTAAGGTCGCCGCGATTTGCAGCCAAGCCCTCGTTTCCACTGAGTCATGCTTCCCGTTTAACCGCACCTCCACATGTCCTTGTCCTTGCGTAAGTTCCGAAACCGCGTTCCAATGCTGTCAGGGACTGATCCGTTCGAAGCCTGCTTGAACCTTCGTCGGAGCGTTCTGAGTTCGAGTCCCAGCGCGTGCCAGACCGAATATGCCTTTTAGTTTACACTCCCTTTTGGTATATATATGGATCCTCTATGTTGGTTGGGCTCTGCTGTTGTTTTGGTTGTTGTAAGAGTCGTTCTGAACGGCCAGTTGCTATCAACAACGGTCGAGTCGAAACGCCTCCTTGCAGATATCTCCCTAACTGGCCATTCGGGACTCATGCCAGTTCCTAGACGTGCGCTGTACCCATGAAACGAACAAAAACAGTGGTTTTCTATGTGTGTTCCAAAATGCGGCTTATTATCTCCCCCATTTTTAAATCCTGACTGTCCCCAGTCGCTTTGGCCATACTCGTGTTCGGCTACATCGCTTGTTCCCTCTAGCCCATCACTCTCCTCTGTTCTGTTGTTCGGAACGGGAACTGTTTCGTTCTCGTAACGGAACCAAATTTCGCTTCTCACGTCACAACCTCATGCCTGCCAAGCAAAGGCGTTTCCGCAGATCCTTGATCCTCGCTCGAACAATGAATTGCTTCCGTTTAGTCTCACAGTAGCTCAACCCTGCGTGTCCGGGCAACCATCATTTTCCAATCGTCTTTTCCAAACAACGTCGACACGACTGAATAGAGCTCGTGTTTTTCCGCGGCAGTGTCCTTGAGCTAATTTTCCCCAGGTCCGGTTCGGCATTCAAAATTCTGGTCCCTCCAAGTGAGGTTCCACTCTGGTCTGAAGTCCACATTCCCTTCAAAACTCGTCTTCCGGTGGCTTGCGCGGGGTGTCCACAGTCTACGGACTTTAAAAACTTTTGTATATCGAACAGTGCGCGGGTCGGCGTAGTAGTATTTTGCTTGTACTACTGCGTCGACAAAAATACAACAATAATAAATGTTTACCTTTCTTTTCTTGTGTGATTAAGTCCGAATTAACAGATCTAAACAATCGAGAAAAGTCCAGAAAACGCAGACGTTATCGTTCGTTTGTCCGTTTCTTCGTTCTTTGTTCTGTTAACGCGACATCCCGTCAATCTGTGATGAGGATTCCCTGATCCCACCTCGATTCTCTCAGTCCTTCATCTGTTCATTTCATCATCTTGACCATATTCGTGATCGGTCGCCCACACACTCGTTCTGATGTATCCACAACGAATTTGCAACTCTCGAAAACGCATATAAGCCGTTCCATCCTTCGTTATCCAACGTTCCCTAGTCGTTCGACATGGCTGACAACGGCATCCCCAAGTATGTCAACGAGCCTATGGTTCCAATCCTCTACGCTGGTCTCTTCTCAAACGATCCCTATCATGCAATCTTCAAAATGTGTGCAAGCCTCGATGTCCGTCTTATCGTTTTACTCCGTTTTTCGTGCGTTCTGCTGATGTAAACACCACAGATTCTCAACCCTTGCAACTCTTGCAAAGTTCTCAACCGTGATTGCGTTCATATCATGGCCGGACTTTCATGCATCCCTTGCGGTATGTCGCGTGATGACACCTGCGACTATTCTACCCTCGAAGGCTTTTCTGTCCTCTACACTTTCAACCGTGATTCGCATTTGGCATTCCTCGGTTCGTTTTAATCCTCGTTTTTCTGCTCCAATTGACCGTTCTCCAGATCATAGCAAAACCAAAAACGAAGAGGAAGAGATTGCCAAGACCGTCGCTCTACTCCGAAAATGGGAAGAGCTTCGTTCCAACGGTCATCTCAAAACTTTCCTGGATTCTATGCGTGTCAAGGTCCAGAAGACGCTCGAATCCGGCATCCAAAGCGTTTTCAGCACTCTTGATAGCGATTCTCTTCAAGCACTCGAATCCTGTTTCGAGGGAAGCCCCAGCACTCAACGGTTTTCCAAGCTTGCCCACTATTCTCGCATTCTTCTTGAAGACAAGGCCGAGATCCATCGTGAACAAATCCGCAAGAAGGTCGAATCCCTGAAAACAGAGTACAAGGCGGCGTGCGAGCTGCTCGCTCGGCTTGATTCCGCTCATTCCCGGGTTATTCCTCCTCGTTCGCTCGTTCCTATCGTTTCTCATCTCGTTTTTCCAGGCCTCCCTTTTCGGTTTCGTACAAGATAATGACTTCGATACTGAATACGGACACACAACGATCATGAATGTCGCTGATATCGCGTCTTCCAGCAGCTCGTCGCTTACTAGTCTGCCTGATCTCGAGGAGGTTTCCCCTGTTGTTCACCAGACCGTTACCCATAAGATTCCAATGGGTTACACCGATGCTCCCTGCGTTTCCTGCACTCCTGGTAGCTCACACTCCTTTGATTCGTGCCCCACCGAACGTCTCCCTTGATCATCCTCAGCTAAGATTCCCCTAGTCCAACTCGTAGTCTGTCGTTACCGTCGAAAAACCAGTATTCCTGTCGTTACAGTAGCGTTTTGAAATGCCAAGGACCTGTTGTGCCTTGATTTCCTTTGTTCTGGCCCAACAAATCTCGTTGATAAGGTACTTTTTGAAGATCTTGGTTTCCAGATATTACGATCGAACTCCTTTCAGCGATAGAGCATACGGTCGAGCTCCGGATATATCGTTCTCCACGTTATTTCACACAATAGTTGGTCCCTTCACCGGTAGTAAGACGTTTTGAGGGTGGAAACATGATGTTAGTCGTTTTAAGAGCATCGCCGTTGGTGCGATTAATTCAATTGCGACCCACAACCATGCTTTCCTCGTCAAACGGCCACGCTGCGCTCCATCCGGACCACGTTGTGCCCATCTCCCCCATTTTTAACATCTTGCTGTCCCAGCAATCTAGCCCACCTATTTAGGATGCCGTGGTTAGACAACCCATTCCAGTTCCTCTCCGCTCTCTACCCCAGAACATTTGCTCCATATCTCTCCCGAAAAGTACGGTTCATCGATCTAGCGAACAGAATCCTTATGTTAACGAGCTTCCAGTCGTCCTCTAGCAACGAATCCATGGCTGACTCCGAACACACGCCTCGAGAACCCTCTGAGGGTGTCTCAGAAGAGCTCGAAACCGACGTTCACGAGTTCATTACAACCATCCAGGACCTGCGTATTCGGACCAACAATGAAAACGTTCGTAAGATCCACCAGCTGTACCGTTATCTGGTACGTGCCTGCGGCCATCGACCGTTTCACAACCATCTGAGACTTTCACAACCATCTGAGACTTTCACAACCATCTGAGACCGTTTACAGTTGCCCCAACTCAAAGACGAAGCTGTTCGCGAACGCCTCGCGGCCAGCCCGCTCATTTACAAGGACATTCCTCACTGCCTCCAAAAGCTCCACGCTATCCAGAACAACATTCGCAACGAATCAACCTGGGCTGCTAAACAGGACCAGCATCTCCGCGACACAAACGCCTGTATTGCCCACTTCAACCATATCGATGCATCCGCTCGTGCGTACGCAGCACAATGCAAGGCCGCTGAAGAAGCGAAGAAAAAGGCCCCTGAGACCAAAAAGGCAAGAACAATTCCTGATTCGGAATACTGCTTATCTTATCGGTGACAGGCCACTTCCACCAAGTCTACTCCGCTTCCTCTCGTTACCATTGACAGTTTCCTTCGCAACTCAAGTTCGTTACAGAACACCCGTTCGACCAGCGCAGCGCAATCCAACAAGGTAAGTGTCCGTTGTGTCCCATCGTCGAACGTTTATCAACTGTAGCGCCAGCGTTCCACTGAACCGGAGGACGAAGAAGAGGAGGTCCGTCATCTGTTTTTCGACTCTGAAGTCCCCATCCCCATCGTTAACCTTCCCAATTCGCGCCGTCCACAGGCGACATCGGGCGATAGCCACAAAAGCCCTTCCAAAAAGAAGCGCACCAAAGCGACTTCTCCCGAGTTGATCGATGAATCTCGTGCCAAATCCGCAGCGTATCCTTCGTTTTCCAAGAAGAAGGATTCCAAAGAAGTTCCTGTGGTACGTTCCTCTATCGTTATCCAGAGACCCATTGTTGATATGTTGTTCATCAGATTCCTGCTTCTACAGTAGCTGGAATTGTAGGGCTTGCTACGCGTACTATCCTTCGATCCTCATATTTTCCTCCAGATTTTGACCAATCCCTACACCGTTGATGATTCTGCACCCGCCGATCTCGAGTTTAAGACCGTTCAAGAGCTCCTTGACCAATTCGCGCAGGGAGGGGAAGTCCGCGTTACGAACAAGCAGATATTTGCTTGCCTCGAACTCGCTCAGCAACAAGTTCTTCTCGCAGTCCAGCAAATGGCTTATTCCCGCGACACCTATGAGGTTGTTGCTCGTCGTTACCAAACACTCTTCGACCTTGCAAAGGACCGTGGAATGAAAGTCGAAAGTAAACTTCCGTTCGTATCCAGTGATCCATCGCAGTATCTGGCCGTTATTCGAGGAAACGCTCGACTCGCAACTCCCAATGGTCCGTCCCACAACCGCAAGTAAACACTTTCTAGCGTTTTCCCCTTCTCCCACAATACTATATACCCCCACACTCGTTTACCAGGCTACTCTCCTCAGCCGTTCCCATCATTACTCAGACTGTATTGTGTACTCGCGCCTCGAGGCGTTTGTATCTTGATGCCGCGATTCTCCTCTAACTTAGTTCGTTTCCTAAGAACCTTTCAGTCCTCGTCGGACGATCCCTCATTATCGGTCGTTTCTTCGTCATCCAGATCCAAATTCCCAAACTGCAAGTCTGTCCCTTCATCATCCTCTCGACTCAAGGCCAACGAATCCAGTTCCTCTTTTGACATATCAATGAGTTTCTCAATGTCTTTCGAGAACGAGACGCGTTTCCTTGCTTCGTAAGGGATAACTCTGAAAGCGCCAACTTTTCCTGGAACCATTGCTCCGTTCAGTTCGCAAACGAGGTATGATCCGCCAGTCGTTCATCTAACGACGACCATTGGGCCCAGATACCTCAGTTTCGCTTTCTTATTGAGACTCTTCTCAATCCTTGTGTTTCGAACGAGGACTATATCCCCCGGCTTGAAATCGTAATCCTTTATCGTTGCCGCGTGTATCCGCTCGTATCTCCTAACAGCCTCCAATTTCTCCTTAGTTACCCGTTCTCGCATCTCCTTTATGTGGTTCCTATGTTTCACCAAGGTGCGTGCTCGATAACCGATCAGTTCCGTGGTACTAATGATCTGCCCCGGGTATTCCACTAGCCAAGTCGCTTCCACGATGTCAAACGGCAACATCGGATGACAGCCTGTCGCCGCATAATATGGAGAACAGCCTAATCCCCGTCGGATCGTTATCCTATCTGACCAAACGACTTGTGGTAAGAAGTAAAACCACTTGTTAGGGTTCCCTGCACAGGCTTTAACTATAGACTGCCTCACATCCCGATGTCCACTCTCTACTGGTCCGTTCGCTTTCGAGTTATAGGGCGATATCCAAATGCCTTTGATTCCATACTTGTTTTCCAACCAATCCAACGCTGCGATGAACTGAGGAGCGTTATCTGTAACTATTTCCGCAGGACATCCCCAACGACAGATAATGTTTTCCAACAAAAACATGCCAATCGCGGCTGCCGTATCAGACCTAAGTCCCTTCGCTTCCAACCATCTGCTCAACGAATCCCTTGCTGCGATAACGAGCTTGTGTCCGTTCGAAGCAGCTCCCATCACCATAACGTCCGTGTGGATCTTCTGGAACAGACTTGATGTTTTCGTCGGTACTGGAGGTATACGCAACAGTGTACTCTGCCGAACCTGACACATGTGGCACGTTTTAACGTACCAAGACACGTCTCGGTCCATTTGGGGCCACCACAGCCTGACTTCTATCAAGGATTTCGTAGCATAAGCGCCGCGATGTCCCAGACTGTCATGTGCTGAACGCATTGCATACATCCGGTGCTCCTTCTTAACCACCACTTTGTGCATTCCATCGTTATCTCGTCTGAAGAGTCGACCCTTCTTACTCAGAAAGAACTTCCGAGCATATTGCATTAATGCGTCGAACGCTCCATCCGTAAAACCACTCGGTCTCTCCTTTGGATTCCTCAACCATTTCTCCACCAACTCCAGTTTTTCATCAGCCCGGATCGCTTCCACGTTCCGATCGTCTTCAGGGTATAGCTCGCGCTTGCGTGCGTCCCCATTTGAAAGCCGAATTAGGCAGTAACTTCTCAGGTTCTCAAACGAAACTCGAAATGTACTGAGGTAACTCCGTTCCTTCGCGTTGATAAGCGTTTCGAATGACTTCCGCTTCGTCGATAGACTCCAGATAAGTGTCGAGACACAGCTGGCCATGTTTTCTCCACGTTTCGCTTTCCATCTCGTCATCATTGTCAAGATCTAGCGCTCCGAAGTAATATCCACCCCGAGTATCGATTTCGGATTTGAAATCTTCAAACTCCCTCGGTTGAGGGATCGAATAATCCCAGTCCTCATGAACCCCAGGCTTGTTTATCTCCGGTCCGTCGTCAACATAGTCGTATTCTTCATCTCCTGGAACCTTGTCTCGTCGAGACAGTCCGTCTGGCGTGAAGGTCTTGCCCACAACATGCTTCAATTCGAAATGGAACATCAAGATCTGTTCTATCCAACGGTTAATCGTAGCATTCGGGCCCATGCCAGGGTTATCCAGCATTCCCTTTATATACGACGCATCCGTTTCCAGAACTAGATTTTGACATCCCAATATCCAATATTGCATATGCTCAAGTCCCCTTTTTATTCCAAACAACTCTCTATTTGCTTGCGAAAATCTTGCTTGCCGCTCATCCAACGGAATGGACGAA
This sequence comes from Mycena indigotica, assembly GCF_014461135.1. Classification (NCBI taxonomy): domain Eukaryota; kingdom Fungi; phylum Basidiomycota; class Agaricomycetes; order Agaricales; family Mycenaceae; genus Mycena; species Mycena indigotica. Next base: position 4,466,335 of record NW_023503007.1, on the reverse strand, counting down.
AACCGCGAATAGTATCGTTTCTTCGAATTCCCCTCTTGATATTGATAGATCACAATGCCGATCCCTTTGTAGGAGCTGTCGATCTGAATGACCGTTGTCCAGTCCTCCGAATAATTCAAAGGACGGATCGCAGGACACTCAGCAACTGCCTTCTTTATGATCGCCATGGATGCCTCTTGCAGCTCGCCCCATTCGAATTCCATCCCCTTCTTCAACAGATCCGTGAGCGGTTTGCTCATTATGTGGAAGTCTTGAATGAAATGCTTGATATAGGTGAGGACTCCTAGGAACTGTCGAATTTCTGACACGTTTTTGAGGGGAGGCCATCTGGTAATGACCCCTACTCGATCCGTCGACGGCCTTCTGCCTTCATACGAACAAGTATGTCCAACCACTACGAACTCATCGGCACACAACACGGCCTTCATCCCAGAAACCGTTAGACCAGAGTATTTCAATCTTTGAACGACTCGGTTTACGTTCTGCATGTGTTCCCAGAAGAATCTCCTGATTCCCTTGTTCTCTGGAATCGTTTCCGCCACCCCATTCTCATCTTCATATCGAGTCGCAGGTCCGCGAATAGGTACGTCGTCGATATATGGCATCGAAACGTGCGGTACTTCTTCCCTCAGAACGTAATTCACATCGTCATGAAAGATTGGAACCGAGTTCGTCCATCCCTGAGGTAATTTTACCAGTCTCAACGCACCGAAAGGCGATTGGAACATAGTATAATCCCTCGAAGTCTCCGCTAAATCCCTATGGTCGTACCCAGAATAGAGATCCAACACTCCTCCACAGGCTCTTCCCGAGAAATGGTCCGCAAGTTCTTCCGTTGCTGGGGGTATGCCCGAATGTGCGATCGTTACCACGTTTAACGGTTCCAAAGCGTGTACCAATCGAATACTCTTCCCATCTTTCTTGAGGACTCCAAAGAATTTGGAGCGATATGAGGCGTTCGACGGTTCGTATACACCCGCGTCCAGCTTTTTCTTGATCACTTTACAGAACTCTTCCAGTTGTCCCCTCGGAATCGGGATACTCTTCTCAATCCACACCTTATGCTCCACAGTCGGTATCTCAACAGGCGGGAAGAAATCATGTCTCAAGGTCCCTCGTTCCTCGTCGTTCCAGGCGAACGCAGGCCATTGAAGCATCATGAAATTATGAATAACTTTCAACTCCTCGTCCCACAGGAATCCAGTATTATGAACCTTATCAATGAATTCCATCCTCTCTTGCGTGTACCGTCCCGTAGGAACGAAATCCACCGGTTTAACTGATAACGAGGGCAGTTCCGCGAGTGGGTTCCCGATTATCTCACGCTTGATACGATAACGCTCTGGCAATTCGCCATAAACCGGCCTGGTTTTCAGAGCTACTGGTTTATACTTCTTGCCCGCGAACGTCTCAACAATTTCGACTCCTGGTTCCACTGCAGTCCCGTTCTTTTCCCTGTCGAAAGCTAAATCCGCACATCTAAGACACGGTATCAACGGATCGTGTCTATGGACATGTCCCAGATAAGCTGCTTCTAATCCCGCTCTACGTTCTTCGTCTTGGCCCTTGTTCTCCCTATACTCCTCTGTCTCCACTCTGGTTTCCAACACATGTCTCTCCGTTTTTGAATCTGAAGACCGCTCTCGAACGAATTCTTGCAACAGCTCCTTTACGTTCTGGTCTCTCCGTATCGCTTTGGAGTCCATACTTGCAGTTAAGTACGCCATCCGTAATTCATCGTTTGAGAAACAACGTCCATCCTCAGGTTCTATATATCCTTCCACTCTCAACTCTCCAGACTCTTCCACTCCAACCCTAATACACAGTTCCTTGCCTCCCCAGTCCTCCACTAGTTCCTGGACGAGCTCTGAAAATCCGACTCCACTTCGACTTTAGCTCGATGGTCTCGGTTCTCCTTTTGCCCTGGCGATTCCTTCCGTGCATTCTCAATCCTCTTCGAATTGGTTGTTAATGAAAACATTCCCCGCGCTTGGGTTGGAATGACACATCGTTATTCCTTGTTAGGATCACGAATGGTGAGCATTTGGTTCCCATTTCCAAAGTTTTCCAATTTTGACTCGGTAACGATGTCGAATGGTCTTCCCAACAATACCTCATACGCTACTTGGTCGATAACGTGGACTTGCAGATATACAGGTATGTCTCCAAACAAGAAACAAACGTTTCGTGCTAATCCAACTGACTTCTTCAGTTGTCCTCCGTTCGCGCTCTGCATGTAGATTTGCAGATCTGGATCCCAAGGAATTCCCAACCGCTCAGCTACCGATAACGCCATCAAGACTATCTGAGAGCCACTATCTATAACGCATTCCACGTGTTCCCTTGCTGCGATTAACGGCCATACAACTCGTAACGATGCAGAGTCCTTTCCCGAAAACACTTGCTTAGGCGGTTCTCCCGGGGATAATGAAGCGACATACTGCAGATAAGGGTCGGTGCTAACATAACACCCTTCCTTTATCCCGTATTGACGATCTTCCTCAGTCGAGATATAGAACGAATCAACCATTGGTAGTTCGTCTATATCCACAGCATCATTTTGGAGTCGAGCTTCGACGCCCTCGTCTTCCATGAATGGATATTCCGACCCCTCGTCAAGTTTCCCGTTAAGTAACACTGGCTTTATTGGTTGTCTAGTTCGATTCGTTGATTTCCTCATAGCTTTAGCGTATTCTGGTGAAAGGGAGATCAAATCGCCCACGGTAATATCGTGTACGACTGTACTCTCCGTTTTCTCCACGATACGCTTAATGATATTCAGGTCATCGAACTTGGTGGCCAATTTATACGCCCGTTCCTCGCTGTTCTTGCGTTTTCCCGTTTCTCGCCCTGGGGATTCCGAATGAGGCGCCATTCTTGCTGCATACTCCACTTGTTCGTCTTCCGAATCCTCTCCTCTGAAACGCGCCTTCCGTTTCTTTTTCGGCACATCTTCTTTTTCCAACACTTCGGGTTCTGTTTCTCCTCCACTATCCGAATTCGACTCTTCCTCAAGTTCTCTTCGGTCCTGCCTCCGTTTCGACGTTTCCTTTGCAACTTTAGATCGGTTCTCAAGAGACTTTGTTGCCTCGGAAGCCTTCTTTCGTTTGCTTCCGGTCTCCATCCTCGAACTATCTAAAAATTTTGGTTTCCCCCAGCCGAATTGTCCTTCTGTAAACGTGTATTCGCATATTGCGACTCCATCGACTGTCCACCTGATTGCAAACTCGACCCAGACGAATTCTGCATTGTCTGGACCATATTATACATTGTCAAGAACTGTTGAAAGTTCGGGTCCACTACCGGCAAACCCGGTTGAACGGGCGCTTGAAGGAAGGAAGGATAGGCTTCGTTCCCAACTCCATTCTCCCCCATTCGCTGCTGCGTTCTTCCACCACTCCCGTTCTGTACCATGGTTTCCCGTTGAAGGATCTGTGGATAGGTTTGCACTGGCGCCTGAGGACTTGAAAAACGCTGCTGTTGGCTACCAGTCGACATGCTATTGGCTTGCATCTGTTTTGCCATAACCGCCATCTGTGCCCGCAACGAACGAATTTCGTCTTCGCTTGTGTCATACAAGAGATTGTATTGCTCGTTTGGAGTATACTCGTTGAAGAACGATGATTGATAGTTCGCTTGCGCATTCCCATTCGTTCCAGCTCCTCCTCCCTTGCTATACCAATCCAACACTCGCTGATAACGCGACACGTTCTCAGGATACTTGGGGATATAGTATCCACCAGGTAATCGCAAACCCCCATTCTCCATAACGATCTTTCCTTGGTCCAATAACACCCTCTTTTTCGGACAATCCTGCACCATATGCCCATTCTCTTCACAGAAATGACACTGTTCATTTCCCTGCATTCCACCATAGTTTCGCTCTCCACCCTGGCGATATTCCCGTTGAGGCTGTCCTTGGTGCTGGTGAGTTACGGTTTCTTTCGATCTAGATTCAGTTGCTACATGCATCTGCTTCATAGTCTCAATTAACTGTTTATCCCGCACGGCCATGACGTCCTTTAACGGTTTATTTCCAGCGCAAAACTCTCCATTTGGTCTCTGAACTCCGACTTGACCCTCGCATCCGAGGATAATGATCCTCCACTGAGATTCGACACCGAAATCGATGGTTTAGCATCGTCCCTCGATACCGCATCCGCTTCTCTGCCCGACCAGTTGTTCGCAAGCCATTCCACCACCTTGAGAACTTCCTTGTAGCTCCAACGATCTCCTCTACGAGTGTTCGCTGCGTTCTGATTTGCATTTGCGTTTGGGCCCAGAATATTCGCGATATTTGGCTGGTTCAGCGCCGCTTCGACTGCTGACGCAAAATCGCCACGCAACGTATTCAGGATCGAGGACACTAACTCTTTGTTCGTGACCAACGAAGGAGGCAGGAGTAGTTTTTCTGCTTCTGGTACGAAGAACGCACAAAAACGAATAACCAACCCCAAATCCTCTCGACTCGCCCCTTTGGCTTCTGCGCAAATCTCTCTCAAACGCCTCCTCGAACCTTCGTTCACCTCATCCAACTCTGGATACATCGACTTTATCGCCGTTTTCCACTCTTCGTACGTTCCCCCTCCATATGGCGTCAAGTTCTTCCACGCTTCCTTCACATGCCGCGTATCCAAATACCTTAACACCGTCTCCTTCCTTTCCGCCGCTTCAGTAATACCCGCCTGATTGATAATGCGATCGCACTCGTCTAAGAATTTCTCTAAATTGCCAGGAGTCTTCCCATCGAAGCTCGGACGACCCGAATCCCAGGTTTCCGGTATTTTAAAACGCGCAGCTGCACCCCCAAGTCCTCCGTTATTCACGTTTCCGTTATCCCCCATGTTGTTATTTTGTTCAATCGGTTGTTCGTTAATCCGATTTGTGTTGAATTCACCTTCAGATAGATCTGTTAAAGGCGAAGATGGCGTCGATAATTGTTGTTCTTCTTCGACTGTAGTGTTCCTTTCGTTTGTTTTGCGCTTTGTGGCTGGTTTTGTTGGTAAGCGCTTTTTGTTCGATGCTTGAATCGGTTTCCGCGATGAAGATGCTTGAGGTTTCGTCGATTTTTGTGGTGCTTCTCTGTTTCGAGCTCCTTGTGAGTTGAGCGTGGTTCTCGGTGTTGGTTTCTTCGTTAATTTGGGAACGAAAAGTGGTGTTGGTCGTAGTTCTCCAACGCCTCTTAACAATCCAGGGAAGTCGTTTGGTTGGGAATCAGTGAGATCTTTCTGTTTCCCTTTTGGTGGAATTTTGTACTTTGATCCAAGCGTGTGGGCGCTTACTTGTCTTCTTTCTTGTCACAGCTGTTTTGCACGAAACAGAGTTCTTTGCAATATAACACTCGATCACCCCTCGGGTGGGCTCCAGATGATGAGGGTGGATGACGGGTGGGGAGACCGGAGATGAGACCGACACTACACAACTAAAACCCAACAACAAAACAACAAATAGTCGTTCTGTCTGAGCGATAACCGTATAACACCGTTCCAAACATCCAACGACCACCAATAACCGTCTCCTAATACGAGTGCAGAACCCTGGGAACAGAGCCTGTACACGGGTGTGCAAGGTTGTAGGGTAGATCGAATGAAATCTTGTTAAAGATTTGTTTTGTGGTTGTCCTTAAGCGTACTATCGATGAAATCCAGCAATAGGAAAGCGCCAATACGATGCCCAGAACCGTTTATACTCGTTTGGATCAGGAACTAACTGCCTTAAACCCAAGGAGTCGTCTCAAGTCAGGAACTAACTGCCTTAAACTCTCGACCGCCAACCGAAAGCAACCGGAACCCTCAACTCTTCGATCACAACACCTTTTTACTTGAATGAAAGAGCTAGCAGGATGATATTGACAAGCTAGATCCCCAGATGCACCTAGTAACGCAGGGCAATCCGTGAATCGCTCAAATACAGGACAGAGATATAAATACTAAAACAGAAAATGATAAGATCAGGTAAATCGCCACAACAGAATGATGGTCCATGTGCATAATTTGTAAGGTATCGTTTCGCCATAAGGCCCAGAGTCGAAAATCCAGGTCTAGATGACCGGTAGCGCGTGTTTGGTGTCAATGACCTTTGTAAATCCTCCTTTATTGCGACCGTCTATGCGTTTTTGTGAACGGTCCGCTAACCGTTGTTGTTATCGTTGTGTTGCTCCACTTCCTAGCTTTCCATCGATACCCATAACCTGAGGCTAACCGCCAGACACCGTTAGGCAGTTCTCTTAACGAGATAATCGCAATCTATTGTCGAGTTGTTCAGTTGGACGGTTGCGGGTTAAGGTCGCCGCGATTTGCAGCCAAGCCCTCGTTTCCACTGAGTCATGCTTCCCGTTTAACTGCACCTCCACATGTCCTTGTCCTTGCGTAAGTTCCGAAACCGCGTTCCAATGCTGTCAGGGACTGATCCGTTCAAGCCTGCTTGAACCTTCGTCGGAGCGTTCTGAGTTCGAGTCCCAGCGCGTGCCAGACCGAATATGCCTTTTAGTTTACACTCCCTTTTGGTATATATATGGATCCTCTATGTTGGTTGGGCTCTGCTGTTGTTTTGGTTGTTGTAAGAGTCGTTCTGAACTGCAGATAAGGGTCGGTGCTAACATAACACCCTTCCTTTATCCCGTATTGACGATCTTCCTCAGTCGAGATATAGAACGAATCAACCATTGGTAGTTCGTCTATATCCACAGCATCATTTTGGAGTCGAGCTTCGACGCCCTCGTCTTCCATGAATGGATATTCCGACCCCTCGTCAAGTTTCCCGTTAAGTAACACTGGCTTTATTGGTTGTCTAGTTCGATTCGTTGATTTCCTCATAGCTTTAGCGTATTCTGGTGAAAGGGAGATCAAATCGCCCACGGTAATATCGTGTACGACTGTACTCTCCGTTTTCTCCACGATACGCTTAATGATATTCAGGTCATCGAACTTGGTGGCCAATTTATACGCCCGTTCCTCGCTGTTCTTGCGTTTTCCCGTTTCTCGCCCTGGGGATTCCGAATGAGGCGCCATTCTTGCTGCATACTCCACTTGTTCGTCTTCCGAATCCTCTCCTCTGAAACGCGCCTTCCGTTTCTTTTTCGGCACATCTTCTTTTTCCAACACTTCGGGTTCTGTTTCTCCTCCACTATCCGAATTCGACTCTTCCTCAAGTTCTCTTCGGTCCTGCCTCCGTTTCGACGTTTCCTTTGCAACTTTAGATCGGTTCTCAAGAGACTTCGTTGCCTCGGAAGCCTTCTTTCGTTTGCTTCCGGTCTCCATCCTCGAACTATCTAAAAATTTTGGTTTCCCCCCAGCCGAATTGTCCTTCTGTAAACGTGTATTCGCATATTGCGACTCCATCGACTGTCCACCTGATTGCAAACTCGACCCAGACGAATTCTGCATTGTCTGGACCATATTATACATTGTCAAGAACTGTTGAAAGTTCGGGTCCACTACCGGCAAACCCGGTTGAACGGGCGCTTGAAGGAAGGAAGGATAGGCTTCGTTCCCAACTCCATTCTCCCCCATTCGCTGCTGCGTTCTTCCACCACTCCCGTTCTGTACCATGGTTTCCCGTTGAAGGATCTGTGGATAGGTTTGCACTGGCGCCTGAGGACTTGAAAAACGCTGCTGTTGGCTACCAGTCGACATGCTATTGGCTTGCATCTGTTTTGCCATAACCGCCATCTGTGCCCGCAACGAACGAATTTCGTCTTCGCTTGTGTCATACAAGAGATTGTATTGCTCGTTTGGAGTATACTCGTTGAAGAACGATGATTGATAGTTCGCTTGCGCATTCCCATTCGTTCCAGCTCCTCCTCCCTTGCTATACCAATCCAACACTCGCTGATAACGCGACACGTTCTCAGGATACTTGGGGATATAGTATCCACCAGGTAATCGCAAACCCCCATTCTCCATAACGATCTTTCCTTGGTCCAATAACACCCTCTTTTTCGGACAATCCTGCACCATATGCCCATTCTCTTCACAGAAATGACACTGTTCATTTCCCTGCATTCCACCATAGTTTCGCTCTCCACCCTGGCGATATTCCCGTTGAGGCTGTCCTTGGTGCTGGTGAGTTACGGTTTCTTTCGATCTAGATTCAGTTGCTACATGCATCTGCTTCATAGTCTCAATTAACTGTTTATCCCGCACGGCCATGACGTCCTTTAACGCGTTTATTTCCAGCGCAAAACTCTCCATTTGGTCTCTGAACTCCGACTTGACCCTCGCATCCGAGGATAATGATCCTCCACTGAGATTCGACACCGAAATCGATGGTTTAGCATCGTCCCTCGATACCGCATCCGCTTCTCTGCCCGACCAGTTGTTCGCAAGCCATTCCACCACCTTGAGAACTTCCTTGTAGCTCCAACGATCTCCTCTACGAGTGTTCGCTGCGTTCTGATTTGCATTTGCGTTTGGGCCCAGAATATTCGCGATATTTGGCTGGTTCAGCGCCGCTTCGACTGCTGACGCAAAATCGCCACGCAACGTATTCAGGATCGAGGACACTAACTCTTTGTTCGTGACCAACGAAGGAGGCAGGAGTAGTTTTTCTGCTTCTGGTACGAAGAACGCACAAAAACGAATAACCAACCCCAAATCCTCTCGACTCGCCCCTTTGGCTTCTGCGCAAATCTCTCTCAAACGCCTCCTCGAACCTTCGTTCACCTCATCCAACTCTGGATACATCGACTTTATCGCCGTTTTCCACTCTTCGTACGTTCCCCCTCCATATGGCGTCAAGTTCTTCCACGCTTCCTTCACATGCCGCGTATCCAAATACCTTAACACCGTCTCCTTCCTTTCCGCCGCTTCAGTAATACCCGCCTGATTGATAATGCGATCGCACTCGTCTAAGAATTTCTCTAAATTGCCAGGAGTCTTCCCATCGAAGCTCGGACGACCCGAATCCCAGGTTTCCGGTATTTTAAAACGGCAGCTGCACCCCCAAGTCCTCCGTTATTCACGTTTCCGTTATCCCCCATGTTGTTATTTTGTTCAATCGGTTGTTCGTTAATCCGATTTGTGTTGAATTCACCTTCAGATAGATCTGTTAAAGGCGAAGATGGCGTCGATAATTGTTGTTCTTCTTCGACTGTAGTGTTCCTTTCGTTTGTTTTGCGCTTTGTGGCTGGTTTTGTTGGTAAGCGCTTTTTGTTCGATGCTTGAATCGGTTTCCGCTGATGAAGATGCTTGAGGTTTCGTCGATTTTTGTGGTGCTTCTCTGTTTCGAGCTCCTTGTGAGTTGAGCGTGGTTCTCGGTGTTGGTTTCTTCGTTAATTTGGGAACGAAAAGTGGTGTTGGTCGTAGTTCTCCAACGCCTCTTAACAATCCAGGGAAGTCGTTTGGTTGGGAATCAGTGAGATCTTTCTGTTTCCCTTTTGGTGGAATTTTGTACTTTGATCCAAGCGTGTGGGCGCTTACTTGTCTTCTTTCTTGTCACAGCTGTTTTGCACGAAACAGAGTTCTTTGCAATATAACACTCGATCACCCCTCGCGGTGGGCTCCAGATGATGAGGGTGGATGACGGGTGGGGAGACCGGAGATGAGACCGACACTACACAACTAAAACCCAACAACAAAACAACAAATAGTCGTTCTGTCTGAGCGATAACCGTATAACACCGTTCCAAACATCCAACGACCACCAATAACCGTCTCCTAATACGAGTGCAGAACCCTGGGAACAGAGCCTGTACACGGGTGTGCAAGGTTGTAGGGTAGATCGAATGAAATCTTGTTAAAGATTTGTTTTGTGGTTGTCCTTAAGCGTACTATCGATGAAATCCAGCAATAGGAAAGCGCCAATACGATGCCCAGAACCGTTTATACTCGTTTGGATCAGGAACTAACTGCCTTAAACCCAAGGAGTCGTCTCAAGTCAGGAACTAACTGCCTTAAACTCTCGACCGCCAACCGAAAGCAACCGGAACCCTCAACTCTTCGATCACAACACCTTTTTACTTGAATGAAAGAGCTAGCAGGATGATATTGACAAGCTAGATCCCCAGATGCACCTAGTAACGCAGGGCAATCCGTGAATCGCTCAAATACAGGACAGAGATATAAATACTAAAACAGAAAATGATAAGATCAGGTAAATCGCCACAACAGAATGATGGTCCATGTGCATAATTTGTAAGGTATCGTTTCGCCATAAGGCCCAGAGTCGAAAATCCAGGTCTAGATGACCGGTAGCGGTGTTTGGTGTCAATGACCTTTGTAAATCCTCCTTTATTGCGACCGTCTATGCGTTTTTGTGAACGGTCCGCTAACCGTTGTTGTTATCGTTGTGTTGCTCCACTTCCTAGCTTTCCATCGATACCCATAACCTGAGGCTAACCGCCAGACACCGTTAGGCAGTTCTCTTAACGAGATAATCGCAATCTATTGTCGAGTTGTTCAGTTGGACGGTTGCGGGTTAAGGTCGCCGCGATTTGCAGCCAAGCCCTCGTTTCCACTGAGTCATGCTTCCCGTTTAACCGCACCTCCACATGTCCTTGTCCTTGCGTAAGTTCCGAAACCGCGTTCCAATGCTGTCAGGGACTGATCCGTTCGAAGCCTGCTTGAACCTTCGTCGGAGCGTTCTGAGTTCGAGTCCCAGCGCGTGCCAGACCGAATATGCCTTTTAGTTTACACTCCCTTTTGGTATATATATGGATCCTCTATGTTGGTTGGGCTCTGCTGTTGTTTTGGTTGTTGTAAGAGTCGTTCTGAACGGCCAGTTGCTATCAACAACGGTCGAGTTGAAACGCCTCCTTGCAGATATCTCCCTAACTGGCCATTCGGGACTCATGCCAGTTCCTAGACGTGCGCTGTATCCATGAAACGAACAAAAACAGTGGTTTTCTATGTGTGTGTTCCAAAATGTGGCTTATCACCGGTTCAAAGATTGATGTGGAGGGTGTCGTAGAGGGCGGGGATACAGACAACGAGGTAGAGACTGCAGAAGAAGCTCTTGCCCGTCAGACAGAGGCTCGGATTCGTATGGTGTGTGCAGATATCTTCCTCTCTATTCGTTGGTCTCATTGCTGGTTCAGAAACAGGTAGTATGCCTCAGTATCATTGTCAACAACCGCAATGCGTGCTGCAACAAGCTTCAGTCTCTCATTAGCATATTCTTGCATGCGTGCAATGCGCCAGAGAGCGTTGTCAAGTTCCTATCACACATTGGTGTCTCGAATTCACCCAGCACAACAAACACCTCCATCTCCAGCCTCTCCATTAACTCTGGTGTTGTAGCTCGCCGAGTAACAGCAACGCTTGACTATGGATATGCATTCGATAATGTAGACATCTCATTTGACCATTCCTCGTCCACCCCGGACCAAGCTGTGTCGAATCTTGTACATATGGCATCCCGAATGGCATTTCGTTTGAAGCATCTTGATCCTGGAGCACTCGACTGCACTGATGAGCTATGGCGGACATCTCCAATGAATCCACAAAATCGCGCTCAAGATCGACATGTCTTTCATGAATCAGACTTTGCGAACTTGCACCCTGATGCATTTGACGAACATGGCCTTCCTCGCCGAGGCCAATTCAATGCCTGGATTTTTGTTCGAGATCTCATTCAACATAGCCCAGTGTATTTCTGTCGCTTTGAACGTCATCTTCAGTCTCTGAAACCAGTCGACCTAATTCCTGTTGATCATGATAATATAAAACAGAGATTGTCATAATTGATAGACAGAATGACATTGGATACCATTTGCAAATCTATCAATACTAATCAATACACATTGATTGAAAATAGATTATATTGACAAGCTTTCTCACTGGTGTGAGAAAGAACAAGAAAAGCAAGAGCCCTTCAAACTGCTCTAACTGCAACCAAAGGCTACAGCACAACCAGAGAGGGAGAAGAAGAAGAGGAAGACTTTGGACTCTGAGGGAAACTCTGCTGGGGGAAACTATGATATGATGAACTAACTAGAGACAGGCTTATATACCCTAATAACTAGGAGCTAGGAGAAAGGAACAGGAACTACAGAAGGAACCATATAGGAACTAAGGAACACATAAAGGGAGAGATCAGGAACAACTACCAAATATGAGCAAACAAGCACAAACAAGCAACAACAAGCTGAAGGCTTGTCATCCCCTCCCAACTGAAAATGTGACTGTCCCCAGTCACTGACAAGGAGGTGGAGAAGAGAGGAAGGCTTGGTGAAGGTTTATGAAGGATATGTGAATTGTTGAAGGCATTAAGTCAATGAGAGATGCTGGTCAGGTGATCTGCCTGTCACACGCAGCACGAGACAAGTGTCGGAAGTGAGGTTCGAAACGTTGAAGCGCTGAGCGCGGCCAGTTGATCAGCATCAAACACACAAGCATCTTGTTGATTTGATTGGGGAGTGACCGGAAGCACCAGCAAGCGAAGGGGAAAGGTCGTTGAAGAGGCGGCAGCGGTAGTTAGGGCCAACGTTGCTCGTCGATCAACTGTGATCGTGTCAGCATTCGGAGATGTTGAACGGCCCAGGTCCGTTTGCACGTAAGCGGCATCACACGCCGCGGCTAAAAGAAGCACGGGGGGGGGCGAAAAGGAGGCTGGGGGAGACCGGCTGGTGTTGTGAACCGGTTCCGGGTTTGTGGTCGCTAGGGACAGCTTGTCGCTCGCCGTTGGCGCGAAATCTTGGAGCAGGAAGGTAACCGGACGCTCGGAGGAGTTGTCCGAGGATGTCGAGGCGAAATTAGCAGGAAGATCGGCCTTCGGGCGGTGATCGCTGATCGCCGGCGGGGCTGTGCACTCTTTTGCTTCCGCCCTCATCTCCTCTCCTGCTCGTTTCGCCGCCATACGGGCCTGCAGCACGCGCTGCTCGATGGCAATCGCTTCCAGACGCTGTTCGTCGCTCAATACGAAAGGCTGGGAGCCAGAAAGTATTGGGAGAAGATGTCGCCAACGAGTTGTGGGGCGGTTGTGGCTTCCGCGTGCCATTTCCGGACGCGTTGGCGCAGGTAGGGGAGTCGTGGGTCGCGAGGAGGGTACCGTCCGTTTGGCAAGGTTACTTTGCCTTCAGCATTGTGACTGACAAGTCCATTTTTCAGATCTTCGAGGATCTGGGGGCAGGCACAAATGAAATGCGCCGCGTTGCTGCAATACGAGCAGCCGGGCGGGCGCTGGGCGAGTTTGGGGGTGGGGAGAACGTGGAGGAATGTTGGGACGGGAGGCAGGGCCGCAGACTCGCGTGTCTGGCGGTCGAGGAGGGCGACGAGTTGGTTGACTGAGGTGAGCAGCAATTTCATGTCAGTTTCGAGTTGGCTGGCGGATTGCAGCTGCTCAGAGCTTGGCGGGCACTCTGTAGCAAGCCGTGGAGGCAGCGGGGGCTCCGAACGTGAAGACGAACCCGCGAGCACGAATCTTGCCGCGTCGTAGACGTCCTTCAAGTCGTATGGGTCGTCTGGGTGGATATTGGGACGCCAGATTTGAAGCCGTTGCTTCACGAAGGCCTGGAACGTAGCCGGTTGGAGTGCGCGAAGGAAAGCATGACTCCGTTCGGTCTCGGAGAGGCGGTTTTTCGCTATCAAGAACTGGGCGATGCGCATGAACGTTCGATAGAACGTGGCGAGGTCGTTTTCGCAGGAGATTCCGGCTTGGGCAGTCGAACGCAGGTGAGTCTCCCAGTCTTTCAATGTGTAAAGACTGTTCTCATCGTTGCCCGCGTAGAGTGTTCGGACCGCGTTCTTGAAGTCGTCGTAAGTGGCTGCCGTGTCGGCAAACTCGTCGATTCCTTCGACAAGCTCTTGGTCGTCGACTGACAGGTACCGTGCGCAAGCTCTCTTCCGCTGTTGTTCATCACTAATTTGCGCCAGATCGAGCAAGTATTCGACATCAGCGAAGTAACGTCGTAGCTCCGAAGGCTTCGACGGGTCGAATGTCGGCGCAGTCAAAGCGCCTCGGGCAGGCATTGGGACGACAGCAGGAGCGGAGGTTGTTGGCATGCTGGGAAGTGGAGCGAGGCGATGAGCGAGGGGCGAAACACGAGGCGGGGTTGGAGAGGAGGTCGGAGGGGTGTGCTGAAGGAGGGATGTCGGAGCGGAGAGAGAGAGTCGGTTGCGTGAGGGAGCGTAGATCAGAACGGCTGTAGTAGAGGGAGCAATAGATCGATTTTGGGAGACTGTTACGTAGCTGTGCTGTGAACCAAGAGGTGCGTTGGATGCAATTTTGAAGTACCCTCGCGGTGGGCTCCAAAATGACAAGCTTTCTCACTGGTGTGAGAAAGAACAAGAAAAGCAAGAGCCCTTCAAACTGCTCTAACTGCAACCAAAGGCTACAGCACAACCAGAGAGGGAGAAGAAGAAGAGGAAGACTTTGGACTCTGAGGGAAACTCTGCTGGGGGAAACTATGATATGATGAACTAACTAGAGACAGGCTTATATACCCTAATAACTAGGAGCTAGGAGAAAGGAACAGGAACTACAGAAGGAACCATATAGGAACTAAGGAACACATAAAGGGAGAGATCAGGAACAACTACCAAATATGAGCAAACAAGCACAAACAAGCAACAACAAGCTGAAGGCTTGTCAATATTTGATTCAAACTATGACCCTAATCTAGGGGTTCAGTTAGCAGATTTGTTATTCTTTTAACCTCTTTGAACTGGGATGATCTGGCAAATAGCTCTGCTGCCTCCTTCAGAAGCAATTTTCTGTCCCTAGAGCCTGTTAGACTAGATATCCTGATTAGGCATTCTGCATGCCACTGATGAACACCCATTCTGGCAAACTCATCCCGAGTCATATCATAGATAAGCATTGCACTCTGTGGGTCTTGTTGATCATAAATATATATATCACCAAAGGCACGAAGGGCTTTCATAATAGCAAGCCGGTTATTGGTTTTGACTGAAGATGCCAAGAATATCCCGCTCCAATGCAGCAATTCAGTAGAAGAGAGGAACATGTTGTGGTCCCTATTTGTCAGGCGTTCTAAACAGTATGTTGCACCTTCATTCAACTTTGAGTGCAGCTCTTGGAAACACTGTTCAAATAGTAATCTGGCTTTCAATGGATTCTTCTCTAGTAGACAAGCCTCTGCTTCAATCATCAAAGAAAGAGAAATGCCAAATGGAAATTTAAGCATTTCAAAGGCTTGTCTAGCACTAGACAGACTTTGCCTGACTATGGTAGGATCTGCATGCATACTGGCATCACACATCCCAATGTTGACATATGCATAGGCTGTCATGAATGTTGGAGTATGTCCTGCTGGTATAAATTCTTCTTTGACTATCTCATTATTTCTCTTGGCCTCAGCATACTCTGTTCTTAGAAGATGGACTTCTCCTTGAAGATTGTGGGCCACCCTGTCCATTGTGCCCCCTGTCAGATCATAGAGAGCATATAACTTCCGGGCTTGGGGAAGGAGTTCTGTGGCTTTGTGAAGATTGCCAGTATTACTGTGGATAAGTGCAAGATGGCAAAGCTCAAAGGCTTCTCCATATAAGTCTCCTAGTGCTTGGGCAGTGGTGAGTGCAGACTCTGAGTTTTTTAAAGCAGCAGAGAAATCTCCTCTACAGATCAAGACTTGAGCAAGACCATGAAATGCATGCCTAGCTGGCATTGATGGTCCCCTATTTGAAGTTGCATACTCAAGTGCCAGCTTTCTATGTTTAAATGCATCATCAAGATTGCTTCTTGTAATGTAAAATTGTCCCAGGGAATTATGCCACCGTGCTGAATAATTTTATCAGGGATATGTTGTGGAACCCTACATATACTTACCTAACTCCAACATATTTTCACATTTTTGAAAATATTCATGCCCAATTCCAAGATAGAATGTTGGATCCATGTTCTTATTGAACTCTGCAGAGTGCAGTATCTCAATCAAAAACATACCAAAACCCATAGTGTACTTCAAAGCTGTCCAATCTAATGTTGAGAAATGGGCAATGAGCATGGGAAACACAGGTGTGACTGTGCGGTATGTCTGGCGGTAGAAAGCATTTAAGATAGCTGCACTCTGAGCCACCCTGTCAAGCTCATAGTAGTCCTGCTCTTGCAAGGAGTCTATGAACACACTGTTGAGATTGGCCAAATTTGTAGATATGGGGGTAACTGTATTCATTGTGCTGGGAAGTGGGTTCTTGGAAGTGTCCCATATGCTGACAATGTTATGAAAGTATGTCCTGACCACTTTCTTGAGCTGTACAGAGGGAGGATGGGACACTGCAATGTATTCTCTGATAGGAGCAAGTGTTTTCAAATGAGACTGCTCCACATATGCCAGGGCAGTCTGGATTAGTGTAACTTTTGCACTGAGGATGCTCCTGATTGGCAGTTGACTTTGGAGCATATCTGTGTCTGTGAGGCCATCAGGGATGATAGATAAGACACTGAGCAGTTCCAAAGCTTCAGCAGTCATTCGTGGGCTGTTTAAAGAGACCAAGATTGACAGTTCAAGGCTGGATGTCTTGTCATAGCCATCAGAGAGAAGCTGGATACCCTGTTGGTTATCTTTCCATCTTGACAGTGTCCTCTCATAGCCTTCAAATGCTGCGACATGGGCAACTAGAGTGATTGCCAGTGGCAGGTTCCCAGTGAATGAGAGCAATTCAGTTATCATATGGTCTGCATTGTTTTCTATAACTGGATTAGGCTCTTCATCTGCAATATCAAGGAAGGTGGCCCAAGCAGCATCATTGGAGATGGGCATGAGGGGAGTCAGATGGGGTCTTGTCCAATGCACTTTGCCTGGCCGCTCTGCACCACGGAGTGTAATCTGATCATCAGATTAGTATAAAAATCAAAATAACATATTGTGCACACTAGTAATGCAACTTTATCAATGTCTGCTATCTGAGCCAGGAACTCCTCCACCTCTGGCTGCTCCCCTACAGATTCCCAGCAGGTCTCAAGGTTGTCCAGCACTATGAGGACAGATGTGCCCTGGGCAGCCAATCTGAGCTGTTTAAGGACCCGGGTCACTAGATTTGGCCCTTGGGTCACATGGAGGCTGTATGCCACCAGTGTGACCAGCTCTGTGCATGTTGGTGCTGCATGACAGGCAATGAAGTGACGCTGTGCAAAGGCAGAGATAATTTCAGGGTGGTGGAGCACTGAGAGGGCCAGAGCGGTCTTGCCAATGCCCCCAGTGCCAAGGATGGCAACATGTGCAGAGTCCACTGTAGTGATCATGTGAACAATAGTGTGGAGCTCAGAGGTACGGCCATGGAAGATCTTAGGAATAGGCGGAATGAGAGTGGTCAGTGAGTCTGTGCTCTGAAATTGAGACCTGAGCCCAGTCTAGAGTTGTTGAATTCAATCCTGATGTTTTTATGAAGACGTCGACAACATACTGATGTGGCATCTGAAGTTGTGCTATAGGAATGTGCTGTGATGGCCTCAAGCAGCTCTTTATGCTGGGCTTCTATTTCAGAGACATCATTGGATAGGGCCAGCAGGTTCTGCCCAGAGAGATGGACCTATCCAAATTAAATATGAATATGTATCAGCAATTACTTTTACTTGGAAAATGTTGACTGATTTTTGCATTGCATTCTGGCACTCCTCCAGCTGGCTTGCCAAGTTGACTTGCTTGAACAGTCTCTTGAGCTTGCTGCCATGCTGCTGCTCCTGAAGATGTGTGTAGACCTTCTGCAGGGCACTGGGGAAATTGTGTCAGTGGTAGCAGGATTGGGAGGGCGGCAGTAATACTCTGCGAATATGCCCAGATCTTGGACAATTGAGGGCGGGAGGAACCCGTCGATGGACTGTGTGGTGTAGAGTGTGATTATGGCAGAGGAGATGTGGTGCATCTGCTCCAGCAACACTTGCATGTGGGTTTGTGTTGTCTTGGAGGTCTGTTGTGTGGTTGAAACTTGAGAGAACTGGGATAACGTGGCATTACCTGGACGAATTGAACAATCATGTCGCTAACAGCCGAGATAGAGACAAGGAAGGGGACATGGCCCTGCGCAAGGCTGGTCACCTCCTTCAGGGCGGAGATGGTGAGTGTGAGGCATGAGAGGATGTGCGGGAGGGTAGAATTTGGGGTCATCAGCAACTTGAACAGGGCGGACTTTCAAACCAGCACTGTTTCTTATATTGGGAGCTCGCAGTGTATTGTATCAGCGGGTATGAATCACAGCGGTTATCATGGCAGGGAAGCTAGAAGAAAGATTGAAGTGGACTCTGTTGTGATGGAATGATGTCTGTCAGACGGACTCCTCGGCGCTGTGGGAGCGCGGCGAATCCTAGGACGCCTGCGTGCCGGGGCACGACGATTGGCTCTGGCTCCGGCTGGCGTTGGGAGGGTGAGGTGCGTCGATGGGATGTAGAACAGGTTGCGACGATCAGATGTGCAGGAGTTCTTAGGCCAGAGCATTGCTGCACCACAAAAGCTCTATCTACATCATGGATCCATCTTCTCTGTATTCGAAATATGTTTTATCCCGTGTCCACTCATCCGGAAATAGCAACAATAAATATCAGCTCCAGTAACAGGATTAGTTACATGGATATAAGTAAAAGAGCCAGTCATTGATACAGTCTCAATAGGTGGCCGATTGGGTCCCGTTCCCCTGCCTGCATCCATTAGTCCAAGTCAACGAGTCGATAGCCAACACGTACCACACCAAGCGCAGCCGCCGTAGCATCGCCTTCACCCGTCGCTTTATCTCGCGGCGCCATTTCTTTGCAAGTCCGATCCTACCACTCCCCCGCTCGCCGGGCCCGAAATCGAGCACAACCGCGTTCCTCTTCGCGCCGTCCCGTGTCGGCGGTCTCCGGGAAGGCCGCAGCGGGCTTGCCGCGCCGCTCTTGAGATATATGGGTACCGGCGCGGGGGCCACGGCGCCGAGCTTCGGCGTGCCCGAGATGACCGAGTCCTCGTCGAACCAGAGGTCCGCTTCCGTCACCGTGTCGTCCGGCTCCTCGTGCTTGCGCTGTTTGGCGGGCGCGTCTACTTCAGACGGGTGGCCATGGCCATATGGGTGGGCGAAGACCGTTGCGAGCGTCGGCGGCGTAGGTAGCAGGCGCCGCTGTGACTCCGTTCTTATACGGGAGCTGTTGGTGGTCGTGAGCCCGAACGGCGCGGTGCGGAAGCGTGGGTGCGAGTAGGACGGGCCGGCGGAGGAAACGGTTGACTCCGGGTCGTCTTCAGAGAGGGACGTCAGGTGCGTGTCGCTGCCGATCATGGACGGCGCGGACCATATTGTGGCGGCAGGGCTGAAGGAGTGGATCTAAGTCACCATTAGGACGGCAGATGCAGAGAAAAAACGGCCACGCACGGGCTGATAGTACCGCTCGACGCCGTAGGGGTCTATTTCGCTCTCCACGTCAGCTGTAACGTGGTTGTCGATGCTGTGGTGCGTTGTTACCGGCGTGTATGGATACTGCCCAGGAATAGAACAGGTCAGCGAGCATGGCTGGCTGGGGAACCTGATAACACACCTCGTTCGCATGGATGTAGCCAGCAGCGCCGCTATACGGATGCGCCATTGCCCTTGCCCTGTCTGTTTCGGCCCTCGGTATAAGAGGCTTCGGCCTCTGCCCTACGTGGCGGGGAGAAGCAAGATAGCGGGGGCGGCATCACGCGATGCACCTTCGCTCGTCTAACGGGTGCCACGCCATCTGCACTTGTCTATCCGCCATCGCGGCCTTCCATCGCCCCATCCTATCTCGCTTCGAATTCCCAGCCCTGTCCCCGAGTCTAGGGGCCAAGTGCGTGGGGCTGGTACGTAGCTTGAGAACCAGGCGGCCCAGGCCGCTTCACGCGTGTGCTGGGTCGCATGGCCTGTGCGGACTGGGAGAGCGCGTGGTCCCCGTCGCCGTGGCGGGCTTTGCTAAGGGTCCCGAGGTAGGCATCGTATCACGTATGCATTTGATTGATGGCGGGAATTTCGTCTCGTTGATCCGAACAAGATTGGGACCAGCCATCAGCAATGTGATGCCACTCACGATACGGCTTGTGCAGTAGGGTACGATTTTACTGGACCATATTGGGCAAATTTTCCAATTTTTGTTCTTTTGTACTATGCAATAGCTTGCAGATGGTGTCAGGACCTTTGATATGAGGTGTTTGATTGATTCAAACTGCTATTACTTCCTTTACACAAAAGGAGCTGATTTTGATGCCTGTCATATCCCTTGTAGTACTCAGTAATATCATAGGTTCTGAGTACTAGTAATATCATAGTTTGCATTTAGCAGAAAATGGGACTGGTGCATATAAGTAAGTGGGAGTCCTGTAGAATAAACAAAGCTTCTCATTGGTGAGAATGGTGACCTTGATAATTACATTCAGAAGGGCACATCAGGAAAAAAACTAACCACTACATCTTACTACATGTGCAATGTAGCTAATATATCCCTGTTGTAAGGTCCCCTATATATTGTAGCCTGACCAACTCTGTAGCACTTTGTAGTCAATAGGCCAGAAGTTGTAGCACAATATAGCAGTCTGTACCTTGTCCTGACTACACTATAGCTACACATATCCAGGTCTAGATTGCTATATTCCCTCATATACAATACTGAACACAACATGGGGTTAAACAGAAAGCATAATATATTTGGTCTAAACAAACAAAAACTATCTAAGAAGTATTCGGCTGGTCGAGCTGCATGGCTTGCAGGTCCCGAAGCGCTTGAGCACGACGCGCCTCAGAGAGGCCTGGGGTAACCATAGGTTCAACGACAGGTGCCCCAGCTTTCTTTCTGTTAAGTATATCAGAGACAAGATGCGGACAGATTAGATATTACTTACCGACAGTTGTCGTGAAGCCGTTGCCTGAAAGCAGTCGTGAGCTCAGGAGCGAGCTTGGCCCATTCAGTGACTGTCGCGAGATGGGTCTGGTAGCGAGCCTTGTTGTGAATCTCATCGAAAGTGTCCTCGGTGTCGAACTCGCCGCTAGAATATCGGTCAATACAATATTCAATCTGAAGAGGCATTAGCATTGAGTCAAAGGGAGAACAGAACATACCGCAGTCAACACCAGTGCAAGAGTCGCCACGGGAATTGGATTAAATGCGCTCGAATGCTTGATGCCGCGGGCACGCTTGTTTGCGAACCAAATTTTTTGGATGGCCAATTTGATGACCGGGTGTTGGAGGTAACCCTCGAGCTTGACGGTGTCCTGAGAACAATATTGGATATAGAATCCCTGATATTTTAGTGATGGACACTGTATTTGTTGGGAGCAGAAGAAAGGGCAATACTAGTATCTATGTCCAGAGTCCCCTCATGTCAGGCTTCGGGTCGGGCCTAGTGCTCTGCCGGGCCGGGCTGCCCGAGCCCAGCCCGATTTCGGGCCTGGCTTTGTCGGGCCTGGGCTGTGGAATTCCCAAGCCCGACCCGAGCCCTCGGGCTTTAAGCCCGGGCCCGGCATGGGTACAACAGAAGCCCAGGGTCGGGCCTTGGGATTTCCCAGGCCCGCCTAAGCCCGAGCCCTGATCCGGGCCGGGCTTCGGGCTCCAAGCCCGGCCCGGCAGAGCACTAGTCGGGCTGTGCAAGGCACGCACTGGGAACAGAACAGATGGATGGTCGGACCCGCAAGCATAGCAAGTGGGGTAGAATCAAACCGAAAGGGCCCATTAAGAGCCTGCCCAGGACGACCTCTTTAATGGATGACCAGCTGTCATAGCTACTTCTATGCAAAAGATATACGCAACTGCCCATGAGTATAATGCAAAAGATGTGGGCAATAGCTCTAAAATCACAAATGTCACAAGTGTTAAAAGAATAATCAATTACTTTAGGGCTCTATTGCAGCATCTAGGAGATGAGATCAATGCCTCTTACATAACTTTCCTGCTCCTCCTTGCCCCCGGTCCTGGACGCAGAGGGGACGATCGTACATCCCTTGCAAGCCAGGTGCTACTCCTAACCTCCTAGCAATCCTCCCTAGTCCCCTTATATCGATTTGGGCTCGGCAATGGCCCATAAGCTTCAGCCGCATGTTTTAATCTTCTGTGGCTTCTGATGCCTTGTGGCATCTACAGATCCGGTCTTGCTGTCCATCAAACGTTTCACTGTGATCATGTGCATGGGCTTGCGTCCATGTCCAATACATTTCCACATCCTTTGTCTCTGTTTTGCTTTTTGGGCGCCCTTGGCACCTCAGTCTACCCTGAACCTAGACCTCTTAGGGTTATCAACCCCCCTCAAACCCTCCACCTAAGAGGCCCCAGAAAGTGGAGCCCTTCCACTGGTTGGGATTTTGCCACTGGGGGTGGAGGGTTCCCCACCTGTCACGTCACAATACTGTGGAGGTTACCACCCTAGCTGCCCCTTTCAGGCCTTTGGTTTTGCCTGCTTTATAGCCTCTATAGTGGTAATGAGCCAGTCTAGCTAAGTGATAGACCTTATATGATCTAGTAGCTACCTAGGGCAATGAACCTGACCCTGTGCACTGCCAGTAAGAGAGCCTGATGATAGCCCCAGTATCAGCTGGTATGAGCTGATTGAATGAATAGCTTCTTCAGAAAATTAAATGCTACTATTAATAAACTTAACTGAAGCCTTACTTATAAGTAAGCAGTCTCATTACATGTGGACCTGACTCTATTCACTACCCTAGCCAGCAACAGAGCCTAATGATAGTCCTAGTATCAGCTTATTAAATACATTCGTTATTTGAAAAAAAAATTAAATTCTGTATAAAAGAAAAGACTACTAATAGTCTCATTACATAATCATATACCATTATACACATGTGATTAATAACTTATATTTTATAGCATTAATATTGGATGGTCTTGCTTGTGAACTCTGTATTGTGGCTTTCATTTAGATTATTGATTGCTGACCATCAGACTGGTGTTGTTTAGAATGAACAGAAAAGAAACCAGTAGCAAAAGGAAAAAAAGTGCACCAAGTAAGAATTGAACCTAAAGCTATCAAATTGATGCCTAAAGCTTCCATGAGCTACAGCCTGACACAGCAAGATGCTTTGACAAACCGGGTTCCTATCATCATCTGCCCTCCTGCCATAACAGGAAATTGAACACCTCACATGATCATTGTTGATCAGTGGAGGGTTCCATTATGCTGGCAGGAGGGCTGGTGGACAGTTCCATCACCAGGGGTGGAGGGCTGGTGGAGGTTTCCATGGTGGAGCCAGCAGGGCTGGTGGAGGCATCTCCAGAGGCATGATGGATAGTCCCACTTAGCTGAGGGAAGGGTAATGGATAGTACCACAGGGAGGAAGGCCAAGCTATGGTTTGTGCCTCCCTTCCCTTGACTTCATCCACACCCCATGGCATTCTCCACAGGTGCCCTCCCCCAGACATGGCATTCTCCACCCTGGACAGGCACACCCTGGGGTTCTATCCACCCAGCTTCCCTCAGGCCTGTGGAACAATCCTCTCCCTCCTGGCTGGGACAGTGGCTCCCTCCATGTCGCATCGCGTCGCGTCACGGTCACAAGCTGTTTAGGTAAGACAATACATCTATGAACAGATAAGACTGTCTACTTATGGTTGGCTTAATTCCTTTTTCCAACATAATCTGCAGGCATAAACTAATCATACACAGGACAGCCATCCAGGTGGCCCAGAATCGTGTTGCGGTCACGGGACATGTCGCGTCGCGTCGCAGTCATGGGTCCCAGCAAGCAAACTTCTTCTTATCTAGACAACCCACGATCCTGTCGCGGTCACGGGATATGTCGCGTCGCGTCGCGGTCATGGGCGCAAACTTCTTTTCCTCCAGGGGGCCCACGATCATCGTATCGCGGTCACGGGACGTGTCGCGTCGCGTCGCGGTCATGGGACCTCAGTCACTCTGAACGAACACGCTTTTAGCATAGCTTATGGGAATACATTCAGGTAATAAAAAAGTCATTGTCATCTTCTTCTCCTCCAGCTTCCCCATCTTCTTCTACAACTCCCCGATCCAACAGGCTCAGAACTGGAATGAGTGCTGGATCATCTTCCGCATCTTCCTCCAAGACTCCTTCACTCCCTGAATC
Source organism: Mycena indigotica (assembly GCF_014461135.1). NCBI lineage: Eukaryota > Fungi > Basidiomycota > Agaricomycetes > Agaricales > Mycenaceae > Mycena > Mycena indigotica. The sequence continues at coordinate 4,442,417 of NW_023503007.1, read as the reverse complement.
TGAACCTCCATCCTCGGTTTCTGCTGGAGGGAGCCTTGCTAATCGCGCTCTCAAGATCGCATCACTTGATGGACCCCAGTCTGGGACACCAGGTGGCACGACCAACGAGTCGAGTGAGCGCTTCCACTTCAATAATAGATCGAGGAGGAATTCACGCCGACAGAGAAGCTGATAACCCAAGGGCTCTAAGGATAATAAGGACTTGATAAAAACAAAGTTAAGTAACATACCTTCGTTACAATTAGCCAAAGCCTCTCCAAGAGCTGCCCACTCTGTAGAAAACCACACCCTCAGGTGTCCATGCTCGCGTCTCAACCGCTCTGACTCTTCTATCGCCCGTTGCTTGCGATGGAGCGCGAATCCACCCCCTCAGCTCAGCGTTAATTAACGCCTCAGGAAGTTCGCCGTCCTCTGGTAAGCCACCAAGTCCAACCTCCAGCCACAATGCATCGCTGGCGTCGAGGGAGAACACGTCCGATTCGTCTAACTCAAGTGGAGCAAGGGCTTTGGGCGGTGCCTTGCCACTTTTGATGAGTCTTTCTATCTTCTTGACCGAAGTGTTGTAAGTTTTCACTAGTTTTTTCAAACCAGGCTCGCGTTTCTTAATCGCAGCAGCAGCATGCTCGTTCTTCTTTTTCTCTAATTATTGTCAACTTTTGAAGATCATCCAGGAAGAAACCTCGTACCGCTGCTGGAGCGTCGCACTGAACGCTCAATGGGGTCGAACTCCATCTTGCGAGCGCGAAACTTCTGGAGAATCCGCTCATGCCCAGTAGAGGCATTCACGACCTCGGAGAAGTACTCCTTGTAGCGAAGCAGCTTCAGTGTTGCCGTGTCGCCAGTCCCTAGCTTGTTCTCGTTCTTCCGCTTGTTCTTCTTGACCTTGCGGAGGGCGCTCTCGAGCTCGGCAAGACGCTCCTGCTGTGCTAGAGCTTGGTCCCCCGTCAATTCGGCCAGAGAGAGCTCCAGCTTTCTAATCTTGCTGCTCAGCGTTTCGATACTGCGTTCTGCGGCAAAGACAGCATTGATTGTTTGCTGCCCTTGGTTTTTGGACCGACCTGGGGATCAATGAGTACGATTGAAGCTTCATGAGCTCGGAAGACAAATGTGAAATGGGCTGGGTTTGAAATGCCACCTGTTCCTGCCATTTGGCCAGAAGCTCTGCCTCCGATAGCGGGCAGGCCTCCAGCGCCTTCTCCGCCTCTCGAAGGCTTGCCTCGCAATGAAGGGTTCGGCGTTGAAGCCAGGAGCCCAGAGATTGCAATGTTCTCTGGGTATTGTGTGCAAGTTGGAGATCCAGCACGAAGACACGTTGATTTTCCTGTAAACAGTTAGTTGATGTAATCGACCCAACAAACAAGACAGACTTACCCCACAAACGCGGAGATGAGCGATTAGGTGGCAGATCGAATTCCAGACTCGCTCGGCACATTCTCCGTTTTCCTCCCCAAACCCCACACACTTTTGGGGATGGTATATGAGCTGACATGCCCAGATGTGGGTAAACGCGTGGAAAACCGAGACGGCCCAGGCGATTCGGTCCTTGTAGCGATCCAGGAAGCCCCATTTCTCGCAAGACCGCTCGGTTAGGCAGGAGATATCGTACAGCAATCCCAGTTTGATGCTCAGCGGCAGATGTTGCATTAGCTGTTCGATGAGGAGGAAGACGTAGTATTGCTTCTCCCCAGCGCTATGCATATTGACGAGAAATAAAGGGACATCGTGGCGGCAGACGAGAGCCATAAGGCCCGTTTCAGTGAAGAAACGAGTGCTCGCCTTCTCGCGACTCATCAGCGGCTTTGAATGACTTTTCGCAGGCGTTGAGTGCTGACCGCGGCACCTTTAAGTTGCCTTCGTAACCATCTTCTTCATCCTCCATGCGATCGTCCATTGGTTTAGCCCGTTTCCTTTGGCTTCGGCCAGACGGCGCTCTCACTCCTTCGACATACGCTTCCATTGCATTAGCTGTTGCCCTGTCAATAAAGACACTATCTGGATGCCTTCTCGGGGGATCGGGACCGCTTCCGCGGGCTTGTTTGCGCCGTTTCTGGGTGAAGTTTCCGTCTATGCAGACAGCCACATCATACACTTGAGTGGCATCGCGTTTAAGTCCAGCGAAACACGCTGGACATTTACTGATTAGGTAGTCGCTAGGTCTGGAGCGTGGAGGAGGGTCGGGGAATGGATTGGATGGTGGCTTTCGAGCTTCGTCCTCAGAGTCTTCTGCGTCGCGATCAAGTTCATGCCGACTACGCTTTTGGCCACAAGACGAGAATGCTACTTGTGGGTGGGGCATCTCTGGGGCCATTTCCTCTCGCTCGTCACTTGTTTGGACCAGCGCCTCCGTGTCTGCATCGTGTGCATCTCGGGCGAGTGTACGAGCAGCAACAAGAGCATTGTCGATGTGTTTCTGCGCCATTACTACGACCTGAGTATACCATTGTAGGGCGTTGTTGAATCGAAGGCGAAGTTCCTGTGCCAGTATTAGCGTGCTCAAATCGCCAACCGAGAAGGAAACATACACCGCTAAAGAGCCTTAGCCCTCGTTCAGCCAGTGTCCCTTCAAGCGCACGGCAAAAGGCTGTGTTGTTGGGAGAAATGTGCAGAAACAGGTTTCGCACAAAGTCAAGCAGAGTGATGTCGACGGCGAGTGTTGGATTACACGGACTGCAAGCAAAGAATCCAGCTCGAAGTAGTTGCCTCGGGGCAGCCGCGTTGCTGCAGGTGCAGAGCTGGAGCGTGGTTTCGCTGATGACTACATTGGAATTAACAATGGGTAAGGAATGTCGCAAAAGTCTCACCGTTAAATTGTATCAGAGTCACCTTCAACACTCTCTTATTGCAGGGGCAGTGACGAACGGGAGCGGAAAGCCGTTCAATATAGCGTAGGGATTCAGTCTTGTGTTGAATCTCCAGCAAATCTTGCACCAACTTGGGCATCATTTGCGACCAATTATAGAATTGAGCAGCACGTTTTTGAGACGCAACTCCAGGTATATCGGGTTCGGGTTCATAGGTTAGAAAATCTGGCTGTGGCAGGGCTTCAGGTGTTGCTGGTCGTGGCAGTCTTGGTCGGCGAGCGTAGAGGTTTGTGAGCACGGTGCAAGACCGCAGTCCGGTCGCGGCTGCCGATGGCCATGATGCCAGATTTCTTAGGGGACTGGTTGTTGCGATGGCGAAGTGGCGAGAGCTGCTCGTGCCCGCCACCTCCGAGTTCTTCTCCTCGTTGAAGCTTTTGAACGTGGCTAGTGGGTAATCGCATGATGAGAGGAGGTGTTGCGACCGTTCGGTGGCATTCGGTCCGAGCTGGCCATCACGTGTGATCAACATCGGCCTTGAGGCCCAGCCGTGGCAATCAACCGCATCAATGCGCCCACCGCATTGTCCTCCTACTGTGGTGAGGGTATATAAGTGCAGCAGGGCTAGCCTGTTCACGACTTACCCATCGACCAACTCCTCACCATGTCGCACGCGTTCCCTCGCCATGATATTCGCCACTATTTCATCCCCGCTCACCAGCCGCGTCGGGCACGTCGCTATGGAGGCTTCCGACGCCCAAGTGATGGCAGCTATTGCGCATCTCGACCTCGGCCCGACTGCCGCTGCTTGGTGTCTGTCCTCTGCGTTTCCTCGTTGTTCTGCGCTTACCTTCTCCACAGTAATCAATGCCAGTCGTAACGGCGAGCTGCGATATGTTTGCGACAACGATAACACTATCACAAGCAGTGTGTTATTATCATTATCGTTGTTTCAATATTCCTAACCAATTGCTTACCAGTTCTTCCTAAACCCAATTATGAAGCGTCTTACTACGCATTCGAGCTCGCCCAAGACTTCGACGCTGTCCAAGCCGCGCAAACCGAAGCACAGACCCGCCTCGACTCCGCCTCCAATGAGAATCCATATTCGGACGAGCACTTGGATGCCTTGCTCCTTTGGTTCCATGCTTCCCCGACGAAGTTTCGAGTAGCGTTTCTTGCCCAACGCCATGACGCCCTTTGCCAACGCATCGAAGCCGATTTGGGTTATCTGGAGATTTAGTGGAATATAATGTACATTTTGTAGTCGTCTGTACAAGTGTTTATAACTTCTAATGTATCGGTTACATGATGCTAGTTAAAGTTGGTTGCTAAGATATCGCCAATGTCTTCATTCTCAGCTCGGCACAAACACACAAGATGAAAGAGTTCTTGTGGCCGATTCATGGCACCAAATGGGCCCGTCGGCTCTACGGGAAACTGCACCTTAACCACCCGCTCCCAATGTAGTGTTTCCCTCGGTAAGACAAGCGCATACTGGCCAAGACGTTGCGTGGATCCCGAAATATCCGGGCCGATAATAATGACCCGTCCCGGGCTAGCGCTAATAGATGCGCCTGATTCGGTCGTTCGACACGGGACGAGAGCGGGCGCGGGCATAGCTATCTTCTTGTTGGTAGGCTCCTTGATGAATGCAATGAGATTCCGTTCCATCGATTCTTGTGTCAAGGGCCTATCGAGAGGATAGAGGTGCCCCACGCTATTGGCGGCCGCGTCTTGTGGGTTTCGCATAAGACTATTGAGGCGGGAGAAGCGTCGGGCAACATATTGAAGGCCTGCATCATCTACGACCCGAACGTCTACTCGTTTTTCAACGAGTTGCGGCAGCAGCAACCAACCCCCGTTTAGCTCATCGATGAGAGGCGGGGCGCCATACATCTGGAGGAACGGGTCAGGCGGTGGGGGCGGGGTAGGCGTTCTTGGCACATCGACAAGCTCGAGATCGGGGTCATTCGTGGGGGTGGGCGCGGATGGTGGAATGGGCCGGACGCGGACATTAATCAACTCACAGGCGTCCCCGAGAAACTTGGCGACATGTAGAAGTTGCCACGTCTCTTCCTCTACGACGTAGTTGTAGGGCAGCAGGACTTCTTGTTGACCAGCTTCCAGAACAAGCAGTAGCATCAGCTGAGAGTAGTCTGGCCCGTACAAATGAGGGTCAGGTCGCGTTGTTTTCCACATGTAGTCAAGCACAGTGCCATATCGCCCCTTGAGATAGTGGGGGCCAGAGACCATGATCCGCGAGTTTCTCAACCAATTCTCGTTGTCCCGCAGAGATTGACGCCGATATCGCTTTTGACGTTCCACTCGCTGCCAGTACTCAGGCGGCTCTGTTGAAAGCTTCGACTGTGGAGTCGCGCCAGTCTTCGAACTCGATCGAGTGAGTGGGAATACGGATGCCCGACACGCGATGATTGTCCTGCCGCACGCGTTGTGGTTGGTCGAGCGCCAATGCCTCGTTCCACTCAAGAAGCAACTCGTCGATGAAGTCGGGATCCGGGGCGGGGTACAATGGCGGCTCCGCTTTCCACGTCCAACGGATTCGATATCTCGAAAGAGTGGCCTTTGACTTGGCCCTGGTCTAGGTTAATTAAAATAAAAGGCGCAGACAAACAACTAACCCCATAGAATGTTATCCAGCCACCGATGTGAACCTCGACCACCAGCCCCATGCGCCCTTTATACGGGCCGCGAATAACACGAACCAAATCGCCACATTGGAAGTCGTGGGCCACAAAACGCAGGGGCAGCTCGACTTCGAAGTTCTCGAGCTCTGGCGGGGGGCGACTTGTTCTCTTGAATGGGCTTCGATTGTAACTGGGCATCTTGCACTACCGGTTCAGTGGCCAGTTCCGTCGCATCTGCTTTGACTATCTCAGGCGCGGGCTTCTCTTCGACGAGGACGACGATGGTGACACTGTCTCCATTGACTTGGGTTATCCGTCCTGTTTGCCCTCGATAACTTGGACCTCCAACAATCTTGACTCGGTCTCCAAAGTGAACCCATCTTTGGTGAGCGAGTAAATGGAGTCGTAGTTCGGAGAGGGGATAAACTAGTGCCGTTGCGAGAAGGGGAGACTGTGGAGATAGCAAAGTCGTGCCGTCGTATTCCTTTGAAATAATACCCAGCCTTCGCTTTCGATTGTCGATAATCTCACTAGTAATGCGAATCAGTGTTCCAGCGACGTGAGGCCGTGGTCGAATTGCAACAACACGGTCCCCTTCCTGCAACGCGCAGGTGGACCCTATGAAGGGAACGTCGAGCTCTGGAGCTGCAGACAATCGAAAGAAGTCGACTTCTTCTTCTGTTGGTCGAGCGTCTCGAGTATACGCGGGGTTAGCTACCCGGTAATGCCATCTTTTGAGCTGGATTCTCTCTAGCCCAGGGAAAGCCACGGTTCCAGCTCGTCCAAACATACGGCCCCTCCAGATGCAAACAAGGTTTTGACGCAAGAGTAATTGTTGAGGAAGGTGTCGCTCAAACATTTCCTCGTTGAACAAGCGGGGCAATGGGCGCGTCCGCTGGTGATCATCGAATGTAAAGGCGATCCGTGGTATAACCAGCGCCGAAAGCTCAGACTCGTCCAAGCCCGCTTCTGATTGCTCCTCGAGGAAAGCGAGATCGCCTTTGTAAAGAGTGTTATGGGTTATTCGAATCCAGCGGCGACCAATGGCGAACGGGTCGTAGTAGGATGGATCGCTGGGTAGACGAAGCAGAAGATGTTGCTCTGCTGGTGCAACTGCTCGGGGTACCAACAAAGTGGTTCTTTTGTACTTGCGACGTTTCGGCCAAGAACGGAGCGCGTCTGAAAGCACCTCCAGCGCATTTTTATAGCCTGGCTGTCCTGGTCGAGCAAAGTCGCGTGTCTCCGCGAAGACAATGCCACTGCCAATACTCCAGGTGCCCACGCTGATAATTCCTGGTTGGAACATCGTGTACACGACGAGCGCCCACTCGTCTCCCGGTCGCACTCGAATAGCGAACATGGGGGGGTCAGACGGTGAGGGGATTGGGTGTGGTCGTTCAACGCGATGTTTGGCGTTCTTGTCTTCTGGGGATGTCGATGTAGACGACGATGTTGATGAAGCCGAATCCATAACGGAGTCTCCGTCCTCATCGCGTTCTCGTTCTCGTCAAAGTTGTTGTGCATAAGATGGCGCTCTGGCCATAATTTCCTGAATAGCAGCCCCAATGTCGATGTTGTTGTCGAGTCCGAAGTTAGCGCTGCGCGGCTGGCGCATCGCTGACATGTCCGCCTCATCGATAAAGCGGTCGTCGATCCAGCCTTCTTCCTCAGATTCTTCGCTTTCGCCTTCAGCAATACCAGAGTCCCCAGCTTCGAGATCAAGAAATGTACTAACAGGCCTCCGCGGTTTGGGAGACGGCGGTGGACTTAGCATCACATCGTCAGGGTCAGGTAGGAAAAGTGGCTCCATTGCAAATCAGGGTAAGGCAGTAGCTATGTGTGATACGGTCCACAACACACTCCAGCAGCAGTCCAAATAGCCCAGTTTTGTGGACTGAAACGAAGTTAGTGCAAGAATGATGAAGATGAGGTCGCGCACCTAGCGGCCGACGCCGAAGGGGCGCGTCAGTATTGGCGCGCGTGCCGAGAAAAGACCGACGCGTGTCGAAAGAGAGACAGAGAGCTTGCTGCTCGCATACGGCGATGAGACCTCGTCGGGGCAGCGAAAACTTAACTCACCGGTGTCTTCGTCGGCGTCGTCGAAGTATCGATGACGTGGCTTGCCAGCGAGGACGTACACGCGCCCCTGTGGTTACGCGAGGTGAGCAGGGAGGACCAGCGGGCAGGGGAGGCACTTACCAGAGGTCGCGGCCGAGTGGGAAGGGAACGGGCGGGGCGGGAGATTGTGGGGAAGCAAAAGAAGGAGGTGGAAAAAGTTCCCACGCTCGGCCAGCAAGGTCAGTCGGAGCGTTCGGAGATAACTCCAAATTTGGACGACCCGAATGGACCCGAATAGAACCCGGCTGGACCCCGTCCCGGTCTGGAACCCGAGTGGACCCGCATGGACCCGCATGGACCCGCGTCCAAATTTGGACTTATCTCCGAACGCTCCGACTGACCCCGCTGGCCGAGCGTGGGAACTTTTTCCACCTCCTTCTTTCGCTTTCCCACCTTCCCCGCCACGTCATCCCCGTATCCCGCCCACCGCCTCCGCCCACATTGCAAGGCGCGGCCGCTGTACCTTCCGCCCGCGGCCACGCTAGAGCGCCCTAAATGGAGGCGAGATAGACAGAGAGACGCGTCGCGGCGAGCACGTTGCGTGAAGGGAAGGAACGGTAAGTGCTTGGACTTATTTCTTTTCTTGTTCAAAGTACTAACGCTAGCTAGAGACCTCCCACGAGATACCTTACATGTAGTTGATAGCGAACCTTCTGGAATATACGAATGTTATTCGACAAGCTTTGTATGGTGGAAGTTTCATGCATTGACTGCGCATTGTCGACGCGCAAAATCGAGTATAAGTTCGCTGCGCTGGCACGATGGTGGCATTTTCCCCCTTCACCATGGCTCGTACTCGCCTCAGAGGCCCGCCGTCGCCAACGCCTCCGCCCCCACCACCTAAGAAAAAGGCCGCTCGCCGAGCTAAAAAAGTGTGTGGGTCCCAAGCATCGGCGATCACCTGCTGACCTATCTATAGAACGTTGTCGAGGAGGATGTTGCCACGGCCTCGGACCTCGAGATAGCCCCTCCGCCGAAGAGAAAACGGGGGAAGAAGGTGCGTCGACCCCGACTCCAGACCGCCAACACGCTGACGATCTTCATAGAATCGTGCACAGCGCCCTCAGCGCTACCTAGCCGTCATCGACGCCGACGATCCTGACGATCCCCGCTTCGCAGACGGCGACCCCGCTGTAGATCCCGCTGAAGATGCCGCTGCAGACCCCTCGATTGCCCAAACTGGCAACGTTGAGGATGCAGACGAGCAAAACCTAGACTTTGATCTCGAACCGCTTGGAGAAACAATCCACGATGAAGACGCCTTGCTCCGCGACCTCGAGGAAGAGCCGGACGCTGAGGCCGTACCGCCAGTGACGACCACTGAAGATGAAACGGACGCCCAGTCTCCAACCCCTCGCCCAGTAGTGAGGTACTTTGGCGGCGATGACCGCACTCCCCCACCACCAGCCGTTGTCAGCAAACCAGCCGTCGTCATCAAACGTTCAGAATCTCTAACGATCCCCACTGACTGGGCGGTTCCACCTCCACCTCCGCCTCAGCTTTTCCGAGATGTGCTCTTACCGCCACCACCTCCCCCTCGGCTTATCCCAGAAGTGTCCATACCGCGTCGACCCACCAAGCCGTTTTGGTCAACGGATTCAGGCTTTCGCTTCGTTCCGACATCTCCTCGTTTGCGTCCAACTCGTCCAACTTCTGCCCTCACTGCTAGCCCGCGTTCTCCCCCCGTTGCTGGCCCGAGTGGCACCCAAAATCTCCGTTTGCCTCCAACGTCTGCCCCCACTGCTGGCCCGAGTTCTCCCCCTGTTGCTGGCCCGAGTGGCACCCAAAATCGCGAAGAAGCTACCGTGTCTCCCAAGCCACGTTCCCTCTTAGATCGCGCCCGGCACGACTTCTCCTCAGTCTCCCGAGTCCCCTGTTACTCGGCCTCGCTTGCATGACAATCATGACGACGGCGACGATTCGGACCGCGATCCCGACTTCATTACAGTGCGGGCGCAGGAGCATCTCAAGCTGGTGGAAGCAAATCGTCTGGCGAAAGCACTTGGGAAGCCTCGCATCGCGCAGACCGACGAAGAAATCGAGAAGGACGATCTACGCGAGTATTACCAAGACACCCGTGCGAGTCCTCCACCGCGCGACTCCCCTTCAAAAGCCAAGGGCAAGGCCAAGGGCAAGGCTAAGGCAAGGCCGTCACGTGCCCTCGACGATGTCATCGATTCTGGAGACGAGTCTCCCTCTGAAGAGGAAGGAGATGGCGAAACGTGGACCATTGTTCCAGGCCCTCTCTCTGCCGCTGCGACTAAGATCGCTCAGACGGCGGTGGCCCAGATGTACGCGGACTTGGAAGATATCGCGCGCGAAAAACAACAAGAGCGTGGCGACTGTAGCAAGGGCGGGCGGCGTGGACAACCACTGGGCTCGTGGCATTAACCCCTGGGCCGCATTTCAGGCCTGGGCAAGGGTTAAAATGCCCAAAAACGACGGAGGTTTGTCGCTATTGCCAGTATCTCTTGCTCTGTCTCATTCTCCTTCTAGAATCAAATGCTCAATATCGCGCTCGCGTACGCGGCTGCGTACTATGCGATCTTCGACAAGCTTCCCGAAGACCAACGAAATGACAAACAAGCCCGCGCAGAGGCAATGAAAGAATATGTGGAGTTCTTTTTGGACTCAAATCTCAGCAGCGCCACCGAGATCAAAAAAAACACGGCGCCATGACTATGATGAAACACGACCTCAAACCTCTAATTAGCCAGGTAATGCTTCCGTCTCCGCTGTCCCGCCATTTATTGACGCTGGTACAGAGTCAACAACTCAGCTTGCGACGGGGCTGGGAGGTCCTCGGCCTATGCGTCGACCTGGCTTCAGTCAACAATCGCGGGCTGATGTTCGGCGGAAGTCCCCTCTACGATGAAATGAAGCAGCGACATCCGCAAGAATTGGAAAAACATACGGTCGCGCTGATGGATCTCTTCGCGTTTGTCCATTTCCACTGCTCTGGATTTTATTGATTCCTTACCAGTGCTACTCGTCGCGAAGTCAACCTCGAAGTTAGTGGAGAAAAGACGCGCACTAACCCAGTGATCCTCCCGACCATGAAGCCCGGGCAGAAGGCTCGCGATTTTCGTCGAAAGCTGTTTGTCGCACTGGCTCTAAATTGCGCTCGTGCGTGTCTCGCTTAATCCCCACCTCTTCTCTAACGCTTCAATAGGTCTCGTTCTAATGGAACTTCTCGATATCACCAGCACCGAAGCCGCGGAACTCTTAAGTCAAATGGGATGGCAGAGTTGGGCTGAAATTGCAACCCTCCTCCATTTGCGATGGGTTTTCTGGCCTAAAGCCCTTAAACGGACTGGGTGTTTCCCTGGTCCCAACTTCCGGTTGGAGAACATCAAGAATCAGGCCCCTGCCGACGGAGAGGACACGACCGAAACAAAGGCGTTCGCGCAAATGGTCGACGATATGCTGACTGCCTACAATGCGGGTGGAGTTTTGGACGACGAGTTTGCAGATATTCCTCGCATCGAGGCGTGGACGCAAGGTAAGCGCTTATTGTTCTCGATTTCAGGAAACTAATCTACTTATCAGATGAAATCGACATGACCGACCCCAGCAACGTCCCCGTTGTCGTTGCCGACGATAACTCCGTCCTTTTGCAAGCAAGCGCCTCCAAGACCATGCTCGTAACTCTGCGTGCGAAAGTGAAGGAGCAGGAGAAAGCGGCTATTGTCAGCAAGAAGCGCGCTCGTCCAACCGATGTCAGCAACATGGACGAGGACGAGGATGACGACGAACCACCTCAGGCCAAGCGTCCCCGAACCGCTATTGTGGCCAACGCGGGGAAGTCCGCAACCTCCGCTCCTGTCGCCAAGTCCCAGGCGAAGCCCAGCCCCGCTGTTGTCGTCGCGAAGCCCAGCCCCGTTGTTGTCGTCAACGCCATCGAATCTTCCTCCTCCATGCAGCCCGAATCTACCCAAGAAGTCGAAGCCACCCCTTGGCCGGGCCGCCGGAGCGTTCAGTGCCGCTTCTTCCGGGACATAGGCAGCAAGCACATCGTGTCTGGCGAGTTCAAGTCCTTCGGGTTCTTTGAGGTCCCCGGAGAGCAACTGACTGAGGCGGATCGTCACACTGAGGTTTGCTGGGGCATAGATGATTGGAGAACTTTCCAGGACTGTCGGGTCGCGTTGTCGTCTTTGCAGAAGGAGATTCGATTGGGTGTGCTTCGTGATATTCCGGGTTTTGAATAATGCTCATGTATTCTTTGCTGTGTATTTGCTGCTGTGTATTCGCCCCCTGCTTTGTATTCGATATCAGTACCAACTTGAAATCATCACTTGCCTTGGATAATCTAGTCTTGAAGACAACTAAACATCTTCCCGAGTACTCGTGACCGCGACGCGATGTGGAAGTACTGGCTTGTGCAGTGTTCGCCAGAAGAACGGTCGATATGTCCGGGATTGGGGTAGCACGAATGAAAGGAATTCGGAGGGAAAAGAGTGGAAGAATTTGTGTAAGAGTGAAAGCGAAAGTGAAGGTAAAATCACAGAAACCCGTTCCAGTCGTGAAGCTCGGCTCGGGGGCTCGGGGACTCGAAAGGCGCAAGAATCTGGTGGTCGGGGGCTCGATGTTCACTAGCAACTTGCCCTCGGTGGAGCAATCTCGGCACTGGTTGCGAACTCGGTGGTGGTTGGGGTGTGAGGAGTTCTATTAAATGATGATGTAGACTACAAACAAATAGCCACATCAAATATTGATGATGGGCATCCTAAAGCGGAAACAGCCTCATAAGGAAAAGCTACGTAAGGGACATTCCACACTTCCACAGTGGGAGGAACTCGAATCTCGACCTCGAGATCACCGGAATGGAAGTGGGAATGGATCGGAAGCCAACAACGAAAGTACTCAGCCAAATGGACACACGGTTGGTTGCGAGAGATGAGCATGGATGAAACACGGCGGGAGTGTGTGAGTTGCCATCATTTTGTCAGAAAGCGCCGCCAGAGTGTCAGGATCAAGCTTATTCAAGGTGGTGATCATCTCTGTGAAGTGGGCTCGAAGGGCGTTGTCGAACAGCATTGTCTGAATGGACTGCATCCATTTGGTGCGTTGACACTGGACGCACGGCATTAGCATGCGCGGCTGGTTGGTTCGATGCGCGTGACGTCGGCGAGGGGCGTGGGAAACAGGCGGAGCGATCTCGGGATGGGAGGAACTCGGATTGAGCGGGCCGGTGTGCTCAGCAGCGCGAATCGGCTCAGTTGGTGGCAGAACTTGAGAAGGAGTCGGCTCAGATGGTGTTGGAAGGCGTGTTGGACGTCGAGCAAGCGGTTGTGGTGGTTCGGGACGCTCAGAAACGCGAAGCGCAGCGTTATGCGCGGAAATGAGGTGTCCAGCGACTCCACCGGCGTGTCGCGTCATCGGCAGCGCGGATCCATCAGGCATCACAAGCTTGCCTCGTTCATCGAGTCGGGCGAGCGCTCGGCGCAAGAGCGTGCGCGTGCGCGGGCAGAAACGGAAGCTGAGTGGGTGGTTGTTGCTCCGGCCGCAAACGAAGCAGCGGCGCGATCGTGGCTTGCTCGGGGTGGCAGAACGCGGCGATTTGGGCGTGGGAACGACGCTCGGCGCTCGGGCCTCGCTCGCGGAAGCGCCGTGGATAGTTTTCGGCGAGTTTGGTGAAGCAGAAGGCGCAAAACGCGTGGAATTGACCGTGGGAATCGCTCCGGGAGCTCCGGCCGTGATCGGGCTCGCTCCTCGGACCGTATTTTGGCGTGCGTGAGCGATTTCGGGCACGTTGTTGATCGGAACGGCCATATAGAGATGGCCGACGCCACTGGTGAGAATTCTGCTGTTGTTCGCGAGAGATCTCCGTGCCGCGTGTGTGATGGGGCTCGTTGCAACGTGGAAGTGGGCAGGGAAACGCGTGGTGGGCTCGAGAGTGAGGGATTCGTCGTCGGAGGGCATGAATGTGAAGGAAAGAGCTCGAAAGTGGGGAAAGGGAGTGTAGAAGATGTAAAAGACACACGGACAATGCTTGTCTCGACCAAGGAAAGCCCGGATAGAAGAGCTTTCCCCCTGCGGTGGTCACCACTGTGGAAGTACTGGCTTGTGCAGTGTTCGCCAGAAGAACGGTCGATATGTCCGGGATTGGGGGAGCACGAATGAAAGGATTTCGGAGGGAAAAGAGTGGAAGAATTCGTGTAAGAGTGAAAGCAAAAGTGAAGGTAAAATCACAGAAACTCGTTCCAGTCGTGAAGCTCGGCTCGGGGGCTCGGGGACTCGAAAAGCGCAAGAATCTGGTGGTCGGGGGCTCGATGTTCACTAGCAACCTGCCCTCGGTGGAGCAATCTCAGCACTGGTTGCGAACTCGGTGGTGGTTGGGGTGTGAGGAGTTCTATTAAATGATGATGTAGACTACAAACAAATAGCCACATCAAATATTGATGATGGGCATCCTAAAGCGGAAACAGCCTCATAAGGAAAAGCTACGTAAGGGACATTCCACACTTCCACAGCGACGCGATGCGAAAGGTCCCGTGACCGCTACGCAACGCGACATGGATGGAGTCATCGTTGCGTCTGATACTTAGTTTGTCTACATATAATAACACAGCATCAAGACTGATCGAACAAAGACTCTTGAAATGCATGAGGGAGAAGACACATCCAGAGTGGATAAGGTGCAGATATTCCTGAATCCCCATGACCGCGACGCGACAGGTCCCGTGACCGCGACGACGTGGGTGGCTCCTTGCATCTGCTCTTATTATAGTCTTTCTCTGCCAGATAAAACAACACAATATCTAACAGACACTCTTCAGATAAATGAAATGAGATGACGAGAAGATATGTTGGGAGTTAGTGAACATATTCTTGAGCTCCCATGACCGCGACGTACCCTCCACCCCCAGTGGCAAAATCCCAGCCAGTGGAAGAGCTCCACTTTCTGGGGCCTCTTAGGTGGAGGGTTTGAGGGGGGTTGATAACCCTAAGAGGTCTAGGTTCAGGGTAGACTGAGGTGCCCTTGGGGTGTCTCACTTCTACCTCCTTTTTGGTGTCTTTCCACATAGTAACATAGAACGCTCCGCCGGCGGCCTGAGTCCTCACCCCTTCCCAGTGTTGTTCGTTCAAGTTCCCTCTCCATGCCCCCTGTCAGACTGCGGGCCGGGCTGTGCAAGGTCCTCTCCTAAGAACGCGCGCCCGGAACAGAACAGACGGATAGTCGGACCTGTGAGTACGGCGAGCGGGGTAAATCGAAACTGAAAGGGCCCGTTAACTTGGTCCCTTGTCGTTGGCGATGGTCGAAGGTTCGAATCGGGTCGTGGCGGGCCCGATAAGTCGATGGCACCTAGGGATGAGCACGGGTCCGGCTGACCCGCGCGGGTTGGCGGGTTTGACCCGTACGGGTACGGGTATGGGTCAGCTTACACTTGACCCGTGCCTATTCAGTCTAGCTGGTTTATGCCTGATTTCCGCTGCCGTGCTGGTCTGCACTTTGTCAAGAGGTCCACCAAGGTGCCCCTGAAATGCTATTCCCAGAGTTGTCGTTTGTAGAAAAGTTGGTACCCCGGACATAGGGGTGGCACCCCCCAGCCCTGGGGTTATTTGGCATATGGCCCTGGCCGACCTCCCGGAGTTCGGCGAATGGGCCCCTATCCTTTCCTCCCAGCGTCCTTGGATGCCCATTTGCCTGTTTGCCCCTTCCTCCCATTCCGGACATCATCATGATACACACCGATGTTTCAGACAATGTGTCCATGGGTTCATTCCCGGACTTTGAGATGTTAGCTGGTCTGCTCATTTTGGCCCGTGCCACGTCCGTAATTGAGGTTTCAAACGAGAATACTCTGTTCGAGGTTGTTGCCCCGGCTCAGCCCTCAGTATCCCCTCATCGTGCAAGCCCTTCTCATTCTCCATCAGTTCCCATGCTGGCCCTCACCGAGGGGACAGAATGCCCCGTGATAGGGTCCAGCTCCAGTCGGGCTGGCCTTCCGGTGGCTAGTGCTGGCCAAATATGATTATATTATTTTATGGGCATAATATATTATAATCATATCATATTCAGAGCTCCAACCCAATAATATATTCGTAGTATAATATAATCATATTCAGCTGCAAAATATGAATATGTTATGAATATATTCAACTATAATCTAGTATGTCTATCTCTTGATATGTTTGACATATTTGCTGCTAGAAAAAGGAATCAAAAACATAAAATATATGCTGGATTGTCAGTGCAACTTCCTTTTGGGCCTCCCTGGGTTACATAGGACTCTCAAAATACAATCAGGGGTATTGTCACTAGTCTTAGGTTAGCCAGTAGACACTTGATCAGAGGTCCTACACTATGTTTAATAGGTCAACCCAAAGTGATCACTCCTGACATTTGTTCCTACTAAGGGTAATGTATGAATCACCATATATAATAGATAATATGTGACATTTATCAGAAGTAGGGCTAACTTAGACTAAGATTAGTACTATGACTGAGTACATAGACTGAGAAAATAGCTGTAATCATCCACCTTACTATAGTTGAATATTCTGCGATAGCATAGTCATAATATAATATAATATATTCAAACATAATCATATTCAAGTGATCCACGAAGTGCATAATATATTCATAATATTCTGAATATATTCAATATTTAATCAAGCATAATATAATTCTGGCCAGCACTACCGGTGGCAGAGAATGCACAGTTTCGGCTGGAGAAGTACCCTGGTTTGGGAAGCCCTCGTCAGTTCAGGCAGTCGCGGAGGCGCACTGCTTGCTGAACAATCCAGCATCAGCTGTTGACCAACCCGGCTGCAGGATGCTCCCCTTTCAATCGGCACGTTGCGCTCTCTTCAGTCTGCAACACAAATGCTGATGCAGCCGGCAGATTTTGAGTTGATGCATTATTTGTGCCACCGGTTGTCGGCCACCCAAATGGTTCAGTTCTACTAGTACACCTGCATGACCGATGCATTCGGGGCTGTGCAGCCTGTGGACAACTTGGGGTTTGCACAGCTGGAGTTGTGGGAGTAGAGGGCCACCGCAGATTGCCGCCAGGCCAGTTGCTCAAGCCCTGTTCATGTTCCTCTCCATCGGGGGTTTGTTTCTCCTTTTTGTACTTTTTATTATTTTTATTTGGGACTTTTTTTGGGGGGCAATTGAGTCGTTTTTTGTGCTTTTCCGTCATGTGTTCTGTGTGTGGGCATAAGTGGTCATAGTGGGCATATGAATATCAAGTTTCAGCTAATTTATAAGTCGCTAAAAATTATAACAATATATTTGAATATATTCATATCATATTCAGTATTTATAGCTGAGTATAAATATAATATACTACCAATATATCAGGTATCTCCCTCAATATGTAGGTGAATATGATATAAGTATACTATAATATCTGGAATGCATAATTATATTCATATTTGACGGTTTTCAGCGGAATATAATTATTACTTAGTAGGCAGCCTGGAAGGGAAAATTTCCCCTGGATGTGGGAAGACGGATGTATTGAAAGAAATCACACTCGACTCCTGGGGACGCTAGTCAGCCACGATTTCGCCCCTAAGTAGCTCTGCATCAAAAGGCCTCCGGCTTGGAAACACTCCCATCATCCTCCCGGACCGTGCCCTCTCCCACCACCGTATGTGTCTTCACAGTCATATTCCGCGTCCCCGCCGTGCCGGCCGGGTCGCTGACCTGCACCTGCCGCCCGAAACGAATGCTCAGCGGAATTCCACCTTTCGCGGAGGCGCTGCCCGCGCCGCTGGTGGTGTATGCCCCGTCGCGCAGCTCGATGGCCCGTCCCAGCGCTACGCGGGCGTTGATGAGCGCGTTCGCGGCGCCGAGCATCGCGGGGAGCGTGTTCTGGATCGCGAACTGCAGGTTGCGGTCGAGCTGGTGGAGGATCGTGTAAAGCAGCGCCCAGGAGCTGCCAGACGGTCAGTGGCATGATCATGGGGCCAGGTGGCGCAGATATAAGCAAACTGACGTGTAGCCTGCGGCACTTTCAACAAAGATGGCGAGGAAGTGTGTCAGCTTGCGGTTCCCGACGTGACCTGTGGTCGCCACGGCGACTGCGAAGATCTTGTATCCGATGCAAGCTATGCCAAGTCTCGTAAGTATAGGCAGGAGCACATGTCACCCGTAGTCTTACCGGTGCAGTAGACGTTGGTGCTGAACATTTTCCGTCAGTGAAGTTGAGTCATGCAGAAATGCCAGTGAACTCACACAAGGATGAAGACTGTCGTGGGGGTGATCCAAGTGTCCAGCGCGATCAAGCTAAGGCGAGTCGTTTCCACAATTGTTATGATTAAAGAAACTGCGTGGTTGATGATTAGCTTGACTCCGAAAATCAAGGGGAATACTTGCTGAACAAGCCGAGCACGCAGAGGACAGGCAGCGCGATGATGTATGGGTTTCGCCATACAACCCAGAGGCGATATATCTGCGATCTGAGAGACGTCTTGTCAAACAGAGTGGAAACAACCCACGATCATTGAGTCGCCAATCGTGAGCGAAAGCGCGAGAAAAACGTCTTGCACGGTCTCCGAGATGTCCGCATTCGTGTTGAAGAAGACGTTCGGCGCCGCGCCGCCTTCAAAGAAGATCCAGCCGCGGAAGTTGCGGTAGACCGTCATCACCCACGTCTACTTTTCCTCAGCCAATGGAGACGAGAGGTAGAAGACAGGTCGGACTTACGATGGTGGATGTCAGAAACAGCGCAATGCTGGCGATGACGATCGGCGACCTGAGCGCCTTGGCGAAGCGGCGCGAGAGAGAGGCGCGGGGCCCGTATTCGGTGTACCCATTGACGAAAAGGTAGATCGACGAGAGAAAGAGGATAAGATAGGCGCCGTAGATCATCCCGCCGAGCGTCAGCCCCAGCAGGTTGGCGAACGGGACGGAGACGTTCTGAAGAGGCATAGTGTCAACTTGAAGGGAAGAACGCCGTGCCCTCCTTATAACCACCAGTTTTCCCCGGGGCCGGGCCACGAATAGCACGCGGGCTTGGCGCCTGGTTACGTTGCGAAGTGCGGGGTATGTGGAGCATTGAGAATGCGGGAGGCTATCGCCGAGAACAGTCGTCGCAGAACAGCCAACAGCCCGCGAGATCGCCGGCCATTCAGACCCATCAGTCAAGGTGGATGGGGAAGGGGTGGCGTGCGAGCGGGGACGGCCGACAAGTGCCCGACGGGCCCCCGATAGGCGCCTGTGGCGAGAGAACGTCCATTGGCGGACTGGCACCAGCGAGGTCGTGCATGGGTGTTCGGGACAAGACGCGGTTGATAGGACACGTCACGGACTCGAAATGATCCGATGATCGGTTGACATCAATCTTTCAGCTTTTTGAGCCCCACCACGACCAAGAGCGGCCGGAGGACGGTCCTGGAAGGAGAGAACGGGCCGCCCCTTCCACCGCGTCCCTCACGCGTCCTTCCAATGGCTTCCATGCACGCAAGCCGCATAGGGCCGCCGTGCCCCAAGCTGGAGACAGTGCAAACGGTTGTCCTGCTTGTATCCTGCGGTCCAGGATTTCGCTGGCGCTTTCGCCCAGGCAATCTAGCAGCCGACGGACTATGGATGACTGCTCCTGAGGCGTGGAGCGGGGAGGATGATGGCTGGTGCTAATGCTGCTGGCTTTGGCACTACGTTGTACCACTGCGCCACTGGCACATGGCACTACATGGCTTTATCAGAAGAAATACATTAGGAGGGTGGCACTACATTGTTGCGCCATCAGCCGAACCGAGCCCGGGAACAGTGTGAAAAACTGAAATCAAAGCCCAATAGACCAACAAAGCAACAGTTTGTCTCTTAATATATAAACATATATTAGCTACTGTTCTACTTTCCATAATCAACCGACTTAACATTGCCCCCACTATGCCCCGAAAACTTCATCCATTCTACGAGACACACTGGACATTGAATGCCCCGATGCATATGGGCAATCAGTCCCGTCGCAACACTACGTAGAACGATATCCATGCCGCTCCATGTACTGAATTTTTGTCGTCCAGAGATGGTCCAGTGTCTAGACGGACAAGTTGCGTCAACGTTGAGCACTTCAAGTTGATTCTTGCTTACTCCACCTCGAGGAATATCGTTCAAGAGCGATCGGGTACAATGGATATAACGGCCAAAGGAAGTTGCCCTGACAATCCAGCATGTTTCTTATGTTTTTATTATTTATTTCTAGCAGTAAATATGTCAAGTATATCAAGAGATATACATACTAGATTATAGTTGAATATATTCATAACTTCATATTCATATTCTGCAGCTGAATATGATATGATTATAATATATTATGCCCATAAATCAATATAATTATATTTGGCCAGCACTAGCACTGTCTTGAGTCCTGACCTGCTAATTGAACAGAAGGAGTAAATATATCGTCTTTGGACTCTAAGTAATCTCCTAACTTAGGAAGCTTCTCCCGAGTTTCTGTGTGTGTTGTTGACTCTCAGTGAACTCTGAGCTTACTGTCAAAATGGACATAAAAGCAGCAGTATCAACAAGAGTTTGACGCAACAAGGGTAAGTTTACCGAGTGCTTTGCAGCAGCATTTTACGCACTCCATCACACGACCCATAATATCCAATTTTTCTTCTCACGTCACCGACCCAAACGAATCGGCCCGTCCCAACGCTAAGTCGCGCTCCGCTCGCCAAGTCTCGCGTCCAGGTAGTTATTAAATACTTATTTTTTGTGGCTGTGTTTAGAATCAAAAAAAACTTTTTCACTAGCTACCGGGAAGAAAAAATCGGATCTGGACTTGTTAATTTGTTAAAATTCACGGGTGTAAGTCTATGATCGTTGCATCAATGGATCTGCAGGTACTGATGTTCCGTCTCTGCATCTAATAGTCTGTTCCTCAGACTGCCTGCCTATTACTACTTACTCCTACTTAAAAAATCTTGTAGAGTGAGACAGAGACTTGGCATTAACACAAGATTTTTCTTTATGGTGCAGTTGCTTGTTGCCATCTGCGCAGAACTTCTATGATCTGCATGGTTCCTTCCCGGAATGGTGGGAATTCACTTGATATCCATAATCCCGACGTCCTGGGGCATGTGCTTTTGTTCCTGAGCGGTGGGAATCAACTGCGGCCGGCCCAAGCTTGATCCAAGCCGGCCCTAAAGTCACTAATCAGCGTTCGGGAAGCATGGGAGTCAACTGCGGCCTTCCCCATAAGCCGGCCCTGAAGTGGCACATGAGAATCAACTGCGGCCAACACAAGGTCGATGGCGACTGGCCCTAAAGTGACTGTAAGCCAGTCCCGCCATCATGATCCTGTCTGCAGGCTTTCATCATGCTTGCCCTGAAGTCCTTGGGTGCCAAATAACCAAATAGAATGATCAGATCAAAGCCGGCCCTAAAGTGATTAGATAATGACAGCCCTGAAGTCAACCAGAGGGTCAACCTATATGTCCAGGTCCTGGTTGCACCAATGATAAGATGGCCAAATTTCCAAATCTGGGACAATCTGGCATTTCAGAGATAATAATAGGAATATTACCAGATTTAGAACTTGAATGATAAGAAAACAAAAATGATATGAATTCAAGTTTTCACCCAAACCAATCAACTTGGGTGTTAGTATTGGGCACATGGGATTGGGTCAGTAGGACTAAGGCTGACTTTAAAGTGAAACCAAGGAATCAAATAAAGGAGGTCAAGCATTGATCATCAAATGATGCTCAGCTGAAATACTGTCATATTTTAATCAATTCGACATGCCCCAACTGCTGTGACATGTCTGATGAACTTCCCCATTAGGAAACTTTGGAAAAAATTACCATTTTGGGATGAATTCGGGCGAACATGACTGTCAAAGAGCGAACATGACTGTCGAATCAATTAAAATAGGTCAGTATGCCCTTCTAGCCCAGATTTATGATCGACAAATCACAATGGTCTCTTCATTCTAAAAGGCTAAGCAATACACTTAAGTCACTTATTATCCCAATAAAAATTTTGAGTATAATATCAAGAAAATTCATTCTGATAGTTAGAGAATGGTACAAATTTGGAAATAGTGTAATAAAAATAGCAAAAAATTCGCAAATAAAGGCTTAACTGTCTGTGAAGGATAATAATATATTCCTATATTCCCAACACTCATTACCCAATAGGTTGAGCTAATAAACTCAATTTTTTGACATATTAGAGAAATATAAACAGATCATAAAGTGTAATAAAAATAGTAGAAATTTGATTTTTCAATTAATTTGAGAAAAAAAAAAATGATGCGGAAAAATGCTCTGATTAGATGAAATGGTGCTTATGTAAGCAATTTCCACAGGGGGGTTTGGTTCAAAAGTTCAATTTTCTTGGAATATTGCAAGAATGGTGGTATGACAAGATGAGAGATAGGTCAGGATACTACAAGAAATTAGGGCAAAAATATGTCTTGATTTAATGCGTATGTAAGTAATTAGTCGAGTTGATCTTGTTCAACTCTATTCCGAATGAAAGAAATTCACAATTTAAATTGTGATCTATCACAAGATGGTCAAGGTTATGATGTCTGGATATACCTTGTGATACAAAAAATCAAGATGGGTGAAACATGAGCTTAAGAGGTGATTGCTTATGTAATCATCTAGTTCCTTGGAGGACAATACCATAGTCCAGAATCTCACTCTGTCAGGTCTAGTAGGCAGTGATTTTACAGAAATGTTGACTTGATACAGTAAAATCATTGCATGGGCTAATATGCTTACGTAATCAATGCTCCAGGCTGGCCCATCACACCCTGTCAACAGATGTTAGGTAGTCAACATATCATGCAAACATGGACAAAATTAACAGTCATGACCTATTTGGGCCATATATGTAAGTCAGACAAATGCTTACATACCCAACAGTTGTGACCTATTCGGGCCTTGGGCCAGACAACGCTCCAGGCCCAGACTGATGCCATATCACATTTTAATTGCTTTCATGCGGCCATGCCACAAGGATCAGTTACAAATGATTGATGTCCATGCATCCCGGCTTACCCGAATCATAGTCAAAAATTCAAAATGCACAATAGCTGGACCCTTCATCGGAAGTACTAGTGTTGCCATCCGAAGCTCAGAGCCGGGTGGAGGGGCTGTCGATTGCAAATGTTGATATGCATGTGATCTTGTGTTGGATGCGCTGATGTTCGCTTCATCGGAAGCGTCGCCTCACAAATCAATGAGCAGCACATGGCCACATCGGGTAACCCCTGACACGTCGCAACCGGTGTGATTAGACTACGCATGTGTTTACCAATGTTCAGTTGGTCGGGAAAGGGTAGTAAATTGCGGTCCACCACATGTGCCCCCTCCCGTTGGGCAGCACCAGTTGTATTCGCTTAGCTGTTGCTCCCCTTTCCTTCCTTCTCCTCCCTTCTCTTCTGATTTCTCTCCTCTTGACTCTGATCTCCCTTTGGTTTTTTGGTCGCTGACTTCCATTTTTTTTTAAAAAAATCACTTGTTCCCGACTCTCCCCGCGTGCATCCCAGCTCGTTGCCAGAAAAGCTGCGCTGCATGTGATCGGGCACCCAGGTTGGCAAGCAAGGAGGCCATCAACAATGGCCTGGCCTCCGGGCCCCCGAGGCTAAGCGGTGTCATTTGTTGTGAGCCACCGGTTGCCGCCGCGTCCTCCCGGATGAGCAGGCAGGCACGGACAGTCACGGATCCGGCTGTGCCATGTGCTTGCACACAACTCCGACGATCGGCGTTGGCACATATGATGCAGGCCATCATGGCCACCGTTTCCTCCCGGACGCGCAGGCAGGCACGGACTGCCAAGGATCACGCCATGCCATGTGTTTCCTCACAACCGGCGTGATTAGACCGCCTTCTGCGCTGATGTTCAGTTCGTCGGGACATCGGCAACAATGATCCCATGCGGTGGGCCGCAGTCGACCACATGTCTCCCCTCCCGACCTCGCTAACTATGCCTTCTTGCCTCACTTGCTCGTGTTTCTCCCAGTTTTCTACCCCTGACGCTTCCATTTTTTGCTGATGGTCCCTTTTGCCTCGCAACGGCTGGCAGTTACCGGTTCGCACTGCCCCCGGGATACGTATAAGAACCTTGACGACAGCTTGTCAACTTCCTTTCGTTTCGCCCCCATGTCGTTGTTGGCGGGTGTCTCTCCCCGTCGTTCGCGCCTGGTTCCCTCTGCTCGTCAGCCTAGCTGTACCTCCTTTCGTTGCAGAATGCTTACCCTTGCAACAGGATCACGCCCGTGCAAAGCCCGTGCTGCCGTTTTCGCGGACACGATCTGAACAACGAGGTGCGTGGTTGTTGTGCGTGGGACCATGTCCGCTGACCCATTTGCTTTCCAGGGTCGGCCTGGCGCGTCGCTGATGTGTGCGCTCAGCCGTCGCCGCGGCCTCCAGAAATGGCGGCTCGTTGCTTCGTTGTTCGGCAACTGGACAAAAGGTGGGCGCGCCGGTATGTGTTTGGCTGACTTGTTCCCTAGGCTTTCAGCGCCATTCTGTCCGCGCGCGCTCACGAGCGACCCGGCCCTGTGCTGATGAGCGGCAAGGTCAGTAGCGGTCATTGTGCATGCTCGGGGGATGCTCACTGTCCGGTAGGCGTATCAAGACTGGCGGGGCCATCGCCTTGCCGTCTGGACGACAACTGTACAACGCATGGGCCTTTGCCGCTGCCCGTTTCCGCGCGGATCGCCGGTCTGTGTTTGCGCGCTTGCGCGAAACGCCCTCCGTTGTTGCCACAGACGTTGCGGGTGCGCGGCCGGCAAGGTTTGTCATTGCTGCCCTGCTGCGCTCGTTGTGTAACTGATTCGTTTTTGCAGCTAGCTGGCTTGGCTTGGTAGGCGAAATTACTCCGCGTCGCCGACGACGATGCAAGCTGCTTGGACCGCAAACGCCGGGCCAGTGGCTGACAAGGACGCCGCGAGATTCGCGGCCGACCGGCTCGTTTGTGTTGTTCCGCAAAGTAAGTCGGCCGTCGTAAGCCTTCGCGAACGGTGAGTCGGCGGCGCTTACCCCCGTTATCTTATCCCAGCGGTCGCCCACATCATCATCCCCCAGGTCTTGCGCTCGCTATGGCCGCGCGGCTGTTGGTAGCTTTCGCTAACTTTGGCGAATCGCCCCTTGTCAGCCGCGCGCGTTGGCCCCGCCCTTGCCGGTGTCGAGGCAGATGGGCTACGAAGAGCACGCTCTTCAGACTTCGGGCTTGTCGTGTGTGATAATACATCCTGCTCCTCATTTGGCGCCTGATTCGTGCGTTGCAGCTTGTAGCGAATGGCTGGAGATGTCGCGGGGTGGACTGGGTGAAGACGGCCCGGGTGGGTTGTGCAGAGTGAGACTTGCCGTCCAGGCATGGCCCTTCGCTGCCGCCGACTCGCGCGCGCGTTCGGCGGGCCGGGGTTGGGGCTCGTTATGGCCGGTTCTGTCCGAGTCTCCCGCAAGGTGCGTTCTGTCCTGCTGTCTCCGCCCAGAGCAACTCACGTGTTTCCTTGTAGCTCACTCCCGCCGACCGCAAACACTCCCGCCCATTGGCTGCCGCGGGTTCACGGCCGACCGGCTCGCTCTTGTTTCGCAAACTCCCGCACAGTCAGTCGCCCGTTGTAAGCCTTCGCGAAAAGGTCATTCGGCACCACACTCCTCATTTGCTCCACTTACCGGAAGGAGAGCGCGTTGAGACGCGGGACGGTCGGTTTTCGAGATCGTCGTGACCGATTTGTTGGTGACAGCGTGAAGCGGACGTCGCGGGGTGTGGACTGGGTGAAGACGGCCCGGGTGGGTTGCGCAGGGTGAAGCTGGGCGACGGTCGCCGTTCAAGAATGGCTGCAGTGCCCGCGGAATCGGCCGCGGATGTAGCCATTCGGCGGGTCGTGTCAGCCGAGGCGTGCACGGGGCCGGGTGTGGCCGCGAAATGCGCAATAGCCACGCTGCAAGTCTTGGGTTGTAGCCGTAGTTAAGTAGTACTACTTGGAGGCTTGCCGTTGAGTGAGCGGGAGCGGCTGCCGGGCACGCCATCGTCACTGGCGCCATGCCCCGCTGTGCCCCCGCTGTAGCTCGGGAGCGGGGTGGGCTGAGGCCGGGCGGGCTGTGAGAAGTGGGAGAAGAAGCGGTGGTTGATACGCGGCACGTGTTGCGGGCTGTGCGCCGCTTCTTCTCACACGATGTCCTCTTTGCCTTTTCCCGCCATGTCTGTTCGCAGGTGCGAGCACGCGTCTTTCTCGCGGGACGGCTGCGTGTGCGGTGCGCGATGGTCATTTAGTCCAGTCCAGTATAAAGTCAATATATATCCGCTTCTACCTAGTGCTTTGCAGCAGCATTTCACTCACGACATCACACCACCCAAACGAATCGAAACGATAGCAAAAAGCAAAGGCCCAAGACGTTCACAAACTGTACACGAACCACGCACTCCGATCGCCCAACGCCGCGTCCTCCTCCTCCCTCGCGACCGTCTTCCTCAGCGCGCGCTTCTTCGCATTCTCACGCCGCAAATACGCGATCGCCGCAAGCGTGACCACAAGCAGGCCGACGCTGAACGCGAGCAGCAGCCGCGTGCCCTTGGTGTACCGCGGGCCCGGGGAGATGCTTCCCAGCAGCCACGTGCTCAGGATCCCGCCCGTGTTCGCCATGCTGAAGCCGATCGCGATCGCCGTCGCGCGGCGCGTGTGCGGCGCGCTGTTGTTGGCATTCCACGTCGCCAGCGCCGGGGCGACGACATAGGCGCCGGTAAGCGACAGGAACAGCGAGCCGTACTGCACGCGCGTGTCCCCCGAGCCGAGAAACATCGCAAAGCCAACAATGCCGAGCACTGCGCCAAATACGGTGGCCAAGCCGCGGCAGCGATACTTGTCTGACACCCACGCAGTGGTCATCGAGACGACGAACGCGACAGAGTACGGCGGGACGCTCATCAGCTGTGCCTTGGCCGCGGTGTACCCGAGTCCTTGGAGAATCGACGGCGTGAAGTAGGCGAAGGAGAAGAGCGTCGTGCCGTGTAGGAAGAACGCGATCCCGAGAAGGATCACGTGGATCGACATGAAGGCCTTGGGGACATCCTGCCAGCTGAACGCGTCGGCCGCCTCGTCGCGGTGGATCGCCCCGTCAGCGCGCAGTCGGCCGTTGACGTAAGCCTTTTCCTCCTGGGTCAGGAAGCGTGTCTTCTCAACAGACGGGGGCCAGAGGAAGAACGAGACAATCCCGACGAAGACCGTGATCGCGCCCTGAGAATGAGCCTGAGTACAACACAACAGCGAATGGACAACAGCCCACCTCGATTATGAATATCCACTGCCAGCCCTTGTGGCCATGCGTATGGGCCAAGTTGTTGACAATTCCGTAGGCGATGATCCCGCCGAATGCGCCAGAGAAGGCCGCCATCGAAAAGAAGGTCGTGATGCGCAATTGGAGCTTTGCGCGCGGGTAGAAGTACGACAGATAGAGCGCGAGGCCGGGGAATAGCCCGCCTTCGAATAGCCCGAGGAAGAATCGACATG
The DNA here is from genome assembly GCF_014461135.1 of Mycena indigotica. Classification (NCBI taxonomy): domain Eukaryota; kingdom Fungi; phylum Basidiomycota; class Agaricomycetes; order Agaricales; family Mycenaceae; genus Mycena; species Mycena indigotica. The sequence goes on along the minus strand of NW_023503007.1, from coordinate 4,415,420 downwards.
CGAGCAAGCCCGCGTATGACGATATGGTGCCCTCACACACCGTGACGATGCCCCAGAGAGTAAGCAGCGTCGGCAGCAAACGATGTGGCCCCACTTTCTAGACTTGGGGTGAGCAATGGGCCTGCAAACAGCAGCCCGACGCACTTTGAGGACCAAGCTCGCGGGGAGCTCCGCCGCGATGTACGGAACGTAAGTCACCGTCAGCGCAATCGAGTACTCTCTGTTCGTCAGCTGCAAATCCTTCATCAGCCCGGCGACCTTGGCGTTGCCGATATTCGTCCGGTCCTAGCCATGTGAGCAGACCGCAGATAACAGGACAGATAACGCACCAGAAAAGAGAGCAGCCAGAACAGTGTAACGAGGGGCAGCACCCAGCGGTCCAGCTTCGCCCACACATGCTCCAGACGCGGATCCTCTGCCACCTCATCGCGCTCGCTCCCAGGAGATTCCACGGCGTCCACCGCGAGTTTCTCGCCCAGCACCGTTGTCGTCGACGCTGCCATCGGCTGTTCCAGGGGGCTTGCGGGGGATATGGCCGGGAGCGCTGGGCTGGGGCACCGAGCAACGCGCCTACTTATATAAAGCTTCGCGGACTCTGATAGAAGTCTGTTTGGCGTGCCAGCGATCTGTCCGTCGGGTAAGCCACACATTGAATCGCCAGCCGCGCCAAGCCCAAGCGTCACGACGCGTGCCTTTTCGCGGTCGCCAAGACGTCCTCGCGCTCTGTTTCACGCGCGCGGAGTCGTCTCGTCGGTTGCGTCCAATGAGTTCTTGAAGATGATTGCAGCAGCGCGCGGCTGACCGGTCGGGAAAGAGCAGGAAAAGATGGAGGTGACGGTGCGAAGACAAGGGACAAGCGATTACTCATCCGCCGCCCGCGTGACACACCTCACTCACACCGGGGTTTCTGCCAAAAAATAGGCCATGAAGTAGGATTCATTTATGGTAGATAGTGGACAAAAAAAAAGTGTATATTTTCTCAACTGAGAACAATAATAAATAAAACTCCAGGAAAATAGGCTTGATTTGTAAAGAGTTGGGGCATATATTAAGTCATCAGATTGCACTGAACTCAGAGCCAATATCAGCTGACAATTTTATGGCCATGATTTACAATAAATAAATGCAACAAATATGTTACAAGATATAAAACCATATATATCAAAAATCCAGGCCAGCACCAAAGTGTACCTAATATATCGGATATAAGTGACAAATTGCCATTATATATGACAAATCACTGTTATATATATGACAAATCGGGGTAATAATAATAATGTGACACTATTTCTTTGACAAATATTTGGCCTTAAATAATGTGCACTTGTTGTTTACAAAACATGGTCTGGAATGAGGTAGTCATTATGTATGTGATATTTGATACCATGATATAGAACTTGATTTCTTGTAAATCAGATACAATTTTTGGCATATCAATCAAAATGGCAAAGAAGGTCATTGTTTTGGACCATTATTTCTTATATATAAATCCTGCTTAGGGGACCATTTGTCGGCTGAAACCCTGGTGTGACCTGCCTGTTTCTGCAATTTTTCATATGAAAAGTGAGATAAAAAAAATTTGCCCAAAAACTGCTAGGAAGAAAGTTTTTTGTACCTGATGATTATATTTGAACCATTGATGCCAGTTGTAGGCCTGTCTAGTTGTCAGCTGACCAGGATACTGTACTATTTTAATCAGTTTGTCAGCCGGCTGTGTGACCGATGAAAATTTTTGTCACACAGAGCTCACGGCCCTGCTCCTGCCGGTGATGGCATCAGCCAAGCCATTTCATCAGTCCTGTCCGCACCCTGTGATCGACAAAAACAATCATCTGATCAGCCAGGGTGTGATGCATGACCAACAAAATGAATAAGATAGTACAGTAGCTGTTGACCTGTCCATTTTAATACCAGTTGGCACTCTCGGTATTTCCTGGATATCAGAGACATACAACCACCTCCTCTATAGCTAAGAACAAAAATTGGGGAATATTTCTGTTTAGGTCTTGGCATGTAGCAAGGCACAGGCCTGATGGGGGCCTAGTGATGCACCAAAGGCCTCAATTTCAGCCTTTCTCACAAGCTAAGACCTTAGCCCTTAGTCTAAACCTTAGGCCTCACCTAGTCTAAGGGCTGGCAAAGGGCTTGGTATCCCAAAAAGGAAATTTTTCTGGGCACATTTATAGAGCTGTATTTAACTACTCTAGCCTTTATATAGTAATATACATTAATTTCTACTGCCCCATGGTCTCCAACACATCATCCTCTGCATCCAACTCTGCCATGTGCTGCATGTACTGCGTCTCCTCTGCATGTGCCTGACACAAGATGCATGTTTGGAGTGACTCCTTCATGATCACAAGCGAGTCCCAGAAGTTGTAAGGGCAACCCCGGAGGCCTGAGATCAAGGTCCTAGCAGGGGAGGATCCAAAGAGTGAATAGAAGTAAGCAAATACAAGTGAGGCTGACCTAGCAGGGGAGGATCCAAAGAGAAGAAACTCTAAGGGTCCGCCTGCTAGGTAGCGGAACTATATACTGCGCTCTTGACGCGCCAAGGTTGATCGTTGCTCCGTGCAGTATGCCTGCGCCATGTCGCAGGCCAGGTCCCAGGGGGATCGCCAGGCGGGGGCGGCGATGCGCCTGACGGAGGCGGTGATGCGATCACCGGAGTCGGAGCCGGAGTCGGACCGGAATCGGAATCGTCTCCGAGGGGGCGAAAGGGAGGTTCCCCTGACATCACCCCCCCCTTTGAATGCGGCGTCCCGACGCATAGACCGGAATGGAATCGAGTCGAAGGTTGCAGAGGCGATGTGCCGTGGTTTGCCAGGGTACTTACGATAGAACTCCGCGATTTTCTCCGGGCGAAGACGCGGTCGAAGCGGACCCACTGGTCATGCGACGCGTCGTAGCCTTTCCATCTGACGGTAATTCAGCCGTTTATACCTCACCCTTGCGTCCAGGATTTCCTCTACTTCCCACTCCGGGACTCCGTCCTCGAGGTCCGGAGGGGGCTGGTCGTAGCCGGGGCGTCCGTCGAAGGGGTCGTCTTGGGCGAGCTCGAGCTTGACGACGGGGAAGACCGGGTGGAGCTTCGAGTAGCGGGAGGGGAGGTCGAGCTTGTAGGCACCTTTGCTGATCTCCGCGACTATCTTGAATGGTCCGAGGCGGCGGTGGGAGAACTTCTCCGAGGGGCGAGTCGTCCTGATGTCAGAGGCATCCAGCCAAACACGGTCGCCAACTTTAAACTCCGGAGACGGAGTGCGTCTCCGGTCGTAGTAGCGCTTGTACTCCTCTTTGGCCTTAGTGAGCGCGGCCTTGGCTTCGGCAACACCAGTGGCAATCCGGTCGCGGAACTCGTTCACGGACTCCATAGCGGAACGGACTCCGGGTTCGAAGCCCATGCGCGGGAGTTGTCCCGTGTCCGTCATGAAGGGGACTTGTTGCGTGGAGGAGTGAACGTGGTTGTTGTAGGCGAACTCCGCGGCCGGAATCAGCTCATCCCAGTCGTCCTGCTGATAGTTGGTAAAGATCCGCAGGTACTGCTCCAGCTCCTGGTTGACGCGCTCTGTTTGACCATCTGTCTGCGGGGTGGTACGCGGTGGACGTGGCAGGCTTGATGCCGATTAGACGCCAGAGTTCTCGGGTGAAGTCTGTGATGAACTGCGAGCCGCGGTCGGAGACGTACTTCTCCGGAGTCCCGTGATGGCGCCAGACATTCCGGTAGTAGAGGCGAGCCGCCCCTACTGCGTCGACCGTGGTGTGACACTCCGAGAAGTGGGCACGCTTCCCAAGGGTGTCGACGACGACCATGATCGCGTCGTACCCCATGGGCCTCCGGAAGCTCGACGATGAAGTCGACGGAGACGGTATGCCAACGCTCTGGGGGCGTTTCCGTCGGGTGCAGCTCTCCGTGGGGCAGTCTCCGGAGTGCTTTGGTGCGACAGCACAAGTCACAGGTCGCGACGTACCGGCCAATATGGCGAGACATCTGAGGCCACCAGTAGTTCCGGGAGACCAACTCCAAGGTCTTAAAGCGACCCGCGTGTCCGGCAACTCGAGTGTCGTGGCAGAGCTCGATGATGCGTCTCCGGAGGTCCTTATCCTTAGGTACGACAATCTTCCCACGAAAGTGAAGAAGACCACCGGAGACAGCCCACTCGTCGGGCCGAGGAGCGAGGGCCTCGAGCTTGACCTTGGACCTTTAGGAGTTGCCGGGCCGCTAGTGCGACGGGCTCCTCCAGGTCAGGCTCACCGGAGAGGGCATCGCGGATGTCGCGAAGGAGTTCAGAACCAGGGCCGGAAACGGAAACGCCTTCGAGAGCGCGACATGGAAGAGTTCGGGCCGCAGAAGGACGACGTCGGAGTTGTCGGAATCGATTCCGTGGTCTGGTCTCCGAGAGAGGGCGTCAGGTCGGCCCATGTCGCGGCCGGGCTTGTGGTGCAGCGTGAAGTCGAACCGGGAGAGGTAGAGGGACCAGCGGGCCTGTCTCCGGTTGAGGTGCTGCGTCTTCCTGAAGTACTCCAGATTCTTATGGTCAGTCCAAATCTCGACGGGATGTGCGGCGCCCTCGAGGAAGTGTCTATACTCCTCGAGTGCGCGGATGATCGCGAGCATCTCCTTGTCGTGGATTTCGTAGTTGCGCTGAACATCATTTAAGCTTTTGGAATAGAATGCTACAGGGTGCCACTTCCCGTCCGGGGCGGATTGTGAAAGAACCGCCCCGTCGCATAATCAGAGCTGTCCGCCTCAAGTCGGAAAGGCCGTGCGTCGTCCGGAATCGCCAGGACCGGTTCCGAGGTGACTGCGTCCTTGATCGCTTGGAACGCGGAGGCCTCCGTGTCGCCCCAAGTCCACTGCTGGTCCTTCTTGGTGAGCACGAAGAGAGGGCGCGCCAGGGTCGAGAAGTCCCGAATGAACCTGCGGTAGAAATTAGCGAACCCAAGGAACTGCTGAATGTCCTTCTTGTTTTCCGGAGTCGGCCAAGCGGAGACGCCTGCGACCTTGACGGGGTCCATTTTGACGTGGTTATGGGAGATGATGACTCCGAGGTACTCGATTGACAATTTTTCAAAGTCGCACTTCTCCACTCGGAGGTACAACTTGTGCTCTCAGAGTCGCCGCAAGACCTCCTGAACAATCTGCCGGTGTTTCTGGAGGTCGGAATGGGCGATCAGGATGTCGTCAAGGTAGATCATGACGTCTCCGGAGAGGATGAGGTCCTGGAAAATGTCATTCATCATCGCTTTGGAACGTCGCGGGAGAGTTTGTCAGGCCGAAATACATCACCAAGGGCTCAAACAGGCCTCGGTTAGTCCGGAAAGCCGCTTTCCACTCGTCACCTTCCTTGATCCGGACGTTGTTGAAGCCCCAACGGACGTCGAGTTTGGTGAAGTAACGAGCGCCTTTGAGCCGGTTGATGAGGTCGTTGATCAGCGGAAGGGGGTACCGGTTTTTGACAGTCATCGCATTGAGAGCACGGTAGTCCTGGACGAAGCGGAGTCCGCCGTCCTTCTTCTTGACGAAGAAGACCGGAGACGCCATCGGAGACTTGGAGGGGCGAATCCGGCCCGTCGAAAGCCCTTCCTCGATGAACGCGTCGAGCTCGCGTTGCTCGAGGGGCGAGATGGGGTACACCTTGCAGTTGGTGGGCTTAGCGTCGGGGACGAGTTCAATGGCGTGGTCCCAGGCTCTCCGCTCCGGTAGCGTGTCGAAGGACTCCTTGTTGAAGACGTCCTGGAACTCCTTAGCCCAGTCCGGGATCTCGGAGGGCGCAGGGGCGGAGTTCCTGGCGAAGGCTTCGGCCAGGCGCTGTGAGACAGTACTGCCAGCGCGTATCTCCTCCGAGGGGCGGAACGAGGTGTAGAAGATGCGGTCACCATCTTCAAGCTGACCATCGTCTTCATCATCGCCGGAGTCCGGCATCAGATCAGGCAGGGCGGAGTCGTCACCGGAGATGGAATCGTCTCCGTCGTCAGGCCCAGAGAGGTCCATGGTGCAGACCGAGGGGAACGGGCCGGAGCGGAGTCGCTTCTGGAGCAGCCGGAGTCGCCGTAGCTCAGTCCGTTCAACGCGTTCTTCCTCGCGGCAAGTGGAGCAACCGGGGGGCACCGTGTCATCTTGACCTCCTTGGTTTCCCAATTGATTTCCGGGTTATGCTTCCGCAGCCAGGAGTACCCCAGAATAAGGTCTTGTTTACCAAGATGAGTGACGGCGAAGTTGAACACGCTCGGAATGGCCTTTGTAGCGTAAGACCAAGTCCGCGATCTGGTTGATGGAGCCGGCGTCGTTCGGAGTGCCATCAACGTTAAAGACCGGAATCGGTTGCGCCAGGGTGCGGACCGGAATGCCATTCCGAGCGACATAGTTCGTGTCGATAAAGTCGGAGGTGGCACCACAGTCAACCAGGCCGGAGAGCGAGAGCTTAAGCGCGCTGGTAGTGGACTCTAGCTCCAACGGGAGGTGGAGGGAGTTCACTCCAGGGGAAGCAGCGACAGTGTACTGCTTGGGCAGTTTCTTTTCCCAGGCAGTGAGGCGGCGAAGGACGATGACCGGAGTCGCGGGCGAAGTCGGAGACGGAGTCGAAACGGGCGGGGGGAGGGTATGTCTTTCGTTTCAGGCTCGTTGTAGGGCAAAGGAATTGATTCGTCATACAAACAAGCGAAACGATTTACGGACGCGAACGAGGGCACACCAGTCACTCGTCGCGGGGGACAAAATCCTCTCCGGCCATCGACTCCGCGACTGTTTCCGGCAGCGCAGCTGTGTCCGAGTAGCGGGCGATCAACTCCGCTAACATCTTGTCACCGAGTTGTTGGATCACCTCGTCGAGGATGTCCATTGAGCGGACGTCCGCGGGGAGGGGGCAATCCCGGGCGAGATGGTTTGGGTCGCCGCACCTGAAGCAGGCGCGACGAGGGGCACCCCGAGCCCTGGTGCGATCCAACTCCATGGGGACGGGAGCTGGAGGCGCCGGAGCGGGGGCGCGGGCCACGGGTGGCACGACCGGAGCCACCGGGCGGAAAGGGGCCGGAGCCGGGATACGGTTGACCGGAAACGGAGTCCGAATCAAACCGCCAGGCGTCTTGGGGGCGGCTGACTTGATCAGCTTGGCCCGGACCAGGGCCTCGTATTGACGGAAGGCCCGGGTGCGCCAGCTAAGGTAGTCCCGGAGGCCCGGGGGTCGTTCGAGGACGTGATTCCGTTGTTGATCAGGGGGTCAAGTCCGTGGCGGAACTTGGTCACCTTGACCAACGCGTCTTCGAATCCGGCGAGGTCCATCAGGTCCTCGAAGTCGCCGGTGTACTGGTAGACATCCTTTGTGCCCATGTGATAGGCGGAAGTCTCCAGTTTGGAGAGAGCATGATCTTGCTCATTCTCCTCGACGAACCGGAGTCGGAACTCGGAACGAACGAGCCCCAGGGACGGAAACGGAAACGGGGCTTTGCTTCCGTGGCGCTCCGCCCATTGCTGAGCGGGTCCTTCTGCCATAAACGACATGGCATAGCGGACGGCCTTTTCCTCGCTCGCCTCTCCGTTGACCACGAAGGCCTCAGGGGCAAGGCGGGCGTAGGTGCGGACCGCATAGAGAAACGCGCGGCCGCGTTTCCGATCGCCGTTGAAGGTGAACGGAGGGTTTGGTCGCAAGACCAATTTTGAGGCGAGGTTGATGTCGCCAAAGAGGGCCTCGGAATCGCCCTGAACCGGAGTCGGGGTCGGAATCGACGTCTCCGGGGGTGGTGTTGTTTGGGGTCCGCCAGCAGTATTAGCGGCGGCAGCGGCAGCGGAAGCCTGGGTGGTGAGAAGAGTAAGGGCCTCAGTTAGGCGGTCGATTTTCGCCTCGAGTGCATCCAGCCGAGTGTCAGCGTCAGGAGTAGCTCCGGAAGGCATGACAGGTGCGGGGATGACAGGAGTGACAGAGGAGGAGGGGACAAGTGGTAGGGGGGGTGACGAGGGGCGGAACGGACTCGTATTCCGAGCCTGAGTCAGCGCCCAAACCTAGCAATCTTGTCCGGTTGATCCCGTAGAGAGTTTCTTCTGCTGTAAGGGCAACCCCGGAGGCCTGAGATCAAGGTCCTAGCAGGGGAGGATCCAAAGAGTGAATAGAAGTAAGCAAATACAAGTGAGGCTGACCTAGCAGGGGAGGATCCAAAGAGAAGAAACTCTAAGGGTCCGCCTGCTAGGTAGCGGAACTATATACTGCGCTCTTGACGCGCCAAGGTTGATCGTTGCTCCGTGCAGTATGCCTGCGCCATGTCGCAGGCCAGGTCCCAGGGGGATCGCCAGGCAGGGGCGGCGATGCGCCTGACGGAGGCGGTGATGCGATCACCGGAGTCGGAGCCGGAGTCGGACCGGAATCGGAATCGTCTCCGAGGGGGCGAAAGGGAGGTTCCCCTGACAGAAGTAACTCCATCCTGTTGATCATTGTGGGATGCAAGCAGTGATGTTCATAAGGCTTAAGGCCTTAAGTCATAAGCCCTGACATAAGGGCTTCCATTAAGGCTTAATTGGTGCCCGTCAGAAGCCTTAAGGGCTTAATGTCACATGTCACATCATACAAACTATTTTAAAACAACTGAGATGCCTCATCTTACTAGTGAAACTTGATATACAAGGGAAAAGCAGTTTATTCCAGAGTTTTTTCACAAAATTTTAAAGCATAACTTGATATATGGGCCAGGCTTGTGGCTGCAACACATACTACAACTGACCTACAGAGGGGGTAGAGCTGCTACCAGTAATTCCAGCTAGTATGTGGGTAGGAATGTCAGCCTAATTGTGGTGGATCATTAGCTGTAGCTGCACAGAGGGCTTTCTGAAAATTTTCTTTTTAGGTAATTAAGTGCTTAAGCCCTATGGCTTATTTAAGGGCTTAAGGCTTACTTAAGGCTTAATCCATTTTGGAGCCCCAAATTAAGGGCTTATGAACATCACTGGATGCAAGAAGCAAAAATTCAATGAGATCTGAATATGGCTGTACACAACACGTGACTAATAAGGCATCAGAGCTAAAATTTGCACTCAAACTAAGCCTTAGACTAAGGCTTAGGCTTAGGGCCTTAGGATAGAGTCACCTAAGGTTTAGGGCTTCAGTGCAACATTGTGGAGGCCTAATGGATTGGCGCCGGGATGTCTAACCAGTCACCAAGGTAGTGATTGTCATGGGTGTGGTGGCCCACTGCAGATATGGGCCTGCCCCCCGTATCACTGTTTGGATCGGGCCAACAAGTCTGCCCGCCATTACAGGGGCTGTTCGGGCCTGACGTCCCCCACAATTCCTCTACTCCCCATTCTTCTAACCCCTTGCTTTCACCCCTATGAGCCCTACACAATGCCTATCCGATCTGCCCTAGGACCTGGCGCTCATCCGATCTTATGTCTAATATTCCAGCATACTATAAGTACCTACAAGCTGTAGTCGCCAGGCTAATATCATCTATTCTCTGGGCTAAAAACCCATCCTTTTGTGCTCCTCAGACCCCTTCGAAGTCGCATGGCCCAATGACCCAATACGACCCAAGCCCAACGCTGACAGCCCAGAAGTTTCAGGCCTGGTCTTGAGCCCGCGGGCCTCGGCAGCACAGGGGCTGGAGCCGCCCGGCTTGCTGACACTGGTGCCAGGGTAGAGCATGGTGATCTCCCAAGTCTACATAGCAACACCATCCCTGATCTGCAGGAGGTGTTCAACATGACATTCTGCGACTAGGTTGCCACAGCTTCCCGCTACCTGAGGCCTGTGTCTAACTGGCAGCCTGGTGGCGTCACAGCCCAAAGGGTCTGACGAATTGATTAAAATGTGTCAGTATTTTCCTAGTCTAGCCATATTATCTACTATATATTGGTGATTCCATAAAACAATACATTACTCTGAATTGGAACAAGTTTCAATAGTGATAACTTTGGGAACACTCTATTCAATATAGTATACTAGTGGTAGTGCCTCTGATTATATTTTGAGGATCCTATAGGTCCAAGGCTGGAGTTAGAGAGGCCTGAAGGGAAGTTTCCCTAACAGTCTAGCATATATCTTATGCTTTGTATTGTTTCTCACAGCAAATATGTCCAATAAATCCAAAGATATACATACTAGATGATGGTTGGATATATTACTGACCCATTTCATTCAATTCTACTGGTCATGGTCACATCAGATTTTTTTGATCCCAAAGTGTCCCAATTAAACGATCACGGCTCACATCAATCAATTAGGCAGTAGTTATGATTCAATAAGATATATTTTGCAGCTGGATATAATTTTACTAAACCACAATAATTATTGGGTTGGAGTTCTGAATATAATATGATTATAAAATATAATATGATTGTAATACCATATGATTATAATATATTATGTCCCCAGAATAAGTAACTTACATTGCTGTAGGCAATGCCACACTGAAGCTGAGGCAGAAGATGACTCGGAGCCCCATAAATCTCTTGTTTAAGTATATACACAATGCCTGAGTACAGCCCGGTGCCACCTTCGCACTGTGAGTCGCACAGTGCATGAAATTCACAGACCCAGCGCCTGAAATTCACGTTTCATATATTTCTTACATGAATTTATTTTCATGTTGTCCAGATTTCATGTACTGGTTTCATGTACTTCCAAACCAAGCTTGTTGGCCACTGCCAAAATCTTATGTGACGACTTTCCATTGACAGTGAATTTTGACAGTCACTAACTCCGTGGTCCTCGACGTCATCGACTCCACTCATGCATCAACCACCACGACCACTACTGCGCCGTTCCTCATCCACCATAACACACGTGTCCGACTCAGAGCCGGAGAGGGAGAGGGCGAGACAGAGAGAAGAACAAGAGCTGAAAGCTGCTCATGACATGGACACATCGACTCGCGCACCATTCACACCGATCGAAAACAAGGCTGAACGTCGAAAGGGGAACCACCACCACTATCAGGAGCGCCTTTCTGCTGTAGAACATCGAGTCAAGGTCATGGAGAAGGAGTTAGTTGTGTTGAAAAGAAGGGAAAATGGTGCGTAAATCATCTCATTGCTGCAGACATCCGCTAAGCACTCTGTGAAGCACATTCTTCCCAATCAACCCATGCCTCTGCACCTCCCACTGCTCAACCCATTGAAAATGACCCTCTTCTGGCACCTCTCCTCGACCGGACCTTTCGCGAAATGAAAGCAAAAGACCCCACACTGTATGTACTGCCAAGCCCCATTCGTCAACGGCGCGGCAATTGCATAGTCACCCAGCGTCTCGGACACCATTATTGAATGTAGTCTTACCATCACTCTCAATATCATTGCTTCCGATATCCTTTCGCAGTAAAACAAGTCAAATTGCAACGTAAAATACACATTTCCCCCTTTATTCTTCTTCTGGTGAGGCCCCCATGGCATCTGGGCGTTCGATGAGCGCATAAAAACGAGGTCCTCTTCTGCTGGCTATAACTCTTGCCACTAAACAGCTCACATCATCAGCATCGACCACCTCCACAGACCCAAACTTGCCATCCTGGTAGACGGGGAAAGGATATGGATTGTCCTTCGGAGGTTTGACCGGTCGTACCACAGCGAGTAGAAGTGGGTGATCAACTTGACACTCCTTGGGCAAGTCAACAGAGAACTCGATTAGACGCAGGAGTTGACCATAGGCCACCTGTCTTTCGTCGACGCGTGGTTGCCGTGAGTTTCGTGCATTAGTATCAACCAGGTGCGAGAACTGGATGACCAATCATACTTAAGACAAGCTATTTTCATCGAAAGCAAACACGGACACACCTTTACAAATGACGCATCCCGTGTCATGTACCCACCAGATTGTTGCGTCAAATCAGCACCACGCATTTTATCGCCACCGCCGAGGAAAGAAACTCGCCCCCAATGAGTCGCTTCTTCTGGAACCAAGGCCTTCGCCATTGCAGGCGGAATCCGATAAGTATTTTGGAGATAATGGTTAATTGCCTTCGCGACACCAGTCGAGAGAGGCCCTACGGCACGAGGGTACAGAACTCGGATATCAGAGTCTTTCAATAAATTAGAAATCAGGTTCTAGCCAATAGAATTACTTACTCACATCGTTGCCCGTCGACTCGGTGGCCCTTCAACTCCTCCTCTCGCTTTGGTGACAGATCAAGCTCTCGAGAAAGATGATATCGGACCTTTATTGCGCTGTTCTGTGCGATTTCACGTAGGCGTCGTGCAAAGCTTGCATACGGGTTACGCCGACTCTTGCTTGAGCGGACGATAAAACCGACGTAGCGTTCAGTGACGTAGTTCCAGTAAGTCCACATCGGACCACCATTTAGAATATCGTCAGGGATATGAAGTAATGCGTGTATCGTTAGAGGGCATGCCGACAGCCGCGAGTCCTCGTACTGATAGTAGTAACTGAAGGAAAACATCAGCAAGCGACGAGAGGAAAAAAAAAATCTGACCGCTCGTACTCGAAAACCCAGGTTGCAATCTTGTCGCGTAGATCAACGTCGATATATTCTCGTGAGATTTTCATGGAGAGGCAATCATTGAAGATCTCAACAAGGTCCCGGAAATGTCGATAATATTTGTCCTGCCGAAAGCGATTTCGCAAGAGAACTGGGGCTAAGAGAGTGGTCCAAAGAGTGTACGACTCTGCCGTGAAGTAAAACCGTTGAGTATCGATGTTAGGGACACGAGCCCCAAATGCTGCCGGTGTTGTATCTCCTGCAGCTACACATTCTCGTCCGATCTCTTCAATGACTGCTGGCGCAAGCTCGTACTCCTCGTCGCCTTCATCAAGCTTCTTGTATTCGCCAATCCAATGCAGGAGAAGGTTTTTAATAACGTTTTCGGGGATGAGATGCATCAAATCATGGCCAAAGGAATGGGGGAATTCGAGACTGGAAAGTGTTGCCAGAATAGGCAGACCGTTAATTCCGGTCTCCTTTGCTTGTCGTTCAGCCTCTGCATTCGTTGGAGCAGACTCAACAGCGACGGCATCATCAATAAACTCGTCATGGGTACGAAGGGGAAGGTCGTAAGGGCTGTAAGATTGACCATTGTGCCGGAAACAAGGGACATAGTGAGTGTTGTTGCCAGCGTCATCTGCTCGAATGCCCATTATCTTGCAGGAGCGACACGGATATAGACCATTGGGACCCTTCATCCGCATGAGTTTCGCCATCGCAGGCATGTCGCCAAAAATGCGAATGAGGTAGGCCCGCAGTAAGAATTGAGCGTCGCGTGCTGCGTGGTAAGCAGCCACACCTCGTGCGAGGTCCCAAAATTCGTCCCGAAGAGGAACGAGGAACGAGTCGATGTCTTTTGGTGCAAAGGGCCCAGGAATAACGCCAAGGGGAAAGACCTCGTCGTTGAGGAACCTCAGACTGGGAGGTAAGTTGTAGAGAACACCGATGAGTGGCCAGCATGTCTCCTTCCGATTTTTGAAGGGACAGACACCATCTGCGCTGAGACCGAATGCAAGATCGGTGTCTTGATCAAAGAAACAGTGCTCGAAGACTCTGTCGTCGACTCGAACGTGTCGTTGACGAAGACGGCGGTAATGGAGTGAATCAAAGATGTCTCGAATGTATTTGTTGTTGGGTTTGTAGTTGGATCGATATCGCAACTGTTCGCACCTCTCTGCATCTGCAAAGAGGGCTTTGAGACGAGGTATCAGCGGGAGGTAGTGGAAAGTAGCCCGTGGTCGATGACGACTGTCATAGCGTGGCTCATTGCAGTACGGACATTCGTCCAAGTCGATGTAGGAACCGACAAAACAACAGCACGACTTGACGCAGCAGTCGTATTTGACGGGTTGAACCCCAGATAGCGTGGCGATTTCGCTCTGAAGCTGGCGGAGTGAAGGGAGGTCTTTGAGCTGGGGGAAAGCACGCTTCATCTTCTCGTACGTTTGCGTGCCCATGTCAACGTTAACCTTGAAATTATGAGCATGGACGGCGTCCAACTCTTCAGCCGTAAGTGGCCCCACTATCCACCAGCTTCAGTCTTGACGGAACGAAGAGTAAAAACGAGTCACCTCGATGTGCATCCTCCGAAATGAATTCCCGCTCCAGCTGCTCGTTCGCGGTCAACTCTACTCGCTCGAGAAGATCCTCGTCCAGTACTGGCTCTCCCCCTTCCTCGTCGGAGTCAAAAGACAAGTCCGGTTGCAAGCCATCGGCGGCCAGCGCCTCGTCGTCTCCATCTGAGCTGAAATCGACAGGTTCGGGGTCAAAAACGCGTGGTCGTGTGGTAAGAAGTGAAGGCGAGAGATGCCTGGGAGAAGGAGAGGAAGGGGGCGAGTAGTCTGCAGTTGGAGGATCGTTGATAGGGCTTGGAGTGCGTCGATGGTCTGCCTCTGTATGTAAAGTCAGTCATTGCTTGCAATTGAATGCAGCAAGATTGACGCACCGAGTCGAGCTGCCTTCCGTGCAGCACCATCCCCGGTGTCACCGTGCTCTCCAGCTCGCTTTCGGCCACAAAATTTGTCAAGTAGTTTGGAGGTAAGCCGCTCGGCAGCAGCGACTTTTGTGCGCAAAGTCCCAGCACCGCGCAAGTGACGTTTGCGAGTTTGATATGATACCTGCTCCTGGCAGCCACAGGTGCAAAGGACCTTGGGTTGCTGCTGGTTCTTCTTTGGCGGCATGGCTTGGTGGGGAGAGACTTGTCGCGTTTAGGGAGAAATCGTGCCGTCACGGGATGGCGAAAGTGGGGCCCGTGAGACGCTACGTCACACCTTCCTTCCTTCCCTTCTCCCGTGACTTCTCTGTCCACGCACAGCTTCCACAGGTCTCCGACACCATTTTTCTTCGTCTTCGGGCTGCAACCAACGACAACGATGGGTCGCTGGTGTCGCGGGAGGGTTGGGGCGGGATAGGCACGCGTTGGAGCTGATGACGATGAGCTCCACAGCTCCACTCACTCCATTCGCCTACGACGAGCGTTAAAAGGTGTGTGTGTGGCCTCGTTTAACAACATATCACCCACTGACCATAACCATGGCCCAGCCCCGAAACAAGAAGTCGAAGAAGTCGACCCGAGCCAGTGACGAAAACCAGCCTACGGGTGTCTCGCAGCCCAGTCGGCCTCGACGCGGTCGTAAACAACAGGAAGGAGATGGAGTGGAGCAGGGCAGTCCAGGGCCCAGTGTCGCACAACTCCAAGGTGAGTGCTCGTTGGTTTGGTTACTTCTTTGTCTTGACCCATTTGCTAGCTGAAATTAAGCGCAAGAACGAAGAGCTTGCCGCTCAGCAGGAACACATTCACGATATTGAAGAGCATCTGCGAGACGTTACGAACGAGTCAGCCCCAGCCGAGGCGACCCAAGACACCATTCCCGTCCCGCCGAACCCTTCGAAGGCCAAGATGGATGATATTCGGCGGCAGCTGGGAGTCACTAAACGTGAATGGAACAACATTAGAGTGCGTCATTACATTTTTTTCAGGTGACTTCGCCTTATACATGCAGACTATGTGTCGGCACAACTTGGCCAGTGCACGTCTCGACCTTGATGTACCCTGGAAGCTTCAAGATAAGCGCAAGATTGGAATGGCCATCAGAGCGGTGCGTCATCTTCCATTGTTCAATCTACCACTCATGTGTTCCAGACGGAAGACAGCTTTCCCAACCTCAAGAAGGGCTCGCGACACTGGATGACGTACCGTGTCATGAAGCAATGCTGGGACAACATCAAGAGCTACCAGAGCTGTGTCGACAACGCCGACACTTATCGTGGCCGCCAAGCAGCTGCTCGTCGGGCTGGCATCAGCACTAACGC
Source organism: Mycena indigotica (assembly GCF_014461135.1). Taxonomy (NCBI): domain Eukaryota; kingdom Fungi; phylum Basidiomycota; class Agaricomycetes; order Agaricales; family Mycenaceae; genus Mycena; species Mycena indigotica. Next base: position 4,399,688 of record NW_023503007.1, on the reverse strand, counting down.
CAACGACGAGGCCACACCTTCTCCTACTCCCACTCCCACTCATTCCCCCACCCCATCGCGTCAACCTCGCCCTCGACCTTTGGCCACTTCGGATGATGACGATGACGATGACAACAACGAAGACGACTTATTCAATTTCGAGCAAGATGAGACACCACGGCCATCGGAGAAGGCTCTGGGAAAGCGTGTGCATCCGGATGAGCGTGGGGGAGCACCTAAGCGGGCGCGCCATAGCTAATTACTCCACACCCATGAAGTCAGATAGTGAATTCCAATGTGTTTAATTGTCAATTGTCCGATTCATTGACTGGTCAGTAATCATACTGATAGTGGGTGATGTTCACACAAGAAGTACATGGATTAGAGGGATGAAATCTTCCATATTGTACATGAATTCTAGATATATGATTTTCATTCAAAGTCAGTGAAAGTCATATTGAAGGGCAGTGAAATCTAGGGGGAAATCGCATGAAATCTCTTGTGAATTTCATGCCATTATCGGACCACAGTGTTCAACACTGAGTCGCAGTTTCAATCAGCCAATGGAGGCAGCATAGCCCGGCCCACAGCCTCTGCCTGAGTTAGACATCAGCATTACACATGCAATGGCAGTGTGCAGCGCTTCCTACCGACCTCGCCATTCTTTGCTTTTACCACCAGCTACGAGTCACCACATCCACATGATCTCCTATGTCCTGGACTCCTGGCAAGGTCTGGAGACAATCTGCTCATTGAAATTCAAATGGGTGTCAAACTTCCAACAGCATATGTGAACAATATGCTTTCGAGCGGAAAGATCACGCATAGCGCAATATTTGGGCTCGACGGAAGCGGGACGTGGGCCAGCAGTTGGGGATACGACGTTAGTCTAAACTCAGAATTTTTTTTTCCATGTTGATTAAATTCTAGATTTATTCACGAGAGCAGACTGCCATCATCGCGGCATTTAATGACCCTGCCGCTGCGCGTGCGCACGGACTAGCGTTGTGCGGAAACAGGTTCATGGTGTACTCTGTGGACGGGGGGATGATTTATGGGAGGGGTGCGATATCATATATCATCAGGCACCATTGGCTTTGAAAATTGATCTACTCGCAGGCCGTGGGCTGTGTGATGGGCAAGACCAAGCAATGTGTGCTTGTTGCAGAGTACACGGACCCCATCGTTGCTGTGGAAGTCGCGGGAGTGGTGGAATATTATTAAGAGTATCTGGTCAGCTTCGGATACTAGGCGTCAAACAATTTGTGGACAGAACTAATTAATATTGGTTATTACTTATGGTGTTACACTAAGATTTTGTTATTCGGAGATGAGCTACGGCTCACAGGCCCATAGGTCCCTGGGTGTACTGCATGTTGAACCTGGGCATGCTCAATTAACGCACAACGGCATAAAATACCGAAACACGCACCTCGTCGGATCGTATTTTTTGTACGTCGCCTTGAGCGCGTCGAAGTTTCCGTATGTTTCATAGACGTTTTGACCTTGGTCGCATTCGTTCATGACTACCACGCACAGTTCAGCAACACTCATGCTGATGCAGCTAGGAACTTACACAGAGGGAGGCCAGGCGACCGCGGGACTCTTGCGGAAAGATGTTAGGTTCGCCATATAAATGCAAACAACGTCACGCACTGCTTGATGTAGAGATTCATTCCGTCCTGGACGAACGCCGGGATGTCGGGTACCCCGGCATCGAACTGCTCGCTGCGCTGGACATTGAGGTACGGCCCCTTGAGGCCCGGTGCGATCATCGAGTTCCCGCCCTTGGCTTTGCCCGCCGCGATCTGCGACGCCAGTATCGGCGTCAAGATGAACGAGGTGGTGTTCATCCCCGACGTCGTGCCATTGTGCAGGAATGCACTGCTGAAGTTCTGGAAGTGGTTCAGCGCGGAGAGGACGAGGCGGTCTTCAGGTACGACAGCAGAAGCGCTGAAATGCTGAACGAAGCCGCGGTTGGAGGAGACGAAGTTGGGTGGGTCACGCGCAGGGAGGATTTGCGTCCAACTGAGGGGAGAAAGTACTGTGTCGACGGCGGGGATCGCGAGGAAGTCGCCGTAGATCGATTGAGGGAGGGAGGAGCCGCGGTAGAAGAGAAAGAGCACGCAGACTTGCTCGGCGACGCCGTCAATCAGGGTCGTGGTGATGGTAAAGAGGAGGGCTGATAAGCAAAGATGAATAGAAGCATTCAAATTTGGGAGAGTGACAGTTGCTTACCAGCCTTGGGGTCGGTCGTTTCGCGAGTATACTTTGCTGTCGCCTTGGACAACGCAGCGGCATAGGAGGAATTGTACTGCAACATCATGAGCAACAAGCCCAGGGAATAAGTGTGAGAAGCCCGACCAAAATATGTCCACCATAGAAGGGCGTGTCATCCGGAGTGCCAACATCGACAGCGCGAACGGTGTACTTCGTGACGATGCCGAAGCGGTTAGCACCGCCCTTGAGCGCCGTGAACAAGTCCGAGTACCTGTTGGTCGCCGTCGCGGTCACGACCGTCCCGTCCACCAGCACGACATCGAGGGAGAGGAAGTTATCCGCAGCGAAACCTTGTGAGGGGCTCAAGAAAGAGATACCGCCGCCCAAAAGCAGCCCCGTCCCGACATCACTGCGCGGGAATCGATTGAGTACCCATCTACATGAACGGGAGAGTGAGAAAATGAAGCGTACCCGACGCGTCCTCCGACAACAGCAACACCATACTGTGACAGCTGGGATGTAGCATTGCCCCAGTGGATCCCAGGCTCGAATGTCACGGAATGCGATGGCTTGTCGTAGACGACACTCTGCATGTGCGAAAATAGAATCAGCACACCGTCCTGCACGCTACACGCGGACCAGAATCAGCTCAATCGAACGACAGTGGGAGAGAGGACACACTTGTTCCAGCCCTTCATCGCGCTATGCGACCCCGCCTGTACAGCATAGTGCGCCTTTGCCTTGAAAATCGCCTTCATTGCGGTTTGGACATGGGAGGTCTGACGGGGGAAAACGATGCAGGTCGGGTTAAAGAGGGTGTTTTGGAAGTTCCATGCGTTATGGACGGAAAAGTCGTATTCAGGGCCGCTGGAGGTTTGGACAAGGGTCGAGCCCAGCGACTTGTTGAGCGCTGCACACGCTGCGAGGGCGTTCGCGCGCTGGCCTGAGGCTGCGCTCGACTCTACATCCGACGCCTGGGCAAAAACGAGCGTAGAAAGCGCAACAAGGGCAAGGGAGCGGAAGGACATGGGAGCCATGGCCGTGAACTGCATCGGTGGCGCAGGTCTGGTTAAAAGAGCGGAGGTAGCGGGCCAAATAAACACTAAATTTAGCCCCGTTTAGTCGGGAATCACAATTGATTCAGGTACACACCTGATTCGCGGCCCAAAACATTCAGTCTGTATTGCAACAGAAACCATTCAGTCACACTTTTGACGTGTGGCGACGATTGCCGACTGCCAAGCAGGGACCCCAGGCCACCGTGGTACCTTCGGCGTCCGTGCCGACAGCACGTGACACTACACGTCACCGATCCTGCCAGCGCACACCTTCTCTCAGCACCACGTTCCGGCCCGCAACTGGGCTCCCGGCATCAACGATACAAGAGCGGCCTGTGCTGCGAGTGCGCCGCCTTGACGGTGTTCTATCCTTACTCACCAACCCGCCGGCAAACTTTGCTCGCCGCTCATGTCTCGCCTTCTCTTGATGCCGCGATGTTTGGCCCGCCCGTCAACGAGCTTCGGAAGTAGTCTTGGATGCTCCCGAAAACGCGATGTAAGATGGACTCCGACCTCTGGCTCAATCTCGCGCGTTCGATTGTAGCGCTACTGGTCACTGCCAGGTGAGAACTTGACGTCAAGAGTCCACTGGCACTCAGGCTCTTCGCTCGTTTGCCGCCGATGATTTTACAATAGTCAAGGCACTTGGCTTTTCTGGTGCTGCGATCTCTGGCGACCCTAACAAAGACACTACATGCAATGACTCGGACAAACTGGAACCCTCTGTGCGCTCTACAATCATATCTCTCCATGGCCCCAATTGACGCTGTATGGAGAGTCAGACAAAGTATCGAGTCACTAATACTATTGACGATAGGTGAGCATGCAAATCTTACTTTTTTTTACCGTTTCATCTGAGTAAAGCTGACTGGTGTGGTCCAACACGGCCTTTACGCCTCTCTGGTGTCTCCGTGTCCCGCCCTGCTAACGATCGCCGCCGCTTGCTCCTAACTCGGATCGGTCATAACCTGGACGATGACCGCCGCTTCAATCTTAGGTTTATAGCACTGCCCGTTTGGCGACTTTACCGCGGCCCACGCGCTGTCTCAGCTTAAGTAGCAGCAGCAAGTGGGCCGACCTTCTGGCAGTGCGGGAACTGGCACCCAGGCCAGCAGATGTGAGCGCTCACGAAAGTCGGACGGTTTACCGGGCGTGATGGCTCCGCTGCGAGCGGCGCAGGGAACACATTATCAAGTTTGGAGAACAGGTAAGGATTTTGATGCGCACCCATTTCAATACTACTAATCATTGTCTCTAGTCACCGACACACTCACGAGTCACTATTGGCGTTGAGATCGTGAGCCGGTACCATGGTCAGCTGGACAGCGCAGACGAGCGGGCTGTAACCTCTGGTGCATTCCCCTGAATATCTCACATATCTCAACAAGATTCAAGAACGGTAAACCAGTGAGTGTATTCAGTTTATGTTTTTCCGTTGAGCGACTCGGACATGCGCAGGTAGTCGGAAGCACTGCCGCGCTTGCCAGTTGACCTCACCCTCTGTCTGGCCCAATTTCATCAGTTGACCTCACCCTCTGTCTGGCCCAATTTCATACCGGCACGGCACCAGGTTTCGCGCCTTGTGTTATCGGGGCTTGTGCTTGGCGCGTGTCCTGGCCTGTTCAGCCTGAGTACCCTGGGACATGTTTCTCGGGTGAAGAACGACGAGCGGCTCTATTAGTCCGGCGGTCCGCGAACACGTATATATGTTGCCAATGCCAGTGGTGAGTGTGCCGAATTGCCAAAACTGTTTCAGCTCATTGAATTGCTCGGAATTCGGCTCCAGCCTGAGCGAAGCTGTTCTATGGGACCTGAAAACGTCTCGGGCTTCCCCAGGTGCGTCAGCTATATCTGCTGGCAGACTGCTGCTTCGCTTCATTGATTCCCAAGCCAGGATTACGACACGCGCAACCAGTAGGTGGCACTTGCGGACCCAGCGCGGAATCGCCACGTTTTGGGCTCGGCAACGGGGAGCTGCTGAGCACTTCAAGTTGTGTGCTGTAGTTTTTGTCAGCGCATCCGCCGCGGCCGCATTGTTCCAAGCATTGCCGGCGTGGGCTTTCATCTTAGGCCCTTGGCGACAGCGGTGAGTTCCGCAAATAGCTGCGCGCGGACCGGCGCGGTTGTTCGTTTGCTGGCCTAGCACCCGGGCAGGCTCTCAGTTGATTGCGGCCATGAGAAGTCGCAGTGCCCAAAAACTTGTGAGTTCCGCTGGCGGGTGGGGCAACTCAAACTTGTCAATGCAGTAGTCTGCTGACCCTTCCCGCACCGCCCACGGGTGCTCGGCCAGCGGCTCGAAAATCATTCGGGCCAGCGGCGGTGAGCCGGCCGACTTGTAGGCGCGCGCAGGGGGGAGGAGGGTCCGAGCAGCGCCGACGCCAGGTTGTCGCTTATAGTGGATATCAGGATTAGTACCTACATAAGTATACTCTATGGTTGCAAGTGCTACATACCAGTGGTCTCAAGCATCCGTGTGAACCGGCCCTAAAGACTGTCTGATTCCTATCTTTGGGGGCCTGATGGCTTGGCTTATTATCACACATCATCGCCTAACACTCGGCAACGCTCGACACACGTCAAAAATGTGACTGAATGGTTTCTGTTGCAATAAGTCTGCGTCGAGTTTTGGCTCCCATCGTGTCCCACGGTTTGAATTGCGCTCGCCGTTGAGAGGTGGCAGCTATAATTTCGCCGCTATGAAAGGGCTAGCGATGTCGCCAAATGACTCGTTGACGGACTGCCGTTGGGCTCGGGGAGTGGTATGCATAGTCTCCAAACGGACGGACGATTGCTGCAGCCGAAGTGCCCCTGGAGTCTCAAATGTGTAGCGCCGGTGGACCAAGCCACTGTACTCTGCGCACCGTTTGGAATCACGCTACAGACGGAGAGGCGGATAAGGCAGCCGGCATGCTAAGCGCGAATGCCAACAGATGAAACGTCTCTACCCGCCGTCGCCGGGCTATGTGTGCAGATTGCAGTCAATACGTGGGAGTTAATTTTAGACGTTACTCGACACACCATTCAAGTTGGTGGGTGCTCAGGTAACCAGTTAACCACATCGCGCAATTCCCGTCGACTCACAGTTACAGCAACGAATGCATCGCGCAGCTGCGCGGCCAGCGCCGCCTAGAATTGCTGGTCAACTTGGTGACATGAGTGTGGCAGGTGTCGCCCCTTCTTTCGGTGCCCACCAAATCAATGGGGTCGGAATTCAATGGGATCTACTCGGTGAAACCGTTTCCGCATTGCCGAGTTATCCAAACTGGATCGCGGAGCTTATAAGATCGAGAGGAACTCATGAACAAGTCGGATTGGGAGTCTGGTGACTCTCTGGTCGGGTTCCACGAAGTGCCGAAAAGAGGTGAGGTGTAGTTAACCGGGAAAGCGATGAGCAGAAGGCCAGCAAGGCGGAGAAGGACGAATACCTGGACACCCTGGACACCCTTTACGCCATTGCGGCGCTCATTGTACTATTGCAACGCTCACTGTACATGTCCCGGCTGTCCATGTTAAAGCTATCCTCGGATTAACCAAAAGTCAGATCACGAAAGACGGAATCGCTTTGTGCCTACCTTCCCTCCTAACACTGCGCCGACTTCCCCGCGCCATGGTAACCAAGTTGTAGCCAAGACCATATTCCTGTCCCAGCTAGCAGCGGCTACGGATAGATGGGCACGGCGGCATAATAGAGCGCGTACAAAGATATCGACAGAGATGACTGTCGGAAGAGAGGTGCAAAGCTGCGGCAGCAACCATCATCGCTGCTTGGCAACCGTGATGCAATGACATCAGAGTGGGACGTAATACTGCAGCAAAGGGAACGGACGGGGAATTCATTACTAAAAGAGGGGGTTAAGTTGCTTGAGACCCCCTTTGTAAATAAGTCAAGTATGCCTCATCATCACACATTGTCAACGTTATAAGTATATCATTGTAAGCACTAGATAGCACTGACTCGAAACTACTTCAATCCAATACATGTCAAGCATTTCGGCTGCATCATCAATCAGGGATAGTACCTATTGCAGTGGACGAAAAGGACTCACAATAGCTGCTGCAGCCGCGGCGTAGTCCAAAATACAGCTGATGTCGGCAAGAACATCTAACGCGACGTCAACAGGAGTGCCCACAGGCAAGAGAAAAGAAGAACACACTCGCTCCGCATTCGGTAAGCGCAGCGGCGCACGCGACGCCCTCCCCCGCCAGCGCGAGGAGACATTCTACAAGGGGGGTGCGATCAATCAGATCGCGTGAGTGATCAACGGCAAGCGTGTTTACCACAGCATGCGCCGGCGCTATCGCTGCCGGTCGGCTTTGATGTCGGGGCCGATGACGTTTTGCTTGTCGCGGTGCCGGTTGTGCCGGTGGGCGTCCCAGTCGCCTTGGAGGTCGACGTTGCGCGGGCCCAGAGCAACGGGTCCGGCGTGCGTGCGAGGTGGGCCTTCAGCTCGGCGTTAACGGCGCTTCCGGCGACGGACCCGGCAGCCGCGGCGACGATGAGGGTGAGAATCCCAGGGACCTTCATGAGCTCCTAGTCAAGTAGCGAGGTTTGATGGGGCGGGGGATGGAGAACAGAGGTATTCCGCACAGGGCTTTTATACAGCCCCAGTCTCAATACCCACCCAGTCCCGGACAGTGGGCTACGAGTTGCATCACAAACCTGCCCCGGCAAGAAACCTCGCGAGCGCATGGGACTGCCAGCAGCCTGAGACCTGAACATTAACATTAGCAAGCATTTCGCAAGTGATTGTTCGACAACGATGGTTTGTTTGGCATTGCGACAGCATCGTGACAGAGTGCCGCCCCGGGTGCCTGAAAATCTCGTCCACCGGCATCACAGGGCAGCGCTGGGCACAGTGCGCAGGGATTCTCGGGTTTGGTCCGGTAAGTGCTACACCATCCCCTGCAATATCAAAAACGTTCAGGAAGATGGAGCTCTGAAATAGAACATACATTGCCAATTGGCACCACGCCGATGAACCACATCGATCCATGATCTTATCATTGGACAGCAGTGTCAGCTGTCGTTCAAGTTGCTCTGGTTCAAGCCGCATCGACCTCGGCGGCCATAGTCAGTCCAGGGGAAACCCTGCCCGAGGTTCCCGAATTGGTCGGGGAGATATGGAATAAATCGGCGGACCAAGCTGCATCGCTTCAAATTAATCGGTGAGATCAAGGCACAGTCTGTTCTATAATCAGTGTCCCATTCTCTCCCGATGTACCTGTAGCGCCTCCTCTAGCTTATAACTGATACCACAACCGTCGTGTGGGCACTCAAAGCGCACCCGTTCCTCCCGAGGCTCAAGCTCAAACTCGAAGTCGGGCTCACCCGCGACGTCCGATTGACTGCCAGACTCGGCAGCATCCTGGGGAGATACACATCAGAAGACAAACCAGATGAGAAAGAACGTACATTTGCGTCCGGCTCGATGAGCCTGCCTTTGCCTTTCTCATCGAAGCTCAACAACGTCGACAAGTCCAGCTCGACCTCTTGCTCCGACTCGAGCTCCTGTCCTTCAAGTTCCTCGGCGCCAACGCTGCTGGGTTGTGGTTGTTTTGAACGCTGCTTCCGGGGCGTCGCGTGGAACTCTGCCCGTGTCGAGCCTGAATTTAACGTCGGATGGACTGCACATAGTGCTGATCAGTCTCTCGCTAACCAGCCAGAGTCAAACAACGCACCGAAAATCATCCGCTTTCCCCCTCCATTGTCCCGGCGTACGAATCCGTACATCTGGTCAGTTTGAAAACCCGCAAGATATGACGTTGAGACAAATCCAGGGACTCACCCGCAAGCTAGAGAGAAACGACCGAACTTTGCTCTGTCGCGGAAAGAACGTTGGCAAGCATTTCAACATCTTGTCTGGATCGAAGATCACAATCTCGGTCCCGTCCTTCGACCAGCCAACCGCGCGCTTCACAGTCCTGTCAGGCGAGGACAACATACTATACAGATCAGCCACTCTATTCCTGGACAGACAAAAATACAGGACATACTCATGGACGCGGCCAATAAACACCTTCGATGGCGCTTGTTTGGGCTCGGTGCTGGCTGCAGCGGCATTGGAATGCTGAGACAGACCATGACGCAACGGACTCCGCTCGAAAGGGCTTATGATGGTGAGGCATTCGATCGCAGTCGTGTTGTATAGGACGTGTGGTACGGCGAGAAAGTCTTCCCGGGACGATGCTTGGGTGAGTGTCGGATGTGCTGCAGCCTCCCCATGAGAGCGATTGAACCAGTTAAGGAACACATACTCAACATGAGTCGGCCAGAGGGATACTCGGTCCGTTGGTTGAACCCATAAAACTACAGAATATTTCAATTAGCGAACTGAACGCCGAGATGCTGAATAGAACACACATGTAATGATCGCGCAAAGGTCTGTACCCGGCGCTGCGTCGGAAGACAAACGGGCAGGACCGTCCTTTCGAACGCCTTCGCGTTGTCGACGACGATCTGGGTGCCGTCAGAAGACCAGCGAATGATGTTAGTGGTGAGCTCTGGGTGCGCAACCATCATGCTGCCGGAGTTTAGCCAGCGAAAGCAGTGTAAAGGCAACTCGCTCGTAGACGCGACCAAGAAAGGTCTCGTGTGTGACCCGCCGAGCCAGCGTCTTTCTGGGAATGGCTGTAAATTCCTCTCTGGTCGAGGTGATATTGAGTGCAGGATGTTCTTTAACACGCTTAGCCCCAAATGTTGAGCATGTCATTGGAAAACGCACTAATAAAAATGTGTCCCCCTTTCTGCGTCTTGTGTCTGAAGTCGTAATCCTAATGAGGGTAAATAGAGATGGTGTGGAACGATGTATGACGCGCCTGAAGTGATCTTAAAAACACCTTTGCGTCTTTCTGGCCCGGAAAGGCGGACGGCAACAAGGTTTCTGCGAACAACGTAGGGTCCCTAATGATCATGCTCGTGCCGTTGGACCGCCACGACAGCGACCCGGGATTGTGATCGCTCACATACGCAGGCGTTAGCATGCTACCATTGTACCAAATCAGTGCCGCATTCCTAGGAATTGCGGACTCACTCGAAGACTCTCCCTAGAAACGTAGCACGAGTGACGGGATCCGGTGCCGGCGCAGGATAGTAAAGGTACGGAAGCAATGGCCGTGTGACGTCAGGCGATACTGACCGCCTGCGTTTCAGCGGAGTAGCCACCGACATAGACACGTCGTGGCAAGAAGCAAGGAGGAAAGTGTGACGTCGCGTTGGCGTGGTTATCGGTCACGGGTACGGCAGCGTTGCCATAAGCCATGATCCGCCGAATATCATATCTCATGACATCACACCTGATGCTTGACACCATCTCGCTTCCTTCCCTCATGAATAAGCCTTCACACAAAAATTCATTGGACAGTCCAAAGTTTACAAATTATCAATTTATCATTTTACTTTGACCAAGGTTAAGTATTGCTGTAAATAGTTCTTAATACAATATGAGGTTAAAATGTATTGTAAGATGAAAATTGGATGAAAACTATTAGAAGAAGCTTTTCAAAGTAGAAATAGTTTAGCTTATTAGTCAGTTTGTGATGAGCCACCGGAGGCCACACACTGGGCGTTGCACAGGATTTTAGCCACTGGGTGACCTCTGGTGGCTGATTGCAAACTGTCTATTGACTAATTGTTAGACCTGACAGAGGCCATAAAAGACTTTGAGTTCTCTGATGCAGAAATTGTCTCTTTTTACAGACCTTATGAGGGCAGCCCAGAGTCCTCCAAGGTTGCCCTGAGATCAAGGACCTGTTAAGGGAACCTCCCTTTTGGCCCCTTTTATGGACAGGTTTGGGGCAAAATCACCTGTCATGCCCACCATCCTCTAACACCTCCTGCCCACTGTCCTGATCTGATGGTGTATCAAAATATCACACTTTTGCATTTTGCCTAGATAATCTCAAATGTACAAGCAAAAAATTGAAAATATATAATATTAAGGAAGATATGATATTTTTGATCTAATGATCTGGGATCAAAAGATTTAACTTATAGAGAGAACCATTCTAGTCCATATTGTAAAGAATGAAATGCATAGCGATACTCCTTAATAAGATATAGGCTAATGATATGATTATTAGCATTGATATATAATATTGCTGTCTACCAGCTTGCCTATATTTAAACTTAGCAAATGTTCTTATTAATATACAAAACCATATATAAGGTATGTATAAGATACTAGGAGGATTATATGATCTCTATCAACTTTCCTAGGTCCAAAGCTAGTAGACATCATCACAGTGAATGGCCTCTATATATACACTAATGTAGAGTCTGTATAGCCCTATCTATCTATCTAGAGTAGTTATGGTTATTAATATTTATATATTATCTGACTAGCACTATGTCCACTAACTTTGCTAGGTTTAAAGTTAGTGGACATCTTACCTATATCAACTAGTGGAACTGAGAGTATGTATCCACCCAGAGGGTACATATCAGTGTTCGCCTAAGGCCTTGAGCCCCTTCACTAAGGCCCTTGCAAGGGTGACCTACGTATGTACACACATGAAATTCAAAAATTTCTTTTCCCCTTTAAACATGTATTGAATGTACATATTTAGATACCTGTTTTCTCAAACAAGAAATATGATATATTAATTGTTTCATAAATGACTATTCTTTATCAAGCTTTCTGTAAGAACAAAAAGAATGTCTTTGACAGGGATGGAAAAGTTATTGAAAAGCTAACCTTTCCACATGGCTTTGAATACCCCTTTCTGTGTACTATAAAGCATATATTTTCACTCATTTCAGAAATATGTGATTTATATTCCTCTTTATTTGTCGTATAAAAGACAATATTTCTGCCATTTTCAGAAAGGTCTTCTTTATATGCACCTCTGTAAGAAGAGAAAGGTGTGCTTTTTTAATCACATGAAAGGGGTAAGGAAACATCATCGTTCTGACTTTTTCACAAAGATGCTCTTTGTTCTTGTATGAAAGGGGAAACAAATGATGTCCATTCTGCAAAAAACATAAAGATGTTATTTTCACTGACATGAAAGCATAAATATAAATATCTTCTTTGTGAAAAAAATAAAATATTTCCTTTCTGCTACAAAGAAATAGGTATACAAATCTGTATTGAAAAGATGAACTTTCAATTGACATTTCAGTTTTTCCTGATGTTAAAGCAGATGCGCGATGGCTGACGGATGCGCGCGCGGATGGGCAGCGCAAAGCTAATGGATGATTAGCTTCGTTCTGTCAGGGGAACCCCCCCTTTCGGCCCGGAGACGCGCCCGATTCTGGTCCGATTCCAGTTCCGACTCCGGTCCAGCCCTCCATCTCGCCCGCAAAATCACCAATCCGTCAACGCCCTCCCGACGGTCGCCCTGGGACCTCGCCTGCGACGCCGCCCAAGCCTCCTGTGCCCGACAGCGGCAGCTACGGACAAGCAGTATATAGTCAGCTACCTAGCAGGTGGACCCTCAGAGTTTCTTCTCTTTGGATCCCCCCCTGCTAGGTCAGCTTCATTTGTATTCGCTTACCAATGTTCACGCTTTGGATCCTCCCCTGCTAGGACCTTGATCTCAGGCCTCCGGGGTTGCCCTTACAGCAGAAGAAACTCTCTACGGGATCAACCGGACAAGATTGCCAGGTTCGGCGCTGACTCAGGCTCGGAGTACGAGTCCGTTCCGCTCTCGTCACCGCCCCTGCCACTTGTCCCCTCCTCCTCTACTCCTGTGGTCCCTGCACCCGTCATGCCATCCGGAGTCACTCCTACCGCAGACGCCTGGCTGGACTCACTCGAGGCGAAAATCGATAGCCTCACTGAGGCTCTTGCTTTGCTTACCAACCAGGCTTCCGCTGCCGCTGCCGCCGCTAATAATGCTGGCGGACCCCAAACACCTTTGCCGGAGACGTCGATTCCAACTCCGACTCCGGTTCAGGGCGACTCCGAAGCCCTTTTCGGCGACAACAACCTCGCCTCAAAATTGGTCTTGTGACCAAACCCCCCGTTCCCCTTCAACGGCGATCGGAAACGTGGCCGCGTGTTCCTCTACGCGGTCCGCACCTACGCCCGCCTTGCCCCTGAGGCCTTCGTGGTCAACGGAGAGGCGAGCGAGGAAAAGGCCGTCCACTATGCCATGTCGTTTATGGCAGAAGGACCCGCTCAGCAATGGGCGGAGCGCCACGGAAGCAAAGCCCCGTTTCCGTTTCCGTCCTGGGGCTCGTTCGTTTCCGAGTTTCGACTCTGGTTCGTCGAGAAGAACGAGCAAGATCACGCTCTCTCCAAGCTGGAGACTTCCGCCTATCACATGGGCACAAAGGATGTCTACCAGTACACTGACGACTTTGAGGACCTGATGGACCTCGCCGGATTCAAAGACGCGTTGGTCAAGGTGACCAAGTTCCGCCATGGACTTGATCCCTTGATCAACAATGGAATCACGTCCTCGAACGACCCCCCGGACCTCCGGGACTACCTTAGCTGGCGCACCCGGGCCTTCCGTCAATACGAGGCCCTGGTCCGGGCCAAGCTGATCAAGTCAGCCGCCCCCAAGACGCCTGGCGGTTTGATTCGGACTCCGTTTCCGGTCAACCGCATCCCGGCTCCGGCCCCCTTCCGCCCGGTGGCTCCGGTCGTGCCACCCGCAGCCCGCGCCCCCCCCCGGCGCCTCCAGCTCCCGTCCCTATGGAGTTGGATCGCACCAGGGCTCGGGGTGCCCCTCGTCGCGCCTGCTTCAGGTGCGGCGACCCAAACCATCTTGCCTGGGATTGCCCCCTCCCCGCCGATGTCCGCTCGATGGACATCCTCGACGAGGTGATCCAACAACTCGGTGACGAGATGTTAGCGGAGTTGATCGCCCGCTACACGGACACAGCTGCCCTGCCGGAGACAGCAGCGGAGTCGATGGCCGGAGAGGATTTTGTCCCCCGCGACGAGTGACTGGTGTGCCCTCGTTCGCGTCTATAAATCGTTTTGCCTCCTTGTATGATGAATGCAGTTCCTTGCCCTACAATGAGCCCGAAACAAAAGACACACCCTCTCCTGCCCCCACCTCGACTCCGTCTCCGACTCCGCCCGCGACTCCGGTCATCGTCCTTCGCCACCTCACTGCCTGGGAAAAGAAACTACCCAAGCAGTACACTGTTGCCGCTGCCCCTGGGGCGAACTCCCTCCACCTCCCGTTGGAGCTAGAGTCCACCACCAGCGCGCTGAAGCTCTCGCTCTCTGGGCTTGTCGACTGTGGTGCCACCTCCGACTTTCTTGACACGAACTATGTTGCTCGGAATGGCATTCCGGTCCGCACTCTTGATCAGCCGATCCGGGTCTTCAATGTCGACGGCACCCCTAATGATGCCGGCTCCATCAAACAGATCGCGGACTTGGTCCTGCGCTACAGAGGCCATGCCGAACGAGTTCAACTGGCCGTCACCCATCTTGGCAAGCAAGACCTCATCCTGGGGTACTCCTGGTTGCGGAAACACAACCCAGAGATCAATTGGGAAACCAAGGAGGTCAAGATGACACGGTGCCCCCCGCAATTGCTCGACCTGCCGTGAGGAGGAGCGTGTCGAACGGACCGAGTTGCGGCGACTCCGGTCGCTTCAGAAACGTCTCCGCTCCGGCCCATTCCCCTCGGTTTGCACTATGGACCTCTCTGGCCCTGAGGACGGAGACGATTCCGACTCCGGTCTCGACTCCAACCTGCCTGATCTGACACCGGACTCGGACTCGGACGACGAGGATGACCAGCTCGAAGATGGTGACCGCATCTTTTACACCTCGTTTCGTCCCTCGGAGGAGATACGCGCAGGTAGCACTGTCTCACAGCGCCTGGCCGAAGCCTTTGCCAGGAACTCCGCCCCACCACCCTCCGAGATCCCGGACTGGGCTAAGGAGTTCCAGGACATCTTCAACAAGGAGTCCTTCGACACGCTACCGGAGCGGAGAGCCTGGGACCACGCCATTGAGCTTGTCCCCGACGCTAAGCCCACCAACTGCAAGGTGTATCCCATCTCGCCCCTCGAGCAACGCAAGCTCGACGCGTTCATCGAGGAAGGGCTTTCGACGGGCCGGATTCGCCCCTCCAAGTCTCCGATGGTGTCTCCGGTCTTCTTCGTCAAAAAGAAGGATGGCGGACTCCGCTTCGTCCAGGACTACCGTGCTCTCAACGCGATGACCGTCAAAAACCAGTACCCCCTTCCGCTGATCAACGACCTCATCAACCGGCTCAAAGGCGCTCGTTACTTCACCAAACTCGACGTCTGTTGGGGCTTCAACAACGTCCGGATCAAGGAAGGTGACGAGTGGAAAGCGGCTTTCCGGACTAACCGAGGCCTGTTTGAGCCCTTGGTGATGTATTTCGGCCTGACAAACTCTCCCGCGACGTTCCAAACGATGATGAATGACATTTTCCAGGACCTCATCCTCTCCGGAGACGTCATGATCTACCTTGACGACATCCTGATCGCCCATTCCGACCTCCGGAAACACCGGCAGATTGTTCAGGAGGTCTTGCGGCGACTCCGAGAGCACAAGTTGTACCTCCGAGTGGAGAAGTGCGACTTTGAAAAATTGTCAATCGAGTACCTCGGAGTCATCATGTCCCATAACCACGTCGAAATGGACCCCGTCAAGGTCGCAGGCGTCTCCGCTTGGCCGACTCCGGAAAACAAGAAGGACATTCAGCAGTTCCTTGGGTTCGCTAATTTCTACCGCAGGTTCATTCGGGACTTCTCGACCCTGGCGCGCCCTCTTTTTGTGCTCACCAAGAAGGACCAGCAATGGACTTGGGGCAATGCGGAGGCCTCCGCGTTCCAAGCGATCAAGGACGTGGTCACCTCGGAACCGGTCCTGGCGATTCCGGACGACGCACGGCCTTTCCGACTCGAGGCGGACAGCTCTGATTATGCGACGGGGGCGGTTCTTTCACAATCCGCCCCGGACGGGAAGTGGCACCCTGTAGCATTCTATTCCAAAAGCTTAAATGATGTTCAGCGCAACTACGAAATCCACGACAAGGAGATGCTCGCGATCATCCGTGCACTCGAGGAGTATAGACACTTCCTCGAGGGCGCCGCGCACCCTGTCAAGATTTGGACTGACCATAAGAATTTGGAGTACTTCAGGAAGACGCAGCACCTCAACCGGAGACAGGCCCGGTGGTCCCTGTACCTCTCCCGGTTTGACTTCACGCTGCACCACAAGCCCGGCCGCGATATGGGTCGACCTGACGCCCTCTCCCGAAGACCCGACCACGGAGTCGATTCCGACAACTCCAACAACTCCGATGTCGTCCTTCTGCGGCCTGAACTCTTCCACGTCCGCGCACTCGAGGGTGTTTCCGTTTCCGGTCCCGGCTCTGAACTCCTCCGCGACATCCGTGATGCCCTCTCCGGTGAGCCTGACCTGGAGGAGCCCGTCGCACTAGCGGCCCGGCAACTTCTTAAGGTTCAAGGTCAAGCTCGAGGCCCCCCCTCCTCATGGTCTGACGAGTGGGCCGTCTCCGGCGGTCTTCTCCATTTCCGAGGGAAGATCGTTGTACCAAAGGACAGGGACCTCCGGAGACGCATCATCGAGCTTTGCCATGACACCCGAGTCGCCGGACACGCAGGTCGTTTCAAGACCTTGAAGTTGGTCTCCCGGAACTACTGGTGGCCTCAGATGTCTCACCATATCGGCCGGTATGTTGCGACCTGTGACTTGTGCTGTCGCACCAAGGCACTCCGGAGACTGCCCCACGGAGAGCTGCACCCCACGAAAACGCCCCCGGAACGCTGGCATACTGTCTCCGTCGACTTCATCGTAGAGCTTCCCGAAGCCCACGGGTACGACGCGATCATGGTCGTCATCGACACCCTCAGAAAGCGCGCCCACTTCTCGGAGTGTCATACGACGGTCGATGCAGTAGGGGCAGCCCGCCTCTACTACCGGAACGTCTGGCGGCACCATGGGACTCCGGAAAAGTACGTCTCCGACCGCGGCTCGCAGTTCATCGCGGACTTCACCCGAGAACTATGGCGTCTAATCGGCATCAAGCCTGGCACGTCCACCGCGTACCACCCGCAGACAGACGGTCAGACAGAGCGCGTCAACCAGGAGTTGGAGCAGTACTTGCGGATCTTCACCAACTATCAGCAGGACGACTGGGATGAGCTGATTCCGGCCGCGGAGTTCGCCTACAACAACCATGTTCACTCCTCCACGCAGCAGGTCCCCTTCATGACGGACACAGGACGGCTCCCGCGCATGGGCTTCGAACCCGGAGTCCGTTCCACCATGGAGTCGGTGAACAAGTTCCGCGACCGGATCGCCACTGGTGTCGCCGAAGCCAAGGCCGCGCTCACTAAGGCCAAAGAGGAGTACAAGCGCTACTACGACCGGAGACGCACTCCGTCTCCGGAGTTTAAGGTTGGCGACCGTGTTTGGCTGGATGCCTCTGACATCAGGACGACTCGCCCCTCGGAAAAGTTCTCCCATCGCCGCCTCGGACCGTTCAAGATAGTCGCGGAGATCAGCAAAGGTGCCTACAAGCTCGACCTCCCTCCGCTACTCGAAGCTCCACCCGGTCTTCCCCGTTGTCAAGCTCGAGCTCGCCCAGGACGACCCCTTCGGCGGACGCCCCGGCTACGACCAGCCCCCTCCGGACCTCGAGGACGGAGTCCCGGAGTGGGAAGTAGAGGAAATCTTGGACGCAAGGGTGAGGTATAAACGGCTGAACTACTTCGTCAGATGGAAAGGCTATGACGCATCGCACGACCAGTGGGTCCGCTTCGACCGCGTCTTTGCCCCAGAGAAAATTGCGGAGTTCTATCGTAAGTACCCTGGCAAGCCACGACACATCGCCTCCGTGACCTTCGACTCGATTCCGTTCCGGTCTATGCGTCGAGACACCGCATTCAAAGGGGGGGTGATGTCAGGGGAACCCCCCCTTTCGGCCCGGAGACGCGCCCGATTCCGGTCCGATTCCGGTTCCGACTCCGGTCCGGCCCTCCATCTCGCCCGCACAATCACCGATCCGTCAACTGTCAGGGGAACCTCCCTTTCGGCCCCTCGGAGACGATCCCGATTCCGGTCCGACTCCGGTTCCGACTCCGGTGATCGCATCACCGCCTCCGTCAGGCGCATCGCCGCCCCCGCCTGGCGATCCCCCTGGGACCTGGCCTGCGACATGGCGCAGGCATACTGCACGGAGCAACGATCAACCTTGGCGCGTCAAGAGCGCAGTATATAGTTCCGCTACCTAGCAGGCGGACCCTTAGAGTTTCTTCTCTTTGGATCCTCCCCTGCTAGGTCAGCCTCACTTGTATTTGCTTACTTCTATTCACTCTTTGGATCCTCCCCTGCTAGGACCTTGATCTCAGGCCTCCGGGGTTGCCCTTACAGCAGAAGAAACTCTCTACGGGATCAACCGGACAAGATTGCTAGGTTCGGGCGCTGACTCAGGCTCGAGTACGAGTCCGTTCCGCCCTCGTCACCGCCCCTACCACTTGTCCCCTCCTCCTCTGTCACTCCTGTCGTCCCCCACCTGTCATGCCTTCCGGAGCTACTCCTGACGCTGACACTCGGCTGGATGCACTCGAGGCGAAAATCGACCGCCTAACTGAGGCCCTTACTCTTCTCACCACCCAGGCTTCCGCTGCCGCTGCCGCCGCTAATACTGCTGGCGGACCCCAAACAACACCACCCCCGGAGACGTCGATTCCGACTCCGACTCCGGTTCAGGGCGATTCCGAAGCCCTCTTTGGCGACATCAACCTCGCCTCAAAATTGGTCTTGCGACCAAACCCTCCGTTCACCTTCAACGGCGATCGGAAACGCGGCCGCGCGTTCCTTTACGCGGTCCGCACCTACGCCCGCCTTGCCCCTGAGGCCTTTGTGGTCAACGGAGAGGCGAGTGAGGAAAAGGCCGTCCGCTATGCCATGTCGTTTATGGCAGAAGGACCCGCTCAGCAATGGGCGGAGCGCCACGGAAGCAAAGCCCCGTTTCCGTTTCCGTCCTGGGGCTCGTTCGTTTCCGAGTTTCGACTCCGGTTCGTTGAGGAGAACGAGCAAGATCATGCTCTCTCCAAACTGGAGACTTCCGCCTATCACATGGGCACAAAGGATGTCTACCAGTACACCGACGACTTCGAGGACCTGATGGACCTCGCCGGATTCGAAGACGCGTTGGTCAAGGTGACCAAGTTCCGCCACGGACTTGACCCCTTGATCAACAACGGAATCACGTCCTCGAACGCCCCCGGACCTCCGGGACTACCTTAGCTGGCGCACCCGGGCCTTCCGTCAATACGAGGCCCTGGTCCGGGCCAAGCTGATCAAGTCAGCCGCCCCCAAGACGCCTGGCGGTTTGATTCGGACTCCGTTTCCGGTCAACCGCATCCCGGCTCCGGCCCCTTTCCGCCCGGTGGCTCCGGTCGTGCCACCCGCGGCCCGCGCCCCGCTCCGGCGCCTCCAGCTCCCGTCCCCATGGAGTTGGATCGCACTAGGGCTCGGGGTGCCCCTCGTCGCGCCTGCTTCAGGTGCGGCGACCCAAACCATCTCGCCCGGGATTGCCCCTCCCCGCGGACGTCCGCTCAATGGACATCCTCGACGAGGTGATCCAACAACTCGGTGACGAGATGTTAGCGGAGTTGATCGCCCGCTACTCGGACACAGCTGCGCTGCCGGAGACAGCTGCGGAGTCGATGGCCGGAGAGGATTTTGTCCCCGCGACGAGTGACTGGTGTGCCCTCGTTCGCGTCCATAAATCGTTTCGCTTGTTTGTATGACGAATCAATTCCTTTGCCCTACAACGAGCCTGAAACGAAAGACATACCCTCCCCTGCCCCCATTTCGACTCCGTCTCCGACTCCGCCCGCGACTCCGGTTGTCGTCCTTCGCCGCCTCACTGCCTGGGAAAAGAAATTGCCCAAGCAGTACACTGTCGCTGCCTCCCCTGGAGTAAACTCCCTCCACCTCCCGTTGGAGCTAGAGTCCACCACCAGTGCGTTGAAGCTCTCCCTTTCTGGGCTTGTTGACTGTGGTGCCACCTCCGACTTCATCGACACGAACTACGTCGCTCGGAATGGCATTCCGGTCCGCACCCTGGCGCAGCCGATTCCGGTCTTCAACGTCGATGGCACTCCGAATGATGCTGGCTCCATCAACCAGATCGCGGACTTGGTCCTACGCTACAAAGGCCATTCCGAGCGTTCAACTCGCCGTCACCCATCTCGGTAAACAAGACCTCATCCTGGGGTACTCTTGGCTGCGGAAGCATAACCCAGAGATCGATTGGGAAACCAAGGAGGTCAAGATGACGCGGTGCCCCCGCGGCTGCTCCACTTGCCGCGAGGAAGAACGCGTTGAACGGACTGAGCTACGGCGACTCCGGCTGCTCCAGAAGCGACTCCGCTCCGGCCCGTTCCCCTCGGTCTGCGCCATGGACCTTTCTGGGTCTGATGACGGAGACGATTCCGTCTCCGGCGACGACTCCGGCCTGCCTGATCTGACGCCGGACTCTGACGACGACGATGACGATGGTCAGCTTGAAGATGGTGACCGCATCTTCTACACCTCGTTCCGTCCCTCGGAGGAGATACGCGCTGGCAGTACTGTCTCGCAGCGCCTGGCTGAAGCCTTCGCCAGGAACTCCGCTCCCCCCCCTCCGAGATCCCGGACTGGGCTAAAGAGTTCCAGGACGTCTTCAACAAGGAGTCTTTCGACACGCTCCCGAACGGAGAACCTGGGACCACGCCATCGAACTCGTCCCCGACGCTAAGCCGGCCAACTGCAAGGTGTACCCCATCTCGCCCCTTGAGCAACGCGAGCTCGACGTTCATCGAGGAAGGGCTGTCGACGGGCCGGATTCGCCCTCCAAGTCTCCGATGGCGTCTCCGGTCTTCTTCGTCAAGAAGAAGGACGGCGGACTCCGCTTTGTCCAGGACTATCGGGCCCTCAACGCGATGACCGTCAAAAACCGGTACCCCCTTCCGCTGATCAACGACCTCATCAACCGGCTCAAAGGCGCTCGTTACTTCACCAAACTCGACGTTCGTTGGGGCTTCAACAACGTCCGGATCAAAGAAGGTGATGAGTGGAAGGCAGCTTTCCGGACTAACCGAGGCCTGTTCGAGCCCTTGGTGATGTACCTGGCCTGACAAACTCTCCTGCGACGTTCCAAACGATGATGAATGACATTTTCCAGGACCTCATCCTTTCCGGAGACGTCATGATCTACCTGGATGACATCCTGATCGCCCATTCCGACCTCCGGAAACACCGACAGATCGTCCAGGAGGTCTTGCGCCGACTCCGAGAGCATAAGTTGTACCTCCGAGGCGGAGAAGTGCGACTTCAAAAATCGTCAATCGAATACCTCGGAGTCATCATCTCCCACAACCACGTCGAAATGGACCCCGTCAAGGTCGCAGGCGTCTCCGCCTGGCCGACTCCGGAAAACAAGAAGGATGTTCAGCAGTTCCTTGGGTTCGCTAATTTCTACCGCAGGTTCATTCGCGACTTCTCGGCCCTCGCACGTCCTCTCTTTGCGCTCACCAAGAAGGACCAGCAATGGACTTGGGGCGACGCGGAGGCCTCCGGCGTTCCAAGCGATCAAGGACGCGGTGTTGAGCCTCTGGCTCCGCTGAGCGCCAAAACCGCCATTCCGCGGCGGATCAAATGATCGACAAATGCGACCTACGTCAGCCTCCCGGCCCATCACCGCATCAAACGCGTCTAGACGCTTTACGGCGACGCGACGCCGCCTCCCGGACTCGTCGGGGGCGGTCCTGGAACAGTCTCCGACTGCGGGATTTGTGCCTCTACTGTAGTATATAAACCTGTAGCTATTCCTTACAATTCAGATCATTCTCCCCGCAGTTTCTATCTAGTTTCTGTGTGCTCTCGAGCCCGTATCTACTTCGTCTTTGCCCGCGCTTAGTCAGCCTCCGTCCCCGCCCTCACCGCGTGCCGGTCCGAACCTTAGTCGGAACCCTCGCACTTTCTTTTGTTTGTGTCAGCTGCCAAGCCCGACGCAAGCACATCATATTTTGGAGCCCACCGCGAGGGTCTCCTTAGCACCATTGATTCGTACTTGGCACGCAACCTTCGCGACAACGAGCTCCGAACTCTCCGACTTGAGTTGATTCGCGCTGGTCAAAATCCAAACAACCTTACCGACACCTCGACACATAGTCAAAACTCGAGTCCCGACGAGTTTTTGGTCCCTGTCCCCGTCTCCATCGCCCAGCACTCATACCTCCCCCCACTTTCACCCTCTGATCCTTACTTCGCCTATTTTTTGCCGCTCCCGCCCTCGCGCCCGACATCTCCGACCATGGCAACAATTCCCATGCCCGCCCGAGGCGACCGAAATGCCCCCCGCTTTGACTCCGCCAAACCGCGTGAGTTGCTCCGCTACTTCTCGGATCTCGAGTTCCACTTCGCGCGCGCTGCTGTGACTGACCGCGCCGAGAAGAAACAGCATGCAACACGTTTCTTGAGTGTCGACGACCAGGATCTATGGGAGTCACTAGCCGAGTTCAACGACGCAACTAAGACCTATGAGGACTTTAAGGCTGCAGTTGTGAAGCTATATCCAGGAAGTGACACTGACCGCAAGTTTGCGATGAGTGATCTCGATGCGCTCATTGGCGAAACCGGCCGTATGGGCATCCTATCGCGCGCAGATTATGGAGAGTTCTATCGCAAATTCGTGCTGATCACCGCCCACCTTATCACCAAGAACCGCCTCTCGTCTGCTGAGCAGAGCCGAGCGTTCCGTCGGGCGATATCGCCTGCCTCGCTTTGGGAGCTAGCACACCGCCGGCTTCAAATCAAGAAGCCAGACGTCCACCCCGACGATCCGTACGACCTAGCCGACATGAACGAAGCCATGGAGTTTGTGCTCGCTGGCTCTAATGCCGATCTTAGCACCTCCGCGTTGCGTTCCCCGTCAGCCGAGTCACCATCATCTACCACTGCCATTGTTAAGCAAGAGCCTGGAGTCGCGGCCATCTTGGACAGCATCAACGGCTTGATTAAGGTGCTTACCACGCAACAGCAACTCGCCGCGGCCCCGCCACCACGTCCGAATCCCGTCCCTCGCTCATCACCCGGTTTGTGCAACATGTGCGGAGAAGGTGGTCATTATATTGGCACCTGCCCCACGGTTGAAGAGTACACAAAGCAAGGCAAATGCAAGCGCGACGTTAACGGCCGCGTCACACTGCCTAGCGGTGCCTTTGTTCCGTCCCGCATCCTCGGCGCCAACCTCCGTGACCGCATCGATGAATACCATCGACAGAACCCAGGTCAACTCGCGGCCGGGCAGCTCATGCTCGATTTGGCACCGAGAACCGCTCCTGCTGTCGCTCCTGCCCAACCCGTCGCCCCGGCCTTTGCGCTGTCCGAAGCCGACCGGATCGAGAGTCTCGAACGAGAGCTATTTGCGCTAAAGACTCGTGCGCAGGCTCGCGCCGCCATCGCCGCTGGAGAGCCAGTCGAAAGGCCTGAACAGCCGATTCGGGCTCAGTCCGTGCCAAGCCAGCCACCCGTTCCTCCGCCGGCCGAGAACCAGCCAGTCCCGCGCATTTTGACTCGCCCAGCCGTTGCCCCAGTCATCGCTCAGCCCGAGCATCCGTTTGCCAAGGCCCGTGATGCAGCATATGCCCCTCCGCGTGACCGTAATGTAGGTGCTCGCGCTCCCGTTTTACCCGCTGCAAAGAAGCCCGAGGTCGCGTATCGAACGACGGCACCTGTCTATGATGATAAGATTGCAAGTCAAGTATTCGGGCGTTCTATGGACGCACCTATTACCTTGACGCAGCGCGAACTGCTTTCGCTTTCGCCTGAAGTCCGTGCCCAAGTACGTGATGCAACAACGAGCCGCCGCGTGGCTCCCAACGCCAACGAGAAGGCTGCCGCAGCCGCCAAACCAGTGCAGCAGCTATTTGCGGATGAGCTACCTGCAAGCGATGCATTAGTTGACACGTTGGAAGAACAGAGAGAAAAGGATTCACGGAGTGCTGCCTTTTTCGACTCCATGCCCGCCACATTTGTCCAATCGGCTCAGCGTGAGCTTCCACCTAACGCCTTCATTGTTCCGGACCCCTTCGAAACGTTCTACGCCGCTGGCGAGATGCCCAAAGATCTTGTCGTCTCCCTCGAGTCGTCCGCAATCCGCTCCATACTCCCTATCATCGACAATCGCCTTCGCATAGAGTCCATCTTGGATGGCGGCTCGCAGATCATCGCCATGTCTGACGCGGTTTGTCACGAGCTTGGCCTCGTTTACGACCCCACCATTGTATTGCAGATGCAGTCTGCTAATGGCTCAGTTAATCCATCACTCGGCCTTGCGCGCAACGTACCCTTTGGGATCGGCGACATCACCCTATACCTCCAGGTCCATATTGTCAATAATCCGCCCTACGACATCCTTCTCGGTCGTCCCTTCGACGTTCTGACTGAAAGCGTCATCAGAAACTTCTCAGATGAGAAGCAGACCGTCACCATCTGCGATCCGAACACCAGCAAAGTCGCAACCGTTCCGACTATTCCGCGTGGTCGCCCTCGCTCGCGCCCTCAAAATTTTTAGATCTCGATGATTTGATTCAAGATCAAGGAGACATCGCACTTACCATCGTTCCCGACCCCTCCAATCCCGACTCATTCATTATCGAATCCTACGCGCCGCTTCCTTCACAGTATTCCCTCTCGGACCTTCAACACACCTATTTAGCCGCCTGTACTAACTTAGAATCAGATTCTGACACCGTGCTATTTGCACATACCGTCGTTCAACCGGCGTACAACGCAACTCCAATGCGGGATTCAACTCCCGCCAATATACCACTTCCCGCCTTTTATTCTGCCTCGTCCCCATCGCCCCACGTCGCCAAATCGTCCCACGTCGAAACCTACGCTGCGAAGAAAAAGTATAAACCAGTCGCTCAAAAGGTTAAGCCTGTTTTGGGCACATTACCTGATAAATTCCGAATCATTCGCCATATTGATGGCGACCCGCTCGCCGACATGCCTCGCCTGAACCCGAACCCGCCCCCTTTTGTTCCAACTAGTCGATATACCGCCGAGCGTCGCGACATTATCGATAACGCGCATCCCGGGAACTTCATGCGCCCAGCCGAGCGCGACTTGATGCACCACTTCATGACCGAGCAGTGCGATGCTTTCGCTTGGAATGACAGCGAGCGCGGTAAGTTTCGACCCGAGTTCTTTCCCCCCATCGACATGCCCGTCATCCCGCATACGCCATGGGTACAACGGAACATCCCAATTCCGCCTGGCATCTACGAAGAGGTCTGCCAAGTTATCAAAACCAAAATCAAAGCTGGCGTTTACGAGCCGTCAAACTCGTCTTACCGGTCGCGCTGGTTCTGTGTCGTCAAGAAAGACGGCACAAGTCTCCGCCTCGTTCACAGCCTCGAGCCTCTCAACGCAGTCACCATCGCCCATTCAGGAGTCCCGCCCTTCACCGAGCAAATAGCCGAACACTTTGCAGGTCGTGCTTGCGGCGGAATGCTCGATTTGTACGTCGGTTATGACGAGCGCTTGCTTGCAGAGTCGTCTCGCGACTACACCACGTTCCAAACTCCGTTTGGCGCGCTCCGGCTCGTTACGCTGCCCATGGGTTGGACAAACTCGGTGCCAATATTCCACGATGACGTTACCTTCATTCTTCAGCCCGAAATCCCCAAATACACCATCCCCTACATCGACGACGTCCCCGCTCGCGGTCCCGCTTCGCGCTATGAATTGCCAGGCGGCGGCTTCGAGACGATTCCCGAGAACCCGGGCATTCGACGTTTTGTCTGGGAGCACTTCGAAGGGTTGAACAGGATCGTACAGCGAATGAAATATGCTGGTGGTACCTTTTCGGGACACAAGACCATTCTTTGCGCTGAACGCATTACTGTCCTCGGCCACGTCTGCACCTACGAAGGCCGAATTCCCGACGAGTCCCGCGTCGCCAAAATAGCCAACTGGGGCCCGTGTCGCGACCTCTCCGATGTGCGAGCCTTCCTCGGCACCATTGGCGTTGTACGAATGTTTATCCGAAACTTCTCCCAACGTGCGAGCGCACTGATTGCTCTCACAAAGAAGGACGTGCCGTTCGTCTTCGGGGAAGATCAGATCAGAGCTCAAGATGATTTGAAGCACGCACTTATTAATTGCCCCGCACTACGCCCCATCGACTACACCAGTGACTCGCCCGTTATCCTTTCTGTCGACACATCATATATTGCCGTCGGTTTCTTGCTGTCTCAATGCGACCCCGCCAACCTCGCGCGTCGATTCTATGCACGCTTCGGCTCCATCACACTCAATGAACGTGAGTCACGCTTCTCGCAGCCGAAACTCGAGTTGTACGGCCTTTTCCGGGCTCTTCGCGCCTGGAAGGTCCATCTAATCGGTCTGCGAAATGTTGTTGTGGAAGTAGACGCACGATATATAAAGGGCATGCTTGCGAACCCTGATTTGGCCCCCAGCGCCAGCATTAACCGTTGGATCCTCGCTATACTCACATTCCAATTTACTCTCGTCCACGTTCCCGGTGTTTCACATCGACCCGATGGCCTCTCACGACGACCTGCGCAACCCGGCGACAAACCTGAGCCTGACGATGACTTCGACGACTGGATTGATCAGTTACACGGATTCATGCACATGATCAACGACTCACCATTTGTTCGCCGTCCTCAGTACACCATCTCCGTCTACTCCGAAGAGCTTGTACCTGCCGATCAACCGCCTCCTGAGTCCCTCTCATACAACCTTGTTCCCCGCTCTGACCCCGCTCGACGCGCTGACTTGCGCGTCGAACTCGTGCGCATCTGGCATGACAAGCTAGAGCGTCCTCGTGAAATGTCTGATAAGGAGTATGAGTCTTTTGTTCGATACGCGTTGGAGTTTTACCTTGAAGGCGGTAAGTTATGGCGTAAGAACGACCATAATCGACCCCAGCTCGTCGTGCTCCCCCACCGGCGGCTCTTCGTTCTACGCTCCGCACACGACGACCTCGGCCATAAAGGCTTTTACGCGACCCGCGCACTCATTTCCGAGCGCTTCTGGTGGCCCAAGATGGCCGATGACATCCAATGGTTCTTGAAGACCTGCGTGCTCTGTCAACAACGCCAACTCCGCAAGATTTCGATCCCACCCGTCGTCGCCGTCCCTGCACCCGTCTTTGCTAAGATGTATATGGACACAATGCACTTACCCACGAGCGGTGGTTTCAAATATATCGTTCAGGGTCGCTGTTCTCTCATCCACTACCCCGAATTCCGCCGTTTGCGCCGCGAGACCGGCAAGACACTCGGAGACTGGATCTTTGAAGATATTCTTTGCCGATGGGGTACCCTGTGCGAAATCGTCACCGACAACGGCACCCCGTTCTTGAAGGCATTGGCTTACCTCGAAAAACGATACCACATCCGCCACATCCGCATCTCCGGTTACAATTCTCGCGCCAACCTCGCGGAGCGACCACATTTTGATGTCCGACAAGCGTTATATAAGGCAGCCGATGGAGACCAGTCGAAATGGGCAGGTGTCGCGTTCAGCGTCTTTTGGGCGGAGAGAGTCACTGTAAGGAAGATTATGGGCTGCTCGCCGTACTTTGCGGCAACTGGTACTCACCCGTTGTTGCCTCTCGACATTTCTGAGGCCACCTACCTCCTCCCACCGCCCGAGTCGGTCTTATCCACCACAGATCTCATCGCTCGACGCGCCATATCCCTCCAAAAACGCCGCGACCACCTCTCCCAACTCCACTCCGACGTTTACGCTGCTCGCCTCCGTGCTGCTCGCCATTTCGAGTTGGAACACGCGGCAATTATACGCAATTTTGACTTCCAGCGTGGAGCGTTAGTCCTAATGCGAAATACGGCCATTGAGAAGTCGTTGAATCGGAAAATGCGCGCACGGTACCTTGGCCCACTTATCGTCATCTCCCGCAATCGCGGTGGCGCCTACATCCTCGCCGAGCTCGACGGCTCTGTCCTCGGCCGTCCCATAGCCGCCTTTCGCGTCATCCCCTACTTTGCCCGCGAATCCATCCCCCTTCCACCACTCGACGAGCTTATCGATATCTCCACCGCGCGCCTTCGGGAATTAGAGGATTCGGTACTGGCGGACCCAGAAGAGGCTGAAGGAGACGAAGATGGGGGTGTCGAGATGGATGCGGAGGCAGAAGATGAGGAGTAAACGCGTTTTGTTGACGCGGCGGCGCGTGCATGACATGGACGTCAAGAGCAAGCGAGTAACGCGTGAGGTAACGCGTGGCGACAGATCCAGCACCACGGCTAGCGGCATCAACCAAGGCCGCGCACGCATTGTATCGACCTCCGAGTGACTGAGGACAGTCACAATTTCACTTGGGAGGGGATGTTGAGCCTCTGGCTCCGCTGAGCGCCAAAACCGCCATTCCGCGGCGGATCAAATGATCGACAAATGCGACCTACGTCAGCCTCCCGGCCCATCACCGCATCAAACGCGTCTAGACGCTTTACGGCGACGCGACGCCGCCTCCCGGACTCGTCGGGGGCGGTCCTGGAACAGTCTCCGACTGCGGGATTTGTGCCTCTACTGTAGTATATAAACCTGTAGCTATTCCTTACAATTCAGATCATTCTCCCCCGCAGTTTCTATCTAGTTTCTGTGTGCTCTCGAGCCCGTATCTACTTCGTCTTTGCCCGCGCTTAGTCAGCCTCCGTCCCCGCCCTCACCGCGTGCCGGTCCGAACCTTAGTCGGAACCCTCGCACTTTCTTTTGTTTGTGTCAGCTGCCAAGCCCGACGCAAGCACATCAGCGGTCACCTCGGAACCGGTCCTGGCGATTCCGGACGACGCACGGCCTTTCCGACTCGAGGCGGACAGCTCTGATTATGCGACGGGGGCGGTTCTTTCACAATCCGCCCCGGACGGGAAGTGGCACCCTGTAGCATTCTATTCCAAAAGCTTAAATGATGTCCAGCGCAACTACGAAATCCACGACAAGGAGATGCTCGCGATCATCCGCGCACTCGAGGAGTATAGACACTTCCTCGAGGGTGCCGCGCATCCCGTCGAGATTTGGACTGACCATAAGAATTTGGAGTACTTCAGGAAGACGCAGCACCTCAACCGGAGACAGGCCCGCTGGTCCCTCTATCTCTCCCGGTTCGACTTCACGCTGCACCACAAGCCCGGTCGCGACATGGGCCGACCTGACGCCCTCTCTCGGAGACCCGACCACGGAATCGATTCCGACAACTCCGGCGTCGTCCTTCTGCGGCCCGAACTCTTCCACGTCCGGCGCACTCGAGGGTGTTTCCGTTTCCGGTCCCGGTTCCGAACTTCTTCGCGACATTCGCGATGCCCTCTCCGGTGAGCCTGACCTGGAGGAGCCCGTCGCACTAGCGGCCCGGCAACTCCTAAAGGTCCAAGGTCAAGCTCGAGGCCCCCGCTCCTCACGCTCCGGCGAGTGGGCCGTCTCCGGTGGTCTTCTCCACTTCCGTGGGAAGATTGTCGTGCCCAAGGACAAGGACCTCCGGAGGCGCATCATCGAGCTCTGCCATGACACTCGAGTCGCCGGACATGCCGGTCGCTTCAAGACCTTGGAGTTGGTCTCCCGGAACTACTGGTGGCCTCAGATGTCTCGCCATATCGGCCGGTGCGTCGCGACCTGCGACTTGTGCTGTCGCACCAAGGCGCTCCGGGAGACTGCCCCACGGAGAGCTACACCCGACGGAAACACCCCGGGCGCTGGCATACCGTCTCCGTCGACTTCATTGTCGAGCTCCCGAGGCCCATGGGTACGACGCGATCATGGTCGTCGTGGACACCCTTGGGAAGCGAGCCCACTTCTCCGAGTGCCATACCACGGTCGACGCGGTAGGAGCAGCCCGCCTCTACTACCGGAATGTCTGGCGCCATCACGGGACTCCGGAGAAGTACGTCTCCGACCGTGGCTCACAGTTCATCGCGGACTTCACCCGAGAACTCTGGCGTCTAATCGGCATCAAGCCAGCCACGTCCACCGCGTATCATCCGCAAACGGACGGTCAGACAGAGCGCGTCAACCAGGAGTTGGAGCAGTACCTGCGGATCTTCACCAACTATCAGCAGGACGACTGGGATGAGCTGATTCCGGCCGCGGAGTTCGCTTACAACAACCACGTCCACTCATCCACGCAGCAAGTCCCCTTCATGACGGACACGGGACGGCTTCCGCGCATGGGCTTTGAACCCGGAGCCCGTTCCGCTATGGAGTCTGTGAACGAGTTCCGCGACCGAATTGCCACTGGGGTTGCCGAAGCCAAGGCCGCTCACTAAGGCCAAGGAAGAGTATAAGCGCTACTACGACCGGAGACGCACTCCGTCTCCGGAGTTCAAGGTTGGCGACCGTGTTTGGCTGGATGCCTCTGACATCAGGACGACTCGCCCCTCGGAGAAGTTCTCCCACCGCCGCCTCGGTCCGTTCAAGATAGTCGCGGAGATCAGCAAAGGTGCCTACAAGCTCGACCTCCCTCCACGCTACTCGAAGCTCCACCCGGTCTTCCCCGTCGTCAAGCTTGAGCTCGCCCAAGACGACCCCTTCGACGGACGCCCGGGTACGACCAGCCCCCTCCGGACCTCGAGGACGGAGTCCCGGAGTGGGAAGTAGAGGAGATCTTGGACGCAAGGGTGAGGTATAAACGGCTGAATTACCGTCAGATGGAAAGGCTACGACGCGTCGCACGACCAGTGGGTCCGCTTCGACCGCGTCTTCGCCCCGGACAAAATCGCGGAGTTCTACCGTAAGTACCCTGGCAAACCACGGCACATCGCCTCCGCAACCTTCGACTCGATTCCGTTCCGGTCTATGCGTCGGGACGCCGCATTCAAAGGGGGGGGTGATGTCAGGGGAACCTCCCTTTCGGCCCCTCGGAGACGATCCCGATTCCGGTCCGACTCCGGTTCCGACTCCGGTGATCGCATCACCGCCTCCGTCAGGCGCATCGCCGCCCCCGCCTGGCGATCCCCCTGGGACCTGGCCTGCGACATGGCGCAGGCATACTGCACGGAGCAACGATCAACCTTGGCGCGTCAAGAGCGCAGTATATAGTTCCGCTACCTAGCAGGCGGACCCTTAGAGTTTCTTCTCTTTGGATCCTCCCCTGCTAGGTCAGCCTCACTTGTATTTGCTTACTTCTATTCACTCTTTGGATCCTCCCCTGCTAGGACCTTGATCTCAGGCCTCCGGGGTTGCCCTTACATCAACGCCCTCCCAACGGTCGCCCTGGGACCTCGCCTGCGACGCCGCCCAAGCCTCCTGTGCCCGACAGCGGCAGCTACGGACAAGCAGTATATAGTCAGCTACCTAGCAGGCGGACCCTCAGAGTTTCTTCTCTTTGGATCCTCCCCTGCTAGGTCAGCTTCATTTGTATTCGCTTACCAATGTTCACGCTTTGGATCCTCCCCTGCTAGGACCTTGATCTCAGGCCTCCGGGGTTGCCCTTACACGTTCGACCATCGAGGGCAGAACCAAATGTATATAAGTACCTAATGGATGATTACTGGCATAGAATGAGCATATATAAGTTGCATAGGTAAGTAACTGTACGCACGCTTCGTTCGACCGTCGAGGGCAGAACGAAGCGTTGCGCTGGCAGTGCAGATGTCCATATCCTCAATGTGGGATCAGACATCGTCATTTCTCCATCTCACCATCTCGCCCCTTCGTCCCGACTTGCCCGGCTCAATCACGCGCTAACACCTGAAACAGGTCCTTTCCATATAAGGGAAATATCTTTGAAAAGCAACTATTTATTCTAATTCAGATATATGATCTTTCTTCTCTATAGAAAGAAGTATTAAAATGTTTACATTAAATTCATCTTTTCATGGGAAAAGAAAGTTTTGAATTTTCCCTGTGATGTGCCACTGCGTGGTCTCTGCTGGGAACATAACAACTGACCGTGATCCTTTTAGCACTCCCGTTGTATCTTCTAATCCGTGCTGCATCCAAAGTAGCGAGCGGATAGTAATTGATGAGCACAGCTTAAACTTACAGCCCTGAATATATTCAACATTAAAAATCCATCCCTTGAAATTGTTTGCCACAGCGACATTGCTCCAGGAAAACAACAAGTCGGAGACCATTATCACTTTGAGTCCGAGGTCGTGAAGGTGCAGACAACAACAAAAACCCTGTTTGTCCATGAAAGAAGTTTTATCTACCCCAAATCTAACCCTGACTTCAAGTTGAAGTTGCCATTGGACCAGTTGCCTGAATGGCTACTTATTTTGCTCTGATCCTTTTTTGGTTGCTCGGAAATGTAAAAGAACTCTGAACGGTGAGCTGACAGCTTTTGGACAGCTTTACACAACCGCAGCCATTGGCAACTTGCAAGAAAAATGTTTCTGTTTCTACAATATATATGGCTACCCAAGTCCGTTTGATATTTGCGCTGCAATACAAGAAATATCTGATACATAACCAAAACCACAACAGCCGCTAAAACAGCGTGATGAAATTGCTCGGGAAGATATGTCTCCCCTCCACCCTCCTTTTCTCGTCAAGCAGCTCGCCGCTCCACCACCCGTCGTCGGGCGTAGCCTTCACCGCAATGATGTCGCCCTCCTCAAAGTCGAACTCCTCGTCGATCGTCGCGCGGTAGTCGTACAGCGCTTGGACTGCGATCCCATGTGAGTGTAGTCAGAAGAGTGGAGGAGAGAATACACACCAAAGAACAATATCCGCTCGCCGTCCGCACGCTCGTCGTCGGTGTCTGGCGGGCGCGTGGGCATCGGGGGTATCGGGGCCGGTGTCGCACTCCGGCCCCCGCTCCCGGGCTGCGGCGGGAGAGGTGTTGAGACTCGACGCAGCGAGGCCTGACTCGATTTACGTCGGTCGTGTTTAGTGCTATAAGCCGAGGACGGCGGCGTCTGCGGAATCGGCGGGGGCGGGGGGAATATTTTTGGGTATGCTGTGATTGATGCCGTTCTCTGTGTTTATGGCCATGGCAGGCTTGACGGGGACAACGGGCGGCGAGCTCGAGCTCTCCCTGCTTGTCTCCCGCGAGTTGCGTGTCGTCTTGATGGGTGGCTGCTCGCTCGGCGGGACTGCGGGCCGCGCTGACACCCGTGTAAAAGATGCCGACTGGACTGGAGGAGGCGAAAGTCCATTTGTATTCGAGGGAGAAAAGGTGGCCCAGCTCGGCGGTGCGGGAATGGCAATGCCAGTTCCACATTCCTCGACGAAGGACTCAACGTCTTGGAAGGCGTCTACCTGGTCGAGCGACACTCTAATGCGTTCACACGACTGAGAGAATAAGCGTCGGCATCGAAACAACAGCAACACCCACCTGATCATCCGACACGCACAGCGTCGATACTGCGTTCGCATAGCCCCAGATTACGTCTTTGACGTAATCAAGGCGTTCCTCTTCCATATCCTGGCACAGGTCGCACCACTCTTTCCAATCCTTCTGCCAGCGCACTGTCGCCTCCCGAATCGCCTTTACGGCCGTCTCAAGCTCCTTCTCGTTGCTTGTCACTGTCTGCTGACTCCGCGCTATTTTCATCTGCAGCCGCTCCACATCTTTTCCCGGGTTGACCGCCATTTGCTGTGTATACGATGCTAGGCGCAAGCAGTTTGACTCGTATTTCTCGCGGGCCTTCATTATCGCGGATTCAGCAGTGTGTTTTGTTTTATACCGCGCCTCGAGTGGGGCCTGGACTTGGGCAGCGTCTGCGGCCTGTTTTTCGGCATAGGCCGATATTGACGCCAGCAACTCGCTCTTCACCAGCGCAGCGAATTGGGCATGGGCGGTGGCTTGTGTAGAAGTTTCGGTTGCAAGCGTGTCGAGGGACAATTTGAACTGTCTGTCTTTTGCTCGATAAGAAAGGACAAGAAATGAAAGAACCCAGACGCACCCGGTCTCCTCCTTCCCTAAAACGCGGCTTCCTAACGCCTTTAGCTTCGCGGCGTACTCTTCCTCTATCCGTGCCCGGTCGCGCCAGAAATCCTCTAACTCGGTTATTGTCTGCGTCGCCGTCCGCATGCGGGAGAAAAGCACATTAGCGCCGGCATCGTCGAGCCCCCAAAAACAGTTACAGAAGTCGCGCGTCGGGCCGAGGTCCAGGGGAAGGGGCGGGGTGGCCTTAACGCCGTTAGTGGGTGGTTTTGCGGCGCTCGCAGAGGCGTAGCGCGCGATAGTGGGCGAGGGAGAGCGCGCAGTGCTATGGCTGTTTCCGCTGGTGTTTGTCCCCCGGCTCGACGTCGAGAGTGACGTGATTACCGAGGAGGGCATGGTGTCGCAGACGCAATCGCAGGGCAATCGCAAGGGCGACTGGGTGGTCGGGAAGATGGAGGGCGAGTGGTGGTGGGAAGCAACGAAGGGAGGCTGTCATGATTGATGACGGATTCGTGACACGCGATTGACAGCGCGGATGCGGATGCTGTGTCACACTGTGCCTGATGCGTGATGTGTGAAGATCCGACGGCTGTGTTGCTGCGCACCATGCGCTTCTCTTGAGTGGGCACGCGCTCACCGCTGTCGTGGACCACATCCCTGGCCTACCGGGTAAGATCTTCACTCGGCTGAACATCGGGCTGGGACGGAGAGCATGCATCTACTCGGGCCCAGAACAAGCAGATAATGATGCAGCAGACATCGCGTCGTGATGGTCGTCGAGGCCACCGATCAGCGATGTAAGAAGCGCAGAAGCCACCCAGAATATTATTCAGAATAACGCGCTGGAGTTACATCACGGGCAGGGGGGAATGCGCGATGATGCAATGTTTGGTCGCGTTTCATCGCCGTGTTCGGGATCTGATCGCTTTAGGTATTCGGTCCATCGCGGCCAAGCGTGTAAGGCGATCATCTGCAAGCTAACCCGGAAATCATCCGTCGACGATCGCATTAATCACAACGGTAAGTGACTGTAATGTATTTGAACTCGATTTGAACCATTGCCCTTTCATTCCAATCAACCTAGATGTGCAGGATTCAAAATTTCTTATATGATTCCATGATAAAGAGTGCAATGAGCTGTGCCAAACTGACTACAGAGTATATAGGAAGACAAGCCAGAAGCCAAAGGAAATTTATCACCAATTTTCCTGCCTATTTTTTTTTTTTTTTCTTTTTTTTGAATCCTGTTATTTGGCCTCTACAAGTATATGTACGGTGGCCATTATCATGCACATTGAAATTCTAATTTGTCCATCCTTCCCTTGTTTGTTTTCCTGCGGTATCATATCCTTTCTGGTCTGCTGTAATGCCTAAGCAAACCAGACCATCTAGACTGCCACTTGCCTGAGCAGACCAGACATAACCATACTAGGACGGCCGCACCGGAAAGTGCTAGAGTGGGTAACCCGATAAGGAAGTCAGTCGCAAACAAAGGGGATGGGGGGGGATAGAGGATTATGACCGGTATTTTGCCGCCCTGCAAAACGCCTCAAATAGAAACAGCCCCCCCTTTGAGGCCAGTCGAGAGGCTATCTCTTGATCTGCACATGCCAGCTTGATCGAGACATATGGGACAGCCTCCCGTTCTGCGTCTGCCCGGACCATTGGCAGATGGGTCAGCACCTCACCATCACTATAACCTTGGGAAACCAGCTGTGCGGTCAACCTCAAACCACCAGCATCCAGATCGTCCCAAAATGCTGTGGCTGGTACACCATGTAGCACCATCCATGTCCATGGAGCGTCAGCGTCCAGGATCATGTCCAGCGACCAATTGTTGAATGCCGTGCAAATCACATACTCCACATTTCTGCTCACCCGACTCTGCTGGACAAGCTGTGCAGCCGTATACGGTGCCCGCATATAGACTGCCAGGTTCCCTGCCGGTGTCCACACAACCCCCTGTATCCGTGAGCTCCCTTGATCTCCAGGGCCCGTAGCCCCCTCAAGGGCTGTGACCAGCTGGGTCTTGGTGGGTCGCTCTTCTAGTAGGGGGGTGTAGCCAATCCAGCGGATTATCAGTCGCTGTGGAGACTGATATCCCTTCTTCTTCTTCTTCTTTGATTGCTTGTCTTTCTGTGTCGCCTTTGCTGGTGCTGCTGCCTATTTGTGTCAACAAGGTTGTCATTAACTTGATGGAATATGCATGTGTAAAATCTGAAATTTCTAGAGACTTGAGAGGAGGGAATAGCAAATATGATTGAGGAAGGTACCACCTGTGTGGCCCATATATCACTGTAGACTATCAGGTCCAGCCCAGTGTGTTGGAGCTGTCAGGGGAACCCCCTTTCATTCCGGTCCAATTCCGAGGCGTCTCCAGTGCGGCCCTCCATCTCGCCCGCACAATCACCAATCCGTCAACGCCCTCCCAAAGGTCGCTCTGGGACCTTGCCTGCAACACCGCCCAAGCCATCTGTGCCCGACAGCAGCAGCTACGGACAAGCAGTATATAGTTGGCTACCTAGCAGGCGGACCCTTAGAGTTTCTTCTCTTTGGATCCTCCCCTGCTAGGACCTTGATATCAGGCCTCCGGGGTTGCCCTTACAGCAGAAGAAACTCTCTACGGGATTAACTAGACAAGATTGCCAGGTTTGGCGCTGACTCAGGCTCGGAGTACGAGTCCATTCTGCCCTCGTCACCGCCCCTGCCACTTGTCCCCTCCTCCTCCGCTCCTGTGGTCCCCGCACCCGTCATGCCGTCTGGAGTCATTCCCACCGCAGACACCCGGCTGGACTCACTCAAGGCGAAAATCGACAGCCTGACTGAGGCCCTTGCTTTACTCACCAACCAGGCTTCTGCTGCCGCTTCCGCAGCTAATAATGCTGGCGCGCACCAACCACCATTGCTGGAGATATTGATTTCGACTCCGACGCCAGTCCAGGGCGTCACCTCAAAATTGGTAAGATTGTTGTACCCAAGGACAAGGATCTGCGGAGACGTATCATCGAGCTCTGCCACAACACTCAAGTTGCCGGACATGGCACTCACGGAAACACCCCCAGAACGCTGGCATACCATTTCCGTCGACTTCATCATAGAGCTCCCTGACGCCCACAGGTATGACACGATCATGGTCATCGTTGACACCCTCGGAAAGCATGCCCACTTCTCGGAGTGTCATACAATGGTCGATGCAGTAGGGGCAGCCCGCCTCTACTACCGGAATGTCTGGCAACACTATGGGACTCCGGAGAAGTACATCTCCAATTGTGGCTCACAGTTCATTGCGGACTTCACCTGAGAACTTTGGCGTCTAATTGGCATCAAGCCCGCCACGTCCACCGTGTATCACCCGCAGACGGACAGGCAGACAGAGCACGTCAACCAGGAGTTGGAGCAATACCTGCAGATCTTCACCAACTATCAGCAGGACGACTGGGACGAGCTGATTCCGGCCGTGGAGTTTGCCTACAACAACCACGTTCACTCCTCCACGTTTATGACGGACTCGGGCCGGCTCCCGCACATGGGCTTCGAACCCGGAGTCTGCTCCGCCATGGAGTCAGTGAATGAGTTCCGCGACCGGATCGCCACTGGTGTTGCCGAAGCAAAGGCTGCGCTCACAAAGGCCAAAGAGGAGTACAAACACTACTATGACTGGAGACGCACTCCGTCTCCGGAGTTTAAGGTTGGCGACTGTGTTTGGCTGGATGCCTCTGTAAGGGCAACCTCGCGAGGCTCGAAATCAGAGTCCTGAGCAGAGGGGGAATCCTTAGAGAACAAGCCAAGGAGCCCTCTGCTCAGGTGCACTACTATATACTAGTGACCGGAGTAATGATAGAGTGACTGCATAGCGACGAACGACGCATGGGAGAAGTCAGGTGTCGCTAATGGACCCTAGGTGAGTGTCGAGTAGCCCTCTAAGCTCCGGAGAGGCAGGTTTGGGACCATGATGCCAAGGGAAGAGCCCAGGCATCCTTAGAAGGCCCAGGAAGGGCTTCGGAGGGTCCAGACTGCCTCTGGGCGTCTCCGCTTGTGACCGTGACCGTGACAACCGGAATCAGAATCGGAATCGGAATCGATTCCGGGTGTGTGACCGTGACGTGACGGCCGGAAACGGAGAGGGGGGGCATGGAGCGGAGAGGGAAGGAGTCGGTCTAGCCCAAGGGCCGGGGAGTGTCGGAAAGGACCAATGGAAATGGCGGCCAGCCATGACCACTGGAGGGTAGCGACAGGAGGGTCACTCGGAGACGTCCCTGGACGTCTCCAGAGAGGTGGAGGTGTGAGGGCGTGCAGCCTGGGGCGCTGCAGTAGGCACGAGCCTTAACGGCAGTAGGCCTCACCCAAAGGAAGACCCGATGACGGGGGCCGTGGTGGCGGAGTGGGGGGCGGAGCCATGGCGGGGCTCAGCCATCCGAACGTAAGCCCGAACACTGACATAGGTTGGGGACACCCAAGAGGTCCAACGGGTAGAGGTTGCAGGGAGACCTCGATGAGCGACAGCCCAGAGAGGCTATAAGGCCATAGGCTCAAGGTCTCAGAGGAAAGTGGTGCGTCCACATCTGGAGAGGTCTCCGATGGCATTAGTGATCCCTGATGGTGACTCCGGAGAGACTCCCAGAAAGGGGTGGCCATGGGAGTTGGAGGTTGGGGACCACTGGATGCGGGATGTGGTGGGAGAAGTGGAGGAGGAGCGTCAGGGTGCAGGAATACAGAGACTCGGGTGGAGACACGGAGACGCGAGTGGAGACGCGGAGACGTGAGCGGAGACGCGGCGCTTGATGGGATCAAGTGACGGCATCAGGGTTTCCCCTGACAGCCTCTGACATCAGGACGACTCGCCCCTCAGAAAAGTTCTCCCACCGCCGCTTCGGACCATTCAAAATAGTCGCGGAGATCAGCAAAGGTGCCTACAAGCTTGACCTCCCTCTGCACTACTCAAAGCTCCACCCAGTCTTCCCTGTCGTCAAGCTTGAGCTCGCCCAAGACGACCCCTTCGATAGACGCCCCGGCTACAACCAGCCCCCTCCGGACCTCGAGGACGGAGTCCCGGAGTGGAAAGTAGAGGAAATCTTGGACGCAAGGGTGAGGTATAAACGGCTGAACTACTTCGTCAGATGGAAAGGCTATGACGCATCACACAACCAGTGGGTCCGCTTCGACCGTGTCTTTGCCCCAGAGAAGATCACAGAGTTCTATCGTAAGTACCCTGGCAAACCACGGCACATCGCCTCTGCAACCTTCGACACAATTTCGTTCCGGTCTATGCGTTGGGACGCCGTATTCAAAGAGGGGGGGGGGGTGATGTCAGGGGAATCCCCCCTTTCGGCCCCTCGGAGATGTGTCCGATTCCGATTGGGGGCTCCAGTCTGGCCCTCCATCTTGCCCGTACAATCACCGATCTGTCAACGCCCTCCCAACAACAGTCGTCCTGGGACCTTGCCTGCCAAGCCTTCTGTGCCTGACAGCAGCAGCTACGGACAAGCAGTATATAGTTAGCTACCTAGCAGGCGGACCCTTAGAGTTTCTTCTCTTTGGATCCTCCCCTGCTAGGACCTTGATCTCAGGCCTCCGGGGTTGCCCTTACAGGAGCTGACAAGCCGCATGGAATTGTGCAACTTCTATAAAAATGAATAACCATTCTATAATAGAATGAATAATTTCCATACTTTAGTATCTGTAAGGGCAACCCTGGAGACTCTGATGAAAGCCTAGCAGGGGAGGATCCAAAGAGAAAAAACTCTAAGGGTCCACCTGCCATGGCACCAACTCATCTGTAACTGCCAATGTAGAGCGCAGAAGGCCTGAGCAGGATTGCAGGCTCTGTCCCAAGGTGATTGTTGGGAGGGTCTTGATGGATTGGTGATTGTGCGGGCGACGGAGGCCAAGGATGAGGGTCGGGGTGGGTCAGAGTGTCTGAGTGCGCCTCAGATGCACTTGGAAGGTCCGAAGTGGGCCGAAGTAAAGGTTCCCCTGACAGTATCTAAGTACTTCATGTAAAGGCTTCTGAGTTAAGTCTAGGGTCTAAGTAATTGTATTATTGACTTGGGGTTAAATGGCTGTGTTTTGTATAGCTATAAGCTTATTTAGTAATGACATATGATTTGGAAATGGATACCTTATGGTCTAACAAAATTCCCGTATTAATGATAAGTCTGTGATATTACCATATGTGACATGTGTGACATCCTTCCAAAAAAGAAATTATAAGTCTGACACTTTGCTGACACTACATTCACCAATTAAGCGCCCAACAGGCCTACCACCAAAGGCACCAAACAGTAGTTCCTGGACTCCTTGAATTTATTTGAAGAGGGGTAACATGAGCTGAGCTTCAGGATATACTGTTACACCCTAAGGTGTACCCTAGGGTAGGAAATAAATATACTATTTCTCTTGCTCTTTCTGTTTTTACAAAAAGTTTATCTTTTGCTAAGTTGGAAACGTGCAGCAAAAGCAGCACTTTCCTTTTGGATTTCTTGCAAAAAGAAAAAACATCTTTGTGCAACCGCAAAACACAGAAATAAAGAACATCTTGCTGTGCACCTTTCTGCGTCATTGAAATGAGTTCTTTGTGGGGCCCAAAAGGAAGTTTGAAAGGGGGGGAATTTCCAGGGAGCTAGTAAAGGAGCTATCCATTTGCTCAAAAAGGTCACCTTTTTTAGTAGACAGAAAGACATGCAGAAAGGCCATATTTTAAATGACCTTTCATGAGCAGACTCATTCCAGACCATGTTTTGTAAACAATAAGTGCACATCATCCAAGCCCAAATATTTATCAATAAATAGTGTTACATTATTATTACCCAATTTGTCATATATAATGGCAATTTGTCACTTATTTCTGATATATTAGGTATACTTTGGTGCTGGCCAGGATTTTTGATATATATGGTCTTATATCTTGTAACATATTTGGTACATTTATTTCTTGCAAAACATTGCCACAAAATTGTCAGCTGATATTGGCTCTGAGTTCATTCCAATCTGATCACTTAATATATGCCCCATTCTTTACAAATCACATTTATCTTCCTGGAGATTTATTTATTATTGTTCCAAGTTGTGAAAATATCCATTTTTTTGTCCATTATTTATCATAGATTAATCTTACTTCAGGCCTATTTTGTAGCAGAAACCCCAGTGTGAATTCGCCTTTCTGTTGGGAAAGAAATTTTCGACTTTGCGGTGTAAGAGGAGAGTAGAAGTTTCTCCATCCATTTGCTTAAATTTCAATTCAAAGTAGAAGCTGAGTAAAACTTGTGATCTATCCCTTGATAGATTCTCTTCTGTGCGACCTTTCACTTATACATCTGGTTTCACAAACTGTACCGCGTCCCATCCCACACCACCCTCCTCCATCGCCTTGATCTCTGTCCGACATCCATATCAGCATGATCCCGCGTCAAACACAGAACTTACGCAGGGCGACGTGCTTGGAGTGGAACCGGGACAGCGCCAAGTTGCCTGGGATTGCATCAGCAAAAGCGTCACGACTGCAAGCACGCACCGGTCATATACCAGAGCCCGCGCACGCCCATGTCGCGCCAGACGCCGCTCAGCTCACCCTCGGCATCGAGTCCCCAGATGGGTTTGCACTTGTCCGCGACGGCATCGCCGCAGAGTTTGCGCACGCCATTGCGAGCGTCCCCCAATCTATGTCCCAGTTCAGCGGTCTCGGCGGAAGCGCTGCAAAGCCGACGCACCCTGTAGCGAATACAACCACGTCAGCAGCCAATTCGCTCCCGTCTGCGAATTTAAGCCCGCCCGGCGTGAACGCAGAGATCTCGCCACAATTGCTCTTCAGCTTGATCTTGCCGTCGATGAGGAGCTGGGATGCGCCGACATCTGCGTGTCTTGATCAGTTCAAGGTAACGTAGAAGAGAAGAAAATCCACCGATGTAGTAGCCACCGGCGCGGTTCCACGCCGAAAGCGAGAACCCCGCGTCAAGCACGCCGTTGTTGAGGTTGAACCCGATCTTGCGCAGGCCGTCAAGTGTCTCTCTGCCAATCATGAGATACAGGTGAAAAGGAAACGAGCCAACACACTTGTCGTCCTCCGCAATGACCTTCACCAGACGGCGGTTCAGGTCCACCGCCATCCAATGAGGGAAGCTCGCATTTAGCCGGTCTGCGACATCCGAAGGTGGGCCACCCTCCCAATAGACCGGGCGCATGATGCGGTCCCAGCCGTGTTTAGTTGAAAAGACGTAGGTCGAGGAGCGTTGGTACATGGTAATGTCTGCACAGAATATTCACGAGCCGGCAGAAGGGAATCAGAACGATCGTACCAACGCCGTTGTAGTAATAGTCACTCGCGATATCGTGCGCTGCCACATATTCAGTAACAAAAGGGATTTGTGGAGAGGTGAAATACCTGCAGTACACGCTCCAACGACGACAACTTTCTTCCCTGCATGGTCCAACGCACGTTTGTGTTGCAGAGAATGGAGGATTTGCCCGTTGAAAGTGTCCTTCGAGGTTTTAGTAAGCAAATACTTAATGCGACTCGGAAACGATACACACCATCCCGGGGTATTGAGGCATATTTCCCTCACCCGCACCGAGGCCAGTCGCGAAGACGACATGCTTGACGGTAAACGTGCGGTCGGCTTTATTCGGCCGAGAGACGATCACTTGCCATGATGAGGTAGACTCGTTGGGTCGCGCACTGGCGACGGTCGCAGAGGTCCACACGTCAAGCTCGAGCGATTCGGCGTAGTTCTCGAGCCAGTTTCCCAACTACAAACAGTCAATATAATTATCAAAGCACCAGTCTGTGTACCTTTTTGGCAGGAGAGTAAACTGGCCAGGTAGAAGGGAATCTGAGTATGGTGAGAACTTGAACGGGTGAGGGACATGGAGAGCTAGGCCACGCACGGATGGTAGGGCATATGGTCATACCAGACAGGGTCATGGAGACAGAGAGCTTCATATCGGTTGCGCCAATTATCCCCAATCCTCCCGTTCCGCTCAATGATCAAGGTCCTGACGCCAAGATACTTCAGTCGTGCTGCCAAATCCAGTCCACTATGCCCTCCTCCGATGATGAGCACGACAGGGTCTTGTGTATCGTATGACTTGAGTGCCGCCGCCCGGTCCGAAACCCATTTGCCGTGATTGGGGGATGGATTGCGCAGGGCCCCAATTTGCTCTGGGTGGCCTTTTAGGCCGTCGAGGTTGGTGTACATACAATGTGCGCGCCACTCTCCGCTAGAGGTCGGGACAAGCCGGAATACGCCGGAGCAAAGCCCGGTGGCAGTCTGGAAGGAGAACATAGCGTTGATCCACGCGATGTCGGGATAGGGGCGCAGCAGGGCGGCGCTGCCTGGCGTGAATTTGATGCTCTTCGTATCGATTGCTGCGATGGGGAGTCGGTCGCGGAGGAACGTGCGAATAGAGTCGGCGCCATGGAACGAGCGGAAGTCCCACGTGAGCGCGAGCATGTCGCGCCAGTGCGAGCCCGCGATGAACAGGCTATCGACTACGTGCTCCGGCCCGTAGCCGTCAACTGAAAGCGCGGTGGAGAAGGCCAAGAGCCAGGCGCTGGCGATAGCGTTAGCGTCAGTGGTGTCGAGAATAGATGCGGGGTCCACGTTGAGGGCGTCAAGGGTGGGCAGCGGGTACGCCTTCATGGTGGTGGCGGTCATTGGGAAAGAGCCGGCTGAAAGTAGACCAGTGTGACGTCTTCTCTGGTCAGCTGCTCGGACCGCCTCTATGGAATGTTCTTGTCAGGGGGTGGCTATTAATTGAATAGGAACCGACCATAAGTCCAGTCTAAATGCTTAGGGTGCACCCAACGGCGGTTATGGGCAGAGGAAAGAAAAAAGTGCTTACGTGACGGAAATGACGTGACGGTAATCATGACGTGGCACTGCTTCTTCACCATCACGCGAAAAATGGCTACCCCAAGTAGAACGGCTCCAGCTCTCCACCGCCCATCCGCCGCTCGATAACCGGCTTCCCTCCATCCACCACCCATGCCCAAAGGCACCGGCCTCCGCGCACGCTACGCCCACCAGGCCTGCGACGTGTGTCGCGTAAAGTCAGGTTCGCTGACTTTCGTTGCCTTTGGCTTACACGCGGCCTAGGAAGATCAAATGCGATGGTCTGAAGCCCATCTGTGGACCGTGCATCGCGTCGAGCCGCAAGGCAGAAGTGCGTTATGGTATTGGCATGGACTGCTTAACTGACCTCCCTCAGTGTGCTTGGCTTAAAGAGCCTGTCCGCAAACCGCGGAGCGAAGCCCACTTTGAGGCCTTGCGGAAGCGAGTAGACGCGTTAGAATCCTATTCGCAACTGTTGGAGC
The DNA here is from genome assembly GCF_014461135.1 of Mycena indigotica. NCBI lineage: Eukaryota > Fungi > Basidiomycota > Agaricomycetes > Agaricales > Mycenaceae > Mycena > Mycena indigotica. The sequence goes on along the minus strand of NW_023503007.1, from coordinate 4,355,282 downwards.
AACGGCTGGCGGGCTGTCATTGTCAGAATAACGACGGGGAAAACGCGCAGAACCACATTCAACTCCGGCCACAGGTCGACGATGAGTCTGACGGTGGACAGTCGAGTGATGGGGACATTACACAGGAGCTGTGTATGCCAACTGAGCGACTCAAGGTGTGTCTTCAGCAGCCTGTGGTTATCATACTCAAACCCGCCCCGTAGTTGGATGAACGAGACTTACTATCCCTCGGCAACACCACGCCCTTCCGTTTCTCCCAGCCCCGGGCCGTGCCATCTACAACTTCCCTTGTTACCAGGGATCACTTAAGTTCCGACTCTGGTAGCTATACGCTGCTGCTGGACGGTGTTGCCGAGTCCCAAGCCGATTTGGCGTGCGATTGGACTCGACATCTACCATCCGATATCGTATTCGACAGGCGGGAACATGACCGGTGCGTCCATCTTGCCCATACCATTGTCTTTGTCCCGAAGCCCCCCCGCCTAGAATCCTGGACCATGTCTTCAAATACTTCACCTGCTGGTGCATGAGGGTCGTTCCGGCACTTTTCCTCCGCGATATGCACCGCTATCTCATGCATTCAGGCTCTACACAAGCGAAGACACCGCACTACTCCCCAATGCTGCACAACGCGTTATTAGCGCTAGGTTCCGCGTATTCATCAACACCAGAAGTCAGTAATATCGATGCCCGGCGAACGCTCGCGGCCCATGCGAAGGGCTTTATCGAGGCGGAGGTTATGCGTCCGAATGTTACCGTCGTCAATGCGCTCGCCATCCTCGGCAGTTTCCATTCGGGACATGGGGAGGTTATGCTTGCTTACATGTACTGGGGTGAGTATTTCCATCCCACTCAGCCTTCGTCACTTAGTGTACGCAGGCATGAGCACCCGTATCGCAGAGGCACTGGGACTGAACATCGATGCGTCTTCCGCAGTCCGCTCGGGGCGGATCTCGTCCACTGACCTCTTGGACCGCAACTGGATGTACTGGTCAATGTTCGCACAGGATGTGTGCTGGTCTACATATGTCGGCCGGAGCCTCTCCCTCCCCGCGCCGCCTACCCCTCAACACCTCCGCAAGAGCGTGATTTTCGAGGGATATGATGATATTCCGTGGACTTACGCTCACGCGGAAAGTGGAAATAGAGGAGCGCCACAGCCGAATGCACTTGCGAAGACGCACGCAGCGGCGTGCGATTTGTTGCTCGTCATGGTGAAAGTAATGGATGTGGTGTAAGTCGTGATTATTCTAGGATAAAGGGTAACTGAAAATCAGAGAAAGGAATCATATTGGCCGGGCCTCGCGAGTGGCCGACAAGCAAGTAACTGACATTGAGTATGCATTGCGTTATTATTTACCGGAGTCAGCTCACTCGTGTTAGTATCCAGCTGTACAGCTGGAAGGAGGCACTCCCTCCCTTCCTGCAACTTACATCACGAGAACGACCTACTCCGCACAAGCTCATGGTGCACGCTGCCTACTGGTGGTGCTTCATTCTCCTTCACAGGCCGTTCTTCCACCAGACGGCGAGGTCGGTACACGGTTCCGATCCCGAGGTCGATCATATCAAGGTATCTTCCCTGGTCTTCGTTCAAGTCGAGAACTAAGTCGTATCCTATCCCAAAAGCTTTGTAAACGCGCAGCAGATAACAGCATGGAGCTTTTTAACACATGGCGCGAGCTGCACGGACTGCGGTTCTCCAACATCCCATTGGTTCGTACAAATCCCCTATATCAGTTCTTCTCCTCAATACTCGACGAAGGCGCAAATGGTATTTGCGACGGGAACGATTCACCTACTCCTCGCCGCTGACGCCGCATCGACGTCCCGCGCTCGTGTCGCGCAAGGCGTGCTGAGTGCGGCCCTCGGCGCGGCAGAGCGATGTGTGGGATACTTATTTGAAATGGGGCGAACATTCAACACCGCGAATCTGATGGGCGGCATATTGCAGCATCTGCTCCGCGATCGGGTGAAGCCTCTGGTAGCGCGAAAACAGGGGGACAAGAGCACTGCCAGCCTGGCCCAGCCTTCCTCACGGGACGGTGCGGAAATAGAAACACGGTATACCCAAACTCCAGGAACAGTCGCTCCCCCGATACCAACTCGCGCGGCGCCGAGCGCTAGTGTGACGCTCGATCCTGCATATGGCCATGGAGACCTTGGCTTCGATGTGCAGCAAATGCATGCACCCATACTCCCAGATTTCGACGCCGCGACCATGTTGGACACCACTGCTATTGCGGACCCAAACACGATGTTGTTTGACCTTGACTTGAACTTCGGCCTGGGCTCGGGGATGGCACAGGGCGGAGCAGTCTGGCCCTGGCCGTGGGCCGGATCCAATATGGGGGGCATGCAGCCTGGCATCGACTGGGGTGCTGACCCACACTCGGGGACGCCCAGTCCGCAGAGCGCGATCGCGGCGGCGGGACAATCAATCTGGGAAGATTTCCAGCTCCTCATGTAGTTATGGTGTCTGTCAGATTTTTTGAAGCCATGTACAGCACAGTTGGAATGTGCGAGCTGGAATTAATTATCATCATATGGAATGGGTTTAAGATCATTATGACTGATTCATCTACAAACATATGGAATGGGTTAGGCTCATATCATTCTAGCATTTCCATTATGTTTGATGTCTACATATGATTCAGATCAAGGGCTTCAAGATTCTTATCAGGCACAAGGGTAGGGTCCCCAGGGGGTAATTACAAGAAAAAACTTTTTGTATATGAAAGATTTGAGCCTTTAAAGACACTGAAAATATAGTGTATACACTCTAATTTCTATAGTTCACAACCCCCATACTTTATATATATATATATATATACTTTCAGGCCTATGTGCTTGGATAGCCCACCCTCTCACAGGCCTATCATCAGTTATATATGAGCTAGTGATAGGTTAGTACTCACACATTTATTGAGCTGCCACCATGGGTTACTTAATGAAAGTTGTTTGTATCGTTAAAATACACAACTTTGATTTTCCTGACAAATGGTGAAAATTTCCTTTTTAAGAGATGTGTCACAGTTGTAACCTCATATGACACTGTGTAATGGCATATCATAAAACAAGTATGATCAATATGACATAACATAACAAATATAGTAACATGTTATATAACAGTATCATATCTCCTAGTTACTTACCAAGCATTTCCTTTTTTGGTGACTTTCAATGATGTATACTGTAGCATTTTATTCAATTCGGCGCTCGAAATTGGTGTGACATCGGCGCCGAAATGAAATTTTCGGCGTCCAGCGGCTTCAAGTGTGACCGCCGAAAATTTTGGGCAGATTACGGTGCGGCCCGCAGGGCCGCGCCACCCAAAAAATAGTAAATCAGCCGAGGGAATTCGGCATCTGGGCTGTCGAGTGTGACCGCCGAAAAAATTTCAGCATTTTAAGGCCAGTGTGACGCGTGACCGCCGAATTGAATAAAATGCTACAGTAGTCCTTTCAACTGAAATCACCCTTTTTGGCAAGCATCAATGATCTGTTAGCTTAATATTTATAATGAATATTACAGCATAGGTTGCCAACTTGGCATTCAAGTCTTAAGCCCCAGAATTATTACATTTATTGCAACTTTAAACTCTATTTATTGCAGCATTGGGCCATTTACAGAAACCTTTCTAGTTAGAACTCACAGTGCACTGTAGCGTACATTCTAACTACAAGGGATATGTGGGATTAACAGGTGTAATTTTTGCCCAGTGAGAATACTGAGAATACAATCATTCAAGAATGTTACAGATTGTCACAAATCAAAGTTACATATTTTGACTATATGAACCAGTTGCATTAATAGTGGCAGTTGTGTCAGCACTCACCAATCACTAGTTGATGTATAATTGATAAGCCCTTATCTTCATGACTACTTGATGGAAATACATGATTTAAGTACTGTTGGGAAGGTTCTCAAGATTATTATGAATATAAATTATGGCATTTGATCACCATCATATTATACAATCACCGTAGTTGCTATTTTAGTCGTATAAAAAGCCATATCTGGTAGCTGAAACATATGAGGTAGATGACTTCTATATATCTAGAGACTTCAAACTGAGGCTCTGGCATTTCCATTCCCAATTCCAAATGAATATAATACTGAAAATACCATGAATCCCCTGGGGTTGCCCTTACACTGGGCTGTTTCCACAATTTCTTCCTGTCACAAACTTGAAGTTTTTTCCTTAGAACCATTATTAGGGTTGAGCATGGGTCTGGGTCTGGGTCTCAGAAGGCTGCCCCTGACCCTGATAATCCCTAACACTTCCGGGTATGGGTTCAACCGGGTCTGGGTTGACCTATGGACTGCAGACATGGAAGCAGAATTTAAAACAATAATTTAAACATAATATATGTTTGGCCATATGATATTAGGTCAGGTATAGTATATGTAGCTGATTTCTCAAGATCTTAAGTATATTCAATATGGTCTACTACTATGTCAAGTCACATGTTACATGTGTGACATGTGATTTTTTTTTTTATGTCTGAAAAACTCACAAAAATCATGCTTGGATGGTGAATTGTTGAATTATAATGGCTCATTAGACCCTCTGGGTTGACCCTGAGAGGGTCCGGGTTTGACTGGGTTCAGAAATTGGTGTACCCTGACCCTGACTTTGGCAGATTTTACCCTGCAACCCTGCGGGTTGACCCTGACCTGTGCTCTACCCTGACCATTTTCCATTTTTTGCAAAAGTCTGAAACATTTGACTAGTAAGAAAGTTGAAAAACACCTTGAATCTTTTTTCAACATTTTTTCTTGATAACAAAAACTTATAAATTATTGTTCTAGTTTTTCCATATATACTCAGATATGTTTCTTGGTAATCATTTGGTAACAAACCTTAATTTTCTTTCTCTGATATTTTTCAGTCAACAGTTGCTAAAAAAAGTTCAAATTTCCACTTAGAAAAAACTTGCTGAAAAATTTCCAATTTTTTTTATCTAACTTTTCACAGGGAAAAATTATGGAAACAGCCCAGTGAGTCGGTAATCCATTTGCAACATATTTCTGAGTACCTCTCAGCTCAAGAACTTCTTGATTGGAAAAGAATTAAATTCAAATTTCATGCTAAAGATCACACCAATTTTGATATTTGAATCAAGTAAAATACACCAGTGTAGAATAAGAGTTAACAAGAATGTTCAAGTGGCGATTTTCCTTGCTTTGCTTACAATCACATAGAACATCATAGAAGAGTAGAGCCTTCAAAGGGGACCTAATGGCTGGAAAATATTCATAATCTCTGCCTTTAAAGCCCGAGACCTTGTTGTATATGGCCCAGACCCTGCAATTAGATGGAAATAGTCAAGGGCTTGTAACATCAGGCTCAATGCAGGAAAACTGATATTCTTAAGTGTAGAAACAATCCCTGTAGCATTGGTATCTGGTCCTTGATCTTGCCAGAAAAGGTTGGATGACCATAACTGGGTAGCAAGATGTACTAATGGTGATGAAACCCCACTTTGATCTTGATGTCCCAACAATATTATATGAAAATCCAGTACAGTTTGGAAAAATTTCTGCTCCACCTCTTTTTCCACAGTATACCAGCAGTCATCTGAAAGCCAGAATCGATATTCAAAAACACGGATATGGCACCAAGAGTCCTCTACACAACTTTTAAAATACTCTTGCATAAACTGAAGATATGCATCAAAAATCTCTGCCCTGATTGACAGCCGTACAATGGCAGGATCAAATCCAGCAGGAAGGAAGAGTGGACATCTAGGTTGCAGAACTTCATGTCGACATATTTCTTGTAAGCGTACTCGTGTTGCCCCCAAGGCAGCTGGAATATGAACTTGCATATCACGACACTCCTTTGACAGTATGTTCAACCATCGTAAATATCGAATAGCCTCAATTTCTGCGGGCATGACAATATTTGCTAACCTAAGCCGGGTATGGAGATCTTCAAGGAATAATATAGCTTGAGAATTGAAAATAATTGAATCAGCAATTCTTGTAGCTGCTGTAACAGCTCTCTGAGACTCTAACATATGTATAGACTCTGTATTATGTTTTTGTAGGAATCCATCTAGAAAACTTGCCAAGACTGGAAGGCTACAATGTTCAATTGCATAACGAATAGCTTGAATATTTCCTCGTGCTGCTAGATATACAAGATGAGGTTGATGATCATGTACTTGAAGAAAAGGAAGAAGTTGAAATGCCACACGAGCAAAATCATCAATGGGATGTCTTGGATCCTCTGCAGCTGGAGATGATTTGGAGAAGAGGAATTCAAGATCTATCCAGCAACTGAGTAGCTTTGCATTAGGATCAGGGGCTGGATCACTATAACCTAATATGGTTTCACATGTTGCTAAAATCTCAGAGGGAAGAACAGAGTTGGAGAAATGGAATACAGCTCTTTCTAGGCATTGTCCAACAATATAAGCTCTCTGTAATCTCCATTCACTTGAGCTAAGAAGAGCAGAGATTTCATTGGATACACCATTGATTGTGCTTAGGTCAATTTCAGAAGAATTGATAAGGCTATTACTGAAAGCCTGTAACTGATTCCAGCTATCTAAACTTGCAACCTGTGGTGCAAAGAAGAAATCTGCAGATTCAATATGCCCTAGAATTTGGTATATTTGGCTTAATGAATCTATAGTAGGTCTGCCTCCTGTAGACTTGCACTCAATAATAAACTTTTGCACTTGCTTAAACAGATAGAAGGCCCTCATATGGCTATGCCATCTTAAAGCCAAAGCTAATGCTATCTGGAACCTGGGCTGAACTTCAAGCCTATCAAAAAGCACCATCTCTTCAATTGAAGTCATGTCTAACCGACGGGTCCAGGCATCAGGGATTACACACAGTGTCCACAATGCCTTCATGCTAGCCATGCGACGCTTGATACAGAGAGGGTCATCAACCTGCATTGCCTGTGTCCCAAGTAATAGATTACATAACCGAGTTACCAAAGGACTAGGATTATGAAAGTCACCCAAAACCCTGTTAAACAAATTGATATTTTCCATTCTAGCACCTTGAGACCCCCAAGCCGCTTCACTGACAGCTTCTGCAAATGGAGTAAATTGTTCATCATCTGTAATTGTTTGTAGTGTCCAATATATGGCATCCTGGTCCCTTTTGCCTGTCTGTTCCATTGCCTTTTCCTGGATTGCATCTGTGAAAGTTCTTGGTTGCATAATATTGAAAGCTGATTTTAAAGCTTTTTGACCTATGGACCATAACAAAACAGATATAGGAGTACTGAAGGGACTATCCAAAGAAACCAATGGTAGAACACTCAGCAGTAAATAGATGATAATAAACAGGCCTAGCATTCCTGCAACTAGCCCCATGATAAGTAAGTTGACAGGAAGAAGGAATGCCACTAGTCCTGCAAGAAACAAGAATAGTGCAGCATGTAGTAGCAAGGGAATCATGTCTACAATTGTGTGCATTGAAAATCTTTGCAGCCCAGAGTTGAGGTAGGACAAAATCCTAGCATGCCGAGCAGGTGATGGATGAGAACTGCTCTTGTGGAGAACCTCTCTTGCCCACTGCTCTACCAAGGTTGACAGAAGTGCACAAGTTAGGCTGAGGCAAAGGCTGATGAACCAGAAAGCATTGCAGATGAGGGTGGCATATTTAGGGCCTTGTAATTCTGGAAAAAGCATTTTGTCCTCTATCTGTTTATTCATCTGCAGAGCTAAAATCTGGGAAAGGGTTCTGAGACTTGTCTCAGTGCCACTGGGCTACAGGCTGTGATAGCTCTCAATAATGAAAGCTGTGACACTTGCGGAGAAAAGCCCAGACTATAAAATGTAAGCCAGAGATATCAAGTAAATGACCACAGACAAAAATTAGCATTCCCTCCATATCTGCTCTCCACATCTCCACTAATGCCTTGTCATATCTTTCTGCTGTGCTGATATAGATAGACCATAGATTTGAACAAGCCTCTTCGTTTTCTGACTTGGTGTAGAGGTTTTCCTCAGGTTCTAGCGGATCTAAAAAGCGTAATTTTCCATCAACTTTCTCATCAAATTCAATGTGCATACCCATATTGATTGTAGCAGGAATATTACGGTGAAGGAAGGTGTTGATTTTCCTTTGAAGATGTGCCAAAATTGCCACTATGTGAGGACCGTCAGTTAAGGCTTTGCCTAGCGAGAAAGCATTCACAACGTGCGATGTGGGAGACAACAAGGAGCAATGACTGATCATGCCCTGGATGCTTGGTTTTCTATCCGCCACTAAGCTGTGTTTGTATGCGAGTACTTAGTTTTGGTCCGCCTTCATCGCTGGTTACTAAAGCAAAGTATGACAACTACTTGTGAATGACAGATGGTTTTATTTAGGTTGTCAGTCATTGCGGCGATAGGGTACAGAGTATAGATATAGATACAGATTCAAACAAGGATGATACGAGCAATTCTTTCGCCTAGTTTCCCACCAAACGTCACCCCAGGAGGAGATATATATGATTTCTATGCAATGTGAGCTACATATGCCGATATTTTTATGAACCGTGACCTACCTCACGTAGCACATAAGTATACACAGGGGAACGACTCCCCCACACTTGGGCGTCTGAAGAGCCCGATTAGTAGTTTCAGCAAAGCTTGTTCATGAACGGTTCAGGGTCGGGGAAGGTCTATGTCGTGGCGGCGTCCTCGTCGATATGGTCGAGACTAATATTCGGAATGCGCATGGAAGCTCCTTCGTCATTACCCACGTCACAGTCCAGCTCTTGGACAGAGTTCGATTCTGAGTCCCAGCGGAAGAAGGCTCGACGGCCGGAGATTCGCGGGATGGACGGCGCGTAGTGAGTGTAATAAGGTAGATCGGACTCCAATGATGTAATTCGCGAGCAAAGAAGCGCTTCGGGGCTCAAGGAATCACTGCCGGCCCATCCGGGCCGATCTGGCTTGTCGGCCAACGCGAGGCTGGGATATGGGACCCCGTTTGAATAGCGCGGACGGCTGTAGACTGGCGGTGGGCCGGTGTAGGGCAACGCTGGGGGAGAAGAAGCATATGTCCAGGGCAGAGGGAGGGCAGGCGGGTAAGCATACGGCGTATAGCGATAAGATGGCATCGGAGATGTGTTGGGAGAAGAGCGAGGAGTGAGGTCGCAGTAGATGTTCTTCTTCACGCAACGCGCGCAGCGGGTTGAATATGGGTCGTCTGCCTTGGCACACTGTCGTTTCATTAGTTAGAAGTATCTGGACTCAGCACACAGATACGCACCTTGACCTTTTCCCTCCGACAATTGGTGCACGGTGTTTTCCTGGCGGTCATCTTGCGAGAATGGGTTGCAGCGGCTATTCGGAGAATACAGAGATGCTTGGAGGGCACAGTGCTACCATTATATGTGAGCCTGAGACTTGAATCATGAAGCATATCGACTCGACGCGACGAAGCCACGATTTGCGTGATGGCTTACTGCTAATCATGACATTGTAGTCATGAATTCATGAGAAGCAGGCCGAAGGCGTGGAGGGACATATCTACGGCCGACGGAGCCTTCCGACGGTGAGAAGTTATCAGGAAGCAGTCGCTATCTGCGCGTCAGCTGGGGCAATGTGACTCGGAGAGAAGGCGCTCGAGGCTCGACTGCTGGATCGCCGCCACGTTGCTGAGAAGCACGCGGATCCAATGGCTGATTCATGAGTCATCACGAGTGTGTGTGGCTCACACAGCCACAAGACCCATTGCCCACCGACGGTGCAATTCTAGAGCGAGGGCTGCGATAAGAAAGCACGGCGCGGAGAGGAGACCGACGGGGGGTCCGTTGCTTGGCGCTGAGAGAAAGATCGCATCGCGTCGGTTGTGGTAAGAGGACAAGCCGCGGAAAGCTGTGCATCAGAGGAGTGATGTATCATGCGATCATGATTTATGGACAGTCGGCCATCGTCTCATCATGATTCACACCGCTGCGTGTTGATTCAACAGATGCGCCGTCAATGTTGCGGAGCACCGCGCTGGTATCACTGGGATCGCGTCGACTGAACGATGCATGCAGCACGGAGGACCCGGAGACATCGTCAAGGAAGTTTGCATTACATTCAGTCTGGATTTAGAATACACGGTCATGAATTCACTACTGTTCGATCTCGTTCTGACATCTAGATTCATCGTGCTAGTAGATAGTCCCCTGATAAATATATGAATTGTTCATTGAAATTCGTTACTTAGGCAGTCAGCTCTTCGGCGCAGGGTGTCCCCGTCCAGAGATCTTCTGGACGGGGGTCGCTGAGGCCGAACGGTAATCAGCGGACGTAGGCGGAATATTGTTGTGTGTCGAAGCTGAAGGCGGTATGGGCATGCCCCGGTAAATACCCTGCCCATGCGCTGGCCGGGGAACGTAAGAGTGCGAGTGCGCCGCCGGTGGGTTGACCAGGGAAAGGTCTGGATAGGGAACACCGTCAGAGTAGCGTGGGCGGTGATTTGTTGGGGCTGGCGCCGTATATGGAAGCATCCCACTCGAGGTGCCAGTGGGGTAGTATGCATTCGCAGCCGGGAACGCGTACGTTGCAGCGTATTCATTTCGTTCAGGCGGGAGGTCGCACGCAAGACCTTTCTTTTGGCAGCGCGCGCATTGCTTGTTGGAGCCATCTGGGGCCGGTACACACTACATATAGGTCGTTAGATCACGGAGTCATGCGGGAGGAAAGCGTACTTTGATCTTTTGCCCACGGCAGTTGCTGCAGGGAGTGCTCCGCGAGGTCATTTCCGCAGCAATGGATGTGCTGGGGGAGAAGTAAGTAATGGGGGAGAACGCCAAAGCGTTTCGTCTCTTATACCTCAGGCTGGGGCAGAGAAAACAGCTGAGTTAACACACGAATGCAGGCGGGGCCGTGCGTCCCTAACAACTGCGCGGCTTCATTCATCTATGTGGGCGTTCATCGGGCAGGCGTCGATCCTGCGGGAATCAATAACAGTTTCGGCGCGTTGAATTAGATCGTACAGCAGGTGTACACAAAGAATTTCCCAAAATGAAGACAAGAGGGAGTTGGACACCTTGAAGTCAATGAAAAGGTTTACAGCACGTACCTCCCGAGTACGGCGTCTTTGAGTCAGTGTGTGGCCGGAGCGAGCAGCGAAGGGATTGCGAGTCGATGATAGTCAAGACACGTCAAATCCCGCAACACAGACCCCACTGGGAACACGAAATACAGCTGAGGAAACCGCCATTCAGCGGACTTCAATAAGCAGATGCCGAACTGAGACACAAGATCGGCAGGATTTGTTTCGGCCGCCCCGAACCTCCGGGCCGAAACTCCCTGGGAAATGAGCAGCGGGTGAGTCAAGACGACAGCTCGGTCGCTCCCTCATCGGGCAAGGACGAGACATATTCCTGTAGACCGGCACCTCAGATGACTTTGCGTTCAGTCAGAATGCATCGACCGGGACCTAAAACACTTACAGCGCGCGAGAGAAAAAGCGGAATGAACAACTCATTGGTGTCAATGCTCTGGGGCGCTTGAAAAAGACACCGTACAATTGTTGGAATAGCAGGAGCGTTGTTGTTCCCGGTTGCTAGGGCCGGCGAATTGCGCTTTTGATATTTCGGCGGCGGACGTCGCAGAATGAAGAAACAAGGCGCTAGTGAGCATATGAGGAGGCGTTGGCCGACAGTACAGCTCACAACCTCCATCGAGGGATGACGGGTAAAAAGAAGAGAGGTGGAGGCTGTGTCGGCGATCGGGAAATATGTTGACTCATGATTCCTTTGACATGCGGGCCGGCGTTTCACACGTCACACTTTCCTTTTTTCGTTTTTCATGCACACAACTGCGACACCTTCTAGAACTAGTGGAGCCAGTGCTTGAGTCCCGAGCACACTCTACAATAGGCCTGGCAGTAGGAGTCTTGCCTCATCTGGGGCGCCGACGTGGCCCGCGAGAAAGCGGCTGCAGCCTTCAAGCAGCCTTATTACTGTACTATTTTAATCAGTTCGTCGGTCACGCGTCACACAGGGCTCAGCCCGACGAATTTTTTTCGTCAGTCACACAGCTCCGGCAATATTTTGCCCCAAATTTGTCCATAAAAGGCAATTTCTCGCCGGATCCGCGCCGAAATTCCCTAATGGGGAAGGCGCGACGAATGTTTAGGTTCGTCGCACATGTCACGCACTCCGGGGGGTGACGAAATGATTAAAATAGTAAAGTACGGCCCAGGCTACGGGCCATTCAATGTTTTGTTGTTGTTGTTTGCGCCTTCACGACCGCGCACTCACTCGGAGTCACTGGATAGACAATTACAAATCGAAACATGTCTCTATGCTAACTTGCATGACTCAGATGTCGGACTCCTGTCTTAGTCTCAGTCTCGCGTCACTTGGCTCATACCATGGCTGACCACCCACTCGCCCCCCGCCTCCCGATGCTCCCCCCGGTGCTGCGGATCCAACAGATCCTTCGCGGCAATGCTGGCATGAGCTATGCCGAGGCGGCTGCCTTTTCCGAAAGGGTGTCGGCAGCGACTGCTGCGCTGGCGGCCCACGACACGGAGATCGAGGGCTTGCAGGTTCTACTTCGTTTGGCAGAGCACCGGCGCGAACTGGCCCGGGAGCATCTTTACACCTTCTATGCGCTCGTTGCACCTATCCGTCGACTTCCACCGGACATCCTCCTCCACATTTTTGCGCTTGTCGGCGCGAGCGAGGGGCATAGCGCCTACCAGACACTTGCGGGTGTCTGTGTGAACTGGCGGGACGTTGTTCTCCACTGCCCTACTCTCTGGTCAACCATCAGAGTCACCAAGGCCGAGACCCAACAACCGATGGTGCAGCGGGCGATACAATTGTCGGCGAGTGTGCCTCTTCATTGCCGACTGGCTCCCTTCAGCTCCGCTTATACCCCCCTTCTCAGAGCACAGATTCCACGTCTCAAAAGCTTGCAAGCCACCCGCATTCTGGATGCCGCTCAGCTGACCGCAATCACCGACATGCTGGCCGGAGCAGCGCAATTGCAGTCCCTCAGCCTGAGCTTCACGGGCTGTCGCAAGGCTGGAAGAATCAGCAGCGATATATTCAGCTGTCTGTCCAACTCACGGTTCCTGCGCAACCTCTCTGTCGACGCCTCGCTCATCGACCTTGTTGGCGGCTTCCTGCCAATCAATTTGGTGAATCTCGGATGTGTCATCCACCCCGAGTCATCACCCGAGGCAAAAACCGCCGCCCTCCGCGTCATGGAGAAGCTCCCCCGCAAGATAGCGTATCGTCTCGTCCTCCTCACCAAGTACCCGCCCCTAACGCAGCCTGTCACTTCCCCCTTGCAGCGCCTCGACATCTGCGTGGGCCAATCCGAGCAACTGGAGAATGTCTTGTCGGCACTCTGTCTCCCGTATCTCCGGCAGCTTGCGTTCAGAAAAGCACCGGGACGTGCGTCGCTGACTGTCGCCTGGCCACCCGTGGCCTTCGCTGACCTGGCCCGTCGCTCGTCGTTCAGCGTCAGCCTGTCATCGCTGGACCTCACAGACGCCGACCTGTCCCCCGACAGTCTTGTCGAATGCCTGCAGCTGCTCCCCGCCCTCCGCACGCTGTCTATCGGCGATCACGAAGGCAGTGAGCCCACGATCACCACCGTGCTTCTGTCCGAGCTTGCGTTGCGCCATGACTCGCGCGGACAATTCATCCTTGCACCCCAGCTGCAGACGCTCGATTTGCGCTCTGTGCTTGCGTTTGACGAGGACGCCTTCATTCACTTTATTGCCTCGCGTGTAGGCGTCGAAACGGACATCCACAGCGAGGAAGAAATGCTGACATTTAAGGAATGTCATGTCGGTGTGCTCCCACGCCACTGGCGCCCGCCAGCGCAGGTGACCACGATGTGGATAGACACGCTCAAAGTGACAATGGTCTCTGGCCTGGTGTTTTCCTGGAGCAGTGTTGTTGTGGGGGCGAACAATTTCGAGGGGATGGATCTATAATTGACGAACCTTCAGGTTTGTCTCCTTAGAGGAATGTGAAGATCAGCCGTTGTTAGTAAGCCTTCTGTATTTAGTAGTAAGCTTTTCAGCTGTCCTGATTTGGCATTACTGTGCTCAGCAGTGGTGGCTTAATCTCATCAGGTCTATGGTTCAAGGGTTCAAATTTGAAATCCTGCTGGGGACATATCTGAGTCTTTTGGTTGATAAATACCTTTAGAATAAAATGATCATTGTGAATATAGACTGAGATGACAGAAAGTTGTATACTTCCATCTGTTCAATCTTGTAGCATTACTGCTATTACATCACACAAAACACAAAGAAAGAAGAACAAGAGTAGTTGATGTAAGATTTGCAGAATAAGAGCGAAACTGATAAAGAGAGACAGGTGTAGATTTCTGGTGCAGCAACCATAGGTACCTATATCTATTGTAAAACAACAAGTTCCCATAATTCATTATCCCTTTAGGAGTCTTTTGACAGGATCTCCTGTTCATGATAGTAGCTAGGTATTGGTGATGATTGATTCAATTTGAACATCATATTATGTATATCATTAGCCAACATCCCAGATTACCTATTATGCAGGATGAAGTTTTGTGGTTCAGTAGAATTTGATATTTATTACTACTCTATATTATAACTTGTATGTAAGGGCAACCCCGGAGGCCTGAGATCAAGGTCTTAGCAGGGGAGGATCCAAAGCGTGAACATTGGTAAGCAAATACAAATGAAGCTGACCTAGCAGGGGAGGATCCAAAGAGAAGAAAGTCTGAGGGTCTGCCTGCTAGGTAGCTGACTATATACTGCTTGTCTGTAGCTGCCGCTGCTGGGCACAGAAGGCCTGGGCGGCATTGCAGGCAAGGTCCCAGGGCGACCGTTGGGAGGGCGTTGACAGATCGGTGATTGTGCGGGCGAGATGGAGGGCCGGACTGGAGTCGGAACCGGAGTTGGACCGGAATCGAACACGTCTTCGAGGGGCCGAAAGGGGGGTTCCCCCCTTTGAATGCGGCATCCTGATGCATAGACTGGAACGGAATTGTATCGAAGGTTGCAGAGGCGATGTGCGGTGGTTTGCCAGGGTACTTACCATAGAACTCCGTGATTTTCTCCGGGGCAAACACGCGGTTGAAGCGAACCCACTGGTCGTGTAACGTGTCATAGCCTTTCCATCTGACGAAGTAATTCAGCCGTTTATTGTTGAACGAGGTGGGAGAGAAGAACGATGGATTAGACAGACAGAGTACAGGCTTTATATACTGCTATCTACTGAGTCAATACAGAGTCATAGTAGTACGGAGTCAGATAGAGTCATACAAGCTGTGACGGTTCGGGTCGGGCCGTCGGGCCCTATACGGCCCGACGGGCCCTCACCACCCTTAGAGCCCTAGGGCTTGACAAGCCCTCATATATTCACAAGCTCAAAGCACTGAGCAACAACACTAATATCCCAGAGAAGGGACATAATCACGGATCGCGCTTTAGTCAGCCATCAAGCCATCATGACCCGCCATCAGGGATCATGATGCGCCGCCGGACGGCCTTGACAGCGGGCCCAATCGGCCCCAGACAACCACAGGGATCAGGAGGGAGCTCCTTACTGTTGCATTGCCAAACACTCCTTAGTGTCGACTTTGGCATGGCTCCTTTCCAGAGGAATGGTCCCTGGGCTCCTAGCGGAGCGACCAGGGACGACCAGAGACATCCCCTGCTCCATTCTGATCGACCCTCAGCGGGCCCGATCGGCCCCTAGCGCCCACAGTATATAAAGACTACAGTATTACTCCTGTACCTTAGGTTTAGCATTGAAGTCTCTTCCTTTGAACCCTACTCCGGCCTGGTCCCCTAGAGGGGGGTTGCTGCGACCATACCCCAGGAAAGGGGCGTCTAGACGACTTCCAACACTCCAGGCTAGCTTGCCTCATTGACCTGAGCCCTTGGTTGGGCTGGACAGCTCAGGCTCTTGTCTCTTATGTTCACCCTTGTCCTAGCCACTTCTTCTTGCTCTCTGGCCTCAAGCTCTGGGTTCCCCTGGTACGGGGCGATGGGAGGGAGCGGGCCCGATCGGGCCCGCATGTCACGCGTCACACCGCGCAGTCACGCGGTGTCTAGGAGCCACAGCGACTCGTTTCTCCAGGAAAGGAGATATGTCGCCCCTTGGACTGGCAACCCTTCTCAAGCGCTCTAGGGGTCTCGGGCCCGCAGCCCCCCTGCGGGGCGACTCCCCTCGACCCCCCGAACCGTCGGGCGTGACCGCGTTACGTCACGCCCCGCCCGAACGGCTTGTTCAACTGGCCCGGCCTATGCCTCGGGCACCAACCCTACTAGGCAGCACTCTTTGGCTATGGACTCATTCCCTTCAGCAGGGGTAGGACACTCTAGACGACTACTCGCATCCTGTGACACCGCTGTCACACAACGTGACAGCGGGGCGTCTCGAGCCGCCCCGAGCTGTCCCTACCCTGCTCTCTATTGCAGCAGTGGCACCATCTACGCTGCCTGGCTGCCGACCACCCAGCTATGGGGGTTGAACCATCTTTCCCACACTTGTCAGACTGGCAGGAGACCGTCACGTGGGCCCGGGCCGGCCCTGTTCCTGACAGAATGCTAAACCTCCTTTACTGTCCTTCTTTCAAGTGTGGGGCGCTCTCTGGAAAGCTCAAGTTCTTGGAGCATCCTTTCTGTGCTGAACGACCACTCTATGTGTCGGCACTTCATCCAATGGGTTGAGGAGTTATCCCTGTCGTCTTGAAACTCCTGGGAGCCAACAACTTTTGCTCCATTTGTCTTATGGGTTGAGGAGTCCACCCCTTCGCGTTAAAACTCCTGGGAACAGGTCAAAACCTGCTCCACTTGTCCACTCCGGTTAAGGAGTTCTTCCATACCTTCTGCGCCTAACGACAAGACGAAACGACCCGATTCGAACCTTCGATCACCGACAACGACAAGGGACCGAATTAACGGGCCCTTTCGGTTCAAATCTACCCCGCTCGCCATACTTGCGGGCCCGACGATCCGTCTGTTCTGTTCTGGGTGTGCGTTCTTAAGAGAGACCTTGCGCGGCCCGACTCGAAGTCTGCCCTGTCAATCTACGGGCCCGATGACCCGTTGGTCCGAACACAAACCTTTGTTTCTTTCGCCCCTACTCGGCAAATTCTTTCTCTATACCCTCTTCTTTCGAATTCTTGTACCCTGGCGCCGAGGTAAGGAATATCGGCTCCCCCAGATGTCGACTTCTGGGCCGCAACTTCTATCTGCCATGGGGCGTCCACTCCGGTGAACGGCGCTTGAGGCACGGGAAACGTTGAGTCCGTCCCAACCTCTATAGCAGCCAAGGAGAGTGGAAAACCACTCTGGGAGCGCTGGGGGAAGAAGCAGACCCAGGCTCTTTTCACTAGCAAGAGACCCGTCCCGTGTGCCCGAAACGTGACCCATCTCCCAACTGTGGGAAATTTTGTTCAAAGGCGCTGGCCTTCAACCAGACACACCCTAAAACTGTGGGAATTGACGTTCAAACCCTTGTACGACCGAGGGAATGAAACCGACAACGAAAATCGGCCCGAATCGGCCCGACAAGCCCCGACAATCAGAGAGGCACAACGACGATACGTAACGACAATGACGACCCCTGGAACGGGGTGTAGCTGCACAATGGCGGCGAAAACCGGGGACAATAACACCCCAAAATTGGAGGCTGGACAGAGGGATGGCTAGGTGTCGTCATAGCGACCCCATCGCCTCTGGGCTTCGACTGGCAACGAGATTGAACATTGCATATGCGCGGACGCACTGGACCGGACCGGGCTGAAACTACGCAAACAGGAGAAGCTACGAAAGGTCTAAAAACGCGCAGCCAATGCTCAGCATGTAATTGGAAGCCAGTGTTCGGAAAATGTGAACAACCAAACACCCCGAGAAACCGGGGGCGACCAAGCCACGCCGACTCGAGATGAGTCGTTCCAAGGGAGGGGGCGATGTCACGGATAAGACCTGGCCCGTCCGCTCCGGCGCTGGTGTCGGGCCATCGCGGGCCCGTAGCACGCAGCACGTGACGACAGGGAACATGCGCCCCAGTAGGAGGAACGCACACGTGGGAAGCACGTGACCGAGAACGACGCGTCGAGCCGTCGCCGAGCCCAACTCGACACAAGGCGATAGGGGAGGAGTGCTAGGAGGTTAGGAGTAGCGCCTGGCCGACAAGGGATGTCCGATCGTCCCCTCTGCGGCTAGGAACGGGAGAAATGGGGGAGACTCAGAAGCGTCTGGATGTCCGATCATCCCTTGCAAAGGCGCGCCTGGGGCAACAGGCGATGGGGAGGAGTGCTGGGAGGTTAGGCGCAGCGCCTGGTCTGCATGAGGTGTCCGACCACCTCCTCTGCAGCCAGGAACCGGGAAGGGGGAGAACCAGAAGAGCGTTGGGGGTGTCCGATCATCTCTAGGCAGAACGTGACTGGGTAGAGGGCGGAAGATGAGAAGTGGATATCGACCAAGCCCTTCAAACAAGAAGGCACCTACATGCGAATCACGGAAGTTTTTTTTCAAACCGGAATGGGATGCGGAAATCGACGTTAATTTTTCTCAACAATTGGAATTGGATACGGAAATTGGACCATAAAACTCGGGACGAGTTTCGCCTAGTGGGGGGGTGATGTGACGGTTCGGGTCGGGCCGTCGGGCCCTATACGGCCCGACGGGCCCTCACCACCCTTAGAGCCCTAGGGCTTGACAAGCCCTCATATATTCACAAGCTCAAAGCACTGAGCAACAACACTAATATCCCAGAGAAGGGACATAATCACGGATCGCGCTTTAGTCAGCCATCAAGCCATCATGACCCGCCATCAGGGATCATGATGCGCCGCCGGACGGCCTTGACAGCGGGCCCAATCGGCCCCAGACAACCACAGGGATCAGGAGGGAGCTCCTTACTGTTGCATTGCCAAACACTCCTTAGTGTCGACTTTGGCATGGCTCCTTTCCAGAGGAATGGTCCCTGGGCTCCTAGCGGAGCGACCAGGGACGACCAGAGACATCCCCTGCTCCATTCTGATCGACCCTCAGCGGGCCCGATCGGCCCCTAGCGCCCACAGTATATAAAGACTACAGTATTACTCCTGTACCTTAGGTTTAGCATTGAAGTCTCTTCCTTTGAACCCTACTCCGGCCTGGTCCCCTAGAGGGGGGTTGCTGCGACCATACCCCAGGAAAGGGGCGTCTAGACGACTTCCAACACTCCAGGCTAGCTTGCCTCATTGACCTGAGCCCTTGGTTGGGCTGGACAGCTCAGGCTCTTGCCTCTTATGTTCACCCTTGTCCTAGCCACTTCTTCTTGCTCTCTGGCCTCAAGCTCTGGGTTCCCCTGGTACGGGGCGATGGGAGGGAGCGGGCCCGATCGGGCCCGCATGTCACGCGTCACACCGCGCAGTCACGCGGTGTCTAGGAGCCACAGCGACTCGTTTCTCCAGGAAAGGAGATATGTCGCCCCTTGGACTGGCAACCCTTCTCAAGCGCTCTAGGGGTCTCGGGCCCGCAGCCCCCGCTGCGGGGCGACTCCCCTCGACCCCCCGAACCGTCGGGCGTGACCGCGTTACGTCACGCCCCGCCCGAACGGCTTGTTCAACTGGCCCGGCCTATGCCTCGGGCACCAACCCTACTAGGCAGCACTCTTTGGCTATGGACTCATTCCCTTCAGCAGGGGTAGGACACTCTAGACGACTACTCGCATCCTGTGACACCGCTGTCACACAACGTGACAGCGGGGCGTCTCGAGCCGCCCCGAGCTGTCCCTACCCTGCTCTCTATTGCAGCAGTGGCACCATCTACGCTGCCTGGCTGCCGACCACCCAGCTATGGGGGTTGAACCATCTTTCCCACACTTGTCAGACTGGCAGGAGACCGTCACGTGGGCCCGGGCCGGCCCTGTTCCTGACACAAGCCTATGGAGTCAGCAAGAGAACAGAGTCAGAGAAAACTGGAGTCAGCGTCGGGCTGACACTGCCTCCGTGATCCGCCCGGAGTTCGGTCCGTGTGGGCGAATTCACGACATTTATACCTCACCCTTGCATCCAAGATATCTTCTACTTCCCACTCTGGGACTCTATCCTCAAGGTCTGGAGGGTATGGTCGTAACCGGGGCATCGACCGTCGTATGACACTCCGAGAAGTGGGCGCGCTTTCCGAGGATGTCAATGACGACCATGATCGCGTCATACCCATGGGCTTTGGGGACCTCTACTATGAAGTCGACGGAAACGGTATGCCAGCGTTCCGGGGGAGTTTCCATGGGGTGCAGCTCCCTGTGGGGCAGTCTCCGGAGTGCCTTGGTACGACAGCACAAGTCACAGGTTGCAACGTACTGGCCAATATGGCGAGACATTTGGGGCCACCAGTAGTTCCGGGAGACCAACTCCAAGGTCTTGAAGCGACCAGCATGTCCAGCAACTTGAGCGTCGTGGCAGAGCTCGATGATATGTCTCCGCAGGTCCTTGTCCTTAGGTACAACGATCTTCCCACGAAAGTGGAGAAGACCACTGGAGATGGCCCACTGGTCGGGCTCGCTGGACAGGGCATCGCGAATGTCACGAAGGAGTTCGGAACCGGGACCGGAAACGGAAACACCTTCGAGTGCGGAACCGGGACTGGAAACGGAAACACCTTTGAGTGTGTGGATGTGGAAGAGTTCGGGGCGCAGAAGGACAACGTTGGAGTTGTCGTAATTGACTCCGTGATCAGCTCTCCGAGAGAAGGCGTCAGGTCAACCCATACCGCGGCCTGGCTTGTGGTGCAGCATGAAGTCGAACCGGGAGAGGTAAAGTGACCACCGGGCCTGTCCGTAAGACCTCCTGAATGATCTGCCAGTGTTTCCGGAGGTCAGAATGGGTGATCAAGATTTTGTCAAGGTAGATCATGACGTTTCCAGACTCCGGAGAGGATGAGGTCCTGAAAAATATCATTCATCATCATTTGGAATGTCGTGGGAGAGTTTGTCAGGCCGAAATACATCACCAAGGGCTCGAACAGGCCTCGGTTAGTCCGGAAGGCTGCTTTCCACTCATCACCTTCTTTGATCTGGACATTGTTGAAGCCCCAGCGGACGTCGAGTTTAGTGAAGTAACGAGCACCTTTGAACCGGTTGATGAGGTCGTTGATCAGTGGAAGGGGGCACCGGTTTTTGACGGTCATCACGTTGAGAGCCCGGTAGTCCTGGATAAAGCGTAGTCCGCCATCCTTCTTCTTGACAAAGAAGACCAGAGACGCCATCGGAGACTTGGAGGGGCAAATCCGGCCTGTCGACAGCCCTTCCTCAATGAGCACATCGAGCTTACGTTGCTTGAGGGGCGAGATGGGGTACACCTTGCAGTTGGTGGGCTTAGCGTCGGGGACAAGTTCAATAGCGTGGTCGGCTCTCCACTCCGTCCAGTCTGGGATGTCTGAGAGTGGTGGGGTGGAGTTCCTGGCAAAGGCTTCAGCCAGGTGCTGTGAGACAGTGCTGCCTGTGCGTATCTCTAGAAGATGCGGTCACCATCTTCGAGCTGGTCATCATCGTCGTCCGAGTCCGAGTTCGATGTCAGATCAGGCAGGCCGGAATCGAGACGCCTGGTAGTCCTGGATGAAGCGGAGTTCGCCATCCTTCCAAGACTGGAGACGCCATCAAGAGGCGACATGAGGTACACCTTGCAGTTGGCGGACTCTAGCTCCAATGAGAGGTGGAGGGAGTTCACCCCAGGGGAGGCAGCGACAGTATACTGCTTGGTTCGTTTCTTTTGCCAGGCAGTGAGGCGGCGAAGGACGATGACCAGAGTCACGGGCGGAGTCGGAGATGGAGTCGAGGCAGGGGCAGAAGAGGGTGTGTCTTTCGTTTTGGGCTCATTGTAGGGCAAAGAACTGCATTCATCATACAAAGAGGCAAAATGATTTATGGAGGTGAATGAGGGCACACTGGTCACTCATCGCGGGAGACAAAATCCTCTCCGGCCATCGACTCCGCTACCGTCTCCAGCAGGGAGGATGTCCATTGAGCGGGCAAGATGGTTTGGGTCGCCACAACACCTGAAGTAGGCGTGACGAGGAGCACCCCGAGCCCTGGTGCAATCCAACTCCATAGGGACGGGAGTGTAAGGGCAACCCCGGAGGCCTGAGATCAAGGTCCTAGCAGGGGACGATCCAAAGAGTGAATAGAAGTAAGCAAATACAAGTGAGGCTGACCTAGCAGGGGAGGATCCAAAGAGAAGAAACTCTAAGGGTCCGCCTGCTAGGTAGCGGAACTATATACTGCGCTCTTGACGCGCCAAGGTTGATTGTTGCTCCGTGCAGTATGCCTGCGCCATGTCGCAGGCCAGGTCCCAGGGGGATCGCCAGGCGGGGGCGGCGATGCGCCTGACGGAGGCGGTGATGCGATCGCCAGAGTCAGAACCGGAGTCGGACCGGAATCGGAATCGTCTCCGAGGGGCTGAAAGGGAGGTTCCCCTGACATCACCCCCCCCTTTGAATGCGGCGTCCCGACGCATAGACCGGAACGGAATCGAGTCGAAGGTTGCGGAGGCGATGTGCCGTGGTTTGCCAGGGTACTTACGATAGAACTCCGCGATTTTCTCCGGGGCGAAGACGCGGTCGAAGCGGACCCACTGGTCGTGCGACGCGTCGTAGCCTTTCCATCTGACGAAGTAATTCAGCCGTTTATACCTCACCCTTGCGTCCAGGATTTCCTCTACTTCCCACTCCGGGACTCCGTCCTCGAGGTCCGGAGGGGGCTGGTCGTAGCCGGGGCGTCCGTCGAAGGGGTCGTCTTGGGCGAGCTCGAGCTTGACGACAGGGAAGACCGGGTGGAGCTTCGAGTAGCGCGGAGGGAGGTCGAGCTTGTAGGCACCTTTGCTGATCTCCGCGACTATCTTGAATGGTCCCAGACGGCGGTGGGAGAACTTCTCCGAGGGGCGAGTCGTCCTGATGTCAGAGGCATCCAGCCAAACACGGTTGCCAACCTTAAACTCCGGAGACGGAGTGCGTCTCCGGTCGTAGTAGCGCTTGTACTCCTCTTTGGCCTTAGTGAGCGCGGCCTTGGCTTCGGCAACACCAGTGGCAATCCGGTCGCGGAACTTGTTCACGGACTCCATAGCGGAACGGACTCCGGGTTCGAAGCCCATGCGCGGGAGTCGTCCCGTGTCC
Source organism: Mycena indigotica (assembly GCF_014461135.1). Taxonomy (NCBI): domain Eukaryota; kingdom Fungi; phylum Basidiomycota; class Agaricomycetes; order Agaricales; family Mycenaceae; genus Mycena; species Mycena indigotica. The sequence goes on along the minus strand of NW_023503007.1, from coordinate 4,332,200 downwards.
GTCATGAAGGGGACTTGTTGCGTGGAGGAGTGAACGTGGTTGTTGTAGGCGAACTCCGCGGCCGGAATCAGCTCATCCCAGTCGTCCTGCTGATAGTTGGTAAAGATCCGCAGGTACTGCTCCAGCTCCTGGTTGACGCGCTCTGTTTGACCGTCTGTCTGCGGGTGGTACGCGGTGGACGTGGCAGGCTTGATGCCGATTAGACGCCAGAGTTCTCGGGTGAAGTCCGCGATGAACTGCGAGCCGCGGTCGGAGACGTGCGTCTCGGGAGTCCCGTGATGGCGCCAGACATTCCGGTAGTAGAGGCGAGCCGCCCCTACTGCGTCGACCGTGGTGTGACACTCCGAGAAGTGGGCACGCTTCCCAAGGGTGTCGACGACGACCATGATCGCGTCGTACCCATGGGCCTCCGGAAGCTTCGACGATGAAGTCGACGGAGACGGTATGCCAACGCTCTGGGGGCGTTTCCGTTGGGTGCAGCTCTCCGTGGGGCAGTCTCCGGAGTGCTTTGGTGCGACAGCACAAGTCACAGGTCGCGAAGTACCGGCCAATATGGCGAGACATCTGAGGCCACCAGTAGTTCCGGGAGACCAACTCCAAGGTCTTGAAGCGACCAGCGTGTCCGGCAACTCGAGTGTCGTGGCAGAGCTCGATGATGCGTCTCCGGAGGTCCTTATCCTTAGGTACGACAATCTTCCCACGAAAGTGAAGAAGACCACCGGAGACAGCCCACTCGTTGGAGCGCGAGGAGCGGGGGCCTCGAGCTTGACCTTGGACCTTTAGGAGTTGCCGGGCCGCTAGTGCGACGGGCTCCTCTAAGTCAGGCTCACCGGAGAGGGCATCGCGGATGTCGCGAAGGAGTTCAGAACCAGGGCCGGAAACGGAAACACCTTCGAGAGCGCGGACATGGAAGAGTTCGGGCCGCAGAAGGACGACGCCGGAGTTGTCGGAATCGATTCCGTGGTCGGGTCTCCGAGAGAGGGCGTCAGGTCGGCCCATGTCGCGGCCGGGCTTGTGGTGCAGCGTGAAGTCGAACCGGGAGAGGTAGAGGGACCAGCGGGCCTGTCTCCGGTTGAGGTGCTGCGTCTTCCTGAAGTACTCCAGATTCTTATGGTCAGTCCAAATCTCGACGGGATGCACGGCGCCCTCGAGGAAGTGTCTATACTCCTCGAGTGCGGGATGATTGCCAGCATCTCCTTGTCGTGGGATTTCGTAGTTGCGCTGGACATCATTTAAGCTTTTGGAATAGAATGCTACAGGGTGCCACTTCCCGTCCGGGGCGGATTGTGAAAGAACCGCCCCGTCGCATAATCAGAGCTGTCCGCCTCAAGTCGGAAAGGCCGTGCGTCGTCCGGAATCGCCAGGACCGGTTCCGAGGTGACTGCGTCCTTGATCGCTTGGAACGCGGAGGCCTCCGCATTGCCCCAAGTCCATTGCTGGTCCTTCTTGGTGAGCACGAAAAGAGGGCGCGCCAGGGTCGAGAAGTCCCGAATGAACCTGCGGTAGAAATTAGCGAACCCAAGGAACTGCTGAATGTCCTTCTTGTTTTCCGGAGTCGGCCAAGCGGAGACGCCTGCGACCTTGACGGGGTCCATTTCGACGTGGTTGTGGGAGATGATGACTCCGAGGTACTCGATTGACGATTTTTCAAAGTCGCACTTCTCCGCTCGGAGGTACAACTTGTGCTCTCGGAGTCGCCGCAAGACCTCCTGACACCCTCTATGGCTAGATCTATGCATAAAATGCTGGTGAGGTCCACAGAAAGCTATCCATAAGATATGGGTGTTTCACCAGAGACCTATAACTGAGACTTGTGACAGGAATTGTGACAGGAGATCAAAACTGATATTACACAACAGGATTAACAGATATCACTTATGTAATATCATATATAATATCCTTAAGTCCTATTTCTTCAGGCCGATGACCCGGTATGTAGTTAGGGGGACTGTGTGATAGGGAAAAGAGATTATCATCCTAATTGGGATGAAATTGATGGATCTCTATATAGCCATCAGAATCACTGATGCCAATCAAAAATGGTTCCACATCAAGGTATATATCTAGATGCCATCACTCCATCACTGATAACCCTCTCAGGTAGTCTAATAATAATAAATTCAAGGGCTGTTATATATTACAAATAGCTGGACCCATATCTTATACATAATATTCCCTGGACACCACCCATATCTTATGCATAGATCTGACTATAGGAGCTGCTCCTGAACGATCTGCCGGTGTTTCCGGAGGTCGGAATGGGCGATCAGGATGTCGTCAAGGTAGATCATGACGTCTCCGGAGAGGATGAGGTCCTGGAAAATGTCATTCATCATCGTTTGGAACGTCGCGGGAGAGTTTGTCAGGCCGAAATACATCACCAAGGGCTCGAACAGGCCTCGGTTAGTCCGGAAAGCCGCTTTCCACTCGTCACCTTCCTTGATCCGGACGTTGTTGAAGCCCCAACGGACGTCCGAGTTTGGTGAAGTAACGAGCGCCTTTGAGCCGGTTGATGAGGTCGTTGATCAGCGGAAGGGGGTACCGGTTTTTGACAGTCATCGCGTTGAGAGCACGGTAGTCCTGGACGAAGCGGAGTCCGCCGTCCTTCTTCTTGACGAAGAAGACCGGAGACGCCATCGGAGACTTGGAGGGGCGAATCCGGCCCGTCGAAAGCCCTTCCTCAATGAACGCGTCGAGGCTCGCGTTGCTCGAGGGGCGAGATGGGGTACACCTTGCAGTTGGTGGGCTTAGCGTCGGGGACGAGTTCAATGGCGTGGTCCCAGGCTCTCCGCTCCGGTAGCGTGTCGAAGGACTCCTTGTTGAAGACATCCTGAAACTCCTTAGCCCAGTCCGGGATCTCGGAGGGCGGAGGGGCGGAGTTCCTGGCGAAGGCTTCGGCCAGGCGCTGTGAGACAGTACTGCCAGCGCGTATCTCCTCCGAGGGGCGGAACGAGGTGTAGAAGATGCGGTCACCATCTTCAAGCTGACCATCGTCTTCATCGTCGTCGGAGTCCGGCATCAGATCAGGCAGGGCGGAGTCGTCACCGGAGACGGAATCGTCTCCGTCGTCAGGCCCAGAGAGGTCCATGGTGCAGACCGAGGGGAACGGGCCGGAGCGGAGTCGCTTCTGGAGCAGCCGGAGTCGCCGTAGCTCAGTCCGTTCAACGCGTTCTTCCTCGCGGCAAGTGGAGCAACCGCGGGGGCACCGTGTCATCTTGACCTCCTTGGTTTCCCAATTGATTTCCGGGTTATGCTTCCGCAGCCAGGAGTACCCCAGAATAAGGTCTTGTTTACCAAGATGAGTGACGGCGAGTTGAACACGCTCGGAATGGCCTTTGTAGCGTAAGACCAAGTCCGCGATCTGGTTGATGGAGCCGGCGTCGTTCGGAGTGCCATCAACGTTAAAGACCGGAATCGGTTGCGCCAGGGTGCGGACCGGAATGCCATTCCGAGCGACATAGTTCGTGTCGATAAAGTCGGAGGTGGCACCACAGTCAACCAGGCCGGAGAGCGAGAGCTTAAGCGCGCTGGTAGTGGACTCTAGCTCCAACGGGAGGTGGAGGGAGTTCACTCCAGGGGAAGCAGCGACAGTGTACTGCTTGGGCAGTTTCTTTTCCCAGGCAGTGAGGCGGCGAAGGACGATGACCGGAGTCGCGGGCGAAGTCGGAGACGGAGTCGAAACGGGGCGGGGGAGGGTATGTCTTTCGTTTCAGGCTCGTTGTAGGGCAAAGGAATTGATTCGTCATACAAACAAGCGAAACGATTTACGGACGCGAACGAGGGCACACCAGTCACTCGTCGCGGGGGACAAAATCCTCTCCGGCCATCGACTCCGCGGCTGTTTCCGGCAGCGCAGCTGTGTCCGAGTAGCGGGCGATCAACTCCGCTAACATCTCGTCACCGAGTTGTTGGATCACCTCGTCGAGGATGTCCATTGAGCGGACATCCGCGGGGAGGGGGCAATCTCGGGCGAGATGGTTTGGGTCGCCGCACCTGAAGCAGGCGCGACGAGGGGCACCCCGAGCCCTAGTGCGATCCAACTCCATGGGGACGGGAGCTGGAGGCGCCGGAGCGGGGGCGCGGGCCGCGGGTGGCACGACCGGAGCCACCGGGCGGAAGGGAGCCGGAGCCGGGACGCGGTTGACCGGAAACGGAGTCCGAATCAAACCGCCAGGCGTCTTGGGGGCGGCTGACTTGATCAGCTTGGCCCGGACCAGGGCCTCGTATTGACGGAAGGCCCGGGTGCGCCAGCTAAGATAGTCCCGGAGGTCCGGGGGGTCATTCGAGGACGTGATTCCGTTGTTGATCAGGGGATCAAGTCTGTGGCGGAACTTGGTCACCTTGACCAACGCGTCTTCGAATCCGGCGAGGTCCATCAGGTCCTCGAAGCCATTGGTGTACCGGTAGACATCCTTTGTACCTATGTGATAGGCGGAAGTCCCCAGTTTGGAGAGTAAGGCAAGGGCCTCAGTTAGGCTATCAATTTTCGCCTTGAGTGAGTCCAGCCAGGCATCTGCGGTGAGAGTGACTCCGGACGGCATGACAGGTGCAGGGACCACAGGAGTGGAGGAGGAGGGGACAAGTGGCAGGGGCAGTGACGAGGGCAGGACGGACTCATACTCCAAGCCTGAATCAGCGCCAAACCTGGCAATCTTGTCCGGTTGATCCCTTGGGCAATCACTGCTGATAATCAGCCCCAAAGCAACACAGTTCCATGACTCACAATGGAAATAATGCTGAGTTCAGGGGAAATTTCACAAGCAACTTTTATTGTACCATGTCTACAACCATAATTGAAAATAGGCCAACTTAACAGATAAGATACTATTTTTTCTAAAAGAAATAATAGAAAGATGTCAACTTTATTATCTAGTGAAGAGAACTTGCAAAAGACTTAGTTGGTGATAATAATAGAAGGTTCGTCATCTGCCGCTTGCAGCTTCCTTCCCTCATATTGACAGGGCAGTAAGGTGAAGCTGTGTTCGTTAACTATCCGCTGGCTACTTTGGACGCAGCACTGATCAGAAGATACACCGGGAGCGCTAAAGGATCACGGTCAGTTGTCGTGTCCCTGGCAGAGACCACGTACGCAGGATCCCGAAGAAAACAACCGAGCGGAGATTGCTCTGGGTGACCGTTCGCTGGGTGATGTAGAAGTAGTTGTAGAGGACGCGGCCGAGTATACTTGCGGCGAGAATGAGTCACAGACGGTATGCAACAAGGGCATACGCACTATACGAGGGAGATGGTGTTGACCTTGCGGTTGTCCAGGCCGGCGTAGTTGGCAGCAAGCTGTGATGATGAGCGCGGAGTAAAGTAGGTGGCCGGAAGGACGCACCACTGCACTTGCCCATAGCGGGAAGTTCTCCATGCCATTCTTTGCAATCGTTAGACGCGCACGACACCAAAGATAAGAGCACCCACGTAATGCGCGCCTTCCAGTCGCTGTATGCGTGCAGCCACGGCTGGGGGCACGGCCTTGTCGTTAGCGACCTGAGCGGTATTGCCGCGTGGCGCGAGGCTGCGTGGAATAAGAAGGCAGCTAGAGGCCAGGATAGCACGCACTTGTTGTACCCCTTCGTCTTCATGATCGTCATCGTCTACCGTCTGCCGTCAGCGCACTGTAGTCTGTCTGGCAATGTCTGCCATGGCACACACCCGCAACACAACGGGGGCGAACGCGGTGGCCCACATCGCCGGGATGGAGTACAGCGAGAGCGGGCTGTCGAGGGATAGACCGGGCATAGCTAGCGCTGAGGGTGGAGGGGAAGTGGGGACAGAGAGGACCGGCAACGTGGAACGTCAAAAGCAAAAAGCGGCATCTCGTCAAGTCGCCGGCCGGGATGAAGATCCCCGTGTGCCGATCCTCCTGTATACTATACGCTCGCCAAGCGGACTGCGCATCTGAAGGATCTAGAATTCTTGCTCGAATCCTGCCTCCAACTTGTTACCCAGAGTGCCTGCAAGTTATATAGGCGAGTCGACTTGGAGCCGAAGGTTCATTGGCACGGCCAACACTGTTACACGGAGTGTCATGACCACGGACTCGATTGATTGATTATGATGCGCGGGGCTCCCGCGGGTAGGGTGGGAAACCTACACTTCAAATATCTACTAGTATAAGTACAAGGGCCTCCGGCACGGGTGCCGCAGTCGGAGACCTTGCTTTAGTCATCTTGACTAATGAGGTTCTTCAGTCACATCTCCTCATCAGTGACCGTGATTATTAAAGCATTTCTCGCTTTGTTCCTCCTTTTTTTTCCACCATTTTTTGGTCTCGAATTACTCTCCCTTATACCCCAGGCCATCCTTGGAATCTTGCGTGCGACACCGCCCTTTGTCCACGCTCGATTTGATTACATGACCCTCCTTCATTAGTGCCAGGTTCCAAGCGCCCACGCACTGGCAACAAAAGCTGTTGGTAAAAATAACGATGTCACTTTTAAGACGTTTGTAGGATGATTCCGTATCCCATTCAGTCTTCTCTTTAGGGAATTCTACGGCTTTCTTTCCTCCACTCCGTGGTTGGTTCGCATTCCGCCGCCTCTCACCTTTACTGTCTTCTGTTAGCTATGTCGAGCCAGGTGGAACCAGACTCCATTTTTACTAGGGTTGTTGCGTCGACACTAGACTCAGACGTCTTTTTCTTTCCACAAGCGCAGGTGGGGTACATTCAGCAACGATCGTCATACAGGCTGCTAATTTTCCGATGACTCTGCCACTGCAGGTCAACGAACTTTATCAAGCGTGTGGCTGGGAATGCACAGTTGTGTTTGGAAGAACCTGGTCTTTTTTGTCGTATGTTTTTTGCTTTGCTGGCTCAGTCGTGTCGTTAACTTTGTAGTCTTGTCGTCTTTGTTCAAGGTTTGCTGTCCCCGCTTGTCTATGTCGTTTCTTAGTTCCTTAGGGCTGGTCTCTCATCTTGAGGCTAGCGAATTATGCTACCCTAAGTCGGATAGCTCTGGGATGAGTCGCAACCAGTTTATCGCGAATTTCATCTTTAGCCGGCTAAATGAGGTCAGAAGCGGCCGTGAGTTAGCGGTTCTCATTCGACAACTCAAGGCTACTTCCCTCGCTCCTTGGCGTAAGTTTGAGTCCAGGTTCGGAGAAGACGATTGACTCACCCATATTTTTGTAGTTAGCAACCTTCTCAACGCTCGCGCTAGACCAAAGATGGCAGAAGATACCCCCATTCCCATGTGGTTGCTGCACTTCGAACGACCTCAACGCAATGGCGTGTTGCCTTGGTTTACACCCTCTGAGAACTCGTTCAACACGTTGTTTGCCAATATCACTTTCGTCGATGGAGCAGTGGTCGATGGAAGTGGGGAATATGTTTTTCTAGATGCCTTCTCAAAAACATCCGTCAATTTTGTCGAGTTCGCAACGAAACCATCTGGTTTGTCCGTGAAGATTCTGTCTCCTGTCAGACTGGAGGTTTTCTCACTGGAGGTTGCTCGCATCGACCAACCCAATTATCATGATATCATATCCACTGGTATCACCTTATCGGCGGACGGAGGGCGCGTGATAGCCAAAGGGGCTTTATACTGGTGTTATGATGCACCTCAGCTGCCGCCGCGCTTGCATAAGAGGTTTCATGCCAGAACCTGTGGTACGTGTTTGCGCTTTGGTTGGATGTTGTGATCAGTTTACTGCAGAATGGATCATGCGGTATCAACTTCGGATTTTTGGTCGCCGTGATATGGTGCCGTATGCACAAGTGACCCATTCCTATCCAGTTTTGTCCACATCTCCTGTCGCTGTTTGTGATGTGCACTGTTTCCTTTGATGTTATCATAGCGATTGACTTTTAATTTTAGTTTTTCGCGATGTACCCTCGACCAGATTGGGTGACTTGTGTAGAGTCAGATACCACGGGACCGGATTGCTTGCGAGTTGTACGATCCAGGTGTTGTATTTTTCTTTTCGTTCTCCACTGATTACCGGTGGTAGGCTGAACTATCAGATGGACCACCTCTGAATGTCGATGTAAATTCTATGGCCGCCTACCCATCTTTAGAATTTAGGGAAGATGATCTGCAAGCTCTTGTCAACGACCATACTTTCGTTTACCCGCGGCTGGAATTTGTCTCAGACTGTTTAACCCCCACTTCGGCCGACGGCAGCACAACTGGATCGTGGCCCAATGTTGGCGTCGTTGATACTGTGGGAGCAACATTTCAACTGGAATTTATAAATCAAATATGTTTTTCAGGGCGTCGAATTGTCTCATCGCAGTATGTTCACACCAGAGTTTTGGGGACCAAGTCAAGGTTGGTAACCTTCTCGCTCTTCCTTCTATTTCTTTTTTCCTGACTGTTCTTTCATCAGTATCTTACGGCCACACGGATTCATCGTTTTTCAACGACGGTTATCCGGTGTCTGTGTCCTCGTATAACTCATTTAGCGATGGGACTTTTGTTGGATTGAGTGAGGAGCGAGTCGACCGTGGGTTTGTCGATGCTTGTGAGGTTGTAGAGTAAATTGCAGCTGCTGCCATCCTTTTTTTGTTCATGTAAGGTGACTCTCACACTTGCGCCACAGCGTCGATGACAAATCTGTTATATAATCATGCCGAATTGTTAGTTAAATGTGATGTCACGTATTGGCGAGGGTGATGGATCCCGTCCTGACTTTTGCGCACCCTCTCCCTTCTTCGACGGTTGTTCTCTTTCCCCGGCTAATCCTTGACCTCCATTCCGTGACGCGCGCGGACAACACAGAAGTGCGATATGCGATCGACGACAACGACGACGCAGTCAATGAGCCCTTTGTGTTGAGTTTTGTTGGCATTGTGCGTTTTGCTGGTGAAGAGCTCGATGACCGCAAAGTACAAGGTCCCTTTAGCTTCTTTTTCTTTGTCAGGCTATCGTGTTCAACTATGTGTTTTTGCAGACAATCTTGCTCTGTGAACCAGAAGGGCCGTACGCAGACGCTTTCGAACGCACGGTTCTGAATCTTCAAGAGCTCGTCGATTCGGGAGATTCAATAATTCATGTGGGTCTTTTTTTTTGGTACTGTGTCTAGGGTCCTCACGTCCCTCGAAGCCCAGCAAGAGCTTGCATTTCTGCTTCGCGCCAGGGATCATGGATTCTGGTAAACTCATAGTGATCTATAAGGAGGACAATGTCTTAATGGTGAGCCTGGCCTGATCTTCTCCTCTTTTGTTAACGCTCGCGTAGACTAAAACGGATTATAATCATTCGCCGTTTATTCCTGGTGCTAGTGTTCACTCTGCTGTCCTCGAAGTCGGCGCCATGCTTCATGTTGAGGCAGTGGTCATGCGGGAAGATCGTCTCGTGTTTGATGGTCAGGCATGGGACACGGTATGTTTCCCAGTGGCTGGTGGCGTGCGATCTAATTTTTATCAGCATTGGACTTTGCATGCCCGTGTCCTTCGCAGGATGTATTGTTCTAAAGAACCCCGCGGCACAAGTACTCGTCTTTGAATGATGTTTTTATGGATGCCGTTTATCGGAGTTGCTCATTCTGAATATATGGTTTTTATTATCCTCGCGCTCTTCACCTATAAAACTGTGGCTGTAGGTTCCGTATACCTATTGTAAACATGGCTACATTCGTGGGGGGAACCGAAGATCCTTTGAGATATCGCGCTTCTCACGACTTGGAGCTCGGACCCGTTCTCTTCGCTGGGGACAGCGGTAATGAGCTTAGGCGCGTTGTGGATGGCTCCCGCAACAGAGTTCCTTTCGTTCTGGAGTTTGTTGGGAAACTTGAAGAAATATTCCACACAGGGGAATCACGCTCTGTAAGTTGCTCAAAGTGTTCTCACCGATATTGTTAAGCTGATCGCACAGACTCTTTTGATATCAACTCCGGGTGGTTTCATGCACCCGTCTTTTCGTCGCACTGTGCTCTTCCTCAACGAGTTACAGGCTGCGTGGAGGGAGTCCATCCACGTAGGTTTATTTTTCCCTTGAACTAAGATTAACCCATTTGTCAGGTTCCGATGCAAGTCCATTCCGCCTTGCGATTCGATTCCCGTGAAGAACAGGATTTAATCATGGTCTTCGCTGATACCAAAACTATCTTGGTAAGTGCTTTCGCGTTCGCCCGAGTGTTCTTAACCCTTCTTGAGGGAAAGTTAGTCGTTGGCCTGGGTTTGGCCTCTCCTGAGCTGGCTGCCGAAGTGCCCATCGCTTCTTTAGACTGTTCAGTGTTGGAAGCGGGAGCTTTGGTGTGGTGTTCCGTCACTTTGTTCAGGGAAGACACACCAGATTTGAGGGGACGGGTTTGGAACATTGTGTGTGGATTTCCTTAGATTCCAGATGAAGAGAGTGCTAAAAGCACGTTACTAGGCATGGATTGTCGCGGCGGAGTCTATCGTGCGTATATTCAAGTCTCCCAATGACAACCAAAACCGCAAGTCAGTTGGGGATCAATTCAATCCCCATCGACCACAACTCGCTTTGGGGCAGGAAGTAGGATATGTCGCGTTTCTCGATCGACGTACTGCCGAGGTTGATGTATATATTTAAGCCCTAGATGATACAAAATGGGCCAATAAAACCCTTGATTCTTGTTGTCCATAACATCGACAGTTTGACAGTTCAGGTACCTGAAGTGCGTTCCACTACTTTCTTCTTCGAGGCTATCACAATGGCGGGGGGCCAGCACCTCAGGAGATCTTCGTACCATTGCTCGGAGACGCCCCGTCGGTAGGTACAGACCGAGTCCTCACAGTAAAATGAAGCTTCAAACCATCACAAGGCTTCGCCAATAGGAACAAGGAAGACAGCAATCGTGTATTTGTCGCGGACACCTATTTGAACTTGTATATATCACACGTCGCCTCCCCCAATTACCTCGAAACCTTCAATTGCTCCAGCCTCCTTTTCGTTAAGCTTGTTTTTTGGCTTGTCCAAAAGCTTTCTACGTTTCGCTGGGTAATCAGAGTAAGATCATGCCCTTCGGGTGAGGTATTACACGTACGTGGTGGCTTAGCTGTGTCGTCTTTCTGTTTCTCTGCCTCAACGTTGACGACGGATGTACTCTGCGCACCAGTACCCACTCCGTCGTCGAGAGTAGAAGTCGAATCATTGCTAGGTCTGTCTCCCTTCGGCGTGTTAACCGGTGCCTCGGGCATCTCGTCCTCGTCGACCGTCTCTTCCTTGGCGCGACGGCGCAGGTCCCCCGCAGTAACGAAATCGCACAGTTCTTCAGGCAAGGAGGTTTGAAGGATGGTAATAGCCACCACCGTAGCTAGATATGCAATTTGTCAACAGAACCGATAATGATATCGAGTTGCACAGACCAGTGAAACCATTATAAGACGAAGGGGGAGGGCCCGCATCGCGCAATGCATAGTGCTTCAGAGTGAAGCTAACTTCCACGAGACTACCAACAACTTGCTCACGAATGTCGTCGCCGCTCACAAGGGAATTGCTTTCGTCGTGAACTTTCAGAGGACGTATATGGTGTTTCTTGCAAGCTTCGTCAAACGCGTCTTGACACTCTTCCGGTACCGTCCATTCTCCAGGGAAGACGACACCTATAGAATAGAAGAGTCATATGCGATAGGTATGGTTTTAGAGGCGCGCATACGTTTTTCTCCATCGCGCTTGCGCTCAAATACCGGTTTCGTGAAACGCAGAACACTCCCAGACGGATCGGACACGATAAAGTGTCGGGAGTTGGTATTATCACAGATGCCTAGTTGGACGCGTGTCGCGTTTTCGATTTGGCGCTCCCAATCCGCGCTGAAAACCGTTCCTTCTGTTCTCAGTGATTAGTCATTGAAGCGGTTTTTATCAAATATCGCACCGGGTTTCTCCAATAAGAAGGAGAATTTGGCCTTTTCAACTTTATCTTTGAAGCCCATGCGCCAGCCTCCCACGCCGTCGATGTTTGCTTGCCCATCCGAGACCTTACCGATCGCAGATAGGACAGCAACTTTACCTCTCTTCCCGTCTTCGTCCAGAAGACATACCACATGCCCATTATCCTTGCGCTTCCACGAGTAGTGGAGCTTTTTCGATCCGAGGTACAAAGGCGCTTGCAGTAAAGTGTTGTGCAAATTCGAAAGCGTGTCACCTATTGATATATCACAAATTTTTCGTTAGGAGAGTAAAATGTTACCCATTTTTCACCAACGAAGTCGTTGCTTACTGTGGACGTTCGACAGTCGATTTGTCGGTGTCGTTTTATAGGACAAACCTATATGCACCGTCGTTGTGTGTGGTCGTTCGGTCCCGTGTTTCATCCCTTTGTGATTTTCTCAGAGGCGACGCCCGTGGTAAATTTGGTCGGTGGTTGTATTCAATGTAAAGAAAAAATCAAACCAAGGCTTCTTGAGCTGTTCCTTCTATGTTACCAGCGATGTTGTGAATGACTGATACTGCTCGTGCTTCTAGAGTCCAGTTCTGGAATAGCATTATGATAGCTACGATTTTCGTAATGCGAGACACCCACGATGCGCCACAGGTGGGTGCCGTGGTCGAAAGCGTCGTTGATCACCTCTTTGCGCACTAAGCGGGTGATAACGACAACCATCGAGCCGGGCGTGAGACGACGGCGAGGTGGTATGGAGTCATTTTGAATATCGAGAGGCTGTAAGACGGGGCTCCTTTGTGGGTTCCATCCCATGTCTGTCTATGTGGTGTCAGTTTCAGAATAGGGTATCGTCGACCTCCACACACACCATCTTAGAGCTTCCGTCGCAATGAATGATGATGACACTAGACTCCGCGGTTGCCCCGTTGCTGGACCATTTTTGAATGGAGTTGTGAAGCTGACAGCGCGTTAATGGGAGACGAACGTGAAGGACGGTACATGCGAGGTCAGGGTGAGGTTCTTTATTCATGATAAAAGTGAGTGCATTCACTGTCTTGTCGAAGAGGTCGTTGAATATCGGGGCTCGGGAACCAGGTGAACGTAGAACCAGCGTCTTTCTAACAATGAGCACCCAAGGGTCCACGCGGTTATAGCATCATACGCACATAACACTTCGTATCCGTTTCTTTAACATCGAGTACTAACCCGTTGATGACGATTTCGAGTGGGGAGTCGTCATGGCGTGTTAGATACGTTCTGTTGAAGACCCCCAATTCCGTGTTGACGCGATCTCCCAAGTAGAAGTCTTCTTGCAGTGTCAAGTGGGGTAAGTGATAAGGCATAACTCAATACCAAAACGAACGACCTCTTTTAAAGCGATATAGACAACCGGGGGTGAGCAGCGAAGGACGAAGAAAGTCTTAGTCTTCGTGACTAGTACGGGAAAAGGAAAAGCCAAGGGATGATGTATCAATTTTAGGCATGCATACTACGTCATCTGTTTAAGGAACTATCAAATTGGTACGGTTAACGGTGTGCCACATCGCCGCCCACCAGCTGGCTTCCGCTTCAGGTTTCGGTAATAGTTATCAGGTAAAGCGCACCTCTTTATGAAGTTAGCTAAGTCCTCTGTATTTTCAGTTGCGGCGCGAGGGTCTATAAACTCTTGGTTCTGTTGAGCGACCACCAGGACGTCACCTGTAATATAGGGAGAGGACGGCGTTCCCTGCAAAAAACTCGCTTTGTCCATGAGGATGGCGTTGCGGGTCTGGTTTTGATCAATGGTGCTGAAGTAAATGCCGAGGATTACGTTGGGTTTTATTGCGACTGGTCCGTCAAGCGGGACCTTCTTGAAGATGTAAGTGTTATACGTTACCCCTCCTAGGACACTAAATCTTGGTGCTGTTAGTGAAATGTCTCGCAGGTCGGGGTCTTCTATCGGGCGATTCAACCAGAAGTCCGGAACCAGTTCCTCGAAGGTCGGCGTTTCTCTGCGAGCACCGACATTGATAGGAACTCTAACGAGATGGGGGGTAGCTGCACACGGAGGGTATAGCAAACCCAACGTGAACCTATCGCCATAGGCCTAGACGAAAGGTGAGCGGAGCGCATTATTGAGTAAGATCTGTCTCGCCTGTTCAATTACTTTCGTGACGTTTCTGCTAATGGCCATAATTTTCGTTTCCTCTAGGTTGCACCCACTTAGGAGGTACCTTCTATCGAAGTTGGTGCGAGTCTGCAGCACCTGCGCGTGAACACAGCGATGGTATCCGCAACGATCGAAGGTCGAGTGAAAAGACATCGTGGTATGCGGGAAGCCGTGCATTGCCTGCTGCCCCAACCAGTCTACTGTGTTGGACAACGAAGGGAAGGCGAAGATACACTGTCGACGGTCGTTCTGCATGCTGCGAAACTGCATACAACACACAGAAGGATGGCAGGGGATGGGTGGATACCCCGATGGCTTGTTCAAGGAGGCGAGGGTGCGGAATCCCCTCTTTCCCATCTCCCACCGCAGTCTTCGAGAATCGGTAACCATGCCCATCCAAACCGCGCTTTCACGCATACACACCACACGATCTCTGACGTCGAAAGGGTATTGGAGGATAATTGTGGAGGGTGTGATCATGATACCGTGCAACGAATGGATCATGTTGGACAACCACAACGCCAGCGGGTGGATCTGTGTACTTTCGCTCACAGTGATTGTCCTTCCGGAGGGGGGCGTTTCATATGCGTATCGGGCGGGGGGAAAAGATAGGACGATTCAGAGTCGGTGGTCGAGGCCCAACCGTCCCATTCTCCGTCGGATGTCGAGGACGAAAACGAGGACGAGGAATGGATGCTTTCAGAGTCGCCATCATCGTTCTCGGAGTTCGTCGAAGGCTTAGCAGGGATGGAACGGAACAGCTTATGCCGTCCTAGCCAGTTGTCAGGATAAGCAGTGACTTGCTCGTGGGATAGACGGGAGTAGACATGGGGTCTCCAAACAGGCATGTCATCTTCTTCGAACCCGATTTCTTTGAACAGAAGCGACAGAGCAGCCAAGCCACCCCGTCCAATAGCGACGTTCAGATTCTGAAGGTACCAAGACTGTTCTCCAGAGTCCTCGGGCATCACAATATACATGCCCGCAGAACCCACTAAGCCTCCGTTAAAGCGAGCGAGAATGTCAAGAAACGCGTGGGTATGAGTGCCGAGGAAATTGTCGCTCAACATAAAGTAGATCCGATCTCGCAAGTATCGCTTCACCGATTCTTTGAAGAAGTTGTTGCATTGGCCGACTTGTTGTAGATCCATGAAGGATAGTGTGCGGTAAATTATCCGCCACAGCTCTAACGGAAGGCCGACGTCGTAAGAAGGCTGAAGGTTTGTCTCTTGGACGGCCACCTCTGTCTCGAATTGACTCGTATGATTTCCTTGCAATTGTTAGAACCTCTCTGAACTCGCGGATGTATCGAGCCACTCACTGAACAACCTCTCGTGTGGAATTTCATCATCTACCACGATGGTGAGCCGGTGACACTAATACTCGGGATCCTCACCACTCGTCCAACCTGAACTCGAATGCGGAGTATCGCTTTCGAGTGGAACCGCTCGAACCACGTTATTCCGCCGGATAAAGGTGAACAAGCGATTGGTGAGGTCGTCGAAGAACACTGAGTCGTCCTGTCGGTCGCTGTCACGTTCAACGGACGCCTGTCGGGAAGTAGCTTCAGAATTCGTGAGTCCGTCGTCAGTTGGACGTACGTTGCTTCCTAGGTCGTCGCCTGCCGTGTACTCGTTGTCGTCTGGCCTAGTCTCAATAGATTTCAGCGGGCTTGCACTCGCGTTTGGGTCAATGCCATTTTCAGGGATATGACATTCTAGTCAGAACGAATTGACATCAGCGACTACTACTGCGCTATTGGCATATACCGACCACTCGGTTCTTGGCTGGGCTGCGTGGATAATGTACAGTTCATTTGCTCGATTAGCTGTTCGGTGCTTGCTTCGGACTCTGCTGTGCAACGTGAGTTTGGAATCTACGACATGTGGGCTCTGGCGATCACCATTGGTGTTCACGGGGAGCATTATGTTGATTGGGCTTTCAGTGTGGCGACTGAGTGTGCGATACCGTTGGCGCTTCAGAGCGAGGAAAGAAGTGAGTACTTGTTATATGGCTTCGAAGGACTCACGTGCAACTACTTCAGCTTGCTCGATATCGGTTTCCTCCCCCGACGTGCTTAAAGTAAAATCCGGTAGAAACGATTCTCGCGCCTTTCCGCGATAGCGTCTGAAGATGCGCGTTGGTTTGCCTGCTCCCAGAGGCGTGATAGCATCTCGCGCCAAACACATTTCGCAATCCACGACCGACGTTCCTGCGAAGCGAAACTCCACCTGTGAGCGTAGGCTGTTCGCCAGAGACAAGAGGCGATGGCGTGGGTGTGGGTAAGTTCTTTCTGAACTCAATGTGATCGCGACATATGATGTGCTCGCAGAGTACGGGCATGGCTCTCACAGCTGTTATGGCGTTCCCCGGTGATCCAGAGGTGCCAGTGGGAAGACTCGGACTCGGTGGGGGTAAATTCAGATATTGTTCTGCTAACGTGCTCCAGAGATCCGTTTGGTTTGTTGATGCAGTCATGGTAGGGACTAGGAAGGTGACGGAGTGAGGGCGGGCGAAACGCCCATTATCGCATTACTCCGACAGTTTTCTACAACGTTCGATCACATCAACAAAACAAGTCACAGTCACGTTTAATTATTTTCGAGCAACTCCTCCCCTGTATTTACATGACGCGTTTAAGCAATTGCCCGATAAACACCAATCGAAATCTGTGTTCTGTTTAAAAACCTGTCCACGACCGCGTTTACTGAATGTAAAAAATTCGACTCCCTCTAACCCTTTCCAGGAGCGAATGACCCGGGGACAATCTAGTTTGCATGGTTTACTGAGGTCTCTGGAGCTGGACAGCAGTGTGATCCAAGGGAATAGCGGACCCACATGATGGGCTGCGTTTCCGAGAAACCAATCCCACTGGGTATCGTCACCCCAGCCCGGAAGCGATAGGCGATCACGTGTGAGATGTGGGTACGGGCACACGAGCGTATAGCCTGTAAGGAAGTTCATTTGGGAGGTGAATTGGGTCGAAAAGGCCGTCGGTAGCACACTAGTCGACGATGTGACCATAAGGTACACAATGGTGAGCTAAAGGTGTTACTCTATAAGCAAATCATGCACAAGAGCGTTGTCGTACGCACGTGAGTTCGGTTTGTAAAACAGAAGGAGTCCGTAACACGCCCCGCATGTTGAAGGTGGATGACGTTTCGGGTGTACCTGTACAAAGGTCGAGCACTAGCGCAATACAGGTATTAATGCATACCTATAGTAACCGAGCTTCAGTTCGAAGAAGGATCTCCAAGCATCGAGAGCTGCTTGTGGGCACAATATGTCGAGAGTGTTTATATTCGCCTCTTCGTCTTCGTTCGAAGAGAATGTGACCAAGCTCAGTGGCACGGAGGACACGAGGATCGACCCAGTTGATTCAAGTAGATCCAAGAACCGCTGCACCAAGGCCATTTCGCTGACAAGATGTTTCTCCTTCACTGTTTTCACAAAAGGTAAGATTCGGTAGGCCACCCGTTCGATGAAGACATCTCGAGCGTGTTCTGACAGCAAGCGATTGCAGCCAGCAAGCGCGTGAAACTCAGACCAAGAACAATGTCGAAGGAGAGCATCAACGCAGTTCGGCGAGTCGAAGAAAAGCATAGAAGGCAGAGTGGACATAGCGAAGTCGACACGAAGGACATGTAAGTATAGGTTGTTTTATGCACCCTACGACGACAGGATATCTCGCCCAATAAGACGCTCTCGGACCAACCTACAATGATTTTTTCTCAGTGGAGTCATCGTGGCGTTAATTTTCTCACGTACATTTTGACCAGGGCCTTCGCAGACAAAGTGTCTTCTATTGTCATGTTGCCGACACCTTCCGTGTCGGGTTGATATGGCTGGTTTCTCAAGGTGCGTACAACCACTATGTTCCCGAACCAGGAAACGGGAAAAGCCGGAAGCATAGTGCGCACCATCTCGTTCGACGCCCTGCGAGTTGGGGGGGTTGGTCATTGCATCAGCGGGTTGCGGTAGACAAAAAACCACATAGGCGTAGTCCAACAAATCAGGGTCATCCATAGGCCAACTTCTGACGATAGCCATGGAGCTTGAAATCTCAGTGACCGATGCATGACGCTCTGTGGTACGGGGGATCCACCAGAACAAATCGAGATCGCGAGGGGACTCGGCTTTCGTCTTATGGATTTTCGTTGGGACAGTGACGAAGACAGGTTCGGTGTGGCCTGTCGCGAACAACAACCCCATATAATAAGAGCTTTCGACGTGTCTAGCACGCTGGGATCTTGTCAGTCGTTATTAGGTCTTGAACAACGCACACCTGCCTCTGCTTTGCGCATCCCGATTATGGTGCGAGTCACATCCGCTATAACCTGCTGGGTGAAAGACGGGGCGGTATAGATGACTGGCGGCATGGTCTGTATGAGAGCGTGCAAGGAGCTTTCTGCGTAGCCTTCGATGGTGATTGCTTTTTAAGCAACAGAGTGAGTTTTCAGACAAACGACGTGGCGGCATACTTCTAGGAAGCTGGTGGCGTGCGATGTGAATAGTCATTGGGATAGGCTCTAGCGATGTATGCAATGTTGCAATTGTAGAAGAATAAGAGCCCGATGGCAAGAGGGATCGAGATTTCACATCACAGTCACGACACGTGAGTGGTCACTCTCATCGTCACACCACGACCTTCCGCTTCCGAACCCGCGGCCAGGCTAACGCAACGGTGCAGCGACGATCCACACATAGCATTCGCTTCACCATACGACGGCTGTCTCTAGAACTCTAGTAATCTGGTTCTCTTCAAATCAGTCCTCACCACCGAAGCCTGACACGCACACGATCGCACCTGATTCACGATTTTCATCCTCGGCTTCACCAACTTGATTGTTCGTGACTGAATGTTGTACACCTGCGCTGTATGTCAACCTTTATACTTGAGCCTCGTTAAATATTCACTCTCTGATGTTCGATGTAGTTTTGGGTGGTGGCTAGCGTCGTGCAATGGTTCAACTCGCACTCCATAACCAGCGTGTCCCCACACGTAAGAGGATACAACTTCTCGGGCGCACGAGGTTGATATAGCTCGTAGTCCCAGTCGTTGAGCGGTACCAACACCTTGGTTGCATGCTCCCCTCCTCCAACTTGAATAATTACCTTCTCGCCTGCACACCAACTCCGATAGTATGTCCTCTAAGGAGCGATTAACAAACGAAGGACGCCTTGCCAACAATGTACGCACGAGGACCTCTGTTTTGTGGTCTCGCAAATCTTTGAAGACGATGCCCCGTAAGACATACATTTGTGAGTCCCACGTTTCTTCGAATTCAGACGCATCCCAACCCCATGCAGACCAATCAGGCATGCACAGGGTGATTTCAAAACCAGTCCCGATGCTAACCGTTGCAGGCATGTCGGCTATTTGCCCTGCAAGGATACAACGAAACGTCGAATCACCTTCCGGGGTCTTTCTCGCGCCGCGGAAAGCAGTCGAGTCAGGAGAACCGGGAATTGGTGGAAAGAAGTCGAAACCATAGCGAAGCGTTGGCGATGAAGTTGTGGCCGTGAAGGTGCAAAGCCCACATCAAGTGTAAAGGGTTCAAAGACCCATCTGGCGTAAGTCTTCTCTCGGCGGGGTTTCTGCGGCGACTGACTTCTTGGTCCACGATCTTGCGCAGACCAGCGATGGGGTCGGAAGGGTGTTGCATGCCGTAAATTGGTGTGGTACAGCCGCGCGAGATATATAGAGCGAAACAATCCAATTTCCTCAAACTCCAACCACAAGGCACCCCGTATAGGTCAGCGGGACGCGGCCGAAGTCATGGAGACTGTATTCGCGACATACACTCTCAGGGAAGCTTTCCAATTACTGGACCGTCACTGCCAATTGCCATCGAAAGCGAAGCAGTCGTGGAGAGCTTTATTTTCGTATTTGGCCACATTAGACGTCGACTTACAAAATCTCATTCAACAAGACGTCCGCGCCCACCCCGGCTCCAAGAGAAAGGCACCATCGACTGCAGCACAGCCGGCGCGTAGAGTGAAAAAACCGCGGTTGGAACCCAGTTCCGATGAGGTTAGAAGAAACTTTACGCTACTTAGCGGCCAAGATTTGATCGATAGCGAATTCTTATCGGTTCCGGGGCCAGAAGTCGTGCACGATTGTATATCTAGGTGATTTCCCCGTTTGTCGTACAAAGAGTCTTCTGACGCCAACAAGGTTCATCGACCGCACGAGCAATCAAGCCCTAAGCAAGAAGATATGTGTCGTCTGTGCACGGAACCTACCCTCGCGCGAAATAGAGCAACATATGTTGCGGTCACTTCCAAACAAGCACCTATTGAAATCAACACATCCGCATGCAGCGCATCAGTTAATCGACGGACTTTTGCTTCATGAGACTGCTAGTCCTCATCAGCTCAACAATATCTGCACTACCTGCCTGCGAAATCTTCGCCGATGTGACCGACCCAAGTTCTCGTTGGGTAATAACATGTGGATCGGCGACGTTCCCTTTGAACTTAGCATTCTCACATTACCGGAGCAACTGCTTGTATCACTCTACTTTCCAGTCGCCTACATCATCAAGATATACCCTAAAAACATCCGCAACGCGGGCCTATCGTCCCAGGGACCCGGTAGACTGAATCTAGCGAACGAGAAGCTCAAGGGCAATGTTTCCACGTTCAAGCTGCCTGCCTCCGACATCGCAGAGATGGTTTCAGGAAACTTGGTACCCCGTCCATCGATGCTACTCGCCGCCACCATCGGTGTCACCTTCGTGGGTGTGGGCAAAAAAGCATTACGATGCATGCCCGGGCTCTTCCGCGTTAGGAGACAGAGAGTTTTCGATGCCTTAATGTGGCTGAAGCGCAACAATGCGTTATACGCCGAAGTCCGCATTTCCGAGGATCGATTGCGGTCCCTCCCGGAAGACGATGTACCGCAGGAGATAATGGAGTCGGTCCGATATTCGACAGATGTCGATGCTGTTGGACGAGAACACACGGGTTACGCCACTATGGACGACGATGAAGCAAGTGAAAGAGCAGACGACGAACCGGGTGAGCCTACCGAACTTGACGGGGACGTCGAACAAGAAGAGAATTTCCTGGGCATAGACGACCCGACGGATACTGATGATCTAATAGATAACTTCGACGGTACGTGTTGAACTCGCTTGTCTATACGCTACCTATCCTGATCGACGGATAGCTGACCCAACGGTTATTGACGAAGAAGATGGGGATATCGACAACATAGATCAAGGTAATTTTTTCACCCACTTGTTTCTTCGAGTTTGGGCTTGAGGCGTGTGTCCAGATCCAGCGGTTTTCCCTTTACAGGTGCATGGAGTCGTTGACACCGGGCGGGGAGGGAATTCCGGACGCGACCCTATTCGCTCACGCGGTTGAGAACTTCATTCCTGCTCCTTTCGCACAAGACTATGGCGTACGGAAAGGTAGTGCCTTCGTCAACGAGTACGCTAGACGAGACGAAAATCACGAACGATTTGATGGCGGACCCTCCAACCCCAATCACTTGCTTGGGGCTTTTCCAATGCTTTTTCCCTACGGCTGTGGTGGTTTCGAGGTTGACAGGAGCGTGAAGGTGACCTATGAAGAACATGTCCGATGGGCGTTGCAACACGCGTCAGGCCGATTCCGACATCACACTCAATTTATCTTCCAAGTCTTTGGTGTGCTGTGGAAGCGTCAAGTGTGCCGCTCTGCTGCTTTACACATCGATCATAATCAATTCATCGCCAACTACGAGGACTTTATGAGGCTGAAACCCAAGGACTTTCTAGACGCCAGTGAGGAGGAAAATCTCAATGTCACCCTCTCCAACCCAACCATGCGCTTGCTACGTCAGCATATAACCACTGTTCGTGCCAAGGTTCAAGGTACCGACGAGAACAGGGTCTCAATTCGGTCGCAGATATGGGGTATGACACTCAAATTCAACCCACCAAGTATTTGGGCGACGATCAATCTATCCGACACTAACGATCCAATTGCTCAAGTGTTGGCGGGTGTAGACATTGATTTGGACCAATTTGTGGCCAAGTCGGGACCGACGGCCACGCAAAGAGCGCATATAATCGGTGCGGACCCATATGCCGCCGCAGAATATTTCCATGTCGTCATCAACATTGTATTGGAGGAGATGTTAGGGTTGACCGTTAAAGCCCGTGGGTCGATAGAGCGCAAAGTTGGGGTATTGGGCGTTATCAACGGGTATATAGGAACGGTGGAAGCGCAAGCTCGTGGCTCCTTGCATCTCCACATACTTTTTTGGCTCAGGAGTGCACCAACTGCCGCACGCATGCAGGAGGTTCTTCTGTCTGATATCTTCCGGGACAAGATTCGGCGGTTTATCCGCGCAAATATCAAGGCCGATATATCCTCCGACATCCAAGATAGCGCCACAGAACGACGCAGAGCGAAATCCAGCATCGCTTTTTCTCGACCTGAAGATCCACGATTACCTCAGTACGAGGACCGGAGGCGCAAAGCGGAAGATAGGAATGCATCCGTCGTACAAGCACATTCGTGCACAATCCACTACTGTCTAAAGGGTAGGAATGGCAAACTCGTGTGTAAAAGAGGTCACCCTTGGGCAACATATGCCGATGACTGGGTCGATGCCGAAGGCAACTGGGGACCAAAACGCCGATATAGTTTCCTTAATCCGTGGAACCCAGCCATCTTCACCGTTACCCGCTCCAACATGGATATCAAGTTACTCACGAACGCTTGGGAAACGAAAGACATCGCATTCTATATCACACTCTATATCGCAAAGAAGCAAGTTCAAGCAGCTAATGCGTCTGCTCTGCTAGCCAACTGCACTTTTTTCACCAACGACCCGCAAACCATATCGACGGATAACCCGATTCAGAAAATCAACAAAAAACTATTCCAACAATGCGCCAATACCTTGAGTCGACAGTATGAATTAAGCGGGCCCGAAGTTGTTAGTTACTTGATGGGATGGGGTGACCGCTATATCTCCCATACTTTCATTAAGGTGTACTGGGACTCAGTGGTCAGTGCGTTACACCGTGCATTCCCTCATATAAAACAACGGTGAGAGTTGATTAGTTGCTCTGCAGCTACCCCGCTGACGGGGATTCTTAGCGGTGATTCAAGTTCGCATGTAGGTTCATTCCCTCGCCTATTGTTCCATCGATGCCTAGGCTAACAAAGAGATATGCAGGCTCCCAGGCTTGTACTAGAAAATGGGAAAATTACAGTACACGACCAACTAGCGCAATACTCTGAACGTGGCGAGGGACTATCCGCGCTTAGTCTTTATGACTTTCTGTTGACGACTTACCATGATGCGCGTGCGAGATCTGAAGGCGATAACTCTAGTGACTCTGAAGAAGAAGTGAAACCGCGTAGGGGGAAGACCACGTAAGGAACGGTACCCGTATGTGACTGCATCGCAGCGTAAAGGAGCGCGTGTCATCAGAGGCGAAAAGCAAGAAACGGCGCTTCATATAGTTGGACGTTGGATACCAAGTCGCCAAGATGCGAATCAAGAGAACTACGCCGCTCAAATTCTTGTGCTCTTGAAACCTTGGCGCGATCTATCTGATCTCACGGTGGATTTCGAGTCTTTCCAACTCGCCTTGGTTGCATTCCTCGAGCTTTGTGGAGACGAAACGAGACGACTTATCGACAATATTGAATATTTTCACGAGTGTTCTTCGAGTGCTAAGCGGAGGAAAGAGGGAGGTCGGTTTGACAGAGATGTGGACATAGAGTCGGCCCATGAATCATATCCTACGGCAATGGACGCTCATTCTCCTAACCTCATGGTTTATACTCCAGCGGACATCGAACAAGCTCGACGTCACAAAATCTCAGCGGCGGAGTATCGTTACGGGGCTCAGGCGATGGATGTTGCATTCCGAGCGCAGATTTTTCAGCAACATGCGACACCTACGACTTCGGAGTTACCTCCTTGCCAAAAAGCGTCCCTTGACGATGAACTAATGTATAAGGAGTGGGAAGTGAAAGTCGCGGCGTTGACCCGAGAAACTCTCACTCTCCCACTTCAAGCCTCAAACTTACCTCAGCCGGAACTCGACAGCGGGACTGTGCTCCGAGATCTTACTGCTTCGTCTTTTATCGCTAATGGGGCGGTCGACTCGCTCGACAACGACGAGAACAGGACACGTACCAGAGATCAACAACAAGCGCTTGATATCCTCAACACTGAACAAGCACAAGCCCATAACATTGTAGAACGACATCTGCGGAAATACTTGAATGGAGAACAACAAGCTCAGCTTCTGATGATCGTTCAGGGTGAAGGCGGCACAGGTAAAACTGTGTTACTTAATGCCTTGAGTCACACCTTCGATTTCCTACGCTGCGGCCATCTGCTAGCCAAAACAGGGACGACCGGTATATCGGCAACTCTCATCAAGGGGCAGACTCTACATCAATGGGCTGGTATTCCGATTCGATTTTCAGAAAAAGAAAACTGGTTAACAAGTAAGGGTCTATTTAATGACTCGGAAATTCATGTTATTTGACGTTACGCTCAGAATCCAGTCAACAAGTACAGGAACGGCGCAGGCGAAATATAATCCCCACGCGCGCTATTTGGTTGTCGACGAGTACTCTATGCTTACGAAGAAGGTTTTGGGCCAGCTTTCGCAAATCTTGGGATACGTGAAAGCCTCTA
This sequence comes from Mycena indigotica, assembly GCF_014461135.1. NCBI lineage: Eukaryota > Fungi > Basidiomycota > Agaricomycetes > Agaricales > Mycenaceae > Mycena > Mycena indigotica. The sequence continues at coordinate 4,307,592 of NW_023503007.1, read as the reverse complement.
TTGGCCAAGCTCCTGCTTCTCGTCCCTTCGGAAATGTCAACGTCATATTGGTGGGAGACCCGCATCAATTTCCTCCGGTAGGAAACCCCACAGCGGCACTATATAACCCAGACTGTGGAGTTTCTCTACTGTCTCAACTGGGGTTCATGTTTTATCGGCAATTCGACACGGTAATCACATTGACCCAGCAAAATCGAGTAAAAGATGCGCGATGGACCTCATTCCTTCGACGCCTGCGACAAGGAGCATGTGGCGTTGAGGACATCGAAATGTTGCGGGGTTTGCTCGTGACGAACAACCACGAAGCCTGGCAGACTAATCCTTGGTGTGATGCCGTACTTGTTACCCCTCGACACGCAGCTAGAACTCAGTGGAACGCTGCCGCGCTTCTGCGCCACAGAAATGCCTCTGGTAATAGCATCTACTTGTCAAAAGCCGAAGATATCGTGCGAAAACCACTTCGTCCTCTCTCTCTCGAGGAACAATTCGTCGTAGCGGGGCTCTCCGACCGAAAAACTGGGAAACTACCTGATTTCGTCGAAATAGCCGTAGGAATGAAAGCAATGGTGTTATGGAATATATCGACACAGGCCGATTTGGCCAACGGTACCCGGGGAAAGATCACAGATATCCGACTCGATTCTCGCGAAAACTATCCTCTGGCACGCGATGACCGCGGGCGGTACACCCTGGACTATCCCCCGTCTTTAATTCTCATAAAGATCGACGATTTCACCTTCCCTCCTTTCGAAAACTTAGATCCCGGGGTGTTGCCAATCACGCCCACGTCTTGTTCCTTCTCTATCAATACTCCTTCCCATGGCGTAGTCCCCATCCGGCGTCACCAGTATGCCCTGACCGCAGGTTACGCCTTCACAGATTACAAGTCCCAGGGCCAGACGATCCCGTATGTAATCGTGGACTTGGAACAACCGCCACACGGACAACTGAGCCCATTCAATGCTTATGTGGCACTCTCTCGCAGCCGCGGACGAGACAGTATTCGCATTCTTCGCGGTTTCGATGTGACATTGTTCACTACACACCCTTCGGAGAAGCTGAAGTCAGAAGATGAGCGATTACTAACTCTCACGAGGTTAACCCGTGAGAGATATTCGGACGCCACTACGGGTAAACCGTGAATCTCTGTTACTTGTAGTCGATGATGACATGATAATGCCATATTTAAACGCTGTGTTCGACAGTTCGTTGTGGACCTCACGATTTGGTTTTCATGGCCCGCGCTGTTCTATTGTCGCGCTGGACGACGCGCTGCAGCTACTGTGGCACTCCGCGACCAAGCCAGTGTTGCTCTGTTTGCAAAGTTACCCGCTACTGCGACGCAGTTTGTCAAAAACAAGACTGGCAGTTGCACAAGACTGCCTGTGGCGAGCACGCGAGCAACTTAGCTCAGATACAGGATCCAGTTGTCGCCAGCATCGTCGAATTCTTTTCGCGTTACGTGGACGAATGGCGGACTGCACTGGCGCACTGGGCTTTGTTTGGTGCGGACTTGGGGAACAGGCCTACCAATTATCTAGCCAACCACTTGTAAGTCTCAGTCTCTGCTTCTCGTCACAAGTCCTGATCGTGATTCAGTTTTGCCGTTGTGTTGGAACCTTCGCGGCCATTGTTGGATGGCAATGGTGCTGTCGTTAAGAAAAATCGCAAAGCCAGCTTCACGGTAAGAGCCACATATATTGGTCGTTCTCTTTTCACCCGCACAGGTCCGCGAGCACGGAATGTTTAACAACAACGTATTCGACAAAATCTTGCCCACTGAGAATCTGGATGACCAACCTGTTGTTGGTACTGTCAAGCAAGACTCCGTAACTGATTTCGAGGCAATGGGTAAAGCCGACGATGTCCCTACGAGTGGTTGTCTCTTCGAGGGTGGTTTGTACTATGTTCTCAGTGCCAATCAGTTCGGTCCTGCCTGCGGAACTCCGACAATGGACGACTGACAAAGTCACGTCGACCTTTTTCTATACGGTATACACCAAAGAGTTCAAAAATGCAGTGATGGAAGGGAAAAGTGCGTACTTGTATAAATTTTGTTTTTCTACTGAGTAAACTACAGCCAACGACGCGCTTTACCGCGCCGTCGAATTATATGTCTTCATGACGACTGGTTCCGTGGTGCAACTCCCTTCTAGCCATTGAAGTTTGTATGTACGGTGTGAAAAAATTGTGATACTTAATCAACAGTTGTTGATTGTCATCATCAATCACCCTAAAGTGGCGTTTACCTAAGCTTCTCTTACTCGTTGTCACCAACAAGAGTTTAAAGTGTCGCCGTCAGAGATGCGCGTCCCCGACCCACTCCCGCTTCGGGGTATCCTTCCCCTCCCACATACGGATGCCGCTCTAACCCACTGTAGCATGGTTCGCACGCCACATGCGAGAAGCTTCTCGCCCTCGCTGGTCAATTTAGGGTCGGCGTCACATTCGGTGGTCAACACCATGTCCTCGTCACCTGAGACCCGCGCTGAAAAGACTTACTCGTGGGCCCGTCTTCATCGAGAATTCGAGTGCTTGAAACCAGGGCAGTTGGTCTTGTTAACAGACGATGAACTATGGCACGCCCAACCTCTGGCGTCGACGACCACTACATCGACAGCAATGTATTCCACTCTCGCCGAACCGAGGAAATGCTCCTCACATCACCATCTTATTGTTGCCAACGTTACCCTGCATGGTTTTGAAACATCAATGACCTCCGTCTCCCAAACACTAGACATCATACATTCGCCATGGGATAACGAAATGGCCCTCTGGGAGGAGGTCGTCAACAACTGCGCATGTGATATCATGTGCAGTCGAGACGGGCCAATGCTGGTAGCTGGCTGTCGAGTATCGGTGCCAGCGCATTCAACACCATTCGAAGAACGAACAACGGGGATCATAACGGATGCCGAGTTGTCTGGTCTCTGTCGAGTGCGAATTAGCGCCGAAAATCAACCTCTCGATCTGTACGGAGCCAACTTAACGACGGCGATTCTTAGCCCAGCTCAGGAAGGAGACGAAGTTGTTGTCGATCGACGCAACCTGCAACCTCATTTTATATGGGGTCCTATCCAACTCAACATCGGCGACCGTGTTATTATTATGCACGGCCACCACCGCTTTCGCATAGGGATAGTGGACCGGATCCAGCGTGGCCGCATTCCCGCGACTCTTACTATATTAGACCGACAAGTGGCTCTGTCTAATGTACCCGTGTGCAATGTCTCCAGGTTCTTCGTGCCTGGCGATTCAGTAATCGTGCGGTATGGTCGATACGCAGGACAAGAGGGTTATATCGTTGCGACGTTTTCACTGACCGACAAACCATCGTTTCATAAACAAATACCGGCTGGGGGTCTGGAAGTAATGTTAGTGAGTGGCTAATTCCGACGCACAGGCTAACATTGATATGGCTATAGAAAGATACCAAACTAACTGTAAGTCTCATTTCAAAGGTCACAGCAAAGTAAGATAATTGCCTCAGATAGCACTACCTACTCAATACTTCAACTTTCTGGCGAGGGCTAATCCATTAGAGAAGACCGCGACTATTCCCGTCGTCCCAAAATCCCACTGGCTGTCTCATCCGAAGCTGCGTGGCAAATGTCTTGACGTAGTGATTGCCAGCATTCACCGAGGGCGACTGTCACAAAAACAGGCAGATGCGGTGGGGAAACGAGGTTTCGTTGTGCTCACAGAAGTCATCACACCCGAGAATTTCGACAAGCCGATACTGGTTGAATTTGACAAACACCCGAAACAACTGTACATCAGCCCGGAATGGGTGCTTCCCGTCGTCGGTGTGCATTGGGATACGTTGAAGATCGACCAAACAATGCCCTATCGCGTTGTCGTCATCGGAGAGGATGTTCAAGGGAATGTCCAGTTCATTGGCCATCACGCTCACGTGGATCTAGCACAACAGCGAGCGCTTAACTTGTTCGCAACCGTAATTAGCGGAGAAGGGACACCCTGGATGCAAAGCTGGTTTCCAGTTGAATCATTATGTCGCGCATCTCACACATACGGCGAGCAGTGGGGGGATGAGTTAGGTTAAAAGGAAGGAGACACGTCACATATCTCAATATATATTCACTTTTTAGAAACTTTCCAGACACTAAACCAATCCATTTAAGGTGTCGACGACCAGAGTCCGATTCGCCTCACATATAATCATTTCATTCCACCTGCACCATCACCCCTGTGTCATGGTCCTCAGTGTCATGGTCCGCACCCGTAGAAGTGTCACCGTCTCCCGCCACTGCATTATGTTCCATCTCCGATGCAGGGCTGCGTTCAAGAATGACAACGTCACGAACAGAAGCTAAGCAAATGATTATACATTATGGAATGCGTTAATAGGAATATAAAATCTACTTACCAGAAAAACAATGTCGAGGTTCCATCATCGGTTGACGGATCACTATGTGATGGAGCTCGAACTGGACTTGGACGATGCTGCCTGGCAGCAGTCCACTAAGTGTGTGATCTCGCACGAGTGTGTTGTCCACGTCCCGCACCACAAGGGGCTCCACTACATGGCCGCGGTATTCCGTAGAAAGTAAATCTGCACAAACACGAGGAACTAACCAATCCCGTCTTGCTGAAAAAAGATAAAATGACCGACCCGAGATAGCCTTTAACGCACTTACCAACGAGGTCTTCACTTTTAGGTACTACAGCCCGTTTGGAGAAGCGTAACGTGTCTCCCAAATCAGCGAGAATAAAATGAAAGCCTGACGAGTTGCCACAAACGGCCCGTTGCAACGCACGGGCATTAGCCAGTTGACTTGCCCAATCTTGGTGAAAAACGGTGCCGACTAGATGCATCATTTTAGACAGTCTTCAAGATACAAAATATTGTAAAACTCACCAGGGTCCTGCAAGATGAAAGAATATGCCGCCTTTGAAATGGGGTAGGAATCAGGTCTCCAGGAACCCAAACCGTCAACATAAGCGCGCTGACTGCAAACGCGACCAACAGCCCGAAGATGGGACTGCCCACTCGCGGGGCCTCGGCAAGTGTGACCAAAACTTTCTTCTGTCCAGTTGAACGAAAAGAGAGGGGATGCCAAATACGACGGCGACAACAAGATAGATGAGCGCGCCGCGTCGACGTTATCTACAACGAATCAAAAGAATGTGGTAAGAGAAAGCATGACTGACCCATCGTCCTAGGTGTCGAATAGGAACGCGAAACTAAATTTTTGAATGGCATTGCAAGCACAAGACCTTTTTATAAGGTATGAATCAGAACAAGCACCAGTTCACAACCCACGATACGCCACATACCGAGGGTGACGGACAAGGTTTCCCAGTGGACGACAGCCAGAGTGTCGGAATCGAACCCTCAATACCCGCATGTTGCTAACATCGAGCAAAGTGTTGAAGATCAATCAAGGTTCCTACGCTTTCCCACTCTAATATCGTCAGCGTAAACACATGAAGACCTCCAACTGACCAGTGCTAGCCACCTTAGCAGCTGTCAACGCGAGCCGATGAGGAATAAAAGCTCAGGGTAAGATGAAGGCAAACGAAGGGGCTGTACATGTCATGAGGCTTAGGATCGATATCAGTCACATGGTTGTCCAGCTTATCTACTTCATTGACGAAGCGCGAAAAAAATTCGACTGGCATGGCATACAACGCAATTGCTAACTAAAACGGCCTACATACAACCATGGAACCATCTCTTCAGTCAAGGGAACATGAGATTCCGACGATCCAAAAGGTGCCAGTGAGTTGTCCACCATCTACGTGGAAGTATTAAAAAAATGAAATATTTCCCCAAAGGGAAAACTCACGCAGTTACCAACCCACCGACTACTTGCATGTTTGAAAAAACATCTAATGGATGAACAAATTCACCCTCCCTTTGCATAACGACCAAAACATCTCCTGTGATGTGAGGACTTGCCATAGGGTTGTGCAAGGCCATGTACTTGTTGGCGAGTAACCCGTTGCGAGTCTCCCGGCGCTCCGAGGTGCTAAAATAGACACCGAGGACGGTTCCTTCTTTCATCGCATGCGGTCGGTCAACCACCATAGGAAAGAACAAGTACCTGTTATAAGTGACTGCACCCAGGAAATCGAACCTAGGCCCTTGAAGAGAGTTTTCATTTCGCACTCCCTCGTCTGCCAAACGCTCTAACCATGGTTCTGGAACCAGATGCGGAAATTTGGGATGTCGGGGAGCCCCCTTAACGACAGGAACCCGCACAAGAAAAGGTGATCCAGCACCTGGAGAGAACAATACAGCCCACGCAAACCGCCCGTCATAAGCCTTCAAACGAGCAACGTCAAAACAAGGACAAAGACGGAAGAGAACGCACCTGCTTAATGGCAACTTTCAGATTACGCTTAACAGCTGCCAAACGGACGTCTTTCAGGTTAGAAGTACGCCATAATTCCGCCATAGGTAATTCCGCATACTTCTGCAACAAACGCATATTGAAGCAGCCATAGAGACTGCAACGATCCAAGGTGGAATGAAAACCCATAGTGACATCGGGAAAACCGGTCTTCGCTTGCTCCCCCAACCAATCGAAGGTTCGTGTCAATTTAGGAAAAGAGAAGATGCATTGGCGATGGTCGTGTTGCATAGGCCGAAATTCCATAGGGCAGAACTTCGCAATGCAGGGCACCAGAGGCTCCCCGGCGCGACGACTAGCGGAGAAAATGGTGCGGAAATTTCTCTGCTGCATTTCCGCCTTGAAAATGTTCAGATTGAAGTTCGGCGAGCTCACTGGTGCAGTGTAGCGCAAATAGGTCACACCCTCGCGCAAATGAGTCGGATATTGGATAACGACAGCAGAGGTGGTGATGAAGATACCTTGCATGGAATGCAACAAGGTGGACAGCCACATTCCCATCGGATGCGACTGGATGCTCTCGCTGACGGTAATAACGATACCAGAAGGTGGTTTGGCGTAATCCACAGGAGGTGCGACAAGCTCCATAACGATACCACCCTCTTCTTCATCCGATGGTGCAGTCGCAGGCGCTGGAACCTCACCAGCTGGTGTCGTTGCGCGTGAAGAAGAAGGGGACGAGGTAGGAGTTGAAGGGGTGAAGTAAAAGCGCCTATGCGTTCCAGCCCAAGCATCATCGTAAGCGGGACAGAATATATCGTTGACTTGTGAGTAAACATTCGGAATCAAAATGTCGATTGGCGCCTCCTCTAACCCATTGTCTTTCAACAAAGGTCGCAGCGCAGCAAGACCCCCGTGTCCGACAGCCAGGTTGAGATTCTGAAGATACCACGGACGATCGGCCGCCTCCTCCGGCATCATCAGGTACATCCCCGCGGAGCCTACGATACCGCCATTATGACGAGCGAGAACCTCCAACACATCTCGTGCCTTGTCGCCCAAGAAGTGGTCTTGCAGCAAGAAAAAGATTCGGTCGCGAAAATAAAGCTTGCCAGATAGCCGAAAGAACGAGTTACAGAATGTGAGTTTCCTGAGGTCCAGGAAAGAGAGCGACCGATACACCATTCTCCAGAGCTCTAGCGGCAAGCCTCCGTCCAGAGTCGAAGGTTGATGAACCCGCGTAGCATTAGACGCAGGAACGTCTGCATCTCCGTCAGTGAAGTACCGAAAGCGCGCAAATGCCTCACAAGGTTCCATTAGCGGGGGAACCTCGTCGTCTGATCCACCTACTTCCCCAATGGCGCTTGCGAACAAAATTTTGGGAGCGGGGGAAGGTATGGCTTCGAGTAGTACCATGTCGGCAGGCTACAAAAAGGTGAACAAGATCCCTCTGGCCGAAACACGAATACTGACTAGTTTATACAAAGATGTGAGCATAGAAGAGTCTTTACAATATCGTTCAAAGTTAGCAACATATAACTCTTTTTTTTTCGCCACCGACCGTCCCCTGGCACCGCAACATCTTCAAATAGATGGTCCATCGATTTGCTTTTGTGGGAATGAGATCGTCTGGGAGCGTGAAAAGAGGGGGATGAAGACTGTCAGAGAGCGGACAGGAAGCTTTTAAACGGAAGGTAACTCACCATCTATCGTCTCTCACTCCCTCTTAGACCGTGTCTTTCAGGGTAATATTCGGAAGAAATATGTCGCCGGCTTTCTCGTGGTGCGAACGAAACGGCCTGACTTGTACACACAAGGGCTTAATCTTGCCCAAGACGCAACAGATGCCACAGGTTGAAATAGGCGCCCCTGGGAAACGGTAGGATCCACCAGGTGACGAAGATGCCGCTGCATAATGTTGGTTCCAGATTTGATGCTCGCACGAATTCCCCACGAACGCCACTGAGAGGACGACCTGTTCAGCACTAGCGGCCCCCTTCTCGATGGGTAGATTCAACCACATCGCCTCCAAACTCTCCCAGTCGTCGGTCGCATTCGCGGGGCTACTCATCGGTGGTGGAAGGAAGAGTGGAGTGAGGGCGGCCAAAAGCTTAGCTGGCACATAGCCGCCCCGCCAACTGAGTTATCGATCACATCAACAAAGTTAAATCAACGTGCTCAGGGTCAACGGACAACGCGCAACCCATCGACAACGTTACGCGCAGGCAAGGAAGGGGAAATGGGAGGAGCGCGATGCGCGCCCGGGGCAGGCGCGGTAGACTCACAGTAACTGACAGATGTAACGACGCGTTGTTTATATCTATGTACACAGCCATCTTCATCGCGTTGTTTACATCTGTTTGTTTTTTTTGTTTACACTTGTTAGGATTCTTTTTGCACATACGGGACCTAGCTAAAGCAAGGTAAAAAATTTCTTCCAGATGGTGAATTTCTTCTCACAGGGAGTTATGGAAAGACCGTCACAGAGAGTTCCTGCCTTTAAAAAACTTGGTATACACAATACAATCCTTAGCAACAGGAGAGTTTACAAGATTCATGTCGAATTGTTGATTGCAGTACTACTGTACACCAAGACCAAGAGGGTAAAGGAAAGAGATCCAGATCAGCGCGTTGTGTCGTTCTGCGTGGGCCGCACGATATTCCCAATCCCTCCTCTGCCTGAAGAACGCTGCAACATGTGCTGAGTGAATAGACACCACAGACGGGGCTATAAAGCTCACCACGCTCGCGGCTGGCTCGAGGCGCTGCGCCATTGGCTCATTGACGGGCGGGGGCGGACTGCGGCTGAAGTTTCCGGCGCCGCCACGCCCCGTCGAGCGCTTGATTTTTGCAGCAGGATCCACGGAGGTTGATGTCGAGCGCTGGCCGGCACCGGTTGGCGACTGGGAGGTCTGTGGGGAGCCTTGGCCCGAGCCTGCTGGCTGCCTGGCGCGGTCGCGGCCACGGGGCCACGGAAACTCTTGATTAGGGTCGGCGGGGAAAGGCGGGACGGTTGAAGGAGTTGGTACGGGCGGAACCGGGACCGTGGGATAGATATTTCCTGCTCCGCCGCGACCAGAGGAGTACTATATGCGCTGTGTTAGGGCTACCGATGGCGAGTAGAGCGAAAACGCACGCGGCCGCGAGAGAGCGAGCGATCTAGGGACGTACGTCAGCGGTATGTCGTCAACGGAGAGAGATAAGGACGACAAGGCGCCGCATCGAGGCTTATCGCGCGCCTTATCTCTCTCGTCAGGGGTATAAAAGAAGGCACACACCAGTGACACTCGCGTTCGTTACCCCCTCCACGACTGTGCTTGCCAGCGACTCTGTCTCTGCATTGTACCCATCGACATCCCCCCGCCCACTGGCAGCCTCGCGGTCCCTCCCCACACTCACGCCACGCAATCGGGCACCCATCGCGGAAATTGCCGCACCAAAGGCCCGTCGGGGCGGCGAGACTGACTGGGAGGCCGGGTGGGCAGAGGAGTGGCGCTGGTCGCTCTCGGTGTTGGTCGACATGCTGGTGGTGGCCTGAGACAAGCTCCGTGGGCGGCACTGCTGGGGCAGAGGCGTTTTCTGCTGCCACCTCACGCTCAGATGGCGTCAGCGGTCAGGAGTCATATCGCTCGCCGTGGCCCGACGGCGAAGTGTTTCATGACAGCCGCGGCAAAGGTCATCTGCAACAGGACGGCTCACATGCTAAGGTCGTCTTACCCAACTTTTTTGGGGGCTCGGAGTTTTACCCTAAATTTGCCTCCGAGTTGCTGCAATCCCCTACTTTTACTCAACTTTTATCTTGTACATTACTAACAAAAAACAGATTTTTGCTTCATATGATACAATAGGCTAATTATAATACTATCAACCAGCCCTTTTCTTTGACTTGCACTTTCCTATGTGCTTCAGAACATTGTGAATACTGCAAACTTCCAAAAGCTGATATTGGTGTGGTCTTGAGGATTGACTCCGACTGAGGTGGAAAATTGTCTTGTCATGGCTTAAGAAGGCATAGGAATGTATTCATCATTATCCATTCTCTGTCAACTATCTCATTAGTATACAGACTTCAAGTATATTATTCAAATTATCCACACCCTAGATACCAGTGAAAAGCCTACAATGTATTGGACTTAGTCAGAAATTATCTGAAAAACTTGAAACCATGGTCCCTGTCATTGGGTCTTCCCTTGGGTAAGGCCTACTGCCGTTAAGGCTCGTGCATACTGCAGTGCCCTAGGCTGCATGCCCCCTAATCCCCTGGTGTCAAGTTTGTTGAAGGAGAGGCGAATGCGAGCCATCGCCGAGGAATGACTCAGCGCCGGGCCAAGCTCCGGACGCGCAGCATCAGGAATTTTCAAAAGTTCTACTTGTTTCCATTGACTCACACTTATAGAATTTACTAGAATATTCACTGGAGTATAAATACTTTGTACTTACTCTGCAATGGACATTGAATTCACATCTATTCTTTCAACAAAGCTAGGCTTGGCAACGGCTCGATATGTCGTTCTCGGTTACATGCTTCCCACATGTGTGTTCCTCCTACTGGGGCGCCTGTTCCCCGTCGTCACGTGCTGCATGTTGCAGGCCCGCAATGACCCGACACCAGCGCTGGAGCGGACAGGCCGGGGCATCCTTAGAAGGCCCAGAAAGGGCTTCAATAGGTCCTGGATGCCTCTCAGCGTCTCTGCTTGTCACTGTGACTGTGACGTGACAACCAATTCCCTTACTAGTATGAAATTTGCCAAATCTGGAATCTTTCTAAAGCTATACATTCTAACATGATATGTTCCAGAGTTTCTGGAACTTTACATAGAGGGCATTCACCAAAGGTTTGTAGGTGGGGAATATTATCCCAGAATAGTCCCACTCTAAATGTGGTATATATAGTTTTTGTCAGACTGCGGGTCGGGCCGTGCAAGGACTTCTCCTAAGAACGCGCGGCCCGGAACAGAACAGACGGGTAGTCAGGCCCGCAAGTACGGCGGGCGGGGTAGATCGAAACCGAAAGGGCCCGTGAACTTGGTCCCTTGCCGTAGTCGGTGGTCGGAGGTTCGAATCGGGTTGTGTCGGGCCCGATGAGTCGATAGCGTCTCCTTGCACGGAGTAAGGTAGTTCTTTAGATGATCTAAGCAATAGGGTACAGGGTACACTATCGCGCCTTTATATACGCGGGCCCGCAAAGGGGGTGATCGGACACCCTGGCCTCTCCTCCTCCTCCTCGCTCCCGTTCCTGGCCGCAGAGGGGACGATCGCACATCCCTTGCGGGCCAGGCACTACTCCTGACCTCCTAGCACTCCTCCCCAGTCCCCTTGTGTCGAGTTGGGCTCGGCGACGGCTCGACGCGTCGTTCTCGGTCACGTGCTTCCCACGTGTGCGTTCCTCCTACTGGGGCGCATGTTCCCCGTCATCACGTGCTGCGTGTTGCGGGCCCGCAATGGCCCGACACCAGCGCCGGAGCGGACGGGCCGGGTCTTATCCGTGACATCACCCCCTCCCTAGGAACGACTCGTCTCGAGTCGGCGTGGCTCGGTCGCCCCGGTTTCTCGGGTTAATTTGACTCTAGCTCGTCCTTCCAATCGCAAATTCCATCCAGCCCATAAGCTTAAGCTAAGCTTCGGCTGCGCGTTTTAATCTCCCGCGGCTTCCGTCGCCTCGTGGCGTCCGCAGATCGATTCTTCCTGTCTATCAAGTGTTTCACCGCGGTCACGTGCGGCGTATCGTAGGTGTTTTTCAATTCAGTTGCGCGTCCTTTGTTCATATTGCTTGCGAGTAGGCTGTGCTGCGCGCCTCGGTCGAGTTCGATATAGAACGCGTTCGTTCTCCATATAAGCCGGGGGTTCCCCTTCTAATTCTCTCCATGTCATCCCCCAACTTGTACCGCTCCGGGTTATTGCCCCCCCTCGTCCCTCAGATGGTTCCCCCGTCGTCGGAACCTGGTCGTCTGTTCGTTCGTTTCGCCTCTATGTCTCTTGTCGAGTTTCCTGCCTCCTGGCCCATCGCGCAAGGGCGAGACCCGTCGTACCGGGAGTCGTTCGAGCGCCTCCGCCCGTTGGAGGTCTTGCCTCTGTATCAAGTTGCCGAGTATTCCTCCAAGCTGCTCCCTCGGTTGGCCCCCGTAGTCCGTTCGCATCGAGCTCCCACTCTCCCAGTCCCCCCTGCAGCGCCCCAGTTCCCGTCGTCTTCCCGTCGAATCTTGTGGCAAGGCGAGTTCGACCGCCTGATGAAAGCCGGTCTGTGGCAGCCCGTTGTCTTCGGGCCCCACCACCTTTACTTTGGCGTTTTGTTCGATGCGTTTCCCTCCTCCTTCATCTGGCGTCGCGAGGACGGCTCCCTTCAGGATATCCGCCCCTTGTTCGGACAACTGGGCCGTGGCCTCCTTGCCCATCTCCTCTCTGCCGACACTTCTTCTCCCAGTGATTCGTTCTTTCCCCGCTTGTGGCGTTGGGTGGTATGTTTCCTTCCTTGCTCGCTTCCGGCCGTGCGCTTACGGTCTTCATCCAGCGCCTTATCCTGCATGCATTGTCTTGCGCCTCCTCGGCCGGCCTTCCCTCCTTCGTATCGGATCGATTCCTTATCCTAGCCCACGTGGCCGCCTTCCGCGTATTTCCCCAAGAGAACATGGCGCGTCCTGATACGTTGGCCCGGCTGCTGGGCCCTCTCCCTCCGTCCCTCGTCCCGCCGTTTCTTCACGCCGACCGGTGGTCCTCCTTCGTCCGGGTCGTCTCCTTGCAAGATCCTCGAGACAAGTTCGTGTTCTCGGGTGGCCCTTCGTTGGATGAGGCAGAAGCGGGCGTTTCCTTGTCCGGGAAGATTCCGAGGCAGCGGCCTCGATGGTGAAGCGCGTTTTCCCTACGCCCGTGTCTCGGGCGCGGTCCTCCCCTTCGATGGAGATCGACGTAGAGCATGGCGGTGCCCCGCCGGTTTCGACCTTACTGTTCTTCCCCTCTGATCCGGAGTCGGATTCGGACGTGGAAGTGATCGCCGGCCCCCGTCGTTTGTCCTCGCTAGGGATCGACCCTTCGGAACACGAGTCGGCAGAGGATGAACTTGATCCTCCTTTCTCCCCGGCCTCGTCGCCCACCCCGTTGCACCGGGATTTCGGCACCCCCTTGGCCTCTCGTCTAGAATCCACTGGGCAGTTGGCGCTTTTCCCGGGGAGAGCCGGGAACAGTGATCCGATCCCTTTCCCCTCGCTGCGAGTATTGCATTGCTCACGATCGTTTATGCACCGTGTGGGGCGCCCCAGATAGTTCTCCCCAGAAACTCCCTGGTCCCGTGCGTCGGGCTTGTGACGCGTGCAGCCCGCTCCATCATGCCTGTCTGCGTTGGCGGTCTCCTGCAGATGCGTACAAGGCTCGTTCCGCGGATCTGCGCGAGTTTTCCTTCGAATTTTGGGAGCGTCAAGTCGAGGATGGCGAGTTTGCGCTGCTGCATCCCGATCCCCGCTTCGCCGATCTAGTCGGGCTGTCCGCATCGGTTCCATACCGATCCTTCTTGTTCTCCTATTTGCCCCGTTCAAACGAGGATTGGTTCGGGCGGAGCCCGACCCCGACGGTCGGGCCGTCGTCGCCGCCCGGTCGTCCTCTCGTCAGGGTCCTCTCGGGACTCCTCCCCGTCCCCCGTGCGAAAACGAGTTCGCACCCGCTCGCCGTCTCCCCCGCCATCGCCGGGTTGGTCCCGGCCGAGACCTCGCCCCAATTTCCGCTGGCCAACCCCCCCCTGTCGCGGATCGCTCGTCAGGAGAAGCGTCGTTCCGGCCGCCCGCTCCTGCGGGTCAGACCCGCCCTCCTTCTTATCCCACCATGGGTTTCCAGGTGCCGTCATTCTTTCGAGTCTCTCTGTGGTTCGGGAGAGGGTGGGACTTGGATCGGGCTATCGCTGAGTCTCGCCGGCTGCATGGGGATCTGTCGGTGCCTGCCGATCAATGCTTGTCGCCGTTGGGCGTGCTGCTGTTGCAACAGTCAGCGGTTCATTCGGCCGACGGGGGGTTTCCGGATGCTCGGACCCGTGCCCTTGCGGAGTTGTCGTCGATGCGTTCTCTAGACGCAGACCTCCGGTTGGTGAACTCGCTGGAGTCCCTGACAGCATCGCGGGACGTTGCCAACGTGTGCCGCTATCTGGGCGCCATTCTCCTGGCTATCCACCGGTCTGAGGGCGAGAGGTCGGGGTTCTGGGAAACGCCGGAGGGTTTAGAGCGTCGGGCCGCTGAACGAGAGGTGTATGCGGATGTGTGCCGTCGGGACGGCCTGAGCTTCAACATGATGGACCTGGATTAGGCTTAGGCGGATCGTTGGTCGTCTTTCGGCGACATCGGCCAGAGTTCCCCGTCTACTCGGGTTTCGGCGTTCGGGTATCCCCATCCTTTCGTTTGCTGTCGTCGTTCGCGCGCCTTGTCAAGTCGGCCCCCTCTCGTAGGACTTCCCCGTTGTGGTTCGGACTATATCTTGTTTCTTTTTTTTTTTGTTCGTGTTTTTTTGTATTAGGGTTAGGTCAGACCCGCCCTCCTTCTTATCCCACCATGGGTTTCCAGGTGCCGTCATTCCCTCGAGTCTCCCTGTGGTTCGGGAGAGGGTGGGACTTGGATCGGGCTATCGCCGAGTCTCGCCGGCTGCATGGGGATCTGTCGGTGCCTGCCGATCAATGCTTGTCGCCGTTGGGCGTGCTGCTGTTGCAACAGTCAGCGGTTCATTCGGCCGACGGGGGTTTTCCGGATGCTCGGACCCGTGCCCTTGCGGAGTTGTCGTCGATGCGTTCTCTAGACGCAGACCTCCGGTTGGTGAACTCGCTGGAGTCCCTGACAGCATCGCGGGACGTTGCCGACGTGTGCCGCTATCTGGGCGCCATTCTCCTGGCTATCCACCGGTCTGAGGGCGAGAGGTCGGGGTTCTGGGAAACGCCGGAGGGTTTAGAGCGTCGGGCCGCTGAACGAGAGGTGTATGCGGATGTGTGCCGTCGGGACGGCCTGAGCTTCAACATGATGGACCTGGATTAGGCTTAGGCGGATCGTTGGTCGTCTTTCGGCGACATCGGCCAGAGTTCCCCGTCTACTCGGGTCTCGGCGTTCGGGTATCCCCATCCTTTCGTTTGCTGTCGTCGTTCGCGCGCCTTGTCAAGTCGGCCCCCTCTCGTAGGACTTCCCCGTTGTGGTTCGGACTATATCTTGTTTCTTTTTTTTTTTGGTTCGTGTTTTTTTGTATTTTTTGCAATCAACCACTCGTCTTGTGCTCGTTCGTCGCGTGGTGGGTAAAAACAGGGGATTTTTATTATTAGGGGCCCCGAGGCCCCGCCAAAGGTTAAAATAGAGCAGATTATGAGAGGAATAAGGATGGTCCCCAGGGCCTTCGTACGGAGGGAGGTGTGCCCCATTTCATCAGGCAGAGTGTGCCGGCGGCCCGGGGCGGTCTGAGACGATTCGGATCGGGGTCCGGCCGTACGCGGGGAGGGGCGGTGAGTTGTTGAGGCGTCGGCGCTTTGCGGCGGGCCTGACACCATGGGCCGGGCAGGCGTGTTCCATGTGCCGATGGTGTTCGTCCAGGGAGACCCGCCTAGGGGTGCCCCACTTCAGGGCGGGCTCCTTTCTCCCGTAGAGGACGCGGTCGAAAACCACGGGTTGGGCTTTGAGGATGCGTCCGTATAGGTAGGCAAGGGAGGCGATGACGATAGCCACTATCGTAGCCCACGCCGGGAGTGCGATGACGGTGGTAGTGTCCATTCTGTTGCGGGTGTAGGGGGATCGCTTAGATTCTGTCAGACTGCGGGTCGGGCCGTGCAAGGGCTTCTCCTAAGAACGCGCGCCCGGAACAGAACAGACGGATAGTCGGGCCCGCAAGTATGGCGGGCGGTGTAGATCGAAACCGAAAGGGCCCGTGAACTCGGTCCCTTGTCGTAGTCGGTTGGTCGATGGTTCGAATCGGGTCGTGTCGGGCCCGATGAGTCGATAGCGTCTCCTTGCACGGAGTAAGGTAGTTCTTCAGACGATCTAAGCGATAGGGTACAGGGTACACTATCGCGCCTTTATATACGCCGGGCCCGCAAAGGGGGTGATCGGACACCCTGGCCTCTCCTCCTCCTCCTCGCTCCCGTTCCTGGCCGCAGAGGGGACGATCGCATATCCCTTGCAGGCCAGGCGCTACTCCTGACCTCCTAGCACTCCTCCCCAGTCCCCTTGTGTTGAGTTGGGCTCGGCGACGGCTCGACGCGTCGTTCTCGGTCACGTGCTTCCCACGTGTGCGTTCCTCCTACTGGGGCACATGTTCCCCGTCGTCACGTGCTGCGTGTTGCGGGCCCGCAATGGCCCGACACCAGCGCCGGAGCGGACGGGCCGGGTCTTATCCGTGACAGTTTTCCATAAAAGATCTCTAATTTTCACACTTAATTGTGATAATCTTATTGATTTCCATATAGCTGCATCTGTAGGTTCATAATGAGCAAACTCCTTTATTGTTACCTGAGTTCTTTCAAGGTTGATAGAAGTAATTTGTGGATGGGTATGTGATAGGTTGATTTGATTATTATTTTTGAAAATAATTGCTGTGATCCACTTTGTAGTGAAATATCTGGTGAAATGTAACTTCAGCTTCTGTTTCTAACAACTATGGAGTAAAAGGTTCACCAGTAAGTAAACTTGTCTTGTTATCCAAAATTTTCCTAAAGTAGGTTTTCTGTGTTCTCTCTCTCATATGCATGTATGATAGGCATGCAGTAAATAATGGGAATATTGGATGTGACATGTCATTTTCAAGCAAACAGCGGTTCTTAACTAATAAGTCAGATAATAATGGGTCAGTAGTACAAATATTCAACACACAATCAGGACCAGTCAGTTCAAGCACCAACATAAGTGCACCTAGCCAGGCTGATTTAAGGTTTACTGTAGCATTTTATTCAGTTCGTATGTCACGTGTCACAGTAGCTATAAAATTCGAAATTTTTTCGTATGTCACACCATTTTGCTCAAAATCCTCTCCCAAAAAGGCAATTTATGACATTTCCGGGCGCCTCCGGCGCCAAGAGTTTCCTAATTAGGAAATAATTCGAATTGATATTTTCGTATTGAATGTCACACCACTTTTGGCATTCGAATTGAATAAAATACAACAGTAAGGGTGTTGCTGTATTAGTGAATTGTATTTCAAATTTCTCATTATTGCCACAATCCTCTGCTGAAGTAATTCTCAATGCTACAAGTAGTCAGGGTTTGTAATCTCCTGGGTTCCCGGTTAACAACTTTAACAATTAAAAATACATTAATATCTTTTGATGTATTGTCATTCTGTTTGTATTCTTCATGCAGGTTGTGAGGACATATAGAATTCCTCTTCTACAAAAATCCTACATATATCAGATAGATTAACTGATTTATAATTAGGATCAAAGGTTTTTTTATATTCACTTTTAAATGAGAGTAAGTAAATTATGTGATTTCTCTTCCTCTGTGAGACTCAATTCATCAGCAATATCACAGAGTGGATTCCATTTATCATCAATACATAATAGAAGTTTTTGGGCAATATTGATACATTTTCCTGGATGAGCACAGTTTACCAAATGGCCCCTGACCGCATTCAAGACCGCATTTACAGAAATTATGTGATGTGATAAGTGGTTGCAGCAGAAGTTTACCAGCCCGGGCCTTCCATTAAGGCTCAGGATCCCGACTTCGAAATGCCAACTTCCCCTTTGCCACCATCTCAGGCATCAACTCTTTCAGGGCCGCGCAGCAGGCGACATACTGCACTTTGGCCTTTTCGACGTCGTGCGGGGTATATGTCATTCCCTCGTACTCCATTCCCGTCGACTTGAACTCGATTACGACCTCCCAGCACAGCGATGCGAGGGTGGGATGCGACACCGCCCGCGTGTCGAGCCGTGCAATCGTCGCTGGGTTAAATGCGAACGCGATGGGCAGGGTGCTGTCGAAAGGTCCCTTCCGCTCGGCGGCTGATGCAGACTGCGTGCCTTTCCTGGCAGGTTCTTCATCTGTGTCCTCGTCTGCACTGTCATCCTCTCCCTCCTGCTCTTCTTCACCGTCGTTATCGTCATCATCATCCTCTTCCTTCTCATCGCCATCCTCGTTATCCTCATCATCATCCTCATCATCCTCGTCCTCCTCGTCCTCATCATCGTAATACTCAGAGTCATCAATTTTGACCCGAAGCACCACAACGAGCTCGCTTAACTGCGGACACGCTTCTGGCTGGAGCATCGTGTCAATCAGCTGCGTTACCGTCCACGGGGGACTGTCTTCGAGCTCGTTAGCCGTGAAGCGTGCTGTGAGGACGCGCAGCGCTGGCCAATTTGTCGGGAGCGCGTATGCTTTGGCATCGTCCAACGCAATGTCATCTGCCGCTCATGTCAATGGGAAGAAAGACAAATGAATTCCACGCACACATCGAGGGGAGCTCAATGCGGGGGATAGTCGGCGCGAGCAAGGCATACGCGGGGAGTAGGTCCTCTATATTGTGATCGTGGCCAGAGAGGGTCAGGAAGGCGATGGCGGGTAGACACACCCGCAGCGGTTGCGTATCACCCAGTCGGCGGGCAACGGTGGAAGTGTAACGTAGGGAGATAGAGGTGACGGGTTGGTCCCCATACCCGCCCTCGAAAGATTCGTTGTCGTCCTCAGGCTTGTGCGCCGCCGCAATAGACGATGTGAAGCGTAGTCGCTTACACGCGCCGATGTAAAGGGAAAGGGCCCGACTTGAAATGTCGGAAACGTGGTGGAGGGTCACATAATCAAGCGGTCGTTGTTGTCTTCGACGGTCAAGGAAAAGCGCGGTCAACGCGACATCCACCGGGGCGGGCATTCTTCCCCACGACACCACGCCCGTCGTGTTCGAAGTAAACGACACGCCCTTGAGCTGTGCCATCTGTGCAAGGAAGTCCGGGCCGACAGCCGCGAACGCGCCAGGCTCAGGCACATCCCAGTCGAGCTCGATGTTTAGGCGGGCAACGAGCAAGGCGAGGTGCGGTGACTGCTCGAAGTGCGTGACCGCGCGCTTCCAGCGGCTTGGCTTGGCTACAGGAAGGGAGAGCGTGGCGAGAAGGCGCTTCTGGCAGGGGTGGACGAATGCGCGCGCGGCGAGGCAGCACTTTTTGAGGGACGCCTGGGTCCGGATGTGGCCGACGATATGCTCAATTAGCTCGGGCGGGAGGGGCGGCATGGCGTGTCTATGTCCCAGTTGTTAGCGAGAAGAGGGAGGCAAAGGATGGCGCACCAGGTCTGAGTGGTGAGCAGAGGTGATATTGGAATCAACCAGCGTAGCGACAGCCGAATTCGGGTATTTTGCTGCGTCAAGTCAAGTGCTTGACGACCATCCATTTCGGCGCCGAATGTAGGCCTGCTTTTGGACGTGGCGGCCGGAGGAACCGTGTGGGCAGAGACAAGATCAATGAGGTGGCTGTGCCTCGGATGATGACGGTATTTTCCGCGTCACAGTCACGGTGATCTCTCACACTTGTGAAAATTCCGCCGCCAGGTCACATCTCAAAAAGGAGTGTGGGAACTATTGAAGCTCGGATCGAGCGCGTCGGCAGTGCGGCAATAATCGGCACCCCTCTCAATACTGAAGTCACTGAACGACGAAGTACAAACCAGTATCCATAGAAGTGTCATTTCCTAGCGTGCAATACATGCGGTGGATATTTAGGAGGTATAGCAAAGTATGGAGGGTAATTGGCGTAGGTAGGTAGGTCTGGAGGGGGTAGTGAAGCAGTCGATACCGAGTTTACATCAAGTCGGGCTTGCTTCCGTGGTGTCGTTGTCGAAGGGTTGGCGGTGTCGGCCTTCCTTTTCGCTTTCGACTTATTCTTAACTGTCGGGAGAACGAGAGACGGCGGTTGTCTGGGTGGTTTTGGTTGGGCATGCCCTGGTTGCATAAGCAGTTTTGTCTTGTTCCATTGCTTCATCCGTGGGTGAACACTTTGAGAAGTCGGCAGCACATCACTATCATCGGTAGCACGAAGAATATCATCAAGAGACGCTTGCCAAGAGGAGAAGGAGGGAAATTTGGAGCTCTTGAGGCCAGGTCGACGTAAGCGAGCAGCGACACGCTCTAAATCTCTTGCGAATAGCTTGAGATCGTCAGCAGTATTGCTCTGCAGTTCGTCAGGGTACGTGGTCTGAGCGTTGTCGTTGTTGTTCGCATTGGGATCTCCGACTTCGACTTCAATCTCGTATTCAGTGCCACGACCGTCATCACTCGTGCTGCCAAGGGACCCGGTCTCGCTGTCTGTTGAGAGATCCAACTCGCGGCTGTCCGTGGTTTCCAGTTCGTGTGGCAAGGGTATAGGTGTTGTGTCTTCTTCAAAGTTTGTTTGAACGGCAGCGATGTGCTTGCAGTATTGAATTAGCGGAAAGTCGAGACAGCTGCAGGTATAAGCAGAGATATCGATAGGGAATGGCACGGGTATACCCACGGGTATCCGAGGGCCTACCCGTACCCTTACCCGCACAGCCACAGTACCCATACCCGCGGGTACGGGTATGGGTTTACCCACGGGTGGCACAGGGAGTCAAGAAGGCATGGTGACGAGACTGTGATTAGTGTCCAAAGTACGCCAGAAATGTGCGGTAAAAATGGAACACAAATTCGGAATCGAACAGAGAACTTCTTGACCACCAACCACGAGGGGAACCAGCTGAGTCAGGAAGCGACGGGTAAGGGCTGCACTGACCCGTACCCGTACCCCCGCACGGGTAAAACCCGCGTACCCGCGCGGGTATGGCCTACCCGTGCCATTGCCTAGATATCGACGTTGTATTGATGACCATAGACATTTCTTGAAGATACAAGATATCGATTAGGACCCACACGCTTCAAAGCATCAGTGAAACGAATGAAAAGACTGAGAGTCCATGCCTGGATGTCCTTCTCGGTCAGCTCTGCACTCTGTTTGATAATTTCTTGTCGTTTTTGTGCTTCGACATCGTCTCCTTCGAAGCCAAGCTGTTGGCGGCGTATTCGAAGCTCATAGTGGGGGATAACACGGAATATGAGAATGCTGATGAGATGATCCATCCGCCAATTGCGTTTACCGAGAAGAAATTTCGACTTGAGGACATGATGGTACCTGCGAAACCAGTCAATTGATATCAGTTTCGAGGAATGGACACGCACGCCTCGATGAGCATGTTGGTATCACATCGCTCGAAAACTGACCGCTGCGTGCGATATACCGCTGACCACATTTTGACGACGTCGGGCTTCATGTAATACTCGGCCATGTACTCGACGAATCCACGAGGGCCAATGAGCTTGATTTGAGTCCACATTGCATCAAACTGGCTCTGGTCGGTGACGCGGATCCATCGCTGCAGCAGGTTCCACAAGTCTGGATGTAAGTCGGCGTTGAGGTGCTTCTTCCATGCACGCAGAACATGCCACCAGCAGAGTAAGACAAATGCAGTCTTGAAAACTCGATTTGATGCGTTGACTTCTGCCCAGTCAAAGTCTGTCATGAGGTATCGCGGTATGGTTGCGTTGCGTTGAAGATGCAGCTTGAGGAAGTACTCGATCGTAACCTGAGTGCCGTCCGAGTGTAGCATCCAAGCAACTGGTATTCCTTGAGCAACTCAGCATCCGACACCATTACGAAGATAGAAGCGGTGTACTGACCATGGGCCCACTTATCGCGGACGACCAGTGTCGTAAGTAGGAGGTTCTCGTAAATCGTGATATTGTGCGTTGCATCGATGCAAAGGATGCCTTCGCCATACTTCGAGTACATTTCTCTTTGCCAAGGCGTCTGAATTGCCAGGAAGAAGAGGTCACTTGCCAGACCCGAGTTTGGCGGCGGTGGGTCGCATTTCGCTTTGAAGCCAAGAATGCAGTCGACTTCACGCAGGTTATCCACCCAGATACGTGTTGACCGTCCATCATCGCGGTGCATACGAATCTTCTCAGCTTCAAGTGATTTCTCAATCCGGCGGATGTCGCGAAGCTCGACAAGGGTGTTGCGGACTGGAGCAGTGTTGCTGGGTGCGATGGCAGCTTTGAGGTTCTTGATGCTAGGTTCAGGAAGACCATGAAGGTTGGAAAGCTGCGTAAAGTGAGATAAACTTGATGAACAGAAGGTTAACGCACTATTGACGTCGCTGCTGCTCCCGCGCGAAGAAGTCCAGCGATATGTTCCCGCGTAGTCCGTGAAATACGAGTGAACTTGAGGTTATCGTCGCCTAGAACGTGGTTGTGTTGAGAGTGGTATGTGGCAAGGACGATGGGGCTGCCAGGGTACGTCTTGACGAGCAGTCGACAAGGACAGTTGGTTCGCTTGTTTTGTATCTTGCGTCGGCGTAGCGGAAGCAGCTTGACATACTTCTTGAGGCCGCCAGTGCCAGCGCGCGAGCAAACATAGCGATGTCGAGTCCCATTCTCGCGGTTCTCGTTTCTTCTTGGCTTGTACTCTTTCACCTTCCGCAGCTCACACCCCTTCTCCTCCTCCTCTCGAACCAACCACGACTCAAATTCTTGAATACTGCTCCATCGAAGGTCGAAATTCTTGTTGGCGAGGTCGTAGGCCAGTGTTCCCTGCAGTGGTGGAGGAGTATGAGGGCTTTCGAAGACGCGGAATGAGATTTCGGCTGGGCGGGGCTGAGGTGTGGCAGCGGTCGCAGCCTTGGGAAGGTCGAGGCGGAAGGAGAACATGGTA
This sequence comes from Mycena indigotica, assembly GCF_014461135.1. Classification (NCBI taxonomy): domain Eukaryota; kingdom Fungi; phylum Basidiomycota; class Agaricomycetes; order Agaricales; family Mycenaceae; genus Mycena; species Mycena indigotica. The sequence continues at coordinate 4,284,618 of NW_023503007.1, read as the reverse complement.
GCAGGGTGCAAGGAGACGGGTGCGACCGTCATCGTCGTCGAGCCCCTGGCGGTTAGGGTGAGCGGAAGGTCAAGACTGCCGGCCGACGGCGCCTTCTCTGCCGTTTCCCACATCTCCATTTTGGGATGTGACATGGCGGCGGAAGTGCGATTTTGATCTCTCACTCTTCCCGTCCCATCACCGACGTCTTCATTCCGCTACATGTCCGTATAAGAGGCCGCCAGCTAGCGCTATGTGTTCATAATGCTTGAATTGTTCCCCACAGCATCGGCCCTGGCCGCCTTGGCGCTGGCAATTGTTTATGCAGCTGTGAACATGAAGCCGCGGGACGGAGGGATTGCGACACTCCCTGGCCCTATGTCCTCCTCCTGGCTTTACGGTATGCTGTTGCTCTTGTTCCTCACCGTCCTCTCACCTTATTATTAGGAAATATGCGGGAGTTGCTCTTGTCTACGCAATATGGCGCTTTCGAGTTCGCGTGGCAGAAGACGTTTGGGCCAGTCTACAGGGTCAAGGCATGCTTCGGGGTGAGAAATGCCTTTGCTATCGAGGTTCATCGCCGACTTATAAAATCATCAGCGACAACGTGTCCTTCTGGCCGATCCACAAGCCATGGCCCACGTCTTGTCGAGCCCTGACTTCGAGCACACGCCTACATTCGAGCATACCACGGCACTGGTGGAGGGAGTCTTAAGCTTAAGCTATGTGCAAGGTGGGTCAATGTCAACATGTTTAGTCCGCGGTATCACCTATAGTCCGGCCCAGGCGGACAACATGAACGCATCCGCGGAGCTATGGGCCCTGGCTTTACACCAGAGGCAGTCCAGGGGTACAAGCCCGCATTGGATCACGTCGCTTCAGATGTATGCAAAGCCTATTCCAGACGACCCCAGCTTACAACAAATGACAGCTGGTCGATGCCCTCCGGAAACTGTCAACCGTTGATAGTTCGCTCGGCGCCGACGTCTGTCCCTCTCTCTCCACTGCAACCCTGGGTGCCGTCTGCCGTGGCGTACTGGGAATCAGCGTGCAAGACCTCGGTCCCGACTTGCTAAGGACGATGGCCGAAATGAGGTGTGCCTGCACCCTTCTCCTTGAGATCTTAACTGACACCTCACATAGTGCTTTTGCTTCAAAGACATCACCGGCAAAGCTCCTCAGCGATGCCCTCGCCTCACCCGCATTGCTGCCTCTCACGTCCCGTCTGCCAAAGCCACCGTTCAGCATTCTCCGGCGTCTCCGGCAGCTGTCCACCGCGCTGGGTCAGCGTGTGGTCGTCTCGCAGGTCAACGGCCAAGGCGCTGCGGTACGCAGCAACTTGAATGTCGTTGGTTCCATAGGTAAATCACATCGCTACCGATTCAATTTCTTTTTACTCATATGCCATGTAGTATCCGTCCAATCATTCGGCGAGCAGCTGTCTCTTGACGAACTTGCGGGCCAAACTGGCCGCTTCCTCATCGCCGGAACCCAGTCTGCTGTAGGGCTATTGCCCGCCTAACTGGTCCGACCTGCTGATCCACAATTGACAGACGAACGCGATGTCATTTGCGCTCTTCGAGCTTGCGTGCGACCCGGACTTGCAGCGGCGCATCCGAACGGAGTTGCGCGACGGAAACGAGGACGATGCGCCGTTGCTCACGTCTTTAATCAAGGCATGCGCGGTTTATTCCATAAGATTGAAGTTGATCATGGATGCAGGAAATACTTCGCTTTTATCCGGGCGTTGCGATCTCAGAGCGAATCGCCCTCCGGAACACTACAATCCCGATCCCTGACAGTGCCAGCCAGATACCCAACACGACCCGACCACTGAACATCAAGCGTGGCGAGGCCGTGTTCATCGCCACTTCCTCTTACCATCGGTATCGTCCGATTACCCATATAATATTTGAGTTCTACAATGATCTTTCAGGAACGTCGCAGTTTGGGGCGATGATGCCGACCAGTTCAAGCCCGCGCGATGGATGGATGTTGACCATGCCGCGCGACCGCTAATGTATGGCCCATATGCCAACCTGTGCGTCGCTTCCGTCCATATCCACCAAGGGCTGTCTCATACTAGTATCTTGCAGGTCGACCTTCCTTACCGGCCCACGCACGTGTCTAGGGTGCGTATTCCTTCTAGTTCAAACTTGAGATGCTCATAGATTGCACCCCGCAGATGGCGCTTCTTGTGAGGATTACGGATCGATCGATTTGCGCTGATGGCTGCGATTAGACTGCTTGAACTACACACACTGCTAGCTGCTGTCGTCCGGAACTTCGAGCTTCGGCTGCCGGATGGCGAGTCGCGGGACGCTGTCGGGATGAAGTTGACGGGCACGCTTGGACCGGTGTGGGTCGAGAGTGGGAAGAAGGAGGTGTACTTGGTTGTGAAGGAGCTAATGTCCGGCACTGAATGAGTCGATAGAAACCAGACAACGCAGGAATAGAACATCAACACAAGCTCAAATTGCATGACAAGCAAGCATGAGAGCTAGTGGTATCTGCTTTGGAGCTATGGTGAGAGGACTGGGATACCGTCTGCGGGTTTGTTATGATAAGTGCCAGACCACCAAACCTACAGGGTATAGGATCAAGGCCATGCGTTATGTTTGCGTCCCGTCACACGCATGGTGAAGCGGTTATCATGCTTGCCTTCCATTCAGATGTTACAGCCTGAGCAAGCGGCAGGGGTTCGACTCCCCTTGCGTGTATCCTTGATTTGCATAGCTCATATAGCTACTTATTTTTTGTTCCGTCTCACTGTGCACTATAGTATATTATGTCCCATATCTTGCAATCCTAGTCCAGTTCACCTATGACCTTGGTAATAAAAAATTGTTATCAACTCCAATTCAGCGGGTCTACCCGGGCAGCCTGTATCCAGTAGAGTTATATCTGATGTTTATTGAGTGAAAAGTCAGGAGGTCCCATCCCTTAAGTAAGTAAGATCTGTCTTCATATTCTCAAGTTCCATCATCCAATAGATTCCAACTGATCTGATATTATGATTTATCAACCTGTCCCCTGTGACTGTGACTATTCTTGGACTATTCCATAATGAGTGGGTAGGGCCGGTAGACTATTAAGTATCAGGGGACCTTTATCAAACCTTGTTCTTCACCATTTAAACCTTTTATTTTGGCCCCGGTTGATAAGATGGGACAAGGAGGAGATAAGATGGATGATAAGATAGTGATTGGATCATCAGATGTCGATGCTGATGTTGATTGACAGCATGGAGTTAGACATGAGGCAAAAAGCATGGCTAAAGTATGATGTCATTGCCTCTTGTATTAGGCATGGTAAACATATGGGAGTAGGGTATATAAGTAGAGTAGATCTCGTCTTGTACCCCAGTCTTCGAATTGCATCATCTTTACAATATCTTTTCACGGTGCTTCTTGCTTGCCTTTACTGGCCAACTGGCATCCTCTGATTTGATGTTGTTTGTGACAAATAATTACCGATATCTTACTAGGTAACTTGCATAGGTGACGAAAGCACTACTAAGGGTACCTGAGTATTAAGACCAATATCCTTGACAATATAATATTATTAGTGTATCTAGATCATCTCATCATTATTCATCACATCTATTGATGCTGCAATATTTCTACCAATTTTTTTTATTGTAATATCACCAGAGACAGTGGATATTATAGTCTATATACCATATACTGTAGCATTTTATTCAATTCGGCGCCCGAAATTGGTGTGACATCGGCGCCGAAATGAAATTTTCGGTGTCTGGCAGCTCCAAGTGTGACTGCCGAAAATTTTGGGCAGATTTCGGCAGGCCGCACCAGCCAAAAATGGTACATCAGCCGAGGGAATTCGGTGTCGAGGCTGTCGAGTGTGACCGCCGAAAAAATTTCGGCATTTTAAGGCTGGTGTGACGCGTGACCGCCGAATTGAATAAAATGCTACAGTACCTTATAGTGTCTTGCAACTGAAATTGCCTTTTTTGGCCACATCAATGATCTGTTAGCTTATTATAATATTTATAGTCTTGTTTCAAGTAGATATTGCAGCATAGGTTGCCATCTTATCATTCAAGTCTTATGCCCCAGAATTATTATATTTATTGCAACTTTAAACTCTCTTTATTGCAGTATTGAGCCATTTATAGAGATATTTCTAGTTAAAATGCACACCACACTGTATTGTACATTCTAACTACAAGAAATATCTGGGATTAACAGGTAAAGTTGTATATGATAGGAAGTTGTCTCTAGCAAAGTTGTATATATGACCAGAAACGAAAATAGATACTTCTTTGAAAAAAGTTGTCTCACAACCTAACTTGAACATGTCACTAGGAAAGTTGTAGTTATATTCTTTGATCAAGAAAGTTGTCTTTAGAAAAGTTGTAATATAAAAAGTTGTTCTTGTCTTTTAAAAAGTTGTTCTCAAGAAAGTTGTACATGTCATTCTAAAAGTTGTCTGCAGATCAATAGTTATCTTTGAGCAACATGTACATATCAAGCACAAAGTTATATTTGACAAACATGCAGTTGTTGTCAACATAAAGTTGTACCATATTTTTAGTTGTATTTTAGCCAAGTTGTCTCTGATCTTTTTGTATAGTAAAGTTGAACCTGTACTGTATTTTTCATGTGTATTTACTGCCAGATCAGACTGAAGTTGTACCTAATCTTTTTTACAGTATACTGTATTGCCCATACCCCGATGTTCACCCTTGGATCTACTTCTCTGAACAACTCCACTCTCAAATATTGATTTGACAAGGCGATAAATAATGTGATATTAAAAAATTCAATTGCTATGCTATGGGGAGCCTGAGAGCCTCAATAGCGGTTGATGTGATGGCCATTCCCACGCGTCACCGCCACCCAATCTGGTGAAGCTTGATGCGACACTTGTGTTACAAGGGCATTTCATGGCTCCCGCACTGCAGAAGTACTTCAGGACATTAGATATATGTAAATTATGTAGCTATAGCAAGAAGTACAATTAAAATGTGTATTAAATTGTCCCAAAAGTCAAGAATTGCGTGCCGGACGTGGATCTTGTCCATTAGCCCGCTGAATTGCAGCCAAAAGCGCAACCTGGCGCTCCTTTTGACCTGGAGCACCCGCCCCATTGAGCTTTCCCACTGGTGGAACCTCCTTGTCCCACCGCTGCCACACTGCAATCTGCTCTTTGATTGTCTTGACATTCAGCCTCAAGACTTCCTCCTGCACGACAACAAGCTTGATCTTGTACAGCGCGTCGAGCTTCTCACGTTCCTTCTGCTCTGTCTCCTCAATTTTCTTCTTCTTGGCGACCACGGCTGCCTCGTCTGCCTCTACCAGCTCTTGGCGCCGCTTCTGCTCCAGCTTTGATTGTTGTGTCGATCGTGCAAACTGCCGGAGATACTTGTGGTCTGCATCCGTGAGATTCCTTTCCATCCACTCTGCCGTGCCATTACGCTCAAACATGAATTGCGCATTCATTTGATGCAGCGACATCCGGGGGTGCCTGCGGAGGTAAACTTTCATCCATCCCAAGGCACCCTCATTGTGATCATTTGTTGCTGAGAGCCAGGCTGCTTCACGTTCGGCAGCTGTCAGACCGTCAATGGTTCCGCCTTTCACAAACTCACCTGCAAATCTGTGCCAGGTCTCCAGATATCCATCAAGAAATGCCAGTAGTGTCACGGTTCGGGTCGGGCCGTCCGGGCCATAAGGCCGCACGGGCCCGAACGGACCCGCATGGGCCCGCATACCGCCATCCTCCTCGACGTTCCCCCATTCTTCCAACCCCTTCCCTTCACCCCTGCGGCCCTACGCAGCGCCCATCCGATCCGCCCTGGGACCTGGCGCCCATCCGATCCATCCCTAATATCGTAGCGTATAAAAACCGTACTGACAAGATGTAGTCGCTAGGCTAATATCGTCTATTCTCCGGGCGAATACCCATCCCTCGTGCTCCTCAGACCCCGTCGAAGTCGGACCCCCCGACGCCCCGATACGGCCCGAGCCCGACGTTGACAAGTAGCGCATCGCGGATGTGTGGGAGAGTGGGTCTGTGTGCTCTTGTCAGTGACAGATTGGATGCCAAGTGTCCGCATCTGCCGTTTGCCATCGACGGTGGTGCTGAAGAACCGTGAGACATATTCAATGTGCTTGTGTCCTGTTCTGTCGCTGCTCGCAGTCAAATCTGTGTCAAGAATTGGATTATGTAGGAAATAAAGTCAAGAAGCACACCAGTCGCATCTCCAACCTCTTTTGCCACCTGCATCTGCGCTGCAAGACCACCCTCCAATCGCACACGCGATGCAGTCTGGCTGCTCATGCGGCGATTGATTTGCTTCTCGAGAATCTGTCCTATAGACTGTATCACCCTGCCAACTGTCAGGGGAACCCCCCCTTTTGACCCCTCGGAGACGCGTCCGATTCTGGTCCGACTCTGGTTCCAACTCCGGTCCGGCCCTCCATCTCGCCCGCACAATCACTGATCTGTCAACGCCCTCCCGATGGTCGCCCTGGGACCTCGCCTGCGACGCTGCCCAAGCCTTCTGTGCCCGACAGCGGCAGCTACGGACAAGCAGTATATAGTCAGCTACCTAGCAGGCGGACCCTTAGAGTTTCTTCTCTTTGGATCCTCCCCTGCTAGGACCTTGATCTCAGGCTTCCGGGGTTGCCCTTACACCGACCTTGGATTCAGCGGTCCCGGATGTCATCAACAGCCATGCCATTGCTCGCGCCGAGTTCGTATAGGCGCCCCGTCGGAAGATGCTGAAGTGTGAAGCTTTTCTCTGGGTCTCCCGCCGTGTTCGGTGAATGGCACCCTCCAGCATGCCCTTGGCCCGCTTCTGCTGCTTCTCCAGTGCCCTGCTCTTGCTCAATGCACTCTGGAGACGCATTCGAAGCGCCTCACTCTCCCCATCCTTCCCTGCAAGACGATCTTGAAGGCACTTGGTCTGGGCCTGAGCAGCAACTAGCGCCAGCTTTACACCACTCAGATCATTGTGGCAGGCTCGGAGACCAAGAGATGCCGTTGCCTGTGCATTGCGTAGTATTGCGATGGTCTTCCGTGCTCGCCTACGGCCCTGTCGCTCAGTACGGAGTGATTGTCAAAGGAATACATTTTCGGCTGACAGGTTTGAGATCTTGTTGCGGAGTGGTTTGGTAGGTGTTGTAGGAGTTATGGTTGGTGATAAGGAAGGGTCTTCAGTCCGAGAGGCAGCTTGAGCCACAATTGCTTTATGAATATTCCCTTTTTGCTTGCGGGATTGACCTTGGCGGTGGAATGTAGTCGGGTGCAGGCGGACGGGAGAAGGGCTGGCAGGTGGCGGGGGAGCAGGCAGGCGCGAAAACGGTGCAGCGAATGTGCCTCATGATGACGTGATTGGTGGGCATTGTAGGCAATCACATAAGCATTCTGTCACAATATCATCCAAGGTAACCCTACCTGAGCTGCAAGGTGTACCCTAGGGTAGCACAGAAATATTATATTTCTTCATGCCTATTAGTCCTGACAGAAAGCTAATGTTTTAGTCAAACTGAAAGGTGTACAGAAAGATACCCTTTCCTTTCCCCTTTTGGGCAATCACAAAGATGTTCTTTGTGATAGTCCAAAAGAGGCACAGAAAGACGATCTTTCTGAACGTCTTTGTGTGTCAATGAAAGTTGTTCTTTGTGCAACACAAAAAGGCACATCAAAAGCCCTGATTTTCAATTGGCCTTTTTGCAAAAACATAAAGATCACAATTTGTTGTAGACAGAAAGTTGGACAAAATGGCAGTCTTTTAATTGCTCTTTCATTGTGATGAAAAGAGAGTCTTTCTCTGGTACTTAAAGATAGATAAAAAGAAATCATTTTGGTGTCTATTTTTATTCAGATAAAATATCTTATTTCTTTCAGAAGGAAATATATATTAAAAGGTGATATTTGTGTTCATGTTTCTGAGGGAAAAGAAAGATTTGAATTTACCGTGTGAATATCCTGACCGCGCAGCCCATCGGACTGCCCTAGTTTTTGCACAGATGGCAGTGGATCCTCTATCGCCTCAGAGCCTATTTAAGTTTTTTTACAATTTTACTCAGGATATTGTGCAGCTGTTTGTCTGAGCGACTTTAGGGCAAAAAATAAAGAATCTACTAAATAGAGCATATGCTATCAGTCCATCACTTGCCGTTTTCGCCCACAACTAAACCATATCTATCGAGGATCTAGTGTGATATTGACGTTACACTAGGACACCTGCGCGAGGACGATGCCAAACAGTGTCAAACAACTTCCCGATTAGGCAGTGTGAGGGTCCCCATATGCTATAGTGTCTTTTTTTAGGTACACAGTCCGTGTTTGAAAGCAAAAAACCTCAAAAATGCAGGCCCTCGCTCATTCCGCTGACGTTCTCCAAATACGCGGTCCACTGCTCCCAGCTAATATCCAGAATCAGCACACAGTCTGATGACAAGAGGCAGAACGGGACATACTAAGGGTTTATCGGAACATCAAACACTTTGGCGGCGGGCGGGCGGGGGGCCGGAGTTATCGGGTCTTTCAAAGCCGCTGTGTGAGCTGTTAGTCGGAAAACAAGTAACGACTGTAGAAACACACACACCTTGTGCGAGATAGACAAGTTCTGGGGCCAATGTCCCCGGCACCTCGTCGAACTGGGCGTCAAAATGAGACGATGGCTGGTACAGCGCCTGTTGCTCTCGAGGCACGGCGAAATGTGGGTGAATTGGCATATAGCTATTGTCGAATCGCGGATGGACAGGGAGGCTGCCCAGTTCTGTGGCGTAAATCGGCATACGACCCAGATATGTGTCGGCGACGTCCTGCGACATATGTTGGTTGGAGGGGTTAGCCATGGTAGGCGAGAACAAGTGCGTTGTCTCCGCAAGGGATCGTTCTAGCGCCTCCATTTGCTCGTCCACAGACCGAGGCGAAGAGCCTTCGGAGCTAACCGACAATGAGGGCGGTGAATCGGCCGGACTCTCTTGCTGCGTCTGCTTTTCTTCCTGCTCGCGCGGTCGCTTTGACCACGACTTGTGTCTGCTGAAGTTGAGCATAGCATTGATTATGTCGCAGGAGCGACCGGCAAGTCTCCATCTAGAGTCCCAATCAGTAACGATAAACTGCAGGAAAAGCTGCCCACCGTCTCTCGTACAACCGCAACACTTTGACGCAATTCTTCACATCTGCTGTCGCACGATCAAAGTCATCATGTCCGTCTGTCCTTGACCTCCCCGAGTCCCCCAGACGCCAGACGTTGATAAGGAGAATGACCGCCGCGTCAAACAAGATGCTCTGTGCCGTATGATTAGAACGAGTCGATGAAATCGGCAAAAAGGCCGCACAATCATGCTTGCGGCGCAAATCACGCCCCGGCCCCGCCTGGCTTGGACCTCCAGCACATGACCGATGGAACGAGCGGCGTTGGCGCAAATTGCCATGGACGGGAAAGAGATCTGTGGCATACGTTAACTCGAGACACAAGCAAGGAAAAGATCAAACGGTTGTTGGGGAATCCTTGCCTGGTGCGGTAATAAATGGTCGGTGAATCAGTATTTGCGCTGATGTTAGGTCAAACCAAGATTTCGAGTCCTATGAGCACTTACAGTGGTAATACGAGGCATATCTGAAGTGCATAGTCAGAGTATGCTTCTATCACAAAGTGGAAAATACGAACAGCACAGCCGACTGGTCCAAAAAAACCTGCGAAAGGTGAGCGCGACGCGGAACAGGCTTCAAGACAATACCTGGTTCTCCTGTTGTGGGTTCCATTTCACTACCTCGATTTCGTTAGATTTGCCCTCAAAAGGATGGTCCGCAACACACGATGCACTGGAATATCATCGATCCATTGGTTGACCGCTGAACTAATAATATGTCAGAAAACCCGAAGACAAGGACATGCTGGAGGAAAACACACTCCAGAGCGATGATGTCGTCGTTACTGGGCTCCCTTTGGTCCACAGGATACTGTTGAAAGAGTTGCCATAAGGTTTCCCGAGCGGCAAGAAAAAACACCAACCACCCGACTTTGAATGTTCGTATAAAGGTCGACAAGCTTAAAGTACGGAGAGAAAAAGGCTTGAATAGACGGGTTGGATGATGTATTTCCAGGTCCAAGCTGCTGTTGTTCCTGGATGGCTGCGGATTCGCTTGGGGACAAAGTCCAGTATTGGTCATCGAGCGGGGTAGGAAGAGGGGCTTTAAAACTTTGTGGCTTGTAAGCATTCGTTCCGTGTGAGAGAGTTGGATGTAGCATACCTCGCCACGGAGCGGACTCGTCCCTTGAATGTTGACATGAGTGTTTCCCAGAAAACGAAGATCCAGAACACGCGCTTGTAAAGCTCGACATCCAGCGGCTCAAGGTGCGTGTTACGATACCATGCTTCGTGTTGGGCCGCTACCGCATGGAGGAAACGGAGTCCGACACCGATATGAAACCAGCATTCATCTGGAGTGGAGGATGCGGAAAAGTATAAGACACCGAGCTGTAGAAGTTGAGCTGGACAGCAGTGATAAACAAGGGGGAAAACGCGCCGCCAGTCGTTGCAGCTGCAATAAGGACTTTGTCGCGTCGAATGACGCACTAGTTGGCCGAATTTGGGAGAAATATTTCCAGCCCCCACTGTGCTCCGAATCTTTCTCCTCAAGGAAGACGCGCCGGTCATCGCTATACTTGCTGGCGACAGCACATACGCCAAGCACCACTTCCCCAAACGCTCGCTCGCTCAGATGTCGTTTCGAATCTAGCGACCGTTCAAAAGAAGTTCGGTGGAGGATGCCAATGATAGGATTGATTTGTTCGAAGTAGATGCGGACGAGTGTTTCCAGGAGATCAGGGTCGGGGAATTCCAGCGGGGGATATTTGACGGTACATATTTCCCACTAGTGGAGAGTCGTAAGAAAGACCAGAGGAAGGACACGAAACACACCGAGGGCGGGGTCCAGAATTCTGTCCGTTGGAGACCAAGGACGTAGACTTGCCCGCGGTGGATATGCTTAATCGCCGCATTGACGAAATTGGAGGTGTCAGGCTTGCTGCCGTGCTTCTGGTAAGGGTTGAAGAGGTTGTTGACGCAGCTCGTAATAAGTGGGTTATGGTATTCCATCCCCGCATCGTCGGGGGAAGGGAATTCCGATTGTTTTGAGCTGGAATGATTTCGCAGCTTGGCCTCAGCTTCCGCTAACCTTTCCTCCAGGTCGCGAGCGTAGTGGCAGACCTCCAATAGCATATGACTTGACGCGGTTAGGTCGATTGGTGGGGAGTAAGATGAGGACACAGCACCGGCCACGTAGTTCTGGGCCGCCTTGACTCGGTCGGCAGACATCCTTGCTTCGGTTCCCTGTGGGCAAGATGAGAACCAGCCGACAATTCAAGCTTTTGCTAACGCACCTTGGTCCTCAAGTGCATACAAGCAATGCCTGCCGATATGCAGTTCGTACATCGGTTGTTGGGCATTTCCCCGCTGTCGCCTGAGATTGGTCAGTGTCGATTTCAGCAAAAGAAGGGGTTGGGTACATCGAACTACGGCCTTGAGAAGTTTTAACGAGGGATGGACAGAAAGACACACTTTTCTTCCTCCTGCAAGCATCACAGCTGCCCTGCAGCCTCCGTCGTTTGTTGGAGCCATTCTCTTCAGCGTTGGTCATGGAAGTCGACGAAGCGGCGATCATGGATTACCAAATCGCGGTCACGCGTTGCCATGCAATAAATTTAAAAAAAGGGTTCACAGCTGCGTGGCCGCGGGATAAACCCAAGATAAACCACGACCCAACTACTACATAGTTAGTACTAGTAGTACGAATTCTATCATAGTTCATAGACAAGAGCTAAGAACCTTGTATAATGCAGACGGATTCAAGACGGATTATATGAATGTCACGGTCTTCCCGTGACGTCAAATCAAATCGAGGGGTCTTTCTTCACTTTACACGACGAAGGTTGGGTGAGCCAGCAGTCTCTCAAACCAATCCAACACATGCTGCAGCGCACCCTCTTCAACGCGCGAAACATATCCCGCTCCATGTCCACCGCAACAGTCCATCTTTTTGACCCAACCGCGCCAACCCAGCCCGCCAGCAAGCTCTGGCCAAATCCATCAACAGCTTCGCTGAAAGCCGGCTCATCGCGCGTCTTCCACGACAGAGAGAAAGACTCTGTTACTGCGCTGGGATCACTGGGCCCGGACTTCGCCTCGAAAACGGGTAATGCGCGGAGGGAGGCAGTGAGGCGGCAAGTCGGGGGTTTGGTGAAAGAGCTGGCGTCGAAGGACTATGTTGAGCAGGTCTTGGTTGATACTACGCATGACGCGCATGCCGCGGGTACGCTTCCAGTCGTATCTTCATTCTACGACCAACCCTTTCGATAGCCGTTGCTGCGCATTTGGCGACCTACAAGTTTACCCTCAAAACTGAGCCTGCTCATCGGCTCAAAGCGAACGGGTTAAAGCCGCTCGATGCGTCCGTGGAATGGGACCGTGGGGTTGTTTACGCAGAGGCCCAAAACTTGGCCCGGACTGTGCGTGCTTTTTTTCTTCTTCCTGCTCATCCTCGACTAATCGGGTTTGCAGCTCATGGAACTCCCTGCAAATATGCTTACGCCAACGCTCTTTGCACAGCGAATACACGCCGAGTTCTCTGGAGTCGAAAACACAGAGGTTATAGTAAGGGACGAAGGTGTGTTCTCCGTTTTTTTTCAATTGCCAAAACTGATAGTTATAAGCTTGGGCGAAGGAAAAGGGCATGCGGACATTCTTGTCTGTCTGCAGCGGCACTTTTGAACCGGGAAAATTTGTGGAAATGTACGCCAATGCATCATAACCCTTCAGTGTTCACCGACCGCTTTTATTCAGTCACTATAACGGTGCTTCCTCTAAAGAGGCCGCCCCATTAGTTCTCGTTGGTAAAGGCATTACTTTTGATAGTGGGGGAATCAGCCTCAAGCCTTCCGCTGTGAGTTCCATTCGCTCTTATCGACAGTATCTGACAATCGTTGCAGGATATGAAACTTATGCGTGGAGATATGGGTGAGGGCGCGCATCCATTTTTCTCGCGGCTGACATTGCACCAGGCGGGGCCGCATCCGTAGTTTCTGCCATCCTCGCTATCGCCAAACTCAAGCTCCCGTTTGTACACCTTCCCGAGTTCTTTTAACCCACTTTCTAACGTTTCGTGCAGTATCAACGTTGTAGCGCTCACACCGTTAGCGGAGAACATGCCCAGTGGGACTGCTACTAGACCAGGCGATATGTCAGTTGTGCAGCAGCTCTGGGTGGCTGTTTCTCATAGAGTTATAGAATCTACGCGATGAACGGCAAGTCCATCGAAGTCGACAACACGGATGCTGAGGGTCGATTGGTGTTGGCTGGTGAGTTTTGACTATCCTGGAGGAATGAGTTGCTTACTCAGACGCAAGACGCTATTTACTATGGCTCGACCGAATTCAAGGCTCACACATTGATCGATGTCGCGACTTTGACCTAGTATGTACTTCTTTTGGTCGTTAAATTTCAGTCCTTTGACCGTTTTCTTAGCGCCATGGATATAGCATTGGGCGAAGTATTCACCGGCGTCTTCTCTGTGAGTTGCCCGGTTTGGCAAACGACTGGTTTCTCACATCTCTCAAGTCCTCCGATGCGCTCTGGGAAAAGCTACACGCCGCTGGCGAGACCGAATACGACCGGTTCTGGCGGATGCCCCTCGACGAAGATTACGGCCCACAAATCTACAGCAGCAACGCGGATCTCTGCAATGTCCTCCCTTCTTCGTTATTGATACCCGTTTGACACGAATCCAGACCGGCGGTAAACCCGGAGGAAGCGCGACCGCTGCACTTTTCTTGAAGCATTTCGTTCATGGCCTGGGCAAGACGATCGAGTGGGCCCACATCGATATCGCGGGCACGATGGAGGCGACGCGGGAGAAGCCGTACCTGCTGACGGGGATGACCGGGTCATCTGTGCGGTATATCATCTCTCTCTCATTTCTGGAGTAGGGCTGAAGGTCAGTTTATAGCGGGTTGATTGAATATGCGAGGAATTTGGGGCAGGGGACAAATTGAATTGGTGTGAACTTTTTGGTGGAGGGAATGTACGGCTACACGATTACAGTGGCTTGCCAACCTGATTGTGGGTTATACAATAACTTCAGGAGGGAGAATGGACAATGTGGTTCCTCCAGGAAATGCCGCTCTAGACACGAGACTCCGAATCTTTTTGACCAGGCACCATGACACTTTCTCCAGATGCCTGAGATGAACCTACTTCGGAGCGGTCAGCAGCAGCTCGCAATGTAGTAGCTCAAATGGGATAGTAGACAACTAATAGTCCAGAAAATAAAAGAGGTCGAGGGAAGATAGCTTGGCATTGTCAAACAAACTTTCAGATGATGTTTTCGTTCCCTGAGTTGTCTCACAGCTAGCAACACGTGTCTAGTGCTAGACTTCATTAGGGGAGTATACTGCTCAAGCTTCAAGTTAATTGGACGAATTTCAAGTTTCTCTTCCCCAACGTCGTTCAAACGTCATTTTTGCCCGCCATGACAAGTTACAACATTGAGCCACTTGTTGTGTGTGATGGTTTGGTGTGACGACAACTTAATCAATTGGTGAGGTGGAAAATGATGTATTATCCAGGTTAGTGGCATCTACCGGTAGAGGTTGCCCTGTAGACGGGAGACAGGTCGCCTATGATTAGGTGCTAGGTTCGGTAGCTCTCCGATGGAAGCATGTACCGTATTACAAACAAACAAACAAACATCCAATAGCCACTGCGGCCTGTGGGTCGCCCTCCTCGTGTTGAATGTTCCGTGGATCCGAACCAAAAGTATTATTCATGTTTCGTGGGTGTAAGAATATAGGGGTCTCTGTGTACTCCTCACGAATCTATTTGGAATCAGTGAAATTCTGAATGAAATGACTTTCTGGCGTACCTGCAACAGCCCCTTCCGTCTTTGCGGGCATGGCCATAGCCGCTGTTGGCCCAGGCTGCGTTTGCTTCTCCCCTCCCTGCCCTTCCCCGTCCCGTTTTATCCCGTCCCACTTGTCCATGCTGTCCTCGTTAAAGCTCCGGTTGCAGCACGACCCACAGCACCCCGCGACGCCGTTTGACCCGCCACTGCCCCACGACTTGGTGTTGCAGAATGGCGCGAAAATGGTGTAAAAGACGACCGCTAGTGTCACGCGGAGTTAACGCATAATATGCAAAAAACATAGGCAAGCAACGCACCGCAGCATCCGCCTGCGCCAGCCCCAGCCTCTGCTGCGTCTCCGCTCATGTTCTCGTGGATGGTGGTGCGGAGGAAAGGGCGAGGCGGTTACGTCATAGCCCAGGTCAGAAATACTTACCGCTGCACAGCAATCGGCTCCGTCTTGGCTCCGTCCATGATCATCCTTTCCACTTTGCGCCACCCCCGCCATGGCCAACTGCTCCGGCGCCACTGGTCCTCGTTCACACGCACCGAAGAGGCGCTGACGATTGACGGGCTCGGCCGCTTTCCCTTCCGATGGCTCCGCGATTCGTGCCTTTCACCTGAATGTGTGCATCCCAGCAATTCCCAGAAGCTGCATCGCTCGTCCGATATACCACACGATATTCAGCCGGCTACCGATGGTGTGCGGCTTGCTGACGGGCAGCTGCACATTCGGTGGAAGGATGGTCACCAGTCGGTGTTTCCGAGGGACTTTCTCGAGCGGCATTCTTCAAGAGAGCGGCTGAAGGCATTCCATAACGACGTGGAAGAAGTGCCATGGGTGGCGGAGAACATAGCTGGCTCATCCAGTCTATTCGTTGACTACGAGGCGCTGCAGGGCAAGACGGGCTTACGGACAGCCATTGACCAGCTGTGTAGTCGGGGCTTGCTATTCGTCGTATGTTGTTCTCTGTCCCCTTTTCTCAGCAATGACCGGCAAGCACTAGAAAGGTGTTCCTAATCAAGAGACTAGCGACGCCAACTGTGAGCTGCGAAATCTCGCTGAACGCTTCAGCCAGATCCGCGACACGTTTTATGGGCCAGTCTGGGATGTCGTCAACTTGCGCGACAGTACCAACATCGCGTTCACCAACTTATACCTCGGCTTTCACCAAGACATCCTGTGAGTCGCCTCCATCTTCCCCCCTTTCGACGCTGACATACCACAGGTACTTTAAAAACCCGCCCAAGTACCAGGCCCTGCACTGTCTGCGTAACCGCGTGATTGGCGGGGCCTCTCTCTTCGTCGATGCCTTCCACGCCGCCCAGAAGCTCCGCCTCGACAGTCCTGAGCTTTTTTCTGTGCTCGCTACCACGCCGGTGCCGTTCCACTATATCGTGGATGGACACCACCTCCATCACACCCATCCCACGATAGAGCTCACCCCCGCGGGCGAGATCTCCCAGATAAACTACTCCCCGCCCTTCCAGGCCCCGCTCCACATCGATACCCCGGCCGTATTCTACACTGCCCTCGCCGAGTTTGCCCGGTTGCTCGGAGAGGATGGCCGCATGTTCGAGTATACCCTCAAAGAGGGCGACGCCGTCATATTCGACAACCGCCGGGTCCTACATGCACGCACCGCTTTTGCGGATAAAGAAGGCGGCGAGGGAAAGGAGGGCGAGCCAAATCGCTGGCTCAAGGGGTGCTATTTCGAGGCAGACACCCTGCTCGACCGCGGACGCATGTTGCGCAAAGCGTTATGAACGAGTACTCAATCTCCGCCGCTATGCATCCTCGGAGAGTAGAAAATAGAAAGAATACGGGCGCAACATCATGAGGGTATTTAGTCTCTGGATTCTATCATTTCGACGTGTGTTTTATAGATTCGTACTACAAGGAAGGCATCGGTGAAGCAGCTTCCGTGGCTGCTCAAATATATAACAGATTGCTAATATTCTATTCACCTATACCTGGTTTGATTTCGCGCAAGGATGATAGGTTTTAAACCCAACCTGTACTTCCACACACAGCCGCGTAACTTAAACCAAGTAATGGTCTGCATTGTTAATAATAGCAATATCGGGCCGGGAGTTGATTCTCGATTGTCAGCCGTCCCACAGCGGTCGTTTGCGACAGCACAGCTTCCAATTGATCCCGGCATGCCGAAAATTGCACCGCGTTATAAGGATGTCGAGACTCTTCTTCCGGCTCGTGATGGCGCCGCGCCGGTGTCGGGAAGTCGATCTCCAGGAGAAAGCGCAGAGTGGCCAGGCCGGTATGGAGCGTACATGCGCTGTCGAGGGCAGCTAGAGTCGCGGCGTCAAACTTGTAGGAAATCGGCTGGCTGAACTCGGGGGGCACGTCCGTGACGGCAAGTTCCTCGTCACTGCTATAGTGGCCGCCATCGTTTAAAAAGGGGTGATATCTGCGTTCGACATGAGCCTGAAGATCTGCATCGGTGTATGGTTTGCGAATGGGCTTGATTTCCACATGCGTTTCAATAACGAGCTCGGTAAGCTGTGGACTTGCGCCAGGAGAGAGGATGACCTCTGCTATCTGCATCATGATCCACGACTCCGACAAGGGCTGTTCGAGTATTTTGATGTCTATGGTGATCTTCAGAATTCGTAACATCCGCCAACTCGATGGGAGGGAGGGAAACCCGAGAGATGACAACATAACTGGATGCTTATCTGTGTACCTGCTCAATCGTGCGTGAGGGAAGGATAATAATCCACTCACCAATCATACTGGGAAGCCGAATTTTGCGGATAGTCGGTGCTACCACGGTCAATAGAGTGACGATGGCCTCGACTTCGTCACCAGCCCTTCGAATTGACAGGGAGTGGATATTACGTAGGCGAGATTGCAGCTGAGACGTTGCAAGGAGCTCCAACATGCTCTGGTTGGAGCTCACAATAATGGATTTTGCGGGTGGGCGTGATCCAGTTGGGAGAAGTCCAATATCCAGTACGGACCCATCAACTGTACCAATTTCCTGGGTGATACAGCCAACTAGTTCCAGAGTCTCCGACGCATCGAGGCAGAGCATTACAACGGGCACCGTGATTGCAAAGTACACCAATTTGATCGATTTGAGCGGCCGCGTACATCGGTCCATGAGCAGGGCAGCGACAGCGCTGGCGGCAGTCTCCGGAAATGTGGCCCACGGGAGCTGAGCGCGTCCCATTCCCGCAATAGTGACCGTCTGCAGCTTGTCGAACCGCGCGAAGTACGTGGACTCGATATCAGGATCAAAGTCGCCCTCCGTCTCTGTTCCAACGTTCTTCTCGAGCGTGATGGTGAGATGTATGACGTGCTGCGTCAGATGCGGCGCCTTTTGAAAGTGGTAGGCAGCGAGTGCCCAGAAGTCGAGCGTCGTCGGCGACAGCGTGAGCTTGAGCGAGGCGTGCAGTCGCTTTTGGCATGGATGAACAAATACTGAGGCGGCGAGGCAGCAGCTCTCCAGCGACGCGCGGTCCTCCACTTGTCCGATGATGTTATCGATGAGTTCCGCGGGAACAGGCATGGGTCAAAGAAGAGTGTTGGGTGGACGTAAAACGAAAAAGAAAAAAGTGACGTGAGAAATTTCCAGATTAGGAAATCGTGCCACGATCTTTTCCAATTCGCCACCAAGTGCTCGCTGCTTGCCACTGACAAGCCAAATCTGTGCTGAGGCCATCCAATCCTGCGAACCCTGCATGTCTGTAGCGCTTGTGTGCCGCTCCACTCTTCTAGCGCCATTGCTGGTTGGAAACAGGAGGAAACTGGCACTGTCACTTTCGGACGCCACTCACGGAGCCATAGCAAAGATGAATACGAGAAGATGTTAGGTATGTCGAATTGTCCCTGTCTAACAAGATGGTTTATCCTCTCGCTCAGGCTGATGCTCGCTTCAAGTTTTGCTCTGCCAGTGTTTTGTTTCGCATGCATGGGATT
Source organism: Mycena indigotica (assembly GCF_014461135.1). Classification (NCBI taxonomy): domain Eukaryota; kingdom Fungi; phylum Basidiomycota; class Agaricomycetes; order Agaricales; family Mycenaceae; genus Mycena; species Mycena indigotica. The sequence continues at coordinate 4,265,810 of NW_023503007.1, read as the reverse complement.
TGAAGTTGCAGTGAACAATTTGAAATCCGTTCAGGTGTGTACTTGTGGTTGTTAGTAATAAGCGCAATTGCGAGCTCAACGGGTCATAGAGATTTGCTTCGGGCAAGTGTTCTATGCTCAGTATGCTGCAGGGAACTTAGTAGAACGCCCTGATAGCTGTACCGAAGTGGCACCCCAGATCATGCTTTAGCTTTCCCCCAGATCATGATTTAGCTTTCGCCACACACTCTGCGTTTATCTCCGCCCAAATCTCTCTCACCAACAGCTTCTGTGGGCCAGCCTCGTTGCAGGGCGTCTAAGTATTTCGAGGGTCTTCCCAGTGGGACATATAAACTCGGCGAGACGAGCGCTGGTCTGAGGGCTTCTCAATCCCAACTTTCCCTCCCTCCAGGTCTCGCACAAACCAGCATGGACTCCACCCGCGGTCGCGGCAGTACACGTGGAGGACGCTACGTGTCACGAGGGACAAGGGGTTCTGCGGTCGGTCGCGCCGGCGGTCGCGGCGCTTGGCCACCATCGTCGCCAACAAGCAACACTGCCTACGCCAACCCCACGCCACCCACTTCGCCGTCGTTTTACCCCCCTCCGCGCAGTGAGACGCCTGTTACGCTGCCTTCCGACCGCGACATCATGGCTGGCTTACACGCTTCGCCGCTCAAGACACTCCGTGTGCCGAACCTGGGTTCTGGCGCATCTAATACAGCAGTGACAATCAAGAACTTGAAGCCACTGGGCTCGTACAACTGGACCACTGCAGCGACGCCAACTATTGTTGTTCCTGGTTCGTCCCTGTCACGTTCCGGTACATTGACCGATGATTGATCCATTCACAGGCACACCGCGGGCTTGGATGGACCGCCGCCTGCCTATCCAAGTTGCGGCAGACACGGGCATCGTCTTTGTCGACCAAAACTCGCACCACGCGCCGAACGGACAAACGCTCGTGCCGCTGATCGCAGCGGTCGACAAGGCGCACGAAATAAACTGTCGCAATGCACGCGTCGCCGAGATGCCCTTCGACTGGGCCGATGAGCAAATCGACTTCATTACTGATCGGAACGGGCTGCGGAAGCTCCTCCGCTGGATCGATATGCGGCAAGCGTATAGCACGGCAATTCCGGCACAGACAGATGAGCGGAGGCTCAAAGATTGGCGCATTGATATGCAGCTTGCACCGGGCAACCGAACCGTGTTGTTCAATAGGTGGGAGAAGCGAGACCAGGAGCAGATGGGTGGCTTTTCGTATGGGTTCAACTTCGAAAAGGCCACTACGACGGCCGCACGCGGTGTCGCAGAAAGCTCTGGGCATCATCGAATTATCAGCTATGTAAGTGAACTCCATTCCAAACGGTTATTTCCAACGCAACTTCGACAGAGTTTTGAGGGACTAAAGATGGTTGTCCGTTTCGAAGTGGACGCTTACATCCCGACGCCGCTCTCGTCATCATCTGCAAGCGACCTGGACGATCTGGTTGGCCGGCTAGCAAACATGAATGTCTCTAAAACGCCTCCCACCAGTCTTAGCAGCCAGCACGATTATGCGGCATCGCTGACGTCCACCCGCGCTACAGCCTCTCCTGAGCCAGTCACCCTCGACAATGGTCTGACCGTGTTGGAGGGCGGGACCCACATCCCACATACCTCACTGGTTGAACTCACCACCCGCACGGAGCGGCGTGCGCAGCAGATGGACTGGCCCGAGAATTTCCCACAACTCTTCCTTGCACAAACGCCAAACCACTTTGTTGGCGTGCACAACCGCGGGCGCTTTGCAAGCGTTGTGAAGCGTCAGCTTGGCCGAGGCGAGTTTGCCCAGGTAGAACAGCAGGTGCAGCCAAGCTTGAGAATTCTTGGTGCCGTGCTGAAGGAGATTGCGGCGCTGGTGAAGGCTTATGGTGAGCGCGGCCGGCTGACACTGGTGTGTCGTGAGGGGCAGTTGCGAGTATATGAGCGGGTGAGTATGGAGAGCTGTCTCCCAGATGAAATGTTGGAGAGGTTTGAGGAGTAAATCATGAGATGGTTAATCAAGTCTTCAAGTTTGCATCCACATGTATTATATATAAGTACTTCAACTCATGTCCTATGCAGAAAAACATTAAAAATCAGATATTCCCCACTTATTTTTGAGATTAATCTCCATCTTTCAAGCTCAGAGTTATGTTTCCAATAATATTGCCATGGTACCTTTTCAGTCTGAATGAAGCTAGATCAACTGTTGCAAAGTTGGTATCTACTGCCAGTGTACTATCAATTGGAATGGTAAAAGGTGTGACATAACATATGAAAATGTTAATTGAATTAAATTCCCATGATATCCTTGTCTGAAGGATTTTGCTGCTGGTTTGCAAAATTAACAAGGCTAATGTTCCAAACCTAGTGTGATAAATAAATAAACATGCCATACTGAGAATGGCATATTACATTCTAAACAGGTAAAATACTTACTATCATTATTTTTTAAAAAAAAATTGAGTTTTTCAGCCAAGAAATGCTTACTTGGCTGGGGTGAAAGGATTTTTAGAACAAATTCATTCAGTTCTGGGGGCCAAGAAAAAGGTTCATATATTTCCCGCAACTTTTCCCACCTAAATATTTTTGAATCATAACTATAAGTACTGTACCATTTCGATCAATTGTCCAGGGGTGTGACACATAACACAAGGTGTCCACCAGACAAGGTATCCGGGTTACTATAAAAGGATCTGGCATGAGCCGGAACAAAAAAAAAATTCCCTTTTTAGGGCTGTTTTTAATCGCAATCTAGCCACGAATGCATAATGGAGGCCACAGGTGTCCGCGCTGCGACCGCATGTAATACAGTACTTCAGGACATGCAAGCAGTATTTTACTCATTGCACATCTCAGAAATAGTATGACATTCAGTATAAAAATCTGTTCTTTGTTCTCCTCCATTACTTTTGTTTTTATTCCAGGCTTCTGAGGCATCTGGCCCTAATGATATATGAGCTGTTATATTAAGTGCATCTTTGACTTGCACAAGAAGCTGCTCAGTACACACCTTTACTTCCGGAATATATAAACTTGCTTGCATTGTGGAGTCATGATATCTTAGAGTACTATAGCATTTTAATCAATTCGGCACCCAAAAAATTTGACATTGGTGCCAAATTGGTATTTAATTTTTCGCATATTACGGCGCAGCAGGGCCACGCTAGCCAAACATTGTCAATTTGCTGAGTGAATCCGGTGTTTGTCCCATTTGCATGTGACTGCCGAGAAAATTTCATTTCAGTGTTTTAAGATAGTGTGATGTTTGACCGCCAAATTGATTAAAATGCTACAGTACAAGTCCAGTTGCTTCTGTGATAAAATAACTTAATTGACCCTAGCTATTCTCTTAAAGAACTGTCTTCTTTGAACCAGGCTTTGGATTTGTGATCATTAGCATAAAAGCAGGATTTGTCATAAAAGAGAGCAATAATTTCCCATTGTTGTCCAGGATTAACCTTGGGAACATTGGGAATTAGATCAGGTCCTCCATATTTTGTTATGAATGTCATGAATAAGATACAGCCTATCATCTCCAGAGCTGATGCTAGACCACCAGGGGCCTGGGACGTGCAACATTACATGGAATATGACAACAGGGAACATGCACCCCAAAGGAGATGGAACAAGCATGTGGGAAACATGAGGCCCACAAACAATGTGACACGCTTGATGCCCATGCCTAAGTTGCAACTGAGGCAACAGGAGATTAGGGAGGAGTGCTAAGAGGATTAAGAGTGGCACTTGGACTATACTGTCCTATTTCAATCAAGTGTCCGGCACTTTTTTGAAATTTAGGACTAAAAAATTTTCTTTCGACGAGGACTTTTTTGGTCAATGTAATGCGTAACGCAGACACTTGATCAAAATAGGACAGTATGAGATGTAATTTTAGTACCTGTTTTGTTTTTACTGCTAAACTTATGCCAGAGGTACACAAGTGTATTGTATATTCTAATACTGTTGAGAAATTGCTATTATGAACATGTTCCAAGGCCGGTGGGTGTCTCTCAGGCCTGTACCCTTTGAAATCAGGATAGCCTGAGTGATGGTAGGTGGTCTGATGTCAACCAGCCCAAACGTTTCTACACCCTTCTGTCACACTCTTCCACAACATCAATCAAATGTCAAAACTGTCAAAAATAACCAAATATGGACATAATTATAAATCTGTTCCTTGTCTTAGGAGTGTGTAGGAATGTCTAGGTGTCCAAGACTAAATAAATACCTTAAGCCTATTCTATTATACCACTTTTCTATAGTACTTATGTTTCCTTTTGGATGAAACACAATAAGTACACTGGTAATATGAAAGAATAAGTGGAATTAGTATATAACTTGAAGTGCCCCATTTAACCTGATCCTAGAGGAGTAATATATTTTCTAGGGCTCCAACCATTTCCGTGTACAAATGTTTGTACACGGTTACAACCATTTTTATTTTCATTTAGTTTACCATTGTATGTAAATGGTAAATAAATGAAAACAAATGGTTTAAATGGTTATTTCCTAATAACAATAGCAGACAAACTAATAACTATATTACTACTAGGAATATGTCTGGCTACCAAATGTATACTAGTGTAGAACATACATTCCATATGAATATGAATGGTTGTTGCATTTGTAGGCTTCCTCTTGAAGAAATCCATTACATGATCTAGCATCGAATAAGTCAAAGGCAATGAATCTTGACCTACATGCCCATCTAGAACATTATTAAAAGTGAGAAAATAACATCTTTCAGTTATATGAACCTTATAAACTCAAGTAGGTACCATAAAATTGCTGATCATTTTATATTATTATGTTACCGTTTTTATCCGTTTTTAAATGGTAATAAACATTTACTAAACATTTTCTTACTATTTCCGTTTAGTTTACCTGGAGGTGTAAATGAAAACTAAATATATTATTTTCTGGTATGGTGACATAAGAATAGATGTTATTATTAACTATATCATATGTATGATTTGATATAATTATAACATGATATTGTAAGGGCAACCCTGGAGACTCCGACGAAAGCCTAGCAGGGGAGGATCCAAAGAGTGAATAAGACTACAGGAAATACACGGAGGGACCGACCTAGCAGGGGAGGATCCAAAGAGAAGAAACTCTAAGGGTCCGCCTGCTAGGGCGCCAACTATATACTGGTCGTCCGTAACTGCCGACGTAGAGTGCAGAAGGCCTGAGCGGCGTCGCAGGCTCTGTCCCAAGGTGATCGTTGGGAGGGTCTTGACGGATCGGTGATTGTGCGGGCGAAGGAGGCCATGGACGATGGTCGGGGTGGGTCGGAGCGTCCGAGGGGGCGCCGGTCGGATGCGCCTCGGATGCGTTCAGAGGGTCCGAAGGAGGCCAAAGCGGGGGTTCCCCTGACATCACCCCCCCCTTTGAATGCGGCGTCCCGACGCATAATACGGAAGGGCAGCGAGTCGAAGGTTGCTGAGGCGATGTGCCGTGGTTTACCCGGGTATCTCCGATAGAAGTCCGCAATCTTGTCTGGCGCAAAGACACGGTCGAACCGAACCCACGAGTCGTGTGAAGCATCGTAGCCTTTCCACCTGACGAAATAGTTAAGACGCTTATACCTTATCCTGGCATCCAAGATTTCCTCGACTTCCCATTCGGGAACTCCGTCCTCTAGTTCGGGGGGCGGTTCGTCGTAGCCGGGTCGTCCATCGAAGGGGTCGTCCTGAGCGGGCTCGAGCTTAACAACGGGGAAGACGGGGTGGAGCTTGGAGTAACGCGGGGGGAGGTCGAGCTTGTAGGCACCTTTGCTAACCTCTGCGAGCACCTTGAACGGTCCAAGGCGCTTGTGGGAGAACTTCTCGGAGGGCCGAGTCGTTCTAATGTCAGAGGCGTCCAACCAAACCTTATCACCAACTTGAATATTCGGAGCGTCCGAATGTTTCCGATCATAGTACCGTTTATACTCGTCTTTGGCTTTAACAAGCACGGCCTTTGCCTCGGAGACGCCGTTTGCTATCCGATCGCGAAACTCGTTCACCAACTCCAACTCTGAGCGGGCGCCTGGCTCGAAACCCATTCGGGGGAGCCAACCAGTGTCAGTCATAAAGGGTACCTGTTGAGTGGAGGAGTGAACATGGTTGTTATAGGCGAACTCAGCGGCAGGGATAAGCTCGTCCCAGTCGTCTTGTTGGTAGTTGGTGAAGATCCGGATGTACTGCTCGAGCTCTTGGTTAACGCGCTCGGTTTGTCCGTCGGTTTGCGGGTGGTAAGCCGTGGAGGTAGCCGGTTTGACGCCACCCCATATACCCCATCTTTCAAGAAAGATGTGGACAGTTGTCCATAGCTGTAATGCAAAAGATGTGGACAGTTGTCCAGAAGTCACAAGCCTGGAAAGTAAATGTTAAATTAAAGAGCCAAATTGCTAGATATGACTAAGCTAATACCATATATGGCAATAGAAATCACCTTTTCTTCAGGCCGATGATTCGTAATATAGTTTGGAACAGTCTGTAATACAGGGCAAGGAAATTGATGTAATCACATGTCACATTGATGTAACACCATCCAATCATCAAAACAATTGATCTCTATCAAAAATGGTTCCACATTGTAAACAATATATAAATAGCATTGATCCCATCACTAATAGGGCTCTATAAGCCTCTTAAATAATTAATTATTCTTTTAACTAATGTGACATTTGTGACTTGGAAGCAGTTGTCCACATCTTTTGCATTACACTCATGGACAATTGTCCACATCTTTTGCATAGAAGTAGCTATAGCAGCTGTTGACGCCAATTAAGCGCCAGAGTTCGCGCGTGAAGTCAGCGATGAACTGCGAGCCACGGTCCGAAATGTACTTCTCGGGGGGTTCCGTGGTGCCTCCAGACGTTCCGATAGTACAAGCGGGCAGCTCCGACCGCGTCTATTGTCGTATGGCACTCAGTGAAGTGGGCACGCTTCCCGAGGGCGTCAACCACTACCATAACCACGTCATACCCATGGGCCTCGGGCAGCTCGACAATGAAGTCTACAGTGACAGTGTGCCAACGTTCGGGCGGGACTTCGGTCGGATGCAGCTCTCCATGCGGAAGCCTTCGGAGGGCCTTCGTGCGGCAGCATAAGTCGCAGGTCGCGACGTAGCGTCCGATATGGCGAGACATCTGCGGCCACCAGTAGTTGCGCGAAACCAACTCTAAGGTCTGACTTCACGCTGCACCACGTCCCAGGTCGCCAGATGGGCCGCCCCGACGCTCTCTCTCGTCGGCCTGACCACGGCATCTCCGAGGACAACTCGGATGTTACCCTCTTACGCCCCGAACTGTTCCATGTTCGCGCGCTTGAGGCCGTCACCGTCTCTGGGCCTGGCTCCGAACTTGTCCGCGACATCAAGGAAGCACTATCCGGCGAGCCTGACCTAGAGGAGCCCGTCGCGCTTGCGGCCCGGCAACTCTTGAAGGTCCGAGGTCAAGTTCGGGGCCCCCGCTCATCACGTTCGGACGAGTGGGCCGTCTCCGGCGACCTCCTGTACTTCCGCAGCAAGGTTTTAGTCCCCAAAGACAAGGACCTAAGGAGGCGCATCATCGAGCTCTGCCACGATACGCGAGTCGCCGGACACGGGAAACAGGACTTGATACTCGGGTACTCCTGGCTCAAAAAGCATAACCCCGAGATCAACTGGGAAACAAAGGAGGTGAAAATGAGCCGCTGCCCCCGAAGCTGCTCCACCTGCCGCGACGAGGAACGGACCGAGCGCGCTGAGGTTCGGCGCCTCCGACTCCTTAAATCGCGCTTGCTTGCGGGCGCCTTCCCCACCGTTTGCGCTATCGATATCGCTGGCCTAGACGATGCCGACGACGAACTCGGAGCTCCTTCGGACCCTCCGGAGCACTCACCAGATCTCGACGACGACGAGCATCTTGAAGACGGCGACCGCATCTTCTACACCTCCTTTCGCCCAATCGAGGAGATTTGCGCTGGGAGCACCGTGTCCCAACGCCTTGCAGAGGCCTTCGCCCGTAACTCGGCCCCCCTGCCTTCGGAGATTCCGGACTGGGCCAAGGAGTTCCAAGACGTCTTTGACAAGGAGTCCTTCAACACGTTACCAGAGCGGAGGGCTTGGGACCACACTATCGAACTCGTTCCCGACGCGAAGCCCGCTAATTGCAAGGTGTATCCGATCTCCCCCCTTGAACAGCGCGAACTTGACGAGTTCATCGAGGAGGGACTTGCCACAGGCCGTATCCGCCCTTCGAAATCTCCGATGGCTTCCCCCGTCTTCTTCGTTAAGAAAAAGGACGGAGGACTTCGGTTTGTCCAGGACTACCGCGCCCTCAACGCAATGACGATTAAGAACCGGTACCCCCTCCCGTTGATTAATGACCTTATCAACAGGCTTAAGGGCGCCCGTTACTTCACCAAACTCGACGTTCGCTGGGGCTTTAATAACGTCCGGATTAAAGAAGGAGACAAGTGGAAGGCGGCCTTTCGGACTAACCGAGGGTTGTTCGAACCTTTGGTGATGTATTTTGGCCTGACGAACTCCCCCGCGACTTTCCAAACGATGATGAATGACATTTTCCAGGATCTCATTCTCTCAGGAGACGTTATGATCTACCTTGACGATATCCTTATCGCACATTCGAACCTCCGTAAGCACCGCGAGATCGTCCGCGAAGTCCTTCGGCGACTCCGAATGCACACACTCCGGAGTTTAGTGTGATTTTTCCTCCTAAAAGTTGATACAAAAAGTACTACTTTTTGCACAAAAATCATTTTTACAGGAAACAAATGGTTTCTGCAAAGGGAAACCACTTTAACCAGTTTGTATCAAATTTTCCCTTTGCGGAAACTATTTGTTTTCTGTAAAAATATTTTTTGCCCAAAAATTAGTCCTTTTTGAATCAACTTTTGGGAGGCAAAATCATGGTAAACTCCGGAGTGACAAGCTGTACCTCCGCAAGGAGAAGTGCGACTTTGAGAAATCATCGATCGAGTACCTGGGGGTTATCATCTCTCACAACCACGTCGAAATGGATCCCGTTAAGGTTGCCGGAGTCTCCGCATGGCCTCCGCCCGAGAACAAGAAGGACGTCCAGCAGTTCCTGGGGTTTGCTCATTTCTACCGCAGGTTCATTCAGGATTTCTCGGCCCTAGCGCAACCTCTCTTCGCGCTCACCAAGAAAGACCAGAAATGGACCTGGGGAGACGCCGGCCGCCGCCTTTCAAGCTATCAAAGACGCGGTCGTCTCAGAGCCCGTCTTAGCGATCCCGGACGACTCTCGGCCTTTCTGACTTGAAGCAGACAGCTCAGATTATGCGACGGGGGCGGTTCTTTCACAACAATCCGCCCCGGGCGGAAGTGGCACCCTGTAGCATTCTATTCCAAAAGCTTAAATGATGTCCAGCGCAACTACGAGATTCACGACAAGGAGATGCTCGCGATCATCCGCACACTCGAGGAGTATCGGCATTTCCTCGAGGGCGCCGCGCATCCGGTCGAGATCTGGACTGACCATAAGAATTTGGAGTATTTCCGAAAGGCACAGCACCTTAATCGTCGGCAAGCCCGATGGTCGTTGTACCTTTCTAGGTTTGACTTCACGCTGCACCACGTCCCCAGGTCGCCAGATGGGCCGCCCCGACGCACCCGAGTATCAAGTCCTGTTTCCCAAGGTGGGTTACAGCCAGCTGAACGCGTTCGGAGTGTCCGTTGTACCGTAGGACCAGGTCCGCGATTTGGCGAATAGACCCAGCATCATTGGGGGTGCCGTCGACATTGTAGACCGGTATGGGTACTGAGAGATTTCGGACTGGCACGTTGTTTCGGTTGACGTATTCTGTGTCGATAAAGTCCGAAGTGGCTCTGCAGTCGACCAGACCTGAGAGGGAGAGGCTTGAGCGCGTTCGCAGTGGACTCAAGCTCAAGAGGAAGGTGGAGCGAGTTAACCCCAGGAGCGGCAGAGATGGTATAGCTGCCAGGTAGCTTTTTCTCCCAGGCAAGTCGGCGAATCCAAACGGGGGCTTCGGAGGGGCAGGGGGTGCGTCTTTCGTTTCAGGCTCGTTGTAGGGCAAGGGAGTTGATTCATCATACAAACAAGTGAAACGATTTATGGACGCGAACGAGGGCACACCAGTCACTCGTCGCGGGGGACAAAATCCTCTGCCGGAGCCTCCGAATGCGCCTCTGCTAAGGCTGCGGTGTCGGACAACCGCGCAAGCAGCTCTCCCAGCATCTCATCGCCAAGTTGCTGGATCACCTCGTTGAGGATGTCCATATGGCGAACATCGGCGGGGAGCGGACAGTCCCGAGCCAAGTGATTGGGGTGGCCACATCTGAAGCAGGCTCGACGAGGGGCGCCCCGAGCCCTAGTACGATCCAACTCCATAGGGACGGGAGCCGGAGGTACCGAGACGGGGGCGCGGGCCACGGGTGGCGCGGGTGCGGCCACCGGGCGGATGGGGAACGGCGTTGCCGAACGGGCGATAGGGAATGCGCCACGCGGAGCCCCCGAAGGCGTCTGCGGGGGTGGTCCCTTTGATGAGCTTCGCCCGCACCAAGGCTTCGTATTGGCGGAAAGCCCGAGTGCACCAGCCCAGATAGTCACGGAGGTCTGGGGGGTCGTTCGAAGATGTGATGCCGTTGTTGATCAGGGGGTCAAGTCCGTGGCGGTACTTGGTCACCTTAACCAACACGTCTTCGAATCCGGCGAGGTCCATTAGGTCCTCGAAGTCGTCGGTGTATCCGTAGACATCCCGCGTTCCCATATGATAACCCGTGCTCTCCAACTTGGCAAGCGCAAGGTCCTGCTCGTTCTCCTCAACGAACCGAAGGCGAAACTCGGAGAGGAATAGGTTCCACCGAGGGAAGGGGAAGGGGGTTTTGCTCCCATGACGCTCTGCCCACTGCTGAGCAGGCCCCTCCGCCATATAGGACATGGCGTAGCGGACGGCCTTTTCTTCGCTCGGCTCTCCGTTGACCACGAAGGCCTCCGGGGCAAGCCGAGCGTAAGTCTTGACCGCGTATAGGAAGGCGCGGCCGCGTTCGCGATCTCCGTTAAACGCAAACGGGGGGTTTGGTCGTAAGACCAGTTTTGAGGCGACAGTAATATCACCAAATAACGCATCCGCGTCGGGGGCATTCGGAGATGCCGAAGGCGGTTCGGGAGCTGCCGAAGGTGGTGCGGCAGCGGAAGCCTGGGAAGCAAGGTGGGTGAGGATATTGGTGAGGTTGTCTAGTTTCGCCTCAAGTGCGTCCATGCGCGCGTCAGCGTCCGGAGCAGCTCCGGTGGACATAGCGGGCGTAAAGACGACAAGAGCAGAGGAGGAGGGGTCAAGTGGCAGGGGCGGTGACGAGGGGGGTACGGACTCGTACTCCGAGCCTGAATCAGCGCCAAACCTGGCAATCTTGACCGGTTAATCCCGTAGAGAGTTTCTTCTGCTGTAAGGGCAACCCTGGAGACTCCGACGAAAGCCTAGCAGGGGAGGATCCAAAGAGTAAATAAGACTACAGGAAATACACGGAGGGACCGACCTAGCAGGGGAGGATCCAAAGAGAAGAAACTCTAAGGGTCCGCCTGCTAGGACACCAACTATATACTGGTCGTCCGTAACTGCCGACGTAGAGTGCAGAAGGCCTGAGCGGCGTCGCAGGCTCTGTCCCAAGGTGATCGTTGGGAGGGTCTTGACGGATTGGTGATTGTGCGGGCGAAGGAGGTCTAATTGATGAGACAGCAATAGTATAAGAGTGACAGTTGTGTTTTTAGAAACTTGTGATGTTTTAGTTATAATATCCATGTTTGATTCCAGGGCAGCGACACTATGCCTAAGGGCATGCCCTAATTATTATATATATTTTGACTATATGTTCCTATAAGCTCTCAACTGACAAGACCTCTTCCCCCAGACCCAATCAGACATTATCAGGTTAGGGAGTTAATCTTATTTTGTCTGATAAGCCTATCAGGTCTCCTCAGGTCCTTATAAGGGATTTTCCAGTTTCGCAACCATGATGATAGTCCTATATAATGAACATATGGTCTCCGTATTTTTAAATCTGGAATCTAATAGATTCATAAGTTCAGGCAATACTTAGCGGCGCGAGCTGTCTTGGCCCCTGAAAGAAAGCCGTCCCATTTCCATCATCCGGGGCATCTCAGACCGCAGCGCAGCGCAGCATGCATCATACTGTATACATGCTGCAGGGCTGCCGGCGCGCAGGCGCTCTGAGGCGTCCTCCACGAGCCCAATGGAGTCAAAATTGACGACCACGGTCCATTGGACTGTCGCCAGGCGCGGGTGTGCCGCTGCAAGGCCGTCGATGGCCGCCAATCGCGTCCGGTCGAGCGACCAGGGGATAGGCTGCGTGTAGTCAAACTCGTCCTCCACGAGCCCGACCTCGTCGAACGCGTATTCCAGCCCGGCCATGTCGTCGATCGGGATGTCGAGGACGACGATGAGATCGCGCAGGGCGGGACAGGTGTCGGGCGGGAGGATGCTGCTGATCAGCGCTGATAAGGTCCACGACAAGACGGAAGTGTCTTCGAGCTCTGCTTTTCTCAGATGAAGTGTAACCGAGAGGAGATTTGGCCACGAGGAAGGCAGTGCAGTCGATTGGGAGCCACTCATTGACAGCTGCCCTGCGAAGAGAGTCAGCGCAGAACAGAAAAAGTAATGCACACCTGACAAGAGGGGGGAAGTTCGAGGTGGGATATGGTCGGTGCGACGCACTGACAAAGAGTAAGGACATTCCCGATAGCCTGCTTGTGGCCCGAGACAGCAAGCGACGAAATGCAAGCGACCAAAGACCGCAAAATCGGACTTTGGGCAAATCGTTTGACAATGTTGGCGCTGTGCCGCAGTGAAACCGCGGTGCCAGTTCCTGCGGATTCGTCGGTGCTCATCTCGACCAAAGGCGTCTCGTCATCTTCGACGATGTTGCAGGAAGTAATGGCCAGACGCGCAGTTGCCCTGAAGGACAGCAAAACAATCTCGGTCGACAGTTGAGATACCCGCGTGAGAGAGACACGGGAGAGTGGGTGGGCATGTCGTGCCCGCAGCAGCGCGGCCAAAGCAACGGCGACCGGTTCCGGAACGGTGGGCCACCCGATGAGTCCCGATGTCGACCCCGCCATGATGGAGACGCTCTTGAGATTGAGCAGCTTGGCGAAGAAGTCGGGCCAAACGGAGTCCGCGAGATCGAGCAGGCTGAGCTCTATTGCTAGATGCTCAACATGTTGGAGGAGGTGCGGCACTTGCTGAAAGCGCTCGCTGGCGCGCTCCCAGGTAGCGGGGTCCGCAAGGGGGAGGGTAAGGATGTTGTACAGCCGCTTTTGGCAGGGATAGACGAGGACCGAGCTGGCGAGACAGCAGCTCTTCACAGAGGAGGTGTCTGGTATGTGGCCAACGATTTGCTCGAGGAGCTCCGCGGGGAGAGCCATCGAAGGAAGAGGGAAATCAATAGCTGTGACCACCGAAATCTTTTCCTTCCCCTTGACTACTACCGGGCGCCCATCGCTGACGTTGGCCCCCACGTGCTTGACGACGCCGCTCAAGATCGTCGTGAGGACAGCCAACAGAGAATGGCGATTGTCGCAATCTTATCAGTTATGCGATGCTCCTCAAGAAAATATCAATTCCATCTTCCCAGCCCACTCGGTCCAGGATCTCAGGCTTTAAGATTCCGCACTCAAGCCCCAGCAACATCCATACGAGTCATATTCACGTTCTTGAAAAGCTGGACAACGAAACGGAGGCGAATTTCGCGGACCTGTGATATTTGATATTTGAGCGATACTAAGTATTCTGAAGATGAATTATGGCTTTAAACTAATCAACACAAGAAACACAGCTTATATTTCCCGCTCAGCCCAAAAAGTCCGTCTCGCCTTTCGCGATCATCTTGTCCAGCCCCTCAGCCACGGCCATCTCCCCGCCGACGATATCAATAGCAAGCCCGGCAGCATCTTCCCGGTCGATGAGGTGGAAAAGCGTCAAGGCCACGTCGTCACGCTACAAGCACATCAATCGGGGCAAGCAGCAGCGAAATATCACGACACACCGAGATTTGAGGGCTCAGATGTGTCCGCCCGATGCTGGCCGTCCCAGTCCCAGCGGTATTCGTCAGCCCACCTGGGCGGAGAATCGTCCACTTGAAGCCCTTGCGTTGCGCGAGGTTCTTGTCCGCTTCGTACTTCCACTTCATGTATGCTGGGATGTGGCCGCGGATGCGGGTGGAGAGTGCGATGTCCTCTTCACTCTGGTAGCAGAGTCAGTCCTGACAGCAAAATAATGGGGCATAAGTAGACGCACATAATGGGCAGGCACTTTCTCCGGGTCTCGTACATCCAGCGCTGAAACGAGTATCAACCGCGGGCGACTCCCCTCTGCAAGACTCTCTATTGCATCAAACACCTTCAGCGCGCCCTCGTAGTCGACGCTCTTTGTCCGCTCTTCGCCACCCTTGCCCCCAGCACCGGCACTGAAGTACACGACATCTGCGTTGGCCGCGCTTAAGGTGGAGGCAAGCTGTTCCACAGTTGCGCCCTCCAGGGACAGAAGAAGGGGCTTGGAACCAGCGGCCACGATGTCTGCATTGTGCTCCGTAGTGCGGATGAGTGACGTAACCGTGTGTGCTGGCGTGAGGAGGCGGGTAAGGCGGAGGGAGACCTATCGCAGGCCATGAACTTTGTCCAGAAAGAGAGGGGAATGCGTACATTCCCGTGCCCGCCGACGATGACGACGTTCTTGCCTGCCATATGGAGACGATGTCACACTCACGTGACGGTGACGCGGTCTTGAAGGGTCTTGACTTGCTTGTGACTTGCTGTTGTCAGTGTTGACGACGATGATGCCCCAGCGCTCATCTGTTCTTTTCGATGGGCATTCTCAGGGTCCGGCGCCGATTGCCATGGCTTTTTTACTGTTCCCGTAGCAGCGCATTCAATGGGTTGTCATTTGACACACAACTTCAAGTGTCTTCCATTGACGACGAGCACTGGACAGTGGAGACCCAAATGGAAGTGCGTCGCGCTAATTCCAGACCACGTCACTGGCAGAATTTTGTAGATGGCAGTAGAGCAAGAGGTCAAGGCAGGGAAAAGTCAGAGAGATATCACTTTTTATTTTACTATGTAAATCCAGCATCTTTTCTGGGTATTTAATATTGAACTGAATAGATAGAATAAATTTCATCTGGAATATCCGCACTATGGAACAGGCCTGGGGCTTCCACCAACATTATCCCATATGACAGATTCCACTGTAATGAATAATTCTGGGAAATAAGAATAAATAATATTGAGTTCCAACACTTGTTTTTTTATAGTGGTGGACTATTATGATATTATTATGCTAAATCCACAATAATGATGATAACATAATATGGTCCTCTACAGCCTAATATAACCATAATGTAATATAATACTAATAAGGTAAAATATTATATTATGAATTTTATCGTAATATATCATAATATATGGTCTTGCCTTGTTAAGTGGCATGCAAAGACCAAAAGGAAGTAACGGAGAGTTCGAAGGTAAACTGAGTGACTATCATAACACAGATATTGGAGTGAGTGGTTGAATACAAGTCTGAACAAATATGTGAGCTCCTGTGAATACATTCAGATAAGCCAAAGGTGATAAGGCTTAGAACGCAGGGAGGAGTGAGATGAGAGCAGAGAGCGAGGTAAGAAATGTTAATAACAAAACTGAAGTACAGGAGTGTAGAGTACGAGTACTTATACTAAGTGGTAGACATAAGGCATAGTAAGTAAGGGGAACGAGAAGACATACACAAGGCAGAGGAAACAAGGTGAATGCCTAAAGGATATAAGTAAAAAAGCAAAAGTCCAAATGGGTAAAGATCCGTGTTGATGGTTGGAGGGTCCGAACAGCTCTGAGAGGGTCTGCATGCAGATTAGGGCTCGTTCGGCAACGAGAAACCAGCCCGGTTTCTCGTGCGTCAAACGAGAAACACGGTTTCTCGTGGTTTCTCGCTGTCACGCTGCGCCGAGGCAAGCTCGGCGTGACTTCCTTTTTGGGCGCTGGCTCTTAATCTCGCCCTCCCTGAGTTCTAGATAGCCTGTAAACCTTCTAGTGTAGAATTTTAACAAGAACTGAGACTTGCAAATTACTTGGCATTGATAGATCGGGCACGATCTCATCTGTCACACTAATCATGGTTCTTCCTGACCCAAGACGAGCACAGGCACTTGCTGCCCTCCTCGCAGCCCACCTCCTGCAGCTCTTGCTGTATCTCTCCTTGCTAGTTCAAGATACACTACGTGCAGAGCCTATTCCATACCATACATCAGCTCTGTCTGGTCAAGCATGGGTAGATGAGTTATATAATAGCGCTCATCCAGACCGTATTCTCTCCGAGCTGGGCGTGCGGCGCCATATATTCAACATACTGATTGCTGAGCTTCATTGGCTTGGCTACTCTGCATCACGTCACGTATCCCTTGAAGAGAAACTCGCAATTTTCTTGTACTCATGTGTTACGGGGCTGTCAGTCCGCCATATCGGGGAACGATTCCAACGGTCAAATGAGACCATCAGCCTGTATGAACACTGACATCTCTATATTTTGCTTCTTCTGATATTCAATTAGTTATTTTCGTGGAATTCTGACAGCTTTTTCGGGACCGGAATTCTATAACCGCTACGTTCATCTACCGACGGCAACAACACCTCTCCCTTCTATGTTCTCCACCAATCCCAAATTCTCCCCTTTCTTTGACAATGCCCTTGGTGCCATTGATGGAAGTCATATTCCTTCATGGCCATCAAAGGAGCAGCGTCAGTTCCATCGTGACCGGAAAGGACAGGTCTCACAGAACATTCTCTGTTGCTGTTCATTTGATATGCGATTCCAGTATGCAGTTACCGGATATGATGGCTCCGCTGCAGACGCAACTATGTTTGCCCAGTCTCGTATGGAAGATTTTATCATTCCTGATGGTAAATTCTTTCTTGCTGATGCAGGCTTTCCAAATTGCCGGGTTCTTTTGGTTCCATATTGTGGGGTGCGATATCATTTGAAGGAATGGGGACGTGCTGATGTTGCGTATGGTTTTTTATTTTATTTTTATTTAAAATAGAAACCTAACAATTTTTTTTTCTATAGTCCTGCAAATGCACAAGAGCTTTTTAATCTTCGCCATGCACAAGCCCGAAATATTGTCGAACGAATTTTTGGAGTGCTCAAAAAGCGTTGGGCCTGTCTGTGTCATCCATTGAAGTATTCAATGGAAGTCCAAGCTTGTGTTCCAACTGCATTGATTGCAATCCACAATTTGGTTCTTCGTTATGATCCTGTCGAGGCCAACGAGATAGGGTTTGATGTCGACGATGAAGCTTGGGACCCTATACCACGTCATGAAGCCAAGACAAACAATGGCCTAGCTTCCTCGGTCGTTATTCCAGCAGCTGAACAAGACTTTGCAGAAGATCGTCGAGATTCAATTGCAAATGCTATGTGGATCCAGTATCAGAACTACCTAGAGAACAATATCTAGAATCAGAGCCTGTTATCAAATCTGAATGCGAAGTTATCCATAGGAGAATCAAAAGTGAATGGTAGTAGAGAATCAAGTGAAAGATCATAACCTTCTGGAATATATTCCATAACCCCAAGTTTGCGTAAAATCCATTCTCGCCGGTAAACAACATCAGCCGGTTGGGTCCCCCACAAGCCCATATATGATGCAACCAGATCACGGTTGCTCTCCAAAAGATCCGTAAACCGCATCGCAAGTCGATTTGGGAGCCATACACTCTCCACCTGATGTATGTACTTAACTGCACTTTGGAGACGGGCTGGAGTGTTGGGAGGAGGCAGAGGAGGAAGTGGAGGAGGGGAAGAAGGTGCTGCCGCAGCTGGCAACGCTAATGGCTGGAGTACCGACCGGAGAAGTTCTGTCGTATTGCTGATATGAGTATCGAGAACCTTGAAACGCTCTTCTTTGTTAATCCGACCAGAAGATGCTTTCGATGGGTATGGACAGGTGGTGCTGCTCGTGCCTTGCGGGAAGCTTGGCTTGACGGAAGAGGTGTCTCCGATGGGCCGCGTTTACGTGTGCGTATTTGTGATGGAGTCGGAAGTAAGTTATCGTCCTGGGTATTGTCGTTGTCATCATCAGGGGGAAGTGGCTGGTCGGACCCTTCAATAGCCCAGACGGTTGGGCTACCCGGTGTTTTATCGACTGGGCTTCCGCTGCCTATGTCACTGTCGCTGTCCAGGTCAATTGAAGCTACAAGGCAGGTGTCAGGCCAGATCGTAAAAGTAGCAATCACAAACCTGTAGTATTGGTTGACATACCAAGCCCCGACCTCGGACGATAGACGGTTTGCCCACGAGAAGCAGCAGTAACCAGCGGAAGGATTTCGTCAAAGTACTTATAGAGCAGAAAGCCTTTATTGCGAAACGGCTTTGACTTCGGGTTTTTTGCGACCCAGTCCTTCCAAACGGCCGCCTGGTCAGGCAGGATATTAGCTCCGTACTCATGGCTCCATGCCCCAAAGCCCAAGTTGGCACAGATCTTTGCGACTTCGGTCCAAAGGCCTTTTTGCTAGTATACCAGCAATTAGCAGCACATTGGTCACCAAAGCAAGCCCCCCACCTTGTTGAACTGATTCCTCACAGAGCTACCAGTCTTCGGGAAGTCCCTTCTGTGGCGGATTTAAAAGTAGTGCCGCAATCTCGTTGGCAGCCGTCATTGTCAGCCCCGCAGGATCACCGAGAGAGCTCTTTCGGCGGACCACTTCCTCCATCATCTTGATGAGGTCATCATCAGAGTAATGGCAGGTTTTCTTCGGCTGCCCCTCTTCTTTGGGTTTGGGCATTTGGCCAGCAAGATGTCGCACAAGCGCAGAGCGAAAGAATTTTGCAGATGTGACTACGGTGACATGTGTGACTACTGTGACCCGGCCGGCCGAGAAACCACGAGAAACCGTGTTTCTCGTTTGACGCGCGAGAAACCGGGCTGGTTTCTCATTGCCGAACGAGCCCTTAACTGTTTGAAGGGAAATGCTCAGATCCCTTCATCACATAAAAACCCTGTTGCACTCCAAGGATAACCTCAGAGTGTCCAAAAGATGCACAAGATATAACATGCCTAAACAAACCTTTGGCATTTTCAACCTTAGTTTCCAGCATTATAATATGGCTGTGAGGAGAACTACCCTTAGGATAGTGAATTGCAGTCCTAAGCTGGGTTCAATTCAGCTCACCTCTCTGATGACAATAACATGATAAGATAATGATTAGATAATGATTAGATAATGATTAGATAATGATTAGATAAGCGATCTCAGACCTTGGACTTAGCAACAAACAATATATTGGGACAACATATAAAGAGTGTTAGTACCAGCAAGCAGCAGTCCCCAACTCTGAATTTGCTCTGAATGTAACAAGAGAGGGAATAAGTAGTATGATTCAAGTACAATTAATATTGATACAGTACTTGAATTTCAAGTACTGTAACATATGCTAATAAATAATGCAATCACATTCATTTTCCCTTGGACCAGTGCAGAATAATGTAGCTCAGGGGGAGAGCTAATCATGATTGGTGGGCTATTCTGCAATTTCACTGGCATATATAGAATATGGAATATTCCCACTATCCCTTCTGAAGAGAGTGTGTGGTCTGAGTCGCATACCTACATACCCTCCGCTCAAAATACACACACATGATTGTCAGGGGAACCTCCCTTTTGGCCCCCCAGAGACGTCTCCGATTCCGGTCCGATTCCGGTTCTGACTCCGGTCCGACCCTCCATCTCGCCCGCACAATCACCGATCTGTCAACGCCCTCCCAACGGTCGCCCTGGGACCTTGCCTGCGACGCCGCCCAAGCCTTCTGTGCCCGACAGCGGCAGCTACGGACAAGCTATAGTCAGCTCCCTAGCAGGCGGACCCTTAGAGTTTCTTCTCTTTGGATCCTCCCCTGCTAGACCCTGATCTCGGGCCTCCGGGGTTTCCCTTACACTGATGAGAACTTTAAAAATGATCAAGAGAATGTTCTGGTGATCCAAAGAAATTCTCAAGGGAATGATATTGCAATCAAAATGACTTGAATACTTTGGCAGACCAATTGTACTTATCAACCAACAGAACCCTTCTCTGTTTTACAGAGTCAGGGATAAAGACTTTCTTGAATATACTGAACCTGTAGTCTATGTGATTAGATGAAGACTCCACTATGCTCAGATGCATCTACCTTCATGGAACATTGCCCTCTGTGGATTGAACAGCTGTAAGGGCAACCCTGGAGACTCCGACGAAAGCCTAGCAGGGGAGGATCCAAAGCGTGAATAAAAGCTACGGAAATACATGGAGGGACCAACCTAGTCTGCTCTCCTTATATCAACACCTCCTTCCTCTCTGCCCAACTCAAGTTCAACACCACCACCACCAATACATTCTCCATACTATCCACCATCATCACCATCATTGATCCCATCATTACCACAACCACACCTATACCCAGACTTCTTATCCAACTTTGTCCAAGTTGTCATCCTCATGTTGCTCTTATATTCCGTACCCTTGCCTACAGTTATGGGTTGCAGCATGGATACATTTTCCACTAGACAGGCTGGGGCTACGCCCCAGCTTCAAATATTGTTTCACAATTTTTTGCAGACTGAATATGCCAATTTTATTCATGAGTTTATGAAATATCAAGGTCTACATGCCCTCTATACTGATATTACAGCCAAGAACAACATCACAAATAGCCTTAGATTGGACTTGTTTATGGTACTTGATGTAAAATCTTGATTTTACAGCTTTATGTCCCAATTAGACTTTACAGCTTTTCTTACCAAATTAGGGTTTCAACAGCAGTGGTCCCAAAAGTGGAAATGTGGAGTAAATAAATTGCTAAAACTGATGCCAAACATGTGCATACATTCACACGACATCTGCTTAATATAAGAGTAATGGAGCCCAAACAGATCAACTATAATTTCTGTATGTTGCTTGTTTCTGGAGTTGTTTCTGTATTCAGCATCACTTATATTCCACATGTTTCACTCCCACAAGTGCAAAGAGTACAGGTTTGTTTGATATCATACAGTACTTGCTACAGCAAAGTTTGCTCTGGTAGTATCCCAGTAGCAAGTTTATCCACATTCAATTCCAGTGACTCTGCTAACAAACTCAAACCAAGGACTCTCCGGAAATCCGTAATGTGAAGTGTAAGATGACCATCTGAACTTATAACCTGGTAAGCTCAGTGTGTAATGTGTAAGAACCACTGGACTTAAGGTCTAAATAGTACAGTAACCCAATGAGCCTTGTTAAAATACCTATTAATCCCTGCTTGTTTTTGTTCATGGTAGAAATTCAGTCAACTAACAGTAGTGTAACATTTAGATAATAAATACAATGGTATGACTCAGAAGGATCTAGCTCTATCAAGCTGCTTCAAAAGCTATAAGTATGCTGACATGAAGTTTTAGTGATGGTTACGAATTGTATTTTAGTGGGTTTGCAAGCCGCCCTCCCCACGCTCTTGCTCCAACAAACGACGTATTTCCTCCGCATAACCCTCGGTGTCCACTTCCGCTCCAGTGCTAGTGTTCTCCTGCTTCACCCGCTCCGCAAGCCGCCGCAGCCCCGGCTCAAGCACCCCTACAACCGAATGAAACGGGTAGAACATCCAGCGGTCGGGAGCGTCTGGGCGCCCAGGTAGCGTAAGGAAGTGGAGGTGATACCGCCCATCACTGCACATTGCGCGGTCCATGTCCTCGCGATATGTGGAGACCAGCGACTTGTGTTGTGTGATGGCACCAACAGTCACCTCGCAGTTCGGCGTGTTGACTTCCGTGTAGCTGAATAAAACATATGGGGTCGCATGTTCTCGGTGTACGATGAAGAACTGGAGTAGCTGGCGCGCAATGTCTTCCTCATGTTTGGTGTACTCTTCATTCAACAACGACCGCATGAATGAACGCCGGCGTCTATCTGCGTCGACCATTAGTTCGGGTTCTTGGGCAGAAGGGGAATAAAAACATACAGATTCGTCCGGGATCAATGTCGTCAAAAACCGGCGCATCACAGTATATGGTGTGTCGGGCATGCCAATCTTCACGTTGACAATCCTTCGAGCAGTATTGCGTCAAGTGGCAGAGCGTGCACCACTTCATGACCTCCCGCGGATGGAGTTCTTCGCACTAGAGAGTATCTCGGTTAGTGTTACCGTCATCACAAAAAGAAGTAAGTAGCGTACTCTCGGATTGGAACATCCTCGACGGACAGACCCTCGCATCACATTGTGGGCGGAAAACGTAGTCAATCGTGACTCAATCAGAGTATAAACGTTGCGCCACGCCTCCGCCAGGGCGGGATCGACGAAACCGGAGGTGTCTTCGACTTTTTTGAGATCCCATTTGCTCAATTCCTCGAGAATGAGGGGCGAAGTCATAATGTGGGTGCTGAACAGGAGAGCCGGCAGATGTGCAACATGTTCCTCTGGCTCGATGCCACTGTAAAAGTTGTGGCTCGCGGGGAGCAGGCCTGCCTTCAGCGCCTCAAGATAACCAGGGACCGGATCGCTCTCGTTTATAGCTAAAACAGCACGGAACAGAGCGGAGAAAGTCGCGAAAATGATCCCTCGTTCGTTGACGCGGGTCCGAGGGACCGGGTACTCGTGTAGCACACGGAGAAGAACACGAACGAGTGGCGCGACAGCTCCAAGCTCGCTCAATGTTTTATGGAAGACCGTGCTTTCATGAAGAGGGTGGCATTTCAGTAAAGTGAGCACGGTCGAGGCCGTGGCCTGTGCTAGTGGAGTGAGAGGTAACTGTAGGGATGGGTCGTGTGGGAAAGTCGTGTCGAGACTCTTCACGCAAATGCGGGCAAGCTCTTGTAATCCGCCGACTCCAGCAACGAGGTCATTGACGACACGCGAATCGTCCAAGACCGACTCGGCAATGCTTGAAGAGTGCCAAAGAATGATTTCGGCCAGCTGTATAATTCCCTGACCGTTGTACTCCCTCGTCTCGACGAAAATCGCCCAGGCACGACCAAGTAACTCCCACAGTCCCGGAGTTGCGTAAAGTTGAGCCTTCAAGGCTGAGTGCCGGACGAGTGTATGGATCATGCAGACGTGCGCATGGTACATCGCCACAGCGGGCTTCCCGAAGTCAAAGATGTCATGGTCACGAAAGTTGTCGTGAAAACATATCCACTCCCAAATACGTGGCCACAGCTCCTGGAGGACCGCTATTGGGGCGCGCTCGTCGGGGCCGACCGTGGGATTCGCCAACAGTCCAGCCAAGGTAATGGTTCGCATTGCGCGTGCTATCGTATCATGCGCAATGGCCAGCGCATTGCTGTTCGCCTCACGGTCCAAATCGTCGACCTGCAGGAGAAATTTGGAGATTGTTGATGGGTCCAGAATGATGTAGGCAACACAGCTGAGTCGCGGGAGATGTTTCTCGGGGAAGGTAGGAGTGATTACGTGGTCCATAAAAGCGTTAAAATCGCGCAAGGTCCCGCGGGTGGCAGAATGAGCTAGTCTCTGCAAATTTTTCAAGTTGGGCTTCTAGTCAGAAGTTGACACGTTCCTTCGTGAGAGGGGGTAGTCCTCCAAGAGAAGACAGCTTGAGAAGCGGATGCATTGTCATTGGTGAATGATTTGTCGGCGAAGAGAAGAAAAAAGTGTCGATGACTCAGCACTGTGATTGCCGCCACAGATTTTTCATGTGGAACCAAAAACTTATGTTCTGGGTAGGTTGAAATGAAGGACATATGGCAGCAATATGGCTACTTCGAAAGGAACGATATAAAAGCCGAGAGCGGCCCGAGAATATGCGAAAAGAAGTAACACTAAGCAGATATGTACATACTTAGACCCAAACGACATTGTTGTTTCATTCGCTGGACATACAGCCAAGAGATGCGGCGAGGAAGGAGATGGTGGATGCAGAAGAGTTGTCCCAGGTTGTGTAACCTTTGAATAGTGAAGCCCAATGAAACTTGAGCGTTTGTCCTGTCGTTCCGTTCCAAAAAGGCTTGTCCTGAAAGCCGTGAAGCCAATTTGATTTGTGTAAACAGGGACCGAAGATAACGCACCAGACTCGGACCTTCTCCCCTTTTCACCGCCGAAGCGCTGTCGCACCATCTTCATAAGTTGTTCGTATATATCGGCTGGCAGCGAGAGTCTCAATCGCTTTCCCGTCAGGAAGGGAAGTAGACAAGAGGCGGAAGGACGTTTATCGGACTACTACGCTCGCGGCTGGCTACGAGGGTATAAAACTCGCAGGCCATAAAGCACTGTCTTGGCCAGACCGTCCAGACGTGGCGGGGATGATTCCAGTTTTGAATGAGAGGTATCGCCTCTGGCGCTGGGACCCATATGAGGGCTGGACACAATTCGGCTGACTTGCTAGAGCCTGCCAAGGTCAGCAACAATGCTGCGACCCACGGGAAATAAAACACACACCTGAAAAGCACATCATGATACGTTCTGGCCCCCAATTCCACCGGTCCCCATTCATCTCCGTTGCCAACGTAGGTGCTTTGGGGGGAGTAATGCCTGCCATGGAAATCTACAGGAGAGCCAGGTTGGAGAGAATGGCTGACTGGCAATTGGTGCAGGTCAAGCGGGAGGCACATACAGTATAGTAGGACCAAGACGCACCTCGAGCTTTCGACCCCAAGTGTCAACAGCCAGGCTAAGATGCGTGCTGCTGGGAGCAGAGTGAAAAAAGCTATTTTTGCTGTAAGCCGCAGATGGGCTGGAATAGAGTCTGGGGGCGGTGCAAGATGGATTATGGCGGTATACCGCCACATTTCGAAACGCCGAAAGGATGCTCTCTGCCTCCAACGTCCATCTCCGTGCAGCGACGTGCCTATTACATTTGTGTAGGCTTAAGGGATCAGGGCAAGTAATATGCCAGTGGTGGAGGCGAATGGTGGTGGTCGTCAGGATCAAAAGAAGGGATCATAGGAGATCCTTGCCTTTCTCAATCTCTCATGGTCCACCTTCCTCTCGAAGTGCTTGACCAAACTATCGACTATATCGTTGACAACAGCACATTGACAAGCTGCTGTCTCTCCGCCCGGGTATTTGTCCATCCTTGCCAGAAACGCTTGAATCGCTACTTGGTACTTTCGGCTGACACCTCATCCTGGACCCGCGCTGCCGAACGCTTCAAGGACACCCCTCACCTCTTACAATACATCATTGAGTTGGACATCAACATTTGTACTCCATGGCGTTCTGACGTCCCGCCCCAATCCGAATCAACTAACTTCCTGTCTTCGCTCGCCTCTTCAAGTTTGCGGCGGGTGTCTGTTGGGTCCACAGATTGGACGAATTGGAGCCGCCTACCGGGTGCGGTCTCCCAAGCAATACTGTCGCTCTTACTCTTGCGGCGTCCTCAAACTCTTACTAGTAGCTCTCTGAATCCATACCAACTTGTCGAGCTCTGCCAGATAGAGCACCTTCCTGTGGATTTGATCATCCTCGCTGCGACGGCCACCGCCAATCTTCGTCTCTACTCCTGTATATGGGACTACCGAGCACAGGATAGGGCCGAAGACTCCGACCTTCAAGCTTTACCCGCAAACACCAGTATTAGGCTGGACATTACCCGGCAGGCGAGCATTGCAAAGATGTTCCTGCTTACCCGACTTCGCATCTACCTCCCGCTTATTCGTGCCATCACCACTTGGACCATTTATGACGACTACGCGCCAATAGAGGAGCTGTACAAGCAAACATCCCCGACAATTGAAAGTCTGGAGTTTCAGTACGGTAGGCGGCAATTCTGTGATGATTAATACTCTAAAAATTGGACCGTAGGCACAGATTTAGGGAAACTTGACGGCAAATATACACTGCCCAATTGCTGGCCGCGTCTTCGCACCGTTCACGTTGACACCGATACCACCCAACTCACCTGGTACCCTGGTTGGGTCCTCAATCAATCACTGGCCAACATCTTTCCTGTCGCTGCCTCCCCCAGCCTTTCCGAGATCTCGTTTCTTCTACACGTTTTTAGTGAGGACCGTGACCCCGGCATTCGCATCGACGACAGCCTCGACTGGCATAAGCAGGTCGAAGACCCTGCAAGCCAGCCCACTGCAATCCAGTGGTCTTGGGACTCCACACTCATGGCCGCTTTCGATGATGTATTTTCGGCGCATCCAAAACTGAAAACTGTGCGCTGGACCACTCAAATCGGTGTCAAGCAGGCGCAGGGGTATATCGAGCATCCATTGGCGCGGGATGTCCAGCATGCGGCTTGCCGCGACGCGTTGGAAGGAGCACTGCCCCTCACAAAAGCAAATGGGCGGCTTGTAATCGAGAACTCGCACAGGTGACAGTGGAACCTCAGGCTCAATGCCAATGTTTGGTGGTAATTACCGTTGAATGGGATGCTTGAGTCAGTTATCGTATCATCATCAGATAATCAAAGCATCTTGCAGCCTCGACGCATCAGGAAACACAGCAACTGCCATGGTAGCGCTACAGAAGCATCTATAGCACTCATAGCTCTGTAGACAAGTTGCCTGATATATAGCGCTACAGAGTGCTATGGGAGCATATGCCAGTGCTATCGTAGATCCCCCATAGCAGTGCCATAGCCCTCACATATTCTTATATATCAGCCTAAATGCACTGCAATAAGAGACAAATATTACTGCCCCTGCCCCACTTACTGGCCAACCGAGAAGGCACAGAAGATCAGGGAAGGGACACTTTTCAATTATCAGTATTATTATTATTATTATTGTTAATGACCTAATGGCAAGTGTGGGACTTGAACCGAGGACCTTGTTGAGAATCAACAAAAGACAACAGAGTAAAGCAGAGCAAATCAACTAGACCAAGTAGAGAATGTAATAGCTGCTTTCTCAGTAACTATAGTGTGGTCTGGAACTGACTTGATGCTCTGACCATTTTGTCACATACCTCCTACTGGTATCTTGACTAGTCTGCTCAGCTATGTTGTGTGTTAACTAATCTTCTCAGCTATGTATGATATTAGTAGTAAATATATGCTCACTGTTCTTCAACTTTTTACACACAAACTTCTTATTTTTCATATGAGGAACTAGTATTGTGAACTGGTAGTAGCAATGGATTCATAGTCATTCATACTCTTGCTAGTGATATTGGTAGCACTATGGTAGCTGGTGATAGCCAGCAGTAAATACTACACAAGTATTCATATCTTTGATACTGATGTCTATAGCGCTACAGAATGCTATGGAGTTTCAGAAGACGTCTACGGTAGTGCTATAATAGCTATGAGGCCATACATATCTTGGCTGGCAGTTCCATAGCCGAATCCGTGTTTCCTGATGCGGAAATGAGTGCAGAACCGCGAAAACCGGGAACGGGCGGCAATAAGAGCTGCTCAGATCTCAGAGTCTGTTCGATTTTTCATATCCCAGTCCATTCTCAGCGCGCGCGCTATCTGTACACCACTTCTCTACTTCGTCTTATCTCCAAATAGTTTAAAAATCTCTACGCTGATCAGGTCGCACGCCGGCAGGTTCTCAGCGAGCTTGTATGTGTCGGGAGGGTGGGCCCACACGTTAGCCTGGCTTATCGAGAGCGCTTGGCCGTTCAAAGTGCTATTTCCGAGCAGTTTCTGTGTGCTTCTCTCAGCTCTAGTGACGCGATAGATGACGAGGGAAATACCTGAAACTGGTCCAAGACCAGCTGGATGTCCGAGAGCAGATTCTGCTCGCGGAAGGGCACGAAGAGCACGTCTGGCGCGATTCCCGTATCTGTTCGGTGTCTTTGAGACCCACGGCAGGCTAAATGCAGGCAGGAAACGCACCAATCAGGTTAGGCGCAACTAAGATAGCGGTCAGCGCTCCGTGCATGGGAAGAGAACCGAAAAACGACGCACTGGCATTGACAGTAATATTTTTATCGGCGTAATACTCGGCAGCTGAACGCATAAAATGGACAATTCCGGCCTTGGACGCAGCATACATGGGCATTGCGCGTGTAGGGAAGAAGCCAAAAACGGACGCAGTCATGATGAGCTTCCCTCTGAACCCAGATTGCTCGCTGGGCTCTTGCCGTTCGAAGGTCTGCAACGCCAAGGCCGCGGTGTAAAGCTGGCCTGTCAGATTGATGTCGGCCGTGGAGAGATTGGGTTTTGTGAGAGGACGCGAGGCAGCGGCCGCCGGGTCAAATGGCGGGAGCCATGGACGCTCAGCCACACCCGCGTTAGCGAACACTGTGTGGAGTTATGACTCAGTAGAATGATACAGAACGACAATAAAGGAATTGGGAAGAGTGGAGCATGCACGCACCATAGTCAATCCGCTTGAACGTCTCGACTGCAAGCTGGAACCCTGCGAGTTGCTCCTCCCATACTGTGGTGTCCGCCTTGACGGAGATGGAAACCCTGCCAAAATGAAGTAACGTCAGCTAATTTCGTTGCAGGCGCCGTGCAAAGAAGTCGCCACTCACACGCTGCCTGCCTTCTCGTTCAATTCCGTCGCGAATTTAGCACCAGCTTCGCCATTAACATCAGCTATGACTACCCGTCCACTGGAAAATGGACGTTGAGACAAGCAGGTGGAAAGAAGAAGGCGACTGACCCTTGTCCGACCAGGCGCAGCGCTAGTGCCTTGCCGATTCCTATCGTCGTGTCCAGCCCCGTCGAGATCGTGACACGCGACAGCGACAATAGGACTTACCTGAGGCAGCACCAGTGATGTACGCGACTTCTCCAGGGTAAATTTCCGGCATATTATAGCTGGGAGTTGTGTGGCGAAAGAGTGGGGTGAGATGCGGGGGGTTTACTCGAAGCTTCGCAAGTCCGACTGCTCCCTCAAAATACTCCTCCAGAAGGGCCCTGTCATCCGATGTGGAGATGCTCGGACGGATTTGCGCCCGATAGTCCTTGTTCCCAATAAGTGCAAGCGCGAATAATGTTGTGGTTGCCGAGGTATACGAGGCATTTGGACAGCTCAAGGACAGCTATTGCGATGGCTCGAATGAGGCAGGGTGGGACTTTGGTGGGACTATGATTGGCACTTTGACACGAGAACGGCCGCAGGGGGTGGCACCAGGGCAGCGGTCCGTACTACCGAGCTCATATTGAGCGGATTGCGAAGACCTCGCGAGAACTTAAGAGCAAAGTGGATTGCTATCCTCCCTCGAGTGCTGAAAAATAGCGATGAGCAACTGTGTATCTTGGAGAACGGAAAGACACACGACCGCACATTTGCGAAGGGACCACCATCTTCGAAGTTGTGGGCAATGAAAGCCGGAATGGCAGTCAGAATGAACGAGGCGATCATGCGGTCTCGAAGCGTTACCGTAACGCTTTCCCACGACACTTTGCTTGCCGATCCCAGCCGGGGCAAGGAAGAATTGCAGCTCCGAATGCGACGGCGAATCTATCTTGTCCTGCCAGTCATGAGCCTATCCCATCGCTGGAAGACTCGTGGTGGCATAAAAGCAAGAATGTGCCCACGCGCCACGCTTTTTGCCCCCACCGTTCGTCCCCCCTTTCCTCCCGACCAGCAGCCATGTCTGCGTCTGAAACCCAGTTTGAAAGTGTGGTTAACGCAGCGCAGGTAAGTACGGACGTTGCCTATCCCCGACATCGATGACGCCGCTCCCAGATTTACATCGCGTGTTCGTCCCGCCGAAGTCGTTTTTTCCTTTGGGCCTGACCGGCGATTCTTTTGCAGGCACGACGTCAATTCTGATTTGGGACTGGCTGTCCTGTCTACCACAAGAGGTGCGTTGTATCCCATGATGCGTCGAGCAAAACCACCAACCGACATCTTCGTCTAGCGCAAGTACATCTGGAAATCCAAATCATGGACCCCAATCAAGTTTCTCTACTGCATGGTCCGATACTATACCTTCATGGTGCTAATTGGTGCGTCCACTCCATAGTATGCAGCACTTCCTCTGATACAGCTTCAGTAACCGACGTTTGTGCGTGCTTTTCTTGCAGTCGGAAATAGCGTTTGAATTGTCTGTTCTGAAGGGTTCTTTGCTGGGTGGAGCGAGAAGTGCGTGGCTTTCTTCCCTTTCCAGTCACCAACTGATATGTCCGTCCAGTGCCTGCGCGCGCTATGTCCGCATTCTCCCTGGTATTGCCGTCCTTATCGATCTCTCCGTCGAAGCGGGTGAGCATTTCGATTTCTTTTGGCTCTGCTCTTCTTAAATATGACTTGTAGTCCTCGCCATTCGGTGAGCTCTTCCATATGTTGGCCAGCCAATTTCTCATCGCCTCAGCGTTTACGCTCTCTATGCTTGCGACCGCCACATGGCCGCCTTCCTTATTACAATGCTCGTCGGCTTTCTCGGGGTCATGATTGCGGTCCCCATCCTCGCATTCGACTGTGCGTTTCCCCGCACCAGTCTCTGTCTGTGACTAAAACCCGTTACTTTAGATAACCGTCTGCCACAATGGCCGGGACCATGCATGGGTCAGCACTCCCCGACCCGTTCTCGGCCTGACTGACTTGTCGTGCAGTCACCGGCAAGCCTTCGATCGCCGGCCCCAAGTTCATTATCGCCTTCTACGCCGCGCCGATGTAAGTCCACCGTCTTCCATTCTGTCCGCAGCTGACGGTGCTTCCAGGACATGCGACTTCATCATGACGGCGCTGACGGTCTACCGCCTATTCGAACAGAATCGCGAGGGGCCCACCAACTCGCTCATGAAGCGCATGGTCCGCGACGGGCTCTTCTACTTTGTCGCCATCTCCGTATTCAATCTGTATGTCTCTGTCCTCCGATGCAACACCACAGCTGACAGGTGTCAACAGGCTGAACGTGATCTTTTTCATGTTTGTTCCTTGCGTTTCCTGGTCCCTTTCCCGCTGACCGCGCCGTCTAGCCAGGGCAACGAGATGATCCAGGCTATCAATGCCCCCGCCAGCATCCAGATTTCGAGCGTGCTTTGCTGTCGTCTGTGTGTGGTCTGCTGTCATTATTTCTGCAACTCAATGGTTTAGAATCCTCAACCTACGCGCTGAGAACGACGCCAACACTGCCGTCCGCCGGTTCAGCAACACCAAGAATCAATGGGTGACCGACATCATCCACGACGCCTCCGTTCTGTCCCCCAACGCCAACCCGATCCGCTTCTCCGCCAACCCGAACATATACTCGCCCGACATATACTCGCAGTTCATCGTCCCGCCTGCCGCGCACCTGGACGGGGAGACCCGCCGCCACTCGCGGATGCGCAGCCACGACGGTTCGCTGACGATGACGAGCGGAATACCCCTGGAGCTCGATGAGGAAGACGACGACGATGGCTACGATGTCGAGCGCCAAAGCGGCAGCGCGGGCAGCAGCTTCAAGCTCGAACAGGACGGACACGTGCCGCCTGAATTGCCCAAGGAACGCGTATAACGACGATATCCTCTAGCTTTCATGACCTGCATTGCATTCACCACGATTACTGCTTAGCTTTCTACAAAATAATCCTCTAGCACTGCGCGCTACTGTATACCCGCTTAACTATCAATCTTGTATATTGTGTAGCACCACGACGACAAACACGATATTAGAATGTGTTATTATCCAGATTCAAAGTTTCAACTGCTCATGATGGACGCTGGTTTCAAGTTCCTCGAGAAGCCTTTCCCTATATGTAAATGGTCTCTGCTGGGCCTGCCTGCCTGAGTACCCTTGTTCAAATACATTTTGTTCACTACCTACCTGGTCACGGTTACCCTGCTCTCAGGGAGGGTGCAGGTACTAGGGACATTATATTCTGTTTGCAATTTAAGAAGCATTCGAAAACTGGTTTATACCTAAACCGGCGCGATGTGTTGAATTGCCGAAGAAGGCGATTTTCAGCTCTAAGACTGGTTTTTAGCCCCAAGGTTCAACATTTGGCCGTGTGTGCCAGCATTATATAACCTCTATCAATATGTCTGGATGTTTGAATCAATATGTTTAGTTAGTTGGACTCTTGTAACTCCATTACTGATGTCAGCTTTGCCTTTTTTGGAAGTCTGAGCAGCTGAGTACTTTGACAGATGGGTATGATTCTAAATAAGATATTATTTGGGGATTAATATTGATTTTGAGCATCACTTTGCACTAAACAGCCATACTGGTATCTTTCTGCAGTTTTCTATGTGACTAATTTAGGCACCGTGACATTTAAATAATTCAACAGCTTTCAACCAAACTTGCTATGTGCCAGTTCAACAGCTACAGAGCCAATACCAAACCAAACTTTCATTTCCCATTACTAGTGGTAATATATGAATTTAATGTGAACAGTGGAATATATCTTTTTACAGAGAAGAAATATCATAGCATCACAGAGAATCTTTCTTTTTTTCCACATCAAGAGGAATTTATTCTACTCATGTCAACATAGGTTTTTACAAAAAAAAAAAAAAAAAAAAACCTATTCTGTTGAAATAGAAACTGATTCTGAAATAACTCCCTTTTGCTCTTGTTTAAAAGACTGAAAAAGTGTATCTCTCTCATCTCTGAGTCTCTGATAATAAGCCATCCAGGTCAAAGGACGCTCCCCTTCAACCCGCCGATTCCGATCACGATTCCGGTCCGATTGCGGTTCTGGTGATCGTATCACTGCCTCCATCGGGTGCATTACCGCCCGCACTGGTGATCCCCTTGAGACCTAGCTTGTGACATGGTGACCTGTGTAGCCCACAGTTAACTGCCAGTTATCAGGTAAGATGTGCCAGGGGGACCCTGACAAGCCAGGGGGACCCTGACAAGCCAGGGGGACCCTGACAAGCCAGGGCTCTATCCAGGGTTCCTATACAAATGAATAATTATTGAAAAAAGGAATGAATAATTTGGACTTTTCAAAACCTCCAAGACCTTTTTTTGCCTAAGACTCGGAATTGAAATTTGACACTATAGCTGACCCATTTCATTCAATTAGGCTGGTCACGGTCACATCAGATTTTTTGGCCAAAATATTTCAGCGGGTCACAGGTTACAGCAAATTTTTTTTGGTCCCAAAGTGTCCCAATTGGGTAAGATTTCAAATTTTCCCTGCCTGCGGTGTGCCAGATTTCCTAATCGGGTAATAGGTCACACGTAATTCGGCGAATTAAACATTTCAGCCAAACGGTCATGGGTCACAGGCCTGCTGAATTGATTGAAATCGGTCAGTAAAAGAGAGTGTCTTTGCTCTTACGACTGGTTAGAAATTAATTTCAAGTATGATCTAAGACTTGAACATAGGATGGTATAGGCCTTCAAATGAACCTGTCCAGTGCTTGAACCACCCTCATAGCTATTCCGGATCTCTTATAGTACCATGATCAGTGTTATCTACTCTAGAGATGATGAGTTCACTATGGCATGATCTTTGTGAGTCTGAGGAATCTGAGTATATCCACCAGTGGGGGTATGGTCTACCTCCCAGAAAGTTGTGTCTCTGCCCCACTAGCATATCTCTATCCTGGGTTATATGACACCTAAGGCCTCCATGGATTGCCTGACCCTAGTATTAGCCGCATGCTGACAAATCGATAGGATCATGGAGGACCATCCTGTGGAGCTATATCAACTTGGATCATGATATTCCATACATAGGGTCCTAGGATATCAGCAAAATACTCCTCAACTCAGTATTCAGTCATGCTTGGCATTTAATAGATTAATGTGATGGTACCAGATGAGATTGCTAGATAGACAAGAGAATTGTACAATAATATACCTTTCAAGTGAGCTCTCTTCTAGCTTGATCTACTGAGGTGAGCAGGAGATCCATGCTTATCTTTGAGAGTTGATGAAGATCAAATACCACTAGACAGGCTGGGGCTACGCCCCAGCTTCAAATGTTGTTTCACAATTTTTTGCAGACTGAATGTGCCAATTAAACCGCCCAATTTTATTTATGAGTTTATGAAATATCAAGGTCTGCATGCCCTCTATACTGATATTACAGCCAAGAACAACATGACAAATAGCCTTAGATTGCACTTGTTTATGGTACTTGATATAAAATCTTGATCTTACAGCTTTGTGTCCCAATTAGACTTTACAGCTTTTCTTACCAAATTAGGGTTTCAACAGCAGTGGTCCCAAAAATGGAAATGTGGAGTAAATAAATTGCTAAAGCTGATGCCAAACATGTGCATACATTCACACAACATCTGCTTAATATAAGAGTAACTGATGAAACAATTCATAGCATTTTCAGTGCTATATTCACTTTGGGCCAGAGGTGGACATGCTAGAGTACTAGCTTGGAGTATGTGAAGTTACAAGTCAGTCACCTTACATTATTTGAGTACCAGATGTTCCTGTGTTTACATAAATGAATAGTCAATATTGTGATTATATCATATGATGTTGATCAACTACCATGGTCAATCAATGGCAACCTTTGATAACCTTCCTAATGATACTTCAATCATGCATTTATCTTAAGTAGTTATGGAGATAGAGGCTTATCAGTTATATACCAGTTAGTGATTAGCTAGTGCTGCCACAACTATTTAGCTGTCACTACAGATTACTTAATGAAAGTTGTTTATATAGTCAAAATACACAACTTGGATTTTGTGACAATCTGTGACATCTCTGATGATTGACTAAGAAAGTTCCTTTTGAGGAAATTTGTGATGCTGGTCACTCAATATGACGCTATATACAGGC
Organism: Mycena indigotica; assembly: GCF_014461135.1. Taxonomy (NCBI): domain Eukaryota; kingdom Fungi; phylum Basidiomycota; class Agaricomycetes; order Agaricales; family Mycenaceae; genus Mycena; species Mycena indigotica. Next base: position 4,231,202 of record NW_023503007.1, on the reverse strand, counting down.
AGTAGGACTAGCTAAAGTGTCTTGTAGCAAAATTTCCTTTTTGGAACAGTATGTCACACAGGCCTACCTACAGTTTAGATTATCCATTGCTATTCATTTCCTAGGTCTTGTCATTTACTTCAGTTACTTATAAGTTTGAATTACAGATATATATTAATTACTATTCATACCTGTATCCACGCTGACAAGTGTCAATATGGTTAACTTAGGCGAAAAAAGGTCTTGGGAGTTTAAAAAAGTTCAAATTATTCATTCCTGTCTTCAATAATAATTCATTTAAATGGGAACCCTGGATAGAGCCCTGGCTTGTCAGTGTTGACCTGGCGCATCTCATCTAATAACTGGCAGTTAACTGTGGGCTACACAGATGCATGGCGTAGGCATACTGCTCAGAGCAACAATCACACTTGGCACATCAAGAGCACAGTATGTAGTTCAGCTACCTAGCAGGTGGACCCTTAGAGTTTCTTCTCTTTGGATCCTCCCTGCTAGGTCAGCTTCCTTTGTATTTACTTACCATTATTCACTCTTTGGATCCTCCCCTGCTAGGACCTTGATCTCAGGCCTCCGGGGTTGTCCTTACAATCCAACAGATGCTGATTAAAAAATTTATACCTCTTTCTGTCAACAACAAAAGGTTATTTTCTCAAAAAGAGACATTGGAATCACGTCTTTGAATACTGCTTCTTAGGCAGCACACAAAGAACATACACAGGTCACAAATGTTACACAGTCTGTGTTATACAGACCAGCACTCACATCGGGGATTCGCGCAAAAACAGCAGGACTTATTTGTGGGAAAACCAGCGCCAAATGGGGTCAGCCGATTGGATTTAAATCAAGGCCGCGGATTTCCGCATGCGTGACTCGGAAATTACCTTATTTGGTAATTTCTAAGTCACGTGCACCTAAATCAGGGCCGTAACAATCAGCCCCCCGTTATTTGGGCCTGTATCTGCCACAAATAAGTCCAGCTTTGGGCTGCTTTTTTTTACCAAAACCCCGATGTGACTTGGCCTCTCTGCAGTTCAGATTATTCATTGTTATTCAATTCCTAGGTCTTGTCGTTTACTTTAGTTGCTTAGAATGATTAAATTACTGATACATATTCATTACTATTCATACCTGTATTGGCGCTTCTCTATTGCGGAGTTTCGTCGATAGTACGCTTTGGGGCACACAAAATCAACGTTTTTCGCAAGAAGACTTGTATCTACCCTACAACCTTACATATCTGTGCCAAGGCTCTGTTGACAGGGGCCTGTTGTCACACAAGGAGAAGACGATTTTGGGGTTTTGTGACTTTTCCTACTCGACATTATACATATCTCTCTCTCTATGACAAGTGGAGTTTGGTTGTTTTGTGGGTTAGATTAGTTAGAGAGCTCATTTGCAGTCTGCACTTCACACTAATCAGCGCGTTGCTCATTAGTGAGTTTGGGACAGGCTGAAGCATGTTTGTAGATATGTAGAGTGTTGCGTAGATAAGCCCAGCTCTCCTTGCAGCCTTGACCTGCACAATGGTGCCATTGCCATGGTTTGCTATTTGTGGAATTGAGCAAAACCGTTTGGCAGCGAATGGTAAGGGAATCTAGCAGCGCGTCTGAGTTATGGCTGCGCCCACCCTTCTCCTTGACGGCGGTGTCTATGAGATCATTGAAGGCCCAGCTTATCTGTTATAATTCAGTGGTCTATAGGCTCTCGAGTGCGCTTCACGCACTGTCCCTTGATGTGTTACCTCTGCTGCCACTGTCGCAATTGCCCCCTTCAATTTCTTCTGCATCACTGCATCCAGCTTTTGTCGTTTTTTAGCATCCTCGACATCCTTCTCAGCCTGTCGCTGGTGCTTTTTGCTGGTTTCCTTGCATCTGCGTTGCTGGACAGATTTATGAGATGAAGAAGAGAAAACAAGCTGTTACGCACTGCTTTACCATCCTTCTTGATGGCTGCCTCCACCGCTGCAGTCAAATCGTCCACCCATGTCGTGAGAAGGAGATTCTACCCAGCTGGCCTGTAATGTACTCCTGGAGGACCACCATAACCGCTTCCAAGCCCGGCCCTCTGCTCTTAAACTCGATGACGTATACCAAAGGAGGCGCTCGAGGTCCTGGTTCACAACACTCTGAGTGCAGCCGAGCTCTAACACAGCATCGGTATGGAGCTCGAAGTCAGTGAAGTCGTGGTCAGACCCAAGTGGGATAGATGTGGGAAGTGATCTGAGCAGCTTCTCGAGCTGATGCATTGGCTCGGAATAGTGGAGGGCTCCGATTTTTGGCAGGGCTGGGACTTTTGGTGCCATGGGAAGATGAGAAAGAAGTTTTTTGACAGCTGTCATTGGCTGTCAGCAAGCTCGGCCCGTTCGGCCTAGCGATGGCGGCGTCCGGTTCGGCCTTCCAGTTTGAACCTGAACCGGACCGAACCGAACGTGCGTTCAGGTTCAAAGTTCAGCGCAAGGCTGAACCTGAACCTGAAGTTCAGTTCGGCGTTCGGCCGGTGTTGGCTTGACCTGAACCGGGTCCGAACGCGTTCGAACGCCGAACGCCGGAGGCGCCGGACCGACGGCAGAAGGTCCTCCGGATGACAAAAAATGCCGAATGGGGTTACATGCCGGGAGCCATCAGTGTTCCTCCCGACAGCCAGTGACGGAAGGTGGGTGATCCTGTGGCTGTTATCCCCACAAAATTGATACCCCGTAGCCCGGATGCATCTGACAGCAACTGGCAGCAAGCACATAGGGCCATCCGCGGCCTGCTAACTAAAGCGCGCCACCGTCGCAGGCCTGGGGCATCGATGGGGATGAGTGTGGGCCACCCCGGATGGGCCCGGCGGGCGTGCTGGGGTGGCCCATTATGAACACATAGGTTCAGAGTTCGAACCGGTTCTGAACCTGAACTGAACCGGATTGAACCTGAACACGAAGTTCGGTTCAGAGTTCAGGTAAAAGCCGAACCTGAACCGAAGTTCAGGTTCGGGGTTCGCCAAAAAGCGCTCTGAACCTGAACCGAACCGAACCTCGCCATCTCTAGTTCGGCCATTGCGGGGATATCACATGCCTGTTTAGAAACAGGTCCGACCTCCAGTGGATTTCAAAACTCACAGGTGTTTCGAAATGGGTTTTGAAACACCTTCAGCTCACAGCACCCTACTTCAGGGTTGCCCTTATAGCAATACAACTCTTTGTTTGCTCTTTATTATGTATAGTGAGATCTTCTTCAACTTATACTGTCCTATTTCGATCAACTGTCCAGGGCATGTAACGCGTAATGCAAGCTGTCCACTGGAGAAGATGTCCGGATTACTATAAAAGGCAACTCCAGCATCAGCCAGAACAAAAAATTGCCTTTTTAAGGCTGTTTTTGATTGGAATCCCGCCCCGAACACATAACGGAGGCCACAGGTGTCCACGCCGCGACCGTCTGTAATGCGTAACATGGACAGTTAATTGAAATGGGACAGTACCTTTTCTCTTTATACTATTTCTTAGCAGCATCTGAATAGAGTGTATGAGGTATGTAGTATCAACATAGTGGAGATAGACCTGGCAGCATAGTATTATGCATTGTTAATACTGGTATAAAACCTATTGCCTTGCTCATATCCTGCACATCTCTCAATAGTGATGTATGTTGGTGGGCATGACCTGGCTGGAAATGTTGTCCTAATGCTTGTATTGATATGATTGGTATTAACATAAGCAGATGCTTGTAGATTATTTCTTGCGTTTTCCAGAGGCCTATCATGTGAGCGTGGAGATACTAGTATGCCTTCCTTTGGTCTTCTTGCCAAAGGTAGAGTTGAGCTCCATTCTGTGTATGCAGTTGGCCTTCTATAATCATGGGAAAGTTGCCCAGTAGATAAATGCCAGTGAAGCCATCTGCGAGCCTGGCCAGTGATTCCATGGGCAAGTGATGTATCCTTATGAGACTCTTGGCATTTATGCAGCAGAATCCAGAGTATAAGCAGTATAAGGAGGGAGCTTGGTATAATGCCTGCAATTATTATATGTATGGGCCCTGATGATAGCCCTGCCCCCATTGTTTGATATTCACTACCTGGTGTTGCATCTGATGGTTTAGATGATTGCCCAGATGAGAAGCTGTGAGTGGCAGTAATAGTTGGTATAGGGCTCAAAAGTGGTGACTGGGATGAGGTGGAACTATTCTGCCCTATATGATTCCCAGGGATTATTATGCGACTAGCATCAACAGTGTCTGCTGTGCCTAGGGGACCACTGCCAGACTATGGTTCCATACCATAAGGGCCAAGTACAGTTACAGGTGAGAAGGATATATCTGGCAGTCCATTGAGCATATATGCATCAGTAGATGGTGCTACTAGCCAGCTTGAATCAGTGTGTATGGTTGCTATTAAACCATCTGTATAGACAATCTGGATAACTGCAATCAAACCTGCAGGTGAGGGGCCACTTGCAGTGCTATTGGTAGAATAGTCAATGTTTGTAGCAAAAAAGCTGAAGATATTGGTTGTTGCAGAGAGTACTGTTGTTACACGTGAAGCATATCGCCATGATTCCAAAATATCACCAACACTATCAGGGACTGAGTCTGTTGCAGGGGAAGAAATGTAGCGCCCATTGATATAGAGTGAGAAGAAATTGTCTGCAGAGGCAACAATAATTGCAGAGGATGCAGTTTTACCAGAGGATGAAGTAAATGTCTTGCGGAAACCAACACTGCCAGCTGGTGCTCTAGTGGCAGCATCCTGTGTGGACCATATCCAGTTGCTCCCTTTCAAGTCATCAGAGCTGAGATCAGGATGTGTCACTGTTATCATGCTGCCCTATGGCCCACCACCAAACTTTGCAACAACTTGGGCATTGTGGAACTGAGAAGTGTCTTTTGGGAGGGGCCAATCTGGTGGTATAGTCCCAGCAACCTTCCAGCCTGTGTCACTGGCAAATGTAGTGTTAGAGCTGTCATTGTAGAACACCCGAACAAAAGCTAGAAAGCCCCCAGGTGTGTTGTCTGGTGATCCGTCATTGTAGTTAACAGCAAGTGCTGAGATAGTATTGCTGGTGGCATTGAGACTGGTGATAAGGTCTTTGCCATCATTTAATGTTGAGGCCCCAACAGGATGGCCATTGACCCATATGGTGAAATTGTTATCAGCTATCACAATGATAGAAGCATGCTGTGCTGTTTTTCCTACAGGAGATAAGAATGTGCGGACAAAAACCACTGTCCCTGGAGCAGCAGATGTAGCAAGGTTGGGCTGAGGAAACCAAATCCATGATGCAGTTTTGAGGTCAGTATTGGCAACAATTTCTGAAGTGGAAAGCATCGGATAGGCAGCTGCGAAAGTAAAGAAAAATTAACACATGTCAAGAAGAATCATTTGACATACTGTCACATACATGTGGGGGAATAAGCAGAGAAGTTGAAGACGAGAAGAACCACCAGTGGTGGTTAAAGCCAAAAGAGTGTATACCAGGAAGCCATAGCTATATCAACTCACAAGGGAGACACCGTAGACATAAATGATTCATAGCATGCAAAACTAGAAGCATTTACTGACCTATTTTGATCAATTCAGCGGGCCTGTGACCCGTGACCATTTGGCCGAAATGTTCAATTTCGTGTGACCTATTGCCTGATTAGGAAATTCAGCGCGCTGCAGGCGTGGAAAATTTGAAAATCATCCTAATTGGGACACTTTGGGACCAAAAGATTTGGCTGTGACCCGTGACCCGCCGAAATATTTCGGCCAAAAAATCCCATGTGACCGTGACCGGCCTAATTGAAGGAAATGGGTTAGTATAGGTTTTTGTTTAAAGCAAAGATCAGCATTCTTTATGTTGCCAGTTTCTTGATTCTGCATTGCAATCCTGTGCTCAAGTTACTCTAGTCTTTTGACCACAGCCCATCCGTGTGCTTGTGTGTTCAAGCTGTCGGTGCAAAGACAACGCCGCTCAAGTTAAAGTTAATATGCATATGAGAAGCGGAAACAAGTCAGATAGATGCCAGTGTTTGCAACACATGTAACAACCGCAATTCAGGGATCGGCTGGTCTCACATCGAAAATAAAACAAACCGCGTGAGCTTAAATTAGTCAGTGACTTGACCTGCACACTAGCAGCCTTCCGCTGTGAGTGAACATGCCCCGCTTGCCATTCTTATACTCGAAGGTCTGTGCATCTGAGTCCTTATCCAGTGGGCGGGTTCCACAATTTCTGGCGTGACGCCACGCTGCGTTGATGTTATAGTTCCTACTATGGGCAAATAGTTGGACCCGCACCCGCATGCCATCCCGCGCGCACTGGCACAAGTTACGACAGGATGGACAGCAAGTAATCCGCAGAGCTGGCATGCAGGTCATGCCAGCTGTGACCTGTCAGAGGGCCATATGTCTTGCCGACTAGTAGCTGTTTGTACCGCTGCGCCTGAGGGTCAACATCTGAGACATTCCACTGCTCCTCTGCATAAGACTCCATCAGAGTCCATCTGAAACATTGAGTGTACTTATTGCCCTGGAATCTGGATAGCAAGCTATTTTATAGCGTAGGCTTCCTGTCCTCGAAAACGAGACAACCACTTGCCGCTACTTCAGGCAACACCCGCATCAATGCTTCCCGGAATGCCAAATGCTGCGCACGCGCCGCCTCACCAGGATACGGGGTATACACATCGTCGTCGTCGTAGCCTGTGGAGGTGAACGAGAACACTGTAACCCAGCGTAGGGTTTTGAGCGTCGAGTGGGACGCGCATATGCGGTCGAACAGCGCCATGAGGGTGGGATTGAGCGCCCATGCTACAGGCTTGCTCGGGTCGATTGAGCCCTCAGGCATGTCGTCGATCGCATGGGAGAAAACGATTGTCAGTTCCGTGAGTTCCGGCGATGCATGGGTTGGAGACAGGATTTCATTGAGCATGTGCGTCAGGATCCATGGATGCTCGCCTTCGTTCTCGAGGTCGTCTTTTGTTTGATGCACTTCGAGGGTGTTCAGTGCCGGCCACGAGCAGGGCAGCGAGAAGGTGTTGATCTCCCCTGTCGACCATTTCAGTGGAGAAACAAACGAGGACATAACTCACGCATTGTATCAATGACCAGATGCTTCACCGTCGGGCGCAAGCAAGCCAAAAAAAGGCGATTGTGGGCACCAGGTCCGACTCCAGCCCGTACTCTGACATGGTCAAAGTATGCACGGAGGGGAGGTATTTCTTGAAGCTGGGATGGGACAGCAGCTGGACGACATTGCTGCTGAAATGCAACGACAGCGTCCCGCGGAAGCGATGCACCAGCAGAATGGTTGTATTTGAGGAATTTGGTCATGGGCGTGCGCAGCCGTCCACGGTCCACATCGTACTCTTTCAGACAGCAGAAGTATAGGTAAAGGCTTTTGGTGGACTCGAGCGCCTGGATGACCCACTCAATCGGCAGGTGCCCGACCTTCGTGACAGACACCTTGTCGAGTGGGCGGTCTTTGCGGCTGCGGAGGAAGGCGAAGATGGGCGCGGGAACGGCCTTAGGGGCGTGGTACCATGACATGTAGGATTGTGGCGTGATTTCTAATATGCGGACGTTAACCAGGAGGGTGAGAAACGCCAGCGACGCCTTGGGGATCTCGTGTCTGTAGTTGAACACGGGCTGCAGCTCAATTATGAGGTGGTGGACGTATGGCGCGAGATGAGGCGACTGCGCAAAAAGTGCTGCCACTGTGGTCCATGGGTCGGATTTGCTGTCAGGGTCGGGCTTGGTTGCGGGGTCAGCAATATTGAGCACGCTATGGAGGCGCTTTTGGCAGGGATGGACAAAACGGGACGCTGCGAGACAGAAGCTTTTCAAGGTTTGACTGTCGGCGACTGCGTCGACGATGTAGTCGACGAGTTCGAGGGGAATACGGGCCACGAGAGTCGAGGGTGGGGAAGACATGTCTTTTGTTGACTGCATCTGCCAGAACTTGCATTTTTCAAGAATGTTAAGTGAATGGTTGTTATCCACGTTGATAGGCTGTATCTGAGTCAACGCGAACGTCGGTGCGAACTCAACATGCCCACGTTGCGCGGTGAGATGGGCGTCGAAATGAAGGGCAGTGCGCCATCATTCATCCGGCGTTTCCAAATCCGGAGGTGCATAACGGCTTGGTTCTTGACCGCCATGATCCATCTTCCTACTAGTCACTCTGTCCAACGTCTCCGCGAATCCTCCGCCGCTTTCACTCGTCTGTGACGTAGATCTCATGGCTCGCGCTGCGTTACTCTGAGATTTGACGCCAGGTGTGTCTGGCTTGCGCTATACCTACCTCCCAACTGACTTGCGATACCTTTCCGAGTCCGGGAACCGGCCAACTACCCTCCACGCGGCCTCAACCCCGCTCTTCCCTCGCCAGCTCATGTCCCCACTTACCTTTCCGCGAAGGCTGGACAATCCCAGCGTCATGACAAGACGCGCAAAGCAACAACCTTACAACGGCGACCTACAATAGTAAATCGAGGATGCACAACGGAATTTACATGATGCCGGATGGAGTGTGTCTGCTTTTTTGAGTGCGTGCTCATCTCTTATGAGCTTAGTATCTGTTACTTATTTATGTCCTGATTCAGTGCTGGATGTACACTCCCTCTTTTCGAAAACCCTCACCGGAATCAAGCTGGCCCCAATGCATCATTCCACAGCGTCTGCCGTTTCGTCTAACGGACACCACTACGCGTCAAAACCCAACAATATTGCCCCAATCTTCTTCCTGGCTCTCTCCCCTGGGCCCCCAACAACACAGCAATATAGCGTCAACTCCGTCCATCCATCGCATGTCATCCCAAGCCGACTCAGACATCTCCGGACCCTCCATCGCGGTCACTTTCTGTCTACATAGACCAGGGGGACCTACCTTTTTACGTGCTTTTCCAACAGATACAACTTCCGTCGCTGGTACTTGGACTCCGAGTATCTCATATTAGTCCTAATGCTGAACTGAATGCCCAGAACTTCCGACCAACGACGAGCAATAGGGGACTCTGCTTTCGTCGGATGGTTAACGTGTCCCAGGCTGCGTCGCGCTGCCGGAGAAGACTTGTTGTCCGGAGGCAGACATGGCGGAACTATGGAAGGCGTGTCTGCTTGCTGCTTCATTCGCGCGTTCACTAACCCTCTTTTTCTCAGCCTGTTCCCTTTTGGTCTACCCAGCTAATGTGCTCCTCGCTCTGGTCCCATTCGCCACCCTCCAAACATGCACCAGACAGCTGTTCTTCCCACAACAGGCAGCCGAGTTGCTACAACACAAGATACCGCTGACTCTGCCACCTCTCCCGCTACCCCTCGTCTTTTTTCGCCCTTGGATACATCGACTCCACTTCGGACGGACATGCTCTTTCCATCGAACGGTCGACTCCTCGGTCGGCATCTAGCCTAATGGATATCGAAACCACCCCTCGTCTTTGTCGTGGATTCGGTACAATTTTAGTGGAATTTTGCCAGTGGCCGGTTATGAACCCATTGCTCTCTCCATTGAACGGTCAAATCCCTTCAAATCCGCACTGCACTATTTTGGGCTCAAACTCCTCGGTCGGCGTCTGGCCCAATTTCATCTCGAAACCAACTCGAAACTTTTCTCAATTCACCAGACGACATACCACGACATATTTCCACTCTTGCCTTCTTTTTCAATCCCAATTTTCGAAAGAACAATTCCCTTACCTGCTCCATCATGCCAGGCTTTGTTTCAATACCTACCGGTCTATTTTCTATATGATATTATGCCCTCATACTTATCTGTTTACTTTATACCCTACTGCCCTCTCATGTATTTATATACTTGTGTAATATCGGCATATCCTCTTCGTGTTTCTGGTCTTTGTGATGACTATATACTTATTTATATTGTTACTCCGAGTCTTTATACTATCACTATTAAATAACATGTTGACGCCGACAGTATATCGTAGATGGATCGCTCAACAAGGAAGTTCTAGTGTTGCCGTCGGTGCGGTGTGACACCGAATTTGGACTCGACTCGACAATGAGTTGGGCAACTCGGACACACGAGTCGAGCCGAAGTTGCACACCGCGGTGTGACAGGTGCGCACCGGCTTTGCTGATCCCTGCGAAAAGACACAGTCCAGCTTATAAATCGTTAATTGCCGAACGCTCGGCGTTTGGACGTGATGATGGTGATGAGTGATCATTGTCATCAAGATACTCTTATACACCAGTCAAGGGGGTATCAGAAAAAAAATAACGGAACATACGTTGGACTTTTTGTTTAAGCCCTTCCAGGGGACCCACCGACCGTGACTGTGATGTGACATTACCATATTAGGAAGGTAATTCACACAGTCATGTGTTCTGATAGCATCAAACTCAGTCAGTCCTCTGAATTTCCAAGAACATTAATAGAAATATAGACTTCTAGCTATATATATATCTTGTAGACAAAGTCCTGATATAGTCATTGTCTTACAAATCTCACTCCAGAGTACAGATATCCATCCCCATATGGTCTGATTTGTCACAATGTTCCATCTAATGATGAGATACTGAAAAATAACCACTTGTGAGATTGTTGATACTTAATTATGGATGTATAGTGCACCAAACAGTACTTGTAACCCATCTTAAGACAATTTTGACTTACCATTTCAGCCAAAAAAGTTTCTACCAACAAAAATTTTTAAGGGTCCGGAGGGGGGACCGACCGACCATCCCGGTTGTCACTTTTTGACACGTGACACCCCCTTGACACCAGTTCTCAGCGGATTTACACCAGTTTTCTGCCTCAATGGCACCTGGGAGTTGAGATGAAGGCTGATATTACAAAATGTAAGCATCCTCTGCACAGGTACGGCTCAAATCGACTGCTGGCTGTTTGTTCACGTGCAAACAGCTGTCAACTCGATTCACACTGACATGAGCCGGTGTGCAACTCGTATCAACTCGACGAATCGAGTTGATACGAGTTAGTCGCACCGCATCGACTTGGCTCACACCGCGGCAACACTACAAGGAACCCCGAAAAACTGTCCCACTGTACGGCAACTCTCCTGCCGAATATGGCATATGTACTAGGACCATCCTCATCTCCATTGCTCACAGCCTGCTCTAGCACAGACTACATCTGCCGCTCAATTCTCTGGTACTTATGCCAATGCCACAGCCAGGTATTACTGTAGGATTCATTTAAAACGCGGTCACGTGACTATGCAAGTCAGATAAATTGCTTCTTGTACAACAACAACAAAAACAAAAACAAAAAATAGTTAACACATAATACTTAGATCGATGCAAGGGAGGGAGATAAGTGACACTGGGTACTGGTACATATACGGGCTACACGGCATGCTCGCGCTCGGAGGGCAGCGCGTCGAAGTTGACCGTGCGCGTCTTGTCGGAGAAGGTCTGGAGGGAGACGGCCTCCTTGGTGTGGACTTCGTCGTGCGAGCTGTGGTCGTGGTCGTAGCCGTAGCCGGGGTACGTCTCGGTCTGCGTGACGGTGCGGATGCGGAGCGAGCTGTTCGCCTTGGAGTTGATCGTGTGCCCGCCAATCGTGTGGGTCGCGTCGCCCGTGCCGCGCTGCCCGCCAGTAAGCGTCTGTGTGGTCTTGGCAGACCAGGCGCGGCCCGAGGCCACGCGGAATATGATGAGCAGTGTGGAGACGACCTATACCCGTGTTATTATCAGCATCAAATCAAGCCGACTCGGCTCACCTGAATGGGCGACAGGCCCTGCAAGAACAGCTGCGAAACCGCGATCGACGTGGGCGTGTTGATCACGAAGGGGACAAGGAAGAGCAAGGCGAAGGTCGAGTAGATCGCGGCAGACTCGACGATCATCGCCGCGAGGGACGTGTACTGCGAGCCGTGGGTGGCGCCCATCGCGCGGTTGACCTGGGCACGGCAGAGCAGCAGGCGCGCAACAATCAACAGCGTCACGAGCACGTTGAGTGCGAGCGACATCGAGTAGTACGGGACGGTCCAGTTGATGCCCGAGGTGTCCCAGGGCGAAGCGGACACGGTGCCGACCTGCTTGAGGAAGAGCATTCCGAGGGCTGATTTGGATAAACATTAGAACGCAAGGCAATGACGAGAATCAAGTCATACCAATGGAGGCAAGGTACATGCACGCCGGGAGCGCGACAACGAGGTACCACGGTATCCTCGACCCGCGATAGATAACGCCGCACCTCCAGACCTAGACAACTCCGTCAGCCAAAAAAGGAAAAAAAAAAATTGAACACACATTGATGATGTCGCACATCCAGGTGAGCAGCACCATGATCACGTTCGCGAGCATGTCGATGGGCAGGCTGAACATGATATTCTCGTACTGGTTCGGGCCGCCCGGGATATTCCGGTTGTCAATAAATGACAGCTGTGTGAACTGGAAGAGCCCCGCCATGTAGAGTGTGCCGAGGACGTATATGGTGCTGATATAGCCGATGAGGATGAGATTGCGCCTTTCCGTGCCCTCGTCCTTGCTGCGGGCGACCCAAAGCAGCCGCGCCGACATGAAGAACAACACCGCCTCGATCCCATAGGCGATTGCTGCGAGAAACGCGCCTTGCAGCCATGTGTGCTCCGAGAAAATTTCCACCGCGGACTCGTCCGGCCGGTAGCTCCCAGTGGCCGCGCTCGCGTTGGACATTGCTAGACGTTGAACTTTGTTAACTGGGCTTGCTTGGTGGGTGAGCTTAGCAGTGGTTAGGCGGCGACCCCTACCAGACAGCACTCTATTGCTTATAAGCAGCCCCCGTCGGAACGTGGAAACACTGCCTTCTCCGCCGCGACCAATAGAAACCCACTTCGCCGATCGAAGCCTGTTCTGCCGGCAGCGCCGTTTCGGGGTATGCGCTTTCCACGGACATAATCAGGACGACTATCATGACAGGCGACGCATGTCGTTGTCGTTCTCGCGGGAAGCCAAAGGTCAATAGATAGATTCGGAGTCCAAATACAGCAGCTGCTCCCTGGCCAAGCCTAGTACATGAAACGGACAAACGCTTTATCCCGAAGAGCTGGTGGTGTCTTTGCGACTTGCTTTCTCGTCCTCGATCATCGACGAGTTGGACGGGGCAGCGTGGGAAATCGTCTCGAGCGGACCCGTGAACCAGTACCGCCCACCATACTTCGGGAAGAAGTAATACCCCACCGCGAGGAGGAGAATTCCGCCTACGACAACAACGGTATAGTTCATGCTTTGCGAGGTGGCCCCCGGAATCGGTGGGAAGAGGAACACGATTATCATGAAAATCATGTACGCCGAGGCGACGAACGATATCGGTGCGCTCTACACAACAGTCAATGTCACTGTTCAGATGAAAGGGGCAACACGGCTAACCAAGAGACCGAGGTTGAAAGGGCCTGGAATGAACTTCTGCCCACCGACCCATCGAGCAACAACTACAAGCTCTGTCAGCTGTGCCCCTGACGGGAGAGAAGGATCGCCATACTGGGTGTGGTAAAGCCAATGTACTGGCAGACGATTGACATCGTGAACACGGCCGTGATGGCGAGGGGCCCTGCGAAGGCTAACAATCCCAAGAGCAAGGTCATGAAAGCCAAAAATATGACAGCATGGACGGGCGTCTTGGTTCGCGAGTTGATGTTGTAGAGCAGCTTGGACAGAGGGAGCCCGCCGTCGCGCGAGAAGGCAAAGAGTTGGCGCGAGCCCGCGATGAGCTGGATTGATACATCAGTCAGGAGCCGGATAAAACTTGTCAAATATGACGACAACGGGAAACGGGGGACGGAGACGGAGAAACCGGACGTACATAGTCCATGCCTGTCATCCAGAGAGTGATGATCATGAACGCCCAGATGGCAAGGGTGCCTTCTTTGCCTACACTGTTGAAGAAGATCTGTACAAAGGCGACAAGTTGTTGAGATGATGCGGGGGGTCGAAGACACGGAACCCACCGTAGCCATAGGCTGCCCAATAGGATTCCCAGTCACGGAGTCCAGGTCATTGCCCATGTAGAACGCAAGAACTATGGTTACAACTGCCCAAAAGCCTTAACAGATGGACAGGGGAGGCAGGTGCTTTACTTACTCCAACCAAGCACGGAGCTCAGAACTGTCGCAGACATGATGGCGAATGGTACTGCCCGCGGCGCATTCTTCGCCTCCTCGCTGATGTGGACACTGGTGTCAAAACCCGCTATATCGTCCAACCTAATCAGCACAGCCACCCACACCATTTAAAATGAATGAACTCGCCAACAGTCCACGCCGGCGCCAGGAAGCTCAAAATGAATGCATAGCCATCCGGCCAGCCAGAAGCTTGGCGCCCATATCAATCGTAGAATCACAAGCAGATAGACGCGACACACTATTTTCGAAATGCCCAAATGCAAACGCCTTAGAGTTGTGTAGCTCTTTCGGGGTGGTCGCCGGCAGGGCGATGATTACGACAAGGAATAGACTGACATCGATATTAGCCAGAAAACCGGGAAGCACTGCGACATACGCAATATTAAGGAAGACGTAGAACCACTGGAGCCGGGCGATGATTTTCGTTGCGAGACTTGCCATGATGGCATGTGAGACGACAAGCGCGCAGAAGACGCCACTGTTCGGATCGCGTTAACAGGCGTCTGGGGTAAGAGAGCTACAAGACATACTAGAGCTGGCCAGTAGTCGCGACGAATGCCCCGTCGGTGCCGATGTTCGCGGCAGACATCACTTGAGTGGCCACTCCCCAGTCTACGCTAGCCATACCGGCGATGTACGCAGCGGTGTTAACATCTAAGGTTTCATTAGAACAAGCGTTGGAGTAGACGGCGATCCAGTGACGGCCCCGCGACGTACAACCAATGAGCCACGAGAACAAGTTCCGGTATTTTGGGGAACAAAAAGTGAAGGTCCAATAATATCTAACGGAAGGTGGGGGGTTAAGCAGGCGCTATTAACTAGAGGTATAAAACACTAACAAGCCTCCGGCGGTGGGCGCCGCCGAGCCCAACTCGGCCATTGCCAGCCCCACGACGATCAGGAAGCAGCAGCAGGTGAACCAGCCCCAGACCTAGAACGATGGCGATGCGATATGAGCGGCGTTTTAGGGTTCATGTTTTGTTCGGTAGACTCACCATGCCAACTAGACCGCCATAGGGCAGGGAGAATAGAAGGACGGCTCTATGATTGGGTTGAGCGCCAAAACGAAACGAAAGAAGCAATCCGCGTACGCAATAGACTGCACAACACCGACTATAGTAAACGAGAGGCCAAACAGCTCGAGTCTATGCAACGAAGCAGTGCGAATCGTCAGCGAGATCTCACGGGAAGCGGGGGGAAACCGAAGATCAAGGAGGTGCTTACCTGGAGAAGTCGCGTTTGAACTCCTGCTTGTAGCCCAGCCGCGCGAGAAGCTCCTCATCATTGAGCGAGGCGCTGGAAGGCTGTATTTGGGACTCCTTGGCTACAAGCTCGTCGGCCATGACAGCAGAACGGAAGAGGCACGAAAGACGACTGGCAGTGTGACGACCAAAACGTCTTATGGCCGCCCTTGCTGCCTAGTGTGGGAGCCTAGCCGCCATCGCCCTGTGGACTTGGGAAAATTGGAAGCACGCCGGAAGAACAGAAGCGCGCTTTGCCTTCATTGGCAGTCGCTTGCCTCCGCCGACCGCCTGTCAGGGTCGCGGCCGAGGACAAGAAGTGACGTGGCAAGCAGCTGCCTTGATCGCCGGAGCCATCAAAATGATGGCGACTGCCAAATGAAGCAATCGCGTGATGGCTGATGTTGATAACCTGCTTTCTGGACCCTGCACCGACGATGGACCACAGCCATGGCGTAGTATTCACTCCCCAGAGCGTGGCGACGCCAGAGCTCGACGTTGCGGCCTTCCTTGACCAGCCACAGCTTCGTGAGCGGGTCCACTATAATCCGGATTGCACCCCCACACTCACGCTCTGCCACAAAAGGGTACATTCGCATATACTGGGTTGACTTCGTCAACATCCGTCGCTGTCGAATCGTGCCTGTCGCGCACTTCAAGGCTCTCCTCAAGTCTAACCGGCCCGGCGTCAACATCGCCAAAGTCTGTCTTGGACTCATTGGTCTCCATGTCGCGCCTGGATTCGTCCCCGTTGGCGAGTACCTATACGCAATCGACCTCAAATCGCTCCGCCCTTGTCCGTTTGCGCCGGGGCATGCTGCTGTACTAGGCCAGTTTGAGGAAAAAACGCCATTGGCTGGGACTGTTGCCGTGGAGCTCTGTCCAAGAACGCTATTGCGTGGAGTCGAAAGGTACGTTTATCTAAGTTACTTCCTTTCATTTATCCATATTGTTTCCAGTAAAATCAAAACCGTGCATAAGACCGAATTTCTTGTCGGATTCGAGACAGAATTCATCCTGCTCGACAAGATCGATCCCGTCAACCCAGTCAATGTGCACGACTGGTCTGCGTCAGTCGGCCTGCTAGCTGGCTCCCGCGAAGCGCTTGTACTCGAAGAAATAGGCGACGCAGTGACCGCTGCTGGTATTTCGCTGCAAATGATCCACGCAGAAGCTGCCCCGGGCCAATACGAGGTCGTCACCGGCCCACTAACTCCCCTCGCTGCCGCCGACGCCCTTGTCTACACCCGCGAAATCATCGTCCAAATCGCCGCTAAACACGGCCTCCACGCGACATTCGTCCCCCGCCCATTCATGTACTCCGCTGGCTCCAGCGCCCATGCACACATCTCCGTCCACACCGCAAACGAGCAGAAATCAGCTGACGGCCTGTCTACCCACGAGTCGCAATTCCTTGCTGGTGTGCTGAGTCATCTGCGCGCCATCGTCGCGCTGACACTTCCCACCAACGCGTCGTATAAACGCATGACGGACGGCGTCTGGAGCGGGGGCACCTATGTCAACTACGGCACCGAAAACCGCGAGGCGCCGATCCGGCTGACTAACGCGACCTCGCCTGCCTCGCGCAACTTCGAAATCCGCTTCGTCGACGGGACGGCCAACCCGCATCTCGCGCTGGCGGCGATCCTGGCCGGTGGCCTGCTCGGATTCGATGCCCAGCAGAAATTGGAGATGCAGGATTGTCCTGGCCCGAAAAGCGCTGCGGAGCTGACAGAGCAGGAGCGCTTGGCGTTGGGAATTACCACGCGGATGCCGCTTTCGGTGGAGGAGGGCCAGAAGAGTCTGGAAGAGGACGGCGCACTGAAGGCCGTGCTGGGGACAGAGTTCGTCGAGAAGTACTTGGCTGTGAATAGAGTGAGTTTCTTTTTTTGCCTGTGGTTCCTGGACTGACGTTTGTAGACCCTCCAGACGTTGTTGGTGAATGAGGCGGACACGGAGGACGAGGCGTTGACGCGAGTAGTGAAATTTTATTGAGGACCTGCCAGTGTTTGAGTCAGCGGAGGAGAGCTAGAACTTGAAGTCTGTGTAGTGAATAGTAGCCGTAGATATTGAATGCATTTTTTCTTGTTCTGCATCTTTACTCTCTCGGGATCACATAGAAGCTACATACTAGGAAACGAGCAAGAAATATTTACAACTCCTACAAAGTTGGTGAAAATTGGTTGAAGTGATAGCACTTGGCACTCAATTCATAGTATAGTACTTATCATGGTTCCAACTTGTTAGCGGTATCGGGAAGGACGGACGCGCGGTGATGCGCGGTCCCACATGTGATTGCGGCCGGCCGGAGCCCGGGTTAGGGCAGTGCCGGAGAAGCGCTATAAGTAGCGGCGTCCGCGTGCCTGTAGGGCACGCTTTTATCTCCCCTTCGTCTCCCTTTGTACCCTCGGGTAGTGGTTAAGCTACTTGTCTGTGGAACTCGATCGGAGGCGTGCGGCCTGGTTAATAAGTGCCGATTTCTGACATAAAAGCGTCCGGGCTGGCATCCCTGTACCTCTGCTTCAACTGCTTAGCTTGGGCGACCTATCTGGACGACGGAATTATCCTGGACTCGGTCTCTTGCGGCAGTGGTGTCGGGCGCGGCTCTTCTTTGGCGCGACACACTCATCCGACGACTTACGGATTGGCTCGGAGGCTCAGCCGGGCGACGTGGGCGCTCAGGCTCACAACTGCGTTACGACTAAGCACGGCAGTACTCGATGGGTGGTGCGTGGCGCCAGATACTCAGACGGCTGCGGGTGTGGGTCGGATACGCGGGGCGCACTCAGCGAGGGGGCGGCTATCGCCAGTCTCGGATATCTGCGGGTTTCAGGCGTACTCGACATGCCGGTGGCGGATGGGACTACTCGTGGAGGGGGTGCGATTGGCGTCGGGTCAGGTTGGATGGCTGGGTTGCTCCGGAAACATCGACTTGGCGGGACGGCGACTTTTCAGTGGCGGCATGCTGCTGGTCTTCAACTCGGTCTTGGTCACGGCGCTGGTCTTGCGCAATACGGCCTGGAGGATTGGGTTTTCACCTGGGTTGGCTAGGCTCTGGGATGGGACGGGCTGGTACACCGATTCAGGGGTGCGTCATGGTGGGCGGAATTGGCTTGCCGGGACGGGTGGCGCTGGTGGCGGCGCAGGTTGATGGATGTGCGGAGAGTCTTAGCTGCGCAGGTGCGCGGTGGTCTGGTCTCGATGTGTGGTGGATGTGGACCGGCTGGATTGGTCGGTGGTCTTGGACTCGCAGGGTGGGGTGGGTTCGCGCCTCACGCGCGAGGGGGTGTGTTAGCGGTATCGGGAAGGACGGACGCGCGGTGATGCGCGGTCCCACATGTGATTGCGGCCGGCCGGAGCCCGGGTTAGGGCAGTGCCGGAGAAGCGCTATAAGTAGCGGCGTCCGCGTGCCTGTAGGGCACGCTTTTATCTCCCCTTCGTCTCCTTTGTACCCTCGGGTAGTGGTTAAGCTACTTGTCTGTGGAACTCGATCGGAGGCGTGCGGCCTGGTTAATAAGTGCCGATTTCTGACACAACTTATAATGTCGGATTCGCATTCTCGAAAACAAGCCGTCCACTCGCCGCGCTGCCCGGCAGTGCAAGCTTCAGCACTTCTTGAAACTCCAAATGCTGGATCCAAGAGGCATCCGGAGGATGCCGGACCCATATACCTTCCGCCACAAAGCCAAGGGAAGCGAACGAGAAGACGGTGATCCAACGTATGGTGCGAAGCATGGGGTGGGACATGCATACTTTGTCGAAGTTTTCCATGAGCGTTGGATTGAGCGCCCAAGATGCTGCCTCGCCATCAATCCTATGCGACAGGGAAATCGTCAGCTCCCAGAGCTCAGGCGACTGGCTGCTTTGAGACAGTATTTCGTCAAGGACATGTGTCAGAATCCCTCCGTCGATTTCGATTTCTTCTTTTTCCTGGAATACCTTGAGCGTGTGCAATACCGGCCACGAGCGGGGTAGCGAGAACCCGTTCATCTCTCCTACAGAAAACATGTTGATGCAGCTTGGAAAAAAAGAAGAGGTCACTCACGCAAATAGTCGATGACCAGGTGTCTTAAAGTCGGCGCTAGCAGAGCACATAGGCCAATCGTGGGCGCGCGTTCTGCTTCGAACTCATATTCAGAGATGGTGAGGGTATGCACACAAGGCAGATACGCCTGGCAGTCGGGATGTGCGAGTAACTTGGCGATATCACTGCTGAATTTTAACGACAGTGCCCCGGCCCCAGGGAAATCATAATGCTCGTATTCCATAATGGGGGCCAGCGACTGACCGCGCTCGACCACCTCAAGATCTTCTTCTTTCAAGGAACACAAGTCCAGTTCGAGGCACCGCGTGGACTCGAGGGCTTGAGTAACCCATTCAGCAGGGAGGTGCCTGACATTCGTCACAGACATGAGATCGAGGGGCCTGTCCTTTCTGTTGCAGAGAAAGGTAGAAATTGGCCCAGGGACTAGGTGGTACCATGATGTGTATACTGGTCCAGGGGAGAAGACAGAGAGGGTGCTGACGTTAACGAGGAGGTCCAAGAACGCCAGAGACTCGTCAGGGATGGCGTGGTCGTAGTTGAAGATAGGTTCCACACCAATCGTAAGATATCGAACGTATTGAGCAAGATGGGGCGCCCGCGCCAAGTGTTCTGCAGCCGCAGTCCAAGGGTCAACGTCATTCACGATGTCTGGGTGGGAGTCGGACTCTGGCCGGGAGACCTTGAGCGATGCGTGTAGCCGTTTCTGGCACGGATGCACGAAAACGGATGCTGCGAGACAGCAGTTGCTCAATGTTGGTCTGTCATCGGGTATCGAGGCAACGACTCGTTCGAGGAGTTCTAGCGGGATTCGAGCCGAAAGCGCTGAGGAATGGGAGGAAGTCGTTGGCATTTTTGCGCGGTAAGTAAGTTGTCTTTTCAAGTTTCGAGGTCGAGACTTATTTGGGCCAAAGCAGTGAAACGTCGTAGCTGCGTTGAGAGGCTGTATTTAAGCCAGCATAGATGTTGTTGTTGTGGATTGGCACATGCACGTTGGGAGGAACATAGAGATTGCCAAATGTGGTCGGATCGTGCCAGTCTGTGACACTATTCATCCAAAACCACGACTGTTGCAAGACCCACGGCTTTCGTTTCGACCGGCCGTGGACCTTTTGGATTTCGGACCGACCGCAAACGCATACCATGGATAAGCCATAACGAAGCTCTGGCTGAGAATAGTGGTTACAAGCAAGGTGGGGTTGCTTGTACTAGCCTGCCGCTACTGACAAGCTTCAAGTTTCATGGCACAAAGGAAGCTGCTTTCTCTCCATCCAGCAGACATCTGGGTCGATATTCTCGTTCTAGGCAACTTGGAGCAGCCCGGGGTCCCTCGCGTTTGAGAAACAATATCCGAAAGGTGTGTCGCCTTTTCACATACTCCCCAATAGCAACCTGCAGCTCACTTCTCACTTCTAATTGTGCTTTGTCTCTAGACTCGTCCCCCCATGCCTGTGTACCCGGCCCCATAGGTTGAGTGAGCTCAAAAAGGGATGCAAGTGGCTGCGCTATCTTGTAATAGCTTGCTTGCTGTGGGTGTGTGTTGTCGTCTGTGCGAAATACCTCTCCCAATTTAACTTATCCTTACTAGGCCGAAGGTTTTCATCAAGATTTCCCCGCAACCATACCCGTTGGCCGTCGTTTCTGGCCATTTCAGTCACCCTCATCCGTTCGCCTACTTGTCATCACGCTGTCCATATTCACCACTATTGAGGCTGTCTTCTCCCCAGCAAGCAAGATGAAATTCCGCAACTATCCAAGCCTTGCACAGCATTCAAATCCCTAGCCATGTGGATCAACGTTGATGTCGCTGTTCGCGCGCTGTAGCTGCTAGGCGGACGCGATGAGATTTTCGGCAGTTGGCAAAGGCGGCCCAGCTCTCAAGCTCGATGTTGCAACAGTGCATTGAAGCATTTGCCGGCGTCTTTATTGGGCTTATAGTGTGCAATACAAATCAAAGGCACAATGCACTACGGTGACTCTCAAAGAAACATCCTTTACTCCAGTCACAGCTTTCGCTTTTACTTGTTGTTTATACCTGTTAGTGTCTGTTTCATTGTTCTTTCAGTCGCGTTTGGCATTGTGAATATCGATCAGTCCCACCAACTCTTGGGTGAATGATGATGGACCTGAACATGCCCATAACCCGGTTACTCTTATATTAAGCAGATGTCGTGTGAATGTATGCACATGTTTGGCATCAGCTTTAGCAATTTATTTACTCCACATTTCCACTTTTGGGACCACTGCTGTTGAAACCCTAATTTGGTAAGAAAAGCTGTAAAGTCTAATTGGGACATAAAGCTGTAAAATCAAGATTTTACATCAAGTACCATAAACAAGTCCAATCTAAGGCTATTTGTGATGTTGTTCTTGGCTGTAATATCAGTATAGAGGGCATGTAGACCTTGATATTTCATTAACTCATGAATAAAACTGGCATATTCAGTCTGCAAAAAATTGTAAAACAATATTTGAAGCTGGGGCGTAGCCCCAGCCTGTCTAGTAATATCTATGTAGCTGCGGCATTGGAATAGTGATAGTATGAAAGGAAAGTAAAGAGGTAAATGGGTATCTAGTCGTCAGAACCAGAAACATGAAAAGGATATGCCGATATCGCACGAGCATGTAAACACATGAGAGGGGAGTTTAGAAGGGTAGTGAACATATAAGTATGGGGGGATAATATCAGAAAATGGACCGTAGGTAGTGAAACAAGCCTAGCAGGATGGAGTAGGTAAAGGAAGTGTCTCCGGAGTGAGGGAATCATCCTTTCGGAAATTTGGGCTTGAAAGTTTGCCGGGTTACAGAGTGTGAATGTCAAGGCTGCATCAGCCGAGGAAAGGAGGCACGAGTGGAAATATGTCGTGGTATATGGTTTGGTGAATTGACCCAAGTTTCGAGTTGGTTTCGAGATCCGTTGGGCCAGACCCGACAGAGGGGTTTGAGCACAAAATAGTGCAATGCAGATTTGACCGTTCGATGGAGAGAGAGTAACGGGTTTATGTCTGTCCGAAGTTGGAGTCAATGTAAGTATTGAAGGGACGAAAAAGACTAGGGGTGGCGGGAGAGGTGGCAGGGTTCGTGAAGAATCCATGTCTATGAGCGGTGTCTGGTGCTGCAACAGCTAGACCGCTTATTGCGGGATGAACAGCAGGCTGGAGCATGTTTGGAGGTTGGCGAATGGCCATTAGCTAGGCGGACGTGGAGCAGGCTAAGGAAAAGAGGGTTAGTGAATATGTGAATAAAGCAGCAAGAGGACGCGCCATGTCTGCCTCCCGACGACAAGTCTCCTCCGGCAGCACGAAGCAGCCTTGGAAACGTTCACCATTCGACGAAAGAAGAGTCCCTTATTGCTCGTCGTTGGAGAAGACGGAAGTTCTAGGCATTGAAGTCAGCATTTTTCTCGAGCGGCAGGAAGACGCACATGAATTGCGTGAAACAAGCCCATGGTTCTTTGGGGAGGAAATTTTCATGTCGAGACAACGCTTATGTTGTGACTGGGACCGAAACATGGGCAGTGCGTGATACATAGGATACAACAGACGAATGAGCCGCAGCAAACGCGGGAGCGGGCTGACAGTGGTGAAGGTCGGGGTGAAAGTCAAGAACAAGCCGGATGCCGCCTAATTTGGCAAACCTGATTGCAACGTCTTTCTTGCTTGCTTCCCGCGCTGGTTGCTAGTTCCCAAGGCTGCTGCAGCCATGGTTCCCCTTCCACCAGAACTCATCGACCACATTGTGAAGAATATATCTAACGACAAGACGGCGCTCAAAAACTGCTGTCTCTCCGCCTCCGCGTTCGTTTACGCGTGCCAAAAACACCTCCACAGCTCGCTCCGCCTCTCAGTCAAGAGAATGAACTCTTGGGAGGCTATCTGGAACCAATTCGAGGACTCTCCGCATCTTGTGAAGCATGTCATCCACTTGAATGTCGATATCCACCACCCACAGCCGCCGTTCTCCAAGCTTGACAGTCTTCCTCTCCGTATCAGCCCGACATCCTTCCTCCTCTTCACCAACCTTAAAACAGTGGCCATCGGGTCCAAGACTGATGTCTCGTGGCACAGTGCTAATAGCTCAGTCGTAGTTGCGCTGGGGACGCTTCTTGTAGAGAGGAGTACGCGGCCGCTTCGTAGAGTGCAACTGCTGAACCTTGACCACATTTCCGCTGACCTTCTCATCCTTGCTTTGCGTGCTACAACGTATCTGAACCTCCACTTCTGCACCGGAAGTCGTATGGAAGACCGTGACCTCGGAAAGTTGACACGCCCCGCCGTTGAACTTGAAGTTGTGCGCTCGGCGCAGACAACCGTCTTCATGTACTACGACGACACTCTTCTGGAGATGCTCGCTGGGCCTCATCTTCGATCTTACCTCTCCCGCATCGCATCGTTCCAAGTTAGCGGTTATCAAGACCCATTGGAGCCTTTCCTTGCGCTGTATGCACGACTCGCACCGACCATTCCAGAGATCTATTTTCCCAACGAGGGTGGGTCGCTTTCTTGAATATTAATATTAGTTTTGCTGAATATATATATAACCCAGAAGAGATTTTGGTCCAGCTTGAGCAGGACGCCGCCCGCGCGCTGCCTTCATCCTGGCCGGTACTCCGGACCGCCCACGCAGATATGAAGAAAGCGGAGTTGGAAGAGGAGCCGCCATGGATATTGACCCAATTGCTCACCAACGTTGTCATCCCGCGCTCCACCCCTAATCTCCTCCGGATACACATCATCTTGGAGGTCGACATCGACGACAGGGCAGATGATGTCCAGGCTCCGCCTGCACATGAGGGCGACTTTATTCCCGCCACACCCCTCACATGGCAGCTCAACCCGACCACGTTGGCCACCCTGGACGCGGCCTGCGCCACGCACCCAACACTTGCAGCCCTGCACTGGACGATTACCCTCCGCTTTGCGATGGGCGGGCGGACCTACCACCACCATCACCGGTATGCCGATCATGCCCTGCTGCAATTCGCGGCGTGTTGTAAAGCGCTCGAGCGGGCATTACCGAAGACCAAGAGTAGTGGACGATTGCAGCTGGAACATGAGGGTCCGAATGCAGCCAGATACTACCACACGAGCTCATCAGCAGAGGTAACCTTGGCATAATGCTGCTTGAGCATATTGGGGGTGGATGTCTCGATTGGATCTGGTAGCAGTTAACGTTGTCTGAGCTCATGATTGAAATGATATACTTATTTGAGAACAGAATACAGAATGACATAGTATATTTGAGAATGAAAAAAACCAACAGTGTCAGAGTCGACTATGACCAGATAAATCCACTCGCGGCATTGTCGGTTTCCGAAGGGAAAAAATTGGCCCATCCAAGTGGTCCAACCGATAGCAAAGGCCACGACATTGGGTTTACCAGCGACGGACTCGGAACACTGGGAACAGGCGATATTGAATGTTTAATGCATGGATACATACTTCCTTGCAACCTCAGGCTTTATTCCTTATACAAGTACATTGAAGGTAGACAATAGCGATGATAAGCGCTAACAATATTGAACAGCATAATGGTACACTGATAATGCATTGTCTACTGGGATACTACATATTCAGCCAACACCTGGTCTACCGCATCTTTCGTCAATCTCGCAGGGTCTCTATTGATAAGTTCCAGGACATCCGCCCAGAACCACGAGTCTGGGAACGGATTGCTGGTGCGTAGGGACATATAAAGGTCGATAAGCTCATCTTCGGGAATGGCCACTTCGTAGTTGTCGCGGTGGAAGAGGTTGACAATGAAACAGTGATAACCGTCCTCCCAAATGGGCCGGACCTGCGTGCCTTGCCAGTCAACGACCGCCAGAATTGTCGGATCTTCGGCGGATCGGACAAGGACATTCAGGGAGTGCCAATCGGCATGCGCAAGACGGAAGAGCTCGGGTGTACACTCCATGGTCGCCGCTTGGGTGCGCAACCGGGAAAGAGAAGTAGAAAAGTCCTCTCTTGTGAGGGAATCTGCTCCACCATTAATATCAGAGTAGAGTTGTCGCCGTTGATGCCAGACATCAGGGTCAGGGATGCGTTCCTGAGCGTTACGCAGACGAGCGACAAGGTAATCGCGGGAGGATGTGAAGCGCGGAGAATTGGGAGAGAGAAACATGTGGTCATGAAGCGGTGGCCCAACGGTACCGGCCTCGTCGAGCAGCGAACCAATCGCTTCGAACGGGTGGTCGATCAACTGGTCTTCAAAGCTTGCCACTTGTGCAGCAATTTGTCGCCAGGATTCGGCGGTGAATAAGTGGGATATTCTAGCAAGGGGCACACCAGAAACACGCTCCATAAAGATGTAGGGTGTGCCGAGCTGTTCAGACGACTCGTTCCAGCCCAATATGCGAGGAACGGGAATAGTCGTATGAGTAGCAATGAATTGCATGGTCGCAATCTCAGATTTAAGCTCGCAGGAGACTTGCTCGGGTGTCAGTTGTGGCATTGGTCTGCGGAGCCGAGCGAGAAAGTCGGTTTTATCTGACAGTGCAACAAGGAAAATCTAAAAAATTACTGAGCAATGTCCTGCTTACCAACAAAAATCTCACAAAATTACTCCTGCCGATAGCGAGGAGGTGTACACCCGTAACTGGGACACCCTTCACTTTGGAAGCGTGGACTTTGAGCTGGTCAAGGTCTAAGTGGCAGAGTTGACCCCGTGCTTTGAGAGCAAATGCGGGGATGTTCATCTGACGAGTTAAAGTCGCGGAGGCATGAGCTAGAATTGGATCCTTCGATTTCTGAGTTGAGTGTATGTCCAGACCGGCAGCATCATTCACCTACCCATGCTACCAAAAACGCACGCGATGCCTCTTCATCATTCTGAATCAGAGGAGGCTGGAGTGGATGCTAGGTATCCAAAGCTCAGCACTACACTTTTGAGTAAGCATTCACACCTTTTCTGTCCCTTGCATAGTTGTGGCTGGTCCGGTTAGAGGACGAGATGAGGGCAGCGTGTGGCTGTGACGTGACTTTGTGTGTGTGTGTGGGAGTTCCTTTGGCAAAAAATCCCCCATGTCGCCATTCACGAGAAGTGTGAGGACATACGAAGGGGAATGCCACACGAGAACTCGCTTGTCTCTTTTAACGGTTTTACGCTCTTGCAGAGAAGAAAAACGGGGAATGCCCCCAGTGAGCATCATGATTCAAGGAAAAGAGGGGACGAGAACAGGAAAGGTGTGTTGTGGAGGGGGGTACGGATGGTGGCTGGCTGGCTGCATGAAAGCAAGAATAGTCAGTGGGGAGGGGCGGGACTTGGAGCACGACAAACCTGGCTAAAAACGACAGCTCAATGATCATGATTTCTTTCTTTGTGGCGAGCCATTGCAAAGGACATGTTACACGCGAGCAAAGGTTTCGGAGGTTCTTGGAGGTGCCGGACAGAGTCCCATGTGCAGTAATAAGTAGTGGGAATATGGATCGTGCGGTGAAGGACGGAAGTATGAACCTCCGGATTTGGAAACGCCGGATGAATGATGGCGCACTGCCCTTCATTTCGACGCCCATCTCACCGCGCAACGTGGGCATGTTGAGTTCGCACCGACGTTCGCGTTGACTCAGATACAGCCTATCAACGTGGATAACAACCATTCACTTGACATTCTTGAAAAATGCAAGTTCTGGCAGATGCGGTCAACAAAAGACATGTCTTCCCCACCCTCGACTCTTGTGGCCTCTATTCCCCTCGAACTCGTCGACTACATCGTCGACGCAGTCGCCGACAGTCAAACCTTGAAAAGCTTCTGTCTCGCAGCGTCACGTTTTGTCCATCCCTGCCAAAAGCGCCTCCATCGCGTTCTCAACATCCACCTCAGGCTACCACCCCCCTAAACCTCTTAGGGTTAAATACCCCCCCCTGACTTCTAACCTAAGAGGTTCCCCTGCATGGGTTTAACCCACAGGCTATGGCTGTTCCCATCACCATGGGTGTTTCCACCTCCTGTCACATCACACTAGCTGTTTAGTGCCCGTGGTTCACCCATCCTGAGCAAATGGTATTCAATTCATTTTGAGCTATATACTCATCGGAAAAATATATGAAAATTATACATATGCTCTGACTAGTCTAAGGTAATATATTATGGTCATTAGGCGACGGGAAAAGACTTTGCTTGGTGTGGGGGGGAGGGGTATGGTATGTAGGGGGGTTTAGGGCTCTGGGCTAGAGGGGGGGGTCCAGATGGCTATAGAGTGACTAGCATAAGTAGATAGAAAGGTATTCTCTGCTCTATTATAGTCTAGGGCAAGGAAAAGAACTACAGGTATGTGGGTTGGCTTGCAGGGCTTCTATACATGATATTATCTTATATATTTATCCAAAAGAATAATAAAAGGAGGATGGAGAACAAGTCTGAGTCTAGAAAGTAACTAGTCTAGAGGTGGAAGGCAACAAGTTATGCTATAAAGGTCCAGACACTACTGACTACACTGGGTGCAGATGCCGAGCATCGACACATATGCTGCATGATGCTGATGGCATGTTCAACCTAGGCAACACCCAAGGCTTGATTGGGTATACCCAAACACCTCCTTTGAACCCGCCATGGTGTACCCAATCATGCCTTACAGGACAGGTGTGGGTGTATCCACCCATTAATGTGGGCACACCCTGGAACGCCCGCCCCGAAGTGGAGGGCATCACCCATATCTGATGGGATCACCCGGACGGTTTCTGGCCAGCGCCCATGGGTGATCCCATTATCAGGCATATGGTTATGCCCACACCTGCCTAAAAAGGCAAGGTAGCACCCACCACAGGTGGCTACACCCAGCATGCTTCCCGACAGGGTATGTGGAACACCCACCCCACTGTGGGTGAAGTCTAAGGCCAAATTTTTGCTAAGTCTAGTATATAGGGGTGAATAAAGGTGAATAATATGACATAGCCTATAGGTTATCTAGGCCAAGTCTCCCGGAGTCATACTATGTGACATGTTACACAGTGTCTCAAAAAGAAACTTTCATCAATAGACACTAGAGCAGGTAGTTTCAGTGACTGTATCATGTGGTTATATACTGTAATATAATATGATACACATGATACGTTTCCAAGACAGGAAATTTCCGTGATTTGAGAATGCAATCATTACAGAATGTCACAACACCAAAGTTGTCTATATAAACAACTTTCATTAAGTAACCTATAGTGGCATTTGATTAGCTGTGTCCACACTAGCCAATCACTAGCTGATCTA
This sequence comes from Mycena indigotica, assembly GCF_014461135.1. Lineage (NCBI taxonomy): Eukaryota > Fungi > Basidiomycota > Agaricomycetes > Agaricales > Mycenaceae > Mycena > Mycena indigotica. The sequence goes on along the minus strand of NW_023503007.1, from coordinate 4,202,678 downwards.
TCACTGATAAAATGATATCTCAACAACTAGCGTGGCTACAGAGCTGATTAAAGTTCTACTAAGGACACCTGACTGGTAGGGTCAATATCCCTGTCAATATGATCTTATCAGTATATCCATACTATCCAATAATTGTGCATCAGACTTATTAATCTAGCTATATCTCTGCTAGTTCTCCATGGATTCAGATGATTGTTACATTAGTAGGCAGGTAGTCATATTGTCTTAATATGGTCCTATATGACCATAGTCTCATACCTTTGAAATATACTGTTATATCATGTTTCTGTGGGTTTTTCTGTTTTGAATTTTATCCAGCACAATGAGGCCCTGACATCTGGGTGAGGAATGCATGGATAACCATGATTTAAGTTGTGTTACAGTCAGTTGGACATCCATTATGGCTCTGAAAGACACACATATTTTTAGACACCCTACACACCTGTATATATGGCAAATATCCTGTTATTCAATCTCCCAATAACTCACCTCTAAGTCAGTTATTGACTGGCGGTCCAGGGTTTGGCTAAAAGGGGCCAAGAACCGGACCGAACCGGACTTAGCCATCACTACTTAGAGGTACAGGATCACTGATGAGATGAAAGTAGGAAGCATACAGAGGGGTCCACCTAAAAGGTGGTATGCTCCCCATGATCCTTTATTTATGTAATTGCTTGTTCTTCTCCATTATACATATGACTACTGTTACACATGATATTGACAATACAGCCATGATGTGGTAGGTGATTATGGATCAAAATATGTCAAGTTCAGTCAATAAGGTATATGCAGATCCCCCCATCCTTTGATTGATCTCTAAATGCTGATGGAGGATGAATTTGGATGGACATTCAAAGACCAGTTAGGTATGAAACTGGTTTACATGAATAGTGGGGTATATAGACTGAGTACTGGACATTGAGATGCATGTATGGGGGTATCTGGATATCTACTAGGACCCTGTACTGTAATTAGTTGTGGTTCTGGCATGCGTTATAGAAGGTAGCTGAAGAGGGGGTAGGTACCCATAGAGCAGAAAAGAGTGTCTTCGCTATTACAACTGGTTAGAAATTAATTTCAAGTATGATACAAGACTTGGACATAAGATAGTATAGACCTTCAAATAAACCTATCTCGCACTTGAATCAACCTTATAGCTATTCTAGATCTTTCACAGTACTATTATCAGTGTTATTTATTGCAAAGATGATGAGTTCACCATGCCATGGTCTTTTTGAATCTGAGAAATCAAAGTATATAGACCAGTAAGAGTATGGTCCACATCTGAGAAAGTAAGAGTATGGTCCACATCTGAGAAAGTGGTGCCCCTGCCCCTCTGGCATCCTGAGTTATATAACACCAAGAGTCTCTAGGAATTGACTGACTCTAACACTTGCTACATGGTTGCCTATGGGTAGGATTATAGTAGACCATTATGTGGAACTATATCAACTTGGATCATGAGATTCAATGCATGGGGGCCCAAGACATCAGCAAAATGCTCCTCAACTCTAAATTCAGTGATACTTGGCAGTCAATAGATTAATGTGATGGTACATGATGAGTGAGGTAGATTAGGATGATATACCCTTGAAATGAGCTCCCTCCCAGCCTTATCCACCCAGGCTAACTAAATATCCATGGTTATCTTTCAGAGTTGATGGAGATCAAATACTACTGATGAGTGAATGCCTTGCCTTCTCAGTGTTAAATTCACTTGGGACTGTAAGTGGACACACTAAAGTCTTACTTTGGAGTCTCTGGAAATATAGGTCATCTACCTTATAATGTTGGAGTACCAGATATTCCCTTTTATATGACTAAACAGTAATTACAGTGGTCATATCATATGATGGTGATCAGGAGCCATGGACTATTGAAAATACTCTTGAGAATCTTCCTAACAGTACTTAAATCATATATTTCCATTAAGTAGTTATGAATATAGAAGCTCATCAGTTATAGATCTGCTAGTAAAAGGCTAGTACTGGCATTACTATTCAGCTACCACTATAGATCACTGAATGGAAGTTGTCAGTATACAACATTAGTTTTGTGACACATCACGATCTGTGACATTGTGTGATGAGTGTATCCTCATATGGCAATAATTTCCGTTTTGGATATTCTGTCATATGTATACCTCTATGTTACAGTATATAATCACATCACATAGGCACTAAAACTACCAGCTTCAGTATCTATTGGGAGGCACATGGGCATGCCCATCCTGACTAATAAGCACGTGGGTGTACCTGGCGGGTTCCGTGGGAAGGCGGGGAGGACCCACAGTGGGGTGGGTGTTCCACATACCCTGTCGGGAAGCATGCTGGGTGTAGCCACCTGTGGTGGGTGCTACCTTGCCTTTTTAGGCAGGTGTGGGCATGACCACATGCCTGATGATGGGATCACCTATGGGCGCTGGCCAGAAACCGTCTGGGTGATCCCATCAGATATGGGTGATGCCCTTTGCTTTAGGTGGGTGTTCCGGGGTGTGCCCACATTGATGGGTGGATACACCCACACCTGTCCTATCAGGCATGATTGGGTACACCACAGGGGGTTCAAAAGAGGTGTTTGGGTGTACTCAATCAAGCCTTGGGTATTGTCCAGGTTGAATATGCCGTCGGCATGGCGTGGCATATGTGTCGATGCTCGGCATCTGCACCCGGTATAGTCAGTAGTGTCTGGACCTTTATAGGATACCTTGTGGGCTGCATAGCATGATATAAGGGCACTGACTGTGGGCAACAAGGGCCTGCAAACTTTATTATTATTATTATTTGATGTGGTCGACCAGTAGGCGGACTAGCTGCCAGCCTTTCAATGCTTTGTTGACCGAATTGGTTCTATTCTTCTTTTTACTATTCTTTTCCAAAAGAAAATATGTAATAGTATGAACCTACCTTTAGGGCTTCTTCTTGCCCTCCATTACATAGCAGAGAATGACTCCCAATACCCCTGCATACCATACCCCACATGCTATTCAAAGTCCTTTCCCCGTCCCCTAATTACCATAATATATTACTCTAGACTAGTCTGAGCATTCACATAATTTTTTTATAATTCTCCCATGAGTATACAGCTTAAAATGAATTTAATACTATTTGCCCAGGATGGGTGAACCACGGGCACTAAACAGCTAGTATAATGTGACAGGGGGTGGAAACACCCATGGTGATGGGAACAGCCATAGCCTGTGGGTTAAACCCATGCAGGGGAACCTCTTAGGTTAGAAGTCAGGGGGGGGTATTTAACCCTAAGAGGTTTAGGGGGGTGGTAGCCTGAGGTGCAACATCGCGGACCCAGTAACCAAGCCCGACCCTGACAGCAAATCCGACCCATGGACCACTGCGGCAGCACTTTTTGCGCAGTCGCCTCATCTCGCGCAATACGTCCACCACCTCATAATTGAGCTGCAGCCCGTATTCAACTACAGACACGAGATCCCCAAGGCGTCGCTGGCATTTCTCACCCTCCTGGTTAACGTCCGCATATTCGAAATCACGCCACAATCCTACATGTCATGGTACCACGCTCCCAAGGCCGTTCCCGCGCCCATCTTCGCCTTCCTCCGCAGTCGCAAAGACCGCCCACTCGACAAGGTGTCCGTCACGAAGGTCGGGCACCTGCCGATTGAGTGGGTCATCCAGGCGCTCGAGTCCACCAAAAACCTTTACCTATACTTCTGCTGTCTGAAAGAGTACGATATGGACCGTGGACGGCTGCGCACGCCCATGACCAAATTCCTCAAATACAACCATTCTGCTGGTGCATCGCTTCCGCGGACGCTGTCGTTGCATTTCAGTAGCAATGTCGTCCAGCTGCTGTCCCATACCAGCTTCAAGAAATACCTCCCCTCCGTGCATACTTTGACCATGTCAGAGTACGGGCTGGAGTCGGACCTGGTGCCCACAATTGCCTTTTTTGGCTTGCTTGCGCCGACGGTGAAGCATCTGGTCATTGATACAATGCGTGAGTTATGTCCTCGTTTGTTTCTCCACTGAAATGCTCAACAGGGGAGATCAACACCTTCTCGATGCCCTGCTCGTGGCCGGCGCTTAACACCCTCGAAGTGCATCAAACAAAAGACGACCTCGAGAACGAAGGCGAGCATCCATGGATCCTGACGCACGTGCTCAATGAAATCCTGTCTCCAACCCATGCATCGCCGGAACTCACGGAACTGACAATCGTTCTCTCCCATACGATCGACGACATGCCCGAGGGCTCAATCGACCCGACTCGGAGCAAGCCTGTAGCATGGGCGCTCAATTCCACCCTCATGGCGCTGTTCGACCGCATATGCGCATCCCACTCGACGCTCAGGACTATACGCTGGGTTACGGTGTTCTCGTTCACCTCCACAGGCTACGACGACGACGATGTGTATACCCCGTATCCTGTCGAGGCGGCGCTGGCGCAGCATTTGGCATTCTGGGAGGCATTGACGCGGGCGTTGCCGAAAGTAGCGGCAAGTGGTTGTTTAGTCTTCGAGGACAGGAAGCCTACATTGTAAAAATAGTTGGGCAATAGTAAATGCGCCCAACTGATACTATCACTGCTGTTTTGGAGATATTGAACTTGGTAATTTGCATCATGTACAGTACTGTATCCAAGATTCTCCACAACACTGGCAAATGGCTCCAAATCACACTCTGGATGCTCTTCAGGGCAGTTCCATTTTTCTTCAGCACATCGCAGTTTCAAGAGCGTAACATAGCTATTGGGTCCTTCCGGGAAGAGGAGCTTTTGCGAAAACCCGTTAAGCGTGTCAACACACGCGAGGTTACTCATAATGAACCGCGAAACCGACACAGTTGCCTCAAGGCCTTGGACAGCAGGATGCCGGGTCTGGCAGTACTTGCAGAGGCAGACAGGAGATGGAGCGCCAGCGAGCGCGCCGACAGAGTACAGGGAAGGCATCCCGATTCCTCCGTAAGCAACGACTTGTACCTCTTGAAGAGCGGCCTTCGCAAGGAGTAGGCATGTTTTGAAGCGACGAGTGCTCGCATTTCGGACTATCGCAAATCATATACCGCCTGCCCGCAAATGAAATTAAGATGCTGGCACTCAGTTCTAGGCATTGCCTCTTCGCTGAATCGCATTTGAGGACAAAAGAGAGTACATCAACTACGAACACGCGCTGACCAAATGAAAGTCAAGCTGGGCCGATGTGTGGCGAGTGTTTAAGTAGAAACACATGACGGTTTGGTGGGCGGTAGGCAGGCAATCCGAGTACCCGACGTCATCAATCTGGTCGATAACACGTTCCTCCATGAAGTAGAGTCAGCGGCCAGAGATGCGTTGCCTTGTGGCTAAGTTGATTTGACGAGCTCCTCCCATGGCGGCATGTCGAAATAGGACGGGAGGTTGTCCCATATCGTCTGACGGTGATGCATCGAATCTTGATAAGAGGCCGTATAGCACACCTCGCAGATGGCCTTGCGGAACGACGACCACGGGAACTTGATGGAGAATATCCCGGGACACCCGTTGCCTAAGCTGGCTTCGAGACTTTGCAGCCAGCGCAGCTTGGCGCTGTCGCAGCGCGCGGTGTTGGTGCAGTTGGGGATCTTGAGTGTGCCAGTGAGGAAGCCAAATACCTCTGCTCGTAGCGCAAGAAGCAGATTTTGGCGGCCCCGGATGCAAGCGCGTTTGTCCAGCCAGTCAAGCTCGATATGTTTCCCGTCGATGCTCTTGAGGCCGTCAAGGATATCGTTGATGTCGACTGTGTCGGCACATAGATACATGCACGCAGGCAACAACGCTTCGTGACCGGTCTCTTTTGCAAGCTGGAATACGGCGAACGGTCGGGCATTGAAGACCTCGATAGCGTTGTCCCTTCTTTGCTCCCAGTCTTGCAGCGTGGTGGGGTAAAGCGAGGAGATGTGTGCCAAAGCCCGTCGTCGCAGAAAATCGACATTGTACTTAGTGCTGAGTCGCAAGACTGCCGCAATGAGGGTGAACGAGGTCGTTTCTGGCGGATTGTAGTATCTAACCCAAGTTAGGTTAGCGCTAGATGTAAAAAAGAGACTGTACACGCACCCGACATGGTGCAACGCTTTCAAAAAATGCATAAGGTCGACAGCGGCGTCATACACCCTCACAACAGGACACCCGTCCACCGTCTCCTCCTCCGCATAGCTCCCCACAACAAGCATATCGTTGAACACCGTCGAGTTTGCCGCGAGAATACCGCGGAAGACTTTAAACAACGTGCCCTCTGCCTCAAGAATGAGCGTCCCATCTTCAAACCACACATCGAGCGAGCGCTTGGCAAGTGGAGTGGGCAGCGGTGAGAGCGCAGAGATAGGGCCCGGAGAAAGCGGGAGAGAGAGAGGCACTTGGACTTCGGTACGGTCGAACTCCATGGTGGTGGTGGTGGTGGTGGTGGTATAGAGACAAGGAGGGTTTGATGGCGGCCCGATGATCATTGCGGAAGTTGTTTGTGCAATCGAGACTCTATCCAAAAGAAATCTTATAAGTGATACAGCCGTTTGAACTTGAATTACTTTCTCGACTTACAGCCGTTTGCGGAAAGGTTTGCCACGGCCGGTTTTCGGTCACACAACAAAATTTTGAGCCGATTTTGTATCGGCCGTTTCTTCCTCAAAACGGGGTCTCTTTGCCTAGATTTTAGTAGATTTAGAATGTACAAGTCAAGCAGAATACAATGGTGTGGTTTCTGGAGAAATTGCAGCAATAAATGAGAAAAGTCTTATTCTGGTGTAAAACCGGATTCAGCTCAACAACGGAGACAGCTGGCGGCCTGAATGCAATGTATACTCAAAATTTTGTTGTGTGACCGAAAACCGGCCGTGGCAAACCTTTCCGCAAACGGCTGTAACAGTGATATTGTAGCTAAAACCCACCACCTTGCCTTGCGCGAAGCTCTAAAGTGACAAAGTGCCGCTTAATTAACGTGGACTGTCGGCTCTCTCTGTGGATGCCCGCTGGGGATTGGATTGCCCATAGACATCAAGTTAATTTAAGGGCAATTTCCAGACGATGCAGGTGAGCCTAAGAGATGATCACATTGTGCGATAGTGTTAGGTTTCCTCAGATAACCACCATAACGATAAAGAATTCCCGATCGCAGGTTAAGTCAAGTCGTCGTTTGTTGCCAAAAGCGACGGCAGGAAGGCAGAGCTCCGAACGATTTCCATACGTGGCGCCGCCGCGGAAGCAGCAATCGCAGCGCGAATTCGAGATGCATCAGGCCTAACAAAGAGGTCAGCGTGTAAAATATGGGGAGAGAGAAAGAAAACCAACGCACCCAGAAGCCAATCTCAAGACACACCTCCCGTATGTTTCCTTGTCCTCTTCCTGCCCAACCCATAAAACATCCACCTGTGAATCCGACGCCGTCAGCCCAAATGACTGGGTGAGCGATTCTTGGAGAGCCTGGCGAATTTTCAGCACATCGGAAGGCGGAGATGTGCGGAGCAGGAGGTACTCGTGGCGGAGAGGCAGATTAGAGGACGACGACATGGTACTAGTAGGATGGATAGGAACTCACGTGATTATTAGGCAACCACCTCTTCCTGATCACCGCTGCCACACTTGTTTGGCATTGTGGGACTGGGATGAGCGCTTTCCCACCAAACTTTCGGGTGAGATATCTCTATTTTTCAGATCCGTTCTCATTGTCGAACCCAGCGCATCGCCGCCGGCGTAGAGCGTGGCTCTTTCAGCGACATTGCCGCGGCCATCTTGCGCGTCAGAACGAGACTCGTGCCTCTCACTCCTGCAGTCGTCAACTTGTTTCTTGCACCATTCAAGAGCCCCCCTCCCGGGCCCACCCACCTCCTCTCGACACTGACTCTCGTGACCGCATACTTGGATGGTCTCAAAATCTGCCTAGACATCGCACATGACCGCCGAAACACCGCCGCTGACGCAGAGATCGCGGGATATTGGGAAATTCTTTGTCGATGGCTGTCCGCTATAGAGCTTGCTGCGGCCGAAAGACTGGAGGAAACGGACGACGTAGCCGAATGGTTTCGAGTGGCTCAAGCGGTCAAGGGATTCATCCATGCTGCTGCTGCGCACCACCCTGGATTTCAATCGGCCTTGCAAGACCGTGCTACTCTGGAGACGATCATGACTTGTCTGGCCGGCATCTTTGTCGTGGAAGGCGAGCACCAGATCCAGCATAAACCGGGAGAAGGCACGGCTCCAGCAGCGCTATATGCAGTACTTGCGCAGACATTGTTCCACGGAGGGCGCCCTGAACGGGCCGTGCAGCCGAATTCCCTCGCCATCGAGGTATTTTCCAGTAACTTTCCCGACAAGGCGTACCTCGCACAGCTTATGCTTCGTCATCTTGACCTCGCACGCAAGGCCGACAAGGGCGTGTCTCATCCAATGCACATCCTCGGTACTCTCAACTTCGTCATTGCGACTATTGTCGATATTCCCAACGTATCGCGACCACTCGTCCTCCAGTACCCGATGCGCCATATTGTCGCTCTGCTCAAATGGGCCGCCAAGTCACGGCACTCCCGTGCTGAGCTTGCCCATGTTGTTTCGATGAGTTTCGGCTATATATCATCCAGCATGCGCGCCACAAATGGCTATGGCTGGATTCGTCACTGTCTCCGCGCAGGAATCCTGGTGTCCATTCTCGAATGCAGCAAGTTTTACACCGAGCGGTCCGCAGACCACATCGAGCCTGTCAGCATAGTGCTGGAAGCAATCACTGTCTTTCTGACATACCGTTCGGTTGTCCGCCAGGCGAAGAAGTCGATTCAAGAGGTGGCTGCTCGATTCGATGTGCGGAACCCCCCGCTAGATGGCAAGCTCCGTTCTGAATGGGCCGAACTCATACGTATTCTGGACGAGCGGGTAGTGCTAAAGGAAAACCACGATCTGAACAATCGCAATCATTGCCAGGCGATCAGGGTGAGTACTTACAATCGTTAAGCCACAACCAAGTAATACCTACACAGTGTACAACTGTTCGGCCAGATCTTAGAGCCTGCGGCTCATGCCGAGTTGTTAAGTATTGTTCAAAGAGGTGTCAAGAAGAGCATTGGGCCAAGCATAAACACCACTGCGCTGACATGTTTCGCCTGCATGGTGCGATACTTAAGCTTGCTATAATTCATGTTGTGTTCATTGAACTTCATTCCTAACGTGCATTTAGACCTCGGTGCTGAGAGGATGACTCACCAAATTGCCTGTAACGAAGACCGCCGCTTCTTCGAACAGGTTGCCAACCACGACCTTCGTGCGATCAGGCAGAATCTCATCCATCAGCGGGCCCGGCTTCTCGCGCACATTCCCCGTAATCAGCGTCTCCCGTGCTTCGTCAAGCTCGACTATCTCCATCACCCGCTCAAGTACGAAGTCAGGATGATAACCCCGGAGGAGCCCCTGAGGGATCCATCGGTAACCGTCGAGTTGGCGAACAAAGCGCGCAGTTCATCGGTGCCATGGACATACATCGAGATCGCCATGCCTCATGGGAGAGGTGCTCATGACCATTTTGCATGGCTGGATGGGCTAGGGAACTGGGATTAATAGTGAGTGGAGGAAATTGGGGGAAATGATTTGGATATATATGGATTTGATAAAACTTTGGATAACCACGCCGCGGGCTATACCAGGATGAATGGCAGGTTAATTTTAACTTGGACAACAACCCCGATGAACGGCATTCAACTTCTATGTATTTGCTTTCTCTGGAGTCTGGATGAAAGTGAAAGGAAAATTTAAAAGGAGGTGTTGCCTTGCCTACTTATTTCTTGAGAATGGAAGCAACATCACATGAGTGTAAGGGCAACCCCGGAGGCCTGAGATCAAGGTCCTAGCAGGGGAGGATCCAAAGCGTGAACATTGGTAAGCGAATACAAAATGAAGCTGACCTAGCAGGGGAGGATCCAAAGAGAAGAAACTCTAAGGGTCCGCCTGCTAGGTAGCTGACTATATACTGCTTGTCCGTAGCTGCCGCTGTCGGGCACAGAAGGCTTGGGCGGCGTCGCAGGCGAGGTCCCAGGGCGACCGTTGGGAGGGCATTGACGGATTGGTGATTGTGCGGGCGAGATGGAGGGCCGGACCGGAGTCGGAACCGGAATCGGGCGCGTCTCCGGGCCGAAAGGGAGGTTCCCCTGACATCACCCCCCCCTTTGAATGCGGCGTCTCAACGCATAGACCGGAACGGAATCGAGTCGAAGGTCGCGGAGGCGATGTGTCGTGGTTTGCCAGGGTACTTACGATAGAACTCCGCGATTTTCTCCGGGGCGAAGACGCGGTCGAAGCGGACCCACTGGTCGTGCGACGCGTCGTAGCCTTTCCATCTGACAAAGTAGTTCAGCCGTTTATACCTCACCCTTGCGTCCAAGATTTCCTCTACTTCCCACTCCGGGACTCCGTCCTCGAGGTCCGGAGGGGGCTGGTCGTAGCCGGGGCGTCCGTCGAAGGGGTCGTCCTGGGCGAGCTCGAGCTTGACGACGGGGAAGACCAGGTGGAGCTTCGAGTAGCGCGGAGGGAGGTCGAGCTTGTAGGCACCTTTGCTGATCTCCACGACTATCTTGAACGGTCCGAGGCGGCGATGGGAGAACTTTTCCGAGGGGCGAGTCGTCCTGATATCAGAGGCATCCAGCCAAACACGGTCGCCAACCTTAAACTCCGGAGACGGAGTGCGTCTCCGGTCGTAGTAGCACTTGTACTCCTCTTTGGCCTTAGTGAGCGCGGCCTTGGCTTCAGCAACACCAGTGGCGATCCGGTCGCGGAAACTTGTTGACCGACTTCATGGCGGAACGGACTCCGGGTTCGAAGCCCATGCGCGGGAGCCGTCCCGTGTCCGTCATGAAGGGGACCTGCTGCGTGGAGGAGTGGACATGGTTGTTGTAGGCGAACTCCGCGGCCGGAATCAGCTCATCCCAGTCGTCCTGCTGATAGTTGGTGAAGATCCGCAAGTACTGCTCCAGCTCTTGGTTGACGCGCTCTGTCTGACCGTCTGTCTGCGGGTGGTACGCGGTGGACGTGGCGGGCTTGATGCCGATTAGATGCCGAAGTTCTCGGGTGAAGTCCGCGATGAACTGCGAACCGCGGTCGGAGACGTACTTCTCCGGAGTCCCGTGATGCCGCCAGACGTTCCGGTAGTAGAGGCGGGCTGCCCCTACTGCATTGACCGTTGTATGACACTCCGAGAAGTGGGCGCGCTTTCCGAGGGTGTCAACGACGACCATGATCGCGTCGTACCCATGGGCTTCGGGGAGCTCTATGATGAAGTCGACGGAGACGGTATGCCAGCGTTCCGGGGGCGTTTCCGTGGGGTGCAGCTCTCCGTGGGGCAGTCTCCGGAGTGCCTTGGTGCGACAGCACAAGTCACAGGTCGCAACATACCGGCCGATATGGCGAGACATCTGAGGCCACCAGTAGTTCCGGGAGACCAACTCCAGGGTCTTGAAACGACCTGCATGTCCGGCGACTCGGGTGTCATGGCAGAGCTCGATGATGCGTCTCCGGAGGTCCTTGTCCTTTGGTACGACGATCTTTCCTCGGAAATGGAGAAGACCGCCGGAGACGGCCCACTCGTCAGAACGTGAGGAGCGGGGGCCTCGAGCTTGACCTTGAACCTTAAGAAGTTGCCGGGCTGCTAGTGCGACGGGCTCCTCCAGGTCAGGCTCACCGGAGAGGGCATCACGGATGTCGCGGAGGAGTTCAGAGCCGGGACCGGAAACGGAAACGCCCTCGAGTGCGCGGACGTGGAAGAGTTCAGGCCGCAGAAGGACGACGTCGGAGTTGTCGGAATCGACTCCGTGGTCGGGTCTCCGGGAGAGGGCGTCAGGCCGACCCATATCGCGGCCAGGCTTGTGGTGCAGCGTGAAGTCGAACCGGGAGAGGTACAGAGACCACCGGGCCTGTCTCCGGTTGAGGTGTTGCGTCTTCCTGAAGTACTCCAAATTCTTATGGTCAGTCCAAATCTCGACAGGGTGCGCGGCGCCCTTGAGGAAGTGTCTATACTCCTCGAGTGCACGGATGATCGCGAGCATCTCCTTGTCGTGGATTTCGTAGTTGCGCTGGACATCATTTAAGCTTTTGGAATAGAATGCTACAGGGTGCCACTTCCCGTCCGGGGCGGATTGTGAAAGAACCGCCCCCGTCGCATAATCAGAGCTGTCCGCCTCGAGTCGGAAAGGCCGTGCGTCGTCCGGAATCGCCAGGACCAGTTCCGAGGTGACTGCGTCCTTGATCGCTTGGAACGCGGAGGCCTCTGCGTCGCCCCAAGTCCATTGCTGGTCCTTCTTGGTGAGCATGAAAAGAGGGCGCGCAAGGGTCGAGAAGTCCCGAATGAACCTGCGGTAGAAATTAGCGAACCCAAGGAACTGCTGAATGTCCTTCTTGTTTTCCGGAGTCGGCCAAGCGGAGACGCCTGCGACCTTGACGGGGTCCATTTCGACGTGGTTGTGGGAGATGATGACTCCGAGGTACTCGATTGACGATTTTTCAAAGTCGCACTTCTCCACTCGAAGGTACAACTTGTGCTCCCGGAGTCGCCGTAAGACCTCCTGGACAATCTGCTGGTGTTTCCGGAGGTCGGAATGGGCGATCAGGATGTCGTCAAGGTAGATCATGACGTCTCCGGAGAGGATGAGGTCCTGAAAAATGTCATTCATCATCGTTTGGAACGTCGCGGGAGAGTTTGTCAGGCCGAAATACATCACCAAGGGCTCGAACAGGCCTCGGTTAGTCCGGAAAGCCGCTTTCCACTCGTCACCTTCCTTGATCCGGACGTTGTTGAAGCCCCAACGAACATCAAGTTTAGTGAAGTAACAAGCGCCTTTGAGCCGGTTGATGAGGTCGTTGATCAGCGGAAGGGGGTACCGGTTTTTGACAGTCATCACATTGAGAGCACAGTAGTCCTGGACGAAGCAGAGTCCGCCATCCTTCTTCTTGACTAAGAAGACCGGAGACGCCATCGGAGACTTGGAGGGGCGAATCCGGCCCGTCGAAAGCCCTTCCTCGATGAACACGTCGAGCTCGCATTGCTCGAGGGGCGAGATGGGGTACACCTTGCAGTTGGTGGGCTTAGCGTCGGGGACAAGCTCAATGGCGTGGTCCCAGGCTCTCCGCTCCGGTAGCGTGTCGAAGGACTCCTTGTTGAAGACGTCCTGGAACTCCTTAGCCCAATCCGGGATCTTGGAGGGTGGTGGGGCGGAGTTCCTGGCAAAGGCTTCGGCCAGACGCTGTGAGACGGTGCTACCTGCGCGTATCTCCTCTGAGGGACGGAACGAGGTGTAGAAGATGCGGTCACCATCTTCGAGCTGGTCATCTTCGTCATCCGAGTCCGAGTCCAGCGTCAGATCAGGCAGGTCGGAATCGAGACCGGAATCGGAATCGTCTCCGTCCTCAGGGCCAGAGAGGTCCATAGTGCAAACCGAGGGGAACGGGCCGGAGCGGAGACGCTTCTGAAGCGACCGGAGTCACCGCAGCTCGGTTCGTTCGACGCGCTCTTCCTCACGGCAGGTCGAGCAATTGCGGGGGCACTGTGTCATCTTGACCTCCTTGTTTTCCCAATTGATCTCTGGGTTATGTTTCCGTAACCAGGAGTACCCCAGGATCACCTGTGTAGCCCAATACCCACTGTGTACTATCTAGTCCACCCCAGCGGGGGTGTCGCAGATAAGCCATGCTGCTCTCAGCATTGCCATAGAACTGAATAAACCTTGGAAAGGGAACTGAATAAATCTGAGCAGTTCTTAGGTTTTCACCATTTCTCGCACCAAGTCCACATGACTGGCTATTATCACCTCACTCATAGTATGAATAATGTTGAATAGACTGGGTATTTCCTAGTAGCATTGTATATAGTTTAGCTTATTAGTATATGTATAGCTATCATATAAGTGTATTCTGATATGAATAATAATGAATAGTAATGAATAATTCAAACCCTCTAGAGACTTGGGTTGAACTCAGCACCTGGGTTATATGTGTGTCATGATGTGTGACAAATTTCCCCAAAAGGAAATTTTCACTATTTGACTGTATAATCATCAGAGAATGTCACAGATCGTCACAAAATCAAAAGTTGTGTATTTTGGCTATACAAACAACTTTCATTAAGTGACCTATAGTCGCAACTGAATAATTGTATTACTAGAATTGGCCAATTATTAGCTGATCTACACCTGAGTAATATATCAGCAAGTGGATAACTTATATAGGTGATTAAAGCACTACCAAGGGTATGTAAATGATAAGATCAATATCCAGGACAATAAAATGTTATTTGCATAGCTATATTATGCTATGATGATTCATCACCTACATTGACACTGCAATATCTCCACCAATCCTGCATCAAGTGAGTTGATTTTTGTACTGGTAGGTAGGTAATAGCGTAGTGTTGATATGCTCTGATGTGATCATGCTTATATATGTTGAGACTATGATATTATACCACTCTTTGGTAGTTGTTATATTTCAAATTTGATTAAACTCAATGATCACTTGATATCTTACTGGGAACTTCATGGATAAGCATAATCTAAGTTGCAATCTGGTCTAATAGATGTATATCATAGATATGGGAGCCCCCATAATTTTAAGTATTGTGTTTACCTGTATATATGACATATATCCTATCACACCGATCTCCCAATAACTTACTCAGAAGTGCGGGATCCCCAACACAATAAGAGTAGGAAGCATACGGAGGGGTCCCCCTATAAGATTAAATCTCCCACACCACATTATATATATACGAAATCTTGTTATTCCCTATTATAATGATGAATAGTACTGCATATCATATTGGCAATACAGCTATGATCTGCCAGTTGATTATAGATCAAATATGTGAAACTTGGCAAATGAGGTGTATACATCTACCTCCATACTCTGATTGATCTCTATATATTCTTGGAGGATGAATTGGGGTGAATATTCCAAGATGAGTTGAGTGCAGAACTGGTTTATATGAATGGTAGGGTCTATAGACTGAGTACTAGACATTGAGATGCATGTATGAGGATATTTGGATGTCTAGTAGGACCCCATACTATAATCCATCATGGTTCTGGCATGTATTACAGAAGGTAGCTGAAGAGAGGGTAGGTACCCATAGAGCAAAAGAGAGTGTCCTCGCTATTACAACTGGTCAGAAATTAATTTCAAGTATGATGCAAGACTTGGATATAAAATGGTATAGACCTTCAAATGAACCTGTCCAGCACTTGAATCAGCCTCATAGCTATTCTGGATCTCTCACAGTGCCATTATCAGTGTTATCTATCCCAATAATGATGAGTTCATCATAGCATGACCTTTGCAAGTCTGGGAAATCTGAGTCTATTCACTAGTAGGAGTATGGTCCACCCTCTAGAAACTGGTGCCTGTACCCCTCTAGCATATCTCTATCCTGGGTTATATAGCACCTAGTGTCTCTATTAATTGACTGGCCCCAGCATTTGCCCCATGGTGGAAAATGAGTAGGGGTGTGCTAGGCTATCCTATGATATCATATCAACTTAGATCATGAGATTCCATGCATGTAGTCTTAGGATATCACCAAAATACTGCTCAATTTAGTATTCAGGCATGCTTGGCAGTAAATAGATCAGGGCAATGGTGACGAAAAATATAACTGATGTGACTCAAGGATAGTAGGATAGTATACCTTTCAAATGAACTCTATTTCAACTGTATCCACCAAGGCTAGCTGGAGATCTGTGCCCATCTTTCAGAGGTGATGGAGATCAAATTCTACTGATGAGTGAATGTATTGTATGATCAGTGCCATAGTCACTGGGAGTGATGAGGGTATACACCAGGGGGTTTTGTTAGAGTAGCTAAACTTACAAGTCTGTCACCTTACATTGTTAAAGTACTAGATATTCTCTTTTTTATTACCGAATGATCAATATAGTAATCATATCACATGATGATGATCAAAATACTTCATAATCAATACTTGCCTTTGATACCCTTCCTGCTAGCACTTGATTCATGTATTTAGGTCGAGCAACTATTGAGATAGGAGCCCATCGGTTAAATATGAGCTCGTGATGGGTCAGTGCTAACACATTTATTGAGCCACCACTATAGGTTACTTAATAAAAGGTGTTTATATAGTTACAATACACAACTTTGATTTTGTGACAAAGTGTGACACTCTCTTATGATTCCACTGTTAGACTGTGAAAATTTCCTTTTTGGGAACTGTGTCATCCTTGTAACCTAACAGTATATATGGAGCTGATCTGGGCTGCACAGGTGTCTGAATTTCACTTACTATTAGGACCTGGTATACAATTTCCTTTTTGAGTAGTCCATGATTACACAGAACTGACTCCTATACTTGGGTATATAATCACTATTGAACATTATTCATACTATGAGTGAGGTGATAATAGCCAGTCATGTGGACTTGGTGCGAAAAATGGTGAAAACCTAAGAACTGCTCAGATTTATTCAGTTCCCTTTCCAAGGTTTATTCAGTTCTATGGCAATGCTGAGAGCAGCATGGCTTATCTGCGACACCCCGCTGGGGTGGACTAGATAGTACACAGTGGGTATTGGGCTACACAGGTGCCCAGGATGAGGTCTTGCTTGCCAAGATGAGTGACGGCCAGTTGAACTCGTTCGGCATGGCCCTTGTAGCATAGGACCAAGTCCGCGATCTGTTTGATAAAGCCAGCGTCATTGGGGGTGCCATCGACATTGAAAACCGGAATCGGCTGATCGAGGGTGCGGACCGGAATGCCATTCCGAGCAACATAGTTCGTGTCAATGAAGTCAGAAGTGGCACCGCAGTCGACAAGCCCAGAGAGTGAGAGCTTCAGCGCGCTGGTGGTGGACTCTAGCTCCAACGGGAGGTGGAGGGAGTTCGCCCCAGGGGCAGCGGCAACAGTGTACTGCTTGGGCAGTTTCTTTTCCCAGGCAGTGAGGCGGCAAAGGATGATGACCGGAGTCGCGGGCAGAGTCGGAGACGGAGTCGAGGCAGGGGCAGGAGAGGGTGTGTCTTTCGTTTCGGGCTCATTGTAGGGCAAGGAACTGCATTCATCATACAAAGAGGCAAAACGATTTATAGACGCGAACGAGGGCACACCAGTCACTCGTCGCGGGGGACAAAATCCTCTCCGGCCATCGACTCCGCTACCGTCTCCGGCAGGGCAGCTGTGTCCGTGTAGCGGGCGATCACCTCCGCTAACATCTCGTCACCGAGTTGTTGGATCACCTCGTCGAGGATGTCTATCGAGCGGACATCGGCGGGGAGGGGGCAATCCCGGGCGAGATGGTTTGGGTTGTCGCACCTGAAGCAGGCGCGGCGAGGGGCACCCCGAGCCCTGGTGCGATCCAACTCCATAGGGACAAGAGCTGGAGGCGCCGGAGCGGGGCCGCGGGCCGCGGGTGGCACGACCGGAGCCACCGGGCGGAAGGGGGCCGGAGCCGGGATGCGGTTGACCGGAAACGGAGTCCGAATCAAACCGCCAGGTGTCTTGGGGGCGGCTGACTTGATCAGCTTGGCCCGGACCAGGGCCTCGTATTGACGGAAGGCCCAGGTGCGCCAGCTAAGGTAGTCCCGGAGGTCCGGGGGGTCGTTCGAGGACGTGATTCCGTTGTTGATCAAGGGATCAAGTCCATGGCGGAACTTGGTCACCTTGACCAACGCGTCTTCGAATCCGGCGAGGTCCATCAGGTCCTCGAAGTCGTCAGTGTACTGGTAGACATCCTTTGTGCCCATGTGATAGGCGGAAGTCTCCAGTTTGGAGAGAGCGTGATCTTGCTCGTTCTCCTCGACGAACCGGAGTCGAAACTCGGAAACGAACGAGCCCCAGGACGGAAACGGAAACGGGGCTTTGCTTCCGTGGCGCTCCGCCCATTGCTGAGCGGGTCCTTCTGCCATAAACGACATGGCATAACGGACAGCCTTTTCCTCGCTCGCCTCTCCGTTGACCACGAAGGCCTCAGGGGCAAGGCGGGCGTAGGTGCGGACCGCGTAGAGGAACGCGCGGCCGCGTTTCCGGTCGCCGTTGAAGGTGAACGGGGGGTTTGGTCGCAAGACCAATTGTGAGGCGAGGTTGATGTCGCCAAAAAGAGCTTCGGAGTCGCCCTGGACCGGAGTCGGAGTCGGAATCGACGTCTCCGGCGATGGTGTTTGGGGTCCGCCAGCATTATTAGCGGCGGCAGCGGCAGCGGAAGCCTGGTTGGTGAGTAAAGCAAGGGCCTCGGTTAGGCTATCGATTTTCGCCTCGAGTGAGTCCAGCCGGGTGTCTGCGGTGGGAGTGACTCCGGACGGCATGACGGGTGCGGGGACCACAGGAGTAGAGGAGGAGGGGACAAGTGGCAGGGGCGGTGACGAGGGTGGAACGGACTCGTACTCCGAGCCTGAGTCAGCGCCGAACCTGGCAATCTTGTCCGGTTGATCCCGTAGAGAGTTTCTTCTGCTGTAAGGGCAACCCCGGAGGCCTGAGATCAAGGTCCTAGCAGGGGAGGATCCAAAGAGAAGAAACTCTAAGGGTCCGCCTGCTAGGTAGCTGACTATATACTGCCTGTCCGTAGCTGCCGCTGTCGGGCACAGAAGGCTTGGGCGGCGTCGCAGGCGAGGTCCCAGGGCGACCGTCGGGGAGGGCGTTGACGGATTGGTGATTGTGTGGGCGAGATGGAGGGCCGGACCGGAGTCGGAACCGGAATCGGACCGGAATCGGGCACGTCTCCGGGCCGAAAGGGAGGTTCCCCTGACAATGAGTCCTGTGCTTGCAGGTGATATATAACTCAGATGAGCTGTGAAATGTATGTCAAAAGATTGAGCTAGTGTCTAATCAAATGGACAAATTTATAGGACACAAAATATATTGAAAAGGCAGAGGATTTGATAAGCCCTGCCAGTGTTCCCCTTCAAAGTGATGTCTTTCCTCAGAAACACAAGCACTTCTGGCTAAACCAGAGATCAATTCTTTGACATCATCTCCCCACTCCAGAGAATGCTCTTATAAACCATGGTGCCCACTATGATGCCCTTCCTCAATAGCCCCTATTTGGTATAACAAATTAATGTTATATTGTTTCTGTATCATAAATGATATGATACCTAGCATTACGACAGGGTCCCACAGCCATGATATAAATCTATTAAACCAGAATATAACTTGGATAATGCTTATCTGTGGATTCCTCAGCAAGATATCAATGGGATCAAGTGGCGGCATCAGGGTTTCCCCTGACATGGGCCCACAACTTTTAAACTGAACAAGCCTGAGCAGGTTGGCTATAGGTATGGGCCGCCGTGCAATTTCTCACCTGTGACAATCACTAGCGCTCTGTGCCTAAGCGCTGACAAATTGATTTGTCAGAGTGATATGAGAAGCTTACATACAGCATCTGCTTAGAAAGAGTGTACAGACCGTGGTCTTAGAAGATAGAAGATAGATAGCAATCTGTATACACTTATTTGGTCAGGCAATTTTTCATATACAGGACCTTGTAAAGCACAATAATACTAGTCTGAGTGTGTGCAAATTATTCATAATTATCAACTGGCAAAGTTTCCTTTTTAGAATTTGTCACACTTGTCATCCTATGTGACATTATGACCAAGGCAATACAATTTGATCTTTTCATACAGTATACTTTGAAGTTTTTACACTAAAATGGAAAGTGTGACTATTACCACCACATATATCATACTTGCTACTGTATACCAGTGACATCATTGATGTGATACCAGCTGAAAGATTTGGGTAATGGATAGAGCTTTTGCAAGCTAGTGGAGTAGAGAAGAGCTAAATTATGATGCTCAGGAGGGATCTGGTGATAACTATAAGTAAATTTTAGCCCTTAGTTATTCTAAAATAAATTTTCTTCTTTTGTAAATAAGCCTTAATTACCTCTTATTTTGACCCCCCTTATTAAGCCTTATATTCATTATAAGGGCTAGGTTGCTGGCAGGGGGTCTTAATGAGGCCCTTATGTACAACACTGATTCTGCAGGATATACCTATAAGTATACACACCGGGGTTTCTGCCCAAAAATGGGCCCCAAAGTAGGATTCATTTCCAATTGATAATAGACAAAAAAAAGATGTATATTTTAATGACTTGGAAAGATAATAAGCAAAACTCCAGGAAAGTAGACTTAATTTGTATGAAATTGGGGCATATATTAAGTTATCAGATTGGACTCAACTCAAAGCCAATATCAGCTAACAATTTTGTAGCTACAATTTATAGCAAATAAATACACCAAATATGTCACAAGATATAAGAACATATATATTAAAAATCAGAGACAGCACCAAAGTGTCCCTGATATGTTTAAAATAAGTGACAAATTACCATTATATATGATAAATCATGAATTGGGGTAATAATAATATGACACTATTTTTTTAAATATTTGGGCTCGAATGAGGTGTACTTATTGTCTACAAAATATGGTCAGGAAGGGGGTGGTCATATATATGTTATATTGATACCCATTACAGAACTTATTTCTTAGAAATCAGATACAATTTTTGCAACTTTTATTATGTCAGCGTCGGGCTCGGGCCGTATCGGGGCGTCGGGGGGTCCGACTTCGAAGAGGTCTGAGGAGCACGAGAGATGGGTATTCGCCCGGAGAATAGACGATATTAGCCTAGCGACTACATCTTGTAAGTACGACTTTTATACGCTACGGTATTAGGGATGGATCGGATGGGCGCCAGGTCCCAGGGCGGATCGGATGGGCGCTGCGTAGGGCCGTAGGGGTGAACGGAAGGGGTTGGAAGAATGAGGGGGCGTCCAGGAGGACGGCGGTATACGGGCCCGTTCGGGCCCGTTCGGGCCCGTGCGGCCTTATGGCCCGGACGGCCCGACCCGAACCGTGACATCACCCCCTCCGTTGTGGGCGGCATCTCGACACCCTATGGGTCCGCGTCCCCTGGTCTTGCTTTCGGATTTTCCATCGGCCGTTTACGAGTTCTTCGCGGGGCGCGAACGGGTTGAGAGTATAGAAGTCCTCGAGTGCCTCTTCTGCGCCCTCCAGTTTGTCCCGCAATTCCCACGTCCACTCTTCCCGAGGGTAGCCTTTCCACTGAATTAAGTACCTCAGGCGGTGTCGACCTTGCTTGCGTACGAGGGAAATGGCCTCGACTTCGTAGTGAGGCTCGCCGTCCCGCATTTCTGCCGGGGGTGGTGGGGCGGCCCGTTGATGATCGGCTACTGGGGCGTTCCAGGGTCGTAATAGCGCCGTGTGGAATACGGGGCTTACGCGCCAAGTTGGGGGTAGCACCAGTTCGTAGGATGTTTTACCCACTTTGCGCTTGACTTCGAACGGCCCGAACCTCTTGTCGTCCAGTTTTTTTGAGGGTCGATCGCTGGTCAAATTCGTCCCCTGGAGGTAAACTTTGTCCCCTTCGGCGTAATTCGGGTCGGGAGAGTGTTTTCGATCGTAGTATTTCTTCATCGTTTCCTGGGCTTCTTTCATAGCTTCAGCCGCATCAGCCCGGGCTTCCTTCATTCGCTCGGCAAACACTGTAGCGGCCTCGGTCGGGATGTCTTGCGGGGCTTCGGACCCCTTTCTTGGGTGGAATCCCAGCGTGAGGAAGAAGGGCGAGAATCCCGTTGAAGAGTTAACCTTGTCATTAAACGCGAATTCCGCTAGGGAAAGCCAGTCGGACCAGTCACTCTGCTGGAAGTTGCAGAATGTTTGAAGATATTGCTCGACCTCCATATTCGCACGCTCCGTTTGCCCGTCCGTCTGTGGGTGATACGCCGATGAAGATCGGACCTTGATTCCCAGCAATTTGCTCAAGTCGCTCATGAAATGCCCGATGAATTGCTGGCCCCGGTCGCTAGTTACTTCCTCTGGGAATCCGTAATCCTTCCAGACGTGATCGCGATATAGCCGAGCGACTCCTTCCCCGGAGATGTTTCCCGTGCATGGGAGTACGCGTATCCCTTTACCCAGTCGATCGACGATCACGAGAATTGCGTTGTACCCAGAGGATTCGGGTAGTTGAACGATCAGATCGATTGATATGCGCTGCCATACCCGAGTCGGCACGCTATTCGGGACCAAGGTCCCTACGGGGCGTCTCGGGAATATCTTCGTTCGTTGGCACAACGGGCAGGCCCGTACGTATGCCTGGCAATCGGCTTGAATAGACGGCCACCAGTAGTTGCGGGTCGTCAGCTTGAGGGTTCGATGCCACCCCGGGTGTCCCACGATAGGGATGTCATGGTGTTGCCGTAGCACCCGATGCCGTAGCCCCATAGCCGGGGGTACGTATACCAGTCCGTTCCGAGTCTTGAAGCCGTCATGCTGTTCCCAGCCTTCCGGTTCCCCGTCTTCCCAGAGTTTGAGGACCTTTTCCTCAGTGGCCGATTCGGCCCGCCGGATCGAATCCATTAGCCCGTCGCCCTCCGTATGCTCCAGTGTCAGCATAGCGCGGATCGCGTGTTCCTTGAATAGCCCCGCCGGGAGTAGGACGATGTCCTGGTTATCCTCCTTCCCGTTGTCGTACCCGTTTCGTCGGGATAACGCGTCGGCCCGCCCGTTCGTTTTCCCCGGTTTATGTAACAAGGAGAAGTGATACTCGCTCAGTTCGAGAGACCATCGTGCCTGCCGCCGGTTCAGTTTCTTAGCCGTCATGAAGTACTCCAGATTCTTGTGGTTGGTCCAGATTTCGAACGGCTTATCTCCCCCGTTCTGGAGATAATGTCGCCACTCGGTGAGGGCCCGCATGATAGCGAGCATTTCTTTGTCGTGAATGTCGTAGTTGCGCTCGGTGTCGTTCATGGCCCGGGAGAGGAATGCGATCGGCACCCACTTCCCCTCCTGTTCTTGCGAAAAGGACGGCCCCGGTGGCGAAATTGGAAGAGTCCGCTTCGACCCGCCATGCCCCGTGATCCGTAGGGAAGTGTAGTACGGGTTCATCAGTGACCCGGTCTATCAAGGTCTGAAAGGCCTCCTCTTCTTCTGGTCCCCATTTCCATGGGCTGTCCTTTCGGGTCAGCCGGGTCAGTGGCTTGGCGTACGCGCCGAAGTCTTTGATGAATCGTCGGTAGAAGTTGAGGAACCCCAGGAAGCTTTGAACCTCTCGCAGGTTACGAGGTCGGGGCCATTCGCGCACGCCAGCGACCTTGATCGGGTCCATGCGAAGTTGCCCATTCCCGACGATCACACCGAGGTATTCGACCTCGTTCCGCTCGAAGTCGCACTTGTCCGGTTTCAGGTACAGTTGGTTATCCTTCAGAATCTGTAGGACCTCTTTCACCGTTGCGCGATGTTCGGAGAGGTCGCTAGTGTAAGGGCAACCCCGGAGGCCTGAGATCAAGGTCCTAGCAGGGGAGGATCCAAAGAGTGAATAGAAGTAAGCAAATACAAGTGAGGCTGACCTAGCAGGGGAGGATCCAAAGAGAAGAAACTCTAAGGGTCCGCCTGCTAGGTAGCGGAACTATATACTGCGCTCTTGACGCGCCAAGGTTGATCGTTGCTCCGTGCAGTATGCCTGCGCCATGTCGCAGGCCAGGTCCCAGGGGGATCGCCAGGCGGGGGCGGCGATGCGCCTGACGGAGGCGGTGATGCGATCACCGGAGTCGGAGCCGGAGTCGGACCGGAATCGGAGTCGTCTCCGAGGGGCCGAAAGGGAGGGGTTCCCCTGACAGCTAGAGTATATGAGGATGTCGTCCAGGTACACGATCACGCGACCCTGGGAGATCAGGTTGGAAAACAATTCGTTCATCATGGATTGGAACGTGGCCGGGGAGTTGGTGAGGCCGAAAAACATCACGAGTGGTTCGAATAGGCCCCGATTGGTAACGAACGCGGCCTTCTCTTCGTCGCCTTCTTTTATGCGGATGTTGTTGTATCCCCAACGTCACGCCGAGCTTGGTGAACCACCGGGCGTTACGTAACTTATGCATGATGTCCGATATGAGTGGTATCGGGTATCGGTTTTTGATAGTGATCTCGTTTAGCTTCCAGTAGTCCTGTACGGGCCGTAATTTCCCGTCCTTCTTCTTGACGAAGAAGAACGGGGATGCGTATGGGGATTTCGAGGGCCGAATCCGCCCGGTTGCCAAATGTTCCTTGATGAATGCGTCAAGCTCTTTCTGTTCCTCTCCTGATAGGGGAATGCAGCGCCCTTTGACGGGTTCGGCGCCTGGGTGTAGTTCAATGGCATGGTCCCACTTCCTCCGTTCCGGGAGTTTGTCGAAGTCCTGTTTTTCGAAAACCTCTTTGAATTCCTCAAGATAGTGCACGGGTACGCTCTCCTCGGTGGTTCGGGGCTTCGGGCAGCGTGGGGCGGCGGCGGTTGTTTGGTGGCCATGCTCTGCATGGCCCGGATGTGGGCGGGCGCGTTCGAACCTTCGTCGTAGATCCGCGTGACGAAGAGGCGATCCCCTTTGCCCAGGGGTTCGTTGTCCTCTTCGTCCCCATTGTTCCAGCAATCGGGCCCGCTTGCACTCGGGCGGGCATCGGGTGAAGGCGATCGCCCCTTCACGCCAGTCGATCACGGGATTGTGCTTCTTGAGCCAGTGATGCCCGATGATCACGTCGCTATTCCCGGTGTCCGTGATGGCGAATGTCAGCAGTTCGGAGTGATCCTGAATGGTGACTCGTAAGCGGGTAACGTGGGTGATCGCCCCGTCGGCGTTGATCGTCCCGTCAGCGTTGTACACTGGGACTGGGTGCGGTAGGGCTTCGAGTTCCAGTTGCGAGTCCTCCGCGAACCGTTTGTGCATGAACTCGGAGGTGGCGCCACTGTCGAGGAGGGCGTCAACCGAGTACCCGGGAGGTCGTTGACCCCTTGGAGGGTGACGGCTACCCGTAGCCGTGGTGCCCTCACTTTTCCGAAAGGGGGGAGCATTTTGCAGTTGTCGCAAAGCTTCGGCTATGTCGGGGGCGTACCCCGTTCGTATGAACTCTTCTAGTTCGGGCCCGTTCTCGGCTCGTCGGGCCAGATGTATCCACTGTTGTAGTTTCGCACGAGCCTTCTCGGGCTGGTCTCGAATTTGCGCGACAAGCCTCTCGGCGCTGGCCGCGGGCCAACTTTTCCAAGCGGGCCTTGGAGTGTCTCGTATGGTTTTATGCGGGTTTTTTTGCGGGGGAAACGGTGGGTTGCGGGGTTCGTTGTTCGGGGTTGGTTTCTACGTCTGGTCCCACGTATCTCTGGATTGGCAACACGGAATATCGATTATGCGGGTTGTAACTAGAGACACTTGTGGTATACGTCGGCGAGGGCGTAGGCTTCACTCGCGACGATCGCCAAAATCCGCTTTATCCGCGTTATCTTTGACAAACTCGGAGAGATAGCCCGGATCTGGTTTGCCGATGCGGCCCGGTTCGGGCACATCCGACTGATGTGTCCTTCCTGGCCGCAGTTGTAGCAGCGAGTGCTGCGGGCCGTAGCAGGGGCCTGGGCCCGGTCGATCTCCATAGGCGCGGGCCCCGTCGAGGGTCCGGCGACCGTGGTTGCCCCGTTTCCTCGGGTGCGGCCACGGTCGGTCCGGGGTGGCGCTGATCGCTGCGTTTCGGGCCCACCCGTTGAACGGGTTGCGGTTTCTGAGCCCGCTCTTGGCGGGGCGGGCGCCGTCGGGGCGTTTTGGCCCGAGGGTGGTTAACCTTGTGGCTTTCATCGAAAATGCGGTAGCGGCGGAGTGCGCCGTCTTGCTTGATGGCCTCTGCCTTCCAGGCCTCGTAGGTGTCGGGGAGCGTGTCCTTTCGGTAGACCGCGTTCAACGCCCCGGAGCATACAGTTCTTGGCGACGCAATAAGGTTAACGTCGTCGTAGTGCGCGACTTTGTTGAGAGAGTCGAGGACCGTGAAATAACTAGTCGCATCCATGTCTTTGGTCTGGACGAAGGTTTCCATCTTCTGCTGCGCGATTTCGGCGTGAGCTTCCCCGGAAGGCCGCGATGAAGGCTTTCTCGAAGCCTTCGTGACGTAGTATAGGCTGCGGCGGTGCGGAGCTTCATGGCTTGGGAGACGTTTTCCTTCCACGTGACCGCGTTCCCGCCTTTGATATAGGAGAGTGCGTGACGAAATCTTTCGCACCTCGTCGTTGTAAACATTCGGGTTGGCTTCAAGGCCAACCAACAATCGGCCAGGAAGGCGTCTACTTCGCTGGCGTCGCCCGTGAACTCCTTAGGGGGAGAGACGGTTACTTGTGTATTTCCCCCGTGGGGCCGATGAGCCAAGTCCTCTCTGGCTTGGCGGAGCAGATCATAGCTCTGCATGACTCCCTGCTGTACAGCTGCGTATTCCCCGTTTACTCGGGACAGCTTGGCCTCGAGGACCACTTGTCAATTCGTCAGGGCGGTGTTTTCCGCCTTGAGTTGCTCCATCTCCTGACTCGTTCGGAACAGATGGGCGAACAGGAACTCCTGTTGTTCGTTATGGCCCAGGGCCATGAATCGGGCACGTTCGTCCCCCTGGCTTGGGGGTGCCCATCGTACTGTCGTGCTCGGTAGACATTTGTCGCGTTTCTTGCGTTCGTGGGGGAGGCTAATATTCTGTCAGCGTCGGGCTCGGGCCGTATCGGGGCGTTGGGGGGTCCGACTTCAAAGAGGTCTGAGGAGCACGAGAGATGGGTATTCGCCCGGAGAATAGACGATATTAGCCTAGCGACTACATCTTGTAAGTACGACTTTTATACGCTACGGTATTAGGGATGGATCGGATGGGCGCCAGGTCCCAGGGCGGATCGGATGGGCGCTGCGTAGGGCCGTAGGGGTGAACGGAAGGGGTTGGAAGAATGAGGGGGCGTCCAGGAGGACGGCGGTATACGGGCCCGTGCGGCCTTATGGCCCGGACGGCCCGACCCGAACCGTGACATATTACATATTAATCAAAGCAGCAAAAAAAAGGTTATTGTTTTTGTTTTGGATCAGTATTTCTTATATATAAATTCTGCTTAGGGGACTATTTTTTGGCTGAAACCCTGGTGTAATATACCCACAGGCATTGCACATTCACATGGGTCTCTGCTCAGAATGTCAAGTTGTGGGCTACAAGACTTGCCATCATTTTATTACACTTTAATTATTTTCCCACACCCACAGAGGCATGGGCCAGGGGTGGTGGGAATAAGAATGATAAATATATGTGCCTAAGTTTGCAATGAAATTATATGTATCTGCACAATCAGGCATCAACAATTGTTGGCCAATAGGTGTCCTGTGGAAATGCTTTTAAAGACCTGAGGGCACTACTTACCTAGTCACATTGGGGTTTCCCATAAAAACAGAATTTATTTATACGAAAGTTGCTGCCAAAAATGATTACCCTGTAAGGGCAACCCCGGAGGCCTGAGATCAAGGTCCTAGCTAGCAGGAGAGGATCCAAAGTGTGAACATTGGTGAAGCAAATACAAATGGAGCTGACCTAGCAGGGGAGGATCTAAAGAGAAGAAACTCTAATGGCCGCCTGCTAGGGAGCTGACTATATACTGCTTGTCCGTAGCTGCCGCTGTCAGGCAGGGCAAGATGGAGGGCCGGACTGGAGTCGGAACCGGAACCGGAACCGGAATCGGACTGGAGTCGGACGCGTCTCCGAGGGGCCGAAAGGGCCGAAAGGGGGGTTCCCCTGACAGAGATTCACAATCAATTTAAGTGTCAGGGGAACCTCCCTTTCGGCCCCTTGGAGACGATTCCGATTCCGGTTCCGACTCCGGTCTGGCCCTCCATCTTGCCCGCACAATCACCGATCCGTCAACGCCCTCCCGACGGTCGCCCTGGGACCTTGCCTGTGTTGCTGCCTAAGCCTTCTGTGCCCGACAGCGGCAGCTACAGACAAGCAGTATATAGTCAGCTACCTAGCAGGCGGACCCTCAGAGTTTCTTCTCTTTGGATCCTCCCCTGCTAGACCTTGATCTCAGGCCTCTAGGGTTGCCCTTACATTAAGAGATTGTGCTAATGGCGTGCAAAAGTGGTATCTGATAGTCACAGTGTCAATAGTCTTCAGTGTCCCATAGGGCTTGGTTTATATAGGGGTGTTTATAAACCGGTTTACAAACACCCCTGTTTTATATGTTTATAAACAGCCTGGCTGGAAACACCCTGTTTTATGGTTTTATATTAATAAGCACCCAAAAAGGAAAGAAGCTGGTAAACTAGACTTACTTCACACTAATATTGCTTTTATATACTACTAGTAGGCTTGACCATATCTTATAGGTCTATTATAACATCTAGTCTCTTATCAAGTAGAATCTTTACCTACTTTGGCTGACATTAGCTATGATTAGTACTAGTAGCTATGATTAGTACTAGTACTGAGGGCTGGGTTGTGACTATAAGTACTAACTATGCACATTTCTTATTAAGTATTGCTGTCATTATGATTTTTAGGTCATATAGAGGATTCCTGATAAGGGGTTTATCTTAAATCTTCTAATACCTTCAAGTAAATTGCATCTGGTATATATAACTTAAACATATTATACTAACTTACAAGTGAGACTTGATGGGCTCTAGCTCTCTCTCAAACCCCCTACAGCCTATGAAACTTTCAGACATCAAGTCAAAAGGCCAAAATTTATATCAGAAATTTCCAAAAAAAAAAAAAATTGGTCGCTCTGGTCATATCAGCTCAGTTGGTTTATAAAACCTAAAAACCGGTTTATAAACAGGGTTTCAGAGGCCATTTTTATCCAACTGTTTGATAACCTTCAAAATCTTTAAAAACCAAGCCCTAGTGTCCCAGTTATCGTGTCCAAGAGTTCAGCCTGATTAAAGGTAGATTAAGTAGCTGTAATAGCTCTGGGTCAATTGATTGTGCGCCGCCGCGGCAGTCAACCTACTTCCTTACTTATATCCTTAACTTACTTATACTTATCTACGGTGTCACGTCTGTGACGCACGTGGACGCACGTGCCGTGACGCCACCGACTCATTTTTTCCCTCCCACGTACGCGACCAGTAAGATACATCTATCGGTGCAGTCTGACTCCCGCTCAAGATTCAACAATAGCGGGGCCGTAACCTTGTGTTTACGTCTCCATCGCAACACCTGGTTCACAGCTTTTGGCCGGGCTGGAACGTGTCTTCTTCCAGGATTTCTGCTGCACTGGATTTCCAACGGTGCTCCCTTAGCGCTCTAGAACGCATAATGGAAGTGCAACATCGGGATCTTGCAACGATTCATCTTCTGGGCGTAGTTCTGGTGAGTTTGATAGTCCATTCCATAGGAACTGCGGACGATGACTTGGCCTCAGATGAACGCCGAGTCAGACACACATTCACAACTTCTAACAAGCATCTTATACCATCAACTACCCCACAAACCCGCTTTTAAACCTGATAACCCCGCTGTCAATGTCGCTCCCCACCACTCTCCCCATGTTACGGAAAGCAACCAGGTTGCTCACCCCCACTGCAAGCCCGGGTATCCGTGCCACCATTCGAAGACGATTCTCGCGTTCAATGTCGCGTCAACCGAGCGAAGAGACTCCTCGAAGTTCAACATCGAGCGCGGAAGAGACCGTTCCCCAATTTAAAGTGTTGCAAGATGGCATATACCTAACCAAGATATCAACTAAGCGACAGCGTAAACTTCTTTTCCGCCTCGACCGTGAGCGCGGGCAGCTCATTTGGGAGTCGAAAGTTAAGAAATGCAGTGCGTAGCGTTCCCTGTGTTGGTTTCATTTGCTTATGTTTCTCATCCAGTCCCCGTCGATGCCATCCGGGAAATGCGTACTGGACCAGAAGCCCAGAACTACCGCGCCCACCTGCTCCAGCCACCGCTTGAAGACTATGAAGAAAGATGGCTGACCGTTGTCTATGTTGTTCAGGCCACGTACAAAACCCTGCATCTGGTCGCACCATCGAAGGAACTTATGGACTCCTTCGTTCAGGCTTTGTATAAGCTTTACGCCATCCGTTCAGAACTCATTGATAGTCTGAATGACGGAGAACGTCTCGAGGCAGCTTGGGAGCGACATTATTGGAACGGCTGTGGTATGGTTTTTGACGATATCCGGAGGCTTTGTCGTCGGATGAACGTCGGTCAAGACGATGCTACATTACAGTCCCTTTTCAAGGTACAATTCATTCCAAACATTTCTTCCGCCGAATTCACTTGCATCTAGGAAGCTAATCTGCGTAATGATGGCTGCCTCGACCTCGATGAATTCCGGAGTTTCGCGAGAATGCTCAGAGCCCGTCCGGAGGTTGAGCGTATCTACAACCGACTGACAAAGAAGCACAACCACTGCTTCGATTTCGATGCTTTTCGGGCCTTTATGGTCGATGTCCAATGTGTAAGCGTCTATCCTCACATTGTATCATCTTCTCTTATGAATTAGTAGTCGACTCTTGGAACCTCTCAGCTGCAAGCAATCTTCTATTCTTATGTGGACACCGTCTCTACGAGCTCGACTCCAGCCATTATGCCTCTTGAATCATTCACAGCCTTTCTTATCTCGGGAGACAACCCTGCTTTCCAAGAACATTCCTCGACCATTCTTTCCCATAAACGACGTCCCAGTCTAATGTCCCCTTCCGTTCCTTCGTTCAACGAAGCTTCGCAAGATATGACCCGTCCGCTTTCGGAGTATTACATATCCTGCTCACACAACACCTACCTCTCTGGCCATCAACTTGTCGGAGAAAGTACAGTCGAGGGTTACATCAGGGCTTTGCAAGCAGGCTGCCGGTCTGTCGAAAGTACGAGTCTCAACCTCCTCTTCACCCTTGGCTTACATGTCCCTCTAGTCGACATACATCCAGGGACACCCGCTCCGATCGTCACCCACGGAAATACGCTAACCAGCAAGCTATCCCTCCGTGCAGTTTGCGAGGCCATCGACAAATACGCCTTTGTTGCTTCGCCATACCCGCTCATTATATCGGCTGAGATTCATTGCTCCGTCGTCCAGCAGGATATGATTGTGGATACTATGAGTGAGGTCTTCGGGGACAAGCTAATTAGGATGCCGCTTGGGGAACGAATCGCTGTCGGGCAGTTGCCTAGTCCGGAGGACCTGCGTTTCAAAATTCTCGTGAAAGCGAAAAACGTGCACATCGGTCATGAAGAGACTAATTCTGGGGTATCGGAACCCGCTTCTCATACCTCATCGTATTCGACTGGAGACGACTCGGAAGCTGGTTAGTTCTTTACTTTTGTCAGTACCTGCTTAATATACCAGTAGGTCGCGACAGCTCTCTCCTGCGAGTTATCAAACATGTTCGTCGAAGGAGTAGAGGGAGTTCGCAATCGGAGTCTTCGCCTCCGTCTGCTTATCTCCCCCTTCCACCTGTTTCAAGGTCGTCGTCTTCTGCTGGATCGGACAACAGTACCAAACCCAAGATTTCCCCGGCACTCTTATCACTCCTAGTCTATACTGTTGGGGTCAAGTACAGAGGCATCAACAAAAAGGAGGACTACGCGCCAGAGCATATGTTCTCACTCTCTGAGACCATGGCCAACAAAATCCTGCGCTCTCCTGCTGGGATGGCGCTCGATCTTGTCAAGCATACCCGCACGCATTTAGTCCGAGGGTATCCAAAAGGCAGTCGAGTTGCCTCCTCCAACTTTCTGCCTCATAACTCCTGGAGTATGGGCTTGCAATTGCTGGCGATGAACTGGCAGACGACAGATGTGGGCTGGCTGATCAACTATGCCATGTTTCAGCGAAACGGAGGGGTCGGTTATGTCTTGAAGCCCCCGGCGCTTCGTTTACCCAACCATAAGCAACTCTTATCGAAGACATCGCAGCATGTCCTCGAGCTGACCGTCATCTCCGCCCAGCAACTTCCCTCACTTCAGAACCGCAACACCCTCGACCCATACGTCGAGGTATCGCTGTACTTTCCAGAGTCGACTGGTTTCGCTGCACAGTCCCTTCTACTCCAGCCACCAACCAGTGCGGTTATGCCCGTCCGTCGCACTTGCACCGTCAAGAATAACGGCTTCAATCCTGTGTGGGAAGAGAAACTGATGATACCATTCACCTGCGTGGGGGACATGCTGGATTTGGTTTTCGTGCGCATCGCTGTTCGACAGGACGGGTCTTCAGAAGAGGAGGTGCCGCTCGGCGTGTATTGTGTGTCGCTGGCGTGTTTGCCAGCTGGATATCGGCATCTGCCGCTGCATGACGCGCAGCTTTCGCAGTTTCTCTTTTCCTCCCTGTTTGTTAAAGTCGCAATCAATGACTTGTGAGTCCACAAATATAGTCTTAATACTACATTTTGTGGACTCGAAAAGTATCTTGTCTCTGTTGTATACTATGAAAGGGCTCGTTCGGTAACGAGAAACCAGCGCGAGAAACCAGCGCGGTTTCTCGACAGAAACCAGTTTCTCAGTAGTCCTATGTGTTGAGCCGAGTGCGATGGAAATCAGCAACGGCTCCGATAATGGACCATTCATTGGAAAGTAGCTAGTCTCTGTTGTATACTAAATAGTTTCTGCTGAGAAACTGGTTTCTGTCGAGAAACCGCGCTGGTTTCTTGTTACCGAACGACCCCTAAGTAGTCCTATGTGTCGAGCCGAGTGCGATGGAAATCAGCAACTGCTCCGATGAGGAATGGACCATTCATTGGATTTGTAACAAGAGCGTGCTAGACTCATGCGCTTGGTCATCATCAGGTTCGGCGCCCAGAAGGATCTGCCGCCATACCAAGCACTTTGAAAGCGGCAAATACTAGAATACGGATGCTTAGTACTACTTTTGGCGAATCATTATTCAGGCAGTGGTATAAAGAGTACTGTTAGTGTAGAATAGTACTAGCACCCAACAACTAAGGATGCATTCACCGGCACTGTCTTTTTCCTCTCTTGCGCTCTGCCTTTTGCATGCATATGCTACTCCTCATCGACCGACCTTGGACATTCCGCCCTCCAACGCAACCGTGTCGATTTCGCGGTTTATAACCGCCAACCTCACCGCAGTCAAGGAGTTGCACACGCTCGTTCAGCCCATTCTCCCCGGCCGCGATACCCTCACGCTTCCGATATATTCCTTCCTCGTTCAACACGGCTCGCGCAAGCTGCTCTTCGATGCGGGCATCAGGAAAGACCCGCTCAATCTTGCCCCAAGCCTGGCAACGCTATTCACCAATGGCCAGTTTTCGCCAGCGGCAATGGACAAAGACATCTTCGACGTGTTGAAGGAGGCCGGGATTGCGTCGAGTAGCATCGAAACCGTGATCTGGAGCCATCTTCATTTCGACCACATTGTGCGTGTTTTGCGGCCTGTGCGAGAGAGTTGAATAATCTTTGCTATAGGGAGACATGTCCAAGTTCCCAAACTCCACAAGTCTTGTCATCGGCTCCGCAACCGACACGTCGACCTATCCCAGCAATCCCAATGCCTCTCTTTTAGAGTCTGATCTCGCGTATGTCTTGTTGTTCCCAGCTTTACTTGCGGTGATGATAAGAACAGTGGTCGCAACGTCATCCGCATCGATTTCGCCAAATCTACGCTGAAAATTAATGATTTGCAAGCGGTGGATTACTTCGGGGATGGCAGCTTCTACCTCGTGAATACGCCAGGCGTTCGTCAATCCTTGTTTTCCATTATCATTTTGCTGACACTGCTTGCCTTCAGCATGTTCCGGGCCATTTGACAGCATTGGCCCGCGTCACCGCGAACCCACCCTCCTTCATACTTCTTGCAGGCGATACCTTCCACCATCCCGGTCAAGCTCGTCCTCGCCCCAGTCTTCAAGCCAACTTCCCTTGTCCAGCCCACTTGGTGGCCGGCGCCGGCAAGCACGTCTCAACGGACTATTTCTTCTCCTCCGGCTCTCATGACGGGGCATTCGACATCCAGTCACGCGCCGAACCTCTGCTGCGGATCGCTGACGGTGCCGATTCGTTCTGGGCTGACCCGGTGGTCGCCGCCGTTTCGCTTGAGAAGGTCGCCAGATGGGATGCAGCAGACAACGTGCTTGTCCTCATCGCGCACGACTTGACCCTTGTGGCGAATTTGACCGGTCTATCGCAGAATAGCGGCTTGAGCGGTCTGCCGTATCACCCACGCACGCTTAACGGGTGGAAGAAGGAAGGGTGGAAGAGAAATACGGTGTGGAACTTCATCGACTATGAGGGTCCTGCTTGGATCTTCAGTCCGCTTGGGTAAGCTGGCTTCTTGGTCTTGCACCGGGTTTTCTTGAGTTAGGGATTCCACCCAGTAGTCAGAATCATAGCAGGATAGGAAGATTTAATAGTTTTAAGCTTTCAAAGTTCAGTTTAACTTGAAGTTGTGAGCGAGCCAACTACTCACCAATTTCAGCTTATATAGAGATTGAGTGCAGGATCTTCGATGTCATGTATTTGCCGCAAGACACGCGACCTACTAATACCACTAACACAGCTTGCCAGTGAGAAAGCCTGTTCCAAGTCAAGTTGTGTACTCGTAGTATTGAGAGGAAGCAAAGCAGCCTCAGTCGGTTTCAACGTGAATTTTGTGCCATTGTCTCCCGGAGTTGGTAATAGGCAGGTTATACCAACATCACGACCTGCCGGTGAGCAGTTTCAGTATCGAGATCTCGTTCCACCCCTCCTTTGGCTCAACGACCTCCTGCGCCTCCCCCATCAATGTTCCACCCGCTTTCTTCTCTGCGACCCACATCTTGAGCGAGCGCATGCCTGGGTGGGCTTCGCAAGCCATGGCAACTTGGTCAGCGACTTCGGGACACAAGCCTGTTTGTCGTGCCATGTGTAAGCGCTCGAGGTGTTGAATGCTTGGTGGGGTGAGTTAAAACAAAGGATTGGGACAAGAGCTCACAGTTCTTGCGTATCCTTGTTGAGCGCCAGTGTCGCTTTGGCTATCGACCAATGGAGAGCGGGGAGGGTTGTGCCAGCGACAGACTTATGTGCGGCATCTTGCTCGGACATTGTCGAGACTGCAGAAAGTCAATGATAGGCTGTGTGGAGATCGATTTGCTCACCTTCTCCGATGATGGCGAGGATCTGGTTTTGATATTTGACTGGATTCTGTCCCCAGTTACTTCGAGACAGTTTTAGGGATGAGGACATACCCTGAATACTGCAGCGGCAACGGCGCCGATGTCTTCTACGGCCACCAGCGGGACGGTGGTTGTTGGCTGCAGCCCTGCTTTGAAGACTGACACGATGAGTGAGCCAATGAAGCCTTCATAGTTCTCCATGAAGAACCCGGGTCGTAAAAGTCTATGCTGGGTTCGGGAATCAGCGCTGGATGCAGTTGGGACACGCACGTCCAGCGCAGCCCCTTCTTGCCCAATTCCTTCACATGCCGCTCGATATTGACCTTTGCGATCCCGTCAAGCTTCATATTGTCATCGTAGTATTCGCCAGCACGCTCGGCCGATGAATAAATGAACGTCGAGACATTGAATTCGAGGGCTACGTCCGCCAAATTCTAAAATTGAGTTAGTATCATCGCTGGTAGCAAAAAGTGGCCACACACTTTTCCCTGTTTCTCCGCGCCGTCGCCCGACACGCCCAGGCCTGGGTACGCCACCACCGAGAACACACCCCACACGCCTGCCCCGTGTCTCTGCTCATCCACAAACACTCTTCTTAGCGCGTCGATGTCAGACATGTCTGCTTGGACCAGACAGACATCGGATGTCACACTGGAGAAGGCGGTTACGAGGCGGACTGCGGTGGCAGACTGGGCGGTACGGGTAAGGAGTAGGATGCGGAAGTCAGTTGCGTCAGGGGACGACAGCAGTGAGCGGACGACCGCCGAGCCTTGATGGCCTGTGGCTCCAGCAACGAGTATCGTTTTGCGCGGCATTAATGCGGGGGACTGGACAGGTTGCGGTTATATACAGGATAGTGGCGACATCGCGGGTGTGCAGTCGCGACGAGGCTGTTCGTCGTTGCCAAGTAGTAGGAGAAAGCGGTCACGTGACTGTCACGGTCACGGCATAATTCATTTCCATCCCGAAAACCGCTACCACCACTAAGTACCCCACCAATATATGTGTTGGTAGCAAATTTCAATGTCTTTGCCATCGATTTCCACCCTGCTTCCACCCTACCAGCTAGAAACGGAAGAGCCTGAGACTGTCTTTCAAACTAGAGTTTGAACAAGTTGCGGGAATTTCTTGTCGACCACCGCTCCATCACGAACCGGCACTCGGCGCCGTCGACATGGGCCGCCTGTCCGTAATACGTGCTCTCAGCTCCCCTCCGAGCCCGACGCGCTCGCTTGCCATATTCAAATCCCTGTGGCGCTTATAATTCGAATCAACTCCCATTTCCATACCATGGCGAGCCCCATTCCACCGCCCAACCTCGGCATCCATCACCTCAAACTGCCCACCGCCTCCATCCCCGCCAAACTCGACTTCTATACCACGATTCTTGGATTCAAGTACCGCCCAGAGTTGGACCACAAACATCCGGGCGCCGACCAGCCATACGGCGTGTTGGTACAGCACCAAGCGACGTCTCTTCTTGTCGAGCTCCGTCTAAATCCAACCCAAGCGACGGCGCAGCGTGGGTGGGACGCCATAACGTGGCTTGTCGAAACACGTGCCGATCTGGAGGATCAGAAGACGTATTTGGAGGCCAAGAACGTGGACTGCAGTCGTGTGCTGCGCGGTGTAGTTGGCTGGGTTCTGGTTGCTGAAGACCCTGATGGACAAATGGTGCGCTGGTATTGCAAGGAAGAGCACGAGTTTGACCAGAACGTGGATGTCGGTGAGGGTCTCTTTCGCTGTTGCCGAGCTGGACACTAAACCCAAGGGTAGATGAGCGATGGCTTCCAAGCGATTAAATGAATCTATATAAGAAGACAAGAATCGAATTGGACTTTTTATGTTGTACTGAGCGCAAGACATTTAGTTTTCCCGGGCCACCTCCCACCTGTCATCAGCCTGTTATGCTGAAGTCACTCTCCGCCACTCGAATTTCTCAACCCACTCCCCTCAAATCCTCCCACTTCTTCATCTCCTCTGACTCTCGAGCGCCTGGTGCCGCCTCGATCGCCTCTGCCTCCCATCGCACCTGCAAAAGCGGCAATTTGACACCCTGTGCCTTGAAGTAAGCCTTCGCCAATTGTTTGAGCGGATCAGGAATGCGTTCCTTTGAGTAGAACGAATACTCTTCCACTATGACGGTGACAATGCGCAGCGGGGGAGCGACTTGGATGCTCTGGATGAATAACTCGCACGCGTGGCTGTCGTCGACACGGATTGTGATATGTTCCACAGACGAAGCAAGTGGGATGATGCCGTCAGCGAAAAGGGCCTGCCAGGTAGCCTTGCTCAGAAGTTCACCAGCAACATACAGGTGCTTTAGTTTGGACAGATGGGCTGGCGCAATTGCGCGCAAGAAATTCTTCGTCGCAGCCGCGTTCTCGGATGGCTCTGGCTCCTCGCCAAATCGAAGCGAAAAGTGAGCGGGAGTATCAAGTGAGTCTTGGGCGTAGGTGTCAATGGTCAGGTATTGAGGAGAAGATCGAGTGCTGAAATGGCCTTCGATGCGAAGAAGACATGCTTGTGGCATCGGTAGACTCGATATCTGGCTTTGTCGCTGGAGAATAGAGGTGAACCCGTTCCATAAAACTTCTGTATCAAACTGGTCGGCATCAAACGACATTCGAGTGTGCGAAGGGAGCGTCAGATGCTTCAAGACAACGCCCATATTGGACGACCAATGCCGCAACTTGAACCGCTTCAACATCGGTAGCTGGACTTCTTTTAAGGTCCTGTCCGATGCAAGAATTTCTTCGTCCTCTGACTCGTCTGTGTCAACGGGGTGAGGGTCATCGACGCGGCCATCTTCTAAGATCAGCGCTTCAAGTTTCGGCGACTTTTGCAACAACCGAAGTGTTCTTCCGAGCCGATAAAGTGCCCGGGACCAAGAGAGGCGGAGAAGCGTTAAGGATGGGAGCGGTGCCTTGTAGTCTATACGGACACCAATAAGACTGAGGCTCGAAAGTTTGGGCATCCGCGCCAGCGGCAATGGCGGGACTTGATCCGCATATTCGTAAAAGGCCTCGTTGCCAATGTCCAAATCTTCTTCTTTCGCCAAGGCGAGCGAGACAAGTACGGGAAAGGCCGTGACTTTCACAATGAGCGCTACAACTTGATCGATTTCGCTAGCGTCACCGCAGATATTGAGCGACACAAGCCGCGCAGCCTGCCCAAGCATAGTCTTGATTGTCTCCTCCGCATTTGAGCCGAGGCGGTCAATGACTACGTTCAGCGGCTGCTGACCAGCCCGCTCCAACGCACCCAGCAAGCGCTTCGGTCGCCACTTCTTGAGTGTGATACTGGCCCACCGCTGTGGATCCTTGCTCAGCTCGTACCACCGACGACAGACGTACATCCAGCCATCATTGGGTAGGCCAGGAACAAACGAAAACAATTTATCGAGTATTTCGTTGGGCAGCTGGGCGAAATAGTCGTTCTTTGATTCAAGTACAGCGATCTTGGGATCCATTTCAGCCACGATTCTCGCGGATGCGCGCGGCGGTTTTCCCTGGGAGCTGATTACAGGAGGGGGAGAGAATTCTGGAGAAAGCAAGTGGTGCCAAAGAAAAGAAGTCTCGAGGCACGTGACTAGCACTTCCTGAGCAAAACCTTCAACATCGCTGGTCCACTCATATGAGCAAGAACAAAAGAACGGAGTTACATTACTATAGATACATAGCACGAAACAAGAGCCAGCTAAGTCAGTCAAAACTAAAATGCAAGTCATGCCCCAATCCCAAAGAAGACTTGATCAACGACTCTTTCCGCCCTTGCCTGCTCAAGGTCTTGTGCTGGCATCTCCATCGGTGACAAGAGCCCCTTCTGCCGCCATGAAAATGCAGGACTGCAGGGACGCGTGTCGCCAGAGCCCACAAAGGCACCTGCGCGGGCCCGGTAAACCTCTCTCGCCTTGGCTACCATCACGGTCTTCTTCAGCCCGATCTTCTCTGCTTCCCACTCTTCAAGAGCATTAGGCCGTCGACAAATACAAGCATATGCTGGTGCCAGCCAAGTCGGAATGTGATATTTGACCGCCAGCACGATCTTTTCGATCGGGTCGAGCTCGGCGGGGCTATCCTCGATAGCTTGGATAGCATGGGAGCGAAGACGGTCGAAGCGGAGGCGTGTAGAAATGGAGAGAAGAGTCATCCATTGACTGAGTGAGAATTCTGTCTGGCCATACATTCTGCTCGATGGGTTGATTAGAGAAGGTAGGACTAATGTGAAACTTGAAGTGGAGCTTACCCAGTGTAAAAGAAGTCGAGCAAGCATTCGAATTCGGCACTCCCGATACCTTCCAAAGGAATCGCCTCGCTCTCTGTATACCCAAAGTCACCTAAAGGCCCTGCAAACATTTCTTGGAAGTACACTGAATCGCGTACGAGAAAATGGCGATGGACTTTGAACTTTTGGTTCTCCACCTTTCCAGGAGTAAGCGGGTGAGCTGATTCATCAGATAATATAACTGACCTTCAAGTAGGAGATGCGGTCGTCGAAATAGTAGCGCGGGTTAACAGCACACTTTGCGAGAACGTCGGAATAGTTGGTTGTCGTCTCTTCCGAATCCACTGCAGGGGACTCTCGCTCTTGGCGATCAAGGCACCCTTCATCATCAAGTAAATCGGCCGATGAGGTAGATACTGGAGAAGTTTCGGCAAGAATAAGGCTTCCTGGAGCGGGAGACCATGCAGGGCTTGGTATAGCAGAGCCAGGCAAGCTGCCCTTGGACAATCCAGCCTGAAATGCTTCAACAAACCCAGGACGCGGCGACCATTCTCCCAAATTGACTGATACAGAACGAGTGAGGCGTGGTAGCTCCAACGGTGAAGAGGACCGGGTGGAAGATTGGTAGGAGCGCATGGGAGGAAGTGAAGCCTACCTCAGTGCCAACACCCATTATAACAAGAACCACGCACATACCTCGTGCTTGTGACGATAATATCGTGGTTTGTGGCTTGTGCTGCAATGGTAAACGGAGGAAGTAAAGGCTGGTCGGCACTACGAAAGCGACAGTCAGAGCATATGAGAGACGAGAGGGGGGGCTATTAATATAGCGACCGTCATACCTGATGCCATATTGACGCTCCGTAGTTATAAGGCTTGATTTTCCAAACACAGTGGGAACAGATAGATTCGCGCTGTTGCATCTATTTCAATTTAATGGAATGTACTCCGGAGTGACAAGTTAATACGCATTTGAACAACAACGCAAGTCCGAAAAATCAAATAGCGATGTGAGTTTTCCTGAAAAGGATCTCGTTAAATAATAACAGTGATTCAAGAAGGACAACTTGTACCGGACGTGTCGGTCTGTGATCTTGGTTCCGGTTTTATGTTGAACACAGAGGATGACGATAACTGGAATGGGTAGCCGCTATACAGGAAATTGAGACGAAGCGACATAAACCAAAGACATACCGCGGTACCCAGATTTGGGACTGTTATGCCCTTAATAATAATAATAATACCGCGCGAGAACAGGGGGGGAATGATTTGGCTTTCGTCTTGAGTTGCGAAACAAGTGATACTACCAAAAAGGTCAAGCAGCATTCTAATCTCAGCGAAAAAGGATCACACCAACGAGCTGGTTACGAACACCAAGCCAACGGGACGACCTAGCCAGCCGGCGCCCAAAGAGAGTAGCACAGAGGGAAAACCCGTCTGAGGCCCCGAGCAACCCAATGCTCTTAGTACTCAAATACTAGTAGCTCGCTAGTAGACTGAGCATTTCGCTGAAAAGTGGGTCAGATGTGTGCTCAGCACGGAGCCCCAAAGGTCAAACATACCAGGATCTACCAGGAGACCATCCATCGATATTGCTACAAACAGGACGCTCGTGTTGTGTCGACGTGGTTACTCCGGATCCCGATTCCCACTCAAAGGATTTGGTTTGCTAGGGGGGGGGAATGTTCTTAAACGGTGGCGAAGTTCATCACCCAGAGGAGGGATGGTCACAAGAAAAAGGTGAAGACTTAGATGATGGTGGTTCGGGTCAAGAGTCAAGACAGATCATAGGTTGTAGTTGTTTGGTTTCCTTTGGTTTCTCTCTAATATTGTGGACTCCTCAATGTAGACATCCTCAAACGAGTTGAATATAACACTACGGTTCGACTTGGACGAAGGTATTATGTAGCGCGATGTAATTTTAAAGCAGGCTCCAGTGGCAGCCGCTCCGCCTTTTGACAAGGTCCAGGGACAAGTACAAGCAACTTGAAGAACCTTGTACCTTTTCCCCGGTGGATAGTTGCACCCTTTTGACTGACGGACTCCCAATTCCCTTCCGCATTCTAGGCGGTGAAGCTGCACCCTGATTCGACGCTGCCCAAGCTTGGTCTTACACGTCTTCTGATATGCCGCTACAAGGCCTTCCACCGTGCATACCATATCCTGCAATAGTATCCGTCTTCGCTGGGACCTCCATGATCAATTCCTTCAATGCATCGAATTTCTTCCTCTGAGCGAGTGCTTGGGTAACCCGCCTAACCTGCATGTCCGCCTGGACGGTAAGTAGCCCGTTCTAGAGCCTGCGCAGATATAACATCCCATGCAAGCAACAACTTCCATATCTTGGCATTATTATTGACGCTTGCGCCCGCAACATAAAGGTGAGTCACAGTCGGCAGATGTGAAACGGCGAGTGAGCGGACAAAGACTTCAATGATCTGGCTCGAGTGGTTCCACGCCTCCCGCGCGAGCGAGAGAAATGGCGATTCGTCATCGTCTCCATTCAAGTTGCCAGTGAAATTTTCCGCAGGGAACCAGTCCAATTGCCTAGATCGGGGTTTGGACAAACACAAAGAGCTAGTGTGCGGGCCATAGACACATTGCTTGAAGTTTGGCATGGTTCGCAAGGATAGGACTATTTCAGTGCGGCGAGAAGTCGTTTTGGGTGCCACTGGTTTCAAGTTATGGAGTTGGATGTCCGCCCAAAGTTCTTAGTTCCGACATGCCGACGCAAACGTGCATCGCACCTGAACCGTCCCATGGGAGGCCTGGCAGAGAAATGAAGATCGCGCGAGTGTTTTGTTCGGAATTCGATGGATGACTTGCGGATGACAGGGTTCAAGTTGGCCATTTGTGAGTCTGTTATGATGTTGTTCAGGACAATGCTTGTTGTCATCGAGAAGGTGCTGGGAAAAGCTTGTGAGACGAATGTACTATGCTCTGTTCAAATACACACACACACAAGTTTCAGTGACGAAACAGAAGAGGCAGGTCACATAGTACTAGATGATAGAGTCACGTATCACATGAGATAATCATGATCACTGATTAGATATGATTGCCAATGGAAATGGGCGTCTGAGGATACAGCAGAGAGCAGGCTGTGGCTGCGGCCAGCCGCTGACTTCCCCGGTCCATAGCTGTACTTACTTGCAACTTGAACCTTGACAACTCTCAACTATAGACTCGGGATCAGCCTGAGAGTCGAGCGATTCGAGAACTTGAAGGAGATGAGGCCCCGGGAAGCTCCACTCAAGGCTTGTCCGAAATTTGAGGTTTTTGAGGGCGGAAAATGGCGATTTCCTTGTCCGAATTCAAGGTTTTTCAGGCGGAAATTTTGAAATCCTTGTCCGGTTTTGAGGTTTTTCAGGCTTCTTTCTGGTCAGACTGGTCAGTTCATTCCTTGGTTCACTCGGCTCACAGGAAAATATTCTTAGATGAAGGCAGGCACAATGTAAACTGCGCAATCTGTGCCTATCATCGCAAAGTAAAGTCGAAATTCTGACCCAAGTATCGAATTTGGTTGGTGCCATTTTCCCGCAAAATTTCCCCTTTTGGAAAGCACGTGATGACCCTTGTCCAATTTCAGGTTTTTGAGGCCCAAATCGTAAGGTTTTTGAGGCCAAAATTGCTGATTTTCTCGGACAAGGCTTTGGTGGAGCTTCCCGGGGCCTAGGAGATGTCTGGTCTATGTCTACATAGCAGATAACATAGCCCCGGTACATCAGAAGAAGACTGGGACGCCTAAGTAGCTAAAATTATCATGAGGAGACTCAGGAGAGCAGGGGAAACAAGCAAGAAATAAGCAAGTGTGGCGTTCATTGCCGTTCCGAGTCCCAGTACTGTCAAATTGAAAAGCATGAGTCCCTGGGACCACCCCATTCGTCTCCGCGTCGTTCAATGTTGAAATTTTGATGTTATTCTCAAAACGGAGTGACGCCACGGATCCCTTGGATAGGATTGGATTGGATTTTTACACGGCACGGTCCGACTTGCGAAAATCTACATCACCCTCAACGTCAATCTTCTTCCGACACTCGCTTCTTCGCTTGCTGTTACATAGCACCGCAACCGGATTCAGCACGCTGG
The DNA here is from genome assembly GCF_014461135.1 of Mycena indigotica. Lineage (NCBI taxonomy): Eukaryota > Fungi > Basidiomycota > Agaricomycetes > Agaricales > Mycenaceae > Mycena > Mycena indigotica. The sequence continues at coordinate 4,159,508 of NW_023503007.1, read as the reverse complement.
ACGCGCAACACGATTAAAATAGCAAACCCGTGCCCATTCCCGCAGCCTGCTGTGTGGCCTAAATGTGGCACAACCAGGCCAGATTTGGCGAAATGCTATAGAAAGTCCCTGGAAAATTCCTCAAAAATCATTTTCCGGTTGAACACTGGTGGTTCCACGCGTTTTCGGATAATCAAAGTCATGGAACAGTCGTTCGTAACTGCAACACCTTGATGGGGCTATGCGCCACATCTCGTGTCTTCGCTAATCATTGGCGGTGAATCATTTGGCTGTCACCTCTTTGCCTTCCCCGACCATGCCCTTCTGCTTTTGTCTACCGGACCTGGTATATAACGGGCCATCTGTTGCTTACAAGTTTCAGTGTCTCATTCCTCCCATCCTACTCTTCCTCGGGCCCTGAGCTTACGCCTCAGACGGCTCAGGCCAGTTCTGAGCAGTTCTGAGTAGACAGCGAAGCTCCATCGGTGAGCGATGGCTCGGCTACCAGCAGACAATCTTACTGAAGACTTAAGTACAGGCTCACTATGACCGAATACGACTACTCTCCAGAGGGGCAACGACGTTACCAGGCCACGCAGCGACGGATAGCTAACTGGGTCAACCAGACAGCAAGCACTCCATCGCTGAAGTCGCCGTTCACCCCGCGTTCTGTTGTCTCCTCCTCTGGTCGTACGCAATCACATCCACTGGCACCAGCAACAAAGGTCCATTCGTCAAGTGGGACAGCATCTCACCGCAAGGACAATGCCAGTGTTACTACACCACCACCACCACCACCACCACCACCTACGGTCTATCCCTCCGACTCGATTTCGCAAGTCAGCTCTCGTCGCTCGTCTCACAGCTCGCGTTCCTCGCGAAGTCATAAGTCAGCTGGTCGTTCTCGCCACACTAGCAGCAAAACCCACTATTCCAAACCCTACATCGCAACAGAACAGAATGTACGGCCCTCGGCGGATGGCCGGAGTTACATCATTTCGCCTCCCCCTTCCCCGCCGGGTCGCTCGCACGGCATGATTATCTTCCCCCAGGCTGGGCGAGCGCCTCATGTTGTGGTGCACAGTCTGCTTGCCGATGTTGTCCCTAACTGACATGTTTTAGTTTTATTAACTTCCTTTTGGAGTTTTTTTGCGTGTACTGCATGGACTTTAATTTATTAGTCACGATAGGCTGGTTTCTTTGTGATTTTCAACTTGAAGTTCCATATAACTCGAGCTCCAAGTCCCGTTATCGCTTGTTTACCACAGTCAGAGTGTGAATTTGGTCTAAGTAAGAGGGGGTGAGCGTGACGACCACAATAAGCCACAATAACACGTTATTGCGTGATCCGTGACACCCCTGCCAACCTCGTCCATGAGTCTGTAATTTCAAAAAACGGCATTCATCTAATCTAAATCCTTGACGCTAACAGGCCTCTGAAAAGCATTGTACCGAATGACCGAAGAATTGGCAGAGGCGGCGTCGGCAGCAGCCCGAACTGTCGCTATTGACGTAGAACTTCGTCAGCTACACGCCCGCATCGCGGTTCTCACAGCAGAACGGAATTCGATCTCAATTGTCCAACGCATGCCAAACGAAATTTTCGCGCGTATATTCTCGTTTGTGCCGGGTCTACCCTGCGACAATGGGGTGATGTTTGTTTGTCGGCGATGGCACACGCTTTGCATCGGCGCCTCGGAGTTGTGGACGCACATAGATCTCGAAAAATGGCGGCCAAAGCTTCTACTGACCGCGTTGGAGCGGTCCCGGACGAGGAAACTATGCATCGAGCTCAAGGCGGTCACTGGCCAAAATACGGAGCAGCATTTGCGGACGATGTTAGCGCAGTCTGCTCGGATTCTCGACTTGAAGATTTCTGGCCCGAAAACTACGATAGAAACCTTCCTGAAGCTTATCCAGCCAGCCGAGCTCTCCGTCTTGACGCGTTTTTTTGTCGAGCAAAAAGAAGTTAATGGCCCACTGAAGATGTTACACCGGGATTACCACTCGCCCGAACCTGAAGATTCAGAACCAGTTTTCTCACTTGAGAGAATGGCAGCCCTTCGCCATCTCTCCCTCTCCAAGGTCACATTCCACCCTCAGTTGAAGCGCGTCTTCAGCCAGCCAGCGACTACATTATTAACATGTCTTGAGATCAAATCAGCCTGGCTTTCCGTTGAAGCCGTACTGCCCCTCCTCACATCTTCACCTGGTTTGCAGACTTTACGACTGGATGGTGCATTCGGCTTGGATTTTATCCAGCCTGGTAACGCGACGGTGTATCCAAGTGTGGACTTGCCACTACTGGAGTCATTCGAAATCGGAGCCCGCACGTACACCGTGGCGAACCTGCTCGTGGCTCTGCATTTCCCGGGCACTACACGACTCAGTATTTGTTTGAAAGGCGGTGGGACTCCTGGTATCGACCCTACCACCGAGATCATCAACTCCGTTATACCACCTCTCGTCGCCCACGCCACGCTTCAAGCGGCAAGCAGCACGGCTCGCACACTCATCCTCCAGACCTATCGGCACCCCAACGCAACATACTTCTTGGATCAGCTCTCGCTGACAATACTTGCTGAAGACGAAACCCAGCTGATTTCGCTGGTGATGGACGAGCCTGCGTGGAACCACTCCAGTAGAATCATTGAGAGCTTCTTTCGCTCGCTGGCCCCAGTACAACTGTCTACCATCACCCACCTCCACGTCGCGGGGGCAAGCGTCAACGTGAAGACATGGAAGGCGCTATTCAGTGGCCCGGCAAACATTATTCCCGCACAGTCGCTCGAAACAGTTACCATCCGCGCAGACGAACAGGGACGGCGGGTTGTGCAAGCACTCACCCAGCGGAAACGGTTCGATGCTCTGGCCTCTCTGATCGTCGACATTCCTCTAAAGAGGAAAACCTCGTTGAGCAATGTGATGGAGGCGGTTGAGGATTTTGCGCATGCATACCGGAAGATATTCAATGCCAAATTTGAGAGGGTAAAGGTCCGTTTGCATATCGCGGCCCCAGGTGCGGGAGGCGACTCAGACTCGGACTCGGAGTGGGACAACGGGGACTCTGAGAATGGGAAAGATGTCAAGGATTGGCGCGGCGTAAAAGCAGTGGTAAAAGTTTTTGATTGGGAAGAAGTGCGCGTGCAAGGGCCCAATGCTCGGAATTGGGAAGACAGTGATGCAGAAGATTTCGATATATAAGTAATTTGTCCCTGGCTTGCTCAACGTGAATTCAAGTTGATGCATTGAACTTTGATGTCTTATTCCCGTCTTTCCAGTGAGACCCAGAATCCCTGACACTCAGCCTGAGCTACCGTATACAGTGAGGAGGGCTCAGGAGGCTCAACATGGAGCTAGCTATGGAGCTCAGCCGGTTTGTGTGCGACTTGGGAAGCTTGAAATCTCTCATCCGGCCCGGGTACAATCGGCCTACTGCATTATTGTATTGCGCTGTCAACCGTAGGTATATCCAAAGTACAAAACAGGATGTTCAAGAGGAGATTTGTTGAGTGAATGACGGGACGAGAGAGAAACTTGAAGGCAATTGCCATGGTCACACTGGTCACACAGTCAAGTAAAATCTTTGGCTAGAACCGTCGTGCCCATTATTGTTTGGGCTAAGCATCTCTTGCTCGACCAATCTTGCCAGCGCAAACATCTCATCTCAGAAATGTACTCTACGAGGCACGTCCCGTTCCTCATCCTCACATTGCCAGCGATAACTTGAACCGTCCAGTCTGGCTGCTACTCGCTAGCACATGAACATCTCTGTTACCAGTACGATTGGCTCGGAAGTTTGGAGCGCGTGAACGACACTCCCGGTGCGACTTTTCCATAGAACTTGCGAATTCCAAGTTTTGTCATAAACGCCACGACAATTCCCAGGTCCTCATCTCTTGCTTCATGCCCATATTAGCGGCTCCTAACGAACCTTCCCAGGACACCTATGCTGCCGCAGATCTACAGAAGCTTGGCTATAAGCAAGAGATGACACGGGCACGTATATCGTTCTTTTTGTGTCACTAACGTGGCTCACCGAATGCGACAGAGTCGTGGGCTCTTCCACATGTTGTTCAGTGAGCCACTCGTCTCCTATTTCAACCGCACAGGCGAGTTACGATGGCACAGTGACGCTTGGTATGCCTTTCAGTGACGACAGTGCTCAGAGCACAAACTTATTGCCTATTCATGTCAGCAATAATGGCCGTTCGTAAGTTTCCATTTCCCTTGGGCTCTCTCACTACTCCCTGTTCTTGTGCACACTAATGAATGTATCCTTCCAGCCTATGGGTTAGCCGCTCCAATCGCTACCTCTCTTATCGGGGGTGGCCCCGCCACCATTATCTGGGGGTTCGTTTCTCTGCCCAAACTCTCGCTCCTCGGAAACTAATTAAACCCTAGTTGGGTGCTCGTATCCGCACTTACGCTCCCACTTGCTTTCTCTCTTGGCGAAATTTGCGCCAAATATCCAACTTCTGCTGGTGCATACTATTGGTGTTTCCGCCTTGCGCCACCTAATCATCGACTGCTCGTCTCCTGGATCAATGGATGGCTGACCATGGTCGGAGTTTGGACGATCAGCTTATCTGTAACTTTTGTAAGGCTGCCTGACATGTTCTTCATGGTCTTATCATTGAATCATTAACAGGGTACAGCCCAGCTTATCGTCGCTGGCGCAGGTATATACGTCCCAAACTGGGAGGTCAAGCCATGGCAAACATGTTGTTCATCTCTTCAACCGGTCGCTTTTCTCTGCTCATGGTATATACAGACCTCATATTCTTGGCTGTAACCGGTGTCGCTGTCCTTTTTTGTGTTTTCTTCAACTCCATCCTCCCAAAAATTGATGTCCGCCCTCTATTTTCAATGTCGGCGACTACATTTTAACCTTTCCTCAGGTTATCTCTGCGTATTGGACTCTTATCGGGGTTATCGGTCCGTCAAGGCCATGTATCCTCAACCATCCTTTGACAACCTCAAGTTATCCTTGTTGCAACCTCGGTCAAAGCAGAAGCTGGGCGCCATCCTGCAGCATTTGCTCTTGGCCATTTCGACCCATCGCCCTCCGGGATGGACAGCGGGTTGGGGTTTTTTCATTGGACTCCTTCCGGTTTGTTTAAAGTTCTTCATTGATGTGAGTACACAACTGATATTGCTTTAGCCTGGTAGGTCAAATCACCAGTTGACTGCGTTATTGAATGCAAGACGTTGGAAGCTTACACTTTTTCTGCTATCGGAATGAGTTCATGGTCCTCTGGTTACACCAAAACCAACACTGACTGGATTTGTAGTTGCCAGTATGGCCGAAGAAGTCCACGACCCGTCGCGTGATCTCCCAAGGGCCATTACTTGGTCAATCCCGATTGGGTTTCTTACTGGTGTAGTTTTTCTGGTACCGCTTCTGTTCACCCTTCCAGATATATCGATACTACTCTCTGGCAAGTCACCCTCACTTGCTGTTGATTTTCGGCTCAGTCCTGTAGTTGCAAGCGGACAGCCTATAGGCGTCATGTTTGAGCTCATAATGGGCTCAAAAGGGGGCGGGTTCGGCCTTGTGTGTTGGTTCACTACTAAACATTTCACCCGGCACTGACTTCGCCGATAGTGGTTCATCATATTTGGCATTGGCATATTCTGCGCAATATCCATCTCGTGTGCCGCCTCTCGCTCGACGTGGGCGTTTGCGCCGTGATGGAGCAATACCATTCCCATTGATATTTGCACGTGTCAACAGCCGTCTGGGGGGAGGGGGTGGTGTCCCGCTAAATGCTATCCTACTCTCTACGACGATCCAGCTCCTCCTCGGGCTGATCTATTTAGGCTCCAGCGCAGCCTTCAATGCCTTTGTCGGTGTTGCTGTTATGTGTTTAGGTGCCAGCTACGCTATGCCCGTGGCTATCTCTCTGTATTCCGGCAGAAAAGAAGTACAAGACTCGCCCTTCGGGCTAGGGAAAAAAATGGGGACAGTGCTTAACGCGATTGCCGTCCTGTGGGCGGCCTTCGAGATCGTGTTGTTCTCGATGCCGGCGGTGGTGCCGGTTACCCGTGTCACAATGAGTGCGTGTGCTTTGGTTCTGGAGACTAGGATTGACCGGAGACTATTAGATTATGCCTCTGTTGTCTTCGTCGGGTTTGGCTTTATCAGTGCTGTTTGGTATATATTCGGTAAGTGGCCAATATCGCATCCATGTCCTCCCCAATTGACATGCCAATGTTGCAGGTGGTCGGCATCATTATAAGGGACCGCCTTTACCAGCCGAGGAGGCTCAAGCGGATTCGCCAAGCCATTCGACCAAGATGGATTAGGAATACTTTTGGATATGAAATAATAGTGGGGTATGTTTGTGAAACATGCATGTTTGGAATAATCTTAGTAGTGCCAGCCAACTCGACACAAAGCACATCCACGGATTTGTTGGTGAGGACCTAGTCGCAATACTAGTAGGGAAAAAAGACTGCTTCGAACACCCAACCTCATTCTTTGATTGCTGGCCCACCAGAAAAGCTTATGCGTCATCCAGCCTGATTCGCCCGGCGCCGGGGAGAGATGCTTGATTTAGTACAGCAATGTCCGAGAAGTATACGCTACACATTTGTCGCACAAGCAAGAACCAAGGTTCCTTCCTGAATGCTCAAGAGCCAAGAAGCATCAGTTGTGAGAGAAACAAAGAAACTTGAGTAAACTCACGCTATTCGCCGTAGATTGTTTAAAATCCCACTTGATCCCCCCGCTTTCCCTAAAGACTATCTTCCAGCGGTTCCACGGCACAATCCCGTATATCCATGTCTGCCAACCCCGCTGTCTCCTCCATTAACACACAGTTGACTTGCGGACCGACAACCGAGAAATTACCGCAGGGAAGATAGGGATACATCGCCGAGCGACTTTAGTTGAAGGTAGTCGATGGTGTATCCAACAGACCCCACAGTCTTTAAGGCGGCAATGAGGTGAGGACACTCAGGTGGCTTGAGAAGATTTAAAACGTAGGCGGTGGGTTCATGCACGACTCGGATGAGGGTGTTATGGGCTTGTCAGTGACCGGTACCCCCCGTCCAGACAACGGGTATAAGCTGGCGGCAACAAGAGGAAGCCGTCGAAGAGTAACGAAAGCGGTGGCGGTCGAGATGGTAGACGCATAAGAGGAGGTAGCCGCGATGAGGATGAGAGTGGACATGGCTACGAAACGTGGGGTGTTTTCGTCGGTCGTGATAACATGATGGTTGGCGGAGCGTGATCAAAGCGTGATCGTCCTCCTTTGCTGCAAGCCTTCATACTGTTGACTTCTATGTTGACTTCCATCTCTGGGGCTCTGTAGCACCGAAATATACTGCTCACCATTCGTTCATATATACCAACTCAACCTCTATGGCCGGCTATATGTCCAAGCTTCTCAATCTCACCAACCTGGCTCTGGGCCGCTGCGACTCCCTTCTGCTGGCCCAGGGGCCATTCAAAACTACTCTAAGTCAACTTTATGGTTATAGTATAAGGATAGCTGAGATGTCCCCAGTGTTGCTGGATTACAATCCCAACTCCGTTTTCACAGTGTGCCAACCCAAAAATATGACCGTCGGCATTCCAGTATCGTCCTTCGCGAAACGGACCTTGGAGATCGTGACAAGCTCAAAGGTATGCTCTACCTATCTCCAATGACAATACTAGGACCATTCTGACGATATCATGATCTCAAAATGCAAAACCTATGTGTTTGATCCTGCTTTGTTCAACGCCAACGCCACGTTGCCTCTATGAACCGCAAAGAAGGATTCCCGAACAGTGCTTGATGGGCGCGCTACATGCGACGGGAGTTGTAGAGAAGCCCAGACAACTCAAGCAACCATGGCGCTATGCATCATCTTACACCTCGGGAAGGACGAAACTAGCCAGGCGTAGTTCACGTCCCATATCCGCGCCACCTACCGGGATTTGGTGAACTCTTGTGGGCTAACTTTAGACCGACGATAATATAGGATGGCAGTTGGGACGTGTTTCAGCGACGAGCAGCCAGAAAGTCTTGGCTAGAAGTATTTGGAGCATGCTGAGGCATAGTGGTCAGCAACCACAAGTAGCCTCTTGTTCTGGTGGTAGCAAGACCCTCTCGTTGGTGCATGGCTTGAAGAACGGGAAGCTCGAGAGTCGATGGGAATGGATCGTGACCTAGCCGACCACTACTGACACGAGTGATCGACGCGGATTGACGTCGACAACGATCATCGCAACAGCGCCGACTTACCATCATGCAAAGCCTCCACTTTCTGTTTCTTCCCTCCTACTTCCATCTTCGCCCGTCTTTTCGTTCGTCGGACGCACCGGTTGCGAGTTTATTCTTTGGTTTATAATCGTACGTCTGCTGATTGTTGTGTTGCCACATTCTTATCGTCAGCCTACTAGCTTTATCTTCTTCGTTCTTTCACGAGTATACGATGGTCGCGTGGGACAAGGTTCTTGGTTTGGTTTCCGTTGCGGCGGGCACGGCGCTGCTAGGGATGGTCAGCATCTGCCCCACCCTCTTGTACTTCACTCAACACAGCTCAGACGGCATTCGATGTCCCCTACTTCAAAAGCATCTACTTCCTTCGCATCGATCTTGCTAACGCGACTGTAACGAATGGAGTAACCCCAACGACCCCCTTCGTTGACCTCGGAGTTCTTGGTTTCTGCACAGACCTCCAAGACGGTCGCGGCCTTCAATGCTCTGAACCCAAGATTGGCTACAACCTCACTGGTGTGTTGTTACCTTTTCTGCCTTCCACCACGCCTTATTCACGCTTCACAGAGGCTAGCAGCTTCATAAGCGGTCCCCTCCCCCCTGTCCTGGCCTCTTCCGTCAATACCGTCGCTTCTGGTCTCACCAAAGTGCTGGTCCTTCACATCGTCGCATTCGGAATCTCCCTCGTCTCGTTTGCATTCGCCCTCATCGCTTTCCTCGGCGCCCCCATCGCAGACTGCTGCTCGTCTTGCTTCTGTGGTTTTGCCGGGGCCGCCGCATTCGCCGTCTTCATATTCGACATCGCGTTTTTCCAGCTGATCAAAAAACGCGTCCAGATGGTCGGGAATGCAGGCGGGGCAGTCATGGGCAACGCGCTCTATCTGACGCTGATTGCATGGCTGCTGTTGTTTATTACCCCCATCATGTTCATGCTTGGACGGTGCTGTGGGTGCTGCATGCCCGATATGAGCTCCCGTCGCAAGGACAAGGAGAGGTATTAGGATCTGAATTGGTTTATTGAGCCGCCTTTGTATGCTACTACTTGAGTTTTATTTATCCATAAGATCCAGCACCGACTATATCTTCTGTTTGCCGTTGAGTGGGTCAAACTTCCTACCTGGGAAGAAGAAGAACCGGAACCAGACCTTTCTGACGACGAAGACGACGTGGGCGACGACGATCATGGTTAGATTGGAAGGCATCGAAGAGGAGAACCCCGCAGACAAGCGACACACCCGGAAAACACGCCATTATGATCCCCAAAACTCATGCATTCATGCCTATGACTGACAACACCCAACCGTTACAGCCAGCAAACGCTGGCATACGGAACCACCACAACGACACCTACACCATAAACCCCCAAAGTGGAACGGCTCTGCCCTGTTGTCCGACACACCCACGATGGCTGCTTTTACGAGCACCGCGCCTTAGTAGCAGTAGCGTACTTGCCCGCCGAATATAAATGTGATTCAAAAAAAAAAAAAAAAAAAAAAAAGAGTGGGTCACGTGCTAGAATGCCCTTCCTTGAAACTTGAAGCTGGGCATCTTCTTTAGCGCGGGCATGTTCCTCGTTTTCACCCTCACGTACGAGCCAGAACCTTGCAAATGCGGATGGTCCATTGGTTAGACGTAATGATCAAGACACGGCCAGTCAAGACACAAACAAAATGGTCAGCCGACCAACACACGGTTGTCTCCGCACCACACTTCACCAATGCCTGCAGTTGTCATCGTTGGCGCTGGGTCCGTCACTTTCCTTGTTTTCGAGCACGTCTGACGTGTTCACAGAGTCGGCGGTATTTCCTGCGCGATTGCACTGAAGCGAAAGCTGAACTGTGAGGACTTTGTGGTGAGAACGGCAGACAATCTCGGAGAAGATGGGCTAACGAGAGTGCTAGATCTTTGAAAAGGCTTCAGATGTTGGTGGGACGTGGCGCGTGCGTCAATGGTTTTCCTCTCACTTCTAACACAAACCTTTTTTTTTCGTAGGACAACATATACCCGGCAAGATGGCTTCTTCCTCGGCCAGCCTTTTTTTCGTCTTATTGTCGTCGCAGGGCGCTTCGTCAGACATCGCCATACACTTCTACTCGCTCAGTACCGATCTGAACCCGGACTGGTCGTCAACCCATGGAACTCAAGCAGACGCGCTTGACTACTGGCGCAAGTTGACGACGAAATACAGCCTCTACCCGCACCTTACGCTTAACACACGCGTTGTTTCCGCAGTCTGGAACGGGTCAGAATACGATGTAGCTGTCGAGAACCTGCTTACCGGCGAGCATTCAAACATCACAGCCAAAGTGGTCGTGTCAGCCATCGGAATCTTGGAGATGCCCAAACTTCCCGCCATCCCGGGTCTCGCGTCGTTCAAAGGCCACAAGTTTCACTCAGCGAGATGGGATACTGGGGTGGATCTCAGGGGACAACGAGTCGCTGTGATCGGCAATGGGGCATCTGCGTATGTTTTCCGCCTCCTCCCATTATGGTTCTACAACCGACCTTACTATCTAGCACACAATTCGTTCCTCTCATTTCTGAAGACCCTTCTGTCCAAATCACCCAGTTCTGCAGGACGCCAAATTGGCTGCTCCCTCCAGCGAGTATCATTTCACTGGAGCAGGAGGAATTTACCTCGTCTCTCAGGCTCGCAGCAAGTACAGCGACACGGAAAAATGGATTTTCCGACACGTTCCACTAGCACTGAAGGCATATCGCTCCATGCTTTACATTCGTGTTGGTTCTTCTTTGAAGCACTATAGGCCCATACCTGATATATCCTATAGAGCGAGCTTCTGTACGTCGCAGTCTTTGCACGCAAATCCCTTCGCGATATGATGACCAAGGTGCGTCTTCCAAGTTTGCGACAATAGCTGTCATATATTGTTCTAGCGCGTGAAAGGATACATTCTCGCGAGTTCCCCTGAGGAGATGCGTGGCCAACTCATTCCGAATTACGGTGAGATGCTTCATGTCGTTGGTCTTTTCTCATCTCCGACACAGAGATCGGATGCAAACGTGTTCTTTTCGACACAGACTATTTGAAGTGCCTCCATCGGCCTAATATGAATCTGAATTGGAACCGAATTCAAAACATCACTGAGCAGGGACTAGTTACGAAGAATGGTTAGCGTTCATGGTAAATTACATGCGCTGAATCCATTTTACAGGGGAGGTTTTGGAATTTGATGTCATCATATTCGCGACTGGGTTCATTGCGGTATAAAAACCACTCTTCTACCTGTGTAAAATGTGCTCATAGTTTTGCAGGATAAGTACCCTGTCCACGTCGTTGGGGATAAAGGCATTTCTGTCCAGGAGTACTACAATTCGCAAGGTGGCCCGAAGGCGTACTGCGGTACCGCTATCCCGGGCTTTCCGAACTTCTTCTTGCTCGCTGGTATGTAAATCAGGTTGGACAAACAACTGGAGTGACCTAAATTATGTAGGTCCCAATACGACGACGGGTCATACATCCGTTATCCTCACCGAAGAAATCCAGGTAACTAACTCTCGCTAACCGTTGAGTCCTCTGCTGACACTGGTGAGATCAACTACATCCTGAAATTGGTCAAACCGATTCTCGCGGGGCTAGTCAAGACCTTCACTGTGACGTCCCGTGCTACAGACGCGTATAACGAGCTTATTCATGCTCGGCTTGCGCGCTCTGTCTTCGTAGGGTGCGTGTCGTGGTATCGCACAGCAAATGGAGAGGGCAAGGTCTCGAGCATCTTTCCCGGCCCGATGGCACTCTACGCATGGTGGTTGAGACGACCGGTCTGGGAGCACTATGAAGCCGATGGGGCAAGTGATAGGTGGAGGTCATTGATATGGTGGAACACTTTGGCGCAAATGCTGAATCCTCTGCACTATGTTGGGCTGATGTTCGGATGGTTTTTAACGTGGGTTAGCGGGTAGGCTTCTCATGCTTGAATCAGGGTTCGATCGTATGTCACAATGCATGAGTCACAGCGCTAATACACTCTTTCATTGCCGCTATGGGCCCTATTCTGCCCGAAGACATACTACGGGAAATCCTTGAAACGACGGCTATTCTGCACCCAGATTGCATTCCCATGTTGGTGTGTGTGTGTCGGTCGGCTTATATGTGGTAAGTTCTGAACTTGATCTAACCGCAAATCCTAATTAGCTTTCGTTAGGCTCAAGCCTCTGCCATTCCGTACCGCCTGCGTCTCAGAGATGCCTCAGCTCTTTCACCCAATGTGGCGCAAACCTGAAATTCTCCGACTCGGCGTCCGATACCTCTGTTTCGACCCGCGCACGAAGTTGTCTTTCGACAACATCAGCCGCCTGCTGGGACAATGCCCTCTTGTTGTTGATCTTATCCTTCTCCATGGCTTTTCTATCCGCGAAAACCTCCGGCACATTGCCAACATGAAGGGCCTCCGGCGCTTCACGTGCACAGTGAGATCACTCTTCGGCAGCATTGACGCCATAGACTCTTCCGCCTATCGCAGAATATTCGCGTCTGTGACGCACTTGGAGCTGGTTGAGACGGTCAATCATATCGACCCTATCCACGACCGGAATTGGGACCGCATGCTACGGGCGTTCCCGTCATTGACACATCTTTCATGGATGACCCCGTCGGCGACAGAACCTCTCCAGTGGCAACGTGCCACGAAGATTCTACAAGACTACACATGCTTGAGGATCTTCGCTTTTGTGTGGGTGATAGAAAGTCTGCATGGGCAGATGGAAGAAGTCGAGAGGTTTGGCGAAAGCGTCTTGCACGACCCCCGGTTTGTCGCAGGGACATATCCACGAGGCGAGGGCGCTAATTTGTGGCGCGAGTGGGAGCTTACGGCCAAAGGACTTGCGTGCGACTATTGGGATCGTGCAGAAAGTTTTGTTGAAAGGAAACAGAAGGGAGAAGTCAGGGGTACGTTTTCATTTGCTTTCCAATTGTGGGCGACTCTGAGTAACCTTGAGTCCCAGCCACTGAATTCCAGGTGGATCAAGCATGCGTCTGCTCGGGTCCTCAATGCCCATCACGGTCATTCAGAACTATTTATCCATAATGAAATTTTATCTTATTTGTTGGATCAGTAGTGGATGGGGCAGTTTTATTTTACAGTCTGCTTATGTATACCACAGTAGCTCTCACACGTCTAGCGCCTCCTTGGGCAGCACCGACCCGATGTCTTCCTTCCCAATCGGAGTCTCCGGTAACGAGTCGGCCTCCGAGGAGACATCCTGCTCATATTGCCCACGTTCCCGGCTGACCTCCACAAATCGCGAAATCGACACTGTAGTCAGCGGGTACGTGTAGCTGGAGTTGTGCCGTCTGCTGTTAGCCCGGCTCTGGGCGGGATCGGAGTTCACATTCCCGGCATCTGAGTGGCCGCTGGATGGCGAGGCCAGTGCCAGGCGAAGAGTTACAAGGGTGAATGTGACGCCCTATCGAGAGAAAGAGTCAGTGCGTGATCCACCAGGGAAAGGCAGTTGATTACAATGATTGAGGTCGTCTAGAGTTGGCGTTATATTTCCAAGTGGGCACTTGACTGGAACGACAACGCACCAGATCGAGCAGGATATAGTGGGCGTTGTTGCTCAGCTCATAGACAACCACCAAGGCGAGAACAGAAGCAGAGTAGATGACGGCAGACTCCACAAAGATGATCTTAATCGTCGTTAATTTGAGTATACAAGGGGAAAGAAACGAACGAACAAGTGCAGTTCTGATACGACTGGCTTGCAAATTCCTTATTGATCGAGTACTGAGGATTCGATACGCGATGGCAACTTGTCTAATCAGATGGCGCAACACCAAAAGCATGTCAGAAACCGATATCAAGACCGGCCATAGAGCTGGAACAGGTAAGCAATGTCTGCGGGAAAAGTCGCGGCAACTCACTTGGCAACATCAAGTTCGGCCCTTGGGTTCCAACACGCCCTCCTCTCCAACAGCAACTCGGCGTCAACTAGATCGAGCGCGGCATCGATATCGCCAACACCGAGCTCGATAGTCGTGCGCGACGCAATAATGACCCGTATCCAATCTCCGCAACAAAGACTCCCGCAAAGTCAAGAACTCTGTGACGATGTCAGTTTCATCAACTCTGGTCAAATGACACGCACCCGGTGGGGAAAAGGCGCGATGGTCGTTCAAGACAGCGCAGGTGAGTTGTTTGGTGTCGTTCTTGCCGTCCTTGCAGCTGACCTTCGTGAGTAGAAGTCGGGCTGAACGTGCCGCGACTGCAATGCGGTAAGTCATTGCCTGCCGGAAGGAAATGGTGACAAACTCACAAGGTCTAAGATGTCGGGTTCCACTTCCAGGACAACAGTGTTGTCGTCGAAGACACGGCACCGACCACTTGGCACCAACGAGCCGAACTAGGCAACGCGACCGGTAAGCAAGATAACAAGAAATTGAAGACCACTCACCTTTTATAACTATCAGCAATGCCTCGGCGATACACAAGCATCAAATAGAAGACTGTAACGGGTCAGAAGGATTCGAGGACAAAGCAGTGACCAACTCACCTGCCGACAACGACAAGCCTGGCGAGCATGGTTGGTAATAACAGCGAGCTCGGTGGGGGGAAGGGCGACATCAAGTGGGAGAGAGAGGAAAGGGAGAGAAGGGAATGATGATGGAAGTGTCGGATTGGGGGCTGGGTTTTATACCCAGTGCCCGTCGGCGCTCGGCATAGGCGAGCTATGACACACAAGGTGATCACTTGCCGGAAAGGCGCATCACTGACAGGTGTACCTGGGCGATCTTGCCACTGCCGGTAAAGCGTGGAATCCAGTTTTGTGCAATTAAGATAGCTTTGCGGACATATATTAAGCAGCTAGTGTGTATATATACATGATGTATAATACTATGGTCGGTATAGATGAGTTTCGGGACCTGATCATGCGACGCAAGAGACCAAAAATCTGAAAACTGAGTTGGGGAGTGAAAAGCAAAATACGACAGACCGGACAGCGGAGCGCCCAATGTTTTAGGCGAGTGACATCAGGGGTGATGGATTCGTGATGCCCAGCATGTTTCATGCTGGCATCGCTGCAAGTTCGCCGTTGAGAAATGCAGAACTTTGGGGTGTTGTATGAAATTTCGGCGGAGTGAAAGATACTTTGGGGAATCGGAGGCGGCGAACTTGGTGAAGCATATCATCACGTGAAGGCCTCAAGTTCCGAGGGAAATCGGCCGACCCCCTGGCTTAGAATGCCAGGGATCAGCAAAATAACACACCTTCGCAAGATGATATGTTTCTGGAGAGCCGTTGCCACCGATCAAAGCTTGGTCCAACTGAGTGCTTACGTAAGCACATCTTCCCAAAATTTGAGCAAAATCGGAGCAATTCTAGGCATAGAACGGTGGTAGATTTGAGAATTTCCCTTTTTGGCGACAGGCGGTAGCGCGCGATAAGGTCACGTGACCGGCTTCCGGACGTCCGACCAAGCTTTATGAAACATTTTGACAGCTGCCCGACTGTCATGATGTTGTGTGCAGTCAATCGGGAATTGACATTTCCCCAGAAGGTCACGGCACATCTTCCTTTTGATTTTGAATCCTTTTGACATTTCTAGCTTTTGTTGTGAAGTCTGTTACATTCCAACTATTCTGATAACATTGCCTTTTCAAGACAATGTGTAGCAAAAGTTTTCACTCTCTTTTTATCAGGACTACCATACAAGTTTGATCAATTCGGCATGTCACAGTCACACCAGAAACATCAGAAATAATTATTTCTTGATTTTTTGCACAGCTTTTGGTTTCATCGAAAAGTGGTGATTTGGCCGAATTGATCAAAATAGTACAGTATTGTCAAGTCTGGTTTAGTCTGGTTTTCTATAGTGATGGCCACGTTCAGTTCAAATATTTGGTCCGACCATAAACTTAACTGGACCAAACTGAAAGGCCAGTTTGGCGCCGGTTTAAACTGTGGTTTGGCGTTCAGGTTCACCGAATCCAGGTTTTGAACTGAACAGATGGTCCGGTGTTCAAAAATAGGAACCGGACCGAACCGGACTTAGCCATCACTAGTTTTCTATTGAAGAGTTAGCCACTCCTTATCGGGACTATTGTTGGCTTCAAAGAAAGGCTGTTTTGACTAGCATGTAAATGTGGATTTGTCAGCCCTCCGCACTAGTTAAGATTCAAAATCCAACCAAAAGATTTCTATATACAGGCAAGCACCCTGTGACTCAAATCAGCACAGGTGTGACACATGACTGACAAATAGAATAGAATATTACTGATAAGAATCAATATACATATTTACCCACTTTTTATTGGACTTGTTCTGGTTTTGAAGATAGATTCGTCTGTCTCAACTTCTGATACCCAAGATGTCTCCATCTCCAGTCGGACTCTACTTCCACCCTTGCTACTCTATCAGGCATATCACTGCAGTCTTCCGGATGATCCCCTGGGACCTGGCTTATGACATGGTCCAGCAGGATTGATTCTACTTTTGCCCACTTTTTGTTGGGCTTGTTCTGTCAGCCTAAAGCTTTTATTTGATTTTCACCCACTTTTTTATGAGAACTATTCCTACCCAAGTTATATTCAGACCTTTTTGATTTTAATATTGATGAAAATTTTGATTTAATTTTTCTTGGGCTTCTTCTGTGGTAGCTTACTTGATACAGTGTGACTATGTGACATGATCTGTATGGCCTATGTGGTCCAGCCTGATACCCAGATACTTTGATTTGATTTTTACCCACTTTTTTTTTTGTCAAGAAATACTAGTAACATCAAGGAATTACCATTAAGCTCTAAATCAACATTTTTATGCACTTTTAACTAGGACCAAGTACAACATTGACCTATCAATACCAAACATTCAATGTGTGCTAGATTCTTATTAGAAAAAGTTTTTATTTGATTTTTACCCACTTTTTATTGGTACTACTAGTTGGTAAAGCTGTCCAAAGCTGGACTTTTATAGCAAAAATCAAGGTTATCAGTACTAAGAAACCCAAGCACTGATCATGTGATGAGGTAGTTGTCTTATTTGGTAATTTCCCAGTCACGTGAGCACAGCTCGGGGCAACTGATTTGACAGCTTCAAGCACCTAATTTCTAAATTCAGCTTTAGCTCACTGCCTGTAGACTAATGTACAGATTTGTTACCAGAATTTCTTCTAAAATCTGCTAAATTGCTATTCTAGGAAGGAATATCAGGCCCTAAAATTACCAATTCAGGAAGTGGTTCAGTTCAACTAAGAAAAGTTTTTTATTTGATGATTACCCTTGACTTTGCCACTTTTTACTGAATATTAAAGCCTACCGGATTCATATCAAGAAAAGTCTTTATTTGATTTTTTACCCACTTTTTTTTATTGGGACTAGATTTGTTTCCAGTTATATAAATTGCCATTCTGGGAAGTAATTCAAACCAAATTAGGCTGTAATTCAGAAAATGTTAAGTTTCATATCCACATATCATCAAGAGAAGTTTTATTTTATTTTAGTGACCTACTTTATGAACTGAAATTATTCTTACTTGAAACTGACTGTCAACATTGGGAGTTGAACGCAAGACGATGACACAACAGATCATCCCATAACATAACATTTGCAGGTCCGATCAAGTATTCCGTGAGAGGGTGACGCCAAGTGGTCACACATAACCTCTCTCTTTCTCTTTCCCCCCGTCGTCACTATGCTGGGTGGTCGGTGAGTGCTATAGCTCTGGGCTCCAGCTGTTGTCTAATGAGCAGTCAGCTCTTGCTCTGACCTGAAGGGCGGGCGAGCAAAGAGCCCATGTTGTTAGAGCCAGTCTCATGGCAAGCTAGCGACACTGGCTGTTATTGCTCACTGGCACCAACACTGTTACCGGTCCTGCTGCGCCTTCTCCGGTGAGTGCTTAGTCATCCTTCCTTTTTTTTTTGTTGCCTCTGTTGCGCTGCCTTCGGGAGGGGAAACCCTGGCCTGGAGTTGAAGAAAGTGCAGAATGGGGTTGGCTACCCAGAGCACGCGTTTGCTAAGCTTAATTGACGCGTTTTTAGGTGCATCTCAAACTCACTCCAGCCAAAACTATCGTAAAATGGATAAAAACGCGCAAGTCCGAAATTAAACGCGACGCACGTGACCGCGTTGACTTGGCGGCGTGGGCGTGGGACGCGCCGGAGCCGAGGTGGAGCGCCGAGGATGAGGTGGACGAGGACGCGCGGCCGAAGATGCGGCGATGCAGCGGTGCGGCGGACGACGGGTGGTGCGCGGACGCAGACGCAGACGCAGACGCAGACGCAGACGTGCTGCGTGACACATCTTTCATGGATGACCCCAGAACCTCTCCAGTGGCAACGCAGATTCTACAAGACTACACATGCTTGAGGATCTTCGCTTTTGTGTGGGTGATAGAGAGTCTGCATGGGCAGATGGAAGAAGTCGAGAGGTTTGGCGAAAGCGTCTTGCACGACCCCCGGTTTGTCGCAGGGACATATCCACGAGGCGAGGGCGCTCATTTGTGGCGCGAGTGGGAGCTCACGGCCAAAGGACTTGCGTGTGACTATTGGGATCGTGCAGAAAGTTTTGTTAAAAGAAAACAGAAGGGAGAAGTCAGGGGTACATTTTCATTTGCTTTCCAGTTGTGGACGACTAGTAATCTCGAGCACCAGCCACTGAATTCCAGGTGGATCAAGCATGCGTCTGCTCGGGTCCTCGATGCCCATCACGGTCATTCAGAACTATTTATCCATAATGAAATTATTTGGTGGATCAGTAGTGGATGGGGCAGTTTTATTTTACAGTCTGCTTATACCGCAGTAGCTCTCACACGTCTAGCGCCTCCTTGCCGATGTCTTCCTTCCCAATCGGAGTCTCCGGTAACGAGTCGGCCTCCGAGGAGACATCCTGCTCATACTGCCCACGTTCCCGGCTGACCTCCACAAATCGCGAAATCGACACTGTAGTCAGCGGGTACGTGTAGCTGGAGTTGTGCCGTCTGCTGTTAGCCCGGCTCTGGGCGGGATCGGAGTTCACATTCCCGGCATCTGAGTGGCCGCTGGATGGCGAGGCCAGTGCCAGGCGAAGAGTTACAAGGGTGAATGTGACGCCCTATCGAGAGAAAGAGTCAGTGCGTGATCCACCAGGGAAAGGCAGTTGATTACAATGATTGAGGTCGTCTAGAGTTGGCGTTATATTTCCAAGTGGGCACTTGACTGGAACGACAACGCACCAGATCGAGCAGGATATAGTGGGCGTTGTTGCTCAGCTCATAGACAACCACCAAGGCGAGAACAGAAGCAGAGTAGATGACGGCAGACTCCACAAAGATGATCTTAATCGTCGTTAATTTGAGTATACAAGGGGAAAGAAACGAACGAACAAGTGCAGTTCTGATACGACTGGCTTGCAAATTCCTTATTGATCGAGTACTGAGGATTCGATACGCGATGGCAACTTGTCTAATCAGATGGCGCAACACCAAAAGCATGTCAGAAACCGATATCAAGACCGGCCATAGAGCTGGAACAGGTAAGCAATGTCTGCGGGAAAAGTCGCGGCAACTCACTTGGCAACATCAAGTTCGGCCCTTGGGTTCCAACACGCCCTCCTCTCCAACAGCAACTCGGCGTCAACTAGATCGAGCGCGGCATCGATATCGCCAACACCGAGCTCGATAGTCGTGCGCGACGCAATAATGACCCGTATCCAATCTCCGCAACAAAGACTCCCGCAAAGTCAAGAACTCTGTGACGATGTCAGTTTCATCAACTCTGGTCAAATGACACGCACCCGGTGGGGAAAAGGCGCGATGGTCGTTCAAGACAGCGCAGGTGAGTTGTTTGGTGTCGTTCTTGCCGTCCTTGCAGCTGACCTTCGTGAGTAGAAGTCGGGCTGAACGTGCCGCGACTGCAATGCGGTAAGTCATTGCCTGCCGGAAGGAAATGGTGACAAACTCACAAGGTCTAAGATGTCGGGTTCCACTTCCAGGACAACAGTGTTGTCGTCGAAGACACGGCACCGACCACTTGGCACCAACGAGCCGAACTAGGCAACGCGACCGGTAAGCAAGATAACAAGAAATTGAAGACCACTCACCTTTTATAACTATCAGCAATGCCTCGGCGATACACAAGCATCAAATAGAAGACTGTAACGGGTCAGAAGGATTCGAGGACAAAGCAGTGACCAACTCACCTGCCGACAACGACAAGCCTGGCGAGCATGGTTGGTAATAACAGCGAGCTCGGTGGGGGGAAGGGCGACATCAAGTGGGAGAGAGAGGAAAGGGAGAGAAGGGAATGATGATGGAAGTGTCGGATTGGGGGCTGGGTTTTATACCCAGTGCCCGTCGGCGCTCGGCATAGGCGAGCTATGACACACAAGGTGATCACTTGCCGGAAAGGCGCATCACTGACAGGTGTACCTGGGCGATCTTGCCACTGCCGGTAAAGCGTGGAATCCAGTTTTGTGCAATTAAGATAGCTTTGCGGACATATATTAAGCAGCTAGTGTGTATATATACATGATGTATAATACTATGGTCGGTATAGATGAGTTTCGGGACCTGATCATGCGACGCAAGAGACCAAAAATCTGAAAACTGAGTTGGGGAGTGAAAAGCAAAATACGACAGACCGGACAGCGGAGCGCCCAATGTTTTAGGCGAGTGACATCAGGGGTGATGGATTCGTGATGCCCAGCATGTTTCATGCTGGCATCGCTGCAAGTTCGCCGTTGAGAAATGCAGAACTTTGGGGTGTTGTATGAAATTTCGGCGGAGTGAAAGATACTTTGGGGAATCGGAGGCGGCGAACTTGGTGAAGCATATCATCACGTGAAGGCCTCAAGTTCCGAGGGAAATCGGCCGACCCCCTGGCTTAGAATGCCAGGGATCAGCAAAATAACACACCTTCGCAAGATGATATGTTTCTGGAGAGCCGTTGCCACCGATCAAAGCTTGGTCCAACTGAGTGCTTACGTAAGCACATCTTCCCAAAATTTGAGCAAAATCGGAGCAATTCTAGGCATAGAACGGTGGTAGATTTGAGAATTTCCCTTTTTGGCGACAGGCGGTAGCGCGCGATAAGGTCACGTGACCGGCTTCCGGACGTCCGACCAAGCTTTATGAAACATTTTGACAGCTGCCCGACTGTCATGATGTTGTGTGCAGTCAATCGGGAATTGACATTTCCCCAGAAGGTCACGGCACATCTTCCTTTTGATTTTGAATCCTTTTGACATTTCTAGCTTTTGTTGTGAAGTCTGTTACATTCCAACTATTCTGATAACATTGCCTTTTCAAGACAATGTGTAGCAAAAGTTTTCACTCTCTTTTTATCAGGACTACCATACAAGTTTGATCAATTCGGCATGTCACAGTCACACCAGAAACATCAGAAATAATTATTTCTTGATTTTTTGCACAGCTTTTGGTTTCATCGAAAAGTGGTGATTTGGCCGAATTGATCAAAATAGTACAGTATTGTCAAGTCTGGTTTAGTCTGGTTTTCTATAGTGATGGCCACGTTCAGTTCAAATATTTGGTCCGACCATAAACTTAACTGGACCAAACTGAAAGGCCAGTTTGGCGCCGGTTTAAACTGTGGTTTGGCGTTCAGGTTCACCGAATCCAGGTTTTGAACTGAACAGATGGTCCGGTGTTCAAAAATAGGAACCGGACCGAACCGGACTTAGCCATCACTAGTTTTCTATTGAAGAGTTAGCCACTCCTTATCGGGACTATTGTTGGCTTCAAAGAAAGGCTGTTTTGACTAGCATGTAAATGTGGATTTGTCAGCCCTCCGCACTAGTTAAGATTCAAAATCCAACCAAAAGATTTCTATATACAGGCAAGCACCCTGTGACTCAAATCAGCACAGGTGTGACACATGACTGACAAATAGAATAGAATATTACTGATAAGAATCAATATACATATTTACCCACTTTTTATTGGACTTGTTCTGGTTTTGAAGATAGATTCGTCTGTCTCAACTTCTGATACCCAAGATGTCTCCATCTCCAGTCGGACTCTACTTCCACCCTTGCTACTCTATCAGGCATATCACTGCAGTCTTCCGGATGATCCCCTGGGACCTGGCTTATGACATGGTCCAGCAGGATTGATTCTACTTTTGCCCACTTTTTGTTGGGCTTGTTCTGTCAGCCTAAAGCTTTTATTTGATTTTCACCCACTTTTTTATGAGAACTATTCCTACCCAAGTTATATTCAGACCTTTTTGATTTTAATATTGATGAAAATTTTGATTTAATTTTTCTTGGGCTTCTTCTGTGGTAGCTTACTTGATACAGTGTGACTATGTGACATGATCTGTATGGCCTATGTGGTCCAGCCTGATACCCAGATACTTTGATTTGATTTTTACCCACTTTTTATTTTGTCAAGAAATACTAGTAACATCAAGGAATTACCATTAAGCTCTAAATCAACATTTTTATGCACTTTTAACTAGGACCAAGTACAACATTGACCTATCAATACCAAACATTCAATGTGTGCTAGATTCTTATTAGAAAAAGTTTTTATTTGATTTTTACCCACTTTTTATTGGTACTACTAGTTGGTAAAGCTGTCCAAAGCTGGACTTTTATAGCAAAAATCAAGGTTATCAGTACTAAGAAACCCAAGCACTGATCATGTGATGAGGTAGTTGTCTTATTTGGTAATTTCCCAGTCACGTGAGCACAGCTCGGGGCAACTGATTTGACAGCTTCAAGCACCTAATTTCTAAATTCAGCTTTAGCTCACTGCCTGTAGACTAATGTACAGATTTGTTACCAGAATTTCTTCTAAAATCTGCTAAATTGCTATTCTAGGAAGGAATATCAGGCCCTAAAATTACCAATTCAGGAAGTGGTTCAGTTCAACTAAGAAAAGTTTTTTATTTGATGATTACCCTTGACTTTGCCACTTTTTACTGAATATTAAAGCCTACCGGATTCATATCAAGAAAAGTCTTTATTTGATTTTTTACCCACTTTTTTTTATTGGGACTAGATTTGTTTCCAGTTATATAAATTGCCATTCTGGGAAGTAATTCAAACCAAATTAGGCTGTAATTCAGAAAATGTTAAGTTTCATATCCACATATCATCAAGAGAAGTTTTATTTTATTTTAGTGACCTACTTTATGAACTGAAATTATTCTTACTTGAAACTGACTGTCAACATTGGGAGTTGAACGCAAGACGATGACACAACAGATCATCCCATAACATAACATTTGCAGGTCCGATCAAGTATTCCGTGAGAGGGTGACGCCAAGTGGTCACACATAACCTCTCTCTTTCTCTTTCCCCCGTCGTCACTATGCTGGGTGGTCGGTGAGTGCTATAGCTCTGGGCTCCAGCTGTTGTCTAATGAGCAGTCAGCTCTTGCTCTGACCTGAAGGGCGGGCGAGCAAAGAGCCCATGTTGTTAGAGCCAGTCTCATGGCAAGCTAGCGACACTGGCTGTTATTGCTCACTGGCACCAACACTGTTACCGGTCCTGCTGCGCCTTCTCCGGTGAGTGCTTAGTCATCCTTCCTTTTTTTTTTTGTTGCCTCTGTTGCGCTGCCTTCGGGAGGGGAAACCCTGGCCTGGAGTTGAAGAAAGTGCAGAATGGGGTTGGCTACCCAGAGCACGCGTTTGCTAAGCTTAATTGACGCGTTTTTAGGTGCATCTCAAACTCACTCCAGCCAAAACTATCGTAAAATGGATAAAAACGCGCAAGTCCGAAATTAAACGCGACGCACGTGACCGCGTTGACTTGGCGGCGTGGGCGTGGGACGCGCCGGAGCCGAGGTGGAGCGCCGAGGATGAGGTGGACGAGGACGCGCGGCCGAAGATGCGGCGATGCAGCGGTGCGGCGGACGACGGGTGGTGCGCGGACGCAGACGCAGACGCAGACGCAGACGCAGACGTGCTGCGTGACACATCTTTCATGGATGACCCCAGAACCTCTCCAGTGGCAACGCAGATTCTACAAGACTACACATGCTTGAGGATCTTCGCTTTTGTGTGGGTGATAGAGAGTCTGCATGGGCAGATGGAAGAAGTCGAGAGGTTTGGCGAAAGCGTCTTGCACGACCCCCGGTTTGTCGCAGGGACATATCCACGAGGCGAGGGCGCTCATTTGTGGCGCGAGTGGGAGCTCACGGCCAAAGGACTTGCGTGTGACTATTGGGATCGTGCAGAAAGTTTTGTTAAAAGAAAACAGAAGGGAGAAGTCAGGGGTACATTTTCATTTGCTTTCCAGTTGTGGACGACTAGTAATCTCGAGCACCAGCCACTGAATTCCAGGTGGATCAAGCATGCGTCTGCTCGGGTCCTCGATGCCCATCACGGTCATTCAGAACTATTTATCCATAATGAAATTATTTGGTGGATCAGTAGTGGATGGGGCAGTTTTATTTTACAGTCTGCTTATACCGCAGTAGCTCTCACACGTCTAGCGCCTCCTTGCCGATGTCTTCCTTCCCAATCGGAGTCTCCGGTAACGAGTCGGCCTCCGAGGAGACATCCTGCTCATACTGCCCACGTTCCCGGCTGACCTCCACAAATCGCGAAATCGACACTGTAGTCAGCGGGTACGTGTAGCTGGAGTTGTGCCGTCTGCTGTTAGCCCGGCTCTGGGCGGGATCGGAGTTCACATTCCCGGCATCTGAGTGGCCGCTGGATGGCGAGGCCAGTGCCAGGCGAAGAGTTACAAGGGTGAATGTGACGCCCTATCGAGAGAAAGAGTCAGTGCGTGATCCACCAGGGAAAGGCAGTTGATTACAATGATTGAGGTCGTCTAGAGTTGGCGTTATATTTCCAAGTGGGCACTTGACTGGAACGACAACGCACCAGATCGAGCAGGATATAGTGGGCGTTGTTGCTCAGCTCATAGACAACCACCAAGGCGAGAACAGAAGCAGAGTAGATGACGGCAGACTCCACAAAGATGATCTTAATCGTCGTTAATTTGAGTATACAAGGGGAAAGAAACGAACGAACAAGTGCAGTTCTGATACGACTGGCTTGCAAATTCCTTATTGATCGAGTACTGAGGATTCGATACGCGATGGCAACTTGTCTAATCAGATGGCGCAACACCAAAAGCATGTCAGAAACCCACCTGTGCAGAACACATTCAGCGCCAATGACGCAGCGAAGAAGGTCGTGATCCACGGCGCAGGGCCTTGCGCAAATATGCCGTTCTTTCCTGCAAGAATTATGAAGTGCAGGCTGCCGAGGCCGCCCGCTAACCAGACGTTAATATGATATTTGGCTATTCCACCAAAAGGCGAGACCTGCCTCCGAGACCACACCAGAGAAGGACGGGGAGGAGGACGACCGCCCACCTCCGATCCCACACAATATAGCAGCGGAATATCTGAAGCCACACATTAATTGAAGATGTAATGGCGGAAAAAAATCCACACCATGAAGAGGTCGCCGGCCATAGTGAGCAGTACGTATAATGCGTCTTTGGCGGGCTCCAGAGGATTCGCGAGGTTGTTGTAGTATGCAAGTGGGCCATTTGGTGAGTACACGAAAGCCTGTACCGCACGCGTTATGTCGATTGCCCAATGCTGCAATGGGATGAATCAGCAAACAACATCTAATAGCTTGAATGGTGAGCTACCGCAACAGAAAGTGTCCACATGAGTAAGAGAGTGGGCAACAAAAGCTTATTAGCCATCCTAACACGTTGATTGTACATGAGCCAGAGGGTGATGGCCAGTAGGACACAAAAAGTTGCTTTAATCGGTGTGAGTAACGCAGAAATCGGACACGGATAAGAGAGCGACTATTCACCGAAGTTGAATGTCTCCACAACCAATGCAATGAGCTGGGCCTCTACGGGAGACAGAGAGTGGTGAGCAGCTCGCGACTCCATGAGGAGAGCCATTTGGTGAGAGGAAGGCCGGTCGAATGACCTTGAGGCATCGGAGAATGATATAAGATGGAAGGAAAGTTCTTCAGAGCCGTTCACGGAAATCAGCTAGGCTCCATGGGCGATAACAGTTCACTATCGACGGCGGCGTCTGATCTGCTTCCCGGAGAAGAGTAAGCCCAAAGGAAGTTCACTTGTGGTTGGTGTACTCACCGCGACAGGCGTGGGTGTGTGGATGCCAGCGTCCTCTCTGGAAGAGCATGGAAAGTGCGTTCAAGGACAACATGTAGTATGCAGTCCTGTAGACCCTCGGTCAGTGCGTTCCGCTGAATGGTATTTCGCTCAACTTGACTTTGGCTTCCAGCATTTGAATATTCCACGCAAGTCCAGGCTTGAAATTGACTGGCGAAACTGTCCTTGTAAGTCATGCAGTCAGGCTAGCCCTTGTAAAAGCGGCTCGCTGATGAGCATCCGGAGTCATGTATGTGCACTGGCACGCTTGAATCCTGCTTGAACGACTTGAATCTACGAGGGATTGCCACGTCACGGTTTGATATCCGGTCATCCGCATCATCTCCTGGCAGACTCCTGCTTCCTGCTACAGTGACTCGAAAGGATACGAGTGAAATGGCATTGGAGTCCGATAACACATTCCCTCCCGCAAACTATTATAGGTCAACAAAGTGCAACTACTTGTTATCCGGTATTGACGAGCGCAAGACCAACACGGAGGCCGGCCACGACTTGACAATGACGCCATTAAACCCATCTTCGGAAATTCCTCGTTTGAACATTGAGCTGCACCCCCCGCAACTTTGCATTCCGCCATATGTGCAGCATCCACTCATCCGGCGTTGCATCATTATACTCCATTTTCAGTTCTATCCGAGAAAGGAACACAAAGTCTCCATGGTCTGTCAACTCCGGTGTTTGGCATCGCTCTGTGACGACATCGCACAGAGCACAGAGCATCTCGTGTGCCCCTGCGTCGTATTTCCTGTGTGTCGTAACCCGAAGCGATTGTAGTTTTGGTAGAAAACTGTCATGAGCAGTCGAGTCTGACTCATAAATTGAAAGCATCTTGGTGAACAGCGAAGCGACCGTTTGCGCCTCTGTCGCGTCAAAATCTAGCTGCTCTAGACCGGGAAGAGTGGCCAGCAGTTCCAGTACATGCTGAGTCATGGCGCCGCGGATAAAATAGAGCTGGAGCGAGCGGAGATTATGAAACACCGATGAACGTTCAAAGAAGAATGAGATCGCGGTCAAATCTTCAGCGTTCAGACCGCCCCGTTCAGTAAAGCCCAGCGACGCGAGAGCGGGGATTGTCAGCAGCCGAATAATATACGCGGTAAGGTTCGATCCACGTAGGGAGAAATACTCCAATTTCGGGAGGCTGGATGCGGGGATAGCGCCCAGTGCCGGTGCACCGAAGGAGTCGATATTGACGTCCGCGACGCACTTGACCAGACGCGGAGTCATGAGAAGACATCGTAACAGGTCCTCCGGTCGGGTTTTGGTGAATGTGAGGGATGTGAGTTGGTGGTATGGAACATCCAACTGGCTTGGGCGGGGAAGGAGACCGAGGGTAAGATGTTGGAGCATTGGAGCAATTTGGAAAGCCTTGATCTGAGGAGTCTCTGCATCCGCGTCTGTGTCGAAGGCGTCGAGGCTGAGGCGACGTATACTCGGTATGGGGATGGTCGCAGATAGTTCCACAAGATATCGTGAGGAAACCTTCAACGCGATTTCTTTCCATTGTGCTCTATAACTCTCGAAAAGCTCAACAAGCCGCTGGTCGTGGTCTGAGGAAACGAGAGACAGTGAAATGTCCAAAGGTTGTTGCTGGGCACGAGAAAGCCAGCGTTGAATGAACGGAACGGCATCGCTATCGTGGGTTGCTATGGTCAAATGGATTGTAGACCAAATTTCGGGCATAGAGAGCGCGATTTCCCTCCAATGATGACAGACAGCGGTCAGAACTAGTGGAGGTAACCGTGTCAGAGGGCCAGTCTCTAGTTCCGCCGTTGTGGGTGCGCAATACAAAAACATCTCCCTAACGAGTTCGATAGGAAGACTGAGGACAGTGGTACGCTCGGAGGTGGTTTCTGTAGAGCTCGGTTGAACCGAAGGGTCGGTTGGGTGCAATAGATTACACACCTGCAGAAGCTACTGACATGGGTTGTAAAAGCTATGAAGTGTGGGAGCTTGCGGGCAGTGGATCATGCCGAGGTTGGAGAGCGCTCGTCAAAAGAAGATGATCGCATCCACCACACAAATTTGCAGCTGCATTTTGGGAAGGCGGACCTACTATGAGATGCTATGGTCAGGAACAGTTATAGCCGCGCAATGGGTAAGACAAACCTCAAAAGCTTTATGTAACCCTAGTATCCCTCCCAGACTGGCTAATAAGCCGTCTCACAGTCCCCCTCTAGCGAGACATATCTGCCTTGAAGAACCAAGAAAGTCATCCTCGGTACTTGATAAAGATGAGCTTAGTTCAGAGCCGAGAAAAAAGTACTTACACGCATCGGTGTCTTGGAAGCGTGCCAGGTCGCACGAGAAATTCTCAACGGGAAGATGGGTATTGCCGTTGTACGAGCGTAGACCCGGACAGACTGGTGTGTAGTCATCGAGAAAGATACGAATGCATGCACCCTTGACTGGATGTGGTCGCCGTGGAGAAGGAATCACGTCAGTTTCATGGGTCGATGGTGGTATGTAGTCAAGATGCACGAATGACAAGGGTACTGGTTCGCCGTCACTACACAACTCTTTCGACTTACTTCGCCAGAGTATTTCGCTCTCAAAACTAAGTACAGATTCAAGTAATTACTAATAATAACAATCAAGTTCTCTTTCACGCGCCATGAGTGCGCGTCCATTTCTGGTCACTCGCATCGCTGCACTCAGAGAGTCGGAGCTGCGAGGGCGCATGATGAGTAAAAACAAAGCCAATGCACAGACAGAGAGAACGCACAAATCTGTCGCTCATGCTGACACACGAGCCAGTGTGGTCCCACTCAAGCTGGCCACTCGGGAGCGAGCGGAAGCGCTGATTACTGGCACCGGTGCACAACTCGAGGCTAAGTATGGGGCCGGAAACGGTGAGGCATTTGTCGCCAAACGTCGAGATCGGGCCGGTAAAGGGGGCGGAAGGAACATTCCACGTGAGGCTTCCGTCGCGGAACGTTTGCTTCGGGTCGGCACCCACGCATTCAGCGACGCTGGCTGGTATATTTGCGTTGTTGACTGAGGCTAACATGCAATAGACTGAGCCGGAGACGAAGAGATAAACGCCCTCGTCAGCTTGGAAGGAGCTACTGGCCCAAGCTTGAGTCGAGGAGCGCCGACCAGAGCAAGTCGAAATCTACAACGGTGTCCACTTCAATGGGCTGTAGTGTGGAGGGCGCTGGGAACTCACAACAAGGGGCGTGCCTTTAGCGACCTGGCCGTCACGGAGGTCAAGGCATTTATTGCCGCTCTTGGCCCAACGGAAGGTGTAGTCCGGGTACGAAGTCCATTGCTGATTCGGGTTGGATTTGGTATTGTCACAAGTGGCGATTTGCACCGCGCTCCCATCCAAATCGGCACCGTCTTTGACCTCGAGACACTGTCATAATTCTCTTCAACCCTATCAAGCTTAGAATATGCAAATTCGCACCATGTCGCCAGCAACCTTGATATACTGTGGGGCTTGCGGATTGGTAGGAGAATCGAAAAATGACACATCCCAGTCATATTGAATCGAGAAGTCGCCCATGTTTCCATTGTTGCAGTTGTTAATGGTGACCGGTACGCCATTCGAGTCGCTTCCGAGTTTGACTGAAACACATCCTTGCATCTTAGCGTCCGCGACTATCAACAGCCATGAGATCCAGAATAAAGAATTGAACCCCAAATACGCACAGCCAGGATTCGCATTGTGGATTTGAGACGCGGCGGATACGGCGACTGCCAGTGACAAGAGATGGACGAGCGTTGGGTAATGCATCGCGAAAAAAGTGACGGAAATACTGGTGAAATGGCCCCGAAGATATATAGCGATGAAAGGTTCCTGAAACACTGTGAAACTGCTTGTGTAAGCGGGCAGGGAACTGCGCCATGCCTTGGTGGAGCAGCGCCGTTAACATTTAGCAATTAGCATTTAACAAGCTCAGGGTACCAGGTAACCAAACAAAGTTCGTCGCGGTCTCGTTCATCCAATGGCCAACCCCACTTCAAGTTGGAATTTTATTCTTGAATTTCGGCGTCTGCCGCCTGCGGAGGCTGGAAATAACGGGTCGAAACGAGATAAAGTCGCGGGATGGCAGGCTTGCACGGGCTTTCATGTCGGTTGGAGCGCAACCTGGAGGGTTAGTCAAAATATCATCATGGTTTCCGTGTCTACGACACAATGTCGACGCTCTTGATAAACTTGATCCCTTTACCTTCCATCTCTGCACGTGCGTTGTCCCAACCTTCTGCCGGATCGACCGCCTTGGTCGCATCCTCAATCAAATAGACCTCGTAGCCTTCCGTGACCGCATCAAGCGCAGTAGCACGAACGCAATAGTCCATAGCAAGGCCAACAACGTACACTTTATCAATGCTATTCTTCTTGAGTTCCGGTCCCAGCTCGCTGATCGAGATCGTCGGGTTTGTGAACGGGTCATAGAATGCGGAATACATTTCGACGCGCTTATCCATGCCCTTCTCGACAATCTTGTCGACCCTCTCTAGGTTCAATTCGGGAGCGAGCTCGGCACCAGGCGTGCCTTGCACGCAATGAACCGGCCAGAGACGTGTTTCGTACTGCTCATCCGGATTTTCCGGGTTGACAACCGTTGCGAAGCTTTCGAAGGGAATATTGTTGGGCGGTGGATGGTTGACAGCGAAGGAGATGTGGTCTATCGGGTGCCAGTCCTTGGTGGCCACTCGAAAATCGAAGAATGAAGAGGCCAGCAGCGTATTAATCACAGGAACGATGTCGCGACCACCAGCCACAGCCAGGCTTCCGTTCTAAAGAGTTGTTATCTGCAAGAATCGAGGGGCACTTATAGACGGTACCGGTGGACAAAAGTCCTCTTGAAGGTCTACGATGATCAGAGCCGATCTGAGAGCCATTGCAACAGGGATGCGAGTCATCGCCCTGCTTAAGGTGTGCAACGTGACGCCGGTAACGCCACCACATGTTATTTCCGACTCGAATTCGGGACCAGGTTCGTTCTCAAAGGGTGTTGCCTAGTTTAATAACTTCCGGTCATCATGACTTTCCCGTTGCCGCGCCCGCGTGCAGCCGGAGGAATTTCAGGAAAAGACAGAAGCAGGGAAAACCTTGCGACTCTGCGAGGATAGGATCAGATTGTGACGATCACGTGCACTGTGACGACGGTGTCCAATCCGCCCATCGAACGACCATTATCCACTCCACTTCAGTACTATTGCGTCGGCTAATGATGCTAGGAAGACCCATTCCGTATCATCGAAGGGAGACTTCAAGCTGGAGGCTCCATACACCTGGCACAAGGAACCTCGCGACTCACACCTTCTTCCATTCACGGTCCTCAATTTGGACCTGGCGTAAATGTGCTCAAATGACGAATCGACGATTATAGTGTGTCCTAAGTGTACTATGCATTTTTCTAACAACCGCAAAGGTCACCATCTAAACACCTCCGGATATCAAACTGACGGCCCGTTCGTTGCGCGGTCTCACCACACAATCGAAAGGTTTGGGATGGCTGATGGCCATAAGTGCTGGATAATTAAATATATTTCACAGAGAACTCACCTGATTGTCCCCTGGGTGTTTTCGTGCTTCGGTAACGGACCGGACGCCCGCTCTATATCGAATGTGGCCAGGATGGCGGCTATACTGCTGAACAACGAAATTTCTGCTAGCTCCCTTCCCGGACATATCCTGCGGCTAAACCCGAAGCAGGCGTGACGGGGATCCCGCTGGGTCGTGCCAACATTCGTGTCTGGGAGATAGCGGGTAGGATCGAAAACCTCGGGAGCAGGGTACACTTGTGGGTCGTTCAACATGTTCCTGCTCTGCATTAGCTGATGTTGGACACAAGTCTGTGGTCGCCTCACCAAATGTTGGCGATAATTATCGAGCCTGGTGAGAAACCAAATTTGAATCAAGTTCTATTGTAATGATGCTGCGAACCTTTGGGAATCCAATAACCATTCAAGATCGTGTCCTCCATGGCAGCGTGCGGGACGCCTGTTTTGAGTGTAAGTGACTGATCCTCTGAAGTAAATGCGACTGGCCCAACGGTGCGATGCTATGCCAGCGAAGCAGCTCAGTGACGACAGCCGAAACATATGGAAGTTGTTCTGCGTCCTCAAACCTTGGTAACCGAGCACCGTTCAGCAAGTCGTCGATTTCCCGCTGCGCTCGGCGCTGAACCTCTAGACAACAAGTCAGATTTGGCGTCCTACTTGAACGCGACGCACCAGGGTATAAAACCATTGCCAGAAAAAACGCATGCAACAACGCAGCGGTTGTGTCGGCGCCACCTTGAGGCACGTTATCTTGGCTCTCCGCGCGAGTTGGGACTAACCTCCGTAAAAAGAGCCTGCGGTATACTTCACGTCGTGAAGTTCTTGGTCATTGAGCTTCTGCTCGTCTTCCAGAAGGCGGGATACAAAAGAGGTAGGTGCAGTTCCAGCCGCCTATAACGTCAGATGAGGTATTTCACAGAAATTCACCTCACGATCTGACGCCGGGTGTAACTGTATGGCGATTCCACCATCTTCTTGGTTTCGATTGCCCATGCCTTGGCCTTTCGTTTGAAGGGCGCCAGAGTTTCTGGAATAAGCAGCAGGGATGGGAATATGTCCACCAGGAATGCACCTGCGTCCATTTGGCCCATTTAGGCTGTCGTTCTACTTCGGGAACAGGAAGAACGGACCGGGAGTGGTAGCGGCACTGAAATTGCCGTTGGCTTTCTCTATTAGCGTGACAAAAGGGTCGTCTTCATCCTGTACTTCTATCCCATAGGTGAGTCGCAAAATTATCGCTCCTGTCAACCTTCTTCCGATTAGCGAAGAACCCGCAGAAAATGGACGGACAGCTCACTTGCGAAGATGCCCATCAATAAATTCGGCGTTTGGCTTGAGCAGGAGGCGTTTTAAAAAACGGTTCGTCTCCAGCTCCACCAATGGAACAAACTGACGCGCACTAACATTCAATCAGTCTCCGATATTAGAACTCAGTTCACGACCTACGCCGCCGGTGTGCCGATAAGCCTCGCGAAATGTTTTCGGAAGACACGAAACTGTGGTCCATACCTAGAACGGATCGGGTTAGTCCGAATAAGCCAGGTAGTTTCACTTACGGCATCAGCACCAGTGTTTGATTATACCCCACAAGTTCGCCAGCCATTGGTAGCCGTGGTCGAGTATTAAACACCGGACCCTTGCCATCAAGTTCTTCCATTGCACTCGCCGAGTTCAGAATAATCATCGGCTGTCCCAAGAAAGTCACCGAACAGAGTCCGCCTACAACCAGCAATCAGTCGCGCGGTTATGTGTTTGACCAAGAAAAGACGCGCCGCACCATATTTTGCCCACTCTGCGAAGGTGAGCCATTCAGTAACAGACGGCATATCCAAGACATTCTAATATAGGTAGTGAATGAAGATACGTTCTCGAAGAGAAGCTGACATAAAAGCACGCACGCCAAGGATAGGAAGACCAGGAGGACCAGGAGGAAGGGAGACGGCGCGTCGTTTCCGAAATCTAAACAACAGTAGCCAAACGGTGAAAGCACCAGCGAGGATAGCAAGCATAGAGACTGTGGTGGCAGGAGGGCAGAGGCGGGAGGCCACGACTCGATGGACGTCGAAATTATAATGTGGGTCTGTGGGAAACGTACATCCGGAACCTGACCGATACCGTGACCACAGTAGGTATCCGATGTACTCTATCCCACTTGAGATGGATCTAAAGAAGTCCTGAATTTGATGGATGCACTCGCACTAAATCGAGCCTACAGACCTACACAACAACAGGTGAACGATGCCGTGACACTCGGAAGCTTTTTTCTCTAAGCGAGAATCCTGTTTATATGAACAGTTCTGAGATTCCCTGACATTGGTTATTTGCAGGGTGTGTCTAATCCTGTCAGGGAAGGCAGTCACCCTGTTGAACGGAGACAATTGCCCTGCAGCTCGCTCCCCACAACATGACCCTGGGACACTCGTCCGCATATTAATACAGCGAGTTCTGCTAAATATCTTTCTCGCATTTTACCCCCAATGTCGGCTGCCACCTTGCAAGTTGGATTTGCGCTCGATAACACGTACCTTGTCATATCCTAGGGAACTACTGGGACTAATCTGAACACATAGCATGGGCTCTATGCTCCTGGGAGTGATTATCAGTGCAGTTTTATACGGAATCAGTTTGCTGCAGTGCCTGTTTTATTTCACCCGCAAGTATTGCCATCAAATCTTGGACTTTTCTGACCGAGCGACAGGCTATATGCGAGATCCAGCATACCTCAAAACACTTGTTCTATGCCTTCTTTTCACAGATCAACCTTTTCTCAACTATACGCAGGTTGCCTCAACTGTTTTTCTTGATACTATTCATCTTGTTTTTGTTGTTCATACAGGTCAGTGAATTTAGCATACAAGTTCTAAGAAAACAATCTGATCAGACCACAAAGTATATCACTATTTGATTTCCAACTATTAGTTTGTGGTCCAATATATGTGAGATGTGAGTCTAACAAATCACAAGTCATCATGAAGCTTTGCAAAAAATGATCTGGTAGGCAATTTACCTATCTTCCCATTGTTCAGTGCCAAGTAAAATCATGTTCTTCACTGGCAGGAGTGTAGCTGTATGTGCTTCACTGATTATACTTGTTTGTTGAACACAAAGGCTATCAGCTGGAAGCAGTACCAACAGTATGCATCTATGTCAGATTTTATCTTCAAGTTGACAGACAAAAAATTTCAGGGAATTACTGCAACATTAGTGCAATGGTATAGTAAATGTTGTGCTTACTTTATAATGCTAAAAAATCATTATAGTTTCTATGCACATCGAATTTGGAAAAGTATATATATCTGCATTTCATATTATTCTGTGTACTGATCAACTTTAGTGAGCCATCACAATATCATTCTTACTGGCCTCATCATAGTCATTATCTTGGCAACATCTGGTGAGTTCTCTGTCATCATTGCATTTAGCATTCTCAAGAATACAGCATGTGGAACTGGTATTTCAAATATGATTCTTGAATTATAGATGACTTAAAATCAAGCATAGCCTGGGTAGTCTTGGCGTCAGTTGTGCTAAGCATGGATCTTGAGCATTCCTGATTGATTGCTATAGCCTTGAAGCAGGAACATATCAACAACTGTTGAATATATCAGTTTGTGACTTGAAATTATATTAACCTTAGTGCTAATAAAGTGATAGCCACTTACCATCTCAATCAATGCTCTTTCTACTTCTACAGATGTTATTATTACCAGCATCCTTTGCTATATGCTCTATGATACCCAACCAGCATCATTAGAGTAAGTATCTATCTCTACTGTTTTATTGATCTTATATCTTGTAGAACAGAGACTATAGTGAATCGCCTGGTAAGCATGATTATCATTTTATTATATTCATTTCAAAACTAAGTAATATTTAGATTCTATTCACAATCAATACAGGATTGTAAGAGACAGTCAAAATTTATCTATTACATTATTAATCAGGTCATATTAGGTTAACCAGGTTTGAGCCCTTTTTTATCACATAATTGTCTTCATATTGAATGATTGCCAGCTTGTGTGCTATTGCATCATTGATATCAGTAAGCCCTGTTTCCAAAAAGGCATAGCAAAAATATTCACCCTAAATTCAGCTTATCATTTCCCCCAATACCCTCATTTATGCATCCTTCTACTTCTGCATTGGACGATGTATGCTTGTCAATATTGGCTTTGTAACTGGTGCTAATGCTACTCACAGTATACTCAAATGCTCTTCTTGCAAGTTTGAATGCTCGAGATATTATTCGTGGTCGTATCAAGGATGTTAACAGCAATTTTCATATCAAAGCCTCTTTCCAAGTGGCAGGATCTATCTCACAAGTACAGGAGAGAAACATTCATTTGTCACAGGATATCTTTGCTCATCCCAACAATACTGATTCAACGGAATTGTCTATTCGGATTGACCGTCAAACACAACTCTATCGTGATAACCAGCTTGGTAGTGAAGGAGAGGGAAAGGTCAGTAATAGTATTATCATAGCCAAGGTATGGACTTTGAACATCTCTTATTCTTTAATTTGATATTATTACCTGTCAGGAATGAATGATATTTATAACCCACATTACTGCTACTGCTTATATCATCTTATATCAATGTTGATTCCTGTTTCTATCCATATATGCAAATGATTGCAAGTGTAAGGGCAACCCTGGAGGCTCTGATGAGAGTCCTAGCAGGGGAGGATCCAAAGCATGAATAAGAGCTACGGAAATGCATAAAGGGACCAATCTAGCATAGCACAGGAGGACCCAAGGAGAAGAAACTCTAAGGGTATCTCGTACCGCACCGTACACCGTACCGTAAGGCCGGCCAGTGCCTCATCCGTAGCACTGTAAGGTCCGCACTTGGTCTGTATCGCCCGTAAAAGGCCCCATACCATATACGGTATGTACGGTGCCGAGCCCTACTTTAGATGTACTCAGATGGTCCAAAGGAGGGCAAAGTGGGGGTTCCCCTGACAGCAAGCTTTTTTTTGAAATAATAAAAAGAACTTATCTGCTGATTCTCTAGTGGAACAGTGGTAGTGATAAGAAAGAGAGAAGGGGAGGGGAAGAAGAAGATAGAGATGGAGATGTAAAAGGTGAAGGTGAATAGTATATTGAACTGTAACAGGAGGGTAGATGTGGTATCTTCAACATGCCCTTTGAAGGCATAGTTGGAGTTATTGAGCTTGGCAAAGGAAATCTGGGAAGAGTTGTCAGTCATCTGAGATGTGAGATGGAGAGTAAGAATTTGAGGATCAATAGTATATCAGTGATAAAACAGTGCCCCAGACAACTAGCAGGCCCAAGTGGTCATTTGGAAGGGTTATACTGTGTGTTTGTATCGGATTTCAAGCTACCAGTTGAGTAGGGAACCTGTTTCAATTTGAAATGTACAACAGGCAACAAATCACATTTTAGCTTAAATACAATACATGTGGCTGTGTAAGAGAACTGTGGTATTATTGCAGACTACTGCACATACAGCGGCCAGTCATTTAGGCAGATGCAGCTTGATTTAAAACATGTACTCTATTGCTTAGATCATCTATTGTATCACTTTTCTCTGTGCAAGAAGGTACCAACAACTCATTGGGCCCCAATGACCCAATTCAACTTAGTGACAGGACTATAAGGGACCATCTTACCAGGCTCATCTGACTTGATACAGACCCTGCCTGCTTCACTTGCAGGCCTAACAAACCATCTATTCTGTTCCAAGCATGTGTTTCTGCAGGGAGCCTTGCATCGCCCGACCTGAAGCCTGACACCTGTGCCATGTCACATGGCAGGTTCCAGAGAGATCTTCAGGTAGGGATGGCAATGTGCTTGATGGAGGTGGTGATATGCTCACCAGAGTTGGAGAGACTCCGAGATGGAGATGTCTCTGGAGGTTGAACAGAGAGGTTCCCCTGACAGGAATGCCAAGGCTTTTCTTAGAAAATCTATGAATTTTCTAGTTGTACAGCCATAAGTGGCTGGTGCAATGTATTGACTTTCACTGTAAAATATCTGAACCTGTTCTCAAATCCTTCTCATCAGCAGATCAATCCCCCTCACATATTTCACAAAACTGAGTATTGATAGAGATTATCAGCAGCTGAAAAAAAAACAGCCTTCAGAAAATTTAAACTAGCCTCTGAATTTCAGAAATATTTTTTCGAGAATGTCAAGGCTTTTCCTTAAAGAATTGTGAGTTTCTAGTTATATAAGTGTAAGCAGCTGGTAAAATCTATGGATTTTTACTGTAAAATATTTGAACCTGTTCTCAAATTTCTCTCATCAGTAGATCAATCTCTCTCAAATATTTTGCAAACCAAGTGCTGATAATCTCTTAATAGACATTATATTAGCAACCACAAAAAATGTTTCAAAATGTTGAACTAGCCTCTGAATTTTAGAATTAATTTTTGAGGATGCCAAAGCTTTTCTTCGAAAAATTATGAGTTTTCTAGCTGTATAGCTGTAACTGGGTGGCAAAACCCATTCATTTTAACTATAATATATTTGAACCTGTTCTTAAATTTGTCTTATCAACAGATCAATCTCCCTTAAATATTTTTAAAACCAAGTGCTGATAATCTCTACTACCTTCATTAAAGTTTTCAAAAACAACCAGTATTCTTCTGATTACTCGGGGTGAGTGAATCTTGACTATGAGAAATTATCATTGATCTGATTCAGAATCAGCAGGAATGTCTGGATATAAAACATTAGACTTGAACCAGTCGCTATCAAATACCGAGTTTGATATAAAACATTACTCAAGAACTTTAAAGGGCATCAAGGATGTTGAATAGAAATAAGGATTCATAGTTCGTGCAGATCGTGGAACCTCGGCCCAGGACCGTAATCTTATCGGGTTGATCCGCCGAGGCGAGGCGTGACACTTTCGCGTGTCACGCGTCTTGCGCGCTCATCGACACTCTCTTCTTACTATTCCCGCCCGTTTGGTTGACGACATCCCTGTCCAGCATTAGCTGTAGGGCCTCCGATTATCGTCGTGAGACACAAGGAGCTGAAAGGACGCACCGGAGTTGTGGGAGGTGTGTTTGCTATCTTGCACCCGCACACCATGGGAATAACGACGGGCAGACAAGCAAAACGCTCACTATGGGCAAGAAACGCCAGTCCAATCGTCCCGCTATTCTACGCAACCCTACTCTTTCCTCGCCAACTAGTCCGCATTCGCCTAGTGCGATATCGGAGACGACGCCAGACCCCGAAGGGCAGGAAGCCCTAACCGCTGCTGCCCTAGCAGCTACAAACGAGCTAATCGCAACCGCGAAAGAGCTCTACATGTCGCTGGGTGGGGACTCGTCAGATGTTGATGTCGCGGACGACAGTGCTGAGGAGGAAGTGAAAGCGTTGCTTGGAGCGGATGCCCCGTATTGGTCTGCGTTACCGAAGAGTGTAAGACAGTTCGTGGGGAGGGTATACAAGTTGAAGGGTGGAGAGGCAGCTGGATTGGCGAGAAGCGTTCGGGAGGCGGCGGCAGCCTTGGTTCCTTGTGAGTCATGTGTAGTTATTCCTCGCAGTAGAAGATTCAAACAAAACGCCCGCTGCAGCTGCTACGCTTGTCGACGGTGCGTTTATTTAGGATATTTTTTTTTCAGTAAAGTGTTTATTTACGTCTATTTTCCAGAGCCGTTGGCATCAGCTGACCAATTCTTTTCTGCGTCGCCCGCCATGGCCCCGCCACCACCGCCCCCGCCGTCAAGTGTCTCGATCGGAAAGAAACCGATGGCGTACCAGCAGGCTCCCGTTCCCCCTGCCACCGCCCCACGAAGTGCTCGAGCCGCTGCGAAAGCACCTGCCAGCTATCAAGAGGCACCACCCAAAGGGAAGGGTCAGCCAGCCAAGCCGGCTGCGGAAAGCAACAACAAGATATGGAGCACCAGCAGCATCGAGGAGCGCGAGCGTATCCGAGATTTTTGGCTTGGGTTGGCCGAAGAAGAAAGGCGGGATCTTGTGCGCGTCGAGAAAGACACGGTGTTGCGGAAAATGAAGGAGGAGCAGAAGCATTCGTGTTCATGCGCTGTTTGTGGTCGAAAACGGTGCGTTCTGTTCTACCACTCTTAAGTTCAAATGGTTTCTTATCGATATATCTCCATCAGAACAGCCATTGAAGATGAGCTCCAAGTTCTGTATGACGCATATTACGAGGACCTTGAGCAATACGCGCTTTACCAACAACAATACCTCTCTTCAAACCGCACCATTCCACCTCCACCTGGTCCTGGCCCATTCCCTGGCAGTGTCGAAGTCGACCGGTATGGCGCTGTCGTTGCCGGAGCTGTCGGCTACCCTCCAGCTCCCGCGCGACGGAAAAAGAAAGGGCGTAGACGGGCACGGAGGGAGCCAGATGATGAACCCGACGTTTACGAGGAAGAAATTGAAGAGCCGGACGAGAGCGATCAAGAAGAAGAGCCCCCGCCACCACCGCCAGCTGTCCCAGTAGCACCACCTGCTGTAAATGGAAGGGGGAGGCCACAACTTGCCGCACGAGGAGGGAGAACAGCGGTTGGTCGTGGAGCAGTCGACATGAAGGGCAAAATCGCGGCTTCTGTGAGTACAGGTGTTGGAGGTGAGCTGGTCTACCCCCCATCCTTGTGGTCGATGCTCTTTCCTTTCTCGCTTGATACCCTCCCTCCCTCTGTTTTTCTGTGTCTCTTCTTCCAATTCCTCTATGTTTGGGCACATTCTTCTTGTGCTCCACTTGGGACTGATTCGATACCGTGCTACGACCTTTACTTTCCCATTCATCCACTGTTTAACTCTTTGTGATATGAAGGCTTATTTCGTCTTTCACTAGGTCCAACCTCGATACTCACAGTTGCCGACGACCTACTTAAGAACGACGGTCGAAAATTCCTGGAAATGATGGAACAACTGGTATGTCGCTCTTTTCCTTCGTCTTCGACAGCGTTATTGATCGATCTTGGGGGCAGGCCGAGCGTCGACTAGCCCGCGAGGAAGAAGCCGCTGGGGGTGTCAGCGGTGATGAAGTGTGTTTTATTCGATTATCTGGTGTCAATTGACTGGTGGACAGGATGATTCAGCGTCGTCGAATTCAATCGACGGCGATGATGGCGTTTCATCTGACGGGGAGGAAGGAGAGAGTGAGAATGAGGATGATGACGGAGAAAGTGAAGGCGAGAGCGCGTTCGTTTTCTCTTGCACTCTTAGTCGGCTGTCACGTGCTGACGATAAATCGACAGAGACGATGACGGCGATAGTTCACACTCAGCGTCTGGGTCTGAGGAGGAAGACGAGACTGTGCTGACAGAGGAGCAGAAGATGGAGGAGGGCAAGCGCATGTTCAGCATTTTCGCCGCAAGGATGTTTGAGCAACGGGTTCTGCAGGCGTATCGGGAACGAGTTGCGCAAGAGCGGCAGGCGCAGTTGTTACGGGAGCTGGCTGACGAAGATGAACTCAAGCGTGAACGCGAGGTCAAAAAGCAGTCGCAAGCCCAGAAAAAGAAGGACAAGAAGCGGTATACTATTTCTCTCTTTCCGTCGGCTTGGTCGTTCATGCCCATTTTTCAGTCAACAGAAGCTTGCGAAGGAGGAGAAGGAGGCGTCGAAGGCTGCTGAAAGGGCTGTTGAAGAGGCGGAGCACAAAGCGAAACAAGCGGCAATGGAGGAAGAACAGCGTAAAAAGAAAGATGAGGAGAAGGCCAAACGGGAGGCAGCGAGAAAACTGCAAGACGAGGAACGACGCAAGAAACTGGCCGAGGAGGCAGAACGGGAACGAAAAAGGAAAGAAAAGGAGGAGAAAATCAAGGCAGAAAAGCGAGAAAAGGATGAAAAGGAAAAGAAAGCCAGGGAGGAGCGCGAGGCAAAAGAAAGAGAGCGCAAGAAGGCAGAGGAAAAGGCCAAAGCGGCTGAGGCCAGTGCTGCTAAAGCCCGTTCTGCTGCTGCTGCTGCCGCCGCGTCTCTGACAACCACTCCAACTCGATCCCCTCATGTGAACGGACAGTCAAAGAAGATCCTCCACAAACCTGTGACTCAATCGCCGGCCGCACCTCCTCCTTCTGTTACTCCTGTTGTTGTTGCACCCGTCCCACCGCGACAAATTGCTCGCCCCATTCACGCTCATTCAATGTCGATGTCGAGTTCTCTTCCCCCAGTTCCTACACCGGTATACGCTCAGCAACAAGTGGTGCCTCCCCCGATCTCTCCTCGAGGTGGTTATGCCCCGCCTCCATTTGGTGGTTTTGCTGCGGGCCCTTCGACAATCCAACCCCGGGTATTTCCTGACGCAGTCGCCGCTAGTTCATTCCATCGACCTCCTATCTCGACCCCAGCACCTATCGGGCCTCCGCGTCGTCCTTCTTTGATTGGAGGTGAACCCGTTCCGATTTCTCCTGGACCAATTGGCAGACCTGCGCCAATTGCCCGTCCAGCCCCAGTCTCAGCTTCGACACAAGACAGTGGGAGTGGTTCTGGCTCTGCTTCTCCCGCTCGCCGATCACCCAGTCCAAAGGGCATCCTCGGGTCTTCAGCATTGCTTGCTGATGACGATGAGGTTGTCGCTGTACCTGTACGTCGACCAGTTGGTGCAGGAGTTGTTGGTAGTGGTGCTGGGGCTGCTGGCTGGGGCGCTCCGGGTTCAGGCTCGGTCGTTGGCCCACCTGGTCGCGCTCCACCCGGTTCTGGGTTTGGTCTTGCCCCGGCATTTACCGGGCCACCCATCGGAGCCGGAAGAGCGGTCGGGCCGGGTGCCGGTTTATGGGGCAACAATGCAGTCAACAACCCTCCTCCTCCTGAATGGCATCCGACGGGCTTCTACCCACGTGCTGGATATCTAGGCAACTCCGCAACGAGTCCAGGCTCCCCTCAGCAGCAACAGTAGCTCCTCACGCACTCATTAGCACGCCCTCGTTTACTTGCCTGTTTTTTTTCCTCTGCCACTGACTGACCTGCGCGGCTTGACGCATCTTGAGTTGGAACTTGAATCTAATTTACAACCAACATTGCCCTGACTGTGGTCCCTTTGAGAGTACTTACCTGTACTTACCTGACGACACTGACCATCCGATCATGTCACGATGCAATTTTGATCCGCGAAGTTGTCAACAGCTTGCTCAACATCTTGCTGTACTTACTTGCAGGCAGCCAGTGGTATACGCAGTCGTTTGATATAACGATGACCAGATGACAAACATTCTATGTCCCCTGATTACACGCCGATGGCAGGCTTGCAGGTGTGCCCAGTCTTTTGTGCTCTTTTTCCTCTCGTTTCCATGTCGGGCCTTTACTTAGGGATAGAACAGAGCCATACGAGGCTTTGACTGGTCTTTTTCACGTGGTAGCGCAACCTGGGACTGGTCATCTTCAAGTTTGTAGAAACCAATTGCTTGATTTGCTCATTTGCGACACGGTCACACGGAGTTCGACCGACTTGCAGTATTCTTTTTGACTGGCGCCGCTGATTTCGTCGAACTCCGCAGCTCCGCAGCAAGCTTCCGACAATAACAAGCCATGCTAGGCACGGCGTTCAATGTTTCCATCGTCCAAGTGGACAACAAAATCGGCGATTAGCGAGGTGTTTTGGCAGCTCGTGAGCTATGTGGTGCTGTAACTCAGCGTTGCCGCTTTTCGGCTGTTCTATCCTCCAACACAAAAAAGCACACGCCCCGCTATTCTTGACGTATCATCGGCGCCAGCCTCAGGCTCGATCTGCGGATTAGTTTCTCGTGGAAGTCTACCCTTTGCGACGAGCCAATATTACCCTATGCACTGTCTCTTGCGGCAAATCTACCCCGTCGTGAAATCTTAAAATCGAAATACTTATCTGCTTACTCTCGTCAACCTTTATACTTCTCCCTGCCCATTTTCTCTCCTATGCCCTCTTGGACGCTTTCTTTATCGCCGGCGAAATGTCTCTCCTTCATTGTGCTCACAGTATCGGCGACGCTTGCTGTTAACCCCTTCGTGCAGTATGCCGTCGACTTTCCGGACCCAGACATCATCGTAGGCAGCGCTGGGAATCTGTCTTCGCGATACAATGGTGCAGCGGCAACCATCGTAGCCTGGGCTGAGGAGATGTCCTCGCATGGACCATGGAGTCAGTGCACTCCTTTAGTATCTTCAATGCGACTGAATATATTGTCACCACAGGCGTTACCTTCAAGCCCGTCCACGCCCCCAGCAACGATGTTCATGACTACATGAGCTGGGCGCCGTAGCAAGTTTTCTCTTCGATGAAACATATGTCCTACGGAGCTGAACATCGTACCAGTATGTGGCCAAATTGTACCGCAGTCGGCAACAAGACTGCCCTGACGGATGAGCAAGGTAGGGCTCCCAAATTTTCGCATGTAACATCTCAAGCT
This sequence comes from Mycena indigotica, assembly GCF_014461135.1. NCBI lineage: Eukaryota > Fungi > Basidiomycota > Agaricomycetes > Agaricales > Mycenaceae > Mycena > Mycena indigotica. The sequence goes on along the minus strand of NW_023503007.1, from coordinate 4,115,401 downwards.
CGACCGTTTAGTGTGGAAGACATGTCCCTACGTCAACCGAGACGGTCAAGTCAACCCCGACCGCGTACTACCCAACGATTTCCAATCCTTCTTCAACCTCTCGGACGCTGTCTTGTACAACTCGATCGCGGCAACATTCCAGCAGGGCAACGGTGCCGCTAGCTCGATCTATTCGCAAAACGCTGGTTCGTCTCAGCTCACCGACAACGGCTTTGCGATATGAACTGAATACTGACGTTGATTTTCAGCCGAGTTTCTCAAGACGTGGTTTCTCAACGAGACAACCGCGATGAATCCCAACCTCAACTACGCACAAATGAACCGAGGGCCGAGCGGCCAGCAAGGAGCCTACACTGGTGTTCTGTGAGTGACAGTCATGGGCGTTTTTCGTTTTGCTGAGGCATTACCCAGAGACCTGCGCGGTTTTGCTAAGATCGCTTCAGGGATCCTTATCCTACGCAAGAGCAAGAACGTTGACTGGACGGCAGACCTAGATTCGCAGATGATTGGTTGGTGCAATAAGTATATGGACTGGCTCAAGACTTCACCGAGTGGAAAGCAAGCCGCGAAGTCGGAGAAGTATGCTGATGCTTTTCGCAAGACTCTATGTAGTACCTGACTTGATTTCCAGCAACCACGGCACAATTTTCGTCAATCAATTTGCTGCGCTGCAGCTCATCGTGAACGATGTTGCCGGCGCAGCAAGTTCTGCGAAGGGATACTTCGACGGACTCTTCCAGGGGCAACTGAAATCGAATGGGGATCAGGTTTTACTCTTATCATGATCACCCGTCACCGCCAGAACTAACATGGCACCAACACAGCCCAAGGAAGCCACCCGCACTCATCCATGGCACTATCGGAACTTCAACATCGCTGCGATGATTGTGCGTATGAGGTCTCAGCAGCCGACCACTGCCATGTACTCAACCACCATTCTCCAGACAAATGCCCGGATCCTCCGATACGCCGACAAGACCTCGCAATCGGGTTGGAATGCCACGACCCAAGGCGCTGTAACCATCCAAACCACACTTGATTTCCTTCTCACCACCAGCCCCGCGGCAAGCGGCGAAGCCGACACTGCCGCGGAGGTCTACCCCAACATTGCCGCTGTGGTAGCGGCCTACGGCGATCCTGCAGGAAGATATGTTGGGTATTTGAAGGCAACGGGCTTTGCCTATGTCGACGAGCCGACGTTTTTGTGGGCCCACACGTTTGCACTGACTGGCGGCGATTCAAGTATACCAGCACAGCCGGCCATGCGTCACGGTGCGAGCGCCGCTGTGTCATGGAAGGCAAATACCGCTTTATCAGTGTGGGTCCTTGCTTTTCCTGGATTGCTGATTGGACTCGGGCTGGGGATCTGACTATTATTAATTGTTGTTATGCGGGCATCGGGAATTAGGCATTGCTCTAAGATTGTTAAAATATGATGTGCGGAAGCCTGGTCGTTACCAAATACTAGTAGTTCTCTGAAAAAGTGGGATAAATGAAAGTTGGAATTCTTCAATCAATTTCAAGTTTCACAGTTGTTTGCATAATATAGATTAGCCCATACTTATCGCACTGAGTGAACGTGAAATAAAATAAATAAATAACGGGGCACCATTTAACTCAACCTGACCTCTAGCCTCTAAACTAGCTATGTAGCTAAGTTTGTTGCCCCCTCCACAAGGATTCATTGCCATCACTGAGGAAACTGCCACCAGGGGCATTTATTCACCATTGCTAGGTACTTAGCTGTGGACTTGTTTTGCTCAGTTTTATCTAATATTATTGCCCACACCAGCGACTTGGACACAGCTCCACCTCCAATATAAGGCCGGATGCAGGATTCACAGGTGCTGGGGCCACAACATATGAGCTACTAGTACTTAAGTTGGGTCCCTTGCAGTGCTACAAATACAGACAAACCCAGAGCCTTTCGAATGACAACAGCAAGAGAAAACTCTCCGGAAAACAGAAAAGGAGAATTATGTACGGTGGTATGTACCATAAAAAGGGTGGAACGTCGCGGTGCTGGGGATACAGATAGGTGGCGCTGGTAGGTGAGGAGAAGGTAACACCAGAAAGGAATCGATAGCAGTATGAACAGAGGAAGGAGAAAAAGATAAGTCGGGCTCTATGCCATCAGTTTGGGTACAACGCGAAGCATTTGGTCGATATTGATGAACTGAACCCAATTTTCCAAGTCGGCGATAGACTCGTGCCAGACGAAAGTGCTTTCCTTGGTGCCGCGAAAGAATGCGCAGACACATTGGTAATGCTCCTCGCGTAACTGGTCTTTCCTGGCTACACCGAGATTTGCTCGGAAGATTCGGAACTCCCAACCGAGTAAAGGATGCCCATCGCCACTAGCAGCCCTCTGAGCAATGTCGAATTCGAGACGGGCCCAGTCGAAACCATCTGGTTGACCGATAGCCTTGATATATGCTGCCTTGAGAGAAAGGAGAATGCACAGTCGACGTAGTGCAACCTCATCCCCAGATTCTAGAGATAATGATGCCAGTTCCTTGGCAGTTAACTGTTGAATGCTTAGAATCACTCGCCGATTCGACCTCGTATTTAGCACATACCTTGTGAGCCATAGATTCAACATAAGCTGGAACAGACACCCCCCGTGGGTCGACGGCGACGATCTTGATGCCAAGTCCTATGTTCACTACGTGGCGTTGGGTGCCCTGGGTCATGGCCATCCCACACAGAGACGCGTCGTAGGCGAGATGGTAGCCAATCATGGATTGCAGAAATTTTTCAGGCGACATCTCATCGGGACTCTGAATCCAGAAGTTTGAGAAAGATAAGGTGGCAAAGGGAGCGCAGAAGCGCACCTGCTCTATCCAATGTTTACCATTCTGAGTCACGCAGTCTCGCCATTTAGCTCGTGGTATTCGTCGATGGCGCATCATGAGCAGCGGCAGCATATGCGTCATCACCTGGCCTGTCAACGCTGAAACTGAGAGCCTTTCGCACTTGAGAAAGGCGCATACGCACGAAAAGAGTCGGCATTTTGAGGATCGTGGGCTATCTGGACATGTGGGACGCATTCAGCGATGATTTTGTAGCAAGCGTCATACTCCTGTGATATCGCGGCGTTAGCATTGTTATGGAAGAAGAAGAACTAGGGTTTGCGCACCTCCAGCGTGTATTCTCGATTCATAGACAACATCCAGACGAGGAGCGGGCAGTCGGCCATGGCTGGAGAAAGCAAGAAACGTTAAGCACAGAGGACAAGACCGAGAAGTATATTGTCACGACCTTGTTGGAAGAATATAAGACCACTGTGGCGGCCTCTTGTTGTGGACGCAGTATATCAAAAGAGAGAGTGTTTAACGCGGCGTCGTTCATCATACAGTCATGAGAGACAAGAAGAGGAATGGTTGGTTTGTTGACAACCAGAAATTGTGTGACCTGCTCGTAATCATTTTCGCCACCCACCCCCATCCAGCCCAAATCGATCCAGCCGTGCCACTCGCATTAAGCGCCTACTATGGCCTACCATCGCCCATAACGATGAGCTGCAGAATCGGGCAAGTTGTCAGCTGTTGCCGTTTCTTGAGGCAACTAAGGACCACCAGAATGGCTTGGACTGTTACTTTGCACAGCCTGTGAGACTTCTCACTAACGCCAATTGCTCCGAAACCACGCTCTCCAGCCAACGGCACCTTCTACTGACCGATATCTCAACTTGAGCTACAAGTCCGGCCCGTGTTCCGACCCCGGCATGACCTACTCTCCTCACTAGAAAACGTGTATTTCGTGAGGCAACACTTGCTAGCCGGCGACAGAGGCCTTCAAAACTTCAGTTCACCCCACATATTCCCATGCCAAACGTTGGCCAAAGCGCCCATTTGGCGGATAATCAACACGAGGCGAAGTCTTCTGGAAACAGAAATCTTCCTTCTTGCGAGTTCCTTTGAGCCTTCCTGCTGTTCGTTGTCTCGACAATCTTCAATTTCTACCCGAAGTCGGTGTTGACTTTCAAGCACAGTCTTTTGTGTCGACGTTGCTTTCACCAACCTGCTTGGTCTCGGGAATATCTTTGATCTCGGTTCCTTTCTTCCTCAAGACAACAATGACCATTTCATACGACAAGTAGAAATACCAGGTAATGAGCCGCGACAACCACCATGACCCCACCATTGAAATCGTCGATAGCCTCCCCCGCTCATTACGACAGCGACAAAGACACTCCTAGCAAGAAGCACGTACGATTTCTAGTCGCACCGGTTGACTTGGATCAAGGCAGGAACGCTCTCAACCCAGACAGTGGCCAAAGGTGTGTATAGTGTTGTTTTTAAAGCTATCGACGAACCACCAGCAGTAGCCATCCTCCTGTTCGCCGCGCATTAACGCCAGACCAAGGGCATAGGACGGCCACTCCTCCTCTCTCAATAGAGTATCATGCATATGCACCACAAACCATACCGCGTGCCGCTCGAGAGAAAGGACTACTCTCGCTACCCAATCCCCTTCTTGTTGAAGGTCAAGGAACTAGTGAAACCGACGATGACGAAGACGAAATTAATGGGAATTTTCTCTCGCGATTGAGCATTCTCGCCGTCGACGGCTTGTCCGAGAGCTCTGATCAGGAAACCAGCCCTTATCTTAATCTCCAACCCATTCCTGAAGAACTTGAACCTGAACGGCCAGTTTCGCCTCCACACCCAGGCCTTCTTACTACACCGCCTACACACCCACTCCCACCTCGACCGCCGTTCCGCATTCCGCACAACTGTGAATTTCGACAGCGGCTTCTTCAAACCACACGAAGCTGGCATGAGGCTCTCCACACTATTGCCAACGCCAATGCACTCCTCGCCAGGCTCCCGACAGTCCAAGAAGCCTCCAACATGCAGGCCGAGATCGCGCGTCTCCGGGCGGAAAACGGGAGACTAACTACGGAAAACATCCAGCTTCAGACATCTACCGACCCCATCCTGATCTCCTATCTTCATCAGCAAACTGCTCATCTGCAAGCGTCAACAAGCCAGCTTTCTGCCGGTGTTGGTGTGTTCATGAACGAGACAGCATCGCTCCTCCACGATCGCGCGAGGCTTATGGCTATGTTGGACCAAGTTTTTCGCTCAACAGACAGCAAATTGGTTAAGGAGGCTGTATCGAGAATTGTCTCGGCCGCTATTGGCGATATAAAAGACGGCGACTTGAGGATCTTGGTCAATGGGCTGCGGACGAGGAAGCCTGATGGGCAGGCAAAAACTAAGAGGCAGCCCTTCCATGATGTTCAGACTAGAGAACTTGTGCAATAGTAATGCTAGTTTTGATTGTACGTCAATATAGTAGTATTCGTGGATGAGGGGATGGTCTGAACTCCAACCGGAACTTACGGCGTGACTTTCGCGTTATCATCATCGGCGCTGGTTTCCGGTAACGTCCAAAGCCGAAATGCAAGTTCAGGCAATTCAAACCCTCTTCCACTGACATCCATGTCTCCGCACGACCCCAGCAAGCAGAATGCTGTCGACATGAACAGAGCACGCGAGGCGACTTCTATTGACGTAGCTTCCGTTCGCGACTTCATCCACGGTACTTTCATCCAACACCTATGAACTCAGTCTTTATGCTATAAAGGCGGCGCAGCACTATGGCGCAGACACCAAAAGACCGTCCAAACCTTGGAGAATGACCCTCTTTTCGACAAGTCTAGAAGGTGAGCGATTTCACTGTAACGATCTCTTCTACACATTCATGAACTGCCCACAGACCCTTCTTAACACGCAAAGAGCAATATATTCGTGGTCAAGCAATGACGCGGCGTCTTTTGGAGCTTCAAGACATCCATCAATGGTCTGCAGAAGACTTATCCGTCGCTTTCGCATATCTGGATGATGGACTGCCCATTGGTGTGCAATCTTGCCTTCCTTGCTTCAGTGTAACTCATTGTCCAAGGTTTACACAACATTGGTACGCCGTTCCCCCTCGTATTTTGTCTCTATTGAAGCAGCAGGCCAGCCTTCGAACCCATCTTTCGTCTTCAAGCCTCGCCAGAACTTTCCGCCAAATATAGTGTGCTTATAGCTAACAAAGGAATCCATGGGTGTTATCTACAGACCGAGCTTGCGCACGGCAGCAATGTCGGGCGGCTCGAAACTACCGCGACATACCTTCCCGACACACGCGAGTTTGACATCCATTCCCCAACTCTGACCAGCACAAAATGGTGGATTGGAGCTTTGGGAAAGACAGCAACGCATGGAGTAGTTCAAGCGAAACTTATTCTACCAGGAGGCAAAGATATGGGTCCTCACTTGTTCTTCGTTCAACTCCGAGACCTTGGTTTGGTCTTCCTTTCGTGTTGTTTCCACAACTGACGCATTTTAGACACGCACAAGGTTCTTCCTGGTCTCACGATTGGAGATATTGGTCCAAAGGCTTTGGGCGGTTTCGCTGCTACCGACAATGGCTTTGCGCGTTTCGACCACGTCAGGATACCCAAGGGGAATATGCTGTCCAAGTTTGCCGGAGTCACGGATAGCGGCGAGTATGTTACTCCCCCGCATGCGAAATTAAGTTATGGCGGGGTACATTGCCTGATATTCGTCTTGTTTCTTTGCTGATTATTTGACCAGATGTTATATATCCGTTCTGGGTGCGTCTTGACGGTACACATTGGGAGATTCCATTAATGATAGCAGAATGGTTACCACAGCAGGATGGGCTATCGGTCGTGCTGTGACCATTGCGGTTCGTTATGCAACAGTCCGACGTCAAGGTGAAATTGGTAGGGACAAACTCGAACGTCAAGTCATAACATATCCCTCTCTCAACGTCCGTCTTGTACCCATTGTCGCTCGAGCATACGTATTCATCGAGCTGGGCCGATTCCTCGTACGCAATCAATTGCTACTCTTTTCTAACTAAAACACACCAGCAACGCGGATTTGACTCTCTTGCCAAGGGCCTGTCCTCTGGGGACATGTCGCAACTTGCAGAAATGCACATGATGACCTCTGGCTTGAAGATTCTGGTGACGACAAGTTCCATTCAAGATATCGAGACAGCACGTCGTTCAATGGGCGGACATGGTTATAGCGGGTTCTCTGGGGTCGGCAAACTATATGCAGACTATCTGCCAGCAGCGACGTTTGTGGTACAATCTAAATTGGCTACATGAGATCTCACCCTTTCGCAGGTATGAAGGTGAAAACTTCGTCTTGGATGGCCAAGTCATTCGAGCAGCGCTTAAATCGTTCCGCAACATCACCGCATCTTCGACTCCCCCTAAATTCTCCCCGACATCAGCCTATCTTCGCCTTCTCGTCGAAAAGGACGTCTTACCACCAGAGCTGTCGCCTGCCTCTTGGAGGAATGTCACCATTCCGATACTCCTACTCGAATGGCGAGCGGCTCTGCTTGTTCACGAGGCTGCTCAAACCATTGGCCAGCCTGACTCAACGCTAACCCACCGTGTCTCCCGTGCGGTCACCGAAGCCTTTGTCGCCGGACAAGTGGGCCAGATGATCGCCGCCCTTGGCAGCACTGCTCTCAAGCCACACGAAGCAGAAGTCGTAAGCAAGATCTACCTTCTGTACCTCCTCACGACCGTCGAATCCGCCCTTGTTGACCTGCTTTCCTACGGCCTCTTCCGCGCTGTTCCATCAGGCAAGTCGCGAGACCCCACGCGAGAGCTGCGTGTCGCAATTGGGGCATTATGCAGCGAGACACTGCTGCCGGAGGTGATCGGCTTGACGGACTCGTTTGGGTTCTCGGACTGGGAGCTAGATAGTGCGTTGGGTGTGTTTGACGGGCGAGCGTACGAGGCGATGTGGAAACGGGCACAGGATGAACCGTTGAATCAGACTGAGGTCACTGAAGCCTATGCCGTTTGTCATTCTTTGAGGGAAATAAACAAAAACTGACTGAGTTTAGGAGTCGATTAAACCCATTCTGCTTCGTGGACAGAGGTTGGCCTCGAAATCGAAGCTTTGAGTTTGTCTTTCTGTGTGTTTGGATCTACGTCTACTTGTTACTATACCTTGTGTTGAAATGGATGGGCCTTCTTTGAGCACCGCAGGGATGTATCCCCGACTTGACCGCCACTCCACAGCAGCCACCAGCGAGACGAAGATCCTGAGTGGCCCTTGAGTTCAAGTTTGAACATAACAGCCGACCACAACCAACCCCTGCCCAAACAACGTGTAGGCGTGCCATATAATTTATGGTCTCCAAACCTATGACCAGGGAGGGAGACACCTCTGCTCCCTTGCTTTCGCAAGCGCTCGCCGTTACCGCCCCTACGCCTACGAGCACTACATTAATCCTGTCGCTTGCGATCTCTGAGACATGCTATTAGAGAAAGTGGTGTCGGCAAAGTAAGTAAAGTCGCCGCTCTCTCCGTAAGGACGACAGTTCTGACGCACCCTCTGGGTTATTATTAATACCAGGTGAAAACGGGAAAGTGCCAACTGCATACTATATGAGTGTTTTGTTTGGTTGGTGTTGATTGATGCGTTCAATAGCTTCTGCCAGTGGTGCTTGGAGTCAAAGAATGCGGTTGCAAGTAAGTATCTGTAAGATTTGCGTCTTATTCTGAAATAAAATGCTACGATTCCCCTACGAAGTAGACACTACTCGAAGTTGAATCACATTATGCATTTTCATGAATCTACGCTCAGGCTGCCTCGGTTAAATTGACCATCGTTTGCAGGATGCCCACAAGGTTCATCTGATTCGCAAACGGCGACCTCTGCAAAATCCTCGATCTGCTTTTTCACCTCCGATGCCTTGTCTTTATACTCGCACCATGCTTGACCACTGTAACAACACGGCACGCGGCGCACGCCATCATCTCCCTTTTATTGGCATTGAGTGGCAATCCAGACTACCTGCGGGGTACTTACAAGCATGGCCTTACTCTCTCGATATTTTCTGGCGATCGTCAGAGTTGACGTCCAAGAGCGAGATACAATACGATTGGCGGCTAACGGGGCCCCGGGGTGGGGGCAGACAGCCCGGACTGCCTTCGAGCAGGACATGAACGTGAGCCTCGACAGTTGCGTCAGCTTCGTGGACAAAGCAGCATCTGAGCGACCTATAGGGCAATTACGAACGGAAAAACGCCAACGGGGTTCCATTGTATCCTACGCTCTCGCTCCGTGTTCGAGCAACAACTTGACCAAGTTGACCTGTGGCAGAGGCTCGGTGGAGCGCAGTTTCTGCCGTGCCGTCTGAGCCAAAAAGAGCATCTATTGGGGCGACAAGGTCAAGCAGCATCCGTCATCTCGTAGTGTTTCTCTATTTACTGCCAAGCGCAAGACAGCGGTGATGGACGTTGCAACGACGAATGGCCCAGATAACAAGCTCTTGCGCGCGAACGCAGGAGTAATCCGTCTTTCTAGTTCCGAGTTCAAGATGTCGTACAATTGTTTACAGGACTTGACTATGGCGTTCAGAGGGTTTTCAGCAACGGACAACACAAGTTCCGGTGGAATGGTAGAAATAGAGGACATGGCAGTTAGAAGGGAGGCAGCGAGGCTGTTTCATGGAGTTGCTAGCATTGGAGCGTGCGAGTTCTTGCCCGTCTAACGCTGAGACTGCTGTAGTCTTCGAGTTATGAGTCGCCATGACAGGCGTCAACGTTGCCGCGCTTTTTTGACGACCAAAAAAAGTAGAGCAAGACCGAAAGAAGAGTACCGGTAGTGAAATATCTGACACATATATCGGAAGCACCAAGCACCTGTAAACCCAACCGTTATTACCCAAGAGCTGTCGACATCTACAGGCTATAACAAGGAGTCCAGAGTCGATGGGTAATATCATGATGGAGGTGATCTGAGATCTGCCAAACGGAAAGGAGACCCGCCGAAGCCGTCTTGATGATGGGAGGCGGCTTGCTAGTTTGATCTTGTTTATCTGTAGCCTCCAGTGTCACACTGATGCGCTGATGTACTTGGCATCGGCGCGCTTGTGAATTTAAAGACTGCACTGCCCGACCTCTTGTTTTGCGCTGCAGGACTGGTGCACGCAGCCTGGGCCACAAGCAAGCTGCTTGAATGCTATTGTACCACATGTGACGGTAAAGTCTTGAACCTCTCGCCTATTTTAGCGTCGTTGCTGCCAACCATCACAACCTATCACAACTGAAACTGGAGGTCAATACCCCCCATCGGATGGCTTTAGCTATGATGATATGGGTCGCGAGTGGTAGTCGTGCCAGACAAGACGTCAAACACGTTACATGCGACGGCCTTGGCACCGGCGGCTGGTCAGCACTCGCTGGGTTTACGAGAGCATGCACGCAGCTGTCGCGCCTGTGTGACACGGCAGCTTCTCGGCTGGGTTGATACAGTCAACGATGGAGCCGAAACTGCCGCAGGCAACGTTTACGTCAGAAGTCTTGCCGACATCATGATATTACCCATCTACTTGTTACTCTATAACAAGGAGAGAGTCGTTTGTGTGATAGACGGTTGTTCCGCTGCAGAAGATCGCGCTAATAATACGGAGATTTGGAGCCGGTTTCTGTAGGGCACCTGGTCCGAAGAAGATGGTCCAATGTTTAGTCCAACCGGACCCGGTTCAGCCTGAGATGCGGTGACCAGAATTGTCACACGCGCATGACCTTATCACGTGGGAGATCCACTGAATCGGTTTTCGGCACGATCGGCTCCCACCTCCTCCGTCAAGACCACTCAGACGACCAACGCGTAATGGACGGCGAAGGCGAAGCAGTGTACATCTCCCCGCAGTCTATACCGACACACTATACTCGGGATCGCAGCCAACTGTGGGTCCTGTCCTCAGTTGGGGTTTTCGCTTTTTTTTTGGATGATGACCCAGTCCCATGGGCCTGGGTTAATCTCCTAGACTCTCCTTCTCTCCAGTTCTCCCTTCTCGCCTCCGCGCAGAGCTCTGCATCAGACGCTGACAATGGCGCACAGACAATATGAGCTGACAGTCCGACAAGAGCCTAAGCAGGCCAGGATGTGCGGTATTGGGGGCAAAGGTGAGTATCATTCGTCTTGGCTTTTCTCTTTATTTACTTACTCAACCCAATCCAGCGGACCGTCGTCCTATCGACCCACCTGTTATCGTACAGCTACGAGTCATCGACCCGTCAGCACCCCCTACTACGGAAACGGACGACAAGGACTCAAGCGATGACGAGCCTCCATACGGAAATTTGGCTGGTTATGCCCAGAGCTTTCTCCAAAACCCATATTACTTCATGTTCGCCAGTCTCGCTAAGCCGGACGACGATACAGAACTCCATTGGCTCAAAGATGGACGGACACGATGCACAACAGGCAGTGTTGTGAGCTCGTTATATGCCTTGAAAGACCCGACCGCAGCGCCGGCTTCCATATCAAAAGACAGTCCAACTACGGGTAAGCAAATGCGCATCCCTCGAGTGACTGGCTTCTAATAGTCCCAAAGCGCTACCCTCCTCTGACGCTGGCTTCTTTGTGTTCCCTGACCTCTCTGTTCGCACAGAGGGTTCCTATCGTCTCAAATTAAGTCTTTACGAAGTGGTTGGGTAAGTCTTGCTCGACCACGCTCCACATGTTCTAATTGCCCATTAGCAACGACGTCCGCCACTGTAAATCCATCTACAGCGCGCCGTTTTACGTCTACACGGCCAAAAAGGTTTCCAGGGGTGGAAGAATCGTCGCCCTTAACATGTTCTCTCGCCGACCAGGGAATCAAAATTCGCATCCGGAAGGATATTCGCATGCGAAAAGCCAGGGGAACAGCGCCACCCGCGCCGCCAAGTGCTATAGTTCCTGCAGCCTCTACTTCAAGCAGCACTAATATGCCGGCTGTAGGGCTAGACCTAGCTGAAGATGACAAGGTTTGCGACTGGCTTTTCCTTGTCATATCGCTGTTTGACGAGTCGGGATTTTAGCCGCAGCAAAACCGTCCGGCTAAGCGGAGCCGCATAGATGACGGCAGTGGTAGCAACAATACTGGCGGGGCTCCGCCCGTTGGAACCCCTTGGCCATCGACTCCTTTGGTTCCACCACCTCCGGGAGCCGAAATTCAAGGGCAACCCACGGGTCCACCAGCTGTCATTCCTCCTCCGCCACCACCGATGTCGGCGGGCCCGCCACCGGTGCAACAAACAGATTTATATGACAATCGATTTGCTGCTTATGATCAAAGCCCTGTTGCTCACATGACGGCTGGACCTAGTGCACCTCCTCAGCCCCAAGTAATGCATCCGCCACCTCCCCCTCCCCATGCTTATGCTCAATACCCACATCCGTATTATTACCCCCCGCCACCCCACTCCTGGGGCCCAGCTTATCCAGACCCATATCATCAACAATATGGTGCTCCGCCACCCATGCGCTACGATTATAGTCACGGATATGCACCCCACCCTCCCCCAATGCCACCTCATTATCAATATTATGAACCCCAGCCGCAGCCTAGCTATCCAGCTGGTGAGTATGCGGCAGCAGGGACGGGAACGCCTCCAATTCCCGTGCCAAGCAATGCTCCACCGCCTCCAGCAAGTGCAAGTCCTGGTCCTGTTGTCCCAAGTAATGCCCCTCCGCCTCCTGGTCCGGGTATGGTCATGCGACCACATATGGGACAACCTCAGTATTATAGACCAACTGGCTATCCGGTTCAGCCCCCGCCAATGTCGATGCCGCCTTACTATTACCCGCCAGCGCAGGCTCAACCCCAACCTCAACCCCAGCCCCAACCTCAACCTGATCATCACACACCCGGGCCTGCTCACTCATGGGGCACTCCTGCGAATCCGTATTCAGTCAACATACCGCCTGCCCCAGTTTGGAACCAGCCGCAAGGCCAGGAGTGGCACGGGCAGGCGCCAACGCCATCCCACCAGCAACCCGGCACACGCGTCGAATTACCGCCGTTACGCACACAGCCAAGCTCGGGAGAAGGGCCAGGCTCGGCTGCCAAAAGCCCTCCGATGATCCAGATTGGAGCACGCGGGAAGGAGTCGGCCTCTAATGGGAAAAAGGCTGCGCTCAGCATTGGCAGCATCATCTCAGACGAATCCTAGTGGCTGCTCCTCCTTGTCCATGTTCTTCTCTTGCTATCTCCTGCTATCCTTCGTTTGTACATTTTCTTCTCTTAACACTGGCCCAATGTAATACCATCGCTCCCGCATTTTCGTCGCCATTTGTTGTCGGTATATTGTTTGTCTACTTGCATCTCCAATGTACTTGTACCTACGACTTATCTGCACGTACCATAGATGTCCCGGCCTCGGTTCCGCCTGTCCTCTCACGCATGCCCTTCGAAAGTCCATGTCAAGTTGGAATGTCCAGTCCAGCTTCATGGATTTCAGTGATCCGAAATAGCACTCAGAGGAATCTCGCACCAGAACCACGGACAGGGCATCCTTCACATTGACTAGTACTTCCGCTGTTATTGGGACTTGGGCGTTTACCAAGGCGTCTACTACCAATCTACTACTAATATATCGATGTCTTGTCAGCCTGAGTATATTTTATTAGCAGGTTTAGAAAAATACAGCCGGACGGATTCCTCGATCATGAAGCGAAATTTTAGACTGACCTTTTGGGTCAATATGTCCATTTCTCACTCAAATAATGGCATTTTCGCGTAGACTACTACAATGGTGTGGCTCAATGAAAAAAAAAAGCAAACTTTATATGAAGCAAACTAAGTATTCTGCAAACGGCTGTAACAGTGTATATGTAAATCGTTAGTTGGATCAAGAAGGCTGTAAGCATAAGTATCTGCTGTGAGACTATATCGGTATCATTGTCCAGCTTGAGCACCAGCATCTAGAATACATCTTTGCCAGACCTCTTCCCATATTTCTTGCATTCCTCTGGCCTCTGTTGCATCCCAACGAGGTCTGACATCATACCCAAACTCCAAGCTGGCAAGACGGGGGCACAGCGCTAAAATGAAGTCAGCGACTTCGGATGCTGACTCGATGTAGGAATTGCTGAAACTCAGATATCGGAGGTTTTCTCGCGACACTAGGCTGTTTGCATCAAATGGAGGGACACGCGTCGCATCGAGCTCCATCTGGACGGATTCAAGCGCTGGGCAGTGCGTCGTAAACGCGAGGAGGGCATCGAGGGTTGTTGACGGTCGGCTGGGAACATGCAGGGCCGCTTCAGGGTCCAGGCTTGCCGCCAGCAGCGCGATTTTCGTCAGGCGCGGCCATGACTGTGCAAAACGCCAGATGTCCTCATCAATGAGAACAAACCCAAGCGGCATTTCAAGTGTCAGTTCGCGCAGGTGGGTGAAAAATAATAGTGGAGAGAGCGTGGGTCCAGAGATCGTGTATTCGTCAGCGCCGCGCAGGCCCTGGCCCGGCCGAAAAGTCCCTTCAATCTCGTCGGTGCTGCTACATATCGACAGTGTTTGGAGCATGGTATGGGAGACAATGGAAGCGAGCGTTGCACAGATCTGCTGGGCTGTTGTGTTGGTTAACGTTCCCCAGGTCTCCAGTCGGCATTCCTCTATCGGCCGGTTCTGGGATATATTAGCGAGGACGGAGACCATTGCCCCCTCCCCAGTCCGAGATGTGCAAACTGCGAAGAGATCGGAACGACCACTGGTGAGGTATTGGGGCTGGACTAGCCATTATGCGACAGTCGGTCAATGACATGTCTTGGAGACACGGCAGAGCAGCAAGGATGGTTAAATTTGGATCGAAACGATTCAACACAATCTTTCGTAGTCGATTGAGTCGAGGAAAGACCACGGAAGAGATTGTCGAAACTGGGCCAGGGAAATAAGACTGTTGGAAGTGCGAAAGGTCCTCTAGTGATAGCTCTTCCAGCTGGGCAAAAGGGATGTGAAGACTAGGCAAATCGTAGAAGAGCTCAATCTTATCTGACGACAATGCCAAGGTCGAGAGTTGGGGAGCGACAAAAATGCCCAAGGAGAAGAATTCGGGTATACGACGAAATTGAATGGAGCAGTGGAGGGCTCTGAGGTTGGGCATCAATTCCCCAGAAGCAAAGCGTTCCCCGAAGGCGCGAAAGACCGACGAGTCGGGAAATGTAATGCGGCCACGATCTACATGTCCCAGAAAGAGGCATTTCACACGACGAGAATAATGGAGAACTCGGCCCCAGCCTTCTTCTGGGATGGATGTTGTACTCCGTAATTGAAGATACTACAACGTAGTTTAGACTCGGAGATGAGAAGAATAGAGTTCCTGACTGACTGTGCGAGCGTCATAGGGTAACCATTGTCGACGGGGATATTCCACCTGCTCCCAGCATCCATCTGGAAGGCATTGAACAAGATAGTCCAATGTCTTCAGTGTAGACCAGAGTCTATCCAACGCGGGGTCTTCGAAGGCCCTGCAGCACCTGGCCAGTCGCGCAAGGGTTTGGCTGCAAGAGTCTTGGTCAGAATCCAGCTTGATTTGCAGAACAACGTGGTCAACAATCTCTGTGATGCTGAAGAGGGGGTGCATGTGGGGTCAACTGAAAGTTCGGTATAGACGGCAAGGTGGTTTAAGTTGTTTAAGTCGGAAGAAGCGAGTTGCCAACGGCAGAGAATCAGCCCTCGGCGCCGACAGATGGTCGTGATCGCATGGGTTGACGACCGTCACCGGTGTGATAAACGATACCAGTGGAAGATAGCCAAGTGACGAAGATGAGTGTGGCACTGGGACTAGTAATGCTTGGTCCCGGTCTAGAGAGAATAGCACTGAACTGTTGAATAATCCTCAGCGGTTTTGTGCAGGTCTTCAGAGTTGGGCAGCCGATACAAAATCGATAGGCTGATAGATAGGCCATGATCATGAGCGCTTCAGATAAGTAGATATTGGCAAAGCTGAGTTGTGAAGTTGTGTGGCTTTCTCAAGTCATCATGATTCCTCGAACAATGGGCTTTCATCCAATCAGCATACTTATTTAGAGCAGTAGTCAGTGGTGACGTACAGTGAGCGACATATACAGACCGCCGATGCTGGCCATCAACAAGGTCAACGACCAGTCAACTCGTGTATTTTAGCCGAAGTATTAACCAGCGCTTGGCGATGAGACAAATATCTAGCGAGAGCAGTGTCAGTGGGTAGAGTCATTCGAAAAGCGTAAAGGGCCAAACGACTGGGAGAACAACTATGGAAAGAGTCGAAAAACGAATTCCCCTTCCAACGGCACAGAAAAATCCGCCACCGCCTTGAGGAATCAGCGGGAAAGGCCATTTATTTGCAGGCCATGGCTTGTGTCAAGTGTTGGGCAAGCCTTTGCTGACGCTCAAGTTGGTCAACCGTGAAAGTGGAGAATGAGCACGTGATTGTCAGCTAAAGGATAATTGTCATTCATTCATGGATTCAGTAACTCGTGTATCTCCAGCATGATATGAGGGTAGACGTCTAAAGTCTAGGTTCTCCCTCGTCATAAGTCCTACACCATACCCTTCAGAGACAGGTGGAAGGTGCCAAAGCAGTCCAAGAACCGACTTGGATGTGCTCGTCCTTCTTTCCGCTTGGTCCCGCTCCCGCTCTCTTATTTCTGCCTTTTCACGTATTTTCTCCCTCCTTTGAGCCCTTTGCAGCTCACGTTCAATTTGCCGTTCGAGTCGTAGGCGGCTTGCAGAAGGCGGGGGAACTGGTGGTGCGGCGGGTTGTCGTCGTCGTCTGCGATGAGGAGAAGCAATCTCAACAGGAGCTGGTCGTAGTGGGAAGGTTGAAACGGCTGGCTGGATGCGTGAATGACCTAGTTTGGTGTCTACGGGATATGATTTGGCTTCTAAGGGAAATGGTCTGCTAATCACTAGATATTTTGCCGTTAGCATTGAGTTGTGGGGGGAGAAGATGCATATACCATCGGGTGAGATGGAGGTGTGACTTTTGATTTTCCGTTGTTTGTAGTAAACCCAGCAGATTGAACAGATTAGGATAAGCGCGAAAGCACCAAAAACAACGCCTAGAATGAGGGGCAATTTGGGTGTTGCGCTTTCCCGTCGACGAGTTAGTTTCCGGGATACTTGAGGAGACAAAGAAAATTAAGCCGATAATGACTGGTGGAGGTTGTGGCATACCCAGAGACAAGAGTTTCCGTGGACTCGGCTCGAGGAAGCCTGCTCGGAGCCAATCAGATGTAATTCCATCCGGTGAGCCAGATAGTGGGAGGAGAGGCATGTATATGGTCAGGGAGACCGGTCGGCTTCATGCTCTTATAACTTCGATATTGCCGCATCAAGGCTCGGGAAGAGACCAACATGCTGTGACCTTGAGTCGTCACAACAACCCGTTCTTGCTCCGGACCGCATTCAACAACCATTGAACAAATCTGTTGCGTTGTAACAGCCCGGCGGAGGTCTGCAGCTCTTCCATGCGATCTTTCTTGTAGCGCCGCCCCATCTTTCTGACACAGTGTCCCGACTTAAAGCGTCTCATGGGATGGGTCTGATTATGGCCTCTATCATCTCGGGAATAGCTCTCATTCACACTCCACTGCAGTGCCACCCAGAGAGCACACTTTGTAGGCGCTGGCTGTTGTGAGGCGATAACTCAAGAGTGCTAGTCTGATGGTCAAGTTGCCTCATAGGCGGTAAGGTTATGAACCCATAAAGCACCAACTTGACCTCTCAGTGCCCATCCCTAACACTGCTCGGTCTCCCGATCAAGCATGGCGTTCCTCTTCCTCACTCTCCATATCCTCCTCATTTCAACGCTCTGCACCGGCGTATCGTTTACATTTTACTATGGTGCGGATTGTAATGGGCCCGAAGTCGCATCGAGCAGCGGTGGCCAATCGGGGGAATGCCTCTACTTGTCCAGTAGTGGCTCTGCCAAGTCGATTGGCTTCTCAGGTGCCTTAAACGAACTCCAATTTTTTACGTCTGGTGGGCAGAATGACATTTGCACCAATAGTCCATTCACAACGCATGCTGGAGGTGATGGGTGCGTGAACGGTCCAGCTGGGTGCGTTTTTTAGAGCCGCGGAAGATGATCAGCGAGAACTCACTGAACTGCAGATTCAACTTGGAAAGTGTCTTGTTAAAATGATTCACTCTCGTGCAACACTGGTTTATTTGTGATGATACATCTTATTCTCATGCTTGCTTGGGCATTGGTGTTCTCTTCATCGTATACGCATAGCCATCCATGGCATTCTTGAGACATGCCTTCCAGATTCGGGGATTGCTCATTACTGGCGGCTGCGTGGCATTTTGAGAACATTACCGACCTTATGTAAAACAAGATAACTTACCAGCACCGAAACAGAGCGTTTTACTGAAATCCAAAGCCCCATTGGCGATATTCCCGGGCAACTAGTCTATTCAGTCTGTCAGTTTCGATGAGCAATGATGGCAGCGAAGAGCAACACACTTCCTTGACAGCTTGTGCAACTGTTTTACTTTTCTCCTTCTTGCTGAGCTCGACGGCGACGATCAGCGCAGCGCCTAAAGCACCACCTTTTCGTATCATTTCTTCATCATGTGTCTTGAGCACAGCGAGGGGTGACCAGGGGGTTTCAGTCGTGGACCCGTCCTCGTTAGCGGTCATTGTGGCCACATTGTCAAACTTCTCTTCTAGGAGGGACAGCGGGAGCACCGCGGCGTCCACAAATGAGTACCACGCTCTTGGATTTGTAGCCTCGTGATTTCGAGTGAGTGTCATGGCAAAAAAGTGCGTTTTTGCACGGCCAATGTCTCGCACGAGATCCATCGCATGCCAAATCACAACGTTGTAAGTGTCGCTGCCAGAGGAAAGGTTATGCATATAATGCTTGGTATGGTCGCATACTTGTGCTCAGTGGCCGTGGCGGTCAGATCGCGGATGATCTCCGCCCTGCACACTTGTTCAGTCGACTTGCGAATGATATGATACAAACTCGGCTTTACCGATTCCGAAGATGCTCTCGGCCATTCTTCAAGTGACCCTTCTGGCCTAAGACGGTCGATGTGGCATCCGCCGCATTTTGACTGACGAAGACCATGCTTTGTTTCTTTCAGCATTCCGCATCGCTGCAGCTGCAGCTGGCACTATGCAGACTTCAGGTCAAAGAACAAACACACCAAGATTTCTTGTGGTCTTTCCAATCGGCCGTCTGGCTTGAATGATATCATCATCGTGCGACCAGAGAGCAAGGAGGGGAACGAACCAGTCTCGAGAGCAATACGGGACAGTGCGGCAGCGACTGCATCGCTGAAAGGCTTCGCCTGGTTTCTTGCAGCGGAAACACTCGTCTTTGGGCGGCCTGGGCAGCCAATTTGCATCGTCGAGTTCCGCGAGAGACATAGTGACAGTGGTGAGAGTGTTCATTCCAATCACTTGAATCAGACTGATTGATTATTTGCCAAGTGACCACGTGAGCGTGACGCGACGCGTATGCGATAAGATAAGATAAATGATAAATACAAGTAAGCTATGACTCCCTGTTGAACGCTGAACTCGGATGTCGAAAGCAAAATCATAAGACGATTGCTCCTAGAACCAACGCGGACAACATCCAAATGCTGCCACTCCTCACCGACATGGCCGCGCCTCTCTGAGCCCAGAGAACCGCCGGCTCATTAGCATAGGCCCCACCGAACCCCTTCTGGTCCACATAATTAGCGTATTTGCGGTGCCCATCGCCATATACCACAGCTACGGCCGCCAGGTTAGGATACACTTCAGCCAGTATGTCAGTTTCCCCACTCGCGCCGGGATCGGTGGAGATAAGGAAGTCAAGTGTGGTGCGAATGGTTGCGCCGTGGTCTGCCTTTGCATTCCAGCCGAAATGCTTAGACTTGGGATCAGCATATTGGAGGATTCTGGCGTTGGTCTGGGAAACGTCAACAGGCGTCTGCTATCAAGTTAGCACACGTACAACCATGCCTGCAATGTTGAAATTACGATAGTGCCAGGGATGGGTCCGTGATGCTTCTAATGGCTGTGCAATGGTCAGAATGCAATTTGTTCAGGTTAGGCTCAGGCCAACCTGATCTCCATTTGACTCTAACTGGCCTTTGTAGATTCCAGTAAAATACCCTTTCGTCGAGTTGACGGCACCAGCAACATCGTTCACAATCAGTTGAAGCGCAGCGAACTGGTTGACGAATATCGTTCCATGATTGCTGAGAATAAGTTAGAAATAATGTCCACCCTAACCCCGATAAACAACGAACTTGGCTGCACTCGCCGCTCGCTGCCCACTGTCGGAGCTTCGAAGCCAGTCGATGTACTTCTGACACCACGCAATCAGCTTGGAATCGATGTCTCTTGTCCAATCGGGATTCTTGCTCTTTCGCAGGATGAGAATCCCAGAGGCAATTTTGGCGAAGCCCCGCAGATCGCTGGATATGGTGTCGGCACATGTATCATTCGGGTCAACTCGATAGGCTTACAGTACGCCAGTGTAAGTGCCTTGCTGACCCTTTGGTCCGCGCTGCATCTGCGCATAAGTGAGACTGGGGTTCATCGCTGTCGTATCGTTGAGAAACCAGGTGGTGATGAATTTTACTGAGTATTTTATTAGCGTTCGTTGCATGCGAAGGGAAAAAAAAAGGAGTTACGGACCAACATTTCTGGAGTAAACTGAGCTCGCGGCACCATTGCCCTCTTGGAAGACCGCGGCGATAGAGTTGTATAGAACCGCGTCTGAGAGGTTGAAGAATGATTGAAAGTCGTTGGGTAAGACGCGGTCGGGATTAACTTCACCGTCTCTGTTGACATACGGGCATGTTTTCCAGACTGCATCCAACATTGAGCCCATTTGAGTTCAAGTGGAATGGATGTCACTTACCTTCTTCATTTGTGAGCGCAGTTTTGTTCCCGACGGAGCTGCAGTCGGGCCACCTGCTGGCAAAGTCGATCATGAGTTCGCGGTTACGCTAGCGCAAGAAACACACTAAGGTGCCCAGGACATATAATCGTGAGGATCGTTGCTCGGAGCTCGTACAGGTTTACGAGTAACACCTTTGAAGATAAGCACACGAAACTTTGTCAGGAACGATGCGTACTCCAAGGCCCATACGATGCCATCTGCTCCGCCCAAGCAATAATACTCGTTGCTGCTCCATTGTATTGCGAGTAAAGGTTGCCAGCATTGGCGACGATGAAATCTGGGTCTGGGAAGTCTACTGCGTATTGAACGAAGGGATTGATAGCGAAAGTTGACGTTGCGAGAAAGCTCAGAAGGCCACAGAACGGCCAAAAGCCGTGCGCCCAGCAAGAGAGCATAAAGTAGAACAAGGAGGGAAGAGAGAAAGAGAGAAAACTAGGGCAGAGCGCCAATAAAGAATTGCAAACATCATCGAAGCCGCAGTCATGGGCGATGTGACATGTCATCAATCGTCCAATGTTTGAGGTTTGAGCTCAGATCGGCGCGATACGTAGTGTCTTCAAGTTCCTTGGATTCTTCCGCAAATTAGAGTGGGCGGGAAATCCTAGAGGAGGCAGCCTAGGCCGGAAGACGTTGCGGAGGAGTTCGACTGCTAAGTGCTCAGCTTGAGGTTATCGTATGCAGGTATAAGTGTGCATTCAATAACAGTGATTCTGGTTTCCATGCTGCGTATCAATCCAGTCCATGTATCGGCTAATCTCAATAGATATGTGAGCCCACGGAATGACACGGTGAGAACTTGAACGCGGACCGACACTGTAGTGGACTTTACTTACAGTAGCTCTTACAGTTGATTTCATGCTTTGGTTCTTTGCAAAGCTTGGATTGTTGGGTCTTGGCAAAGCCAACGTTAATTCTGGAAGGCGATAACTGAATCGCTTGGCCCGGTATATGACCAAGGGTCTACTTTGGGTCTACTTGTTTTGTTCTGTCAAAAGGTGAATCTGGAGTCGACAACCAAGATAGTAGCGATTGGCCGCAATAGGGTCGAGATGCAACGAGTGGGTTTTCCCCGTGCATTCAAGTGGGGAAGCTTTTGTTCAAGTTGCGGAGTTACTGTGACCAACTCTTTCACTTGCAGCGAGCATGATCAAGCCGTGTTCCCTATTACTTCGCTCGTGCCCCGCAAAAGCCGTCCATAAAAAGCGAATGGTCCCATTGGCCATCCGAGTCCCCGGTTTATCGCAACCCGTGCCGGAATCGATTTTCACATCGCTTCGATGGCGGCCCCCCATATCCTCGACGTCGACTTTGCTCGCTCGCAGTTTCCAGCACTCAAAGCTGGCTTCATCTTCGCCGACAACGCCGGCGGCAGCCAAGTTACCCAGTCCGCCATCGATCTCATCGTCGACTATCTCACCAACACCAATGCCCAACTGGGAGCCGACTACAGCGTCTCGGCTGTGAGCACGAAGCGGGTGGAGAGCGCGGCAGAGGAAGCGAGGACGCTGTTCAATGCCGAGAGCAACAGCGAAATTGCCTTTGGACCCAGCTCGACAAGCAATCTGGAGAATCTGGCCAGAGGACTGGAGCCTGATATCCAGCCTGGAGACGAGTTTATCGTCACTGGGGAGCACGAAGGTTTGTCCTAATTCACATTTTTTGTTTTCTTGCCACTAACCTCGATAGCTAATTGCGGCGCCTGGAAGAAACTTGCAGCACGACGTGGAGCCGTGGTCAAATACTGGCATTCCACGCCAACCCACCCCAATAATCCCTATTCATTCTCCCTCAAAGTGGAAGACTTGTTGCCCTTGATCACCGCCAAAACACGGATCGTGGCATTTACTGCGACCTCGAATTTGCTTGGATCGGTTGTGCCAGTCCAAGAGATTACCAGGGCCCTCAGAGCAGATGCCGCTGCGAAAGGCGCAAAGAAAGTAGAGGTTTCAATTGACTGTGTTGCTTACGCACCACATCGCCGGATGGACGTGAAAGCTTGGGATATTGTGGGTTAACTACTTCAACAA
Source organism: Mycena indigotica (assembly GCF_014461135.1). Taxonomy (NCBI): domain Eukaryota; kingdom Fungi; phylum Basidiomycota; class Agaricomycetes; order Agaricales; family Mycenaceae; genus Mycena; species Mycena indigotica. Next base: position 4,092,651 of record NW_023503007.1, on the reverse strand, counting down.
TACCACTCGTCTGACTGTCATCCAGGACTTCTGTGTCTTTTCGTTTTACATTTCTGCCCTCTTTGTTTACACGCTGTATATACTTGATATACTTGAATATATATGTGCCCTTTTGTGCGTGCGGCGCGGCGCCTCCACGGCTCTGGCGTCCCGCCACGTCTCTCGCCTCACACGCCAAGTCGACGCGGTCACGTGCGTCGCGTTTAATTTTGGACTTGCGCGATTTTATCAATTTTGCAATAGTTTTGGCTGGAGAAAAAGTGAGATGTACCCAAAAACGCGTTAATTAGGCTTAACGAACGCGCTCCGGGTAGACAACCCCATTCTGCACTTTCTTCAGTGCTGGGCCAAGGTTTCCCCTCCCGAAGGTAAAGGCAGCGCGGACAACAAAAAAAAATAATGACATAAGCACTCACTGGAGGAGGGACATTGCGACACAGCATCTTCAGAGTGAATAAGTAACAGCATTGTTGAGTGAACGAGCTGCAGGCCTCCTTGTCTGAGGTAATACTGCTGTTTGCTGGTCCGAGTCAGCCAGCAGCTTAACACAGAGCAACAGCACTCACCACCACAACGACGAGGGAAAAGGCAGAAAGAGAGACTGGATGTGATGTGACCCCTCCCCGGCGTCACCCCTCTCGGAATATCTGATCGGACCTTACCCTGTTATGTTATATAGTGTTTCATGTGAGTCTTGAGTTCAACTCCCGATGTGGTCATCTGCACGCACTTGGGGAAAATTGTAAGTTCCAATGTTAAGTGGGTAAAAAAAAATCAAATATTAGTGGTCTGTTGCTCTCAGTTCAGATGTAGGGTTTCAGCAATACTCCAGACTAAAAAGTGGGTAAAATCACTGTGTCTAACAGAAAGTATTTCTGATGTTTGTGCTAAACACTTCCCAAAATAGCAATTTCCGGACCTGATGAGGAGGCCTATCCTCTGGAAAATCAGATAGCAATTAAACAAAATGTGGTGTTAACAAGGTAAAAATCAAGTCACATTAGGGATTTGCGCAGCAGGACTGTTTTGTGGGAAAGCTGGTGCTGAATGTGGTTAGCTGATTGGATTTAAATCAAGGCTGCGGATTTCCATACTGCACATAACTTGGAAATTATGTGCATTCCACAAATAAGTCTAGCTTTGAGCTGCTCTTCTTTTTCACCAAAACCCCAATGTGAATATGGGTCTGGACCAAAGTTTGATGTTGGGGGTTCTTGAAGGTTTGACAGATTTTGGAACTTGTCACTTCCCAAAATGGGAATTCCTCTCCCAGAATGGTAATTTTGGGCCTGATTAGAACATTTATACTAAGTAAATAAACAGAAAGTAAAAAGTGGGTAAAAATCAAATCTGTCTCAATTCAGCATATTTTGTGCTAGTCTTAGTTTGGTAGTTAGCGTGGCAAATGTGCCAAAATGATATACAGATTTACTACTTATTGCTTCCGAAAATGGTAATTCCTTGCTATTTGAGCCTAATCAACTTTCAGGAAAATGAAAAGTGGGTAAAATTAAGTTTTGGTGTTTGGGCTGACAAATCTGCCGCCAATAAAAAGTGGGTAAAAATCAAATAAAAAACTTTCTTACCCAAGTTTACACTATCAAACCATGAGTTTTTAGTGAAATTAGAAGGTTGAGCCAAAGCCAGACTTATATATAAGCCCAATAAAAAGTAGGTAAAAATCAAATAAAAACTTTGCTTTGTGATGGGAGATCAGTGGCCTAGTTCAGCATTATGTTGGGTCACAGTAGTCACATTAGATCATTAGATCCATTGCACGGTCAACAATTGGAATGGTCAACTGCTCCAACATATTGCACTTCTTAACCACTGACAGGTGCATGGACTGTGCCATCAGCAGTCTAAAGAGGCGGTGATTGGAGTAGATTGATTTGACACAAAAATCAAATAAAAAACTTTACATTTATGTGTCTAGTGATGGCCAAGTCCAGTTCAGTCCAGGTCTTGGCCTAATTTGGCTGACCACCAGACTGCTAGTTTGGTTCAAAACACAGATTTGGTGAACCTGAATGCTGAACCCCAGTTTGAACTGATCCTGAACCAGCCTTTTTGGGGCAAAATGGCCAAATGTGGTCGAACCTAAGCCCTGGTTCTATTTGGAAATGTCTTTGGCTGAACGTGAACACTGAACCTCAGTTCAGTCCGGTTAAGTTTGGTCCAGTTAAGCTTAGGTTTGAACCAAAAACCCGGACCAAACCTGGCCATCACTATGTGTGCCAGCCAAAACAGTCTTTGGAGTTAGTAATCCCATCAGGGTTTTGCGCCAAAACGGTCACCCAAAGCTGAACTTATATAGCAGAGATCGGGGCCTAAATCAGTGCCCTAAATTTCTGATGAATCAAAGGCCTTGATTGTGGAGCATGTGACGTCAAAATTACCTTATTTGGTAATTCGGACATCGGATCTGCGACGTTGATTTGTCAGAAATTGGGTGCCCATTTTTGGCACCTGATTTCTCACAAAAAAGTCCAGCTCCGGGTCGCTGTTTTTGTGCAAAACCTGATGTGAATGGTCACACTAAACAGTAGATAAGATTTGAATGGAAGCTAGCATTTGGATTATAGGTCCAAACTAAAGATGTCATCTAAAATGGGTCAAGAACTGGGCTAAACTGCCCGTAATGAATCTCAAATATGTATAGAGAACCAGACTTAATGATAGTCCTGATAAAAAGTAAGTGGGAACTTTTGCTACATATTGTCTTGAAAAGGATACTATTAGAAATCTAACATAGTTAGAAGGCATTATTGTAAGAGACTTCATAACAAAAGCTAGTGAGAAAGAAGAAAAATTAAAAGAAAGATGTCCTTAAAATGCTGGGGAAATGGCAATTTCCGATTCACCGTCACAGTCGGGCAGCTGTCAAAATGTTTCATAAGGCTTTGTCGGAGGTCCGGAAGCCGGTCACGTGACCTTATCGCATGCTACCGCCTGCCGCCAAAAAGGGAAATTCTCAAATCAGCCGCTGTTATATAGCTAGAAATGCTCCGATTTGGCTCAAATTTTAGGAGGACGTGATTACGTAATCGCTCCTTCGACCCAAGCTTTTGGCGGTAGGGAAAGAGCACTCGAATATATGATCTTCCTCAGGTGTGTTATTTCGCTGATTCCTGAGATTCTGAGCCAGGGGATGGGCCGATTACCTCCGAAATTTCATCAGTTCACGTGACAATCCCTACCATCCACTTCGCCGCTCCAGATTCCCCAAGGAATCCTTTACTCCGCCGAAATTTCATACAACACCCCAAAGTTCCGCGTTTCTCAGCGGCGAAGTCGCGATTTTAACATGAAACATGCTGGTATCACGGCACCATCACCCCTTGTGTCACTCGCTTGCAATATGGGCGCTCCGCTCGCTGAGTATCCCGTATTTTCCTTCCAACCTCGCAACTTACTTTTTCATGTTTTGGTCTCTTACAGTGTGGTATCTCACACTGAAAGGTTTTCTGACCACACATTAAGATTATATTCAACCCATCTATACACGCTAACTGCCCAATATACACCCAGAATCCACTCTAAACCGGATTCCACGGTTTACCGGCAGTGGCGAGATCGCCCAGGTCCCGCTGTCAGCGACGCGTCTATCCGGCAAGCGTTCCCCCTGACATATCGTAACTCGCGTGCGCCGAGCGCCGACGGGCACTGGGTATAAAACCCAGCCCCCAATCCGACAGTTCCATCATTCCTCCCTTTCCTCTCCCCCCACTTTTCTCCTTGCTCTGATGTCGCCATCGTCGTCCTCTCCCCAGCCGAGCTCGCTGTCCTTGCCCACCACGCTCGCCGGGCTTGTCGTTGTCGGCAGGTGAGTTGTCGCTGCTTCGTCCTCGGCTTCTGACCCGTTACAGTGTTCTGTTTGAGGCTTGTGTATCGCCGAGGCATTGTTAATAGTTGTAAAGGTGAGTGGTCTTCTCTTGATATTGTTGTCTTGCTTACCGTTCAGCCCGTTGATATCAAGTGGTTGTAGGCACCAACGCCGGGGTCTTCAGCGACAACACCGTTGTTCTGGAAGTGGAATGCGACGTCTTAGACCTTGGTGAGTTTGTTACCATTTCCTTTCCTGCAAACAGTGACTTACCGCATTACAGTCGCCTCGATCACGAGCCCTTGCCATTCAAGTTGTTGGGACTTTGGTCCACTCCCTCAACTCCAGGTACGGCAAGAACGACGCGAAACAACTCGCCAGCGCTGTCTCGAATTCCCTTCCGCGGACCACCAGGTCATTGATGTCTTCATCACAGATTTCTTGACTGGGATGTCTCGGTACGGCAGTCCTTGCGCGAACAGTGGGTTGGATGAGGAGCGCGGTGAGAGTTGTTGCCAAAACTGGCTGCGGGTCAGTGCGGAGGGAACAAGTTGGCGTTGTGGAGGTAGCGCGCCTAACTTCAAGTCGTGGCCGTACAGCTTGCAGCCGCAGTCGGAGGACTTGACGAGGTTAAACCTCGAGTTGCCGTTAGAAGAGGGGGCGGGACTTGGCCGGCTCTGGCCGAAGGTTATCGGTGAGTCGTCATCTTGCTGCCGCTGTTCCCCAACACTTATTTTTCCAGCCCAACCTCTCTGCGACCATGGACGGCGTTGATATCGGCGAGGTGGTGTTTGTGGTTGCGATGGACGGCAAAGGTGAGTCGGGTCAGCTCTGGGGTTGTCGCTGTTGCCTAAACGGTGAGCATCGCGGTTGACAGTGTCGGAAGCGTAAGATGGTGTTGCGCAAAGTGAGTCGTGTCGTATTGCTCATGCTACCCTTGTGCTTCTGTGCCGAATTGCCGCTGGGAGAGGAAGAGGATGCTGGGTACGACTTGGGCGGCTCCGCGTTGGCCGCGTTAAAGCCGGAAGTTATTGGTGAGTCGTTGTTGCCCGCTGCTGCTCCCTAGCTCATCTTCGCAGTCTGTGCCGAGTTGCCATCTGGAAGGAAAGAGCTTTCGGTTCCAGGGCTCTCCGCGTTGGCAGCGGGGCGGTTGTGTCGTTTGTCACGATAGACTCTTGAGTCGGTGTGGATGCAACATAGCCATTTGAGTCAGCGCCAAGCCTTCGTTGTCGAGGGCATAGTCTGCAGTACGGCCAGTACCGAGCCCAGCTGAGATAGCCACTGTCGTCATCTTGGTTGTTGACATCGTCTTCAGTTGGTGAGTTACTGTTCGCTGTTGTCTCGATGTTGTGCTGAGCAGTTGTCGCCGCAGTAAATCACGCTGGGTAGGTATCTCGTTGTCCCCCGAACGCGCGCCCCGTCGGGCGTTGGTGGTGGTTGGCTCTGGGCTCGTGATCGATCGGCGATCGATCGGCCGGCCCGTGTCATGCACGTGCGCGCCGAAGAGTAGCCGGTACTTATTTCTTCCTTCCCCAAACCTGTCCCAGCGATATATTCGCCTTGTGCATCGGCTCGTTCGGAGTTGCAAAGGTGAGTCGCCGTGTTGACATGCTGGGTATCTTGCTGAGGCGCCGCGTTGACTAGTTCGGAGGCGGCATTGGAGTGGAACCCGCTGTCGTTGTTCCTGGCCCAGCAAGTGAGTGCTACTCGGCCAGAGTTTGTGATCCTGACATTTTCTCAGTACATTCTTGACCTTACGGACAGCACTGACCTCTGGCGCGAGCAACGTTCTTCAGCGCGTTGCACGCCGAGGCCGGTCAAAGTTGTGGCCGAGATTGGTCAGAGGTCGGCGCGCGCGGACCGTTCAACTGAGCTTGGTGTTGGCCGAGCTGCAGTTGGGAGAGGAGAGGATGTCGGAAGCAAGGGGCCGCACTTCTTGTTCTTCGCGAGTGAGTTGCGGCTCCTTTCCCTTCAGACGTTGCCTTACCTGTTCCCAGCCGAACTTGCTCTGGCATACCGTGTTGCGGAGGAGTTAAGAATAGATTCTCAAGAGGTGGGTGATCGGGCGGTCGAGCCTCCCTGGTCTCACGGCTGACACTGACAGATTCCCCATCCGGCTCCATCACACGTGAACGAGTGTGGGCGACGGAACACCTCGAGAGAGCGTCTCAAGAGGTATATTGAGCTGCTCATCTAAAGAAATGAGTATGGAAACTAATTGGCATATACACAGTGTTTTAGTGTTGCTTAGGTTCATATTTTCCTTATTCCAACTGGAGTTCCCTATGTTGGTAGCAGAGTGTCGTGTTTGAAAGAGCTACAGGCATGGAAAGTGAAGACCTGGAAGGTGGTTAGTGACAAATCTGCCCTACAGTGCAAGTTGCGTGCAAGACAATTGAGTGGCAGACGCTACGTTACTACTTGTGACTACACTACCGGAGTGACTTCCTAATCTGGGGGGGTCGCTGTGATGGCAGATCCAATGTGCCCGATCTCCCGATCACTCACCTCTTGTAGATTCTGGTAATCCAGTCCATGTATCGGTTAATCTCAATAGATATGGAATGACACGGTGAGAACTTGAACGCGGACCGACACTGTATTACAGTAGCTCTTACAGTTGATTTCATGCTTTGGTTCTTTGCAAAGCTTGGATTGTTGGGTCTTGGCAAAGCCAACGTTAATTCTGGAAGGCGATAACTGAATCGCTTGGCCCGGTATATGACCAAGGGTCTACTTGTTTTGTTCTGTCAAAAGGTGAATCTGGAGTCGACAACCAAGATAGTAGCGATTGGCCGCAATAGGGTCGAGATGCAACGAGTGGGTTTTCCCCGTGCATTCAAGTGGGGAAGCTTTTGTTCAAGTTGCGGAGTCACTGTGACCAACTCTTTCACTTGCAGCGAGCATGATCAAGCCGTGTTCCCTATTACTTCGCTCGTGCCCCGCAAAAAGCCGTCCATAAAAAGCGAATGGTCCCATTGGCCATCCGAGTCCCCGGGTTATCGCAACCCGTGCCGGAATCGATTTTCACATCGCTTCGATGGCGGCCCCCCATATCCTCGACGTCGACTTTGCTCGCTCGCAGTTTCCAGCACTCAAAGCTGGCTTCATCTTCGCCGACAACGCCGGGCGGCAGCCAAGTTACCCAGTCCGCCATCGATCTCATCGTCGACTATCTCACCAACACCAATGCCCAACTGGGAGCCGACTACAGCGTCTCGGCTGTGAGCACGGCGGGTGGAGAGCGCGGCAGAGGAAGCGAGGACGCTGTTCAATGCCGAGAGCAACAGCGAAATTGCCTTTGGACCCAGCTCGACAAGCAATCTGGAGAATCTGGCCAGAGGACTGGAGCCTGATATCCAGCCTGGAGACGAGTTTATCGTCACTGGGGAGCACGAAGGTTTGTCCTAATTCACATTTTTTGTTTTCTTGCCACTAACCTCGATAGCTAATTGCGGCGCCTGGAAGAAACTTGCAGCACGACGTGGAGCCGTGGTCAAATACTGGCATTCCACGCCAACCCACCCCAATAATCCCTATTCATTCTCCCTCAAAGTGGAAGACTTGTTGCCCTTGATCACCGCCAAAACACGGATCGTGGCATTTACTGCGACCTCGAATTTGCTTGGATCGGTTGTGCCAGTCCAAGAGATTACCAGGGCCCTCAGAGCAGATGCCGCTGCGAAAGGCGCGAAGAAAGTAGAGGTTTCAATTGACTGTGTTGCTTACGCACCACATCGCCGGATGGACGTGAAAGCTTGGGATATTGTGGGTTAACTACTTCAACAATACCACTCGTCTGACTGTCATCCAGGACTTCTGTGTCTTTTCGTTTTACATTTCTGCCCTCTTTGTTTACACGCTGTATATACTTGATATACTTGAATATATATGTGCCCTTTTGTGCGTGCGGCGCGGCGCCTCCACGAAGCTCTGGCGTCCCGCCACGTCTCTCGCCTCACACGCCAAGTCGACGCGGTCACGTGCGTCGCGTTTAATTTTGGACTTGCGCGATTTTATCAATTTTGCAATAGTTTTGGCTGGAGAAAAAGTGAGATGTACCCAAAAACGCGTTAATTAGGCTTAACGAACGCGTGCTCCGGGTAGACAACCCCATTCTGCACTTTCTTCAGTGCTGGGCCAAGGTTTCCCCTCCCGAAGGTAAAGGCAGCGCGGACAACAAAAAAAAATAATGACATAAGCACTCACTGGAGGAGGGACATTGCGACACAGCATCTTCAGAGTGAATAAGTAACAGCATTGTTGAGTGAACGAGCTGCAGGCCTCCTTGTCTGAGGTAATACTGCTGTTTGCTGGTCCGAGTCAGCCAGCAGCTTAACACAGAGCAACAGCACTCACCACCACAACGACGAGGGAAAAGGCAGAAAGAGAGACTGGATGTGATGTGACCCCTCCCGCGGCGTCACCCCTCTCGGAATATCTGATCGGACCTTACCCTGTTATGTTATATAGTGTTTCATGTGAGTCTTGAGTTCAACTCCCGATGTGGTCATCTGCACGCACTTGGGGAAAATTGTAAGTTCCAATGTTAAGTGGGTAAAAAAAAATCAAATATTAGTGGTCTGTTGCTCTCAGTTCAGATGTAGGGTTTCAGCAATACTCCAGACTAAAAAGTGGGTAAAATCACTGTGTCTAACAGAAAGTATTTCTGATGTTTGTGCTAAACACTTCCCAAAATAGCAATTTCCGGACCTGATGAGGAGGCCTATCCTCTGGAAAATCAGATAGCAATTAAACAAAATGTGGTGTTAACAAGGTAAAAATCAAGTCACATTAGGGATTTGCGCAGCAGGACTGTTTTGTGGGAAAGCTGGTGCTGAATGTGGTTAGCTGATTGGATTTAAATCAAGGCTGCGGATTTCCATACTGCACATAACTTGGAAATTATGTGCATTCCACAAATAAGTCTAGCTTTGAGCTGCTCTTCTTTTTCACCAAAACCCCAATGTGAATATGGGTCTGGACCAAAGTTTGATGTTGGGGGTTCTTGAAGGTTTGACAGATTTTGGAACTTGTCACTTCCCAAAATGGGAATTCCTCTCCCAGAATGGTAATTTTGGGCCTGATTAGAACATTTATACTAAGTAAATAAACAGAAAGTAAAAAGTGGGTAAAAATCAAATCTGTCTCAATTCAGCATATTTTGTGCTAGTCTTAGTTTGGTAGTTAGCGTGGCAAATGTGCCAAAATGATATACAGATTTACTACTTATTGCTTCCGAAAATGGTAATTCCTTGCTATTTGAGCCTAATCAACTTTCAGGAAAATGAAAAGTGGGTAAAATTAAGTTTTGGTGTTTGGGCTGACAAATCTGCCGCCAATAAAAAAGTGGGTAAAAATCAAATAAAAAACTTTCTTACCCAAGTTTACACTATCAAACCATGAGTTTTTAGTGAAATTAGAAGGTTGAGCCAAAGCCAGACTTATATATAAGCCCAATAAAAAGTAGGTAAAAATCAAATAAAAACTTTGCTTTGTGATGGGAGATCAGTGGCCTAGTTCAGCATTATGTTGGGTCACAGTAGTCACATTAGATCATTAGATCCATTGCACGGTCAACAATTGGAATGGTCAACTGCTCCAACATATTGCACTTCTTAACCACTGACAGGTGCATGGACTGTGCCATCAGCAGTCTAAAGAGGCGGTGATTGGAGTAGATTGATTTGACACAAAAATCAAATAAAAAACTTTACATTTATGTGTCTAGTGATGGCCAAGTCCAGTTCAGTCCAGGTCTTGGCCTAATTTGGCTGACCACCAGACTGCTAGTTTGGTTCAAAACACAGATTTGGTGAACCTGAATGCTGAACCCCAGTTTGAACTGATCCTGAACCAGCCTTTTTGGGGCAAAATGGCCAAATGTGGTCGAACCTAAGCCCTGGTTCTATTTGGAAATGTCTTTGGCTGAACGTGAACACTGAACCTCAGTTCAGTCCGGTTAAGTTTGGTCCAGTTAAGCTTAGGTTTGAACCAAAAACCCGGACCAAACCTGGCCATCACTATGTGTGCCAGCCAAAACAGTCTTTGGAGTTAGTAATCCCATCAGGGTTTTGCGCCAAAACGGTCACCCAAAGCTGAACTTATATAGCAGAGATCGGGGCCTAAATCAGTGCCCTAAATTTCTGATGAATCAAAGGCCTTGATTGTGGAGCATGTGACGTCAAAATTACCTTATTTGGTAATTCGGACATCGGATCTGCGACGTTGATTTGTCAGAAATTGGGTGCCCATTTTTGGCACCTGATTTCTCACAAAAAAGTCCAGCTCCGGGTCGCTGTTTTTGTGCAAAACCTGATGTGAATGGTCACACTAAACAGTAGATAAGATTTGAATGGAAGCTAGCATTTGGATTATAGGTCCAAACTAAAGATGTCATCTAAAATGGGTCAAGAACTGGGCTAAACTGCCCGTAATGAATCTCAAATATGTATAGAGAACCAGACTTAATGATAGTCCTGATAAAAAGTAAGTGGGAACTTTTGCTACATATTGTCTTGAAAAGGATACTATTAGAAATCTAACATAGTTAGAAGGCATTATTGTAAGAGACTTCATAACAAAAGCTAGTGAGAAAGAAGAAAAATTAAAAGAAAGATGTCCTTAAAATGCTGGGGAAATGGCAATTTCCGATTCACCGTCACAGTCGGGCAGCTGTCAAAATGTTTCATAAGGCTTTGTCGGAGGTCCGGAAGCCGGTCACGTGACCTTATCGCATGCTACCGCCTGCCGCCAAAAAGGGAAATTCTCAAATCAGCCGCTGTTATATAGCTAGAAATGCTCCGATTTGGCTCAAATTTTAGGAGGACGTGATTACGTAATCGCTCCTTCGACCCAAGCTTTTGGCGGTAGGGAAAGAGCACTCGAATATATGATCTTCCTCAGGTGTGTTATTTCGCTGATTCCTGAGATTCTGAGCCAGGGGATGGGCCGATTACCTCCGAAATTTCATCAGTTCACGTGACAATCCCTACCATCCACTTCGCCGCTCCAGATTCCCCAAGGAATCCTTTACTCCGCCGAAATTTCATACAACACCCCAAAGTTCCGCGTTTCTCAGCGGCGAAGTCGCGATTTTAACATGAAACATGCTGGTATCACGGCACCATCACCCCTTGTGTCACTCGCTTGCAATATGGGCGCTCCGCTCGCTGAGTATCCCGTATTTTCCTTCCAACCTCGCAACTTACTTTTTCATGTTTTGGTCTCTTACAGTGTGGTATCTCACACTGAAAGGTTTTCTGACCACACATTAAGATTATATTCAACCCATCTATACACGCTAACTGCCCAATATACACCCAGAATCCACTCTAAACCGGATTCCACGGTTTACCGGCAGTGGCGAGATCGCCCAGGTCCCGCTGTCAGCGACGCGTCTATCCGGCAAGCGTTCCCCCTGACATATCGTAACTCGCGTGCGCCGAGCGCCGACGGGCACTGGGTATAAAACCCAGCCCCCAATCCGACAGTTCCATCATTCCTCCCTTTCCTCTCCCCCACTTTTCTCCTTGCTCTGATGTCGCCATCGTCGTCCTCTCCCCAGCCGAGCTCGCTGTCCTTGCCCACCACGCTCGCCGGGCTTGTCGTTGTCGGCAGGTGAGTTGTCGCTGCTTCGTCCTCGGCTTCTGACCCGTTACAGTGTTCTGTTTGAGGCTTGTGTATCGCCGAGGCATTGTTAATAGTTGTAAAGGTGAGTGGTCTTCTCTTGATATTGTTGTCTTGCTTACCGTTCAGCCCGTTGATATCAAGTGGTTGTAGGCACCAACGCCGGGGTCTTCAGCGACAACACCGTTGTTCTGGAAGTGGAATGCGACGTCTTAGACCTTGGTGAGTTTGTTACCATTTCCTTTCCTGCAAACAGTGACTTACCGCATTACAGTCGCCTCGATCACGAGCCCTTGCCATTCAAGTTGTTGGGACTTTGGTCCACTCCCTCAACTCCAGGTACGGCAAGAACGACGCGAAACAACTCGCCAGCGCTGTCTCGAATTCCCTTCCGCGGACCACCAGGTCATTGATGTCTTCATCACAGATTTCTTGACTGGGATGTCTCGGTACGGCAGTCCTTGCGCGAACAGTGGGTTGGATGAGGAGCGCGGTGAGAGTTGTTGCCAAAACTGGCTGCGGGTCAGTGCGGAGGGAACAAGTTGGCGTTGTGGAGGTAGCGCGCCTAACTTCAAGTCGTGGCCGTACAGCTTGCAGCCGCAGTCGGAGGACTTGACGAGGTTAAACCTCGAGTTGCCGTTAGAAGAGGGGGCGGGACTTGGCCGGCTCTGGCCGAAGGTTATCGGTGAGTCGTCATCTTGCTGCCGCTGTTCCCCAACACTTATTTTTCCAGCCCAACCTCTCTGCGACCATGGACGGCGTTGATATCGGCGAGGTGGTGTTTGTGGTTGCGATGGACGGCAAAGGTGAGTCGGGTCAGCTCTGGGGTTGTCGCTGTTGCCTAAACGGTGAGCATCGCGGTTGACAGTGTCGGAAGCGTAAGATGGTGTTGCGCAAAGTGAGTCGTGTCGTATTGCTCATGCTACCCTTGTGCTTCTGTGCCGAATTGCCGCTGGGAGAGGAAGAGGATGCTGGGTACGACTTGGGCGGCTCCGCGTTGGCCGCGTTAAAGCCGGAAGTTATTGGTGAGTCGTTGTTGCCCGCTGCTGCTCCTAGCTCATCTTCGCAGTCTGTGCCGAGTTGCCATCTGGAAGGAAAGAGCTTTCGGTTCCAGGGCTCTCCGCGTTGGCAGCGGGGCGGTTGTGTCGTTTGTCACGATAGACTCTTGAGTCGGTGTGGATGCAACATAGCCATTTGAGTCAGCGCCAAGCCTTCGTTGTCGAGGGCATAGTCTGCAGTACGGCCAGTACCGAGCCCAGCTGAGATAGCCACTGTCGTCATCTTGGTTGTTGACATCGTCTTCAGTTGGTGAGTTACTGTTCGCTGTTGTCTCGATGTTGTGCTGAGCAGTTGTCGCCGCAGTAAATCACGCTGGGTAGGTATCTCGTTGTCCCCGAACGCGCGCCCCGTCGGGCGTTGGTGGTGGTTGGCTCTGGGCTCGTGATCGATCGGCGATCGATCGGCCGGCCCGTGTCATGCACGTGCGCGCCGAAGAGTAGCCGGTACTTATTTCTTCCTTCCCCAAACCTGTCCCAGCGATATATTCGCCTTGTGCATCGGCTCGTTCGGAGTTGCAAAGGTGAGTCGCCGTGTTGACATGCTGGGTATCTTGCTGAGGCGCCGCGTTGACTAGTTCGGAGGCGGCATTGGAGTGGAACCCGCTGTCGTTGTTCCTGGCCCAGCAAGTGAGTGCTACTCGGCCAGAGTTTGTGATCCTGACATTTTCTCAGTACATTCTTGACCTTACGGACAGCACTGACCTCTGGCGCGAGCAACGTTCTTCAGCGCGTTGCACGCCGAGGCCGGTCAAAGTTGTGGCCGAGATTGGTCAGAGGTCGGCGCGCGCGACCGTTCAACTGAGCTTGGTGTTGGCCGAGCTGCAGTTGGGAGAGGAGAGGATGTCGGAAGCAAGGGGCCGCACTTCTTGTTCTTCGCGAGTGAGTTGCGGCTCCTTTCCCTTCAGACGTTGCCTTACCTGTTCCCAGCCGAACTTGCTCTGGCATACCGTGTTGCGGAGGAGTTAAGAATAGATTCTCAAGAGGTGGGTGATCGGGCGGTCGAGCCTCCCTGGTCTCACGGCTGACACTGACAGATTCCCCATCCGGCTCCATCACACGTGAACGAGTGTGGGCGACGGAACACCTCGAGAGAGCGTCTCAAGAGGTATATTGAGCTGCTCATCTAAAGAAATGAGTATGGAAACTAATTGGCATATACACAGTGTTTTAGTGTTGCTTAGGTTCATATTTTCCTTATTCCAACTGGAGTTCCCTATGTTGGTAGCAGAGTGTCGTGTTTGAAAGAGCTACAGGCATGGAAAGTGAAGACCTGGAAGGTGGTTAGTGACAAATCTGCCCTACAGTGCAAGTTGCGTGCAAGACAATTGAGTGGCAGACGCTACGTTACTACTTGTGACTACACTACCGGAGTGACTTCCTAATCTGGGGGGGGTCGCTGTGATGGCAGATCCAATGTGCCCGATCTCCCGATCACTCACCTCTTGTAGATTCTGGTAATCCAGTCCATGTATCGGTTAATCTCAATAGATATGGAATGACACGGTGAGAACTTGAACGCGGACCGACACTGTATTACAGTAGCTCTTACAGTTGATTTCATGCTTTGGTTCTTTGCAAAGCTTGGATTGTTGGGTCTTGGCAAAGCCAACGTTAATTCTGGAAGGCGATAACTGAATCGCTTGGCCCGGTATATGACCAAGGGTCTACTTGTTTTGTTCTGTCAAAAGGTGAATCTGGAGTCGACAACCAAGATAGTAGCGATTGGCCAATAATAGGGTCGAGATGCAACGAGTGGGTTTTCCCCGTGCATTCAAGTGGGGAAGCTTTTGTTCAAGTTGCGGAGTCACTGTGACCAACTCTTTCACTTGCAGCGAGCATGATCAAGCCGTGTTCCCTATTACTTCGCTCGTGCCCCGCAAAAGCCGTCCATAAAAAGCGAATGGTCCCATTGGCCATCCGAGTCCCCGGGTTATCGCAACCCGTGCCGGAATCGATTTTCACATCGCTTCGATGGCGGCCCCCCATATCCTCGACGTCGACTTTGCTCGCTCGCAGTTTCCAGCACTCAAAGCTGGCTTCATCTTCGCCGACAACGCCGGGCGGCAGCCAAGTTACCCAGTCCGCCATCGATCTCATCGTCGACTATCTCACACCAACACCAATGCCCAACTGGGAGCCGACTACAGCGTCTCGGCTGTGAGCACGGCGGGGTGGAGAGCGCGGCAGAGGAAGCGAGGACGCTGTTCAATGCCGAGAGCAACAGCGAAATTGCCTTTGGACCCAGCTCGACAAGCAATCTGGAGAATCTGGCCAGAGGACTGGAGCCTGATATCCAGCCTGGAGACGAGTTTATCGTCACTGGGGAGCACGAAGGTTTGTCCTAATTCACATTTTTTGTTTTCTTGCCACTAACCTCGATAGCTAATTGCGGCGCCTGGAAGAAACTTGCAGCACGACGTGGAGCCGTGGTCAAATACTGGCATTCCACGCCAACCCACCCCAATAATCCCTATTCATTCTCCCTCAAAGTGGAAGACTTGTTGCCCTTGATCACCGCCAAAACACGGATCGTGGCATTTACTGCGACCTCGAATTTGCTTGGATCGGTTGTGCCAGTCCAAGAGATTACCAGGGCCCTCAGAGCAGATGCCGCTGCGAAAGGCGAAGAAAGTAGAGGTTTCAATTGACTGTGTTGCTTACGCACCACATCGCCGGATGGACGTGAAAGCTTGGGATATTGTGGGTTAACTACTTCAACAATACCACTCGTCTGACTGTCATCCAGGACTTCTGTGTCTTTTCGTTTTACATTTCTGCCCTCTTTGTTTACACGCTGTATATACTTGATATACTTGAATATATATGTGCCCTTTTGTGCGTGCGGCGGGCGCGCCTCCACGAAGCTCTGGCGTCCCGCCACGTCTCTCGCCTCACACGCCAAGTCGACGCGGTCACGTGCGTCGCGTTTAATTTTGGACTTGCGCGATTTTATCAATTTTGCAATAGTTTTGGCTGGAGAAAAAGTGAGATGTACCCAAAAAGCGTTAATTAGGCTTAACGAACGCGTGCTCCGGGTAGACAACCCCATTCTGCACTTTCTTCAGTGCTGGGCCAAGGTTTCCCCCCCCGAAGGTAAAGGCAGCGGGACAACAAAAAAAAATAATGACATAAGCACTCACTGGAGGAGGGACATTGCGACACAGCATCTTCAGAGTGAATAAGTAACAGCATTGTTGAGTGAACGAGCTGCAGGCCTCCTTGTCTGAGGTAATACTGCTGTTTGCTGGTCCGAGTCAGCCAGCAGCTTAACACAGAGCAACAGCACTCACCACCACAACGACGAGGGAAAAGGCAGAAAGAGAGACTGGATGTGATGTGACCCCTCCCGCGGCGTCACCCCTCTCGGAATATCTGATCGGACCTTACCCTGTTATGTTATATAGTGTTTCATGTGAGTCTTGAGTTCAACTCCCGATGTGGTCATCTGCACGCACTTGGGGAAAATTGTAAGTTCCAATGTTAAGTGGGTAAAAAAAAATCAAATATTAGTGGTCTGTTGCTCTCAGTTCAGATGTAGGGTTTCAGCAATACTCCAGACTAAAAAGTGGGTAAAATCACTGTGTCTAACAGAAAGTATTTCTGATGTTTGTGCTAAACACTTCCCAAAATAGCAATTTCCGGACCTGATGAGGAGGCCTATCCTCTGGAAAATCAGATAGCAATTAAACAAAATGTGGTGTTAACAAGGTAAAAATCAAGTCACATTAGGGATTTGCGCAGCAGGACTGTTTTGTGGGAAAGCTGGTGCTGAATGTGGTTAGCTGATTGGATTTAAATCAAGGCTGCGGATTTCCATACTGCACATAACTTGGAAATTATGTGCATTCCACAAATAAGTCTAGCTTTGAGCTGCTCTTCTTTTTCACCAAAACCCCAATGTGAATATGGGTCTGGACCAAAGTTTGATGTTGGGGGTTCTTGAAGGTTTGACAGATTTTGGAACTTGTCACTTCCCAAAATGGGAATTCCTCTCCCAGAATGGTAATTTTGGGCCTGATTAGAACATTTATACTAAGTAAATAAACAGAAAGTAAAAAGTGGGTAAAAATCAAATCTGTCTCAATTCAGCATATTTTGTGCTAGTCTTAGTTTGGTAGTTAGCGTGGCAAATGTGCCAAAATGATATACAGATTTACTACTTATTGCTTCCGAAAATGGTAATTCCTTGCTATTTGAGCCTAATCAACTTTCAGGAAAATGAAAAGTGGGTAAAATTAAGTTTTGGTGTTTGGGCTGACAAATCTGCCGCCAATAAAAAGTGGGTAAAAATCAAATAAAAAACTTTCTTACCCAAGTTTACACTATCAAACCATGAGTTTTTAGTGAAATTAGAAGGTTGAGCCAAAGCCAGACTTATATATAAGCCCAATAAAAAGTAGGTAAAAATCAAATAAAAACTTTGCTTTGTGATGGGAGATCAGTGGCCTAGTTCAGCATTATGTTGGGTCACAGTAGTCACATTAGATCATTAGATCCATTGCACGGTCAACAATTGGAATGGTCAACTGCTCCAACATATTGCACTTCTTAACCACTGACAGGTGCATGGACTGTGCCATCAGCAGTCTAAAGAGGCGGTGATTGGAGTAGATTGATTTGACACAAAAATCAAATAAAAAACTTTACATTTATGTGTCTAGTGATGGCCAAGTCCAGTTCAGTCCAGGTCTTGGCCTAATTTGGCTGACCACCAGACTGCTAGTTTGGTTCAAAACACAGATTTGGTGAACCTGAATGCTGAACCCCAGTTTGAACTGATCCTGAACCAGCCTTTTTGGGGCAAAATGGCCAAATGTGGTCGAACCTAAGCCCTGGTTCTATTTGGAAATGTCTTTGGCTGAACGTGAACACTGAACCTCAGTTCAGTCCGGTTAAGTTTGGTCCAGTTAAGCTTAGGTTTGAACCAAAAACCCGGACCAAACCTGGCCATCACTATGTGTGCCAGCCAAAACAGTCTTTGGAGTTAGTAATCCCATCAGGGTTTTGCGCCAAAACGGTCACCCAAAGCTGAACTTATATAGCAGAGATCGGGGCCTAAATCAGTGCCCTAAATTTCTGATGAATCAAAGGCCTTGATTGTGGAGCATGTGACGTCAAAATTACCTTATTTGGTAATTCGGACATCGGATCTGCGACGTTGATTTGTCAGAAATTGGGTGCCCATTTTTGGCACCTGATTTCTCACAAAAAAGTCCAGCTCCGGGTCGCTGTTTTTGTGCAAAACCTGATGTGAATGGTCACACTAAACAGTAGATAAGATTTGAATGGAAGCTAGCATTTGGATTATAGGTCCAAACTAAAGATGTCATCTAAAATGGGTCAAGAACTGGGCTAAACTGCCCGTAATGAATCTCAAATATGTATAGAGAACCAGACTTAATGATAGTCCTGATAAAAAGTAAGTGGGAACTTTTGCTACATATTGTCTTGAAAAGGATACTATTAGAAATCTAACATAGTTAGAAGGCATTATTGTAAGAGACTTCATAACAAAAGCTAGTGAGAAAGAAGAAAAATTAAAAGAAAGATGTCCTTAAAATGCTGGGGAAATGGCAATTTCCGATTCACCGTCACAGTCGGGCAGCTGTCAAAATGTTTCATAAGGCTTTGTCGGAGGTCCGGAAGCCGGTCACGTGACCTTATCGCATGCTACCGCCTGCCGCCAAAAAGGGAAATTCTCAAATCAGCCGCTGTTATATAGCTAGAAATGCTCCGATTTGGCTCAAATTTTAGGAGGACGTGATTACGTAATCGCTCCTTCGACCCAAGCTTTTGGCGGTAGGGAAAGAGCACTCGAATATATGATCTTCCTCAGGTGTGTTATTTCGCTGATTCCTGAGATTCTGAGCCAGGGGATGGGCCGATTACCTCCGAAATTTCATCAGTTCACGTGACAATCCCTACCATCCACTTCGCCGCTCCAGATTCCCCAAGGAATCCTTTACTCCGCCGAAATTTCATACAACACCCCAAAGTTCCGCGTTTCTCAGCGGCGAAGTCGCGATTTTAACATGAAACATGCTGGTATCACGGCACCATCACCCCTTGTGTCACTCGCTTGCAATATGGGCGCTCCGCTCGCTGAGTATCCCGTATTTTCCTTCCAACCTCGCAACTTACTTTTTCATGTTTTGGTCTCTTACAGTGTGGTATCTCACACTGAAAGGTTTTCTGACCACACATTAAGATTATATTCAACCCATCTATACACGCTAACTGCCCAATATACACCCAGAATCCACTCTAAACCGGATTCCACGGTTTACCGGCAGTGGCGAGATCGCCCAGGTCCCGCTGTCAGCGACGCGTCTATCCGGCAAGCGTTCCCCCTGACATATCGTAACTCGCGTGCGCCGAGCGCCGACGGGCACTGGGTATAAAACCCAGCCCCCAATCCGACAGTTCCATCATTCCTCCCTTTCCTCTCCCCCACTTTTCTCCTTGCTCTGATGTCGCCATCGTCGTCCTCTCCCCAGCCGAGCTCGCTGTCCTTGCCCACCACGCTCGCCGGGCTTGTCGTTGTCGGCAGGTGAGTTGTCGCTGCTTCGTCCTCGGCTTCTGACCCGTTACAGTGTTCTGTTTGAGGCTTGTGTATCGCCGAGGCATTGTTAATAGTTGTAAAGGTGAGTGGTCTTCTCTTGATATTGTTGTCTTGCTTACCGTTCAGCCCGTTGATATCAAGTGGTTGTAGGCACCAACGCCGGGGTCTTCAGCGACAACACCGTTGTTCTGGAAGTGGAATGCGACGTCTTAGACCTTGGTGAGTTTGTTACCATTTCCTTTCCTGCAAACAGTGACTTACCGCATTACAGTCGCCTCGATCACGAGCCCTTGCCATTCAAGTTGTTGGGACTTTGGTCCACTCCCTCAACTCCAGGTACGGCAAGAACGACGCGAAACAACTCGCCAGCGCTGTCTCGAATTCCCTTCCGCGGACCACCAGGTCATTGATGTCTTCATCACAGATTTCTTGACTGGGATGTCTCGGTACGGCAGTCCTTGCGCGAACAGTGGGTTGGATGAGGAGCGCGGTGAGAGTTGTTGCCAAAACTGGCTGCGGGTCAGTGCGGAGGGAACAAGTTGGCGTTGTGGAGGTAGCGCGCCTAACTTCAAGTCGTGGCCGTACAGCTTGCAGCCGCAGTCGGAGGACTTGACGAGGTTAAACCTCGAGTTGCCGTTAGAAGAGGGGGCGGGACTTGGCCGGCTCTGGCCGAAGGTTATCGGTGAGTCGTCATCTTGCTGCCGCTGTTCCCCAACACTTATTTTTCCAGCCCAACCTCTCTGCGACCATGGACGGCGTTGATATCGGCGAGGTGGTGTTTGTGGTTGCGATGGACGGCAAAGGTGAGTCGGGTCAGCTCTGGGGTTGTCGCTGTTGCCTAAACGGTGAGCATCGCGGTTGACAGTGTCGGAAGCGTAAGATGGTGTTGCGCAAAGTGAGTCGTGTCGTATTGCTCATGCTACCCTTGTGCTTCTGTGCCGAATTGCCGCTGGGAGAGGAAGAGGATGCTGGGTACGACTTGGGCGGCTCCGCGTTGGCCGCGTTAAAGCCGGAAGTTATTGGTGAGTCGTTGTTGCCCGCTGCTGCTCCCTAGCTCATCTTCGCAGTCTGTGCCGAGTTGCCATCTGGAAGGAAAGAGCTTTCGGTTCCAGGGCTCTCCGCGTTGGCAGCGGGGCGGTTGTGTCGTTTGTCACGATAGACTCTTGAGTCGGTGTGGATGCAACATAGCCATTTGAGTCAGCGCCAAGCCTTCGTTGTCGAGGGCATAGTCTGCAGTACGGCCAGTACCGAGCCCAGCTGAGATAGCCACTGTCGTCATCTTGGTTGTTGACATCGTCTTCAGTTGGTGAGTTACTGTTCGCTGTTGTCTCGATGTTGTGCTGAGCAGTTGTCGCCGCAGTAAATCACGCTGGGTAGGTATCTCGTTGTCCCCCGAACGCGCGCCCCGTCGGGCGTTGGTGGTGGTTGGCTCTGGGCTCGTGATCGATCGGCGATCGATCGGCCGGCCCGTGTCATGCACGTGCGCGCCGAAGAGTAGCCGGTACTTATTTCTTCCTTCCCCAAACCTGTCCCAGCGATATATTCGCCTTGTGCATCGGCTCGTTCGGAGTTGCAAAGGTGAGTCGCCGTGTTGACATGCTGGGTATCTTGCTGAGGCGCCGCGTTGACTAGTTCGGAGGCGGCATTGGAGTGGAACCCGCTGTCGTTGTTCCTGGCCCAGCAAGTGAGTGCTACTCGGCCAGAGTTTGTGATCCTGACATTTTCTCAGTACATTCTTGACCTTACGGACAGCACTGACCTCTGGCGCGAGCAACGTTCTTCAGCGCGTTGCACGCCGAGGCCGGTCAAAGTTGTGGCCGAGATTGGTCAGAGGTCGGCGCGCGCGGACCGTTCAACTGAGCTTGGTGTTGGCCGAGCTGCAGTTGGGAGAGGAGAGGATGTCGGAAGCAAGGGGCCGCACTTCTTGTTCTTCGCGAGTGAGTTGCGGCTCCTTTCCCTTCAGACGTTGCCTTACCTGTTCCCAGCCGAACTTGCTCTGGCATACCGTGTTGCGGAGGAGTTAAGAATAGATTCTCAAGAGGTGGGTGATCGGGCGGTCGAGCCTCCCTGGTCTCACGGCTGACACTGACAGATTCCCCATCCGGCTCCATCACACGTGAACGAGTGTGGGCGACGGAACACCTCGAGAGAGCGTCTCAAGAGGTATATTGAGCTGCTCATCTAAAGAAATGAGTATGGAAACTAATTGGCATATACACAGTGTTTTAGTGTTGCTTAGGTTCATATTTTCCTTATTCCAACTGGAGTTCCCTATGTTGGTAGCAGAGTGTCGTGTTTGAAAGAGCTACAGGCATGGAAAGTGAAGACCTGGAAGGTGGTTAGTGACAAATCTGCCCTACAGTGCAAGTTGCGTGCAAGACAATTGAGTGGCAGACGCTACGTTACTACTTGTGACTACACTACCGGAGTGACTTCCTAATCTGGGGGGGGGGGGTCGCTGTGATGGCAGATCCAATGTGCCCGATCTCCCGATCACTCACCTCTTGTAGATTCTGGTAATCCAGTCCATGTATCGGTTAATCTCAATAGATATGGAATGACACGGTGAGAACTTGAACGCGGACCGACACTGTATTACAGTAGCTCTTACAGTTGATTTCATGCTTTGGTTCTTTGCAAAGCTTGGATTGTTGGGTCTTGGCAAAGCCAACGTTAATTCTGGAAGGCGATAACTGAATCGCTTGGCCCGGTATATGACCAAGGGTCTACTTGTTTTGTTCTGTCAAAAGGTGAATCTGGAGTCGACAACCAAGATAGTAGCGATTGGCCGCAATAGGGTCGAGATGCAACGAGTGGGTTTTCCCCGTGCATTCAAGTGGGGAAGCTTTTGTTCAAGTTATGGAGTCACTGTGACCAACTCTTTCACTTGCAGCGAGCATGATCAAGCCGTGTTCCCTATTACTTCGCTCGTGCCCCTGCAAAAGCCGTCCATAAAAAGCGAATGGTCCCATTGGCCATCCGAGTCCCCGGGTTATCGCAACCCGTGCCGGAATCGATTTTCACATCGCTTCGATGGCGGCCCCCCATATCCTCGACGTCGACTTTGCTCGCTCGCAGTTTCCAGCACTCAAAGCTGGCTTCATCTTCGCCGACAACGCCGGCGGCAGCCAAGTTACCCAGTCCGCCATCGATCTCATCGTCGACTATCTCACCAACACCAATGCCCAACTGGGAGCCGACTACAGCGTCTCGGCTGTGAGCACGAAGCGGGTGGAGAGCGCGGCAGAGGAAGCGAGGAAGCTGTTCAATGCCGAGAGCAACAGCGAAATTGCCTTTGGACCCAGCTCGACAAGCAATCTGGAGAATCTGGCCAGAGGACTGGAGCCTGATATCCAGCCTGGAGACGAGTTTATCGTCACTGGGGAGCACGAAGGTTTGTCCTAATTCACATTTTTTGTTTTCTTGCCACTAACCTCGATAGCTAATTGCGGCCCCTGGAAGAAACTTGCAGCACGACGTGGAGCCGTGGTCAAATACTGGCATTCCACGCCAACCCACCCCAATAATCCCTATTCATTCTCCCTCAAAGTGGAAGACTTGTTGCCCTTGATCACCGCCAAAACACGGATCGTGGCATTTACTGCGACCTCGAATTTGCTTGGATCGGTTGTGCCAGTCCAAGAGATTACCAGGGCCCTCAGAGCAGATGCCGCTGCGAAAGGCGCAAGAAAGTAGAGGTTTCAATTGACTGTGTTGCTTACGCACCACATCGCCGGATGGACGTGAAAGCTTGGGATATTGTGGGTTAACTACTTCAACAATACCACTCGTCTGACTGTCATCCAGGACTTCTGTGTCTTTTCGTTTTACATTTCTGCCCTCTTTGTTTACACGCTGTATATACTTGATATACTTGAATATATATGTGCCCTTTTTGTGCGTGCGGCGCGGCGCCCACGGCTCTGGCGTCCCCGCCACGTCTCTCGCCTCACACGCCAAGTCGACGCGGTCACGTGCGTCGCGTTTAATTTTGGACTTGCGCGATTTTATCAATTTTGCAATAGTTTTGGCTGGAGAAAAAGTGAGATGTACCCAAAAACGCGTTAATTAGGCTTAACGAACGCGTGCTCCGGGGTAGACAACCCCATTCTGCACTTTCTTCAGTGCTGGGCCAAGGTTTCCCCTCCCGAAGGTAAAGGCAGCGCGGACAACAAAAAAAAATAATGACATAAGCACTCACTGGAGGAGGGACATTGCGACACAGCATCTTCAGAGTGAATAAGTAACAGCATTGTTGAGTGAACGAGCTGCAGGCCTCCTTGTCTGAGGTAATACTGCTGTTTGCTGGTCCGAGTCAGCCAGCAGCTTAACACAGAGCAACAGCACTCACCACCACAACGACGAGGGAAAAAGGCAGAAAGAGAGACTGGATGTGATGTGACCCCTCCCTGGCGTCACCCCTCTCGGAATATCTGATCGGACCTTACCCTGTTATGTTATATAGTGTTTCATGTGAGTCTTGAGTTCAACTCCCGATGTGGTCATCTGCACGCACTTGGGGAAAATTGTAAGTTCCAATGTTAAGTGGGTAAAAAAAAATCAAATATTAGTGGTCTGTTGCTCTCAGTTCAGATGTAGGGTTTCAGCAATACTCCAGACTAAAAAGTGGGTAAAATCACTGTGTCTAACAGAAAGTATTTCTGATGTTTGTGCTAAACACTTCCCAAAATAGCAATTTCCGGACCTGATGAGGAGGCCTATCCTCTGGAAAATCAGATAGCAATTAAACAAAATGTGGTGTTAACAAGGTAAAAATCAAGTCACATTAGGGATTTGCGCAGCAGGACTGTTTTGTGGGAAAGCTGGTGCTGAATGTGGTTAGCTGATTGGATTTAAATCAAGGCTGCGGATTTCCATACTGCACATAACTTGGAAATTATGTGCATTCCACAAATAAGTCTAGCTTTGAGCTGCTCTTCTTTTTCACCAAAACCCCAATGTGAATATGGGTCTGGACCAAAGTTTGATGTTGGGGGTTCTTGAAGGTTTGACAGATTTTGGAACTTGTCACTTCCCAAAATGGGAATTCCTCTCCCAGAATGGTAATTTTGGGCCTGATTAGAACATTTATACTAAGTAAATAAACAGAAAGTAAAAAGTGGGTAAAAATCAAATCTGTCTCAATTCAGCATATTTTGTGCTAGTCTTAGTTTGGTAGTTAGCGTGGCAAATGTGCCAAAATGATATACAGATTTACTACTTATTGCTTCCGAAAATGGTAATTCCTTGCTATTTGAGCCTAATCAACTTTCAGGAAAATGAAAAGTGGGTAAAATTAAGTTTTGGTGTTTGGGCTGACAAATCTGCCGCCAATAAAAAGTGGGTAAAAATCAAATAAAAAACTTTCTTACCCAAGTTTACACTATCAAACCATGAGTTTTTAGTGAAATTAGAAGGTTGAGCCAAAGCCAGACTTATATATAAGCCCAATAAAAAGTAGGTAAAAATCAAATAAAAACTTTGCTTTGTGATGGGAGATCAGTGGCCTAGTTCAGCATTATGTTGGGTCACAGTAGTCACATTAGATCATTAGATCCATTGCACGGTCAACAATTGGAATGGTCAACTGCTCCAACATATTGCACTTCTTAACCACTGACAGGTGCATGGACTGTGCCATCAGCAGTCTAAAGAGGCGGTGATTGGAGTAGATTGATTTGACACAAAAATCAAATAAAAAACTTTACATTTATGTGTCTAGTGATGGCCAAGTCCAGTTCAGTCCAGGTCTTGGCCTAATTTGGCTGACCACCAGACTGCTAGTTTGGTTCAAAACACAGATTTGGTGAACCTGAATGCTGAACCCCAGTTTGAACTGATCCTGAACCAGCCTTTTTGGGGCAAAATGGCCAAATGTGGTCGAACCTAAGCCCTGGTTCTATTTGGAAATGTCTTTGGCTGAACGTGAACACTGAACCTCAGTTCAGTCCGGTTAAGTTTGGTCCAGTTAAGCTTAGGTTTGAACCAAAAACCCGGACCAAACCTGGCCATCACTATGTGTGCCAGCCAAAACAGTCTTTGGAGTTAGTAATCCCATCAGGGTTTTGCGCCAAAACGGTCACCCAAAGCTGAACTTATATAGCAGAGATCGGGGCCTAAATCAGTGCCCTAAATTTCTGATGAATCAAAGGCCTTGATTGTGGAGCATGTGACGTCAAAATTACCTTATTTGGTAATTCGGACATCGGATCTGCGACGTTGATTTGTCAGAAATTGGGTGCCCATTTTTGGCACCTGATTTCTCACAAAAAAGTCCAGCTCCGGGTCGCTGTTTTTGTGCAAAACCTGATGTGAATGGTCACACTAAACAGTAGATAAGATTTGAATGGAAGCTAGCATTTGGATTATAGGTCCAAACTAAAGATGTCATCTAAAATGGGTCAAGAACTGGGCTAAACTGCCCGTAATGAATCTCAAATATGTATAGAGAACCAGACTTAATGATAGTCCTGATAAAAAGTAAGTGGGAACTTTTGCTACATATTGTCTTGAAAAGGATACTATTAGAAATCTAACATAGTTAGAAGGCATTATTGTAAGAGACTTCATAACAAAAGCTAGTGAGAAAGAAGAAAAATTAAAAGAAAGATGTCCTTAAAATGCTGGGGAAATGGCAATTTCCGATTCACCGTCACAGTCGGGCAGCTGTCAAAATGTTTCATAAGGCTTTGTCGGAGGTCCGGAAGCCGGTCACGTGACCTTATCGCATGCTACCGCCTGCCGCCAAAAAGGGAAATTCTCAAATCAGCCGCTGTTATATAGCTAGAAATGCTCCGATTTGGCTCAAATTTTAGGAGGACGTGATTACGTAATCGCTCCTTCGACCCAAGCTTTTGGCGGTAGGGAAAGAGCACTCGAATATATGATCTTCCTCAGGTGTGTTATTTCGCTGATTCCTGAGATTCTGAGCCAGGGGATGGGCCGATTACCTCCGAAATTTCATCAGTTCACGTGACAATCCCTACCATCCACTTCGCCGCTCCAGATTCCCCAAGGAATCCTTTACTCCGCCGAAATTTCATACAACACCCCAAAGTTCCGCGTTTCTCAGCGGCGAAGTCGCGATTTTAACATGAAACATGCTGGTATCACGGCACCATCACCCCTTGTGTCACTCGCTTGCAATATGGGCGCTCCGCTCGCTGAGTATCCCGTATTTTCCTTCCAACCTCGCAACTTACTTTTTCATGTTTTGGTCTCTTACAGTGTGGTATCTCACACTGAAAGGTTTTCTGACCACACATTAAGATTATATTCAACCCATCTATACACGCTAACTGCCCAATATACACCCAGAATCCACTCTAAACCGGATTCCACGGTTTACCGGCAGTGGCGAGATCGCCCAGGTCCCGCTGTCAGCGACGCGTCTATCCGGCAAGCGTTCCCCCTGACATATCGTAACTCGCGTGCGCCGAGCGCCGACGGGCACTGGGTATAAAACCCAGCCCCCAATCCGACAGTTCCATCATTCCTCCCTTTCCTCTCCCCCCACTTTTCTCCTTGCTCTGATGTCGCCATCGTCGTCCTCTCCCCAGCCGAGCTCGCTGTCCTTGCCCACCACGCTCGCCGGGCTTGTCGTTGTCGGCAGGTGAGTTGTCGCTGCTTCGTCCTCGGCTTCTGACCCGTTACAGTGTTCTGTTTGAGGCTTGTGTATCGCCGAGGCATTGTTAATAGTTGTAAAGGTGAGTGGTCTTCTCTTGATATTGTTGTCTTGCTTACCGTTCAGCCCGTTGATATCAAGTGGTTGTAGGCACCAACGCCGGGGTCTTCAGCGACAACACCGTTGTTCTGGAAGTGGAATGCGACGTCTTAGACCTTGGTGAGTTTGTTACCATTTCCTTTCCTGCAAACAGTGACTTACCGCATTACAGTCGCCTCGATCACGAGCCCTTGCCATTCAAGTTGTTGGGACTTTGGTCCACTCCCTCAACTCCAGGTACGGCAAGAACGACGCGAAACAACTCGCCAGCGCTGTCTCGAATTCCCTTCCGCGGACCACCAGGTCATTGATGTCTTCATCACAGATTTCTTGACTGGGATGTCTCGGTACGGCAGTCCTTGCGCGAACAGTGGGTTGGATGAGGAGCGCGGTGAGAGTTGTTGCCAAAACTGGCTGCGGGTCAGTGCGGAGGGAACAAGTTGGCGTTGTGGAGGTAGCGCGCCTAACTTCAAGTCGTGGCCGTACAGCTTGCAGCCGCAGTCGGAGGACTTGACGAGGTTAAACCTCGAGTTGCCGTTAGAAGAGGGGGCGGGACTTGGCCGGCTCTGGCCGAAGGTTATCGGTGAGTCGTCATCTTGCTGCCGCTGTTCCCCAACACTTATTTTTCCAGCCCAACCTCTCTGCGACCATGGACGGCGTTGATATCGGCGAGGTGGTGTTTGTGGTTGCGATGGACGGCAAAGGTGAGTCGGGTCAGCTCTGGGGTTGTCGCTGTTGCCTAAACGGTGAGCATCGCGGTTGACAGTGTCGGAAGCGTAAGATGGTGTTGCGCAAAGTGAGTCGTGTCGTATTGCTCATGCTACCCTTGTGCTTCTGTGCCGAATTGCCGCTGGGAGAGGAAGAGGATGCTGGGTACGACTTGGGCGGCTCCGCGTTGGCCGCGTTAAAGCCGGAAGTTATTGGTGAGTCGTTGTTGCCCGCTGCTGCTCCCTAGCTCATCTTCGCAGTCTGTGCCGAGTTGCCATCTGGAAGGAAAGAGCTTTCGGTTCCAGGGCTCTCCGCGTTGGCAGCGGGGCGGTTGTGTCGTTTGTCACGATAGACTCTTGAGTCGGTGTGGATGCAACATAGCCATTTGAGTCAGCGCCAAGCCTTCGTTGTCGAGGGCATAGTCTGCAGTACGGCCAGTACCGAGCCCAGCTGAGATAGCCACTGTCGTCATCTTGGTTGTTGACATCGTCTTCAGTTGGTGAGTTACTGTTCGCTGTTGTCTCGATGTTGTGCTGAGCAGTTGTCGCCGCAGTAAATCACGCTGGGTAGGTATCTCGTTGTCCCCCGAACGCGCGCCCCGTCGGGCGTTGGTGGTGGTTGGCTCTGGGCTCGTGATCGATCGGCGATCGATCGGCCGGCCCGTGTCATGCACGTGCGCGCCGAAGAGTAGCCGGTACTTATTTCTTCCTTCCCCAAACCTGTCCCAGCGATATATTCGCCTTGTGCATCGGCTCGTTCGGAGTTGCAAAGGTGAGTCGCCGTGTTGACATGCTGGGTATCTTGCTGAGGCGCCGCGTTGACTAGTTCGGAGGCGGCATTGGAGTGGAACCCGCTGTCGTTGTTCCTGGCCCAGCAAGTGAGTGCTACTCGGCCAGAGTTTGTGATCCTGACATTTTCTCAGTACATTCTTGACCTTACGGACAGCACTGACCTCTGGCGCGAGCAACGTTCTTCAGCGCGTTGCACGCCGAGGCCGGTCAAAGTTGTGGCCGAGATTGGTCAGAGGTCGGCGCGCGCGCGACCGTTCAACTGAGCTTGGTGTTGGCCGAGCTGCAGTTGGGAGAGGAGAGGATGTCGGAAGCAAGGGGCCGCACTTCTTGTTCTTCGCGAGTGAGTTGCGGCTCCTTTCCCTTCAGACGTTGCCTTACCTGTTCCCAGCCGAACTTGCTCTGGCATACCGTGTTGCGGAGGAGTTAAGAATAGATTCTCAAGAGGTGGGTGATCGGGCGGTCGAGCCTCCCTGGTCTCACGGCTGACACTGACAGATTCCCCATCCGGCTCCATCACACGTGAACGAGTGTGGGCGACGGAACACCTCGAGAGAGCGTCTCAAGAGGTATATTGAGCTGCTCATCTAAAGAAATGAGTATGGAAACTAATTGGCATATACACAGTGTTTTAGTGTTGCTTAGGTTCATATTTTCCTTATTCCAACTGGAGTTCCCTATGTTGGTAGCAGAGTGTCGTGTTTGAAAGAGCTACAGGCATGGAAAGTGAAGACCTGGAAGGTGGTTAGTGACAAATCTGCCCTACAGTGCAAGTTGCGTGCAAGACAATTGAGTGGCAGACGCTACGTTACTACTTGTGACTACACTACCGGAGTGACTTCCTAATCTGGGGGGGGTCGCTGTGATGGCAGATCCAATGTGCCCGATCTCCCGATCACTCACCTCTTGTAGATTCTGGTAATCCAGTCCATGTATCGGTTAATCTCAATAGATATGGAATGACACGGTGAGAACTTGAACGCGGACCGACACTGTATTACAGTAGCTCTTACAGTTGATTTCATGCTTTGGTTCTTTGCAAAGCTTGGATTGTTGGGTCTTGGCAAAGCCAACGTTAATTCTGGAAGGCGATAACTGAATCGCTTGGCCCGGTATATGACCAAGGGTCTACTTGTTTTGTTCTGTCAAAAGGTGAATCTGGAGTCGACAACCAAGATAGTAGCGATTGGCCGCAATAGGGTCGAGATGCAACGAGTGGGTTTTCCCCGTGCATTCAAGTGGGGAAGCTTTTGTTCAAGTTGCGGAGTCACTGTGACCAACTCTTTCACTTGCAGCGAGCATGATCAAGCCGTGTTCCCTATTACTTCGCTCGTGCCCCGCAAAAGCCGTCCATAAAAAGCGAATGGTCCCATTGGCCATCCGAGTCCCCGGGTTATCGCAACCCGTGCCGGAATCGATTTTCACATCGCTTCGATGGCGGCCCCCCATATCCTCGACGTCGACTTTGCTCGCTCGCAGTTTCCAGCACTCAAAGCTGGCTTCATCTTCGCCGACAACGCCGGGCGGCAGCCAAGTTACCCAGTCCGCCATCGATCTCATCGTCGACTATCTCACCAACACCAATGCCCAACTGGGAGCCGACTACAGCGTCTCGGCTGTGAGCACGGCGCGGGTGGAGAGCGCGGCAGAGGAAGCGAGGAAGCTGTTCAATGCCGAGAGCAACAGCGAAATTGCCTTTGGACCCAGCTCGACAAGCAATCTGGAGAATCTGGCCAGAGGACTGGAGCCTGATATCCAGCCTGGAGACGAGTTTATCGTCACTGGGGAGCACGAAGGTTTGTCCTAATTCACATTTTTTGTTTTCTTGCCACTAACCTCGATAGCTAATTGCGGCCCCTGGAAGAAACTTGCAGCACGACGTGGAGCCGTGGTCAAATACTGGCATTCCACGCCAACCCACCCCAATAATCCCTATTCATTCTCCCTCAAAGTGGAAGACTTGTTGCCCTTGATCACCGCCAAAACACGGATCGTGGCATTTACTGCGACCTCGAATTTGCTTGGATCGGTTGTGCCAGTCCAAGAGATTACCAGGGCCCTCAGAGCAGATGCCGCTGCGAAAGGCGCGAAGAAAGTAGAGGTTTCAATTGACTGTGTTGCTTACGCACCACATCGCCGGATGGACGTGAAAGCTTGGGATATTGTGGGTTAACTACTTCAACAATACCACTCGTCTGACTGTCATCCAGGACTTCTGTGTCTTTTCGTTTTACAAACTCTACGCGCCGCACATTTCTGCCCTCTACATCCGAAGCTCGGCCCTCGCTTCCTCCGTCACGTCCATTGTTCACCACTTCATTGCCCCTGGTTCATCTCCATTCTACCCCCCCTCCTACAGAGGGATAACGAAATCAGTGGGAGTGGGACTGGTCAAGTCCGCATCACTCCCACTGATCAGGCCCAGTCCCACTGATCAGGCTCGCTTACCATCTGATCAGTGGGATTGATGCCTTTGGCCTTGACACCGCGTGACGCCGGAGATCAAGCAAAGCGCTGCGCAGCAGGCCTCCGCGGCGAGCGGCAGCCCGCGGCAGCGTGGGGTCCGGGGCGAAGCCCTGGTCGGGGTCCGGGGTGGAAAACCCCGGCCGTCGCGGCCGGCGCCGCAACCCAGTGTGGAACCAGATGGTTGAACCCGGGAACGGCGGAAAAGGGGAAGAAGGGGGGGACAATGCTCCGCGCAGCGGGCCCCGCGGCGAGCGAAGCCCCCGGCAGGGTGGGTCCAGGGCAAGGCCCTGGTCGGGGTCCGGGGTGGAAAACCCCGGCCGCCGCGGCCGGCGCCGCAACTGGTAGACCCGCGACAATCCCGTTGATCAGTGGGACTCGTGCATGTGTCACATTTGACTGCACGAATCCCACTGATGGGACATGAATCAGTGGGACTGGGCAGGATCAGTGGGATTGGCCCAGTCCCAGTCCCACTGATTTCGTATACACTCCCTCCTACAAACTCCAACCTGGCGGACCGGGTTATGAGATTGTCTACTCGACAACCGCAGTCGTTCCTTATCTGCTTTCACTCACTCCCGCCAACGATCTCGACGCCACTTTTGCGGCTATTGCGGCACACGAAACTCAACTGGCGACAAAACTTCTTACCTTCCTTACCGCGCCAGAACAGGTGAAACGCGGTGTCTTCGTGGTCGGTATTGAGGAGCCTAGCGTCAACAGACTTCCAACTGTCTCGTTTGTCGTCGCTGGTGATAGACCGCTCAACAGTCGAGATGTTGTTCGAGTTTTCGATGAACACGGCGGGGTTGGTCCTCTTCATAATCGTCGCAATCGCTGATCCTCGTAAACATAGATTGGCATCCGTTATGGTCATTTCTATGCATATGACCTCGCGACACGCCTCCCCCCTCCTGTTGACAAAGAAAATGGTGTTGTGCGGATCTCTTTGGTCCATTATAACACGTTGGAGGAGGTGGACACGATTCTTGGGGTGCTGAAGGGTGTTCTTGCGTGATCATGATGTCGTTGACGTAAATGGGCCGATGAAGCTAGTGGGAAGTAACAATGATTGTGAATCGATCCAGTCACATACTGAATGTCGAACGCTGGTTGCATGAAGGTCGTCAACCCGAAGGAGCGTCACACAAAGCACCAACAAGATCCAACTGACAGTAAATCTGTGCGCGCGGCGGTCATTCATATGTTTTTAAGCAGGCCACATTCAAACGCTCTTCATTTCATTCCAGATTTATTCCGAGGACGGCTTGTTTGAACCGCATTTGCTCCCAGGCTCCCTGCCGATCCTCGTCTCTCTTGAGAAATGGCCGACCAACACTGAATTGCCCCGGCCGCGTCCCCGTGTTCGCCGCGCTACGAAAGCTATTAATACGGAGTTAGGAGGCATCTCCCTTCTCATTCAACTCCCCTTCTTTGCTTCATACCACAATGCTCACACTCGCTCTCTTCTCCTTCGTCATCTCTGCATCTGCTGTCCAAATCCAAAGTGGTAATCCTGCGTGTGAGTTTTCTTTCATTAGCATCCATAATCTAATCATGGCCCCACTGGTAGTTTTTGACGCAGGGCTCCAGGGATGTATGTCTACCAAGTCGAATGCGGACGGGAGTCAAGTTGTTATTCACAACTGTAACAATCAAGACGTCACGTTGCAAGACTGGACTGTCGCGTTTTATAATCGTTACGATGTTGGCCCCCAGCAACTCAAGATCTTCGGCGACAAGGTAAACTTCTCCTCTTCCCTCAGCGGGGCCATTCATGCGATAATTCAGTGTCTCGACGTCAAGGATGGTTTGAACGCGGACGGAACATCTCTCCAAATTTGGACCTGCGACACATCGAATCGCAACCAAAACCAGTTGTTCACTTCCCGAACTGACCAGACCTTCCAGTGGGTGGGAACAGACAAATGTGTGGACCTCAAAGGCGGGGCAATCACGGACAATACACCTTTGCAAATCTGGACGTGTGATCATAATGGCAATCCGAATCAACAGTGGCAAGGCGAGCGCAACCCATACCAGACTGTGTAAGTCTTGTTCCACGGCCTTTCCCTGACATAGCGACTGAGGCCCTTGCGCAGCAGCGCCCATATTTATGGTGGTGATAATTCCCCCAATGACAACACTCCGTTCTGCATTGTCGGCACATCGAATAGCAATGGGGCCAGCGTCGTGCTGACTTCGTGCGGCCTCGACAGTCAGATCCAAGCAGCATTCCCTGGTGCCAACTCGACATGGGGCGCTCCAGTTGCGCCTCTCTCCGGTACCATCTCCACGTTCAACAACAAATGCCTCGACGTTCCGAATGGCTCCAAGGCAAATGGCGTGAAGCTCCAGCTTTGGACATGCGCGGCTAGCAACACCAACCAGATGTTCACCAACCATCGCGGTCAAATAGAGTGGACCGGCACCGGCAAATGTTTGGACCTCACAAACGGCGTCAGCGCCAATGGTACCCAGGCAAGTAATACCACTTCCCCTCCCGATATTTGTCTAATTAAAGCTTCATAGATCCAACTTTGGGACTGCGATGCATCGAAGACTAACTTCAATCAAGATTGGGCTATTTCGGAAATCTTTTAGCTATCGCTACCTGCCGTGAGCACAATACTGCACAATACCGATGCTTGCCTCACAAAGCTTGAACTCGCCGTTGCGAAAGTGGATTATCTTACCACATCTGTACTGCCAGACCGATCGCTAAATTTACATGGACCCAAGGTCATCAACACCAGTCCAAGGATTCGCTCTCTCTGAGTTGTCTCTGAGAGCGGGTCATTTAAGCCGATTTACACTCAGCCGCCACACTTCAAAAAATATGCGCTATAAGTGCCCCCATGCACTTCCGCCAGGCGGGTCCGTGCTGACATCGCGAGGGATTATAAAAGGCGGCACCTCGTGCTCGCGTCGTCAGTCCCCTTTCCAAGTCCTTCCGACTCATGCGGTTTGATTACTCTAGCCGTTTGCCTGCGCTGACTGAGATGCTACAAAGTCTAAGTACAATGCAGGGCAGGGCTGCATGTCTGTCAAGTCGAACACCAGTTGTCATCTACAATTACACCAGTCCTGAGTCAAGACCTCATGTTAAGATTGGTCGGTCCTCAACAACTGAAGAGTTTCGGCGACAAGGTTTTTTTCCTTCTCGCAACTGATTTATATGCATACTTACAATCCTCCATAGTGTCTCCCACAAGTCTCCCAAGTCAAGGATGGTCTGAATGCGAACGGAACGGCTCCAGATCTGGGCTTGTGAGTTGTGACACGTCAAATCGCAACTAAAACCAGTTGTTCACTTCCCGAACTGACAGGACCTTCCAGTGGGCGGGAACAGACAAATGTGTGGACCGTATGGGCGGACGAGAATGGGCGAAGGTTGTGCTGACCTCGTTCGCAACCAACAACCGAATCCAAGCCGCATTGACATTCAAATTCCCACGTGCCAACTCGACATGGGCTTCTTCAGTCTCCCGGGACCATCTCCACGTACGACGATAAATATATACTTATATGCCTCGACGTTCGAATGGCGCCAAGACAAATGGCGTGAAGCTGTAACTCTGGACATGCAACACAAACCAGATGTTCATGGATCGATTGAGTGGACTGGCGCGATGCCATTGCCAGGACCTCACAAACGGCGTGTTCGGCACCCAAGTAAGTGTCATGTCGAACAAAGTGATGCTTACTCAGAATAGATCCAGCCAAGTAAGTTCACACGAGTTGACGCAGCCGCTGACTTTGACCGATTTTGACAGATTGCTTCCATGAGAGATCGACAGCAAATCAATGGTGCCAAGGCTGCCGCTTGATCCGGCGGAAAGGCTCAGCCAAGTCTGCCTGTGCAGGCCAGTAGCAAGTTGTACATGAATGACTCAGAAACTGGAACGTCTACAGTTAGCAAAGAGAAAGGCAAGGTATAGGCAAGTACCTGAGCATCAGACTAGATCAAACCACATGTCACCGCAACTCCTCGTGACTTCTGAATCATGTTCCCATTTTTATTTTTTCCCGTTATGTAACTTTTTCCCAACTTTCCCATTGGAGAGATTGCCGGGATCGACTCCAAACACACCCAAGCCGGGCACACGGCGTTCAACGAAGGCTGACAACCGGAGTTTTCAAGCCGTCCAGGACATGTGTTCGGCGTTATAAACTGGGGGAAGTGGGGGCTGAAATCCATCTCCCTATTCCCCTTTCCTTCTTTGCCTATAATGCTTTCCCAAACGCTCGTCACTCTCTTGTCTCTGGCCATCGCCACCTCTGCCACGCGGATCCAAAGCGCGAACCCCGCTTGTGCGCATTCGGGTTTCGTTGTCCAACTAATCTAATCGCCGTGTCAATTATAGTCACCGCCGCTGGCATCCAAGGATGTGTCTCCGTGAAAGACAATGCTGACGGGGCCGCTGTTACCATACACGACTGCAACCAAAACAGCGGCGACGGCGCCGTCTACGACTGGCAAGTCGCGTTCGCCACCGGGCAAGCCTCCGCCCCGCAACAAATCAAGGTGTTTGGCGACAAGGTGCGATTGACTTGCTCTACACTATCTGATTGGCTACTGAGGGAATCAATAGTGTCTTGATGTCCAGGATGGCGCCAACAAGGACGGAACCTCGGTGCAAATCTGGACTTGCGACAAGAGCAACGCCAACCCCAACCAACAGTGGGTCGCCAACACCGACTCCTCTTTCCGCTGGGGCACCACCAACAAGTGTCTTGACCTTCGTGATGGCAAGATCACTGACGGCACACCTCTCCAAGTAAGGATATCGACGGTTTGCGAAAGTGACGTTTTGCTGATGACCTGTACTTAGATCTGGTCCTGCTCTGGTGGCCCCAACCAGTCGTGGACTGGCCGCGATGGCGACAAATTCGACCACGTACATCTTTCCCCCTCTGGCAATGCTGCTGGCGGACCCTTCTGCGTGACCGCGTCGTCCAACAACTTCGATGCGCCCGTTGCCATTGCCAACTGCGACAACTTCCAGGCAACTTTCCCCAAGGGCAACACTACCTGGAGCGTTCCCTCCGTTCCTACCACCGGCCTCATCTCGACTCTGGACGGCAAGTGCCTGACCGTGCCCGGCAGCAACCGCGCCAACGGCGTCAAGCTCACCACCCAGGCTTGCCTGCCCCGCCCTACCAACCAGCACTTCACCTCGCTCCCCTCTGGCCAACTCGAGGTGGGAGGGAACCGGCTTCTGCGTTGACCTCACTGACGGCAAGAGCGCTAACGGCAACGTTGTGCGTCCCCCCGTTTCCTCTTTCTTTGCCCATCTCACTCAATCTGTATCTACAGCTCCAAATCTGGGAATGCGACAAGTCTGGCTCCAACCCGAACCAGAAGTGGAAGCGTACCCAGGCTTAAACCCCGATTCAAAATTGATAACACATTCCTTGTTACTACGTTACTTACTGGTACTTAAATTGGACTTTCGCACAACATCCTTGGGAATGAGAGCGTTAAGAATATCTTCGACAAACTGTTGGTTAT
This sequence comes from Mycena indigotica, assembly GCF_014461135.1. Classification (NCBI taxonomy): domain Eukaryota; kingdom Fungi; phylum Basidiomycota; class Agaricomycetes; order Agaricales; family Mycenaceae; genus Mycena; species Mycena indigotica. The sequence goes on along the minus strand of NW_023503007.1, from coordinate 4,056,376 downwards.
TCGGAGACACCGTAAATTTTACGGTGACCAAGCAAGCAGTGGCGCTGTGCTTGACCGTTTTTTAGCACTTCAAACCAGGGAGCTCCGTTCCAGCGCTTCCCTTGACTGGAGACCAAACCCAGTGCTGTACAAACGGCCGTCCAAATCGGGCGAATGGCCCCAAAACGGCCCCTTTTTTGATTTTGCCTGAAGGGACATTTGATTTGTGACTGAAGGTGCCTATATTCGTACCTGAAGGCACTTAAATTTGCACCTGAGGTCTCAATATTCATGCCTATAGGCATCATTCATTCTTGCCTGAAGGCATCTTGCAATTTATACCTGAAGGGACTTATAATTGTGCCTGAAGGATAAAAAAACTTGACTATAGGCATTTTCATCGTATAAGTACCTCTGGGGATGGTGATGTGTTCCAAAAAAGGCAATTTAAATAACATGTCATTTCAACTCATTTAAGCCACTCTCTGCTCATAACACAATGTATCTCATGAAGGGATAATTCATTCAGTTGTATCAGACTGGTTAAAAATGTCCTCAATTAATTACAGCTTGGATTTCTTAGATCATCATATACATCAGTAAGGCCAAAGTACAAACCATTTATACCTATCCTATAGCATCTTGCTCTTGTTGGTTTTAATGCTGTTTCTCTGTTATTTGGTGACTTGCCTATAGTGCTTTGCTTCAGGATTTTGAACTGTAGCTTTTTTTTATATTACAAGTAACTTGAATTCATCTCAGTTTCTTCAAGTAATGATAGGCCTGAGGGCATTTTTATTTGCTACTGAAGGGAAAGAACAAAACTCACTGCAGGAACAAGAATGAGCTGTCCTACAGTGACCAGAACTTACACTGAAGGGGCAAAACATAATGTACTGTAGGTTCAATGCACTTGCACCTGAGGGAACAGAAATTGTGCCTCCAGGCATGAAATTGAATGCCTGAGGGAGCATAAAATATTGCCCTCGGGCACGATATTTCGTCCCTGAGGGCGCATTGGATTTTGCCCGAAGGCAACTTTTTTGTCACTGGGCCGTTTTGGGGCCGGCCCATCAATGGGCCGTGACTCGTACAGCACAAGTGCCTATCTGCTTGACTGGCTTTTTGTCACGACAAATGTCTCACGCAGCGGTAACGTGATCATGAAGAATGGCGACAAGGTTATTATTCTTGCGCCTTGCTTCTGGGGCTGGGGCGTGTACCAGCTTCAAATATCCGAATGCAACAACATGCGTGCATACTTCCCCTTGTGAACAGGTTATTGTTAACTACAGTATATATCTACGTCAATCTGGAAGACTATCAGTCATTTACTTGTGCGAGAGCCATAACCATTAGACGGACACCGACTGGGGCATCATCATTCCAACCACGAAGTTGGGCATGTCCACCTGCAATATGGGTTCAGCATGAGAGTTTTCAAGAGTGACCTGTGACTCACTACTTCATGCAACCGTAAATCCCCGACAACGCTGCACAGCATGTAGGCTTCGACTCGAGACAGCCTGTGCTCAAAAACAAGAAAATCGACCATGCTCCGCACCGCAGATCGTGTCGCTTCGCGCATGTCTGAGTCCACTCCTGTTGTGGTATAATAAGACTCTTGATTGGGAATACTTGATGCGGTTTTGAAGTGCGGGGTTTTGGTGTATGGCCTATCTTTCCGCACAGTGAGACGAACAGAGACCTTCATTGGCGTCTCGATAGCAGTGCCACAAACCTCTCCATCTCCTTGGGCTGCATGCCCGTCCTAGATACGAATTACAAAGCTTTTTTCGAAAAATGAAGGACGAATTGTACTTACTCCGATAGAAAACAACGCTCCTTCCACCTCAACGGGCAGAAAAAGTGTCGCTCCGGCACTGAGGTGCTTAGTATCGATATTTCCTCCCGTAGCATACGGTGGGATAGTCGAAAACGCGCCAGGTTTCCCAGGAGCGACGCCCATCTCGCCTGCAAATGGCCGCAAGGGGATCTTGATGGTCTTCTGCTCGTCAAACCAAGCAAAAGCGCCACTTGTTTCAAGCTTATCGAGGGCCTCTAGCTTCCATATCTTCAGAGCTGGTTCGGTAAACTCGTCAGCAAGTAGTCCGAAGCCTGGGATGCATGCCGTCCAGCCCCACTCCGCTGGCTTGACGCTGAGGACATCAATTTGGAGCGTGTCACCTGGTTTGGCGTCGTCGATGTAGATGGGTCCATTGACTTGATCGAGCTGAGAGAATACGAGAGAGTTTATGGTCTGCACGGTGCTGGAGGGTGTTATCTGTCCATTTGACGCATCGAGGCAGTCGAAGGTGACGATTTGGCCTGACTGAACTCGGAGAATGGGGGGGATGCTGGAGAGACAATGAGCAGTGAGAGAGGGAAAGAATGTTTGAATGAAGACCTGTTATCCCAAGCAAGGTGGCACTGCTCTTTCCGCACGGCGTGGATAGACATGGTAGTGGTGGGAGCAGAAGGACGAAGATAAGGTCGTCACATGCGATTCAGAGTCGTCAGTAGAAGGCTAGTTTCCCAGACATGTATTGTGTTTTCCTAGGCAGGTCAGAGGTGATGAAATTGCGATAGTCGGTGATTGAGGCTGGAGTGAGGTTCACAAAACTAAAACTTGAAATGATGGAACATCGGATGATAGGTTGATGGCCAATGCATATGTATGAACAGATTTTCATCGGGCTGATGTGTTGTGGAGAGGCGTGAAGCCCTGTGAAGCCGATTTAAAGTAGTGGTCCAACTGGTAGGAATTCAAAGGGCTGAATGCGAATCATGTGATCACACACATTTCCGTTTCCTCCACCACCTCAAGAGTCGTCATGACAGAATGGGCTGCGGGCTCGCTAATGGAGCAAAGGTGAATCTAGGCACGAAGCTCGAGGCTATGCTGTCCGTGGGCCTTCGAATTTTCTTTTTCATTCCCTCGTGTTCATGGTCCCGCCAGGCAGTCATATAAACGAGTACTCAATGTGCGATTCGCTGGCTTAGACCTGTCTGGCAACACTCACATCCAACAGCTTCTGTGAGGCATTGGTGGATTTGAACGAGTCATATTCCTGCACCAACGCCAGAAGTATATCTTGCGAGCAGCACTGCGAACGATTGGGTCTGGGATACCGATGACAAATTTAGGCTGGTGCGCTTATTATAACGGCCAATGACTCCATTCGTATCTCAGTATTTTACTTTAGCGACGAGAACGATTTGCACTTCGAAGTTTACATGTCTTGCTGCTCGACCAACATTATCCACCATCCAGTTTACTTAAAAGAAGAAGCAGGAGAATGCGGGTCGCCTCGTACCATGTCGCGAATCCTTGACTGTCTCGCTGGACCTTCATTGCGATGCTGGACGCCGGCAGGACATTCTACCGTATTAAGGTTTGCCCCCCCTTAAACTGCATCTACGCGGCGTACTCAAGTCTATTAGTCAAATGCCGACTCCAATCCGCCTGGAAAACTGCTTGCACTCATAGCTCAGCATCGCCATGACCACGTGTTCCTACAAAAACCCGCAACATCAATCTTGAACACCCCCTTACGCTCTACCATCCTCTTCGCTCTATTCTTCGTCACGATCACTTTATGGCGGAAGCCGAACTGCGTGATATGTTGCGCGCAGACCCGATGTTTGGTCGAGCCCGTGCTGTCGACACCAGCTCCCGACAACGTTCGCGAGATAGTGCAGCAGCCAGCACTCGCTCATGGGTTATAATGAACGCAAATAGTCCGCCTCCGCCTCCGCCCCCTGGCCCGCTACCTCTTCCAGAACCCGTCCCATCGTTGGCCCCTTCTCGACCACTTCCTATGCCTCCGCGAAGGACAGCAAGCGCATTGACAGAAGCGAATGTGGAGCATATGCAGGTTGAGGTACCTTCGCCAGAGATGGGATACCAGTGGACAACTGGGAAGGTTTACAAAGCGAAAGAAGCCCATGCCAATCGAACGGGGTTTGTTGGCGGATTTGTCAGTGGCTTAAAAAAGCTTCCGAAAGCTCTGGGGAGAAGACGACCTCGGAGAGGGACAGAAGCGACAGAGTTTACCTCCGGAACAGAAGGAACGGGTAACACTTTGCCGCAATATCGTTCTGTACCTCCAACACCGGTTGTTCCGGATCGCGGAGTATCTTTCGCTGCACCGTTGGCTAGAAAATCAGCACCGACAGAGCAGTATCGGCCAAGTTTCATTCTTGTCCCGCCAGAAGACGACGAAGAACATCAACTGGAGGTCGATTCTGGTGTTGTTCTCGCTGCCCATGACGCAGCTATGCCGGGTGGATTCGATTCTGCAGAAGGCCCGTCTACGCGTGTTCGGCCACCAACCCCTGCTCCAGCAATAGCTCGCACTCGCTCCCACACTTCTGCGCCATCTCCTCGCCCCAGTCGTGTGGATGATCGTTTGGCTCCAGCTGAACGAGAGGGTGACGAACCCGTCTCCGTAAATGCGCATCCTCAACCAACAGAAGATTATCGCCGCATGTCAGCCCATGACGTAGCAATCTCAAGGCAGCACAGTCAGCGCAGTCGGACCACGGTTGACGAGTCGTTTTCTCATTCAATGAGCTCGCCCTCGTTTGCTCAAGAATTGCATGGCCCAATATACCGATTTTTCAATGCACTTCATCTACTTCCCTGGGTGGCAACAGACCGTATCACAGCGGACTGGAAACCCCCCAAGCGCAAGCCAAGGCTAGAAAACGAGGGTGTTTCTTGGTATTATCCTATGGGACATGCCCCGCCTTCCACTCGTGACAGCTCGCTATTCGATTCCACCCATACTGCGTTGCACAACTCAGAACGCGGCCGACGATCTGGCGAAACCCGTGAAATAGGTCGAGATGTGCACATTCGACGACATCGAAGTCACCGTCCCCGTTCCACTCCAGTTGATCGGATACAGACTCATTACACCTATGCTTATGCCCCGTATCCTGCTTTCTCCCCGCCTCCACCTGCTCCTCCACTTTCGCGGCATAGCCCACAACGATCTCCGCCACCACAGACCAATGGCCCAGGCACATTAACATCCCAGCCAGCGATTCGGCGAAGACACCGCCGCAGACCCAGTACTAGTGCAACTACTCCGCCATATCACCACCACCGACCTCGTCAGCATAGAGAGGAGCCTGTGGGCTCTACATATGTTGCTCACTGGGGCCACATGCCGGTTCCATTACCGGTCCAGATGCAAATGTCACCCCAAATTCTTCCAAGCGCAGCGCCACTCTATATCATCCAGGCAACGCCTATTGGCTCACCTGCACTGAGCGACGCAAGTGCTGGTGGGATTCCCGGAGTGAGCGATGCAGGTGGAACTGCTGGTTCAGATGGTGCAAATGGCGGTCAACACAATAACTCAGGAGCAAGTCCAACTCCTGCCCCACAGATGGTGCAGATGCTGGCCCCGGTTTATATGCAAATGCCTATGAATACTAGCCCTAATACACGCCCAGCGAGTCCTCGCCAGCAGCATTATACAGCTTATGGGTATGGATATGGATATGGGTCGCCCGTGATGCAAATGCAGATGGCGACGCCGGTTTCAATGCCAGGCACATGACCACTCATATAATTATTCCACAAATATCATTTGTCTTGGTTTTAGGAAGTTATGCCTCCCCGAAAGAGCTACAAGGTGAAGTCAAGAACAAATGCCAAGTTAATCTGTAAATTTTGTAAAAATATTAGTAGATGTAAATTATAATAGCAAAATAGAAATACATGTATAGCTTGAATCCACTGGCCATTCTGGGAGAAACTTATAGTGCAGTGTATGCCAATTTCAAGGATTGGCAAGAATAACTTTGTCAGGCTTTGGGTTGGGCCAAGGCTTCCTGAGGAACATACACCTGGAACAGAACAGACACTTTGTTAGTATAAGGGCAATTTTGAAGGCTTTGATGAGAGTATTGTTAAGTAGAAAATAGTTTTTTTAATGTAAAGCTCTGGGAGCAACCTTGTCCAAAAACCACATATAAGTTTGTAGGATGTGATAGGTATGTTTTCTTAGATTTATTACTAAGTGGGATAAGTGGATTCAGAACTTAGCTTGTTAGATACAGCAGGCCAGGCAATAGGTCAACTTAATGCCAAGATAAACAAAACAATCTTACCAAGAGTTATTGACTTATGCATAATAGCAATTCAATGCCTCAGATAGCACAACATAGCAGTAATGTCAGAGGAACCTTCCTCTCAGACCCTTTGGACTGCTGTACCAGCTGCTCTGCCCCCCTTTCAGCCAACTTCCAGCTGCTACACTGTCAGGCTTTGGGTTGTCTCGTACAGTTCAGATGCTACTCCTAGTCTTTCTAGCACAGTGTAGCACTCCTCCCCATTTCCTTGTTGCCCCGAATTGGGCTTAGCATTGGGCCTGACATGTTGCTATTGGTCATATGCTTCCTATACTGTAGTATTTTACTCAGTTCGTATGTCACACGTCACACTGCCTATAAAATTCGATTTTTTTTTCGCATGTCATACTGTTTTGCTCAAATTCATGTCCCAAAAGGGCAATTTTTGACATTGCCGGGCGCCTCTGGCGCCAAGAACTTCCTAATTAGGAAATAATTCAAATTCAAAATTTTCGTATCAAATGTCACACCATTATTGGCATTCGAATTGAGTAAAATACTATAGTACTATTTTACTCAATATAGTATTTTACTCAATTGTACTGTCACACATCACACTGCTGATTTTATACAAATTTTTTTGCATGTCACATAGATTCAAGTAAAAAGATGTCCCAAAAGGGTAATTTTTGACATATATATATATATAAACTGTCAGGCCTATGAGTTTAGATAAGCTATCATGTCACAAGACTATCATGAGATAATTGATGCCAGTAAACATACTAATGACTTGATATGGCCTGCTATGTGTGTTTGAAGGTTCTAGGTATATATATGCCTATATATATATATAATTTGAAAAAAAAAGAAATTTACAAAGATTGAATTTTTTATACCACAATTTTTTATTACATCAGTGATCACATGATGCTGATTGTGGGAACATATTACCCTATATGGCAGGAGTGGAGAGAGGTCCCTATATCCGTGATTTTTTTGGAACCCTCCTTGCTCTCAGCTATAATTTTGCCCCAAAAAGTTCAACTGATTATTTGATGTTTTCTACTAATTACAGTGCTGTCTCAAAATAGTCACTTATTAGACAAATGTCAGGGGAACCTCCCTTTCGGCCCCTCGGAGACGATTCCGATTCTGGTCCGATTCCGGTTCTGACTCCAGTCCGGCCCTCCGTCTCGCCTGCACAATCACCGATCCGTCAATGCCCTCCCAACAGTCGCCCTGGGACCTTGCCTGCGACACGGCCCAAGCCTTCTGTGTCCGACAGCGGCAGCTACGGACAAGCAGTATATAGTCAGCTACCTAGCAGGCAGACCCTCAGAGTTTCTTCTCTTTAGATCCTCTCCTGCTAGGTCAGCTTCATTTGTATTTGCTTACCAATGTTCACACTTTGGATCCTCCCCTGCTAGACCTTGATCTCAGGCCTCCGGGGTTGCCCTTACAATAATGCCAGCTTACACATAGAGATAGTAAATGTTCTTATATACTAATTTTTAATATAAGCCTTTTTATTAGTCAACCTGAATATCAGTCAACCTAAAGTAGCTATAATTATATATATAATAACAGTTTCTGTCCTAGCAGATCTGACATATCTTACAAAAAGGTGATATCTCTGATTTCTCTGAGTCTGAGTCTTGCCCAGAATTTGTATCAGACTTGGATTGAGATGCATCTGGTGTTGATTGTCCAGAATCTGAATCTGATTCATTATCTGAGTCAGTTTGAGAGTCTGATTCAGCCTCTGATTCAGATTCTCCCTCAGACTCAGAGGCAGAATCAGAATCAGAAGACCCAGAGTCAGAATCATCAGAGTCTGTTGTATGATGAGCCTTTAATCATATAAGTAAATAATAGTAATAACTGACCACTTCCATCTGAAAACACGGAATTAGCACTATTGACAGAAGTTGACAATAGAGTTCTAAGAGCTGTCTGATGTAATTCATTGACAAGCTTGATATCTGCACCCTTTTCAACTAATAGTCGAGCAATACCATGAAACTGTGAAGATAATGCAGCTCCAAGTGCTGTTTCATAATCTCCACCAATAAGATTCACATTTGCATCTTTTTCAAGGAGTAATTGAACAATTGTTGTCTTGCCTGAAAATGATGCTGCTTGTAGTGCAGTCCCATAGTCACCACCAAGAATGTTGACATCTGCTCCCCGTTGTAGCAAAAGATGTACAATAGATTTTCTTCCTGAGAATGATGCAGCTTGAAGAGCTGTCCCATAAGTTCCACCAGTAAGATTGATATGTGCACCCTTATCAAGTAGTAGTTGCACAAGATCTAGATGCTTCTTGTATGCTGCAGCTTGAAGTGCTGTATGAAATTCACCTCCACAAAGATTAACATCTGAACCTGCTTCAAAAAGTAATTGGATAATATCTAGATCTTTTTTATATGCTGCAGCCTGTAAAGCTGTCCCAAATCGACCTCCAATAAGATTTACATCAGCACCCTTGGCAAGCAAAATTTTGACAATCTCAATGCTTCGCTTGTATACTGCAGCTTGTAGTGAGGTTCCAAATATACCACTTATGAAGTTAATATCCGCTTCTTTATCTAAAAGCAGTTGTATCATCTTGAGATTTGTTTGATATACTGCAGCTTGGAGTGCAGTTCCAAACTCTCCTATAACAGCATTGACATTAGCACCTTGCTCAAGCAGCAGTTCAAAAATCTCTTCATTTCCTTGAGCAGCAGCTGCCTGGAGAGGGGCACCATAGTAGCCACCAATAAGATTAATCTTAGCATCTTTGTCAAGAAGTAGCCTAATAATATCTTTATTTTCTTGTGCTGCAGCAGCTTGCAATGGTGTTCCATAGCAGCCTCCAACTAAATTTGGATTTGCATCTAAATTCAGTAGAAGCTCAACAACAGCCTGATGCCCCATCCATGATGCCTCCTGGAGTGCTGTTCCATTCCAGCCACTAAGTATATTGATATCTGCACCTTGGTCTATAAGCAACTGAATGATATTAATATTGCCTTTAGATGCAGCAGCCTGAAGAGCTGTTCCATAGTAACCACCTATTTGGTTGACATTTGCACCTTTAGAAAGAAGCAACTGTACTGTGCTAATATGCTGCTCATATACAGCAGCCTGAAGAGCAGTTCCATAATTCCTGCCACTTCCAAGAACCAAATTAATATCTGCACCATTATCCAGCAGTAATATGACAATCTCATCTTTTCCTTGACTTGAGGCTGCCTGAAGTGGTGTTCCATGCCAGTAATCATTTTCCTCAACATTTCCTCCAAACTTTAATAAAAGCTGTACCATTTCTAAGAACCCATAGTATGATGCAACAATAATTTCCAGACCAACAATATGTTTCTGAGTGGAAAGCATATGTTCTGTTATATGTAACAGGTTTCCTGCCACAGCTATCCATAAAGGACTCAAATCAGGTCTTGCAAGGAAGTTCCAAGGTGCTAAACTTGACCAACTTTTAGGAGTCTCTTTGATCTGTTGTAAACACTCAAGCAGATTATCTTTTAGTGACTCTTCAGGTTCTCCAGTAATATGTGTTATAAAGTATTTGCAGTAATCTAAAAGAGGCAAGCTTATAGTCACATCTTGATTATCCTCCAGGTCTTGAGCATAATAATCTCTGGCTAGCTTGAGATATAGCATTAGACTGGATGATAGCTGCTTCTGAATTTGAGGATATTTCCAAGATTGAATCTCATTGAGAAAGTGCTGTGTAGTATAATGCACTAATCTGACTACTTGACTTTGCTTGTCAAGTATGACTAGTCCACAGCATAACTCTACAATACTATCAATATGAACTAATGCATCAGAGTCTGGGTTTGGGGCCTCCTCCTTCTCAAATGCTAAAGCAGTCTGCAGTTCAGCAACACTGAGGGGTCGCTGGGTATATGCAACCCACCCAAGGATTGTCAGGGCTAACTCTTTGTCTTGATCACTCTGGACTTCAATTTTTTCTAATACAAGATTGTAGCTTGCACTCAATGTGCTAGGCCAATTATCAAGCACTTCTTTAAGCTGTTTGACTGTTGATGCACTGCATAAAAGTTCCATATGCAGCTTGACAATCAAAAACCTATTATAACAGTGTTATACAGACTGAGACTAGGGACAATAATGCAAGTCTTACATTTTATCAGCTGTTTGATTAATTTGTTCAAGGATCTTGACTTGCAGGGCTGTATTATTGTTGAGAAACCTCTTAAGCCTTCTATCCTGTAATTTGGCAATGACATATGTATTGATATCTTCTTGATGAGCTGTGATTTCAAGTTCAAGAATGCTAAGAGTAGCAGGTGGTACAATGTGCACCCTAGTCATGACAATTATATGAATGTTAGCACCCAGATCTTGGATCTGCTGAACCAATGCATCGCAATCCCCAGAGTACTCATCAAGTGCATCAAGCACGATGAAGACTTGTGAGAGCTGGGCAACCAGGGCTACTAATAGACTCCCTATATCATCCAATGTTGCAGTAACACCCTGTTTGAGATGTCGTTCACTATAGAGATGCTGTGCAGGAGTCATATCTTGGTTTATCACTAGCTGCCGCCACAGTGCAGCCAGCAAGTTCTTGTATGTCTGAGTCTCTGCATCCTTGTAGTTCAGATAGATGCAAGCAAGCCCAATTGTGTCTTGCTTGAGTTGCAAGGTCAACAAATGGTCAAAAATCTTGGAACTGCACCATCATTTAAGCATCCAAGAACATGTTAATAGAAAACATACGCAAGAACAGTTTTGCCTGCTCCAGCTGAAGCAGTCCCAATATTAGCACGAATTTTAGCAGACATGGCATTGAACGACTCACGAATCCCAGAACACCACAACACTTTCCCCGGCGTCGATTTCCACTCAAGAAATACTGGATGGAGCAGAATCCATTCCCCCGTGCCGCGTTGTCGCGTCTCGCTTAGCTCCTGGTGCCGCACAAGAAAGTTGATCGGCGACAGCCACTCAAGGATGGTCTTTCGCTCCTTGCCTGTGGGCAGCCATTGTGAGCATCGATATAGGCACTTGGATATCAACCCACGTTGGTCTTCTTGATTGAAATACATGCTGTTTAACAGCGTCATGAGCATGTAGACGAAACAAAACACGAGAATGAGGCCATACGAGATTTTGTTATGCCGCATCTCGAACCGCGGTCCCTCTCCACGTCCTCCGTGCCCCGCATCCCCCGCATAGCTTGGTCCACCATCGCCTCCACGACCGCCTATCACAGGAATGAATGAAGTCGGATTTAGCCAAGAGTGTTTTACCAGAGACATAGACCACTTGGGTGGGGGTGCGCATTATAGTGAGAGTTGAAAGCAAAGGGCTTAGTGGTGGTAGACTAAAGCAAAAGACTGCCTGAAAGCCACACGAGTACCTCATGCAGTCAAACTGCCAGCAAGCTGTCGTCGATAGACGCCGATGGAAGCTTAGGCGCCGAATTCGAAAAGAGATAAAACTCGATCGCTTCAATTGGTTGCAGATAAGAACACAATTATAACTGTCTTCCCGGGCCGTCTTCAAGTTCAAGCCCCCTTCGACGCAGTGACGAATTTGGTTCTGCTCTTGCTGCCAGTGTTCTGCCCCTCAACATTGCTCGTTACCACTGTGTTCGTCACATTCGCTAGCCTCGCCCACTCCAACAACACCCTCGCGAAATAGCAGTCATTTTGCCTGTCCGTCATGACCTGCGTCGCGAACTCCCACCCACGCTGTTGTATTCTACGAGCCTCTTGATCGTTCGTGCGGGCCCAGGCGACCTTGGCTGCGAGATCGGACAAATCGGGTCGGACGGGTATGAAATGCACAAAAGGCCGAAGCCAGTCCGAGAAGTACTCTTCGAAGGCAGTGGACTAAGAACCGAAAATAAATGAATGGAATGATCACCCCCAGAAAAAGCCTACCTTGAAGACCAACGACCCGCTGCGTAATAACCCAAGGTACCGTCCGCTGAACGAGTTCCCGTCGACATCCAGCGCGTATTTATACTGGTAGACGTCCTCTCTTGGCGCATCGCCGGTGATGTTGTACTCCTCAATAATCTGGTCCCGATCGCAGTCCTCTGTCGTGCACTGAGTCTCAGCGAATCTCGTCAGCCGCGCATCAATCAGGTCTGGATACGCGCGCGATAGCTCAACGAGCCGGAAACGTGAAAATCTACGGTAGTTTTCGCCGTAAATGTGGCCACCATTTGACATGCCACGCCAGTAAGCAATGGGTTTCTTGCTCTTCCACTGAACGTTATCGGGGTACGCGAATTTGCCTGACCACCACGAACTATCGTAGTAATACTATATGAATATCAGAATTAATTTTTTTTTATTTAAAAAATCTGCGCTCACAACACTAGGGAAGAGAATGTCAGAAAAGCATGGGGAGATCTTGGCCATACTGAGCATGGGCCAAAGATCGACGGTAAAGTCAGAGCTAGAGCTTGACGCAAAGACTATGAAGCTCAGTTACCTCGTGCAGACACTCAGAAAAAGAACCCACAAGCAACTTGATCGATCGGGTCACCAAGGAATCCTCCAGAGAGCTGGGAGACATAACAGCCGGGCTGCTTCCGAAAAAACTCGGCAGTCGGTACTGGGGCGATGCGAAATGGGTCTGGATCCCTGAACAAGATGGCCTCAGCATGAGCATTAGGCCGCTCGACATTGAAAGCAACCCGAGGCTCATCGCGGCCGTTGAGCATGAACTCCGTATTGGGAAGAATGTGGGAAAACCGTTGAACTATTTGTTGCAGGTCTTTGTCGAAGGAGGTCCCAGTATAGTCAGGCAGCTCGACTTTGCCCTCACGGATGCGTATGGTTGTCATGCCCCGCGGGTCTTTAAGCATTATATTCTGGCCTTTGTCAAGCATCTGGCGAAAGCGACGAGGATGCTCCTTGGCGAGTTGGTAAAAGGGCTCGAAGTCACGGTCAATGCGATCATAGTTGTCGATTAGACACTTGTTCTCTTGCGCGAGCGCGAACCATTTGTTAAAGTTTGGGGGCGGTTCTCTGCCTGTTTTGAGCATGTAACGCGACTGTGCTTGTTCGAGTGTGTGGGACTGCCGGTCAAGAAGATCTGTGATGTAGCGGCCCGCCGATTCCGAGTCGTTAGCTGAAGAAGAAACCGCAGAAACAGTGGGCGGGGAGACTGATAGGAACGACTTGGTTTTGGTTATGTTCGCTGACTCCACGTTGTCCGCAACGTCGTGAAGCTGAGTCCTGTGTGACGGGAGGTAGAGGATACCGTAGCAGCAGATAGCCAGGATGGCCATAACACTGATAAACGGCATCCAGTAATGACACCCAGCGCTGTTAGATTGGCCCAGCGTGGTCCCGACGTCGCCAACATTCGTAGTGCGCTTGCGGCGTTGTGACTGCGATTCGGAAAGTAGATGACTGGAGTCGTCGTCGTGTGGGTCGCTTGGTGGATAGAATGTGCGAGTCATCGGATGTGGGTGGTAGCAGGGAGTGATTCAGGAGAAACGCGTCGAATGAACTTTGTTTCCAATGCGAGACATCCGCGGTAACGAATGAATAGCGCGTCTTGGAAGAGAAGAGCTCCATCGATGCTTGAAGACGCGGACGGAGACATGGACTATCGTTTGGGATAAAAGCAGGGACAACCTGGACGTAGCTGGACGTTGAGTCACAAACGAATGGCAAACGTGACGGACCTTTTGCGGACCTTTAAGTTTGTGGCCGACTCGGATGTTGACATACAACTCACACACTTTACTGGAACTTGAACGTTGAACGACAGGCGGGTACACTTACGGTGACTTACCCTCGTGTCTTCTCTTCTTCCATCGTCACGGTATCTCGGAATGATATCATACTCACAAGTCTTTTCAGATGCCATACTACAAACCACATTATACCCTATTCTACAGCCAGTCGGTAGCACTGTACGACATGGATCCTAGGTGGGCTGGAACGCGTTAGACCTTGACCCGACAATGGAATGTCCGAGTCGGCCCGGGCTGGGGTTGGACAGTGCACATTGACAGTGAAGAGTTTTTGAACTCAGAACTGTTTCGAAACAGGTCTTGAAGACTTGAACGGGTCTAGCACGACAGATTCCGGCCGCGTCGTGTGGTGAATGACAGCACATGTGACTTTCAAAAAAAAAAAACATTGCCTGCAATAATACACACGAAATTCAACTCGCCGGGAGTCTCTCCCTCTTCTCCTAAGCGATGTAACTGGACGCCTATGGTCGAGAGGCTTCCGAGCTCTTGTCTCTATTCGCTCACAAAAACTTATGTAGGGCATATTTTCTATCTCCGAAATCATTCTATGTACATACTTCTCCCGCAGTCCTTCATGACGTTGCCGGACCGCCCAACATCCTCATGATCCACCGGCCGACCATCGCCTAAACCAGGCTCGCCATGAAACACCTTCCATGCTTCAGTGTATAAAACCCAGAGCCGCGGAAGTTATCCCTACTCTTCCCCCTTCCTTCCTTTGGCTTTCCTCAAAATGCTTCCCCAAGCGCTTGTTATCACCTTGTCTCTTGCCATTGCGGTCTCTGCCGCGCAAATTCAAAGCGCAAACCCTTCCTGTGCGCTGTCAGCCACATTTTTCAGCTATAAATTCTAACCATCCGCCCGTTTCTTGTATAGTCACCGCCGCAGGCATTCAAGGATGTGTCTCGGTGCAAGACAATGTCGATGGTGCACCTGTCACCATCCACGACTGCAACCGAGGCGACAGTGCAACTTATGACTGGGAGGTCAACTACCTCACCTCGCAGCCTGCTACCTCGCAGCAGATCAAGATCCATGGTAACAAGGTTCGATTTTCGGACTGGCTTGGCGTCTCAATAAGTAAACAACTAAATAGTGTCTTGATGTCAAAGATGGCGCAAACAAGGACGGAACGGACGTGCAAATCTGGACTTGCAACGAGAACAACGCCAACCAACAATGGGTTTGGAACCTCGACTCCACCTTCCGCTGGGGCAACACCAACAAATGCCTTGACCTCCGTGACGGCAGGATTACCGACGGCACTCCCCTTCAGGTTCGTGGCTTATTAGTCCAAACACGTATCTTTGCTGAAAGATGGCACAGATCTGGACTTGCAACGGTGGCTCTAATCAGGCTTGGGTCAGTGGTCGCGTTGACCTCAAATCCGACCATGTACGCCTCGCAATCTCCGACAGCAAGGTGCTGAGCCCGCTCTTCTGCGTAACCGCTTCGTCCAACAATTTCGATGCCCCTGTTGGCCTCGCGGATTGCGAGAACTTCCAAGCCACATACCCCAAAGGCAATATCACGTGGAATGTTCCCTCCGTCCACACCTCTGGCTTCGTCTCCATCTTCGACGGCAAATGTTTGACTGTCCCCGGAAGCAACAAGTCCAACGGAGTCAAGCTGACCACTCAAGCTTGTCTCCCTCGTGCCGCTAACCAGCGCTTCACCTCTCGTCCTAACGCACAGATCGAGTGGGAGGGCACGGGCTTCTGCCTCGACCTGACCGATGGCAAGAGCACCAATGGCAACCTCGTGCGTCTCTTTCTTTTCTGTTCTTCTTCGCCGACCGAATCGACCCCCACAGATCCAAATCTGGGAATGCGACAATTCGGGCAACAACGTGAACCAGAGATGGGCGCGCGTTAATGTTCCTTATTAACCATACGGAATGACAATTGCAACACGTTCTTTACCGCTTACCATTACCTTAATTTGAATTTAACTCGGACTTTCGTACCACTAGATCATGCCGTGCGAAGCATTGCTGCACTGGTAAACTCAACCACGGACAGTTGGTTGGCTCCATTGAAATTGGGAAGCAGACACCGCCGCCATCAAGCATTATAATCTTGAGCCCAGCTTGAAGCACACAGTAGAATGTAGTTCAAGTTACAAAACAAGTCCATTTTTCACGTTATTCCCGGTATTGATCCAACCACTGCATCGTCGACTCCCAAACCACCTTGCTCGTCCTCACTCCATCCAGCGAATGGCCCTCATCGGGGAATACCATCATCTCCACGTGACGACCCTCCCTAGGTTTGCCGCGAAGAGCATGGTAGTACTCAATGCCCTGAGTTGGCGTCACCCGCACGTCAGAGCCCCCGATGTGGAGCAGAACATGGGCTTTGACATTGTCGACATGTGCGATTGGCGCTGTTTTGAAAAGCCGCACAAGGTCTTCGGGGTTGCGCCGTGGCAGGTCTGCTGGCCTCGCCTCTTTGCCAGGCAATCCCAGCGCGGAAGAGAGCATGGGGTATTCGATGGCCCATTCATTAGAATACTGACAAATACTCAGTTGTGCCGACGGCCGGTTGTTAGAAAACACACCCAGTCCGGAATATCCGATGATAATGCATCCGCAAATATCACTGGATTGCGAAGCGTTGCTGCAGTAAAGAACTCGGGATATTGGCCGATAACTGTCAACGTTGTTGGGAGAAATCCTTGTTTTGTTACTTTTTTGAACTTACGATGCGCTGTAAGGAAGCCGCCATGACTTCCCCCAGAGACAAACTGCTTCCCGGGCCCCTCAGATGACAGCCCCATCTTGACCAGGTGTCGGGCAGTTTCGATGCAGTCTTGAACATCAAGCGACCCGCAATTACCTACCAGCGACCTGACAGACTTCTCGCCATAACCAAGAGAACCACGATAGTTGGGGAGGGATACAGTGTCTTGCTCAATATCAGTCCACTCGCGATCAACTTGAAATCATCAAACTGGCTTACATCCACGCAACACACAGTCCACGATTTCAGGCGAGAATACCGTCGTCCATGCTGCATGTGGGCCACCATGAATAAACTGAACGCATGGATTTGTGGCAGGAGCATCGGGCGAGCGGACGATTATCGTTTGGGTGGCGCCTCTACCTGGGATCGCGATGATGGATGAAGAAATGGTCGACAAAGTGGCTGTTACTAAAGCAGGAAAGTCAGAGCAATAACCTTTGTGGGATGAAGGGCATTACCAGTAGTAGAGGTGTACGGTGAAGCCAGAACCTTCCATGCAGCATAACCCGTTTTGTCGACTTCGCCTAAAACTATTTCATAGGGTACAGTGAGTGCGCTTCTGGAGCACAACAGTCGAGTATGACCATCCGTTGCAAGGACCGACCAGGAATATAGTGTTTGTTTGGTTTGAGTGATGTTTCGGACACTCCCATCGTGCAGCGAAACGAGCAATATCATGCCTTGAGAGTTCCAAGTAGTGCTGACGACGAGGAAAGCTTCGTTGTCCAGAACGAGGAATGGAGAAGAGGGGAGGTTTCCAGAGTCGGGGTATAACCCAGGAAAGCCATCTGTGGCCGGTTCCTGGACGGTGTCAACTACCGTCCGTATATTCCACGTGCCGCCTTCAATGTTAGCCGCTTGTAGCGAGAATGTGCCTGCGTGTGGCCCTCCAGAGGCATGCGACAACCACAAAAGTGTCGCCTCGTTTGTGTGTATCTCATGGTAAATACGCGGGGAGCGGCATGAGAGCTCAGGTCTCGTGAGCTTCTCGCAAACACAGCTGACGACCTCCCCCGAGTCAGATTCCGGAACGGTCAGCCGCCAAATTCCAGACGGACGATTGTAGCACCATTTCAAGCCCAAAAGCCTGCCATCGGAGGTGTACTCGTAGCCTGTTGCATAGATGATGTTGGCTTCTGTGGGCGAGAAAACTGGTTGTCCAAGTAAAATGGCACGATTATCTGGTAGGGAGGGTGCGATCCGACTCAAGGAGGAAGGCAATTCGATGTCGAGGGGATCCCAGCGGAAGATGAAAATAGCGGGTGACGTTTTGCCGTCGTATGTCTCGCCCAGTGTTGGTTTGAAGCGGTATTTCGCAAAAGCGTCCGTTGGATCGTCAACGGTATGTTCAGCGACATACATGAAGGCATGCGACGTTTGCGAGAAGGCGAATGACGAGAAAAATTCTGAATTTTTTCGATGAATATAGATATTTCAGCAGTTGCTAGAACACCCACCTTCGGTGTAAACAGCCCCATGATCCTCTGTGATGTCTCTGGATGCTTCGAGAGTATTTCCAAGCCAGATCTCAAGAAATCGCTTATTGCTTGTAGTTTCCCGTAAGATGGCGCGTCGAGGGTATGAAACAGAGTCTTTGGTAGCGTAAGTGGACGCAACAATGTCCCCCATATCTTCGCCTGAGGCATTAACACGCTCTACAGACTCGCGAAGCGATATTGAGCTCGCAAGTGATTTTCGCGTGTTCTTGGCATTGTCTCGGACAGTGCTGATGACTTGGACAGCTAGTGGCATTATTCAAGGGAGGTAATGCTCTGCATTGTGTCCGCGCACTTTCAGAGAAAGTAAACTGTCCAGCTTTAGGGACTGGAAGTTGGCTAAGGATGTTATAGATGGCGGTCATGTTGGATGGGTTTGTCATCTGATCCTAGCTGATCCTGCCAATGGGTCTTCCAGTTAACAAGCACACACCCGTATTTATACCAGAATCTTTAGCGAACTACGAGTAAAGAGGAACGAGGTAAGTCACTGATGACCGTTTGAAAACTTATACCCGAAGTGTTTGACCAAAAACTCCTTCATAGGACCAGTCTCCATATCCACCCATTGAACATCACGGCCGGCCAAGCTACCCTGAGCCTCTGGTCCGCCGGTGATATAAACCTTGGCCCTTCGGCCTTCACCCTCCTTGTCGGCATACATCATCTGCAACCTCGCACCCTTCCCACCTGGAATAAGCTTGGTAACCAACCAAAATGCGGTGAATGACGCATTAACATGGGTCGCGGAGTAGTGATGGTAGAGCATAAAGTCAGGTTTGGTGACAGAGATGAGGTAAAAGTGGAATTGCGGGGACCAGTAGCCTGGAGATTCGTCTGTTACAGGAAGAGAGATCGAGGTGCCAACTGGAGCGATGCGCTTATAGAGCGTATATCCTGGAATGTTATCAATTGGCCTTGCAACATTAGCATTCAACGGGAGGTCCTCATGAAGGAGACGATAGGCCTCGAATTCATTGAGCCCAAGGACTGTTTCACCGTCGGGGTTGGTAGTGAGCTTGATCCTGCCGGTAAGACATTAACCCTGCACAAGTAGCAGTACAGCCGGAACGCACGGTTTTGCCAAACCCCAAGGTCCCCAGGCAGCATCTACGACATACCGGTCATCACTCCCAGCCCAGCCAGCGATGAGCACCTGATGCGTGAACGTGCCCCATTTCCATCCGTCGGGGTGCGTTAACGGATCGTTGTTCAACGATCTGAATGACCGTGCAACTAATTCCGAGATGGTGAAACCAAAGGCTCGGAGTAGAGCAGCGAAACTTGCGTTGACGGCGAAACAAAATGCGCCTTTGGTCTCTTCGACGATGCGATGAAGAGAAGCGACCCCCAGCGGCATGTTACTGAATGATGTGCCGAGTTGGATCGGTGTTGGAGGCCCTGCCCATTGCTCCTCTGGAACGTGAAGCGGGCCCGTGTCCTTTGGAATCTCCTCCAGCTGGGCCAACAATATCTGCGATAACAATTCGAGAGAGAGCGGCGTGTCGAGAAGGGTAGGAGATAGTTTGATGCGTTGTAGATAGGCTTGTGCTTCAACTCTGGTTAGAGTAGACTGAACAAAGGGATCTTGGATGTATGGGTCCATAGTGGTATCCTGGCGATGACAAAGTTAGTTAGTTATGGGAACTTGAACAGGATGACTCGACTCGCGTAGCGTTAGAATAGAGAAGCAAGGATTGCGCAACAACGGAGTTCCGTTGTCGTAGTCCTGAGCGTGGTTAGAACCCACTTGCCATGCGGGCCTGCAATAATGATTGTGAAGAGAAAGACGACAAAACTTGTTACTGGCTTGTCAATGCATGATGACCGTTTGAAGCAGGGGGGGGAAATGATCCTCCCTCAGAAGCTCAGATAAGTATGTATAATATTGGTTGTAACTTGTTGAGTACTTGATCGCACAGTAAACTATCTCGTAGGGAGTTTACGACCGCCACGATATTGGGAGCGGCAGAGTAAAGCGTCGATCACAAGCTATTATAATTAGGCAACAGCCGTGCTGACTTCTACACAACTTCTGTAGATCAATACCGCGCCGACTGTTACATTATTGCTAGTTTGAAAATATCTTTCGTGCGTATCCTTGCTCCGAGTTTTACGCCTCAATTGCAACATGAGACATCGCGACTGGTCACACGGCGTGTGACACTCTAAATTGTTGACCATGCTATGTCGACGGCGTCAACAAAGTCGAGCCCAATCTCATCCAAGTCATCGGAGTCAAGAATTAAACCACGATTCCCGTACGAATCAAACATGAATGCACTTTTCGGTGGCACTACAAATATGAGTAAAACTGCGCAAATCGGTTGACCCAGAACGATACAACGTCCGTTTTCGCGATAACTTGGGTCTGTGCTCGTTTATTGCTACCCCACCTTCAAGTCCAAGCTTCTTACCGACGTCCTCGTAGACACCGACAATGGCTGCAAGCCTAGACTAATTAGCCATCAGCGCAGTCTGGACTTGGAGGACTGGGCCACTTACTCCATCAAAAACACGGAAACCGATGTCGATACCAAACCCGTTCTGGGCGGGTCTGGTGTTTGTTTTCTGGATGACGGAGCGTCGTCAATGGATTTAGCCGGGTCTCGCTGCGGCGATATCTTCACTTGTGGTGTTTTGTTGTCATCGCCTTTCTCTTTCTTTCTCCTTCCCTTTCTCCTCATACGTCTGACCTGCAGGCCGGTCTCCCTTTCTCCTTCACCAAATTTCTTTCCATTGCTTCCCTTGTCGCATCACAGACCCTACACACTCCCTCGCTCTTGCCATGGATTCGGACGTCCTCGCGAAGAAAAGCTCCGCGGGTCATCTGCAGCGCAATAAGACCGAGCGCCGGCGGCTACAAGGTCTCCAACGGGTCGAAACAACGACTGGGGGCGCGAAACCTAAGGCTCCACAGACATGGGGTCAGTCAATGAGCATTTGGATGATCAACGAGGGCAACACGAAATTGTTCTTCGTTGCTTTCCTCATCCTCCATCTCATTGCCGCCATCTTCGCCGTCTTCCATTACAGTCTCAAAGACAACCTCACTGGCGCTAGAGCCACCTTCGGACCCACCTTCGGTAAGTTATCAGCCCTGTCTCTCTACCTTTAGCTAACAACCTCTTTGTAGTGATTGCCCGTTCTGCCGCGCTGGTCATTCACATTGATGTCATCTACATTCTGTTGCCTGTTTGCCGCAACTTCGTATCTCTTCTCAGGCGAACGCCTCTTGCCTCCGTAATTGCTTTCGACGAAAATATCACGCTTCACAAAGCAACTGGATGGTCAATCCTTATAGGCTCGGTGGTTCATACTTTAGGAACGTTGCTTTTCCTACCCTAATTTCGGTGAAGCTCAACGTTCTTTAGCTCATGTTGTCAACGAATGTTGCTTTTTCTGCCTTGTTCCAGTGGTATCTGAACGTTTTTTCTAGTTGTATCGCCTCACCATGGCCGACACTTCCGCGACCACGACCGGCGAACGCGTCAAGTTCTTCGTTGTTGCGAACTTCATTATTGGCCCGCTCTGGACGGGCTGGTTAATGTTGTTGTTCTTGGGAATTATGGTCTACTACGCTATGGAAAAGCGTCGTCGAATCGCTAATGGTGGATTCGAGAAGTTCTGGTACACCCACCATCTGTTCATTCCCTTCTTCATTCTTTGGCAACTTCACGGCATGTTCTGCATGATCAAGCCCGACCGTCCACCGTTCTGCTCCTACAACACCATCGGCGTCTTTTGGGTGGGTATATTTTGTTTGAACTCGGGCTTCTTTGATTTCTGTTATCTAGCGCTACTGGATCGTTGGAGGCATCATCTGGATTTCCGAGCGTGTTCTGCGCGAGGTTCGTTCCCGACACGTAACATACTTGTCCAAAGTTATCCAACACCCCTCGAACGTCATGGAGCTGCAAATCAAGAAAGAGAAAACGAAGACTCGTGCGGGCGAATATATCTTTATCAACTGTCCCGAGATCTCTTACTTCCAATGGCACCCTTTCACCCTGACTAGGTTGACATGCTGCATTGTTTTGCGTTGTGCTAATCAACAAATGACAGTGCCCCGCAAGAAGACTACATTTCCGTCCACATCCGCGTCGAGGGCGACTTCACTACCGCACTTGCCAAAGCGGTCGGTTGCAACTTCGACAAGAAGGACAAGGATGCTGCTACTGTGGTTACTCCAGCACTCAACCGGCCTCTTCCACGAATCATGGTTGATGGGCCGTTCGGGACGTGCTCTGAGGAGTTTATGAACTATGAGACGGTGTTGCTTGTCGGTGCTGGTATTGGTGTGACACCGTTTGCATCGTGAGTGTCCTTTTTTCTGTCGGTTTGTCTCTG
The DNA here is from genome assembly GCF_014461135.1 of Mycena indigotica. Lineage (NCBI taxonomy): Eukaryota > Fungi > Basidiomycota > Agaricomycetes > Agaricales > Mycenaceae > Mycena > Mycena indigotica. The sequence continues at coordinate 4,033,961 of NW_023503007.1, read as the reverse complement.
ACGCCAGCCAGTATCTTGAAGACGATTTGGTACCGGCTTAACAACTTTGGAGGGGAAAAGGCGACACGGCTGTCCAAGGTCTGCATATGTACTACTATCTTGAGAATCTTCCTTTTGATCTGCGACCAAGGTTTACTTTACATGGGTGATCAGGGACTTTGGTACCGCAGAGTGGTTCCACTCCCTGCTGCACGCGATCGAGACACAAGACACCCAAAATCGGATTGAGATCAATATCTACCTGACACAGCGCATCAAGGAGGACGACATGAACAACATCATTGTCTGTTCCTTCATTGCTCTCTTGTAGTTTTTTTCTCAGTACATTCCAGGTTCACGATGTCGGGGCTGAAAAGGACGCAATCACCTCCCTTCGCGCGCCAACACACTTTGGACGACCTAACTGGGACAGAATATTTGGCTCGATTGCGGAGAAGCATCCAGAATCAGACGTCGGAGTGGTATGCGTGTTTCCTTACCCCTCATCCCCATTGACATTGCCCGTCCAGTTCTTCTGCGGCCCTGCAGCCATCGCGAAGGCTTTACACACGAAATCGAATGAATACAGTGACCCCAAGGCGACGCGCTTTTTCTTTGGCAAGGGTCAGTATCGTCTGGTTGCTTCTAAGCTTCGCTGACTTGGGAATGAGCAGAAAACTTTTGAGTAACGGAGATTGCGGGGGGAGGAACTCTGGGGAGTTGTATCATATATGGTTTTATTCTGCAAGTAGAGTACGCATATTTATCAGACTGGAGAACGAGAGATAATTAGACTTGAAATTGAAACTTGAAACGGGGTATATGCCAGCCACGTCACGTGACAAAGCCGACCAGGCTCCATTGGGCGCTTGCAAACAAAATGTGCGCCACAATGAGGTCCAGCCTACGACAAGTCGAAGTGCCCCCAGAGCCAAAATATGCTGCCAAACCAAGACCAGACAACCACAGTGAAAAATACCCAATGAGTATGAAGGTTAGGCTGAGTGGACAGATAAAAGGGGAATCGTCAAGTCATATCTATTCAGTAGTTAAGGTCATCTATCGATGCCGCAAGTAGGGTACAACAGGAAGAGAAAGACAACCAAACAAAAACCGTCCCTGCCAACGTTATCACGTTGCTTCATTGCCTACTGGTTCTTATAGGCCTCCTGTACTTCGTAGTCAGTCGTAGTATCAGCTTTTAGGAACACAAACCTTGATCTCCGCGTCGAACGCGCGAGAAATTGCCGTCCGCTGAATCTTCTGAGCAGCAGTGACGAGTCCATTTTCTGGAGTCCACTCCTCTGGTGTCAAAATGACCGCAGTCAGTGTCTCCATCGCCTTGAACCCGTTCTTCTTGCCGAGGACGTTGCACTCCTTGAGCACAAGAGCCGATACGTGATGGTTGCTGCACAAGTCGGCCATGCCTTGCTTCTCGTCAACGTCATTATGGTTACGGAGAGCAGCACGGAGGTTGGATTCGTGAGGGAAGATGAGTGCAATAGGTGCTTTAGCGTCTGGTGTAGCATGAACGCAGATGTTCGCTACCAGGTTGCAGGACTTGTATGTTGATTCGAGTTGTTCCAGAGCGATATACTGGAGGGGCGAGTTAGATAAATAACACGGCCAACTTTCATGTGCACCTCTCCACCCGCAAGTTTCACCAAGTTCTTAATACGATCGATGAGACTGAGGGTTCCGTCGGGGTTCCACCGGCCTACGTCGCCGGTTCGTAACCAGCCATCGCCAGGGAAGATGGTTGGGTCGGAGTTGAGGTCGGGTCGTTTGTAGTAACCAGAGATAACGGAAGGTCCACGAAGGCAGACTTCGCCACGTTCCTCTGTGCTTCCGTTCCGCCCACAACTGAAATAACCGGCCTCAGGGACATCAAGGAACTATTGAAAAGATTTCAAGACCACATTGCGACAAGAGGAAAGGAAGCAGCACCTTAATTTCAACACTGGGGACTGGGAGACCGACGCTATCGTAGCGGAAGCATTCCGGGGGCACGATTGCGCATATACCGCAAGACTCAGTCATCCCATAGCCTGAAAAGCATCAGTAAAGACATATGCAGCGGTCGATCAGCAAACCTTGCAGAAGCATCACGAGAGCCACGCTGAGGAATTCTTGGGTTTCTTTGCTGATAGCGGCACCACCACTCATAGCAATACGAAGGCGACCACCTGTAGCAGCCCGAACGCTGCTCAAAATGACATTGTCAGCAAGTTGGGACAACCCGGGCATCGCTCTTTTTTTCGCTTCGACTGCGCCCCGGAACACACTGCTTCGGATTGCCCCTCCAGCCTGGACCTTGCCGACGATTCCCTTGCGAATAGTTTCCCAAACAGCAGGCACACCGACCATAATGCTTGGACGGAAAGCTTTGATGTCACCATCGCAGTTTCGCACGCTCGCGTCCGTAAGCGTCTTGACACGCCCAAACCCAAGAGGCATGCCCGCAACAAGCATGATCATCTCGACAATGTACTCAAGAATGTGGGCGAGAGGAAGATAAGCAAGAAAAGCGTCGTCTTCCGTCAAGTGGTGGCCGAGGAGCTTATGAACTCCAGCAACCGAAGCGATGAGATTGCGGTGGGTAATGACGACACCTTTCGGGGGACCAGTGGAACCAGAGGTGTACATAATGCAACTGACAGTGTCGGATTTTGGTCGGCGACCTTCGACCAGGGACATTGGTAAAGTTTTGCCCCGCGCGCGAATCTCGTCAAGACTAAGAACCTTGACATCCGAGCGGACCTCAGAAATTGCGCTGAGGACTTTAGAAGATGGTTCTCCATCGAAAACGACATATTTGATGGAAGGGGTATCGGGAAGGACCTTGACGAGGGTAGGAAGTAGTTCGGCATTGGTGAAGATGCCAACACAGTGGGGCTCGTTTAAGGAATGGGTTAATCCAGCAGGACCAAGGGTGTCGTATGCCGTCGCAATTGTTGTAGAGATGGAAGAGCAAGCATTTTGCATCAGCTGCCAGTTGAGACTGCAACATGCATAAGTAGCCTGGAAGACAGCCGAAACGGGATGACGTCGCTGAGGACGCAACCCCAAAGAGAAAGTAATGAGCTTTGGGGTTAATAACACGAGGCATAGTCATGGACCAGCGACGAAGGCTCAAAGAACATTTTTGAGCACGGCCCATGCATGAATAAGTCACATCGGCTGCTGAAACACCGGGAAGGAAAACAAGAAGAAGAAAACAAAACAGAAGACACACCTCGTCTGAGCGTAAATGTTGAAGATGTCGTCCGTGGTCACTCCCATGTCGACTAGCCCGCGAGCGACTTCATCGACTGCTTCGAGTAGCCCCACGAAAGTAAGGTACTTGTAGTCGCTAAGTTGGAAGTATTTCCACTTCTTCTTCTCCGTTATCTCTTTGCCGTCGACGACTTTCTTCACATCTTTCTCCTCTTCAATAGTGTTGACAATGTCCCTCCAGCCAACTGCGTTGCGGTTGCCGTGAGTCTTGGCGCAATATTGAACGAGCTCGTATACGGTTTCGATACCGAGAAAGGGGGGCTCGACCAGTGACTCGGCGCTGATTGCTGAGCGACGGATCGGTCCTTCGTTGTCGGCGACTGGGGGAGCAACTTCAACAGAGCCCTTGCCATAATAACCTGGCCGGTTCGTCTTCGTTGTGATGTTCGACATGAAGAGAAGGAAGTGTCACGACCGTCACAGTTCTGGGGAAAGCGGGAACGGGGTCATGGGGCCTTAAGTACGTCAGATCGATTTGAAATCCTGGCACAAACGACAGCCTTGGCTTGCCCAGACAGGCCCGCAAAAGCATTCTGTGAAGCGCAAGCATTGCAGAAAGAGCAATAGGAGTAAATTGATTCGGTCTACAGCAGCCGTCAACTAATGTGGGTCCTGAATCATTCTGCGCAGTCCTATGTATAGGAAGCTGTTGGTATCACCGTCAAAGGAAAGTCTTGGGCTTCCATGGCAGAACGCCGGATCCAGGATCAGACTTTTTGAACTTAGTCAGCAACAAGTTGTTCGCTACACCTAATCCTATCCTACTTATCTCAGAGTCCAGGACCCGAATTATAGCGTCACGAAAGGTCAATCGCTTCTATTACATGTTTTAAATTATCTTGCCTCATTGGAAAAGTGACCCTGCCTCGAACGTCAATTCGGGGCGACGAAGTTTAAGTAGTTCGAAGTATGTGACGTTAGTAGGTGGCCGTGTGACGTTTTGTCACAAATTTGCCTCAAGCTGCCATGTTCTCAGTTTATTCTCTGACGACACGGGTTCACCTTCGAAACTCAGGGAAATTCAGATTCCTCTCATACTTATACCATGGCTGAAGCTTGCACTCTAGCTCGGCACGCTTGCGGCACGCAATCGCCGCGGCTACTTTCGAGTAAGGCCCGTCTCAGCCATGGCTCAAACTTGATACTAGCCTCCTAAGTAGGCCATAGCTTTCGGTTCGGAAATCTCCAGGCTCATCAAGTTAATCAGACCGGCGTAATGTTGGTGACTGCTGCGTGGCTTCTTCAATGCCAGGGCCTCAGGTGAATCCGAGTCAGCAAGTCAACGGCCGCCTGCCACGTCTCAGACCCTCGGTGTGTACCGCACGCTAAACACGCGAATAACGGCCATCTCTTTGCATAAACTGATAGGCGTAACAAGCTGGTGGTGAATTCAGGCTCCATTCGCAAGCACTAGAAGCTGATTTTATTGAAGGGCAACGTCTTATAACAAAACGTGTCAGCGTGCCTTGTGCATTGACTTCTGCTACCACTAGCGAGCGCCCTTCGTGAGCAACACACCGTTTTCTGCTCACACAAATGTCGAGTCGCCGAAGGATCGATGATCGATAACTTGCAAAGTGCTTGTGAACGCGCGCACTTATGAGGAAGTTTTCCTTTCTTGACCTGCCCCGGTGGACTGAATACGTACGATGTGGCTTCCAGAGAGCTTGAAATCGAATATTAATAGCTTGGATGTTGGCCTCAGCACCCGCCATTATACTAATGGCTCAGCATTTCTTCTGGGAGGCGAGGATCACGGTTCAGCTCGAGGGCTGACATTGTTTGAGGCCAGCAACACTGCCGGCCTGGAAATCGCAATCTTTCATGCGCTTGGAGAAGAGATAAACGCGAGAATACGATCACGATCGAGGGCCTGGACGACGTGTTTAATTTTGCAACCTTGATTCCCCACACTCAACCCAGCCACCGGGTTGAATACCCGCTTGACATCCTGAGAAGGCGAGTACTGATTCGATAAGAATGTCGTCAGCTATCAAAGTGGGATAACCCCGTTTTCAGCCAGCAACAGACAGGTCGCGGAATCTCGGAAGCTGGCTGTTCGATCTTAGTTCTGGAACGGAGATTGCATGCGTGGTAACCCGGTGGGTAACACGTTCGTCTTGCTGGCACTAGCCTGAGCAATTTGTGTCCGACAATGCGGCAAGATATGACCAGTTGGGTGGTTTTGACCCAGGAACTCGCCCGGCTTGACGAATAGCAGCTCAGACTTAGCGATAAGCGGTGAATCGCCGCTGGACGCCCATTTGGAGCGAGAAGCCGACTCGCCGCAGTCACCAGTGTAATTCGGAGAATGACGCAGCCCTGAGCCTGCGGACCTGGTCGCAGATGTAAAGAAGCCATAGACATGCACTTGCTGCGTTGCGTTGGGCGAAGGGTTCCTTGACCAAGGACTTGCTAGTGGCGTTCGGTATTCAACTCCGTGAAGTAGTGTGATTCCGGTTCGGAACCAGATGCTCTGGGCGCTCGGGTTTGTCCGCGCCATCATGTCAGTAGTTTGTGGGTCCGTGGTATATCGGTGATCGTGGTGCGGATAACACCTCAAATAAATGTTAGGCAAAAAGTTGAGGGTCGACAACCGATAACTTGAAGTGTTAACCTGTTAACAACGTGAGAGCAAAGGATTAGATAGAGCTTGCTCAAGTAAAATAAAAAAAGGTAAAACTTGGCACTGTGAGAGCGGAAACAGTCAAAAAGATACATTGAGGTACGTGAAGTAAAATGTGGACATTGTCGGGTTTGAACCGACGACCTTACGCATGCGAAGCGTACGCGCTACCAACTGTGCCAAATGCCCATGTGCGGTTGGGCAAAAGGGGGTCTTATATGGGAGCGGACCGCCTGTAAATACCAATTTGTATTCGACTCATCAATCATTACTGTGACAATCTGCTTGAAGTCGCAATTCCTATTTTTTTCTCTTTCTTGACCAAGTTGTAGGTTGCCAATATGTACATACAACATTGCCTAGTGCTAGGTAGCAAATGACTTCAAGTCCACACCTCACATTCAAGTTCCCACAAATGGCATGACTGTAAGTATATGGGTCTACAGTGTCTGATGCCAATGCAAATCCATCAGGTCTATGCACCATGTCATTGAGCTTTCGGTCCTGATGGTCAGGGCCGCAAATTTGTCAAGCTGCGTATCATGGCGGACACGGTCACGTGTGCGCGTGCTAATCGGACGATCGGGCCGAGTTACTTTCGCATCAATCACGGAAAACCCTTGCTTTGTGTTTCGAGCACGCCATCGCCATCGCACAACACAGGAAAGCATGCTTCTGGGCTCCGACCTTTGGGGTATAGCTCCTCTTCTCTTGACACGACTTCAGAGAAGTGGTTGAAGTGAAATGGGAGATTGCTGATGAGGGAGTAAACATGTGACCCGTTCATTGCTTTTCGGCAGTCCTTCGCGAACGTGTCACTCATTATCAACCGCGGGAAGAGGGTGCCCAGCATATGGATAGTGCGGCTTCCCCTGGCTTCCCCAACAAGACGCGAAGACGAGAAGATGTGGCGGTCCGGACGAACCGGCTGCTTATCCCCATTGATGTCAAATTATTTCAGATGTTTTGCTTCGAGATTAGATAAAGAGAAATTACACCGATCTTGCCGAGCTGCATATGCATAAGGCAGATGCAAGCGCTAATAGAGTGTGTTCTACCGCAGGAGGTTACGGCCTACAGCTAATCAATGGACACAACTGAATACCCGAACAGCATGGCGACCTTTGGGTAGTGATCCCTGACACCCACAAGCCTTCGAGTACTGACGGGCTCCTCCTTTCTCCGCTTCTCTTGGTGAACGAGGTTGGCGTGGGATAGTGAGCGATACTGGGAGTCGAGACTTAAGAAGCCCAACTCGAACAACGAGTTGGAGCCAGTGGGTGGTGCCTGCGAATATGACTACGTATGCACTACGGAAAGGCCGTTGAATGGCCGCCGATGACATGGAGTGTCGCATTGGCTTGTCTCTTCCAATTCGACGGATATCAAGGGCCAGTAGCGAGTCGACTGCCGTCTGATTTAGGTATGAGGGAACAACCCAAGGGTCAAAGCCTAGTTGTGACACCGCACTGATTGAATAATCGCGTAGATAAAAAATGCGGAGGCTTGTAGCAAGCTCCGACGATGATTGAGTTTCCCTGTGAAATGTACCTTTGGTGAACCTTGGTGAACGGTCGTTACAGCGGGAATCCGTGCCGATTTGCATCACGAGCGTGTGCCTCGAGGCACTCGCTAAGAAACAATACCCTTAACCCTTGTTGCCGAAGCTCTTTCATTTCTGAGATCTGCTTACGGACCATGAGGCTGATCTCGATTGTGTTTGAGCTCATCGAGGTCTACAGCGACCGCAAGTCATTTAGTAAGGCATTGAGCGACGACCAAGCCGAGCAGCGGTGGCAACGGAAGCGTTCGGAGGAATATATAACTAAATGGAAGCGAAAGAGCGGTAGAACTAGTCATAAGTTGCAACGTGCCATCGCGAATTACCGCCTTATAAGTCATCGTCTGATCTGTTTTCCGTTTTCTTCAGTGTCCACCATCGTCTGCCTCCCAGTGAATGCCCTCTATCCTCAACCTCAAGTTCAAAGTACGTCGGTCTCTCCCCATTGACGCTTCATAGACGCTGACTTTCGCTTCCCTCCCTCCTTTCCTTCCAACCTCACCAGGGTAACAAGTCCTTCGTTGCGTTCAGCAACCTCGGCGACGCCGAGTCGTTGACCAAGACCTGGAAGGTTAGCTCATTCTCTTTTCTTTCGCTCCCTGCTTACTGATTTCGTCCACAAAGGTCTGTACGAAGGTCGCTAGCTACCTCGAGCAGGGCCAAAGGCTCGAGAACTTGTCGTGGCGGTATGTGAAACCTTAGTAGTTTTTTCTCTACGTGACCGACTCTTTTCGTAGGCTATGGCACCTCCAGAATCTCATGGTCGATACGGACAATGCCAAGTCAAAACGCGAGTTCAAAAAACTCTCCAAGTGCATGGGCGACAAACTCGACAAGGAAAAGGGCCGGTGAGTGTGCTATGTACTCCTTTTCGTTCACGTCGGAGTCTCCGCCTTTTCTGAACGCGTCGCGTCTGTTAATGAGTCGTTCTCGCTTATCATTCGTGTCGCTTGTTCCCTTGGGAAAAACGACCGTCAACCGTCAACAGCAGCAACCACCATTCCCTCTTCCCTTCCCCATGCCCCATCCTTTTCCTTTTCCTGGCATGAATAGCCTTTCTTTGAGTCAACAGTTATTGACTGGGTTTCAGGAGCATTGAAGAGCTTTCGGCGCCAGCGTTTCAGCGCAACCCTTCTACCGACCTCATTCGTCAACGTGCGACTGAGAAAGAAAGGGTACGCGAAGCCCATGCCAACACTCCCGACCATATCATCCAGCGCATGCAATTCACCTTTGCTGTCGAGCCTGTTTCTAACTCTGCTTCTACGACTTCTGTCACGAAAAATACGACTAACACCACGACCCATGCCGGTGCGAAACGCAAGCTTGGAGAAGGGACTGCTGTGCGACTCCCGACTCTATTCAGCAACTCGTTTGGCCCCGAGGCGCTACTTGCTACCACCCAGTCATCCCTCGCTCCCCGCATGAACTACGGCGATGCTCATTTGCCTTACGGCAGTAACTCTCCAGGAGATATGCGCATTTCCCGCCCCACCATTGAACTGCCTCTCGACGAACTTCTCAACGCCGACGTTGATGCGTCGGATATCGAACACGAGCAGGACTCATCTACTAATGACGAGGCCACCAACTACAATTCAGATGTTCCTAGCGTCCATCCTGTCCAGTCCTGGTCGTGGGATGAGCTTATGCGTGGCGGCACTTTTGACCCTGCCAACGGGTTTGGCCTCACTTTCCCGATGTTTGGACCTTCTCCCGGCCCCAATGACCCTTCTCCTCTCCCTTTGACTCTCGATCCTCATGCTGCGTTTGGTCCCCAACCCAAACACGAGTCATTGTCTGCCGCTACTCCTACCCACAGCTCCGCCCTTCGCTCCCCACATCTGTCGCCCAACGCCTATTTCATGTCCGAGCTTGAGGACGACGCGATGGATGGCACAAGTAGCATTTCGGCTATTCTCCCCCCGCTTCGCACCGTCTCTGCTCCTGTCGCCGCCACCAGCAGCAAGAAGGCCAGTCACAAAAACACATCGTCAGTTTCAGCAAAGCGCTCATCTGCAGCTGTCGACGAAGACGATTCTTCTGATGATGGTGGGGATGACTCGGCAGACAGTGATTTCTACGACCAATCAGCATCTTCTGCTCGAGCCCGCGCCCGTCCTCGGTCGGGAACTACTGGTTCTCGAGGTCGTAGCACGAATAACAGTGCCCCCCGTCGACCAACTGCCTCGCAAACTCCGACGACTTCGGTTCCTCAGACGAAGCGGCCGGTTTTGAGTGTTCGGGTCCCTGCATCGGCCAGACCGCCCGTTCAGGCACCTATTCCGGGCGTTGGCGCTAACCACACTGCCCCTGGGGGTGTCAAGGCTGAGTGTAGCAACTGTGGTGCTACCCATACCCCCTTGTGGCGTCGTGGATTGAACGATGAGCTCAATTGTAATGCATGTGGTCTCTATTGCAAGCTGGTGAGTTTTCATCCTGCGACCGCTAACATTATTGACGATTAACAACAGCACAAACGACCTCGTCCCAAGACGATGAGGAATAGTGGCGGAGGAGAAGGCCGCGGACAGTCAGTCCGCTCGGAAACCGTTGATATCATGGGTGAGTAAAATATCTGTTTCTTTGATCGAGTACTAAGTTGCTTAGCAGCCCAATGTTACAATTGCCATACTACGGCTACTCCATTGTGGCGAAAAGACGACGAGGGCAAGACTGTTTGCAATGCTTGTGGCCTCTACTACAAGCTTCATGGTTCTGCTCGACCTATTTCCATGAAGAGCGATGTCATCCGCAAACGTTCTCGACATGATGCTCGTCGGGGAGGGGCCGTGGCCTCGGCAGAAACGCCTACGGCCAGTCCTGGTGTCAGTCGCCGTGCTTCACCAGCTCCCGGGGCATCTTCCTCAAGTTCCGGTTCAGCTGGACGCTCTTCGCCAGTCCTTTCAGCCGACACTTCGCCTGAGAGCTCAGAAGCCAAACCCGTCAGGCCTCGTTTCGTCAACCCCTTCTCGTTCCATGAGGCTGCATTCAACGATGCTTTGCCATTTGCCAGCGTTGATGTTGCTGCCGACGCGGACACTAGCATTCGAGCCAACAAGCGTCGTCGCATGAGTGTTGACTCTGCTTCCGAGCCCCCGTCAAGCGCGACAAGCTACTCGTCTTACACGGATGGCTACACGAGCGGTGTCTCGTCTTCCCAATTCTCCTCCGAATTCCCCTTCAGCCGCTTCCCCAACGTAGGGTACAACGGCGATGGCGGCAAACAGACAACGACGACGACCACATCGTCGGGGACGTTCTGGCATCACGAGCAACTCCACCCGCCTATGCTTCCGTCAACGTCCGAGGAGTCGCTGGAGTATCTGCACCCGCCGATGATGGTCCAGGAGAGCTTCTTTACCAACACGGGGTACCTCCAGAACCAGAGTGGGCTCCACCCTCCAATGCTGCCTGCGGACAACGAGGTGTTTGGGATGCTTGGAGCCCATCCTCCCATGATGCCTTACGACGACATTTACGAGGGTGGCGGCATGCACTACTAGATGCTGAGCTGGGCTCGGCCGCTTTCGCCCTCCGAGATGAATGACGACCACTATACGACCACAACATCAACACCAACTGCATCGTCTCCCCCCGCAAAGTCGAACTGAAAACCCAAATTGTATCATCGCTGATATTTATTCGTCCCCTCGCTTTGTGTACTTACCTGCCTCCCTCCGTTCTATATATATGTTCCCTCCACTTCGTAGATGTGCTCAACCCATCGCATCGGCTGCTTCGCTGCATTGGTCAACTTTCATAGACCGCATTTCATCACACTCCCACTCCATTGCCATTGTTGTCGTCTGGTGTCTTCTTCTTGATCTACGGACTATAGCTACAAACCCTCAACGCAATCTCCTCGCCATAGTGTAGTATACTTGTACGCGAAGAGCTCGCGCGTTTTCGAGCTTCACCAAATATCATTATTGCTTTTTGTCGGTCAATATACGAATTGATCGTAGCCCCGCCAGCGATGCCATGAAAAATTTTTGGATTGTGGGTGCTTCGAGTTGCTCTTGGTTAAATATGTTTATGTGAACAATGGTTCACATGAGAGGGGGGAGCTCGCCAAATCCAAGCAAAAGCAAAAATATATATGTTAATACAACTGAATTACTAATCATTAAATACATATTCATCCAAATTCATACCATAATCATTGAGGGTGAATCCAAGGGCTGCTCTTCTTTCTATATCAGCCTTCAACATACGTGAAGTATCTGTATCTTCTGGCCGTTGTAACCTAGACAAAGGGAACCTAGACTTGAAAGCTATTCCATCCAAGGTCTTGACTCGTGATATGGCAACAAATGATAATCCTGGGGAAAAGTCTTTAGGACCAAGTTCAATGACAGCTTTCAAAAGTGTCAGGCCCTGGCTTTTGTGAATTGTGATAGCCCAAGCTAAAGCTAAAGGAAACTGGGTTCTAGAACAGGGAGTACCATTGGTTTCCCAATTTGTTGTTACAGGAGTAATAGGCACCCAAGAAGGATCAATGCCTGTCCAACCTGGAGTTTGAGGGCCTATAATCACATTAAGAAAGAGTTTACAAGAATATTACTGTGCAATATACCTGAGTAATCAGGACAAGAAATAAATACCACTGCTGGAAGGTCCTTTTGAGGATCTGCATTAGAGGCATAACAAATCTTCTGGACAGTGCCTTGTGCACCATTCACTAATCCCTTAGAAGTCCACATATTTCTAGTGATCATAACCTTTGCACCCTCTGAGAGGAGAATCATAGGATGTAACCCTTCTGCATCTTCAGGAGATCCTTTCTTTGACAAAGCCTTGTTTATCCGATGGTGTGTAGCTTTACACCGAACTATAGGTTTATTGAGTTTTGCCAAATTTCGAAGATTGGCATCTTCAACAAGTTTATGAGTTGGCAGCAAGTGAATAACATCACTGAAAGTAGCACGCTCTTCAGCAGACAGTTTATCCCAGAAACGCTCTGAAAGCAGAGTATAGTCTTCTTCAGTCACAGCATACTTGTAAGGGCAACCCTGGAGACTCCGACGAAAGCCTAGCAGGGGAGGATCCAAAGCGTGAATAAGACTACAGGAAATACACGGAGGGACCGACCTAGCAGGGGAGGATCCAAAGAGAAGAAACTCTAAGGGTCCGCCTGCTAGGGCGCCAACCTATATACTGGTCGTCCGTAACTGCCGGCGTAGAGCGCAGAAGGCCTGAGCGGCGTCGCAGGCTCTGTCCCAAGGTGATCGTTGGGAGGGTCTTGACGGATCGGTGATTGTGCGGGCGAAGGAGGCCGTGGACGATGGTCGGGGTGGGTCGGAGCGTCCGAGGGGGCGCCGGTCGGATGCGTTCGGAGGGTCCGAAGGAGGCCGAAGCGGGGGTTCCCCTGACATCACCCCCCCCTTTGAATGCGGCGTCCCGACGCATAGTTCGGAAGGGCAAGGAGTCGAAGGTCGCTGAGGCGATGTGCCGTGGTTTACCTGGGTACCTCCGATAGAAGTCCGCAGTTTTGTCTGGCGCGAAGACACGGTCGAACCGAACCCACGAGTCGCGGCGAAGCATCGTAGCCTTTCCACCTGACGAAGTAGTTAAGACGCTTATACCTTATCCTGGCATCCAAGATTTCCTCGACTTCCCATTCGGGGACTCCGTCCTCTAGTTCGGGGGCGGTTCGTCGTAGCCGGGTCGTCCATTGAAGGGGGTCGTCCTGAGCGAGCTCGAGTTTAATAACGGGGAAGACGGGGTGGAGCTTGGAGTAACGCGGGGGAGGTCGAGCTTGTAGGCACCTTTGCTAACCTCCGCGAGCACCTTGAACGGTCCGAGGCGCTTGTGGGAGAACTTCTCGGAGGGCCGAGTTGTTCTGATGTCAGAGGCATCTAACCAAACCTTATCACCAACTTGAATATTCGGAGCGTCCGATCGTCTCCGATCGTAGTACCGTTTATACTCGTCTTTGGCTTTGATGAGCGCGGCCTTCGCCTCGGAGACGCCGTTCGCTATCCGATCGCGAAACTCGTTCACTGACTCCAACTCTGAGCGGGTGCCCGGCTCGAAACCCATTCGGGGGAGCCGGCCAGTGTCCGTCATAAAGGGTACCTGTTGAGTGGAGGAGTGAACGTGGTTGTTATAGGCGAACTCAGCGGCAGGGATAAGCTCGTCCCAGTCGTCTTGTTGGTAGTTGGTGAAGATTCGGATGTACTGCTCGAGCTCCTGGTTAACGCGTTCGGTTTGTCCGTCGGTCTGCGGGTGGTAAGCCGTAGAGGTAGCCGGCTTGACGCCAATTAAGCGCCAGAGTTCGCGCGTGAAGTCAGCGATGAACTGCGAACCACGGTCCGAAATGTACTTCTCGGGGGTTCCGTGGTGTCTCCAGACGTTCCGATAGTACAAGCGGGCAGCTCCGACCGCGTCTATTGTCGTATGGCATTCGGTGAAGTGAGCGCGTTTCCCGAGGGCGTCAACCACTACCATAACTGCGTCATACCCATGGGCCTCGGGGAGCTCGACGATGAAGTCCACAGTGACGGTGTGCCAGCGCTCGGGGGGGACTTCGGTTGGATGTAGCTCCCCATGTGGAAGCCTTCGGAGGGCCTTCGTACGACAGCATAAGTCGCAGGTCGCGACGTAGGCGTCCGATATGGCGGGACATCTGTGGCCACCAGTAGTTGCGCGAAACCAACTCCAGGGTCTTGAACCGCCCGGCATGTCCGGCGACACGCGTGTCGTGGCAGAGCTCTATAATGCGCCTCCTTAGGTCTTTGTCTTTGGGGACTACGACCTTGCCGCGGAAAGTACAGGAGGTCGCCTGAGACGGCCCACTCGTCCGAACGCGATGGCGGGGCCCCGAGCTTGACCTCGGACCTTCAAGAGTTGCCGAGCCGCAAGTGGCGACGGGTTCCTCTAGGTCAGGCTCACCGGATAGCGCTTCCTTGATGTCGCGGACAAGTTCGGAGCCAGGCCCAGAGACAGTGACGGCCTCAAGCGCGCACGTGGAACAGTTCGGGGCGTAAGAGGGTGACATCCGAGTTGTCGTCGGAGATACCGTGGTCAGGCCGGGCGGGAGAGAGCATCGGGACGGCCCATCTGGCGACCTGGGACGTGGTTCAGCGTAAAGTCAAACCTGGAAAGGTACAACGACCATCGGGCTTGCCGACGATTAAGGTGTTGCGCCTTTCGGAAGTATTCCAAGTTCTTATGGTCAGTCCAGATCTCAACCGGATGCGCGGCGCCCTCGAGGAAATGCCGATACTCCTCGAGTGCGCGGATGATCGCGATGAAGAAGGCGAACGTAGTCCAAGCGAGGACTACTTTAGAGGCCAAGGTCGTATCGAGCTGATGCTGCGGGTGGAGTAAAATGGTGGATGTAGTTTGGTGAAATGTACTCAGCTCTGGGTGAATATATCCTGGCTCGCGCTCGCTATTCTGCGCTTTCGCTCACGCAGGCTCAAAACTCAGAGATGAAGGAGGGAAGCAAGGAAGATAAGATTCTCCTATCCGAATCTGAGACCGTAACTATGTGATCGGAAGGGGTACAAACAAATGAAATAAAAACTAAATTGGCCATGTGTAAGAGATCCTGGCTCTACACTGACCACATGTCCACACAGAACCATTTTTGGACTTTGATGAATGGGAATGCGCGCTGCTGCCCTCAGCGAAGACGTTGGGGGACCAAGCCAAGTCTTATACCCAGTCCGACTAGCTCTGTGCGTCCAGCGGCAGCTTCGAGTTCGGATATTTTGAGATAGTTGTGGAGTAGGGAGGAGATAGGAATTGAAATGTCGAGTAAATCAGAGGTGGCTGTTATCGCCCGATAAGCGCGACCCGTGAATTGCGCGTGACCGTGGTGGCGACGTGGCGGCCACGAGACACTACCACAGAGGGGGATACTTCGGATTTCGCCCCCGAAATCGCGCTAATATTAGTGATTGGGATAATAAGGATGTACCAAAATTTCGCATCAAGCACGATTGTGGTTGTACCATGAATGAGCGTTCGTCAAGCGATAAGCGCGTTGCCAAGCTGCGGGCTCGCGCGACGTCATCGATGTACCAGACGTTCGTCCATGTCCTCGCAATGTTCACGAGGTCGGATGGGTCCGCTTCGAGAAGCTCCGGAAGGCCATGATAGCGCACTTGAGTTCGTACGTCCAACTCAAACTGATTGTGCTTCTGCTGGATGGGAAGACCTCTGTGTCTTTTTGCGCGTGCGTTTGCCATTGAAGATGTGGCCGGTGCTCTTGTCGAAGAGGTAGGTCGATCGAGGGTCGCTATTGAAACGGCGAGAGATAGCTCTAAATGTGTCCTCGTTCATAGGTTCATGAACGCGGCCGATCGAATCGATTCGAGGTGGGTAGCGGTCAGGAATAGTGCCGTGGAGAAGGAATGCTCGCAATTCTTGCCATTTGAGGTCGAAATCCCGCCTCCAAACGTAAATTACAACAGGGTAAGTCGTCAACTCACCGCCCAGGTTGAATTCCATCTCAACCTCGTAGACGTATCGCATGGTTAAGTCCCCCCGCTTGAATGACGAGTACTGGTGATTATCGACGTAGGCTTCGTCTCGAGGGCCGTAGGCGAAGGAGCGCCCGAGATCTGGGCGACCCAAGTCATGTTCTTCAGTCGGGTGGAAGTCTCGATGGGTGTTGTTGCACGGTGCTCGCAAATATGGCTCTGCTGGCTCGAGGTAGGTCATGGTGGAAGTGGAAGGAAGGGAATGAAAGGAAAGGGAGGAAAGGAGAGGGAGAGTCGGGTATAAATGCTCCGATCGACTGAATCGAGGCTGTGAGCGATCGAGAGTCAATTTGAAAACTCAGCTTTAATTTCCGCGATCCGCGACATAGCCACATCGTACCGAAGGTCCGGATTTTCCGCTTGGCGGATCGGCGCAGCCAATTTTGTCTTGAGCGTCTGGTTGTCGGGCCGAAAGTAGAAGAGACGGAGGCGCCCGAATATTGACGTGTCCTCGGAGTATGGCGCCACTAAGCTCGCGCAGAACAAATGAATCATTAGCTCGCTTCTCGTGGATAATATAAGGACCCGCATATGTCCACTTATCTTTGTCTCCCTTTGTCTCGTCCAGCGCGGACTCACGCAGCCACACGTACATCCCAACTTCGTAGTCCCTTGAAGTCAAAGTGATAGTGGTTCCGCTTGTGGAGGTCGTCAATGGCGCGTCGTCTTGACTCACGCAGTTTGGCGTTGGCCTCGGCCATTTTCGGGTCGCGCCGCTCGAGCTGGCGCGCGCGCATCGCAATCAGGTCGTCATGCGTGAAGACCGCGTCCCAATCGAGCGTCTGCCATGTGATTTCAGCCAGATCGTATGAGAAGAGCGGGTGAACACCGTAAAGGAGGAAGTAGGGCGTAAAGCCCGTGGCGCGCGAGACGGTCACTCGGATCGCGAGTAAAACCGGGTAGACATAGCGGGGCCAATTCCCTTTCTTGTCGCCGCAGAGTTTGTAGAGGGCGCTAATGAGCGGCTGATGGGAGCGCTCGACTCGACCGTTGCCTTGAGGATGGTAGGCTGTCGAAAAGATCACTCGGCAGTTATACTGAGTTCGCAAAAGCTCCTGCACTTCACCTTTGAACTCTGGTCCGCCGTCGAATGATATGACAGGTATCCCTCCGAATCGGCATATGAGTGCCTCGTAAATGAACTTTGCGACGTAGTGCGAGGTAAGCGATTTGACGGGACGTGCTTCCGGCCAGCCGATGGTCGATTCGATTGCGTGTATGATGTACTTCAGGCCATTGAGGCCCTCGCGCATATGGATACAGTCCAGCTCGAAGTGACGGAGCAGCGGGGATTGCCACGATTCGTTGAATGGGAGGTGTGGTATCCTCTTGATGGACTTTTGGCACTCGATACACGATCTGACAAAAAATGAAATATCGGAATACATGTTAGGCCAA
Source organism: Mycena indigotica (assembly GCF_014461135.1). Taxonomy (NCBI): domain Eukaryota; kingdom Fungi; phylum Basidiomycota; class Agaricomycetes; order Agaricales; family Mycenaceae; genus Mycena; species Mycena indigotica. Next base: position 4,016,626 of record NW_023503007.1, on the reverse strand, counting down.
TAGAAACGGTCACGTAGCTGGGCATAGACAGCATCTCGGCCTCGATGGCCGCACTCGTTGTGCGCTTGCGCCATGAGCTCGCCCCGTTTCGCTGGAATATCGATCACGAGCCGGGGTAGTCGGTCCGAGTTTTTCTTCGGCGCCAGCCACAAGCGGTCCTGGTGAAAGAGGAAGCGCCGCGCGCGTTTGAGAAATTGAGCCTTAGCTTTGTCGTTTGAACAACGCGGGGGGTACTCTCCATCCCGTAAAAATCGCCGCAGTTCGATCCAAAACTCCGGTGAGTCCTCGTCACGGACACCATGTTTGTGGCCCGCTTGCGCGTCCGCGACTTCCGCGTTTGAAGGAAACAGCTCGTCTAGGGGGATACTTTGCGAATATCGTGTGCTATCTATATATGTCAGCAGTACTGGCTCTTCCCCGAGTTGATAAGTCGACTCAACTTCTACAGGCTCGCTTCTTCGCAGAAACTCCGGCAGGGGTCGCATGAGATCATCCGGTTCGCGTAATAGCACGGCGATCAAGAATGATCCCCGGCCGGCCGGGTCGAAGGCCGAGCTTGTTTTCTGGAGTTGAGGAAGACGGGGTACCGCGGGTCGACAACGACTGGCGGTAGATAGGAATTTGCTCGTCTGGGGCGCGCCAGTAACTATCTAAAGTGTTGCGCAGATAATTGTGGTAAATTTCAAGAGTGGACTTAGCATTGTCTGCGGCCTCGGCCAGTGTCGCGTTAAGCATGGCGTCCAGGACTGCTTCGGAGTCGTCGACTTGGTCATACTGTTCGTCTTGAGGTGCTGGCGGTCGACGCGAAAGGGCATCTTCGAGTTTGAAGGACTCGGCGCGGACATGTTGCCATTCGAAGTCGAATAAACGGATGTAAGCCACCCAGCGCAACATCGGCGCATTCGGAACGTCATCCGGAGCTGATATCATTTTAGCAAGCGAAGTCGCGTCATATTCTAGTCGGAAATGCACTCCCCAAAGATAATGCCGCATCTCCTTCAAGGCTCGGAAGAGGCCGTAAACTTCCGTTTTGGGTTGGCCGTAATTCGCTTGGGCAGCACCGAATGTGCAAGAGCCGTAGATTGCGGGGTGTTTCTCGCCGTCTCGGATTTGGTACAAGACCCATCCGGCGCCCATCCAGGAGGAATCGCAGCCGAAGACAAGCAGGCCCTCGTCACTGTCGCGGGTTTGGCGTGTGATGGTGCGGGCGGCGTCATAATCGAGTCGGATAAGTACGGGGGTACTTGTAATACACTTCTTTAGAGTGTCAATTGCTTCGCGAGCTTCTTCAGTGAGCTGAAATTCGGTAGTGGGGTTTCGCAGGAGAGAGGTAAGGGGCTTAGCTATTAGTGAGAAGCCACGAATCCACCGGCGACTGCCTCCCGCGAGACCGAGAAAACTTCGCAGTTCCGAGATGGACGTTGGCAGCGGCCAGTCCAGGACGCGTTGTACCAATTTCGGAGCTATCTTCCAACCTTCGAGCGACACTACGGTGCCCACGATGTGCAGGTCAAATGCTGCCAAAACCGTCTTCGCGCCCGAGGCGGTTATGCCAGCTTCGATGAGTGTGCCCAGGAAGTCGTCAAGATTCTGGGCATACTCCCAGACGAATCGTCTGATATTCGGGTTGCCAGAAATGGCCTCGTCGTTGTAACGGGACATCGGGCCCTTGATTCCGGAGTCATCGAAGAAGGCGAGTGCCTTTTGAGGCGCGATCGGTTTGAGAGCATGGTCGAAGCGACGGTTGAACTCGTTGGGGGCGTTGGCATATCCATGAGCCATCGTTACTTGTTGCTTTGGTCCCAGAGGTGAGTGGAAGGACTGCATTGCGCCGGGAGTTCTCGTGAATCCACACAGCGTCGAATCCTGAAAATAAGTCTGCGATACCGTAAATGGCATAACCGACAAACGACTCAGCGAAATCATTTATATTCGGCACCATGGCAGCGTCCAGGATGGTGACGGCGTTAAGCGGCTCGAGGTTGAGTATAACGCGAACTGGTGGGTCGGAACCAGGCTTCTTAGCGACCGGGAACATCGCACAGCGGTAGCTCGAGACGCTGGGCTCGAAGCGCCCGTCTCGCTCGCCATCCGCTATGACTTTCCGGACCGCCGGCTCCAACGCTCGTGGTATGCGGATTGGCGCTGCTTGCCAAGGGGTGTGTTCAATGACGGGAAACTCGTAGTCGGGGTAGAATTCCCTGGAAAAGAAGCCCTTCTCTGCAAAATTCCAAGCAAAGGCGGACTCACGGGTGACGACAATGAACGCGAGGAGGTTTCTCTCCTCCCCGGTCAGTATCCCTTCTTGAATATTAGCTAACATGCCTTCTAGTCGTTCGCGGGTGACGCGTTGGCCGAATTTCAAGTTGGTGTAGTTTGGTGGATTGGTCGGGAGGGTCGTTGGTTTGGCGCGTGGGATCTCGCGGAAGAGATGCTTCCGCGGATCGGGTTGGTAAGTTGGCACAGGGCGAATCTTCCGCGCGACAGGCTTGTACTTTCGTTTGTTGATGATCGGCGCCTTGGCGCCAGCGCTGGTCATGTAGGTGTGGGTATCCGAGAAGAGGCGCCTAGTCCACGGTGTTGATACAACGGAGTCAAGGTTGACTCCGGTTTGGATAGCGTAGCTCATTAAGATGGAATCGTATTCTGTAGATGGTGAAATATGAAATAGAGAATCAAAACTTGCAAACTCAGCTTCTCCTAGTATTGCTTCGATAGATCTCCCCAGAGTATTTGCGCAGGAGGTTGGAGAGGTCTTGGGTATACTCCCCCGCTTCAAAAATCCTCCCCTTCGGGAATGTCCTCGACGTAGGCCGAGAGGTGTGAATGGCCGTTGCCACGCGTCATCATCGCCACAGCGTTCCGCGGGTCAGCGGGATTCGTGATAGCGATCCCAATTGTGGGTTGCCCTCTTCTCTCGCCATCCTTCCACAGGTAGAGGCTGACGGCGCCTCCGCGTTCATAATCGAGCCGTGCGCAGAACCATTGCAAGAATGGTTGGCCCAGAATCAGGTCGTGCGGCCCGAGTTCCTGATGGGAAATGAAGAGGTGGTGGGTGAAGTCGTGTTGGCCTATACGCAACGGTACGTCCGTCGCACACCCTCGCAGCTGCTCGGGGTCGCCATGGATGCCCTTCAAGGCCCATCGTGTACCCTGGTAGTCGACAGCGAGAGAGCAGCGTGTAGGAACTGAAAAACTTGCCAGGTTTAGCTCTGAGCCGGAGTCTATCATCGCCTTGAGCTCGATACCGCCTACCGACACTGTCAACGACCCTGTGGTCATTGCGAAAATAGCGACTAGTCGGCGGGGCTTTCGCCACCGCGTTGCTGTAGCGAACTAGGAAATCTTCCAGCTCGTACGATGGTTCTACGATCATTTCGCGGGGCTCGCTGGTCTGGATCTGTGTCGACAAACGAATCAACTCTTCTGCATCGTCTAGTGAATACTCAGCTGATTTGTTCGTGTACTCTCGTTTGGCCCTGGTTTGGTCGCTCATAAGCTTCTGTAGCGCTGGGCTCGCTCCTATGATTTCGAAGATTGGAAGCGACACGTTAGTCTTCAAAATCGTCTCGAGGACACCTGCAGGGTTAGCACGCTCTTGTATCGCAGAGGTAATATGGTACTTATCATTTGCAGGTTTGCTTGCGTCTCGCATGACGACGTCTTCGCCCTGTCCGCCGGCTCGCGGCGCTCGCGCATTCTTCCACCCGTCCTTGCGGTTAATCGGATTCGTTGGAGTTGGGATCTTGTTCTCTACAACTGGAGGCGCTGGGGGTTGAGCCTTTGGAGCGGTTGGCGCTTGTTGTTGGCTAGGTTGTTGTGCGGGGGCGTGTTGTGCTGGCTTGGGTGCTGCTGGCGCGTTTGGTCGTTGACCAACAGGGTTATAGCGGTTTGTGTCCTTCCCACTTCGAGTTACTGGGTTCGCTAATTGCTCGTTATAGCTGAGCGAGGAAACCGCGAAGAAATCGTTGTCGAGAACTTGAGATGTGCCAAAAACGAGACCAGCCGAATGAGTCGCAGCTGCCTGGACGCCATCTGCTCGCGCGCGCATGTAGGACGAGACACCGCCTCGCCAACCTTGCGGAGTCTTTGGCAAGTCGGAGCCATCCATCTGGACGTAACGTTGGGTATTCGGGTCGATCTTGACCAGAGCTCGCTCGATGAGCTCACGCATTTCAGGGCAGTAACGCGGGTGAAGCTGGTGAGTGCCGATCTTCCCACAAACGAAGCAGCGCTTACCAGTATTAGCGGCTAGCTGTCTCTCTGCTAGGTGGAGCCGCATTTGCTCCAGCTGACGCGTCAAGTCGGCGATCTGGGAGTCTGTCGAGGTTGTCGGCGCCTCGGGCGCTTGGTCTTGAACCGGTCGCTGCTGGATTTGGACCGGTCGCGGTTGTGAGGCTTGCTGCGTTTGGAATTCTGGGGTAAGAGCAGTATCGATTCGGTTCCCGAATTCGTCAAAACTTAGCTTGGTTAGGGTTATAGATCTTCTCGCTCCACGGCTCGAAGATGAGCGAATCGGGATCAAATCTTTTCTTCAAGATTTCGACGGTTGCCGCGAGTGTTGGAGCAGTATCGCGTGTGCGGTTGGAAGTCGGTGTTCGTTGGTAAAACCAATCCTTCATCGTTGTCGGTATTCCGCTAACAAACATGTAGTTCGCGGTCTCCTGGGTGATTCTCTTCTTCTTAACGAGATTCCCTGACATGCGTAAGAACTCTCGATAATAGGTGTCCACGGCTAATTTGTTCGCAAAGGGGGACTTAGCGGAGTTGGACTGGCAGAAGTCCTTCAATTGCTGCTCGGTGTAGTTTTGTGCTGCGTCTTCATCAGGATAGACAGCGAGGAGTGCCTTTGACGCTGCCGTCCAAGTCCTGCCGGATGCTTCGACGTCGATCTCCGGTATGTAACGAATAATATCTTTGACACGGTCGCTGGAATATTTGTAGATGTGATCGACCAGCTGGTCTTTATCGACGATACCAGCCTGGATTCCGCATTCAGCGATCTGGTTTAGAAAGTCTTTGGCGTATTGCCCGTTGAACTTGGGCGCATTTTGGGAACGCGGGATCGGCATGGGGGTATGGAGAGTTGCGGTTGCTATCGGGGTCGCCATATTCGCTAGCGACTAAGGTGAGTGAGGAAGAATAGGGGTCAAAGTGGATAACGCAGCGTTGGTAGAGCTCGATAACGGAAAACCAGCCCCCTCGCGGTGGGCTCCACTGAAGAAGGCGAACGTAGTCCAAGCGAGGACTACTTTAGAGGCCAAGGTCGTATCGAGCTGATGCTGCGGGTGGAGTAAAATGGTGGATGTAGTTTGGTGAAATGTACTCAGCTCTGGGTGAATATATCCTGGCTCGCGGCTCGCTATTCTGCGCTTTCGCTCACGCAGGCTCAAAACTCAGAGATGAAGGAGGGAAGCAAGGAAGATAAGATTCTCCTATCCGAATCTGAGACCGTAACTATGTGATCGGAAGGGGTACAAACAAATGAAATAAAAACTAAATTGGCCATGTGTAAGAGATCCTGGCTCTACACTGACCACATGTCCACACAGAACCATTTTTGGACTTTGATGAATGGGAATGCGCTGCTGCCCCTCAGCGAAGACGTTGGGGGACCAAGCCAAGTCTTATACCCAGTCCGACTAGCTCTGTGCGTCCAGCGGCAGCTTCGAAGTTCGGATATTTTGAGATAGTTGTGGAGTAGGGAGGAGATAGGAATTGAAATGTCGAGTAAATCAGAGGTGGCTGTTATCGCCCGATAAGCGCGACCCGTGAATTGCGCGTGACCGTGGTGGCGACGTGGCGGCCACGAGACACTACCACAGCGAGCATCTCCTTGTCGTGAATCTCGTAGTTGCGCTGGACATCATTTAAGCTTTTGGAATAGAATGCTACAGGGTGCCACTTCCCGTCCGGGGCGGATTGTTGTGAAAGAACCGCCCCCGTCGCATAATCTGAGCTGTCTGCTTCAAGTCGGAAAGGCCGAGAGTCGTCCGGGATCGCTAAGACAGGTTCTGATACGACCGCGTCCTTGATGGCTTGAAAGGCGGCGGCCGGCGTCTCCCCAGGTCCATTTCTGGTCTTTCTTGGTGAGCGCAAAGAGAGGTTGCGCTAGGGCCGAGAAATCCCGAATGAACCTGCGGTAGAAATTAGCAAACCCCAGGAACTGCTGAACGTCCTTCTTGTTTTCGGGCGGAGGCCATGCGGAGACTCCAGGACCTTAACGGGGTCCATTTCGACATGGTTGTGCGAGATAATGACCCCCAAGTACTTGATTGACGATTTCTCGAAGTCGCACTTTTCCTTGCGAAGGTACAACTTGTGCATTCGAGCCGCCGAAGGACCTCCCGGACGATCTCGCGGTGCTTGCGGAGGTCCGAATGTGCGATAAGGATGTCGTCGAGGTAGATCATAACGTCGCCTGAAAGAATGAGATCCTGGAAAATGTCATTCATCATCGTTTGGAACGTCATGGGGGAGTTTGTCAGGCCGAAATACATCACCAAAGGTTCGAACAACCCTCGGTTAGTCCGAAAGGCCGCCTTCCACTCGTCTCCTTCTTTAATCCGGACGTTATTAAAACCCCAGCGAACGTCGAGTTTGGTGAAGTAACGAGCGCCCTTGAGCCTGTTGATAAGGTCGTTAATCAACGGAAGGGGGTACCGGTTCTTAATCGTCATTGCGTTGAGGGCGCGGTAGTCCTGGACAAACCGAAGCCCTCCGTCCTTTTTCTTAACGAAGAAGACGGGGAGGCCATCGGAGATTTCGAAGGGCGAATACGGCCTGTGGCAAGTCCTTCCTCGATGAACTTGTCAAGTTCGCCTGTTCGAGGGGAGATCGGATACACCTTGCAGTTAGCGGGCTTCGCGTCGGGGACGAGTTCGATAGCGTGGTCCCAAGCCCTTTGTTCTGGTAACGTGTCAAAGGACTCCTTGTCGAAGACGTCTTGGAACTCCTTGGCCCAGTCCGGGATCTCCCAAGGCGGAGGGGCCGAGTTACGGGCGAAGGCCTCTGCAAGGCGTTGGGACACTGTACTGCCAGCGCGGATCTCCTCAACTGGGCGAAAGGAGGTGTAGAAGATGCGGTCGCCGTCTTCAAGATGCTCGTCGCCGTCGAGATCTGGTGAGGGCTCCGGAGGGTCCGGAGCAGCTCCGAGCTCGTCGTCAGCATCATCTGGGCCAGCGATATCGATAGCGCAAACAGTGGGGAAGGCGCCCGCAAGTAGTCGTGATTTAAGGAGTCGGAGCCGCCGAACCTCAGCGCGTTCGGTCCGCTCTTCGTCACGGCAGGTAGAGCAGCTGCGGGGGGCAACGACTCATTTTCACCTCCTTTGTTTCCCAGTTGATCTCGGGGTTATGCTTTTTGAGCCAGGAGTATCCGAGTATCAGGTCCTGTTTCCCAAGGTGGGTTACAGCCAGCTGAACGCGCTTCAGAGTGTCCGTTGTACCGTAGAACGAGGTCCGCGATTTGGCGAATAGACCCAGCATCATTGGGGGTGCCGTCGACGTTGTAGACCGGGATGGGTACTGAGAGATTTCGGACTGGCACATTATTCCGGTTGACATATTCTGTGTCGATAAAGTCCGGGTAGCTCCGCAGTCGACCAGACCCGAGAGGGAGAGCTTGAGCGCGTTCGCAGTGGACTCAAGTTCAAGGGGGAGGTGCAGCGAGTTAACGCCAGGAGCGGCAGAGATGGTATAACTGCCAGGTAGCTTTTTCTCCCAGGCAAGTCGGCGAATCCGAACGGGGGCTTCGGAGGGGGCAGAGGGTGCGTCTTTCGTTTCGGGCTCGTTGTAGGGCAAGGGAGTTGATTCATTATACAAATAAGTGAAACGATTTATGGACGCAACGAGGGCACACCAGTCACTCGTCGCGGGGACAAAATCCTCTGCCGGAGCCTCCGAATGCGCCTCCGCTAAGGCCGCAGTATCGGACAACCGCGCAAGCAGCTCTCCCAGCATCTCATCGCCAAGTTGCTGGATTACCTCGTCGAGGATGTCCACATGGCGGACGTCGGCGGGGGAGCGGACAGTCCCGAGCCAAATGGTTGGGGTCGCCGATCTGAAGCAGGCTCGACGAGGGGCACCCCGAGCCCTAGTACGATCCAGCTCCATAGGGACGGGGCCGGAGGTACCGGGACGGGGCGTGGGCCGGGGTGGCACAGGCGGGGCCACCGGGCGGATGGGGAACGGAGTTGCCGAACGAGTGATGGGGAAGGCGCCGCGCGGAGCCCCGGCGGTCCGCGGGGTAGCCGTTCCCTTAATGAGCTTCGCCGCACCAGGGCTTCATATTGTCGGAAAGCCCGAGTGCGCCAGCCCAGATAGTCACGGAGGTCTGGGGGTCGTTCGAAGAGGTGATGCCGTTGTTGATCAAGGGGTCAAGTCCGTGGCGGTACTTGGTTACCTTAACCAACGCGTCTTCGGCCAGCGAGGTCCATCAAGTCCTCGAAGTCGTCGGTGTATCCGTAGACATCCCGCGTTCCCATGTGATAACCCGCGCTTCCAACTTAGCGAGCGCGAGGTCCTGTTCGTTCTCCTCGACGAACCGAAGGCGAAACTCGGAGAGGAACTGGCTCCACCGAGGGAAGGGGAAGGGTTTTTGCTCCCATGATGCTCTGCCCATTGCTGAGCAGGTCCCTCCGCCATATAGGACATGGCGTAGCGGACGGCCTTTTCTTCGCTCGGCTCTCCGTTAACTACGAAGGCCTCCGGGGCAAGCCGAGCGTAGGTTTTGACCGGTATAGGAGGAAGGCGCGGCCGCGTTTGCGATCTCCGTTAAACGCAAACGGGGGGTTTGGTCGTAAGACCAGTTTTGAGGCGACAGTAATGTCACCAAATAACGCATCCGCGTCGGGGGCATTCGGAGATGCCGGGCGGTTCGGGAGCTGCCGGAGGTGGTGCGGCAGCGGAAGCCTGGGAAGCAAGGTGGGTGAGGAGATTGGTGAGGTTGTCTAGTTTCGCCTCAAGTGCGTCCATGCGCGTCAGCGTCCGGAGCAGCTCCGGTAGACATAGCGGGCGTAAAGACGACAAGAGCAGAGGAGGAGGGGTCAAGTGGCAGGGGCGGTGACGAGGGGGTACGGACTCGTACTCCGAGCCTGAGTCAGCACCAAACCTGGCAATCTTGACCGGTTAATCCCGTAGAGAGTTTCTTCTGCTGTAAGGGCAACCCTGGAGACTCCGACGAAAGCCTAGCAGGAGAGGATCCAAAGCGTGAATAAGACTACAGGAAATACACGGAGGGACCGACCTAGCAGGGGAGGATCCAAAGAGAAGAAACTCTAAGGGTCCGCCTGCTAGGGCGCCAACTATATACTGGTCGTCCGTAACTGCCGACGTAGAGCGCAGAAGGCCTGAGCGGCGTCGCAGGCTCTGTCCCAAGGTGATCGTTGGGAGGGTCTTGACGGATCGGTGATTGTGCGGGTGAAGGAGGCCGTGGACGATGGTCGGGGTGGGTCGGAGCGTCCGAGGGGGCGCCGGTCGGATGCGCCTCGGATGCGTTCGGAGGGTCCGAAGGAGGCCGAAGCGGGGGTTCCCCTGACAATACTCTCGTAAATGATACAATGCCTCTCTGAAGGCTGTTTGACGGGGATCATCACCTTCTTGACGGAAAACCCGAGTAAGAGTAAGAGACTGTTTGAAGGTTTCATATACCATTCTTCCTTCAGCAGCAAGTTGGCCTCTTGGCCCATCTGCTTGCTTAGTAGAAAACAAAGCACTATCACCCACAGGTGGGAGCTGGAAAAAATCTCCAAAGATTATAGCTGATTGACCTCCTAAAGTTTCCTCAGCTTTAGCTGGAAAAATCTGTCTGAGCCTACGGTCCACTTTCCCTAAGATTGCCCTTCCAATCATTGACTTTTCATCAATGATAAAAATACGCATACTATGCCAGCGTTGCTGCATTTTCTGAAGAGAGGCAGGAGCTAATTCTGAAAAATTACTATCTTTTGTGACTGGAATAGAAAGTGCAAAATTGATTGTCCATCCTCTGATTCCAAATGCAGCAATTCCGGTAGGAGCCATCCGAATAACAGGATCTTTACCATCTAGCTCATCTGCATATTCCTCTCGCAAAAGCAGTAGTAATAGCACGAATAAGCACTGATTTACCAGTCCCTGCAGTACCATCCACATTGATTCTGAGTGGCTCTGGTGATTTCCCAGCTTTTAATGCTTTGATATATGCCATAACCTGAAGGAAAAGTTGCTGTTGTTCCCCTTTCAACTTTGTATAATCCTCTGGAGGGAGATTCTGGATAGTATCATTAGGGAATTGTTTAAGCTGTTCAGGCAACCATTCAGTTGCAGCTTTGATATCAGCCATGGGAGGTGAGTTTTCCACCCAGTTGTAACTGATATCTAATTCACGAAGGCCTAATGATTTCAGTAATGAGTCTGTTGTTGTTACTTCTCCTGGACGACGCCCAGCCTCACGCATCCAATCTGCTTGAAACTGTGCCATTTGAGGATCATCATCATCAGGTGCTATACTCTCAGAGTCTGATTCAGCATCTGGGTCTTCTTCCTCATCTTCTTCCTCAGCTGTAGGCAAGGTATCATGTCCATGTGGGAGATTGAATGGTACACAATCTGTTTCATATGCAGTAATCCAGTTGTCATGATTTTTTAGCAAGTCTGCTTCCTGTACAAAAGGATGATGTAGAATCATATGAGCATAGCACCAGTTCTCATAGACATTTTTATCAGCTGTGTCATGAATAAATCGAGGCCAGATATTCAATGCATAAGGTAATGCAGAACGGCCACCTCGCCGTGATAGAGTTTTGCCATTGACAGTCCAGTGCCGAAGGAAATGGAGGAAAGTTGTTTTCTCTAACTCCTCTTTCAATTGTGCAGATATATTACCAGTAAGCCTAGTTCTGTATGCCTGCCGTAATCCAGTTTTGCGAACAGTATTGCCTTCAAAGTCAATCTCTACATCTTCTTCTTGCTTTGATACATTGACATTTCTGACTACTCTTGATGATCTAACCATAGGACAGTCTAAGAGAATGTGACAGGTTTCTTGAGCAGACATATCTCTCTCAGCAGCAAAAGCAGACAACATCTTCTGATAGGCAATTTGAGCAGCATCAGAGTCATTAAGAGAGGAAACTGCTTTTTTAAGCATATCAGCCATAGTGCTAGATTGAGACTCTGCTTTACTTGCATATTTTGCTACATAAGCAATCACTGCATTCTTATTTAGCACAGGCCTAAAGTCCATATTAGCCCGCCATCCTAAAATTATAACAATGTGATGAGCATTTAGGAGTTCATCATTTCTCCTTGGATGGAGCTCAGGATGCATTTAACCTGGTTCTGTATGTAAACCTGTTGTATTTCTCAAAGGTTTGGGAAAGTGAAACCGGCAAAAATCCTTATGTGTATTTTTGTCCCTGCGTAAACAATATCCTGGAGCGCATTTGGTATGTCTTTGAAAACGATTCAAGAGCTGTGCTAATTCTCTCTTGGTATCTTGAAGAGTATCAAAAAGTTGTGCAGATGGATGAGTTTCAGCTGGAGGGTGTTTCTGATCAGGATTCATGGTAGATATTAATGGGTCCCAATAATTGATGAATGTTTGAACATCTTCATCTTTTTTGAGATCCAGTTTTTCTACATCTGGAGCATCTGAAAACCAAAGAAAACCATGTATATGACTGCTTCCTCGATGCTGCCATTCATATCTCCACCAAAAGTCTTTGATCTGAAACTTGACTTTCATAAAATACTCAAAGTAAACCTCCCAACGTTTCTGGAAATAATATGCTGCAATAGCTATAGAGAGGATTAGTATGTTTATGTAATCCAGAATAATTAATACACCATACCTGGATTCTCATTTAAGTCCTTCCATCTGGTCCTATACATATCAGGATCATTTATATTGGGATTCCATCCAGGCATATGTTGATGTAAATCTGGCCATTGAATATCTGCAGCTGAGCAGGTGAAAAAAACACTAGGACAGCCAATATCCCGTATTTGAGCAGTTAAATCTTTACGTTTACTTGACCAGAATGGTCGAGACCCTTCAATTGGTGCAGCTGACCTAGAAACACGCTGAGCTAGATGATCTGCATTATTCCCCTCAATCAATTCTCTGATTTCTTCAACAGATAATGAGCCATCTTCTGCATGACTACGAGCATACCACTTTGATGCTCTCTTTGCTCTTTGTCGAAAAATTGTATTTAATGCCCAGTAACGAAACCTGGGATGCCTTGCAAATCTTCCATCTTGATAGCGAAGTAGATGTGCTGCCCATTCTTCCATTGTTACATTCTTATGACGAGTTTCTTTGAAATCTGCTTGTCCAAAGGGGAAAAGAGTAGGAAATGCATCAATAGCTATAGGATGTGCACTGTTCTCATTTATTGGAGTACCACGCACGGGAGGTAAAGTCAAAATAATCTCAGGATTATTCCCAGTAGCAGCTGCAGCAAGTTGCTCAAACTCTGTTAAGCCAGAACGAATATTTGGTGCAAAACCTCCAGAAAACAGTGGTACACTGAAAGCCTGCTGCCAACAGGAAACACTGAGGGAGACACGCAGCAAGTCAACAGGACCGGGCTGTGGATTCCAAGGACGACGAGGTACAGGACAAGAATGACTACTGATGGTCACACAATGAGTGACACTATGAGTGAGTGTCACACAGATAAACCAGCGGGTTTACATACACCTGGATTTTCTGCATTCTGTTGAGGAGGGCCTTGATCCAAATTTGGCTGTAGATTTTCTACTGTCACATTTTGAAGCTGATTCATAACATTTGCATCAGCAGCAAAGGTGTTTAGCCGGTTCCAATCTATTTCAACCTGCCGTGATCGAAAGGTTGGATGATGCTGTTCCAAAAAAGACAACCACTGATGTAAAACTGCCTTTCGGACACGAAAGTCCTCATTGACAGTTTCCTGGTTAGCTGCAGATTGACGACGAAAAATAACAATTTCACATTCCTCTGGTAGAAGAGGAACTTTATTGTGAAATACTGCAGTATCTCGTGGAAAGTTACAGATATGCCCACGATAAGCATATTGGCCTCCATGAATCTGCCATACTTGGGTAAGGGCATGTACAGGTGAAATCAAAATTTCCTCCATCTGGGTTAAAGGAGGTAAAAGAGGAGCAATTCCAGGATCCATCTTGTTACCATCACAGAGTTTGTCAGACTTTTGACATTGTTTGCATTTTCCATCTTTAACCTGTAGATCAAACCACTTCTCATGGCAGGAGTTACAAGACTCCAGTTGAATATCCATTAATTTTTTACGGACATTTTTAAGCAAAGCACAATCTTCAGCAGATATAGCAAGTTGATCTAGAGGATCTATATCTTGATTCTGATTCACAGCAACTGGGTCTGCTATCTGTGGATTTACCTGCTGAGCAAGTTCCTGTTGTGCTGCTTGCATCTGTTGTACTCCTCTTCTCTGTTCTCTATATGCACGCTGACGGGCACGACAATGTGCACAAGTTTGGAAATTCCCAAAATCAGCAGAGGGCTGATAATGCTTTCCTGTGGTACAATAGAGCAAATTTTCATTATCTGGATGTGGATCTCTAGCTCTTCTAGTAGTTTCATCAGGTGCAGCAAGAATTTGAGGTTGTACTTGATTCTGAGCCTGTGGCTGGACCTGTGGTTGGTCTTGTAGCTGAGCCTGTGGTTGGACCTGTGGTTGGTCTTGTAGCTGAGCCTGTGGTTGAACCTGTGGTTGAGCCTGTGGTTGAGCCTGTGGCTGTAGCTGGGCCTGTGGTAGTTGTTGAAGTCCTAAAGTAGGAGATTGTGGTGGACTTTGCATTTCAATATCATCATCATCTGCTTGTGGAACTAAACATATTTAATTTTAATTTTATTCTTTTTATTTTTAAAAACCAAACCTGGCTGTAACTGTTGAGCCAATTGTTGCAGTTGATTGACAGGAAGGCCCATGTATTGATTATCTGCATGACCTTGCTGAAAGACATCAGCAGCAACTTGATTATTTTGAAGACCTAGAGCAGCTAGCTGTCCAGCTACCTCTTGAGAGAGGCTAAGATTTCTGCCATGATAGGGAACCTGTACTAAATTTGGTCTGCTAGGGCCAGCTTGAGGTTGCCTGCGTATATGTGGGCTATCAAGAACACGACCCTGTCTTTCTGCATGTTGAGCAGCTATTCTTTGGCGCTGAGGAGTATTTGGAGGAGTAGTCCTATATAGTTATTATTGTCTGAATAGAAACTTTAAAGTAAAAGATACATCAGGAGCCAAATGAATATCACTAGCAGAATACTATAGACACTTGGAAGTTGCATCAGCCCTGACTATTATTTTAGTCTAAACAAAAATTTATAAGGGATTCTAAGGACAATACCCAGAACAGAGAGGGAGAAGGGAAAGGGAAGAAGCAAGCACAAGAAACAGTCTTAAGTGGCCAGCTGCGAGCATTATCATTCATCTGAGCTAACTATGAGCTCGTTCGGACAACTCTGCCCGTCCGCCGCCGACTGCTGACTGCCACTTCGGAGATGTCCCGGATTGATTGATGCAGCGATCGGCGGGTCTCGTGTCAAGATAATGTCAAGATACACTTGTCAGGAGCGTCAAAACAGAGCACCGATGCTATCGCAAGTGGGTTATCGACTTCCATCGCATTGGCCACACTCTAATTGAATATTCTAGCCTGTTTGCCAAGATCTTCTGCGCTGCCCACCTAGATATTGATCGATGTTCCTAGATATAATGCTGATATTGATACATCTTGCTCTCAATGCCTCCCATTCCCCTTGATGTTGTCGCGCAGCAGTTCCAGCAATGGACTTCAAGTGCCATGATGGTTTCACGTCTTGTTGTCCTTGCAGCAACACTGTACACCAGCCGCTGGTACTATGCACAACCATATCATACCTCAAAGCTTACAGGGATTGACTGGGTGAACGAGCTTATTCTTGGACATCCAGAGCGTATATATAATGAGCTAGGCATGCATCTCCATGTTTTTGTGATGCTAATCATTGAGCTCCGTCAAATGGGTTATGTGGATTCAAGATATGTAACCCTTGAGGAGCAGCTTGCCATCTTTCTCTATTCATGCCGGACTGGAATGGGTTGTCGAAACATCGGGGAGCGCTTCCAGCGCTCAAATGACACAATCACCAAGTGTGTATTTCATTTTCACAATTGTGATTCTAATATTCTACAGATACTTCCGACGTATGACAAATGCATTTTCCAGCGAAGCTTTCTACAAGAAATATGTTCATCTCCCAACCACCCAGGACAATCCTGCACCATATCTTCAAAACAACCCCAAGTTTTGGCCATTCTTTGACAAGTGCTTGGGTGCTATGGATGGCTCACATATTGCCTGCTCAGTTCGGGAGCAAGATCGAGGAAACGCGCGCAATCGGAAGGGCTTTCTGTCCCAGAACATCCTGGCCATCTGTGATTTCGGATTCAAATTCATCTATATACTCTCTGGGTGGGAAGGGTCTGTAAGCGACTCCTTTCTCTACACCGACGCTCGTCTGAACGACCTGCCTATTCCGCATGGCTTCTTCTACCTGGGTGATGCAGGGTTTCCCCTCACTCGCTATCTTCTAACACCATTCCGTGGGGTCCGCTACCATTTGCAGGAATGGGCCAAAGGAAAGACAGCGCAAGTTGGTCTGGATACATATTAATTCCTAATTTCTGATCTATTGACAGTCCTGCAACACCAGAGGAGCTTTTCAATCTTCGCCATGCACAAGCTCGGAATATCATTGAAAGAATTTTTGGTGTCATCAAGGCTCGGTGGCGAGTTCTCGTCCTCCCCCCTCATATGATATCAAGCTGCAGGCTCGAATCCCTCCTGCTCTTGCAGCACTGCATAACTTTATCATTCAGCATGATCCCGAAGATCGTGTTGACCCGACTATTCGCTATGATCCTCATCCTGGTGTTGGGCGGAACGACTTTGACCCCAACCTGCATGGTCGACTTGCCACCGAGAGATATGTGCCAGCAGAGACAGAGGAAGGCAAGACTCTGCAGCGTCGCATTGCTGATGCAATGTGGGCTCAGTATCAGGAAGTCCTGGCTCAGGGTGGGCCAGAAGAAGATATTCCGGACAGTGATGAAGAGGACCCTGTAGACAATGGTAACGACAGTGGGATGAATTCAAGTGATGATGATGATTACGGGAATTAATGGAGAAAATAAAGAGTTTGTATGCTATCTGTAAAAAGAACCTACTTCTCAATCCACTGCCCGGCCCTTTGGAGCTCACGTTTCACCCAAAATTTTCGCTTCACCTCGCCTTGTCGGTCCCAATTTAGGTATGTATCAGCATTGTCCTTGTCCTTGATAATATCCCCAAGTGCCATCTGCTCCTCGATTGAGAGCCAGTCCTCCTGACCAGCAAGATCGGTCGCCTTGGAACGCCGCTCGGGGCTGGACAAAGCATTGCTCTCGCGGATCACCTGCGTGAAATTGTTGGTGCTTCTCTCGAACTGATTCCCGAAGCCAATGAGTGCGTTGCTGAGATTTTGTACTGCCTCAGCTGGCTTCAGCTTCGTAGATGCCTTGCGCGATGATGCGGAGACAGATGCTGCCAATGACTTGGATGGTTTGGCGTTTTTCGAAGGAAGTGGGGTGGTAGGTGGTGCAGTAATGAGTTGGGAAGGGGTCTGGGAAGTAGATTTGTTGCCTGCAGACGATTCGGTGTCACTGTCGATCTCAATCTCATCTCTGCTGGCCCCGAAGCCTGAGTTGCTGCCCGCACCATCAAGAATGCTGTTGTCGAAGAAGCTCTGGCTGCCCTGGGTGCCCTGCGACTCAAAGTCCATGGCCATCTGCTCAAAATCCCACAATGGGCTCCTATCGCCACTATTGAGCCCAGAAAAGTCAGGCATTTGAGGCATACTAGTGGACTCAGATGACAAGCCAAACGAGTCACTGCGGCCATCAGTTTGGGTGTCGAATATATTGTATCGAAGCTTCGACAGGTCCTGTAATGGGTCCTGGCACGCAGTCAAGGTGTCGGGAGTGGGTTGACTGAGAGGTGAGTTGGCGCCAAGTGGGCGATGGAGTCCAGCCCGGAAAACATGGTCACCCTTGGCTTTGGAGGGGTCCAATGATGCGAACCAGTCAAATGGAACCCAACCCTTGTTCTTGAATGGTGCGCACGCAGAGTTGACACGACAAATCTCGCGCCAGTCCTCCTGGTCCTCGGGAAGAATCATATTGGCGCCGAGCTCATCGCTCCAGGCACCCCCAGACCGACGCCCCTTGAGAAACACAACTGCACGGTAGATAGTCATGCACTGTGGATGGGTGAGGGACAAGAATGAACGAGCAACAGGCCACATACCTCGCCAATCTTCGTCTTCACACCCTTTGCCTTCTTCCAGCCGCCATATATGATCCGCTCATTGAGGTAGGCCGTGAGCTCGTTGATTATGGGTGGTTTGTACTTGTTGCCATCGCCAGGGACTGCTTTTTTGGCGAGTAGAAACTGCACGACATTCCAGAGGCATGTCAGCGTCCAAATTGCGTTGGCCGTTGTCGAGACTTGGTCAGCAGTGAGATAGGGTGGGTGAGCATCTGCCGTGATGTTGTTGTAGGGCTTATAGCCAATACCAGGCGCTTTCGGGGCCATAGACACAGAAAATAAGAGGAAAGAACGAAAGTGTGGCTTCAAAATATGATATCACATTGTACGTTACGCAGATCCGACTTGCTATCACATCTCCGAAGTGGCAGTCAGCAGTCGGCGGCGGACGGGCAGAGTTGTCCGAACGAGCTCTATATCAAGCCAATCTGCCTGAAAAGCGTTGCAAACAGCATGTGCTGTCAACGTGTCAAAGGTGACACGGGAGATCA
This sequence comes from Mycena indigotica, assembly GCF_014461135.1. Taxonomy (NCBI): domain Eukaryota; kingdom Fungi; phylum Basidiomycota; class Agaricomycetes; order Agaricales; family Mycenaceae; genus Mycena; species Mycena indigotica. The sequence continues at coordinate 3,998,776 of NW_023503007.1, read as the reverse complement.
GCCGAAATCACCCGGATGACAGAGGTCACACACAGGTGACAAACGCTCGCGCGTTTGGCTGCGCGCGCGGGCTGCTTACCAAGCGCTGACTAATATATCCAAGGAGGTTATTCGCGCAGGTTACGACATCAACGGGAAACGGTACCCTATATCAGAAATGGGGGGAGCTTGCGACCCCCATAAGTATAACCGCAGGACCCACTCGCAAAATTCGACGAAAAAATTCAACTATAAGCATCCAGAATGCCGGACGTCCGGCAGAGCTGGCTTTCGGCGCTTCCGGATGGAATCGCTGAAGCAATCATTGACAATTTGATCCGCTCATTGGCCATCTGGTGCGTCAATTTCGTGGTTGATTCGGACCATGATCGTAAGTCGAGGGGACCGACATAACGCGCGAATCGGTGCTCCTCTTTTCCGTTCCTGTTTCCGGCTTGTTTTCCGAGTTTAGATCCGTTCTACTTCCCCCATCCAGACGATGATTATTTGCGCAAATCGAAAAGGTGCTTGGCAGCACACCTCTGTTGGTTGCGGTGAAGAAGCCGTCTGAAGCCTTCTTCCTTCTGTTCGCCCGTCCCAGTATCCTTCGATGCCGGCAGTCTCAACGCTTCAATTGCAGACATTTGTTCCCAGCATCAAGACAAGCTGTTTTCTTTTTTTTTTGTTGGAGGGCCCGGGCGGACATATAATATTTCCTCGGAGTTGGCCATGCGTGCGCGCTATAAACACGCGTCTCCTCACTACCACGCCCACCGATGCCCCTCGCTGCCGCCCCCACACTCATCCAAGATGTACTCCGTTGGAATGTGGAAACCCGCCCACAATCTCCCTTCTACGTCTTCGCGGAAGCTGAATCAGCAGCCCCTGAGCGAATAGTGACGATAACGCATCTCGAGTTTACGAGGGCCGCCCACCGTGCAGCGCGTCTCTTGGAGGGGGAAGATGGACAGGTAGTGGCCGTCATCGCGCAATCAGACACTGCTGTTTACCATGCAGTCGTTGCGGGACTCATCACTGCTAACCTTATCGTGAGTGGCAACCTCCTAGCGAACGCGTTTTCTCTGACCAACAGCGATAGCCATTTCCCATTTCTCCACGCAACTCCCCAGCAGCCATAGTCAACCTCCTCCGCAAGACGTCCTGTCGGCGGCTCGTTTCGACATGCGTGACACTCGCGCCACTTTTACGCCAGATCAACGACGAGCTTGAATCAGAATATGGGCTGGTGGTCGAGGAGATGCCGCTGCTGAGTCTGATTTACCCCCATCTCGGCCATGAAACGGAGCAACACGAATTCGAGGAGTATCCACGACCACAGAAAACGCCAAGTTTGGACGATGTGTGCTTGTACTTGCACTCTTCTGGGAGCACTGGCATGCCTAAGGCCATTCCAGAAACGCACCGAGGTCTGATGCAGTGGACTCGTTTGGGTAAAAGAATTACTTTATTCCTCCCATCCATCTGATCGGGACTGTAGGCACCGGCAACGATATCCGGGAACACATTCCACATCCGATAGCTGCGATGCCCATACCTACCTTCCATATGGGCGGCATCTTCGTCCAGTTCCTCAACCCCATCTACAATGGTGTCGCAATTGCGCTGTACCCGCCGACAGCCACGACCCCAGATGCCCTTCCCATTTTCCCGTCGCCTAATTCAGTTCTCGAGCATTCCATCAGGACAAAATGTCGCTCCATGATTACCATACCGGCATTACTCTCCGGCCTCGCTCATTCCCCCGAGGCGGTTGAGTTTCTTAGCACACTTGGGCTAGTCGCGTATTCAGGCGGGTCGCTGCCAGACTCGCTAGGCAAGAATCTCGTCAATGCTGGTGTCAAACTGGTCAACCTCTATGGGGGCACAGAGTTTGGTGCAGTTTCATACGCCATTCCTTTGGAGGGCGACGAGAGGGAGTGGGAATATTGTCGGTTCGTAGAGGGAGTAAATGTGCGATGGGAGCCGCAGGGAGATGGGACATTTGAGTGCCAATTTCTCGTGCGTATATTCTTGGTTATGCTTATATTCTCTTCACTCACCAAAGCGCAGCATTCGGACTCACATACCGTTGCCATCGAGAATTTAGACGATGTCAGGGGCTACGCGACCAACGACCTTTGGATGCCGCATTCAGAAAAGAAGTACCTATGGAGAATGCAGGTTTCATGTCCCAGTTGTTGACTGGACTAATATCTGGCTTCTAGGGTTGGGCGGATAGACGATGTGATTGTTCACTCGTCTGGAGAGAAGACTGTGCCAGCGCCGATAGAAGATGTCGTCTCGGGAAGCCCTCTGTCCGTTGTCGCCTCGCCTGCTACCCCATCTCATCTTTGTTCAACAGCGTTTCCGGGGTCGTGATGTTTGGCTGGAAACGCGACGAGGCCGGGATCCTGATTGAAACGATTCCCAGCGCACAGATTGACGTGCATAGCGAGGAGGCAGTTACGCAACTACGCCACCAGCTCTGGTATAGCTTTCCTCCCTATGAAATCAACGCTCAACGCTCAATCAGGCCGATAATAGAACAGGCGAACCAACATGCGCCTGCTTTCAGCCGAATATTTAAGGAGATGATCCTATTCACTTCTGCTAACAAGCCTTTACCCCGGACGGGCAAGCGAACCGTCATGCGCAAATTAGCTTTGAAGGAATATGCGGAGGAGATCGACGCCTTGTACGTATTTCAAGATGATGTTATAAGAGCTCGATAACTGAAGTTAGTACACCAGATATAGATTGGTCGGGGAGAAGGCGGTCAGCGTCAAGCTGCCAGAATCGTGGGAGGTGGAGAAACTGAAGGTCTGGCTAACTGAGCTGGTCTGTGAACTACTTAAAACCGAGCAAATATCGCCGGAGCTAGACTTATTCCACCAAGGTTTTGATAGGTGTGTGCTGTTAGCATGATATACTCTTTATTGACCATTCTTTTACCAGTTTGAGCGCCACTTTCCTCAGAATCCGTATCGTTGCCGCCATTAGGTCTGCCAAGATCACCAAAAGCACAGTCGACGTCCACCAAAATCTCATCTACACCTACCCAACTATCTCTCTATTGGCCACCTTCCTAAGCAGCCTTGTCTTTGGACGAAGCAAGGGCGACATGACAGAGCCACAAGAGTTCATCGACGCCTTCATCGCAAAATATGCCGGCAACTTCCCTGTCCCTGTAACTACCTCGCCGACACGGCGACAGGACGACACGGATGTCGTTCTTCTGACCGGATCAACGGGGAATTTGGGGTCAGAACTTTTAGCTGCATTGTTGCAGAGCGAACGGATTTCCCGGGTTTACTCGATGAACCGTGCTGGGGCCCCCCGCGTTGGATCGGCATGCTGCTCGGTTTCGCCAGCGTAGTCTGGATGTTGGGCTGTTAGAATCACCAAAGCTCGTATTTGTCGATGGGGCGACAGACAGGGAGCAGCTTGGGCTGAGCGATGAGCGATATGCTGAGGTAAGCATCATGCCCTCGCGTTTTCCTTATTTGACGATTTTTTGGCGAAAAGCTGCAATCTTCGGTTACACTCATCATACATAATGCGTGGAGACTCGACTTCAACCTCTCCATCGTGTCTTTTGAGCCACACATAATTGGCACGAGGCGGCTGGTGGAGTTGGCGCTGTCGAGTGTGCAGCAGCCAAGGATTGTGTTTACGTCGTCGATTGCGTCGGCGATGAGCTGGAATCCGTCACGGGGTCCATGTCCGGAGGAATTTCTAAGCAGTGATGGGGTCGCTGTTGGAACGACTGGGTATGGGCAGAGCAAGCTTGTCACGGAACAGGTAAGGGGTCCAAATTAGTTCGGTATCGTTGACCAATCCGTGCAGATTCTGGCACGAAGTGGTTTGTCAGCTTCCTGTCTTCGAATTGGGCAAGTCTGTGGCTCGCTGCCGACCGGCGCATGGGCTGTCAGTGACTGGGTACCAATCCTCGTTAAGACGAGTGTGACATTAGGGTGTCTGCCGCTGGCGCCAGGAGTGAGTATATTTCTTCCAATGAATTTTGTATTGCTGACTTGAGGCGTCAGTTGGTATCATGGATCGACTTCGACACCATTCGCGATGCGATATTGGACGTCGCCTTCAACCACAATTCTGAGGCCACGGTTTTCAATGCGGTACACCCACGTCCCGTGTCGTGGGACTTCGTTATCACTGCCCTGAGGGATGCCTTGGTAGAGGAGAGAAATACGACCCTAGAGCTGGTTGACTTCGCAGACTGGTTTGCACGCCTGGAGGTTGCGGCGCTTGACGCGAGCGGGGAGTCTCTGGTGAGAAAATGAATCCCTTCCATTGTTTTTGTTCTGTGCTGAGGATAAACACACAGCCTGGCCTTAAACTGCTCGACTTTTTCCACTACCTATCCACTGCGGCGGCGACGACGACGGCTAACCCCGAGTTTGGGTCAATCGCCTTCAAGATGGACAAGCTGCAGGCTATTAGCCAGGCGGTGAGGCTTGTGGAGCCGATATCGGCGGAACAGGTCCGGGCGTGGGTGAGGTATTGGGCCGCCGCCGGGTTGCTGTAGATATTGAGGACTGTATTATCTCTGAGGAGTCTGCGAGAGGACTCACTTGCTTTCACTTTGCTTTGATGTCTGTTATTTTGCTGCGACGTGGACCGTTCAGCTCCAAGTCTGAAAAAAACGCACAATTACTTACTGCGATGTTGCAGCTCTGAGGAGAACACGAGGAGAAGTCCGCAAGTTGAACACTAACTATGGCGATAGCATAAGTGCAGCAAGACGAAAAACTGTTTCTTCCCGCGCGCTCGAACGGCTGAGACTGTCAGGTCAGAAGAAAGGATGCTTTGACCCAAACTCTAATGGTGGCGGTGTCTGCTTACCAACTCCACCCTCCACTTCGACCATCCTCTAGCCGCCAGTGAGGCTCCTTGCGTCGAAACTTGAAATGCAAGCTATCAGGCATCTGGCCACTCCAATGCCTTTCCCAAACAAGAAACCAGATTATGAAGATGACGTTTTGTGGAAAAAACCCATGCACATTCACCATCAAGGCCAAAGCGCACAATTTCCTATAAAGCTGGGACCTTTGAGCGTTGTTAACTTGCATCGCTCTTCCCACAATCCTGCTGACTTCAATGCTTAATCCAGTTCGCCGACTCATGCGGCGCTTCAGACCAACACGCAACGCAATCTTGCATGATAATACTGGTGGCACAGCGTCAGAGCCCGGCGAGGCCAAAGTGCCAAAGAACTCTTCGATACCGCCCACCCCCACAAACACAAGTGCAAAAGCTGCCAAGCGCACCCGTCTCTTTCCACCGCCAGATTCAACAACTGAAGAAGGCCCGCCGTCTATCGTATGGCTTTTTACATTATCTTGCGGTTTTTCATGAAGTTTGTCAGGTCTTCCATAAGCCTATAAGCGCGAGCGACTTGGTGGTCAACTACATGGACGAAGAGGAAGTGCCAGAGATCATTGAACGAAATGAGGGAGTAGAAGCGCGATGGCTGAAGAAACACGCTTTTCGCGGCTTTCAGCGCTGTCTCTGTGCGCACCGTAAGGTCTTGTGCTTCTGCTATCGATTACCTGGAACGGTTTGTGTTTCGACGAACCTAGAATTATCATTCTGATCAACTTTGACAATAGCGGCGTCGAGCCTCTGCCATTAATCGTCTCCCAATAGAGATCCTTGATATGATCCTCGCGGAAGCCCTGCCGCCCAACTGGCTTTTGGATCCGTCGCTAAAATGCGGACCGGACTCAGCTTGGTGCCACGCGATGACGATGAAGCGGAGTCTAAGTCTGGTCTGCAAATATTGGTACTCAGTGAGTGCGTTCATCAGGTATCATGCCTGCCCAGTGACATTCCGACTGCAGGCCATGGTCAAATTCTTCTACCGCGACATAGCTATTCGCCGCGCTCCCCAGCTCTTTTGTCTTGCCCAGACCCTCGCGCGCTGCCCTGACTTCGGCAATGACGTTCACAGTTTCACAATGATGTGCTATGTGCTCAAAGAAGACACCGAGTTGGTGACGAATGCGCTTTCAGATATCTGGAAGAAATGCCCCAAGCTTAAACAAGTTGCACAACTTTCACCATTGGAGCTCCCGTTCCCGTATCCCCTACCCGCACTACCCGTGACCGTGGAGCGACTTGACATCGGCCAATTCGAGTCGCCTGAGCTGATTGCCAACCTCCTCTCGAAGCACTGCAGCCAACTTCGTGAACTTTCTGTTCCTGGTCTTGACAGCGAGTTGCTGGACCTCCCCTTCGCTTTCCCGCACCTCGAAACGCTTCATGTCTTGCGTTGGAACATTGCGGGCTCCCAGCTCTCCAAATTTGGGACCCAGTGGTCGATGCCAAAACTTAGAAACCTTCGTTTTGCTGCCAGGCAATTTCAAATCCCAACTTACGACCTGATCCTCCGCCACCACGGCCGCAACCTCGAATATCTTGAATTCCCCAATATATACACTCACCAGCACATCCGTTCGGGCGGGTATTTGGAAGATTACCAACCTCTCCTCCAACTCTGTGGAAAACTGAAGCATGTTGTGCTCCCGATGCACCATTTTCTCGGGTCAATTCCACCACCTCATGCTCGTCTTAGCCCGCCTGAGGAGTATCTGAGGGGCATAGAGCGAGTTGATATCTGGCACACCGACATCCACAAGGAGCATTGGTTTCCTTGGGAATCGACTTTGGGCCCGTACAACTGGCCATTCATCACGGGCAAGTTTGGTGACTGCAGACAGTTTCGCTTCATCGATGTCGCGCTAGCTGCTATCGTTGAGGGAATCCCGCGACTGATAGACACTGATATTCGCGGGCGATGGTCGTGTTGGGGAATGGAGATCTTGCAACAACACGAAGACAGTGGCCGAGGCCAGCCACGACGTCTTGCGTTAAAACTGGGAGACTTCCCGCTCATCAACGAGTGGGGTAACACATATTTTGGGAAGCTGGAAACACATGCGGTAGTGCGCGACCAAGAGGCCTGGAACAAACTCGGTCGGGTTCGCCGGGCCGAGAAGGAGGTTGACGGGCCGGGTCCGCTTCGGCGTGGAGGAACGGTACAACGATTCAACTCGTTACCGCCGGTGCCTAATGACCCGGAGGACACTATTCCGGGGCCTTATGAATATACTAGCGCTGAGAAGCTGGCGGAAAGGCTGAAGGATGAGACAGATGATGAGGATGAGGGCGAGTTGGTGGAGGAATATGTCGCTGATTTGAATGACGAGTTTTATCAGAGAACTTAACCTTTTACATTACCCCTTGCTTTCTTGTCGCCACATTTGCATTACTTTCGTAAGCGACTGGGAGGTCTGAATTTTGGGTTGAGGATGTAACGAGCAGTCAAGTTCACACATCTTTACGGTCACAAATAAAGATTGAGCAATTATAAACATATCACTAGGACGAGTAGTATGATCATAGTTGAAAGAAATCAAGTGTTCTGCACGGTCACTTGGAATAGATAAAGTGTTCACTTAAGTAAGCAAAGCATCGACCCTTTGGAGCTACTTATGATTAGATGGGATTTAATTGAAGGAACTGGCAACAGGAAAGCAAACTCACATCCGTTATTAAACTTCGTCAGGGTTGGGGTGACGATCGGCCCAATTCTGACTCAAGTGGTAATTGGAGCAAACCGAAATCTGCGAGAATGTCTGGTTTATCCTGGATTGGTTTAGCAGTAACTTACCACGAGGGGTACAAAAGGGTAGACATCGTGGTCCTTGACGTCGAGGCATTTGTCGGTTGTGCCCCAGCGGAAACGAGAAGAGATCTTCTTGTCGTAAACCTTCTCCGCCGTCCATTGTTGGTTGGGGTTGTTCGGACTGCAGACGCCGATTTGGACTCGGGCTCCGTCTGTGTTCTCATTTCTTTCAACTTGGAGACACTAGATTTGGTTGCGTCAACGAAGAAAAAAAAACTTGAGCAAACAGAGCACACCTTGTCACCGTATGCCTTGATCTGCTGCGGGCCAACATTCTGCCCCGTAGAGAAAGCGACGTCCCACTGGCGGCCAAGATTCGGACCGCTATCATGGCACTCGAAGATCAAGGCAGGTGCACCATCGCGGTTCTCCTCCACACCTACACAGGGGTGGCTCCAGCCTGCGTCTAGGAAATATGGCAAAGATTAGATATTTTGATTCAGAGGTAGAAGAGCAAATGCTCACGCGCCGCGTTGTGGAAGTCCCTTGCGGCAGCAGCAGTGAGTGCCATGGACAAGAGACTGACGAGGACGTGGAACTTGGAGAGCATGATGGCAAGAGGCGCAGTGAAGTGAGCCTGATGAGGAACTTCAGAGCATTGAAGTGAAGTACTTGAGGTTTTATAGTGAGCCGGAAAATCGCTCGCGCGCCAAGTGTATCATCGTTTCGTCTTGTTTATTCCGTTGTAACGGCCATAGTCATCTATTTCAATCCTATCCTATCCTATCATCCTGATCAGACCTTGTTTAAGCATTGTTTGAATATCGGTCACTAGCTAGCAAATCGAGGCTCGCTATTTTCGTTGCGGGACAGGCCGAGAATCTTCGCAAAAGGCCTAGGATTCATGTGTCCGAGGGATCACATTGTGGGTTTTGAAGCGCATCAACGGCGTACCACAGAGAACACGACCTCCGGCCAGTCTGCTTGGATGTTGAGCAGCCGGAGAATCGATATTCTTCGATATTCATCCAATACCTAGTCTCGAAACCCGACGTTCCGGTTTTCGCCGATTCTGCACGTGAGTTTTGGAGGTTGATGTGCAGGAATGGCGACCGGAACGTCTGGGGCAGTTCGTATAGAGATTGACAGATCCTCAAGCTGATGGCAACTGTCAGCCAGCCAAAATCTGTCCTTTCACCAAAATTAGGCCTTTTTTGAGTCCTCTTGCCATTCAACGACGCCTCCGTTCGATCCAGAAAAAATTGGAGCGCAAAGCTCGTCTTCGAAACTCCTGGCTCTGCGCTTTTTTGGGCCCAAAAGTTGCATGGGGGCGTGAGAAATCGCTTCGCCAAGGATCTGCTATTTCTGATGCAAACTGCCCCAGACGTTCTAGAGAGAATCCCTGCATCAAAAACTAAAATCAGTCACGTGGACCGGTCGGCAGGACTCCGCTCGCGCAGCGAGCGATTCTCGAAAGAACGTCGGGGTACGAGACTATCCAATACCGAAGTTTGAGTCGAACGGAAGGCGCAGGACATCACGTGCGACAATATGTCGAAGCCGCAAAGCCGGTTTTGATGGATGCTTTCAATGCCAGTCACCAATAGGGTCTATACTAACTCACTGAGTTGCGGTCGCGATCACCGGCACAGATGGTGCGTCAAGACAGTTTGGGAGCTCAAGAGCTGTGTACATAGGTCTCAAACAAGAAACGCTCCGAGTCGTGCTATACGACGATCAGCCTAGTTCAAGTCCTACGTTTCGTTTTTGGCACGGTCCCATCTTAGACTACAGAAAAGCAAATTCGGGATAGAATAAATGAGACTTATGATATTTTACATCAACGTACTGTTGTGGTCGTTTGAGGGTTACACAGCTTGAGCTTTGCTGGGGCGACATTTGTGCAACACAACAACAAGTTGGGCCATTTCAAAAATACCAGAAGCTACATCCACCGTCCAAAATTGGTTCAAAGGCTCTATAGCAAACTCCATCGACACACGACGGCTCGTAACCTCTCCCAAAGTCCTCGACTGGACGCAGAAACTTTCCCGCCGTTGCAATAATTTGCGGGTACAGCCAGCGTCACTGTCTCGGTCTGCCAAGCACCCGGAATTTCTTGGTAACCCGGAGCTCGATCGCGCACGATGCTCACCATCGGCGACGGCTGGACCATGTAGCCCACATCGATGGGCTTCTCTGAGAGGATAACTTTGATTATCTCAGCCGTCCGCTCTGTCCTGGCTTCGTCAAGCACAACACGTAGTGCGGGTTGGGCGTCTCGGACCGAGGAAGACTTCATTGTGGGAGTGCGGCCAAAAACGAGCGAGGAATGTGGTGGGAGTAATTTAGCTTTGCCATCTTCGGAGAACGACGAGTAGAGGACCTAGAAAACTGTTGATGAAAGCGTTCACTTGAACCCGGCGTATCTCACCTTGATCGCGTACGTAGCCGTGTCGAAGTGAACCAAGTAGGGATACATCGCCTGCTCGGTGGGATTCGTGATTCGCAGGCCAAAAACATGGTCGTTGGGGACACCCTCAAGATAAGCGACACCCTCACATAGAATATTTGGGGACACCTCCACAAGAGCTCGTTGGTCGTCACCTTTGTAGTGATATAGCTCGACAAATGAAGTTGGCAGAGGTTTGGCGTTCAACCAGAATAGGCGCGCAAACCATGACACAGTCGTTTTGGCCAACCCCAACTCGAGGTGGTGCTGAAAATGCGCAATGGCGTTGAGGGTGGGTACCGCTTCCGCTAACTTGATGGATGCTTTGGGACTGCCATACTCAGCAACAAGTCCTTGCAAACGCTCCACACAGCCTTGCCCAGTAGTTGATGCATTCAAGGCCACACTCGCGTCACGTCTGTTGGCGACGACATAGAAGTCATTTTCTCCACCCAGATCGACATTGGTCGAGAATACTCGGAGCTTTTGGATAGGAAGAAGCCGCGGGGCAGTGAACAAAATTCGATCCAAGTATTGTCCGTGGCAGGCGGGAATCGACCCACGTCCGTTGGCAAGAGATCGTTGCACCAGAACGGCGACTTCGCGGCAGCTCAAAGGCCATGATGACCGCAAAGTGGACATAAGCGCCTGCGAAAACGTGCCTCCTGCCGCCGACTCAGTGCAATTCAGGTTCTTCTTGCTAGCGGCAATCAACACATACGCTTGGGCGTCTGTGAAGAATCCTCCGTAGTCGGACGAGCTATTTTCGCGACGATAGTCTGCGAGATGTGAGGGCCAAGATGGATCTTGAATCCGACGAACACTCGAAAGCGACATAGTCTCTGAGAAAGAACAATCTAAAATGATTGTCTAGAAGCCATGAGAGGTTGATCATGAGAATGGACTAGGAACACTAACGACATTGGATCCTTTCTTGATGAGTTCTTGCGCGAGGTTATGTAGGGTGACATCGAAGATGGGCGGGACATCGAGAGAATAATCATAAGGAATGAGAGCGTCGACCTTCCTACTTGTTGCATTCAGCCGCTGGCCGTATCCAGCAAAATAGATCAAAACAGCGTCGTCCGTCGAGATTTCTCCGTTCTCTATCAGGTCGGTAGTAACGGTCTCGATAACATTTCTTCTAGTCGCAGCCTTGTTGGTCAAAGTGCGAATCACTGCCTCAGGGTATCGTAGAAGGAGAACCTCCCTCAAACTGTTGACGTCTTTGACACAACCCCGCAAACTTCGGATTTTGGAAGATGCATACTGCGAGTTGCTAAGTAAAATGGAAAAGGAGGAAAGTTTCAACTGACCTCGTCGATACCGATGCATAATGCATACAGTTTTGGAGCCATGGGTAGTCTATTATTACGAAAAGTTGTCGATTGCGATATATAGTGCGCCTCCAAAGCTATGCCGATGAAAGCCCACGAAACTGTCTGAGCAAGACTATCACTTGTTGGAAAAGATCCGTAATGGATGAAGGACGTGGCCAACGAGGCACACATGAGAGTGATTGAAAACCCCGAAAAGACAAGTGGCGTGCCGAGTCTGATATGCTAGCGACGCGTTCGTGGACACTGGAAACAGTTCCATAAAATGCCGCAAGTGCGTGGTCTTGAACGTTAACACGAGAGGCCATGCGAAAGCATGCATGAGATCGTTGACAATTTGATCAGAGGGATCTAGAGTAACATAGGTCTGTTCCAGACGGACGAGCGATTGAACACTATGTCTGTATCAGGATGATGGGAAACCCGAAGACCATGGATAACAGTAGCAAGGCCAAGCCTCAAGAGATTGTTCGCAGCTTGGGTGGAGTCGATCGGGTCGCCGTGGCACAGACGCCTAACAGGAGGAGAGTGTCTCAACTCCTTCGCCATGCCAACTCCATTCACCTTTCCGGATTGTCATTGTCCGCTGATGAAGTTCAAGTTTTTTTCGACGATAGATAACGATGCTCAGTGTGGCCCCAGTATACATAAGCATGTGTTGCCGATTTTGGAGATGGCTTGATCGGCAATCCGGAAATGAACGTGGGCTTTACTCGAGGGTTTGCGCGAAGGCGGGGAAACGATTTCTCTCATGGACAATTCGACTGGAAATATCACCAGATAGCACCATCAGCGCTCTATTGAGGACCTTGGTGCGAGTAAAGGGTAACAATATGATGGACAGGAGCAGAATCTCGTACGCGAACTCGAAGCGCAAGGAGCCCACAAAGATCGGTTTTCGTGCTGATAACGACGCGTATATTTTCTGGCCGCGTGCGGAAAGGCATAGAGCGTACAAGTGCCAAAACACGCTATGGCCGATGCAAAACCATTGGGACTTGTGGTCAAATTAGCGACGTTGATGGATGGCGGACGAAAGGCATGCCCAAATTATGCTGCTCTTCTCCAGCAGCTTGATTTGAAAATGTAGCCGCTGTAATCTCCTGGAGCTCATGGCACGCTCGTCGATCACCTCTTGTTTACAAAAACAAGGTTTCGTCTTCAAGGCGTCGACAACGAGGACGGTGACTTTTGTGTGTATGCAGGCGAGATGCATGGGGTCGTGGAGGGAACGAGAATGGTGGCAGTTAATGGGGCGGCGCTCGAGTATATGGACATGAGCCCACTAGCTTCGACTGCGAAGGGAGTGCGACATCCGAAAGACCATTCTTCCATTTTGTGATAGACACAAAGAAGTGGAATGAAGGTTCATTCCACAGAAGTAACGCTAGACACGCGAGCGAAGTATGCTTTCCAAGTAGCCAATACCATCAGCGCTGCAGACGTTATATTGGGATTAAATCCCCCGCAGCCTGGAGACACAACACTAGTAATCGGGAGCACTGGTTAGGCTCTCTTCAGGCGTCGGGATATCGTCGTCCTGTTCGTGGACGAAGTGTCAATGGGTGGGTTGTGGAAGCTCTGAACAACGGCCCATGTCAAGCACCACCTTTGAGTTGGGCGGGAAAGGGCGGATGTAAGCGACGAGATCGAGTTGCTGTACCGCATGAAGCATATGCGAAAGACACCTGATAATCTGTTCAACGAGCAGAAAGAGGCAAAACTAAGCATACCGAGACAACGGAAATTACAAGTATGGATTCGAACCCATAGCGAGGGCCAACAGCCGACAGTATGGATTTGCTTTCGACTTGACCACCTTTGCGATCACGCTAAGTCGTCTCTTGCTGGTCGAGGTCTTTGCTGAAAAGTTGATCAGCCCTATATCTCCGCAGTTGTGTCTACCTCGGCTTGCCTCGTGCCAAACCCTATCGTGAACGCCTACTATGGTGCCACACCACTCGGGTTGTGTCTGAATGGAAACCAATTTCTATCGCTTATGTTAAATTCTATGTTTGTTCTCACAACATCAATATGTCCCACATACCTTGGAGAGGGGTGTGCATTGGAGCGACATCGCTGGACCGGACCATTCGGAAGGTCCTACCGATGTGGTGATAAATATGGTGGATGATGAGGTGTCCTGGGATGTGTGGACGGCCAGGATACACAGTCTCTGACCCATCAGTTGCGTACGGGTAGATTATTGAGAATTATGGATACTTACTGAATCTTCATTCAGACGAAGGTACGGGTAATCGAAGTCAAGTAGGAAAGACAAAAAGAGAAGGAAGCCCAGGTCGTCACGTGGCGTGACATTTCGACCATGAAGCCACTATGAAGCCTTGAAGGAAACCAGCCACTGGCCGGAAAAGTTCACGCTAAACGCCTCGAATACTTCTGATTTCGCAGGCAACTCACGAGTCTCTGGATAATCCAATTTTTACCACTGAAACTCGTTTGGACGAATGATCCACTACTGTACAGCAGACAAATGTTGGCAGGCTTCGAGTCAGCGCGCCTGTAACACCTCAACTTGTGGAAAGTTCTTTCACACCCCAACCAGGGCCGATTTGGTTGAACAGGTAAGAACTGGCTTTCATGATCTAAGACTTCTCTAGACATGGCAGTATCCTCCATTCCAAATCGTTGTCCGGAAGTTTCATTGCGGAAGCAGCTAATTCTCATAAATGCTGCACCGATTTTTAACAGCCCCACTCTGTTTTTCTCGTCTCACTTACTATGAACCGATACTTACGAATCAATTTCCGCGATGATGAAGACGAGGCTATCACTCATCGACTACTTCCTCACCATAACAATGACACACACGAGGGCTGGCATCTCTCACCGCTCCATCGGAGGCGTACTCCTTGTCGTCATTGGATGCCCTTGGTCGGCGCCCTTACCCTCCTTGGCATCTGCTCTGGTGTCGTCTATCTGCCTCCGGCACGCACCTCTACGTCGGGCTCCTCGGGGGTTTCTTCTACCGCCCTAATTTGGTCTCCCTTCGCCGCCGTCTCAGATGTCCCATCAGCAGACCAGGACATCATCGACCTTTATGCTCGGCAGTCAAAAACCCTCGAGGAAGCTACAGCACGGTATACGCTCAAAACCGGCCGACAGCCTCCGCCAAATTTCGACAAATGGTTCCAGTTTGCGCAAGAGGGTCATTGTCTCATCGACGACTATGACCGCATTGACCAAGACTTTGCGCCATTCTACCAGCTGGCCAACCAGAACCCTCGGCATTTTCGTAATATGGTCGAAATGGGCCACGAGTTCATGCGCGACGATGCTCGTGGACTCTCCGTCATCAGTGTGCGACAGGGCAAAGTTGAACTTCCTGACGACATTTGGGGCACTCCTTGGGACATCGACTTGGAGGAGTTCATCAACGAATTCGGCTACTTCATTCCCGATATGGACCTTCTTCTCAATGGCAACGACGAGCCCCGTGTCGCTTTCAACGCCCGACGACCTAACGCCCTAAAGAACGCAATGCAACTCAAAGAGGCCGATCCTTTCCGCGTCGAACCAGTCCCCACAGCCGACTTCTTTCGAGGCAGAGACGGATGCGACATGGCCCAAACTTCGAGTGGATTTGTCAAAGACCCTGTCAATAGCATTGCTTGTGCGTTCACCGCTTTTTTTGTAGTTATTCTACTGACGTTGATACTCAAGTCTTTGCATCGACTTCCACCTCTGGTTTCAGCACCGACCTTTGGCCCATGCTGAGCATGGCAAAGATATCGCCTTGCTTTTCGGACATTGTCTATCCTAACGCAGTACGTTCACTATCATTTTTGCACCATCAAAACTGAAGAAGGTCAACAGTACTTCTACGATAAGTCCGGCTGGTCTGGCCAATTCTCCTACCCCGATGATCTCGACTGGAGGGACAAACAACCGATTGTCTACTGGCGCGGTGTATCTAATGGCGGCCATATCTACGGTGACAACTACCGGAACTTCCCTCGTTTCCGCCTCATGGACATCGCACGCGACCATCCCGAGCTCTTCGACGTCCGCATCTCGAGTTTTGCCGACAACCATTGTACGGAAGACTGTGACGCGGATCGTATCATCGAGGAGTACAACATCACAGGCGAGGGTTCGGCCAGAGAGGATCTTTATGGGTCCAAATACGCGTTGGATGTCGACGGTAACTCGTTCAGCGGCAGGTTCCTTGGACTGTTGAGAAGCGGGTCACTTGTTTTCAAGGTAAACATCAACCCTCTCTCACATGTTCGCTCTAATAATCTTTTGACAGGCCACGGTCTTCACCGAATACTTCTCCGAGTGGCTGCTTCCCTACGAGCACTTCATCCCCGTGAACCCTGACTTGTCCGACCTTGTGGAAAAGATCCAGTGGGCGCGGGACAACGATGAAGAGGCGCGCAAGATCCAGCAACGAGGGTTACGATTCGCCACCAAAGTTGTGACCGACAAGCAAAACGACTGCTACCTTTCGAGACTGTTGCTAGAATGGTCACGGCTACAGAACGATCCGGCAGCCGCTTCCACGAGCGAAGAGACGGAGGAAGTAGAATACCTCGCCAACGAACAGACGGAGGGACCAGAATACCTCGGCAATGAAGAGACAGAGGAACCGGAATACCTCGCCAACGAAGAGACGGAGGAACCAGCCAACAACGAATAGATGCTTTTAATGTATTAGTAGTGGAGAATCCAGTTCTAGCTGGCTCAAGTTTCTATGCGCGGCTGTCGTTGTGTTCTTCAATCTTCTCTCCCACCCGCCGCAGTGGATTTTTATTCAATCGGCGCATCAATTGACCATCATTGACAAGCTTCCGCGATTAATTTCGGATTCAATAAGTATATGTACGATGTTCTCGAGGTGTTTTACGGCGTGCCAATTTGGAGATCTCTCTGATTTTTTCTGACACAGTAACCCTTCAGTTATTGTGGTAGCTCTACCATGGGGGACATAGTATAGTTACTTCATGAGCTCGGCTATTCAGTAACAGGGAGGGCCAGGGGCGAAGGTGTAGATGCTTAGTGTGCACACCGGGATAACTCCTGGAAACCGGCGTTCGTCAGTCGAACCGTGCCGCGTATCAATCCAATCCAATCCAATACTGACTGCAGGATCTACAAGTAGTAGACTCTCGCAGCCATAAGTATGTCAATGGCCCTCAGTTGGCGGAACACCACCGCCGTCTCCCAACACTAAACCTCCATGAAGAGTCCCTACATCGAATTATTCCTTCTTTACGCCCTCAATTTAGTAGCCGCGGGAGCCCAACTTTTCTTGAAGGCCTTAAATATCCGATTTCGCAGCCACGGAGAAGAACGACGACGGTCAATCGCTTCCATTTTCGCCATTATCGGTGCAAAAACACTCATTTTTGTACTCTCACTGCCGCCCGTTCTTGCCGTCGTTCTCTCCACACCATGGGACGGCTTTCTGGTGACCAGGACGCATCTTTGCGCGAAGTTCGCATCTATTCTCCGCTGAATACGCTGCTCAAGGCTTTGAACAGGGTCATCATGCTTACTTATCTCTTCGATTTGACCTACCGCCGCGCCAACGCCATTCTATGGGTCCACCACACCCTCACATTCGCGGCCATCCTTTTCATCCTGCGCAACACAAGTCCGTCAGCGCCGGGAATCGCCGGCCTATGGATTTCGATCCCCGCCGTTTTCGCAGGGGTCGGCATTGGCGTAACTGATATCGGAGGCGACATCGCGGTTCTGCTCTACTACATCGCGCCGCAAAGCATAGCAACGGCGCAAGCAATTCGTGCGTGTGGAGGCTATCTCATGCTGGGACGGGCGACGGGATGGTCGATTGTACTGGCGTTCGTTTCCCGAGGCCATTGGAAAGCCTTGGAACTGAATTTCCCGATGACAATCGTGATATCCGTGGTCTTGCTCGGTTGGGTGATGGCAGAGGTCGAAGAGATATTTGCTATATTGGGAATGAGCGAAAGAATGCGGTCGAAGGTCACAACCCAGGAGAAATCCTAGAACAGCTTCGGTTATCTTACATAGGGATCCAGTACATGCTCTTGTTTATGACTTCACCAATCCGCACGCTTCTTCAAGGCCTCGTTTTGCAAAATCTCAATCCAGTAACCGTCAGGGTCTGAAAAATAATGAGGACAAAAAATCGCAGCAGTAATGGAACTTACCCAGAATAAATGCAACGTCCTTCATCCTCCCGTCAGTCAGTCGCTTCTTCCAATTCACACCCAGCTCTTCCCAGCGCTTGCAAGCCTCATCAAGATCGTCCACGCTGACACAGATGTGCCCAAAGCCCTGCGGCTGGTCGTTGCCATTGTGGTACTTGAACTCCGGGTCGGATTCTGTGCCCCAGTTCCAGGTAAGCTCTAATAAACCTTCGAGGCCCCCGGTCACGCCCTCTGCAGGTCCATACCCGAGGAAGTACAGCGTAAATTTGCCATTGGGATTCTCAGACACGCGTTTGAGATTCATGCCCATTACGTCAGTGTAGAATGCGAGCGACTTGGCCTGGTCTTTAACGCGAATCATGGTATGGTTCTGCTTATATGTTATGACCAATCAAATCACAGTAGGTTGAAACCGACCATGCGATATGATTCCAGGTTTGTCTCCTTGATTTCTGCGGTCTTCTCGATGTCGTTGAACGAAATGACCTCGACCCAGTACCCATCCGGATCGAGAACGAAGGCGATATTGTGCATCCGTCCGTCAGTGAGTTTCTTCTGGAAAACGATACCCCGCCTCTTCGAGCCTGGCACAAGCGGCTTGGATGTTATCCACACTAACACACACATGTCCAAACCCACGATACGGCTCGGAGTTTCCTGTCACGACCTTGTATTCCGGGTCATTTTCTGTCCCATAATTGTGCGTGAGCTATAGAAATTAGTCACAACAAAGAACGGATTCAAGGTCATGCCTCGATTATTCCCTCGCGATCGGTCCAGTGCTTTCCTGGAGAGACAGCATTGGCCGAGTCGTACGCCAGAAAGTAGAGGTCGAATTTTGCGTCAGGATGCTCAAGTTTGTTGATGAGCGACATGCCCAAGAAAGAGTAGAATTTTAGCGACTCCTTTGGATCTTTCACACGCAGCCTGTAGCTCTGTGAGTTTATGTCTGGTTTGCATTGTTTGGGACGCGCATGGAGTGATTGAACTTGTACTTGCTGATATCGGTGGCCATCGTTGAAAAGGCCAAATGTCGGTGTTGGGTAAGATGTAAGATGGAGGGTGCTCTACGCGTTGCCAAAGGTTTGTAAGAAGTACTAGAAAAGGCACTGAGAACATGCGATATCATGAGCGCAGAGAATCCTTACTATTACCTGGTGAAGGTTAGCGCCAAACGCGAAATGACGTCAGTCATGTGATATCCGAAAGGATTGGATTTGCTTCGAAAGGGAAAACAACAAGTAGATCAATAATAACCATTCGTGAGGTAGCTAAGCGTATGAGTGGACGTGGGGGGCATCCCTGACGCAGTAGAGTACACACTACTAGCCCCAGAATGGGCCCTTGACAAAAATGCCGATCCTGGTCTGGCAAGCAAGTAAGTGCGTGAATTCTCGCTGTCATAAGACATGCCAGAAGCTTGAGCTCTGGCAGGAGGGGGAGCGAGACTACCATCGTCTGGTTTAGGGGCTGTCCCATCCATTTCAACGGATTCTGCAGCAGCAAACTTCGCCCACCCAGACTCCCTTCGCTCCCTATTGACAGATTGTCTGCGCTCTCGACCGACCATGCTTGGGGCGGGTGTGAGATTGTCCCCCTTTTCCTCCTGCTTCCCTGCACCGGTGACACTTTGTAATATATTGAGCCAACTTGCTCTCCAGCTTTGAGCCACACCTTCCTCTGCTTCAGCTGGCACTGACTCTGCTTCCCCGGCCAATTCTTTGAAACCGTCGTTTCGCCATGGCACATCTAAGCCTCGACCACCCAGCGACATAAAGCGAGGGCGAGAATCTGTTTCGCGGAGCGTGCCAACCGATGGACGCTGCTCGTGAGCTGGAAGGACCCCAAGGTAGTCGAATTCGGTATCACTACGGAGTTGCTTGGGAGGAGGAGCAACGTTCGCGACACAGAGTGTGGTAGGACTGGCCAAATTTGACTTGATACTGCCGGTCCGACTGTTAATTCGACTATTGCTGACGCTCGGTGTTGCTCTGAGATGCGCAGGAAGTGGTCGAGCAGTTGGATATGGTCCATTGCTATGTGGAGCAGCTGGCGGTAATTTGTATACCGCGCTGTCCCGGAAATGCACCGGTTGCGATGAGTCTGCAAATGGATTGGCTGGTGTCTCCCATGAATTTGAGCCACGACGGTCAAGTGTGTTGTTGGCACGTCTAGGTTCTCCAACGTCACGATCTCCAGAAAGAGAGGCATCACGTGCGGAAGAGAAAGGCGGTTTGTTCTCGGAAGTCGAGGGGGTCACTGGGTCCCAACGAATCGGATGCAGCTTGCTACGGCGCCGATTGCGGATGCGAATACAGAAAGCGACAACGGTTAGAACGCACGCGCTAATGATGAGTGTGCCCAAAATGATGGCTGTGTAGAAGGGTGCTCTATTGCGTGTCCCGGTGACTGTTTGCGGCAGACTGCTGCTGGATGGTGATGGGGACGAAGGTGAAGACAATAGAAGAATTGGCGAAGGCGAGAGTGAACTGGTGGTGGAAAATGAGCTTGAGCTGCTTAACCAAGCTGATGATGAAGAAATTGAGAGCGAAGTGGAGAGTGAGTCCGAAGTCATGAGCGAACTCAATATCGACGACGAGCCTGAAGTCGCGGATAAGCTAGAAGTCGAGAATGATGGCAAGGACGAAAAGCTATCGGAAGCGGTCGTCGAAATCGAGGTCAAATATGTCGAGGTGTGGTACAGGGCCGTCCTTTGATAAGTTCCTGAACCGGTGGTTGTCTCGCCAAGTGTCGGTGTCGCGCTAGGTGTCGTTGTGGCTATAGCTAGTGAAGCAAAAGTTGGTGAGGGAGCCAAATCGGTTGTCGCCGTTGGGATCGCCATTGTCTGCACCTGCTGAGGGCCGCCATCCAGCGTAACAACCGTATATCCGGCATCCTGAGCAGCAGCAACCTCGCCAAAGCCGGGCCCAATGTTTAGTTGTGGAATGGGGTTGCGAACTCGATGGAGACGGTTGGGAGCCAGATACATAGTGGAGCAGTCGGACGGTTCGCGGGCGAAAACAAAATTTGAAATAGTAGACTTCGACCTGCGAAGGATGTGAACTTGAAGATGAAGGTGAAGAGAGAAGAGCGGAAAATTAACTGGTCTCACTTTGACGCGCCTTTTTGAGCCCCTCTCAAAAGCTTCAATAGAGACGCATACTACGGTGTCGCACCAGCACGGCTCGTCTACCCAGTAGGCCTGAGAGTGGACGCGCTGTTGCTGCCGTCGCGTGAATATCTGAAGGCTGGGGACATGAAGGTGTGCTTCAAGGTACAATTTTGACTGATTTGGGTGAAGTTTGGTATCAATCATATATTCCCGTGTTTTTACGCAGAAATGTTACCCTCGGGCCTCCACACTCCTCGACAACTGTTGGGCGTTTTTTGTCTGTATAGGTGTGTCTCCTAGTACGTGAGCTCATTCTTCTCAGATCCACAGTAAAGCTGATCATAGTAAGTCTATGACACATCACTTAAAACCGTTTCGCAAGTCTGAGTCAACAAACGATCCAACAAATTTAATATCCATACACATTTTCCTCTTGTCCCATCTCTGCTTGGACCCTCAGCGCTCTCGGAGCATCATGCATCCTCATTACAATCTCTACCAATTGGATCTTCCCCGCCGCCGCAAATGCTTCATCATCGAGTAGCACACTCAATTCCTTCTTCGTCCGAACCCTATACGATTTAGAACGACTGCCATCGACGTCCCCGAGTGTCCTCAGCAACGAAGTCCACTCCCAGTTCATAATGTCGTTGTATCCTGCCTCCCAACCACGAATGCAGCGTTCGATTTCATACCCATTGTTATTCAGCACAAAGACGATTGGCGTCAACCCATGTCGAACCATGGAGGATAACTCTTGGACCGTTAGTTGAATGCTTCCGTCGCCTGTAAAGAGGATGGTTCGCCCAAGATCACGTTCGCGAGCAGCAAATGCAGCGCCGAGGGTACATCCTGTTGCCCACCCTATAGATCCCCATAACAGCTGGCTCACAAAAATCGACGAAGAAGGCAGGGGAACATCGATGAGCCCGAAGTTCGAGGTCCCGGTTTCTGCGACGATCACGTCTTTGGGGCGGAAAAATTGACTAACGCGAGGCCAAAGCCAGTCTTGCGTAATCGTCTCGCTATCTTCGTGGGGGAGGAAAACGCGGAATGGTTGTGGCGCCGTTATCTCGCGATTCTTATAACCAAACGGCTCAAGCATGGCTGTAAGACGCGGAATGAGTTGCTTCATGCCCACACCAGGGAAAACTGCATGTCGGACTTTGGTCTGGTCGGAATGAAACTACCTCTATCGTCAGCAAGGAATGCTAAAACGAGCAACGCTTACTTCAACAGTCTTGGAGGCTGGTATTGAGTAAGTGAAATTGCCGGTATTGAAATCACTCTTAACACAACCAACGGACAGGATGAGCTCTGCCGCTTCCACCTTTGCTTTTACGGTCGGATCACTGATGGACCCAATATAAATCTGGCTTCAGGTTAATGGTCTATCTCGTCACAAATAAATTTACGGACGCCACCGTATCGTTCGTAATCTTCTGGGACCACAGTTTTTCCCATTGGTGCTGCATAAACAGGGAAACCAGTATTGCGCGCCAATTCGTTGACCTCCGATCTTGCATCGTGGCGGACTGCGCATACGTCGACAAGAATGACCACACTGTCGTTTGCACTAGCGCGGTCGACAAGCTGGACAATCTCTTCGAGGACAGCTTTTTCGGCTTCAACATCGTTCGGTGGCTGATTATGAGAAAGTGGATTTTCCAGTCGCTCCGACGGAATCTTGGCATAGACTAGATTTGTTGGAATGCTGAGGTAGGCAGGTCGAGCCTATAATCCCAAATTTCAAACTCAAAATGATTCAGGATAGGCCATGAAGCTAACCTTCGTGATGCATTCTATCAAGACGCGGTCTATCGTCGCACCAGCGTTCTCAGCATCCACGATAATTCCTTGTGTGATAGTCACATTTGCTGCAGCCTTCACGTAGGCATCGTATCTGCAATGCCGAATCGTCAGGAAACGGTTTCACATTTCCAACAAGCCACGTACCTGCCATCGCCTAATGTGTGGTGCAGTAAGGCTTTGGACCGCTGCTGGGCCGTGCTGGGAACTCCGACTAGATGCAGAACTGGAACCATCTCAGAAAAGGCGCCTGCGATGCCGTTCATGGCAGAGAGCTCTCCAACTCCAAAGCTACATTGATATGTGATGCCACACCAAACACAGGAAGAGCCGGACAGACGTTGTCAAAACCACTCCAATCCGTGTTTCGTTCACCCGAGCGTAGCCATCAGCAGCATAAGCAGCGTTGAGCTCGTTACTTCGCCGATTGTCAGCGTCGTTAAAAAGACTGGAACAAGATCATCACCAGTTTCCGACCCAGCCAATCGCCGGATCCGCTTCAACGAGATCGAGGAAGCCGAGATTAAAATCACCAGGAACACCAAATATTTGCTGTCGTTGGTAAGTTTTAAATTTTCGATCGGGAATTAACCAACACTAACCTTGACATTCAGTTGCTTCAGTCGAGCAAGAATGTAGTTTCCGATCTCGATTGGCTCTTCTGTCTGGGTCGCTCTCAAGCTTTGGAGCTCTAGACGAAGTCGGTTGACTTCAGCTTGTAAGGAGGCAGCAGGTGGCATTTCGGAAGTCATCGCCAATTGGCGATCTTGTGAAAAGGACATTGTTGCCGTTTAAATACTCAGACAGTGCGAGTTATGCGGAGAGTATCTTCGAACTACTCTCAAGAAGGCCGCAGCATGCCCGTGAATGACTAAGTTTATTAATTGTCAAGTTCAAGAATATCTATTCTCTAAGAATAGAACTCAGAAAAAGATTACGCGAACTCATGGCGGGGCATGCTTACCTATGAATCTGCTGGGACTAGGTATCCCAGCTACCTGACCAGAAGCGCTAATATAACATATAATTCCCAAGTCCATAGCTATTAATAAGTATAGGTGACTTGTGTTTGGTTGGGAATACCTTGGCTGTCTTAGGTATCACCCGCACCATTCTGAAATGTGCGGCGCTACACATTTTATTGGTTCACTTGATCATCGGCAGCGGACGTAGCGTATAACAACACAGAAAGTGGTCAGATTGAGTTGGAAAGTGCATTGGTTTTGATAATAATGGCATGCTGAGTATTAGAGTGAAAGTAGTGCAACGACAGCCCAGTTTACTCGCAGTACCTATCAGGATTGAGCAACATTTAAGCCACAAAACTTGACGTCCTACCTCCTTTCGCCGAAGTCACCCAGTCCGGGGATAATATAGGCCTTCTCGTTTAGACCTTGATCGATCCAGCCCGTAATCTAGCAAGCTTCAAAAAAGCAGTCGGAGAAGGATACCATCACTGACGACTTTGACAAGAGGGTACTTGCCGCAGAAGTTGCGCAACCCTTCCGGTGCAGAAATCTAGGCATGTTTGTATCGGTCAAGAATCACGCAGGACATTATGGCGGACAAACCAGGTTGATGAAGATGATACGTTCTTCGGGAACACCGTTTTCCATGAGGACTTCAATGGCCTTGATCGCTGAGCCACCAGTTGCTATTTTATGTCTCAGAGACATTTGAGAGAACGAACTCGCCCCTTGCCTAACATGGGATCGAGAAGGAGCACATAACGTGAGGCAATGTCTTGAGGGAACTAGACACGACAGGAGTAAGCATTATTTTCGGTATGCGATCGAGAACAAACTTTGGAATAAAAGAGCTTGGGGAGAGCAGTTTCTTCGTCCTGCCGCATCATCTCAGAGACACGTAGAATTGAATATTAGCACTCACCCGTTGGATCAAGATCTTGCCAATGCGGACACTGCGACAGACTTCTCTCAGTCCGGCTTCCATAGCCTGCTCATCCGGTTGATATGGGAGCAAGTTGGGGTCATGGCTATCGCACCTCACCCGCTCGCAGTATCGACACGCCGCAAATCTTTCCCTCGAAGCCTACTCCCTCGTAAGTTGCTCCCTATAGGGGCAGGTAAGCAAGGTGATGCAACCTAACGCGGAGATCGACCTACAGTCGGAGTTTCGACGACCTTCTTGACCACAGGCAGATGGTTCAAACCTTCCTCCACGAGTAGGCGGATGATGCGATCTGAATAAAATAGAAAGTCCCCACGACTGGTTTCCTTTGAGCGAATGATAGTGTAGAGGGCCTCCAGTTGGGCGGTTTGAGGCAGAGTAAAAACAGATGGTGGAAG
The DNA here is from genome assembly GCF_014461135.1 of Mycena indigotica. Taxonomy (NCBI): domain Eukaryota; kingdom Fungi; phylum Basidiomycota; class Agaricomycetes; order Agaricales; family Mycenaceae; genus Mycena; species Mycena indigotica. The sequence continues at coordinate 3,973,969 of NW_023503007.1, read as the reverse complement.
CGGGTTCATCTGGGACTTGTTCGTTGCTGGCTGTGGTGGTGGGACAGGTGAAGAGGTGGCCATCGATGGTCTAGCCGTGCACACGAGGAAAAACGCGTCGGAGGCAAATCTCGTCAATCACTCTCGCTCGTCACGGCGTGACTCCCACCTATTATCAATACGAAGCAATTTTCTCTCTCTAATACTAGTATATGTACAGTCCAGGGTATCGAGTATTACAGTATTGTGAAAGCATCGGGAAAGCAAGGAGTGTCAGCGAGCAAGCAGTTCATCAGGATATACTTAATCATCTTATAGCAACGAGAGCCGCGCCAACCAAGGATGCACAGCCAACAATAAGACTCATTGCGGGCGTGGTCTTCATTCCAGTATTTACGCTCCCATGGCTCGTGCTCCCGAGTTGATTGTTGCTGAAGCGCAGTGGGTCTCCGACCCCGCCATGTCCGTTAGATGTTGCGAGGACGCTCGGATTGATTGTGGCCGTATTAACCGTCTTCGTTAGCGCCGTTGTTGAGTAAGTTTGACTAGGCGCGCCTTTGTTCTCCGTCAAAGCATCATCTCCGCCCAAAAAGACAAGAGCGAATCCTGGTGCTGGAACTTTAACCGAGCATGTCTTGGCCGTGGCATCGCAGTCCACAGTTTTTATATCTTCGGTTCCCGTCAGACGCCCGTCTGAGGCAAAGTTGCCACCAAACGTCTGCCCAGCCCACGTATACGACCCCTTTTGTGCGACGCTGGTAGCCTGGAGGTATTTGACTCTTACTTGTGTCGGAGTTGCCCCGCCAGCTCCCGTTGCATCAGCTACACTGATCACAGCAGTAACATCGCTCTTCCCCGTAGAGTCCGTGATGTAGTTGAAGAGCGCGACGCGAGCAGGTTTGCCCGATTCGTAGATCGCATACGCGGGAGTGAACTCGTTATTGTTGTTGGCTTGAAGATCGAGAACCTGAGTGTGGTTTGTGGCACCCATGGCTTCCGCCATGACTAAAGCAGAGTAGTAAATCTTAGGATACGTCAGATTTAGCGTATAAAGCAGCTCCTGAAACTCTTACTGGTCCGATGGTCCATTGGTGGAACGAGGACTGATTAGTCGGCGGAGACGTGAACGGATTATAAAAGACGTTCTGGCCACCGACGTGGAACATGGCCCCGCTGAAATTAGAGTGCGCCATCTGAAGGGCGTAGTCAAGACCCCATAACGCGGCACCAAATGCGTCCGAGATACCACCAAAGCCACCACAAGACGCCTAAGAGGACTTCGATAAGAAAGAAAGGACGCGGACGAGGAAAATCACTGAGTTGGTCTCGAACATAAGCATTTTCTTGTTCTTTGACTGAGCAAACGCAGTGCTGTTGAGGTATGGTGCAAGCAGCGACGTATGTGCAGTATGGTTCAAGAAATCTTGGAAGACGCTTTGAGGGTCAATGATGGGTGCACCGGTGTTGAAAGCGGCAGCGCAGTTGTCTATAGCATATGATCAGCGTCGTCCACAGGTATAATGTCAATCCTCGCACCGGTTGGATACCTAGGGGATGGAAGGTCATGGTTAGCAAGAACTTGCGTAAAAAAAATTAAGGACGGATCAAATGGGATGCCAAGCCACGGCCAAGCAAAACCGTACATATAAAAGCAACCAAGCAATTTCAAGCGTACTCACTTTTCCACACTCAGCCAGGCCAAGTTGGCGCTGTAGGCATCGACATAACCCGTATCGAAAACCATCTCCGGTGTCCATGTCGCATCAGCCACCGAAGGGCCAATGAGCAAGCTTGCAGCGCGTCCAGTTGGGTCCAGTCCACTCGCAGCAAGTTGGGTCAGCAAGTCGCTGAATTCCCCAAAGTAGTCGAAAGGGCCATAGCTGGAGGCTCCAGGCAAGGGTCGGTGGCCGTGTGCGATATAGAGGTCAGGCTCATTGGAGGCTTGGTATCCGATAACTTTGTCACCAAGAATCCGCTCAGCGGCACCAACGATGGCAAGGTCGAATGGCTTGGTGACAAACCAGGGGATGCCGAGGAACCACTTAACGTTGACTAGGGAAGAGATGTTGGACATCTGCCACGTATGAGTGCTGTTTTATCTTTTGGAGCAATAGATTGCTTACCATGTACAACAGGTCATCGGAAAACTCGAGAGGCGGGGTCTGGGTGGTGCCGGTTACCCCAGTCAGATTCTTCTGCAAAATGCGGCCATCTGGAATCTTGGACGCATCCACAAGGGTGGCCGATTCTTGTGAGTTTCCTAACCAAACTTTAGCCAGTCACTGATTCAAACAAGGGGCAAAACCCGACCTCCCACTCGCACCCGAACACTCCCCGCACGCTGTACAATGTTCCCGAGCAGATTGAGGAAAGGGACTTGAATGTGTGTCGAGTTCTTGCCCACTTCATTCTCGTCAACTCATCTCCACAGCACCAGACAGCTGTCGACTCACAAACTTGATTCGATACGCTCATTTCAACGCTGTGAAGCTGTCTCAGTCTCACGAATTAGGCTTCCAACGGAGGAGCGTACCTAAAGCCGATGAAATCTCCCGACTGCTCGATGGAGGCTCCAGGTGTGCCGCCAGTGTTGAGTTGGATATTAAATGTGCTCGGCACCGCTGGAGTCGGTACTGGCGGGGGAATGAGTGTTGTGGGGTTGTAAGCAGCGACTCCAGTATATGCAGGTGCACTTGCTGAGCCACTCAGGCTGGTTGTCGCGAAAACGACCTGGTTCGGCACGCTGTAAACTGTAATGCCTGCTTTTGCGCCAGGCAAAAGCGCAGACGCCACGAGAAGGAACGCCAATAGCATGGGTGGGACAAGAAGAGAGTAGATGGAGCACAGGCATTTGACTTGCCGTTTGGTGCGGTGATGAGGCTAATTTTAACCAGCCCAATTATAGCCAGACAGACCACCATTTATTCATTTCACTCAATACTCGTACAGTAGATTAACTACATCTCCCGTAAAACAGTTACTGTCTTCGTGAATCTTGAAGTCGGCGTTGGCCTCGTGAATGATGCGCTGGATGTGGTCATCTGTAAGGAGCTGGGATGGTAAGAAAGTGTCAACAAGTCGCAAGAGAGAGACATTATACCTCATTCATGCTCTCCCAAGTCTGCGGTCTGTGAGTTCATGGAAGGACAAGAAAGCTTGGAACGCTAACATCGCATTCCAGCATCAAAACAACTGTCTTCTCCGGGTCGGGCATACGCCAATGTCTGAATACCTCGTCCAACTCCTGGTTCTGAAGCCACTACGCAAAATATCAGTATACTACGTCAACGTAAGTAGAACATATTTACAATAGTGTGCTTGACGAGGTGCTGTTGCGCAATTGGAAGGGCGATAAACTTGTCTACCATATCTTCGATTTTCTTGTGGTACTCCCCAACGGTGAAATGATATTCGGAGGGAATCTTGAAGACGAAAAGGCCGTGACAGGTCTCGTGCCCTTTGGGGCTCTTGTACTGGTCGATCTTGGTGACGATGTCGGCCGAGAATACACATGCACCATCTTGAAGCCCGAACGAGGCGCCATTCCAGACTAGGTTGCAGAGATCGGAGTCTTCCAGGCACTTTTATCGCGTCAGCAAGCAAACCCAAGTGCCGTTGAACATACCTTCAGCATATCTTGCTTGGTCTGGAAATCTATGTTTTAACGACAACAAATGCTGCAGACACAACCCAACCTTTGCTTCAACAGTCACGACCACAGTAGCAGGAGCTGGTGGGAAGCCCAGTTTGCTCAGTGCCCCAGATTCCTGAAGCTCGTCGTTTTGGTAGACCTGAAACCACCGGTACTGAGCTTTATGGCTGGGAAAGACGAAGGAGTAGTTACCACATTTAGCTTCAGCAGGTTGTTCTTGGAAGCAGGGAGGACATGAGCATCATGCATGAACTTCTTCATCTCGCTTCTGAACTTGTTGTTCGTCTCTGGATCGCTGGCCGGCGCTCGGTAAATGCCAATGGCACAGAGTGGTCCAGTGGGTTCTGCGGTAGACATGGTGTATGGGCATGGTCCGTAGCCTTTCGTGCTTTATACCAAGTCGAAGCGAGCACTGTAAATGGAGCGGAGTAGGAAAAGCCCCAACGTGAGTCTTCTGGTGCGAGTTGGAGTTGGAGACAAAATGACGTTGGCAGTGCATTGATATGAGTTGAGTCTTGAATCGGTACTTGAGGGCTGCATATGTGGATACTGAGAGACTCCTCCGCACTATAATCCTGGCTGCGGTCCCCATAAAGGCCACTTGGTGCGACAAAATGCAGATTGTTCGGCATAACAAGACTTGTACTTTTCATTTTGAGCAAATTCAGAAATGCAGGAGCTTCGGCTGCCCTAGCGATATCTTCAGCCCCAAGGCCAACGAGCAGCGAATGATGACACCCGGATCTGTGTCAATGATAAGACTTGCCACTGTTGCCAGTGCTCGTTCATTGACACTCTGACATTGTCGCTGCGCCGTTGTGTAGAGTCTTCATATATTTAGCCCCTTTCTGTACAATTGAGCCCACTAAACCCGAATGCGATACATACTAGTAAGTAGTGCAATCACTGCCAATCAGTCGCGCAGAAGGAAAAGGCAAGATGTGAGGCCAGTCACGTGCACTATGACATTTCGTTCCCCCACTATTCTGTGAATGCGTGGTGAGAACGATGGACTTGGGCCTAATAACAGTGAGCACGCTCATTTCAAATCACTCCGTCGGAAAGCAGATATAATCTTCCTAGGAATACTTCAAGCGATGAGCCTGAGAGCGCCACTGGCGTCTGTGACCACTATTGGCGTCTTCTCCTTCTAAACCCCGAATCCGCTGTCTCTTCCACCCCCCAGGTTGGCCGAGCATTATAACTACCCTTGGCACACCAACACGAGCCCAATCATGTCCTGGGACTGCGACTACTGTGAACGTCCTATTGATGCCGCCAGCGAAAGGAAGTGCCCAGCTAAAGGTTGCAACATGCGCTACTGTAGCAAGTTCTGCGTCGATGACCACGCGGACTGGCATGCCCGGCACTGCGCGAGCCCGCTTCGCCCACTCACAACAGCTGACAAGCTCACCACTGCTGTTTTCGCGGACGAGTTTCCAGACGATGCGGAGACCCTAATTGACTACTGTTTTGACAAAGCAGGAGGAGCCGATGGCAAGACAAACCTGCTCGGTCTCTACATCGGTATTATCAAGCATATGAGCGTCAATCCGAGTCGACTCAACCAATGGAGAGCCGAAAACACCCTGAAGGAACATATAAAGACGCTATTTGAGGTGGGCCCGCATATTTGAAGGCACCATTGCGCCAGCTTATCTAAATGTTCAGAGTATTCCTTCCAATGCTCGTGGGGGCTACTATCCATGGTTTCTCCGGAACGAGCATATATTCTCCCCGTCCCCATCAGCGGTGGCTCCCATCAACCCAAGTCATCGCTGCGCAGCCTGCGGGAATGTTGCCACGAAGCGTTGCGGCAAATGCCTCAAAGTGTGGTATTGCGGAGGCCCCTGCCAAAAGAAAGACTGGAAAGCCAGACATCGTCTCGTCTGCGACCCCAACAAGGCTCTCTCTTCGGCTGATCGCCTGCAAAGCGCAGTTAAACAGTCCAAAATTCCATCTGACTCCCAAGTAATCGAGTCTTACGGCTTCGATCGTGTTGATGGTCAGGGCCAGTCTATGTTAGTCGACCTCTATTGCGTTGTTTTCGAGGAAGGAACACATCCTATGGTTGTAGAGCGCTGGAAAAACGAAGGAATCCTGTTGGAGGAGATCGAGAAATTGCTGCATAAGGCGCCACATTGGAAAACCAGTCGAATTCTGCCATGGCTCGAAACACACAAATTTGTCCTTGACCTGCAGCTTCCCGCCCCCGCGAAGGACCATATACTCTCCAGTCTAGAAAACACCGTGAAGGAAGCCCATCTGAAACTCTGGAACTCGATTATGCCGAATGATCCATGCAGGTCCATGAAGGAAATTCACCCAGCGATGCGAAGGCTCCGATGGTCCAAAACGGACGTTGGATTCTTTATCTTCGTTGCCCAGCTCGAAATCTGCCATCCTAGCCCCGCAGAAGACAGTTGGGTGTTCCTTGGATTCTGCACGTGTCATGACGCTGCAGAGGAGGATCACCTCGGTCTGACCTACCAATTACTTTGGGAGCGTTGCTCGTCTTATGATGAATTCCTTGACGCGTTTCGTACCTCGAAAATCATGGAGCTTATGGATGCTCACGGTCTTGGTTCTCGTCGCTTACTTCATCCTTACCTTTCCAATGTCCTCCAGTCCAAGTTTTTCCCCGGCTTTCCCTCCGTCTGGTATCTCAAGCAGCACATAGAGCTCGGCTCAGACAGCTCCCGCCAGACCCTGATACCCTCTATCGTCGTCGACTATGGGTTCATGAACTGCAAATCGGACGCCGAGTACGAATTCCTGAAGGGTATTTATACCAAGTTATTCGAGCGCAAGGATGTGAATCCGGTCGAGCTACACAACGTGTGTGTTGGGGGGAAGCTGCACCAGCATATAACTGGGCTCTTTCCAGAGCTCAAGAAGAAGAAACGGCTGGAGGCCCTCTTGCAAAATCCATACCCGTTGCCTGATCTATGAAGTCGATGTTTCTTATATCGCAGGTTCAACATTTCATTCATGGGGCAAGTAATGTAAAATAGGCGGAGGCTTGGTATAGCAAATAAATATATAACATTAAAGGTCGTCATACTCCTGCGTCTGCTTCCCCTTCACCACCCTTCTTGTTTTCCTGCGCCGCAAATATGTCTCGCTTCTTGGGGTCGTTCTTTGACGTGAAATACGTCAAATTCAACAACACACAACTACAGGAACAAGTCAGCTCCAGGCAATGTAATGAAGAAGATAAACCCACGCAAGGAATTCGGTAAGTACTCCTAGGAAGTACTCGATAGCAGTGAAGCGCGGCGTGAACCCATTCGGGCCATAGTTTTCGGGATTGTAGTAAGATAGGCTCCAGACACATGCTTGTAGGATGCCGAATATCCCACGTACAATAAGAGGAAACCACGCGATGAACAACAGAATCAATGTCGGGTGAACGGTTCCCTTGCGCTTGCGTGAATCGCCGTCGCGCCGGTTGTTGCGCATTGTAACTAGGATGATTACAAGCAGGGCAGCGTTTCCTGCGAGAAAGACGGCTTGCCCCGCTGTCCGCGCTATTTTGGACACGCGCAAACGACGCTGAGTGTCGGGGGAGTCGGGTTGAGAGTAGTCTGCCCCCGCTAGGTACGAGCCACCGACGACAATAGCTGTGTTGGCGAGGATCAGGGCAGAATGGAAGCCAACCATGGGGTTGTCGCGGTATACCAAGAATGCGAAAGGGCCCAAGAATATGAACGCAAGAGCCTTGCGTGCTTTATTGGTTCCAGGGGGGTCGCGAGGCTCGAGCCAACTTTCGCCGGACGCGAGATTGTGTTGATGCCATGAAATGACGAAGCGAAAGGCGCATAACACGAGAGAGAAGTACCCTTCCGCCCCAAGTATCAGGAATGCAAGGAAGAGGTCTGTGTTCCGGAATCCCAAAATGCCAAACCCGACGCCGCAGCCTTGCGACGCCAATCGAATAGTGACATGGATAAACAGTGCCAGGTAGCGCGAGCCCCACTTGAATTTATGCGTGAGAAATCCGTAGAGCATCCATATGAAGACGGCGAAGTACTGGGTGGTGTTAATTTGGTAGAGATGAATAAAATGAAGATCACGAACGCCAAGAAGGAAAGCGAGGGCAGCGCCAGCTTCACCAGTGAACTCAGCCATTGACTCGTCGGGAAGCTGGGCCAATGTCAAGTGGTGGCCGTATTTAAGTCGAGAGCGGGTGTGGTAGGCATCAGAATTAAGGAGGAGCTGTTATACGCAGCACTCCTCGTGCAGAGACAACCGATGTGTGACGTAACTTCGTCACTGACCGCCGATCCCAGGATTGACGAAACCATTCAGTTCTCCGAAGTTCTCGCTCGTTTACAGCTGATTGCAGAATTATGGGTGGTTTGTGGAGCGACAAAAACTCCACATTGTTTGTAGTTGTTGTGGTGTATAGCACGGCCTTGAACTCGGAAACCCCACTGTCCGTCAAGGCTATTTACAAGCAGAGCGTTCCAACGGGTGCGCAGTCTACTGCGCTGATTCGACTTCGACAGGAACTTGTCAGTGGCGAGAAGATAATCTTGGCTTGATAACAGCATCCTGCATCGATAAGGCATGATCCTCGAATCCAAGTTTTTATTCATTCGTCAGTACAACCTGTTTGTCCCTTTCAGCATGCCAGCAGCATTGGGTCAATGCGCTTTTAAGAATTTGGCCTCATGGTCGTTAAGTGCGTTGAGATCAGGGAAATGCAGCGATTCTGAGATGAGTCAGAATCGCGAGGTACATATAGCACATCACGGCGCATATAAAAAACACCTCACTGAGCGTCGCTCGTGTCAAATTGATAGCTCGCCCTGCACTTTGGGAATGAAAAGGAGACTGAGTCACGGAATGGGTCGTGTGCAAAATATTCGAAAAGGGGGATAGACAGTATGTCCACCTCGGTACCGTCTATCAAGAGGTAAACTAGGACGAAGGTTGGTTGTTTGTCTGAGTTCATCGTCGTACGCGTGTCAGGAGAAGGTGTGACCGCGTTCACTGGTGGTCACACGCTCTGAAGCACTTATTTCAAACCGTTTTGCGGCGCTCGTGGCAGAGGTGATTTCGCCTAGCATGGCTTGCTCAACCCGTGTTTCATCTGCCGACAGCCATGGAGCTCTCGCCGGGGCCCCAAAGCGTCGAACACGGCCAGTCAGGGCCTCTTCCTTTACCCCCCGACATTGACCCCCGGGCCGTCGAAATGCAAGGCCGTGTGGGCCCGCCTCCTCCCTCCAAGAAACGAAAACGTGAGCAGGAGGTGGTGGAGCCGCTTGTCAGCCCATGGCTCGCGACAATACCCAACACCTCGATCATGAGTTTGGATCAGAGGTGCGATCCAAAATTAAATGTGTTTTCTTCCCACTGAACTTGGTTAAACCAGGATGCATTGTGAAATCGCTACCTTCGTGGACTACGTCCAACAGACCGCACAGGAGAGAATCGCGCGAGATAATCTTCTGGCGGTTTTACAGAGGACCTTGCGGTCTCGTTTGCCTGATGGCGAAATCAAGGTCCATGGCAGCGCGGTGACTGGACTGTCTCTTCCTGGCGCGTCAGTTTCTACGCATGAATCATTTCGCTCAACTAAAACCCCCATTAGAGACCTCGATCTGGTCATGGTGACCAAGGAGGAAATATCCGCTACTGAAAAGAAACGCGCGTTCTACTTGATTACTTCGATGCTGAAGAGCGCACGAATCTCGGACGACGTGTTCTTCCAAGCTAGAGCCAGAGTACCCATCGTCAAGTTCAAGACCCTTCCGGAATACGGTTTGCGTTCTTCATAGTTGTGCCTATGGTTGTTAATTCGTTCAAGGGTCTGTGAATGTTGATTTGGGGATCAATAACACTGACGGAGTCCGTGCGGTCGAGATCGTCAACGGTTACATGTCCACCATGCCAGCTCTTCGGCCGCTCGTTATGGTCGTGAAGGCCTTTCTCGCGCAACGCGGGTTAAACAATCCAGCCACAGGCGGATTGGGCAGCTATGCTGTAATTTGCATGTGCATTAGCTTTCTTCAGGTCTGCCGTCGTTTGTCTTGCCATTTCCGTTCTTACTTTTGGTAGCTGAATCCCAGTCATCGACCACAAGATTATCTTGATAAACCTTTGGTAACCGAATCACTCGGTGCACTGTTGGCCGACTTCCTATTCTATTATGGCCTTCATTTTCCTTATACCACGTCATACATATCAGTAACGCTCGGAAAGGTCATGCTCAAACAGTCGGCTGATTGGACAGCAAGTAAAAATCCCGACGCGCTCGTGATCCAGTGTCTCGTCAATCCAAGTATGTTTTACCCTTGCATATTTCTTTACTGAAGCATTCGAAGCTAACGACGTTGGGAGACCGACACGTCATATTGAGACTGTCAAAAAGGCTTTCAAGGAAGCATACGCCCAAATTCTTCAGCTATCCAAGGAAGATGAGAGTCTGCTCACTCCTTTGTTCGCTCTGAAGAAATCGGCATGTTATTCTCGATCAGCTATCTATCCCGTTTTGGTTTATACTTTCCAAGATGGTGGACCAGCGTGCGCATATTCACTCCCTGGTGGATTCGGGAAAACTCGCCACCGGAATGATGCGCTCTTCCTCCTCGGCGTCTTCGGCAAGTTCTACTACTCATAGAGATCGTTTGGCAACCATGATACGGTCCTCAAATGGTCGCAAAGTCGAAGGAGAACCGGAGGCAAAACGAGCTGCAGGCAATAGAAAGCCGGAAGGCTCTTTACGGAGAGACCAAGCCAACGTTCCATATGGGATGGGCTTTGGCTCTGGATCGCTTTTGAGGCGGGTGGAAGATCACGAGCGGGCAAAAGATCGGATGAGTCGCGAGCGGAGAAGCAGAAGTCCTTCGCCCAGAACAGAATCATCTCGTCACGGAAGAAGAACAGACGGAACCCGCAAAAGCTCTGTTGGAATGCGTGCCTTCATCGGAGCTGTACCGACTCGTCGCATTGCTGACTCCGAGGTATGGTTCGACTCAGAGTGGCCCCCTCGTCGAAACGAAGATCGAAGTCGAAGCCGGAAACCAAGGGAGAGGGATAAGGCGGAGGTTATTGAACGAGAAGACGAGGGTGTGAAACGGCGACGAGTAGGTTGAGGTCGAATGCATCGCAAAATGTCTGTTTATGTATTCGTTTGCAGATCATCGAACCATTCCGATGAAGATTGTCACTGCGCTACGGACTAGAACCAACACTGAAAATGTAGCTTATCGTTTTCAAAATCTAAATTTGTGACCGCGATCAATTCCGTTTTGTCCCAAACCTCCATGTCCACAGTATTACCTCCAGAGCTCATCTATCTCATAATTGACCAAATACCGTACCTCTCGTCTCTCAAAGCTTGCTCTCTAGCTGCCTCTCTGTTTCGCAAACCGTGCCAACAACGTCTGTTGGCCTCACTCAACCTCTGCGCTCGAGCGGTGTACAAACGCCATGCTTACTCGGAAGTCCTCGCCCGGTTTGAGGAGGCGCCTTACTTGGCTGGCTATGTGACCAAGGTCCTGGTCTACCTGCCTGCCGATGTTGCTGATTGGGAACAAGTCAAGGAATCGGCGGAGCTCGTTTTCCAGCAATTGGGAAATGTCCGTGACGCCACCATTCAGGGAAATTATTCGGCAGACCAGAGACTGCTCGACTTTTGTGCAGATACCGTGGATTGGTGTATCCAACTCTTATGTAGACACACCTCCATGACCAAGCTGTCGCTCTGGAGCCTCGACAGACTGCGGCTTTCAGTTGTCACCAACGCGTTTGCTGCCGCTGCCTCCGTTACCTTCAGCGATGTGCGGCTCTCCAATGAAGCTCCTTCATTGCTTCAAGTCGGCGATGTGACTTCGATAGACGAGCTATGCTTCTGGCATAGTCCAACAATCAACCAGCTTTTACTCCGGCCAGAATTCGCTCGATATACCGCATCCCTTCGTCATTTGATACTCTGCGAAAACCATCAACACCGCCAAACTATGTTTCGGCTCTGTTTCACGACTGCCTGCACTCTAGAACGGCTTGACCTCCAATTCACCAGTCAGTACTTACCTCCTACATACCATTCTGTTCGTCTCAAATTGCATCGCCAGCCCTTATGAGGAAAGAAACAGACATTGCATTACCCACGCGTTTGCCCCGATTGCGCATCTTGGTCATCACATTCGCCAACAGCAGCCTTTCGAATTGGGTCCTGCCTGTCTTTTTGGCAAACATTCTTTCCAAAACGGTCACTCCTGCCCTCGAGGAGCTTTCGCTTAGTGTTCCTCTGGGCGGGGCTCGCCAAGACAAATACTCGGCCGTCGCGTTTGGTGAGCTGGACGGGATTATCGCAGAGCATTCCAGTGTCACGACGCTCCGTTGGGTGATGTCGTTTACCACGTTCGTAGGCACACACAACGTTTTGGGATACCGAACTGCGGTCAGAAGTGCAATGCCAAAGGCTGCTGCGAGGGGTTTGCTTGTCTTTGAAGATCGTTGGGAGACATACGGAAGGTGAGGGAGTTGTGCAAGGCAATATATTTATCCAGGATAGCTTGAATAAAACCGGCGTTAAATAAAGAATAAGATTAAGTATGCGTCTAAGTCAGCTTGTTGGGAGGCTCGATCACCGGTATGCAATCTGGTGTAGTAAAACATTGTTCCCTCCCTCGTTCCGTTTACCGAGGAAAATGATACTGTTTGGTGTTCCCGTCTTGGAGCCGTAGAGGTCGTCGAGAGTGATAGTGACCATCATTCCTAACTCGAGGGACGCAGCAAGGGCACCAAGGATTACTCTTGGGTTTGAATCAATGTAGTTATGGTAGTACTTCAGCACGCGTGAGTCGAGGCGGACGTGAGCAAGAGGTAGGGACACTTTGGCAGCGTGAGATGTCATTATTCGAACCAGATGAAAATATGCTTACCAGCATAACGCAATTTGGGGAAGGACGCGGTCCACTGGTAGTACTCTGCGGAGCCAGACCTTCGCGGAGGCTCATAAGATATGCGAGCCTGTATCTGCGAATCATGGGCGCAGGTGGGCTTCCCCAAGCAATGGCAAGGTAGGATGTAATCAAATTGATCAGCCCGGCATTTTCCAGCAAGTGGAAAGCGGCTGAAGTTGGTAGAGTCGGGGCATTTCAACCGTGCATTTAGTCGTTTCCGGGCTTCTTGGATGCTGTCCACAAGGGAGCACACCGGCGAATAGAGCGGTGATGGTAGAGGTGATGAGGCAAACTGTTGATGTGTGTAGAATTGCTGCATTTGGATGAGGCGAGCCGTATGAGTGGATCTCAAGGGGATTGGATTGGTCGTATGGTACATCCATTGTCGAGGGTTTTAACTTGGGCATGTCGCAACGGTCGAATACAACAAGACAAGCATTTTGCGTAGAGGCAACAACCATGGCTAGCCAGCCTTGTTGTGGCGGGACAAAAACGTAGAGCAAAGCAGACAAGAAACACAACAAAACAAGGATTGCCTTAGCAGCAGTTGGTGTGTGGGCGAGGGGAGAAGAATAGAACAAGCGCTTACCATCACGAATCAGCGGAACAACTGTTTGCATCGTTTGCATCACATTTTGACTCTTGAGATCCTGAAAGGCCACAATGACTCCGAGTGAGAGCTCATAGAAAATATAGAGTTTACATAAGGGTCAGTACCGTTGCTGCCGACGTGCATCCAGTCTTATTGAAAGTGAACTATCCGTGCCAAACGCTTGCGTCGCTGAGTCGGCATGACACACACACACACACGTGACTCCCGCCCTCTTTGTCTTCTACTCCCATTCTTGTCTTTCAACCGTTTCCCTGACGAGCATTACTTCGCAATGGCGCGTCAAAGGCTTTATGGGTGGAAAAGTCACATCCTTGAGTGTCACAAGCTGGCGTCTATAAAAGCCACAGTTTGTCCACAGGATCTCTCGTCATGTCGCCCACAACTACTTCCTTTATACCTGTCCTCGCCATCTCTGCTCTCATCCTCATCTCATCGAGATTTTCACCCCGGCCTATTGCCATCTCAGACTTCTCCATCCAGTTCGTCCTAGGCACCGTCTCCAAGTTGACCGTGTGGCTCGTGAAGTTTGCCTGTGGCGTTGCAGACGACATCCGTCACGATTTTGTCACCTTCTCACCACAAGAAGCATCCATAGCGGCTTCATCTCTCCACTCTGAAACTTACTCCGACTCAGAGAACTACAATGGTGGCGCTGATCACGAATCGTACTCCAACTCAGACGAGTCAAATTATCTCCCGCATCCACCCAAGAAGCCAATGCCGCCGATGATGCGCCTTGCAGACCACTTTCGTCTCTATCCCTCTCGGTGAGTTTCCATGGGCTATTGATGCATGTGGTGTTATTCATGAACTTCTATAGTCCTTGTCCTGCCCAACGTCCTCTCCCTCTCCCTTCTTCACATCGACGATTCCGATTTACCTCTCCTTGGCCTGCACCATCTTGTCGCGTGTTGCCAGCTCATGCTCATGGCTGTACCTTCCTGTTCTCCCCTCTAACAAGGTTACTACCGTATCGCAGCGCTTCCGACCCGCCAGCACAAACATCGACCCTCCAACAACTGATGGATTCTGTGCCTCCACCGTCTTACGAAGAACTAGATCTGTCTTCACGCTTATATCGTCTTCGTGCCTCGTTTTCAGTCCCCGCGACTCTATCCCATGTTATCCCCGTCCCTCAAGTGGAACAACAACAACAACAACCCCAGGCCCTTCCTGCTTTTCTCCAACCACAAGCTGCACAGCCACCTGGACCGCCACTAGTGCTAGCTATGCCGATGGACGTTTGTCTTGAGCCCACTATTCCGCCTCCACCACGGACGCCACCATATGACTGGGGGTACCACGGGTTAGCCTTTTGTCACGCTAGTGCGATGAACGATGCGAGTTTGTGGGAAGCGGCGCTCTTTGAGTCAGAGCTCGCAAAGCCGTCGGTGAAGTCATGGCCATGGAATGTTCTAGATAAGGGACAGGGCTTCAGGTTGGACAACACGTCAGGCCGGGTGGTTGCACCTCCGCCGTTGCCGTCACTTGGCATTTAGGCACTCCAATTCTTCTTAATCCAATGTCGTGTTCCTAACGCATGCTTATTACTATAGCATAATACTTACTTATCTGGACTATTTGTAGCCTTAGTCAACTGTGAATCTATTTGTCGTTGTTCTCATTAATAATTAGTACTTCATTAGATTACATAGATCCTTGCGATTCTCAGACGCTCTTCAAATTCGGCCATTCGACCACCCACTCCGCAGGCACGGAGTGCTCTTGATTGTCATCGTCCTCGAATTTCAGCTTGTACACGTGTTTGGCAGTTGGATTCGTCTGAATAAGGAATAAGATTTCGCCCGAGTTTCGAGCACAAGCCTACCCGCGCCAGCTGCTTTGGCGTCGCAACCACCTCTGCGCGATAGAAGCAGCTCGTGTCGGGGTACAGCGCCATGACGGCGGCCCCCTGCACAAATTCTTGATACGCGTTGATGTGCGTGGGGGATTTCTCGTCGGCCATTGGGTCAGGAAGGGGTATTATGCCTTTGAGGGATGTATGATAATAGCTGAGAGAGAGAGAGAGAGAGAGAGAAAATATCAGTCGTATGACCTGAATCTAGGCTTCTAGTGAGACCCACAGTCCGAGCTGGCCGTTTTCTTGAGGCTCCGGGTCCTGGACCTCGTATCTTCACACGCGCTGAGTCAGCGAGTTTGGAGAATAGGGAATGTGCTTGCCGTGTTTTGTCTGCGCTTAGACATCGGACCACGACGGCGAGGATCCAACTATTTTCCCCGGTATCGATGGTTGGCGCGTCGGATGCTGGCGGTTTTACGCTGCTCGGTCCTATTAACTTGCCCAGTGGCGGGTAAAACGCCACCTTGCGACCCGGAAGTAGGGGTAGCTGAGCAAGTATACCCTCTTTTTTTCCCTTTGGAACCCGGGTCGGGGGTGCTGGAGCAGCAGGTGGCCCAACAGAGGCGCGAGCAGGCACAGTTATGGATATTCGCGTGGGGACACTGACGGTGGGTGCCGGGGCTATTGGCGCTACGGCAGGCGGAAGAGATGGAGACGGGATTTTAGGGCGTTTTGTTCTTTTGTCTGCAGGTGGGAGTCAGGGTCGTGTTGATGTGGAGATGAGGCACTTCACCGGCTGGCTCAGGCGCCTTCCGCAGCCCAATAAGCACATCGAGGCGCTCAATCGCCTCTTCAATCGCCCTAGAGCCCCTCAGTATGCAGCTTGGAATTTTTTGAAAGCGTTTGGTCGACCCACTTCACTTCTTGATCTGATGACCGCTGGATTTCCTCCAGACCAGAATTGAGCTTGCGATAAATTCGCTTGACTTCGTCAAACCCTTGGGGTGGCATGGTACCATCGACTGGCCAAACATAGCTCAGACGATTTACCCGTCCGACTGTGTCGTTCTGTGTGTTGTGGGCGTACAACGTTGACAGCGCCGATAATGATTTGGCTGCATGCGACCAGCATTGCACTTCTGTTTGCGCGTAACCTGGTCAATTGTATCGCGGATATACGCGTAGCCCACCTTCGCTTGAAGCCGGGCGGACTGCACCTCGTCGTCGGTCCATGATTGTATGAAAGAAGGTGAGATGCCAACACGGATCAAAATCTGTCACGGGATCTAAATTGGGTTGACTTTCACTATGTAAGTACTCCCATTCGACGTGCCACTATTTCCCAACGAAATCGGACCAAGATACTCCACTCAAAAGCGTCAGCCATTGAGCCTTCAAGCTCAAGAGTCTTCAAGTTGTCTGGCAGGATCCGTCCACTGTCGAGACAAGACTTGAACCGTTCAAGACATCACAACTCACACGGACTTGTTGTGGCTAACACTAGTATTGTTAAAGAACTGAGGATCTGGAGATTTTACTTGCAAATTTGCTGTCTACACCGGTGTGCTCAACAAGCGGTCAAGATACGCCAGCCTGTTTCAGTGATCGACTAAGGGCCCCTTTTTTCAGCTCTGAGATGTGCAAGGGCCTTGCAAGGCCCAGGGGCCCTTTCAAAGGGGCCACAGCAAGGGGCCCTTAGGCTAGGCGAGGAAACAAAATACATAAATATATATATTGTGTTTTGATATATAATTGCCTCTTTTATATACCATGATAAGGTATCCTTGAGACCAGGATTCAATTAAGGTGAAAATAGATGTTCTAAGAGGTCTTTCTACTGGCAATGTCACAAGTGTCACACTATTTGATACCATCACAGGCCCTTGCAAGGTCCTTAGACTGTTAGCAAAAGAGGCAAGGACCTTGTGAAAGGCCCCCAAGGGCCCTTATGAGACAAGGGCCCCTGCCCCCTTGGTCGATCACTGGCCTGTTTCGCTTCTCCAGCCCTGTGTCGCGATATTGTCCATCTGCCCGTTGTTGATACCCGATACTTGGCGTCCGCAGGAAGCACCTCGAGCAGCACCCGCTCCCGCGCATTCTCCCATGTACCAGTGATGTTGCCTATCTCGGGGGCCAGCATTGCACGTGCAGCTAGATGCCATTCGTCATAGAAGATGGCCTAGTTTCAGCCTCAGGTCACGAATGAGAGGAAGCGACAAAAATATACCCATTTCCGAAACGACGCTGGAGACATGCCGGCCGCTGCAGCCTGTTTCAGCGGATAAAGCAACGCCTTGCGTCCTGCGTCGTCGGCCATATCGGCGATATCATGATTCAAGGCAAATGAGAGGACCTCCACGGGGTGTTGGTCGAGCGACTCTCTTTTGGCCGGTGAGAATAATGATCATGTGGTCTTTGGCCAGACCTCATTTTCTGCTCCAATGCAGGCTCTGCTGCATAAACAGAATACTTCTCTGCTGCCTCCGCCAGTGGCCAGCACACAGTGAACGGCACGTCACGCAGGATTGGTTGCGGCTGGCGGTACATGTATTGGAACAAAAGCTCGAGCACGGCTGATGATTCAGGCAGCTCGATCGTCTCCGAGTCGTGATTGCTATTTGCTCGCAACAAGTTTGCGAATGGCTCAGAATGTATTTCGAGGTTGATTCTGTGGACCTTGAAGAGAACACGGTCGGAGGAGAGGAGAAAGACATCTGCGTCAGAGGCACAGACTATGCGATCGCGATAAGATCCGATAAGATCAGGCAGGAGCTTGCCACTCACAATGCTCGGAGACGGTTACGGGTTCCGAGTCGCTCATCGACTAAGCACTTGGTAGACAACGTTGTGGGGAGAGAAGAGCTAGGGCCGACGTTCCATGGTAAGATGTCACTGTCATTGCCGAACCTTCGGTTTGGCTCCTAATAACAAGGTTGCCATCAGCACTACCGCATTCGGAGTGGCAGTGTCAAATTATTCCCTTTTCGGGTGAGCTGGTCACATGGTGTTGCTTCAGTCGTCCCCTTTCTTTCCTTACTGCTTTGTCGTTCACCTACGCTCTATCGACCTAACCTTTACTCCTCTTTGTCTCTCTCATAACCTTTACTCCTCTTTGTCTCTCTCATCAAAAGAAAATATACATGTCGCGGTCTGTAGCTCAGGGATCAGGGTGTTTTCGCTTATTGCCTCCGGGTCTTTCGACAGCACGTCTTCTGCTTGCTAGTATCTCCGTCCTTATCCCTTCCAGATGGCATCCAGCGCGCAAAACACTATCTCAGCTCAAAACCCAGTCGAGATTGGCGGGATAACACAGGGCATCACCCTCTAAGGCTGAATCTATGCATAAGATACTGGTGGGCTCCAGAGAATGTAATGCATAAGATATGGGTGCCCACCCAAGCGCTAATAACTGAGGATTGTGACAGAGATTGTGACATTAGATCAAGATGGTCATTATGCAATAGGATTGATAGATATGACTTATGTAATATCATATAAAATATCTTCAAGTCCCTTTTCTTCAGGCCGATGACCCGGTATGTAATTAGGGGGACTGTGTGATATGGAAAAGAGAATATCATCCTAATTGGGATGAAATTGATGTATCTCTATATAGCCATCAGAATCAGTGATGGCAATCAAAAATTGTTCCACATCAATGCTTATATCTAAATGGCATCAACCTATCAATGATAGGGCATCAGGACACTCCAATAATCCTAAATTACAGTTATTTTATATATCAAGAAGCAGGACCCATATCTTATGCATTACATTCTGTGGAGCCCACCCATATCTTATGCATAGATTCAGGTATATGAGCTGAGGGCATTGACGTCTGGACAGTGCGTGTTTGCTTCTCGTTGCTCACCCAGTGTTTGACAGCTTTACTAGAACATGTCGGAGCTCGATTTTGCGGAGGGGGGGGGGAGTGTTCGTCGAGATACGGTGTCCAATGATTCCATAACCCACAATGCCAATGAAATATCCCCTTCTTCCCTTTACATTGATGCAACTCCGGCCGTTAAGACTGCAATCATTCAGAAGCTATTGGAGTTACCATTTGGGTCCTATGCCAAGAACCTGTCTTCGCTGATTCCCCTGCACCTGGATATGTCTGCTTATGTTACCACCGCCGATAATGGTCGTCATCGCAAACGCCGCAGAACAAGTCCGTTCTGATTTTCACGCCCATCAATGCAGTGCCCCTTGCCTTATCGTTTTGGAACATGCACGTCTGGCTGGTTATACTGGACTTCCTATGAGTGTAACGACTTTTTCAGATGCAGCCCGTCAGCTCCGACTTCGTCTTGGCCCTTCTGCTGCTAAACGCCCTTATGTTGGTTTGGAAAATTCTGCCAAGCGTCGCAAGATTAATACACCTTCTACTTCTCAATATGTCGCGGTCGAACCAGTCTCTCAGGATGAGCAGGCTCATCCTTTCCATGTCCTGCCTTGGTCAGAGAAACAAGCCATTATTCAGGAATTCTGCGACGCAACATCCTCCGAAAGCTTGGCTCGTTCTGAATGTT
This sequence comes from Mycena indigotica, assembly GCF_014461135.1. Taxonomy (NCBI): domain Eukaryota; kingdom Fungi; phylum Basidiomycota; class Agaricomycetes; order Agaricales; family Mycenaceae; genus Mycena; species Mycena indigotica. The sequence continues at coordinate 3,954,474 of NW_023503007.1, read as the reverse complement.
CGTTCTGCGGCGTGTTGGAGCATAAGTCTTTGATGCAGTCCTTCTCTTGCGCCTCACTCGACATATCCCTCCTCGACGCTGCCGTGGCCCTTTTGCGTGAGCATTGTCAACAACAGCATATCTATCCCTTCAAAGCGTCGTCTATTGTCAACAACTGTTATAACGTGTGCACTTTTTGTCGCAGGGAAATATCTCATTCCCGTTTCAAGGGTATTCCACTTCGGGCCTATGCGAATGGAACTTGGACAGGAGATCTACCCGCAGAGCTCGATGGCTTAACCTTTTTGGAGGAACAATGCATTGCGCGTGCCCGATCTACTCGCTGCATGTTTAAACTCCAGCTCGGTTCTTCCGGACAATACGCCTCACGCGGGAATGTCTGCATTCTGCCCCAGGATCCAGGACCCTTGGTTGCGTCTCTTCCTCCACCTATCCATGTCCTTCATGATGAGATTTGTGTTATCCTAGTCGGGTCGCCCGACACGGTTGTGACCGAAAAGTATGTTGACCAATAGTCCTTTGCTTGTCCGGCGCGGGCGCATAGTCCAAGCTCTCACGTGGTTAAAGAACAACAATCCACTGTATTCTGATATCGACTTGGACACAGTGCGGGTTAACGCTTCCCATTATCCCGAGAGTGGGATCCCCTTCCCGGTCCAGGAGTTCTTCAGAACTAATACAAATGCTGAGGGATCCTCCTATGTTCAGCAAGCTAATGATTCCCAGTTTGCTAATGTTACCAGTCGTGGAATGCCTTCGTCGACGGTTGTTGATGTCGACTCTGTCGATTCAACTTTCGACACTCGCAGAATTGCAGCATTGGAAAAGCTTAAGAACAACGTGGAATCTTACACGAAATACCCTTCAGGATCTGTGCCGCAACCTACGAAGCACAATCCTTCAATATATGCGTACTTATGGCCAACTCTGTTTCCCTATGGGGTTGGTATGATGGAATTCCGCATGCTCACACTCGATCAGGAAACACCATTCAGGCCAATCGACACTAAAAACTCACGTCTCCCACCTGTTAAACCGTGGCTCTGACCGACGCTTCCAAACTCACTTGTCTTTTATGTTTGTTATGGGTAATATCCTACAACGTCGCCAAGCAGGTTTTAATTCTGGTCTGGCCGTTCAGCGTTCATGGTTCCCTCTTGTGTCAAGTTTGTTTGAGCAGATTACTCCCGAAGCAATTGCGTCTTATCAATCTAAACTCAAAATGAATCCCTTTGCAAAAGCTGAGACACCTGGGGAAAAGGCTGCTTCCAAGTTAATGCAGTACGTTTCTTATGTGGGTGATCATATCCCGGGATCGACTGGCGACATACAGAAAATGCGTCAAGAAATGTTTTCAATCATTAATAGCGAAGGTCTGCCGAGTATTTTCCTTACCCTCAACCCTTCTGATACTAACAATCCCATCGCGCAAGTCATCGCTGGTCGTGACATCGATTTGGATACTTTCTTCCATGATTTGTCTCCCGGCTCGGAGAGCAGCAAGCGCGCCGAAGTGTTGGGCCTAAACCCAGTCGCTGGTTCAGAGTTCTTCCATCTCTCAGTCCGCAATCTAGTCGATATATTGCTTGGGACACGTCGAGAAAATCGGCTGGGTGTTTTTGGGGAGCTGTCAACTTATTATGGTGTCGTTGAATCTCAGGGTCGAGGAAGTTTGCACATTCACATGCTCCTATGGCTTAAGAATGGTATCTCCCCGCTTGACTTGCAAGAGCGCTGTAAAGACCCCGAGTTTTCTCGTTTAGTTTTTGCGTGGTATGAGGATGTTTTTTCGCATAGTTTTCCTGAAAATACCCGGTCAACCACTGTCGACGACTTTGCTTATTTGAGGCAGCCGGTTATGAGTCGACCTTTGGATCCGCGGCGTGATGACTTTCACGTGATCCATAACCAACACCTACGGGATCTGTTGGAGTCGTCCGCTCATGTGCACTCTCACCACGACACTTGCTTCAAATACTTGCCCAAGAGCCTTCGGAGGCCCCAAGACATGGACAAGGACTGTAGATTTCAACTCCCCCGTAAGACTGTTGCTCAGACTCACATGGACGAAGACCATAATATCGTTCTCCGGTGCAATGACGGGCGCGTAAATTCACACAATCCCATCATCGTTCTTTGTGAAACGTGCAATACCGACGCAAAGCCTATTGGGTCAGGGACTCAGGCAATGGCCTTTGTTCAGTATTCTGGCAATTATACCATCAAGGGGGCCATGGACACGGCTTTTGTCTTTTCTGCTCTTTGTGCATCCATCAAGGTGCTATCTGAGAAACCTCCACAAACTGAAGATGGCGGTATTGACAAATCCGAGCGGAGTCGGCTTCTGTTAATCAAGACCGTCAACCAGCTAATTGGCAAGCGCGAGCTATCCGCTCAGCAAATGGCGACCAAGCTCATGAATCGCCCCTTCAAATACACCGATCGGGCATTTCCCGTTTTTTACTGGAGTCGCATGCTGCGCCAATTAGCACCAGATGTTTTCGCCTTGTTACCCAATATGTCCCCTAATACTGGGTCGCCGCAACAAGAAGGCGAAGTCGATGAAGTCATCCCTCCTCTCTCTAATTCTGACGATGGGTCAGATGAACTCGTAATGTTGACTCCCCAGCTTCTAGGTCCTGACACAGAGGTTGATAATATGCTGGATGAAGAAAGCCGTCACTGTATGTTATTTAATGATATATATTATCGGCCCCCCTCACTTTCGAGCCTTTGTGCGTGGGATATATTCTGCTTATATGAGAAAAAGAAGATCTCTCAATCCAAGAAACCTCAAAAAGAGCACGTTCGATTTGCCCCTGGCCACCCGCAGTTTACCTCTCATTGTATGGTCAAACTGCATGCCTGCGACCTAGCTCGTGTTCCAGTGTTGTCTGGCATCCCAATCCCTCGCTCGGACCAAGAGGAGCAACGGTCGCGCCACTACGTCGTCGTTCTCGCTTTATTCAAACCTTGGTCAGCTGATAAGCTAAGTCCTCTCAAGGTCGCGTCAGAAACCTGGGAGTCCGCTTTTGAATCCTTGGACGCCGGCCTGGACCCTCGCCTGAAACGGGTTATGCACAACATGCAACTGCTGTACGCCACCCGGGATGCAAAACACGACTTTTCAGCTCAGAGGCGTCAGCGACTGGCCGCACTCACTGGTGGTGCGAATGCTTCAGACTCCATTGACGAGGAGGACGGGACTTATGATCCTGCCTGGGAACTGGCTATGCAGACTGTATCCGAACATAGCCCTGACGAGGAGCTAGAGTATGATCCCTTGAGTGTCGACACTAGTTTGCTCGTGAGCGCAACAACCAGAGCAGGGTTTTATCGCTCACCGTCTGGATTACCAGCTGATTTCGTTTATTCGGCTAACTCGTTGGTGGCCCGGGATGACGACGCCGCAGAAAGCCTCGGATTCCATGAAGAAATTGCATGCACGTCGCGCTGCGTTGCTGAAGGAGCGCCAGGAAAAAGCACGTCAAAGAGTTTCGCAGCTCCCCAGATTTCGCTCGCCGTCTCAGGAGATTCCTCCTCCCATTCTATCCAACCTCAACCTCGAATTACAGTTAGCTGAGCTCAAGTCGAAACAGCTCAACAGGTCTGCAGAAGGGTGGGACGGTATGAGTCCATGGCAGAAGATAGCGGCAGCTTTGGTGCTGAAGCATGGTTTGAACGAGAAGCAGACACTGGCGTTCTTGCTCTTGGTTGATGCCGTCGCCGCTCAGGATGATACAGGGGAACCTGGAGATCCTATTCGCATGCTGGTTACGGGCCCTGGAGGGACAGGTAAATCACGCATCTTTCAAGCTTGGAGTGAATTCCATTCTCTTCTCGATATGGCAGAGCAATTCAGATTAACCGGCCCGACAGGAATTGTTGCGAGCGACATTGGCGGTTCCACCATTCATTCCGAGGCTTCATTATGTGTGCGCCGTGATAACATGAAAGCGACCACCCCCAGGGGGATTGCAATACGAAGTGAATTGGAGTCTCGCTTTGCTTCTACCCGGACGCTGGTCGTTGATGAGATCTATTTTTTGGGTGCATCCGATATGAGTATTCTCAACGAATATTGTTCCATCGCTAAAGGCGTTACCCTTCATCCCTTTGGTCGTCTCAATTTCGTTGCTTCAGGTGACCCGTGCCAGCTGCCTCCGCCTGGCGCAAAGACATTGTTTGACCGCGAGCTCGTTGGTTGTTATAACAGCAATCTACTGAACGCCGTTAATGAAGGTACCCAGTATAACATAAAAGGTATACAGGCATGGCACCAGGTCCAGCAGGTGGTTGTTTTAGAGGAAATTATGCGTCAGAAGGGCGACGACATCCTGATTGATGTTCTGGGCCGACTAAGAAAGGGCGTGTGCACGCAAGCGGATAAAGACTTACTGGATAAGTACGTGCTAGGAGGCTCTTCTTGTTCTCGCGAAACAGAGTCGTTAACAGAGGTGTCTCACTGGATAGAGGGTAATGGCTGCCCTCTGATAACGTACAAGAAACGAGGCCAGGGACGCGCATAATTTCCGGATGGCGCATGCATTTGCCGAGGCAACAGGCCAACAACCTGCAGTATATTTTGCAATCGACTGTCGAGGCCGGGGGAGCAAACGTAAGGAACTCAAGGGTGCTGCTGCCGACGCGGCGTGGGCTGTACCAATAAAGCAGGCCGACGATTTGGGAGGAAAAGTTCCTTATATCCCCGGTATGCCAGTTTTCTGTACAGAAAATATAGCCACAGAGTTGGGGATTTCGAAAGGGAGCATGGGCACCTTGGTGTCAGTCCGGTACGTCGAGCGCGGTGGGCGAAGATACGCTGTGTCGGCCGAGGTCGATTTCACCGGGTATTCGGGCGAGAATCCCGATTTCCCAAATTGGGTCCTTCTCAAACCTTCCTCGTCAACCATCAAGTTTCGACTTCCAGGCTCGGCCACACAATATACCGCTACCAGATCTCAGTTGCCACTCATCCCCGCCTTTGCTTTCACTTCTCATAACTCTCAAGGTCATTCTCTTGATCGCGCCTGTATCGACCTTGCCAGTTGCCGCTCCATACAGAGCGCATATGTCATGCTCTCCCGGCTTCGCTCGCTCAAAGGACTGTGTATTTTGCGGCCGTTTAAACTTGGCGTCATCCAAAATCATATATCGCAAGAGCTACGTCAGGAGTTGGATAGAACGGATCGTTTGAGCGTTGCAACCCTGCGCTACGCGCAAGGACGGCTCCGCTGGTACTATTCGAACCATCCAAGTACAATCTTCGATGATATTACTACTCCCCTTACAGCGTAGATCTGTACTTAATGTAGCTAGGGTGGGGTCAAGTATTTGCGAATTATAGCTCTGGAGTATTTGCATAGCGAGTGTTCGACCATAACAAGGTCTAAGCCGATCTTTCTTTGAATCTCTTCTGGGAGGCGCGCACGCAGCGCGTCATATATGATTTTGACCGCTTGCGCGCATACCCTGGCGGAGGGTGCGTATTCCTTGTCGACGAACCCCATATATTCCAGCCCTCTGACAGCCCCTTTGTCCATCCTGCTTATTGCTTCGCCCATCTCTTCGAGTGTCGGTGGTTCAACGAGCCGGGGGTTTGTATAGGTGTAATCCGCCGCCAACAGATAGCTAGAGAGTGGTCCCATCCCCTGGGAATGCTTTCTTGCCCTTTTTCCTCCCGATTGTTCCCGCTTGAGTCGACTCTACCCATTTGGAGAAGGAGGAAAAACTCAGTGAGACCTCCCCCTTTTCGTTTGCTTGATCAAGTTGGCCACCAATGTTATGAGCACGGACGTTGACGTCGTACACCTTTGCCAAATCAATGCAGCGGTGTCGGTTGGCGGGTCCGTATGCGTTTTGATTGCAGAAAAACGAATCATCTGCTTCATACCCGTAGTTCTCGACGTGTTGCTCGCCGAGTTCTTTCTTTGCATCGCAGAAATCCGCATAGTCCTTGTGAAGGAGTCGTCCGTGCCAGGCGAATCCAGCGTTGAATAGAATACCTCTGAAATTAAGAGCGCTGTAGAACCCCCGCATTGGTTCTAGCGTGCTTGGGGTCGAAGGGTCCATCCCTTTTGTAAGCTCGCGAAAGCGAAGGTCCAAGGTGCCGGAAAGGGAAAAGAGAGTCGGGGTATTTGTCGAAAGCCTTGCTGAGTTTTGTATTCACTCTACTTCCATGAATGCAGAATTGTACTGCCTGCTCGATGAATCCCAGATAGCTGTTCAACCCAGCGGTTTGTCTATCCGTCAATTGAACGGGTACCGATAGTGGGAGTAACGGGTGGGGGTTAGGAAGTGTTGTGGGTTCTGACAGGTTGTCCGGATCAGTTGGCGGCGATGAGATTTGCAACGGAGAGTCTTCTACTTCTGGGGGGGGGTCGTCCTCCAATTTCTCGAATCGAACCATATACGCGATTTTGTTTAACTCTTGTCGTTCGCGCGAGGATAGATCGGATAAGCGATGCGATTTTAGCTGTTCTTCCAGACGTGCAAATTGGAGTCACGCGTGTTCTTGCGACCTCGACGACCCGACTACCAATGATTGGATTTGACGGTAACCATTCCAGACAGAGCGTAACAAAAGCGCTTCTCGGCCCAATATATCGATGATGCTAGAGATGAAGTGCGCTTGGAAACGGGAGGCAGGGTTTGTAGGATAATTGAACCAGTGTGCGATAACGCGCAATGTCCAATACATGACCCCCATGTTAAGCTTGTCGCCTTCTGGATACTTTTGCGAGTTTCGGTTGCTATACGAGAAGGGCCGGTCGTGCCCTGTGAAACCAAAGTCGGTCGCCGATAGTACAGCAGTTGGTGTTGTTCGACTGAGAAGCCGGCGGATGTTGGTGGCGAGACGGATGATCCAATGATCTTTGTGCTGGGAACTACCCTTCAACCAGTCCTCAATTCGTCCGCCACAGTAGTCGTACAGCCAATTCCAAGCGATGAAACTGGACATCATAACACATTCGCGTTCGAGTGTTATGCGTACGGATTCAGCAGCAAGCTGGTTCTCGATGAAGGTGGTGTCATGCCATAAATGTTGGAAGATTGTTGCCATATGAGTGGATTCGGGTTGATCGTTGAAAAAGGTGAACGCAGTAGACAACCGTCCCAGTGGATCTTCGATGTTGCTCTCGACGGCCATTGCTTCGACGGCCTGCTGGATCTCTGTGCAGTTGCTGCTCAACTCTTCGTACGTCAGCGTGCTAACGAAAGGTATCAAATCTGCGTTCGTAAGGTCAAAATCTTGTTATATTTGTCTCGAACGAAGGGATTTCCAACCTGTGTCTGCTAATTGTGCCTTGGCGGGCCTACCCCTTCCCTTCCTGACCCCAGACCCTTCGTCTAACAGCTGGTTGGCCCATTGACCGTGCCGCCGTAGGTAGCGTCGCTGTCTTTCTGTTGGGCTGTCGTTGAGTTTCTCGCTAGTCGAACCGATTTTCACGTAGGCTGAATTGTTCCAAGGCGTGTTTTCTGTTCAGGCAGTTAGTAACTCGAAAGAGGTTTAGCAAGGAAGTCGGGCTTACCTAACCTCCTTCGCTTGTTCATCTCTCCATCCTCCCGCATTGGTGCTCGCTTGTTGTGTTGCTTTGCATTATCTGTGTCTCTGTTCGTTAATCGTTTCTGCGTAGAGAGAGAGATGACATACGGGAATGGTTGGCTATTTCAATAGTCTGGGTCGAGTCATCCGCAATAGCTGTACTAGATTATTCTCTCGTTGTGTTTTCAATCTGGATACACTTATGTTCTTCTCCCGGTTCCGATGGCTGAGGATTGTCATCACCTATTTGAATTCCAAGGCGGTCATTATCTTCTACATCCCCCTCGTCCATATCGTCGTCTCTGGTGCCCGCGCCCCCGTTTGGTTTTCTTCCTCTTCTGTTTCTTGGGGGTATTGGTCGCCTGTTTCTTGCGTGTTCGCCTTGCCTTCTGCTTCTCAAGCTCCTCGGCTGGACGATCAGTCTTTTTCTTGCATCGGCATTTCTTTACTGCCTTAGGCGGCTCAGCGTTGTCGTCTTTATCGGCGTCGTAGCCATCCTCGTTGCCTAAATAGTTTTACTCATGGTTCATATATGCAAAACACTAGTACTTACGTGGTTGCGTTGACCGTTTGGTGCTGCTTGGATACAGTTTTTTAGCCCGTTCCGGCATTGGTCCTCGATGGCCAAGCGACGGCGTCACTTCCCATACTCCCCCACCCCATTGTTCCCAGTCTTCAGCTACCGCAGAGCGTTTCGCGTCAGTATCTTGCATCTTGGAATGTTCCTCTGGGTCAATACGAACGAAACAGTCTTCTCCTTCAAACTGGTCGTCAGGATGACGGTGGCCTGGAGCATACTCCCATCGGTCGACGCAGCGGCGGATGCCGTCGTCGAAGTTGGAACGATATCGAGCGCTCGAACATTTCAGGGTAGAAGACAATTCGAAACTTCTTTGGCAGTTGTTGGAGGAAATAGAACACCAATAGCATCAGCGACCGGACAAAGAAGGTAATCATGGATATTGCCACCATGATGAATACGCCCTCGTCGGCAAATGTGGTGCGATTGGTATTCCCCCCGCCTGTATGTCCTCGGTCTCGATAATACGATATCCTTATTTTCTTCTCGTTAGTGTGGCGCATAGTGTTAAGCAACTCGACGCACCCTGCATAAATGACTTCGGGGGGGATGTTGAACGGGTCTCCGTTTGGCCACGCTGCCAAGCGAAGCCTCCCCATCCCATTCATAACGGCATTTGGCGGGTAGTTGATTACAGTAATGCGGACAGCCCACTGCAGGACGCCCCCGGGCGATACTGGGGGGGTGCCGGCGTGACGGCGGTGCCCAGAAAAACATATGGATACGAGTGGGGAGGTTACAACGTACACACGCCGACTCCTAGGATGAAGAAGACGCCGGGATCGTACTCGTCAGGGATGTCCGAGTATGCAATCATATGCGTTAAGTGGCCGTTGCTGTCTTTGCCGTCGACATGGCCCCCGCCAAAGAACCCGAGATCGTTCGCCAGAGAATCTGTATGATAAGTTTAGACGTTTTGGAGGCAGATGTCGGGATTACTCACGAGTCGTTGCTGTCGCACTTTGGGCGGACGCAACGTTTACTTGGCTGGTACCAAATGCATAGTTACCATCCACGCCGTAGGATGGTACGTTCCGCAGTGACGCCGCTCGTTGAAGTCGAGCATTAAACTCATCAGACCCGAGTTTGGCTATTCGTAGCCCTATTTCGCTTGTGGCCTCGGAGTGGATTAGAAGTTGTTCGGTATAGTTAGGTACGAGCTTCACTTACCTGTACAATGTTTTGTTTGAGCCTGGCTGCAGCTTCAACTTCGACGTTGCCGCTTTTAACTGATGCGACGGGGGCGATGTAATTGGTGGGTGATTCGTAGGAGACGCCCATCGTGTACGACCTAGCGGGTGGTTTTACCGATTTGGCGATTACACTCCGTTCGAATGCAGTTCCTTTCACAAGCTGCTCTTGACCATCGACGACGACTTTAATCGGGCGTCCCAGTCCCCGCTCGTCTCGCGGTCCAAGGAACTCGTCTCGCGCTTTCTTGAACCGCATTATTAGCTGGGCATCGAGAAATTCCCTGGACAAAAGAGTGAGAAACAATAACGATCACGATTGTCTGACTTACGGGCCCGCCACCCAGATTACAGGGATATCATGCTTCGCCTTGCCCGAGCCTTGCTGGTTGCGAACGTATACGGCGTCTCCGCTACGTAACTCGAGGAAACCTGGTGGTAAGTGGGTAAGCTTGACGGACACACGATTGAGATTACCCACCCATATCATGCAGCTTCTTCCGGTCGTTGGTGGGGGGTTCGAGGTCATGTTCGTACTCCCAGCTCTCCTTCAAACCAGCTCGAGTCGAGTCTTGGTAATATACATATGCTTTGCCGCCTAGTTTCCGGCTCTGGGGATGGTTGGGCGCAAGGTACAATTGAGGGAGTCGCGGGTCACGACCTGGCAACGTTACAGGCGTCAACGTTGGTTCGGTTTCCCCGTCCCCAATCTTCGAGAACACAGCGGGCATTGTTCCTGTGTTGGTTGGCGGACGCTGTCCCGATGAGCAGCAGGTTCCGCAAACGACGGAAGTGGGGCGGTCAGAAAGAGACTCGAGTCGAAGAGGGTCGTATAAGGGGGGAATGGGAGGATCCGAGCTGATCGAATGGGCCAAACGCACGATTTCAAATAGGGTTGGATCGGTTTCATATCCTACAGCCCCTGAGTCGGATGGCCCGTGGCGCGTTACGGAGCTAGTTGGTGGGTCTTCGAATAGAGTTTCCGCGCGTATAACGGTAATGCTCGAAAACAAGGATACCGTTCTTGGTCAAAGCCATGGGGTGTAAACGTGTTCGAGTGGTGGCGGAAAAGGGCCACCGGTGTCGTGTCTTCGATCCTTGATTTTCAAATTGCCGCGTTAAACAGGGAGGACATACAAATGCAGGTCGATGACGTATACGGCCAGAGAGTAAATTCGCTCTGCCGCCGTCCATGGTCCGTAGCGCACGATTGCCCCAAACTCATCGCGCTTTTACCCGTCAGGTCGTTAATAGACGGCGGTGCCTGCGTGTTTTGCGATGGGAGAGTCCATGCTTGGCATAAAGTATGCATTGTGCGGTACGTAAGAGCTACAACTTTGCGAGGTAAGGTTTCAGGGGAACGACGGGGCGGTCGTAGGCATCCGTGTGTGCAAGTCCGAATATTCCCAGACCTCCTACAACACGGCCAGAGTCAGATCACCAGTGAAGCAGGGATTGTCCTGAATAATCGACATACCATGGTGCTGCTTTCGAAACCAGAGACCGCGCTCGTGCTTATGAGCCTCGAGCCAAATCGGCCCCGGGTGCGTTGCCTCGATCATCTTGACTAGCGCACTGTTAGACGGTGTTGAGCGGTTTAGTTGTACCTTACTCGGCTCACGGCGGTAGTCTTGGACATCACAATGAGCGCCCCCAAATGGTTCAAGACCCATTCGGGCGCGTTTATCTGGAGCTACATAAGTAAAGGGCGGTTTTGAACGTGTTCGACGCCCCACTTTGCTCTTGAGCATGACAGTTATTTGAAGTAGAGGAGGTGGGCCCGTCGCCGCCAGATATTGCGGGCAAGTCAGTAATGGATCGATGTCCTCCGTTGTTCTTCATGGCCGAATGTGTGGTCAAGAAGGAGATACCCGTGACGGTGTGACACTACCGTGATGTGTAACGCTCCGGTTATCACCTCCTCGGCGACCAATCATTTATCCCGTCACGTCTTTTTGTTCACGAGCTTAAGGATACAGTCGAAGCCACAACGTATACATAGCTATTCTTGGACCAGTAATGACATATATTCAACCCCTCAATCTATTCCCAAGCGGTGAGCCCCGTTGGATGCCCTTCAGAGTCCTCCTGCTGGTTGGTACCTCGGGTGATATCCGCCATTGCCTCCCGGTAAGCGAACTGTAGGACCGGGATCGAGTCGCGGATGCGACTAGGTATATTCGGTCGAAGTAGTCGATGAACCTTGTTTGCCATGCGCACGATGAGGTCTTCGGTTACCTTGGCGTCTCTGATTCCATACTTGACTTTCAAGATTGTTTCGAGCGTCGCCACGCGATGGAATGTGTCTATACTCGTTGCGTTGGAGTATGGAACCGGTCGATAAGGTGCTTACCTTGACCGTTCTGAACCGCTGATTTTATATTGTCGCGCCAAATCTTGTGAAAGGCTTCGCTGAGTATCGGATCCTTGATGTTGTACTGGCTCAGCCCCGTGAAAAAATCCTCTACAGGAACCGATGCTGCGGTTATAAACATCTCGTCTGAGTCCTCGTATTTCACCCCAAATAGGCACCGCAAGCGGCCAGGGGATCGAGGTAGATCGTCGAAGGCTCGGACTTGATCTCCGTGGGTTGCGCCTCGTCGCGCGATGTTTGTGGCATCTTGATTCGGCATCATGCTGGACCCGATAAGCTGCTCGACATAAAATAAGCGAGTGGGGTTGGATTATCCAGTATACGACCTTCATCGATGAACGGAGAGATTTGATTTTTTTTTTTGGACGGAACAGCGCAACGAACCTAAACGTAGCGTTGCGTTCAACACGACGTTGCGCCACGAAGAGGTTCTGGAGAACACAACTCACATATGGTTTTCGAGATAACCCCCGTCTTTGGTTGCAACGTCCGCACACCAGATTCCGAAAATAACCAAGCATAGCTTCCAGGTCCCATACCACTGCGTCACAAAATCCATCCGCTCGCTCATTCCTGCCTCTTGAAGCTCAGCCTTGGTTTTGCATCGAATCTTGTGGCACCGGCCAATCCAGTCTCTGGCAACGCGCCGAACAGTATCGGAAACGCTTGCATCTGCTGCACCGTTTTGAGGCTTTCGGGCACTTTCCCGCAATAGTCGCAGCTTGAGCGTGAGCCTGCGGTATTTGTTGCCGCGGAGTCAAAAACAGCCCTAGGAGCTACGTTTGCCATCACCCAACAGCTCATATAGCTGTATCTTTGCAAAAGAAGAGGGCTGAGCTCCAAGGCTCTAATGCAAAAGATGAGGGCAAGTGCCCAACCTGTGACATGGCGTCACACCAGCCCTCCAGCCAGCCTGGAAATTAATTTCTTTCGGGAAATTGGTCACCTCTGTCACATCAGCCATCATTAGGTCCCTCCGAATTTGAGGCCGACCTTCGGCACGGTTATGAGTCACATATGTCACGACGTGTGACTCATCAAAATTTGGAAACCCTCTTCTGCTTATATTACTCCGTCTGCGATACCCCCTACTGGCTCGGCGCCACCCACATTCGTTACCCCTTCTCCTTCGCCCACATCCTCCCCTCCACGCTCCAGCGGCTACAACAACCTCCGTCCCACCTTTTGCGGCTTTCTTCCACCTATATATTCCAGGTCAGTCATTCATATTCTGTCGCAAAATCAAGCTCACTGACTCGTTCATCTTCGTTAGGACCCAGTTCACATCCTTCACGGCTGCCAGCCACTCTTTTTTGGACCCATACGACGGCAGCGCGCTTGACCCACCACTTCAAGCAGACCAATACGCTATAAAAGCCATTCTTGCCAGGCACATCAAGCGCAGTCCAATCTCCATCCTCCTCGACCAATCGCGTGGTTTTTCCAGTACTTCGACGACGCCACTCTGGATTTAGAGCTGTCCACCATTCTTGCCATTGGGCCGCAAATCTCGCCACATTCGAAATGCCTGGGTCGAAATTGGGTCGACGGCCAACGCCCACCCACACTCCAATCTGTACTGGGCGTTTGTGGGCCGACAACGACTCGATCTATGCGATGTGCATTGTAAGCCATCGTTTTTCGATGTCAGATTCAAAGACTCACGGAACGCAGAAAGCCAGAAAGCTCCTCAAGCTTCATCCACTTCTGGAGGACTTCCTTCCAGTTCTCCTCTTCGAATCGCAGTTGCAATGAAGCAAGGGCCGGATTAGCCCATTCACTGGGGTCGGTCGCAACGTTCAAGGGCTTGCCTTTGACCTTGGCCTTCGACTTGCCATTGGCGGGCTTTTCAGTGGTTTTTGCCCGCTTCTTGGTGGGCTGCTTGGTTTTCGGCACCTGAGCAACAGCTTCTCCACCCTCATCCCCCGACAATGACTCTCCCGAGTCACTATCCGACTTCGTCGCTTTCATCGACATCCTTCCTCCCCTTCCTTCCTTTCTGCTGGGTTTCTTCTCGCTTCCGCTTCACTGTCGCCAAAGCTATATCGGATCCTCTCCATGTCGGAAGCTCGTCGCTCATTTGCTTGCCTCCCATGCTCTAACCGAAGACCCTTCGGCACCAGCAGCAACAACCACCTGTGTAACAGCTGTCGTCCCACTTGCAGCTGTCGTCCGCAGTCGCAGTTTCTGTCGGCACGACATCTGGTGGAGTCGCTGTCGGCGACATCTGGAGGAGTCGTTGTCGGCGCGACATCTTGTGGAGTCGTTGTCAGCGCGACATCTTGTGGAGTCGTTGTCGGCGCGACATCTTGTGAAGTCGCTGTTGGTACTGGGGCGACATCTTGCGGAGTCGCTGTTGCAGGAGTTTCAGGGGTGGGCGCTGCATCTCGAGTGGTCGCGGGCAAGGCTGCCGCTATTGCAGTAGGCACCGTATCATTTTCGTGTGAAGTTGGCGCATTGCTGGTGCCCACCAGTGGGGATGGAACCAGGTCAACACTCGAAGCCACTGTTCCCGTTCGAACTTCATCTGAACTCATTCAGCGACTGTCTTTGGGAAACCCATAACGACGTCCAACTTACGTGCTTTCGCCACCAATCTCGCATATGCTTGGACCATCTCCGTATGCGCCTTTGGGTCGCATTTCGCAAAATCAACCTGGGCAGATTGCGAATGAAGACTACGACAAATCAGCTTTGGCGCTACTCCACTTGTATTTGCACTTACGTTCTAACTTTGCAATTAACCCCGGTTTGCCCCACTTCAACCCTCCCATAAAACAATGCGACCTCACAACCCGTGTACTTCTGCATCGCGTCAAGCAATGGCTGGAATGTTTCAGGCAGCCGATGTCGTGCTCTGTGACTCGTTAGCCTTTGAAACGAAACAAAAGCTCGATCACATACTCAGCCTGGTCGGCTTCATTCAGCTCTACATCCCCAATCTTGGCTTCGTCATAAGCCGTCTTGTTCTGCTCGATGTCTTCCTCGATCTCCTGCCAGATCAGTTGTCTGACTTCTTCCGATTCTTCTTCGAACAACTCTCTCGCGACATCGCAGCGCAGCTTGAGGTGCTTGCTCAACGGAAGCTCGTCGTATCCACGATCGTCAAACTCCTCCTGCACCTTTGACTTGAATTTCGGGTGGCTCATATAAAACTGGAAGTCCGAAATGCGTTTGGGAGCGGCAGCGTCCTTTATGCGAAGCTGTTTCAAGAGGCTCTGGAAGGGATTGGGCTTGTCATGAAGGTTTTTCTGTCGACTGAACCATCCCATGATGCTCTAATTCATGCTGGTCAGGACAGTCGCCTTCACAAAGCAAAAAAAAACTTGCCGCTTCGGTATTTTCGATCATCTCTTTCTTGAGCTCCACTTCGGCCTCGTTTTCTGGTGCTCGCGCGAGCTTTACAAGCTCGTCGTCGTCGTCTGGCGGGTCTTGCGACAATGGGCAACGCCATGGCGACAGCTCCCAATACTGCGGGAAAAGTCGGTCCCAGATGCTCTTCCCCGACCCACGCTTTGGTCTCCTCCCCGTTTTCGAAATGGCCGCATACTCCTCCACCCAGGATTTCAGGAAGTTGAGCCGCTTGCCATGGAACTTTCCTTGGTTGCCGCGTTTCTTGTTCTTCCCCCGATCGACATCGCTCATAGGCTCCTCAAGATCGTCTGCCCTGTCGCGCTTCTTTTTAGTGGTCGACGGCGGCATTATGGATAGAATGAGAAGAGGGTCTCTGGATGGGTGAGGGGGAAGCGGAGCATGCGAGCAAGCAAGACCGCCTACCCCCCCACCTTCTCGCAGGAAGCCTACGCAACGTTTCAACCCGCGCTACCCCTCTCGTAGGTAAAACGAAGCCAAAGTCATGCTACTCGCCTCATGCACGTAAACGGCACAGCCAGCGTCATCAACCTACCTTGACCTTCAACCACCATGTCCGCTGCCCCCACCGCCACTGCCTCTGCCCCCACTTCCTCTGCCCCCCCCACGATCTTGCGCTCTGCGGCTGCCCAGTATGTCAGTGGTCACTTTTGACTGCTGCTCATTCGCTCAACTGTCTGACAGACTAACTCGACGCTCACGATTCGGTACTACGCCGTTAACGGGACCAGTGGATTACAGGCCTTCCCCATAACCCAGCGCCCAGGACGACCAGACACGCTTGGCCAGATGTTCGGCACCTTCAACGGCGTTTGGGATTCGACTCCGCTGCAATGCGGTGATTGCCCCCATGGCTGGACGACGCTGTGCCCCAAGAAAATGGAGAATTGTTTTACGATTATCCATCGCTGCAAGCACGACCGTCCGGATGATCGACTCGACGACGAAACAGCAAACAAAGCAATCTCCAAGCTCTTCCATACGGACCCACCGTTCTACCCAGTGGAGGGCAACGTCATCGTCCTCAAGCACAAGCTGCTTCCTGTCGTCCCGTTTTCGGAGCTCTCCCTCCCCAGCGCGCTGTATGCCGCCGAACCCATGAATGTCGAGGAAGCCGATGTTGCTCTCATCGACCTTTTCGTGCGCCAGTCAGTCTCGTCTTGCCTCCAGGCTCCGTTCTTTTATCTAACCCTTCTTACAGGTGGGCCTTTGGGGGTCCGTATGAAATCCCGGTCCCGCCTCGAGCATTTGAAATGTTGGGACAATGTAGCTTTGAATAGTCTAGTGTCGTTGTCGTTTTTTTTTCAAAAAAATTATTTTCATCGAGCAAACAACCCAAATTAGGAAGCCCGTGACTATCTGTGACAGCATGCGGCTTACTACTCGCTACCTTCCGAGCCTGACCAGTAGGCTTTTCAGGTCCCCGTCCAAGCCTTATGGCCGCTTTCTAGCCCAGAAGTGGGGGCGAGCTGGGTGCACAGCCTACATTCCCTCTTTCTCCTTGTACCACCACCTGTCCATGCCCGCCAGCGCCAATGTCGTCGACCCTCAATTCCTATGACGCCTTCTCCAACGCTCTCGCCGTGCTCTCTCGGTATTTATCATCTCACTCTGCCTTGTCCGCTCATCCAAGCTACACTGTTAGGACTGGACGCGTCACTCGTTCACAAGCTGCCATCTTTTCCTCAATCCCTCGCTTCCACGCCCACACCCACCCGTATCAGACACTATCCCTTGGCCTCCATACTGCCCGTTCAGACGGCGAAGCGATTGAGTCTGCTTGGTAACTTCCTCGTCTTGCTTGCAATATGACAGCTCACTATCCCTATAGGTCGCAGCAAGCGCCGTCTGAGCCAAAAGCCTCACCGTCGTCTTCTCGCGAAACATAATCCTGACGCTGGGGCGAATCACGGCCTGACTGCCGCTGACGTTGATCTCGATGCAAGCGGCACCGAAAAATACCGAACCTATATCGAGAGCCTTCCATATCAAGGTCAGTATCCTGTCTTGTGCGGCGTGAGCTTGTGGTTTATCTGACTTTTTGACACAGAAAGAAGGCAGTTGATACTGGATCTTCGTCGAACTCAAAAGATTCTGTACAACCATCGCTACCAACTTTGGAACAGGCGACGCGAGCTAGGGCGCTTGTGGGTGGAGGAGGAGGACTTAGAGGCTGAATTGGTCCTGCGACGTGCGATGGACGCAATCGACGAGCAGCGCCAGCTATTAAAGCGGCTCCACGATGATGCAGACGAGCAAGAAAATTGGCTACTCAAGCACACGACAGCAAGCCATTTCTCGTGGTAAACGGGGCGGAATCTTCTCACGTTGCGTCTCTCTGTCTACCTCTTGTTTACTTTACTTCTATTCCGTTTTTTCTTGTCTTCTGATATCGAGCACTATATCAGATCTTTCTTGTTTGTAACATTTCTACTCTACTGGAGAATATACTTTAATGCTTAATTGTGTAACAATGTGAGCTTGGAAGAAATGTGAGCTTGGAAGAGCCTCTGACTTCGTCGTCCTCGCTTGCGGTCACGTTATCCCCGACCCGCATCAAAAACTTCAAATACTGACAGTCACTCGAATGATATTTCGTGTCGGGCAACCTCTCTCATGAGATATAAAATATATATTGAAGCCCTTAATTCATAGGTTTTCAGTCCCTTGCAGCTCATACCATACACTCCTTGTAGCTACCCTTGGAAACATCAGCAATCAATGTCACGGAAATTTGTGTTTTGGTTTTGAATCTTTGAGAATGTCTAATTAAATGTAAGTTAAATAGCAGTATCATGAGTTCTCCTGCCCCCTCTAACCATATAGGTTTGGCCATTGTTTGATATAACAGTGTTTTTCGAGACATCAGAATCGACGTGAGGTGTCGCAAGCGCCATACGGGAATGTGACCCAGTTATCATTGACCACTACTTGCACATATGACCACACCCACACGACCTCGACCTCGTACACAGGAGGCTCCTCGGTTGCAAGGAGAGCCTGGACCGACTCAAATGTCTGCCCGGTGGGTTCTTTGTGAACGATTTATGATGAACTAAATGGCATTTTCCAGCGGTAGCTCAGCAACGGCATCGAGCACCACGAGCACAGAGCAGCTACTAGTAGGAGAAATCTACACCAACACTGACTTCCACGAGTTCTCTGTCTATCCTGGCTCAAGCTCTATATGCTACGATATTTCCTGCTCTTTCGACGCCCAGGCCAATGGTCGGTCACAGGCGCAGTCTTCTGGCCCAAGTAAGTCTGCCGGATTGTTCCTCACACTACTCTCATTCACTGCTCTCTTAGGTGACGTGTTGCGCTGAGCTGCGCTGTGTTCAGCATGAGATGGTCAAGGGATCCTCGTGCGTAGCTACTCGTCCGCTGTCTACGTCTCTGTTGTGTTGTACCTGCTATCATAGAACTTGAACGATAAGTTCTCGCTGTTGAAACTTCAACGAAGCCTGAGGCCCATGCTAACAAAGATCTATAATATTAATCATTTCAAAGTTCTTGGGGTGTGACGCTCCTCATTCTTAACCACGATGGCTCCAAAGACCAAACATCACACTGAGGCCGCAAAACGGGAAGCTCATCGCCTTCGTCAGCAGAAATATCGGGAAAGTACTCGGTGCGTGATAGTGGAGTTGCAGTTGTTATCGTTCTGAACTTTACATTGTTCCAGGGGAGCGCTGATGTCTAAAGCCTATGATGCCCATCGACACACACGCAAGGTGGCCAACCCTCTGCGTCTTCCTGCTCCGCCAGCATTGCTACTAGAACATGCTCGCTCAAGTTTTCGATGACGAGAAGGGCTTCATGTACTATTTCGACCAAGATTTCGACATCATGACCAGCGACATCAAGTGCTGGGTTGGATTCCCTTTTTCGATGCCGCAGAGACAGCCGACGACACTTTGGACCGCTTCACTGCTGATTACCAACGGGAAACCCGTCGTCTCGGTAGCCCTTCACGGATACTACTTGCAACGCGAAAGCCAGCAGGAAACTGAGCTTTGCGGCCGAATCAAAGCTCTGCGCAACGCTACATACGCACACAAGACTCGGGTTCAGGCTTATGAGGCCGCCCAGCAGCGTTGGCGTGCATTCTTTCGATGGGTGGAACGCTACCAGCCCGAAACATTCCCCAGAGAGCATTGTTTGTTCATGTGTAACTGGCGTTGGATAGCACGTCATGCTACTCGGCTGTACTACTGTCAATATGCAGAGGAATAACAAGCACGAAGGAAGAATGAGCTGCAAAGCCCTGTGGATCGAGCGAAACGAACTTGAACAATTTGAAAAAATCTTATTGACTGTACTCCCCACCGACTTGTAATATACATCTTATCTTGCCTTGCACCGAGCACTTGTAGACTATCTGTGTCGATTCTGCGAGCGAAGAAAGGAGATTTTTTTTGGCTGATTACACGTGATGCCTTGCCTGTCACACCCGTAACACCTGTTGACGACTTGATCCATGTCATGGAGAAAGCAAAAGCAACGCGCCAAGCGCGCACGCTCTTCCTCTCCTGATACCCCTACCCATCTCGTAGCCATCCACACTGGCTCTTCGACCTTCGATGTTCCTGTCGACGGAGCAATAGAACGTGTCTCAGCCGATACTCGCCGGACTTTTTCCGAAGCAGTCGCCATTGCACCTCCTTCGCCTCTCAAACGACTTCGAAAGGCTATCGCTGCTCCTTCCATTTCCTCAAACCTAGACATTAGCCTTGACGCCTACTGCATGGGCTCTGGCGAGAACGACTGGACAGAAGAACCTACAGAAGAGGTTACAAGCAGGAAGTGCCTCGAATTTTGCGACCTGCGGTGTGTATTCCCATCCTTCTCTACCAACTCTTATTCATCAACAACCTAGGACCCCACTCTACGCCAATGGATGATTCACCATCGTGACGAATATCTACGAGTGCTGCTTTGGCATCATGGAAGGGGTTATTCAGACGAGCGATGTTACTCGTGTGGGGAGACAGACCCCTCGTACCGCTGTAAAGACTGCTTCGGTGGAGCCATGTGGTGCGACGATTGCTGTGTCAAGAGCCATATTGCAACCCCTTTCCACTCAATCGAGGTATGTGGAGAATCTTTTGTCCTATCGACACCGACTTACCCTATTCTTTTAGCTCTGGAATGCAGGCTATTTCCAATCATGCTCGCTCAAGGTTTTAGGATTGGTAATCCAAGTTGGCCATCCTCTTCACCTTCCATGTGCTCGACCCATCCCTGCTCGCAATGACTTCGTCGTGCTACATCACAACGGCATACACGAAGTGTCGGTCAATTATTGTGGCTGTCGCTGGTCCAATGACCCTTATCATATCCAACTTCTCCGGGCAGGCATATACCCAGCGACAACCGACTCTCCAAGAACAGGCGCGACCTTCGAATGTCTTGCCGAATACCATGCTCTGACGCTTCACGGAAGATTACCGGGTGGGACTTTTATCGTTCTTTGGAAACTAGGACAAACGCGATCGGAGTCAAGCCTCCAGACCGCTATCAGGTCTTTCTTCGAATCGCTCGCGAATACCGACATCTATTGTCACTCAAACGAGGTGGACGTGGATACGACTCCCGGGGCGTGGCGGATACAGCACCAGGGGAACTCGCGATTCTTTGCCCTGCATGCCCGCGTCCAGGCGTAAACTTGCCAGATGATTGGCAAAATGCTCCACCTGCACAAGCGTGAGTCGCTTTCTGTTTCGTCTCCGTTCTCCTGCTCATCACTCTACAGTGGTCTTTATGTTTTTTTCTTGGCCATGGATGATGCATGCTTCCGACTCAAACGTCGTGCGTTCTCCAACGAAATCAGAGATCCAGCTCTGAGCAATGGCTGGGCGTATATGGTGGAATGGGAACCGTACAAAGGCTTATTTACTTCAAGTCGGGGACCAACAAGAGGTACCCCTATTCTTTTCCTAGCCGTCATCTTGATATTTAATGCTCTTTATAGATTAGCACTTGTACTGGACTCGCGGCTCTTGACTATGCCAACTCCAAGTTCTCCCGTGGCTACAGCGCAACGGGGGTTGGCATGGGAGTCTGTGCTCGACATGAATTTGTGCAGCCCAATGGCGTTGGTGACCTGCAGGCTGGAGAACGGTATGAGCAATTTACTCTGCTTTTTCTTATGAACTAATTTGACCTTCTCTAGATTTGCTAACATGGACTTCATATTTGGCTCCATTTTGCGACACTTGCACCCTCTTCTTCGAAAAATAATTTCCTACGACATCGCCTGTCAATGGTGGAAGAAATTGTTTGAACGACTGCGAAAAACTTCCTCCTATGCTCCGTTTACTCTTGGTGCTGGAAGTGTTCATGCAGCTCTTCGTCTTCGTCGTGCCCAAACTTCATATTCTGGGACATACGACATCGTGCCAACTGCTTTATTCGTTCAACTACACGCTTGGGGGTGGACAAACTGATGGAGAAGGAATCGAACGCCCGTGGAGTATGATTGGTGGAGTTGCTGCAAGCACGCGGGTCAGTGGTCCTGGTGCACGATCGGACCTTCTAGATGATCATTGGTCATTTTGGAACTGGTCGAAGCTCGTGAATCTGGGTGCGTATAGTCTTTTTCTACCAGTATAATATCTTTTGCTGACATCTAAGTTACAGCTTCTCTTCTTCGACGGCGTCTAGATACAGCGCTGCATGAGCGTGATATCCAACAAGCAGCTTTTGACCAGTTCTCCGAAAATCAAATAGCGCGAGCGTTCCTCAGTGGAAGGCAATGGTGCACGTATATGAAAGAGACTCCACGAAGCCCAATCCTTACGAAGGAAAGGTCGACGGTAAGATATCTTACGGATTCTTGTCTTTCTTTCCGATTTAATCGTTTATCAGGTTTAACAGAAGCTCAAGTGCGAGAGAAGCTGGAGGCCGAGGAAGAGTTGCAGGCATTGACGGGCAAGCTGCGGATTCATGAAATTAGCCCCGTCAACTTCATTGCCGACTTGCTCGAGATCGAGAACGAACAGTGAGTCGACTGTAACCTAATATCACCTCTTGATACCAAGCCCATTTTAGGCGTCGCATTGCTGGCCTGGCCGAGCTCAAAAAAGCCAAGTCGACAACAATGAAAATCAATCTTCGACGCCTTCGACGGAGTCTGAATAAACGAATTGCCAAAATACGCTTGCTACAAGCCACGTATATGCCCGCTGCTCTACAGCAGCTCAAAGAAATGAAGCTTTCGGAAAACATCTTACCTGAAGATATTCCTTTGATTCCGCCTTCTGCCTTGACTGCTTTGCGACGAAGGGAAGGAGGATGCTTGGAGGGACTAGCAGAGATTGAAAAATTCATGCGGGATGCACAATGTCGAGCTGCTCTTGTGGGCTTGCGCAATCAACTCCTCGTCAAATACCGACTCCTGCTCTACAAGACGAATCATTCGCGAAACCAGACAATGAACACCCGCTCTCGGTCACTGGTTGCGCGTAATGAGAGTCAAGTCTTACTTCATTCCAAGAAGTATCAGGCTGCTTGGTTAGCGTTGGTGCTTCTGGAGGATGGTGTAGAAGGGAGGGTAGGCTGGAGACGCCTTTGCAAAGAGGACATTCGGTGTTTGGAAGATTCGGAAGAACTGGTGAAGAAGCATGCGAGAGGGGAAAAGGCTGAAGCACGACGCGCAAGAGATGAAGCAGCACTTCGCCAAGCCGGCATCACTCCTTTGAATATCCACCGTGTCCAAAACGACAGTGACGCAGACGAAGAAGACAATATCAACATAGTATCTGCTCCGCCTCGCAACCAGGCATCCAAGAAGAAGAAGATGCCGGCTCATAAAGGCTCTGCCGTTCAGTCTGGTGAAAGTCGACGGGTTGTATCGTGGATCTGGACGATGGCTGGGATGACGGGGTCCGACGCCGAAATGGAGGAAGGTCAGCTCTTTGCTACATAACCGGTGTCCTTTGCTCAACGACTTTATAGCTCTACGAATCGAATGGGCAAAAGCTTATGCTCGTGTTCGACGCTGGAACGAAGAAGTAGCGCTACTACAGGAAGAGTGGCGACGCCTACCCCAGTCTTTCGCTCACGAGGAAGGGTTGTGGACCGCGAGGGCCAAGATGATTCCCGTTGGGGCTATTCCACCAGCAGATGCGGAAGGGCTGATGGCCTATGCCCTAAAGCATGTCAGCATGTATCGCAATCTGGCGGGGATGGCAGAAGCTGTGCGGACACAACCGAAGCTCAAGAAGGGGACCCGTCGACCAAGATATCAGCCCGCCCCAGCGATAGACCTGACGGCGATTACGACAGATGGCAATGACGGAGCTGTAGATGTTGATGGCTATATTGAAGAGGATGACGCAGATGGTGAAGACGGGAACCAGAGCGACGAGGAGCTTTTGCTAACGGGTGAAATCGACGATTGGTAGATCACATGATGCACACGAATAAATTTTTTGCGGCCTTTTTCGGTGATGAATAATGCATTGTATCGGCAGGCAACGGCAAGTATGATGAGCCAACGGCAAGTATGATCTGTTGATGGGAAATGAAAGATCCAATGATGTATTGATGGGAAACCCGAAACCTATTGATGTGATCAATAGCTGGCCATATATGGGCAGCCCAGAAGTTTTGCATTACTTGCCCAACATCTTTTGCATTAGAGCCTTGGAGCTCAGCCCTCTTCTTTCGCAAAGAAGATGAGGCATATGGGGTGCACCCAACAACAAAGTGGTCGGTGTTGTCCTCAAACGGTGGTGAGTATAAACAGAGGGCGGGTCTGTGGGTAGTCCGCAAGGCGAGTGCAAGGCAAGGCGGCTGAAGTGCTGTTCGTTTTGGAACGCTTGACGTGGGCCCAGATCTTTGCGGGTTCATAAGGTTAAAGTTCCTTCTGGATGGCACGCCACTATGCTTGAGGAAAGAGCATTTGAAGTAATAGCCGGTGGACGCGTCGAAGTTCAAGTTGCGTTGGTGTTGGACGGGTGACACGTGTGACCGAATAAGCGCGCCGGCGGAGACCCGGCGTAAGGGAAAATTGCCTTGCCACCATCCCCCCTCCGTGTTTTTTTTCTAAAAATTCAAGATGTACTATTGTGGAGCTATCTAGGAGAGTTTTCCTACGCTTCGTGGTCGCCTCGAGTTATCCGGCTAACCCCCAATGCCCTGCAATCCTTTTATGTCACGGTATACTCGCAATAGAACCGTGTAGCTGTCGCCCTTCGGCAGCGTGATCGACCCCTCCTCTTCTCTCAGTGCGAGTAGTCGGTTAGTAAACCTCTCAATCTCGTCGATGCTAAGTGTAGCACGATGCCCCCCTTGAACCTTCAACCGAATACAGATGAGTCGGGAAAGGTGAACGTAGTCTATTGGGAAACGGTTTTAGCCCTCTGTACGGTACCCACAGGGGTCGGCTCACCTTGTCCTGACTTGACTGCTGCCTTGAGTAGTGCGTACCAATTATTGTGATATGCATCGCCGAGTAATGGGTTTCGGAAGTTATATCGAACAAATACACTCAAGATTTCGTTGATATTGCCGCCATAAAAGTTGCCTACGATCTTCTTGGTGTCTGCAAATCCAATAGCCAATAAAACGCCGCATTGTGGAATCGGTACATGGAACGCGCATGCGTTCGCGCGCCGTCAGCCCCACGTCTGACGCAAAGAGCTCCAGTTCGTGGTTGCTCTGCATTCCAGCGCTTTTGACCTGATCAGGGTAAGTATCTCGCGATTTTTATTTCTGAGCCTTACACGCATTGCCGCGCGAGTGCGTTTGGTGGTTGACTTCCGACAGGTAAGACTCAACGCAAAGCTATTTGCCTCGATTAGTACCAATCGCTCTCTTGACGAACTTAACGTAACTCACAAGTTGTGCTTGAGATAATCTTTATCTTTATGCGCAAGATTGGCGGCCCATATCGCATATACGATGATGCTCACACACCACGTCGACCGCCATCTCATCATGAGTAGTTCTCCGCGATCGACTCCCGCGCGACACAGCTCATCTTGCGTTAAGCAGTGGGGCTTGTGCTTCTCCCAATTGTCTCGCTGACATGTTTTGCTGCAGTAATAGGTCGACCGGCAGTGAGCGCACCGCTTGAGGCTTGAAGATAAGATCAGGCATCCTCCACAAAATGAGCGGGGTCCTGGATCGTAAGCGGTGTGGGGAGTCAACATGTCTGTCGACCTTGGTGGTAGGGGCCCGTGGGCCTTCTTGCGAAGGATCGATGGACTTAAGACATGCCCAAAGTTGTTCTTCCACCGTGCACAAAGGCCGGAGCGAATACGATTTTATTCAACTTCTTCCGACGTCCCGGTCTCCTCACTTCCGTTAAGCTCCCCCCACGACTTCCCGATACGCTAGACGTAGAATAGGTATGACTTCCAAAAAAGATGGCGGGATATCGAGCCGCAGTAGACGCGCCACTTTGTCTTCCATGCGAACGATGAGATCCTCGGTCAATGTCGCGTCAATACCGTATCTTTCTTTCAGAATGATTTCGAGTGTTTTGGTTCGATGGAACGTGTCTAGGAATCGTTAGTGGGTGCACTCGTTGGTTGGGAACATTTCTTACCCGCGCCGTTTCTCAGTACAGTAGCCATCTCTTCACACCACACTTTCTCGAATGCGAGACCCAGAGAGGCGTCCTTGAGATTGTACCGGCTGAGCCCAGTGAAGACGAGCTCGATGGGGACTGATCCCGCAGTCATATATGTCTCACCATCGTGCAGGAAGTGCACTCCGATGAGGCATCGTAAGCGAGTTGATGAGCACGGGAGTGCCTTGAACGCTTCAATTTGACGTGGCCCATTTTGGCCAACGCTGACAATCGCGGCCGCCTTTTCATTGGTGACCATCGCCGAGTTGGTGAGCTGAACGAGACGCACATAAGATATGGGACTGCTGCAGGTGTGATTATAGAATACGCACCTTAAATGAAGCTCTCAAAGAGTTGCTGGACTTTCTGGGCGTGAGCCATATGGCAAACCTGAATACTTCATCAGCGCGGGCCCAGAGGGAGTGGAGATAAGGTCCTCATACAAGTTGTTTTCGAGATAATCCTCATTCTTGGTTGAGAGATTCGCACTCCACATACCAAAAACCGCCAGGCTACACTTCCAAGTACCGTACCACTGCGTGAAGTACTCGAGTCGACCGGTGAGTCCCATTTCTTGGAGCTGCTCAGGTGTTTTGCAGCGCGATTTGTGTTGTGGCCAGTCGAGCTTCTGACATTCTCGCGAGCAATACCGAAAGCGCTTGCACCGTCCGCAGGTTTTGAGACCAGAAGGCGCCCGCCCACAATGGTCGCAGCTTGAGTGCGAGCCGGATGAGTTTGTCGCCATCGAATCGAGCAACGCGTCCTCTTTGGTCAGCCCCGCCTGAGGAATTTTGTTGGGCATTGCACCGGGCAGGTAGGAGAGGGAAGACTGGGTTGGCGCTAACGGACCAGTGCTGGCCTATAGGCTCAAGTTCGGATATTGAGGTGCGGTGTGATTTGGATGGTTCTACGCTGGAATGCCACTGTTGCCACCCGGGCAAATACCACGCCATGTCGGCGGGATAGTTTAGTTATTCGGACGTGGCTGCCTCAGAGCGCGATTAACGCCACTACTTCGCCGTGACGGGGCCAAATCGTTCTAGCAAATTTCAGCCGCGGCTTATCGGTTACCGCGGAGTGGTGCCCACTTATCATGCAAGTCTGGTTGGAGTAACAACCGAGAAATGGTACGCGTGTGTCGCAACGGAGCGAGCGGGGTTGAAGAACGGCGCGGGGTTGTGAATGACATCATGCATCGCATGACGTATACTGATTTTTAATAAATTCGCTCAGCCGCGGTATCGTTCAAGAAAGTTTTTTTGCGTTCATGTTTAGATATATACAGTTTTGCGGGGCAATATCAACCCATTCTATATGTTCTTTGCCGTGGCCTCAAGGAAAGCCAGCGCGACAAGGGGGAACTCGTCCTGGTCTGCTGGCGATTGTAGAGAAAGTAGTCCGGGGACACGAGCCTCCATGCGTTGCACGGTCGCCTCGTCCAGCGACGCAACAACTTCGTACCGCGCCTTTAATACGACCTCGAGGATCCGGCGACGGTAAAAAAGATCTATGGTTAGTTCAACCTGGAGGACGCTGGGAAGTCAAGCAAACGATTCACCTTCCCCTTCCTCAATGATACTTGCTATCTCGTTGCGCCAGACACGATAGAAAGCTTCCCCGAGGATGTTGTCCTTATAGTCGTACTGGTGTAAGGGCGGTAAGCGGGTGAAAACCGATGTCGACCAGGCGACGACGTTGGATTTGGCCTCTCCGTCAAATTTGATGATTGCGACGCAGCGGATGCGGTCGGCGGACCGCGTCAGATTTTTGAGACCGTTGACGTGTTGGACGCTGTTGGGCCCAGTGGCCAGATGGCTGTAGGCGGCTTCGTTGGTCATGATGCCTGAGGCGAGCACCTGAACAATATTGCATTAAGCCGACGACGCGATCGTTCGAGCCGTTTCCCGTACCTTCATCGAGTGGGCGGTCGGTCCTTCTTTACTGTGCTTTGTGCTAGCGGCAAGGGCAGTCAAGAACCTAAAAATTAGATCGTCAATTTGCGCTCGACAGATTTTACGGCGTACGTGTGTTTCTTCAGGTAATCAGCGTCCTTGGTCACCAAGTTGGCGCACCATACTCCAAGAAGGGACAGGCCAATTTCCCAATTGGCGGTCCACTGCCGCAAAAAGCGAGCTCGGTCGCTCGTATCAACAGCCTGGTGTCGAATTGTTCGACAGATCGTTTTTGTGGGTAGGCCAGTCGGTAGTCTGGCAATCTTTCGAGCAGTACCAGAAGTCTTGGCAGCGACTGCATTTTTTGAGCTCGCTGGAGATAGCTCCGCATGAGTTGCAACACGAGGATGAACCCGCTGGGAATGTATCGAAATTGTCGTGACCAGGAGCAGAGGCAGTTGTGGCTTGCATTACACCGAGGAGCAAAGTGGCTGCGAGAGAGTTGGGAGGAGAGCGCCAAAGGGCAACTGGCCGCTAAAGAGAATAAGGGGATTGGGAAGCGACGAAACGGGTATTTGTCGTGATATCGGGGGATTCCAATTAGAGTGTGGTCGACCCGGAGTCCTTCCCTGCCATCTTCTCCCTATGGTTGCCGTTCCGCTTCCCGAAGCTCTTGAATCCAAGAACTTTCCCTTCGATACAGCGGCATCGACTGACAAGAAGACGCGTGTTCACTTAGGTTGCTTCACTGACGATGGGTCTGTTGTTCGAGGCCCAGTGGCACCTTCTTCCGCGAGACGCTCCTCGATGTCGGGTGGATGCGCGTGACCAGCCCGTGACCGGCGTGTCTCTTATTTAAGGACGCGACGTTCTTGGGTCGTGCCAACAAACATGGTCCGCCCCGCAACAGACCCCGATAGTCCTCTGACCACTCTGGACGGAGAGCCAGTGCTTGTCTCTGCCGCCGATGCCCTCGAGAAGTTGCCGACATTCTCTGAAGAAAAATTGGCCAAAATCGCTCAAGACTCCACGGGTTTTTATACTCCAGCGGAAGGTCTTATCCGCAAGAGTGCCTCGTCCGTTGTTGCGGACTGTAAGCTCTCGATGGACGCAAACAACAACTACCGCCTGTTGTATCAGTGCGTTTGATTTCTTTGGTCTCGCGTTCTGGACTGATATCATACTTGCAGGAAAGAGCCTCTGGAGATCGTATCGACCATCATGCCTCGTTCCTCTTTCGCATTCAACAACGGACCCGGGGGCAACTACGTCCACGCAGATTGGCGCGGAAATCCCTCCCGTCTGGCCCGACGGGCGTGCAATTGTCCGACAGTCGAAAAGGCGTATATGTGAAGACGACTTTGAACTCCGTTCCTGGATTGGATGCATGGACAACTAACGTGTATGGGTGTCTTACCCAGTTTCATCTTGTACTGAAGTTCGTTATGATAGATTCGACTCCACGTTCTCGAGCTCCCCTCGTCAATTTGAATATTCGATTTCTGGGACCCCCGTTCCATCCACGCTGGGAACGATGCGCACGCTGTTCAGCGAGATCGACAAGAAAGTTGCCGTACGTATTGACCATCTGTGATTCTGTGTGTTAATATCCTTTAGACTTGGGCGGCCTCCATTAACAAAAAGAAAAAGGAAGCCCACCACGGGCCAAACGCTGGAATGTGGCTTCAAGCGCGCCGTCCGTACTTGGTTCCCGCGGCGTCTTTTTTTGCTTGATGTACGAGGTTAACCTCTTGTGATCTTCAACAACTTATACCGCTTTCAGGAAGGGAGAATGAGCGAATTTGACGAAGAGTACGACTTTATATCCAAGATTACGGGTCACGATCTGCGCACTAATCGGGTGCCGGAGGTCCTGGTGCGTAATCGCGATACTAACACGGATGTGGAGATTTCGTTCCACGGAATCCATATGTTCCCATCGTCGTCCGTCATCAATATGACTATGGTGCCATATGTGAGCTTCTTGTCTCTTCTTGTGCGTTGAGCAGCGCTTACCGCGAGTAGATTTACATCACGCGCGGGGAAGTGGCGTGGGACTTCCGCCTGGTTCGCCTCCATATCTTGGGCAAGGTACGCTCCTATTTCTTTAACATATCTGGCCCATCTCACCCCGTCTTAGCGTGCCTTTTCTATCATGGCCAGCCCCAACAAACTCGTCGTTAAGCGGAAGGCCCCGGAATTGGACCTGGAAGACGAAGAACCGACCACCGCTTCTAAATCTCGTTAAATCTTTGCATCTACCGTAGTCTCCACATAAAATGTAACATACGATCTGAATGACTACGCCGTTTTTTCTTGGATCCGGATCGGATATTTTTCTTCAAATGAGCTTTGGCTTCAAATTCACGGTTTACTTATTCTACAATGCACTTGCTAAGATATTTGAAAACACGGCTTTTTCAGATGTGTGCCTCGTTGCGGTTCGTTCTCGTTCTCCTCGTTCTTGTTCTCTTTATCAAGTCTTCTTTGCCTTCTCCCAATCCTCCTGCGTCCTGTACGTGTCGAAATGTTCGCGCAGAGCGGTGGCCAACTGCATGCATCTTGGTCTCGTCATGTACTCGCCCGAATAATCGGCGAGTCGGGAAGTACCACGGCCGCCGAACAACGTATCGACTCGGTAGGGGAGCAGCTGAGGGTCTGACCCAACGTCGTAAAAAATCCGAGACCTTGGTTATGTCGTTGTGCTCGAACAATGGCATGTATTTCTCAAATGCCGTCGATTTATCGATTTTGAAGAGGAATGCTTCGAGGTTGTCCTTGTCCACTGCGCGTGACGACGATGTGTTTAAGGGGTTGCGACGTGCAGAGCCCTCCTCCTTGTGTTCACGGTTTCTTGAGATCACAGAATTGCGCATTCCAACCCCTCCATTATGAGGAGTGGGCAGGCGAGTCGGTGACTGGGTAATAGGGGAGTAGGTGGATCCGTTCTCGCTGATCGTGATGGGAGTGGGGGCCACAGGGCGAGGCTTGTCCCCGGTACGTGCGCGTGACGCAGGGATTCGCGTGCCCGACGCGGGGAGTTGCCGACGTGAGGTTGCGGAGGCTGGTGTTGCTTTGCGACGGCTGCCAGAAGCGGTTGGTTTCTTGCGGGATTGGTTCGTGCGCGCCTTGAGCTACAGTTGATGATGGATTCAGCATGTGCGAGGCCGCAATACGGTACGTGCTCACCTTCTCTTCCTTGTTGGCGCGGCCCCATTCAAGGGACCCCTGGATTATACGATTCAACTCTGCTTGATCAACGAAATCTTTATCTTTCGATAAAGTGTCCTTAAGAGTGCTCAGATTGAGGTAGATGCGGTTGATATTGATGGGATAAGTTTCAAGAAAACCGGCAATTGACGTCTGCGACGCTCCTCCATCAACTGCGAATCGGATTGCTGCCCGAGTTGGTCTATAGAAACCTGCGACCGTGTAAGTCTCCTCGGTTTTCCTGAAGTCAGAGGGTAAGCTTGTATGTGGTTGCGAGTAGAAAACTGACGGAGCGGTGTTGGCCGACTTTTTCGTGCGCTCTCGTTTCTTTCCGATCAGCGGCTCTCCGACTTCCCCGGTGACGCGTTTCCCCGAGCGAAGGGTGCGTCCGTTGCCGTGCGGGGGCCGTGTGATCAGCAAGTTGGTCTTCATCAGAGTCGTTGTCAGAGTCGTCACTCTCGTTTTCGGCAATCGAGGCGGCGTTAGGTTGGTCGCGATGCTCAGGATCATCACGCGCTTCTCCGGCAACGGATATGGAGTCGTCGGGTATCAAGGTATCCTCGCGGCCTACATCCTCTGTTTTGATCTTCACCTCGGGGACCTCAGTTTTTATATCCACTCGCGAGAGTGTCGACATGGTGAGAGAGAAAAACAACTAGCTAGCGTCACGCGGTCACATATGTGAGTTTAAGTAATCGACAGCAGACGTCCGCAGTTTGATGCCTGATCACCTAAACGGTTCGGCTCCTGCCGCCTGCGGCCTTATCCTCCCTCATGATTGTGGAGATAAGAATGAGATTAGACTTTTTATATAACCTCGACTTCGTTTTTGTGTGCATTGCAATGCCAGACTTGCGCTCGAAAATGATCTGAACTGCAGTGCAGTGCAGGTGACTATAGGGGGGCAGTAGATGCGAGCAAGCTGCAATCATTACATCTGATCAATTGTCAATGAAAACGATCAAGAGGCCTTTCGCAACATGCCACTTCCGCCCAACTTCTGCCTTTGCAACGATAAGTTACGCATCGCCGAGGCACGTAAGCTTTGTAACACGTTCGGTCAAGGTCAGTGGTCATGAGACGCGGACGGACGCACATTACGCTGATCCTCTTGGTTGATAGACCTACGGATCATCCGTCGCCACATATGGCAATCGACTTGCCGAATATGGTAGACCCAATGGTAGCTCATACGATTGGTTCGGTTCGTAGGCTTCACCACAAGCTTGCTGTGCATGTGGGCGTATTTCAATTGTGAATTCCAGAAAAAGATTCCAGGCCAGGCGTGTATATTTAGACTGATTTGAGCCGATTGAAGGAGAGGCTGCGGGTTAAGATCTTGAGATGAGATGATTGGATGGAGTTTTGTCTACGGCGGCTCCGGGCGGAAGCGCAATTCGATCCGTGAAGCCGATTGATTAGTCGGTGGACCCTTGTCAGAGAGGGCCGCCCCGGAACATTGCCCTATCGAATTCTCGGTATTCAGCCAAAGGCCAGCTGAGAGAGAGATTATTCAGAAGTAAGTCATTGAAACCGTCGTTTATATTTCGAGACACCTTCTTTGCTGCGGCGCCTTGTTTTATTGGAGATCACGTAGCTGACAGTTTGAACACCATCGATTTCTCGCCCCATCCTCCACGTCAGCGTATTCCGGGCGCCACCCGCTGTTGTTCGGTGAAGGGAAATAGCCACTTGTGAGCTTGGCGGCAGCAAGCTAGTAATAAGCCCTGGTTTCCCTAGGACAGTCCAGCTATTATCATGGCCGTCGAGAAAAAGAAGCGACTTCGGACTGACTTTGGACTGCGGTGTTAAGCGACCGCGGCAGATTGGACTCGGCGCTGACAAGTCATGTTTGACGTCAGCGCCCAAATTCGAGTTACTTTAGTAGGCGATCACAATCTGAACTTCTTGGTTTCCGTCCCTCACCACCCCCCATATGTTCTCGACGCTTTCTAACTTCCTCCCCTCGGCATTACACTCCTCGCCACAAAAAGCCGACCAGTTCCGCCCAGACAACGAGGAGGACGATGAGGGAAATAAGTCTGATGTCAATGCAGACGAGACGGGGGTGCTAAAGAAGAAGAAAGACAAGAGTCCTAACGAGGTGAGCGGATCGATTACGACGTTGTTTGGCGCATTATTTGCAGCGGTGGATTGGCGGGTTGTCGACAACATGCATAGAAAGATCGGCGGTTGTCTTCCCCTCCTCCCACCCTTGCACAGAATTTTTTTCCTCTATGCGGGCCCATCGTTTTCGTTATGACTCCCATCTCCTCGCCGGTGGGATAAGCCTCTCATTTCGATGGAGCTACTCATCACACGAGCAATCCTCTCATTTCAATGGAGCTGCTCATAATACGAGCAATGTCTTAGGTGGAAAGCTGTTAAGTTTCTGGAGTCAATCCCTCCCTCATCACCTCCCAGCACCGCCATGAGTCTGGGACCTCCGTTGGAACCGCTCTTGTCTGGCGCTTTAAGCGCCAGTCATTTCTTTGGCCTGCTTTTCAAAGTATTTTTCCATGCTCACCCAACCCCATCTGCAGACATTCATCTTTGTACGGCCCCCACCGGCCAAAACCAACCATCCCCTCAATCTTCAAGTTCAGCTTATACCTCCCAACTCTCGGGGCCCATCGGGTCTGCCAAATGCCTCCCGACAATCCCTCGACCTTTCTGCCGCGAATTCCGTTCCGAGCAGCCCCACAACCACCGATGCATCCGGCTCGTCAGCGTATGAAGATGGAGCACCACTTTCCCGCTCTTCCTCCAACGCTTCGTCAACTTACTCGCGATCTTCGTCCGCATCAACCTACTCCGCTGCTTCAACGAGTTCAAGCGCAAGTAGCAGGCGAATGATTGTGCCCTTGTATAACCTCCAGGCCCATAATGTTATGACCAACACCATTGTCGACGCTGGGACTGATGCGAAGATCGCAAAGTTCTCGAAACGCGGAATCGAAATGCTTGACCTGGCGGTTCTTGAGCCAGTGGAGGTTTATGCCGGAGGTGGAGCCCCTGTAGGCGGCGATGCACTCGTTGGGTCCGCCTTTTCGAACAAAACCGTTGGTGGGCGACCAAGCGTCAACTTACAAGTTCCTGCTGGCAACGGCACAGGGCATAATAGTCGACCTGGCACTCCAGACCCTTCAGCCACGACAAACTCATCTCAAGCTTCGTTAGTTTCGAGTAGCGTGCAATCATCACATGCATCACAAACATCAGCAGATGTTCCGCCCTCCCCCTGGCGTTGCAACACCCCAGAAGAAAAATCTGTTCGGGAAACTATTCAAGAGGAAGGAGGAGAAAGACTCGCCGACCCCGACCCCGACTCCGACAAACAATAACAAATTGTTCGGTCACTCTAAGACGCCGAGCATCTCAACGCCGACCCCGTTACCCGTGGTGGTAGCCGCTCCACGGACCTCTATTGGTAGCGTGCAGCGGTCTTCAATCGACATTGGTCCGCAAGATCACCATCAGACCTCAGCGCAGATAGCTGCCACTCCTGCTATTGTTGGACATGGCCCTATTCTGGGGGTCTTGCCAAGTGTTTCTTCACCAGTCCATCCGCCGAAAGGACGGCCGGGGCTGTATGTGTGGGTCGTCAAGCGATGGATGAAAGGCGATGGCGGCGGACTTCTCAGTGTAGCGAAAGGAATGGTCAAGGGCCACCAAGATCAAACCGACGTGACACAGGAAGTCGAGGTCCGGTTTGAATGGAAGCGAGGCAAGGGGAAGGGCAAGAAAGCCAAAAAAGACGGCGAGGACCGCCCAGCTGCTCGCCGACAAGGAAGCGTGGCGAATCTGGGAACTGCAAATGCGCCGACAAGGCGGCTCAGCATGAATATCTCGCGACAGAGCAGTTTCAGCAATGTGTCCGTGTCGGAGGAAGGTCACGTGCATGATGGCCCTACATCCAAGTCTGCCAGACGGCGATCGCTTGCTCTCTCTGTTGGGCAGGGTGAGGATGGGGGAGAGTCTGGTGATGAGAGTGATCCGGAGGACTCGGAAACGCCTTGGACGTGCACCGTTAAAGTGCGACGCCTGGCCAGCCATCTCCGATCGCGGTCCCATTTGAGCTTCCATCACCACTCCCGAGAGCCGACCGCTGAGGTCTCGGAGGACGGTGTCAAAAAGGAAGTGTTGAAGGTCAAAGTCGGAACACTTTCGCCAACGCCACATCACCCGAAAGTGGTTGCGATGCTCAAAGTGCCCTTCCCGCTCCCCGATGTGAATGTGGAGCAGATGAAGGCGGAGAAAAGAGAAACGAGTGGACAGGGCGGGTCGTTGGGAGCGCCGAAGGGTGGTGAGTTGTTTTTTTTTTCATAACGTTCTTGTTGTTTCTAATCAAGGTTTCAGCGCACACGTTGACGCTCACTGCCGAGGAGATCAAGGATGTTGTGTGCAGCACGGGTCTGTGGCTCGTTGTCCGTGAGGGTTTTGGTGGCATTGGGAAAGTCAGCCGCAAGGGCGATGGCTGGCGCATTCGAGGGTGATCGTACCTTGTTTGTTTTGCTTTTCCTCATCTAGGTATATCTATCTTTATTATGTTGTAGTGTTCACACACACACACAGTCTTTCCTTTTCTTTTCCTTTTGCTTCGTATGTAGAATCTGTCACATACCAATTCCCCCCACTTCCTTTGTTCTACCAGACTGGATCATCGTGTTGCGAATTATCTGCCACTGTGCCGCCTTGGAACATATGTAATATGCACTCTAAGCAGAGATGACGAACAAAACTTGATATGTAATAGCTTTGAGAATGTAAACCAATTTGCACATGGTTGGTTATTATGATTCTCAAGTTACCTTGCTTTAGTAAGGTCCCGCATGTGAAAAATTATCCCTAACACATGTAAACAACGCAAAAACAAATATGTCCAAATAAATGTCAACATTGGTAAATACATCTCATCAGCCCGCTTGCCTATTCTCAGTGTTCACGGGTGATGCCAGCCGGGTATCGGGACCTGGGAGGTCCGGTTCCGGGTAAACTCGGCGGGCCAGCGCATTCCTATCTAAATCCAGGTAGTAGTCTGTTGTCCCGCCACGCTGAAGGTTTGTTCCAGCTAGTTGTCAGGGGAACCCCCACTTCGGCCTCCTTCGGACCCTCCGAACACATCCAAGGCGCATCCGACCGGCGCCCCCTCGGACGCTCCGACCCACCCCGACCATCGTCCACGGCCTCCTTCGCCCCCGCACAATCACCGATCCGTCAAGACCCTCCCAACGATCACCTTGGGACAGAGCCTGCGACGCCGCTCAGGCCTTCTGCGCTCTACGTTGGCAGTTACGGACGACCAGTATATAGTTGGCGCCCTAGCAGGCGGACCCTTAGAGTTTCTTCTCTTTGGATCCTCCCCTGCTAGGTCGGTCCCTCCGTGTATTTCCGTAGCTTTTATTCACGCTTTGGATCCTCCCCTGCTAGGCTTTCGTCGGAGTCTCCAGGGTTGCCCTTACACTAGTGCTCTGCCAGGCCGGGCTGCCCAAGCCCAGCGGTCTTGGAATTCTGAGGCCCGAGCTTCCTCAAACTTTAAGCCCGGCATGGGCCACATGGCTACAACACGGGCTCGGGCTGTCCGATGTGAGCCGGGCCGGGCTTCGGGCCGCAATCAGGCTCCCAGCGACCCCACGACCAATTCTTGCCCCTGTGTTAGCAACATCAACACACATATGGACATATATGGACACGCTCAGCCTTATGCTCCTTTTTCTTGCCTCGGGCTTTGGTACTCAGGCACTGGTGAGTCGTGACAATGATGGGCCCCGGATGGGTTACCCGGGCCAGATTTCGTGTGATGCCTGGTCCTGGTCCCCCTGCTTCAATAGTCATTGCTGGTGGGTTCAAACAACAACTTGTCCATCATTGAACCATTGAACCATGATCTAAAACAAAGCCTTAGTATTCATTTACATCCACCATACCTCGAACTCGGAACTGCTGGTACTGTAGCAATTTATTCAATTCAGCAGTCACGTGTCACACCGGCCCTCTGGCGCCGACATATTTCGGCTGTCACACACATCGACAGACAGGCAGTGCCGAAAATTTAATTTCGGCGCCCATGTCACACCATTTTGGGGTGCCGAATTGAATAAATTACTACAGTATGTTTCAATAGGGGTTAACATTGTTCAAGAAAGAAGAGAGCAAAAACAAAGCCTTCTGCACATGATAATAAATCAGAAACAGCATTGAGCAAACAAATTTCCTTCTTATGTTTTATGCTCCATGCCCATATTCTATGGCCTGACAACCTCGTTGAATGCTTGAAGCTGGACTGCGCAGCTGCGTGCAGTCCACCTGCCAACTCCCCTTCTCCGTCATTTGCTACACTATAAACCACTCCAATCCTCAAGCTGGCACACACCACCACCAAAAAAAGCAAACAACACGTGTTTGCATAGTCACACAATACTAAAGCAAGGTTTTAGACTCAGGCACGTGTGCCAGAGGCCCTTGTAAGTAACAGTACTTACATTTCTCACAATTGTAACAATCTGGTGTTCATCAAAGTTGCTCTTTTTGTCATAGTTAGTTTGGATTCATTCAAAGGTTGATGTTTATAGTTTATTTCTAACCAAGATATCGGTCAACAACTATATTCAAGTTGAGTATGGTAGTGATTTTACAAATAGAGTATACACAATTTGACGCCATGTCCTGCAGCGCTGATAAGTTAGAATCTCGATAAATATATACAATGAGTGTGATTGTTTGTGGGAAATTGTCTAAGCCTTGAGACGGCGGCGAATCTTGATGGTCGCGCTTTCGGGCACGATAGCGATGTCGCCGAGGGAAATGTTGGGCTCGCGGCGCGGGCGCGGGGCGATTTCGTAGTTCAGAATGAGGTGGCCCAGGATGAGCTTCAGATCATTGGTCGCGAAGAATCGGGCAGGGCTGCGCAACGGTGAGTGCCGGGTCGTCAGAATAAGAAAGAAAGCGTAGCATACCAAGCATGAACACCGTGGCTGAAGAGTACATACTTGCTCGATGTCGTGCTGAGGTCCACGTTCTCCTTTGGCTTGCCCCCGTTCTCGCGCTCGCGGCTGAAGCGGAACGCGTCGAACTTGAGCGGGTCGGGGTAGAGGTCAGGGTCCATATGGATGCCGTCCATCGACACACCAATCGTCGTGTGTTGGGGTGCGATGATGCCGTTGGGCAGCTTAATGCCCTCGGGGACGCGGACCTGACGGGCGAGCGAGGTCCCTCCGACACCAGACACACGTGACGACTCGCGGATGGCAGAGTCGAGACGGTACATTTTGGCGACGGCGGCTTTCGTCCAGACGCCGTTGGTCTCGCTAAGCACGCGAAGAATCTCCTCGCGCATCTCCTCAACGAGCTCCTCGGCGTTAGGGGAGGACCAGACATCCAGGACGGTGTTGACGCAAGAAATGGTGGTCGTGATGATAGCGGCGAAGTTCAGCATCACGATGCGGTAGGCCAGGTTGTAGGGGGAGGTATCGAGCTCAGAGGTGCGCTTGAACGACTCGCGGACCAACCAAGTTACATACTCGTTCTGAAGTCATGTTTAGTCATGGAAATAGAGTGGAGGAATTAAGACGGACCGGCTCCTCCCAGGGATATGTTGGGTCGGCATCTTTGGCGCGCATGTCCTTGATGCGCTGCTCGATCAGAGGCACCAAGTATTTCATGCAGGTGTTGGCTTGATACTTGTTGGGAAGGGTGACAACAGAGGCAACCGCTCTGACAACAGTTGATCTCGGAAAACCAAACAACGATGGACTTACGGTTTCAGGAACTCGGGGAAGAGGTGAAGGACGTACGAGCTCAAGTTGACCGCTTTGGCGAAACGAGTGCCAGCCATAACATACTCCATATTCGAGCACAGCTCCTTGCCAACGAAAACGCGGTTGACGACGCGGCCGACGGTGCGGGTGAGGCTGTCGAAAATGTAGCATTCCCGCCATTCGCCATCGCTACCGTAGAGCGAGTCCATAGAGCTCAGGATCTCATCAATGATCTCTTCGTTAAGCGTTCCAACTGTCTTGGTCAGTTCGCGTTTGATGATCAGTTCCACCATGTCATTCTTGAGGATCTCTGCATCACGCCGATCAACGACGGACTCTGTATTGCTATGATGTCATACCTGGGTGGCCAACGGTGTACTGGGTGGGAAACAGAAATGAGTATAACCGCGTACATGAGGCTGAATCGGCATACCTTGAACTGCGCTGTTTCATAGCGTCAACATTTGCCAGGGCGCTGGACAGGAACACACTTACCCGCATTGAAGGTACGATCTTTGGCGCTGACGATATGCTCCGGCTGTGCGGCAAGCCAAGACGCCATGGAGGGCGGTAGGAGGATTTGCGGGGCACGAGTCCAAGTTGGGACAACGAAAATCTTGTTATTCTAAATAACGATGTTTAGAACGACGGTAAGAGATGTCAGGAACCTAAGGCGGACCTTGCTGTACTTCTTGTAGCCGTCCATGTACATCGGGATGGACTGGAACCAGCCGCGCCAGTTGGCGCGCAGCGCGGAAAACCACTCGCTGTCGTTCTTGCCCATCCATGTGAGACCTGTTGTCGCATGAAGCGTTAGCAACACAACAAAGCTTAGACTAGGTAACGTAGACCACTGACCTTGGGGAATTCGGGCATGATCACTGCGTGATTTCAACACAGCGACAATGAAGAAAAATGCGGCGAAGAAAAGAAGGGGCGCGATCGTGGTCGCTACGAAAATGAGAGGGAGGTAGGGCAGCAGCGCATGCAGGCCGGCCAGAGTAGATTGCGAGTCAAGAGGAAAGCCCAACATCGTCGGACAGATGAGAGAACACGAGTTGGGAACAGACGAAAGGTGCCCGCTCGTTTTATACTAGAAGCAGGGAGCGTCATCGTGGGACAAATACTCTCCATCGCGATCCAAATGAGTAGCCAGCATAGCTCCAAATCTTGATCCAGCGGAAGGAATGTAAAACGGTGAGGATGTTATGTTGTACAGATCTGGCCCCAATCGATGAGGCACACAGCTTGGCGCCGCCGATGACTTGCGCCGCAGAGACTTGCGTTTAAATCCGACCTGCGCATCTCGTCGAGAAGGTGTCTGATGAGAGACTGTCTGGAAGGGTTCAGATGCATTTACGTACTCGGTAAGTTTCGCTGAGACCTGGGACCGCTAGAAAACCGATGAACGGTCACAAAGTGCCGCGATGAAGAAATTTGCACTTTTAAGCTCTGTTGATGCCCCCCTTTTGATCGGTCGAGTATCGCAGCTCTGCGTTAAAATTGGGTAATAATTATTCTTCATCCCCCGTCGGCTCTTGGCTCTTGCATCACATGAAGACAGACACTTGCAAACAATGATTGCAACAACACCATCAGTTTGTATGGAGAGAGAGGCGCTGGCGATGACTCCAAATGTCGATCAAACACACCCACATCAATAGATTCCGTTGAAGAACGATGTTTCGGTGACTATCAAGCAGCAGCAAAGAGCTTGTAGAGAACATTAGATTGCTCGCACGACCGTGACGATTGAACTTGGATACGCTGGCTCGTCATCACCGATGCGCCAGAGTGAATGCAAAGTTGCTCTCTGGTCAGGTTGGAACTTGAATGATGCAAAATTAGATGGCGGATAACACAGCTTGAAGAAGCACCAGTGATCCCCATTTGCATTCCTGGGTTGTCTCGCCGTTACAGGGCGGGTTGCAAGCGGGTTGGTACTTGGGTCTTGGGATCCTTGGTTGTTGCTAATTTCCAGTAATGGTTGAATTATACTTCCGAATGCAGATAGATGTGGCGCGGCAGCGAACAGACAGACCAGCAACGAGTACTACTAGTCTATAAACAGTAGTCGCCATTTTGAGGTTGAAGACTATACACTACGTCTTGTGATTCGACAGTCGGTATAGGTTTGTCAGTAAATGCTCGGTGCGGTGTAACGGAGTCGAGTATACACAATAGGCTGTCAGGTAGATTCGTGTCGAATTTGAGTCTGCAGTTGCAATCGCAGATGGTTGGCCAGGACTGAATAACACCCAGCGAAGCTGACGTTCCCTTTTAATTCCACTGATGCGGATAGCCAGGGAAACAAGCGGGGGAGTCAGGTCCAGCTATTGAGCTTGAGGAGGATCTCAGATTGTGTTGACGACGACTGCAAAGAAGTGTTGTTCGTATTGGCTATGGTTGCCGTCATGGCTGTTCCGAGTAGCCCATCCAAGGAGCTTGAATTGAGCCTGACGACTCCGGACAAAAGCCTCGACTCTCCCAATGGTTGTTGGCAAGTGACTTTGGTTGGTAAGCTCACAGTAATAGGGTTGTTCCGAACCTCGGCCATCATGGCAATGAGACCTTCCGCCGATGAGGTGAGCGTGAACTTAGCGACTCAACGGATGTCATTTAGCCCCGCACGCATGTTGACGACAACATTGCTTGGTGAATATGTTTCTTCACAAGATGTAACAGAACAGGACCGACGGAGTCAACGAGGACCAGTTTGTCTTCCGAAGATATTACCACAAGGCTAAGAAGAACAACACTACAGCACGACAGTGAAGTTGTGACCAATCCAAACTCTCGTGTATGATATAATGTACATGCAAGCCGACATAGGGAATAAGATACGACTGGAGGTGAGGCGATGTAAGCCTTAAGAATGACGAGAGCCATAGCAGGCCTACACAACGTGTTTATGACACTCCGCCCCAAACACCGAGACCGGTAAAAAGAACTCCAAGACTGACGACCGCGCTTATAAATGCGGCTGAATGGAGGCCGACACGAGGAAGAACGCCAGGCGCATGGAGTGTTGAGAGAAGGGCGTGTGTAGCGGCAGCCAGTCCTATCAATAATACGGCAATGGGCCCGTGCACAGACAATGAGACCCCCAATAGTAGAAACAGGCCCAGCGACAGCAAGATGGCATTGATTCGCTGCAGCGGAGGGATAAATGGCGGAATATAAACTAAAGGAAGGCCGAGAACATCTTCCAACTCGTCGCGGGCTTTAAGCGCAAGAAGCTGGTCGAGATCATTCTCAAGTTCCGTGTCTGGATCCGTCAGAATTGTCGAGGAGTTCATTGGATGGGGGATTGAGCTTTGATATGAGGAAGTCCGTCTTGGAAGGAGGGGAGTGCGCTCAACAGAGGCAGAGAGTTGCTGCTCTGTCGAATCTGGTGTGGCAACCCCAGAACTTGCTATTGGAGAGGTCACGAGCACGTCGCGGTATAGTGCAAGTCCAGAGTATCCTTGTGCGACAGCAACGACTCCTTCCGCTGCTGCCCAACCCAACCCAGCCCACCATATACGAATGAAGGCAGGATCATGCCAAGTTGGTTGCTTGTATTTTGCGTAAGATTGGATAAGGAGGAAGCATAGTGAGATGAGGCGCGCAAAAGTTGAGAGGATGCTGGTTAGAACCGTGGATATCAAGGTAGCGGTGAGCGATTCGGAAATGAGCAAGTTGGGTATGGCAGAAAGAGTGGGTCGTAAGAGATGTGTGAGCGCAAAGAGGGCTGCGGGGAGAAGAATCTCTGGTATTGGGTAGGGCAAGAGGGCCGGGTATGGATAGTCGTTGTCCTTTTTGTGGTCGTGGTAGGCAATTTGGGGTAGAAAGGCAAGCAGTGCGATGGTCACGATAATTGTCAACGGTGCAAGGGTGTAAAGTAGTACGAGGCGCTTGTAAGAGCCTGAATCTGCATAAGCCTTGAGAAGCAGTGCAAAAAGGCGCAACAGACCGCGATACAATCCCTCCGACTCTAACAAGTCCTCATCAACCCATTCATCATCGTGGTAAGCCGGCTCGTCAACTTCTGGAACCCTATTGAGTGGACCGTCGACACGTATGCGCTCGGGGCTGGATGCTGGAGGTGGGGAAAGCATGGCCAGTGGTCAAGGACGGACGGAGAGGGTCATTTCGGTAGAAAAACAGCACACAATCGCATCATTATGGCGCTGTGTTACAGTCACAGCGCCTCACCGCAACGCGATCACATGCTTTCTTCCAAAGAATTAATTGACCGAACGCAGATCTGGCCAGCACGCGTTTTGGACTGCTTTCCTGAAAATAAATCCATAGTTGGGTTCTTGCCCCATTCTATGCGTGCTAAAGATAAACGTGTTTTAATTTGATCCTGATGCAATGAAGTTGCATTCAGATACGAGTCGCCAGTTGCCTACGCCGGCTATAGACAGCTAGTTAACCTGGTCTGAGTGCTCTGCCCCTTGCAGATGATTCAAGCGAAGAGGGTGGTCATGATGTATCTGGGGAGCGCCAAAGTTGAGAGACGGACGGAAAGTGGTGATCAATAAATATTCAACAAACTACTAGCAATTCAGACAGGAAAGCAATGAGACTGGTAGAAAAGACTATTTAAGAGTGTCAAACAAGAGTTCAACATATCAAGAGCTCAGAGGCGACGAGCGTAGACGGAGTTATAGAGGCCGACTAGACCAGGCAGACTGCGCAACTCAACGCGGGCCCCAGTGTAAACTTGATCAAGGACTGGGGGCTGTAAACCACTCTTTGCATTCAAGAGTGGGCGAACACTCTTCATATACTCTCTGAATACATTGCGGAAGGCACGCCCAATGCGCTGAAGATTGGGCTGTGGATGCCATCCACCGAGGGGTATGATGCTCGTTGCCGGTGTAATTTGGTCGAAGTTCTGGGGTTGAGCAGCAAGCAGAGGAGCGACCAAAGGAGCCGATGCCGGGAGAGGGTTAGGCGGGGCAGTTAAAGCTGCATGGAGAGCTGCAAAGAAGGTATGGAGAAACGGAGCAGTCTGCTGTGAGACTGGGGTGGGGATTGCTGGAGCAGCGGGATTCGGCGCTACCATGGTGAAGAGCATACGAGACCATTCGCCTGCGATAAAAAGACCGTCAGCACGAAGGAGACGAGCGCATTCGGCTAGCACAGCGGGATAGTTGGTGACCTGTCATCTTTCGTTAAAAAAGGGAAAATGTGAGTATCAGCAATGAAGGGCTGACCGCCATCGAAATTGAACGAGCATGGACGAGGTCAAACGTGCCCGCAGCCCATGGCGAAACAGTATTGACATCATGGATCGAGAAGTCCACGTTGGGAAGAGGATAACGAGTGGCGATAGGAACTGTTGAATTCCACGATTAGAAGGTTCTCTCGACGAGTCAGCATTCATACCGATATCAATACCACGAAAAGCAACATGGGGAAAGTCGCGAGCCATGTCCATGACCCACCGACCAGTTCCGGTACAGATATCCAGCGCATAGCGTTGTCGAGCTGGATTTTGCGCCAGAACATTAGGAACTGGGCAATTTACAGGGTAGTTACCCCCCAAAAACTCGAAAAGGATGCGATGCTGAACATTCATCCTCTGAAAATGATGAAAAAATGGTAAGTTGAGACGGAAAGAATGCATACTTCTTGCTCGGGGGTGTCTGCAGGCAACGGATACGCTGCCGTCGGATGGGAATGGAAGAGGCGACCGTCGCGTTCGGTGAAAAAATCTGGAAACTCGTGGCTTCCGATTTCTTCCATATCGGGCTCTCCTGCGGCGGCATCAGAGAACCCACCCGAGCTGACTGACGAGTTGTCGTCATCATCACTTTCGGAGGTGTTGTTGTTGTCGGTGTTCGACATAAGGGTGGTGGTAGCGGCTTCAAGTTTTGACGAGTCCCATGGTAGTACTGACCTTTCGCTTTATACCAGTAGTTGCGCATCGCAGTAGCCAGCAGGGGGTACAACCAGAAGAACTGGGGGCGCTTCAAGAGCAATCGGGAGCAGCCGGCGCCAAAAGCCTCAGTTACGATCGACAAGCACCCACGATAACGACATGAGGCCCATGACGCTTGAGGAAGCTTGCCTATTTCATACACAGTTTCCCAGGGTACGAAGGAGGTTGTATTCCAGGTTGAGAAGATGCTCCTTTCATAAAACTGATACATCTCGAAGATTGAGTCGAGGTTGTGGGTCCGTTGTACATGTGGCTGTGATGTGACACACGAGTCCGCACGAGTCACTATGTGACCCTCTCGTCACGAACAACCTCGACGATATGCAAACGATGGACATCGACGCGTT
Organism: Mycena indigotica; assembly: GCF_014461135.1. Classification (NCBI taxonomy): domain Eukaryota; kingdom Fungi; phylum Basidiomycota; class Agaricomycetes; order Agaricales; family Mycenaceae; genus Mycena; species Mycena indigotica. The sequence goes on along the minus strand of NW_023503007.1, from coordinate 3,909,689 downwards.
TTTTCGCGAGCAAGACGAACATATGAACATCCCGGTCAACAGTGACGAGCTTCTGACTCGCTTCAAACCCAAAGGGTAGGCCCTTTAGCCCTGATAACGCGCGGCCATTCACTAATCTTGCCAAGTCCTATGGAGCGACCACATGTGGCATTCGCCTTGCCCACACACAACGACACCGTCGATCCACCGGCGGTTTTGAAGGGTGGTTCTTCAAATGATGAAGTCGAGCCAATAAGGCCAGCCTTCTTCGGACTCACGTTTTGCCCTCACCAATCCAAAAGCAGCATGCCACACTCAGAACGGAGCCCCCGACTCGCTTCAAACCCAGTCAATGTCTTTGCGATGCGCGGAGTCATTGTGGAAGAGACCAAGTGCGACCAACTTCATTAATTCGACCTGGAAGCGAGCCTAACCAACGAATGGACTAGACAACCCATACCTCGGACGACACTCACACGACTCTCGGCTCATCTACCTAATCCCCAAAGCCCTTGTGCTCCAGCGTCTCCCACATCTATTGACCACGACACCCTAAAGCGGAAACAGTCGCCGACCAAGCCAGAGAAACCGGCACCAAAGAAGCGCATTATCGATCCACGGGCCGAGCGGGATTCACCAGAGGGGTCAGTCCTCATGCCATACATACAGCATGCTCTATTAACGATGGACAGCGTGCCTGCTGCGAAACCGTCCTCGAAACAGCTCAAATCCCTAACCAAAGTTCTACCGCCACTCGTATTGAATCTGCCAATAGCACCAATTCCTCCCGCTGCCGATATTTCTTCATCTCCCATTGAAGATGCTAATTTCTCGGTCTTGATCAACAAATTCGAGCCTCAAGAAACCTCAACCCAACCACAGAGAGAAGTTGCACGACAACCCACCGAGTACGAGTTGATGATGATGAGGGTCAAACAACGGCAGCAAGAAAATGCGAACAAGAAACGGCACAAACATAAAGCCGTTGCGAGACAGGCGATCGATCCAGGAACCGCTGGCCCGAGCACGAAGCCAGATGACGATATCATATCGATTTCTTCTTCTCGTCCAGCCTCTCCAGAAATCAATCCGGCACGAAAGCCCAGCAAGCCAAAGAAGGCAACAAACGCGAAGCTGACGGCCAGGGCCAAGCCCAAACCAATCCCTCTCAACCAAACGGTAGCCAAAAAGAAACAAGAAGCTACTCTGAGACCGAGGGAATACGCGGAGATGTTGCTGGAGCGACAAGCTCAAGACCCAGACGATCCCCTCGTCCGGCAGACGAATCATCAATTAGAAGGATGTACTGTCATATACATTGGACCTGAAATGGAGAACATCGCAGCATCTCCCCTCACCAGAGGTCGTTGGAAAAAAGTCCGTCTTCATACCTTCACAGCTCGAGCATCGTTCAAATGGATCACAGCTCATACAATACGGTGCCACTCTATCACCGGTATTTAATCCTGAAACCGTGACCCATATCGTATGCGATGCCGCTGAACCCACTGTCCGGAGATGGCTCAATGTCAAGAAACTCTCCCAAGTCCCAAGCCACATTCCAATAGTTGGCTGGACATGGGCACTCCGAGGTGGTCAGCCCTTTGAACATGCTATTTTCCCCAATCATATGCCTGAGATTGAGGGTTTTGCGCCAAGAAAGGGAAAAGAGAAGGACCTCGCGCAGTTGGTTCGTTGCAGCCGTCTCGCAACCCACTAAGATAACTTCAGGCAACGAAAGAGATCGACTCCAGTCGACTCGGAGGACGAAGAGTCAGATTCTGAACGGAGGCGGCACGAAAGACCTTCCAAGAAGCGCCGTGTATCGTCTCCTGAACAAGACAAACCCCGAGTCCAGATGTTGAATACCTCATTGGATCCTCTTGCAGAGTTTCATGATATCGTGTTAGCAGACCTTCGGGCGGTAAGTGTGCAATTGGATTGGTCCAGAAGCCTCTTCATTAATGTTTGCGTAGGAGGGATTGGCCTCTGACTCGGAAGGCGAAGATTCGAACTCAGCTGTAGGCCATCTTACGCGCAACCATGCCAGATAGTTTTTCCTAAACTCCTTGTCGTCGCAGACTACCCCTGCGAATGCTGTCTCATCCACTGGCAATCCGAACCAGTACATCATGGACAAGGTGCGACATATTTGTTTTCCCGTTCCACCATATGAAGCCACGTTTTCCAGCTCCAAGAACTCATGGAGCTACACGAAGCGAAAGGTGCCGATGGAGACCAATGGCGCGTCATGACGTACAAGAAAGGTATTGTTCTTCATGTTATAGATGGACAATATTCAATGTTGGCAGTTTTGAGGGCGCTTAAAAACGTCCATAGACCCATCAAGACATACGAAGACGCAATGAAAGTCCCTTATGTGGCCGAGAAGACTGCCAAGAAGGCGAGTTTGTCTCGTTCTTATCTTTGGCGAAGTAATGCTGAAGACCCAGGGCAGATCATGGAAATTGTCAATACTGGTGATCTCCAAAGAATCAAATATGAGAATACTCCGGAGTTACGTACTCGGAAGGTATTCCAAGGCGTTTATGGTGTTGGTTAGTGCACCACCGAAGACACAGTCGCACGTTTCCTAACTCACTACAGGACCTATGATTGCGCAGAAGTTCTATAACGCTGGTTGTCGGACGTTGTTGGATTTGGTGGAAGGCAAGGGTGGTATCGTATTGACAGAAGCCCAAAAAGTGGGCATACAATTTTACGACGGTGGGTGTTTCCTTCATGACATGGACGATGTTGACACCGAGCATAGACATCAACTCGCGGATGCCTCGTGAAGAGGCTCAAGCGCTCTTCGACCTTATCAAACCTGTTGGTGAGCGGAAACATATGCCTGTTGTTTGGCGCCATTTGTTGAGTGACTCAAAGCTCTCAAAATCGACCCTAAACTCGAAGTTCACATTATGGGGAGTTTCCGACGGTGCATCCTTATTGCCATCGTTCCCAGTTCTCCTCTGACTTCCCGCTCAGCGGCAAAGCGACCTGCGGCGACATTGATATAATGATTACCCGGGATCCAGCGGATGGGAAGGATCACAGAGGAATTCTTCACCACCTTTTGAAGGCGTTACATAAGAAGGGCATTATCACCGAAGATTTAGCTTTGCCTGAGAACCCATTTGACGAGGAAGCCATATATCGTGGTCTTTGTCGCCTTCCCGACCGGCCGGACTCGAAACGCCGAAGGATCGACTTCCTCACCATCCCATGGAAGTGCCGTGGGGCAGCATTGTTATATTACACGGGAGATGACATTGTGAGTGAAGCAGTTGATGTTGACGCTTCTTGACGTTTCGGCCAGTTCAACCGGAAAATGCGCTACAAGGCAAACAAGATGGGATACTCGTTGAACCAGAAGGGGCTTTATGCTGGTGTAGTGCGCAATCCGAGTAAATGGAGTGAGAAGACTAACACCGGTGAGTCTACACTTCCTCGCTGGTGTCATCGTGCTGATTGGATATTCAGGCAACGTTATTGCCTGCGAAACCGAGGAAGAAATCTTTGCTAAACTTGAGATACCTTTTCTGCCACCATGTGATAGGATGGGTAAGGATGTCTCCGTTTACCCAGGCGGGAGTTGAGTGAGTGACAATGGATGCTCAGCACTGTGGACTTGTAAATCTTTTATGTAAACTAAATTTGTAGCCACTGCCGATTGTTTTGTGTCTGTTGCTGATTGTTGTCGGGTGATCATTTGGATGATGGTTGGAAATTTAGACTTCATCAACTATGCGAGCTCTCGTTGGGGATGTCCGTCCGACGGCGCCGTCCCTCTGAATTTTTGTCCAACCAATTGCGGGCAGCAAGCTGCGTCGTAGATGCGTCGTTCATCGTGTCGATCAGATCATCGCGCAAATCTTAAATTCCCTCTTCGGGAAAGTCGCATCAGTCGCTGACACAACCTGACACCAGCCACTCATGAGCGGCTTCAAAATTACCTTTCGTTTACATAGCACGTCTGGGCGCCGTGTGAACCAGTGGCGGGCCACCACGGGCAGCGGGAATGTAGACTTGGTGGGGCGGAAGGTATGACAATTTGACCCTCGCAGCAGCCATCACTTGTGAATACTTGGCAACTCTTCAACTTGTGGTTAAGGGATGTTTCGTCCCTCGGGTGGAGCGACGACTATATAAGCCGCCGCTTCCCAGGCCTGGACGTCCACCTGCCTTTTCATTAGGCTCGCCCACCACACTCCCTTCCTCGGAACACACCAAACTATAATATTTTGCTATGCCGACCCACTCCTCTCTTTCCAAAGTCATCCTCTCGTCGCTGAGCGCGATGAAATGGTCGGCGACGCCGTTTGATGCCGGCTTCGACATTAACGCTGTGGCCGCGACCGCAAAAGCGCTCCCTTCCCATTCATGGGAGTATGGTACTGCGACCCAAGCTCTGCTCGAGCTATATTCCCCCCTGCACTCCGTCTTTGGACCGGCCCCTTTTCCCGTGCGCGAAGTTGACCCAGCGCTCGTCCCTTCACTCGACTACGCGCGGCAGAAGATTGTCATCGGCACTGGTGCGAATGGACTTAGCAACGGCAAGTTTTTTTTATTGTTCAATATTATTTTCTCACTGATACCATATAGGCGACGGTGCCGTCGGCGATCCCGCGAGTCTGGGTGTCAGTGCTGTCCTGCTGGGCAAAACCAACAAGACTTTTGCAGACGCGGCGGCGAGCGAGATCGAATATATGGTCAACCAAGCTCCGCGCTGGGTAAACGGCGCCATCTCCCAACGGACGGACGTGCCTGAGCTCTGGTGTGTTGTCCTATTCGTGCCTTTATCTGTCTTATTGTCCACTTTAGGGCGGACTTCATGTACATGGCCCCGCCGTTCATTGCCTACTTCGGAGCTGACACCAACAACGAATCACTCGTCGAAACCGCCTATCGCCAATGCGGTTTCCAGCGCGAAGTTCTGCTTTTCCAGAGCGACTCCAAGACTCCGTCTCCCGCAGGCTCTTCTGCCACCAACGGTTTATGGCAACACATTATCGGACCCCAGAGCGCCGACCACGGACTCTGGAGCACGGGAAATGCTTGGGCTGCTGCGGGGATGACCCGTGTTCTCGCAACCGTCATCAAAGCCCCAGTCGCAAAAGGCAAAGCTTGGCAAACCGGCGCCATCTCCGACCTCACCAGCTGGGTGAAAGAAATTCTCGACGGCGCGATGGCCTCTCCCGCCGATAACGGGCTCCTGCGCAACTACCTCAACGACACGACGACTGCCCATGGATTCGGCGAGATCAGCGGATCAAGCCTGCTTGCTGCCGTGGCCTACCGGATGGCCGTGCTTGCCCCTGCCACCATAGGGAGCAAGTATGTTGCCTGGGCGGACGACATCCGCGTCCTGCTCGGCGGAAAGGACGCTGCTGGCCTCCCGCACATCACCACCAACGGGACCGTTACACCCGCTGTCAACCCTCTGGGCTGGCACGACACCAAGCCGTTCACTGCTGGAAGCCCCGAGGGCAACAACTTTGTTGTTCTCCTCTACGCTGCGTGGCGCGATTGCATCTATGCTGGTGTTTGCAAGAAGCCAGAGTAGGGTGGTAGGGGAATTAAGACACATTCGTATATACATACTCTCTTTAGGTAGTTGAACTTAAGTTATCGGGAATGTTGTTGTCTTGACTTGTCCTAGTCGTCCAATCCAATATGCCGCAAACCAGCGCAATCAAGAACTTGTCCCATCTGCCTTAGGGTGCACGGATAGCTTTACCCTGCCCGCAAGTACAGGTCGTACCGACTTCTGGTCGCCAACCCGCTGAAAATGGGAGAAATGAGCGAGTTGTCGAGATTTGATGTTGTGTTGTCTATCCGGTGTCACGTTGTGACACCGGAAAAAAATCTTTTCTTCTCCTCACATCAAGACCCGACTTGTTCTCCAGCGACTTGCCGACATCTCATTGTCTACTCTGTCTTAACATACCCTCCAATACAAACTCTTCCTTCCTTCGAGCTCCTCCCCCAACGCCAACTTCACCCCTGCTATTCGCTCCGCACACGGCCCCTCCCACCGAGTGCAGAGCTGCTAATTCAGGGGAATATGCTGCTCAAGAGCGGCGACATTTATTTCGGTGGCGGCCGTGAGGAGAGGGCCGTTTCGCCTTACGAGGTGTCGTAGATATCAATGTGTCCCTACTTCGTTAATAACGAAGTAGGGACACATATTCTGTACCCTAGTAGACCATAATCGGAATCCCCGTTCCCGTGCGTCTTCGGCCGGCGCCGTGCCCCATGTCTGAGCTTCGACACAAGCAAATGCGATTGGAGGTGAGCAGTGTAGTGGATGCTCGATTTGTTGATTGTTCAACCTGACCCCACCTCAGGCTGTTGAGTCGTAAGCAGGAATGGCGGCCAAGCTTGGAGCCCGAGCTACTGGGCTGTATCTTGCTCATGCGTGAAATCCAAACTTGAGTGCACATAACCGGCGGGCCCGACTTTGCGAATTTTCAGAAGGGTCTGTAAAAGGGAACAACCGGGCGCTTCAAGTTTGTCTCCCACTGCCGCCCAGTACTAAGCACATGCTCACACGCTCTGTTTCGCCAGCTGTACTACTATTATTCACAAGCCCGTGCATAATCCAAACTTGATTCACTGGACTGCCACGAATGTTTGTAAGGGTCTGTCTGTAAAAGAGACAACCATGCTTCTGAATCGAGTTTTCCCACTGTCTTATAGTATACGTACGCTCTGTCTCGACAGCTGTACTCTTCGCAATCCAATCCCACCCCGTTTCACTCTATGCCCTCGTTTTCTGGGCAATCCGCTTCTATCGGCTTAAGCCTTCCCGCTCGCCGCCTTCCAAACGATCGCGTGGTCGCGCCAAGGCTGATCTGCGACTACTGAGCACGACGGAACGCACAACAACATCTGAATCTGACCGGGTCAAAGTCTGCTGTTGCTTCCCAAGTTCTCTTCCAACCGGCAGCAGGAAGGAACAACACAATACCGCCGACAAGTCCTTCGAGAGCAACTGCGGGGATGCTAAAGCAGTCAAAATTCTCAGTCACAGCAAAGCAGAGATGATGATCAGCAATAAAATTCGTGTCTCGGTAGAGTACTTGCAAACTACTGGTATGGATCCAAGCTCTACACCCTAAACTATTTGGTGAGGCAATGGAAAGAAAAAATTATACAGCGGGCTCCGTGCTCTCCTTGTCCTCGACGACCTTCTCCTCGCCACCCTCGTGCACCTTGCCCTTCTCTGCGGCCCAGGTGGTATGCGGCTTCCAGTTGCTCGACGTCCGTGGTGTTGTCTCCACAAGCATCTGGTCAACTTGCTCAAGCGACAACCCCTTGGTCTCAGAGACGAAGAAGTAGGCGAACGTGACCGAGAGGGCAGCGGTGGAGCCCCAGATGAAGAACACCTTGGGGCCGAGGTTGGCCTCGTCGGTGGACACAAAGTAGGGAGTAATGACACCGATGATGCAGTTCCAGAACCAGTTGGACGCGGTCGACATGCCGACACCACGTGACCGGATGGGGAGCGGGAACATCTCACCGACGACGACCCAGGCAGCGGGACCCCAGGTGGTGGCGAAGGAAGCGATGTTGAGACAGATGAAGGCAATTTCCGCACGGACTGCGGGGGGATTGCCGCCGGGGGTCTGAGCGTGGGGGGCGGCGGTACCGATGATGGCAACAATGTATTGGCAGACGACCATCAAAGAGCCACCGATGAGCAGAATGCGGCGACGACCGTACTTCTCGATGATGTAGAAGGAAATTGGGGTGGTCAGCACGTTGACGAGGGTGGTGACGAGCGAGATCAGGAAGGGGTTGCTGATCGTGCCGAGTGTTTGGAAGAAGGAGGTACCCTGAACAAAGCCGCGTTAGAAGCAGTAAACAAGGTCGAACGAGTCAACTCACGAAGTAGAAGATGAAGTTAATACCAGTGAATTGCTGAGCGCACTGGAGACCAGTTCCAACGATGGTGCGACGAAGGTTGGAGCTACCATCAGAGATGGGGCCTTGGAAGCAAGCGAGCCACGAGCCAACGTAGCTGGTCGTGGGGATATGGTCGCGCTCGTATTCCAAGTTGGCGAGAATTTCAGCCAGCTCATCCTGGACGTAGTCCGAGTCACGTGGTTGGTCGCGGACACGCGCAAGGCAGTCGGTGGCCTTCTCGATGTCGCCCTTGCGAGCCCAGAAACGGGGGGACTCTGGCAAGAAGAGCAGACCAACACCGAGAATGATGGCCCACAGGAACTGGACACCGATGGGAATGCGGTAGGAGCCAGTGTCGAGACGGTCTTGAGTGGCGTAGACGACACAGTTAGCAAGCAGGATACCAATGGTGATGCAGAATTGGTAGCCAGAGACCAAGGCACCACGGACCTGACACGGAGATTAGATGACTGACGTGATTGACATGAAAAAGGCAACACACCTTTTTGGGGGCGATTTCCGACATGTACAGAATGATAATGGCGGAGATGAAGCCAACACCGGCACCAGCAATGAGACGACCGATGACGAAGGCGGCAAGGGCGTCCTTGGGGGCGATTTCGAGAATGCAGCCTACGGAGAAGACGATGCAGCCAATGACAATAGTGAGACGACGGCCGATAACGTCAGCGATATCACCCTAGTTGAAGTTCAACGAAAAATTTAAAGCAAGGGATAAAACGCACGGCAACGAGGGCACCAAAGAAAGTTCCGGCCGAAAGGATGGAAGTCATGAGCGACTTCTCCCATGCTATACGGTGTTAGTCAATGCGCGAGGCCGAGGCCGTGGGCGTACCAGGAAGAGCGAAGTCAGCTAAAAAAAAAAAGTGTGTGAGTATGAAGTTGATTGCGATGAGAAAAACCATACGCGGAAGGTGAGCAGCTCGAGGGTCGGCGGGGTATGGCTTGTGGGTGTACATCTGGATGAAGTAGGGCATTCCCAAGACACCACCCATCCAGCCAGTGTCATAACCGAAGAAGATACCACCGAAAGCGGCGAAGACACACATAAAGTATGTCTTCACCGTGACCGGGGCTTCGATCCGACTCGTGTCGGTCGTTCCTAGCACAACTGCACCTCCTGGCATGATGGGCAACTAATGCGAGAGGAGGGTGAGCGGGGAAGTGTGTGGGTGGGACACGAAAGAAAAGGTGAGCCTGGCACTGACTATTTAACGGTTGTGACCTTGGGAAGGTCATTTGACCTTCGAAAATCTCGTAACCTGATGCGGCCGAGTGATGCGCATTTGGCGTGTTCCTCGCCATGCTTCCCGCTTGTTTGACGTACGAAACTTCCGACTTCGCCAAGTCTTTGAGGGCGCGGGAGAGAGAACACAATCCAAAATAAACTGCCGATGGACGAAAGTACGGAGGACTATCCATCTTTCCAGAGTTTCCCCGCATCCTTTGTTCGAGGCAGAGATGGCTCCATACCCCAGTTTTGGGGGCCCGCTGACGTTGGCACAATGATCAAATTGGAAAATGATGATGCACGAGACCTTGCGGGGTTTGACGACTAGACGGTTGATGGGATATGTGCGATGTAATAATTTTTTCCCTGCTCCATTGCCCTTTGAGCGCTTGGAAGTGATCGATGGGTGAAAACAACCCGAAGCTTCGAAGCCACAACAGACACCCGCGCGGCAAGGCCATTCTAGCCTTTGAATGCGTGGGTTTGCTGCCGGAAACAACCATATGCACCGACCAGACATGTGAACCGGCACCGATTGGCGACTGATGGCAGTGCGTTTCGCCTCTTTTCCCGAGTCACAGGTCGTTTTTGCAGCATGTAAACCGATCCATCCGGTCGGAGAGGACGTGGAGACTGAAGAGTGTGAAAAAAGGAGCGTGTGTTTGAGGTGCCTGAGAGAAGGAAAAAAAACGACTGCCAAGCCATTCTCAACCCTGACAAAGCCAAGATCGCCGGGACACGGTCATGTGCTTCTCACATAGTACCTGGGACGCGAGCCGCTCCCACACACTTCCCGAAGTCCGATTCCCAGATTGCTTCTAGAATCCCAAGCTTCCTAAACGCCGCACGAAGTACTCACCTGTGAGCAGAGCTCGGTCCCGTCCGCCAATATGCGATGGCCTTCCAGAATAACCATCGTCCTCTAATAGTCTCTTCGTGGGAGCCTTGAGAATGGGGGTAAACTGCTGTAAACCGATTAACTTACCCCAATCAGCAAGCCACGATCCGGCGGTGAGGGGACCTCACGGGATACTCATCTGACCCGTTGACGGACTCTCCACCCATACCAAGTCAGACTTGGGGAACACGATTTCACTCAGTAATCAGCTAGGGATTCATTATACTCTATTTGTTCGCGAAGAGCAGCATTGCCATATGCACCCGATCTGGTGAAGGGTAATGAGTACACACAGAATAACCATCTAACATAGACACCAACCAATCAGGCCGCAATCATCCAGGGACCCGATGAAGTCGAAGCAGCGCTGGCTGTCTGCGTAGGTGGTATGAGGCGCACCAGACCAGATCTTCTTCGATGGAGGTGCACTTTAGGCTAGACCGTAGGTAGAGACGGACGATGGGCCAAGGTGCTTGGAGGAGTGAAAGCAAGCGAAGGAGCGATGACGTCATGATTATTTTTGCTGCCTTTTTCACCAATGTCTTTATTCATGTAGCTCTACGATTCCACCTGAAGAAGCAGGTTCGTTTTCACGCAAATTTCGACACTGGCTCAATGCCTAGGGGGCAGGTTCAACGACGTCGGCGTTCGGGAAGGTATCCCAGAAGACATACTGTAGGACCTGCTCTGTCTCCTCCTACTTTGCTGGGGTCTTATTGACTCTGAAATTTGTGCTTTTGTCGTCGGACGAAGCTTCGATATGGCGCCTCGTTGTGGGACATCAATTTTCTAGAACGGCGTTTTGCGAGTGGTGGACTACAACACTAGGATGGAACAGCCTGCGCTTCAAGCTTCAGGCCTACTAGTAGCTTCAGAAAGGACTATACGGGGTTGGCCTTGGGTTTGGCGGCCAATGCCGGGAAGCAAATTCAGATTACTTGTGTTGTATAGTAAGCGTTGCCCTCGAACAGCCGACCAGGCCCTACCAAAACAAGGGCGGCGAAGGATAACAATGACGGTAGAGAAGCAACAAGCTTTGCGAGGGGTTTCGATGTTGCCGGGAAACCGGTAGTAACAAGATAGGATAGGCAGAGAAGGGAGACATTGAGAGACAGCAAAGGGAAACCGGAAACCATCGTCGAGTGATTGAATCTTTCCTCATACCCCTCTTCCACCCAGCGAACTTGAACGCAAACGACATGCACGAGACCGACACGAGACCGTCTCAGTCCGGAAGAGTCGCCACCCAGCATTATAGACTTCGCGGTCGTCATGTTCATGACACAGCCTGACGGGCAATATACTGTGAATACATACCATCGACTTGACTCCCAGAACCCTCCCACCACCGACGAGCGCACATGGCGGGAAGCGGCAATAGCAACCATCGCAGTGTCGGGCACAGCGGCGACGTAAATCTTCCGGTGCGCTAATAAAACCTCCGCCACTGTGTGTCGCTTTCTAATCGAATACCCAATTTCATCTCTATTGGGATTTTCTCCCTCCTTCCACTGCCCTGTCGTCTATCACCCCATGTTCCGCGAGAAGCAGGCCACGAGCAATGTCCCTGCCGCTGTTCGCAACCTTTTGACGTCGACAAAACAACTGCCGAGCATACTTTCGAGATGGGCCCGTGGGGAGGCGTCAGAGACTGACGTTTCCAATGTCTATGTCCGTGTTGGAACCGACTTCAACGCTGCTGTCCAGGCTTTTGCGATTCATAGCATCGACTTGAGGCACGTCTCCCCAATCTAACCCCAACTATGATTCGTCTCACATGTCAATCCAGCGACCTTCACTCTATACCCAGCGAACTTCGCACTGTCCTTGAGCAATGCCTGGCAGAAGATCCGTCCCCAGAAATTCTCGCCATGTTTGCGCCTGATCTACGCGCGGTTATCGTCAAACTTCTCCGAGGACTACAGGCAAAACAAGATGCATGGAAGCGCGCCAAAGCGAGCTCGTCCGCCAACGCCAGTCCAATATAATCATGGCGTCAAGGGAGAACTAGTATAGACGACGGACGCCGTATCATCGACTCAATGTACTTTTACCACCCTTCCGCCAAAATGTCACTGTACACTGTACTTGGTTTGTATTGCTATCGATATTCCATCGGCCACTGTTTCCGCCGACGACTGAATGAACGACGGAAAGAAAAAAGTACCCAGACTCCGAATATCAATCAGACCAGCCAGACTCGCAGGCTTATCGAATTTGCTTCCATTGGCATGAGCAAGTCGTCGCCGTCTTCAACTTGAAGGGACTATGGCATTCGAATCGCCAGCATCAGACTAGGCAGCCAATTTCTGGCGAGGCTCTGATTTGAACAAGTCAGAATATCTTGTCAGATTGGGGCAAAACGCGGTTCGAGCTCGAGTGCAAAGGTCGTAACGGGGGCCATAGCTGAACCACGGGATGTGTGGCAGATTCACGACCATAAGCTCAGCACGAATGAGATTGTTAGGCCTCAAATTATTGGAAACAAGTAGCGCTAGTACATCACGTTGTCTCCGAGCAGGAGCGCGACGAGCGAGACCCGCTTCGTCCTGGCCAGCTTGAATGTCGACATCGTCGCTGGATTTGATCCACATCGAATATCAAGAGCGCGATGTTGTAGTATCGGATCTGGTAGGAATAGTTATAGCGAGATACAAGAAGGCAGTGTTACTAGTACCCAAAAGAACATCATCTTGCACAAGAAGGCAGTGTTACTAGTACCCAAAAGAACATCATCTTGCTCATACTCCAGCGTTGTGACTGGCAAGCGATTAACGCAATCCTCAATGCGACTTCACAACACACTCAGCTTCACGGAAGTCATGTTCATGGACATCCGAATACGCAACGTCGCAAAACGCCGCGCCTCATCTTCCAGAGTAAGAACTAACCAAAGTCAATGCAGTTGGGTGGAGACGTCAGAATCAGCGGGAATGGGACTTACGAACAACATACAAAGGAATGAGATTACCCTTCACCAAGTGGATATAAGTACTGTGCCTCACTAACGAGGAGAACGTCAGGAGATGGCCCAAAACTGGGGGGAAACGGCGGTGAGGAGGCCTCCTCCATGGCCTGCAAATAGCAAGGGAGGCTGCTCCCCAGACCCAGGACAGAGTACAAATCTCGTGTCGTTGGCGGTTTTGCAAACGGAAGTGGGTCTAAGTTAGGTGATACTGTGGCAGAGGCGAACTTGAATGAAGCGGTCTCTTCACCGTTGTGCTAATCATTAGCCTGAGTCGAAGCTGTGTAGCGTTTCCGGATCCGAGTCTCTGTCGACGATTTGTTGCGTCAAAATTTTCGAAGAATATCTTGGAGCTTGTGAGTTGGTGTTGGTTGGTGAACTCGAAGCAACGCCCGATAATGCCGTGATCGGACTGAGAGTCATGTCTGGATCATCTCTTGACAAGAACCTCTCTTCGAGCATTGGCCAAAGCTGAACGCTATCAATACAACTAATAGCCTTGACACTTGCGGCGTACCTTTACCGATGGATTTCATGACTCTAGGGCTCGCGATCAGACATCGACGCGACATTCACTGCCTTGGCGTCCACCTGGACAAGGACGACGAGTGAGGTGGGCTCCCAACTCCTCGTGTTCCCTCGGATCCCCCACCTTCAAGCTTCAGCAACACCTATCACGCTCCGAATTCAAGGCTTTCCGCACTCGGGACCTGACCTGGGATCGTTCAGACCATCGATATATCAGTGCCAAGTTGGCTTCGTTCCTCTTTCGACAAGTCCAGCCTCATCCCATCTACACTTGATCCTCTCGGCAATACACACTCCATCTTTCACCACTGTAACGTCGCCACCAATATAATGAACTACAGTCGAGAAATTTATTCGACACGGCAAGCATCTGGCGGTGAAGCTGCGCCGTCTTTGTGGGGGTATAAAAGCATAGTTAATTGTCGATGCTCTCCAGTGCATTTAGTATGCTCTTCTCCATCGCATTCGTTGCTGCAAGTATTTCCATGGCTGCTTCTGCAGCCACTCTTTCGACCAGACAGCTCAGCGGCTGTACTCCGTCGTTCCAAGGCCATCCTGTCAGCATTATCTATGGTAGCTCGCCTGGTGTCGATGAATTGGCCCCCACAAGCGATACGTCTGGCGCCAATATCGTTACTCGGCCAATGAGTGCCCGCACTCCCGAGTGGTTAGTCGAAAACTCCGGGAACTGGCCTACAAGTTATATCCTCAAGTCCATCTGTTCCACCTTGCGCATTCTTGTTTACTGATGTGTGCGATTTCAGAGATCAGAATGATCATTCTCTCGTCGCACATGCTGCTGGCACTCCGCATTCCGACGCAGCCATCAAGCTGAAAGCGATTGATTATTCTGGACAAGACAGGTTTGTAGCTATTGCAGCTTTCCATTGCATTACTCACAAGCACAAACTACTTAGTCGTCAATTCTGGTACCTTTCGTGCGCTACCTGCGCCGATACCTCGGTTGAAGTTCCCCCTGGCGGTGTTTTCGGGACTTCCTGCCAGATTGCGACTGTGGCGCTGGGAACACTGTGCATTCAGCACACCAATGCTGTGGGAAACCCGCCGGTTCTCGCTCCATGCAATTCCAATGAACCCAACCAGTCCTTTAACCTCCTGCGAGAATATTTGTGATACGTATTGGGACATTAGCGAATTTCGAGGATAGGGTAGATAAGATAAGATAATTTTTTGCTGTGACTCAGTATTGTGACTGCCAATGGTCGATTTCAACCCATGTTCATTGTTCTGCGTCTGACGCTAATGGGGGAACCTCTCACGCAGATACCCCACTTCTCCGCAGCTCAATTTCCGCACTTTCCGACGATTATGCATCCTCACGGCGGGTTTCGGGCATGCTCAACATCGAAGATGGTTCTTGGGAATTCTGAGTGGCTTGAACCGGGGAGTGGTCTTGATGTCCGAAGAGGCTTACGGTTTCGTCCACCGACCCTATAAATGCGGCGCAGGGAGATTTCGAGCCCTCAATTCCAACGCACAAACAATCACAGACACAATGAAGTCAGCAAATCTCTTCGAGCGAAGCACGCTTCATGCTGACGTTCAAGCGGTTAGAGTCGCTACAGTTCAAGCCGAGCCTGCATGGTGGGACCTTAAGGCAGGAGTCAGCAAGACTATCTCGATAATCAAAGAGGCAGCCGCCAACGGTGCCGAGGTCATTGGGTTCCCTGAATCGTTCATTCCAGGCTACCCTATGGTCATCTGGACCCATGGGTTCAATCCTGAATTCTTGGCAAAGTTCAAGGCAAACGCGCTCGATGTCAGGTCGGACGAGTTCAAGAGCATACTTGAGGCCGCAAAGAATGCGGGAATTTGGTCAGTGTTTGGTGTGATCATTCGAAACAACGCGACTGAGGGCTTCAGGGTCGTGTTAGGATTTACCGAGCGCGAGGCAGGGACGATGTATGGCGCACAAGTCATCATCAACGCCCAAGGCGTCGTTGTCTTGCACCGACGAAAAATCAAGGTTGTTTTCATCAAATGATAGTATGTTCCTGACCGTTTCTTTCCTTCAGGCGACAGGCCAGGAGCGTACGATTTGGGGTGATGGTCCGGGTGCGTGACTGCGCGCCGCATTACTACCTTACTGATTGTCCTTTTAGCGGACTCCATCCAGAGTGTGGTCTCGGGTCCAGATGGAATCAAGCTCGGAGCCTTGAACTGCTGGTATTCTTGTTTTGACAGTAGTTTGTCAAACCAGGTCACTCACCGTTTGTAGGGAGCATCTCCAACCCCTGCTTCGATATTATGGATACCATCAAGGCGTTCAACTCCAGATTTCCAGTTGGCCGCTCTTCCTTTCAATGAAGCAAGATGGACATACCGATTTCCAGTCCTCTGGTGAAGGCAATGCGCTGCAGGCGCAATTCACCGCTTTGGAAGGCCAAACCTTTGTCATTTCGAGCACTCAGATCCTCCGTCCCGAGAATGTGGAGATTTGTGGGTAGGTCAATGCTGTTTATAACAGCTATATAGTGATATCACAACTCCTTGTAGTCTTACTGGGGTATCTGGCTGGGAAAAGGTGTGTCGTTGTTCAAATATGTACATTGCTTCGATTGACACTGCGGGCCTCTTAGGGTGGTGGCGGCTTCGCTGCGATCTACGGCCCCGACGGCAAGCAACTGACCCCGCCAACCCAGCCTGACGAAGAGACAATATTGTATGCGGAAGTGGACACCAACCAAGTGCTTGTGGCGAAATTGTTGGCAGATCCCGTTGGGCATTAGTTGAGTGCTCACTGGCCCAAAGAATTCCTGCTCATCGATAGTTTCTCGCTGAGCAGTTCTCGTCCCGATCTGCTTTCTCTGAAAGCGAATCCGCGGCCGCATCCATTTGTAACCGAGGGCGAACCTGAAGCAGACGCCACGCTCCTCCGTCGACTACACAATATTCCAGTTGAAATTCCTTTGTAAGCTTGCGGCGGTGGAGAAACACGCGACCTAGAATGCACCCGATCCTGGTTCCACGAGAAAGAAAGGAAGATAAATTACAGTGTAAGTTAACCAGGACTACCGCCGGAAAGCCTGCTTTGAGTTCCTGACACGAAAACGAAGGTGATAACGAGGCCAGCCAATGCATATGACGATCTACAAGCTGGAAAAGTGGAGCCAGTCGTTGAAGTTTGTGTAAGGGATCGTGTCGCCGGTTTTGGCCCAGTTGAGAATGGGCTTGAGGAAGGAATCGGTGACCTCCTCGACCGTCCTAGAAAGTGAGGTTAGGAGCGATTTCTTAAGATGGATGAGACGTGCTTGGGCCATTCGGTAACGCCTGCTGCGGACATTTGGCCGTAGAGAAAGTCAATGAAATTCTGCTTAGTCATTGGGCAGCCAGAAGGTGCACATGAACCGACGATGCTGGTGTAGACCTGGCCAAAAAGTTAAGAATTGACCAAGTTCGATGCGATGGCAACACACGGCGAAAGAAAGATTGGGGATTGAGGCGGCGTCTTTGACTTCAGGATTCTGGCACTGGTTGAGGCCAATGATGGATTTGGTCTACATGATAATGAGCAGAGGATCGAGCGAAGAGTTCTATGACGCACGCCTTGGCAAGCTGCTGCAGCAACGCAGGACTCGTGGCTCCAAATACTAGTACCGCGCTCACTTAGACATGTCTTTGTCTGCCATCATAAGAGATTAAGTGGTCTAAACCACAGTGGGCGTAATCACGAACGATGTTAGCACAAGCAGGACTGAATTTTCCTGCAAGAACTCCGATGGCGTGATTAAGTTGGATGCATTGGATGGCCTCTGGGGCACGGGACTCGAGCTCGCGGGTCGGAAGTTGGAATCGAGGTAGGGCGGTAACGGAGACGACCAGACTAGCGGCGATGGCGAAGGAGAAAGAAGAGAAACGCATGGCGGATAAAACGAAAGTGGGTACAGAGACGGAAAAGAACTGAAGAAACTAGAATCGGGCGGAGGGGAAAGCCTGGACAAGATCTAGGTGGGCATTTATATGCGTCAGGTCATCAGACGGAGATTGTCGTCTTGCTCGTGATGTTTCAGTGATCTTATCCACGCATGCCAAACTTGAAGTATCTCTTGGCATTGGAAGGTAGAAAATGAGTCCTAGTAGGAGGAGTGTTGAGTGGCCTGAGTATAGAACAGTTCAAGATGTTACGGCGAACGGCGACCTTTGACGACTCGGAATACCAGTGATTGTCACCGTGACAGCCTTGAGGCGCTTTTGCCGCGACTCTGAGCAACTCTGAGTAGCCAGGAGTAGCCGCGCCCGCGCCTCGCAAGCTGCCTCCTTGCTTGCAATTCCTTCTACACGTGGCCTCCGTGCCAGTGAATGACTCCCATCTTTCCAAATCCGCTCCGACACGTTTTCTACGGCCTACTTATCAGAAGACCCCTTGCCGTAGTCGCTACCTCCCACCACTAGCAGAGTTAAACGGATAAGGGACGCAAGCCCAGCGGCCCTAGATGGCGTCTCGCCCGCCTCGTCAACAGCAACAACTTCAGCCAGTCGCTCGTAATGTGCAGGTTATCACCAACTCATTCCCATTCAAAAGGTTTTCTAGTTTCGTATTGCTAAAGTGCTGCGCTGAATACCGCCTTTTAGCCTACCCAAACTCACCTACTATCAATATGACAGTCAGTAATTCGTTCCTACTAGATACTGGTTTACTGACGTTTGCAATAGTTTGTGCTTGCCAACTCTTGAGCTTCATCTGTAAATTCTTATTCTCAGGACAGTGTTCAGCCCTACCGAAAAGCGACCGCAAAAACGACAACGCCTGATACATGCCCTCCAAGTTCATTATTTCACCAAGGCATTACAACATCGCATTGTCTACGACGGCGGTTTTGTCTTGTACTGTCCAGGGCCGGACACAGTCCCTTCCCAAAAGGTCTGCAACATTGAAAGTCATGATTCTCCTCCTAAGACTGCGGGCAGTTCCGCATCCATGATACCAATCAAGGTGCTCCAGCCTCCTCGCCTGGCTGGTATGAAATCACTATAACCAGAACAGTCGGAGAAGACATTACGCCCGCGTGAGTTGTAGCAACCGCTGAGATTCGTGTCGGGCTAAAAGTTCTCAGCGACTTTCAAACTGCGCACTTGGGTCAATCGCCAAGGGCTGTCAATCTTTTGCAGCTCCTCCTGTGCCAGACGCAAAACCAGGATCAGCCCATGTCACGTAACAAAAGGGCATATTTCTTCGCTGCCCACAATCAACTGCTGTCTTCGCTACCCGTAGAGCTTTGGTATGGTTACTATCAAGCCGTTCGTCCGACTATCCACGGTCTGGTTGTCACCATCGACACAACGATAACCGCGATGTATATGAGTGGAAATCTTGTGGATGTCTGCATGCACATACTGGGCAGCAAGGACGTGCGAGACACCTACATCAAGGACAAGAGGGATCCCAGGTTTGGGAAACTAGCCAACTTTCTCGTAGGCAGGAGTATCCATGTCAAGACTTCTGGGACACGTATCCGAATGATTCGCGGCCTTGTTGTCGGTCCAGTCGGTCTAATTGAGTTTTCATCTGACGAAGCTATTGGGCGCAATGGGATGATGACCATAGAGGCAAGGCTGATACATATACCTCCTTCACCATCAACTAACATCCGTCAAGGAGCATTATAAAAATGTGCACGGTCTGATATTAAGACATTCGCGGACCATCGGTGTGGTTGTGAAGACTACTCCGAATCTAATAATCATTCCCCTGGAACTTTGCAAAATGGTGGCAGGCCAATCGTACAAGAAGAGGCTTCCTCCCTCTGCTATCCCAGCTATCAACAAATTAGCGGTGCTGAAGCCCAAGGATAAACTATCTCGAATCACGGGGAAAACGCTAACTGTAGAATCACCTATCAGGACGTATGGACAGTCTGAAGTCCTTGTTGAAGCAGGTTGGGGACCAGTCAAGTTTTCCTCCAAACCTGATCCTCTTTCAGGCGTTGCTGTAGGCACTATGCCTCTCACCGTCCCAGGACGGATGCTTTTGTCACTGCCCGTTGAATATGCCAACGCAGTAGTGGTGTGTATGTCACGTTTGTCATTACTCCAGGCTTACTGCCAGTCTGCGGGTAGACCCCTCGAGATGGCACTTGGAACGTTTTGGACAAGAAGTTTCGCACGGCAATGGAGATGCCAAGATGGGCGGTGGCTTGCTTTGCCCCATCAATGTCGATGGATGACATCGTGAGGACTATGCGTGAGTTGGCCCAGTGCTGCGCCAAACTAGGTAAGCCCATCCTTCCTGGCTTGCATTGCATACTGAGACAATTTCACAGGAATGGGTCAGTGAGCTTTTTTAGGCTTCCGCTTGTTGATACGACGACCGCAGTTTTCGGACATCCCGACCCCCAAAGAAGCTTTGTACAAGGAAGCGGACAAAATGTTCGAAGAGTGGGTATCTTGCCTGATATCACGTTTTTGTCTACTGATCACATGAACCAAGAAACTTTACGATATCTGTGGCGAAAACAACAAAAACTCGGTTGACATGATTTTCGTCATCCTTCCCGGAAATGCAGCAGACATACGACGCGAGGTCAAATATTTGGGCGATGTGGAACTTGGAGTGCGCACTCAGTGCTTGCTGGTCGACAAACTGCCTCGACCAGGCGACCGCAATGCCTCTCAGTATTATAATAACGTTGCCTTGAAGTAGGTAACCGAACATTTGACGTCATCCAATTTCTGATTAGTGCTTCAGGCTGAACACGCGACTGGGTGGCTGCAATGCTACGGTTGGGGGACCTATTCTCACCGGTCTCAAGAGCGATCCATTTATGATCGTGGGCGCGGACGTCTCGCACCCGTCACCGGGCTCGTCGCGACCGTCTGTGGCCAGCCTGTTGTGGTCGCACAACAAGTATGCGACAGCCTATGGTTGCATCCGGCGTTTGCAGCCTTCTCGACAAGAGATCATCCAAGATCTAGAGGCAATGTTTGTGCACGCTCTCGACAGTTTTTTGCAAGGAAATGCTCTCAAGAGGGAAAACGGCCACATCTACCTCCCTCCCAAGCGTATATTCTTCTACCGCGATGGTGTGTCGGAAGGCCAGTTTGCGATCGTCAAAGACTTCGAGATTGCCGCAGTTAAAGGTATGTTTTGTGATAATCACCAAAAACACTGCATTAAAGGAGTACTTTCTAAGCTGCCATCGCACAAGTTTGGAACCAGAGAGGATTTAATGGACGCCCATTCCCTCTCTTGACATTTCTCATTGTCGGCAAAAGGCATCACGTGACGTTCTTTCCAGATGGACACTATGAGTCAGTTGCCTGCTTGTGTAACCCTGATACAAGTAACTCATGGCTGCATGAACAGAATAGTTGAGGATAGGAAAACTGGGAACTGCAAGCCTGGTCTGGTGGTCGACGATGCCCTCGCGAATCCTCAATATAAGGACTTTTATTTGCTGTCGCACGCCGCTATACTAGGAAGTGAGTCGCTCCAGTTATGACTGACTATAGCAGTGTTGACCGTCTTTCGTAGCATCTCGATGCGCTCATTACACTGTCTTACTTGACGAAAACTTCCAAGAGGACGTGGCAAAGTAAGCAGTTGCACGACTGCTTGTCTGCAATTCGACTGACACAATCAAAGGCTGGAAGAGTTGTCTTATGCGCTCTGTCATGCATATGCTAGAGCGACGCGGTCGGTTTCCATTCCTGCGCCAGTGTACTGTGAGCCTCTTCCGCTTCGTAAATGTCTCTTCTTCTCAACTGCTCTTCAGATGCCGATGTAAGTGTCGCTTTCGGAAAAGCTCGTGATGTCTGCAGCTTTGACGCTTTTGTGCCAGCTTGCTTGTGACCATGCCAAGTTCCATATGGATCCCAATGCGATGTTTGACCTCGAGAGCGATGCTTCGAGCACGACGGGAAGTGTGGCTGATGCGAGCTTGGAAGAGTGGAACAAGGCATTCCATGATGTTCATAAGAATTTGGCGCATACGATGTACTTTTTGTAGCACTTTTCTCACTGTAGCAGTCTGTTTTGTATGCTGTGTATCTGTAGTAGTCTGTTTTGCATGAACCCTCAATCCACGTGACCGTGTCTTTTTTTTTTTTTTGAATCACATTTATATACCGCGTACAAGTATGCGTGTGCTACTAAGGCGCGGTGCTCGGAGAGCAAGGGCCGGGTTGGGTTGGGTGTCATTTCTTGTCCTGTGGGGGTTGACCGTGTCGATGTGACCAAGAACTTTGCCACCTTAAACTTGCACCACACCTTTGCCTCTTTGCGGTTCTTAAATAGCACGATTCACAAGGATGCCAGCAATGACGCCTCGAGCTACCGACCCCGCTATACTTGCATCAACACCCACATCACGGCAAGTTGTTGTTCTTCTTTGGGTATTCGCCGTCGTTGCTGAACGATACCAAGTTCATGCGAAAGGGACGGTATGTCAGTTATGCTGCTCCCTTGTTCTTGCTTAGCATGCGTTGCAACAGAGGTGCTGGGAATGCCCTTCACTTCTTCAGGTCTCGGGCGGAAAATACTGTGGGCGTAGCAAAATTCACGGTCTGCCACCCCAACTACAACTCTTGAATGCTGCTGCCAACATCAACAAGTTACGGAAGGAGCGCAAATGATACATCCGCGAGAACAAGGATCCCGGCTAGAGGGGAACTTGTTGTTCTTTGTCGGCACTTGTCCGCCCATTGGGATAGGATATAAAAGACACGGCGACATTTTCATGGCCGATACGTCTTGTGGCTGGTCCTTTTCTCCCTCCTCTCGCCTTCTTCCCGCACTGGATGCATCCAACGCAACCTTGGAATCAGCAAATGGCTCGGGACACGTCTGCATTCCGATGTTGGTGTGGTACGACTTCTGGTCGGCACAGTCACGACTGCATTCTGGCTGCGGGGACTGAACATCGACAAACGCATAGTGCGGGGCGAGGGCGAGGGAGGGGTCCACAACTGCTGGGATGGACGGCGCCGAATGAGCAAGGAATGGTCGATGTTGAACCAACTTTCAGCCAAGGCTCCACCTCGGTACGTGAAGATTGGCAAAGCCTAAGCATGGCTAACTTTGCGTTAGACACAGTATCATCAGCCAACGCCCACAATTCAGGAAGAATATGGGTCATACCAGGAAGAATATGGATCCTACACGATGCCTATGACCATCGACCACGATTCATCGTATCCGCACCCTCCTTTCACCTACAGTACTGCTGGGCCATCGAACTCGGGTTTTGTCGACCAAGACCCAATGGCCAACACTCAGCATATTTCGTGGGATGTTGATGACACGCCCTTTACTCCCGCTCCCTCCCCTCCAGCCAACCTGATTGACGCGACTCCGACATATGAATTTGGCCTTGTCGATGGAGGCTACCCAGAGCTTGCGGCTTTTAAACAAAACCCACGTGGCTTTGACGACTCGACTATGTTTAATCCGATCGGTGCCAGTTCAAGCAGCTCCGCTGTCGGTTACGCCGAACACAGCCAAACACCGGACTACCATTCAGAGAATTACTTCCCCGTTGAGCAGCATGCCTTCTCCGAAGCGCCGGGACTCGTTTTACCACCTGGGACGATACAGGGCGGCGGTGGACCTATGACAACTTGGGAGCTTTTCCAGGCACCTTCTGAGTCGGACCCCTCATTCTCTCAACAACAACAACAACAACAACAACAACAACAACAGCCACAACATCCATCTAATGCGACACTCCAACATCTGTTGGATTTCTCCGCCCACCTAAGCACACCAGAAGACAAAGGCAGACCCAAGGCTAACAAGATTGCATGCCGCGCCTGTCGTCAACTGAAAATCAGATGTGAAGCTGCTGCGTCTGGCGGGGACTGCAGGTACATACATAATTTTCTTGGCTCATGTTGGACCACTGAACTCAAGCTTTCCTGTAGAAGGTGCCAAAAGAATAGCCTCGAATGCGTGTATAGTGAAGATCGAAAACGCGGCGGATATCACCCTAGAATTGGCATGGGGCGGTTTTGATGACCTGAAACGAAGATTCTCGGACATGAAAGCATGTAGCATAGTCTCCGGTCACTCTTTTGAAGTCTTTTCATGATCTATACCTGTAGCGTTAGTCTCTGTACCACATACTACATTCTGTATAATCCTACTACAACTCTACTATTTTTTTCAACTGACCTCCCACCGCGATCACAGCTAGTAATGGCCGGTACACGGAACAACCGACAACACTCCCAATAACCCCCCCTAAGTGGAAAGGCTTTGCCAGGACGACTGACACACACCGGTGACTGCTTTCATGAGCGCCGCGCCGTAGTAGCAGTAGCGTGCTTGCCCGCGGTATAAAAATGTGATTTAAAAAAACCGCGATCACCTGATGATGGCTGCGACATCAACGACTTTGTCATCGCGTGTTCCTTTCCTTAGCAATCCATGGCTCCAGTGACGAATGGTCGTGCTCTCTTTGCTGCCGTGCCCATAGGCAGGCTTTCGCTCGTGCTGTATGACTCTTCATTCAAGGCGACAAACAACAGGCTACCCAGTCGTTGATCAAACCATTGTCTACGACAACACGCAAACCATCGATCTCGCTAATGCTCCTCTAAACGGCGGGTTCCTCGTCAAGGTCTTGGTACTTTCTGTTGACCCGTATATGCGCGGGAGAATGCGCGAGCCGGATATTCCTTCTTACATGGTTTGTCTTTTGTTGTAGCTGTTGTTGACCACTGGCAGGCTTATTATTGGCGCAGCCTCCCTTCGCGTTGGGAAAACCGTAACTTTTGTTCTGCTTACTCTTTTCTTTGGAATCTGAATCCTTGTGCAGTCTAGCCAGCGGCGGCATCGGGGTTGTTCTGCGATCTGAACTTGCCGGAGTTGAGGTTGGGAGTCACATCCGCGGCATCGTCCGTATGCCTGGTTTATTTGCCTTTGTCAAAATCAGGCGTTCAGAGCTATGGCAGCGCACCAAGAATATTTTATCGCACCGAATCTTGAAGGGCTGGAATTAATCGAGCGCGACGCGCGCCTTCCGTGGTCGGTTTATGTTGGTGCAGCGGGGATGCCTGGTGAGGCTAGAGGGGAAAATACATCATTCGACTCAAAATGCACAGGCGAAACCGCGTATATGGCATGGAAGGAATACTCAAAAGCTAAGAAGGTCGCTTTCCGAGCTTTTGCTGCGGATGCGTTGGTCTGACTTTTAGGCGCAAGGGCGAGATTGTTTTCGTTACGACTGGCGCAGGGCCTGTTGGCTCGTAAGTGCTCTGTCGTATATTGTCACTTTGCTGATATCCTCATCAGGCTGGTGATCCAGATAGCGAAGCAGGATGGCCTGAAGGTCATCGCGTCTGCTGGTTCAGATGACAAGGTCGCGTTCATGGAGGGTATCGGCGCGGACGTGGCGTTCAACTACAAGACCACTGATGTCCGCGCGGTGTTGAAGAAGGAAGGGCCGATTGATATGTGCGTCGGCCCTGTTTTCCTTCTGGTCCATGCTTAGGTTTTTTTCCAGTTATTGGGACAACGTTGGCGGAGACACGCTAGACGCGGCGATGGAACACGCCAATATGTTCGCAAGGTTTATTGAATGTGGCCAGATCAGCGGTAGGAACACCAATTCGACCTATATCGTCGACAACTGAGCACTGAATCAGGCTACAACGATAACCCACAGCCTATGAAGGTACTAGTCGATCTTGGGAATCACCGGCTGACATGAAGCGACAGAATCCGCTCCTTATAGTCGCGAAGTGCCTCACATTCAACGGGTTTCTGGTCGGTTTTCTCCGCCCAAAGCATAAGGAGGCTTTCCGCGCGGAGGTTGTGCCAAAGATCGCAGATGGGTCGTTCCATTATACCGAGGACATCGTTCGGGGCATTGATAAAGTTGGGCATGCGCTCCTGGGCGTACTGAAAGGGACGAACACGGGCAAGGCGGTGGTTGTGGTTGCTGATGAGTGAAAAAGAGCTTGCACTGTGTAGGCAGCAACTAGTATCAAGCCGATTTACACTCCGTTTGTTTTCTATCTATGAGCAGACATATCTTCCAGCCACGTGACGACGGGTGATTCCCACTGAATCCCACAACAAAAACACTCATGGGTTGGCGCACCCAAAATATTAATACATTGCTAGCTATTGTGTTGCTGTCCCATTTACACAGAGTGGTCCGTATGCAGGCGATAGGTTACTCGAAATATAGTAGACACAAGGGAGACAGAGTACGTGTGTGGTTCTGAATCTGCAAAAAGAGTGTTGATTGAAAGAGCGTCAAGAAGGACCCAGCCATAGCCCACGAGAAAAAAATCACGCCCCAGTGCAAAGCGCGGCAGGCGCTTGTAGCGTCAATGCTTCCCAAGCATTAGGATAAACACAGCCTGCAACGGCCGTCATCGCTGGAGTCTTATCTCCCGCATTCTTCCAGCCATTCCCCAGCCCAACAGACGGCGAGGGAACAGCAACCTTGGCCGTCGGTGTTACGTAAGTGAGCGTGGTTATGCTCGCCGTTGGGGTGTAAGTCGGCATGACCTTCATTGACGCAGCTTCGACATTGGCGATGGAGACAGGCGGCCAGGAACCAAACTTGGCGGACGCTGAGGGGGCAATGGTGCCGGCGCCTGCTCCACCAGTCTGCCAAGCGCTGTATGTTCCATCGAAAGACTCCGCTTTGCTCACTCCCAGTCCCGCACAGACACCGATGGACTTTCTGGGGTCCGTAGGCATCCACCCGTTCTCGAGACCCAGTTTATATGACCAAAGTGGGGCGCCAACGATTCCATTGGAGGCCGCACCAATCTACCATACACTCAGTGTCCAAATCAAAGAAAAGAGCCAAAAGATGTACCTTCCAAGTCCAGAAGAACCAATTCTGGGTAGCATCCATACTCGCAAGCGAGAACTGCATCAAGCCCGCTTTCATCGACGCGTTCCAGTTGGTCGAATCAAGGAATAATGTGCAGTCTCCACCGTAGTGCTGGCTCCCATTGACACCCGTCACATACAGCCCACAGTCATTGTAGCCGTTGCTAAACTCGCCCGCAACGGTTACACCAAAAGCAGTCTGACTAGTGCTGATACTCGGGCCCCATGAGTCGCAAGCTTGTTTTGGCCAAACACCGCCAGCAGTCGCAGGGTCTGAAGACAGTCCAATTGGCGCGTTGTTAGGTTGTTGGTCGAAGGCAAAGTAGGGATGGGTATCGAGAATAATGCGGTCCGAGCCAGGCAGGAAACCCTCCCATGAAGAAACACCATCGAACCCATCATGAATGCTGATATATGGTCCGTTCCCAGTGCCATAGCCAGTGATTCCGCGGATCATATCATGGGCCCTAAGGTAACTGAAAGAAACTGTTAGCACAGGAACTTGAACTAGGGAAGTTGACGCACAAAGAGGTAAGTTGATCCCTGCCAATGGTGCTAAGCAGAGCTATAAAACATCAACAGGAATCAGACGAAAGAACGATAACACGCACCCTCGTTGATAATCCCAACCATCGGAATCAAGTCTTTATACTCGTCTTGTGAAACGAACTCGATAACAATGCGGATGTAGTCCAGCATTCGTTGTGCATTCGCAACACCCATTGGCCCATTCAACTGTGGTTTAAGTTGTTAGCCACAGAGAAGAAGCAGTGAAATCACGTACGAAGTTGACTTGACCCAGTTTCCCTGAGTGATTGTAGCCATTCTGTGACCCAGGGGCAGTGTGGATATCGAGATTGACACGTAGACCGTATTTCCTTGCCCAGTTCAAAGCGCGGACAATGTATTTCCAACAGACTGTTTGGAGGAAGGGCTCGGCGACTGTGGCTCCAGTCGCATCTTTACCAACGTCTGCCCAGGTACTATGAACTATTCAGGTATGGCCATCAGAGTAGAGGAATAACCAACCTGATAGCCCAGAACGGTATAGGAATTCTCACCCAATTGAGTCCAGCACCAGCAATCTCCGCGAAATCTTGCTCAGTCTATGGTCTCGTCAAATAAAATTAACTGTAAAGAACGTGAAACGCACGATAAAGGTGTCGTAATGATTTTCCATAGTACTCTCTAGTGTACCGTCGGCGCGCATCATAGTTGACAAGGTCCACTCGTCCGCAGCTGATGGATATTTCTGGAATAAGGCCGGAGCAATAACTGTTGATGCGTGTGAGGCCGATGAGTGCCAAATGGAAGAGGAAACCCACAAGGCTCTAGCACGAACCATCCTCCTAGATTGACACCGTATACCTTGTCCTTCCCCCACGTCCAAGACTGATTCAATGGCGGCGTCCAAGAATTGGGTGCTGCAGAGTTGAGGAATGGATTACCTGGGTCATCAACCCCTGCCGACGATATCAGCGAGTCCAAACATTTGCGATTGAATATGCACGCACAGAAACCACCGAACTGATTCTTGTAAAGGAACGAGGTCCCATCCGCAGTGAGCACCGTGCTTCCATCGGCGCCAGTTATAGCACCTGTTGGCTTTTTACCACCGCCAGAGTCCCCACTGCTGCCAGTGGTGCTGCCACTACTGGGACTGGAAGATGTCGACGAAGTAGCCTTGGTGTTGTTTTTCTTGATGACAGCGAAATAGACCGGCACGATTACTGCTACTGCCACGATAATAAGGCCCACAACTGCAGCCAATCCAATGAGTCGCCGTTTCCTTCGTTGATCGGTTGAGGCACGACCAGGGACATATGGACTGTCTGCTCCATTGTACCCGCTTGCGTACGCGTTTTGAGGCTGAGGGTTGCCTGGGTAGACGCTGTAGCCCGCCTGGCTGGCAGCTCCTCCTGGTAATAAGAGGCCAGAGGCGGCTGGCGAGGCTGGAGGGTAACCAGCATTCTCTGGTTCATCACGATACGAATCGAGCGAGCTGCCCTGTCGCTGGCCGGAAGCTTGGTAAGGGTGTGGTGCAAGTCGTGGAGAAGAGACATCCGAGTAGGGAGTTGCATACGACGATGCGGAAGGAGTGGTGAATGGGTCGCGTTCTTGCATCATGGTGGCGAGGAAGCAAGACTAATGCGTCTAAGACGGGAAGGTCAAAGACAGAAAAGTCGACTCGGGCTAATGTCGAGGTGGCAAGGAAGGAAGGAATGTGAGATGACGGAGTGTTATTACTGACCCCCAAGTCAACAGAGCACACGGATGTCAGCCTGTTGCTTTGGACAGAAAGTCACACGGCGATCTGCGACGGATTGGAGCGACCATCCTGAGTGTCAGACAGATACTGAGTTCTGACCGCATATACCGGGCAGAGACTTCGCTGTGAGTGAAGAACAAGTCAACAGGAGTTGCCTGAATTAAGTTGTCATTTATCGCATCACTTCTCTCAACAACCACCATGGACGACGAGACCGCCGAGATTGAGCTTGTAGGCTCTCTATGTGTGTCTCCGTCTTGTGCTGATGTCTCTAGTTGGAGCAAAATCTCAATAAAACGCGTCAAATATCTCAGCGAATGACCAGTATGCCATCCACGTCCTTTAGACCTGCTAACATTTGCAGCAATTCTCAACAGCTTTGATACACGAATTGCAAAGCTCGAAAAATCAATCCTCCCCCTCTACACTTCAACACAGATCCTCAATCGCCGTGCCAGCAGTGAGTGTTTCACCGTCGTTTCCCAAATATCTCTGAACGCAACTGCCAGACATCGAGAAAGCTCTCATAAAAATTGATGAGGTGGCCAGCAACCAGGAAGGAATCGCCGCAGAAGAAGCCCTCATTTTGCGCGGGTCCGTGTGTTATCCTTCACATTCTTTCTTCGGTTGTTTACAAGTCTCACCAGTCCCCAAACGGGTCAATTTACCGTATATCAAGAAGCGCTAGAGCGTCTCAATGCTTCGATCGCGTTCAAGTCTGGGGATCGAGATTTACTGGATACTGCGCGTTTAGTTGAGACCGGAGCGAAGAAGGTTACCCTGCTCTTCACCAAACTAGTGGCTGAAGCGTCGACGGGACCCACCCCATCACCCAATGCAGACATAACATCCGCCTCATTCTCTTCCAATGTCTTCGGCACCCTCAAGCCGGTCGTAGCCTTCATACGTACCCTCCCGCTACCAGCCTCCCACCCATCGCATCCTGCAGCGCCTGCCATCATGTCAACTCTAAAGGACACTCAGAAAGGATACGCTGAAATGAGAGGAGTTTGGGCCAAAAAATGCCTAGAGGCGCAAGGGAAGCGCGTTGTTGACAGAGCAGACACGATCGACGCAACTACCGCGGGGAAAGAGTTTGGTCGTTGGGTTGAGTCGTTGCTCAGTGTTGCAGATGTGCGTTGTCATTCCCCAACATATAATCTCCTCCTAAAGCCCTTGCAAGGAAGAATACAGATACTTGAAGGAGCTGAGCCCTCTCACCAGTCCAAACGTCATCGCCTCCACCTACAACTCTCTTCTCAATCCCATTCTAGCACTTTTCAGCAACACTTTGACGTCTCTTGTCGGCTTCATCAAGCAATCTCTCCACAAACACTCGTTCCTTGCCCTCGCATCATATGAAGCGTTACTTGCCATCCAACCGCGATGGGACACGCTTCTCACCCGACGTGGGTCAGAGAACGCGAAAGCGAACGAGCTCAAAGACGGTCTCACGACATTGCGTTCCGTGTGCCTGCGTTCCTTCCCTGAGTTTTTGGCTGACATCAAGATGGCAACTCTGACCAAAGTTGCCCCAGGCGGAGACCTAAGCACTATCGTTGCCGACTTTGTCGTTTCGATGGTGAAATACCTCGATCGCTTGCCAGAAGTACATGGTGCCGCTGGCGCTGCTTTGTTGCAACTGGGAGATGGGAACTGGAAAATGGGAGAGGGTGTGCAAGTCCAGAAAGGCCCTAAATTAGGCGATGGCGATGAGCAAGTGATCCTAGAGCACTTCATTTGTGTGTTGTCTTTTCCTTGGTGGGATTCGGTCTAATCTCGGTCTAGACGATGTTGTGTCTACTGCTCTTGCCAGTCTCAACACTATTTCCCGAACCCAACGCCGCCCGGCGCATGGGTCTATATACCTCCTCAACAACGTGTGCTATCTTCGACATAACCTTGTCATGTCTCCGGCACACGACGAGCTTCTGGACTTCCTAAGCCGACCCACACAGGAACTACTAAACCAGAATTTCCGCACTGCCAAAGCGGCTTACTTCGACGCCAATTTCTCGCCATTACTACAAACTCTGACGGACGATCCGGGAAAGAGTGGAGGCAGCAGCGGACGAACAGCGGTGAAGGAAAAGTTCACTAAATTCTATGACCTTTTGGAGGAAGTCGTT
The DNA here is from genome assembly GCF_014461135.1 of Mycena indigotica. Lineage (NCBI taxonomy): Eukaryota > Fungi > Basidiomycota > Agaricomycetes > Agaricales > Mycenaceae > Mycena > Mycena indigotica. Next base: position 3,878,944 of record NW_023503007.1, on the reverse strand, counting down.
GAACGCCATCGTTCCGCCAAAATGCTGGAAGACGATCCGGAAGCGAGAGAGGGAATCGGGGAAGATGTCGTTAAGCTGGTTGTGCCGAGCTTAATTCGCTTCACGAACAAATATCAACAGAAGGAATTCAGCAAGAGTGAGTTTTCTTGAATGTTTTTGATATCGTTCTTGCTGACAAATCCGTCTAGATCCCTCGAAATGCACGATTTTTCACCTCTTTCCTTGTCCGTTGTTACTGATTCAATTCGGCAGACATCAAACAATCCGCCGAGTCTGTTGAAGCACAATTACGAGCAATTTATAGATGACCGACAGTCCCAGTATATTTGTAGAATAGTTGTAAGTTATGGGACTTGAAATGCTAAGGAGTGTGAAGCGACAACAGTGATAGTACAGATAGAGATAAATCTACAAAAAGGTCAGGAGCGGCCATAACAACCAGGTATATACTTACCCAAATGCTCAAGTCGTCTCTTCCTGTTGTTCGGGCACTGGTCGTGAGCCCGCTTCGCTGGACCCCAGCATGAGGGCCGCCGCCTGACTCTCCCGAGGGCGTGCGGCCATAGCAGCATCGACCTGGACATCCAAAGTCAACCCCTCATTGTCATCGTCGTAGTCATCTTCTAGGAAAGCACTGGCAGGCGGCCCGTCTTCACTCAGCCGTATCGCACCACTCGAGTTGGTGAGCGTCTTCAGTCTGTCGCGCAATGTCAGCTGCCGCAACGGATCGGTGAAGAACGCAACTGGTGAGAAATGACAGAGCGGAGGGCGCTTGCGCGTCGCCAGAGGATGAACAGGAAGCAAAGCGTGCAGGTGGTGAAGAGGAATATCATCGGCATGTTGCCGCCCATGGGCTGGGGCTTCGGGGAGGGCTTGGGCTCGCCGGGAGCTACTGGCGCCATGATCTGAAGTGGTGAAAGGGATCGTAAGCAACTTGAATGTCAGATGCCATAAGTCAGCCAAGGCGTCACGTCGTGACACGTGGTGACATATCTTTTTTCCTCCTCCATGTCGCATGGTGAGTTCGTCGTCCATCCCAAAACACACCATGATGCATACACGATATAAACCATACTTTACCACATTCCGAACCGTCATGTGGAATACCTTAATCGATTTCAGCCTTGTCTGACCTCTTTTTTCTCCTTCCCTCATATGGCTCTATTCGTTTGCTGACGGGACTTTCTCTCGCATAGGCTACCCGGCTCTACATCTCGTCTTCTGTACTGGTGAGCCCTGTTCTCTCTTCCTTCCATGATGAAAACCTTCGACGGGCGGACAATAAATGTCTTGTTTATCCCAAACTCTCCCAGTGTACAAAGCGGAGGGGAACGAGGCGCCTGTTGATATCCGTCGATACCTGACTCTTTGCTCATCCAAGTCACTCCTCCTCATCACAAAACTGACTGTTTTATGCAGACTGGTACGAATTCTCCAAGTTGCGTTGCGTCCTTTCCTGTACCATGTGTGTGCCGTATAAGACAAATCCATTTGCTTATGATCCTGCACCTTTGCCCATCGCGAAAGGCAACTGTCTGTATAGCCGTCGCCCCACCAATTTATTTTCCATTCATAAAATCAGGTCAACCGTTGTTTGCATTTGGAAGTCTTAGCTTTACCACTCTGCTAGCTTGGTCTAGCCAAGTAAGAGCATTCTGTCTTGCCATGGCTTGAGCTTGAAGTTCATGTTCAGGATCTTCCGCAGAAGGTTCGCAGCGTTCTCTTTCGAGCAGCGTACCCTCTGGAGATATCATGAATAATAATGTAGGTATAAGAAGGCTGCTTCGACAGACTGAGAGACATGCGTCCCTCCTAGTTGAACATCCTATCGAGCATCCACAAATCCCGAGCTTTCGTTATCAATTCGTAGGGACCCACACCCGAAGCCCAGTCTGTGTGGGGATTCATCCGAACAGAATATCTTGCCTCACCCTCCCCGGCCGCCCTTGCCTGCCCAATCAAAGTCGATGAACTGCATGCACCTTTCTATTTTGGCCACTCGAACAAGACCTAACTTGTCCATTTTCAAATTCAATTCGGTTCTTGACTCCGTGGCTCTGAATGCGCGATCCACCTGGGTCCTTTCCCGTGTGTACTGTACGATAAAAATACTTGCTCATAACACGACACCCTGGCTCCTCGCCAACTCCGAAAAGCGGCTGTCCCTTTGAGCCAGTAGCGCCTGGGGTGTCCCTCTCTCCACCACCGATCCATTCTCCATCACCAACACCAAGTCATAGTCAACAATCGTTTCTGCTTTCGTCAGACAAGAGTGACACCAAGCACAATCTGCTCACCGATCCGATGTGCGACGGCAATGATGGTCGACGATGAAAGATCGGTGCGAATGATATCCCTCATTCGCCGGTCGGTATCGACGTCCAAGCTATTGGCAGCATTTGAGAGCAGAACATAATTGTTTGACAGGAACAAACCTGCTGCTCGCCTCGTCCAACGCGATGACCTTACCCCCCCTCAGCAATATGCGAGCCAGGCACAGTAGTTGGCGCTGAATGACCAAGATTAATCCTCCATGCCTGATGAGACGATCTCAACTTACCTGACCACCCGATAACGACCCCCCATCATCGAGCACCGTTTCCAGCTTGTTTGGAAGTTGCCCGACGGCGTCGGCAAGTCCAACTCGCTCAAGAGAGAGCCAAATATCCTTGTCGGTCAGCTTTTCGTAGGGATCCAAATTGTGTCTCAAGGGGGCGTTCCATATCAGCGGACTTTGCGAAACCAGGCTACGGAGAAATGAGCAAGGAGTATGGAAAGAACAAAAGCATACCTTAATGCGCTTCGTAATGTTGCCAAAGACATCGACCTCGTGTCTACGTCATCGAACAAGACAGATCCTTCAAGCAAGGACGAGTCGACGCCACGGAATAACGCCATGAGCAAACTACTTTTGCCGGATCTATCTTCTCGATTAGTGTATTCTGCTGAGCAGGCAATCTAAAACTAACCCCGTCCGTCCACAAATTCCGATACGCTGCCCAGCCTCAGCTCTGAATGAAACATCTTTGACAACCTGAGGGAGGTCATCTCTGTCGGTCGCAATCAGCACTTCCGCTGCCCAAAAGGAGATCAATCGTACCCATATTTCAAGCTCACATTCTTGAACTCGATCCTTCCACGTTCCGGCTTTGTTTCGGACTTGTTGCTTTTCTCGTGAAATGGGTCAGGCTCGGCTGGAAGAGTAGCAATTTCGTGGATCCGGGAGAGTGCCACTGAAGCATTCTCGAGACCAGTCAGATTCTACAGAAGGAACTGCGTCAGACAAGCTTAGCTCTGCGTAAAAAAACTACCAAAAGTAAGTTGTTTAGTTGCGCAGTCATGTTGGTTACGCTGGCCAATGCCAACCCCAAGCTTCAGGTGTGGTGAGAATATGTTGTGCAACCAACAACATTACACAAACGTAGAGGGATTTGTTGAGTGCCGGAGTCCGATAGCGAGAACGGAAAGACCCGTCGCGATCAAGAACGAAATGAAGGACAAAAAGGTTCGCCTACCCGTGGTTTAGCCCAAAGATATAGCAGTCTAAATATGCTCACAAGAATCGCACACCCGCAAATCGATAGAAAAATGGAATTTGACTTTGGTCCAGGATACCGTCGTTCTGCTTCTGGAAGTAGGCCTCAGCGCAGAGGGCACGAATAGTGACGATCCCAGAAATAGTTGTGGAGAACTGGGTGTATAGAGGTGATTTGCTAGCTGCCCCGAGCGCTTGAAATTGCTTGGAAGTTCTCTGAGGACCCCAATTCAGCTGTGGTCATCGGGAAATTCAAGGTACTTGCGATATAGAACGAAATCATCAGGTAGTATAGCCCACCAATGAATGGTATCGTCAATGCCAGCCACGGTGTCTAATTCAACTTGAGTGCATGTCAACAACCGATCAAAAGCCCTTACCGGTATGCACAAAAAGACAACAAAACCCACTATAAGGGATGAAAATGAGATTGAGCCAACTAAAAGCTTCAAACTCACCGAGAACGACTGCAGGCATGATGACATTGGTCACGTTCCACGGGATCTCCAAGTCGCTCATAAAGATGTCCTGAGAAAACCGATTGACGATGCGGCCAGGCGTCGTGGTTGTCATGAATGTAGGGACTGTGCCAAGCACTCCATTGAGCTCGGTTGCGTGAATTCCTGGATGTTGCATTAAATTAGAGATCGGTGAGAAAACAGGGCTATCGCACTGTGTCCAAGGTGCCTGCAAAATGTCAGTTTATGGTAGCAACAGATATTTGAATTGTCTACCTGCTGATAACGAGGGTGTATCCCCACATTCCACCGCCAACTGCGATGAAGTAAACCACCACAAGTCCGGCATAACCGCCGATCCATGCACCAACATGTCGACCCCCACTATCTGACCATTGTTGTTGATAAATCTAAGACGTCATGGTCAAAACATGAAGAATCAAAGAACACAAAACGAACGAATAAGCCAAGTCGAGTCAAGCCTGTTGCTGCCAGGAAAAACTGTGGACTATGTTAGCGGTTGCATGCCAGAAAGGCCGATTGCAATATACTCACCACCACAGCGAACGAGCCTGTCCAGCCCGCCATCTGCATGTAAAATATGTAGGGCGTCCATCCAAGCGAGGACTGCGCAATAGGTTTCTCGGGTGGCTCCTTTTGCGCAACGTGACCCTTGGGCGGTGCGGGATCCGTCTTCTCTTTGACGGTAGTTTCAGGCACGAGTGTGGGAGAGTTGTCGATGTTGACGCGAGTGTACTGATAGCCAGATGCTATAACTTCATCGAGAGACCCTTGGTACTGAATTTTGCCAGCATCGAACACAAGCACGAAATCGGCGCTGCTTAGATGCAGACCTGCAGGTATGGCATCAACCAACGACAATACAGCAGAGAACGGGTAAGACGCACTATTGTGAGTTACAAGAAGCACGCTTTTCTGCCTCAGTAGCCCGTTTTGCCCGAAAAGCGCGTGGAAGACTGGGAGGTATTAGTCAACGGATGTGTTCCAGACGCAAAGACATGTATATACTATGTCGTTCAGTATGAGAATCAAGGGAGCTGAACGGATCATCCAGGAAAGTCCATGGTGCTCGAGAATACACAGCTCGTGCCAGTGACTGCCAAATAAAAAAATGAGTTGGTGAGATTATTTATCAAGTAGCCATACCACGCGTTGTCGCTGCCCACCACTCAGACTTGCGCCTTTCTCGCCCAGATAAACACCATCACCGCCATTTAGTCTCTCCAGATCCGGAGCTAACGCGCAGGCCTCGATTACAGTGTCGTACCAGTTCTGTTCAAAATCATTGCCGAAGAGGATATTTTCGCGAAGGGTCCCAGGGATGATAAGCGGGTCTTGGGCCGAGAAGGCGACGCGTTTATGCAAGCCTGGCGTATATAAAGTTCCACCAGAGAGGTGGGCTTCGTGCAGGAGTGAGAGCAAGAACAATGTTTTACCCTATGTCCGTCAGAAGATAGATCATTGAGACATCGAAGTACACACCGAAGCGACAGGGCCAACGCAAACATTAAGTTGTTCTTGATACAAGGTCGTCGTTAGGGGGCCAAGGAATGTATCTTTGTCTGCAGCCCACGAAAATGACGCGTCTTGGAGGGTAAAAGTGCTCGTCCTTTCCGGATCCTTCGCCTCACTCGGAGCGATATCGCGCTCATCGAGAAGCAAGTATTTCTGGATCCTCTGGAACGATGTCCATGCAGCAAGCATTTGAGGCAAACCGCTTCCCAGCAGGGTCAATGGTGGGGACATGATATTGACGATGCTGACGATTGTGAAGAGACGACTTGGATCGAGAGCAGAATGACCATGAGCAGCGAGTGCCGCATATGGGCCAAGCACCACAAGGGTGCAAGCGGCCCAAGAAGTCGAGGTCAAGGCGCCAGTGAAAGAGATATTGGCACTTGGGTATAACATCAGACCTACACAATGCATGACGAAGTACTAGACTTACTAGAATTTACTGGCGCCCTTCATTTCTTGAGCACGTAGATACTCTGCGCGTTGAGATACAGCGTCCTCATAATGTGAAAGCTTCATCGGCAGAAAGTTTTGGAAGACCGATGTGAGGAATTTGACCCGCTTGTCCGTTGATCCAAGCCACTGTTTCTGAGCGGCACCAACACCCTTGCTAAAGCGCCCAGCTGTGGTGACGAGCATAACAGTAATGACGAGTGGTAGAATCGCAGGCCAAGTTGCCTCAGACCACAGTAGAGCAACAGCGAGTACAATTTGGACGGCGGCCGCCCACATCTCGTGCATCGTTTCGAGTCCAAGGGAGACACGTTCGACATCCACGGACCTAGATTAAAGACATAAATCCACGCGCAATGAGGACAGGCATAACAAACATGTATGTGCTCGCTACACCGCCGCCAACTTCCCGAGATGAAGCAGATGAAAGTCGCAGCGTTTTGCTGTAGATGTTGCCAACTAAGGCCCCACGATAACGGACAGTCGAGTCGAAGACCTTGAAATCATCAACACATTCTTTTTCGGGGTCACGTGATCATACCTTCTCCCAATATATCGATGTCATGAGGAAAATGAGCGCATAGGTTGCTATAAACCCACCAACCAAGGCCCAACCACGCTCGGATGATTGTGAATTGTCAGAAATATACGTGATCATGCGGGTAATGAGGAGCGGCTGAGCAAAGGTCGCAAGAATCAGAAGAATTCTGGGAGGGATGGGCGAGAGGAACAAAAGGGGCAAGGCCTTGAAAGATGCTCGAACGAGGTAGTATTTTCCAGTGCGTCTAGGATTTGTGAGGTAAGCATAAGACATCAAGTATGATACTGACGGAGTAGATAGTAGAACCTCCCTAAGAGGTTCTGTACTCTCATAGGCCCCCATCTCCGATGGTATTGACCCACAATCAGCAATGGTCAACTTCTTTTCGCGTCCAGTCCACAGGAGGGGCAGTAACCAATGGAACATAGTTCGGGATACGAAGCTGGTGGCAGAAACTTGGGTAACGTCCTGTTGACCATTCAGTCTTGAAAAATTAGCAAGGAAACACGCACTTTGCCCACAACAGCTCTTCCTTTCCCAAGAATTTCGGCAAGACAAACGGTGAAGTACGACGCCGTAACGAGGGCCAGAAGAACTATGGTCGTGTGTGGGTCGGCAATTCGCAACGCGGACCGCATTATAGCCGCGCTGAAAAGGCCTTTAACGAATGTGTAGACGATAATGAGTGTGCTGGGTGTGATTGCCTTGAAATGTTCGACGACCACGACTAAAAGCAAAATGGCCTATAAAAGAGTTGAACGGAGAGTTGGAAGGGTGATCAACAACGCACAACACTGAGGATTTGGACGATGGGCGCAGCCAAGCTGAGCGATGCGGAAAGGATTTGTTTATGGCGCGCCAATACAAGAAATGCGATCGTGGTGCCCAACACGAAGCAAGTTGCAACGCATTTCAGCGCCAACAGGGTATAACTCCACGCAGACGACGCTACTTTGCGGGATTGTGTGCTTAGGTATGCGAGCCGAAGGACGCAAAGCACGATGAAGACGACATCCGGGGACAGTGAAAGGATTCTGAGTGACGAATGAGCGAGAGTTGTTTAGCTGATGGGAGGGCTACACACGTCTGTTCAAAGTAAAGGCTGAAGTCAAGGTCGCGGCAGGTTGAAGCAGGGCCAAAGGACTTGTCCTGAGAGCAGGCCATAGTGGAGGCGCGAGGCAGGCTCTGAGCGCTGACCCTGCATTCTCATCCAGCACAGTATCCACGCGAACCGAGCCAAACTGATTGGAGAGAACAAAACCGTGACAAACGGAGCGTGACTTCGATGATGAAGAATCCCGCGCTATTGGAGCCGTTTGCGCTGCGATAACGGCGCTTCGAACTCGGCCGCAGGGGACATCATGTGCTTGCATCTTGGAAGGTAACCCCCGTCTCCGCGCTTCCCGATACTCCACCATCCGGGTTTCGAAATAACAGATCATCAAGTGAGTGGAAATTTGGTAGTCTAATATTATATGTCGCTCGGGTGGCTCTGCCCTCGGCGACGCATGTACTTAGGCTGAGAATAGGCGTAAGATAGAGCTTCGATTGGCGTGGATGCATCAATAGCATCCGTGGCCGATAATCAGATGGCGGTGATGTGTAAATGTCATGATTCTCAACATCCACCCTTTCAGACAAGCATTTGGTACTCTTCCAGGTACAGTACGACAGAGGTGTGTATGCGTATCTACAGCAGCAAATACATAGATAAATAAGGGGCTTCGCGTATGCTTAACAGGACAGAAAGAGTGGTAAGATGCAAAAGAGCGCTAGGTCGGATGTAACGACGGGGAGTGACGGAGTTAAACGGAGCTGGCGTCGTCCCCTTTGACGTGGACTTCTCGGGTCTGAAGCACAAAATGAGCAACTAGCAGAGCAATAATGCAGTTTGAAGAGCGTACCATCGCAATGCCACCATTCGGATTGGGGGCGAAAGCCATCGGCTCTGGGTAGGCATACGACGCCTTCTCGGGCCCAGTCGTACCATGGCCCCCAGAATTGGCTGTAGTGGACATGCCAAAGGACGAGACAGTGTAGCTCCCGCCGAGGTATTTCTCGCGCAGGTACACACGCGAGTTGAGAATGGCGACTAAACAAATGCTCAGCAGCAATCACGAAACGCTCAAGAAAAGCGCACAGAAAGTGTTGACATAGAGCTTGGTGAGGAGCATATGAGGAGCAAGCCAATACTGGGGGTTCTCGAAGGCAAAGAACATGACGAAGGTGAAAACTTGGATGATCATGACTGCGGCACCACGGTTCATGAAAATCGTCGTGAGCGCATCGAGGAGATCAGCCGTCGATTTGATCGAGCCTTTAGAATTCGAGAGATACTTGCAAAGCATGAACGTCGCGATAATGTCACAAAGAGCGTTGGCGCCTTTCGAACCGCCGAATACAATCTCGAGTTTGTGGCTGTAGTGAGGCGCGGTAGGGTTGAGGAGCATGACCGTAGCGCAACCCATCGAGAAGGTCAAGCCAATAAAAGCGAGGCCGACAATAGCGCCGAGTGCAATCTTCGGGAGCAGACCGTTGGGCTTGACGTAGTAGATCTGGTGAACAAAGTACATTTGGGCCCTATGATTCTAAGTTGGAACTCGAGCGTAAAACGTCAAGTTACGACTTACAAGAAAGCAATGAAGCCAGAAATGTAACACTCCGCAGAAATTTGCCTCAAGACCAAGTCAGCATGGCTAATGGATTTGGGGGAATATCTACTTGTTGGTGACCAAGTACTGGGCAAGACCACCGTAGTGCAAAATGAGATCGTCCCAGAAAATCGACATAATAAGGGCGCTTGAAGCGATATCCATGACACTAATTTGAATGTGAGTGAAAGAGCAGGGTTCAAGAACGCCGGCGCACATCATTGCTAATGCCTAGAAAGTGTTGTTAAACTACGGGAAAAAGCCTGAGGGGAATTGACAAGAACGCACACTAAGCTTGACAATTAACCGGTCGTTGGTCGCGGCGCGGAAGTAGTTGAGTGCTTGTATCAGACTCGCGCCGAACATTCTGTAGGACAAAATGCCCAGTCAAAACTCTTTCTGCAACAAGGAAGAAAAACAACTTGCGTCAAATTGAGGGCATATCCCCACCAACCGGGGCCCATGAGGGAGGCCAAGGAGAAACTAGACGCGTAAGTCGTGTTGGCAATTGGACTTCGTAACCAGTAGGGTAGCTCACCCAACAGGGATTGCGTCTGGGGAGGCCATTATCGAAACTACGGGGAAGGAGTCGATACCAGCGAGTCAAGTCCCGTGGTCAAGGTTTATATCCACTTGTCTGCGCCCGGGTAGAAACACGCGTTTCACCGTCTGAGAGACTTGATTGAGTCACTAGAACCAAAACATTTGCCATTGACAGATCAATCTCTGCAATCTCAGTTTGCGTTGTCGGTATTGGTGAATTTTGTTGGCTGCTTGAAGCTTCCTTCCTTCAAGTTAGCAATCAGAGGAACTGTCTGCGGGTGAATATCAGAAGGCGAGTATACTTAGATATCATTTCTGTTAGTGCGAGATTCGGCGAAACTGACATGTGGTTGTAGTTCCGCTCCAAGAGGCACAGTAAGTTCATCATTGCATCTGCCAACGCAAGAAGCCACGGATACAAACGGGGGGAACTTGCCGAAAAAAAGCGGGTGGAAGGAAAGACCCTGCCCGATTTCACACGAATCTGATGAGCTGGCTTGCTTCGGTATTCGCCTGTCAAACAGTCCTTAAGTTTGAGACATGGCCTCCCCAGCGCTAACTCCTCTTGTTCGAATCCATGGCGGCACCCAATCCATACTACAGGTGTGTACTGGATAGCATTCGTCTTTCTGGCTTAATTTCTCCACAGAGAACCTGACTTCGAGACCCTCCAACTACATGCTGGCTTCAGCGGCGATTCCGCAACGAATGCGGCTGCTGTCCCCATATACCAGTCCACATCGTTCAAATTCAACAGTGTCGAGGTTAAACATAGGCTCTCATCGTGATTTTTCTCATCACTAACGGTTTCGACAGCACGCACAGAGACTGAATGCACTCCAGTACGCTGTCCTTTCGACTCATCGAGAACATCGGGCTTCAACTGAGTAAAATTAGAGAGTTTGGAAACATTTACTCGCGAGTGGCGAATCCAACGGTGGTATGTTGTTTCTCTCGCGCTCTCCTGCGTGTTGCTCAAGTAAATGCTCTGGAGGACGTATTGGAAAAACGGGTTGCAGCGCTGGAAGGCGGGATGGCTGCTGTCGCTACCGCATCTGGACAAGCTGCAACTGCACTGACGATTACTTCGCTGGCCGGGGCGGGGGATAATATTGTCGCCTCGTATGTTCAACGCCCGCGCTCGCTTTTACATTCTAAATATTTCAAGGGCGCGTTTGTATGGAGGAGTGCGTTCTTTCCCCTCAAGAGCCGTCGAGCACGTACTTACCTTTGACTTTAGACCTATAATCAGTTCAAAGGTTGTCCACACTCCTGCACCGCGAATCGATTGAGGAACTGAACGACCGTTTGCAGTCACGTTCAAGCGTCTTGGGATTGAAACGAAATTCGTCAAATCGGAAGACCCAGCCGACTTTGCTGCTGCCATCGACGACAAAACCAAATGTATCTTCATCGAAACCATCTCCAACTCGGATACCGTTCTGCTTGACATTGCCGCCCTCTCCAAGGTACCATTTGCACTCTCCATTCTTATTACTGTATTGAAGCCAGCATGGATTAGGTCGCACACGACAAGGGTATTCCGCTGGTGGTTGATAACACCCTTGGCATGGGTGGCTATCTGGTTCGGCCAATTTCGCTTGGTGCAGACATTATAGGTTGGTGCTCTCAGGCTCTCTCTTTTGTACATCGAGAGTTTTAACTTCCGTTGGTAGTACACAGCGCAACGAAGTGGATTGGCGGTCATGGCACAACTATGGCTGGTGTTATCGTTGACTCAGGTTTGTGAATCAGGATTGAATGACCCGAAACTGGAAACCTTCATTAGGCCGTTTTGACTGGCGTAACTCTGACAAGTTCCCGAATCTAACGGGTCCTTCTCCTGCGTACGGAGGTGCATCCCTTGGCACGATATTCTACCCATTTGGCTTTGCCATTCAAGTCCGCATCGAGGTCAGCCTGTCCCCAACTTTGCCCAGATCCGTCAAATAAATTTCATCGATAGAGTTTGCGTGATTTTGGCCCGTGTCTGAGCGCTCAGGCTGCTTTCAATGTGCTTCAAGGCATCGAGACACTTAGTTTGCGGGCCCAACGCCATTGTGACAATGCTCTTGCCCTTGCCAAGTGGGTTTTCGCTGATTCAAACGACTTTTTCGCTCATCTTCTTCAGATGGCTCGAGGGTCATCCTAAAGTTACCTCTGTAACATACCTCGGACTGCCGTCTCACCCGTCTCATCAACTAGCCCAAAGCACATTGCGCTCGGGAGCGTTTGGCGGCATGCTCACCTTCCGTGTCGAAGGCGGGTTTGAAAAAGTCAAGAAAATCATCGACAACCTTAAGCTAGCGTCACACCTTGCCAACCTTGGAGACACGAAGACGCTCGTCATCGCGCCCTTCGTGACTATTCAGTCGCAGCTTTCGCCAGAGGAGCGTGAATTAACAGGAATCACTGAGGACACCATCAGGGTATGGTTTCTCGGCCATGTGCACTCTTGCGAAGACTAAATTAATGTCTAGTTCTCCGTCGGTATCGAGAGTGCTGCGGATATCATCGCTGATGTGGAGGGTGCATTCAAAGTGGCCTACGATGAGTAGATAGTCAGCTGAGCCATATTTTTAAATATAAACCAATCAACTTCTTGCGTGTCGCATGATGTCATCACACGATCGGCGCGCGCATCAGTGTTTGCCTTCGTCGTCGGATCGACATTTGATGCCCGAGCTAATTATGAACATCAAGCGCTCGTTGCAGATCATTTAGAAGTCTCTTCCTGTGCCAATTAAGTGCTATTCAAAGCGCCACCCGATTGGTGTTTGCCTGCAATACATTCGCAACGTGGAAATCTGCGTGGCGCACTGGGGAAAATACCGAGTGAGCCTACCCGGGTCCCGGGCCGCCGCCGCCATTCTCCAACTTGAAGTTGGAATCCCCCACCTTCGCTCGACGCCAATGCCTGCCAGTGTCGACCGAGTGCGCCTGCAATCCACCACGGCTCGGTTTATCAATGGCTTTGTACTCTGCAGCTTTGGGTTGGTCATTGTACTCGCCCTCATCCAGACGACAATAAATTTGGGCCGCTACCTGCATCCTGCCACTCCTCGGGCAGTCCAACTCTATCGTGAGCACCAGTAGATTCGCTTCTCGAAGACTCCTAAACAGTTACAGCGGGTACTTCACCAGTGTGGGACATCGGAGCCCTCCCTCTTGTGCAAATGTCGGTGGAAGACACAGTGAACTACCAGCTAAACGACAGTCTTGCCGATGCGCAATGGGCGAGCCTTACGCCCAACAACGGCATCGTCTACGTTGGGGCAGAGAAAAGCCCATATTTGCTCTCGCTGTTCCACCAGCTCAAATGTCTCGATATTATTCGACGAATGCACCTTGCTGTGAAGTCAAAGGATCACTCGTACGACGCTCTCGGGCGGCATTGTTTGAATTATCTTCGGTTCGTTCAGGCCCACTGCCTTGTTTGTGTTCTCCCGAGAAAGTCGGCCACTGAAGACTTTGTACAGACAGACACTGCTATGTCGCGCTGACCTTCATCTTGAACCTTTACAAGATCCTGATGGCCCTCATGCGGTTGATCAATGGAGTGAGATGACTTGTCGCGATTGGAGGATAGTGTATGCGCGGGTCGACGAAAACTTGTCAATATAATCAGTGTAGAGGCCAGATGAGCTTCTGATAGTTTCAGGATAGCTAACTTGAACTTGATTCAGTTCCGCATCGCAGGCAAAAGGCCTGAGATTATACCGCTCTAGGTTCCTTCTGCGACTCGAATTCCGGCATAAGCGGCGCTCGTGTCAATGTTCATAGCGCTTCAGAAGGTTGCAAGTCTGGCATCATCAAACTTGAATCGCAGTTGAGATATCGACTCTCCCTCGCGCCAAGCCCAGCCAATCTAGAGGCCTGTTACTGCGATGCTCCGACGTTCGACTGGTTCAATGTTTGCGGGAATGCGGCGATTGACGGGAGACTTCTTGAAGTTGGACCGTGGTATATGTTGTTACGCGCCGTGATTTGCTTCTGCCCTAAACAGACTTGCAACTGATCACAAGCGGGTTCAAAGCTGTTCAAAGAGATCTTCTGATCATCTGACAAATAACCGCGCAAGATAACCGTCGAAGCGCTCCGAGGAACCCCGCAACAGCCGGATTCCCACGGTTTAGTCCCTTGATGATTCATTTAAGAATATATACTTTCTCTTTTGGGAAGCTGGGGAACGCACTGATAGCACCACGCGGAGTGGGTATACCTCGAAGTCCAGTAGAGAATGCGGTTTGCTTGCTTTCAAAAATGGATCCAGAACGAACCGGGAACTCGGTTTGTCCGACTCTCGCTTGATCAAAGCTGAGGGGGTCGAACGCGTATAAAAGACCAGTTCAGCCCTGAATGAAGCCTCAGAGTTCTTCTCTGTCTGCCATCCGCTGCTCGCTTACCCACTTCTCCTGTCCAACAATGAAGTTCTTTTCCACCATCATCGCCCTCTTCACCGTCGTTCTTGCCGCCAACGCCCTTGTTGTCGAGCAGCGCACCCCCTGCGATGTCCGCCGCAGTCAGTATATGCCATTGTCGTTGTCAACTTGATGCTAACTCGTCTTGTCTACTAGCTGAGGTTGATGGTGGTTTCGACGGCGAGTCGCGTTGCCTCTGAGCAAGCAGTGGCACGACAGGTAGCCGCAGTCCCCTTAGATTCAATCAAGCCCGAGTACTGACTACAGCTTTCAGTGCTGTGCCCAGAATGACATGCACATGTTTTGTATCATCTTGAAGAATGCTTGATTTGGTTGGTTAGACTTGAGCTCTTGTTGTTGTAGTTGTGTTTTAAAGTTGAAAATTGTTGTTGTGGAGAACCTTTTACCAGTGATCATGACCCTGGTTTGATAACTTCGACATGGAGTCAATATCAATTCGCGCTAGGCATTGCAGTCCGGCCCACGCTTCTCAATAAGTCACCATGATAGAACATTGGCGTCTTGAAGCTTCGATAACTTAGGACCAATGAACGTTCATGTGAAACCACTGATATCGAGACGTTTGTACTTGAGATTCGTGGAGCGTGGCGACGTCCGACTGCAGACCGAAGACATAGCGAGGTGACAAAGTACATTGGTGGCTCAAGACAACAGACGAAAGGCAATAAGCTCATCTTAACTTGAAGTTAATACAACGAGGAGCGTTGGATCAAAAACAGGGCTGGAATTCAAAAACTCAGATCCAAGTGGAAGCCGGGATGGAAGCGGAACGCATACCTGAGTGCGGCTGCTCTCTGGGCTGGGCGAATTCGAGATGACAGCTTGGATTTCCGGCAGCGCAGGCCAACTCAAATGTAAGAATTTCCGTGCTGGGACACAAAAACTCGGTAGTTCGGAACGACGCTGTCGGTTGGCCCTGCATCTCGGCAAGGTCCCAAGTCGCAAAAAGATGTCGACGTGAAGGCCGGTTGTTCCACGAGAGGTGTTCCGGATCAAGACGATGGGCTTGGTCGAGTTGCCAAACATCAATGGACCCTGTGGCCATTGCAGATTCAGAAAGTGACCGACCGTGGTGATGCCCGCTTGTCGGTGGCGGCGCGATTCCCATTGACAATGTCAGGGTGCATTTCTCCATGCCGAAATCGCGCACACGAAATTGGACGACTGTAGACACCTTTGATATATGTACATAGTCAGACTTGAAATTTGAAGAGAGAAAGAAAGAACACACGTCCAGCGCTATCCGAAATTTCCTGTCGGTCGGATAAGCTGTCCCGAAGTACGTAAAATGGCGATCTACTTGGTGCAACACCATGCTAGGTGATGATTCAGCTATTTGTTCCGCGAAGTCAGGCCAGGCTGATATTGGTTTGGGTGGGACGGGAGGGGATGTGGTGTTGTGGACGACTTTGTCGAGGCCGATATATGAGCTTGGATTTTCGAGACGAATACGCGAGCTCTTGATGTTATTGGAAAGATTCTCTTTTTGGAGTAGGAGGAAGGATAAGTTGAGTAAAGTGCACGTTATTGACGCTATGAAAGCGAGCACCGCCCAACGCGCGGGCTTTCCAGTCCAATAGCTACCTAGATGCCAGCTGAGAGACCAGGACGGAAAGAACTGTGGTAATCACCATCGCTTTTCGTCTGCTTGCACTCGCAAAGGATGATAGAGTCTCGGGGTTTGTCCAACTCCTCATCTTGAGGCAGGGGGGTGTAGAACGACATGGCGGAGCGAAGTCAACGGAATCCAAAAGATGCATCAGCGCTGCTGTTGTCACAGTTTGGTTCGGTTCAGATCTCAAAGTGCGGTGGGATTCAGAATGCTATCTTCAATGCACTTTCCATCTCAGCTACGTCTGAACCCAACTTCAGTACTGGCAAGTCTAGCTGTGGTGCTCACCATCGGCAACACCTTGCTCAGTTTACATCTTTGGCAACCCAAGGAACCCGTCACGACCTATTGTACGTTGACTATGAGGATAGAGTGTCAGTACAATACTCAAAAGTTACAGCATATGTTGGAAACGACTTTCCTGAATTTTTCGTTCCTCAGCGGGGGCCTCTCGCCTCAGTCGCGATGACCATGGAGGAGTCTCGCCACTATGCCGTCTTTGGGCCAGAGGCTCTGGCAGAGTGGGTGTCAAACAGTCCCAAAGGCTTCGACTACGTCCGCCTCGGCTCTGAATATCGGGGTTTTGCAGTCGCAATGTGGCATGAGCTGCACTGTCTCCATGTTATCCGCGTCGTTCTCGACGGAGCTAACAGTCCGATGGCAGTGGGTCATCTCCACCACTGCCTCAACTATCTTCGCCAGTACATCCTTTGCAACCCCAATCTCACTCTTGAACCCGCTGATCTGCTGACACGAGACTTTGAGAATGATTTGACCGAACGGGAAGGAGCGACGCATGTTTGTGTTGATTGGGCGCAGATGTATGGCGAGATGGAGGATAACTGGGCTGAATGGGAGCCGATTCGGGCATTGTATAGGTCCAATGGCACTGTGCCGATGTAGATCTCTCAAGGTGGTTGACTCGGATTTGGGAGTTGTCACACGTGACAAATAATAATATCGAAGCCCGAAAGTAACCACCACCTCATAGCTGATCTTGCAGTCTGATGACTGCGGGAGAAAATCAAGAAGAACTATTGGTACGATCAACAGAAGTCCCCCGCAACCGACTGCAAGGCGCTCGAAGGAGATGGGGGCTTGGTTCGGTTCAGCTCACTCTGATTCCAGCCCAGGTACATAGTCTACATGCTAATCTTTGCTTACGGTCCAACTTATGGCTCTTAGCGTCACCCGTTCTTTTGTCTTTGCCAGTGGTGCTTATGCCGTCTACCGACTGGGTAGCATGTTGAAGGAGGCATTATGGCCCACATGCGATATTCCGGGACCCCATAATCCTAGTCTTTTCTGGGGCAACTTCAGAGAAATGCGGGTAACAAGAATTATTCATCTTTCCAAGTTGGTGGATGTGCATGCTGACAATTGTAGGATGACCCCCAGACGCTCAACTCGTGGCATACTGCCTACGGTCGTATCTTCAAATTCAGAAGCCTCTTTAGCGTGCGTAGCGTTCGCTGTATACTTCCCAATCTCAGCATTCTCTAGTTCTCTCAACTTTATACGACGGATACTCGGGCTTTGACCCACATCCTTTTCAAGACTGAGATTTACCAAAAATCCCCCAGTTTTCGTGAGAATGCGGAACGATATACCGGAGTCAGTGCGTCGTACTATTCTTCCACCACTCAAAGATGCTAAAAGACGTCGGAAGGCGTAAACTCGTTAGAAGGCGAGGAACACGAGCGTCATGTGCGTCCTTGCAGCTTTAAACATTATCTGCTCAACAACTTGACATACAGCGGAAAATACTGGTCTGTCCGTTCTTCATCATGGAAATCCGAGACAACTCCGCAGGTAGACGCCTATATTCAGTATGTCGCAAATACGACAGCTCAACACTGTCTTCCTTGACAAGGCTGCACAGGTTAAGTCCCAATTGGTTGGTCAGGTTTAATGCCAACGCTATTCCAGCTTCGCGATCTATGGACAGAGCAGGTTACTCAAGGGAAGGCAGGCGTCGTGATCGATGTCTATCCTTGGATGCGGAGGTTTGCGACCGATGTCGTGGGGCAAGCCGGTGAGCCTGAGCATTATGTGTCCTGGCCAATGAGTTGTGTGTTGACCATCACCAAGGTTTCGATTACAACTTTCATTTGTTGGACGGCACGGGCGAAACAAACGAGTTTTATGTGGCCATTAAAGCCATGCTCCATTCCCCTAACTACTTCTACCATTACGTTTTCCGCTCTGCACAGGACAACTTTCCTATCTTGCGTTGGATTGTAAGCATCCCAATCTCGCAAAAGATATAGCGGTTGAGCTTTTACCCAGCGGCTTCCAGGTGGAAAGCAATTCGACGCGGCTCGAGAAAGCATGTTTGCGATTGCCACTAAGATTATGGAAGAGCGCAAGGAACTCATTCGTTCCAGTTCGGAGAAACACACATCCAAGGACCTATTGTCTGTTCTTATCAAAGCGAATCTTGGCATTGATGCAGCAGAAGACCGACGGTTCAGCGACCACGAAGTTGTTTGTCGTAAATTCACATTTTGTTTTGCTCCCATTTACTGAATCTACTCTGCAGAGATTCCTGCACTCATAACCGGCGCAACAGAATCCTCAAGGTTTGCTTTGTCCGTCCGATACCTTTCCTTGACTCATTCTATCAAGTATTGGCATGTCTTGGTTGTGGTATGTTCTTGCGGCATACCCTGAAATCCAAAAGAAACTGCGTGAAGAGCTGCAAGGTCTCTCAGCGCGAACATCACAACCTACAATGGACGAGTTAAACGGACTCCCCTATCTTGAATCCGTCATAAGAGAAACTATGCGCCTCCACTCTCCTGTCTCTTACAGTTGGCGGATGGCCTATTCGGACGATTTAATTCCCTTGAGCACACCTTTTATAGACCAACGGGGGAGGATATTCGAAGCACTGCCGTCTGTTGTTTCCTGCTTCGACATCCATTCAAAAAGGCTGATAGTTTCCCAGTGTGAAGAAGGGTCAACGAGTGTACGTCCCCGTATCTCATGTAAACACGGACAAAGCACTGTGGGGCGATGATGCGCTTGAGTTCAAGTGAGGTCCACCCTTAATAAACACTTCAGGGTTGACTCCATCTGATAGACCTGAACGATGGGCTGCTATTCCTGACGCAGCGAATGGCATTCCAGGTGTCTACGCAAACAATCTCGTTTTCTGGGCCGGTCCACACGGGTGTATCGGTATGCATTCCTTACATTTCGCGTAACTTGGGTTCTTAACGAGTCCCCCCAGGCTACCGTTTCGCACTTGCTGAGTCCGCTCTTTCCCTTCTTCGTACCCTCTTTTTCTCAGCCGTTGTTTTACAGGATTAAAGCACTCATTTTCACGATTTTGTTGGCCTTTGAATTTGAGTTGTCGGTGCCGAAGGAGGATGTCGGCAAGACGACTGCGTTGGCGTTGGCCAGGCCTTTGGTGCTTAGTCAGCGCGCTCAAGGACCGCAAATGCCTCTGCGAATCAAACCATACAACTCTTGAAGCACCTTCTATGCAACTTTGTTATGGGATGGACGGGTTAGAGGCCTAGGAGACAGTGGCTATTCGTACAATGATATCCAAACTTTTACAGCTTATTCGTCGCGTGACCAAACGTTAATGACCTCTGCTCTTCCTCCCTTCTCGCTGCGGCCCCTTCTAGATCAACTAGCGACAACCACTTGGGGCTTTGTAGCATTTCTTCCCAGGCATCAAGCACTTCACCCAGCGACCCGTCAGACTGACGGTTCAACTTCAAAGATAGCGAGAGACTGAAAGGAAGTGTGTCGCAGGAAGAGTCTGATAGAACCAGCGACGAATTGGAGGCGGATAGCTGGAGGTATGCGAGCTCGGAGTCGCATTCCGATTCTTGAGAAAGAGAGGATGTTGATTTGCCGACGTGATTCATCATCTCCGAGGGTGTATCGACGGCGAAGGTCCGGTCGGATTGCATCGAGAGCTCGCGATCGTCAGAGAGAGCAATCATAGTCATATCATATTCTTCGACGCTCTCATTTCGGGCAACGCGGTCCATACTGGTGTAGACGTCGACGAAGTTGGAGACTGTGAACGACAAATTAGGAGCTTGGTCAAAAGTTGGTGCGACGGGGACAAGGTGGGTGTCTAGACTTGCTGGGGCAGATATTGGACGAGCGGAGGTTTGCTGAGTTGTTTGCTGGATTGGAAGTGACATTCTCTTGCTTTGCACACCTTTGCTCCATCTTCGCACTTCTACCAGCTTGTTTTCTTTGTCTGCATACCAACTTGCCGATGCCGGGGCTGTTTCTCGTCTGCCACCATCCGGTGAGCTGAAACACGACTCGAAACGGAGGTTGGTAGATGGTTGGATGCGCTTGAGCGACTGGTGTCTGTGAGGGGAGAAAAGTCGAGCTTGGTCGATCCCTTGCCCGTGAGTGTTGCTGATGGAACTGAGAGATTGGTGGGTTTGAGGATGGATGATATGTTCGAATGGATGGACGTGTATAGAAGAAGCCTGTCGGCTGATTGAATTGGGATTACAGGCAGCGGATTTCGCCTCTTTGCTTCATGAATTACGGTCAGAACAGACACGGCGAGACCTACCCAAAGGTTCGTGAAAGGTTGGTATCTCATACTTCTCCTCGTCAGAGTCTTGGCGAGAGACAATCATTCGACCTTCAACGTCGGTGGGAGCAGCAATTTTGCGAGTCTTTCGGCGCGAGCAAGTGAGAATCGAGCGGAGCTTCATGTAGAGATAGAATATTGTGGCGGTAATGACGGTCGCAAAACGAAAGAGGAAGGGTAGCATATTCTGTTGCCGCAACTTGAGGGGTAGGATGTGGATGAAAAGAGAGAGAGAGACTCTGAGAGTGATGGGAAGCCACGTGAGATCACCACTTCTTCCCGAGAACCAACGAACGAAGTTTGTCAGTCCAACACTACAAGTCTTTTCTCCTTGGAATAATATGCGGTCTAGGAGCGGTAGCCATTCTACCAGCGCTGTTCCGAAGAGCACCTTATTGACGACAATCCCGACGATCCTTGACAAGCTTGTAACAACGTTTGGACCCTTCCATTGACGATTCACGTCCGGTTGGCCATTCTATCCTCAAAGGCGTACTGGAGCCTGCTCATGGCCTAAAGATTTCGGGCAATTGCTTTCCGCATCAAACCATTGGCGGTGGCGACAACGGCTTCTGCCAATTGCATTGAAGAAAGAGAAATAATTCTCGGTGCGTGTTGAAATCTGCCCCAGTCGAACCTCTCTACAATGTGTGTTTGAAGGAAGTAACCGCTCAAGGCTATGACGGAACCATCTCTTGATGCGTTTCCCGCCCTCGTACCCACACATATATCTTTCCCCGCCTCAAATATAAACAGTCAGAAGAATCGCGAGGCCGAGGAAGCGTTGGACAAGTTCGCTAATCTGTTTTTACCGCCAACACCGCGCGCTTCGCCAGTTCCAAGTCTGGCCCCACTCTTCGTCCCGCCTTTGCCGTCTTCCCAGCCCGTGACCGCCTCTCCAGACTCAGACTTTGGCTCATTTGTTTCGGTTTCCGCTGATGAGGACCCCCTCTCCACATCACTCGTTGAATTCAACCCATTCACACCGATTGAAACAGAGTCATCAGGGCCTGGACCATCAACGGGATTCGAAAAGTTTTCTCAGAGCGTCAAGGACAGGGCGGAGACAAATCGCGGACTACTGGACGAGTTGTTGATGCACGAGGATGAACCGATGTATTGGTTGAACGATATGGAGCAGTCATCACCGCAGTCTAGTAGTGCTGCGACGCAGCCTCAAACATCTTCCTCACCAGGATTGGCTGATGAGCCAGACGACATCCTGCCCTCTCAAAAGCCAAACAAGTGGATGACCGAGTCGCTTTCTGACCTTGACTTTGACTTTTTTACCTCTCCACAAAGTCAAACCCCACCAAAGTCGATCCCACATCGACGATCATCGTCACATTCGTCATCTTCCATTCTATCTCCAACGCTTTCGCCTACCCTGACGACTGCACGGACATTGGCTCCACCATTAGCTTCCAAACTAAGTTGGGAGGATGCACCTGGGTTCGACCACCGGCAATCAAGTAAAATGCCGCTACCGACGCCCACCAGAAGCGGGAGCTATGCCGCTCTTGCTTCGTCCCTGTCCAAATCAGCCGGTGCTAAATGGGTTACCTCTTTTCTTCCAACGACACTTTCACCTCCAGCTGCCGCTGTACCCAACCCCAACCTATTACCTCCATCGCATCATCATACATCTTCCACCACCTCCTCCAACTCCCCGTCCCCCTCATCTTCGCTGGCCAACTCATTAGTTCTGTCCTCACATTCCCATCCCACGCTACCGAAAGCTCCAGTGCCCGATTTGTCTCATTTTACTCCGTTTGCGCCATCACACACAAACAACTCACATGTGCCTTTCAGCGGTGCTCCTGGTTTTCGTGGAGATGCCTACGATTGGGATAAGGGCTTTTCGCACGCGCTGGAACACGAGCTGGGTCACTCCTCAGAGACCCCTTCAACCCAACTTGATTGGGATGATGATGAAGATATCCTTATTTTGGACGGCAAAGGAAACGCAACGCGCGTCGGCGGGCCGAGTCGTAATCCTAGTAGCAGCCACTTAAGTAACGGGACTATCTCCAAGGCGAAGGAAGGCGTTGGTGTGCTACTGGAGAAGAAGATGACACTTTCGATTAGTCTTGAGGGCAGGAAGGCATTGACTACGGTGGTGTTAACAAACGAACTGGTCGCGATGGTATGTGCTCCATCGCGGCAACCGTTTAACTTTACAACTGACATTTTAGATTCATCCCCACCTTTCCGCATTACTGCGTTTGCCACATAAGTGGACGCTCCTCTACTCACTCGATCAACATGGTATCTCTCTCAAGACCCTCTATTCGCGCTCTACGCCACAGCCAGCGACGTCCAGGACGCCTCAGCCTAAAGGGGGACTGTTAGTGATTCAAGACTCTGATGGTGCCATATTTGGCGCTTGGGTCCCCGAAGGACTTCGACGGAGCGCTGGAGGTGGATACTATGGCGGTGGGGAGTCGTACGTGGCCTTCTTTCACCAAAGACCCCATTTGACCACTGCCATAGCTTTCTCTGGCGATATTTATCATCCACGGGGAAGTTCGATGTATTCAAATGGACGGGCAAGAACGAATATGTAGCGTTCTGTGAGGAGGGATTCATCTCATTTGGTGGAGGGTGAGCAACCTATTATCTCTTTGTTTAATACTAATAACCCGCTCCAGAGAGGGCCATTATGGTCTTTACCTTGACGACTCACTACTCGATGGGACCTCCGCGCACTGTCCGACATTCAACAACGAGCCGCTCTGCTCGCCTGGGGCATCACAAGGCGGGAAGGCCACCATAAAGTTTGAGTGTGTAGGGTTGGAAGTCTGGGGCATTGGGCCATAAGCAGGCAGCACCGTCCCGTCCACAGTTTCCACGTCGTTAACGTTTTCGCATTGCTACCATTCACCTTCTCCCGCCTCCGCTGATGTGTGCTAGACGACAATACTTCTCCCAGCAAACAAAAAGCCACAAAAAATCTGTTGTGCACTTTCTGCCGGCGCACCCAGACTCGTTTTACTGTCCGAAATCAGCGTACGCCAACCAGAGTGCAAGCATTTTATATGTGGCGTTAAAGGAAGTGAAACGCGTCTTGTATGCTGTAAAATGCCGGTGGGCCACTTCGAAAGTCGATTTGCGCGATACCTTCAAATCAATGACCCATATCAACAAAGAACCCTGCGTGCCCCTTTTCTAAACAGAAGGAGTGCTTCATGCGCTTCGGCGTCCCTTCAGGGCCACGAATAATTCAGTCTTATCGTCATGGGCGGCTCAGTACCCAGCCAAAGTCCAAAAACTCGTCGACGTTCCCGCGCAACTGCAAACCAAACCAGGCGATATGGCCCATGCAGTCCGCCAGACATTCGGAGTATGAATTTTCCTGGCATTCGTCTCGAGTAAAATGCAGAAACGAAGCAAACAGATTCAACATTATGGCTGCGTCATAATGGCTTTTTGATTGGAGTCTTGACACTTCAGGGTCGCAAAGACATGCGAACGAATTAATCAGGGTGCCCAACCTTCCCTTTCCAGGCAAAGTGTTCAACGTCGCTTACCCGCGATGGTATGTTTCCCGTTCTGGCTTGTCTTCAAGTTGTTCATATTGATGCTTTCGTTGAGCGAAGTTTTGGGCCCCTTCCTCACGACCGATCCACCAACTAGACGGCTGCTTTGGTCGCCCGGCGGTGCGCCTATACGGATGAACTTGAAGTTGAACCGGAACATCACCGAGTCGTTTGACATCAATTATCAAGCGGTGGGGAACAAGCCGCGCATCCTGGTGCTCAACTTTTCGAATGGAAAACATGCGCAATAAAATTTTCTTTGGCATGGGGCGTGTCAACCAACAAAACGCCCAGAGTCATTTCATCTATTCCGGGGGGTCCGCCAACGATGTGTTACAGAGTTGGAGTCGGGTTCACACTGAAGGTCCAAGTTGAGTCTGTCCTCGTTGCTGAAGCGCGCATTGAAGAGTAAGTAGAGCATCCTTGTCAGCGAGCAAAATTGAACGGATCAGGTCTAGGGTATAGCCCGAAGGTTATTTCGTGAGACTCGGGAAGGCAGGTTAGGTGAGTGATTTGCTTTTCGTATTTTCGGAATAAAGCGAACGAGGATGGCGTTGGGCACACGAGGAAGAGAAGCGCTTTGGCGATGGGACGAGTGCGCGACTTTGGAAGTCCGGTTCGGACGAAGGCAACTATTGATGGGTGTGTGGTTTGGTAACAAACAAACAAAATGGACGAACAGCGATGTGGGCTGCATTTGCAGAGTCAGGGTTCGAAGCCACATGCAAACGGCGCTGCGACAGCAGGCGCATGGAGCCCCCATAGCCTTTCCCGGGAGGGTTTTCAAGACTCGATTATTGCACGTCGAGAAACCTTTTTGGGGAGGTAGGCGCTTCCGCGACGTTTATAAGCCCAGCGTGAATTGAATGACAACTCAATCTCGAGCCTTCATCTCTTCTACACTCTCCAACAACTCCTCCGTCCAAGAAAATCATGTCTGCTACCACTGTTCGTCGTCTACGGCGCCTTGACGTGACTTGATTATCTTCCAGACCAACAACAACAACGGCCAAGGCGTCGGGTACTATTATGATCCTCTTGATGGGCCACGCACCTCTCGTCGAACCCCGATGGCTTGCCAATTCTGTCGAGGTACGTAGGCTCGATCTTGCTTTGCAGAGCCGAGTCACTGAGTCTGACAACTAATTACCTCCAGCCCGCAAGCTCAAGTGTGGTGCGTGGGACAACGTAAATGGTGCTGTTTTATCTCATGCTCGAATAGACGGCCTCCGCCCTCAGTGTACCAACTGCGCCCGTCGTAACTGTGCTTGCAACTACATCCCAGTGTTAGCGTTCATCTCCTCCCATCAATCCCCGCTTTCTGACGTCTCCCAACCGAAACAGCTCTCAGACCACCAAATAGAAACCTTGCGATTGCCTGTAAGGGCCTCAATTCCTAGCCAGAACGACTCGGACCATAGATTTCACTTTGTAGAACTTAACTTCTCCCAATATACTAGTATCCGCGAGCATCTATTTCGCTGGTTTTCTTTTGTCTTCTTCCGCGATGGCCCCAGGACAGGGATCTTCCGAGTGCAGATGCGGCCCTAAATTGCTTGACCTTGCCATTGAGCTTACATATTACGCTCTCACTTCATCTTTTTTTTGATTGTCAGTGCCACTGGCAGTGCAGCCAGTGTCTACAACGCACTAGCAGCCTGCATGCGTACCGGTACTTAGTCTGCGGCAGGTGATACGTAACAGGATTGAGTGTATTTGGCCCCCTCTTAGTAGCGTTGCGTGGCTCGAAATCGGCTGAGAGCTAGTCGTCCATGAGACGCGTTCAAATCGCCGCATCCGACCCATCAATCAGTAACGTGACCGTATCCGAGTCCTGTGACTTTCTGTGACTCTGTTCACTTGGACCCGCGACCCATGCACAAGCCCACGACAGATACTGGTCTATCCACTGCGACAGCCCTAAGTCTTTCGGATTTCCATATTGCTGGACCCCCCACTGTCTATTACATACCCAATTTTATTACGGCACGCACAACTGCCTTCGTTCTGTTCAAGGAGTCGCCGATCTTATTCTCGCTAGATGGAGGAGGAGCAATATCTCGTTGAAAAGGTATGGTAGAAACCGTGTAACATATAGCACAGGCCTCAGCTCCCGCCGTAGATTCAAGCTACCCCTCAACAGCGATGGAAGCAGTTGGCCAATCGGCGGTGTGTGGATATAGCCGGACTTGCGGGGCTCTGCAACTTTACTAACATCTCTGAATCAACGGTCTTAGACTGCAACTTTGGGGTTGGCACCCTCTCCTCTGGCACGGAAAAATCCGACTTACTCCTCCCTTTAAACAGGTGGCGAGTTGACGTCAAAAAACACACTCATCGCACAGGCCATGCCGCCGTTTGTCGAGAGCTAGTAGGTCCGGCAACGTAACTGCGAGCCAGTGCTCAACAACCATAGTCCCGATATTATCGCGCGTCTACGAGCTACTGGCGCGTTCACGCGCTCTCCGCACGGCCAACCCAATCATATCATTATGTAATTACCCATGTTTTCATGGTAAACGACCTTCTGAGTCAAGCCTAGGAACGAGGTTTGGTTTCGCCGATCTCCTGAAGTCTCTTATTCTTGTTTAGTATCGGTCAGGACAGGGTGAGCATGTTGCACTCTATTCAACAGGCGTCCGACCTTCAAGGAATTATGGTGGGGACAATCTTCCTATTGAAAACGTCTGTTCCAATTTATCCACAGCCGCATGAAGATGGACCAGCATACTTTCCCGTCGTAGCCACCATCTCGCTGAATTCCCATTCTATGTTCCATTATTATCGATATCAGGAAGACGGCCGCACAATCGATTCGACACCAGTAATGTCGGTGCTACTCGAGCCGCGCTCAGTCGTCATCTCGCAGGACTCACTTTACTCGTCACATCTCCACGCGTTCGGATTTTTCTGATTATAGTCTCAACGCAGACCTGATGGATGGCTTTGCAGGATTCAAGAGGTCGAAAAAGATGTCGTGGTTTTGCCGACGGAGACCAAACAACCACTCGTTCAAATCGACTCACTATCACTTCCAATCGCTAATTGGGACCGAGTGACTTCCCCTTCCATCTTGGAGGTCTTGAACAACGGAGGGATGTTGGAGCGGGAGACGAGGTATAGCTTGACATGCCGAGACGTGGAGAAAGTCGTGCAGCTCAAGACATTAGTCAACAGACGATAAAATTAGTTCAATCGAGCGTCTGTTAGGGTCTCGTAGTTGTCGTCTGCCCCAAACGCCTCCCCAACCTTCAAGCAAACAAAACGTTGCTCAAGAAGACTCCAGTGAAATATTCGCTTGATCCCTGCCCACGCACACCACTCGATACTAGGTGATTATCGGTCAGTGATAAAATTATGGGGAGGGAAGCAACTGACCAACGCCAACAAGGTTTTGAACAAGCCAGCTGGCCGGACCGGGTCACCCGGCAAACGTAGAGGTCCGCTCCGTTGAGCTTCGCCAAGCGTGGCCGCCTGCCAAGCGCCATCCTCTTGTGCCAACTCCGACTACCCTCCCACACTCCCTTCCGTCTCCTCTCCTGCTCATACCCGTACTCTGTTTCGTGATGATGATGATGATGATGATAAAGTCGATGGGGTTCTCGGTAAGCCTGCTGCTGCCGCATTGTCGGAACCGCATAAGGAGCACGACACGGATTTGGCCGCGAATCTAAATCCTTGCTTGCTGCCAACCCGTGCTGCTCGTCGTAGGTGTTGTAGGTGTTGTAGTTGGGGGGGTGTTCGTGCTTTATATTGTTCTGCTTTTTCTTTTTCTTCTCTGTGTCCTGATTCTCCTCCACAGCAAGATGTGCCTGTTGTCGTCGCGGTGATGTTGGCCATGCCCGGTTGAACCTGCTGCTTGAGCGTGGGAGCAAGGCCACGAGTAGCGTTGAAGATGCTGGCCATTTCAGCGTGCATAGACAACGGCTTCCCGCCCCCCGGCGTGTCATAGTTCGGTCGCTGATGATTGTAGCCGGTCGAGATCACCTTCCCGCCTTTGACCTACTTCAATGAGAAGCTACTTGAGCAAGCTGGGGGAATCTTACTATAACAGACCCAAGCGTATAGTACATCGTAGACTGAGCATCTTTCAGCGGAACCACCAATTACGCATGAACTTAAACACACCTTTGACGCGGCCTCGATACACTGCGACTTATAAAACTGCGACTTGTTCATGGTAGATCGGTTTAGATTCTTTTGGAAGAATAAGGTTTAGAACGAGGAAGGCTAAGCGCTGAGCGTTGCGAAACGGTAGTGCAAGTTCGAAAGAAGCTGCAAGAGTGACTCGACTTTTTTTTTTTTTTTTTTTTTTTTTTTTTTGAATCACATTTATATTCCGCGGGCAAGTACGCTACTGCTACTAAGGCGCGGTGCTCGTAAAAGCAGCCATCGTGGGTGCGTCGGACAACAGGGCAGAGCCGTTCCACTTTGGGGGTTTATGGTGTAGGTGTCATTGTGGTGGTTCCGTATGCCAGCGCTTGCTGGCTGTAACGGTTGGGTGTTGTCAGTCATAGGCATGAATGCATGAGTTTTGGGGATCATAATGGCGTGTTTTCCGGGTATGTCGTTTGTCTGCGGGGTTCTCCTCTTCGATGCCTTCCAATCTAACCATGATCGTCGTCGCCCACGTCGTCTTCGTCGTCAGAAAGGTCTGGTTCCGGTTCTTCTTCCCAGGTAGGAAGTTTGTCTTCCTTCCGTTTGTGTCTTTGTGAACGAGTGACTCGACTCTCATCACTCCCAAAATGCCTTGATTTCTAACCTCGACAACCGAGATTTTACCGTCCCTCAACTTTCTATGCAGTTTAGAGTGCGAAGGCTGCGCTTCGATGAGAGTTTCAGGCCCATAAACATGCATTTTTCTCCTCAGAGCTTATGTGTTCAATACAATCTTATCGTTGTGAACTTGAACATGTTATCACAACAACTTCTCAGCCATTTAAAAAGTTCAAAGTCTCTCAGATTTCTGTCAAACGCTCATTGAGCTAGTAGCAGCTAGGCCTTGGTCGTATACAAGTATTTACAGGACAGACTGAGTGACTATAGCCAGTGAGGAAATATTTGGGGATGTCAAACCTGTGAAAAATGAAATTGCCGAACGTCTGTGACGACCACGACTTCGTTCTTGCCACCATGGCTGGCCTCCGCCAACGACGAACGAGCAGCTCAGTATCAGATTTGACCCATAACGAACCCATTGTTGAAGAGACGAGAATCCACAATGAAGAAGTTGTATGGGGCAAAACCCCGGGAGGCGAAGGTCAGTCGGTTGGCACACACACAGATGGAGTTTTCAACCTCTTCGTAGTTTTCAGAGTTCCTACCACACATGATGTGCTTACCCTTTTCCATCCGGGCTATCCTAAAAGCCACTTTGACCTGCTTAATCTGGCGCTTCTCGGTCTCCAGCTCGTGCTTTTTGCCGTTCTCCCACGCTCAACTGCACGCGTCTTTTTCCTTCTCTATTTTGCATTCTGGCGCGGGGCTTATGATGCCGGACTGGGTTGGATACTCACAAAGCAGAGCAAAAAAAAGTGGATTGTCCGCGAGGTACAGCGACGAGGCTGGCTTGACGCGGAACGTCGTCCCGGAATGAAGGCTTGGATTAGGAAGCAGCTCGTGGGCAAAATGGGGGAGGACTATTCATTTGACGTGCCCGCTTTTGCTCTCCGGCGTTTTCCAGACTGAAGCAATGCAGGAACTCCCACTCGAGTACAACACATGGCTATTGTTCCGGCAAGTGGTCGATGTCATCCTTCTCAAGTATGTGCGCGTTTCTATCCCCCGATGCGCGTTATTTTTATGTCCGTTTAGCGACTTCGTGGCCTATTGCATGTTCGGGTTTTCTTGCTTCCGCGTCCCATCGGACCTGTCATTTTTTGTCCATGTCTTGAGGTATATTCGAAACACACAGTTCCGCATAATCTCTGACTTTTTGGAGATGGGTGGCTGGAATTCTGATGATTGCTTTCAACCTGTGGGTCAAAACTGAGGCTCACAACGTCGTCAAAGATTATGGATGGTACTGGGGCGATGTGTTTTTCCAACGAGGAGCTCTTATTTTCGACGGAGTATTTGAGCTGGCCCCCCATCCCATGTATTCCGTCGGTAAGCATCTAACTGAACTATCCTGGCATGCTCACTGACATAAATAGGCTATGCTGGATATTACGGCCTTTCTCTCATTTGCGGAAGCTACGCAGTCTTGTTTGTCAGTCTTGCTGGCCACGCAGCACAATTCGCTTTCTTAGTTTTCTTCGAAAACCCCCGTATGTCTTGCTTCTGTCCTTTCTTGACCTTTTCACTAATTACTTGAGACAGATATCGAACGCATGTATGGGCAGCGCAAAGCAATCGCCAAGCGAACACCTGTGCGACCTCGTCGTGGGCAGAGCACCAGCAATACCGCGACTCCAACAACTAGTGCTGATACCAGTCCTGAACTCGACGGTTATGCTTCTTCCACCCCATCCATCACCGAAGGAGAAACCGCAACGGAAACCGATCTGGAAACCGAAATGGAAGGCGAATTAGGTGCTGCTCCCCTCCCAGCTGGTCGTATCAAACGCCATCAGCCAACGGTTTCTATCGCCAGTTCATCTTCTTTCGATGCTACGCAAGACATGAGGAACAAGGAGAAGCCGATATCCCAACACGATCTCTTCAATAAGTACTTCAGGAGAGACACGATCATCCTGAAAAACATCGATTTGTTCAGGTCCGTGCCACCGACTTGGTGTTTTTTGTCTCACCGAGTTGATCATCTAGAGCGAACGACGCGACTCTTGTGCTCATCATCATTTACTCGCTCACTATGTCGCTCCTCCCTCAATTCTCAGGCTTCCAGTCATTAACATTGCACTTTGTCCACGCTCTTTCGTGGTGCCTCTTCAGCTGCTTTGGGCTTGGATTAATTCTTCGAGCTCAAGGACAAAACAAGTTCCTTGTTCGGCATTTCATGAAGAATTACCATTATCCGACCGGCGACGCACGTGGTGCTACCATCGAGGCGTTCACCAACTGGAAGTCCTTGTACAATTTGACGTTGTGCATGTCATATGGTTCGTACAATTATTTCCTGTTTTCTAACGTTGAACGATGGTTAGTTTCATTCATCGGCCTCGTTTGGCAGACTTACACGATTCCAAACGACTGGACGGTTGGGGTAGAGCTACTCAGGCATACCATCGGCGCTGTAAGAGCCTATTTTTCCGCGCGAATTTGAGATTAATCCATCACAGCTCCTCGTCGGACTCCATATTTGGGCCGCGCTTGAGTGTTTTGAAGTTCTTGGGCCATTCGGTTAGCAACACTATGTCGATCAATTCATGCGCTCATTGCATTCAGGCTGGTTCTTTGGAGACTTCTTCATGGAGGATTTCCCGACTCATGTTGAATATACGGGAATCTATCGGTATCTCAATAACCCAGAGGTGATGGGTGGCGCTTCTTGGTTTGGCCTTGCGCTCGTCACAGGCCATGGGCTCGTTCTCGCACTTGCGGTCATCCGGCACCTGTCGCACTGGTGGTTCCTCAGTGCCGTCGAAAAGTGAGTGCATATATTACTTGATTGACACAGCTGATGAATTGAATTCTAGTCCTCACATGCAAAAACTTTACGGCGACTCATTACGCAAAGATGCTGGTTTTGTCAAAGTCATCAAAAGCGTCGCGACCAAGAACGCTCGGGCGCTTGAGAAGCGTGCCGGAAAGCACGCCCCTGAACTCAAACGTGTCGCAGCAGAAGTCGCCAGGGAAGTCAAGGGGACATTCGACAAAGTTTACGAAGAAACAGCTGATGTGGTGGAAGAGTTCCTCGCGAAATGTGGGTTTCAATCCAAACAAGTGAAGCGCGCTAATCATGATGTAGCGCGACCTGTTATCTCGGAAGTGATGCAGGATACTAAAGTGCTCTTGCAACAATCGAGGGAGCGTCTGGTCATCACGTAAGCTCCCTTGGTTGCTTGCCATAGTCTCTAATTTCCTATAGTCGCATCGCCAATGATATCTCCTCTCTCGATGCGACCAAATACAAGCTCAGCGCTATCCCTGCCTCTGATGGACACCTCCGGTACCAACTCGGTGAACCAATCCGACTGAAATGGGAGGCCCCCCAGAATCATTCGCGTAAAGATTGGATCGGAATCTATCGAGTATGTTCTGCCTGGTGTTTATTTACTCCCCCTACACCTTTTTAGATTGGGGCAAACAAATCGACTCTTGTTACGCGCACAAGTTCGTTGGGAATGTGGGTGCCTGTCCATGACGAGGAATGGGATGGCGATGTTCCTTTGGGTCTTGGGTTGGGTCTTGGACTGGGAGCTGCAGCAGGGAGCAGCAAAAATGCAGACACGGCCTCCGGAACGGTCACATTCAAGAGTAACACCTTGCCGTGGATTTCTGGGAAATACGAGGTGTGTCTCGCTGCAAGCGTTAGGCCCTGTGTCGACCTCCCCTAGATTCGATACCATCATGATGGCAAGTACAACGTCATGGCTCTGGTTTCGCCGATCGAGATTTGCGGTTTGCTACACTCTATGCAAAGTCTCTTCATTAATTGACCTTAATTTTAGTCGAAAAACCAGCCGAGCTGACTTTCGCCTCTGTGCGGGAGAATCTTAAGCGTGTTGTACCCCTCTGCCTCGACTCGGATCCGTCTCTCATTCCGGATTCGTGTAAGACTCCGGACATGCCAGCGACGCCAAGGCCCAAGATCAACTCGATTGATGGCTCCGGGTTGGCTGAGGAGGAGGAACGAGACCCAGACGATTTCGCGTTCTGGTCTGAACAACAGGCGAAACGTATCTGTAGCGCGATAAAGCAGACGTTTGATGTGGAGTATGCGCCGGAGGTGGTGGTGGCGGATGCCAATCTGTCAGCGTTGGCGAGGAGGATTATGGACTCGAAGGAAGTGTTGTCGGTGAGAGGGAGTGCGGGTTCTTGAAGACGCTTTGGATGATTTTACGATTGGGTTTACTTTGGTTCATGTGGAAGTAGAGCAATAGAATTTGGTCTGCAAATGGTGCAAGGAAAGGTGATCTGTACAGGCAAAAGTGGCAAATGGTCGTGCGTAAGTTAAATGTCTTGTACTTTGATGATAACCTTCCCCATCGCATGCCTTTCTGTGATTCGGTCGTATGCCTTCAACGGGTTATATCAAATGTGATTCAGACAGCAAGGAAGGATAATAATAACCTTCAATGCATCTTCAAACGCGAATACCTCATCCACAACAACTTTCACTGTCCCCTCTTCCGCCACCCGCGCCAAGACAGTAGCTTTCTCCGCGTTTGGCGTCGTACTGACCATGAGATATCGCCTGGGTACCCCGCCAAAGAGTTTAGGAAGGTATGAGTTGCGCATGGCATTCCAGATGGCGGTCCCGAACCCCTCAAAGTTGCCAACATTTATATAGAGACCTGAGGGCAAGAGGTACGACGGAGACCCTTCAAAAAGCGCTTGAGTCCCGATGGTGTCGAATATATAAGTGAATGGAGCGTAATTTTGGGCGAGGAAAGAGGGGAGGGGACAGTGGGTGCGGTAGTCCACTACTTCGTCGGCGCCTAGGGATTTTACCAAGGCTTTTGTCCGCGGGGAGCAGGTTGCGACAATGTAGGCGCCTTGGGCTTTTGCGAGCTGGAGGAGCATTGTCCCGACACCTCCAGACGCACCATTGATGAAGATGCGAGTGCCAGGAGTGATATTTGCTTCTTGAAGCATGCAAACGGCGGTCAATCCACCACCAGAAAGTCCCGACGCCTCGGCCCAATTTAACGATGATGGAACGACAGCAACAACATTGGCCGGCAGTCGAATGTACTCTGCGAGGGTCCCTTGGCCAGAGAACAGCGTAGATACCGGCAAAGAGCCAAACACACGGGTCCCAGGCTGGAGATGACTTGGTGCAGCAGGCCCTGCTCGTATTCAGTGTTTGAGACTGGATCTAGACGAATAAATCGCACCAGCAAGATGCACAACACCAGAGAACTCTCCTTCGGGAACATAGACAGTCTTCCCTGAGATAAGACGCCTCACAAAAGGCGGTATAGCGTTCATGGTGATGTAGCAGCCGGGGTTTAGGCTAACGTGAGAAACGCGTATAATGAGGTCGGCCTTCGCTGGCGGACTGGGCACTTCAAACTGGTCGGCCAGGGTCAAGATTTGACGAGGCATTCCCCATGTCGTGTATGTCCAAGCGCGTTGGCAGGGTGGAAGAGTGAAGGCCATAGTTCAAACAATTGTCGCTGCATCCTGCAAAAGACAGAGATAAGTGATGTGACTGTCACACCATCAACTTGACCACTACTTGACCCAAACCAGCATCGGTTAAATTCAGGTTTCCAGCTGAAAACCTCGGCCAAAGTCTCTTTTCCCGTCAACTCTCTTGGATACCCGAACTACTTGTCTGGGTCGCAACCCCCGCTCGCAACTCGCCAACTACTCGCTGTCGTCAGTCTCGTTTGAAACTTTTGATGGTGGAGCTGGAAGATTTGGATAGTACGTTTTGGTCAGCTCTTCACCAACAACTTTTTTTACAATGAATAAAGGATCAATAATTAATGCCGATTTGGGGATGTTCTGTTGCACTACTTCGCCCTCTTTCCGCTGAAATCAGAGAATCAAAACCGTTGGCGCTTGGTGAAGACCAGCTTTGCTGTTGGGTTGGGGACCGTGAATATGTTGAACGAGAACGGTTTTGGTGCATGCGACGCGCCCTCTGGGAAGGAGAAATCGTAATTCAGCAGCAATTCGGCCAGAACAACCTTGATCTTCAGCGCCGCACTACAAGAATATCGTCACCATTTTCGGAACTGTACACACAGTTCACTTACAAGAATCTGCCAGGGCATCCGTGTTTGCCGATACCGAAAACAATATAGTCGTTGCTCAGCGTTGTAAACGACTGTT
Source organism: Mycena indigotica (assembly GCF_014461135.1). Taxonomy (NCBI): domain Eukaryota; kingdom Fungi; phylum Basidiomycota; class Agaricomycetes; order Agaricales; family Mycenaceae; genus Mycena; species Mycena indigotica. The sequence continues at coordinate 3,844,147 of NW_023503007.1, read as the reverse complement.
GGATATCTGCTGCAGTTCCGGCGCCGGTGCGGAGTTTGGTGAAGCGGAAAGGGTCGAACGTCTCCGGATCGGAGTACGTTTTGGGGTTATTATGCATCGGCTTTGGAGCCAAGGCAACAACACTGCCTGGTGGAAGTACAGTTCCGTCCGAGATGACAGCCTCTTTGAGCGTCACCCGCGACGACCCCACGGCAAACAAGGAGTGGAACCGCCCGATCTCCTTCAACAGGGAGTCGAGGAGGTAGAACTTTCCGACCGCGGTTTTGTTTAACACGCCTCCCTCGGACGCGATCGCCGCAGCAATCTCTGTTCGAACCATTTCGACCTGCTCCGGAGGCAGACGAGCGAGCTCGAAGAGGGCGTGGGTAGTGAAAATTCCGGAGGTATGCGTCGCAGCCATATTGAGATGGACAACACGTGCTGCAAGCATGGGAAGATTCTTGATTTCCTCTTCTGGAGCATAACGAAGAAGCAAGTCCACAATCGTACTGGGGTTATCCTGTTGAATCGTGAGCAATGTTGTTAATTAAGGGTTGCCACTGACTTGTTGGGCATAGTCTATCCGCGCCTTGACATACGGACCAATCAACTTCACAGCGCGATCTTTGGCGCCAAGTGTTACGCAAAAAAGCTTCCAAACTACCCTGCCTATCGATTGAGCATCCCGGCGCTAGCTTCAAGGAAACGTACGGTCGTAACGCGGCAGGAAACCAGTTCAAAATCTGACTCATTGGGATAACCTCCTCCGCAACGGATACCTGATACTGGAGGAACTTTTCGTCTCGGCATCCTGGGGCACCGATCATTGCACGATTAGATACCCTCGCGATCAGGTGGACCATCGTCGAGAAGAGAGGAATCGTCGCAGATGTTTGGCCGCTGATGATTGGAATATGGTCCGGAATTGCAAGCTGCGCCTCTTCGTGCATTTCTGGCACCAGAGAATGGAGCGACTTGGTCAGGTCGGAACGGATAATTGTCTCGAGATGGTATGGATGGTCGGTTAGGTGGTTTCCAAACATTGTGTTGGGGAGGAAGAGGGCTTTGGCGCGTTCCGGCGCGTTGAACTGGTCGCGAAGAGGTTGTTAAAAGCGGTGAAACGCGTTGAACCATATGGCCTCACCACTGTGTCGTCCGACCGCCGAAGTTGCTCGATGTCGTCGGGGCCCAGTACAATCCACTCCCCGCTCATTGACGGCAACACAAAGGGTTTTCCGCCATACTTGGCCCAACCCTCTTCAACTAGTCCGTCACTATCCAGGACAGAGCGAAGCACGGTCCAAGCATAACCAAAGGGCCCCGCCCGACCAACACGGGGTAGTTTGGCGCGCTTCCGCTGGTTTGTCGCGAAGCCCAGCCCTGCATAGAGGAGTACGAGGACTGTGGCCACAGTTGCATTATTCATCATTTCTGGGGCAACTTGTCAGCACATCGCGAGCATTTGAGAGAAACGGGAGATCATCAGAAAAGCAACCCGCGACAGCCGTTGGACAGCCGCTTCGATGTGGACAGAAACAGCCTTTCATTACGTTGGGCAGATTGCAACTGCCACATCATTGCTCAACGTCCGACAACTTCCGTCCAGCCTCAGTGGCAAAGATGAGACGCCATCCGTTGTAATGGGACCATGGAGAGTATTTGGTTGTCAAGACTCACTCAAAGATTATGGATGACTCTCAACGCGTTCTTTGCTTCCGATGACAGTGTGGTCCGAATTCGCCTAGGACATTGATGGTTGAAACTTCAAAATGCTATGTCTGTTCAATGCGTTTCTTCTATACGTGGCCAATCACCTCCAAACTCGACACAACAAAGGCTGGTCTCATTGATCGTTGATCTTTGATGTGTTTGCTTCAATGGGACACTAGCTGATGCCCTTGCAACTACGCACTTACCGAGCAGCAAACATAAATATGTGACGCCTATTCCTACCCAACAACCGTTTACCGTCCTCTTCCAGAATGCTTAGCTCTGATTTGCCCTCCGTTTCGTCATTCGTCACCCTTGCTCTTTCCGCAGTTTGCGGCCCACTCGTCTTTCTATTCATCTTTTTGTTCTTCGTCTCCGACCTCAAGGCACGCAAGGAACACGCTCGAGTAGCTGGACTCGAATGGATGGGCAAGGACCCAAACCAGTTCTTCTCGGCTATTCGTGCCAATTATCGTGGTCTTGTTGACTCGGTCGCCCTGTACAGGGCGGGCTACAAGAAGGTAAATTATTTCGTTCGTCTTATGTACCATCTTTACACTCATTTCGACGCAGTATTCGAAGGTCGACCGATTGTTTATTGCGCCAACGTGGACAAAGGGGCCGCAAATTATCCTTCCACCAAGCATGGGGAGTTGGCTTGCGTCTCATCCGGATGAAATACTCAATGCGAAAGATTGCACGTTTGACACTGGTAACAGTCGAGATCCTTTTTCCATGACATTTCTAATGGATTCAAGCACAATTCACTTACACTGTGGGCCATGAATCGTAAGCCGTACTTGAATTCAAATGTCTCCATATCTAACTCCACATTGTAGGATCACTTCCAATGATATGATTGACCTGCTCATCAAACGTGAATTAACCCGCACCATTGGTACTCTAAATGATCTGCTCGTCGAGGAGATCGTCAGCTCCATTGAAACGCTCTATGGCCTTGATGGCGAGTGGCGCGAAGTCCCTGTGTTTGATTCGTTGACTCGCACCGTCGGCCGTGTCGCCAATCGCATATTTGTTGGCAAGGAACTATGTGCGTACTCGTTCTGATTTGTTGACCACTGGGAGCTCAACCATGCTTACTTAGGTGGGAATATGGACTTTGTGATGGCAGGCACTCGATTTGCGAGGGATATATCTGTCAGCAGCTACATCCTCCACCTCTTCCCTAAGTTTATGAAGCCGTGTGTCCTCCATACCCCCCTCAAATCGCCTGAATTGATGACATCTCCTCCGCAGAGCTGTAGCTTGGTTTGCGACCATTCCCAATCGGCGGCATTCTGGGATTGCTATGAAGTATTTAAAACCGCTGATCAAACAGGTCCGTGTCATGGCCCATACTATATATATTGGTAACCTGACTGTTTTCCTAGAGAATCGATGATATGAAGAAGAAGCAAGCCGATCCAACCTATGCGTGGGAGGAACCTGTAAGTTGTATATTCCCATATTTGGTGACAACTAACTGTATCCAGAATGACTTCATCACATGGATGGTTCGTGAATCGTTCAAACGCAACACAGAAGACGAGACGTCTGTGTATGCACTTGCCTATAGAATTGTGCTGCTTAACTTTGCTGGTATGTTGCTCTCTGAACATTGTCGGTTTCCCATTCATGCCTATTCAGCAATCACGACGACTACGATAATGTCGACCAATGCTTTGCTAGATATTTGGTCCGCTCCAAATGCTGAAGAGATTGTTTCCTCACTACGAGAGGAAGCCCAAAAGGTGCTGTTTGAGAGCGAAGGTGTTTGGACTAAAGCGGCGGTAAACAAGCTCCATCGGCTGGACAGCGCCATTCGGGAGTCGAGTCGTATTTCTGGTGTGGGTGGTACTTCCATGGCGCGGCGCGTTCGCGCCGAGAACGGGATCACCCTCCCGAATGGCTTTGTTGTACCCAAGAACTCCACTTTAGGCGTTGCGATGGACGGATTGCACTTTGACGAGCAATATTATAACCAGCCGAACGAGTTTGACCCCTTCCGTTTCAGTCGCCCCAGAGAGGAAGCCGCAGAGAGCCAGAAAGCGCAGGTTCATGCGCCGAAGCTCGTTGACACCTCCGTCCACTTCTTGCCCTTCTCTACCGGCATCCATGCTTGGTAACTTCGACCGCTTTCAACTTGTGATGTACTGATAACTCTCCCAGTCCTGGACGATTCTTCGCTGCCAACAACATCAAGCTGATACTCGCACATATACTTCTCCATTACGAGATCCAACCCTTTGCGAAAAGGGAGCCGAATATTTCGTTGGGCGACATCTCGGTTGTGCCCGTCCACGCGAAAATGATGATTCGTCGTCGGGTCAAGGCATAAATGAGAATGAAAGACGCCAAGGATGTCATTGCAATGTGCTAGCACCTTGGACTCATTTACTAGTACTATTACTAGTAGTTTTCTGACTGGTTTCCACCTATCAGGCTGTGTTACTTGTAATACTTAAATAAGATATTATATCTATATACTTACTTGAGGATGAATATAAGCTGCATATATACAGTTATATGTTTTCAAGTGTCTTGGGATCATAATAGGATGAATCAAATACCGATGACGCTCGTGACCGTGTCGTTACGTAATCATATCCGTTTCGACGCTGGCAACACTGCAGTTTCGTTGTTCAATTAACTCTCTGCAACACTGTTACTTACAGTCGCTCATTAGACCTCCCTTCGTGTTCGTGATTGTCAATTGTCCAGACTTCGGAGTCCAGAATATTTGCTGGGTACTTCCTACCACTTTCTCTGGGACGAGATCCGTATGAGACATATACGCGTCACTATAAATTCCTGAAGGCGAGGTACTGGTATAACGACACGGGGACGTCGGTGAGATGGTTTTCAAGTCATAGTTGGTGCTGGCTCATCCACATCAGCAGTGGGCCTCGTTGTCTTCATGTTCATGTACCCGCACTTTGAGGCTTTGTCAACGGTGAATAGACTTGGCTCTCCGAGACATCGTGGACTTGGAGGAGAATATGACGGCCGCAGGCTGGTGTTTCCAGCAGGCAAGGCCATGCTCCGTTGCTTCAGCGAGCCTTGTGACGACATCCATGTGCGTTCTGTGTTTATTCAGCTGTCAAGCTGATTATAGAGCACAGCGGAGTTGGCTGTGTCGTAGACCATGCTGACGATGTTCCACCAACCGGACGAGTCAACTCTCCTCATGGCATTGTTTGCAGTCGACTTCAATTGGATGCCGAGCTCCCCTCCAACATTGCTTCAGGGCTGGATGGCATTACAGTTGCTTCGAGCTTCCCGAACGTCGAAGATGGTCTTTTCTTCGCGCGTGGCGCGACGCCCATGCGGGGCTTTCGCTGAACATAGAATTTACCTGCAGACCGTCGCTCAAACACCCGACGCGTGCAAACAGTCCTCGACATCACAACAATTAACTCTCCCTTCACTCCGTTTGATATCTTATCAAAGCAGTCAAGACTTAATGAACCAAGGCCCTCCGCCTACACGTAACATTGTCATGCTCTTGGTTCTTATCTTTCGTGGATCCCTCCGTTGAATGTTTTCGCCTCAGCAATGACGCACACTCTTGCTATCTTCGAATCCAGCTGGCTTCTGTTGCCTCCAGCCTTTGAAACGGGGAACTCGCTCGCCAAGGGTATTGGGCAAGCACGCTAGGTCGGCTGCTGTGCCGGAAATATCTATTGGCTATCTGCCTCGTTGTGTCTTGTGGGTCCGTCCGGCGCCCGTGGTCGGCCAGATAATGCATGAACACAACCGTGACGAAGACTTAGTTGGTCGATTACCGCACTAGCCGCTGTATGGTGAGTGTTATGCCTTGTCACAGACGCCGCCTATGGCTGGGTATATAAGAAGGCCTCAGTGCGAACTTACCCCCATCTTCAACCCCCCCAACAATGTCCACGAATCTGACTTCGATCGTATTAGGCTCGAGATAACTGCTACGTAGCCGTGTATTCCGCATCTATTGTGCCCAATACCCGACAGCGTAGCTTTATATCCAGGTCACGAAGCAGAGATGTCGATTTTGTACAAATACCGTCTTCCACGCGGTCACGTGCTCGGGCTCATGGCTGTCCACAATCAACATCGCCTCGAGGCTTCTGGCGAACTGCGGGAAGCACAGCTATGTAGCTAGACACTCCGCAGCTCCAACCAATAGCGATTACACGCCAGACCGACTTCCCGCGATCACCGTGAAGCATCATCTGAACGTGGTATAAAGGCATGCTCTCTGCTGCGACCATCCAATTCCCTCTCACCATCCACCTTTCGGTTTCTCTTGTCCCTTTTCATCCACGAACGTGATCTATGTCCGCCAACGACTATTACAAGCCACAACCTCAGTATTCGGGCTCCCCGCAAGGAAACCAGGGAGGGTATTATCCTCAAGTATGTTCCATTCATTTGGTACTACTGGCCTCAACTCATTGAACACTCTGTTAGCAACCACCAAATGCCTACCAAGGCGGCTACAACCAGCAACAACCATATGGACAGTACCCGCAGGGCGGGTACCAACAACCTCAAACAATATATGTGTATGTCGTCGTGTCGAAGTTCGCTGTAGCAGGCCATTCATTCTCGGGACAGACAACAACCCGCGCAACAGTCGAGTGGTGCCGGTGGCGGTCTAATGGCGTGTCTTGCTGGTGTTTTGTGTTGTTGTTGCGCGGAAGAACTATGCTTGGATTGTTGTTTCTAAGGGCAGAAATAACCCAGTTGCATCTCTTGATACCAGCAACTTGTAGCGATCATGGACAACCTATTGTAGTATTTAGAGATCATGGATGTATTTTTTCATCGTTCGTTCGATTGGATGCACCCCGACGAACTGTCGTAGATGAGCGGCAGAAATCGGGTGGAGTTAAGTAGGCCTTGAGGGCAGCCTGAGAAAGTTGATGTGCACGTGCTCTCCAGGGTGCTTGCCTTGGACATAATCGACCACTTCCATTACTCCCCCATGTAGAAGAGAACATCGCACTCAGCATCTCCTTCTACCTCATCTCAACACGGCTTCTACATCGTTGGAGCTTTCGTCAACCGTCAGATTGCGGCCTACCATATTCCCGTCATATGGCCCCTAGCGGCTCGTAGGCGTCTTGTCTTGTTCAGAGGTGAATATTATTCAGTATTATCACCGAAGAGTTTCTTAGAACATCATATTAAGACTGTTCTGTTCAGTGGGCATTGCAAATCGGCACAGGCGACACATCGCAAAAGCACCAGTAACTTGGGCTTCTGACCCAAAGATTCACCATGGCTTGCGCCTTGTGTTCCTTCCATGGAAAGGCATCCCCGCGGATAGGATAGGTTCGATTGAGGTTCAGGAGCCCGAGTCTGTCCGGCGTTGTCTTCTTCGTGAGCAACTGTGATCATGAAGTAAACCATACTCTGCTCTTTTGCTTGTGAGTGAGTTGCCCGCCAAATACATGCTTAGGCACTGACCACAGTTCAATAATGATCAGGCGTCGCCCCGACCTCTTGAGCCACGTTTATGGGGTTACCGCCATAGGAGACGTCGACGCTTTGTCAGCGCCATTCTCTTCTCGATTAAGTAGCCGATGGCTTGGAGCTAACAAAGCAACCGGCGCGTAGATAATAAGCAATCGACATCTCGGCGGTCAGGGTATAAGAACTCGTCACCCTCCTTGACCGAGTGGACAGTCTGCTTCCCTTCCACACAATCCACGATGGACAACACTCCTGGTCCCAGTCGACGGAAACGAACGAACTCTGATGTCGACAGCCCCGTCCAGCGCACCCCCAAACGAAGCCGTACAATGATGCCACCACCCGCAGTATGGACTCCTTCAACACGCGACCCCAGCAAGTACTTCTCCCTCAACCCCGACAGCCCTCCTCGTCGTCCCCCCAGTTCGGTCGCGTCTTCGTCTGCTTCGGGCACGAGTCGGAGCTCGGTCCCTGCATCGACGCGTGGGCTCGTAAGAAGCGCCTCTTACTCGTCTTTCCACTCAACGGGCCAGGATTCGCTCGCTGCGTTCCATGCCACCCTTCCCGAAGGTTCCGCGTATTATAACCTTCGGGCTACACGCCTTGCAATCGACTTTTCGCTACCCCTTGCTACCGGTTCCAACTCCGAGTCGACTACTACAGAGCCTACTCCTCCAGCCAGTCGACGATCTTTGCCATTGGCGTATTCTGCCCAACAGATCCTTTATTTTGGTCGGGGAAATCGCGTTCACTATCGCTCCATGGTCAACATTCCGAACAACGCGGAGGTCGGGCAACTATGCCGAATCCAAGACAAACACGGGGATCTGGCGCTTCTCGAGGCTGGTGGTATCGAGCAGCGCGATGGCACTGTTGCACTTGCGACAACAACAGGAAATATCCAGCTCTGGGACACGGAGGCGAAGAAGCTGGTTGTAGGGTGGACTACCAAAGAAGCCTCTGCTCTTTCTTGCTACGGCAATATTGTCACCGTCGGCACAGCTAAAGGTGGCATCCGACACTACGACATTCGCATTCAACCGACAAAGAAGATGAAGGAACAGGCCACAAAAGTTACACGGCATGAAGCCCGCATTGGCGCTCTGCAATGGAATATTGATGGCCGTTTGATTGCTAGTGGCGACGATAATGGCGTCGTGTTCACTTGGGATACCCGCACTAAAACTCCTTTGGATGTTGGCGAGTTTTACCAACGACGGAAGAAGATGCAACACGAGGGAAAGATTTCGGTGCGCCGCTCCCCGTGAATAGTTCTTCCTCTGAAGGTTATGTAGGCGCTTGCTTGGTGTCCCTGGCAGCCGAGGCTCTTAGCCACAGGCGATACGCAGGGCTCAGTTAGGCTTTGGAACGTGGACGCCATCTCAGGCTCAAATGCCACCACTCCTTCGCAATTCCAGACAGGCAGCGAACTGGTCGGATTGCATTTCTCGGCCAATTTCAAGGAACTACTCACGACTGTTGGTCCTGCTGTTCCTCCTCAGACCATCAACCATAGCAATATCCTCTGGCCGTTAGGCCCAACTCTTGCATCAACAAACGCAGTGGCCGTATATTCGCTGCCGGCTTTTCGTCCGATTACCCGAGAAAGTGTGCTTCTGGCCTCAGAAACCAGCTTCGTTGCTGGCAGTGTTTTAAGTCCGATGAACACCAACGCGCCGCAGAAGCTTGTGGTAGCGCTCCCAGAAGAAGGAAAACTCAAGGTTTACGATATATGGGGAAGGCGGAAAGAAGTCAAGCGTCAAGCAAGTTGGCTAGGGCCGATTATTAGATGACACATCTACGAATGACATGACTTAGGATTTTGTTTGTTGTGTGGGTTGATCTTTCAGTATACAGCTTTCCCTTTACTTCACCAAGGGTCCGAAGTTTTCGCAATCGGTCATCCGAAGAAGATTCAAATTATTTAGCTAGCGGGGTAATCGACAGGACCACTTCCAAATTGGAGGACCGAAGCGACCAAGGTATATCTACATCTGAAAGGGAAGCGAGAACTCGGTCTGCGGTGCCTCTATAAGGCCGGCATCCCATGCCACACAGTCATTTGTGTACTCCCACTGGCATCACCCTACCGCTATGGATGTCAACAAGAATCCAGCTGAGGCTGAGTGGGTGCACTCGTTTTGAATTCATTTGAGCGTTGATGGCATATGTCCAGTCATGGCCCAATGTTCTTGGGGTACCGGGTATCACTCGCCTCTCTGTTTGTTCCAACATTTTCCTAGACTTGCTGCGAATATCATGCTGTTCGGGGTTATGACCACACAATTATACCTCTACATGACCACTTACAAGCGGCTCGTTGTTCTATCACCACAGATTCACTTTGCTTACCTCCTTCCCATTAGTGATTCCATATTCATCAAATCCTACGTTCGTATCATCAATAATGCCTCAAGCTGTTTCTCAAGTGGATAGGTCGCTGTCCTCATGATAGCAGACACTCTTAACACGGGGTTTATGACGGCCTACCTCTATCAGTCACTCATCGTTCATTTTAGTATGCGTCAGCTTATTTTGGAGATGCATTGTAAAGATTCTTCCTAGACGACCCAGTGTATCTCTCCCAGGCGAATTGGGGTACGTTCAAGTTGCTTAGAGGCTCCTCGACTGTTCTCAAATTCAATACAGTCTTTGCTACCGACCCTGCTATGACGGTTGCTCTTCTGTGGTGTTAACTTTCAAGTACTGACCATATTCTAGGGCATTATTGGCTGCATGGTTCAACTTTTCTACGGGTGGCGAATTCATACTCTCACCGGCAACCTGTGGATTCTGGTCATCGTGGTCCTATGTGCATTAACTAATGCTTGTGCGCAGTCCCTTCATACGTGCATCGTCAACCTGAATGCCTAACATGTCGCTAGTTGGCGGACTCGCATCCGCCGCCGCTATCGCTTTCGTTCCAGATTTTTCGCATTTCCAGAGGTTCCAGGTTCCGGTCATTTGCTGGTTGCTCAGCGCAGCGGTATGCTCACCCACTATCTATCGAAATCTGAGTAAATCACGTCTCACAAGGTTGGAGACGTAGTCATTACCACTACCTTGGGTAGGTCTGCAAGATACTTTTCTCTCCACCAGAGCTAATGAACTCACCAGTTTTCTTTTTCGTTTGTTATTTCGTCAAGCATTAGCTGGGCTTTTGTGAACAACAGCCCAACAGAGAAAACATCGGACTGGCTTGTCTACGACGGACACCCGCGTCGATCGCATTATTCGGCGTGAGTGCGGTTCTTCTTCGCTGCATTGTCAAGTGCGCCGCTCATAGGTTCGGGTGTAGTGACGATACAGGTTCAACCAACGGCTTGTTTGCATCAGGAGCTCCACTGATTCGTTGGAAAAGACAGGCATGATGACCTCCATCGTTTCCGTCATCGACCTCGGCCTCTTTCTGGGCGATGTGGGCATTGTTATGCAAAGTCGCCGTTCCAGTTAACACTTTACCCAGACCAGCGGACTGCATTTGCTCTTTAACATTCCATTGGCTAAATTGTATAGCAACTCTTTGATGAGCAGCCTCAACTCGCGGGGTGGATGGCGGCGGTTTGAGCTTGAAGACGATTCTGGTGAAAACAAAACGGTTCCCTTGCATTTAACAGTTCGTCGTGTCCCCTCTATTCAACACTGCACTACTTACGCGTTCAAACAAGTACGATCTGAGTGCCTTTTCTGTCGCCCGAAGGACGACCTCGACACAAATAACGACTGTGCCTAAATCTTCTGTAGAGGAGTGTACTGTGTAGAACGATGACCATATCACCCTGTCACGTGAATGTAAAGCAATGTTTTATGAGCTCTCTCCCTTTCTCTCCAACGATGCCTCGGAAGATTTCCGGGTGGGATAATTAACGGGTGCCAAGCAAGCGGAGGCACTTCATCCATCCTCGGTCACTTGATTTGTCTTCGGGTAACCCTCGCTGCTTTGGTTAATTCTCGGTTCCGCACCACATACAGTTGCTGGTGCATGCGCTGAACAAGGTCACGTCCATGGTCATTTGCTGCTGGTTTAAAAGGGCGCGTCATTGCTGAGTGAGGCCTCGAACGGTATACCACGCCATGGTCTCATTCAAGAGCCTCCTCGCTGTTGCTGTTGCGGCTACCAGCGCAGCTGCCTTCCCATTCGCTAACCTGACAGAGCGATCTGGCACGGCCTCTAGCACTGGTACCAACAACGGGTTCTACTACTCGTTCTGGACAGACGGAGCTGGGGCTGTCACCTATACCAACGGTGCTGGCGGTCAATACAGCGTCCAATGGAGCGGAAACGCCGGCAACTTTGTCGGTGGAAAAGGATGGAACCCGGTCAGCATCGCCGTTTCTCTTGCTTCGATGTCTAAAACTCATGCTTTGTAGGGTGCTGCACGGTTCGTTTCTAGCACTTCAAGTTATGTCTCCCGACACTTCCTAAAAACCTATCAGGGCCATCTCCTTCAGCGGAACATACAGCCCCAACGGCAACAGGCAAGTCAAAGTATTCTCAAGTCAATTCGCGTAGCATTGAATACGACCTCGCGCAGTTATTTGAGCGTCTACGGATGGACCACCAACCCTCTGATCGAGTACTACATCCTGGAAGATTTCGGTATACACTTTCCCTCCATATGCACCCCTCAATGGGCTGAGCTCAATGCGCAGGCACATACAACCCAGGAAGCGGTCTTTCTGCCAAAGGAACCGTCACATCTGACGGTGGAACATACAACATCTACCAAACGCAACGAGTCAACCAGCCTTCCATCCAGGGCACTGCCACCTTCTACCAATACTGGAGTATCCGGTGCGCGTTTCCAGACTTGTTGTTTTTTCAGTAGGGACTGAGATGTCCCTTATTCTAGCCAGAGCAAACGTGGCAGCGGTACTGTCACGACTTCGAACCACTTCAACGCCTGGTCTAAGGCCGGAATGAACCTGGGAAGCCACAACTACCAAATTGTCGCTACCGAAGGCTACCAGAGCAGCGGCTCTGCCTCGATTACGGTGTCCGAGGGCACAAGCAGCGGAGGCGGAGGTGGCGGAGGCGGAACGACCACCACTACTACATCGACCCCTCCCTCTGGCACTGGAGGAGCAGTAAGCCATGTTGCTATTGCCACGCACCCTTTCTGAAAACAGCATAGTGTGCCGCGCTTTACGGACAGTGCGGAGGCCAGGGATGGACGGGAGCAACCTGCTGTGCCTCTGGTTCAACCTGCAAAGTTTCCAACGCCTACTACTCGCAGGTTTGTGCTAGACACTTGATGCCGGACCAAGCTCACGGTTGTTTAGTGCCTCTGAGATTGCAGACTGGGTGCAAGTACAGTGATAAAATAGCAACATTGAATGCCATGACTTCAGGATTGCCTCTTTTGCCTGCGCTCGTAAACGATTTTCTTGAGGGCGGACAAGCCAAATTCCCACGAGAAGATCCAGTCCTGAAGTCGAATCATCAGAGTGAGGAGGGAATGTTTGGTTGACTCACGAAGCCTCTCTTGGGGAGAAATGTGTCGATAAACCAGCACCAATATGAGAAGTTTCCAGTCCAAAACCATGGTTTTATACTGCGGCGGAGGGACTGTGCAACGACCGCGCGTGCATAGGCTTCTGTTGGCATCGCATTCTCTGCAGAGTTGGTTAGAGGAGAGGATGAGGTGTAGTTGCGAGGGTACTCTGGGAGCGGTTCATGCGGGTCTTGACAAAGATGTTGGCGATGGGGGCATAGAGAGATGTCGGAGAAATGGGCAGCGTTCTGTTTGAGATGCCGCTCTTGACTCCGCCGGTGACGATGGTGATAACTTGGATACTAGCGCCAAGATGAGGAGAGTATACGGATAGTTGGAAGACGCACTTGAATGGTGCAAGTTCTAGTCGGAGGTTATCGCCATAAGCATGCAGCGCAGCCTTCGAGGCGTTATAAACTGCGCCAAATGGGTAAGGCATGACTCCGGCAATGGACCCGATGTTGACTATGCGCCCATCGCCGCTCGCGATGAGTAGAGGGACGAATTCTTGTACCATCCGCATTACTCCGAAAAGGTTGGTATCAAATACCTCATGGACGTCGCTCATCTGGACGTCCGTCGCAGGGACAGTACAAGCTGCCGATTGAGAAATTCGCAAGGAGGACAAGACGAAAACTCACAACGGCCTCTGAGGAATAGAGTGAGAGGCAGTACAGAAACATGAGCTGAAGAAACACACGCATTATTGACGAGTACGTCTAAAGTACCGCCAGTCAACTGCGACACTTTGTCGCGTAAAGCGTGGACGGATTCAATTTTGGTCACATCGACTTCCAACGCCTCGAAGCCCAGCGAGATGAGCTCTGAGCAGACCTCGGCCTTTCGTGCAGTGGCTAGCACTCGTAGGCCTATTTCCCAATTCCATTGTCGTCAATTTTGACCGATTTATTGAGGCGGACCTCTTGATTGGTATTCCTTTGCCAGCTGGAACCCGATACCCCCAGGTGTACAACTGGTCTCATTTAGAGTGCGATTGTTTGGTGGACTGAGAGCCTACCCTGTGATGAGGACGCTTTGCTGGTTCACAGACATGGTGGGTTGAAGAAGTGTGTGTGATTCGGCCCGGTTTATGCCGGGAGAACGCTGATTTCACAGCCTGACTGTAGGAGACAAGGGAGAACAAGATATCGCGCTGGCAAGATACATGAACAGAGAAAGGAGTCGACCAATCCCTCTGCGTCACGACCCATCTCCATCCTCCATATCTATCTCAGCGCCAGCACCAACTTCAACTGCATTCTTCTTCGCTCTTTTCTTTGCTCGGGATTTCGCGGATTTGGACAACTTTCGCTTGAGCGGCTCCTGGGCTCTGAGTAGCGTGATCAGAGGGGAAAGGATGTAGTTAGTGGACTCACGTAGCGCTTCCAATGTCAGGAAGCTGTGAACGACTCAGAGTAATCTTCATGTATGGCGTCTGCTTCGCTTTGAGGCTACAAAATCCTAATTTAAAGAAAGGAAAAAGTAAAAAGAAAGCGCAGGCATACTGGTTTTTCCCGCTCAACTTTTCCGCAATCATCTGAGCGCGCGCCTCTTCTGGGTCTGCGGATTGTCTGGCCGCCGCATAGTCGGGAAGGTCTTCGAGAATCCCCACCTCGTTGTATTGGTAAAGGCCGGTTATTTTGTCCGCAGCCATTGCCTTAAGGTACTCTCTCTTGACGATCTCGACGACGGAGATGAGACGAGGGGCAAGCAGGGACGTCGGAGAGAGGCCATTTGAGTCACGGTCAGGTCTTGAGCTGGTTCCAACATTGCTTTGCTCGGCACTCTTAGATGAAGACGCAGGAAGGGTATGGAAGACAAGCGGCACGCTGTCGTGTTTCTAGCCGATTGTAATTCCATTCAATCGACAACTTGCTAACGAACCTGAAAAAATTGTAGTGCAAAAGTTACGAAGCTGTTCATCTTGCCATGTGACGTTATACGGACGAGGTACGGGTTGGATGGTTCATCTGGCACAGGAATGACACGCTCTTCGCGTGCTTTGCCCTTCCCTTTTGAGATGGAGTCGACCATAATGGAGGTTCGTAAAGAAGAACGTGGGAATGCAGAACGCGATCACGAGGACGTTTGCTAAACTGACACGGATACAGTACATTATCATTTTTAACACTGATAAGCTTCCCTCTCAAGGACAACCAAGTTAGCCCCAGTCAGTACGATTCCAAAGTCGCAGCGTAGCAATGATGGCACATTCTTTCCTGTGGCCCCCGTCCTTCCAATCCTTGGCTTGACATGACTGACGAGAGAGTTAGAACGGATCCAGCGAGACTATGATATCCCTGGCTACCTGTCCACAATACCTGACTTGACACTTCTTGCACCTCAATTCAGCCTGCTTCTTGCACGCAATGCACTTTCCCATCTCTCCGTCGTCATTGATTTGCCGCAAACGCGAGTTGATTTGCTGAAGTTGTGCCATCGAACACGGCAACATCTACGACTGTTGTAGGGACCACAGTTTTTCAACAAATTGAAGCTCACGAAGGTTGTGGTGGGGTCTTCAATGCGATAACCGCTCTGGCCATCGAAGAATCTATGGCGCATCCCATTGCGAATGCACATGACGTGCCCGACTCTGCACTTCATGGCTTCCACATCTCCCATCGGGTTGTCAGTGTAGAAGGCCACGATAAACTCGGAGCCAATCTTATCGCGGGTGAGAAAGACAGGCCGAAATGCCGAAACATCTTGTATTATCTGTGTGGCTTTCAATGAGCGTCTGACCTCATGTTCAGAATGCTACCTCAGCGAGAATGATCCAGCTCTCTCCGGGTTGCGGGGGGAGGACAGGGACGTGCGCAGAGTCGGGAAAGGCAATGATTTCATTGAGGTCAAGCTTGTAAACATCGTCTGTGCCGACAGCCATGAGAAAACTCCAGTGTGGAAAGAACCGAGGTAGGAGACCCAATGATACTCACGTGACGCCCACAACCCTCTTCCCGATCATCCATTTTTCAGGCCATCTTCCGGGCGGCAGAACACCAGTAACCGAATTCAATTCACGAAGATGGAGCGCTCCTTCACCCGGAGGAAAAAACTTCTATATCAGAGCTCTCTGTCTCGATAAACACTCAGTTCACGCTAGATTCGGGCTGGTATGTGCGCCGATGGGGTAGCATGGAATCTTTATATGGACTTCCTTTTGGCATCCGAGAGTCTAGCGCTAAATGTCTAGCCACGCAATTGTGAGTCTTGTCTCAGTGTCTGCCCTATATCTGTTTTTTGGCTGAATAAATCTAGCCCGCTAAGACGACTGTCCTGGTGATCGGTGGAGGTCCCGGGGGAAGCTATGCGTCGACAGTACTTGCTAGAGAGGGCATATCCGTTGTCCTACTCGAGGCTGCGAAGCATCCCCGGTTTGCCAAATAATTTGTGTCAATGATCAATAACTCACCGACTTACTCTAGAGACCATATTGGCGAGAGCATGCTCCCGTCCCTCAGACACTATCTGCGCTTTATTGGACTCGAAGAAACATTTGAGGCGCATGGTTTTCAACATAAGGTCGGTGGAACACAACTGGCGAATACTCTGCTCACTCAATACACAGCCCGGCGCCTGCTTTCGATTCGCCCAAGATGATGTAGACTATTGTAAGCAATCAGTCAACACCTATCAGTATATAACAGACTCAGTATCTCCCCAGACACCGACTTCTCAACCTTGGGCCCTGGCCGCACAACCTGGAATGTTGTACGGTCGGAGGCGGATGAGCTTCTTCTTCGTTATGCTACCTCCCAATCCGCTCAAGTCTTTGAGGAGACCCGTGTCGAATGGCTTGATTTCGATGGATCGCGTCCCATACGTGCTCACTGGACTCGCAAATCTGGCTCGCGCGGCTCAATTGAGTTCGACTGGCTAATTGACGCCTCTGGGCGCCAGAGCATCATGGCCACCAAATACCTGAAGAACCGGATTGTTCGAGACGCACTTCGCAACGTTGCTGTCTACGGCTATTGGAGAGGCGCAGCTATCTTCAACGAAGGTGGGCCGCGACATGGGGCGCCGTTATTTGAATGCCTGTCAGGTATATTTTCTCAAAGTACACGTTATCTCTCCTTCTCACGAGCACGCAGACAAACTTGGCTGGGCGTGGTTCATCCCGCTCCACAATGGGACTACCTCTGTAGGCGTTGTCATGCATCAAGACAACTCAACGAGCAAGAAGAAAGACAGTGGACTCGCGCTTGAGGCACACTATCTCGATCAGCTCAAATTGGCTCCTGGAATTCTGGAGCTTCTCAAGGATGGGGAATTTGTCGTGGGAAGTGTAAAGAGTGTAGGAGACTCGAGCTATTACGCGTCGTCTTATGCGGGTGACCACTATCGACTGGTGGGTGATGCTGCAGGTATGTTTCTTGTAGCGGAATATCGATGGTCTTTGACCGTCTACAGCGTTTATCGACCCACTCTTCTCATCTGGCTTCCATATGGCGCTGACAGGCGGACTCTCTGCCGCTGCTACAATCCTCGCGTCCTCAAAAGGACAGGTCAGCGAGGTCGAGACCCAGCATTGGCATACGACCAAGATCGCAATCGCCCAGACGAGGTGATTCCCCATCACACAAAACCCGTTGATTTTAATGCTCGCTATAGATTCCTGATGGTTGTACTCATTGCGTATCGTCAAATGCAGAGCAACCCAAGGATGCTGGGGGCGTTGCGTATGGAACAATATGGGGAAGCCTATGACGTGTTCAGACCAGGCACGAAAGTCTTCAAGCTGCTCTTCACGAACGCTAATCACATTGAAATAGTGTACCAAGGCGAAAAAGACACCTCCAACGACCTCCTCAATACGGAAGAAAGCATCATCGCAGACTCGCAACTGAGCAATCTCGTCGACTTTTCACGACAATTTTTCCAGATCTCGTCGGATGAGGTTAAAGAGAAGCCTCAGCACATTGTAGACATGCAAGAGCTCAACCATCTCATTGATTCGGAGGATGACGACGCAAGAGAGCTTTTGCGGCGATTGAAGATGACTGCTTTGAGGAATGACACGAGCGAAGATACGCATGATACTATCAATGGCCTGTCAATTCGATTTGAGCGAGGACATCTGGGGTTGATACGTACTGAGTAGATGAATACACGATCGGGCTCGGAACACGAAAATATGCGAACGCGATCATGTGATCGTGATACCAGTAAACCCTGTCATTTGGAACCACATTCAAACCGACCATATCGTGCGATCCGCCGATAAGTCGGAAAGATATCAAGTCAAATGCTGTGCCCCACGCTCACCCGGCTTGACTCTAAAGCGATGAGGATCCAAGAATTACGAGTTGAGGAGATTTATCAACTCGCCGACAAGGCGTCTTCTATAGCAGACCCTTTCTCTCACTGCCACCATTGACCTATGGCGGATACCCTCCCCACGATGAATCTTGACGAGCCGCTTCCAGAGCACTTCCTTCGCACAGCGCGTGCTGGGAACGGTGAAAACGACCTTGGTTATATCATCAACGAGGGCACAACCACTGAAATAACTCGCATTACCTGGCGACGTGGGCTGCGGGATATTCGTTGCCGTGCTAAACAGCTTAGCGATTCCGCTCATCGCCCAGCCCGCAAGGCCGGAGACAGCCAACTCTTTGTGGTTGGCCTGCTGCACCGGACGGGCTACAACTACTTTGTGACTTTATGCGCGATATTGATGCTTCGATGGACGGTAATATGTGCTGTTGCTGCCAGAGCTGTTCTGACAACACAAAGCCTCTCGTTCTCTCCCCACGAAATTCACCCAGTGGGACAGTCCACCTCCTTAAAGCCGCTCAAGCTTCCCATCTCATCTCTGACTCTGACCTATTCCAATTTTCCCAGTCCCTTAAAAGCGATGAACCGCTGCTTGAAGTGATTAAAGCACCAGATTTGGGTCCGGACGACGACGACGATTTATGGAGCGGTTATGCAGTTGAATCGCCAGAGGCACTTGTCGCTGAAGTTAGAAACGCTACGTCGCTTTATATGCACACATCGGGATCCACAGGTCAGTCAAGTCCTAAATCATAGCTTGGAAGGACTTGAACATCAATCTCGGAAGGTCATCCAAAGCTGATCCCCATACCTCATCGTTGGTTCCTGGGCATAAGCGCGGCGATGCGCCGCCAGAGCCCCACATTTCTCGAATGCACCTACTATACTATGATGCCCTTCTTCCACGTATGTTCCCTCGATCCACCAAATATCATACTGACCAAAATAGGCCATCGGAGTCCTTCTCTCCATCAGCTTGACGGTCGGCTCTGGTGCACGAATAAGCTTTTTGAATCTCCGTCAGCCACCGAGCGCAACAATTGTACTACGCCACATCTCTGTGGTCACCAAGTTGGCAGAGGAGGCAAAATCCAAGTTGCAGATTTTGCTGGCACCAAGCATCTTGGAAGATATTGTGGACGGGCGGGAGAACATAGATGTCCTCAAGTCAGCGATCATGGTGATGTTTGGTGGAGCGCCATTGCGGCAAGACGTGGGAGACGCCCTCCGAAAAGCGGGAGTGCCAATCCAGTCGGTTGTGGGGATGTAAGCTTCATGTTTCTATCATCGACCATGAGATTAACTTCGTTTCAGGACTGAAGTGGGGCCATTAGGAATGCTGGAGCTCTCAGACGACGCCAACTGGAACTACATGCGGCTGAATGACATGTACGAATACTATTTCCGCGGGGTTGATGGAGAGCCAAAGGAAATGATTGTTCTGGTGCGGAATCTTGTTTCGCTGGGAGCCACAAGCTAACCTTCTGGAAAGCCCAAGGAGAACATTCCAGCCATAATTAACCATCACCAACCGAAGGGATTCGCCACTGGTGATCTATGGATCCAGCATCCACAAGATCCAGAGTTGTGGAGGATCGTGGGGAGAGCAGGAGATATCGTGAGTTGTCCCGACTGCGACGGGGACACTGATTCGACGTTGTAGACCGTGCTGAGCAATGGCGAAAAAACGGATAACAAACAGCTTGGTATAGTTCTTGCCGCGGTATTTTGCAGAATTGACTGACGAATGCAACACAAGAAACCCTTCTTTGCACATCTCCTTTGATTCAAAACGCAACAGTGTTTGGTGCTGGCCGTTTCCTCAATGGCGTCATCATTAGTCCGGCCAAGCCACTTCCTTCTGACGAGTTCCTCGATGCTGTTTGGCCACATATTGTCACGAATGTCAACTCGATCGTCCCACAACACTCCCGTCTCATCCGTCCCTTGGTGCTTGCTACAGATCAGGAACGCCCATTTATCCTCACCGACAAGCAAACGGTCAATCGCAAATTGACTTTACAACAATACGAGCAAGAAATCGCGGCTGCCTATACGATTGCAGAGGACGGCGGATATGAAGAAGTCGCCGTATTGGATGGTGGATTTGCTGCCAATGATCTCGAAGGAATCACAGCGTATATGGGGAGTGTAATCCGAACGGTACTCCAAAGGACGGACGACATTCCGTTGGACAAAGACCTGTTCGAATTGGGTCTGGATTCGTTGATGGCCATGCGTGTCCGTGCCGCTATTCTGGCAGCGTTGAAGAAGTCGGGAAATGAAACTGCAGTTCCTCGGAATGTGGTGTATATGCTTCCAACATTATCACGGCTGATAGGGTTCTTGAGTATCGGACTGGAAAGGAGGATTGAACAAGGACAAGTTGATGTTAGGACGGCGATTTCCGAGACTATTGTCCACTACACCAAGGACCTCCCTGTTCACCGACCATCATCGGAAGCAAGCGTATCCAAAGTCACTGGTGACACGTATGCGGTCACTGGGACGACTGGCTCGCTTGGTTCGTTCTTCGTAGCTGCCCTCCTCGGAAAGCCCGAGGTCCGCAAGGTTTACTTGCTCAACCGCAAAAACGGGAGCAGAACTATCGAGCAACGCCATGAATCCGGCTTCCAGGATCGAGGACTCGATTACAGTGTTCTATCGGTTGCCGTAGAGTGCGGACGGGCGGTATATCTTGATGTTACCCTGGGAGAACCTAAACTGGGACTAGATGACGAGGTCTACCAAGAGGTACGTTCGAAGTCTGATTTGCAGATTTTGTCACCAAGGAATGCAGTTGACAACAGAGATAACTCACATCGTGCATTGCGCCTGGATGGTCAACTTCAACCTTATCCTTCCCTCATTCAAAGCCCATATCGCGGGTGTTCGTAATCTGCTTGACCTCTCTCTGTCTTCGGCTCTGGAAAAACCTGCCCATCTGACTTTCCTCTCATCCATTGGGGTTGTGGGAGGCTGGAGCAATGGCCCTGCCCCTGAAAAATCGTTGGAATCGCCTGCGACGTGTCTCGACCAAGGCTACGCACACTCCAAATATGTGGCGGAAAAACTGATCGAATATGCAGCGCAAGAGCGACCAGGACTGGAAGCAACGATTGTGAGAAGCGGGCAGCTTGCAGGGGCGGAAGGAAGTGGGGCGTGGCCGAGGAGCGAGTTCATCCCGACACTAATGAGGTCGTGCAAGGAGTTGAAGATTGTTCCTGGTGGTCTTCAGGTAGTTTTTTCTTTCAGGTTGGAATGGTTCTAACGACCACAGGATGTGCGTTGGCTGCCCGTCAACATCGCCGCTGAAGTGCTCTATCAGCAAATTCATTTCCCCAGCAAATCGCAACCCGCGTTCTACGGCCTGGAGAATGGTGTTACGACACCATGGTCACTGGTAGCGGAGACGTTGTCGGCCTTATATGATGCTCCAATAGTCCCCGCAAAAGCATGGTTGGATCAGATTCGGGCAAGAACGGACCTGTCGGCACACAAGCTCCTCTCCTTCTTTGAAGACTATGTCCATGGTGGAGAAATGGCGCGCCTGCAGATTGACCACGCGAGGGAAGCGGCGGGTAGCTTGCTGGAATACGAGGTCACTGGTCAACTCGTCAATACCTATGCAGAGTATGCGAGTTAGAAATGAGTACTCCAAATAGATATCAAACTGCAACGTTATGGAAAGAGAAGAAGGCCATTTGTGACATCTTCCGATTCTTTTGGAATGGCTCAAGGATTGGCTTCAAGTTGAATACAAAAAGTTCTTTTATCCAATCCTAGAGAAATACAAATGCATATAAACTAATACAGCCTATGCTTCAGCCACAGCGCTAGCGAAGTCCAAAAAAAACTGCGACCCAGGCGTGATTGACTTGGAATCATGACCTTGGTCTTTCATTTGCGGTTAGGGTTGACGCAAAGAAGTCTCTGGCGCGAGGTGGATTGGCGTACGTGATAAAAAAGTTCTTCCGAATTGGGTAGCACAGGACTAAATCTTCAGAACCAAAACCAGTAGTGCAATCTCCACCACCGCAACAACAGCCGCGACTGCGACCACGATCCATCCAGCTGTAATGAAAGGCCGTCCAAACAGCCGGGCGTGTTCCTGCCCTTTGGTCTTGATGATTTCTCGCGAGCGCACTCTGAGCGAACCCCATTCATGTTGACGGTCATTTCCGGCAGCCGCATTGGGGCTCTCGGGCTTGTCAAAGTCAGCAAAATCGTGGCGCGAGTGCCGGGCCCGAAGGAAAGCCAGGACGTAAAGGGCGGCACCAAGAATAGCGAAGAGGAGACCAACTGGATCGGTGTTGGAGTAATTATGCAGAAGCTACTAATGCCTTACTAGCATAGAATCTGTGGTCGAATAAACGAAGAATCGCGAGAGCGTATCCCAGATTTCCGAGAGCAGTGCGTGTGTAAGCCCCATGGAAAGTTCGTTGTCTAGCCCGAAGTTCAACGAGTTCAGTCATGTCAGTCGCGGTGAATGACAGCGCACGATGGCCACTATCAGCTGCATTAGTTTTGCTGCAGCAGAAGAAACGACGAAACCACGAACTGATAACGATGGCTCATGGCCTGGGCCAAGAGAAGTACTAGTACTAGTGCTGAAGTGGTGCTCGTGACGCCGCGGTGTGACGGCGGTGTGACGCGTCACTTCTTTTTTCGGCGACGCGACTTGGGTCAGTGCTGGACCCATCCTTTCTGAAGCTGCATAAGTAGCGGTCATGAACCCTACTCTTTGGACTAGTAGATTTGGACTGGCCGCTGCGCGACGGTCTATTTCAACGAACCAGTCCAACTTTTTGTTGCTGCATACGCGACCGAGGCTGGTTTCTACCCTAGTCCTCACCCAAAGACTATCGGTGAGTAACTCTTCACAAGTATAATTCCTGCTCATTCGATAAGAAACCAGTGGACCCACGATGGCGCGGCAGTCGATGGAATTCGACAAATAGCGCCGCAACTGCCGCTGCAACAACAACAGAAACGATTCCTGAAGCAGCTTCAACGTCCATAGATGCACTCGCTGAATCTTTAGCGCCGACTATTGGGTCTGTTCCTCCGCTCCAAGCAGGAGACTTGGCTGCTCTTGGGTTATGTCATTGGACCCCAGCGGGAATGGTGCAATACTCGCTCGAGGCAGTCCACCTGCTTACCGGACTCCCTTGGTTCTGGACATTCGTTGCCACAAGCGTGCTTTGGCGCTTCGTCGTCTTTCCTTTCTCGGTCAACGGAGCTCGACAGACCGCTCGAATGCGGCCCGTCCAATCTCAGCTCAATGAGCTTGTCGACAAGATGAAGGAGGCACGTCGGGTTGGCGATACTGTCTCCATGCAACGAGCTAGCATGGAGATGAAAAAGGTTCGCAAGGATGCTGGTGTGTCTATGCTGGGGGCAGCGTCAGGCATGTTGGTTCAATTGCCAGTGTCGCTTGGGTTGTTCTTCGGAATCAAGCGCATGTGTGAATTACCGGTCATTCAACTGACCCAGAGCGGGTTCGACTGGCTTCCGGACCTCACACAACCGTCGCACTATATCCTGCCACTTCTGGTTACAGCTACGGGAAATGCAATGTTTGTGGTGTGTTTGGTGATCTTGTACTTTACCTCTCCATATTGATGGTTTCTAGCTAACCGCGCGCGATATGGATAACAGCAATCCAAGTATGGGTCATATACTGAATGCTTTCCGACTGCTCTCCGTTGTTGGACTCTACTGGCTCATGACATTCCCCTCCGGGCTCACACTTTCCCTCTTTGTAACAACTCTCTTGACGGCAGGGCAAATTATGGCCCTCCGCAACGCCGCTATCCGCCGTGTTCTAAGAATACCGCCCCTCTTCACTCCTCCTGGTGGCGAACTCGTTATACCCACATTCCGCGAATCGTTCCGGTACTTCCTCAATATCGGCAACTCCCCAAGCAAACAGTCCTTCGCGAAGGCTGCAAGCCCAAAAGTAGCACCCTACATTCCGCCCAAAGCAATGCCAACGCTGCAAGGCCCTCCTAGGACGCTCGATGAGCTTGCCCGCCAGGCGCAATCAACCTCAAGAATGACAGCAAACTCGTCTGGGCTTTTTGAAACTGAGCCTATTGCTGCGCCGAGGAGGAAAAAGACAACGAAGCCGAAAGCGAAGGTTAGCAAAAAGTAGATAAAAAGCATAAGTAGTGTATCAATTAATGTCTACCCACTCCATTCAACAGACTGAAGATTACTTGACGCTCAGTGCTCAGTAGCGCTCTTGGTGATGGTTTCGGCTCGGCAAGCGCCGGCTTCTGTTGAATACAAACAGCATTGTTGGCGACTCAATCTACAGCTTTGTGTTTTCTCGTGGCGTGCGGCAGGCTATGCCGTCCTCAACTGGCACAGCAATGACGGAATTGGGCCGATCTGCCTACAAAACAAAAGCATCTTCGCCCTTACACACATTCTTATCTGCTCTTCCTGCCACGAACGATGGACGCTGCTGCCTCAGTCCGCCAGAATGCGGCTTACCACGCCCAGCTGCTCGCCGCGATTGCTGAACTGGACTACGTTCCGCCCGCGTTGGAGGAGCAGAGGAAGATGATTACGAGTTTGGCGGCCCAGGCGAGGGAGACGTTGCAGACCATCCAAGTGCTGGAGAAGAAGACGAAAAAGGAGAGGAAGGAGCACGAGGCACTTAGGGACTCGACGACGAGACGGTTTGCGGCAAAGATCACTGGGCGGAAGGAGAAATTCGACGCCAAGGCGAGCAAAGAAGAACGGTGAGTTGTTGTTCATGTTTTTTGTCGCTTGCTAAGGCATGAAAGGGAATACATCGAAGCACTAGAACGCGAGACGCAAGAGAAACGCAGGAAAGAATCGCTCGATAAGCTCATTTCTGACGCTCAGGCTGTCGTATGTTTGCTATCTCGTTCAGATTCTCACCTGACTGGCCCGTAGAAACTTGATTTGGAGAATAAGTTGCAGCGATATAATCTGACCAAGCAAGATCTCGCGGAGCTGTACAGTAAAGTCTTTGATGGACCCACACAAGCATATCCTGAAGATGACCGACTGGAATACGACCTTTCGAATGCACAAGGACGTTACAACGAGATCCAAGGCTATCTAAATCGTGAATCACAAGCTGTCCATCTGCTCAAGGCGGCAAACAGTGCGCTGCGAGGTTGTAGCAGCAAGATCCAAGAAGCGCTAAGCTATTCTACCTGGGGTATGAATATTCTTCGCTATCCCCTCCTTATGTCCTCATATTATTTACAGACATGTTTGGTGGTGGAGGAGTCAGTGACTGGATGGAGAGGAACGCGTTGAGCTCAGCGGAGGGTTTGGCGACCCAGGCAGCGACATACGTCCAGCAAGCCATGCTTGCGTCCCCGCAGGTGAAACCAATAGGTCAAATCACTGTGGCCCATGGGTAAGCGCATTGTTCCACTATGCTCGTTCAAACAACACTACAGTTCAATAATGTCGGACGTTATCTTTGACAACATCTTCACTGACATGATGTTCCACGGTGTGCTCAAGCCCCAAAGAGAGAATCATCGAACTGACTAAATATCAGACAAGATCAAGGCCTCCCAGCGTAACGTTGAGGCCGTGCAGTACAATGCAAGTCCTTAAATCCCTTGATACGTATCACTCATGTGCTTCCTATTAGTTGACAAATGAGTTGGCTGACGCAACTGCTCGTTTGTCTGTAATTGGTTCAGACTTGAGTGCGGCAGCAGACATTCTGGCGACTGCGCGTCGGGCACTGGATTCCTATCGACGGGGTGTATTTGAGAGCGCCTCTGGTGGTATGGACATCCCGCCGCTACCGTCCTATGATGGAGGGTCATCAGGTCTATCTCATTCTCATCGTTATACTCCTCTAATCTGGCGATTTAGGGGATCGCGGACCATTCATAATGCCACAGGCGGAATTTCCACCACCAGCTGGGCCGCCACCAACAGGTAAACACTTCCTTGAGATTTTGTATCTCTTTCTAATTACCTCTAGCTTCTCCCGGAATTTTCTCTCCGCCTCCTGGACCGCCGCCAACTTCAAGTATGGCCCCACCGACCAAGAATTACGAGCCACCGATGAACCCTCCCCCAAGTGGTATGAAGACACTTGGAATCATGACTTTCTAACTCACTCGGCCTCAGGCTCATCTAACACCTCCAAGTGGGGAAGCCGTATGTTGTTTTATGTTTAGTAATTCTCCTTGCTGACTGTGTCCAGGCAATCCTTATGCAGCAGCGTTGGTTGCATCCCCTCCGAAAATCCCGGAGCCCTTACCCGACAAGCAGTAGTTGTACATGTACCATATGTTGTGCCAATAGCAATAGCGATACTTGTGTAAAAAAAATTGGGGTATGACTGAATCCGGAACTTGTGATTGGAAATGTCACACCGTGTGACTCACTCCCATCAGACCCCTTCTCCTCAACGCTGCAACGTTGTAGACACGCCGTTGTCGTCCTCCCGACACTAAAAAGTTGTCCACTCTTTCTGCAACTTCCACCATGATCCACACCATCACATTTATCCTCGTTACTGCGGCTGCAGCTCAAGCCGTACGCCAATTTCAGACTCCCCTTTGACCTTGACGACTAACCTTTGTATCTCTTTCTTTGAAGGCTTCGTCGTCGAACCCCTACATTCCCACCGACATCAGCTCTGGCTGCTCGTCCTTCCTCTCCTCCCTCAATACCGACACGGATCTCGCTTCTTGCACGACATCGCTCATCTCTGCATCGTCGTCATTTGGTCCCGGAGGAAACTACTCGAATGGAGCCAGCAAGGCCGCGGTCAGCTCGGCTCTCAGTTCAATTTGCTCGAGCGCAACAGCGTCAGCCTGCCCACAAAGCCTCATCACTGGCAAACTGGCCTCTTTCTACACCTCCTGCGGCGCCGAATTGACCTCTTCACCCAGCGCAGGGGTCAAGATCATCTACGACACATTCTACAGCCTCCTCCCCCTTCTGTCATCTGTTTGTGCCAAAGACGACAGTGGTGATTGGTGTGTCCTGGCCAGCAATGCAACCACCGACGCCAAGCTCGCGCCTGCCGTCAACATCGCCTCAGTTTCCCGTCGCGCCGAATCGGGATCACAAACTGCCTATATGCCCAACGCCAAAACCATCAACGACAACAACCTCCTATTCCTCCTCCTCAAAGGCTCGTTGCCGAAAGCCCAGCTATGCACGACCTGCACTCGTAATGTCCTTACCAACTACATTTCTTTCGAAGGAAGCACCAACTACGCCCCCGGCATTGCCCAGAGCAGTTTGATGTCTGGCCAGTCAGAGCTCTATCAGGGTGTCGTTGCCACATGTGGCGCTGACTTCTTGACGAGTGCTGTCAAAGCTGCTGGAGGACTTGGACAAGGCAGTTCGAAAGGCCAGAGCGGTGCTCTCTCTCTCCGCGCCGGTGGCCTCTTTGCTTCACTTGGTGCTTTGGGCGTTGCTGTCTTCATGCTCTAGAGGAGCCTTTAGCGTATATTTAGAGGATTTTACCGGGCATTTATTCTCTTTTTTATTCCTTACATATCGACCCAACGTTCAAATAGTTGCCTAGTGCCCAACGTGTGGTGATATCTCGCAGTCATAATCTCCTTTTGATACCCATGCACCTCCTTCGTGTAATTGCCCTGGTGTATTCTCAGTCTGGCCAGATTCTGGCAAACCTGTCGTTGTCGGCATCACCGTAGCAACCGTCGATCAATGCTTTGTCATCGCACCTATGTTGAATCCGAAGTTTACAGATTCGTCGAGTGTCCAGTTCGAGACTGCTGAGTGGCTAGGAGTCGTCCTTGTGGCTCACACTGGTTTCAGTCGTCCATGATCAGCGCCTCAGCCGAGTTGAGCGATCTAGTGAACATCGGCGAAGCTAAGACTACAAGAATTTCCGAGGTGACTATGTCTAAAGCATTGGCCTCACAGATGGACCCTATAGAACCCCACGCGGACATGGCGTGAGCCATTCAATTCTATGCTGCTCAAGCGCTTATCCTCAATCGGTTCGAAGGAAATATGCCCTCAGGTGCAGAATATTCAATCCAGATCTTCCCGAGGGCGACCATCGCGAATTCCTCATGTCTCTCCAGCGGCGGCGCCACCGTTATCCTCCCTGCAGACTCCAGTTGGACATATCCGAGTTTGTCGAGTTTCTCTCAGAGGCAGCGACTCTACCACATACACCTTTTTCGACATTCTTGAACTCTCAACGCCACCGTCAGTGCCGCTCGGCAAATAACAGGCCAACAGTCAGAGCGACGACGCCGATCCAGTGAAATCGCCGCTCGAGTCTTCTCCGTCAAGCTCGCAGCCAATCCGAGTTGGCGTGCTCTCCCCCCGGCCAAGTATAAGGCTTCCAACACCCACCCACACACACATTTTATTGAAGGGTGTTGTTTGATTGCTCTCTCATATACTCGTGAAATCCAAGGCACCGTTCATTCGCAAAATCAGCCGATGGATGCCGAACTCGCAATTGGCGCTGTCGATTGGTCGGCAGCCAGCCCGAGCCCAAGCTGAGCTGTTCTTCCCCGGTTTCCATTCTCAAAGTATCCGAGTCATTCACGGCATTGGCACTGTTCAAAATTCTTCCTACGGGAGCACAAACATCTGCCTGCTCACCTCCGCAATCTGCTATGGACCTGTGCTATTCTTATCTGGGCTACAGTCATGCACTATCCGAAAGCTCTGTGGCCAAATACGCGCCAAAATAATACGATTATCGGCTCTGCACTGGCTTGGGTCAGTGGCCCAACGGCCATCAACGTCTTCTCCCCGCGCCTCCGAGGAGGTCTTTCCGTATTGGTGGACTTGTAATCAACTTGCTGTTCTCGTTGTGTATCTGTTGACGCCCAGCGAGGGGGCAGATACGCGGGAAGTAGAACATATCAACTTCTTCAGTCAAACGAGAGCAGATCTTCGACAGTTGAATCGAAGTATGCTTGGATAACAACGAGAAGCAGTCATCTGGGATCCAGTGTTGTCTCAATAGCGTGCTCTATGCTTATGGATGCATGGGCTTTCACGCTCCCTGGCGCTACTCCAACGCAAGGCAAAACATTGATTTAGAAGGTACAATCGAATTACCATATAGGCGGCACCTCAGGACGGCTCTGACTCGAATTCGAACTTGACAAGTTGTGTGGATGTTGGATTAAATCCCTTGTACCCCCACGGTTGCCAGGCTCGCCCCAAAAGGCGTATCATTCAGGTTCGGATTGATTCGAATGTTCTAACCACTGTGAAAAATTCGAAAGCTCTCTATAATGGCGTGCTAGTATACAAAGCGGACTTCAAGTTGCCTCTAATTCTGCCTCATCTCTACCAAAGCTTGTTTAGGCTAAGTACTCGACTCAGCGCATCAAGGGTCAAGGCTTGTAAGCAGGCATCGGAAGCCGGAACTATCCAGAATCGCGTCTATCGGCTCCACAGTTCGTTGGAACAAGCTGTCCGACTGTAAATATTTTCCATCGCCGGCTTCCATTAGTTCTACTGATTCGTCACATTCGAGTTGCGACCCGACCATAAAGTTCCGCCCTGCCAATAGTCACCCAGGCGAACTGGGTCTTTGACGCGATGCCGCCCGCCTACCGCTGCTCCGATTCATTTGTTTGTGTGTCCGTGGCGCGTTCTCTGTGACGATCTCCGGGCTGATACAGGTACTTGCGTTTTCACGAAACTTTCTACCAAGTTTCTCCGAAGCGATTACGCCAGCCTGATCACGGAGCGAAGCCCTTTCCTTGTCGTCCCGGGCCCTTTGCCGAAGGTTTACCCAACATCTGCGGGGGTGCGGAATTGCGAACAACGTTGACTGCTGGTTTCTTACTGCGTCCGCAAGATATCGGTGCATGTCAGCTAGAGCATGCATCTCACTTGCAAGAAGCGCCATTGACGTTCAAGGTCCTATTAGGCGAGGTGAACGCAAACTATGGGGTTCAAGAATTTTGATGCGCTTGGAATATATTGCGTTTTCCCCGCCGCCATAGCCTTACCAATACGACGTCAAGACCCCGTCTCGCTCACCAAGAAGTGGGATCATATAATAGCTGCCCTCTCCTTAGCTATACTCTGTGCTGATTTCTTATTCATTGACCTCGGGCTCCGATAAGCTGTACTCAGGCTGACACTTGGTTCTACGATATATTCACAACACGCTAATCCGAGTCCTTTTTGTTGGAAAACTGAAGGAGGGTTGAACCTTATCACAACAGCACCTGGCATGGAAGAACTGGGGCTTGAACAATGGCATTGATGATCTATCAGGCTGAGTGTAAAATATGCTGATCCGTCGCGCAGTTACTCGTAAAAAAGTTACAGATCCCAGATGAATTCATATCAGAGATTGGGTCATCATTCGCAGGACGGAGAGCAAACTTCATATTTGTGGCACTCAACTCGATCGTCCGACCCAAGGGTAGCGCTCGTGCCAGTGGTTTCGAGCAGCCACCAAAACGCTGAGACCCGACGGAGACGGGAGCTATTCGCGCACCTGGTTTCACGCCCGTGGCGCAGTTGAGATGTAGAATTCTTGAAGGATAAATTTAGCAGCAACTGGCGTTGTGACCACCCGGGCCGTAATCATGATTAACCTGGACTCGGACTACAACGCGGCCGAGTAAAATAATTTTATTCAGGCGTGGTTTTCTTGATCACCGGGCTCGGGAGTGTGGGGCCATAGCTGGGGCTATGATACTGGCGCCTCTTTGATTACCTTTTTAGAGCCCTTCTAAGTTTTGAAATCCGTCTATCACACGCAACGAACTCATCTCGTGGGGGGGGAGATTCGCCTAGGAGCCCACGCATGCCGGCCTCCGAGATCTGTCTGTCTCTGCCAGTGCGAAAGCTATTTTTGGGATTCATCCAGCCTGCTTCGAGCAGCCGAACTCGATATCAACTGATCATTATGTTCCGAGAGCGAACAAGCAAGTATTTCATTGATCGCATCTCGGCGATCAAAATACTTGTTGCGCAGATCACTGCAACGCGACTCGAACTCGTGAATCACTTGTCGTGAGTGAGGTTCTGGTTACAGATACTCAGCATTCCTGTCCGTTGAACTTATCGCTCACTACCCCGAAACTTGAACGTTTGATGGTGGCGTGTTTTTGTCTCTCGGAGATTGCAAGTTCAGTTTTCAACATGCCGGACTACCTGGCTAGCTGGGCTCAAGACTCAGCCTCAACACGCGTGGTGGCCCGGCACCGGCGAAAACAATACACGTCATACCAGTGCAACACGCATGTTTTGATCGGACAGCTTCTTGACCTAAACAACCACCATGGCCCAGAGTAAGTAATCATCTCAATCTGCGACTTTCTCTACTTGCAACATACTTAGACGGAAATGAGACCCTCTCGCGTTACGTTTAGTAGCTCGGGCAGGAGGACATTGTCACCGTCAGCAGTACCTGCCGTTCGAGTCCGAGTCGTCGGTCTGTCTTCTTTTCCGCCGCAATTGCAAGCCAAAACTTCCAGTCAGTTGTTACTACTATAGATGTGCCGAGCAGATGAGAATTCACTGGATTTAGCCTCGCCTCTTGCCGTTCTCAGCGGTATGCCGATCTCCCGCCTTCTTTCTTCACGAGAAGCGGGTTGGCATCTCTTTCGTTCCGACTCGGCGTCACATTGCTATCTAATTCTTCCGGCTGGCGGTGCTCAGTTCAGTGCTGTATACAGTATTGCTCGAAGACCACGCCCTGTTGGCCGCACACCCGATACTGGCACCGGTGCTTCCAGCAACTCATGCCAATGAAATCACGGTGGTTGCATCCATTGACCGCGTCGACTTGAGCGCTCGTCTGCCACTGGCAGAAACTAAAGCGATCGTGAAAGCGGCCTAATAAGGCTATGTTCGACTGTCGTTACTTATGCGAGCGGTGATAGGTCGCTAAGCCAGACAGCGGACAGCGGGGACTGTCGTTTGCGTTTGCTTGCCCTACTTACCCGGTGAGAAAGCCACAATTAAACGTCAAACACTCACGCTATTAGGCACTCTGCGAGGACATTTTTGTCTTTTCACCCCCTGGCTGGCACTAGTTCTCTTCTGACTTGTCCCACTCCGACGGAAACTCGAGATCTAGACGGTCTAGGCACCCACTGGCATAAAAATAACGGCCCTCTCAAACAACTTGAAGTGAAGTTGGGTCATGCCGTTGAGACTCGAGGTGCTGAGAGCAGATGCTTGCACTGGCATTCACACTCATGCTGGTCCGTCGTCCCTATTTACGGCCTCAGAGTGGCACTACGACGGCGAAGAGAGCGGCGAACGCTCGCTGTAGCTAATAATGAGGCAGGGTCTTGTCATGACGGTTGCGGTACTCCGGCGAGACATGATTACAGGTTGGCCACGGCCAAGACTCAACCGACATCGAGTACTGACACAGCCTGGCATCGATGACAGAATAGTACGGGACTCCCCAGCTCGGGTGCGCATGTCAGTACACTAATCGAGGTTTTCCCAGTGGGTGTTAGGAAATACTTAGAGTAGATTGTAGTATAACTGATTAAGTACATATGATACTTAGGTGTTCTAGCAACTTACTAAGCTCTATTCAGGCGCTGCATTGGGACTTGGGGTCTGCTTGCGTAGACTGAAAATTCCGCACACACTACATGCGTCATCGACTGCCGACGATCGAAAGGTGCCAACAAGTGCATTTCCATAACATAGACGGCCGATGAAGAGCCATGCTTCCGAAGTTTGGTTTGCCGGTTGTTTCTTGATATGAGCGTGAGAAATCATGAGTTGGGCCAAGATGAAGATGGACGTACTGGTCTGCGAGTAAACACGATCTCTCCATTTTTGTGCGCCCTTCCCGCGAAAGTGAAACCATCGGAGCCCCACGCCTCCTCATGTTGGGGCAGCGTCTGCCCGACGGTCAACGAGGAGCGGCGCAATTCGCAGTGTTTCACATACCTGCCCGACTAACGCGATACAAGCCTCCACGTCCGGTCTCATCAAAATGTTCGGACAGTTCCCGCTTTGTGTCTAAAAAAAGCGGGAAAAGGTTCAACAAACAGAAAGATAGTGGTTATTCAAATAATCATACCTCGCGGTGATCCCAATCCGGAGGCGACTCGTGTTGTTGCTCGACGAATTCACACTGCATTGGCGTGCGACAGAGAAAGTCGGGGGGCTCGGAATCTTCCGATAGTCCACAGGAGGAGATCTAATAGAGATGGGTTAAAACACGAATGCTGCGAGGCAAGAAGAAAAACATCATTACCATCATCGCGCCTTCCCAGACGCCGGCAATCGAGCCTGCTCCAATGAGCGCACGTTGGTCAGCGGCTTCTGGTTCAGGCAGAGTGTTGACCACCCATGCACGAGTCGTGGCCAAACGAGATTGCGTCAGCATTTCGGTTTGGCGGATATCAGAAAACAAAGGCGTAAGGGTTGACTGGAAAGTAGTGTAGTCCTCGGCTGTGGGCCCACCACGACTTTCGGAAATCGCCAATGCGCGGGTTGCTGGGAGGTGATATGGTGCTTGTAGTGGAACAGCTTCCTTGAGCGCAAAAATCAGGATAACAGCAGCGTCCGATACGGGTGGGAGGTCGAGAAATACACGCTTGTTGTAGAAAAGAAGCCCTGCTTCATCATTGACAGCCTGAGGGCGCGACCGCGGAGTTGAACAGGGTGGGAGCCAACATAGCTTGTCTTGTGAGTCGGTAGCAGAAAAGGGAGATAGTGAGGTAAGATATAGAGACGCGTCGGTCGAGACGAAGGGACGTAATGAGATCACGAGCTCGTCTCGAACTTCTTCTGGGATCTGCGAGAGAATGTCGTCTAAAACACGGTGTCAGAGGCAATCTGCTATGTACTGCGCCGAGGGAGCAACGCACTTCTCGACAGGGCCAGACACAAGAGCCAAACGACCAACTGGATGTTATTCTTGTCTCCCTTTCTGTCGCTCAACAGATTCCGAGCGAGTTGAACAACAAATGACGAAAAGCCGACTTGAGAGAGGGCATCGCATTGGCTCCCATGCTCGAGCACCATCCAAAATAGTGTCGACATATCCTGCCGTAAACGATGAACGCCCAGGTCAATACGGCGACAGCGCCCAAGAGCATCGCATCGTTGGTGGAGTTCAGCAGAAAGAGAGGAGTCAGTCCTATTGCGCAAGTCGGGTCCATACTGGTGTCGGAAAATGGCAGCATAGAGATGAGGATTAGAGGACACATTCAAGGCGCGATAAAGAGTTCGACAAGTTGCAAGCAGAGCATAGAGGTCGGATGGCGGGGTCGCGACAGGGGTGGTGGTGAGAAGAGCGATGTGCTGAAGAATATCGTGTGGGGTGAATTCTAACATGCTTGCCTACCTGGTAGCGCCAATGGTTTAAAAAGGAGTGCCATCCCGGTGTCCACGACGAACAGGTTATTTGCTCGGGCCTGAAAAGATCGCCGTATTCAGCAAGCTCCGTTTCCCATTTGGGCAAGCTATACAACCTGATCGAAATCTTGCACAAATGTGGTTGTTAGGAACATGACGCTAAATTCGGTTTATCACCGAAAGAAGAAACCTTGTTGACTTCAAACATTAACCACGCGCGTCGGAATGGACCCACTCAAGATTCACTCTTGGACCAATCATAGTTAGCGCCGACTGGACATTAAGCCCAATGATCGTTTCTGGGAGGATGTGGCGTCTAGCTGGTACGCCGTCGGTCCTCTGCTCGAATACTGTTACAACGGGTCTTAACTCCGCCAAACGACACAGAGTGCTTCGGAAATGAAGTCGAAAAAGTTGGCCGTTGATGGAGAACCACATATATCTCGTCTACTCGATCGACACCTCATACACGACTTAATTTTATGTGTTTTCAGAGCTCTGTCATTGCATCAATCAGATGAGAATGAGTCTAAAAGGGCCGATAACATACTCTGCATCGCAGCCACGTCCGTGCTCTGAACATAGTCCTCGAACTCTTGGATTTGTTCCTGTAACTCATCGAGCGAAATCTTGTCATCCTCTATCATTAGACTAAGTATCCATTTAGGCGGGACTAGACGAAGAACATACCGACAACGAGCGTGATCTAGCCCAAGAAGATTCGGTATAGAAGAAAATGTGGCAAAGAGGGAGCGTACCTGGAGCTTCTTGATACCTTCAAATGGGTCAGACGAGAAGTTGAATGCACAACTAGTATATCACGCACCATAGCCAATGGAAACTAACTTGCTGCTACCCCAAACCAGACCATCCTTCTCGATGGAACGCACGGAAGTTTCAAGCGCGGCCATGTCGGTCTCATCGTCCCAGGGCTTAACTTCCAGCGTAACAACGGACTGAACCCAAAATGAAATCGCGATGCAAGGTACGTTAGATCAAACTCACCTTGGCGATGACTTTGGGTTTGTTGGCTTTTTTGGCGGCATAGGCAGCAACACGCTCAGCCTTGATGCGTTCCGCCTCAGCATCCTCCTCATCGTCACTCCCGAAAAGATCGACCTCGTCGTCGTCATCTGCGGCGGCAGCGGGAGCGGCAGCAGCGGGTGCAGCCGCCTCCGACTCTCCGAGGAAAGCATCTCCCGCCGTGCTGGAGCCAGAGAGGGTGCCGAACTCGGCCTCGTATGATTTGATGTGGGTGTACCAACGAGCGATGTGGGGGTGGGAGTCGGCACTCGGCGCCGATGAGATCGCTTTGAAAACCACTACATCAGCTTGCGATGGAGTGTATCTTGGGGAGTAAATCAGAGGCAATCCGAAGGACAAAGAAAAAGAGAGTCAGAAAGCTAGGTATAGAAAACTCGGCATGCTGGGACAGCGGTGTCTAGTCGCTTCTTGGTAACACGGACCAAAGCATGGTCATCCCAAAAGAAAAGAGGGAAATAAGCTTACCCCTCGATATAGGAGCGCGTCGCGAGGTGCTCTGAGAGTTTGGTGAGGTTGGCCATGGATCGATTTGGAGTGGAGAGAAAAAGATCGATTTGCGGATGAAGGAGAGAAGGAAAGATCGATTTAAGAAAGTCACGGTCACGTTGTCACGAGATCATCGAAACTTGGACCAAAAACGCGTTCAAGTGCCAACGTTGAGCTGTCCTGGACGCAGACATATTGTTTGCGGTCGTTTTGTGGGCTTGATTAAGCGACAAGCGACGCGCAATCCCGCCTCGCGTGCTCTCACCGATGGAGCAGTGCCTCCTGCTTTAATGTCCGTCAGTCCTCAAGTCAAGTTGCTAGTCTGTGTTGACTTAGAGTATTGCAAACGCATTGCCCAGTCATCACAGCCATGGCATTGATCTGGCCTATCGAACCTCAGCCTGGGTCACAAGGCTTTATCTTCTCTCTCAAGTTATCAGTGTGCGTGGCTTTCATATTGGTTTACAACCTACCATTTGACAGCCCCCACGTCACCGTCCGTGCGCGGCGCGTATAAGGAACCAAAAAACACAGGTTTATCGCTCGACGGACTGCACGTAACTCAACTCGATGTGATTCGCGAGCATGCAACCGACCATTTCCGCAGGTCGCTCACCCTCCACAGTGCTTCCGGGCACTTGGCGCAAGCTGGGGAAAAGTTGGGAAAAAAGAACGAGATATGGCTTACGGAGGAGCGGAGATCAGACCAGACTCCATTCGGATTGTTGGCAGCCTTTACGGCTTTGACTTGATCGAACGGCCGGAGTACAAATACCACAATCCCAAAATACGGTAAGCGCTTCCCTCCATGTCCGTGTCTATACACTCTCTTTCCGCTGAAGTACTCCAGAACATCACTCTCCTGGCCTCCGACACCCTCGGTCCTCCTTGTGAATGGTCTGCCCTCACTCGGTGCTGTCACTCTTTTCGTCGCAAGTTGGATGTACCGGCTATGCACGCTCGCTTGTTCTCTCAAAAGTTCCAAGTGCCAGCAGAGGCCCATCATCTCCTACCAATACATGCTCGAGACGAGTTGCAACGGAGGTTTGCTGCGTTGAATTTCTTTCGAAAAGTTGAAAGCCTCGGATCGGCCCCCGCGTTTACGGATGCGCTCTGGGTCGCCTACGTCATGCTCAAGGCCGAAGCGCCGCGGCAAATGAACGTGGACCAACTATTGTGGGCTGGTCTTCCTAGCCTGTTACTTCGCTACGTGCAACACCATTTGGTGGGCCAGAGTCATGGCTGGCCTGCTGTCAACGAGACTACCTCACTTGTCGTCGCTCTCTTGTGGCTGCTGTCCTCTGAAGGTGGTCTTCGCGTTCATCTGATGAACTCCATGCTCATCTCCCTCAGAGTCTGTTGCAACAGAATCAGCAACCACTAGGGAGGCAGTTATGGAGCGGATAAGACCTTACGTGCTGGCTGCATTCAAGGTGGTTCTCGAGCCTTCCTTCCCAGCTTCCCTGTACTTAACTTGAGAACAGTATCCTGTGTCGAGCACGCCATGGCGTTCAACTTCGGAGTCGGCTTCTTCGCAGGGTAATTTCACTAGCCAACTCGAAGAGGAAGAACTGACGGTCTGGCATGCATCGGCAGGCACAATCGTTATCGCTCCCACACGCCAGGTGCATTACTTTGGCCAGCGGACGGTCCACGTCCCCGCGGTTCCGATCTACTCCATTTTATGCTACTTCACGAGGCTGGACATGCTCAGTCCCATGTTTCCTGTCCATCTCAGCGCAGCTTCTCCGCCAAAAGGCCCTCGTCGAGAGGACGTAGAACACTTCATCAAAGAATGTCGTACTCCCTTCGAGCCGTGGAACTCAAAACCAATGATGAACACAAGCAACGACGCGCTTAGTCGATCGTTGAATCAACCATATTTTCCTGGCTCGCTGTCTGGGAGATGGAAAGGATCGTCGATCGTAAGCTAATCATCTAATCTTATCAAATGTCCTCAATGGATCAATGCAGATTCCAAATATAAACGACTATATGCACTGGAAAGAGGAATCAGAAGCACCGGAGGCAATGGAGACATTTTGTCGCCAACCGTTATACTTGACGCTTCAGGAACACTTTTGTTATGAGCCCGTGCAGCAGGAACATTGTTTACCGGAAACGTGGGTGGAGTGGGAGGTAAGGAGATGCAACTTTTTGATCATGCAGGCAGCCTCATTTTCTTTCAGGATGAAATTCAAGTGGAGAGTTGGTCTAGAACATACAAGACACATCGGGGGGAGCGTCCACCGCAGAAAGAGATCTTCGATGTCCTTGTAACTGGACAGGTTCGTGGTTGAGCTGAATGATATCACTCCATACAAACTTGGGCACGAACAGACTGATGATCCATATGCCACTGCCTGGGGTCATTTCAAATTCGTGGGTCGAATTCGCATGTCTGATGGGCTGGTCGTTCTTCGTCGCGAATCGGTGCGTTGGTTTGTTGCAAGTCGATTGCCCAACTTTTTGATATGAAGTCAGGTTGCTGGTCTAGGAACCACGATACTTCGTGGCTACAGTAAGTTGTGTTTTCTTTGCAGTTACTGGTGTCATTATCTTACAATGGATTCAGTGTCCTCTCGTCAGAATTTCTGTGGAAGATATCGTGCTATCGATAATGGGAACTCGGCGCTAGAATGGGAGGCTGCCTTTAGCTTGTGTAAAATGTTGGACTGAATTCGATCTACGTCATTAGAACCAGGGGATCGCTGATTGGTCAACGGCCCAACGCAGCAAATCCTTTTGAGTCCGTAGTCCATCGCGCTAGTTACAAGCAAAGGCCTGAAATCCACCTTTGTTCTCTTGCTTGCTCCTCAAGCTGTCGCATTGTCGTACAATGGCGGTGGACCTTTGGCTCTGAATCCTTGTCACAAGGTGTTACTGTGACTTGACCACGCAGTCTTCGGACAGCGACCGCTCATAATTCAATCCACGCACCCCCCATGGCTTATCTCGAGACCGTCCCACATGAAATACTTGAACGTATTGCCTACCTTGTGGCCACGGAACGAGTCATTGGACCGCCCTCATCCCTCATATCTCTGCTCTGCACTAATCGCCAAATCCACTCACAACTCTCTCTCACTAATAACCAATACCTTTATGCAAGAATATATCAGGCCAAGTTTGACTTTGGTCGACTTGCTTCAAAGCTGTCGCCAAATGTTTTGGCGCACGAGCTAGTACATCGTTGTCGAATTCTCACACGGATTCGCGCTCAGACGGACTCGACAGTCAGACCGCGCTCGACAGAACCGGGCGACACTGTCTACGAACTACTATTCCATGCATACCTAATGATGCTGGAGAATGCTGGAAATAACGAGCGTCAGCTGCGCGACTATGCCAACATAGGGAACTGGTTGCGTAATTATTTATTCGACGAGCATCTCCCACTGCTGCGGGGTACCAATCGCGTAGAAAACTGGCCACTGCAGAACGAGCACACCTCGCTGGCGATGTGGTTGTTTTGGTTCCTACTCCGGCCAGGTAAGCCTTGTTGACTACAACTCTGCCAGTCTTCAGACGATTTGCCAGATGATTACACTGGCGACGATGACTTAACTTGGAATGTTCTGAATTTTCTCAAAGTATATGCCCTCGGCGCGCATAAAGTGTGTGGCAGTCTAACTGTGTGTTTTCGCACCTGATCACAAACTTCTCAGTACCAACTAACTGATCCATCCTGGGTGAAATTCCTACCTGAACCTCCAGAACGCACTACTCCCGTCATGCACTATTCGGAACCCCACCAATTTTGCACGCCTCCGCTTGCAACTCCCGCGATCCTCGCATTCCTCACTCTCGTTAACCTCAAAACGAAGCAAATCGACTTCTCCTCGCATATCGACCTTCCCATGAAATCAGAGAGTAACGAATGGGAGCATGAGCTTGGTCGATGTCTAAGTCTGAGTCGCCCGGATTTTGGGAACACCCTCACGGAGTGCTTCCAATCCGGCAGGTAAGCTTTGTGCCTCAGATTTGGTTCGCTATTCATTATCGTTTAGCGTCGAAGGAACCTGGGAAGGAATCTTCACGGTTATTAGTTTTATTTGCTCACTCGGACGCCCCATTGACGTGCTTTTCGGTTTAGTATACCGAGTTTACTGCTTATGCTGCCCTGCTCCAAGGCGCACCACCACCTATTCTCCAGAAGAGTGTTATTGTGCGGCACCGGCAAACGTGGAAGCTCCGGGAACATCACTTCGTTGACCGATTTGAAGGAGACACGCGACAGCCATTGTCTGCTGGAGATCCTCTGCGGGCCTATTTACCCAACGGCACGCGCTTACTGGAAAAACCAGACTGTCTCCTTGTACAAGACCCCCTTACAAAGAAGGAGCTGCGCTATACGCGGCCGGTCCTCGGAGAAGCAGACGAGGAAGAGGATGAAAAGCCTCAAATGGTTGTTCGTGACGTAATTATAACTGGAGAGGTGTGTGCTGAAGGCTCCATTTTTGCTCGATTTTTTTATCTGCGGACCCGACAGGGACATTCTGCATGGGGTCAATTTAATCTCATCGGGCGTGGTATGTGGGCCTCGACTGCATGCGACGTTGCCTAATCCCACTCCAGTCCGCCCTTGCGATGGCTTCATCAGTCTTTGTAAAGAATATGTGCGTCCCTTATTTTACTTGCCGTCGTCGTTTATCAACGTGTATAGATTGAACCGGATCGCGGCAAGTGGATTTACCGGGGCTACCTGGTTGGCAACGTCAACAGCAACTTAGCTGGTCGTTGGCGAGATACCCTTAGCCCAGCCGCGGTGCCAGGATACGAGGGTTGTTTTCTCATGACAAGGAGGCGCTAATTGGTAATCAACTGCTGAACTCTTTCACTTGTTTTCGCTTGGCTTTCTTTTGCAACTTAATATCTATCTGCTCCGGAACATTGTAACTGGTATTTGCTGTAGCTTCATTGTCGTTGTATGTATCGTTAACTGCCTGAATAATAACATAGAGAACCTTTACGTTATCGTAACAGTGAGCAACACGGTGACCCCATCTGTCGCAATACCTAGAAAATGTTTAGTCCTAGCGCTGAAAACCGTGCATAGGTACCATGATTGACACTGGTGAAGTTATCTGACGATTGGTCATACCATGAGCCGGATTATGCTTACCCCTCAGACCCAGCAGGAAGCAGATTGGTAATGTTCTGCGCCGTCGTCCGATACTTCACCCGATGATGGGTTGTCTTCCCCACAGCTGCTGCAACTAGAAGGTCACGGCCCTTCGTATATCCATCGACCACAATCGTATGTCCGTCAAACACATCCTGGAGGTTGGATTGAGACGGGGCTTCTCATTAGCCACAATGGACATGGCAAACCTCTTCTTGAGAAACCCTGCCCAAT
The DNA here is from genome assembly GCF_014461135.1 of Mycena indigotica. Classification (NCBI taxonomy): domain Eukaryota; kingdom Fungi; phylum Basidiomycota; class Agaricomycetes; order Agaricales; family Mycenaceae; genus Mycena; species Mycena indigotica. The sequence goes on along the minus strand of NW_023503007.1, from coordinate 3,803,014 downwards.
GAAACATATAGATTAGACGCATATTCACCGATTGTAAGAGAGGGGCCCTACGCAAGGAAAAGGAGCGCCGCTGTTTGCAAGCGTGCCATTTTGGCGAAATACCCTACATGGTCGGCGTGAGATACTTTGTTCGCTGGATCCAAGCCAAGTAGAGCCTCGCCTAAAATGGTTTCCCCCGACGAGCGATTCCAAGCAGGTGCCTATGTCCGCGCTGCCGAAGTCCCAGCGAAGCTCGATCTGGAGAAATTGAGATAGAGTTTGTGTGTGTAGATAGAGCGGCGCAACTGTTTGGTTGACCCAGCCATTGCCGTCGCCGAGATTGGCGGATTGAGGGTCCCCTGACGAGTAAAACGTGTCAAATTACGTTTCAGCGGAAGGAGAATGCGAAGTTGCGAACCGAGGTGTTGGTGAAGACATTCAAATGAACTACCTCAAGATGTGAGCGAGAAAGATCCGCAAGACTCTAAGAGCCCTCCGTACAAGCCAATTGCTTGGGCATAATTGAGGAACCCGTCGTCGGTTAGCACCTCGGGGGAGCTGTGTCCAGATATGATGACCTATGAAGTGCCAAAGCCATCAGTCTTAACCATGTAAAGCATCGTTGTTGGACGTGCTGCAACCCACACGCACGTTCAAAGGCTCGCCGCCACCGCTTCCGGCTGTTAACCAACACCAATTGGCGAACTCGGTGTTATCTTCTTGGTTCACGACATACCGTTGTCTAACATCGACCCTCCATTGACCTTGGGATCGTAATACGCCACTTCGAGATCAGATTCCGCCTTGGGTTTGCTCGAAAAGATGCTTGAAGTCGACTGCAGTGCGAGCGAGAGCAGTTTGAACGCCAGCATGGTGGGGGTGGAATGGTGAGACCCGACGACGCGTCACAGGAAGGTTGTGATACGATCCATCGTTGGTTAATATGTAGAAGGTTCTCCGATATGTCATGGTTGGAGGAGACGGCGTCGCCTGAAAAAGGAAAAGCACATGCCCATGACGGGGGTCCCATTGATAGACTGGTGTATGTGCGATCAAGAGATCTCTGCGCCGTTTTTCAGGTACTTACAATAAGTACATGGCGAATGTTATTGTCGAGGTGTTGGTTGAGGACATAACGCCGGCGATAAACGGCGAATTGATCGCTTCGGCCGACAGGCTAACCAACTAGGGTTTCTATATTTGGAAATTCTTCCATTTGGCCAATATATGCCCAGCTACAGTCCAAATATCCTCAGACTGTATGGGTGGTGCGTTCATATTGGTCTCGGCTCGCAACAGCCAGGTTTGGGAGCTTATCCCCTGGGGCCATATCCATTACTCTCAAGCTGGCAAAATTAATCAATTCGGTGACAAAGTGTGACGGTGACACATACCACTTCACTAAAACCTCCATTTGTCGGTGAAGGCAAACTTGTGGCAAACCAAGAACAGCACATCCGTCAACAATTATACTCTGGGCCACCTCAACTGAGGCCTCGTTGCTTTCCTCTTTCCCGTATTTGACATAGAAACCCAAGTCAAACACATTCCGCGACAACACCAGAGTCTTATTCACGTCAAAGTACGTGCAGGCTCCTCCAACGGCAAGATAAACATACCCAACCTGTTTCTAGTCCTATATTGATTAATTTCCTGATCTTGGACAACTAACACCCAATGGCGGACGATAGTGCTTCAATCGACGAAATCTCAGATGATGCGCCATCCGCGCCTAACAGTGCTGGTGGACCCTCGAGTGCTGATACCTCATGGACTTCAAGAAGAGGGAAAGCGCGCTGCGACTCTTGTCGGCTTCGCAATCTAAAGGCATGTCCAGCAGAAAAATGAAAGCTCATCCAATTTAACCCAGTCATCAGTGTGACCGTGTATTACCTATTTGTAATCAATGTCGCTGGACTCCGGGCCCGGCTGGGTCAAGTTGTACATATACGCCATTGCCTACTCCAGGTGTGCGCAGGCTGTCAACTTTTGCTCTCTCGGGAGGCTCATATGTACCTTCAGCCCATCGAGGTGTCCCACGATGCGACCGGTGCGTATTTTAACCAGCTCAATGAGGACTTTTTGTTCAATTTCCTCTAGCTGTCGAGAATCCAACCTAAAGGTACATCAGCCTGGTTGCCTCTCACACGACATCTGACTGTCTTAGTGCGATAGAGCCTCTCCAGTCTGTCAATATTGTCGCGAAAGCAACATCACAGACTGTCGGTATACCCCCAAGAAACGCGCTCGGCTTCCACTTGAGCAACACTCACAAGCTCCGCGAGTCCCTTACAATGAAGGGGAAAGTGCCTCTTTCATGTTCACGAACATTTCCGGACCAAATAGCTCCTATAATCGCCCCTTCGTAAACGAAGGCAGCTCTTCCCAACCAGACAGCATGGATGTAGATCGCCCAATGCCTCCATATCCGTCTAGTTCAGCCTACGAGAAACAGGGTCTTGGACCCCCTCTGGCTCTCCTACCTGCACCTTCAGGGCCGTCCAATCTTCCAGCTCAGCAACCTTTTATTTCCCACTCTTTCCCCGAACCTCCACGAAATCAGTTCCGGGCTTGGACACATAATGCCTTCGCCCCTCTTCCCAACTACGTTCTTCGGCGCCTAACAACCATCGCCCGCGAAGACATGCCTGCTCGCGAAACCTTCGACGTTGCGCTGCAAAGATTTCGTGACCGCCTTGAAATTGAACTGCGGGAAACCGCATATCTGGCTGCGGAAGACTACGCCACAGTAGCAAACTGTCTTGCAAAGGGAAATATTAATCGCCTTTCTCCGCGCATTCGCCAATGGGCGCTGTCTCATCGCGTCTCGTCAGGCTCTAATCGATACAACCTCCTTGTTATCCCCCGCGATGCGACATTCCAGCTTTCCTCAGACAAAGAGAAAGAGCTTCTTCACGAGTATCGGGCCGAGCTTGACGACCAGCCATCCACCTCTGACAAACAAGACGACGAGCTCGCGTTCGAGCGCGTGCCTGTCGTTAATCAAATATACGACTGCTTAGTTTACGCTCACCGGGGGCACGCCTCCTCGGTCGCCGCTATCATGGAGATTCACCGTCTGGGTTTTGTGAGTTGTCTTTTCTACTCATACCGTGTTAGTCTATGTTTGCTGAGGCTAGCTATCCGACTGGGTATTTCTAGGCGACAATTACTTGGTCGATGGCGGAGATTTTCGTAAATTTGTGTCCTCTGTGCTCCAAGATCAAGGCGGCGTCGAGTCTGGCTACGAAGGTCGCGCCGACGGCTTCGACTAGCGGTGGAGGGAGCGCAAGATAGGCGAGCTGATGACTACAGAGCGGCGCACATATGGCTGATATGCTACAGGGCGTGGAATGGGACGTGAGAAACGAAAGTGATAAAAAGAAACGGAAATAGTGATGAAGCATTTGGTGAGGCTTGCATTCTTTTTCCGGCATGGCCTGTTCATGAGCAGCTTTAGGGCTTGATTGTCGGACACGCAAATGGCGGATATCTTCAGCTACTAGTTCCACCCTGATCAGTCGCTGCAAGTGGTGGGAAATGGAGTGAAACCTCATCGTACTGTCGGTGCGCAACTGTCGCACGTTCTTGGCGTTGGTTTCTGGGGAATGACATTCGCTGACGCACACCAACCTGACGAAAATCGTAAGGAGGGACAACTGGCGCGCTGGTCTTTAAGGTGCCATTTCTTCCCGCATTTTCCACACTCGAATGGGAGGAGGACGCACATATAATCCCTTCACCTCTTAGAATGGCCACATCGCTTAAAAAACGGCGTATCTCAACTCGATAATTCCAAACTCTTATGCCGCCCCATCGAGAATGTCTGTTCAAGTATCATGCAAGGCAAAGCTACACGTTGATTATTTGCCCAAATCCAGTCACCGAGTGCTTTCTCTGACTCTTGCAACCTAGAAAGGCAAGTGGGAATGGAGTCGTTTCGCTGTTGCATGCGCGCTCATCATAAATTCAACGGCATGTTGGTTGTCTGTGGGCGCAAGTCGAACAGAAGTTGAATTGGCACGTCATTCGATGACGTTTCACTTGAGCTTTCCTGCAAATCGCCGAACAAGGGTGATTCCCGTGCAACTGCACGGTGAAGTTTTGACTCTACGGGGTCAACATGGCGGCGATTTGAGAATGTTATTAGTCATGGTCAATCCCTGAATGATACAGTGTGTAGACAAAGCCAGTACACGCACAAATATTCCGCACATCGTGAAAAGCTTGCTGTATTTCATGATCGTGCCTCGTTTCTCTTATGTCAGCACATCAACGAGTACTTGTCTATCGACAGCCACGTTGCTTTTTGTGTGCGCGCAAACATGAAGGCTTCCAGCGATGTTATCATCTATGTTGGTATGATACCGGTGTCCGCAAACTATAAACAGTATCTCATTCACGTCCGATGTGACCAGATACGATGTTCTGGGATGGCACATGCTATATTACACTTTGGAATGCCACAAAGCGCCGAGTCCTCACAGTGGAGATCGTGGAGGCCTCTCGGTCATCTAATGTTGAATTTTGGAGCAGTGCAGAATTTGTGCCGGGATATATTGAGAGACTCGTCAGTAATTTGCTACTGACTTGGTACTCGATATTCATCAGTGATATAGCAGCAACAAACCGAGCTGCTCGCATCGCTAGATTTCCATCCAGGCACCAAAGCATTTCTTCTTGAAGGCAAACATGGACTACAAATCATACAGCGTCCACTTTCAAAGAAGCTTTCACTCGATTTTAAGCCACTCTGGGCTCCAGTAATACATATCAACAGTATTGAGCTTCAGTCCATCACTTGTCATAATCCACTGAAAGGCTATGGAAAATGGAAGGGAAAGGATGTGAAGCTGACTATAGCTGAAAATGGTAAGAAAAGATCCCTATTTGCATATATATTTCAATGATCAATCCAGAACGAGTAGTTGGGATGATTGAACGTGAACTTAAAGGTCATTACCTTGTCAAGGACCTTGACATATCCTTTCCCATCATTGCTCATATTTCTGATGGGGAGTCTATTATTGGATTTCTACAAGAGTTAGACCTGAGCCGGTGTCGAGTAGCTGATAAGGTGAGAGTTACAATAAATATTCTAATAAACTCATTATCAAATTATGCCTCTAGCGTGATCGTACTGCAGTGTATGCTGCTCTAGCCACACTTGAACGACATAGGATTGTGTATCCACTACAGCCTCCTATTCTCTGCCCTGAAATTGTTATCAACAAAGAAGGAAAAATTCGCTTCCGGCATGCAACATTTTTTAGGTCTTTTGCTGGGTATGATGATGAAGCTTTTGAAGCAGCTTGCCAAAAATATCATTGGAATAATATTTCATATCACTTTGACAAAATTCCAGTTGATCTTAGATCTTTCAATCATATGATTGACCTTGCTTGGGATAGCAGCACTGTTCGTGTGATTGAAATTCCACATATTTCAACACATATTTCAGTTAAACTGCCTTATACAATACGCAAGGCATTGATGAAATCACCCTCAGTCTCAGCTGAAAATCAGGGCAATTTGAAATCACGACATTATCATTATGATGCCTCTGCTAAGAAAAAGGCTAATGATGTCCCTCTTTCAAAACCAAATATCCCAGTATCTATTAGCTCAAAGTCCTTGAAGTTGGTGAGCCAGAGTGTTATATCCGGGAATGAGTGCTTTAGAGAGGAAATAACAGCATCAATAACTGAAGTATAGCCCTGTAGATATGTATTCTGATATGCTTCAACATGCTTATCAGTTATGAGTTGAATGAATATACTACTCAATGGCAGTGCTTACAGTGGTTTTGCAGAGGCACTACTTAATTGTAAGTCTATTCATGGCATATAGTAGTAACAAGCCACCCCTAGCTATACCTAAAGTTAGTCTCATACTTGTGGTAGCTCACACTAGGGGCATGGCCCATGGTGGTAACCTGGCTACCACCACTGTTGTGGTAGCCAGGTGCCACATGTCAAACATGAGGTGGATGATGGCCTCGGCATATGATAATGACTCGTTGATAAGATTATCTCAATCTATTCTCTGTAAAAGAAGTGTAGCAAGGTTCTATGGCTAATGATTATTGGAGAGAAAGCCCCACATCCTTAAGATTTATCCTTATAGCTTCTCTCTGATAAATAATCAGGTTGTGAGAAGCTTTTCCCTGCTTTTTACAAGGTAACTAATGCTTAAAATAATGCAGAAAGACTGTGATCCTACTGGTAGGGAGCTTGGGGGAGGTGGGGAGCATGTATTTGACCTAGAATATGAAGATCTTCCTACTAGAGGTTTCTGTATTGGTTGTAGAGTAAAATAATATGATATTATCATCAAAATACATAGAATTGATAACTACAATACATCCCTTTCTATAATAAATCCTCACAACATCATAACAGCTCTGGAATCTGAAGCATGAAAGCCATCAGACATAAAGCTGAGTATAAATTATTTGATCTTCTCAGCCTAGTCATTGTATGACATGTTTTCACACGACTGACATGAGGTGAAGGGTTGGTACACTGTCAGCACTATGGTGGTGGTAACCTGTGTAGAAGACTCAGTCGTGGATGGGAAACGACTCTATAGGAAGCTACCTGTAGAAGACTACAATGATAAGTAGGTAGCTACAGAATGAATGGAACGGCATACCTCAGTCGTGGATGGGAAACGACTGAGGAGCACGTGACATCGGTCCGGAATATCTCCTGCCCGGCATATCCCATGCACGGGCCACCCATACTGCATCGCGCCTATATCGCGCTCTCCAACAACCTGGTTACAACCATGGACTATGCCCCCAGTGTCATCTGCTGGTGGCTGGACCATGTGACTGTGGGGACCACTGCCAAAATAGGCAAATGTCACACATGTCACGGTTGGTCAGTCCATCCCTTAAAAAATTTAGTGTATATGTTCCTTAAATAATTTTTTTTCTTTCTTCCCCCTGGGCTATATGACAACTTGCTAACTGACTGGGATATCTACATAAGTATCGTTCTTAAATTTCTGATTGTCTCGTATATCCTGAATCCAGCCAAGATATGCTTGATGAGATCCAAATTCTGAATCTCCTCCTACTAGCAACCAGCTCACAACCTGCTGGTGCATATACGAGTCGCAGCCATTCTGGGCCACCCAGACACGTCAGTTGACTCAGAGGAGTTGGCGGAATCAACCACTGGCATGTGGATGAAGTACTGAGGAGCTATTCAAACGCGGGAAGTACCTACAGAAAAACTGCCCCATAGTGTCCAATTCACCACAGAAGCGGGAGCGCACATGGGCGGCTCCTGCATATCTCTTCTTTGATGACCCTCTACAGACTGTCGACATTGGCAACTGCCTTTGTGATGGAGACGGTAGAATACAGCCCCCGTGCCCACAATTGCCCATTCCGAGACGAAATGACAAGCGGCCGCGCGGCTCCGCGCGGAGGGGGACCACTACCAAGCCGCAACCCTAGTAAGTTCAGTTTGAGTCAGACTCAAAGGCCGTAATGCATATGAGTCGATGCATATTTTAGGGTAAGCAGGCTCGACTGAATGGTGTCCCTACAGATAATTTCGGACTTGATTATCGAGCCGCTAAAAACCTACATTCTTGTGGCGCGTGGTAGTCACATGATCGCTCATCTTCGCTCATCCGTCGTTCCATCATGACCCAATCTGCTCGTCCACCGTCAAGACTCGTCCCCCCTGCGCCTCTCGGTCCTCTGACGTCGTCCATATGTCAGTAGATTCATGCTCTGGTCGCCCGTGGCTCCATTATTCTTGCCGAGCATCCGGCTGGCAGCAACTTCTCTCAAGATCAATTGTTTTGGTGCAAGAAACCTGCGAAAGCGACTGAGGCGATTTGCCCAGTAACAGAGTCCAAGATCCCCCGAACGACAGCAAGCTTACCTATGTCCAGGAGGAATACTTGTTCCACTATATCAAGGAGGGCGGGTTGACGTCCTTGGTCATGGCGGATGATTCGGCAGGATGGTGAATGCCTTGCTGATGATTTCTGCTAGATTATCCACAATCCTGGATCCTTTGCTGATATGATTATATGTGCTTGCCGGGACCCATTCCACTCCACTTTCAGTGCGCAATAACCCTGCCACTATTTCGGTGATTTAACGTTGCTTTCCAGGTCCCTGCGTTTAAATTGACTGGCGCATTCACTTTACCAACCTCAGTTCCTGTTACTGCTACTCTCGTAGTTTTCAGCAAACAAATCAAGAGAGATTCCTCCCGACGGACAATCCCAACGCAGTTATTGACGGTATCAATAAAGTTTACGGGCTGGAAGGCGCCCTCTTTGGTGCTGGCGTCTCCTCTTCCATCATCCCACTGATTCTACCAGAACGCTGTCTCCCAACAAGGGGAGCCTGAGCCTGAGCAATACAGCATCTGGCTCTACTACGAGCCAGTCGAACAGCGCTACTTCATCTCAACGAGTAGTGTCAACCTCCAACTGGATATTCGACGCGTCGGTGCTGCCAGTGCTAGACCCTGGTGGCTGTGGAATGGTAACCCATCTACCTGCACCATATCATACCCGTAGCGTCTCGCAGAAAACTGCAGATACTATTCACGACTGTTGAATGATGTACTTATTCTTTGTACTTTCACGATCTTCGACTGTACTACTAGTAGTAACGAACGTCGAATCTGGTCTTGCCCTGATTGAATATTCTTTTCCCGTCGATCATCGTGACACGTGAAAGTACTTCTTGCTCTCTCTCCCACCGTCCTTAATCCCGTTCTCAAAATTGTTCTCGCCCTCTATTATATAACGGTTATACTTGCCTCGATGACGCGTCGTTTTACGTGCAAGTTATCGACAAAGCCAACTCGGCAGCCTACGTGGCGACGCTGCACCAGTCGTCAAGGCCGAAATCCTCTACTCTTTGCCGATCTGGATGATGTGTTCAAGTCGTCTTCGGCGCCCAGGACTAGCAGCGTGGCACGTGTCCCTCGAGATATAAAGCTCTGCAGTGATTCTCAATGAGGTTCACGGCCCAGCATCATGATGTCTACTATTGATTCCCTCCTCAGCCAGCTGCGCACAGCCATCGCTGCTGGCGAAGCCGCGGCGCGAAACGAAGCGCTTGACGCCCTCCGTAGCCTACAGCTATCGCTCGAAACACCGCAGGACACGCTCTTCCGGTTGACGAACACGCATTTGGAGATCGCGATGACGCGGATCGGCCAAGACCTGGGCGTCTACGAATCGCTTGTCGAGGCTGGAGCACAAGGACTCGGCGTGAAGGGTCTGGCGGAAAAGACTGGCGGTGCCCCCGTTCTGCTTGGTACACATGTTTCTTTATCCGAAAACGAGCACAAATGCTGATTCGGTGTAGCTCGAATCTTGCGGTATCTTGCCTCGGTCGGCCAGATTTCACAGCTCTCCTCCGAAATATTCGGTGCCAACGACATGACGCGTATGCTTGCCGCGCCAGGCTATCGCGGCGCAGTCTACCACCAATTTAACAACATCGGTCCCGTCCTCCAGGCGCTGCCCGACTTCCTCAAAGAGACCAAATACGCCGATGTCGACGATGCTGCGAAAACGGCTGCCCAGAAGGCCTACGACACTGATCTCCCGATGTTCCAGTACCTGCCACGCTTCCCTGAACGATTTGGTCCTTTGCAGCAGGCGATGTCTGTGTTGCCGCAGGGCCAGACCCAATGGTTCAAGATTTTTGATTTCGAGAAGGAACTATCCTTGAGTGGCGGAGCAAACGACAGCGCGCCAGCCCTGGTCGATGTTGGCGGAGGCTTCGGACAACAATGCCTTGCGCTTCTCAAAGCATTCCCGCAACTTGACGGGAAACTTGTGTTGCAGGATCTCCCACAGACATTGGGCCATCTTCCACCTGGCGCTCTACCAGCTGGCTTGAAGACGATGGCCCATAACTTCTTCGAGGCTCAGCCTGAAACGACGCGCAACGCACGCTTTTACTACCTGCGTGCAATTATGCACGACTGGCCAGACGACAAATGCGTGGAGATCCTCGGTCATCTCAAAGATGCTTTTGGCCCCGGGTCGAAAATTCTGATCGACGAAGCGGTTTTGCCTGACATTGGCGCCCATTGGTACGCTACCTCGGCCGATATGACCATGATGTCGTCATTGGGGGCAAGAGAGCGGACGAAAACCGAGTGGGAGGCGCTGATCTCGAAGGCTGGGTTAAAGATACTGGGTTTAACGACGTATTTCCCAAGGCTCGAGTCGAGTATCATCGTGGTTGGTATTTAACTTCTGCTAAACGGATAGATAAGGCCATATTGGATATAAGAACTGAAACCTACCGTTATAGCTTCAGACGATTTGACGACTCAGTTACCTCTTCTACACCCCGAGCCAACGCCTGCTGCTGCTCCTGTTCTGCGTATATCTGCATCGTCTGCAAAGATTGTTAACAAACTTGAAGCTTTTGAAATGAAAAATACTTGCATGTTGATACACTGCCCACGCATAACGAACCACGTTCGCTTCATGGTCCGAGCCTGGTCCAAGTTTTTCAAGAACTTGTTCAACGGTCAGTAGATACGACTCGTAGTTGACCTCGTCTGGCATTCCGGTTCCCTCTTCTCGGACCTAGCTATACAGTTCAGGTTCAAGAGTAAAGTCCAGAGAGATCAGCGCACCGCGTCAATGGGAATCCAGCCTGCGTACCAGAACGAAAGATACTCCCCCGGCGGACTCAGTGTGTTGTTGTGGAATGATTTACGCCTAGCGTATGCGTGCGTGGTGATCATAAGGGGCTCGCAGTTCGGACGGTTGCGACTTTCTGGATCGGACGGCGGACTCGGCGCGTGCGTTCCTGTGTAGAGCGGCAAAGACTTGACACGGAAACCTGACTGAAAGTGGTTGAATCGGATTTCAAGGGGATTGGGGGTAAGGTAGGGATTTACCTCTTCATATGCTTCTCTCAGTGCGGCTTGCTCGAGCGATTCGCCGACATCTTTTCTAGGTCTTGGGTCACCAATTGTCGGGGAAAAACGACGACCCGGTAACGTACCTCCCGCGTGGCAAGAACCAGTACTTCTTCTCCTTCTCGTGGCAGAGGACGATTTTGTTTGTTTCCTCCTGGAAGATCACCATCCCGGCGCCGAGCAGCAAGTTCATGCTGGCAAACGCGCTGTTTGGCACTGCTGCCGTCGACCACTCAGACATGGGAGGAGCAGCATTTCCAGCTGAATGATGAGTTGTGCTATGGCGGGCCCCGCCGGCGCGACGGCGATTGAAGAAAAACATTGTGGTGGTCAAGGACGGAACCGTCGCGGAGTCAAATCCAGTACCGTGACGTCATGTCAATCAACCGGCCCGCTGCACAAACAAGTTGCCAGCGAGAGCCATCGAGCGACGATGTGAGCGTGAGGTGTGTAAACGCGCAAATTCAAGTCGAAGGGGAGCTATCGAGAATTAGCCTTCGTCGCAAAAGGTTGGCAAAAGGTCGCAAATGACTGGGATGTTGCCAATAAGCGACGGTGTGTCACAGTCTGTCTGGACTCTCGAGACTCTGAATATGAATCTGTCAATGCCAACTCACTCACGCCGCCGCCCAGAGCGCCTACGGCTGAACGGGCAAGATACCGAGGAACAGCACCAAAGAACAGCGGGAAAAGGAGTATATTACGCGCAATGTAATGGCTACCATACAATAATGTAAAGGCCAAATAACGGGGAAAAAAAAAAAAAAAATGCCAACTCACCACACCGTTACTTGTTGTTCTTACACATAGTAAAGCATTCAATCTGGTCCAGGACCGTCCAGGTAATACTCAAGTCATGCACGACGAATTGCCTCGGCACGCTTGATTGGCTTCACGCGGCGTCAAGGCTAAATTTGAGCCAGCCGAGCCGACATGTCATTGCTCGTGACCAAATGCAACGCTTCCTATTGGCTGACGCATTTGTGTTGCCTCTGATCAGGCTATTCTTATTTTTGTACTTAAAGTCCATGACGCGTAGCGGCATGGCTCCTCGAGACTCGTTGTTGGATGCACTTTTTCAAGTTTTTCCACCCGCCACCTGCGCCTCCAGCATTTGGCAAAGGGAAAACTGTCCCAGAGCGCTCATCGTCGTGCGTGCAGCCATTTTTGCAGCCCTATCATACAAGACCGCTGAAAATCTCTGTGAAGGTTCCTAAACCAACTTGTCGTTCATTGGATTGGCCCTTTTCTCGATGTTGGATTCTCCCGTCCCTTAGAGAAAGATGGTGTGTGACCAATCAATCCCAATCCTTTACAAGGCCAGCTAATGCGCTGAAGATTTATGGGAGCTACCTACGGATCGTCTTACTGGCGCCACAGCCGACGTACTCGAGGCCCGGTTCTATTCGCGCTGCCCACCTGAACAACGACCGAGCGCCTTCCGCGACACACCGGAGGAATCACGGCACAGTCACGAGAGCGAGGCCGCTTCGACGACCGTCGAGGACAAGGAAAAGCAGACACCGTCCACGGAAAATGAGAAAACTTCGGCCCCAACGAAGCCACGGCGCTTCTGGCAACGCAAGCCCAGAAAACTTCATGACTCCTCACTGTTCCGTGCCGTCCACCACACCTTCCTCGTTCGTATCTGGGCCGGAGGAATGCTCAAACTTATTGCGGATACATTACGAACTACTTCACCGCTCGTGAACAAGGCGCTATTAACATGGCTTGCCGAGTCATACGTTTACCACCGTGCAACCGACGAGCAAAAAGCGCTGTTTCCCAAGCCGCCTAGAGGCATTGGTTATGGAATTGGTTTGGGCATTGTGCTGTTTGCAATGCAAGGTATGTCCTTCTCAACCTTTTTTTTGATGCGCAGCCGCTGACTGGATCTAAAGAAATAGCGAGCTTGATGACAAACCATTCCCAGCAAAGTATGTGTGCATGCGGTAGGCGCTGTTATCTCTGACACTCAAACAATCTCCAGCCATGATGGCGGTCGGACTTTCGGTACGAACAGGTATAATTGGCGCGGTCTTCCGCAAATCCCTTCGACTTTCTGGGAGAGCGCGTCTTGAACATTCTGTTGGCCAAACTACAACAATCATTTCGACAGACGCATCACGGTTGGACCGGTTCTGTCAATTCGGCCACAAGTAAGTCATTTGATGTGTACAGATTACCAGTTTGACCTCGAATAGTGTTTGGGTGTCCCCGATCCAAGTACTTCATTCCCTTGGCCCTATTTCGAGTTTGATGAGCCTATAGATCATCGTTGGGGTTGGTCTCCTGCTCGGGAATGTCAGAATCTTCCCGCTGCTATGCTTCATTTTACCAATATTTTTCGTAGCTCGGCTATTCTGCCCTTGTCGGACTCGGGGTGCTCCTCCTCGGATTCCCCCTGCAAGTCATACTTGTCCGAATCATGTTCAAACAGCGCACGAAGGGCGTCAAAATCACCGACACTCGCGTCCGTTTGACCAACGAGGTGTTGCAAGGCATTCGTCTTATCAAGTACTATGCCTGGGAGGGTTTCTATACTCAGCAGATTGGTTCCCTGCGAGAACGAGAGATCGCAACTGTTCGAAAGATGGCGTACGTTGGGTATTTTTTTTGTTGTTTTGGTGCTTATCGCCTCGATTAACTAGGATTGCTCGCGCAGCCATGATTGGTATCATAACTGTCATTCCTGTGTTAGCTTCCGTTTTGTCATTTGTGCGTATATTCCATCTTGATCCCCAGACCCCCATCTGAAGAGGATGTAGATTACGTATGCGCTGAGTGGCCACAATCTCGACATTGCCATCATCTTCAGTTCACTCCAATTCTTCAATGTGGGCTTACTTCTTGTCCTCGAGAGGTGTCTCAAAGCTATAACTGACAGATTATCCGCATGCCGCTCGCATTCATCCCTTTCGTCCTGTCCGCCTTGTCTGATGCACTGGTGGCCTTCAGGCGAATAGGCGCCTTCCTTACCGCAGAGGAGCTACCCGAGCCATACCTCATCGCAGACACTCAAACAAACGCAGTCGATGTTGACGCTAGTTTTACTTGGGAGACAGTAGAGAAGCTTGATGGATCCAAGTTCGGTGCAAAGAAGGGCAAAGGCCCCGGAGGTGGCAAGGGGAAGAAGAGTGGCAAGGACATCAAGAAGAGCAGATCAGTGCTTCCAACTACGAGTTCTGATCCTGCCAGCGGCGCAGTCACCCCTGCCGAAGAGGAAAAGCCTTTCGAACTGAAGAATTTAAAGATGACCGTCCCTCGAGGTGCATTTATCGCGATCGTTGGACGCGTCGGTTCTGGCAAGGTCGTCCAGTCCTCCGTTTATGGAAATCCAAACTAAACTCTCGGAACAGAGCTCTATTCTACAAGCACTGATTGGCGAAATGCGCAAAACGGAGGGAACTGTCCGATTTGGTGGGTCCATCGCATATGTGCCGCAGACAGCATGGATTCGGAATGCAACCCTGCGACAGAATATTGTGTTTGGGCAAAAAGACGACGAAGACAAGTAAGCTGGAATCACCGATATAACTTGACTGGGTATTGACAAGCCTAATTAAGGTTCCGTGAAGTTGTCGCTGCATGTAGCTTGGAACATGACTTAGAAGTGTTGCCACACGGAGAAGACACCGAGATCGGAGAGAGAGGTATCAATCTCTCTGGTGGCCAAAAGGTTATTTTTTTTGATTTAGTATTCACCAAAATTTTCCTCACCGCCGTTTCAGGCCAGAGTTTCGCTCGCTCGCGCTTCTTACTCGCCTGCCGAGATAATCCTTCTTGATGATCCGCTTAGTGCCGTCGGTATGATGACATCCAAGTAAAACTCGAAGTCAGGTATTGATAGTACTTGACAGACTCTTATGTTGGTAAGGCCATCCTCGACAGATGCATTCTGCATGGCCCTCTTGCGAACCGCACCCGTGTTCTTGTCACTCATGCCTTGCACGTTCTCGATAAGGCAGACTACATATATGCAAGTGTCTCGAATTCGTCTTCTCCCAAGCTAACAATATCTAGGTCATGGATAATGGAACTATCAAAGAACAAGGAACTTACCAAGTAGAAATCATCCATCGCTGTTGTCCCGAGCTCATTTTGCCCAGACCCTGCTCAAGGATGGTATCGTATTTTCGAAACTGATGGAAGAATACGGCAGTTTGGAAGCCGAGAAAGAAAAGGAGGCGGCCAAAGGAAAGAAGGCCACCACCGAATCCGAACAGGACGACCCCAAAAAAGAGCAAGCGGCGTTGATGCAAACCGAAGAACGTAATACTGGTGCAGTTTCATGGGCAACCTATGGACAGTATCTCAAATACGGAGGGGGTCTTACATGGGCCCCTCTCATTTTGGGCTTGCTTACGCTTTCCCAAGGGGCACAAGGTCTGTTTTTCGTTTCAGCTCCAGTTCTCCTTCGCTCATCACATGTCCAGTGTTGAACACGCTCTGGCTGGGATTTTGGACCGGCGGGACTATATCTGGTTTCACTCAAGGCCAATACATTGCCGTCTATGCTGGTATGGGAGCTGCAATGGGTGTCTTCAGTTTCCTGCTTTCATTTGCTTTCGCGTGCGTGATCTGATTTGTCCGCATCATCATGTGATCTGATTGCACCGTCATTATAGTCTCGTCAGTTTGATGGCGAGTTTGCGGCTCTTCAAAGCAGCTTTAGCTCATGTTCTACGCTCGCCGACTTCTTTCTTCGATACCACACCTATGGGTAAGTCACTCAAACATGCCGCTGTTGATTGACTGAGTCGTGTTTGTTAGGACGCATCCTTTCTCGACTTGTGAAAGATCAAGACACTTTAGACAACGAATTGTCCATGAATACATTCCAAGTATGGCTTCAGTTTGTCTCCCTGAGTGGTACTGAATGTTATATAGCTATTAACAACGTTTAGCTCTGTCCTCGGGACAGTCGCCTTGGTGTTTTATACCTTCCCCTACTTGGGCATCATCTTTGCGCCGATGATTGTGCTCTACTATATGATCTCATCATATTACCGGCGTTCTTCGGTTGAAACAAAACGTTTGGATTCGTTGATGCGTTCTGCTCTTTACGCGTCCTATACTGGTGCGTCCATGCACGCGATGGCTAGTGCGCGGTTGACAACGATTGGTAGAAACTTTGACGGGTTTATCGACGATTCGCGCATACAGGGACCAATCCGACTCCATTAAACACGCAGAGCAGGGTCTAGACATGGAAAATAGGGCATACTACATGACCATCACTTGTGTGTGATTTTGTTCCTTCTCTTCTCCACCTCTAATCTCCGGTAGTGCAAATGTGGCTCGGGTTGCGTCTCGATGTGTTTGGGAACGTTCTTATCCTTGGTATCGCTCTATTTGCCGCTGGATTGCAAGTCGCTTCTTTCGTCTTCAATGTCCGTTAACCAAGTAAATCCCAGCCGGACTTCCGTTGATCCTAGCAAGATCGGTGTTGTGCTATCGTACAGTCTCAGCAGTAAGTATAGTTAGCTTTGTTGGGCCAGACCGACTTAAACGATATTGTAGTCACTCAGGTCTTCTGTTGGTTCATCGCTGGATCATACCGCCGCATTCTAACCCTCTTGTAGCCCAAATGGTCGCTCTATTTGCGACAAATGAGCAAAATATGAACTCTGTCGAGCGTCTCGTCACATACGCCGAACTCCCCGCAGAGGGTGCTGCCACAACACCGAACGATCCACCTGCGACATGGCCTGACCAAGGCGAAATCATGTTCAAAAATGTCAAAATGGCGTATCGCGAGGGCCTCCCCCTGGTATTGAAGGGCATCAGTTTCGATATCAAACCTGGGGAAAAGGTGGGGATCGTTGGTCGGACCGGCGCAGGTCAGATCGTTAGTTTTATAAGCAAGTCATTTTCTAAGACTATTTCAGGGAAGAGCTCTCTCCTCCAAGTACTCTTCAGGATGGTCGAGGTCCAATCTGGTCAAGTTGATATTGATGGACGCAACATTCGAGACGTCGGACTTGATACGCTGCGAGGAAGACTTGCTTTGGTCCCGCAAGACTCGGTTTTATTCCTTGGGACCCTCCGGGAAAACTTGTATGTTCAATGCTACCATTGAGGGCCGGCTGCTTAACTGATTTCTTTCCCAGAGACCCACAAAACTCTAAAACGGATACTGAGCTGATATCCGTCCTCCAGCGAGCTTGGCTGTTACCCCGGCCTGGCGAAGCCCCAGACCCAATTGCTGAGGCCAAATTTAGTTTAGACTCTAAAATTGGCGATGAGGGTGTGTTTTCATCTCGTCTGTCTGTACGCATGCTGATGTCTTACCTACAGGCTCAAATTACAGCGCTGGTGAAAAACAACTTCTCGCGCTGTGCCGAGCCCTCGTCAAAAACAGCCCCATCATTATACTTGACGAGGCCACGAGCAGTGTTGATGTCGAGACCGACGCTAAGCTCCAGCGGACAATCCGCACCGAGTTTGCGTCCTCGACGCTCCTTTGCATTGCTCATCGGCTTAATACCATCGGTGAGTTGGGCAGCGTTGTTTTTTATCCCATCAACTGATAAGATCCCCGAAGCTTATTACGATCGTATCTTGGTCATGGACCAGGGCCAAGTTGTGGAGTTTGACACGGTGCTCAATCTGTTTGACAGAGAAGAGTCTATTTTCCGTTCGCTTTGTGACGAAGCCAACCTTTCAAGGGCAGATATTCTTCGGATAAGGGCTGAGGAAGTTAGTCCTTAGCTCGGTTATCAAGGAAGTTAGAGTAAGGTATTGTACGATCATAATGAGTAATGTAGTTCGTAGATACATGCATCGAATTGCTCTGAGAATACAACACTAAGAAACCGAAATCAATGCTAAAGGGCGAAGCCGCCATCAGACTTCGCTGAGTCAGCCGTGGACTGTGGCCTAGGCTCCCTCTCGTAGTCTCTATCTTCGCTACCAGACACCTCTACAAATCTCGAAACGCTGACGCCAGACGTCGGAAAGCGCGTGCTATAGGGACTGGTTGGCGATAGTGGAAGCGCCAGTGGGCCTCTGCTAAACGCGCTGAACCGACGGCGACCCCCCTGAGACTCCGTGGGAGAATAGTCGTCTCTCAGAAGAATAGCATCACTCTGCATGGCGACTCGAAGCAGGATCATGGTAAACGTTATTCCCTAAGCAGTCATATTAGTTTCAGCTTGTTTGTGAGCGTGTCACTTTTGCCCACAATGAGTGAACTCGTCTGCAAATACCAATGAGTGAAAGGGCATTTTTAGTTGAATAAACAATACACACCAAATCCAGGAGGATGAACTGGGTATTCAATCCGAGCTCATATACGACAAACAGAACAAAGAAAGCCGTCGAATAAGTTGCTGCAGATTCCAGGAAAGTGATCTTGTGCAACAATGAGAAACGGGTGACCGGGAAGCATAGAAATTTTTGTACCAATGCCGAATAGACGCGACTTTTTTGGGACAATATGATATCTGGTGGTCGCGACCTCACTTGCGCGCGCAGGACCCGGAATGCGATAAATCCTAGCGAGAGCTGGTCAGCCGAGTTGCTCCACAACGCTGGGTCATATTCACCAGTGCAATAGAGGTTCGCAGCAAGCGAAGAAGCAAAAAAGCCACTTATCCACGGAGAGAGCCCCTGGAAAAATATTCCTCCAGTGCCAAAGCGATTTTCGGCCCACACTGAGCCATAGCCACCGACTATTTTGAGCTGAGCTTTTCGGACAAGTGCGAAAATCGAAAGGAACCAACCTCCTGCCCCCATCCAGCAAAGGATTGGCAAGATGACGAAAACTATTCGACGATCCCCCACAATGTAACAGCGGTATATCTGGCTGTGAAGTCAGCCTAATACTTAACCCGTATAAGCCGACACTTACTAGGAAAAAGTCTCCCGTGAGTGTGAGACTGATGTAGACCGCGGTCTTGGCAGCTTCAAGAGGACTGGACACGTCTTCGTAGTACGCTATGGGACCCTCGCGGTACATGAAGAAGGCAACGATAACTCGGGCGATGTCGATACCCCAGTGCTATGACATGCTGAGGCCACGAATACGACCCAAGGAGAGAACATTTACTGCAACTGAAAGTATCCAGATGAGACAAAGTGTTGGGAGCAACAGCTCGTTCGACGTGTTGATCTGCTTTCTAAAAAGCAACCACAGAGTGACCCCAAACAAAGTGGTAAATATTCCTGGAGGCATTGAATTATGAGAAGGACAGAATTTGACCTCGTCCGCACCGATATTGAAGGTCTCCATGATCAATGCTATAATCTGTTATTCATTAGTGGAGGGAGAGAATGAGGCAGAAGAAAACCCTACGGAGGCCTTGTCTAGCTGAATGTCGATGTTTTTCATCACCACCGCCATGATTCAGAGGAGGGAAAGGGCGGATGTGGGAGGTTCTCCAAAATAATTTTATAACAGCATGCAGTCCTGAGAGGCGTCCGGGCGACCGGTGAATGACGAGGGGGTGGTAGTGTGAGACGCTTGAGCCATGGCTCTCAACCCCGGCTTCTCGGTGAGAGACATTGTGCGACGGAATGCAGTTCCGTCGTGGCGGGCCAATGGGTGATCGCTAAAGGCGAAATAGAGTTGGTCCCGTGAGCCACTTTCGAGCACACGCCCCAAGAACAAACAAGCCACTCACCTAATAAGTCCGAGTCTGAGACCGAAACACTCGCCGTCGGACTACACAGCACAGGCCTTTTGGCGCTAGTTCAGCGTTCAATGGTTGCAAGTGCATCATCTGGACTGATGCCTTCGGAAGGCTGATCGTATCATAGATTGAGGTGTGATCCGACAGAGTTCCGACAGAGTTCAAGTAAAATTCCTTCTAAAATTATTGTCCCTTGCAAGGAATCATCTACTGAGATCGGCCGATGCCTCTTTCGCAGCAGCGTCCAACTCTTCGAAGTACCCGCTCTTCCGACACATTTCCCGGAAAATCCCACCCTCTTTCCGAATCAGGACATGTGGTGTGTCGAACTCTACTATCCTGCCCTTGTCGAGGACCAGCAGTCTGTCGTAGTCAATTATGGTTTTGAGCCGATGGGCAACTAGTGTACGGTGAGCGTCACATGGAAGAGAAGAACAAAATGCACTTGTAAGAAGTAACGACTGCGTGAATTCTTCACGAATGGTCATCTGGATTTTGCCATCGGTCTATCGGTTTCGGGTCAGCGTCTCGGAGTCTCCGAAATGCCAAGCGGGTACCTCGAAGTCGACACTGCTTGTCGCCTCATCCAGCAAAACGATTGCACTCTTCCTCAGTAATGCTCGTGCCATCGCAATAAGCTGTCGCTGCCCCTGCGAGAAGTTTGTCCCGCCAACCGAAATGGGAGTGTCAAGGGACAGGTGTACTTTGGAATCCTCCTCTGTTGTCGCTGTGCTGAATGCCGGATGCTCACCAGTAGCAACTCCATGAATAGGTTGAGAGGATGCTGTTGTAAGGTGGACACGGTGAAGAACCTCCTGACAAGCTGCATCCGTATGCTCGCCTATAACGAGAAAACGCTGTGAGTCTATTTATAGAGCTAGCACAATCCAACACACCGAAAGGATCGAGGTTCTCTCTGAGGCTTCCTGAAAAGAGTGCTGCATCTTGAGGAATGTATGTCTACTTAGCAATCAGTTCCATTCCGACGGATGCACTCAGCATTCGTACCAATCTAGACCGCAAATCCTCTACTCCGATCTTGGTGATATCGATGCCTGTTCGGTCACGGTGTGAGCTCCCAAGTACATTGCCGCAAGATCACATGACATGCCGTCGATGATGATGCGTCCGCTGGAAGGGTCCGTCTACAAGATATTAAGACAACACCTCGAGATCTGATCGTACGCACGAAACGAAGGATGCTCATGGCAAGTGTAGATTTTCCGCTGCCAGTCCTCCCCAGAATGCCGATGCGTTCACCAGCTCTCAGACAAAACGACGCGTCTTTGATAACCGCAGGAAGGTCTGGTGCATACTTGACAGTCAGGTTGTCGGCAATTAGGAGAGCATCATTGCCGGTGGTTGAGGGCCAATACGCTGGCGGACGGCTTGATTCTATGATCGCAGGTGGCTCTTGGGGCAGTTCTAGATATTCCGAGACTCTTTCTACGGAGCTTTAGACCATGTCAATTCGCTGAAACAGAAAAGTGATATGGAGTACTTCAAGTCTACAAACCATTGATTTAAGATTTTTTACGATGGCGAACACTGACCTAGCTCGAGCTGAGTCCAGAAGTAACAGGTCCAGAAGACTGATGATGTAATATTGAGGGCAGACTGAAAGATATGTAAGAGTCGCAAGGAGAGGTGGGCAGACGAACCGTGATCGCCAAACCAGTAAGACCCGCATCGCGCGATAAATAATGTATGGAGAATAGCGCAGCCAGGAGAACCGCCTATCCATATCATTGAGTTGACCAAAAAATAACGGTGTTGACATCGAGCTGACCAAACTGCCCAAGAAGTCAAAATTGAGCTGGAGCCATGCGTTTGTCATCCTGCTCTTCCGGTAAGTAGAAGACATAGAAGAAGCTCAATGCAGACCAGAAAGTGTACCACATCTTTGTAGTCATGTCAATCCGATTGTGGATATTGTCAAGAAATCTTTTCTCGGCACCAAACGCTGATCGATGTTGGAGACACTCATAATAATTCCAAACGAGTTGACAATACCTCTGATGGTAACCAAGCCCTGTAAGACCTCTGCAAAATCAGAGAATATGGGGGAACGAGAATTGGATTCCATTCGACGGAGATCGCGTCCGGTTGAAAGGTAGCCAACAGCGAGGTGATAGTAACAATATCCAATAAAGAGAGCGCTGTCCGCAGATAATGAGCACGGTTTTCGCAACAAAAAAGGTATATTCACGGGAATATGAATGTTGGAGCCACGAAACTGAGTGATCAACACGGTAAGGACAACAAATTTGGGTGAATGATGAAGTCTCACGTGATCGTGATGAAGGCAGCGAGAAAAGTGCCCAGATATTGGTTGACTCGTTGAAGTGCAGTAGCGATGGATAAATCTATAGTTTCCATGTCTTTCCCGCTAAAAAAAAGTGTGGGCAGCAGCGAGGATAAGAACAGGACCGTTACAACTGACAAGCGATTAAGAAGTCTGCCTTGCGGAGTTGTATCATGAAAGCTACCAACTGGTGAGAATGAACTGATTTAAGTGCTGAGATTGACTTACCGAAATGGCGCGCGAACTATACCGACGACCAACGCATTGAAAAAGGTTTGGCCAGCTCGATATGCACCAGTCATCTGAGCTGCAGATGAGATGACAGTGACGAGGACAGTCACCAAGCCGATGGCGGAGTATATGCTGATGTAGAAAAGGGGATGCTCTTGCGCAGTAGGCCATCGGAAGCTGGACGAATCTCCGTTTGGCAGCGCTGTTTCGACCTCGAGTGCGCTGTCCTGGTAGGCTTCGCCCCAGATCTACGACATTTCAGTTGAACAAATCATCGAAATGCAATCGCAACCTTAATCCACAACTAGACTGCATCAGTTTTATGTAGAGGGCAACAGGAAGACAGCGCACCTTCTCTGCGACACCTAGTAACTGTAAGCCAACGACCGAAAGGACCATGAAACCCCATATCCAATACGACATGGCTTGTAGATATCGTTTATAGACTTGGCGCTTTACACCTCCAGTCGCACGGTGCTCGTCCTCGATGAACTTTCGAGGGACCTTCTTCGGACCGCCATCTGAATTGTAGTTGCTTCCCATTGCTGCACTGGTTTCCTGTTCTTCGACGACACCTTCCCGCTCAGCCTCAACCGCGGCGTCATGCGTAATTTGATCGAGCTTCCTCTGCGCTCGCAACTCAGAAACTGACCCCTGCGTCTCGATTTGGCCATTGGACATTCGGACCAAATAGTTAGCAGCGGGGAGAACAAGCTTGACGTGATGAGTGACCAGCACAACCGTCCTATGGGCCAAAATAGGACCGCAAAGGCATTTCTCGTATAAGACACGGGATGTATGGCTGTCCTGTTTACAGACTTCAGAATGAGCCGTTTACCATAACCGATGACGACATACCACAGCGCTCAAGGGGTCATCCAGAAGCACATATCGAGTCTTAGCATACACTGCACGTGCGAGGGCAACTCTGTGAGGTCGATGATCAACAGAATAACACTGCAATAACAAACGGCTTACCTTGCTTTTTGTCCGCCCGACAGACTGACGCCTTTTTCGCCAATTTCTGTATCATCTCTGTCTTCGAGCAGGTCGAGGTCTGGATGTAGCGCACAACAGTCGATGACCGCGTTGTATCGCTTTTCGTCGTAGGGATAACCGAATAGAATATTGTCTTTGATTGACTGGGGCTTTTATAAGCGATATACGATGATAATGGGGGGATAAAATTACTTGATGACGAAGCCACGGAGATTGTGCGGCGTATGAAAAGCCATACACATGCCCCCAGTCGTCGATTTTGTTGGGATTTTTCGACATCATCAAACGGCCACCGGGAAGGGCAGTCATTTCACCCAATAAGGCCATAAGTAATGCAGTCTTTCCACTGGAATATATGTTAGCAGAGTAAGTCACAGTTGGGATATTTACCTTGCAGTCGGACCAGTTACCACAGTAATTTTTCCCTCCGGAAATGACACTGATAGATTTCTGAGTTCGAATTGGCGTTCTGAAATCCCATCAATGGTAAAATTGGAGTCTGTTTCTGAGTTGGTGGTCTCGACATTCTGGTCTCGCGTGTTTTCGTTCCACTTGAACGAGGAATTATCGAAGCCAAGCCCACGAGCCCAAGCCGATTCCTGGAGTGGGGTTGAGCGAACGTTCTTGAGCTCTACCTCCGGTTCGTTTAGGAAAGCGTCGATGCGGTCGACAGAGAGCCGCGTTTGTAAAATCTGGACGACAAAAGTAGGAATTACTGTGATGCAATTCAGTCAAACTTTGAGCAGACTCCAAAGTTATCAACCTACTGTTCAGGGGCTGCCGAATCATCCCAAACAAAGCAATCGCCGTGAAGGCTTTTCCCACCGTTAATTCATTGCCTAACAGGACGAAAGTCGTGAACGAAATGACAGAAACCAAGATCGGTGTAAGTGTCCATAGGCTATGTTTTGATCAGAGAAGGGGATTGAGATAGTGCTGGAGCTGACCCAAGGAACCCGATCCCATTGACCCGCGCCTGAACAAGCCATCCCAGTTCGATGTTACGAGCAGCAAACACACGATCCACCCATCGTTTTTCCCACGCAAAGAACTTGACGAACTTAATAGCACTGATGAGCTCCGTCACAGACGCCATTCGGGCATCGCGAGCTTTGAGCATGCCTTTCTGAATGCGTTCGTTGTTTCGCGTGAAAGCGCTATTCAAAGGCGAGCCAAGTATGAGAGCAACGAAGCCCGTGAACGCGGAAAACCCAAGGAGTTGATACAGCATGATGAAGCCGACGAGTATCTCCATCGGCGCACCGTAAATCATGTACCAGTTGATGACTTGAGTGGAGATTCGGGTGGCGTCGCTTGACATGAGGTTGACGATCTTGCCGGTGTCTGCGCCAGGACTCGATTGCTCTTGTTTGTCGTTGGAGACTGCACCACTGAGGTCAACTCGCCTAAGGGCCTTATCATAAATGGCAGCCATGAGTTCGGAGCGCAGGCGAGTGCCTGCGCGGCGCCCGAACCAAAAATGGTTGAGATCACATTGGGACTGTGGCACGATTAACAATATGCAATGACTGGGAGACGAAAGACTTGTTCCTTGACAACGGAAGCAACAAACATGAGAACGGCGTAGAGGTAGACAACTTGCTTGTTACTTTGAGATTCAAATGCGTCAAGAATACGCCTATTGCGTTGCATATCAGTGCGACTGACGATTGATGGAAACAACTCACTTGAGGAAAAATGGACCAGCGTAACTGAGTATGACGCTCAGCAAGGTCAACAGAAAGTCCATGCTAGAACTCTGTCAATTGAAATGGTGAGGGCTGACGAGCTGGATCACCTCATATCGAACGAGTTGGCAGCCCATAATCGACCAAGCAACGACTTCTGACTGGGTCAAGTCAGAAAAAAGAAACAAAATATCGAAGAATACAAACGGAAGAGCACTGAATGCTAGAAACAGTGGATGACTACTGAAAGTCGGCGAAAGATTCCACACATCCGACTCGTTGATAGTCACCCGAAGACCGCGCTGTATTATTGGGTAGATCCAGGAGAAGGTGACCCAGCGCCAAAGTGACGTGTAGTCTTCGGGTGAGATACTCCGGCCTATCTCGTCTCTTCTGGTAGATTTAGAAGGTATAGCCATAGGCATTCGCACGATAGTAACCAGCAGGACAGTTATGCAGCTCAAGTTGACGAGAGTTAACCATCCGTTGGCCTGCAATAAGCCTCCACAGAAATGGATAACATAGAGTGCAAGAAGACGATAAGGTGGCGTTGCTGTGGCTTGCATGGTTGAGAAAGTAAAGGCATAGAGCCATGTCGTGGAAATGAGGAAATGGTGGATGGCGCGCCAGCCAAGCTGCTCAAGCCCCACACTAAATGCTCCACTTGCCAGCCAAGCCACACACTCGAGCAGAGCGATTGACGAGAGCACCAAATGTTGCCAGGGAGGTGTCCGACTATCAATTTCGATGTCCTCTTCAACCCCTTGAGCCAGATCCTCCGCCTGAGCCAGAGCCTCCGCCTCAGGAAGTGGAAGGAATGGCGTAAACTGACGCTTCAGCGCCAAAAGACTAGGTCGCAACTGTTGGGGGACAGGAAAGGTGAATTGTGTGGCCAAGGTGACCAAAACAAACACGCTCGGGATGATAGCTGCCCAGGAGGAACGCACACACGCATTCGATAGGTCGAAAATGTCGAAGTCTGGACAGAGTGCCATGACGCGCGTCTTTCAGTCGAACAACATCCCACACGGCTAAAAAGTCCCGTCCGGCGTCAAGTCGCTATAGCATTGTCATTAGATCGGGGTGTCGGTATCGCTCAGTCCCGACCCACATATGGCCTCTAGGAAAATGCTGGCATCATGCATTTGGTTCGTGTCGGGCGCCGTCATGTTTGACTGCAAGTCGACATCTTCGACTTCCGCTAACTCAGCGAAGCCTATGAAAGTTGAGGGTGCCGAGTTGTTGCTCTTCCCACAGTTGGTCGAGAAGATAGTTTGGGAGCAAACTAGGAGCCTGGCCACGTGCTGGTTTGGTACTTGGCATCCGGATCTTTTTCATCACAACCATCATCACTGGGTGATTCGCAATCGATGGCGACGTGCGTGGAGAGCCTCGTTGGCCGCTGTTTGAAAATAACCGGGCCGCCGGCTGTGTACTGATTTGGGTTTCCCTTCTTCCAGGTCAACTGTCCCTCCAGTTTCCCTTGTTGAGCTCAACAAGCCCGCAAGTACCCACGAGAAAAACGTCGAAAAAGACGAACTTGTGGACGAGGATAACAACGAGGACAAAGCCACCAACAAACAGGAGAAAGAGCAAACCGTCAAAGAAAAAGGAGCAGAACAGATGTCCCATCGAGCCAACTTTGACGGTCAACAGGCGCAACAAGCGTCCTCGCCAGCTCCGCCAGCAGCAACTGCGACCCCGCCGCCTGCGCCGCCCCCGCATCAACACTACCCGTATCCACCAGGCCCGTATCTATACCCACCCTCACCCTTTGGGCCGCCTTATGGCCACCCGCACCCTCATGACGACAGAAACCCGCCCCCTCCTCCTGGCCATTACGACCCGGCTCATGGCTACGCGCCAATGCCCTACCCTCTGCCTGGTGGCGTACAGTCGTACATGCCCTATCCGATACAATTAATGGGCCATCAACCTCATGCCCAACCACCCCCGGCCCCCGTCCTTGATCCAGCGAACTATTCGTACACAGACGATGCAGGGACAAAGCTATCCGACAAAATCAGACGCAAATGTTTCAATTGTGCGTTACCTTGTCTTTTTTCGTCAGACCTTTGACCTTGTTCAGGCTGTACAACTGAGACGAGCACCTGGAGACGAAGCAATCTGAATGCTGGAAAAGTGGTCCGTGGTGTCTATTTTTTGTCTATAAGCTACGACTTATTCTGCTCAAAAAGCTCTGCAACAAATGTGGCTTGTTTGAGCGAACCCATAACCGTTCGCGACCCGAAGCGTTCCCCCACAAGAGAGCTCCCATTACTGGAGCCACGTCGAGGCTTCAGGTCTGTTTTCTCGTTGCAATTTCCTTCGCTTGTTGACACAGTTCCTAGCCATACCCTCCATCCAACCCTCGTCCCGCTGCATCCGCTTCCGAGTCGGCTCCCTTATCCACTCCTGCCCACCCAAATTCCTCTACGCCAGCTGCAGAACAGCCTGTTCCTGTTACAACTCAATCCTACCAACCCCCGGTAGTACCAACTGCACCACCAATTTACCAAGTCCCGCCACCATTGCCAGGTCCTCATTCAGCAGCCGCTGAGCAGGGACAACAGGCTGAAGTAGGTGGCCCAGTCTACCTTCCATCGATCACCGCCCTCGTTTCGCAACATTCCACTCCGAACGGACAAGCCAAGACGGGAGAAGACACTCCTAAGAAGGCGCGTGGTCGACCCAAAGGGTCTCCGAACAAAGACAAGAAAGCAACCCCTCCAAAGGTCGTTTACAGAGAAGACCCCGTGGATTCCCCCGAAGAGAGGGTTGATGGTGACGATGGTGAATGGAATGGGCGAGATTAACTATTTTTTTTTCATATCCTTCATGCGATACCTTGACTCTAAATGTGCTACTTATGCAAATTACTGATCTATATTGTACCCTTACTGAACTCCGATTCATGACGGATGCATATGTCTACTCTTGGCCCTCAATGTCGTGCCCCAGCGCAGAAATATAAACGGAATTGGCGCAAGTAGACTGGCCAAACCGGCCAGCAAGCATGTTGCGCCTTGCACTGTCATCCCTCGATACATTTGAAGGGCGAACAACGGGAAGACGCTCCCAACGAGAGCACGACTGGCCATCCCAGCTGCGAGAGCACTCGCAGCAGTGAGTGTGTAGCAGTCGACGAGAAATGGGACCTAAACACAGAATTTGAGTCTGGTGTCTACGGCTGGACGCTGATGCTCACAAATCCGGTGAATATGAGGAGCATGCTGCAGGAGAAGAGGAACTCGGCAATGCAGGGAGCTATCCAGTGAACGTGCTTGAATGGCGCAGTCCATGCGAAGATAAACAGAGAACTGTGTAAGGTTTGGCGGTATTCAAGGTCCCAGAGTAATCTTACATCGGACTGACGATGGCGCCATAATACCCCAACGAGAGCCTCGCTTCAGGGCGGACAAGTTCTCCACGAGCTAGATCCTTGCGTGCACTTCGTTCATATAGCGATTCTAAGATCATGGAAACTCGTGGCTTGGACTTGTGCAAAACAAAACTCACGACCAGCCGTCCATAACAGAACGCAACCACAACAAAATCCAAGGCCAAGAGCAATATATGTCAACCCGTACTGTGTCGCCGAAAATCCTCGTATGTCCCGGTAGACAATGCCAAATGCTTCGAAGAAGCCGTAGAGGATGCCATATAATGTGCTGAGGTAAATAGAAACCAGTGCGACCACGGGTTCTGCGAATGGATTAGTGTTAAATCATCTCGGTTTGGTGTCGCATATACCTGTGAAGAGGTAGATGATGGGCCGAGCAAGGGCACGTTTGAACAGGGTTATTTGAGCTCTGAACGGGATACGTGGCGAAGAGGATCCTAGTCGTCGTTGTTCTCGCCATTGTAGAAGTGTCGGTCCATGGGTTTCCGGGACAAGAGCGACCAGGATACTGATGACGCAAGAGAAGATGGCCATGACAAGCAGATTCCATCTGACAAAGCAGTCAAGGGGTGTATTAGGCGACTTCATACTAGTACTCCGCACCGGAAACCTGCGTTGTGCTGAATGAAAGCCGACACTAGCGGTCCCAATGAGGGCCCGCCGAACGCCATAAGAGCGTCTAAGCTTAATCAGTAGCTAGCACCACAGAGGGATTTCTTTTCATACAAAAAGTTGTGTATGTCAACCTTTGCTGGGTATTAGTGATGTCGCCGATACTCGCTGGGCAATTATTTATGGACGCAGATCCAAAGAACCCAACGAAGAAGCGGAAGACGAGAAGGCTAGCTGCATTCGAGGAGAAGGCCATACCAAAGCTGAAACCTATTCCCCCCTCAATAAACCATAACGGGCATTTGTAAATTCAGCGTACCGCTATAGCCAACAGCACATAACCTATAAACGGCCTGTCGGCCATATATTTCGGAGGCGGGTCCGAAAAGAAGGGGACCAGCAGCAAAACCGAGTCTGAAATACCATTGAGTTCGCGTTACAGTGCAAATTGAGGCAGTTACACGGTGAAAGTGACGCCAATCAACGCGACTGTAAAGCGTTAAGAAATGCTGAGAGGACAAAACGCGGTCCAACCTTCTTCAGAGATGCCAAAGCGGTTTATGAGAGCGGGGATACTAGCGACCTGTAGGCAGATTGTCAATTGCATCATGAAGTTGGAAAAAAAAGTGCGCGAACGTAGGCAGTCGAGGAGTATGTCAGGGTGAGAACCCAAGTGCATAAGATGGAATTGACGGTCTGGTAATTATATCAACTTGCGCGGAGTGCTCAACAGGTCCCTCTTACAATTTTGCGTAGACTGCTCCAATTTCGAGGGTTTTCGGGATCATCTGCCGCCAGCGTTGCCGGTAACCGTGGGTTTAGGTCCTCTACTTTGCCCTTTTCTGTCGTATCCTTGGACGAAAACGCGCTTTCTTCGATCAAGGTGGCTGAACGACGCGCTTGGCCTTCTAAATCGAGGTCTCCAGCCAGATCAAGTGTCTCTCGACTTGTTGTGAGGTTCAAGTTGTGCATTGTGCCAGGGGAAAGGGACAGCAAAGGAAGGTATGCTATCTCTCCGCTTTAAGAGGACGCGGCATTGATTTGCTGCTCATCTTTGGACCGGTTCATGCTTTCGGTTAACCGAAAGGGTTGCAATGATTATTGATACTCCGGGAAAATATGGACGATTGGATGCGTAAAGCGCTGTTTTCGAGGTCCCTTGTTGCAGGGATTAGTGTGCCATTGGAAGCAGGGGCATATAAGTCGTCTGCGG
The DNA here is from genome assembly GCF_014461135.1 of Mycena indigotica. Classification (NCBI taxonomy): domain Eukaryota; kingdom Fungi; phylum Basidiomycota; class Agaricomycetes; order Agaricales; family Mycenaceae; genus Mycena; species Mycena indigotica. The sequence continues at coordinate 3,773,017 of NW_023503007.1, read as the reverse complement.
TAAAATTACAAGCTGTTTCCGTGCAACTTAGGTTCGAGAGACGGAAGAAGATTGACGCTAATAGGTCAGGCTGACCAATGGCCGATGTGTGACCCGTGACACCAAACAAGCGTTGTCATTGTACGGCGACGGGCCTTGGTCTCTCAAACTTCAACTTGGTACTGGACAGATGGATTGCGTACAAGCGCAGATAGAACTCCAACCTTATCGAGATTCCCAATGATAGTGTCAGGTGATCGCGTTTCGGCAACACTCAGTTGCCTCTCAAGAGTCAATTTCATCGAAATGGCTACATAATAAAATACAGTTTATAGTACAATACTTTCGGCTTTATGGTAACATCGAAAGTTCCTGTGAAGGCCCTTTAAAGCTCGCCGCTGGCTTTCGTCTTGATGTTCTCCTTGCCCTTCTTCACATCTGCCTTGGCTTGCTTTGCGTCCGCTTTCAAGTCATCCTTCGTCTTCTCTCCTTCACCCTTCAAAATCTCCAATACGCTGCTCAGCTTGTCTTCGGCTGCTCCAATGCCTGAATTCACGATCTCCCGAATGCGCTCGAAGGTGGTCATGGTTTGCACCCAGCGAATACGAGTCTCCTCTGCGAAGACAAATGAGAGATGGGAATTATGAGAAGAAAAGACATACGTAAGAGTCCAGGACGAGAAGTTGGTAGAGCAGACTCGTCAATACCGTGATTACGAAGATAGGCACGGAGTCTGGCGTCTGGCCAGGTGAGATAAGATGCGGTGAGACCAGCAGCATCGTCGTATTTCTTTTGCATGAGCTTGATCAATTCGTCACGTTTGGCGGGAATGGTATTTTCTCCATGCTCCACAAGCCATTCGCGCATTTGACTATCGCTCCAGGCCTCCCATAGTGTGTCTTGTGCGTTCACGTAGTTGTCTTGGATAAGTTTAACGAGTTTGTCACGTTTAGCCTGAGCATCGCTCTTGATGACACCATGGGCAACAAGCCACGCCTTCATATCGCTGTCGGACCAGGTACTCCAAACACTGTCGTTCACGTCGTAGTAATACTGAGACATTTTCGCTTGCAGGACTTCTGTAGTCGATGGCGGAGAGCCAGGTGCGACTATGTCGTGAGCTACCAGCCATTCGCGCTACAAACAATAAGCACGAAGAATTAAACTACACCCGTAGCTCACCATATAGGAATCTGACCACGCCTTCCAGACGGGGTCGGTAAAGCGGGCATAAACATCGCGCATCATCGTCAATAACTCGACGCGCTTTTTCTCAGCGGCGTCGCGCGCAAGAGCACCCTTCTCTGAAGAGGGGGAGAAAACATGAGCTGGTGATATACGAGTCACAAGGCAACTCACCAACGAGATAGTCTCGAAGTCGGTTGTCTTCCCAAGTCGAATATACATAATCTTTCGTGTCATCCATCTGGCGCGCAGCCTCACGTGTTGCTTGAGCGACCACACTCGAGACGGTTTTCGACATTTGATATCGCGTATCACCATAAACGGCCGTACTTGCCTGAGCACCCAGGCTGGATGCTGCTTTGGTATACGCCGCGTATTGACTCTTCGCAAGGAGAACAAGTTGTTCTCTGGGACCGCTGGGTGCAACAACACCCTGCTGAAGAAGAAAGTCACGGAGACGAGACTCATCCCATGCGTCAAACGAAGAATCACGAAGGTCGGCGAAAGATTTCTGTGCGTTGGTATATTGTTCGTGGGTCCAGGCAGTGGCTGCGTTCCAGTTGGCTTGGACAAGGGCTTGGAGTTGTTCTTGAGAGAAAGAAGCATCGGGAACGTTGATGTTGTGTTCCCCGAGCCATTTCTTCAGCTCAGTCGTCGACCACGAAGAGTACGCTGTGGCATGTAAGGGAAAAGCGAATGCTGTCAATGTATGGAGGGCACACACCTGGTGGATCGTCTGAGCCAAACCACGATGTCGCAGAGGCACCAGCAGCAAGATAAAACACGAAAAGTGAGGGTTTCATGGTTGTTTGAGAAGAACGAGCACCACCAAGTGACTTTAAATATGCCACCACTGTGATGTCATGGGTGATGCAAATTTGCGCGACTCCTTTCAACTTGGAGCCTGTCAGCACCAAACCGCACTAATGACGCTGGAATGGGCGAATGCATGCGTGAACAAGTCGTGAACTTCACAAGTCCATGATGGCGGAGGAAGATGTGAATTTCCTGATTCGGATGCCTTGATCGTCGTGTCACGCCGCGTTTGTCAGCTGTCAAAATTTTATGGTTTCGAGCCTCGCTGCTCAGCTCGCCAAGGGCGCGTCCCTCAACACCAATGCTCTCGTTGAAGGCTCGCGAAGGAAGGCAACCGAGTCATACCTCTTCACGGGCCGCGATGCCGACCAGCATGATCTCGACACTCTTCATGCACTCAGTTTCAATGCCTTTCGCCAACTTCGCTCATTGAGCCCGAGCCTCCATGAATACGAGGGCCAACTATTTTCGGACGCTGCAAGAGCGACTGACAGGACGTTGTTGACGCAGGACGAGGTCGCTCGGTTGGATACTACAATCGACTCGCTGCTACCACTACTTGGGCCATATCTACCAGAAGGTCCAACAGGAAAGGTACTGGAGTGGTTAGTACGACGATTCAGGTGCGTTGACACCTGATACTGGGTTACCCATGCTCAACATTAACAGAATAAATGAGTTCAATGTCGACGGTGTCCTGGCACTTTTCCTGCCATACCACGAATCCCCGCATTTCGCCAAGATGCTGTCGATTCTCCATATCAAGTGCGGCTTTGAAATGAATGCTCAAACCCAATGACTTATCCATCCACAGACCCAATTCCATGTGGTCATTTCTCATTCCCTTTCAATCTGCTGCACAACCTGTCCCGCGCCCACCGCTGGTCACGGAGCTGCTGAAGCGTGAAAACTCGGATGCAAGGAGATTCATCATTGGGCTCCTACCAACTGCTATCAAGCGAAATTACGTGCACCACACCCTTCTTGCTTTCAACGCAGCCACCCTTCACGACTACCTTGTTCGTGGCAAATCAGTCGACGAGGGCACTCTCGCACACCTTCTCCCGGCTCTTATAGAGCCGCTACAAAACCGCACAGATGCAGTGGGACGAGATGCCATCGTATGTCCATTCGCGGACGCTGCCCCGCGAATACTGACTGCATCTTTTAGCTCGGCAGCTACATCCTACTCTCCGCTCTATCGCAAACTTGTAAACTTCAGCCTCAGGCCCTTAGGACTATTGTTCATCTAATGAGCAACTGCGCGCGGCGTGTCGAGACTAAACAATTCGTCAATGCTGTCATCTCTGTCTGCGATGCCCAAGACCAGCTCGACACCTTCAACGAGACGACATGCAAGAATGTATTAAAACTTCCGTATGATTTTTTGGTTCAGATCCACAATAAAGAAATTAAAATGACGCTGTAGGAACATTGACGAAGAGTTGCGAATCGCTGAGAAGTGGGCTGGTATCGACAAATTCTACAACCCCTTGATTTCAATCGCATGTACTCGACTCGAGGCAGACGAATCCGCCTACTCCGTCCTGGAATGCATCGTCGGCTCCCCGACAGTCCCCACAACTAGTGTTGGTCACCTAACGGCTCTTCTCTTGGGAAAAGCCGTCGAGTCAACGGAATCAAGCATTCCCGTTCGTCGCCTGCTATCTCATATCGCACAAATACACCCGGATACTCTCAAAGCGATCGCTGATGCTCAAGACGACCAAGAACAAATTGACAATCTAATCCTGACACTGTCGGCCCCTCAAACTTCAGCATTGCTCCAAAGCGACGAAGGAAATGTTGTGGACTCACTGAGTGCTGACGAGCGTGTTCGTGCCGCTGCCGTAAAGGAGCTGCTCAAGACTGCGAAGTCAAAAGAACTGGAAGATCCTGACCTCGTATGTTTTTGTTTTGTTTTTTGAGCAGCATACAAATTCTCATCCTGATAAACAGAACTCCCTCTACGCTGCTCTACTTACCCGTGTTCAAGACAATAGTCAGACCGTTCTGAAAGCACTTTACGCCGATGAAGGGGTTGATAGTGTCATGGTTCGCGCCGCCTTGTCAGATCCACAAAGTTACATCACCAATCTTGCTCTCGCTTTGCAAGGGAAGCCAAAGCGCCAGACTCTGCAGTTACAGATGCGCTTGCTCAGCTTAGTCACGCCGCGCTATGGGGCTCCGTTTCAGGAGGATATCTTCCATCGACTCGTGTTCCCGTTCCTGCTGTTTTCCAAAACGAGACAACATTCTGCGGAGGTTGTGTGGTCTTCGACAGCTAATGCGTTCGAACTGCTGAAGGGTTGTGACGCAGTCAAGCAGCGGGCTCAGGAAGCCGAAACAGGTCAGGACAACAAGATGGAGCGGATAAATCAGGCCATCGCAATCAAGCTCGCAGGTTTGTTCCGATCCTGCTATCTACTTCGCGCTGATGTTCTCTCTCAGAAAACATCATCGCTTCCAATCATTTCAGCACTCACCTCAATGCGCTCACCAGGAAACTTCAAGACTCTGATCCACACGTTCGCGTTCTTGCATATCTGATCGTTCGGGAATTGCTTCCACGTTTGGAGGGTAAACACCAAATAGACGCGGCTAACCAGGTGATAGAGGCCATCAATGTGCAGAAACTCCCCGAACTTGATGAGTCCAAGCTTCAGGGTCAGAGTATTGAAGAGGTTTGATGTCTTTATTACGATTGGCAACTCAATTCTAACTGTTGTAGTATTTGAGCGACGCAAACTTGCACCGCATGGCTGTCCACAAAACCACCAGCAAAACTACCACACATTGGTTACAGGTTTCTGCTCTTGCTCTTATACCGACTATCTCGCGACCGGCGGATCAAACCATTGACTGGTTCGCGGAAGATGCAGACACCGTATGTGCTCGATAATTTTCTTTCTCTATCTTACGAGTAAACCGTGAAGCTTCCCGCCCTCTACGTGAAACTGCAAAGAGTTGTATACAAAGCCACCAGTTCGACATCTCGTCTTCCTCACGTGACCATTGGCCTGTTGTCTTTACTTTTCGTCCATCTCAAAGATGATGCTCTTGCATTCCTCGCTGGCCTCTGTGTCACTGACCGCGACGTCGATGGCGCCATCTCTGTCGTTGCTTTGCGACACGCTTTGGCATTCCTCCAGGCACACAAGGCGGAGTCGGATGGTGTTGATTTCCAGACGATAGTCCCTGCGCTTATCGTGTGTCTTCAACATCCTGTCGCTGCTGTGCGAATAGCCACGCTTGACTGTGTCGAAATCTTGAATGGACTGGCAGAGAACAAGTTCTCGACTGTATATGCGTTTGACGTCATTTACGGGACTGAGAGTGAAGGTTCTTCATTTGACTTTTCTTTGTAACGAGAGCTCAAGCTGACGGATTTCAACAGCGCAGTTACAATATCTGTCGCAGGCCGACCTCAAACGATATCTGGCCGCTCTCGTGGATCACAAAGACCACATTATGCTTGATGCTGGTTTTGTCCAGGTATTCCATAGCCAACACCTAAAGCGGTCGACCGCGGATAAAAGGAAGGAAATTGAGTCAGTTGTCTCGTTTTGCGTTTCTCTATTCTCTAACTGGTGTTCTGCAGGTACAAGCAGCGCATCTTGTGCTATCTCTTGTCTCACGTTTCTGTGCTTGGTCTTCTCTCCATGAGAATCTCGCTTCTAGAGTCGTTGCGCGATGTGTCCGACAGCGCCAGAACCGAAGTAATTGCTGAATTATTGGCATCATTGGGCGACGGCGGTGTTGCAATTCCAGTTGGCACTCCAATGGAACGATTTGCTGCTCTAGCGTTATCGTCTTTCGATGCGTCCGCTGCGTCGAACTTGAACGACACCAAATCAACGCTTTGGGACATCTTTGTATCGGCGCTTAAGAGACATCTTCAATCGGGTATGTACCACTACAGCACGATATAGCAACCTATCTCATTTCTAACCAACAGATGGCTATTCTCCAGCCTGTCGAACCATGCTTCTCGCGGGTCTGGAACGCAACCTGCTTGCCAGTCTCTCGATTGATCGAAAACTTGTTGTTTGCACTTTATTGCTTGATGCTGGCATCGCCGATACGGACATGGTATGTGTGAAACTAAAACCGGACTGGACAATCTCATCTGATAGCGTACCAGTATCTCCCTTCCAAGAGAGTCCTTGCGATTGCTTTCAGCGATATATCTCTGGTTCATCGACTTTTGACTTCGATCAAACCTAATGCGGCCTCAAGTCCCAGAGCCAGTAAACGTGTTAAGCTGACAGAGTCTGTCTCCCATTGGCATCTTACGTCACCAATGCTGACTGCTTTCCAGGCCGTCTGATGATCCATTGCCTCGTCTCAGTCTCTTGGCGGAAGTTCTTGCTGGTATATCGCTCCCTGGCTCAATCGAACTTGTCTCGCGACTGCTTGAGACGCTGCATAGCATTGTCCAATCTCCTGCGGAGACAGATATCGACATAAGCTACATTGAACAGTCCCTTATGTCCGCTGTCGAACATGTCGCAGATAAAATCACGGTAGGAGTCAATTTTCACAATACGCAGACCTTTGGGCTCAAGATTGACAGGAAATACCCAATCTTTCTCCAGGCACCATACATCTAGATATACTGGTGGAGCTTATCCGCGGTAGGTGCCTTCCATTACTTGCACTAGACTGACTAGGCAAACAGTGGCGGACAATCCCCAAACGTTCAATCAAGCTTTGCTGTTGATGGCGACGCTCGCACGGCTGGCACCAGACTCGGTTCTTCACAATGTCATGCCGGTGTTCACATTCATGGGCTCAAATGTCTTTCACCGCGATGATTCGTATAGTTTCAAAGTTGTGCAAAAGGTTGATTTGGCGTTTTCTTTTCCTTCGTTGTACTGATTGCCTTACTAGACTATTGACAGCATTGTTCCAGTCATGGTGTCCTCACTGAAGCAGTCGTATTCCGCTCGCCTGGATCTATATATCGCCTCACGTGACTTCCTTCGGGTGTTTACGGATGCCTCAAACCATATTCCGCGACATCGACGAACACAGTATGGCGCCTTCTCCTCTGACTCAATTTCCATTCATATTCTGCAGTTTCTTTGGACATCTTGTTGATGTCCTGGGTCCCGTCGACTTCCTTGCGCCGTTATGCATGCTTCTAACCGATAAATCAGCAAACCGCATCGCTCGTCAAAGTCCTGATGAGACGCAAAATCTATTGTCTTTACCGATATCCGTTCTCCATCGACATCCTGCGACTGTGCAGACGTTTGTATGTTCTGCGCCAACACTTCTTTGCTTCACCACTAATTGGCTGTGGCAGGTACTGACCGAGATATTACGTGAAGCACAGCGACTGGTTGCGCGATCTCTCGACTCGGAAAACCTAGAACCTTGTGTACTGGACACAACATTGTAGGTTACGAGTCAAATACTCACCATGTTCTAACTATTCATTTAGGGACGATGAACAGCAACAACCAAGCGCCACAGTGTTTAGAAAAAGGGCTCATGCGCTTGTAGTACTTGCTGGACATGCAGTCAAGACACTTACCTCGGACGTTGAAGGCCTCGTGGATGGTACAATCAGCAATCTAGTGTCGCTCCTTATAGCGTTGTCGGCGACTGGGGGCGTTGAAGAAATTACATCAGCAGCCCGTATGACACTCAAAAAGGCACTGTCCTGTATGCCGGTGGCAGATTTCGTTGATGCGGTTCTCTCCATCTTGAAATCGCAAGAAAGCGAGGTATGTCCATCACGCGATGGGTGTTGTGGCCTGCTTAGCTTTCTCGCTAGGTGCAAATCGGCGTACTTGTGCTATTTAGCGAACGCCTCGATCAAGTAGCAAAGGGCGCCCGAATCAAAGTCTCATCGAGAATTAATGAAATCATCGGCGAGATACGCAAGCATCTGCTTGTGCATTCTGAAGGACCACTCGCAGCATCGAGCTTCCAAGCCATTCGGTCGATCGCATTGACCATGGCCCCTGGTGAAGAGGGTCAGCTGACATCTGTTGTACCCTTTATTTTGTCGGCCTTGAAGAGCCAAAGAACAGCAGAACCCGCACTTGGTGCTCTAGCTCCCTTGTGGTATGATTCATTCCAGTGGCGGTCAACAGTCAGCTTACTACCACACAGCGTCCAATTGGGACCTCGTTTAATTCCATCCTTCCGCGACATTGTCACGCAATGCACTGCTCTTCTGCGGGAGGGCTTTGCAAGTCAAGGGCCATTAGAAGTCTTCCATGGGCTCCTGACCTCAATCCCCAAATTCTGGAGCACCGCCGAACTAGGGCTGGTGTTGAGACTGTACATTGACAAGCACACATCATCGTCCTTGAGTGCTTTTATGAAAACGGTCACCAAACGCGCACCGACACCAGTACTTTTGACAGCACTATCAGAGCTCTGGCCCTCCGTTCAATCGGACCCCCACATTGTATTTTTTTCCCCACCTTAGCTGAAAAGTACTCACGTGACATTATCACAGGACCGCGTTGTGGGGTACTTTGACCTGCTAAAGCGAGCGCTACGGGGCGGGGCTAGACCTGCAGTGCAAGATAACGTGCGATTGTTGTTCAAAATCTTCCAGGAAGGCTTCGATCTCGATGTTGTTATTCCTCACGGCGAGGTCAGCAACCATTTCTCCTTTATTTGATCCCATTGCTCAAGGTGGAAACACAGGCCAAGAAGCAGTCGATAACGGCGTTTGTCGAGCTTGTGGTGAAGCTCAACGAGGCCTCTTTCCGGCCCCTCTTCCGGAAACTTTACGATTGGGCATTCGCGGACGAAACATGTATGTTGCTGCAACTGGGGTTTGTTTATGGCACTGACTTGAAACCGTCTAGCACAAACAAAACGCAAACTTACGTTCTGCAACGTCTATACGGGCCTGTTGGACTACTTCAAGGTTCTTTCATTTCATTTTCACGCTTGACATGGGAATAACAATGCCTGGTAGGGCCTTATGAACCCATATATGTCCTTCCTCCTCCCATCATTTGTTTCCACGCTGAAGGGCTACTCGAACAACAAATCGTCCGAGTCCGCGCTATGGCAAGGTATCCTGGAGATTTTTGCGAAGAGTCTCGTCTCGGATGACGGGGCGTTCTGGCGGGACGACAAGCTCCGCCTAGTCACGCCCTCGCTGATCGAGCAGGTCCCTGTGTGTGTGCGGTTAGGAACTGATAAGGACAGAGAACTGCTGAGCGAGTGCCTGGTTGCCCTGGCTGATAGTGCCACGGATGACACCCTACTCAAGTCGCTCAATCTTGACCTGTTGATGCTGACACGCTCGGAAGACGTCCGCTTGCGGATATTCGCGCTCGAATGTGCAACTGGCTTGTGGACCGCCCATGGCGGCAAGTTCCTGCGTATGTCAACTTCGGTTCTGCTTTACTCGACACTGAGATACATATTTTACAGCCTTTGTGTCTGAAACGACAACCTTCATTGCGGAATGTAGCGAAGACGAACATGATGTGGTAGTGAGAGAGTCCCTGCGGTTGAAGAACGTGCTAGAGAGCATTGCGGGTAAGATAACCGGACTATAAATCGACCCAAATGGCGAGAGAAAGCAAAGAAAAAATGCGCAGAGATAAATAGAGAAATTATTAATAAATCCGGGTATGGCCTTGCCAATGTCATGAGAAGTCGTCAGTGGTCATCATGAGGGGGAATCAGGTGCACTTTCGCCTTCTTGCAATGCCTGCTCAATGGCCATGCATCTTGAAAGCAGTTGTACAATCACGGTCCGGCCACAAGCCTTTTGGAGGAATGGTGACTTGAGTAAGGCACTCGCAGTCGGCCTTGACGCCGCAGGTTCAGAACATGATGTCAGGAAGTCGTGTAATGCAGGCGGGTAGATGCTTGGGTTGCTTAATGGTGGCCATCGTTCCTCGGGCTGGTCGGTATCAGAGAACGGAGGAGTGGCTTCTGCGATCTCCCAAATTGTCGCGCCGACTGACCAAACGTCGACTTTCAGAGGATCATAGAAGCCACTAGCGATGATATGAGCAATCGTGACTCAAGAAATGAGCAGATCAACACGTACGAAAGGACTTCCGGCGCTTGCCAGTACATGACACCAACCTGTTCGTTGGACATAGGCTGTTGCGGTGTTACCAGCAGCGCATTGGAAAAGTCGGTGAGCTTCAAGACGCCCTCGGAGTTGAGCAACAAGTTGTCCGAACGGAGGTCGCGATGTGCAATCTGGTGCTTTTGCAGGTAGTCAATGGCCAGCAGCATCTTGAAGGGGTTTAAAACGAGAAAAATGCAGGAATGTAGTAACACTTACGTCGCTTGCAAACCTGGCTATTATTCGCGGTTCTTGTAGCCTGAGGCCTTGATCTGCTAACCCAACTACGTCCGCCAGACTCCGCTCCATGAGCTCCATCCTGATCCACAACGCGTCGTCCATCAAATCGACATAAAGCGCATCAAGCCCCAACAACTGCTCGCACATTAGTCCTCTCAATAAAGTGCATTCCCGTTGGAGATCAATCAGCTTCTGTGAGCCACCGGGCACAAGAGCAACGCATTTCATGGCAACAAGAACTTGTTTTCCATGAGCCACGTCGTCGGCATCGCGTGCTTTGATTAGCGGCGGTAGCTTGAGTTTTGCCAACGGTGCTGTCGGCTCGAGAACAGCAGCAAATACACTTCCTGACTCGCCCTCGGCGATTTCTTGCAGGTCCACGTAGAAATCTCGAGGATCGTTTGGCTCGTCAATGAATTCCTCTAGTGGGGAAACGGTAGCTGCGACCCAGCCTGCATATCGATGGGCTGGTGTGATGGGTGTCTGCGCAAAACTAAGCGCCGTTAGAGGGCCTGGAGAGACGTTATCTCGTTTGGAAGTGACTAATTTCGGCACTACCGGCCGTCCGCTATTAGGTGTTTTCCGCGGGCTGGGACGAGCGCTTCCGACAGCCTCTGATTCTAATTCGTCTTCAGAGGGGAAGTCGTAACCGTATTCGTAGTCGTCCTCTTCTTCTTCTTCGGCAGCCCCGAACGTGTCAGCCTGTTGCCTGATCTGAGTTTTCGGCACTGCCGAAGGATTCAAGGGTTGTATCACTGCCGCTTTGACTGGAGGAGGAGGTGAGGGAGCCTTCCTTTCTTTCCATTCCACGTGAGTTCGCTGCATTTCCTCCCATTCTCGTTGTCTCGCCTCTTCCTCCAGGTCCTCCGCACTCGGACCCTGATTCTTCTTCCCGGCCCCAAAGTTGAAGCCATTCTCCTCGAGATAGTGTTTTCCGGTGGAATAATAATCGAGGGTGTCGTCTTCATCTTCGTCTTCAGCAAGTTCAGTCGTTGGCGTTTGATGATCTTGGCTTTCGCTTGAAGATGACGAGCCAAAATGCGAGCTTTGTGGAGAAGCAAGTGGTGGAACAACTAAAGTTTTGATGTTAGAGAACAATAACAATTCGCTCACTGCCACGCACCGGATGTTGCAACAACGTTTGCCACTGCTCTCCTGGCAAAACTGACTTTGCGCACAACACCCGCGCTCGCCGGTACCCCCAGCATTGTCGCATCGCTCATTCCTGAGTCACGATTGTCGCGGACAGTTGGTGATATATCTAATGTGCTCCCAAAGGCAGCCTTGGTCGGGCTGGGACTGGGACTGAGATCGTCATACGCGAGCCCTGAGTCGACCTCTGTCTCCACTTGATTGATGAGTTTAGATTCGGCGGGTGGGGCCGTGACAGTAAAACGTGGAGATTGGGCTGATGCTGACCATGGTGTTGCTGAAAGAATGGCGTCTGACCACGAATCGGCTGACTCTTCAAGAGCCAAATCGAGCTTCAAATTCTTTGGATTAAGAGGCGGACGTCTGTCTGGTTCTGGAGATGGGGGTGGAGATGGCGAGGGCGATGGTGAATACGACTTGGTCTGTTGTCGAGATGGAGGAGAAACAGAGCGTTGCAGGGAGGGTTCTCGTGAAGGGGGTGACGGGGATGAGTAATTTGGACGCTCGTATTGTTGTTGTGGGGAGTATTGACGTGCCGGGGGGTCCTGTTGAGGTGAATACTGCTTGCGAGAGGGTGTTGGCGAGTAATCGCGCTGGTCAAATTGCTGCCTTTGAGTCTCCTGACGTTGTTTTGGGGTGTCCTGCCAGGAACCAGGTGGTGGGCTTGGTCGCTGTTGTTGATCTGGGGCAGGGGATGACCGCGAAGACGAAGCGCTGACTGATGAAGCGCTTAGTGATGAGGCAGGAGTATGTTGAGACTTTGGAAGAGATGTTGTTCGAGGCACTGGCTTCACGACTGAAGGGGGAAACCCTCGGGTTCGATCGACAGGCATCCGACGTTGTTGAATGGCAGCAATTTCGTCCTCTGTAAAACCCGCCTCCTGCAAAGACGTAGACCAGGATGGGGGGAGCCCAGTGAATGCCTCATCAACGTGCATGTTGTGTGAAAAGTTCCATGGCATTGAGATATTCTCGTCGTCTGCGCCTGGGCTATTCTCCGCACTCTTCTGTTTCCCAAACTTGAAAAACCCTCCTCGCTTCCTTGGCGCTGGAGCAGCAGGCGGTAGCGCAAGTGATATGCTTGAGCCACTGGGCCCATATGGGTCACCGGATAGTGGTGAAGTCGGAATGGAGTCGGGTGACAGCGAAGCCATAGACCGATTCCTTGCCTCCAGATAGACTGGGTCCTTTGGCGGCAGTGGGGGAGGCATCGGGGCCGCTTTCTGGTTGAGTTTGAACATCGAGAATCGAGACTGCTTGCCTCCCTCCATGGCACATCAGCTCAGGCAAACGACGTGACAGAGTCACATATGTCACACGCCTTCATCTTGTTGGCAAAATTCCAAGTATGACTTATCGGAGGCAGGAATGGAATAGTCAACGCGTCTTTCGCTTGATTTTCCTGATACCATAGTAAATCTAGGCGAAGACGGCTCGAAAGAATTGTTCGATTTGTGCATTTTCAATGATTTGTGTTTCTGGCGGATCGGGAAGCAGCCAACGTCGAACGCCAAGCTTGAGCTATAGACGCCAATTCAGACCATCAGCTAGTACTACCACCACGACAAGGGTCCTATCTCCCGATGGCCAGTACATACGGAATGTACTGGCATATTAATACATTGCATTCGAAAATCCTGAGGACTGGTATGATTCTAAGTTACAACGCTGTTGAATTGGGAGTCGATGATGCTTTATTTTCGCGCTTACCTTAGCCTTGAATCGAAGGCATCGAATCGTCAGCTGCATTCACACCGCCTCACCGCAGTTGGCGACATCGCCATTGTCTGTTTTGCGTTGGCACGTCAACCAGAACGGTAATTTTTTGATTCTGCTCCGCCAGACCAGCATCTGCCTGCTATAAACGCTCCTCTGACTACTCTCCGCGAGCCTTAGGCCACTGGCCGAATGGAGCCCGAAGTTTCCTAATTCGGTACATGGACGAGTACTATTGTGTGGTCATGTTGTCAGAAACGCGTGACATTTCGCGTGACTCTCATGCAGAGAATCCACCGGCGGTCCTTTTACTCCAATGCAAACTACTACAAGTACCGGAGTCCCGTGCAGCGCCCACGGAAAACTATGGGGCTATGTAACACCATCGTTAAGGTTAGCAACTCTCTGCATCTAGATTTTGTCCTTACCACTGTGGTAGCTCCCGCCCAACGTCCAAACCTTCCACCCTCACCAGATCACCCCCAGGCACTTTATAATACCTAGTCAAATTCCGTCTTTTTGCCCGCATTTCCGACAACTAGCGAGAAGAACGAACCATGACCCACATCCCCTCCAATTTGGCAACCAGCTCGCGACACGGCCCGCCGACTTCCCTGAAGATGCCCGTGGATTCCTATACTACTACTCTCCATCGGACCAGAACCCCATTGCTGGCTCCCTTCGTTTCCGTCTGGCGAAAGAGGCGACGCGAAAAGCATTCATAGAGGGGAGCGACCTCCGAATGGACCACGGAATTCCTTGGGCGTTGCCTATATACGAAATTGCTACTTCGCCATCCTTCGAGAGTTTATGGAAAATTCTTGTGCTGGATGGATTGGCCCCGCCTCATATGCTGAAGGCTTGTGAGGCACTTGGAGTCGTCCCTGACTCCGTTTTCATTGCAGGTCTGGGCGTCCCGTGGGCAGTTGACTTCTCCTATGAATACTCTCGGCTCTACATATGTGTTCCTGGAATGCATCCAATACCACTGATGATACGCCATCCTTGGTTCAACCGCCAAGTAACTCCAGATTCGCCAGTCAGCGGTATGATCCATGTATCACAATTCTTTGCTTGGTCGTTGAATTCTTGTTCAGGACGGGCAGTTCTCTCAATCATACAACTTTCCGATTCTACCTACGGCCTCCGCATTAACAAAATCCTGCGACTCAAACAAGAAATACACGTTCAGGGTGCACTTCTCCCAGAAGAAGGGCAAGTAACCCCTCTCCGCGTTCGAGCTGTTGTGCGGACCACCAAACTCACGGAAGAACGAATCCGTCGTTTAGAGCAGGCGGCAGTCTCACCCGTGTACCGTCTACCTTGGGCCCATGAAAACCCGAGTCCATTGGATATTTATCGACACATGCCCATCTCACTAACCCGCGAAGAACGGCCTCCTCCAAATGGTCGTCACCAAGTTCCACCACATATGGCCAGCGCTAAGCTACTGTCAACAAATAGTCGTCTCTTGGAGATATAGCCCTTACAACTACAGAAATGCTTTCGCGATGTCGACCTGGAAACGCCGGATATAGGCCACGAGCTCCTCATCGGGCAATGCGGAGTGTTCATATGCCTGGACCAATTGTGTTCTCAGCTACTATGTTAAGTACTTGTCATGGAGTTGAGGACGACGGCAAACCCTCAGAAGCGCTTTTCGCCGGATTGCGACCTTGTTACTTTCGCTGTCTTCCTCTTGACGCGCATGCAATGCGGCAAGCTTGGTGGCCACTCGCTTACCTTCAGCTACAACGTCTCTTGGGAAATCTGCGAGTGTTGCTAGTTCCAGGCCTGGATATATTCGGCGTTGGTCTCGCAACTATCGTCCTCGACTGACGCACCATAATGACTCAAGTCTGTTGGAGACCCATCAATGATCTTGTACTGGAATGACATCCCAAAATTTGCGGTCGATTTTGACGTTCGCTGGACGGAGAGGTGCAAGCTGAATAGTATCAGCACTGGAAATTGATACCAAAGAGAGAGAGAGAAACTTGATCACAGATGGTTGACGAGAAAGAGTCGTGGTCAGCTCGTGGAAATGTCTGGAGTATATAAGGACGACTCAGTCGGTCTTTCATCTCACTGACGTTGCGAAGAACACGAAACACTGCGAACAGTTTAAACACCGTTTGATTCCGGGAGGGTATGACGAACCTTGCTCTGAATGAGCCCTTCTGCGATTGCATGCGAAATACCCACTCCTTCTCGTGGAGATGTGCCCCTTCCCAACTCGTCGATAATTACCAGAGAACGCGGAGTAGCGAGTCCCAGAATCATAGCAGATGTCGCCATTTCGCTCGCAAACGTACTTAAACTGCGTTCCAAGTCATCGTCATTGGATAGTCGAGTCAACAAAGCATCGTGCAGTCTGGGGCTGGTCAAGATAAGCATTCCCAGAATACGAATGTGTATACCGGAAACTGGCGTATTCGGCAGGCACAAAGCATCCACACATGGCGAGGACGGTCAAGAGGCCTACTTGGCGGAGATATGTGCTTTTGCCAGACATGCTTTATCAACTTGTCAGGCCAAATATCATACTGTGGGGAAGATATACTTCGGGCCCTGGACAATCTGGAACGAGGAAGAGTCGTCGCAATATACGTCATTTGGGACCAGATTCCCCGCAGAGTTGACAGTCTCGAGGATAGGATGGCGGCCTGACTTGATTGCCAGGGTCCCGGTGAACTCTGGACGAACTGGGTCCCAGTCAAGATGGATTAACTGAGCCTACTGGGACGTACCATAATTGTGCACTAGTTGTGTTCAGTGGTGGAAAGCTATATTCTCCCAAGAACTTACTTATCGACGTATGTGCAAAAGACCACAGCATATCGAGGAGAGCAACCGCTTCAGAGGCCTTGTACAGCGCTCCAACGTCGACCAGAATCTCCGCGACCAGTTCGTCGATGGTTCTAGTGCATCTAAGGGGAGCTGTCAGAGAAAAAAAAGTGGCCTTACTTTTCGCTGAGGATGAGCGACTCATCCAAGGCATCCTTCATACGCGCATTCATCTTCTTCTACGTAACCGCTGAGTTGTCTGACTGGGAAGATTTAAGAGCATGTACCAAATCCATACTCGAAAATATCCATTTATTCCGCTTGAACTGGGCATTGATGAATCCTCGGGGTAACGATTCGCCGTCAGGAAGATCGGTCTTCTTCAACACAAACACGAAGCCGTTTACTTGGTATTCCAATGTCAGTGGAAGTTCATGGGCCTCTGAAAGCTTGGTATTGAGTGCATAAATGTCTTGCACATTTTCTCTATAAGTTTCACGGGCGACATCGAGAAGGCGATTGCAATTCGACTAGAAGAGTTATCAGATTGTGATAAGTATAGAATCAGAGAAATACTTTGACAGCGTAGACTCGTGCGTTTACTGCGCCGATCCCGCCCTAAAATACTCAGAAAGTGATTCTCGCGACTACATGCGGCCGGAACCTTCTTCGTTGCACCGTCTTCGTTCAAATTCGCACAAACAAGACGCTCTATCCTCTCTAGTCGCTCATCCGAGAGCATCTATCAACGACTAAACTGAGTCCACAGACAACGGAAGGCTGTGGTCGTTACCTCATGAATTATTTGCAACAGCTGGGATCGACAACCATCCAACGCGGATCGCAACGGAAGCAGGCTCTTGACCGCGTTTCGCAGACCCAACATTTGAGTGACACGAGACGCAGCTATAGCGGGTTTACCGCTAGAGACTGGCGTCGTGTCCATTGAGGCGAGCTAGAAATGTTGGATGCATCTTGCGCCATAGAAGTGCATACCACGGCGATGAGCTTGTCGAGATCCATTTTGTTTAGAGGTTTGAGCCCCGTTCTAACATCATTGAAGCGCTCTTCGGATTGAACGAGCTCTTGAGGGAGTGTTAGGTTACTAGCACTTGAATGCTCAGGATCTTATTCACCTTCGACGACATCCAGTCGAGCGTCGAGTGTGTTTTGCGCTGGACAACGAGTCAACGGGGAGATTAACAATAGGGAGGCGAAGGAAACCTGTCAATGGAGAGAGGATATTCACGCGCAACAAGCGCGCGGCCATTGAAGTATAAGTATGATTCACAACTCTGTTCAGTCTTCAATTGCTAGCATGAACTTTCACATGACACACACCCATACAGCGAATGCGTCGATTTCCTTCCAAACGACATGTTTCCTACTAGTTCAAGGTTTCTTGCAGTCTCTGGGTCAATCATCATCGTGCCATCAACGGGAACATAGCGGATACGAAGAGAAGCCGCAGCAAAACGGGTGTTTAATTTGATTTCGGCGTATTTGAACAAGGCGCAAGCGGCTGAAAGCGCATAATATCTTGAATTCATTGACATGGGTTGAAACCCTTGTTCGAAGATTCGTAGACATACTTGTTTGTTGTAGCCAACAAAGTACCTGCCCGTTCATCGTCTTCAACACAGAGCTGAGAAACAAATTCGAGACCTGAATTTTACATGAGCAGAAGCTGATCCGAAACTTGCGTGGCGCACCTCCACTCTCGTTCCAACTCCGCCTTCCTACCGGCTCCACGGGGACACCCGGGAACTCTTCAAAGATATACTCGACAAGAACGCAGGCCGGTCTCTTCGCATCGGCAGAAAGAAAGCTATCGGGAACAAGAATGAGGGCTGGGGGGTGGAGATGCATCTGATGCAGTGTTTTTACATAGGTCTGACAGTCTGCAAGCTGAAGAGTGCTTAGCGATTAGTAAAAAAAAACAATCTCCCTCCCTCCCGGTCGACCAACCTGAACTAGCATCACGCGTCCTGTGTCTCGATCAAGCCCCGCCATCCCAACTTCATGGCCAACGCCACGACCTTCAATCAGAGCGATGATGTAACTACCAGTGGTGAAACCAGACGCAGCAGTCGTCGGTCGGGCTGTGCCAGGCCGAGTTTGGGCGGTCCAGGGTCGTGTTTTATTGCTCCTCGACTCATCGAGATCGTTTGTAGTGCTTGGTCGTGATTTCATCGTATATCTAGCAGAGGTAGGACGAGAACTGTAGAATCTGCGATTTCCGTTCATTGAGGTCAAGACGAAAGACGCGTCGCGTCACGTCACGTCACGCATCGTCACACAGCTCATATATTTACGTGTACATCGAAGCGGGTTTACCAACCAAGTCGTTCAGCAGGTATACCCCAGACCAAACCATTTGCATCTGGAAAATTACAGACCCGTTGTCCCCGATCGAGAGCGTCAATCTTTTTGAGATCCTCATCTTCCAATGTTGGGGGGTTGAGGTTTTCTTTTTGGTGCTCGGGGTTTGTGCTTCGTGGAACGACGACGACGTCGCGCGAAAGATGCCACGCAATTATGATTTGAGCAGAGCTGACGCCGTATTTCTCCGCAAGCGCCACGATAACGGGGTCCTTCTGGACGGTACCGTAACCTATGAACGATAACTGAACTTGAATCTAGGAAAGGAGCTCGAATATTTTACGCACCAGTGGGAGTATACGCAACAACAGCGATGTCATTCTTGCGACAGAATTCAAGGAGTTCATTTTGAGCCAAATATGGATGCATTCTAAAGCGATGAAAGTCTAAAGAAAAGAATGGGAAAGGATAGATCCCTTACTCGACCTGATTCATCGCCGGTTTAGCTGTGGAAGATGAGTCCTTAAACGGTAAGCCGATTTGTCGACCCACTCCTTGAATGCTTCAAGATTTGTTCCAGGCTAGATAATCGCATAGGTCTGACGAATCTCGGAACAGACAAATCTTACTTCTTGATCGAGAAGTTGCTGACACCAATAGCCTCGCATTTTGACTGCCGCAACGCATCTTCCATGCCTTGCCAAGTTTCAAGGATGGTCGGGGTGTCAGGACTGTAAAGTTTTCCGTCTTCGGGAAGTCCGCGTGGGCAAAAAGTTTGGGATTTGGAATAAGTTGCACGAACTTTCATCTTCCTGAGTGGGAAACGGCCAATGCATGAGATACTGTCAGCGTATCTTTCGGTTGGAAAGGACGAAGTATGAAGACGGGTAATCGCACCATGTCCAACCATTTGAAGCCAAGGTTGTCGAGAGATTCCTGAACAGACTGCATAACACAATGATGATGGTGGGGTCTAACAACGACGATAAGTAATAGACCAAATCGTTTGTCCAGAGAAAAAACTTACGGGAGTTTCGAGGTTACAAAGACGTCTTCTCTGTCGAGTCCCGCTTCCTTGATTGCCTTGCCTACTGCATTTTCGGTACCTGTAAAGCCTGTCATGAATGTCTTGGAAAGGTCGATATGAAATGTGTTGACCATATCCATGAGCAGTATCGATGTGCCGGTACCCCATCTAGTGTGCCCTTCAGAAGACGCAATGGACGAATAATTCTTTGCTTGCCTTGAGAGCGGCCGTCATCCATTTTATTGCGCCTGTCGTACGTTCTTCGCCAACATCGGGTGCCCAGCCTCCGTGTCTGGTCCTAGCTCAAGTCATTGCAGCAAGTGTTTCGATTATGGCTCACCCAATGATAGGACAGTTTGTGCCACTATTGGGAAGCTTGACCACTCGCTGGCCGTTATACATAGTTGGGGGAGAAGGCACTGGCAGCAGGCCAGCGGGTCCTGATGCACTTAAATATTATCGGGACGGACCGCATACCGCTCTATGTGGGTTTGCCACCACGCGAACCAAGTCGTGCGAGCTCAGTCAGAGAAAGTGGAGTTGCCGGGGGATTGCCGGCTGCCGTTCCCGCCCAATTGTAGGAAAGAGTGGGGGAGATGCACATCTGACATAGTTTGTTTGCGATTACAACTTGCTTGGACAAGTTTAACTTGTGGAAGACATTGATGGTCTGGTGAATATTCATTGGATGGAGCTGGGCAGCAGATGCTTTCCCAGATAGAACCATAGCCGCTTGCACTTCGTTCGTTTGAGGTGAAAAGCAAGTGAAAAGTTGCTGTGACGACCAGTGACTGATGAAGAGCGGCCAGAGCGGCCATCAAACGCTTGACGTTGTCAACGATGAGCATTGAACGTTGAGGAACCTATTTGCGAACTACACCACACGTGTTAACCCTCGCGCCGCAACCAGGCATAAGTCGCGTGGTCACAACTCTCCTCTGAACACTCACGACGGCCATTCTACGTAGTATGAGCACTCGGAAATTCATATGGTTGGCCTCGACCTTGCTCTGGAAACCCTCTGAGGCATACTGGCTAATGGCACCAAGTAAACTCGTGCTTAACCCTCGGGCTTGCTTCTCACCACAATTCTCAGATAATATTCTGACGACTCAACGACTCGATCCAGTTATATCGCCAGGTTCAGTGTCCACCCATGTTCATGCTGGTATGACATCACTGGTCCCCCCTTGATCCCTCTAGACAACATGGACAGTGGTTGGAGGAAGTAACTTTGGCCTGAACACCACAACAGCTAGGCTGCGTGAAAGCGCCTGCACGTCTATACCCATTCCCGAGGACAAATCAAACTACTGGTATCCAGTAAATTACTCTCGGCTTCTGACGCCTCGATCTCACCCTCTATCAGCAACTCTACTTCCAGTTTGTCCTATGTTCTACGTTTCCGCGATGCCTCAATGCCGAGCTAGATGGTCCAATGGATCATTCACAAGGTGTGCGCTAATCGGCGTCGTCTGCCAATGAGCAACCTACTCAATGAACTTTTTCAGTGTCGCTGGGAATCCGGTAATGTATGTTTAGGACCGTGAACTACTTTTGATCTCTGAAATTTATGCAGTTGTAACTTAACTTAGACTCTAGCGTTTTGCTATGTTAGCTCATTCCTCGGTAGATTACCTGTTCAACAATATGCCCGGCGCCACGACCGCGTTTCCGGATGAGGTATCTGGCATGCTTTTGAGCGACTATGCATTAACGGCGCAATAGTTTCGTATGATATCTGGTCAATAGCAACCTCGGATCCCGCGTCTCTTTGCCTCATTCTGCATCAGGAGACTTAACCCTTCGTACCTTAGATGCCTCTTCGTTTGCCCAACAAGCGGTGACATTCCTCTGCCTCGATTTCAATGGGAAATCGGTGAGGTACAATGAGTTACCAGTCGGAAAGCACTGCCCTTCTGGGATTCGTTCGCAAATAGTGAGCTTCAAGTTCATCGATTCATATGCTAGGATAATAAGCCGAAAATCTAGAATTTCCCTAGTTGTTGGAATGGCAAGGTGCATAGCGTCTTGTTCTTCATTGCCGGCCCGAAACTTGCAGGATGTTGACTCACTGGACCACAAATCCCATGTCGCATGGCTCAGTACAGGACCTGACAACGGTACCTGCACGGATGTTAACTTTCCTGTCACACTTCCCAGAATCTTTATGGAGGTAGGCTGCTCCTGCTTGCTATGCTCTATAAATGCCATCTCCCTCCTAAAGGTCTATTGGGTCTCCCAGGACTTTGAAGCTCAACGAAAGCATGCTATGACCCCGAGTCAACCGTTTGTGTAAGCAGATGTGGAATCCCGGCACTCGTTCTCGCTCAGGCTCAGTGTTTGGTAGATTCGCTCATGGCGGTTGGTCGATTCGATAGCGGCTTTAAAGAGCTCTAACCAAGTCATATCGGCCCCGTAGACCCTACAGGATATGGCTATCACGCGGATTTCTTCAATGGGCAAGTCCTTTACAATTGTGGTACCTTGTTGATGACAACTTTGATGATCAGATGGGACTCTGGCGTCCTCCAGCGCGCCCTTGACGGATGTAACTGCAATCCGTATGGTGATTCGACGTGTTGTGTGAACCAAGGAATCTTTGGATTGAATACGTCGGCAACATGCTATATCACGAACACTATCGACGAGCAAAGTAAGTGAACACTGGGAGCAACGTGAAGTACTTATCCGTACAGCGCTAGGAACATTAGATGTACTCCCCGGGAATAACCCAGTACAAGGTTCGATTTCTGAATGTCTTCGACTTATAACCCCGTTCATCTTATTCAGCTCCGTGTAAGCATGACCACCACTCATACGTGGAATTCAACTTGACATTGGATAGGTTATCAGAACTATCTTAACTCAATCACACCTCCCATATTATCCCCAGTCTATACGTACAATGGAACAGCCGGAGGTCCAACAGGCACAACGGCTACCGTGGCTCAGACCGCTCCAGTGATTCAAACAGCAGATGGATCTTGCATTCGGAGGGGCGGCGCCAAGAACCTTAGGCCGCACTGGCGATGGCACGACTGTGGCGCTATCATAGCAATGTTGTTTATGCTCTTATAAACTTACACTAATAATACATGACCGCAAAAAGTCAGGCATCAGAGAGGTACTTCTTCAAATGCTCAAGCACACGCGTGAGATGATCTTCAACGTGTGCGCGCTCTACAAAACCGTGACCCTCTCGCGGGTATATGACCAGCTGCGATCGCTCGCTCACCGTTTCATCAACCTCCCTGACCAGTCCCCGCATGAAACCAATGGCCTGGCTAAGCGGTACGCGCTGGTCCTTCTCACCATGGAGCAAAAGTACCGGAACCTTGACATTCTTGACATCTGCCATCGGACTGCCGTTGAGGTAAGCAGGATTTGGTGTTCGCGGGAACCAGGGAGCGGATCCACCCAAATGTGCCTATGGCAGTCAGCGTTCATAGGTGTATGGAGTGTGGAGGACATACCTCCAAGTCCGGCAAGTCTGATGAGATAGCCATGCTGCCCCAATCAGTTGGCGCAGCACCGATACATGCTGTCTTCCATCTTGCGTTGGGTCTCGTGATTCCCCAGGCGGAAAGAAACCCGCCTTGACTGTAGCCTGCAATCGCAACTTTGTCCGACGAGGCAAGGCCCTGAACAATAGCAGCATCAAGCATGCTTTCGCAATCCGCATAGTCGACAGTGCCCATACCTCCCTGTGCTGCCTTGGTGAAGGCACTGCCACGACCTTGACTACCACGATAGTTCGGGCAGAGAACTAAGAATCCTCTCGATGCGAGAAGACCGGTATAACGCAGACCTGTCCAGTTGTGAGTTGAGAGCATCATTGACCAAACCATCTACCGAGCCGCAGGTTGAGGACGTCGCGGAAATATGGGCCTCCGTGTGGGACGACAACAGTGGGCGAGTTTTCGGGCTGGCGACCACGTCTATGGACAATGATACCTTGCAATGCGGTTCCATCTGAAGCGGTCCAATAAAATGGGGCACTTTGCGGTGTTTCATTGGGCACTAGCCACTCGTGATGCGAAGAAAGCTGGGTTTGGAGAACACCCCGAGCCATTTTATCGATTGTCGTCGACCATACGTTTTCTACCTCGCCGGTTACTCCCGAGCTCCTGACAGCGACAAAAACATATTTGTTGCCAACCTTCTTCATGTCCCACGAGGAGATCCCTTCTTCAAAAGTGTGGAAAGCAGTGAAAAGCTTTTTGCCATCCTCGATTATATCAATTGAAGTTTCGAGCCCACAAGCGACCGAAACAGCAGCTCCAGAGCCGACAGTTACAACATGCATGGCGTCGTCAGTGTCACCATAATGAAGGCGAGTGGGGGACGAGTCAGCGGAGATTGAGCAGGAGTATAGCGAGGGAGAATCGAATAAGTTTGCCTTCCCGAGATAGTAGAATGATTTCTTGCTTGGCCAGACGCTGGGACGCGGCAGAAATTCGTGGGTTACAACATGAATAGAGGTAAACTGCCCATTGTCTCCGATCGAGACGACATGTTCGGACGCAGGGAAGTAGTTATCCTCAAGCTCGGGTGAGCGAGTGAGCCGATATATAATCTGAGTGCTGTCTGGTGACCAAGCCATTGAGGAGACATGCTTATCGACAGCGACTGCGGTCCGAGCGCTTCCAAATGATCGGAAGATGATAGGACAAGAGCCATTTGCTCACCCTTGAACTTTGCCACTCAAGTCCAAGATTCGGAGGCGACAGTGCTTTTTGACC
Organism: Mycena indigotica; assembly: GCF_014461135.1. Classification (NCBI taxonomy): domain Eukaryota; kingdom Fungi; phylum Basidiomycota; class Agaricomycetes; order Agaricales; family Mycenaceae; genus Mycena; species Mycena indigotica. The sequence goes on along the minus strand of NW_023503007.1, from coordinate 3,748,983 downwards.
GTTCGCCAGATGGTTACATATGATTCCTTTTTCTCTTCGTCCTTATCCTCTGGCTCGTCAGCCGATGCGTAGGCCAACCAGCGACCATCTGGAGAGATTTCGAATTCGGTCACTCCGCAGACATTTTTCGTGTCCGTGACTGGGATAGGCTCTCCGCTAAACGGTCGGGCGGAAAGACGATAGAGTTGGGGTTTACAGCCGGCCTTGTGGCGGTCGGAAAGAAAGAAGATATCGCCAGTGTTGGGATCGAAGGCTGGACTGGTGTCGTTAAAGGCCCCAGACGTGATTTGGCGAGCACTATTGGGAGTTCCAACGTCCGCAAGCCAGAGTGCACTCGTGCTGTTGGTGTCTTTTACGTGAAAGGCGGGACTGAGGGTGTAGACCACGTGTTCTCCATTGAAGGATAGCTTCACATCACCTATCTCATCGATATTTGCGACCCTGGATGGTGTAATTGGCATGCTGGCGATGCACCAAGGTTTGCGACCGTGACCGTGACGCCGACGATTCGGACCGAGCAGGACCGAGCTTGCTGCCGGAGACCATCACCGAGCCTGAGTCTATATGAATCCGAACTCGGTTGCATCTACTGGCTACACGGTCGGTTCGAAGACACGATTCACCTTGAAACTTGAGGACGACATCATTTTCCCGAGCAACGCTATATCATTCCAGTGCATCCTCCAGCTCCTGACGAGAGCTGGGTTATTATCGGTGAAGTGGTAAGCACGCCGATCAGCCTGACTTATAGACAGTCAAGACTCAAGCGCAAGCTCTATAGATCTCTGAGCCTGGACTACGCGCAGGTGGCTACGGCTTTCTAGTTCGCGACAAAAGGGGGAGACCGATTTCCTGTTGTATTTGCGACTCCAACTGCGGCGAATGATATTCGACGGTACCAAATAGGCACCCTTGTTTGCATCTTTGATGCCAGTATCGTCGACTTTCGCTCCCCACTCGGTCTCTTTGTGAAAGACAAGTCGAAGACCCGGGTATGTTGGCACCTTTTTGTGAGCTAACACCTTTGCGAACAAGTAATGTGCAGATGATTCATTGTAATTTCGAAACTCCGCAGACTCTTCGTTCGCCTCCAAGACCAAAGTCAAGCAGGTGAATTCGGGCAAACGTGCAACACCTGCAAGAAGCGCGAGAATCTACGTCGTTGCGGTCGTTGCGCTACTCGTTATTGTAACAAGGTGCGTCTTTATCCTATCTTGTCGCTCCATCAGCGATGTTGAATGTGCCAGACATGCCAACGCGTGGATTGGAATGAGCGGGATCACTGGGAGGAGTGTCGACCGTTGAAGACGCTTATACGCTGGAACCGAAAGGAATGGTGGGACTAACTTGAATTCGCTAGGCTATTAATTTGCCTGGAACTCTCTGTGTTTATGTTACTGAGGGAAGGTTTATTGTAAAATATCTGGTACAGCATAGGAATCCAAGGGAGGAGAGTAAACTTGGTTGGTGGATGTTCGAGACGAAAGTGCGATTGAAAGTCGGTCTTCATTGACGTACACTTGCCTTTTTGAGATTCCCTCTGATGTCCCATCTTGACTGGCACGATCTTCCACTCGAAATATGGCTCGTCGATATCCTCCCTCGACTCCATTCTGAACAGCTATCACGGCTCGGCTCGACTTGCAAGTCGTTGCTCTCAATTACCAGACCTTTACTATACTGCACCGTCACCCTCAGTGCTGAGCGATATGGCCAGCCTAATGTTGCCCTCGAGTCCGTTCTCAGTCTCTTGGAACGAGATCGTCACTTGGCTAGTTTTGTTGAGGCACTGACGCTCGATGCAAGAGCAAGTGCCGTCGAACGCTATTCGCAGAACTACAACCTCATTCACCCGCCGTCTTTTCGGAATATGACACGCCTCAAAAGGCTCACGATACGGGGCGACATTTCGCGCTCTGCTGGCAGGAAGGATGTTCATACTTTCCTCCAGCTGATCCAAGAACGAAATCTGGACCAATTGGCTTTTCCTACCCCAGAGATTCGGTCATTTCTACTTCCTTTGCACCACAGCGACGACCAACCAGAGAAATTGAGCAACTCAAAGCGACTTGTGTTTAGTCTGACATTTGATTACCATAGTAAGATTTTGTCTCAGTTGTGTGCCTAGTTCAATATTCACTCCTTACAGATCATTTGGGTCCCGTTATTCAGCGCATATTGGGCGCTGCACAACCGATATTAACCTCAATATCCCTCCACGCACCAGAATCTATACTGAACCTCTTCTTCGACCTTCGCTTTCCCCATTTGCAAGCTCTCGAACTCGCCGTTCTTACAAGGCTGAATCCGACAACGCCAGCAGGATTCTACCAATTTCTTGTTCACCATGCGGCGCAGCTGGAAGAACTATCGCTTATACCGGTGGGCTTCGCCCGTGGACGACAATATACAGGGATCTCTTTTGAACCATCAAATGGTTCACAATCTAAGTTGGCACAGGACTTCCTGCCGCGACTTCGCGTGCTCAAAGCAGCCTTCCGCACCGTAGAAGCACTTGCAAGAGCACGCATTGACAGCTTCCAGCGCCTTGAGAAATTGGTCATCGCCGCCCCCAACGACGACGAGGCTGCCACCGCTGCGGACATTCGTCACATGTTTGATTCATTTCATGGTCCACTTCCGGCTCTAGTGGACATAGGCTTCCATTCACAACTCCTCGCGTGGCTGTCGATAGAAGAACGGCTAGCATTCGTGCCTGAAATCATCGAGAGTGTTTCTCGCATCGCAGGATTTACCTTGGAAAAATGGTCTGGTGTGGTTTATTTCCCAAATACCGACCAATTCACTAGCAAGGCCTTTTCTCGACTGCGCTGTATCGTCTTCCCACCCGTCGATCTTCAAGTTAATGCCCTGTCAATCACCGATTTCAGCTCAGTTTTTTGGACTTGTGAGACGCTGGAGGAGATTAGGATACGCAATAAGCATCCCAACTCAATGGATGAGGTCTGGACTGTCAATAGACGCGCAAGGGAGTTGATATGTGTTGGTTCAGAAGAGGCGAGTGGCAGTGCAAACATTGCGTGGTAGGATGAAATTATCGTGGTGATTGACGCATGTATTACTAGTAAAATTATGACCGTGGCGTCGTTTCTATATTCCTTGGTCGTGGAAGTGGACTCTGGTATACCTGAAGGATGTCATATATGTCAGGAGCGAGTGGTAGCCCCAGGATTGTTGTCTCGCATGAAGGGATGAGCTGGAGTAATTTCTTTTCCTTGATCTTGGTTGAGCTGACAATCGGGCGAATTTTCAATGGTGTAATCTGCCCCGTTTCAGGTAAAACATGACGCGGGTCGTGTGAGCGTATGCCCATGCGCACGACTTTGTCGATACTCAAAGATAAGCTGTTGTCGTCGTTCTTGCGAATGGAGAGGACCGCTTTACCTGGATTTGGGGAGGTTGATCGAAATGCAAAAAAAGTGGTCATCAACACGCTTACCAGAGACAGGCGAATGACCGGAGAGTTTGCGGTTGAACCAAGGATGCTCTATCATCAGTGGCAGGGGGAAGCGAGCGGTGTGGGGCTGGCAGATATACAGTCTCGTGTGCCGGAAAGCGAGGTCTGTCACGAAGGGCATCCCGATTGCCGTCAGGAAATTTGAGCCACGCGTGACTTTGAGGGCTTTGCAGGCATTGAGCAGGTCTTGAGGTAGATAACCTTCCCGGCTGATAACCTTCGCGAGTTCTTCGTAGTCCCTCATTGTCGCAATTTCCCAAAGAGGCAGATGCCACGGAAGGCCATAATCGGTATAGAGGTCTTTACCTGCTAAAAACGCGGCGCGGGTCGCTTCTTTCGCACATCGAAACCTGATACCCCCGGCGTATGGATGTTGGTCCGGCGGAGAGAAAAAGTACAGAAACCCGCGCGTATCAGGGGGGAAACGCGTGTCCTTCGTCATGAGTTGGTTGCCGAACTGCATTGGCTGGGGGTGCGTGCGTTGTTGTGGCTTGATTTCCCTGTACTGTCCGCTGAGCGACGACTCAGAGATGTCGAAATAATGTTCGGGCGTGATTTGGTGCGGGTTGAGAGTTTCAATGAAAGGTGGAAGCTGGACAGCAGTCAGACTCGTCAGACGACAGGCAGTTATTGGGTACCGGGACAGGCGGCTTTTGTATACGCTGTTTACCCCAAAGTAATACCGGACTCGTCCATAATGACACACCGCGTCGTTGTATGACTGGAATTCGTTGCATGAAAATTCTGCCAAGAAGCCGATCAACACAACAAAGCCAAACAACGTTCGTCCATGCCCCGGATTAGGAAATATTCACTACATAGGTTCGCAACAGACAATATATTTATGGTAACTGATCCAAGTAGAAGCCTTGTGGCGGCGCAAGTTCACAAGAAACCCCTTCTCTCCCGACGAAAAGTTCCTCCATGGCAGTCTCGAACTTTTCATACAACTCAGAATCGTCTCTCGGCTCAGGTCCTGCAGCGATATCGCGCAATACAAGCACGCAACGAATGGCGCGGGCTGGAATTCCTCCCGAGGCTGATTCAGTGATCGTCCACGCCTTTTCAGCTTTAGGAAAGCGGGGTTCCACAATAAACCGAAGGATAAGTGTCTGCAGGACGGGACATGAGTTGAGTGTGCAGAGGGAAATGGTCGGGAGTAATAAGTCAGGTAGTTTCCGATGACGGTTAACGAAGAGTTTGATGTTGAGTGTATGAAGATGTGAAAAAGTTGGGAAGAGATAAGAGGGTTGACGGGTGAGTTCTACGACATAGTAAGTTGCTAGCAGCTACTGTTTAGATTTGAAGGCAACAAGACGCACCACCAGTATTGATCACTAACTCCTCCAGCGTATCTGAGCACATCTTGAGCAACCGTTTTTCGTAATTATCCTCAGCCTGTGCGAGACGAACTTCCAGCCGTTTCAAAGACGGCGGGGGAGAGGAGAAAAGGGATTGAAGAATGGGGGTAGCACTGTCAGTGACAGAATCTGCAATAATCAGATGCCCCACGCGAGAAGGTGTTTCTCCGGGAACAAACGCAGTATTTCGACGTAGTGAGACCTGGTGGAATGAGACAATAGGTAACCCGAGTGCCGTAGAAAATAGATTTGAAGGAACATTCCGAAGATGCATCAGATGAAGTCGAGTCAATGACGATAGGTTCATGGCGGCGAAAAGTGCCTCGGGGAGGGTAGGTAAAGCTTTGGCGACAATGTTCCACCGCGCTCCTCTGCCGTTGATGACTAATCTCTCCAGCAGTCCATCGGCGACTAATCGATTCAGAATCTTTTCCAGCGCGACACAATCCTCCGTGGCGTCGGATACTTCCAGAACCACGTCCCGAACATAGGCTGAAATGGAAGGTGAAGAATCGAACAACTCCGCTCCTTCTTCAAGCGTGGGTCGTTGTAGCGAGCGAGCTCGGTAGAGACGAAGTGTGTTGAAGAGTTTCCGCCGGCTGGGATCATGAAATGAAGAACAAACAGCAGCTGATGCCTTCAATGTAGACGCATCTGAGGTTGGGATGTGTCCGATAATGGTGTTGATGATTTCTTGTGGGAGGTCGGAAGGCATGGTGCAGAACTGAGTCAGATGAATGGTGGCTGGGCCACCTTGATTTGACGTGACATCGCTGAAGTGGGAGTCCGACCGACATGAACATAAAACAGCGTTCAAGGCTTTGAAGAGAGAGGACATCAGATATTCGGGTCAATCCTGATGGCCACGGTTGTTGACAACGTTGACCTTTTGACGAATACTGTAACTTAGTACCAACTTAGCACAAAAAGATTGCGGCGCAGTGCTCAAAGTTCAGGATCTTATCTTATGACTATGACTATGCACAATGCACACGCGACCGTAGGTAAGGTCATTCCTTGGAGGAGGGGCAGACAAAGAAATGCTTTAGGGGCTCAGCCTCCATTTATGGTATCTTCGATCACATGTCAATCGAAATTTTCGTTCCACTCTGCGACCTAAATGCACACAAGTACACTTCCTAGTGGTCTTTGGGACTTGACTATGGCTCGGTTGGCCACTAGAACCCATACGTTTCGCCTGGGAAGGCTTGGCTCCGTCCACTCCGCACGGCATTATGCCCAGCCAGCCTTTGCTCAGTCAAGTTCACCGTCAGTCTCCCAACCACCACTGCCGATACATCCTGCGGAAGCAGGAATCCAAGGGCGCTCGCTTAGAAGGTATGTGTGTCATGCGAACTTGAACGCAATAAATGAAATGTTATTTTGTAGGCGAAGGACAAATGCTGGAGCTCTAACGCCAAGGACTGGGCGACCTGTTGCCAGCGCATTGGCGGAGCTAGAACAGAGGATTATCGCGTTGAAAGAAGTGGCAGACTCAGAGGTGCGTTTGCGGTCCCTTCCAGTCCATTTCTCACCATCATAGGTACGAGCCGCTGAAGAGCCAATTTACTCGGAAGATGCGCTTTTGGCCTTGTATGAAGACTTACTCGCCAACTCTGAGCCTTCAGCGCCATTACCAGAACTACAAGCTCCCAAGGAATCGACGCGTGCCATAGTCGCGAGACTGGAAGAACAGCTCATGCTGCCTGTGACCACCACCATTGCATCTCGACATTCAGCGCTCTTAGAAAGGCTAGCCGAGAGAGGGTCACCAGCATTAGAAGCCTTTAAGATAGACCCAGGAATGGAGCTACATCGACGCGTTCTACAACTGGCAGATGCCAAGCTGCAACTGCTTGGTGTCCTACCCTCCTCTTCTACGACTGTGGCGATTCCACTGTTCACGACGGACGAATACAGTGCACTAACACGGCTCTGTGTAAGCTCATTGTGCAGTTTTTTTTTTACTCTATCTCATTTTTCTTAGATTCAAGAAGGCGACGTTGATGCGGCAGAGCAAACGTTGGAGTTGATGAAACGAAGTGGCGTTCCCATTCCGGAGGACTCTCTGTCTCTAATCCTACGGCAATACTCTGATATCGGTAATGCGACTGGAGCCGATTACTGCCTGGCCAATTTTCTCACAGGTATGTTGGTCTGGTTTGACTTCAAGAGCTCCTTTTTCTAACGGTTGCATCAAGGCCCACCAACGGAATCTCAAAGACATCTCCACATATCAGCGCACCTGAGAGCAAATCCGCGAGGCCGAATTCCTGAATCAGCTCTGACCATCCTCCACTCTTACGAAACCCAATCTCATCCCGCCCCAATGCAGACCTACAGTAGCATCATTTCGGCCCTTTATGCCACCAACTTGTCTCTGGCCCGTGCTCAGGCGTGGGATATTTTTTCTCATATGCGCTATGTCGCCCATCCAGTGCCAGATGCAGTGCTTTACACCCAGATGATTCGGGCATGTGCTTCGCCGATTGGCAACTCCCGTAGCTCTGAACCCGAACGTGCTCTCGATCTTTGGACCGAAATGACTGTCGAGCAAAAGTTGAAGCCGAGCGTGGGGTCATATAATGCCATCATCTTGGCTTGTGCTCGTTCTGGAGTCAAGATATACGTTGATGAAGCATTCCGGATAGCCAAACAAATGTTGGACTCTAATCGTGATGCATTCGGCCGCTCGCAGTATCTACCTGATCGGGGAACTATCATTGCCTTACTTGAAGGTGCGAAACGCATTGGAGATCTTTCCCGGACACGGTGGATCCTTGCCGATATGGTTCGCGGCGACAACACAAATCCCAGTGAAGCTGTCAACGAAGAAGTTATGATGCACGTCTTTCAAACATATGCTGCCTACATCCCTCCTTTCACGCGTTATCTCGCACAGTTAAAGGTTGTGCAAGGAAAATCCACTGCGGATGTGACTGGCGTACCTACAGCGACCAAGTCTGATAGCGAAAATGCAAATGTCAAGTCTGACCCAACAGCTCGCTTCACTCACATACCGCCCCAGACAGGTCAAGAGGTGTTGCAAGAAGTGGATGCCCTTTTTGCTCGCCTTATGAGCGACACAGGCAAGGATGAAAGCGAGCCGGCTTCCTCTCGTGGTAAATTCAGTCACGTTCAATGGACACCACGCCTGGTCAGTTCGTATCTCTCTGTGCATTACCAACATGCAAGTATCGGAGAAGTCGACAGACTATTTTGGAGCACATTCAAAGCGGTGGGGGTCAAGCCTGATGCGAGGTGTTATGTGGAAGCGATTGAAGCTTGCGCCGGAGGGAAAACCCCTCGTCAGCACCGACTGGATGGACTCCGATTTGCTGAAAGGCTTTGGGAGCAATACCACGGTCTCGAGATGGGTCGCAAAGCAAGTGGAACACCCATTGATGCACGACTCGTTGAACGAGCACATGGTGGTTTCATTCGTGCTCTCGCTTTGTAAGGCCAGGGTCATATTCTTTCGTCTCCGATTTAACGGTTTCTGCAGGAATCACCAGCTTCCGCTTGCCCTCAGCCAACTGAGGATTTTCTTCAATAGATACCCGCCACGTGATCTACGCAAGCCAAGTGCCTTGCAGGCATTCCGCTCAACTCGAACTGTCCTGGTTGGCCCTAAGCCATTGGTCCGTCTCACAACGCCGAGCGAAGTTCCTGACGATGATGTCCCTCCTTTTCTTCTGTTTGACGACGTTGAACTGCTGCACCATCGCCTGGTCGCCAAGATACCTCAACCACAAAAGGAGATTGGATGGCTCAAGTATGTGTGCAAGTCCTATGAGTGGGCCCTACGGCGGAGGAGAGATTCTGCATTGCAAGCAGAGCTGCCAAAACCAGAGAAGAATTCGAAGGCTGTTACTCAATTAGATTGACTAGGCAATCCCTTCTTAGACGCTCGACCAAGCATGGGAGACGCGGTCACCTGACCTAACTCTGTGGGGATACATCTACAGTACAACAGTCCTAAACTCTATGAAACACATTAATCCTTCCTCGTCAACTTTGGGAATCTACTTGCTGCCACAATCCCTCATAGACTTCCACAACGAGCTGATTTACCTCCGACGGAGTCGAACCCTTGAAATCCAGGTGAAGGACACACAGATTGGTCAGGCCGTTGCTTCTACGCGCGCGGGTGATCTTGTCTTCGATGAGGGGGTCGTCTGAAACCAAACTTTGCACAAATTCATCAGTGAGGGGTTTTACAACGGGTTCTTGATCGCCGGTCAGCCCGATTATGGTCACCGAGTCGATGTTCGGAGTGGACGATGGTTCCAGCAAGCTGCGTTGGCGAATGAACCGCGAATGCGCTACAAAACGCAAGAAAGCGATTTCACGCCGACCGAATGCGCTATGCAAATCTAGATTTCGTCAACACCAGTACCATGAATGGCGAATGACCGCGTACCCTCGCGGAGACCCTTATATGCCATACAGTTATGCTTGTGACCACGTCGCCCCCAGTCCTCCTTCTGGCACTCGACGGAGCAGTATTTTAGTGAGCGACACTTGCCACATCGTCGAAGGCATGATTTGTCTCGAATCTTCCAGCACTAGACGCTTCGTTAGACCAAACACAGTATAGGTAGACGAATCATACATTGTCGCAGACGGCTTGCGTCGGATCTCGTTGCTCGAACTGGCGCTTCAAGACAGAGCGTTCTTCTACAGCTGCAATGAAACGTTGCCAGGATAAGCGGAAGTGAGGATTATGGAACTTTTCCAACGCGAGACGGTCGGCTGCCTGCTCTAGGACTTTTTCGACTGATGCCAAAACGGTGTAGTAAGCAGTTGCAGGCGTTAAGACGTCGTCTAACAGTTTGCAAAGTTCCTGCTGCAATGAGTTGCACAAGGGGCCATCGAGCTGTGCGTATTCAAGCATATCCACAAGCATGTCTTCACGAATGCACTCTGCAACGTCGCGGGGATAGAGGAAAGGGGTTGTGAGGAGATCAGCTAAGAAGCCCAATCCTTTCTTCATGGTGCGTTCCTTGTACCCAAGTGGATTCTCGAGAGTACCACGATGTCCGAATTCTGGTATTGTCACCAGTTTGTGAATAACACGAGACAGAGCGGAGGGAAAACCGTTTCGAGTGAGGGATTGATACAACGACGACACCTCAGTCGCAAGTTGAGGCTTTGTCAGTTTGTTGACTCTGCGAACCAGGTCTAGCATCGTGTCGACATAAAGCTCTGATCCGAAGGCTATCATAGCACCGGTCACTGAACGCGCATATTGGACCACAAGTTTCCCTAGCACATCAATGCTTCCGACTCCAGAGAGGATTTCTTCTAATTGAGGTTTGTTTATCTTGCTTGCGGTGAAGAAGCGAGCGAATGATGACGAATAACCCATCTTTATAGGGTCGTCGTACGAGAGTGCGATTAATCGCGGCCATGAACGAAAAAGCAAAGAGAGAAATCCAGGTTGTTCAGCGAAAAAAGGGGGTTGGCGGTCAAGTGAAACGTCATGAGTAAATTTGATGAAGTCAAAAGCGATAATTTCTGCGTCCATTAGGATAGTAGGCTGATTAGGTTGTTCTATCAGCACACGAGAGACAACTTGCTGGTGGTGTGTTGTAAGGAATTTGACCCACGCGAACACTCTATGCCAGACGTCCTCTTCAGTCCCTTCAGGAACACCCAGTCGACGGTTGTAGAAGCCACTGAGGGCTTTGGAAACAACGGGAAGAGTCATGTTGATGTCCTCGAGGATGTGCTCCAGCTCTTCAGATGTGGAAGGAATACGTTCTGGGTCTAAAATTTGAAAGTATACTGCTGGCAAGGCACCTTCTACATCCCGTGAAGGAGGGTGAGCGATTAATCGTGATATTCGATTGACTTCCACTCGTGAACAGTCTAGACGACAAACTGCATTCAAGGTGCTCTGAAAGACGTCTGACTCGAGCATCTGTTAGTGGCGAACATATATACCTACCTGAATATCGCGAGGAAGACTCCTGAGTTTCTCAAGACGAAGGTCGGGGTGGAGAGTGGCCATGATGATGAAAGTAAAGAACAAAAGAACAATCTCCACAACACCTGATTGGCATTGCGTAAATAAGTAGTGTTACAGTTGGACGAATGACTCCCCTTGACTCGTAGCGTGTGGGCGCGCGTGTGTGTGCGTGTGGGTCATTCGAGCTCGAGCTACAGTATACTATCTACCATGCTTTGAATCTCATTCGAGTTGATGATCTACAAGAGTTAACTTGAGCGTGATAACCAGAGGAAGATCCTCCCATACTCAGAATACTTGGTCCTCAGATTCAAATCTTGAATCCGCAGTTACATGGCTCGCCGCCTCACTATATGTGAAAACATTCGCAAACATCCACCGAGAGCCCAAGACCTAGCAGTTCATTCACGACCTGGGAAGAAGAAGTCCAGAATTCGGATGTTGCAGTTACTTGAACCTGCATGCTCGATTGAGGATTCAATGGGGCCCTGCCATCCCCAACTTCCCCAAGAACGTTGAAGTTGGCAGTACTTTGGTTGTTACCAGAACATTTTCAAGGCAGATACAGTTTTAAGAATGATTATTTATTACATTATACCACCAAGGTGAGCTCAAGCTAGCCCTCGAAACATCTCGCATATCTTTGCAGAGCTTGAGCTCGGCACAAGTCCGGCTATCATTACTCATCATCGACCTCGTGACATACTGATGACAGGAGGCCATCAGCGTCACAGCCTGTGTCACGTAGTCACTCCTTAAGTACTCGACGCAAACTCGTGCCCTCTTGATCGCAGTCCCGTGCACCCCCCCACTTGACGCCGAAGCGATACTGGGTTTCGGGCTCATTGCTGGCTATTGCCTCATCAGCCTTTCTACCTGGCCGTCTCTACAGAACGAATATCCCTTTCCCTCCTCCAAAACCCAGTATGTCTTACAACGCTGTCGCCGCCCTTATCGACGTGGAGGCTCATATATTTACCTTAGCGATTTTCGACTGAACTTCCTTGCATAAGCTCCCTGCAAAACCCCCAACCCGCATAAACACTCCCAGATCATCCTCCCTTTTTCCGATGTCGTCCACCACACCCAGCCAAGATTCGGCCCTTCCACCTCCTGCTCCACCTCCAGTCACCCTGCCTGCTGGCGTCGTGGACCTTGCAGCCCTCCAAGCCGGCGGATTTCCCGGTTTCCCTCCGAATGTAGACGGTGCCCAGATAATGCAAATTCTGAAAGCCTTGCCCCAATTCAAGGGCGTGAATGTGAGTTGTCTCTCATACCCCATCATGTTCGCATTCTTTTTCCTCGGGCTTTGATCCTAAGCTGCTCTTTCCCTCTTCATATCCCTCCCTCCACTCCCCGGTCCTTTACTTCTTGTTCTTCACGTCGTCGTTGCCTACACGTGATGGAGCCGCGCTCATCACGCGGCCGCGTCGCTCACGCCCCGCCTCACATGACAATTCGCTGACCACTTTCCCCTCGCATAGCTCGGCCAACACAAGGAAGACGGGACCCCCGCCAACCAACAAGATGCCGCTCAAGCCCTCTCTAACCTCGCCACGTATCAACAAGCCCAAGCTGTTGCCGCTGCTGTTGGAGCCCCGTTCCGTGTCAGTGACCCTGGTCCTTCCTCCCACCCTCATGGACCCCCACCCGCCAACACTTTCCCGCATCCAATTCTGGGCCAGGCTCCAATGACCGCTGGCGGCGGAACTGGCTCTGGCGGTGAAGAAGACGACGAAGGCGACGGCGACTATATGGACAAGTCACCGTTAGCTGATGGATCTCGCAAACCTGGTAGCCGCCGTGGTAGAGGAGGGGCTGCAATGGGCAGCGAAGAATGGACTCGGCAAAGAAAAGACAATCATGTTTGTGATCTTGTTTTGCTGACCGACTTTGGTGCTGAGTTCCCTTTTCTAGAAAGAGGTTGAGCGTCGTCGTCGCGGAAACATCAACGAAGGAATCAACGAGCTTGGGCGAATTGTGCCAAGTGGTTCGGGCGAAAAGGCCAAGGGTGCTATTCTCGCTCGTGCTGTGCAGTATATCCATCATCTCAAGGAAAATGAGGCTCGCAATATTGAGAAATGGACCCTCGAAAAGCTACTCATGGACCAGGCAATGGGTGACCTGCAGGTTCAACTGGATGAGATTCGTCGCATGTGGGAGGAGGAACGGCTAGGCAGACAGCGTGCCGAGGCCGAATTGGAGACGTTACGTGGAAAGAGTGGGACAACAAGTACCGCGGAGAAACGAGCTAGTCCCGAGGGTGACAAAGAGACTGGTGACAACAAGAAAGCTCGCACCGACTCTTGACTTTTTTATTTACTGGTTGTTGTACATACCCTCAGGTCCGACCTTGTACATATATGTACCTAAACCATTATTTGCTCTCAAAAAAATAGGCTCTATAATATATGTAATTACAACTCATCATGGATGGTCGGTATAGGTGCTTGCTGCTCTCCCTCTGGCACGACAACTGTAGGCTCAGTTGTTGGTTTTGGCTCGTCAGATGTTTGACTCTCCCCATCCGCGGGTGAAGTAGCAGTTGTAGTGGGTGCTTCAGTTGCACTCGTTGTCGTCTTCTTCTTCACCGACTTGGGCACCTTCCTTTTTACGAGCTTCATCAAAGCGGTCTCCAACACCTTTGCGCGTGCCTTCATCTCCGTAGTCTCTATTACCGGATCTTCGTTCATCTTGACCGACTTTTGCTTCTCCACCCACTCGTTTAGCCATGTCTCGTGCTCTTTCAGCGTCTTTTCTAAACCTTCTAGCTCTTCTTTCGTCCATTTCGATGGCAGATCAGCAGCAGCTTCCGCGGTCATATTTTCCCGAGCCTCTTGTAGGAAAAGACGTGTGCTCCAATTCCACATTTGGCTGTTGTTCAGCGCTTGCGGGAATTCTTCGATCTCCTTGTAACGGTGTATGATTGGGCGCTCCAGTGTTCTGAATATATAATGAGCTGAACATTCTAGGATGAAAAGTAAGGTTAACGCACTCGAGAGCATTCCGTTTATCCAGGAACTGTGAAGTCTCTGCGACATCTCCTCGGTCATATAACCATGCAAACGACTCGTCGAGCTTGTCAGAGATTGCCTGTCGCTCGGACTCCTGAGAGCATTGCTTAAATGGTGTGTCGCGGTTCTCGGGGTCGAGCAAGTCACGCATTCGGTAAAGATAGCTCTCGAAGGTGTTGCGCGCCTCCTCTTTGCGAGCCACAGCAGCTTCTTCTAGGTCGATAGCTCGTAATCTGGTAGTAGTTAGTCTCATGAATGACCAAGGGCAATGGCTTTGCTGCGTACCTACTCCGAGCGGTCTTCTTTTCCTCGACTGTCATGGGTGGAATTGTGGGGAACACGACGGTAGTGTTGAGACTGATTGTATTGTCCTTTGGCACGACCTTCTTCTCGGAAGGACTAGGTTCAGAGGCGTTTGCTGACGATGCACTTGAGACGGACTCGCTTGCTCGTGGCCTGTTGTCTTCCGTCTTCTCCTCCGCCTCCTCTGAAGAGCCACCGCCAAAGAAACCTTTGAGCTTGCCGGCAATTGATTCGTCCTTGATTTCTCCAAACGCAACAGCATTAGAGACAGACACAAATCCGGATTCCGACAAGGTCAGCGTAGCTTTGACGACCGGGTCCGTCGCGCCAAGCTCGGTCAAGTTGGCGATCGCCTCCGCGACTCCGGTTATGCCAACTTCGAGGAACCGGGTGGGGAAGTTGGCAGGGCCGGGTTCCTTATAATCGAAGTTGATGACAAAATCCTCCTTGCGCTTGAATGTGAGCGTCTTCTTGGCTCCAACCTTGCTTCCGGCGGGGAAAATGAGGGTGTTGATGGTACGGGGAGTGGATGCAGTTGCAAGGTATGAGACTTGAACATCATAGGCACCGATGTCGGAGACCTTGATGTTCTTGGTCTTAAATTGCCGGCTCAAGCTCGCGCCATGGAGAGCAGCCCCTAATACAGCCGCCTCATCCGCATTTACATTCAAGGCGATCTTGTCCTCCCCCACAGCTGCTTTAACGGCTGTTTGGATCATCGGCGTACGTGTGCTTCCACCCGTTAAGATGACCGAAGTAATATTGTCCAACGTAAGGCCTGCGTTTCTCAGCGCATCTTCAATAGGCTGGGCAAATTTGGGCTTCAAGTCTTCACATGTTGCCTCGAAGGCCACACGGGAGACCTTGGTGCGGAAATCAATATCCCAAGCAAGACTCTCGATGGTCGAAGACGCCTCCGTGTTAGCTGAGAGGATAGCTTTAACACGACCAGCCTCTTTCCACAACTTGGCAAGCCCTCGTTTGTCGGTCCGGATGTCCTTGTGATGCTTGGCGTTGAATGCCTCAATGAGGATTTCACGCAAACGACGATCTAGCTCGGTTCCACCCGTCGAAAGATCATACCCAACACCAGCCACAGTAATTTGAGTCGCAGGGTTGGTTCCATTTCCAGTCGAAAAGGTAACGACGGTGGCGCGAATGCCCGAAGCACCTGCATCGTAGATAACATGGTGTTCGGGGGTAGGAAAGTTGCGGGTCATTGCGTAATTTACAGCAACGGCTGTTCCATCGTTTATAAGGGCAAGAGTGCGAAGACCAGCTATTTCAATAGCATCGACAACAGCATCGCGTTGGAATTGGGAAAAGAAAGAAGGAATGGCGACGATAACGTCCGATACTTTCTCGCTCGTTGTTGCCTCTGCAAGTTGTTTAATGTAGGAGAACTGCATGGCGACTAGTTCTTCAATTGACCACTGTGTGCCGTCCGACTGCCTCAAGGCGACTGTGTTGCGGGTAGTTTTGACAGTCTCGGCGCTCGATATTCGAGAGTACTGTGAGGCTGCAGGGCTGTCGAATGGGACGGCCTGGAGGAGTTTTATGGACGAGAATGAGTCAGTGGGGAAACGGGAGGCCTATTGGATGCGTTGTGAACGATGTAAACAGTGCATAGAGATCACATACAAGGTTGAAAGCATCTGTACCAAAATACCGTGTTGTTTGTTTCCATCCTACGGAGGCCTGCATCTTGCGCTTCGAGTCCTTGTTGAGTAGAACATCGAATGGGATGCCAGGACTCATGACAGAGGCCTTAATCCAGTCAGAGCCATAGTCGATTGCAAGGACAGATGCGAGAGCAGTGTCTAGTGAGAGGAGAGAGAGAGCAAGAGGGAGTAGCCGCATTAAAGGAACATACACGTCGTCGCGTCCTTAAAGAAGTTTTGGTGACACGTCTGCACTTTTGCGGACCGGTTGGTCACGATGACGATCAAAGTCTTTTGATTCTATCATTGATTTGCCGCGGCGGCGCCGCTTGTGTGCGTCATCAGCGCCGCATACTATACCAACTTGTCCAAGGCAACCATGTCTAGCAAGAAGAAATCGGTCATTGACCGCACACCCACAAACGCGCCCAGCAAACTAGGAACCGCTACATTTACTCTAGGACGTCTGTCCGAGTAAGTTGGGTCAACTCACTACGCCTCAATAAAAGTAATATCCTGATTTTTAGTGCTCCCCTGCAATATTTTATGTTCACCGAAGGTTGGGCAGTTAAAGCGCTTACCTCTGTTGGGATTCGCGCCAGCTCGCTTCTCCTCACAACCGGACCTGGTGTCGCAGGACTCGCACCAATTCCAACACTCATGACCGGAATGTACGCTGTAGCTGGCCTTCGCCACGCTTATTGGGTTCTTTTCACCAACTCCTACGATTGGAAGCTCCCCGAAGCGTCTATGGTCGTCTTGTATAACACCTTTTTGAATACGACCAGCAGCCTTGTTGCTGCACACGCCCTTACGTCTTCTCCACTTCCAATCCTCGGTGACAGGCTTATCGACTGTATTGGCTGGAAGCAATGGGCGGGTATCACACTTTTCACCACCGGAATCGCGATAGAGTTGATCTCGGAACAAACTCGTAAGGCCTTCAAAAAGGACTTGCGCAATAAGGGCAAAATTGACGACACTGGCCTCTGGTGAGCTTATCGCATTTTCTTTTTTAGAAAATATCTCTATCTTAACCCAACCAGGGGTCTTGTTCGCCATCCAAATTACCTCGGCTATACTCTCTGGCGGACCGGAATTATGTTGACAACAGTAAAGGACAACTTTTGCTTTGGGCTTTACTCACTGGCGCCACAGGGTTCTCTCACTGCTTCAGCTCTTATGGCCGTCTTCCAAATTATAGCATTCACAACAGGCGGAATTCCCGATATCTCAGCGCATATGGCAGACAGATATGGAGCACAGTGGGAGGACTACAAACAACGCGTGCCTTCAGCTTTGATCCCAGGCATTCTGTAAACGAAAGACCAACATGTATTTTTACTGTCGACGTTGAACTGAACATTTCCTCTCCACTCTGAAGGCCTATTGGAGGTTCCAATCAATCGGATTGTACCCTTCGGCGATGCCTCGGCCACCTGACTTTGACATGGGCTGCCACCATTCTCTCTCTTATACAGGCGAGGGTGTGAGAGATAACCGCGCCTTCCGTGCCTTCTTCACGACTTACCACGATGAGCAGGCGAGGGTCCACCGACCTCGCTATGGACCCCGAAAAATTGGACTCTTCACGCGACGACAACACGACCCTGGAAGACAAGAGTGGTGTTAACGTTGTGGTCAGTCAACACGCGACTTCCAGCCCGGAACCGGCCCCAAAAGTGCCTACGACGCTCGCTGCAGATGATCCCGAAAGTTGGTTCTGCCAAGCGAAGATATGTACGTTCGGGTTAATTGGTTGTCAGATCCGAGGAATTGGAAGGTATCAAAGAAAGTCGTAAGCAAACATTCTATTGAGGTTGTCGAGACCATACTGAAGGCTTGCTAGATTGTCAACATTGTGGTCTGTGTCTGGGTATTGTCTTTGACCTTTTCCTCCACCGCATATGTGAGCGAACATAGCCTTCTTCGCTCGCACTTGAGGCCCATGGCGTGGATAGGTCGCCAGCTTGCCTGAGATTGTGAGAAGATACAATATTTCTTTCGAAGGTTTGTTTCAAGTTCTTGATTACGTGATATTGATCCTCTCGATCCAGTCGCAATCCTTGGGGTCACTCTAAATATGTCGGCACCTTTTCGTCCAAATTTAGGACTGTGATATAACTGATCTTAGCTTCGGTTTCGCTGCCGGACCGTTACTGTTCGGACCCGCATCTGAAGTTTATGGGCGACAAGCAGTTCATCGTGTCGCAGGCGTAGGCTATAGCGGTGCGTAACACTTTATCTTGACTTAAATCATCGCTTATGTCGTTCAGCTTTTGCATTTGGTGTTGCCTTTGCACCAAATACTCCCGGCTTCTTGGTTATGCGATTTTTCGATGGTTTTTTTGGCGCAGCGTCAATAAATAATGGCAAGTTCGGCTTTCTTTCGATTAGTGTCTATACTGAACGTCCGTCAAGTGCCGGCTGTCATCGGAGACTACACCACTCTTCATCAACGACTGCTTTACTCTTCATTGTGTTAGTGTTGATGTTTTTAGATGGAACAAAACTGACGTCCTCAGACGCGCTGATGGCATTTGGCGGTCCTTCACTTGGCCCGTTGATCTCCTCGTTCGTTCAGACTGAGGCTGGATACCGGTAAGTACTTAGCATAGCTTATATGCTACACTATGCTAACCAAACTCGTAGGTGGAATTTGCGCGTGATTGCGATTTTCAGCTCTGTCACGAGTCTTATGGTTGCATTCGTACCAGAGACGCATGGGCCAACACTGCTCAAATGGAGGCTTCAAAGGGAGAATAAAGAATTGGCGCCTAAAACCGACATCAAAAAACTGATGTCAGTCCTCAAAGTTGCCATTTCGCGGCCAATCGTTTACCTGTTCACTGGTGAATAATGTTTATGTGTGACGCATTTGAACTGACTTCGTGCACGTGCAGAGCCGGTGGTTATGCTGGTGTCGATTTACCTGAGCATCTTGTATGGCATCCTCTATGGATTCTTTGAAGCATTTACGGTTGTTTGGGTCCGAACTCGCGGCTTCTCCCCCACGTCGTATGGCTTGACCTATATCTCACTGGGCCTTGGGTTCCTGTGCGCTATAACGATGGTGGTTACTATCGGTCGTGCGTCTTCAACAGTCACTCGACCATTTCTTTCTTTCTGATTCCATCCGCAGAGTCGATGTATACGAAGAGTGCAGCAAAGGATAAAGCACAAGGCATTCCCGTCCAGCCTGAGGCAAGATTGATTCTTGGGTACTATGGCGCCATTATGTGTCCAATGTGGGCTTGTTCTCCACACTTCCGGTGCTCTGTTGATATGACCTATCAGCTCACTGTTCATTTTTGCCTGGACTGCCCCTTATAAACATGTTCATTGGATTGCTCCTTGCATCGGCGAGTTCCTTTTCTCGGGAAGCATGCTGCTGATCTTCACGGGTTTTGTGAGCCTTGACATTCGTGTCGCAGTTGTGAACGCTGATTCTTCGCAGATTCCGTTCCTTATCGACTGTTATCAACTGACCGCGGCAAGCGCTTTGGCTGCGGGAATGGCCAGCCGCTCTTTCGTTGGCGGCATATTTCCTTTGTTTGCCATCCAGATGTTTGAAGGCTTGACGGTGCAAGGCGCGACCTGCCTTTTAGCTGGCATAGCGTGTTTGTGCGCACCAATACCATTCATCTTCAAAAGATATGGGACGAGGTTACGAGCTCGAAGCAAGAATGCAGCAGTACAGAGCACCTAAATAATAAATAGAGCAAATATAATGCGTTTGTGCCACGGCCATTGCTGCGGACAAAAGGCGGTGAGCGGTGAGAAGACCGACGCGTGTCACGCATGTCACAACCACCTTTTGGCGAGAGCTTCGGCAGGAGCTGCCTCGTTCATCGCCTCCTACCTACTAATTTCTTCTTCCTTCATCACCCATGTCCCGTCGAAGCTACCAAAGCGGCGTTTCTGACAACCGAACCTCACGATATGTTAACGACGACGATCTCTTCAAGTAGGTCTACCGCAAATTATTGAGGCATCTCTGACTTTTATTTGCATTACAGTTATGTACTGCGAGTAGCGTATGGACGGTTGTTTCTCTGGAAATCCACGTCTCAGTCCCCTCTTCAGATACCTCAGCTATATCATGACCCCCAAACCAACAGAGACGGTCACCAGCGCCCCCATACCGCCTGAATTGCGAGATCGAGAGCACCATTCCCGCCTATCAGCTCTGTCAAACTTCTCAATTGGAGATATATTCAAGGACGTGCGCGATGGCCCAAAGAGCGTCAAGTTCCCGGAGAAGCTGCTCAAGGTGTTGGAGCAGAAGTTGCAGAGTATAGCTATGGGGAAGGACCCAGCGTGCGTAAACAGTCGAACGCCAACTTCTTGGTTGGTAATTAATACACAGATACTCCGAACAACTAGTGCGGCGGACCATGGCCAAATTTTACGGCCAGTTCATGGTCGACAGCTTCAAACGCCAAATGAAGGAGAACCGCAAGATCGAGGAACTCATCCTTATGTTTGCCACACACGCTACAGGTGTGCTAAAGAAGGAGCCTTCCCTCGGAGGAGACGGATGGAAACTCGAGCTCAATAACCAGATCGCCATTTTCGTCAAGATGTTGCGAGAATGTCTTCGGACTGTGAACCATGTTTCACCAGAGCTTTTGAGTCGGCTGGACACATATACCGCCAAGCTGGCACCCTCACAGAGCTCCAGCGACTCGGGTTACGATTCTGCATCAACTCGCAACTCAATCACGATCCCCACAGTCAGCTCCAACGTCAACGATATGGAGCTGGTTGGGGTTGTCGCTGCGTTGTTCCGAATGCGACAAGAAGAACTGCAGCAGGAGGTGGACGCTCTCAAAGGAACATGCACCGCTAAGGCAGCGTTAACAGACCTCAAAGTGCGTGAGACCTTTATCGACTCTATCATTTCAAGACTAAGAGTATAACAGACATGCCTGAAAAATATTAACGCAGGCATGCCTTTCCCAGGTCGGAAAGAAGATTTCGAAACGGACGACGCATGGAGGAATTGGCGAACTTCAGAAACGTCACACCTGCAACAACTCGTCGTAGCGATGGTCCAATTCAATCCTGAGTTAGCCAAATCAACGCCGGCTGAAAGCGCCGCTGCCTCTTCATCAGCCTACGGAGGGCGACCTTACTCGAGCTACGAACAACAACCAACCCGAAACCCATCTATCAGCAGTCGTCGGTCACTATACGCTGATGGTGACGGACTTCAAGACGATGTCAATGGCGACGATGAGATTCCAATTGGCCACTATTTCACCTATATTCCTTCCAACCCGCGCAAATATTACAAACGCCTATTGGAACATTGTTTGATCGCAGACCTAGAGACAATGTTGAGCCCGGAGGTCGACGACAACGATGAGGTGTCATTAGGCATCTTATCTGCTCCACACCTAGACTTGTTGAACGAGGTTGCTCTTCGCTGGCGGATCGGGCACTCCTATCGGGCAACATGTTTCTTGGACCTCGTGAAGCAATTCTTTGAACGTCAAGATATCCCAATGGAGTGTATACCCGAAGCATTGACTCACGTTTCCAAAGTAATGTCCGACGTCGAACTAGAAGACTGGCCTTTGCACGATGTGTGTGCTGATTTGTCATCTCTTACCTCTATTTTTGACCGCAGTTATTTAGTCCGAGTATCTATCCGGTGTCTATGGCGGTCTCTTCAACACCTTCCTCTCCAACTTGTATCATGCCATGGAAAACATCCCAAATATCAAACCTTCAGAGGTGGAGCCCTTCATCCAAGTCCTGGAACACATCCGCGACAGTGGCTTGCTAGAACGCTTTGGTTTCGACCAGGACATCAACGCTCGCTTTGGAGACATTCAGACACAAATTCGCCAAGTAGCATTACGGTGGTATGAACTCACACTGAAGGAGCTACAAGCGGCACCGGGGGTTAACCGCGCTCTACCCTTGTTATTGATGACAGATGAAATCGAAAAGGCGGCAAAGAACTTGGATAAACGATTCCCGGAGCCAATCATGGGGTATGCAGTCCAATACGAAATTGTGGTCGTTTTTAATCAGGTTCTTTACAGTCAACTGGATCTCGTCTCATTGGTCATGGAGGTTCAAATTCCGCAATATGTCCAAGAAGTGCAATCTTCCCAAAAGCGCCTGTTCGAGTCATCCATGAATGGACCAACACCTGATGTACCCATTCAAGACATCTTCGCATTATATCGCCGAACAAAGCTGCTGATTGAGATGTTCGCAGCGTTCTGTCCGCAGTGAGTTCTGGCTTGGTCTTGTCGTCGTGTCCGATGACATTTTATGGCAGGGGTCGTATCGACTTCGATATCCATGCGTTCTTCGAGCCTTACGTTCGACAATGGCTGGTCAATACGGATAGTAAAACTGGGCAATGGGTCGAGGCGGTAAGTAACACTTTGATCCTCTCAGAAAATTGACTAAGGGGAGATTGTATAGGCCATCAAGGCCGATAAGGTTGACCTTTTGTTAAAATCCTTTAGACTCTATGCTAACTACATCCCCTAAGTTCCAAGCCGAGGGCGCTGAGGGCCATAGTTCTTCAATTGTTGATCTATTCGACTCATTAAGAAGTCCCGTGAACTTTCTGGAGGAACTTGATTGGCAAGACAAATACCAGGAAGCTCGTTTTGTCACTTCTTTATCCAAGGTTGCTTTCCCCATGAACAATCCTGTTTTGTTTCTGATCCATATGTTCAGAGTATGGCGAAAGCGATAGAGCAATACTGTCGCAGTGTCGAAGGCCTCTTCCTTACCGAGATGTTTCCTCGACCAACTGAGTACTTGCAACCACAAAAGTCCTCCGCGTGGATCGAAAAGGCTCGGCAGCTAACGATCACCGGGGAAAAGAAGGTTGAACCCTTCAACTTTCAACCCGAGTCGTGCGTCAAGCTCAACAATGTGGAAGCGGCGCGGAAGCTTTTGGACAACATGTACACCCAATCACATGCGGACACCGTTTCTGAAACCCTCCAACAAGCGCCCCCCCTCCCCAGTAAAACGGAAACCGAAAAGTTTTTGTTTTCGGTCAAGATTTGTATTGCGGAAGGGCTGGTGCCGTTGGATGGCAGCCCGTCGTCTAGATTGGACACTTTCGTGACTTTGAGTGACGAAGCTGGCATGCGATTAGCCAAGACACGGACGATATACGAGACCTTAAATCCCCGATGCAAGTTGGCTGTTTGTTTGTTTGTCATCGCTCTAATGTGTTGTTCCAGGGGACGAAACATTTGATATTTCCGTCGACAAGCCATTGTGGCTAATGGTTAGCGTTCGTGACCGTGCATTGGTCGGCAAACATGACACAGTAGGGCGAGCATATCTGTGTTTGGACCCACGACGATTTGGCGACTTTTTGACTCACGATTTATGGATGGATCTGGACTCGCAAGGCCGTGTTCTGGTGCGAATCAGCATGGAAGGAGAGAAAGACGATATTCTGTTCTACTTTGGTCGTGCTTTCCGGTCACTGAAACGGGCAGAATCCGATATGCTGAGGATTTTCATTGACAAGGTTTGTTTGTGTTCTTGTGTGCGGGGATGATTGGTCACGTTTTCCTGTAGATGTCGCCCTTTATCCAACAATGTCTTTCTCGACCAGTGCTGAAAGCACTCCTCAAGTCCGACAAATCTTCATTAGATGTCAACAAAGCCCTCAGTGGTGTCACCGCGCTGTGGGGTTCTGCCACCTCTGCACTGGGTTCTTCCTCAAACGAGGTCCAAATCCCATTGCCCAGCTCAGAGAAACCCCGTATCCGTCCTGACGAGCTCACAGACGTCGAAATTGAGCAGGCCATTCTCCCTTTATTCGACTATTTCGATGCGAACCTCCAGACACTCAATACCTATCTCAGCGACACGGCAAAGGATATGGTAATGTCTCGTGTGTGGAAGGAGATTTTGGTTGTGGTCGAGGGCTTGCTTATCCCACCATTGTCGGACGTCTCGAGTGACATGAAGCCGTTGACTGACAAGGAGGTGGACGTTGTGTTCAAGTGGTTGAAGGTGACTGCGTTGAGTGTGTCCAGTCCGCTTCGATACTAATACTTGCCAGTTCTTGAGAGACTATTTCTACGCGAACGGCGAGGGCCCTGTTCCACTAGAGGTTCTTCAAAACCAGAAGTATCGCGATGTCGTTTCGATACGACTGTACTACGACTGGCACACGTAGGTCAAGCTATTGTGCATCATTTCAGGTCTCTTATTGGGTATAGTGACGCTTTGATGGAGGAATGCGTGCGCATGATGCAGCAAAGTTTACGTTCATCTTCAACCACGAAACGGCGGGTCAAGAGTGTTTATCAGCAACGCAACTTGGGCACCATCAAAGAACGGAAGAAGGAGAAGCGGGAGGAGAAGGAGGTATCGAATGGAGAGACTATAATGCGCATATTACGAATGAGGTGTGTGTTCAACCAACGTACCACCCTCCGCTGATTTAGATCGGTCTCCAGACCCAACACCTCAGAATTCATCGCCCAACAACTGCAAATTCTCAACACGATGCAGGCAGAGCAAGAGAAACTTGCGCAAAACAAAGAGCGCAGAGCAGGGATGAGGCGACCGGGAACAGGAAGGCAAGCTCCTCCGCCTGTACCAGAAGTACCACCCGTGCCGGAGGTTCCTGAACGGTGAGAGGGACTGATATCTCGTTGCATACTACATATACCGCTTCTCCTTTTCTTTCTTTCTTACGAGTCAGTTATGTTCATGGGACATTTGTATAATTTGTGCAGTAAGATCTTTGTTGCATGCTGTTGCAGAGTCACAAAAAACAAACTAGAAACAGCACTTGGACTTGTACAACTTCATCAGTAAAAACGCGGTCACATGACACATCTGACATCACACTCAAGTCTCTTTCAAGGCCGCTGGTGTAAGGTGGCCAATGGTGTTGCGATGCTTTCTGGGAGCCGCTTCAAGGTCCGCATTCTTTCTTTGCTTTTTGCGGGGGTAGTCTCGAGCTTCCAAGAAAGGCGGAGAAAAGAACGAAGCTGAGTATATTGCCGCTTTGAGCTCTGCTGCATTCTCATTATTATTATAATTATTATCAGGCGTCACACATGTCACGGCTAAATTGAAATCACGTGTGAGAAATGCCTCATGCTCACACGTCCACCAAATGCTGGAATTCAACCCAAGAGATATCTATTGGCTCGAACACAGGTCCTTCTTAGAGGCATCTGGGTACCGCTTGCGGCCCAAATTCAACCCAGAGTATATCCTGAATCCCAACCCTGCCGCTCGGCGTGAGGATTGGGCAACACACACTGTGCGTTACTCTCCGAACCGCACACCGTGGAAGCTAAATGCCTACAGCGACATACTATAATGGATGCTCATCGCATTTCGGATGGGCAACCTGTCATGCTGAAAGCAGTTTCAACCCGTATTCACCCTCACGAAGTTGAGATTGCCAGACTATTTTCGTCACCTCCGCTTTCTGAAGACCCAAAAAATCACTGCATTCCCATCTTTGACGTCCTCACAGACCCAGATGATACGGATAAGCAAATTATCGTCATGCCTCGACTTCTTCGTTTCGACAGACCGATGTTTGAAACCGTCGGCGAGGTGGTGGACTGCTTCCGACAGATTTTTGAAGTAAGTAAAGTCTGAAAATTCCAGCTCTTGCTAAAAATTCAGTCAGGGAATTGAGTTCATGCATCAAAACTTCGTCGCTCATCGGTGGGCAACACAGACACGCAGCCGCTGCTCGTTTTGATCCGTTTTCAAGTGATTGCTGGGGACCCAATCTTGCACAAGACCCGAGTTTACTCTTCCCAGATGGATTTCATCCTATATACATCTCTCAGGACCCGCAAAATCAGCATAAAGCACGCCATATCAGCCGTACAGAATGCTGGCCACGTTTCTTTCTCCTCGACTTTGGTTTGTCTCGTCGCTATGATCCTGCAAATGGACCACCCCTCGAACGCGTGATTTATGGTGGCGACAGGTCTCCACCGGAGCAGCACAAACGACCTGCCATCTGCAATCCCTTTCCGACAGATATATACGTCCTCGGCAATCTTCTCAAAAACGACTTTGTTTACTCAAGAAGATTGGGCAAAAAGTCAGTTATCTTGGTACGCGTTGCTTGTTTACTTCTATCAGTGAGTGATTTTGAGTTGATCACTCAAATAGCCATCACTTCGCTTCCTCGAGCCTCTTGTCGAAGCTATGACGCGACCCGACCCTGCAACACGACCTACGATTGGAGAAGTCATTGACCAACTCGACGTCCTATGCAATGATCTAAGTTCATGGCATCTGCGGCGTCCAGGTCGAAAATATGCCTTCAACCTGCGGCTGTTCTTCCAGCAAATAATGCGGACATTGAAGCGGGTCCCACCACTTCCGCAAAAAGCATCACAAGGTCATCGGCCAGCTCTCAGCGAGTCAATACGAATGTTTTATACGGAAATGAGGCTACCAATGACAACGGCGACGATAGATGATTGTGAATTGCACGAGAAGTAGGAGGACTCGTGTTAGGTGCAGCTCATCAGTGGGCCGTGATTTGTACAGCACAAGTGTCTACTTATCTGTGGTTTGAACTCGACGCTCACGTCCGTCACTTCCCTCTTTCTTTTGAGCCCTGTCCATTCTCCACCCAAGAATAACTCAAGGCCTCGTGCTAGACACACTCTTGTAAAGCGTGTTAGCAGGATGTCTTTCCGTCTTGACTTCCACTAGCAGAGATATTGATTCAACTTCCAATGAAGATCCCCAACCTGCCCACGACCAACGCCGGGCTCGCATTGAACAAACTTGAAGAAAGTCTCAAATTGTTGAAAGATACTGGTGACGCGTGGTCATTCAAGAAGGCCGAATTATTGGCTATCATTGCCGACTTTGAACGGTATAAACACTCTTCCAGGGCTGACAGCCATTGAAATGGCATTCTCGATTTCTTAGATTGACGAACGAGAAAAGCCAAGTCTGTAATGTCTTATCGGACGATCCCCTGCGTAGCACAATGGATGGCGACGTCAGAAAAAGCGCTCGCAACTTCCACGCCGATGTGATGTCTTTATATGACCTTGTAATGGCTGGTGGTCCTCTTTCCTACATCATGTCGAAGAGCTAAAATTTAGCCAGATGTGGTCATCTGAAGCAACTACCATCGATGACCAGGCTAGTTTTGTGATTCCAAATGCCACCACCCCCCGTAAGCAGCTTTTTGCTGTCCCATCTTTCTTGTGCCAGTGTTTATGCACAGCAGTTTCAGTCTCACCCATGAAGTAGTGCCGTCAAAGTGTTCTGCGGTTTTCTCTCTTTATTTACGCCTGGTTTTACAGGAAGCTGCAATGGATGAAACGTGGAACGTTGAAGTTTGTTGGTTCCCTTGGTTGAATCTTGCTTATCTAATTCCGTAGAGATCGCATTGCGCTACTGGTAGGTTCTGCGTTACACAGATGATCATTGTGCCTAACTGTTGCTGTTCAGCGACGAAAAAGAGATCAGATACTTCCTCGTCTCCGTGCGTATGTTTCAGATCACGACCCAGACGCGGATGGTGCCCCGTTACCTGAACCCAGTGGTCTCAATGACAGCGAGTCTATCGAGCGTCCACAGATATCAGACGCAACCATCGATACGCATGAGCATCTGGCCTCTTCCAAGTTGGTACGTTCCATATATTTCCTCCTGCAGTGAATGGTGGACTGACTTGGCCGTAAAATCAACAGGAACGCACTTTTCGGGTCGTAAACGACACCAACCCAAGTCAGAATCGAGATAGCATAAGCACCCAGTTTAGCTCCACGAGCACCTCTCCTCCCCCATACCCGCAACTCGACCGGGGGATTGCTAACTTGAATGATGTAAACGAGATATTGCGCTGTTGTACTTGCAATGCTCAGTCATTTTCAGGATTGTCAGAGTCAAGATTCAGAGCTTGGTGCTTTGGTTTCTTCTCGATGTGGCAGCGTGAGTTCCCCCTCGTATGTGTAAACGATAGTCTTGCTGATAGTTCAGATTAGGTCGAGGACACTACTGACAGTGGTGCTGGCGCCGAACCCTCGCGTGCTGCTCCAATCCCTCACTCACACCAAAGAGAGCAGAATGTTCAGCTGAGGTATTTTATAAGATTCATGACAGATTGGGCTTAACTCGTTCATTAGAATGAGTGTCATGTCGAGCACAACTTATGCCACAGCACCATCGACGCTTGCGTCTGAGGGGAGCATTCGGAGCCTGTCCTCTATACCCTCGCTGGATGACTGAAAAGTGTGCGGAAGTGATGTCAATGGATGATTTGGTTCGGTGATTAGCATTACCAAAATCGTTGAACGATATTAGTACAAGAGAGTACAAAGTGGTTGGTCGTTGATCATTTGGAAAGCCAGCCCACCTAGTATCTGTACCTCGTAGAGTAGTCTGTCACTCATATCAGGGAATTGGCAGTAAGATAGAGCATAAACGTACCCTTGGGTGAAACAACGAGGCCACGTCCCTTGGACGCTCCACGGTAGACGGTCTCGATGATGTCGATCATCTACGAAACACAGTAATGAGTTTCTTAGCCTTGCTTGAAAGACGACTACGTACTTCCTGTTTGTTATCCATAGCCCAGTTACTTGCGGGGGGAAGAAGTTGGGTAAGCACAACACTAAAGAACGGGGATGCAGACGCACATTTTGTTATTGTTGCCAGTACCCAAATCGATCATGATATGCTTGTTCCTGCCATTAAACGATAGAGTGAGCTTTTGGGGGCAAATGGAGGGAACAGACACCAACCGGTAGAAGAACATGACTGTGCAGGGATCGTAAAGCTCGTACATCTGCGCTGGATGAGACTTTTGCATGCCATAGGGAGGCTGCGCACCTTGTTGAAGTCCGGGACCTCCGTAATATCGCACAGATAGACAACGGCAAAGTTCTGGACTTTCTCGGAGACGGAGTAGAGCGTCTCGTCCATAGTCATGCACTGGCTGTCCCAGTCGTGCCCGAAGCGGATGACGACGACACGGTCTTCTTCGGACTTGATGGCTTCGTCGACGTGCCAGCCCGAGGGAAGATGGGGGAGGAAGTAGGACATGGTTGTGGGTGCAGGGAAGAAGTGGCAACAAGCGCCAAGCGATCACGTGCAAGATTCATGAAGTCGCGATGCTTGAACTTAATGCAAAGTGTATGGTACTGCATAAGTAGGACACAGCTAATCGCACAGCACTGCCAGGAGTCATAAGGAATTCGCCATCAACGTTGAGATTATGAGCCATTGCAGGCTGTTTTCAAGATACAGTACTGTACTCGTACTGTACCGTCATGAGTTTTGTCGCCTGATATTTATCACTGCCAGACTCAGAGATACCTTTTCAAACTTATTCTGGCCAGCACAGTTAGAATGTACTCTCCTACTGAATTCAGGATATCTAGGCTGGCATTGAGTGCTTATTGATGCTCCCAGTCTTACATGGGTGTCAGAGAAAACTATATGGCAAAGATGAAGCAGTAGAGAGCGCCATGATATTTGCCAAATATGAGGACCACGAAGAGATGGATTCATGAAAGACGAACACGGACGATCGACGTTACGTAGGACCAAAGCGAGTTGATGTCCGTGATCGGCTATCATGCAACGCCGTGGTTGCCGCCCGACAGATGCGATGCACTTTTGTGACTTGACTTGACTGGTCATGGCTGCATAAATTTGCTCTACCTCGTTGTCTTCTCGTCTGCTCTCCTCACTCCACAATGATTCCACGGATACACCAGCTCACTTCTATCTAAACAAAAAACCACACCCACACTACTGCAATGTTTGCCGAGAACGAGTCGGAAAGCCCAAGGGTTCCCTCTCCGTGGGACCCTTTCATCTCGACGCCGCCTTCTCCTTCGCCGAGTCCTGTGCCCCGTCTTGTTCCTGAGCAAGACGATGGTAACGTGGAATACAAGCTACAGCTCCTTTCGCCTTCTCCTGGTCGCTTTGCCCGACTGGTCACTCAGATGAAGTGGCGGCTGCTTGAGGGCGGCGGCCAAGCGTACTATGAGCTTGGCGTAGCGGACAGTGGAATGCTTGTGGGGCTACCCCGCGCAGAGCTCGAGCAAAGCCTCGAGACGCTGGAGATGATGGCTGGCGAAATTGGTGCGGGGTTACTTCTTTTACTTCTCATGCAGTGACTGACTTTTGATGCAGGCGCCAGCGTTATTGTTGTCAAAGAAATTGAGGTCCCGGCGGCTATGCTTGACCTTGTGTCGGCTGACCCCGACTCGTGGTACGGGAAGCGAACAGCTAGACGACAGCCGCTCCTGCTTACTTCTGATGAATCAACGGCCACCAACACCGAGACGGAGCTCTCCGCCACTGACGTCGACGACGAGCTATCCACGTCCGTCAAGAATGGCGTTGAAAGTATCTTTTCCATGGACGACCTTGATGATATGGACTCGGCATTGGTGCCTCAAGGTCACTTTGACCTCGAAATTGCCTCGGTTTACAAACCGCGGCCCGTTCGCGAGCGGTCACAGGGCCACCAGAACCTCCACCACAAGAAGAAGGGTGCGAAGGGCAAGAAGGGAAAACATCTCCCGGACGGCCTGCTTTCTTCGGCAGCTCACGAGTCGGATGGGGTCAAGGCCATCAAGGCCCAGAAACGACGACAAAACCGTGACCGCAAACGTGAAGAGCGTCTGAATACCTTGGTCCAGGAAGTGTCTGAGGCTGTCGAGGCAGCTCAAGTCGAGGAGAAAGGGTGTTCGCAAACTGATGCTCTTGTTACAGACTTGGAGGCGCTTCATGTCTCAGTCAATCCCGAGCCGTCATCCATCCCAGCGCTTGAGCTGCCCGTTGACGACCCCGACCTCGATCTTGATGGCGAAGACGATGTTTTCCCGTCAATGGTCACAGCTGTGCCTGGCCCATTCACCGGTCTCGCTTCAACTCATCTCACTGTCCCTGTCACTCCCTTAACGAGCACCAACGCGTCAAATGTGGAGCCTCGTCTTATCGTCGAGGCACTTGTGGTCCGCAAAATGTCGATAGAAGAGGCGTTCTTAGATTTTGGTGGCGCTTTCTCGTTGACCTGAGGTAATATATATATTCCTATTTTCTCATCTACTTTTGTCTCTTTTGTACACTGGATTGTGTTTCAACTGCTTGCTATGTGTAGACTGTACTGTAATCATGGATATGTTGATCGGACTCTTATGAGCTTTTTTGGGGCAACGGAGGGGACTGTCTGTTCCAAATCGGTATCTAACGGCAGCATCCATGAAGCCCTTGATAAATAAGTGCGATAGCTAGGACCGCAGGCCCGTAGGAGAGGAGAAAGCGAGTTACTTCCTGATTAGGTAGTTGAGCGCCATCAGTCACCACGGTATAAAAGCCACACATTTTGTGACGCCCGTTTCTCATCCACGAACTACGACTACGACCCGACCTACTACTATCTTTTTACCACACACTCCTTTGAAACGAACGAACGAACGAAATGCCTGCCATCTCCCGCACTCTCGCTGTCCTCGCCCTCGCTGCCGTGTTTGCTGCCGCGAAACCTATTCCTCGCTCGGTACGAAACGTTGTCTTTTCTTTTCTTGCAACTGACTCGCCGAGCAGAATCTCGCCACGTGTCTGATTTCGACGACGGAGGGAACGCTGGAAGTTACGGAACACAATATTGAAGACCTCCGCTGCAACCCCGACTTTATGAGCAAGAACCCAAGCTTCGAGGCTGCCTGGGCCGACTGCTGCAAGACTCAAGGCTGTAGCGTAAACTCTCCCACTGACACTTCTGGCTTCCGTCAAAGGTGCGTGGTCATCTTGTTTTTTTTTTCTCGCCGTTTTTTGACTTGGTTGTTTTTGTAGCAATCCGAATCAAGAGTCGTCGCAACCGAGTCTCTCTCTGCCTCTGGATCCGTCCAAGGATGAAAAAGCCGGCGACGAGTGCGTTTGTTTTATCGATTACTATTCGAATTGAACACTAACTTGTTCATTGACAGAGCCATCAAGCAGCTAGAAGGCGACAACGAACTGCCAACTCATCGCGTTACTCGTCCCAACACTGAGCAACAAACTTCGACCACACTCAAAACTGACCCTCAACTCATTCAAGACGCGCCTCTTCAACAGGAAAAGCAAACGGAAACGCTCGCCGAAGGCTTGGACCCGAAGAATGGCGCCGTCAAGCAGATTGAAGCAGAAACCGATCCCAAGAAGATTGAAGACTTGTCTCCTCAAAACACTGGCAAGGCTTCGCAAACACTCGCGAGCGAGTACGTTTCTCTGTTGCTTGGCATTTTTGTCTTTTACTAACCACTCTTCGCAGCACAAAACAGGTCGAAGCAGAGGTTGCACCTTCAACTGAACGTGTTGTATCAAATCCAGAAACCAAAGAGGTTGCGCAAGACTTGAGGTACATTCCTTTTCTCAACTCGGCTCTCTCATTCGCTAACCATATCACATAGTCTTCCGAAAAAGACTGAACTTTCTCAACAAAATCCGACCACACTCGAGCAAGAGTACGTCCTTCTATGTTTATCGTATTCCACTCGATTGACAAAAACTTTCAGTGCGAAGAAGGTTGAAGGAGAGGTCGTCCCAGCTTCAAACCAAAACACGAAGGAGATTGCGCAAGACTTGGGGTATTTTTCTTCGAACTCGCTGTCGGACATATGCTCATTGCGGTTCCTAGTCTCCCGAAGAAGACCGAACTATCTGAGCAGAACCCGGGAACAATTGAGAAGAAGGTTGAAGACGAAGTCGCGCCGACATCGAACCAAAAGGTCACACAGGACTTGAGGTGTGTTGTTTGTTCCAACCTGTCGCAAGCGCTTACCATGGCTCCTACATAGTCTCCCCGAGAAGACCGAACTTTCAGAGCAAAACCCGGCTACACTTGAGACCGAGTTTGTGTGCTCATATTCCTCGTGGGGCCGAACTGACAACTAGGACTCTTAGGGCGAAGAAGGTTGAAGGAGAAATCGCCCCGACATCGAACCAAAACACCAAAGAGGTCGCACAGGATTTGGGGTGTGTCCACTTTGCCAACGCGTTCAATTCATACTGACTATAGTAGCCTCCCTCAAAAGACTGAACTGTCTCAGCAAAACGCCGGCACACTTGAGACGGAGTACGTGGTGGTTGTGTTTGACATTTTCATTGAACTAACAGCCGCTTTAGTGCGAAGAAGGTTGAGGGAAACGTTGGCTTGGACAACAGTAACGCGACCACGCAGAAGACTGCTGTGACTAGTGTCGAGGAGCTCGAAAAGGCCACAACCGAGTCGCCTTCCGCCAACCGTCAACAACCAGCGAGCAGCAGCACGACTAATCTTGGACCGACTCTGACCGAGATTAAACCCGAGGGCGAGAAGGTGATCAAGCAGGCTCAGACTTGCGAGTGCAAATAACTTAATACTCTCTCTTACATATGTACACTTAATTATCTAGTATCTATGGGTTATTCGTGTTCACAAACAGAGCTCTGAAATTGGCGTGATCCATCATTTGCTGTCAATCCCAAACCATCATGTCCCTAACACTACACTGCTACAAACCACCACCGCGATGAAGGGCTCCTGGAGGAAATCGCAAGCCCCGTTGGAATGGGTGCTCCCCGTTGAGCTGTGGGAGCTTATTTTGGACGAGATGAGCGACGGCGGTCTTGTTGAGGTCGCGAAAGTGTGTCGCGCACTCAACACGCTGGCGCTGCGGCTCTACTTCCATCGGAACAAGATGGAGGTTTGTCAAGGGGCTCTTGACATCCGCTCGCACCTTTTGCGCGCCTTGTTCTTGGCGGTGCACCGGCCGGAAGGGGTGAGCAGCCTCACGGTGACGTTTTGGACGTTTGGCAAAGGCCAGGGTGTTCTTATGCTACGCGACATTGTCGAAAGGTGGCCCAGTCTAACGGAAATCCACCTCAACTGGCCGCAAAACATTCTGACGCGGAATCCGGACCTGGAGGCGAACTATGGCCGGCCTATTTCCGCTGCGGTGTTTCTTGGCGCGCTGTGGGAGGTGTTGGTAGTGGTAGCGCGGAGAGGCGGTAGTAGCCAAGCTATCATCGTTGCGAATGGTACGCTGCAGCGGTGCGAGATGGGTGCACTGGCGGCGGCGAAGCTGGGCCGTGCCAGAGTTGAACTGGATTACGCGTATTCGCGCCGGGCGGGCCGTCTGACGCGGATTCTCAGCACTATATTATTACGCAGAGAGCAGGCTCTCCGTAGTGTGGAAACGGAAGTGCGCCCACGGTTTGTCATCCGCGCCAAGACGGGGGACATTAGGATCGAGCGAATGGAGCGGGTTAGTGTGGCCCCGCTCAACCTCAACGGCTGCTGCGACACACTCGTCCAATTCGGGAGCACTTCTCTGCGTCTACAGATGGGCGCTGGCCTCTCTGCCGCGGACATCTCGGCGGTCCTCCCACACATCCGGCTCCCGGCCCTCACTCGCCTGGAGATCGGCTCGCCCGATATCGCGTCTGTTGCGCTGCAGAAGTTCATCGATGCCCACCCGCAGCTGCACACCTTCACGCTCAGCTGTGCGTGGCCATCCTCGCCGGCCCATCACGTGCTTCCGCGCACGACCACGTGCACGGTCGCCGCGCATGAGCACGTGTCCGCCATCCCCGCCTTCCTCGGCGCCTTCGGCCTCAACGTCCGCTCGCCCTCCGGCCTGCTCGTCGTCGAATTCACGTGGCGCCGCATCACCGCCGAACAGCGTGCCGCCGCCGCCGCCGTCTTTGCCTGTGTCGGTCGGCACCCCGCCGCCAGCCACCTCGAGCTGCGCCTCCCGTCGGACTTCGCCGCTTCCAGTGACGCCGACGCCGCCGCCGAGATCGTCGCGCTCGGCAGCTTGGTGAGCACCGCCCTCGTCGCGGTCACGTGCTACTCTCTCGCGGAGGCGCGTGCGCTCCTCCCGCTGCTCGCGCACCTCCCTGTGCTGCGCCACCTCCAGATGACGCTCGCGGGGACGGACCTGGGCTCGGCGGAGGTGGCGGAGGTGAAGACGCTCGCGCGGGCGGCGTTGCCAGGGGTGCAGTTGAGTGTCATGGACCTGCGGTGAATACGCTATACCGTAACTACGTTGAATAGACTGTTTTAGTGACGGGTATTTATAATAGTGTCTTCATTGACTGGTGCAAAGAATACACCCAATGTGGGTCGATTTGGCTCGAGCGCTGGAAACAACTAAACAACTTCCCAAATGTGGATCTCACTCATTCAAGTTGGAGAGATGTGTTAAGCAAACCATTCCAAGTTCTGAAATAAGACATTATCAATTGCATTGTGATCAACTCCATTGCAGTCAACTGCACTAGTTTATTAAGAACTTCATCAGATCCCACGTGACCGCGACAAGCTACTACGACACATGTGGTTCTTCGTCCAGCACCGCGAGGCGCACGCCGGGCAGCACAGTCGCCGCGGCCGCCTGCAGCGCCGCCCACGCGTGCGTCGCGTCGCTCCCGGGCCCGGGGCGGTCGAGGCGGATGTACAGGTGGCGGAGTGCGGGGAGGTGCGCGAGGAGCGGGAGGAGCGCGTGCGCATCGGCTGGCGCGGGGCACGTGGCCGTGACAGAAGGCGTGCGCGCGAGGCTCGCGAGCGCGGCGATCTCGGCGGCGTTGGCGGGCGGGGCGGCGGCGAAGTCCGGCGGGAGGCGGAGCGCGGGGTAGCTCGGGCCGGGGTGCCGCGCGCCGAGGTGGGCAAAGACGCGCGCGGCGGCGATGCGGTCTGCGGGCGTGCTGCGGCGCCACGGGATGCTGACGACGACGCGGAGGTCTGGGTGGGACGGCAGGGTTGCGGCGAGGAAGTCGGGGAGGCCGGCGATGTGCGCGGGGTCGCGGCACGTGACGGTATACGTGCCGCCGGTAGCTGCGGCGCTCACGCGGGAGGGAGGGGATGGTAGCTTGGGGGACCACAGGCAGGTCAGCTGGAAAGTCCACAGGAGGGCATGGTTGTCGAGAAACTGGCTGAATGCGGCAGGCGCTATGTCCGGCACGCCAATCTCCACGGTCGCGAGCGAGGGCAGGCGGAGATGCGGCAGCAGCGCCGCCACATCCAGGCCCGGGTCGGGCCGCAGGCGCAGGTAGTCGGTGTCGACCTGAATCAGCGCTCCCCCACCTGCAAGCGGGCCCACGCGTATTCCTCCAATCCGCGTGATCCGAATGTCGGCGCCCGTCCTCGAGCGGACGACGAACTGCGGGCGGGCGTGCGCTTCGAGCCTGGCACTGTACGCCGGCGGCGCCTGCGCGCGGAACACCGTGTTCAGCACGCGTCTGACGCGGCCCGGCCGGCGCGGGAACACGTACTCCAGCTCCGCTCCGAATGCCCCGCCGCGCCACGTGAGCTTGGCCGCCGCCAGCGCGCCGCTGTCGCACCGATGCAGCGCGCCGTCTGCGACCACGACAGCCGCTTCGCTGCCCCCATGGCCACGACTAGCAGCACATCTCTGCGCAACCAACACGACGACCTCCCACAGCGCGGACAAAAACGCCGCTGCAGACACCGGCTTTCGACTCGAATGGGCTTCCATGTCCGGATGCCGCGTCAGGATGTTGTGTCGCCAACTAAGGTTAACCTCCGTCAAACTCGGCCACCTCTCCACGATGTCCCGCAGCATAAGCACGCTCCGGCCCTTGCCAAACGTCCAAAACGTCACCGTGAGGCTGCGCACCCCTTCCGACGGGTGGACCGCCAAAAACAGCGCGCGCAGGAGGTGCGAGCGGATATCAAGCGCCCCTTGACAAGCCTCCATCTTGTTCCGGCGGAAGTAGAGCCGCAGCGCAAGCGTGTTGAGCGCGCGACACACTTTCGCGGCTTCGACAAGCCGCCCGTCGCTCATCTCGTCCAGGATAAGCTCCCACAGCTCAACGGGGAGCACCCATTCCAACGGGGCTTGCGATTTCCGCCGGGACAACTGGCCCTTCATGGTGGAGGTGGTAGAAGTGTTAGGGACATGACATGACGGTTTACAGAAATAACGGCAAGTGATGGTATCACGCCGGGCATATCTGATTAACTGAGACCGAATCCGACGTAAGATAAGATCGAGCAAGGCCAACTTTTGTCTATTATCCAAGTCCAAGTCAAGCGAAACAAAACAATAGTCTATAAATGTGTATACCTAGAAACCGAAAATGTCCTATATTCCTATCCTAAAAGAAGATCCCCTCTTCAGCTCGAGAACGTGACGAGCGACGACCCGGCGTTGTTCGCGATCACGAGCGCGGGGTTCGCGGTGAGGTAGATCGACGACTGCGACGGGACCCACACGAACTCGATCGCGGGCGAGGCTGCAAACAGCCGTCAGCAAGTGCCCATCAAGAAGGAAAAACAAAAAAAACTCACTTCCGTCGTAGTTCACCCACGACGCGCTGACCGCGCCACCGACACCGCCCGCGCTCCAGATCGCGCTCTCAAAGTTGGCGCCGGCGACCGACGTCGCGCCGCTTTGGGGCGTCTGGCCAGGGAGCGCTAAAAAGACCAACACGTTAGACGCTTATATCAGGGTCGGAGAAGAGTACGTACATTGCTCAGCCGCGCCAAGGACCGCGAAGTTCCCATTACTCGCCGCCAGGTTGGTGCCCGCGGTCACGAGGCCCGCGAGGTACGGCGTCGCCGCGGCGCCCGCCGTGTCGCGCAGCAGCAGACTCCCGCTGCTCCCCGGCGCGAACAGGCTCGCGCTGCCCTGGAACGGCGTCACGATGTATCGGCCCCTATGTCACCGGTTAGCACGTGTGTTAAGAGCAGAGTAGATGTGTGGGAACTTACCCGGCGAGCCCGAGGAACCCGATGGAGCTGCCGCTGTTGACGTCCCGCACCTGGATGGCAGTCGCGGAGGCAGACGCGCTCGGGGCAGCAGATGAGGACGATGCGGACAGGGACGCCGATTCGGAGACGGACGAGGCCGACACCGCCGAGGCCGATGCTGACTCGGACGCGCTGGCTGAGGCGCTGTCAGAAGCGGACGCCGACGCGCTGGAGGCCGAGGCCGACGCCGAAGACGCCGAAGCACTCTCAGAAGCAGAGGCCGATAGTGAGGCTGATTCACTCGCGCTGGCGGATTCGCTGGCCGAAGCAGAGGCCGATGCGCTAGAGGCCGATAATGAGGCCGACTCACTCGCCGACGCCGACGCCGACGCCGACGAAGCTGCTTCGGCCGAAGACGCCGAGGCGCTCGCTGACGCAGCAGAGGCTGACGCGCTTGCAGCTGATAATGACGCCGACTCAGAGGCACTAGCCGCCGAAGCACTGGCGGATTCGCTAGCCGAGGCACCAGAGGCAGATGCGCTTGACGCCGACTCACTGGCCGAGGCCGAGACCGAAGCCGCCGACTCCGACGCGCTCGCCGCCGAAGCGGAAGCACTAGCGGATTCGCTGGCTGACGCAGCAGAGGCGGACGCACTCGACGCCGACAATGACGCCGACTCACTGGCCGAGACCGAGGCCGAGACCGAGGACGCCGACTCAGACACACTGACCGCCGAAGCACTGGCGGAGGCACTCTCCGAAGCGGACGCAGACGCGCTCGACGCCGATAACGACGCCGACGCGCTTTCCGATGCTGAGGCAGATGCACTATCTGATGCAGATGCAGAGAGCGAGACCGGGGCAGACGCGCTGACCGACGGCAGAACAGACTCGCTGACCGAGACCGATGGCACAACAGAGCCCGATGCGCTGGCGGAAGCGCTATCTGATGCAGACGCCGAAGCCGAAAGTGATATCGGGACAGAAGCGCTAACGGAAGGGACCGCAGATTCGCTGACCGACACTGAAGGCACAACAGATTCGCTGACCGAGACAGACGGCACAACAGAGCCCGATGCACTTGCGGAGGCGCTATCTGACGCAGACGCAGATGCG
The DNA here is from genome assembly GCF_014461135.1 of Mycena indigotica. Taxonomy (NCBI): domain Eukaryota; kingdom Fungi; phylum Basidiomycota; class Agaricomycetes; order Agaricales; family Mycenaceae; genus Mycena; species Mycena indigotica. The sequence continues at coordinate 3,710,370 of NW_023503007.1, read as the reverse complement.
CTCTCCGAGGCCGAGGCCGAAAGCGAAATCGGGACAGACGCGCTGACGGAAGGAACCGCAGATTCGCTGACCGACACTGATGGCACAACAGACTCGCTGACCGAGACCGACGGCACAGCCGAGCCCGAGGCACTCGCAGATGCACTGTCTGAAGCAGACGCGGAGGCGCTATCTGAGGCAGAGGCCGACGCGCTAACGGAGGGGCCCGCCGAGCCACTGGCCGAAACCGCCGCCGACGAAGAAGCTAAGAAAGTGCGTCAGTACAATTCATCTTTTGAATTGAAAATCTAAACGCGAACTCACCAACTTCAGACGCAGACGAGGCTGCGCCGGAGCTCGAGGCCGGGACCGACGCCGACGCCGATGCCGAGTCCGAAGCGGACGCCGACGCCGACGCCGAGCCGCTGACAGACGCGGAGTCGCTCGCGGACGACGCGACGGCGCTCGACGAGGGGACAACCGAGCCGGAGGCAGAGACCGAGGCACTATCAGAGACGGACGCCGAGGCCACGGCCGAGCTGGAGGGCACCGCAGACGCCGATGCTGATGCGCTCACAGAATCGCTGGCCGACGCAGAGGCGCTGTCGGAAGCGGAGGCGGAGGGAACAACCGATGCGCTAGCCGATGCGGAGGCGGAGAGGGAGACCGGGGCGGAAGATGGAACAACAGAGTCGGATGCCGAAGCCGATGCACTCCCTGCTGCACTTGACGAGGCCACGGCCGAAGCAGAGGCGCTGTCAGAGGCAGAGGCGCTAACAGAGGGAACAACAGAGTCGGAGGCCGAGGCCGAGGCACTCTCTGAAGAGGCAGCTGCGCTCGACGAGGCCACAGCCGAAGCAGAGGCGCTGTCAGAGACAGATGCAGAGAGCGACACCGGGGCGGAGGCACTAGCAGAGGGAACAACGGATCCGGAGGCCGAAGCAGAGGCACTATCAGACGCCGAAAGCGACACCGGCGCCGAGACGCTAGCTGACGGAACCACCGAGGCGGAATCACTAACGGACGCCGAGAGTGATGGCACAGCCGAAATTGAAGGAATGCTGCTCGACGCGACATCGCTGGCAGACAAGGAAGCCGAAGGCGAGACGACTGCCGATGCGCTAGCGGAGGCAGACAGTGAGGCCGAGGCGGAGGGCACAACCGAGGCAGAGTCGCTAACCGACAACGACGCCGATGGCGAAACGGCGACTGCACTGCTCGAGGGGACTTCACTGACGGACAGGGAGGCCGACGGCGAAACGATGGCCGAGGCAGAAGCGGAGTCGCTAGCCGACGCCGATGCCGACGCTGATGGCACAGCCGAAATTGATGGCGAGACAACAACGCTGCTAGACGCAATGTCACTTGCTGACAGAGAGGCCGAGGGAGAAACAACCGCCGATGCACTGTCCGAGACCGACGCAGCTCCACTCGACGAGCCCACAACCGAGCCCGAGGCACTATCAGACGCAGAGAGCGAAACCGGGGCAGACACGCTCGCAGACGGCGAGACAACCACAACACTACTCGAGACAACCTCACTTAAGCTGACAGACGGCGAGCCAACAGCCGAGGCGCTGGGCGAGACGAACAGCGACGCGGAGGGCGAGAGCGACGCGGACTCGCTGAGCGCCGCAGACGACGAGGCGATGGCGGATGCGCTAGCCGATTCGCTCGCCGACGAGAAGATGGACGAGAAAATCGACGAGAAGATCGACGATGCGGATGCCGAGACGGAGTCGCTGGCCGACGAAGCGGCAGCGGACGCGCTGGACAACAGGCCTGAGGCAGATGCGGAGGCGCTTTCAGAGGCAGAGGCTGAAGGAACGTTCAGCGGTCACATCAGATCAAAAGGTTATAGACAAACCAGAAGCAGCGCTCGCCGAGGCAGACGCGCTCTCCGAGGCGGAAAGCGAGGCAGACAACGACGCCGAGGCGCTTTCAGAGGCAGAGGCCGCCGCGCTCGACAACGAAGCCGAAGCTGCCGCGCTCGACAACGAAGCCGACACTAAAGGAAAAAATTTAACAACAATGACCAGAGATAAAGCATTACAGACATACCAGACGCAGCGCTCGCCGATGCAGATGCAGATGCAGATGCAGACTCGCTAGCAGACGCCGACAGCGACGGCACACCACTCGCGGACGCCGACAGCGCGACAGACGACGAGAGAACATCGCTAGCAGACAGCGAGACCGACGGCAGAGCAGACGAAGACACAACCGCAGAGGACGACGCAACTCCCGATGCACTGGCCGAGGCAGACTCGCTCGCGGACAGGGCGGCCGACGATGACAAAGCAGCCGATGCCGACGCCGATGCGCTGATGGCGGATTCACTAGCCGACAGGGAGGCCGCAGCCGACGACGACGAAGCCACAGCAGCCGACGACGACGCAACGGCCGAGTCGCTAGCCGACGAGGCAGCAGCAGAGGACGACACAGCAGCAGACTGGCTCGCAGCGGCGGAAGATGACAAAGCAGCTGATCCCGACGCTGATGCGCTGATGGCGGAGTCGCTAGCCGAAGAAGCGACAGCGGACGACGAAGCAGCGGCCGAAGCAGAGGCAGACGCGGAGTCACTGGCGGAGAGCGACGCAGCGGATGCGCTGGCCGACTCGCTAGCAGACAACGCGGCCGAGGAAGAAGCAGCAGCCGATGAAGAAACAATGACTGATGAAGACGCATCACTCGCCGATGCAGATGAGGCAATCGCTGACGAAGAAGCAGCAGCCAACGATGAAGAAGCGGCGGCCGCCGAAGACGCCGACTCACTTGCTGAAAGCGCAGCAGATGAAGAAGAAATAGCCGATGATGAAGCATCACTCGCTGACGCAGACGACGCAGCCAGCGACGAAGACGCCGCAACCGAAGACGCCGACTCGCTCGCAGAAAGGGCAGCCGATGGAGAGGCCACAGCCGCCGATGATGACGCAATCGCCGACGATGACACATCACTCGCAGAAGCCGCAACCGAAGACGACGCAGCCAACGACGAAGAAACGGCCGCCGACGATGATGACGCAACCACCACCGACGAAGAAGCAGCCGCCGCCGAAGATGCCGACTCGCTAGCAGACGCAGACGCAGATACCGCGGCCGAGGAGGAGGAGGCAGCAGCCGATGATGACGCAACAGCCGATGATGAAGCATCGCTCGCTGAAAGCGCAGCCGACGACGACGCCAAAGCCGAGGAAGAAACAGCAGCCACAGACGAGGCAGACTCGCTCGCGGACGCGGAGACCGATGGCAGGAAGCCAGACGGCGAGGCAGAGGCGGAGGGCGAGACCGGCGCAGAGGACGAAATTGATGCGACATCACTCGCCGAAGCCGAAGCCGACGCGGAAAGGGATGCAGAGAGCGACGCAGACAGGCTTTCCGACGCGGAGGCAGAAATGGAGGCGAGTGAGGACGAGACCGCCGCGCTAACAGACGCAGAGGCTGAGGCCGATTCGCTGAAGCCAGATGGGGATGCAACCGCGCTCGATCCAGAGGGGAGGACAACACCGCTCGAAGCGGAAGCAGAGGGCTCGACGAACGAGGAGACACTCGATAGGCCGGCAGAGGCCGAAGCGCTGGCCGAGACGGAGGGCTCGACGAACGAGGACACGCTAGATGCAGAGGGGACAACCGATGCAGAGCCGCTGGCCGAAGCGGAGGCCGACAACGAGGATTCAACAAACGAAGACACGCTCGACGCAGATGGGGACGGGACAGCGGACACCGAAGCGCTGGCCGAAACAGAGGGCTCGACAAACGACGAAGCGCTCGAGGCAGAAGGGACACCGGAGGCAGAGCCGCTAGCCGAAGGGGACAGCGAAGCAGAGGCAGACAGCGAAGGCTCAACAAACGAGGAGACACTCGAGCCCGAAGGAACAATGGAAGCCGAGGCGGACACCGATGGCTCGACAAACGACGAAACGCTCGATGCAGACGGGACAACAGACGCGGAGCCGCTAGCGCTAGCCGAAGGGGACAGCGATCCAGAGGCCGAGAGCGACGCAGATGGCTCAGCGAACGAGGACACGCTCGATGCAGAGGGGCCAACAGACGCGGACGGCGAGAGAGATGCAGAGGCCGACAGAGAGCCAGACGCCGACACCGAGGGCTCCGCGAACGAAGACACGCTCGAGCCGGACGGGATCGCCGAAGAGGCCGAGGCCGAGGCCGATCCGCTCACGGAGGCTGATCCGCTGCCACTAGCCGACGCCGATCCGCTCGCCGAGGGCAGCGACGCCGACGCCGACGCCGACGGGGACACGGACGGGAGGAACACATTGGACGACGACGACGGGAGGGCCGCCGAGCTGCTGAGCGACACGGGCGCCGCAGACGAGCTGGACGCGGGGCGGGAGGAGGACGAGGCGGAGCTGGACGCCGGGCGCGAGGAGGACGCGACGGAGCTCGAGGTCACGGGCTTGTACGGGATCGGCGCCTGGATGTAGTCCGCCGATTCCTCAGCTGTGAAACGTTTTAGACGGAGTATTAGCTTAAAGGAAAGACTTACGACACCCGCTGTTGGGGGACTGCGAGCAGGTGTTGGGGGCGTTGCAGCTCTGCGGGGTGGAGGTGCAGCCAGACGGGGAGCCGGGGGCGGCGTACGGCGTCGACCCGGAGCAGCGGTACACGAACGCGTTGTTGTAGAACGACGGCGTCGTCCAGCCGCAGCACGCCAGACACGCGCCGCGCATCCCCGTCTTGCCCGCGAACTTGCCCATCGTCGCGCTCACACACGAGCCCTGGCCCGCGCCTGTGGCTCTTATGTCAGCACTCGCGCATCAGACCCGGAAAGGAAAGGAAAAAGGACGCACGCGGCTGGTAGCTCCCGATGTAGCACGGCGTCTGGGCCGTCGCGCCGTTGGCCGAGACATAGCTGCCGTTCGACGCGGGGATGCACGCGATCTGGCCGGGCGCGGGCTGGAAGTTGCCGCGCGTGCACGGCGCCTTCGGGCTCGTCCCGCCCGGGCACGCGTTCCCCGGCTCGCACCGCACACACGCCCTTTGCGTGCCGTTGTAGTACCGTCCCTGCGTGCAGATCGCCTGTCGCGAAAACAGCCCGCCCAACCTATATGACTATTAACGCTTACTCAGCTGACATCAAGAAAACAAACCAGTTCGCCGACGGCGCAGCGCCCACCTCGGGGAGCGCCCCCCGCCGCAAGCAGCACCGCCATCCCCGCCGCCTTCAGGTTGAGTGCGTACATCCAGTCAGTCGCAAACGTTAAGATATTCGTAAAAAAAGCAAGTCGTCAAAGGGGGTCGTAAGTTTTCGTGCAAGTTCGGTCGTAACGTTAACTTCAGGGGGCACTTGCTGCCGTATGCGTTTTACGAGCCCTTCCGCCGCCCACCGTGCCCAGCTTTATACCGCCCCCCCTCCATTCCGCGGCGGATGTCTCGTCTCGTCTCGGCGCCGCGCCGCTCTCAGACGTCCGCGTCGAGTCAGCGCATGCGTGAGACACAGACATCATGGTGTGGCGCAAGTTCAACCTTTGCGTGACGTGACAGGCGGGAAGCGGGTCACGCTCCGAGCTCGCCGTCCGATCGCACAGCATGCATGCAGATCTATGATCGCCAGAGATGACGCAGAGAGGTAATTATAGATAGCATTGGTGATGCCACAGTGGAGCCAGGCACGCAATTTTTCCGCTCGATGCGGCGAACGTGAAATTATAACTGGGTACAACCTTACAAGTGAGTATTGTACTAACTGCCAGCAGCAGCGCCTACACTTCCGCCCATCGATATCGTGCATTCCGCGCCGTTTGCTTCCGGATGCCGTCGAACGCAACGGAGTGGCTCCCGCCCCCCCTGGGACCACATCGATATCCACCGCACACTCCAGCTCCAAATGACGCGTCTGACGCCACCGGGATCAGAGACAACATCCGCGCATTTTATCTTATCGAAGGGTCATGTGGGTGGCTATACAGATGCGCCGTCAACACTCTCGCCGACCGGCAATGCATCACTGTCTTCCGGTGGACGATGTGGGTCCTCCCATAAGAACTCCAGTCGGCCCTCTATATAGACAGGTCAGCAAGAAAACTTGACGCGTCGGTGCTCTTACCTGGGCTCCCGTTTTTTCCGGCAACGAACCTGGCTGCCCGTGCCAACAGCTCCACGCCGCCCGCCGCGGCCAGCCTCCAGTCCTGCAGTGCCCACTCGGTCCAGTCGAGGTAGTGGCGCGTGAGGTCGAGCAGCACGCAGCGCGGGTCGTGCAGTGCCGCCATGTCGCGGATGTAGTCCTCCCGGGTGTACATCCCCGCATCAAAGACATGCAGCAGCACTTGCAGGCGCGGACATTGATTTAGTATGTGATGCAGAAAGCCCTCGTCCTGGACCATGCAGACGCACAGATGCGTGAGGCGCGGGAGCGCAGCGAGGAACGCCAGGTAGCGGCCCGTCGACTCCGCGTCGGTCTGGTGCGCGGGATAGAGCGTCAGATGCGTCAGATTAGGAAGGATGGCCGGGCCGGAGCCGGGGCCGGGCACAGCCGCGATGCGGACAAGCCGGAAGCTGAGTGTCAGCCGCTGCAGCTGAGGGAGCCGCCATATATCAGGGAACGTCGTCGGCCGCCATTTCGCCTCGAACACGAAGCTCTCGGCCGCGGCGCAGCGCGAAACCACGAGCTGGACATCGTCGTCCGGGAGGCCCTTGCCGACAAAGACGTGGCGGGTATGTTGCGCAAAGAATGCGGGCGGTTTGGTGAACAGGGCAGCCCAGAGATGAGCGTCGACGTTTCGGCCGCTGAGGACAAGTGTTTTGAAGACTAGAGGCTCTATCCTAATGTCATCAGCTGGGCTCATTGAGGCTGGGAAGCAGTACCACGACTGGACGCGACGCGCTGTTTGGAGAAGGCTCGGCGCGCATGTGGGGTGCATGAAGATGGCCGTTTCGAATATTGTTCGTTCAATGTCGTGTGGCAGCCGTGAATTCACTTCCCTAGCATCTGGCTCAAGGGACATGGGGAGCAGTGCAGCAAACAGTGTGGTGGGTTCTGTCAAGATTCTGACCAACTGTCACACCCTACGAAAAGTTGTAGATAAAGATAAACCGGGTAGCCTTTTCACACACACCGTAAAACTGTATCTTTCAGTATACCTGAAAATGATGCTTTTTGTTGTACTTTCAGGCAGCACCGGAATTGGCACTGAAAACAATACTATTAGTTTATCTGACATCTGTACCAAAAATAGTGCTTTCAGTAACAGTTTTAGCAGCTGCTGAAAACACAGTTTTCAGTATATGCTTGTGTAAGGGCAACCCTGGAGACTCCGACGAAAGCCTAGCAGGGGAGGATCCAAAGCGTGAATAAAAGCTACGGAAATACACGGAGGGACCGACCTAGCAGGGGAGGATCCAAAGAGAAGAAACTCTAAGGGTCCGCCTGCTAGGGCGCCAACTATATACTGGTCGTCCGTAACTGCCGACGTAGAGCGCAGAAGGCCTGAGCGGCGTCGCAGGCTCTGTCCCAAGGTGATCGTTGGGAGGGTCTTGACGGATTGGTGATTGTGCGGGCGAAGGAGGCCATGGACGATGGTCGGGGTGGGTCGGAGCGTCCGAGGGGGCGCCGGTCGGATGCGCCTCGGATGCGTTTGGAGGGTCCGAAGGAGGCCGAAGCGGGGGTTCCCCTGACATCACCCCCCCCTTTGAATGCGGCGTCCCGACGCATAGTTCGAAAGGGCAAGGAGTCGAAGGTCGCTGAGGCGATGTGCCGTGGTTTACCCGGGTACCTCCGATAGAAGTCCGCAATCTTGTCTGGCGCAAAGACACGGTCGAACCGAACCCACGAGTCGTGTGAAGCGTCGTAGCCTTTCCACCTGACGAAATAGTTAAGACGCTTATACCTTATCCTGGCATCCAAGATTTCCTCGACTTCCCATTTGGGGACTCCGTCCTCTAGCTCGGGGGGCGGTTCATCGTAGCCGGGTCGTCCATCGAAGGGGTCGTCCTGAGCGGGCTCGAGCTTAACAACCGGGAAGACGAGGTGGAGTTTGGAGTAACGCGGGGGGAGGTCGAGCTTGTAGGCACCTTTGCTAACCTCTGCGAGCACCTTGAACGGTCCGAGGCGCTTGTGGGAGAACTTCTCGGAGGGCCGAGTCGTTCTGATGTCAGAAGCGTCCAGCCAAACCTTATCACCAACCCGGATATTCGGAGCGTCCGAACGTTTCCGATCGTAGTACCGTTTATACTCGTCTTTGGCTTTAACGAGCGCGGCCTTTGCCTCGGAGACGCCGTTAGCTATCCGGTCGCGAAACTCGTTCACCAACTCCAACTCTGAGCGGGCGCCTGGCTCGAAACCCATCCGGGGGAGCCGACCAGTGTCCGTCATAAAGGGTACCTGTTGAGTGGAGGAGTGAACGTGGTTGTTATAGGCGAACTCAGCGGCAGGGATAAGCTCGTCCCCAGTCGTCTTGTTGGTAGTTGGTGAAGATCCGGATGTACTGCTCGAGCTCTTGGTTAACGCGTTCGGTTTGTCCGTCGGTTTGCGGGTGGTAAGCCGTAGAGGTAGCCGGTTTGACGCCAATTAAGCGCCAGAGTTCGCGCGTGAAGTCAGTGATGAACTGCGAACCACGGTCCGAAATGGACTTCTCAGGGGTTCCGTGGTGCCTCCAGACGTTCCGATAGTACAAGCGGGCAGCTCCGACCGCGTCTATTGTCGTATGGCACTCAGTGAAGTGAGCGCGTTTGCCAAGAGCGTCGACGACTACCATAACCGCGTCATACCCATGGGCCTCGGGGAGCTCGACGATGAAGTCCACAGTGACGGTGTGCCAGCGTTCGGGGGGGACTTCGGTCGGGTGTAGCTCTCCGTGCGGGAGCCTTCGGAGGGCCTTCGTGCGGCAGCACAAGTCGCAGGTCGCGACGTGGCGTCCGATATGGCGGGACATCTGTGGCCACCAGTAGTTGCGCGAAACCAGCTCTAGGGTTTTGAACCGACCGGGCGTGTCCGGCGACTCGCGTGTCGTGGCAGAGCTCGATGATGCGCCTCCTTAGGTCCTTGTCTTTGGGGACTACAACCTTGCCGCGGAAGTACAAGAGATCGCCCGAGACGGCCCACTCGTCCGAACGTGATGAGGGGGGGCCCGAACTTGACCTCGGACCTTCAAGAGTTGCCGGGCCGCAAGCGCGACGGCTCCTCTAGGTCAGGCTCACCGGATAGCGCTTCCTTGATGTCGCGGACAAGTTTGGACCCAGGCCCGGAGACAGTGACGGCCTCAAGCGCACGAATGTGGAAGAGCTCAGGGCGCAAGAGGGTGACGTCCGAGTTGTCTTCGGAGATGCCGTGGTCAGGCCGGGCGGGAGAGAGCGTCGGGGCGGCCTGTAAGGGCAACCCCGGAGGCCTGAGATCAAGGTCCTAGCAGGGGAGGATCCAAAGAGTGAATAGAAGTAAGCAAATACAAGTGAGGCTGACCTAGCAGGGGAGGATCCAAAGAGAAGAAACTCTAAGGGTCCGCCTGCTAGGTAGCGGAACTATATACTGCGCTCTTGACGCGCCAAGGTTGATCGTTGCTCCGTGCAGTATGCCTGCGCCATGTCGCAGGCCAGGTCCCAGGGGATCGCCAGGCGGGGGCGGCGATGCGCCTGGCGGAGGCGGTGATGCGATCGCCGGAGTCGGAACCGGAGTCGGACCGGAATCGGAATCGTCTCCGAGGGGCCGAAAGGGAGGTTCCCCTGACATCACCCCCCCTTTGAATGCGGGCGTCCCCGACGCATAGACCGGAATGGAATCGAGTCGAAGGTTGCAGAGGCGATGTGCCGTGGTTTGCCAGGGTACTTACGATAGAACTCCGCGATTTTCTCCGGGGCGAAGACGCGGTCGAAGCGGACCCACTGGTCATGCGACGCGTCGTAGCCTTTCCATCTGACGGTAATTCAGCCGTTTATACCTCACCCTTGCGTCCAGGATTTCCTCTACTTCCCACTCCGGGACTCCGTCCTCGAGGTCCGGAGGGGGCTGGTCGTAGCCGGGGGTCCCGTCGAAGGGGTCGTCTTGGGCGAGCTCGAGCTTGACGACGGGGAAGACCGGGTGGAGCTTCGAGTAGCGCAGGAGGGAGGTCGAGCTTGTAGGCACCTTTGCTGATCTCCGCGACTATCTTGAATGGTCCGAGGCGGCGGTGGGAGAACTTCTCCGAGGGGCGAGTCGTCCTGATGTCAGAGGCATCCAGCCAAACACGGTTGCCAACCTTAAACTCCGGAGACGGAGTGCGTCTCCGGTCGTAGTAGCGCTTGTACTCCTCTTTGGCCTTAGTGAGCGCGGCCTTGGCTTCGGCAACACCAGTGGCAATCCGGTCGCGGAACTCGTTCACGGACTCCATAGCGGAACGGACTCCGGGTTCAAGCCCATGCGGGGAGTCGTCCCGTGTCCGTCATGAAGGGGACTTGTTGCGTGGAGGAGTGAACGTGGTTGTTGTAGGCGAACTCCGCGGCCGGAATCAGCTCATCCCAGTCGTCCTGCTGATAGTTGGTAAAGATCCGCAGGTACTGCTCCAGCTCCTGGTTGACGCGCTCTGTTTGACCGTCTGTCTGCGGGTGGTACGCGGTGGACGTGGCAGGCTTGATGCCGATTAGACGCCAGAGTTCTCGGGTGAAGTCCGCGATGAACTGCGAGCCGCGGTCGGAGACGTACTTCTCCGGAGTCCCGTGATGGCGCCAGACATTCCGGTAGTAGAGGCGAGCCGCCCCTACTGCGTCGACCGTGGTGTGACACTCCGAGAAGTGGGCACGCTTCCCAAGGGTGTCGACGACGACCATGATCGCGTCGTACCCATGGGCCTCCGGAAGCTCGACGATGAAGTCGACGGAGACGGTATACCAACGCTCTGGGGGCGTTTCCGTCGGGTGCAGCTCTCCGTGGGGCAGTCTCCGGAGTGCTTTGGTGCGACAGCACAAGTCACAGGTCGCGACGTACCGGCCAATATGGCGAGACATCTGAGGCCACCAGTAGTTCCGGGAGACCAACTCCAAGGTCTTGAAGCGACCAGCGTGTCCGGCAACTCGAGTGTCGTGGCAGAGCTCGATGATGCGTCTCCGGAGGTCCTTATCCTTAGGTACGACAATCTTCCCACGAAAGTGAAGAAGACCACCGGAGACAGCCCACTCGTCGGGAGCGCGAGGAGCGGGGGCCTCGAGCTTGACCTTGGACCTTTAGGAGTTGCCGGGCCGCTAGTGCGACGGGCTCCTCTAAGTCAGGCTCACCGGAGAGGGCATCGCGGATGTCGCGAAGGAGTTCAGAACCAGGGCCGGAAACGGAAACGCCTTCGAGAGCGGGACATGGAAGAGTTCGGGCCGCAGAAGGACGACGCCGGAGTTGTCGGAATCGATTCCGTGGTCTGGTCTCCGAGAGAGGGCGTCAGGTCGGCCCATGTCGCGGCCGGGCTTGTGGTGCAGCGTGAAGTCGAACCGGGAGAGGTAGAGGGACCAGCGGGCCTGTCTCCGGTTGAGGTGCTGCGTCTTCCTGAAGTACTCCAGATTCTTATGGTCAGTCCAAATCTCGACGGGATGCGCGGCGCCCTCGAGGAAGTGTCTATACTCCTCGAGTGCGCGGGATGATCGCGAGCATCTCCTTGTCGTGGATTTCGTAGTTGCGCTGGACATCATTTAAGCTTTTGGAATAGAATGCTACAGGGTGCCACTTCCCGTCCGGGGCGGATTGTGAAAGAACCGCCCCCGTCGCATAATCAGAGCTGTCCGCCTCAAGTCGGAAAGGCCGTGCGTCGTCCGGAATCGCCAGGACCGGTTCCGAGGTGACTGCGTCCTTGATCGCTTGGAACGCGGAGGCCTCCGCCGCCCCAAGTCCACTGCTGGTCCTTCTTGGTGAGCACGAAGAGAGGGCGCGCGAGGGTCGAGAAGTCCCGAATGAACCTGCGGTAGAAATTAGCGAACCCAAGGAACTGCTGAATGTCCTTCTTGTTTTCCGGAGTCGGCCAAGCGGAGACGCCTGCGACTTTGACGGGGTCCATTTCGACGTGGTTGTGGGAGATGATGACTCTGAGGTACTCGATTGACGATTTTTCAAAGTCGCACTTCTCCGCTCGGAGGTACAACTTGTGCTCCGGAGTCGCCGCAAGACCTCCTGAACGATCTGCTGGTGTTTCCGGAGGTCGGAATGGGCGATCAGGATGTCGTCAAGGTAGATCATGACGTCTCCAGAGAGGATGAGGTCCTGGAAAATGTCATTCATCATCGTTTGGAACGTCGCGGGAGAGTTTGTCAGGCCGAAATACATCACCAAGGGCTCGAACAGGCCTCGGTTAGTCCGGAAAGCCGCTTTCCACTCGTCACCTTCCTTGATCCGGACGTTGTTGAAGCCCCAACGGACGCCGAGTTTGGTGAAGTAACGAGCGCCTTTGAGCCGGTTGATGAGGTCGTTGATCAGCGGAAGGGGGTACCGGTTTTTGACAGTCATCGCATTGAGAGCACGGTAGTCCTGGACGAAGGAGTCCGCCGTCCTTCTTCTTGACGAAGAAGACCGGAGACGCCATCGGAGACTTGGAGGGGTGAATCCGGCCCGTCGAAAGCCCTTCCTCGATGAACGCGTCGAGCTCGCGTTGCTCGAGGGGCGAGATGGGGTACACCTTGCAGTTGGTGGGCTTAGCGTCGGGGACGAGTTCAATGGCGTGGTCCCAGGCTCTCCGCTCCGGTAGCGTGTCGAAGGACTCCTTGTTGAAGACGTCCTGAAACTCCTTAGCCCAGTCCGGGATCTCGGAGGGCGCAGGGGCGGAGTTCCTGGCGAAGGCTTCGGCCAGGCGCTGTGAGACAGTACTGCCAGCGCGTATCTCCTCCGAGGGGCGGAACGAGGTGTAGAAGATGCGGTCACCATCTTCAAGCTGACCATCGTCTTCATCATCGTCGGAGTCCGGCATCAGATCAGGCAGGGCGGAGTCGTCACCGGAGACGGAATCGTCTCCGTCGTCAGGCCCAGAGAGGTCCATGGTGCAGACCGAGGGGAACGGGCCGGAGCGGAGTCGCTTGGAGCAGCCGGAGTCGCCGTAGCTCAGTCCGTTCAACGCGTTCTTCCTCGCGGCAAGTGGAGCAACCGCGGGGGCACCGTGTCATCTTGACCTCCTTGGTTTCCCAATTGATTTCCGGGTTATGCTTCCGCAGCCAGGAGTACCCCAGAATAAGGTCTTGTTTACCAAGATGAGTGACGGCGAAGTTGAACACGCTCGGAATGGCCTTTGTAGCGTAAGACCAAGTCCGCGATCTGGTTGATGGAGCCGGCGTCGTTCGGAGTACCATCAACGTTAAAGACCGGAATCGGTTGCGCCAGGGTGCGGACCGGAATGCCATTCCGAGCGACATAGTTCGTGTCGATAAAGTCGGAGGTGGCACCACAGTCAACCAGGCCAGAGAGCGAGAGCTTAAGCGCGCTGGTAGTGGACTCTAGCTCCAACGGGAGGTGGAGGGAGTTCACTCCAGGGGAAGCAGCGACAGTGTACTGCTTGGGCAGTTTCTTTTCCCAGGCAGTGAGGCGGCGAAGGACGATGACCGGAGTCGCGGGCGGAGTCGGAGACGGAGTCGAAACGGGGGCGGGGGAGGGTATGTCTTTCGTTTCAGGCTCGTTGTAGGGCAAAGGAATTGATTTGTCATACAAACAAGCGAAACGATTTACGGACGCGAACGAGGGCACACCAGTCACTCGTCGCGGGGGACAAAATCCTCTCCGGCCATCGACTCTGCGACTGTTTCCGGCAGTGCAGCTGTGTCCGAGTAGCGGGCGATCAACTCCGCTAACATCTCGTCACCGAGTTGTTGGATCACCTCGTCGAGGATGTCCATTGAGCGGACATCCGCGGGGAGGGGGCAATCCCGGGCGAGATGGTTTGGGTCGCCGCACCTGAAGCAGGCGCGACGAGGGACACCCCGAGCCCTAGTGCGATCCAACTCCATGGGGACGGGAGCTGGAGGCGCCGGAGCGGGGGCGCGGGCCACGGGTGGCACGACCGGAGCCACCGGGCAGAAAAGGGCCGGAGCCGGGATGCGGTTGACCGGAAACGGAGTCCGAATCAAACCGCCAGGCGTCTTGGGGGCGGCTGACTTGATCAGCTTGGCCCGGACCAGGGCCTCGTATTGACGGAAGGCCCGGGTGCGCCAGCTAAGGTAGTCCCGGAGGTCCGGGGGGTCGTTCGAGGACGTGATTCCGTTGTTGATCAGGGGGTCAAGTCCGTGGCGGAACTTGGTCACTTTGACCAACGCGTCTTCGAATCCGGCGAGGTCCATCAGGTCCTCGAAGTCGTCGGTGTACTGGTAGACATCCTTGGTGCCCATGTGATAGGCGGAAGTCTCCAGTTTGGAGAGAGCATGATCTTGCTCATTCTCCTCGACGAACCGGAGTCGGAACTCGGAAACGAACGAGCCCCAGGATGGAAACGGAAACGGGGCTTTGCTTCCGTGGCGCTCCGCCCATTGCTGAGCGGGTCCTTCTGCCATAAACGACATGGCATAGCAGACGGCCTTTTCCTCGCCGCCTCTCCGTTGACCACGAAGGCCTCAGGGGCAAGGCGGGCGTAGGTGCGGACCGCATAGAGAAACGCGCGGCCGCGTTTCCGATCGCCGTTGAAGGTGAACGGAGGGTTTGGTCGCAAGACCAATTTTGAGGCGAGGTTGATGTCGCCAAAGAGGGCCTCGGAATTGCCCTGAACCGGAGTCGGAGTCGGAATCGACGTCTCCGGGGGTGGTGTTGTTTGGGGTCCGCCAGCAGTATTAGCGGCGGCAGCGGCAGCGGAAGCCTGGGTGGTGAGAAGAGTAAGGGCCTCAGTTAGGCGGTCGATTTTCGCCTCGAGTGCATCCAGCCGAGTGTCAGCGTCAGGAGTAGCTCCGGAAGGCATGACAGGTGCGGGGGTGACAGGAGTGACAGAGGAGGAGGGGACAAGTGGTAGGGGGGGTGACGAGGGCGGAACGGACTCGTATTCCGAGCCTGAGTCAGCGCCGAACCTAGCAATCTTGTCCGGTTGATCCCGTAGAGAGTTTCTTCTGCTGTAAGGGCAACCCCGGAGGCCTGAGATCAAGGTCCTAGCAGGGGAGGATCCAAAGAGTGAATAGAAGTAAGCAAATACAAGTGAGGCTGACCTAGCAGGGGAGGATCCAAAGAGAAGAAACTCTAAGGGTCCGCCTGCTAGGTAGCGGAACTATATACTGCGCTCTTGACGCGCCAAGGTTGATCGTTGCTCCGTGCAGTATGCCTGCGCCATGTCGCAGGCCAGGTCCCAGGGGGATCGCCAGGCGGGGGCGGCGATGCGCCTGGCGGAGGCGGTGATGCGATCGCCGGAGTCGGAACCGGAGTCGGACCGGAATCGGAATCGTCTCCGAGGGGCCGAAAGGGAGGTTCCCCTGACACGGCCCATCTGGCGACCTGGGACGTGGTGCAGCGTGAAGTCAAACCTAGAAAAGTACAACGACCATCGGGCTTGCCGACGGTTAAGGTGCTGTGCCTTTCGGAAATACTCCAAATTCTTATGGTCAGTCCAGATCTCGACCGGATGCGCGGCACCCTCGAGGAAATGCCGATACTCCTCGAGTGTGCGGATGATCGCAAGCATCTCCTTGTCGTGAATCTCGTAGTTGTGCTGGACATCATTTAAGCTTTTGGAATAGAACGCTACAGGGTGCCACTTCCCGTCCGGGGCGGATTGTTGTGAAAGAACCGCCCCCGTTGCATAATCTGAGCTGTCTGCTTCAAGTCGGAAAGGCCGAGAGTCGTCCGGGATCGCTAAGACGGGCTCTGAGACGACCGCGTCTTTGATAGCTTGAAAGGCGGCGGCTTCGGCGTCTCCCCAGGTCCATTTCTGGTCTTTCTTGGTGAGCGCAAAGAGAGGCTGCGCGAGGGCCGAGAAATCCCGAATGAACCTGCGGTAGAAATTAGCAAACCCCAGAAACTGCTGGACGTCCTTCTTGTTTTCGGGCGGAGGCCATGCGGAGACTCCGGCGACCTTAACAGGATCTATTTCAACGTGGTTGTGAGAGATGATAACCCCCAGGTACTCGATTGACGATTTCTCGAAGTCGCACTTCTCCTTGCGAAGGTACAGCTTGTGCATTCGGAGTCTCTGAAGGACTTTGCGGACGATCTCGCGGTGCTTACGGAGGTCCGAATGTGCGATAAGGATATCGTCGAGGTAGATCATAACGTCTCCTGAAAGAATGAGATCCTGGAAAATGTCATTCATCATCGTCTGGAAAGTCGTGGGGGAGTTCGTCAGGCCAAAATACATCACCAAAGGTTCGAACAACCCTCGGTTAGTCCGAAAGGCCGCCTTCCACTCGTCTCCTTCTTTAATCCAGACGTTATTGAAGCCCCAACGAACATCGAGTTTAGTGAAATAACGGGCACCCTTGAGCCTGTTGATAAGGTCATTAATCAATGGGAGGGGGTACCGGTTCTTAATCGTCATTGCGTTGAGGGCGCGGTAGTCCTGGACAAACCGAAGTCCTCCGTCCTTTTTCTTAATGAAGAAGACGGGGGAAGCCATCGGAGATTTCGAAGGGCGGATACGGCCGGTAGCAAGTCCCTCCTCGATGAACTCGTCAAGTTCGCACTGTTCAAGGGGGGAGATCGGATACACCTTGCAATTAGCGGGCTTCGCGTCGGGAACGAGTTCGATAGCGTGGTCCCAAGCCCTCCGCTCTGGTAACGTGTCGAAGGACTCCTTGTCAAAGACGTCTTGGAACTCCTTGGCCCAGTCCGGAATTTCCGAAGGCGGGGGGGCCGAGTTACGGGCGAAGGCCTCTGCAAGGCGTTGGGACACGGTGCTCCCAGCGCGAATCTCCTCGGTTGGGCGAAAGGAGGTGTAGAAGATGCGGTCGCCGTCTTCAAGATGCTCGTCGTCGTCGAGGTCTGGCGAGGGACTCGGAGGGTCCGAAGTAGCTCCGAGTTCGTCGTCAGCATCGTCTGGACCGGCAATATTGATAGCACAAACGGTGGGGAAGGCGCCCGAGAGCAAACGCGATTTGAGGAGTCGGAGGCGCCGAACCTCAGCGCGCTCGGTCCGTTCCTCGTCGCGGCAAGTGGAGCAGCTCCGGGGGCATCGACTCATTTTCACCTCTTTCATTTCCCAGTTGATCTCGGGGTTGTGTTTCTTGAGCCAGGAGTATCCGAGTATCAAGTCCTGTTTCCCAAGGTGGGTTACAGCCAGCTGGACGCGTTCGGAGTGTCCGTTGTACCGTAGAACGAGGTCCGCGATTTGGCGAATAGACCCAGCATCATTGGGGGTACCGTCGACATTGTAGACCAGTATGGGTACTGAGAGATTTCAGACTGGCACGTTGTTTCGGTTGACGTATTCTGTGTCGATAAAGTCCGAAGTGGCTCCGCAGTCGACCAGACCTGAGAGGGAGAGCTTGAGCGCGTTCGCAGTAGACTCAAGTTCGAGAGGAAGGTGGAGCGGGTTAACCCCAGGAGCGGCAGAGATGGTATAGCTGCCAGGTAGCTTTTTCTCCCAGGCAAGTCGGCGAATCCGAACGGGGGCTTCGGAGGGGGCAGGGGGTGCGTCTTTCGTTTCAGGCTCGTTGTAGGGCAAGGGAGTTGATTCATCATACAAACAAGTGAAACGATTTATGGACGCGAACGAGGGCACACCAGTCACTCGTCGCGGGGGACAAAATCCTCTGCCGGAGCCTCCGAATGCACCTCCGTTAAGGCCGTGGTATCGGACAACCGCGCAAGCAGCTCTCCCAGCATCTCGTCGCCAAGTTGCTGGATTACCTCGTCAAGGATGTCCACATGGCGAACATCGGCGGGGAGCGGACAATCCCGAGCCAAGTGGTTGGGGTCGCCACATCTGAAGCAGGCTCGACGAGGGGCGCCCTGAGCCCTAGTACGATCCAACTCCATAGGGACGGGAGCCGGAGGTACCGAGACGGGGGCGCGGGCCGCGGGTGGCGCAGGTGCAGCCACCGGGCGGATGGGGAACAGAGTTGCCGAACGGGCGATAGGGAATGCGCCACGCGGAGCCCCCGAAGGCGTCCGCGGGGTGGTCCCTTTGATGAGCTTCGCCCGTACCAAGGCTTCGTATTGGCGGAAAGCCCGAGTGCGCCAGCCCAGATAGTCACGGAGGTCTGGGGGGTCGTTCGAGGACGTGATGCCATTGTTGATCAGGGGGTCAAGTCCATGGCGGTACTTGGTCACCTTAACCAACACGTCTTCGAATCCGGCGAGGTCCATTAGGTCCTCGAAGTCGTCGGTGTATCCGTAGACGTCCCGCGTTCCCATGTGATAACCCATGCTTTCCAACTTGGCGAGCGCGAGGTCTTGCTCGTTCTCCTCAACGAACCGAAGGCGAAACTCGGAGAGGAATAGGTTCCACCGAGGGAAGGGGAACGGGGTTTTGCTTCCATGACGCTCTGCCCACTGCTGGGCAGGTCCCTCCGCCATGTCCTATATGGCGTAGCGGACGGCCTTTTCTTCGCTCGGCTCTCCGTTGACCACGAAGGCCTCCGGGGCAAGCCGGGCATAGGTCTTGACCGTGTATAGGAAGGCGCGGCCACGTTTGCAATCTCCGTTAAACGCAAACGGGGGGTTTGGCCGTAAGACCAGTTTTGAGGCGACAGTAATGTCACCAAATAACGCATCCGCATCGGGGGCATTCGGAGATGCCGAAGGCGGTTCGGGAGCTGCCGAAGGTGGTGCGGCAGCGGAAGCCTGGGAAGCAAGGTGGGTGAGGATATTGGTGAGGTTGTCTAGTTTCGCCTCAAGTGCGTCCATGCGCGTGTCAGCGTCCGGAGCAGCTCCGGTAGACATAGCGGGCGTAAAGACGACAAGAGCAGAGGAGGAGGGGTCAAGTGGCAGGGGCGGTGACAAGGGGGGTACGGACTCGTACTCTGAGCCTGAATCAGCGCCAAACCTGGCAATCTTGACCGATTAATCCTGTAGAGAGTTTCTTCTGCTGTAAGGGCAACCCTGGAGACTCCGACGAAAGCCTAGCAGGGGAGGATCCAAAGCGTGAATAAAAGCTACGGGAAATACACGGAGGGACCAACCTAGCAGGGGAGGATCCAAAGAGAAGAAACTCTAAGGGTCCGCCTGCTAGGGCGCCAACTATATACTGGTCGTCCGTAACTGCTGACGTAGAGCGCAGAAGGCCTGAGCGGTGTCGCAGGCTCTGTCCCAAGGTGATCGTTGGGAGGGTCTTGACGGATTGGTGATTGTGCGGGCGAAGGAGGCCGTGGACGATGGTCGGGGTGGGTCGGAGCGTCCGAGGGGGCGCCGGTCGGATGTGCCTCGGATGCATTCGGAGGGTCCGAAGGAGGCCGAAGCGGGGGTTCCCCTGACATTCAGCTGAAAGCAAGGATTTTAGGATGCAACTGAAACTTGTACCAATAATTTCCAATATCAGAACCCTGTGGGGGACTTGATGTTCTAATGCATAGACTTCAGTCCAATGTTCAGTTGCATACTTGAAACCTTGTTTTCAGCTTGAACTGAAATTTACACTGAAATCAGTGAGTTCAGCATGAGAATCAGCATCACCAAAAGGACTCATTTCAGAAGACACAAAAATTGAGCTGAAAATAGTGCATTCAGCATTACTTCCACTATATACTCACAGCTGTGTTTTAGGTAGCCAGTAAAACTGTTGCTGAAATCACTGCTTTCAGTGCAAATTTTGGACAAACTGATAATATTGTTTTCAGTTCCAATTTCAGAACTATCTGACACCACAATAAAAAGCATCATTTTCAGTTACACTGAAAGATACCATTTTAAGTGTGTCATAAACAAGTTACTGCAAAGGCAATATTATGACCCAGTTATCTATAAGCCAAACTCCATCACCAATGGCTGAATCCCTGCTTAGACTGGAGATGTATGAGAGCTAATTCTCGATAGAAGACAAGTTTATGGACCTTCTGTGTATGTAGAGTCATGGAGGCGGGCCGGACGACCCACTTCCTGGGTCGAGGGCGAACAAACGGTCCAGGGTAGGCCTCAACTTCGGTCAACAGTTATGCCCAACGATTCTGTCAAGTGTTGTATTCGTTCCGCAAGCGTCTGCACATCCGCAATCGTGGGCCGTGAATGCACATGTCCCGCTTTTGTCGTGCCTGCGGTTAGCTGACCAAGCATGTCTTGGAGCGCCTCCATCTCCCGGCGCTCCTTCAGTTCAGGGTCCCTCGTCGACGCCATATTCGTCGTCATTGTCCAGCGCGAGATGCTCACGTGCGTGTGCCTCCGCCTCGAGATCGCGCGGGGCGATGTCTGAGAAGCGCACGTCGGCCAGACTGGCAGAGATTTCGCGGGCTTCTGCAAGTAGTGCATCTTTGTCCGCTCGTTCGCAGAAAGTAGACTGGAGAAAAGAGATGACGGCAGAGACAATGCCGCGCAGGTGCCCTATTTCCCGGCCCAGCGGTACGCCGACTTGAGCGAAGCCGGCGTCGAAGCCCTCTTGCAGCGCCGATTCCTTGCCAGCGGTGATGCCTTCCCGATAACCCGCCTGGGGCGATGTGAAGAAAGGCCATGTGGTTCAGCGAGGGCGGCATACGTTGGTAAACTCAGACGAGATCTTATCCCATTCGGCGTCACTAGCCGTTTGAGCTGTTGCATCGTCATCCCAAGGAGACTCCATCGCACAGGTCAAAATTAAAAACAGAGATCACCCGTGACGTCGTCATTTCTTCCTCCTCTCGCCGAACCATGTCAGAACAACAAGCAGGCGAAGTCAGCGCCGTTCCATTCGTCCGTCTCAGGCTCGCTGACATTATGGCAGGCAGTACCAGCAGCCCAACGAGGCAGCTGGACCTCGTTCCTGAAATCGTACATCTCCCACTTCCCGCAAGTTTATTAGATGCACTGAACCGTATCACCCAGGATCGCCTCGTTCTCGGGAGATTTATCGTCCCTGGTAAAGTCGTCGCCTCCAAACAAATCGTGTTGCTCATCGCTGCAGACCGCACCGCCGTTTATATTGTCGGCAAGTCAACAAGTATCTTGGCTGCGGAATTGTCTAAACTCGAGGACTTAGCCTGTCTCGCTGACCGAGTTTCCTGGTGCGCTTCACATCTACCACAAGCATTCAAGACGCTAATTATTCTCTCAGCATACTGGTGTGAGCGCCCAGAACTCTTCGCTGCAATTGCCGACGCGACCACCGAGGAAGCACGGGCGCTTGCTGTCCTCAAATGGTTTATTGTGAGCTTCCACCTCGCTGTTAGCCGCAGAAGCCCAACTGACTCCTCCCAGAGTACCCTGAAGGGCCAATACACTTCGAGGAACGAGAGCATGGGCAGCGAAAAGAAGTGCGTCACCTCTGCTTCGCCACTCTTCACATATGCTCATTTCCGCCAGGCCGCTTAATCCGGCACTGGGAGAGTGCGTCGCTGCTTCCTCGTGCCGGGGGTCCCAATAAGGATTAATCACCTTGCAGGCTGTTCTACGGCAACTGGCCCGACAAGGACGGGCGCGGCAAGACCGATCTGCTCGTTGAGCAAGTGTCGCACCACCCTCCCATCACCGCCTATGTCATCGAGAACCAAACCAAGGGCATCAAGCTCGTTGGCCATAATGCGCAGAAGACCAGCTTCAGCGGCGGGTCTATCATTGTCAAGCAGATTGGGCACGCGGTTCTAACCGTCAAGCTGCCCTCCGGTGCCGATGTGCAATACCTCCTCACGCTTCCGCGCTTGCGTATCGACGGCTTGTGGTCCGTGGCAAGCAACATCTGATTCCATAAAAGCCTTAATTATATTCTTAGGTATGGCTCGCCATATATTGAGCTCGCTGAGAGTTCGTATATCATCGGGGGCGGATATGTCGGGGTCATCGACTACAAAGGGCGGGGGTACTTTTCCGGCAAATCGCATTCATTCAAGGCGACGCTCTCGCCTACCGAGAAGCGCGGCGACATCGTCGTCGAGGGTGTCTGGCACCAAACCAGCAAATTCGTCTCGGGCGGGCATGGCACTTTCCACGATGTTTCTGCACCCAAGGAGGAGGTCACCGCCATGGGTGGAGAGGCGTCTGGCGAGATGGGGAGCATGGAGACGCGGAAGCTGTGGGAACAGGTCGCAAAGGGCATCAGGGAGGGCGACTATGAGTTGGCTTCTCGAGAGAAGAGCCGCATTGAGGTATGTTTGTTGTTATCGCGTCATTGTCCGGCTGAACTAATTGTTATACGTAGAACGAGATGCGGCAGCGAAGGAAGGACGAGGCCGCGAATGGAACCACGTGGCCTATGAAGCACTTCCAGCCTTTGGCGAGCGATCCGCTTTGTGAGTTCTTGGTCGGTTTGCTGGATTCAGAACCTGATCTCTCTGCCTAGACGAGGAGCTCGCTCCTTTAGCCAGCATCACACCCGCCTCGGAGGATACCTACGTCTTCCAAAACAACTGGCCCACGACAATCCGACCTTGAACGACCCCCCTCATTATAATGATTACGCGAAGAACAGACAACCGCAGACTCAGCATGGATAGTGTGGATTGAATCATACTACTTAGTGTACTAGACTCCAAACAAATTTTATTTTGGAATAATGAACTGAGCGAGTCGAGACCTGAGTTTCTAGAGCGGTTTATGTATGCCATGCGTGGTCATCCCACTCCGACTTGCAGTTGGATTCGATCCTGATGGGCCAACCGCTGTCTTGTCGAAGCCTTTCCAAAAGGGCCGCAATCACGATTTTGGGCTCGATCTGCTCCATCAGACCTTCGATCTGTGCCTCCTCCACAAGGATGTCGTATATGTCGACAAATTCGTCGTTGCGCACCATTCCATGGCCCAAGCAAAAGCTCTGAAGTCGTGCGACATCTCCACCCCCGGTTGACGTTTCGAATCGCGATTGGAGCAGAGACACAACGGCGGACTCCATCGATGCGGACCGCTCGGTCCGGCACAAGGACTTGCGGGACAGCTCGAGCTTTGAAAGGCGGGGGGCCAGCACAGAACGTGGAGTCCGATCTGCGGCACACAGCGCACGGAGGAAGGCGACGTCGACGCTGTCTGGTATGTCGATGACGAACTCTCGAAGTTCGGGATGCATTTGCAGGACGGAAAGTATATCTGAGGTAAACCTTTTGGCCGTGCCCGGGCTTGCTGATGCTAAACGCAGGCTGCGCAAAGACGAGGTCAAGGGGACACCGGTCAGGCAGCGCGGTTGGAATTGGAATTGGATGCTGAATGCCTCGAGCACGGGCGTGTCAAACAGGTGTTCAGCGTCGTCGGATGTATAATATGGGCCAGTAGTGTGTTTGAAGCAGGCAATCCGGAGCCTGGGAAGGGAAATTCCATGGGGTGGCAGGTTCGGAAGAGGATTCATAGGGAGAGAGATGCACAAAATGACGAGGTTAGATGGTTGGACAGAGGGGGGAGGATAATTTGGAGATGGGGAGTCGTCGGAATATTCGACCAACTGAGGCAAAGGAACATCGATGTCGTCCACGTCGGTATTCGTCTGGCAAGTAAACTTGAAAGCGAGAGCATCCAGTTTTGGGGCCGTTGAGAACCTAAATTTTACTGTGAGATCTCCAGAGAAGACGAGTCTTTGGAGGGCAGGGAAGTGATGAGATTCGAGATTGTTGAGACGACGAACCAGGCCGGTTTGGGGAAAGCTAAAACAAGCATATAGCCAGCGGTCGGAGAAGTTCAAGAGCGTGTCAAGAAGGTTGTTTGCGAGTTGATCGCCAACATGCAAACGAAACGAAATGAGTCGAGTTCCAGAGCGGTGAATGCTTTCGAGCACCCATTCCAACAAGCTTCGCCTTCTTCTTCGGACGAGTAGCTTTCTGTAGGCCTCGTCCGTCTCTGGTAAATAAGATGGATTGGTCTCTCTGATATCCAAAGTTGACCACAGCTCTTTGACCGAGAGGGCTATCGATCTCCAAGAACGACAAACGAGACCCAGACGCCAAGGCGGTAGCTCGACGCGTCGGTGAGTAAAGTCGGTATTGGGTAAGTGCGGTTTTAAATGAAGAAAAATTTCGATGAGTATTTCGACTGGGATGGCGCGTACCAGGGAGCTCAAGGCTGCCAAGGCACCAATTGGCAAAGCTCGATGCTCTATCTGAAACGCTTCTGTTTCGTGCAGTAGAACACTTTGAGATTGATTTTCATGAGATGGAACCAGAGTGAAATTATATGCGAGGGCGGGTTCCCAGGAAAACAAATTCTTCGTCATTGGAGGAAGCAGGTGATGTTGATTAGTCAGCTCATGTTGACCTTGAACCTCGCATCCACAACGAACGATCAAGTAAGGTTTCAATTGAAAGTCAGATTCGAATATCCTCATATCACGTTAGGAGGGTATCTGGAGATGACTGGAATACGGCAACAACACTGTACCTTCGCATGTTGCTTCAAATATTCATGGAGTGGGTGCGCGATGGCCGGCTTATAGTAGTCTACTTGACATGAATTGCAGCCGGTGAGTCCTCGAGGCGACCACACAAGCCGATTAAAATCCAACCTCGCCTCTCTCAGAATCTCTCTTCATCCCAGCATCGTCAATTTGAACTTAAAGCATGTCTCTGTCTGAACTTGAAACCATCGTGGCCAAGGCAAATATCTTTTATAATGGTCGATTCAATCATATGCTCATTCACATTCTGGAACGTAGGCTAACGAAGCGTTGAGGACCGGTCACTACGAGGCTGTCTGCGACCTCTGCACATTTGCAATCGCGCTCAATACAAAAAGGTTGCCCAATGCCACGATTCAGAATGGGAGTACGAGGTGATTTCTCACCAAGTCTCTGGCGATAGCTAACCAGGATCAAATAGCAAAAAACCCCAATCGCCACTTGAGATAACAAGGACCCAAAAACTCCAGCAAAAGTTGTATCTCACCCGTGCGAGAGCGCGTAATTCGCTCGGGGATGGGGTTGGAACCCGCCACGGTTGGTTTATTCAACTTATATCCGATCGGTCACCCACACAAAGAAAGATTTGGATGCCTTTGTAGCATGTGGAGGACAGGAGAGCCTCGTCAAGCTCGTCGAGACGGAGTCTCTCCCGGTCAAAATTTCGAATGCTGACGAGGTCGACTCCAAACTTCCATCCCAATCGGTGGCATTTGAAGTCAAGCCAACAACTGCAACGGGCAAGGGCGTTTTCGCCACTCGTGAGTTCCATCGTGGTGATATGATTCTCTCCGAAAAGCCTATGCTTTCCGTCCAAGCTCGATCCACGCTTCAAGCCACGTATGAGGCGAGAGAGAACGCAGTCAAGGCGTTGGCTCCTCGGGACCTAGTCAAATTTCTTGAGCTGACCAATGCTTTTGACGACGTCCCACTCTTTACTGGAATCTATCGAACAAACACCCTTCCAGACGGCCTCGGTTTCCATGCATCCCACTTCAACCACTGCTGCAACCCCAACGCGCGGTATTCGTACCACCCTGACACAGGCCGCCTCCGCGTTTTCGCGTTGACGCACATTCCCGTTGGTGCTGAAATATTTGTCATGTATATTCAGGGTCGGAACATCTACGGCAGCACACGTGCTGTTCGGCAGGAGCGTTTCCGCACCAACTTCAACTTCACTTGTGTTTGTTCCGTCTGCAAGCTGGAAGGAGATGCGTTGATGGCGAGCGACAAGCGAAGAACCGAGGCTGGCTTGTTGTACGACGGTATGATGCGCCATGACCCATGGAGAAGTGGTGGTCTAGTTATTCGCGACGCCATCCGTGCAATTACTTTGCTTAGAGAGGAAGGGTACCATGCTGACGTGGATGACTTTGCAACAGATGCTGGTGGGTTGTGTGCTATGCATTCGGACTGGGAGAGTGCATTGTGGTGGGCTCGTTTGGGCTACGAAACACGCCAAGCCGAATTCGGAACAGATCATCCGCACGCCAAAAAAGTGAAGATATATGTGGACGATCCGAGATCGTACCCCCAGGCCGGGGTATTTAGCTCAGGAAAGAGGTTTATGCAGCGCGTCTGAGGCGTGGATGGGTATATTGAGGTATATCGGAGTGATAGAACACGATAGAAGACAAAGAAGGAAGTGTCAATATAATGTAATCAAGGTCACGCTTGCCATCGTCCCGTCCTCCGAAGCACTCTTAACCCTTAACCACTACCACGCCCGACATGTCCAAACCGGGCACCCCATCCTCCAACACCCTCCTGCTGCGCAGGCAGCTTACCGAGCTCACCAAGCGCCCCGTGGAAGGCTTCTCTGCAGGTGTGCTGAACGCGTTACTTCACCCACTGACTCGCGTTGACAACAACACTAGGTCTCGTTGACGAGAACGACCTGTACGAATGGGAGATTCTCATTATCGGGTTCGTTCTCTCCCCTGTACCCATTCATCGACTCACAGATTCATTGATAGGCCACCCGACACTCTCTAGTAGGCTACCACTGACTTGTCGTGCTGCCTTAGCTGACGCATTGGGTACAGTGAAGGAGGTTTTTTCAAGGCACGGCTTAGCTTCCCCCCGGAGTTCCCGTTGTTGCCACCTAAGATGCGCTTCATCACTCCAATGTGGCACCCCAACAGTCCGTCTGAGCCATCCGAACCACGTTTCGTTGCGCTAACTTTGTGTTTAGTCTACGCAGATGGTGTCGTGTGCATATCGATTCTGGTCCGTAGTTTTATGCCCCCTGGGAAAACGTTAGTCTGACGAGTATTAGCATGCGCCAGGGGAGGATCAATATGGATACGAAGATGCTGGCGAACGGTGGATGCCTGTTCATACTGTCGAGTCCATCGTACGTGTCTTGCCTCGGTTTGGTCAATCGATTGCTTGACTTGGTTACAGCTCATCAGCGTCATTTCCCTCTTGTCATCCGAAACCCCGAATCTCGACTCGCCGGCAAATATTGAAGCGGCTATCGAGATTCGTAAAGATCTCGCAGGCAAGTGTTTTACCATTTTTGGTTTGTGGGCGCGGGAACTCACGCCGCATTCCAGGATACAAGAAGAAGGTCCGACGGCTAGCGCGCCGAAGCGCTGAGGAGGCATTTGATTGAAAGAAATAAAGAAGGTTGTTATGTATAGTCTAAGAGCATTCGCTGTCTTTTGTACCACAACAGTTTTATAGCAGTCCTTTTCTTTGGTTGATCACTCTCCACCACCATGTGCCTAACACCAACCTAACACTTTGGCCCCAACCTTCGTCATCTCAAATAACCGAGCTCCCGAAACTCCGAAGAGGGTATGCCTATAAGTCCTTGAGTGACGAGTCGCATTCTGTATCGTTTCGATCGCGTTTCTGGTGGTGCGTCATTTTTTCCGCTATCTCTGTTTATCCCCGCCATAACATTCAACCTATAGGTGGCCAAGATGAGCAACGGCAGCTCAAGTCCGTCGTCTGAGCCTCGTCCTGCAGGTATCATGACCTCCAACGAGACCGGCATAAATTCCACCACAACGAAAACCAGTTCTGGCGCCAAGACGCCGCGCAAAGTCCAGTGGCTCGACACTCGCGGAGCCCCAGAGGAAGACGAGTCTCAATCAATGCACGCACTAGACGAGCATGCTAACGATGTACGTATAACAATCCTTCTCCCGTTCCCAACTCCATTCGAAACATTGAACAGCCAGACGCCTTCCGCAACCTCAAAACTGCGCTGGAGCGACATTCTTCCAAACCTAAACCACCCCGAATCCACTATTTCCCGCCGCGACCTGCGGGCCTGAGTCGCATCGACACCAACCAGCCGATTGTGCTTGACGCTCCTTCCTATTCTGCTCCGACGACTGGTACGACTTCCCCGTCTGACGAAGGCCCTTCTGTACCACCTTCGCCCAACCATACGGTCCCTGGCACGTATATCGGCCCCCACGAGAATGCTGGGTTACCAGGAACGGTTGATTCGGAGTATCATGCTCAGAGAGCGGCAACCAAAGTCGTTAGAGCCCACACGCGCAAAGGGTTCTTTGACCGCTTTGGTGTGGGGCGGAGGAAACGGAAACAGAAGGCCAAGGAGGAGCAGACGGTGGAGCGAGGGCACACTCGTAATGGAAGTATCAGCGATGCCGAGCAAAGCTTCGAGACTATTGAAGCAGCGAACCCGTCGCTTGGTGGTGGAGTTCTTTCGGCTCTGCTCACGCTATATAACGACCAGCCGCGAGCCAACTCTTCTGCATCCTCCACCTCAGGCATTGAGCTGTCTCACGATCTTCCTTGGATGAGCATGGAAACTCGTCCCAACACCAAGAAAAACACCATAGGAGAAAACTCTCCGCTGATCCAGCCGTCGTCTTCGCGGCAGACAACAACGACAGACTCGTCCGCGGATCCCCTTGGCAGATCGCACACGCGAGCTGGGTCAACGTCCTCCCTGGCGGCGTTGAAAAACATCCTCCCCATTTCGCAGAAACGGAACAGCGCTCACGCGTTTGGCGCGCTCATTGCAAGCACCGGAAACATTGCTGGTGTTGCTGCCCCAGTCTCTACCCAGCTCGCCCCGAATATCAAGCGACCGGGGTATCACCTTTCGCGATACTCGCTTGAGGAAGACCTCCCCGGACCTGTTGCACGCCCCAGGCCAAATGCTGCAGAGAAAATTTCGCGCGAAAGACCGCTGAGCCTGCCGCCTGTTGCAGCTACCGATTTTGCCCTTCCCCCTCCTGTGCTCCGGGGCTCGGCTAGCGTGTCGTCATTTGGTGGCGAAAGCAGCCTAGCTAGCAAGCGTGGCTGGACAGAAAAGCTTCGCGATATGGAAGCTTTTGCGTTTGGCGGACGTAGCGGGAGAACGACCCCGGTTCAGACCCCCTCTACGGCAACGGACGAGAACCCGGAATGGTTAGACGAGAAGTGGACAAAGGAGCAAGATAAGAAGAAGCGCGAGCGGAAGAAACGCAAGAAGGCGGAAGTTTACGTGCGTTTTCTTTACCCTTTTTTCTTACTTGCAGCTTGAATCATGTGTGTCAGATTACTCGACATGTCGCACAGATTATCCAGAGACAGGAGTTCATACTCAAACTGACGCGCGCGCTAATGATGTTTGGCGCCCCTTCCCATCGGCTGCAGACACAGATCCAGCAGACTGGACGGGTGTTGGACATCCAGGTCAACTGCATGTACCTCCCCGACGTCGTCCTGATTAGCTTTGACGACTCGTCAACGGGGACGAGCAATCTCAAGTTCATTAGGCAAGGCAGCTCGCTGAATCTGGCTAAGCTGATCGAGGTTTACGAGCTTTATTGGAGTGTGCGTTTTGTGTCACTTATCTTGGACTTTGTTGATGTTTCTCAGGTTATCCACGACGAGCTCTCCGTTTCCGAAGCATCTGCATCCTTGGACACGCTTATGCGCAGGAAGCAAGAGTACTCGTGGTGGCAGCTCGTCCTCACCGGCGGGATGTGCTCGGCCATGATCTGCTCCGTTGGCTTCAACGGCAGCTTCCTCGACTCGCTCATCGTTTTCCCGATGGGTGCGTTTCTTGTGGCGATCCAGCTGTTGAGTGTCCGCAACGAGCTTTATTCCAACGTTTTTGAGTTGGTCGCTTGAATCCAGATTTGATACGATACTGACATGCAATCTTCAGAATCACAATCGCGACGCTGTTCAGCTTCATCGCCGCGGCACTGGCACAAAGCGGCAAATTCTGCTATTCCGCCGTCGCCTCAAGTGCCGTTGTTCTCATCCTACCCGTAAAGACACATACAATCACGTGACACTTTCCTCACGTATTCCAGGGCTTCATCGTGCTGTGCGGCTCGCTCGAGATTCTCTCACGCAATATCATCTCTGGAAGCGTGAGGCTCTGCTATGCGGTTGTGTACTCGCTGTTCCTTGGGTTTGGGCTGGCGATTGGCGCGGAGGCGTACCACAAAATCACGGGACATGAGATTGTGGGCAGCACGGACTATGCCTGCCGGATTAACCATCGCGCGGATGGGCCGTGGTGGCAGCGGACGCCGAGTTTGCATTGGGGTGAGTTGGTCGTGTTAAAAGTAGTGTGTTGCTGACTAAGGGAATTTTTCACAGCATTCCTCACTGTGCCAATGTACTCGCTTTTCCTAAGCCTGCGGAACCACGCGCCGTGGCGGAGACGGGAAATGGCGCTGCTGGTAGGGATTGCGTGTATTGGATGGGTGACGAACCACTTTTCGGGCCTCAAGTTTCGTAACCAGAACGACATTACGGCTGCTGTCGGGTGTGTTTTTTTCTTGTGGAAGTGCTTGATTTAACCTGTTTGCAGGGCTTTCACGGTCGGTGTCATCGCAAACGTATGGGCGCGCTTCTTCTCGGGCAATGCCTTCGTTATTATGGTCTGTTGTAATTTCTTCTTTTTGCTTGTCTAACTCTCCGACTAGATAACGGGCATCCTGTTCCAGCTCCCGTCTGGGCTGGGCAATGGCGGGCTGCTGAACTTTGTCTCGGAGACGACCGCGGGCTCGTCGTCGTCGTACCTGTCGGGGTTCAAGACGGGGCTGCAGCTCATCTCGGTGGCGATCGGGCTGACCGTGGGGCTCGGCCTGAGCCTAGTGCTGGTGCACCCGATTCAGTCGCGCAGGCGGGGCGGCGCGGTGTTTAGTCTTTAGAATTGAAGCAGCAAGCAGAACAACAAGATAGAAGATAAGAAGATTGTATCAAGAAATCGACAACTTAGAGTAGAGTAGAGTAGAGTAGAATGGACGCTGACGTTCGTCGTTGTTTACTTAGAAGACAGAGTTGGCGATAGATGTATAATGTAGCATATAGCCTTGCAGACTGTAGGTTCGGATCAACTTGCCCCGATTCTGCCAGTGTTCAAGATTTGCCTCCTTTGCCGTTGGATTGTCAGACTCGTCGTACTGAAATGAACTGTAGCTGTGAAGTACTTCAGTAGCCTTTCATTGTTGATAAAAAAACTTCTCATCTTTGGTGGTAGCGTACCTGCAGGGT
Source organism: Mycena indigotica (assembly GCF_014461135.1). NCBI lineage: Eukaryota > Fungi > Basidiomycota > Agaricomycetes > Agaricales > Mycenaceae > Mycena > Mycena indigotica. The sequence goes on along the minus strand of NW_023503007.1, from coordinate 3,679,615 downwards.
GACTTGCTGTGACTTGTTCAACACTCTTCAAGTTGTCACAGTCACTCCTCAGGCTGACTCTTGCTTTCAACAACGCTTTCGAGCCCCACAAACGAAGTTTTGAAACCTGCCATTTTTTCAAGTATGGACTCTACGAGTAATGCACAAGGCGCCGTGAAGAGGAAGGACATCACCGACATCGATCCCAGCTCCATGCCACTTGGCCCACTTCGCGCGGCTGCCCATATTGGCTCCAATGAAGACCCCAACGAGCAAGAAAACATCGCAAATTCTCCCCCATACAAACGTCAAAAACTCGACCAGGAACCCTTAGACTATGAGGCCCCCGTGACAGAACGCGCATCGCCGTCGCTCCACAGTGTAGGTTTACAAGCGGGAGATTCCGTCTTGCAATTCGCGGAGTCAGACTCGGCTCCGGCAGATGAAGTAGCGAGTGTGAGCGAGTATTCTGATTCGGTTGAAGCCGATCCACAAGCCTCGGGGGCAATGGTCTTCACCAATCTCGCCGCGGGTCGGGCAATCCTTTCGCAGCCAGGGGTCTGCAATCTCTGCATGGGCCCTGCTTATTATAAAGTTGCCACTCCGTCCGGCCAAATGGTCCAGTGTCTCCCCGCAGCTGCAATAACTGCTTATAATATCCGAACCCGTGCTGTCACCGATCATCTTGTTGCGAATGCTAGCGAACTGGAGATAAATGATGCCTCTAAGAACGGCATATGGCGTAGGTTTTGCTTGGGACCAATGCAATGTTGCTGAAGTCGGTCTTATAGTCTGCAGTACCTGTCATAATTGCCTCGACCATGGTGATATGTCGCTCATTCCTGCGGAGCCACTTCTTTGGGTCCTGTATAAATATTGGGAGCCGGAAACAGAGACAGCGAATGAGTTCATGGAGAAGATATTTGTCAACTCCCCTTTCCTCCGACACCTGTACCAACTCATTCACACTGGTCCAAAGCCTGTCTCCCTTTCTCTCCGTGCCGGACGTATTGTGAAAGTGGACCATGAAATTGCAGCCTTCCCCCCTTGTCGATACATCGTGCACAGTTACCGTGATCGTCTTTGTGCACTTCCAACCTTGGCAGAGGCTGCAGAGCATACAAAGGATGTTCCAGCTGCGGAGATAATGGACAAGCGCGACAAGATGGTGACCGACTACAACTTCACAACCGCCTTTTACACAAGCACAACACAGGTCCTCCATTTTCATGGGACTCAATCTAACCTGCAGAAGCACGCCTGGTACTTAGACTACGTGCAGCCCATCAATGTGCTCACTCATGCTCTCTATTCTACCGACTTTGAGCGCACAGTCGGTGATTTCTCCTATGAGATGTTGTTCCTCCTTCAGGGCATTCGCCAGAAGATTGTGTGCACATCACAATTTGCCCGCGCGCAGAAGTATTTCGACGAGATATATGAGAAGCAAAAGGCACACATGGTCCCACGCCCTTATGTTTATCCGATGGATCGGCTGATATGGCAGAAACGTGCAGATGAGAGTGCAGCGGACTCCAGTTAGTGGCATCTTCTGTTTAAAATGCAGAATTTATATAATCAATATGCAGACTTTTTGTCAACAAATGACTCTCTGGACTGCGACATTGAAATGCGACAAAGAATCAAACAGTGGCAGTCAGAGGTAGTATGAATCATGAACTATTTGGGATCTGTTGATATTGGATTTCCAACGATGTGAATTAACTCAGTAAATCAACTCTGAAGAGACAAACAGGCAGGCTGAACAATCTGACCATAAGCTTTCAAGTTTTCAGATCCAAGTTTTGACTAGGTAGTACAAGATGGGACAGTCGTACACATACAAGTCCAAGTCCAAGGCCTATAAGCCCTTATGCTGCTCGTTCTCGTTGTCTCTCAACGCGACGTCCATGTACCCGATCTCGATATGGGGCGGGTGGCGCTCGTCGTCGGGAAGGGACTGGTTGGCAAAGGGGGTGGAAAAGGGCATGCAGATCATAAGGGAGATGCGCGCGGTCGAGGAGGCGCGGGTGACAGAAACAGGCTTTTTAACACCGTTTAATAGCCACCACGCAAAAAAATTATTTGGTGACACACCATCAACGAGTCCCATTCGCGCGGCTTCTCGGGCGGCTCCTGGATGTAGGCATGGTAGAGCACCGGCTTCTGGCCCAGTGCGAGCGGGGAGACGAGGCCCCGAGGCGGGAGAGTGCCCGTCAAGGCGCGGAGACGGCGTTGGGAGACACGGGTGCGGTAACAGATGCAGGCGCCGAGGATGACCACGACAGAAAGGACAATCAGCACAGCATAGCCTAGAGAGTATTACCTAAGGAAGACGCAATGGCAGAGCACGCACGGAAAACGGGGGAGGTCATTAGCGCGGGGACCTGGCTGCTGGACGACGACATGGCGGCGCGTGTGAGAAGCGTAGTATCACGCCCGGAATAGCGGCTGCATCAACTGCGCCGAGAACTTGAAGGACCCGGCTCTGCGATGCCCAAAATGAAATGTGGGTCCAAGGCAGAAGAAGATGGCGGGACTGGACAACGGGCCACTGTGATTGGTAATCAACTCCGAAGGTCGTCTCTGGAATGTCAGCTGCCAGCCCGCTTTCTTTGTCGCTCAGGCTACGTTACTTCAGACAGCATTCGCACCATGGCTACAGTATTATATTCTGAATCAAGAAAAGCTGGAAGACCTCCCTCAACCAGACGGCTGCAAGTAGCTCTCCAGTCGGGAAAATCAAATTTGCGGCTTCAATATTTGAAGCGTGGCTTAGCGTGCACCTGCGCACCGAGCCTTCTTCAAACAGCGCGTCGTGTCTATTCGTGCTAATTCTTGAATCAGAGCTTTTAGTCTTCAAGAATCGCGTGAGCAAGCCTGTTGATACAAAGAGGTGAATCCCTAGTTCTAATCCTTTTGCGCCACGATAGCCTGGCTCGGCAAGCATACGCGTAATGTCATTGCAAAGCGCCAAAGGTTTCTGAGGAGAGCTGTGAAATCTGGCCGACTGAGGCAAGATAACGCAAGATTCGAGCTCCACTGAATCAACATTTGTAGTTTTTGTTGTCAAGAAACATACTAAGCGGAACGGGGGCACCGCCAGTCATCTCCGCCAGGCCCTTCACGCTGAGTCCTTGCGCTCTAGCCTCTGCAAGCGATTCGTAGACGCCGAAGTCTTCGCCAATCCGCGTCATCGCAATCACCAAATGAAGATCGTCACGGTAGCCTGTGGAGTTTCGAGCGATAACTGTAGGCTACGCGCGGCTTCACCAGCTGTGATGACTGTGCACAGCTGGCTGAGGAGGGAATTAAGGGCAAACACTTCGCGTCGTGGACCTCATTCTGAGTCCTCATTGAGAATAATTTATATCTTGGGGGACACGTGCCATCCTGGGCGCCGAACGGAAGAGGACTTGAACACATCATCTAGATCGGCAAAGCATCGATGATTCTCGAGGATTAAGGCCGTGGCGACTAGTGTAGCATCGCCATGTAGCCTGGGAAGCTGCTGAGTGGGGTTTGTCGATAACTTCCACGCAAAACGACGCGTCACGGAGCCAAGTATAATCGTTCAATAGAGGCGAGAACTATTTTGAGAGCGGCGAGCAAGGCACGCGTTGCAGCGGCAATATGGACAGTGAGCATGGGAGAGCAATGCTTCTCACACGATGATCGACATGATAGCCTACGAGTAAAGAATCAGGACCGGATTCGTTAGAGGTTCGTGAAAGTACAAAAAATAAGTACATCATTAAACAGTCGTGAATGGTATCTGGAGTTTTCTGCGAGACACTACGGGTATGTTATGGTGCAAGTAGATTGGTTACCATTCCACAGCCACCAGGAGCGCCAACGCGCCGAAGATCCAGCTTGAAGTGGACACTACTTGTCGAAGTGAAGTAGCGCTGTTAGACTGGCTCGCAGTAGAGCCAGATGCTGTATTGCTCGGGTTCCCATTGTTGGGAGCCAACGTTCTGGTAGAATCGGGTGGGATAATGGAAGAGGAAACGCCAGCACCAAAGAGGGCGCCTTCTAGCCCACAAACTTTGTTTATACCGTTAATGACTGCGTTAGGATTGTCCGTCAGAAGGAATCTCTCTTGATTTGTTTGCTGGAAACTGCCAGTGTATCAGTAAGAAGAACTGAGGGCGAACGATGAACGCGCCAGTCAACGCAAGGGCCTAGAAAGTAACGTCAAATCGCCGAAATAGTGGCAAAGGTATCGCGCACCGAAAGTGGAGTGGAATGGGTCCCGGCAAGCACATATTATTACGTCGGCAAAGGATCCAGGGTTCTGAATAACCTAACAAAAATAATCAACAAAACACGAAAGCCACGATGCAAGTCATACCGTTGTAAAGTTGACCATAACAGGTACTTGCTGCAGGCACAACTTCATGGACTGGTAGTTCTGTCGCGGAGTTTTTTCAGTAATCCGTTCAGGGGTTAAGCCAGTGTATGTGATAGAGCCCGTCTATCCGGATATATGGGGGAGATGCAATTGTTTTACCTGTTGGCACACTCCGCATGATGCCGGAGACGCTGGAAACTGGGGGTCATCCGAATTGCCATCTGTCCGTAGTGAAAAGCGTGCGGCTGGGAGTTCTGGTGCAGGACTTGCACGGACCACGATAGAGGGCAGCGGAGCGAGAACGAAGGGAATAAATACGAGCATGTCGGGTGAGGCGCAGCGGACGACGAGTCTTGACAGTGGACGAGCAGGAGAAGCGGGTCACCCACGTCACGACACTGTCACAACCCATGTGATGGAACGACACTGACCATCTCCTCCACACGACCACACTCTTCGTACTCATGGAGTCATGTAATTTCCAAGTTCCTGACGCGTTTTCAACTCTACTAACATCAAATACAGCCAACCAAATCGATGCCACCTTCTTCTCATCCAGTGTTGGTGCTCTCAACGCGCTTTCCTCGATCCGAAATCACAGCCGTGTTGCACTAAGCAATTTTCTCACCACCACTGTCTCTGAGAAGCATGAACAAAACGCGGGCGAACAATCAGACGACGATACGCCCAGTCGTTGGTCTGAGTCTGACTCTGAATCGTCCGACGATGGAGCACCATCCCCTAAACCCATTCCACGAGCCATCCCCCCTCCTCTTCGTGCGTTTATATGCCATCCAGGCGTTATTTAACTGAGCCGCCTTGTTTAGATTATTGGGACACTCCCAGACGAAAACTCCTCGACCTCCCGCTTGAAATTATCGAGCATATTGCTTACTCCCTTCGCGAGCCGAAATGTTCCCGTCTTATGGACATGGCAGCACTCTACATATCGGACCGTTACCACGACTTCTCCGAAGCGAGACACCCTCTCTCTGCGTTAACCAGGCGCGTTATCTGAGACCGTCCCTCTTAATTTTGCTAAGAATACGCTAGCACTTGTTGGTTTTTGCGGTCTGCACTTGAGCGCGTTCTCTATCGAAACATTCAACTGGACTTGACGGGTTGGAAAGGCCTCAAACACACTGCATGGCCAGCGGCCTCTCTGAAGTTGTTGTTGCAAACCCTCGAAACACGCCCTGAACTTGCATCATACATCCATGTTGCTGCCCTAGATTTTCCTCTCACCGCTGATTCCGTGGTTATTGAGGAGGCATTGGACAAGCTATTGTCAGCCACAACAAACCTCAAATTCCTTTGCCTAGCTCAATGTCCATTGGCCTTTTGGGATCATCGAATCAAACACATCAAGGGATTTGCGACCTCGTTTGCACCTGGGATCCTTCCTTCCATACTCGAAGATCTGTCATCTCTCGAAGAACTACATCTTCGTGACTCGCACGTAATGTCTCTCAATGGCTCTCTCCCCCGTCACAAAATCCGGCGCGCTAGGATGGATAGCAGTCACGAGCATGCTTCAGCTTACTTCTGCCGTTTGTTGACAATCTTTGGAGCGACTTTGCTAGACCTCGATGTTCGCTTCATTGGTGGTTTGCAGCAGCGCTCCCCACTTTTTCTTGCCGACCGCTTTGGTGCCAAAAATTCTCATTTTGGTGGCCAGAATCTGCGTTTCCTCCGCCTGGACAATATCAGTGTTCTCAGTAATGTTTCTTCAACCTACGCTCACATCCTTCGCGGCCTTCCATCCCTTGAAATGCTACATGTCACTCACCATGCCCCACTGGCCCCTTCGGCCTTGGGCATGCTACCTGCGTCGTTGAGGGTGTTTACAACATCCGAGTATTATGGGCTGTGGACGGCGGAGAAAGCAAAAGACGGATTCTTGACTGCGTTCGCCGCATGTATCGAAATGCGGCCCAGGGAGATCGTCCGCGTGGAAGGCTCGAGCGGGGTCAAGACAGGGGAGCCTCAGGGCATCACAATGAAGCTCAGCAAGAAGGAGCGAGAGGCGAAGGAAAAGAGAGACAAGGAACGCGACGCCAAGCTGGACATCGCCCCAGTCATGACAGTCTGTGTAGCAGAAGGCCTCCCTTTCAACGAAGTCGAAGATGCTGCAGGGCCCTTTGTTCGAGTTTTCTGTGCGTTATTCTGTCAGTCAACTGTAACAATGCTGATGCGTCTTGTTAAGTTGGCAAACGGCCAATCGGTCCGGAGTGGGCAGTGCATGTAGTGGACGAAGTTTATGAGAGTGCCAGTGAGAGCGAAGATGACGATGGCGATGATTAAATAATATTGTAACGACCAGTACACGATAGGTTTCAGCTACATATCAGATTATATGGAGGCAGATCCGGGAATCGAATTACAGTTAAAGCTACACTAAGCGAAAGGAGAGAGCATGCGAATAGAGCAAGTTTAACAAACAATGAGAAATCATTCGTGTTGCCATCCGACATGAACCCGAGCCTGAAGAGGTGGTGGGGCGATTCGGCGCAGACGAGCGAGGCCAGTAAGCCGCGGCTGCTCAGTCTTTCCGAGTAGGATATTGAGCAGACTCTGGCGGTGTTCTGGAAACCAAACATGCGGGATGGCGGGAAAAAATGGGGTAGAGGAAGGTGTTGTCGAAACACTCGAGACCGTTTCTGTGACGGAATCAGAGTCCAGCTCTGCCTCAGAGCTCGCGGGAGAGTCCAAGAAATTTTGAACAAAGCTTGGAGTGGTCGGAGGCGTAAAATATACGCTTTCTGTGCGAGCTGCCGTCGACGGCGTTGAAACATGAGAGTCACAAAGTCTTGGTGGCCAAGTCAGAACGTATATTCCAGGCGAAGATATGGTCGGGGGAAGTTGGAGCGTGACTGAATCACAGATTCCGCTTCGTCGGGGGTAATTATTCCTCGGTAAAGGAATAGAGCCGTGGCGTAGCTCAGCCATGAGAGCCTAGTGAAAGTCAGTGCTATGTGCGTTGCTAGGTTACAAGTCGCATACTCTGAGGGAATCGTCGCAAGACATGCGTTTTACTGGCAAGGAAGTCGAACGTGGAACAAAGGTACGATCAGTAGGAATGTTGGCGGAAGGCAGTGGTCAAGTCGTTAGGTCGTAAAGCCACAGAAGTGGGAGATGGAAATTTAGTCGACTTGGAGAGTTTACAAACACTTATATAGTGCACTATCCTTTGTTGATATGTTGCTTGTAATAACGCCGTTTGTTCCCTTGACTCAGTGGCGTTATCCCTTTATCTGCTTTCACGTGTTCTGGTGCGTCGCCTTTGATTATTAGACGCAGCCTTTGTTTGTTGCAGAAACATTGAGTGATTATAGCAAGTCACGGTATTGAAGTGGGAGATCAGTTGAGAGATCTGAAAGAAACTCTGGTAGGATAGAGGGCCGCCACAGAGTCAGGATCACAAGCAATGAGTCCGCTGGGCTTCATGCTGAAAACAAGCATCAAAACTCAGATCATTCGAGTCACAGCCACCGTCACATTCTTCCTGTTTGGACCCAAAATTGTCTACTTTGGCTGTACCCGTTGCCCACAGTGCCTCCACCTTACACTTACATCGCGCTCTTCTGAAAGCGAGAAAAAGAATCGCGGCTGTTTCAAGAACACAAACGCACATCACGTCGCTTTTGAAAGTTTGACTATGTTGACGTTCTTTCAGTTGATATGACAGAAACCGTTGACGGTAATTAGGTCGAAAAGACCAAACTGACTCATTTTAGGGATTTAAGGGAGACGCGACAGCTAGTGGGTCCCAGTGAGTCATTCTCAGTGGTTCGTCCTGCTCAACCCATGCATTGACCTAAGTTCCAGGACTGGGCAGTCGCAATCAAATATTTGCTTCCATCCGTATCACAATTACGACTAGGTGCCTTGCCATCGGCCCATCGTCCCAGCAACTCGTTCAACGGTGGTGTTTGTCCCCGCTTGTCGAGGTGGAGATGCCTGTCACTTTGTCGTTTACCTACTCGACTCGGATAAGGTCTTCCACGCGCAACTGAACAACACGGACCACGGCAGTCAAAGGAAATCAGCGCCGATGTGGACGGGCAAGGTCATGATAGGCTACATTTCTTCGCAAGGTTCGTGGTCAAATCTAAACGATTAATGAATCAGCGCCCGATTGACAGCCCCTGGCAGATTTTTGCGTTGAACTCTCAGCGCTCGTGCTCTTAGACGCACGCCATGGCCTACACAGTAATCTATAATAGCGACAACCGTCTAGCGACTGGTTCTCTCCGTCGCCCACCATGCCTTTCCCCAAAATCTTGAAGAAAATGAGCAGTAAAAAAAGTCTAAGAGGCTCAAGTGAGGGCTCTACAGAAGATCTTCCTCCACTTCCAACAAGCAAGTACAACGACTCCGAAGAATATGCTTACTACAGCTTCCCTCCTCAAAGTGCACGCACTTCGCCATCGGACTCTCCAAGAATGCGGGTGGCTGAACTTGTCACTGATCGTTCTGGTTCCGAATATGGATATTATTCTCAAGATCGCCGACCATCCCTGCCTACTCATGGCGAACGATATGCACCCCCTTCAACTTCGAGAAATGCGTCCTATTCAGGCAGCATAGACCATACACGGGCAAGAACGACTTCGCAATCTGGTCCGGCCAGGCAACCTGGATACTACGCTCAGTATGCCTCCCCGCCTGCCACTGCCGACCCTTATAATATGTCTCGAACATCATCTCGCACGAGCCCACAAACTAGTCCTACACCTTCTCGAACACCGTCCAGTAATTCAGGTGTTCCTATGACTCGCCAACCAGGGGCTTTCGACACCTTCTCGCCAATTTCTCCAGGAAACGCCAGCAGCTCGCCTGTTTCTCCTGTCAGTAGCCAGTCGGATCCGAACATCTACCGTCAGCGTGGCCCTTTCATATCTTCGCCATCTCACTTGCAGCGACTGCATGTCGAGCCCGTTGATGACTACCATGGCTCCTCCCGTCAGCCATCGCCAGCCTTGCAACCCTCGAGAGGTCCTTCCCCTCCACGAGGTCCAATACAGCCACAGCAAACTGGGGTCTATGGGCAGTTGAGCAACGCACCGCCATCAAACCAGAACGGCAATGGGAATGTTTCACGACCACCGCCCCAGGACGAGCTCTCAAGAGAGCTCGCAGATTCGTGGCAAATTGCTACGACAGCTCCTAAACAATCGAATGCCGACAAAGTGCTCCAAACAATTGGTGAGCATTCGTCCTTCAGCACGAGACCAACTGATGCTCTGGAGAAACCGGAATTTCAACTAGTCAAGCAAAACAATCACAGGCAGAGCTTGTCGTTGTCGGAATAAAAACTGGTTTGGACATGGTCGGAGGCATGGATGCGATTGAACAAGGCCTCAACACGTTTATGGAGGGGATGCCCGTGTTAATGAATGCATTGGATGAAATCGCCAAGCTTCATCCGTACGTCTTACATATACTCCACGCAAACTGTGCTCTGATTTTCTTCAGCTTCGTCGGAGGTGTGTTATGTTGGGATTGCGTTCTCCAACTCACGTGATTTTATATCGCAGTCGCTGTAATGGCTTTCAAGGTGGATTTTCCACACCTCTTCCACCGCTGGCTTTCCTGATCCAAAGTGACAGGCAGTATGGGCTCTCGAAATGAAGCGGCGCGAAAACGATAGAAAGATCCTAGCGCTCCACATGGAAATGAAAGACATGATGTCCGTGCTCACACAGTACGCCCTCTATTCCTGTTCTGGAATATAGATAACATTCTAACCGGCTTCAAGATTGCGGAACGTCAAGGACTCGGAAGAGATAGCACCCGATGGCACGACCATCAAGGGTCGTATGCAGGAACTCATGAAAGGCACCGCAGACGACATCAAGAGCTGCGCTAATGTAAGCTCAAAAGATCGACCGTAGTTTGGCTGACCACTTGTAGGCTTGCGACACATACACCAAGAAGAAGCTTGTTGGTTCGTCATTCATTAACTACTTTTTCCTAAAATAGTCCTGATGGTAGGGCTTGTTAATAGTCAAGATCTTGAAGGGTGGGGTTTGGGAACAGAAATTAGGTAAATTGTGTGTTTCTTTCGCTATGCGCCTACTAACTGTTTCCAGTTACTTTCGCGGGAAAGTTCACAAAGCGACGGGGAGAGTTCGAGTTTGCATTAAGCATTCATACTGCTCTCGGCGTTGATGCCGCGAACGAGAGGTTGTCCGCTGTCGACAAAAAGATGGACATGATGCTGCAGATGTTTCAACAGATGATAGCACCAGAACAGAAGGAGATGCTACGGTATGTTTTCCGCGTCATGAAAAGCACTTGAAATGAAGATCCTATGCAGCATGGTGGAGCAAAAGGGAGGAGTCCAGGCTTGTCAAGATAACGACAAGATTCTCAAAGAGTTGTGCGACCTTGAAGCCAAATCTTCTTCTGCCATCAATGGAGCTACAACAACTTCTAAAGCTGGTTCGAAAACCGGTAACGCTGTGGAGGAGCTGAAGGACGACCTGATGGTTGATCCTGACGCGGCGATGGAGAAAAACTCGACCGTTTTTTCGAGAAAGTTCGAGGTCCAAAAGCGTCAAATTGTGTACGTAGACGCTCTGGACACTCTTTCTGCACCCACTGAGATTTTATATGCTCTTAGGGATGAGTTGACCAAAGTCGTGGAGAGGGAGGGCGATCGAGTTATCAGTGCCATCACTGTAAGTATTAATGGACGGCGACGTATTCGATACTTTAACCTTCATCTAGGCAGGACCACACGACAAACTTATCGATCCTGATTTACACAAAATTTGGAAGGAGATGGTATGTTTGTAACTTCAAGACCTCCCCGATGGCCTGACCTCCACGTAGGGTTGGCGTGGCTCAATCAAATCGCGTCACTTTGTCATGGCTCTGCGCGACTATTACCAAGAAAACAGTGACGAGAGCGAGACCAATGCAAACAAAAAAAGGACAGGTGACGACTGGGCGGTCGCATATATAAATGTTTCTCGGTTCGTTGAGGAGTTGATTTTTTTTTCGTGGCTTAGTTCTCTAGCTTGCAACAAATCAGTGAAGCTTTCGATGACGACGCATCTGGTTTTGTAACAACTGCGGAAGCCAACACATACACCACATCGCGGCCCCTTGATTGGTCGTAAGTCAGCTCATCCATATTGACCGTCCTTGGGTTAAGCTGCAATAGATTGAGCCATTGGACCGCATACTGGGCGATTGGCTTTCACCAAGCTATGACGATCTATGCTGTAAAAATACGCGAACTGGTAGCAAAAATGTTTGCTTTGCGAACTCTTGTTCTTCCGGCCAATCGCGCGTCGATCAACTCGTACCTGGAAGAAATATATCAAGGCGTCACAACTCTCGAGTCTGGTCTCCAACCTTGCTATGTCAACGAGGCTTTGCAGGAAAAATTTGCTCTCTATGTCGATGCTGAAGAGGCTCGACTGCGCGGTAACTTGGAAGCCGTTGATTACGACTTGGATGCTGCAAATACCCTCACACTCGTCACCGGCGATGGCCGTATCGAGAGAGTATGTCTCGTTTGTTTTCAGCAATCGATTTGGCTTACGGCTCTGTAGTTCATCATGCCCATGCTCTACCTCCTGTTAAAGCGTGACTTTGAAATTTTCCGTATCTGTCAAAAGAAGGTCATTCACCCCGATGAACTTTGGGATTCAGCCGATACCATCGGCTGGGTGCTTTCGGCCGCGAGAGAGCGAGTCGAGCTGCTTGACTGTAAGCATCCACAGATAAATATCGCTATGATATCTGACACTCTCCAGCTACCTTTCAGAATCAAAAGGTTGACGCCGCACAACAATTCAAGACTTACGCACACGGAATCGTGAGTTGCGGCACACTTCCCATGTATTTGCTCATCCTCTTTAGTTCCAATACTTGCACGACAGCAGTGGACTTTGGGACGCGAAAGTGGTACTATCAACAGAATTCCCCGACTACCCCTACGACGATGCCCTGGAGAATCAAGATGTTGATCTCGAAAAAATCCTGAATTATCCAATAGGCTCGGAGAAACTCGACTTTGCGGCCTACAACGAAGTGCCACCCAGTAGCCCCAAATCCTCCTCCATCCGCCCAAGCTCGGCATTGAAGGCAGTATTGGGCAGTTGGAATGGTTTCACTTACACACCTGCATCCAATATCGTGCCCTCGTCGGGCATGATTTCCATGCATTTTATCGCTGCGAGCAGCCGTCGTTTTACTGCAACCTCTCGATCTAACACCTCAGATTTCACCATCACGGGAGAGTGTGCCCCACAGGGCTCCGATCTCATTAAAATCACATTCAAGCAAACATTTCCGACTCGATTCCCTGCTCAATATTATGCTGGTGTTTGGTCACGTGCGACCCACTCGCTTACGGGAACTTGGGGAGCAGAGGCCGACGCAAAGACTCATGGCGGTGTTTTTATCTTCAAACGCGTCGACCCCGAACATATGTGCTTCTTCCCGGCCTTGTCTGAGCTCCAATCAAACAAGTCGCGCGCCTTGTGGAATTTCGCACTCTCTGCTGTGTTGTATCAGGTCCGCAAACAGACCCTCTCATGGACTTTTTACAAAGAGCGGTCTTACGCCCGGAAACGATTTGTAGACCTCTATATTCGTAATACACGGTTTGGTAAACCGCTTAATCGACAAGAAGAGAAGGAGCTAGGGTTAATCAAGAAGAGCTTTGTGAGTCGGTTTTTATCTAATGTAACTGATTAACTGAACTCTCAAGACCACGGCAGATTCGAGATTTTACCACAGTATTGCTGAGGCGAAGATTCGCGTTACAACCGGACATGAGTAAGTTGTTCTGAGATCTGCACTGGTCAAATTCAATGTTCTATAGCGTCCGTTGTGACTGCTGCACTGGTGTAATTGGTGGCTCACGCATAACGTGCTTGACTTGCCGACTGGAAGACACATTTGACACAGTGAGCAATGCATCATCAATTGTATAAGGCATTGACGGCCTTTAGGTTGACTTTTGCGACACATCAGACTGCATGTCAGCTCAAGTTGTCCCTTCAGGAATGACGGTACACAGATATGCGTTGTTCTCCTCCCCATACTTACTTGTGTCCCCAGCGCACTCATCTTCCGACGCACGATATCCTCAAGTTGCGTCGGGTCGTCCATATTCGGCAGTTTGGCAAGACATACCGGGAGGCAAAGCAGGCGTTGACGAAAGCTCGACAACTCTTCCCATCTCCTGACCAGGATGAAGACGCGGACCTTAGGCATACGGGTGTGACCTCACCACCTCGATGCGCTTCTTGCGGTCTGCACGTTGCTCAGCCATGCTGGTTCTGTGTTCAGTGCGAAGGTTGGTGTTTGTCCGCCCAACACTCACGTCCTTGATTAACTGAGCCATCCAGAACCTAGCTTCATTTGTATAAGCTGCGAGGCCGACCCCAAGAGGAAACTTTCCTTTGGGTACCATAATTCATACTCCCATGACCTTGTTCGGTGCCAACCACTCATCGAGGAGGTCGAAATCACACTCGAAGACCGACTTGCCGACCTCGAAAAGCGCTTCATACAACACGAAGCCAATATGGAGCTCCGACTCACGAATCTGGAGGGGAAAATGGAGAACCGGCTGGTTAACGTCGACCAGCGGCTCGTGCAAGTCGAAAAACTTCTTGAGAGGGTTCTCTTTGCCTTGGAACAACCAGCAAATAGTCATACACATACTGTCAGATAATAATCTCTCCTTCATTCGCCCTCCTTCCAGCATTGACTACATTCATTCATTCGGCATTCGCATATACCTCATTCAAGTTATTGTACTGTACTCTACATCAAAGTTATTATTGACTGACGTGTGCCTTGGGTGAAGTTCACCTGTGATTTTGACGGGTGTCTTTACGTCATCATCTAAAACCTACTTGCTCCCAACTTCATTGTCGTTCCTTCGCCTTGACTCTGTATCTATATGGCGAATTGGTAGGGTCTACTATCGCTCCTCGGCGCAGACCTTTCATAGCATTCACAGGCTAGATCTATTATCGTTTGGCGTTGTAAGCAGTCCCGCAGTCCGTTTCCAGGTGATTTACTTCCGAACAAGACTATCGCCGTTTTCGGGGTCATCATCTATATCGTGCTCTCCATTGTCCAGGGCGTCTCGCAGGGAGTCGAGAACGCCAAAGAGGGGTGCGTCTTGTCTTTCGCCCGGTCGTGTGCTGGTTGAGTGACCGAACGGTTGCAGATTGAAAACGAAAGGAGGTCCGTCGTGTCTCTTGTCGTACTGCTTTCGTCGACATCTCCCGCAGTGCATATAACGGACAAGGGCGTCGCTGTAAAAACCTCCAAGCGATTCGGTAGAGAAGACTATGTAGATGCTACTCAACGGTGCGTGCAGTCAGTTCCGGGCTGGCAGATATGATAACTGAATCACCACATCTAGAGGGATTGTCAACATAGTCAATGCGTCTTCGTTCCAGAAAGGAGGTGCTGCACGGACACCAGATTCCGAGTCGAGCAACCAACTCTCGCCCGATCCGTCCAACGGCGACAAAAAGAAGCGGGGTCTGTTCAAGCGTGCGCTCAGTGGGACGAGTACCAACAGCAAAGACCGAAACTAGGATTTATTACATTGTTAACTACTAATTGGATGGTGTCGACTATAGCTTGTATCCATATTCTTCTCTACCGCAGGTCACAGCTGCAAACAAGTTAGCCAAACTTGAGGAGGAGACAACCAAGACTAACCCTAAACAGGAATTGTAGCTACAGGAACGGAAATTAGGCGGTGCATAACGGCGGTGTAAAGACTCACATCCTGAGGTGTCAATCTGCCCATTGCCTGGTCGTCGGTCGAGAGCGTCGCGTCAACCATTGCTGATTTCTTCTCTTGCAACTGTGGTGCCGTCAGTCGTCGTCGGTGTTAACGGATTGGACAAACAAACCTGAACTATACGACTTTCAATCGAATCTTCTACAACAAGTTTGATGGCCTTGACGGGACGCTTCTGGCCAAGACGGTGAATGCGATCCATCGCCTCTGTCGAAATAGTTAGTAAACAGGGCGTCTTCACCAGATTGTGGACCGACGAAATTCGACGGCTGGATTCCACCAACTGTCCATGAGATAGACTCGCGATGCCTCCGTCAAGTTCAACGCAACGCCTCCAGCTTTGAGGCTGACGAGGAAAACCGTGACCTCGACGTTTTCCACTGATCGACTGTTAGCCAAGCTGAAGATATAGCAAAAAGAACACCCACTGAAGTGTTTGATGGTCGCATCGCGAGCTTGAGGACTCATGGTCCCTTCCAGGCGGCAAATCTGGAGAAGCATTCAATGGTGTGAAGAAAGACTAATCAAACGAGACAAACCTTGAAACCAGCGCCTTGTAGTCTGTACGCAATCAGGTCCAAAAAATTGACAAACTGGCTGAACACGAGGCTCTTTGTTGTTGCGTCTTTCATTCGCAGATTGACCAACTCCTCCAGTAACGCCTCAATCTTGGTTGAGGAGCGCCATTTCTCTAGATTCAGGCGACCGAGGATTCCCTGTCGCGCATCAGGGACATTCTGTTCAAGCTCCAGGGCTGGCGCATCGAGGTCGATGGTGAGTGGTAGATGGCAGACGGGGCAGTCTGGTTGTTGCTCAATTGCCGTGTTGAGATATTGCTTGATGCATTCACGATCGAAAATGTGGCGGCATTTGGACTGGATGGCATCTTCTGCGACGTCGTTGCAAAGACGGCAAACCGTGGCCTCAGGCTCGGTGGGAAGGAAACTGTTTGCATTCTTCTTGCTTCGAATGACTAGATCGGGATGACAAGCCATTTGACGCATGCGAGTAAGCCTGGTATTTCGTTATTTTGCATAGTGAATGGTGGGAACAGGACATACAGGCTGAAGATGTTCGAGTAGTCTCGGGAAAAACTCAGCATCCGAATGGTTTCTGAAAGACAATGTCACCCACTATTGAGGATTGTCCCCTCCTCGAGATATGTATCGAAGCGACGCTTGACATCAGAGAAAAGCGATAGGTAGAGCTCCCTTTCTTCCGGACTGAAGTAATCACGACGGACGATCACAGTTCTAGGTGGCAAGCCAAGATCATCTGCGCGTTGAAGCTGTTAAGATAGTATGTCAGTCATTTTTGCCCATATAACTCAACAATATACCTTGGTACGGCGCAACATCATGCGATCCAATAGAATTTTCAATTTTTTGAAGGCGATTTGACCAGGGCCAGCCATTCCGTATTTTTGGATGGGCGTCAGGATTTCGTTGTTCCAAAAGCAAGTCTGCGAGACTTTGTAAAGGAGAGTCGAGTCAACTAAACGCTAACTCACGTGTTGCATTGGACTGTGCCCACAATCTGGGGTACGTATGTTGATTATTCGTGAATCTCTCAAAGGAAACGCCTACCATCACAGGAACGTTTATCGGAGAATCTCCAATGGAGCGATTTGCAGTCGCATTTCTTACCTGGATGAATGTTTGGCTTAGAAGAGTTAGAATGAGGTGATGACGTTGCTCACAGTAGTAGAAGGAGAAGGGGTCGCCTCCTAAAAATCGAACCAGACTATAAAGTTCTCCGACCCGGTTTTGCAGAGGTGTTCCAGAGAGACACCAACGGCCCCGAGCTTTAAGTTCAAAGGCTGCTTTTGCCGTATTGGTTGACCGCTCTTTGATGTTATGGGCTTCGTCAAGCTGAGCAACATGAATCAAGAGAAGGCAAGGAATTGAGCAAAGTTTCTTACTATAATTCTATTCCATTCGATGCGATGAATGGGTGACTTTTCCTTCACGATCATGCCCTTGCGCTTGAAGCCTTGCTCTTGTTTCCGGAAGCATGACTCCATGACCGCATAGGTTGTCAGTACCTAAAAAGATGGTTGAGAGGTAGCTCAGGACTCGACAGCGAACATGAACGCACCACATCGAATTTTTTCAACTCTTTAGGATCGGATTGTCTTGCAGCGCCATGCCAGACGAGAACCTCAAGACCATGTGTATGTGCTGCAATCTCGTTCTTCCACTGCATGATGGCAACGGTTGGTGCGACCACAAGATTAGGCTTGCCACCGTCCGCAACTAGTAGAGCAATCATTTGGATCGTTTTACCCATGCCCTGGTTGATGTCTTCAGCCTGTAAAGATGATAGACGCTGGTCTATGCTCACCATTTCATCCGCTAGCATTCCACCGGACCAAACACCTTTCTCTTGCTTTTGCATCCAGGAAAGACTCTCGCGTTGGAAGGGAAGCAGTGTAAGCTTCAAGTTGGCAGGCTGCGTAGCAGGCTGGGGCACGAGAATGGGAATTTTTGCTTCGAGATCACCCCAAACATCACGCAGTTCGGGATGGTGCTTGTGAAGAGCTATGGTTGACTTCTCCGCCTGAAACAAGTCAGATCTGGGTCGCCTCGGTAGAGCAACACACACATAAGTTAATTTTCGACCGAGTTTTTTGCGTAGAGCTCGCTCCTCCATAATGTTTACACGGCGCTCTGCTCGTTTTCGAAGTCGTTCTTGTTTTCTCTGCCGGCGCAGTTCGGCCATAGTCATTGACTTGGCTTTCGGCTTGATGGTGACCTTGCTTTTCCCCTTGCCTCTACTGATCGGCGCGTCAGACTCGTATTCTTCAGAAGACATGGCAGACAGTTCGTCGTCGAACTCTTCATCTTGAACCTTTTTGGTCTTCTTTGGCGCCTTCTTTTTGCGAAGCGGGACTTCTTCTTCAGAGTCGCTGGCGTCCAAGACCATTGAAGAATCGTCGACTAAGTTGGCTTTGCCATTCTTGGCTGAGGCAATTCTAGCCTCAGCGGCCCGCGCGCGGAGAATAGCTTGAGGATTGGGGGAGACAAGCTTGGTGGAGTTGACGCTATTCTGAGTTTCTAATGACATTTGGATGGCCGCGTCAATCATAACAGTATCATCGTCGATGTCCTCTTCATCATCCTCATCGACGGCTTGAATAGGGTCGTCGTCGTCAGATCCAATGAATTCAGACCCACTGTCTTCAGATTCAAACAGCTCAGCTTTCTCGTCGTACTCCAGACCGCAATCATAGTCGGAAGCAGGCGCAGACTCGACAGCTTTGCCTTTTCCCTTGTTTTTGGTTGGTGACTGAGGAATCACATCATCAAAATGCCCCCCTGTGGGTGTGAAAACGCAAACCTCGAGAAAAGCAATCTCGTCGTCAGAGCTGGGGGAAGAGTCTTGGGCCCTGGCCTTTCCTTTACCCTTGGCCGCGGTGCGAATAGGTTTTACGGGCTAAAAGGAATGAGCGTTGCCACTCTGCCGTATGAGAAATGATCATGTACCATGGTTTTCGCACGAGACGGTCGTACAATCTCAACAAAAACTTGCTTCGCTGGAGCACGTCTCTTGCGAGAAGGTTGCTCCGGTTCGTCCTGCTGAAGAGGGCGCTTTTTAGTCAGCAAAATGGGTAGCTCATCGTCTGATGTTGGGGGTGTCTCATGGGAGGAAATGGTGCTAAAAGCAGGCGAAGGATTGGCGGTGGAGTTGGTGGTGGTGGCGGGGGATTGCTGGGCCGCACTGAGTCGAGCAGACTGGCGGGTAAGGCGGGCCATGTGGAGAACAAGAGCAGGGTGAAATCCAATTAGTGACGCGGTCGTGACGCTTCACGTGCGGGTGATGGAACGCGTAACACTCTTCGAGTCATTGTGGGTCGAGATTGTGTATAAACTCAGACTTCTCTGTGGCTCTCTAATGCATCAGCGGTTCAAAAAGCCCAAGGCTGCCACAAAAAGTCAAAGTAGATCAACGATTCTGCTTCGTCACGATGTATCCTGGACCACCAGTCTGGACCGCTGGCAAATTTATTGAACGAGCACGATGTTTTCGGTTTGATCTTGTGGACCTTTGAGTCTGACCACAACATAACATGACTGGTCGCTCGAACCTCATGAAGGCTTGCTCAGCCTTTTTCTGGTGGGGACCAGTCACTCCCGTCACATCACACCTGTCAACCATTCACCACGATGGCCCCAGAGTCCTCCGAAGTTGAACTTATGAAGGCGGTAGCCGTCGTCGCCCCCAAAAAGCAACGAAAACTCCGTCCTGCTCGCAAACAAGTCAAGTTTGGAGACGTCGTCAAGATCGACACCCCACAGACTGGTAAAGAATACAGTGAGTTGACGTCTACTATTCCCAAAGACCTCGTTAACTCTCTTGTAGATATATGGTACAACAAATGGGCAGGTGGAGACAGGGAGGATAACTACTCCAAGTGCGTATTTTTTCTTTCTTTTGTTATCTCATTGACCCTCGCACTCCAGTAAAGTCAAATCTCAGACTCGGTGCAATCTCAAGCGCGACTCTGGATTAACGCGTGCGAACGTGACTGGCATGAAATATACATGCCTGTACTTCGCGCGAGGTTGCTGTCCATATGGCTGGGAATGCGATTACCTTCATGCGCTACCAGACCCAGACGACCAGCTTCCCGACACCTCAAAAGACTGCTTTGCACGGGAAAAGTTTGCTGACTACCGTGACGATATGGGTGGTGTAGGGAGCTTCAACCGGCAGAACCGGACCCTCTACGTCGGGAGAATCAAAGAGACGGGAGTCGGTCTAGAAACAGAAGAGGTTGTGAGGAGGCATTTCAAAGAGTGGGGTCAGATTGCACGAGGTGCGCTTGCAGCCATCTCACCTTACTCAGCGCTAACGTTCTTCAGACGACTCCGAAACAGGCTGGGCAGTAAAAGTTCTTCAATACCGGAGTGTCGCTTTCGTGACCTACGTGTCGGAAATTCATGCTCAATTTGCGAAAGAGGCAATGGCTTGTCAGTCGCTCGACAATGACGAGATTCTCAATGTCCGCTGGGCGACTGAAGACCCAAATCCTGTTCAGAAAGTGGCTGAAAAGCGGCGTCTGGAGGAGGAAGGTCAGGAGGCCATCAAGAGTCGAGTTGACCCTAGAATTATCGATGCCATGAGGACGATACGGGCACTGGAAGACGGTGACGAGCTTGATGAGGATGGAAATTTCATGGACCAGGAGGCAGACGGACAAGAGCAAGAGCACGAGTCATCCCAGCCCGATGCCAAACGACGGCGTTTGGAGGCCCCTCCACCGCCAATCCAAGACAACCAGCCAATGGGTCTACTTAGCGCCGATACGCTTGAAGGCTTGAAGTACTTTGCGGAGATTCAAAAACGAAATGGTGTTACAGTCCCAACCAAAGCAGTCACTCCTATGGTAACACCACTAGCAGGGGGTCTTGGATTGGGGGATTATGGGAGTGACGAGGAATAATTTGTTGTATGTATTGTCCACGTAAGCATTTAGTCTACAACATGGTACATGTCCTCATCGCTGGGAAACTGCACTTTATGTCTGAACGAAGTATGAGCATACCAATTGATGGTATAATCTGGCCTTACTTTTCCTTCAAATGACACCAGAGAGCGTTTAGACCCAGTCGCTTGGGATGCTTCTTGGTGAATCTAGGGCCTCGAACAATCTCTTCGACCTCATTGACCTCAGCGTCTTCCTCTGATTCTACCGTAGAAGATTGCAAGCCAGCGCTCGACACTGGCCTCCTTTCCTGCTCGCAATGTCGACAGCCAAATATCCAAGTCGCTTTCGCTTTCTTAACCTTGTTATCATCTGTCCCACCGAGAAGATATCGTGCAAGCCCTTGTTCGAGAGGTTTCACAAGTATTGCATCTGCCGTCTTTGCTTCCAGGACCTCTAAATCCATCACCTGGTGTCTATGCGAGTGTCCGACCTGGAATGTGTCATTAGATGTGCCTCAATTCGTCTGTGTTAGAGAGTCATACTAAGTTCGAGGGTCGCATTACGATGGCCGTCGGACAGGAGAGACAAGCTATCCGTGCGCCAATAGCATCCCACTTTCCCAAGGAGTCCTTATTCGCGGGATCGATATCGCAGAGTTTCAGGACCTTTGTTATCGCATTGATAGCCTTATTCTGATCAGACTGGAAACATCGACAAGGAAAAAATGATCAAACCTGGTCGTCCTTGACAAAGTTGCTGGCCTTCCAGAGGGACTCTTTCCTCGGTTGACGCTTGGGCTCCCGCGAGCCACGACATTCATGTCGGCAAACACCAATAAAATCCATACATTCATCCCACGTATATGGCCGAGCAACCTTTCCGCATCGCGTGCATGACCAACGGGCAGTTAAACGCTGGACGGGATGCAATGTATTTGATTTGGCGGTCTTCCACTCAACGGGGAAACCCAAAGTCGCGCCAAGATCCTGCTCTGCTGCAGCCCTCCATCTGTCCAACTCCGAATCGAGCATTTTGCTAACTATGCTTTCTGTGTCTTTGAGTTTGCGGGACGCGATTAAGGTTTTGCGTGAGGGTCTAGTTTTACGTGCGGCCGCGGACGATGTATCCGAATGAAGAAGTTGGAGGATCGGCATTGTTCGGAATTCCGGTAACGCCGGAATTGGGGTTGGGGGTACTTGAGATCGTGATTCGGTGAGGAGTTTGCTGTAGCGCTGCTCTACCTGTGCGCGTTGTGAGATGATTGCGGCTTCCTTTGCTCGGCGTTCCTGTCGATCATTGTAAGCCAGCAGTTCTGCTTCGACAATGTCGGCCATATTGGTGAAGTCTAGTATATTTGAGCCAAGAAAAAAAGTACATCGAATCTTCATGCTGACCTTGTCGAACTATCCTCTGCAGTGTATTGGTCTTATGTAAGCGGAAAGAATTATAGGTTATGGAACCGTGGATAAGATTATTGTAGTCGTAGCCTCAATTGCAATGAGTATACCCGATCGAGCTTTGAATCGTCCTCACCGTTTTCTGTCGCGAGTGTCTGTCCACTGTCGAACGTCTTAGCACGCGTTCTTGAACTCGTAGCAAGGACTTACAGTGCTTCGTTTGCTTTCTGGACCTCTTTTGCCAGCTTCATTCTTTGACCTTTCCAGAGATACACCTCGACAAAGAATTTCATCCTCCCCTCGTGACGGCCCTTCTCCAGAGCGTGGCGCTGTCGGACCTTGTCTGCTGTATAATGGGCAAATTCGGACAGGGTAGCAGTCATATGAGCTGTAAGATAAACTTTGTTTCCCGCAGGCCATGGTTGCTGCGCTTGAACCTGAGTATTGAGACCCCAGATTCGAGATGGAAAATGAAAGCATGCAGTTGACTCGGCAAGCGGAAGCCATTCCAGTGCATGTCGTTGGTGCTGGTTAAGGGTGGCCACATTCTCTACGAGAGAAACGTTCGACGAGCTCCACTTCTGAAGGCATTCAGGGCGGCTGCAGAATCGGATGCGAAGCGAGAAGGATGAAAACATGTTGTGTGTAACTCGAGCGCAGTTCTATTTTGAATTAGTTCGTACGGGAATGATATTTTAACGCGATACAAACAGCGCAGGGACCCATATCAAACAGCATGGCTGCAAAAGCGGGTTCGGACAGTCCAGCTCTCATCGGATCAGGGAGAGGGGCAGGGTGACTAGTTTCTCGAGCTTTGCGCCATACAGAAACATTTTCTGGGCGTAATAGTGTGTTGCAGAGGAACTTGCACGTGCGCGCCACAGCAAGGACATCTTTGGTGGACTGAGTGAACACCAGGATCATGGCAACGAGCTCAAAGGGCAAGTTAACGAATACTGGCTTAAAGTTGGTGACATCGTTCTTCTCGGTGCTTGTACGCCTTCGTTTTGTGGGCGGTCGATTTCGGGAAACTGGAGTGTCCATCGAGGTGGATGGTGGATGTTCAAGACAAGGAGTGTGACGATACTAAATTGGGACTGGTGCAAGCCTGCGTCCTACTTCCTTCTACTCCCAACAAATCATCGATACACCCTCTTCCCTAACTATAGTTCACTTGTCATGCCGCAAGAGTGCGCGACCACTCACTGCCAGTGAACCGATTCAGTAAAACTGACGAGTTATTCCAGCCGCGTGGCTTTGGGCAAGGAGGTTTTTCAACACAAATGCTCTTCCATTATTCGCAGGTCCGTCGTTCGCCATTGGCGTCGATAAGCTCCTAATATCACTCAGGATCCCTCTCCAGTCGTTCAATCCGGGCACTCACTCAACTTGAGTCAAGATGTGCCGCCACAATGAGAATACATGCTGGCTGATGGTAGATATGCATGGCCCTTTTTCTGCTGACCTTTCTCTACCCCCAGCACTCGAAGGTACTTGTGTAAGATGTGTAGTCAGAGAGCGATAAAATGTCGGAGAGCGGACGTTTTCGGGAGTTTTTATATGGTACGCCCGATGATGCTTTTGTGGTTTCGAACCACCTCACTCCAGCTCCAGTCTAGGTTTTTGTGTATACCCATAGTCCTGAATTCATTCCGTCCCCCTACCGCGCACGGTCCTCTTGAAGTCATCCATCAATGTCGTCATATGACTTGCCAGATCTGGTGACCCTCGGCAAAATCCGACTAGACTTTGGCCCAAACGGGTCGTCGTCGCCGCCTTTCCCGCCATCCTCCGTTAGGTGCAGTGCACCGACTTTGCCACTCCCAAAACCACGCCTTTCTATCCTTTTACGACCGCTGGCGTATGGCCCCACGAGCAAACCCTCCACCCAAGAAAAATCGTGCGAGGTTCGGTGTCAAGTTTTCTCTGAAAATCATCAAAGGCGACCTCCCCCCCGATACTGAGTACCTCGATGACGACTTTGACGAAAACTTGTCCACCCTTGCGGTTGCAGATGTGGACATTAATGAGGGCCATGTACGTCTCTTCTCCAACCAATCACAGCTTGCCATGTCAGGTGGCAGTGCGTTCCGCGGTCCGCTTATATAATCATCCTTTTAGGAACACCACCTGCAAGCAGCACTCGCCACAACTGCTGTATTCATCCCCACACCCTGCTCGCTCTCTTCCGTCGATAATTACGACCAGCTCTATGGGGCGACGCAATGGAAAGACCCTATCACCTATCTTCAGTCCAACCAGACCGTTGAAGAGGCGTGTGCCAATGCCCTGGTCGACCATGACTACACCTATTACATGGATGAATTTGATAAGCAGTGGCTTGACAAGAACAACAAGGATGCTCGAGGGGAGGGCACCAGCTCTAGTGCCCGAAGTTCTAGGAAAAACAAGGAGAAAGAATCTGACATGTGCACGCCAGCCGAAATCTCAGAGGACGAATTCGAAGTCGTGATGTCTCTCATGGAGAAATACGTGGATCAAAAGATTCTTCGAGGAGACGCCCCCGACTTCGAATTCTTCACTGGCTTTTTCTTGGAGCCTTTGTCTCCCTCTCTGTTTGCGTCGTTTTCAGTGCCATCGTGGATCCCACCGCCTGCCCAGCTTGTTCGTATTGCTCGCACTATATATCCGCACTGGAGACATCGGAGAACTCTCGTTTCTGGGCGGAGAATACAGCCTGCTCTCAATGTGCGTTTTCGGTCGTTGTCCTCGTCTATGGCACTCATGATAACACAGTTTGACGAGAGTGATTTCCCAAATGAGTCGTACATTTGTTTTCGCCGTCGCGACAACAAACCTGTGCGCAAAACTCGAGGGGGATTGGTTGTCAATCACGCAGAAAAGCTGGCCAATCTCCAGCACAACCTCAGTCAGGTCCTCGACATTGCCAACTCGGTCCTTCAAAGGGAAAATATCAAACAATCTGCTGCTAGCGAATCCCAAGCTTTGTGGAATGCACGTCAACCGATGGCGGATTTCTTACGACAATTCCCTGCAATGATGACTAAGGCAGATGAAGACCGTCTCACAGAAAAGCCGAAGAAGATCAAACCCGCAAAATCCTCCTTGTATGGACTACTTCTATCGTCAAGTTTTCTATTCTGACCGTCCTTGTCAGGCTTCCCAAGGTCAAGGTACTCCCACCGACTCAATCAAGTTCGCCTGCCCAGGCTCCAGCTCCGCCAGCGGTTCAACCTTCTGAACGTCATGCCGAGGTGCAACAAGATATTGCTCGGCGGATGCTGCAAGAGACAGAAAACTTGAAGAGACGTGGTTACTTGGACTTGACTGATGTAAGTCAAGCAAACGAACGCTGCAAGCAGAATAGTTGATATCATTCCAGGACCCTGTGCAATCTGCATATTTGCCACGCCCCGAGAAGTTGTGGGTTGACGTTGCCTCCAAGACATCACCACCCCCAGAACTCGCGACAAGAATAGCGCGGCCTCTTCGTCTCCGAGTTGGACGTGGTGGACGGCAATTCATCGACCGACGGAGCAGTTCTCATCCATACCTTTCACCTCTGCGCAATCATCGTTCTCACGCCGACAGTGATGATTCTTTGGATTTCGACGAAGAAGCGACACGGAGGCTACGTGCACAATGGAGGTTCGACACTGATAGTTCTTGGACTGGTGGGCCTTCAGAAGAAGATGCCCGTGAACTTGTTGACGAATTTGATGACACGTTAGTCTCACTTATGCCCCAACCTGGCTCAATATTAACTGTACTAGTTATATCGTTCATCGTCTTCAGTGGTCGGTGGAAAGCCGTAAAGCGGAGCCTTCGCAGATTTCCGATCTGTCTCTCGTCTCCGACGCAAGTCTTACCGTGCAAACCCCCGATGGCCGATCGCGCAAGGCCCTACCATTCTTGACTAACGCAATCCATCTCGCAACTGTCCAAAACTATCCTGACGTCCACTCGTACCTGATTGCGGCAGGAGTCGCGAAAGCGAACCCTCAGCCAACCGCTAGTGCCCAGGCTCAAGCGATGGCTCACGCTCGAGCAGTTGCGCAGCAGAGACAGGACAGTTCCGCCCTCAGTCACCAAACTCCGACTACCTCCGCTGCACCCATCCCTGCCTCCGTATCTTCCACAATATCAACCCCAATCTCTGCTCGCCCACGGACCTTACGTGATGCACCACTTCCTCATCCTCTGCCAAATGGAACTGGGAACTCCAATGCTGGAGGACAAGCTCACAATGTTGTGAAATCGAGCATACCGTTGGGCAACGCGTCACATAATCAAAATCAAATGCCTCCACCTCTCGCCCCAACTCAGATGACGAATGGACGGGCGATCTATGTGCCATCGCTCGCTGCAGCCAATGCCAGCTTCAAGGTGCCTGTAATGCAGCGTGCCACGACGACGTCGAGCCCAGTACCCATTCGGTCGGTTGCCGTGAACGGCGATTCGAAGTAGTTGGGGAGACAGATTCGACAAGGCCTTTTCGCATAGAACTTGACATAATGTGTATATCAGCTGTAGGAATAATGAAGAAAACAAATGACAGAGTTTATCTTTGGGACTAATTCTCAGTAACCGTTTGTAAGGTAGGTGGTACTTAGTTTTTCCAAATATGTGTTGCATTACTCAAAGCACTTATCCCAATCTCCTTCGCCATGATTGCGCGAATACATTTGGCTCTCCAGAAATGCATCGAATTCACATAAACCGTGTAATGGCCCCGAAGTTGGGGCTCCACAGAATTCCAGCGGTTGCTGAACCTCGTTCACTAGTACCCGGATGAACTTCTTGGTCCTCTTCTTTTTGTGTTTTTTGAGATCCTCTGTGGGATCTGCGCTGCTGGCCTGAGGTTGACACTCGAGTTTTTCGACAACCATACGAGAGCTGAAGGTCATGATCCTGCTCGTGCGCCAATCCCGCATTGAGTCTGGCCCGCCTCTGGGCCGTGTAGGGAAAGACGGGGTTGGGAACAATCCGATGGCATTGAACACCGCGATAAGCGGCGCATCATGCGTGAAGTCGGCATAAATGGTGCGATCGAGAGGGAATGTTGCATAATGGGAGTCTAGGGTCGTGTTGGTGCAAGTCTGGTCGGAGACTGGAGAACGGGTAAGGCGCGCGAGAAGCTCATTTACATAGCCAACTCCTTGGACCTTTCCGAGACGTCCTCCGTATCTATTAGTTTGGGGTTGAGCATGGCAATGACGTGATATAAGTGTGCTTACCCAGTGCTGTAATAACGGTCTACATCTGACGAGTAGGCAAAGCTCTCGAACTCCCTGGACTCGAAGAGATCACAGAAAGGACTGTATGGAAGGGCCTTGCCAGATTCGAAGTCCTCTGGGACTACAGAGGCAACAGTATGGAAAGCACAAAGCATCATCAGCCCATGAATGTCCTCGTGGGTCAAGCTCGCGCCAGGTGCCCACGAGTTGAGCCGGCTAGTGATTGGGGGCGCATACACCTCGAGCCACTCGCGCATTTCTTTGTGCGAGGACGCTGCATTTGGACAATTGTTATCTTGGAGGGTATCATTTCCCTTCCCGTAATTTTTAGAGAACGAAGGTGCGAAGATAAAAACCCACTGCTTCTGAAATGATGACAGATAACCTGGGAGTGTGTTTCTGCTCGCTGGCGGCAGCAAATCCTAATAAGACTTTTAGCTCCAGTGATAACATGATAAAACTGCTAGTACGCACCAGCAGTCCAATTCAAGGCGCTATCCACGACCCTGCTCATGCCCGATGCTCTAATGAAGGGGAGGTCATCTTCGGAAAGCAAGTGCTTGTAACGATGGAAAGCCGTCGCTCCGGATTGTTGTGACTGCAAAGCTCCAAGGGGAACGAGTAAATTCTCGCCAAGAGGGTAGTGGAAAGTGTGAAGGAAGTCAAGTCGTTCATCTGTGTATTCATCGACACCGAGCAGCTTGGTCACACCTGAGAGGATGTCTTCTGTTTGACTTTCGGACGGTAGTCGGGCGCCGTGTCGATGAAGCTGACTCTGAGTCAGACGGGAGATATGTGAGACGCAAAGGAGTACTGACGATGTTGACCTTGACGGTCGTTAAGTTGTAAGAACACTGCAGAGCCTTGGACAACGCACTTGATCAATATCACAACCCTCTGGAATTGGGGGATAATCCTCTGTAGCGTGGAAGGGCGAGTAGACTCCCCATGAATGCTCGATAGCGAACCTGGAGAGGTCGTGTGCCGGAGACAAGAGGGGAATTTGAGGTCGTAAAAAGGGGATGAACGTCGGGAGGACCGCCCATAATTCAGTTAACGCTCTGAACATTGGTCTGGCAGCTCGTTAGAAATTGGAAGTGGGCCGTTCCAACGAGGATGTCGGCAGGTATTTTTATCTTTGACGGACGGCGTGATCATTTAACTCGGTTCCGGAGATGCGATTGGCTCTTGTTTTCGAGGTACCTTTCTATGATTAAGAGACGTGTAACCAGCCTCCAACATGGTTGGACTTGGACTTGAAGTTGAAGTTGGAGATACGTGGGCAATTCATCATGTGATTTCATAGGTTTCTTCTCCTTTCTCTCATCCAAATAATTTATTTTCATTTGCTCAGGTTCACAAAGTCGACGTTGGACACGACGTGTCTGAAACGTGGGACCTCGAACTTCCAAGAGAGATTTTTGTCAAATGGCCATTATTGTGCAACTCGAATGAAGGTTGAAAGTCCGCCTTACTCGATCACCTGCTGTTGTCGTTGCTTGGTTCGCTCAGTTCTAAGTATCTAGAGCGTTTAGGACAACGAACCAAGAAACATAACAACAACATGGATTCAGAGCGGGATACCGCACCAATAACAACGCGTTCATCTTAAGAACTCTGATTGAAAAGTCAGAGGCATCGGGGGAGACACTCTATGTGGCATTCGTGGATATTTCTAATGCATTTGCCTCAGTTAACCGCGATCAACTGTGGGTCGTCATGAAGGAGTTGGGTTTAACAGGAAGGTATTTTGACTTTGTGCGCATGATGTACGACAAAATGGAAATTCGTGTGGCATCAGCTGGCAGAGTATCAGAAGGTTGGTACTCAGGATGTGGAGTTTTAATGGGCGACCCACCTTCGCCGACGCTATGGAATATCTTCCTGTCAACATTCAAGGTGGAAGTGGACCCAGATGATGTGTCTCTGGCAGGAATGTTTTTGGCTTACTTGGCACAGGCAGATGACATGGTATTGGTATCACGAACATGGAAAGGTCTGCAACGACAACTAAAACAATTGGAGAAATGGTGTAAACAGATGTTTCTGACAGCAAATGGAACCAAGTCAGCAGCTATGGCATTCGGTAGGATGCCAACGAACCTTTCGTCACGACCAGTACAATGTTTGTTGTTTGGCGGCGCTCAAATTCCATGGGTGACAGAGCACCAATTTGTTGGTATCACCTTTGCAACCGGTGTACGAGACATCTTCCGTAGGCATTATGAGAAGAAAGCGGTGGCTGCTCGGAAATCTTACTGGAGTGGAATCGTGGGTTGCGAACATTTTGTGGGTCGTGGTCGTTTACCGCCGACAGTCGCTTGTGACTTGTATTTCGCGCTGGTCGATTGCCATTTAACGTATGGATGTGACGTGGTATTGGACGTGGACCCAGTATCCTTTGAAAACCTGCAGGATGTGAACTTGATGGTTTTGCGAGGAATCTTAGGAGTGGACACTCACTCAAGCTGGCCACCATTGTTTACGGAAACAGGCATCTTTCCATTGTCAGTGCGCAGAGCTGAGTTGGCATTGCGGTACTTGAAATACTTGCTGGGCCTTACACCAGACCATCTAGCCCATAAGGCGTTGGTGGAAGCTGATCGGTTGAGAAATAATGGATGGTCGTCGTGGATGGGTGATCTGGCGTCAGTGTTGCGGTCCTTCCCTTGGCCAATGCCTCACCTGAGGTCGTTGAAGAATTTGTCCGAAGACACATGTACAGAGCTCATTGGCGAACTGCGAGCAGGCTGTAAGCGCTTCTTGACAGACCAGCTACAATGTCGGGTGTCTCTATACTTGCTGCATCATCGTCTTGAGCCTTCCGAAGAAGGTCCTGCGCGTTTTATGCACTTGACGCGCCGCCACTATCTTCATCGAGTTACAGTGCCCGACCATCGACAGGCGTTGATTGATTTGCTGGTGGGACGCTACGGATTTCGAGGATTACATTCGAGTGACTCTACGGTCCCTTTGGAACGACGTATGTGCCGTCGTTGTAGAGGTTTCGTAGAGACACCGGTGCACGTTTTCTTGTGTTGTGTGGATGATTGTGCGAGTGCTGAAAGAGCGGTGCTGCGTTTCGCTTTGAGCGAGCGTTGTCGATTCAACCTGCCGGCGACTTGCGCAGGCTTGCCTGAAGAGGAGGGTTTACGAATCTTGAGGTCACTGATCTTCGACTGGGATCGTGTGATTCCGACAGCGCGTTGCATATATAAAGTGGCGAAGAACTGGAAATGGTTTGGGTTGACAAAATTGGAGTTGGAAGAGAGATTGCCAGGAGTGAACGGAAATGACTGATATAATTAAGTACATTCTTATAATTCTTTATTTGTTAGAGGCTCGGCTTTTGGTCGTTGGGTAGAGGTTTCCCCTTAGCGGGTGACAGGTCGCCTGCGATTGACTGTCGAGTCCGGTAGCTTTCTTGCGGGGAAGCAATATTACTGTGTAACAACAACAACAACGATATTGACTATATCCTTCACTTGGCTTGCAGTGCTTTGTAGTAATAATGACAATAAGTAACAGCTGTGCATTTCAAACGCTTGTAAGTAGAGGTAAGATGCCCAGCCAATTTGATCTTTATCGTTTACTGAACGCCAAAACTCGTTTTTAGAGGCAAGCTTTGGTCTAGTGTACGAACAAACGGAGTGAGAAACCTTCAAAAAATCCAAAAATCTCTCCTAAGTAGTTGTGCGGCAGGAGTGTTGTCGCAGCTCAGCAAGCCTGACTCGGATCATGATCGGGAAACTAATGGGCGCGAATCACCCACCAGTATAAAACCCCGTTCTCTTTCGCCCTTCATCGTGCCTTGTCCGGATTGTGTTTCTTCTCCCAAACCTCGCCCAACGATGCCAAGCCTCGTTGTGCTTTCGTTGCTGCCCTTATTTCTTTTTTCCCCCTCGTCCCATGCCGTCACGATTCGCATTGCACGTCCTCAGAGTAGCAGAGGCGGAAGGGCCAACGTCCGTCTGCATTCACCCCATAACGTAGATGGGAGCAATTTGATCAACAAGAATAACGAGCGGGTGCGCATCCTTAACAGCCCTATGCTTTCTTCCGTTGACTCGTCCAGTATACCGCAAACATTACTATGAGCGGACGAGGCAAGTTGCGCCAAGTCTCGCCTTGTTCAAGACTTATCTTGCACAGTTGTCAACGTTGCGCTCGATACCGGAAGCACCGACCTTTGGTTCATTCACCCTTCTCTTGATGTCTATGTGTCTGAAGAACGCTCAGGGTCAAACCCCCAGAAGGCCTTCCGACGTTTAACAACACTGGTCTAAATGCAACCCTACGCTATGGAGACGGTACAGACTTTGTTACTGGGGATATTGGTGTGGGTGAATTCAAGTTGGGCTCGTATACCGTTCCGCTTCAAGGTATGCAATCTCATTGCCCGATATTCGTTGAACGACAAAATGGCAGCCTTCCTCAACGTCAAGATTGCTGCTCCGGCGGAGGACGCTGATTTTGCTGATGGTATTTTCGGGCTCATGGGTCTTGGCTTCAACACCCCTGGCAGCTCTGGAATCAATGATGCTGTTCAACAAGCCTTCGGTCCCACTCAAAATTGGGGCCAGTCGGTGCTCCAGAACATCTTCGACCAGACGCCCAACGGCGACAACTTCATTGGAATTGCTCTCTCTCGGACCGGAGACCAGGAAGAGACAGCGGATGCGTCGCTGGCCATCTCTGAATATCACTCCTCTCACACTGCTGTTGCCCAAGCACCAAAACTCCCCCAAAACCCTGTGGGATCTGGTGCCTGGACAGTCACCCTCGATGGACTTAGTATCAATGGCAAGAAGATCAACTGGCCTTCAACGATGCGGCAAGCACCAGCAGGGAAGAACATTGTTCACCTTGACACTGGAACCACGAATATCATGATGTGCGTATGATTAGAATGATCTCTAAACAAGACCTTATTCTGCGACTAGGCCCAAGCAACAAGTAACTCAGATCTACTCTGCTATTCCTGGCGCTGTCCTCTCCCCCAACAGTTACATCCCCATGACCAAGTTCTCAACGAGCTTTGACGTATGGGTTGTCCCGTGTAACGCTACACCAAGCGTGGTGGCCTCCTTCGGGGGCCAAGACTTTGCAATTCATCCGCTCGATGTCTCGGACATGGAAATTGTCACGACTCCCGACGGAACGACCAACTACACTGTCTGTGTTGGCACCTTCACCGATGTTGGAGGTATCGTAGAAGGCTCTTCCGACGCACTCTTTGGAGACTCTTTCCTGCGCAATGGTATGTCATCTACATTGTTCTCGCATCTCATCCTAAATTTCCTGCTTAGTATACTCCGTATTTGACTTCGGAACTGGGGGAGGCAAAAACGAGACGGCTTTCGTGCAGCTCCTCTCGCTGACTGACCCCGCCAAGTCACCGCAGGACCTCGTTAATGTCCGTATGCAAGCAATGAAGAACATGCCGCCAGAAATTCCGGCCATTGACCTTGTCAGAATCTTCAATGGCACTCTCAAACCTTATGGTGGTGCCCCTAGTACCGGAAGGTCAGGAAGCGGAGGAGGAAGTGGAGGAAGCGGGGGTGGCAGTGGCGGCAGTGGCGGTCGCTCATCTTCCGGTGCTGTCATCCTGACCTCTTCGCTTTCGTTGTTGATTCTATCAACACTTCCCCTTCTCGCTTTCTGGTAAGTTGGCGTTGCTCTCGAATGGACCCTGCTATCGTGTATGTTACCAATGCGTTGTTTAATTATTGTCATTCTCGGGAGTAGAGTAGCATTCGGTTGTAATTGGGTAGAAACCTGACAACACGCTCGCTTCATACTATTATTTCGAGACTATTACTGGAAACTCCAAGTCCCATTGCTTGTTGGCGATCTCGGCGACGACGAAGGCAGCAAAGCCGGCGCGATGCAAGGTGACATGATTGTTCGTCTTTCCGTCGCCGATGTAGCCGGCGATGACCTCTCTGGACTCCTTATTGCCTAGAATGGGAACGCGGAACACGGTATAGTGCTCGAGGCTGGAGGAACGAATGACGTCTGCGATGGCGCGAATGTCTTTGTATGCGTTACGCATCGAGATTGAGACAGTCGTCACCATTCCATAGAACACCGCGTTGAAATGGTCAGCCTTGTCTTCCATCGAGATAGTGCCCAGAGCAAGGAGACGGTTGACGCCGCGCTGCTTCATGAGCTTTATGAGGCCCTCGTATGCATGCGCTAGCGGTGTGCCTTCTTGGACGTCAGGATTAGGAATGAGATAGAAAGCAGCCAGACCTGACGGGTGGTCGAATTGTCGAGGGCCGAGTGCAGACAGAACAATCTCCACACCCTCCAGAGCCTCACCCAGCGCCTTCTCGTCTTCCAAAGTGCCTGAAAGTGACCACAGCTCGAGAGACCGCTCACAAACGGCGCATAAAAAGTCAGTCACCCTTCAACAGCGTAACATTTGGATGCGCAGGAATATCTCCAGGTAATTTTTCTGGGGAGCGGACATATCTTCCAGAGTATTAATTGATACACATGGTTGAAAAAGAGACACGTCGAAATACATGACGACAGGCGATTCGGGGTAAACAGCCAAGAGTTCGCGAACAAGCAGCACGCCGCTGGGTCCAGTCGCACCAAGAACGAGAAATTTCATGTTGGTAACAGCAGCGCTACCGTTGCTCGCAGATGGTGGTAAGAAACAAGATTATTTTGGGAGTTGAAGTCCACACGGTCACGTGCTCTAATTATGGCTGGTACAAACGCGAATAATGAAGTCGCTAGACGCGAACCAGACCCAAATTGCCTTGTTGCATTCTCACACAAAACCCACCCATAATCTCCGTCGCGAAATTTGTGTCGGCATCATACATGGTATGGATTGCCTTGCGAGCGTTGACTTCGAGGAGAACATGCTTCGCGTCCTCATCGTTTCCCGCAAGCTTCATTATGGCGTCGACACTCATGATAGCTGCGGTTGGAGAGAGCATCGAGGAACCGGAACCATATTTCTCAGCGACCTGAGTGTGCATGAGCGGATTAGTCGGTGCAAAGACATTGGCGCAAAAGTCCATCGTGTCTTGGAGCTCTTTCTCAGTAAGTTCTGGATCGGCATCTGTGTCGAATGTGAGTCGCTAATAAAAGACGAAGAAGAAAGAAAAGAGACCGGCGGCTCCTTGGATGACTGAGATGAATTAGCTCCTCTTCTTTTTTGACAAATGTAAGAGGGATGGACACACTGGGGCGAAGGAACACAAAGGCTTGATCAAAGTTATCTGAATCGACATCTGAGAGAACCGGAGACTCTTGTGCTTTGATTTGCTTATATATTCCTAAGACGACCAGCAGGAATCTATGCAAGCTCGCATTCATTCGTTCAATAAGTCGGACGATCCACTAACCTCGTATATGATGTTCCAACTTTAGCATTGTGAAAGGCAATTGCTTCGGTTTCCGAGCACTGTCTTTTGATTGATGCCGCGATAGAACTTGCAGCGGAGAGCGCGCCAGTGAAGGCAAGATGTACACCGCTAGAAAAGACTACTGGGATCAATGGTGAACGAAATAAACGGCAAATGCGCCTACATGGGTCGATGAATGCTACGAAAGTTCTGTTCAACACACATTTTCACCATGTAGAACAATAATGCGTACCTGCTGCATCACCAACGAGACGATAGCGTGGACCTGCGTAATGGGTGGCAGAATACGAATAGTCTAGTTTGGTCAATTAGCTTGGAAACATAACGGCGTATAATAACAATCAACCTCCTGCGGATTTGACTTCCGAGACCAAGTTTCCGTCTCCGAGAAGACGGATGAGTCCTGGTGCGAGCTTTAACTGTTCGAGATAATGGTCTTTGAGGCTCCCATCTTTGTTTGCGCGCTTTTTGGCTATACTCGCTTCTTCGGTCAACACAACTCCAACAGAGACAGTCTTGTTGTGAAGAGGTATGAACCAACACCTGGCATTGTATGTTGAATAATTAAGTACGGCAAGACAAGTCTTACCATCCCGTTTCATCTAACCCGACTGTTCAGCTAGAGATGCGACAACGGCGGAAGATTCTCACCGGTCAGAGCTTCGAACCACGGCGCGTTCTTACGATCTGGCAAGTTTTCTGGCGCGTACATGTTCGTTCCGCGCCAATACCCCCACGCCGCCTGATTACGG
Source organism: Mycena indigotica (assembly GCF_014461135.1). Classification (NCBI taxonomy): domain Eukaryota; kingdom Fungi; phylum Basidiomycota; class Agaricomycetes; order Agaricales; family Mycenaceae; genus Mycena; species Mycena indigotica. Next base: position 3,644,300 of record NW_023503007.1, on the reverse strand, counting down.
AGCGACTTGTTGATGTGCCTGTTCTGTAAATAGCGCGTCGACTGTTGGACAGTGAGCCAAGTACATATCTAAAGAAGCCCAACTGACGGACGCACCATGATACCATGTCTTCCTGACGCGTCCACGAGGTAGCCAAAATTGATCGATCCAGATTCTCCGGTTTTGCTTTCCCATTGGGCAGAAACCGGTGCGCCGTGGGTGAAGCCAATCTCCTTCACCTTAACGCCTTCGCGGACGGTTACACCAGAGGCCGCAGCATGACGGAGCAAAAGCTCGTCGAATTCAGAGCGGACTACATTCCACGCGCCGTTTTCGGGATTAAGAGAGATGAAGTCGGTATCTTATTATAGACATGAGTGGCGGTGGACCGGACAGAGGGAACACGGACATCCTTCACGTTTATGTTGGTTCAGCTTCACAGCCGCTCCGGGCTGTTAAAAGATAGCTTTTTGAGACCAAATGGGAGAACTTTCAGGATAGAATGCACCTTTTCTGCGAACCCGTGATTTTTGACGACATCTTCAGCCCCAATAAACCGCAGAAATGGTCGGACAGATGGCAAGAGTGATTCGCCAATATGGTATCTATAGTCGGATGGTTTTTCCCCAATCGTTCAGTGCAAAACGACTCACCTTGGGAAAATGTCCCGTTCAAGAAGGGTGACCTCGAAGCCCTCTGCATAGTTAGATGAGCGACCCGACCATAATATTCGAAAATGACTCTATACCTCGAGCAAGCACAGTGGCAGCATAAGCTTCAAATTTGAGTCAAACAGAGAGACACGCGCAGCAGAATGCGATCTTACAGCCGCCAGGACCACCACCGATGACAAGAACTTGGCTGAAGGAAGGCTATAAGTAGTATGGTCAGCGACAAAAAAAGCATCAGAAGTCGCCTCGTACGACTTGAATCATCTGCGTGAAGAGCAGCAAGTTCGCCAGTAGTTTATCTGAAGTAGAGTTTGAACAGTTGGCTTTTTCAACTTTTTCAGCCACCAAGTTTTCGATCCTTGAGCACATATCTCTATATCATATTGACGTTGAGAGCTCCGCAATCGCTGGAACATTCGACAATGCTTTGACTGATACGGGATGTTGCGTGGATAGAGGAGTCACGAAAAGGGAGCCTCTCGCTCAATGCGACGGCGGTTTGCGAGCTACCGAGGACCAGTCAATCACAGGTCCCATGGCAGAGCGCGCATCTCAGGCACCAGAAGAGGGTCAAGTCAATTTGTTGTTGCTGTCCAGGCATTCTGAGTTGGCATAACGCAAAGTTGAGACTTGAGAGTGGTCAACACGTGAGGGAAATTGATCCGATTTCCTCATCATCAGATGCTAATCAGGCAAGCATAGCAAGTACAACTTCATTTATTCTACGGTTCCTCCTTATCGACGACCTTGACCTTCTCCTTCAACGTCCACTGCTTATCGGTCGCCCTTGATAGCGGTATATCCTTCATAAAGAAGAATGTCACCAAGCCGAACCCACAGACCCCCTCCATAATGATCCAGCCCAGCCGCATGCTGTCGAGGAATGCTCTTTTCACGTCGCCTTTCAGAGGCTCTGACATCTGTGGGATCTGACGAATGTTTCAATTGTATTATTCCCGTGACTTTTAGGGCAGTGTATACGTACCAAAGGAATGATGTTATAAGCAATCTCAGAGTTGGCTGGCAGTTGTGCGATTAGCGTTACTGGAAGGCTTTGTCGGAGTTTGTTCTGGATTATGGTGCCCATCAAGGCAATTCCCCAAGCCTGCGAAAATGTGCGACAAAAGGTCAACACTAGAGAAGAAGATCAGCAGTCGCTCAGAGTTCAGAAACATTCTTACATGATATTGCGCTGGCGTTTTGAGTAATAGGCAGCGGCGCCTGGACCGCAAAAGTGGTCGCATAGCCAAAACCCATCCCGAATCCTTGAATCAGTTGGAACACGATGATTGGACCAAGTGGGGTGCGCGTGTTCATTGAATAGATTAGCCCGAGGCCGAGAAGCATGAAGCACCATCCAGTCAATATGATAACCCGGTACTTCCCCGTTCGAGCAACGAGGCGACCTTGGAAAATAGCAGAAGGAGATATGGTTGCGCTGATGGGTAAGAAATAAAGACCAGATAAAAGCGGGCTTGCTTCGCGGACCGCTTGGAACCAGGTTGGGAGATAGACTGACGAGCATCAGAAGATGAAGGGGACAAAAAAAGAACATACAGCCCACTGATATTGACACGATTCCATGTGCTAATGTTGCAACATATCTATGGTCTATTAGAGATCGATTTAGCGAGCAAGATGAAACATAGTACCCAAGCACCGTGGTTCGATTCGAAAGGACTATCAGAGGAATCTGAACGAGGTAAGTAAGAAGTCTTCGCATCAAGCAAAAGAACTGACTGTAGGCTTCACTGGCCAGCGAGACTCGTAATATAATGACCAGGCCATACCCACCAAACCGATAATCAGCGGTGCAAGGACTTGACCCGAAGACCACGGATAAATTATGCCAGCCACACTCAATCCGAGCATGCAGGAGCAAGTGGATGCTATGATAAATACGTTGCCACTGTAGTATTGTCAGAGCCTTTTTCACGGAGACGGGCAGGTATTTCTTACAGCCAATCAACCTGGAGGAGCTTGGTTTTGATATTTTCGCGAGGGGTTTGGACGTTTAGGAAGAAGGTTACGACAGCCATAGCCAGAGCACAAAGTGGGATGTTCATGTCTGAATGATCGTTAATATTGATACATCCCTGTGGTGTGTACTCACAGAAAAGCCATCGCCATGAAGCTTTCTCAGAAAGGCTGCCAGCGATGAACGGTCCAACGACGCTTCCCAATGTCCAGACAAGACCAGTAATCCCATTGAATACGCCTCGTTCGCGGAGTGGAATTAAATCGGCTGTCACGATCGAGGTGAGAGCTTGAATTCCTCCGCCAGCAACGCCTTGAATGGCTCGAAGAACATTAGAATGTCAACGAGGTGATGTAGCACCGTACCTCGACCGCCTATTAGTATATTCATAGTCCGGGCAGATCCCGCGACAGCGGAACCGACTGCAAAAAGCCCAAGTGCGCCTGAAGAATCGCGGTAATCAGTGCCATGCTCCGCGACCTTGAAAAAGCGGACCGAGTAGTATTGGCCGCCTTCCAAATATCTGAGCCAGGTTCCCGCTTAGGGGAAGGCAAGATGCAGCACCCAGAGCATACGCGGACCCAACCCAGCTAAAGTTGTCGCCTCTCAAATCATGAACGATGGTCGGTGCTGCAGTGCCTATCGGACAGTGTTAACACATTGTAGCCTAGCCAATAATGACCTTACCAACTCCACCAAGGTCGAGGGACGAAAGAAAAAGTGAGCAACAGAGTGCTACAAACACCAGCCAGAATCGAAAATCGCGCTTTGGTCCATGATACTCTTCTTCGGCGGCTTGGGCCTGTGGCTCCACTTTGAGAGGCTCGGATACGGTCTTCTCATCGAAGGTCGTAACCTCGGAACTAGGAGGAGCCTTGGTCGAATCCATTCGGTCTCGAGTTGAGGTGTGAAACTTGGGGTTTGAATGACACGATTATTGGCATCGGAGGGACAAAAGCTTGATAGGCAACAAGGACTGAATGAATGAGCAGGTAATGGACCGCATGTCTGCAGCGCGTTGGGCCAGAATCCGATGAACTCTGTCCAACCTCTCTGTCTGTCATCAGAGTTTTTCCGAAGTGACGGACTGTGACACGACACTTTTCCTGCTTCTCAATGTTCACGTTCATTCTCTTCCTATTAGTATCCTATCCAACTGTCATCAACTCAAACCGTCTGTTGGCGCTCTGAACACAGAGCCCGCGTCCAACGAATCAGCAAAGGTTCTGTTGCCTTCGATGATCATTCGAGCCCAGTCTGCACGCGTTGCGCTGCTTCTCCGTTTAATAATGGCCCTGGGGTTGACAGTCCAAGTTCAGCGCCCCTTATCAATCTACTCGTCGGCTTGGGCTGTTACGAACAACCCGCGGTAACATATGAAGCATGTCGAAGAGTTTTGTTTTCTCAACGCGAGATCCATTCACTGCTCGCACAAACAATTTGTCGATTCGATCTGAGTTGACTGGGTGCCAGGTCTCACTTAAAAAGTACATTCCTTCCTGTCTCTCACAGTCTACTCCAACCTTCAACGATGCCTTCCGGAACCGAGCACTTTATGGACACCGTTCTTCGGTCTTTGGATCTATATGCCACTCGACCACTTATAAAGGAGGTTGTTGGTCCCGTGGAAGCGCGAACCTGCAACATCATAACCTACCAAGCTTATGCCCACGATTTGAGCAAGGTCGCTTCTTTCGTTTGCTCTTCCTTCTTCTTCTCACCTTTTTGAAGGCTGCTCTATTCTGGTGGCAAACACTGTCGAAACTAGGTGTCGCTGTTGGTGATGTTGTGGGTCTATGGTACGCGAGACCAAGATTTGCCATCCCAGTGTCAGATTATTTGTTAGGATCACTGGGAGTCAGTATCCAGACCTGGTTCATCTCTATGGTCAGTATTCCGCTACCAGTATTCTTTGCTTGATGCTGAGGGGTTCGATTTAACCTAGCGATCAGCCGTGCTGGTTTCGTTCCTCAAGTTTTCAGTCAAAAATACACAGAGCAAGGTCTAGCAGTTGTTCGGGACCTCCTCACTGCCTGCGAAGCCAAAGTCCTACTATACGATCCTGTTTTCGAGGGAATTGTGCAGAGTCCGAGCCTTACTCTTGCATGTCAACGAATACCTCCCCTGGTGTCGCTGACATACGTTGACGCGGCACTGCCATCACTCCCTGATGTCAAGCCAACAGATACTGCTATGATCTTCCACACGAGCGGTACCACTTCCGGGAAGCCTAAGCCCGTTCCCGAGAGCCATAGGTGGTTCCGGTTCCAAGCGATTCAATGGAAGGGTATTTGTCAAGCTGCGCCATTCGATGGCCAGGATGTGTACAATAACATCGGCTCATATGGTCACGTACGTGGCCACCTTCGTTGATGATAACTCTATTCTATTGTTTAAAAACACTAGGTCGGCAGTGCGACCATGATCAGCCACCTTGGTGCATCTGGTCAATGCATGGTTAGACTCGCAAGCAATACATTGGACCGTGAACAAATCCTTGAGCTGACACGACTGGCTGGCCTTAACAACCTCTTCATCTATGCACCATGGCTCTCGAAACTAGTAAATCTCGCCAAGACAGACCCCGAGATTTTAACTGTACTGCGCTCAATGCGTCAAATATCGTATACTGGTTGGTCTGTCAATTGGAAGGTTTCGTCGCTGACTCAAACGGCATAAAGGCGCCTCATTAAATCCCGAAGACGAGCAGTGGATCATCGAATCCGCTATCCCTGCGACTTGTGTCTATGCAACGACCGAGATAGGTGCGCTTTCTCGAGACGGCTCAGCCCGACGGACACTAATGGTGTTTTCTTGAAGCGCTTTGTCTGGTTTCAGACCTTGATCGTGTCAAGATGATTCCCGCCATGCGTCTTGTGCCCGGCGTTCAGTGCCAATTCATTCCGACCAATTCTTTGACACACGAACTAGCCACGAACGCCCATGGTCAACTTACAGGGAATCAACTGTATGACTTCTTCATTCCGGAGTCTGCACCAAACTGCCCGCACCCGTCTATTCGCAACCGGCCTGATGGCCATATCTCGGGCGATCTATTCGAAGAAGTCTCACCTGGGTATTATGTGTTCCGTAGGCTCAACTTGACTTGTGGTTGTCTTGGTTCATTCATATTGCCTCAGGCGGCAGAAACGACGATTGGATTAGAACGGGTCCTACTTGTGCTTTTTGCGACACGAAGTTAGTGCATAGAAATCACTTGTTCGCCGGTCTTGACCTCTCTAGATCCATCGAGGACAACTGTATGCTTACCTGTGCCGACCTGGTCAAAAACTGCACCGTCGTCGGGCATTACAAGCCTGCGTTGGTCCTCTTCATCGAACCTGCCCTTGCACTCTCCAGCGAGAGCGATTTGGCGACGTTCAAGATGGAAATTTTGAAGCAAACGGCAGCTTTCAATGCACGCTTGTTTTCGCACGAAAGAATCACGGATGCGCGGAGGATTGTTGTTGTGCCTCCAGGGAGCTTACCACGCACGACTGTAAGTTCCTTTTTCGCCAGCTTGATTCAATAATTTTGTTTGGAACAGGAAAAAGGCAATGTCCGGTAAGTCTTGTCATATATCTTCCCTGTTTCAGACTGTCTGACCGGTTTAACTGCTAGCCGCAAGGCTGTAGAAGAAGACTACGCCAGTCTGTTGCAAGATATATATACTTCAAAGGCCTAGATGTCAGCTGCAGTTTCCTCCCTACAATACAACGGTGAACATAGATGTGTCAGCAGTGCCCTGATAATGCAACCACTCCTCGCGACGTTTCTTGTAATCATCACTGTTCAACTCGTCTTCTGTCACCCGTTCGAATGAAATAATCTCTCCCGAGTTCGCTAGAGGGCTCTTGTCCCGTCTCATCATAGTTGTCTTCTGAAGCAGAACAGGGCCATGGGTTTGGGGGCGATGCAACAACCGTGATGCACGTTCGTTCAGTGGACGGTTATAGACCGCCATATCGTCCATCCATAGTTCGTAGCTCTCGTGCAGTCGACCAATACCAACATCTTGATTCTTCGCCTTGGCAATCTGTCCTTGCGAATGCAGCATGACAGCATCGACCAATTCGCACCCAAGTAGTTGAGCAATTTTTTGTTCGATGTCCTGGTCACGAACAAGCTCAATCTGCCGGACATCTTCTGTCTCGGATTGCGGTATGAAGAGCAAACGAAGCTTGGGTTCCTCCCCGAACAGGGGATGCTCAGTCACAGTCTGGCGCAAGATATCTCGAGTGGGTGAGCCAGCGGGAAGAGCCATGTCATGCGCTCGGGCAATCGCATAGAGCAAGTCAACGGAGCTGGGTATCATGGGTCACTAAAAGCGCTGGCATTCAGCAGCCACGTACAGGTAGCGTGGGTCTAATATTTTTTCCTGAACCTTGGAAATGGCAGCTTCAATTTGAGACTTTTGTGTAGTCGTCGTTGCGGTTTTCAGTGCAGTTTCATAGGATTCGATGCTTTCGGGTATATTTCCCAGAGCCTGAATTAATATGAGCGCAACATGAAGAAACGAAGGTGAGCATACATCCTCGCAAACACCGCGACGAAACCAGCCTTTAGAGTAATGGTGATCCAGTTGAGTCGACTAAAGATAGAGGTCTGAGATGGTCAGGACTGATGAGTTTTGGATGATAACCTTCTTCGCATCTACCAAGCCTTCTTCCATCCTGGAATGCAAGGCAAGAAGCTCATTCAGAAGTAACTTGCAAAAGTGAAACCAACCTATTCAGAGCCTGGTAACAAGCCGCCCGGTTAGCATACAACACAGAGTTCTTAGGACTCAGTGTGATTGCAGCAGAGTATTTCTCAATCGCCTCCTGGTATTTATTGGCGACGAATAGTTTGTTTCCAGCAACTTTCAGTTCTTCAGCCATGGAGGGGGGAAAGGAGGTGCGGTAGCGTGACATTCACGTGAGCATGAAACATTTCGTACTTAATTTTCGTGAACCCCGCCATTACTAGTCGAAGAGTCAACATAGTCACCATGGATTAGTCGGACGTCTCGAGATCGAAACTCGTGTGCATAGAGAGTGGGCTCGAAGCATTTTGCTTGACAATGACAGAATGCAGTCGCGCTAAGTTCTGAGTCCTGATCACCGAGAGTGCACATTGATGCCCATCCGGCACGAGACCGCTGAGATGCAGGACTCTAAGCTGCGGAAGAGATCTGAACAGACTGTCGAATAAGGTACTCGATATATGGATCGAAATTAACGCGAGGTTGGTGATAGAGGGGAGATTGAGGGTGGAGGGGGAGCGACACAGCCAGACAAAGAAAGATTCAGAATTTTCGGCATCTTCATCTCGAAGTGAAATCCCAACATTCTCCAGTGTAAGCACCCGAAGAGCAGGGAACGAAAAAGTCTGCATGAAATTAATCCCAAGCTCCACGTCCACGAAGCCAAAGATGAATTCTGAAACGTGGGGCAGATGGAGAATTGGCTCCTTATTGACATTCGATTGGCCTTGAGGGACATGACCCATAATCGACAACTTCTCCAGCAGAGGATTCCCTCGTAAGATGCGGGCTAAGCTGGGAATAGTGGGCATGACATCCTGTGCCTGGTACTTGAGCTCCAAAGAGGTCAGACCAATGAGGGAAAGCTCTGCTAACTCCCAGTCAACGTGTACTCCGACAAAGGAGACCTCCCGAAGATGACACGAAGTGAAGTTGGGACCGAATAAAGGCAGAGAAATATTGAGTGTGGCTGGTTGGAATGGTTGTTCGTGGCATGCAAAGTAAGCATTGCAGCGCGCCAGCCGCAGAGTCTCGAGGTTTGTCATGTCTTGCCCGAATTGCTGTGTGTGTTGCAGGAAGGAAAGCATCGGGTGCCATGTATCCACCAGAAGTTCCAACGAGCGCCAGCGATATACACTCTCTCGCACTAGCGGAATGTTGAGAACGGCATCGATATCGGCAGCCGTAAACTCATGCTCGTCTTCTTCGTCAATGACAACCCAGTCCGGGTCACGAAAATCAAATAGAATATCGAGTGCGCAAGTTTGCGAGCGCTGCAGCCAGTGCAACATACGGGTAACCTGCGCAGTCGAAGTAGGGAAGGTCAGGATGACAGAGGTCCAAAGTCTACCAGTCTCAAGTGCGACATGTCTCCATCGACGACAAACATGTAAGAATGTGGTAGGAGAGGTGATTTGTGGTTCGCCTTCTGGAGGTTCAGAGAGAGTGGGTGGTGTAATGGCGAGAGCAAAAAAAGTCTCGAGCAATTCGTTCGGGAAATGGTGAATAGAAGTGGGAGAGGTATCTTGAGTCTGTTCGAGGGCGGCATCCCTAGTAGTAGATGCTCGAATGTTGTCCCACGCTTGTGAGCGGTTCCACTCTTCGACGGCGCTGGCAATGTTAGAGGAAAACGAAGACATGCCAGCTTTCCTTTGTCTGTCCGAAGTTGGAAAAAGCCATGCGTACGGTTTGTTCTATACTGGTAGCAGTTTATAGCCCCTGCCGCACACAACCCATGCAAGTAATTTTCTCTGCTTCGGAAACTCGACGGCATGTGGTGGGCGGCGGTTTGAGGTGACTGGTGGATCACGGTCATTACTGGAAGGGGAATCCAATATCGTCCTCAGGTAATTGAGTTGGATTATGCGATGCTGTTGGGAAGGGTCATCAATTGAAGTTGCAACTGGGCTTTTGACTGAGCTCGCCATCATTGCCGATGTGGAAGCAGAGGTCGGCGCCGCCACAGTCGGCCCGTAGACAAGTCATCTTGATGACTAATTTTACATACTTCTCAGCCACCACAACTGATAAATATGTACCATTCGCCCTTTCGACAAGTGGTCCACACTAATTTTGCGCCATCCGACGCTGAAATCATCGAGATACGAGATTTTCTAAAGACACCATACGAGCGACTACCAGCCCTTGATGCGAGGGTCCAAACACTCTTGAACCAGCTGGAAGATGCAGTGAAGGAACGCGATCAAGTGAAAGAGCTTATTGTCGACCATGAAGCTTTGCTCTCACCTATTCGCAGGGTCCCGATTGATGTTCTGAGGCTTATCTTCATCCACACATTACCGGACACACGAAACACGGCCCTCAGTGACAACGAGGGACCTCTTCTTCTCTCGAGAGTATGCAAAGAGTGGAGAGAAATCACACATACGACGCCTCAGCTGTGGTCTTCGCTACACATCGTTGTCCCCACTACCGAACCGTACATCAGCAATTTGAAACGAATGCTGGATACCTGGCTGGTCCGCTCTGGCGCTATGCCACTGTCTGTAAAAATCTTTACTGGAAATTCTAGCTTCCTCAGGCTCTACCACCACCACCGTACTCCGCCAAGACCTCCTCCAGTGATCTCACTATTAGCACCTGTCAGCTCACGATGGCGGAATATGGCAATGACGATCCACCGAATAGAAGACCTGGAAACACTCGAATCATTAAGTAAAGAGGACGTGCCTCTCCTCGCTGACCTCGATCTCTCCTTCGATTATCGACTTGCAAACAGTGCCAGCGCCGAAGAGCATCAAACACTTGATGCGCGGTGTAGTTTTAAATTTGTCGCTACTCGTCAACTTCGCAGATTCTTCTTTCACGGGACATATACCCGTCTACCAAGAACACCACAATGGGGAAACCTTCGCATTCTCAAGCTCGCTCTCTCGGATAACCCACAAACCTCTATCACATTCCCTTTCCCATTCTTACACCAGTGCACCTGCCTCGAATTGCTATACGTTCATATCCGTCGGTACAACCTCTTATACGACGCCAATAGTGATGAAATCGTCCATCTACCTCTCTTACGGTCCCTGCAACTCGAACTACCCATGATTCGACCAAATGAAGCGGTCAACCGAATTCTCGATCGATTTTCGCTTCCCCAATTGGCACACCTTCATCTGTCTCGCAAGACTTCTCAAAGTCTTGATAAGCAGATGTTTCGGGTTATACCACACCTCAGGCAACTAACTATGACTGCAGATGGCATACTTTCCGACACACTGTTAGAGGCACTATCAGTTTTACCAGTGCTCCAGCACCTGCGCATGCTGGGCGAGCCTCGTTTACCCAACGTCAATGCCGAGCCAGTCGCACATGGGCCGAATGGCATGGTAGTGACCGTCGAGCCGGCACGAAACCAAATCGATCCCGATTTCCTTCGTGCTTTCCTTCCCCATACTGATTCCACCCTTCTATGTCCCAGCCTCCAGTGTCTGGAGATTGCCAATGCCTGTGCTCTCGCAGACGAGTTGATTGTCCAATTTCTTTTGGCACGGACATCTCCCACAGTGCCTACCCGGCTCGTACGCTTCAACTGTACCTTGAACCGCGCGGCGCAGGGCGGGGTGCAAGGACATTTGGTGGATGTTTTGTCGCAGGGCTTCCGGCTCGGAATAACTTATTATCCACCGCCACTCCCCAAAACAACCTATTCACCATTGGAAGGAGCGGCTCTATCCGAATCTCAAGGAGAACCAAGGCTCGGGCAAGACTGGGGTGGGAGCGATGACTTTGAAATGTTTTTTCTATGACATTGCAAGTCTTCGGCCATGACGCCTATCATCCGACGCCGATGAAAGCTTATCTGAAACTTGAATGGAAAATAACCACTGTCATCAATTCAATGCTAATCTGTACACATTGGCGGAAGCAAAAGGATAAGGGAAATGAGTCTAATGCGTGTTGTATGGATACAGAGCGAAGTCAAAGACCGTTAGAGCTGGAAGTAGGTGGAAAGCGACCCTCTTAACTTGCCCAATCTCCATCGAACCGTGGTGGCATGTGCGTGCCGACAGTCCGTGCAAAGGGTGTCCATAAATGCCTCGTCATCTTGCATTATCTCCAGCTCGCGAATAAGCCAGGTGTTCCATGGAGCTTTGGCGTCTGGCGTAAGCTTCTTACGCCAGTACTCGGAGCGAAATGGGGTGCATTGCCGACATGAATCGTTGCTGTAACAATTCGGTTCAGTGAGAGGGTCGATTATAATTCGGACAAGTGCATCCTGGAGTGCTTCACGTCCGGCGAGCAGACGACGGAGGTCGAGAGGAGAGAGAACAAGGTGTGAACGACCACCATCACCACATCCATGAAACTTTTGGACAGAAAGTGCGTAAAAGGCGGAAGGAAGAATTTCGGGGACTTGACACTCATGTGCAAGAGTTATTGCCTCTGAAAACAGCTAAGAAATGATAGGAACGATGACTTGAACAACACACCAGCAGCGTGCGGAAGAGCATGAGCACGCATATTGACAGCGTCGACAGGCCATCGTGCTTTCAGCTGCTTGACGCCCCATTCACGCAGGTCGGGAATATCATACTTTGTAGAGATCCGCAGTGTGGAGGCGAGAGTGTCTGAGTTTCGGCGTCAGTCAGCATGAAACAGGCCGGCAAGCACCTACCGAAAGTGACTCCTTGGCCCTGTGCAAGGATCTCTCTGGTCGTTGGTCGGCAAGGATCACAGCAAGGGAGATTGTTCGTACGCATTCTGATATATCCATCGTAAAACGACTTCCCAGTCGGCCCTCAAGCAAGTTTAGCTACGGCCAAGATGAAAGAAAGGAACTCACAATGCATCACCAAACAATGCCACACTTGGACAACCATCTACGCGGTCCAGTTCGGCGGGTGGCGGTTGCGGTAATGACAACATGTCGGCAAATACTGCAGAGCATAGGAGTCGCTTTCGATGAACCTTGAGCAGTCTCTGCTCTATCTCGAGTACAAAATCGCCATCAGGAAACCAGAACGTCTTGTGAATTGTTCCGCGACTGAGACCATCGCTGAAGTCTAATGCAGTGGTAAGCAGTGGGAGAGGGTCGGAGCTGGGCGGTCGCGAAAAGCGTCGACGCTTCAAGCTTCGTGTGCTGTCTGGGGACCCCTCGATATCAGCCATGGAGAGTGTGGTGCATGTCAATGACATGGTGGACAAGGGACAGAAGGGGTGTGACCGTGACTGACGCGCTCTAACGCGTGAATTCTGATTGGTTCATGGATCTCCGATGTCTCCATGTTCGGGGTTATCTACAACTGTGAGATCGCCTTGAGATCGGCGGTCTTTTCTAGTCGCGACAGTCGCATTCTTGGTTTCACAGCTCAGGTCATGCTTATTTCGACCTCAACACCGTCTGTGCATCCAGTGGGCACGAGAATCAAGTCCCGATAAGTCTGGAGCAATCAATGTACTTAATTCATATACTGTATGATCTCTTCACTGGCACCCTTTAACTCGTTTACACGTGCACTAGGAAACCCAAGGGAAGCCTCTTTAATTCTGGATACTATCGCTGCCAGTGGCAGACCGATCAGTCGCAGTACTGGCGAACCACGCAAATCGCATCCGGGTCCCCCGTCGTGGTCAACGGTTGTACCACGCAAGCGGTCAAAGCGGTCTTCGATGGGCGGGCGCGCCAGGGTCGAGATACGTCAGGCTGGCGATCGAGAATTCAGCTTTAGTCTGATTAGAGAATGATAAGATGCTTAACCCTGCGTCACTGTCTGTGGACTGCTGGCTGGGTGAGTCCGGAAAAACAGTTGTGCGGGAGCATCTGGAGACATACGGGGCTTTGGTGATGGCTTTGTTAGATCATGGACGCAGCCGTTGTCTTTATCACATATAAACACACAACGAAATGCCCATGGGACTCACAAATGACGCGAGTTTGAGTTTGGCCAGGAACCCTGGGTTTCGTGTCAAAAAATCCTCAGCTGATCATGAAGCGATTGTTACTTGTAGTATTCATGACACTCTGAACCCGGTGATTGCCTGGCTCCAGATCCATGAAGTGCATGCTGATTGTCCAGGTTTGACCTGGATGCAAGCTCTGGTGCCAAAGTTCCACAGCACACCGAGCCGTGTTGACACCTGGCAGTTCTCGGACACCGTACCGCTGTGGATTGATTAAGACGTCGGTCATAGCTGGAGCAGCAGCCGCGAACGCATGGCGTTGCTCCGAGTTGGACTTCTGAACCAATGTCGGTGTTGAACCGAATGGACATGTATACGTGCTAATTAGCACGGGTTCGTCAACCTAGGACTCGCCGAATATGTTCGAGCTGTTGTTTTTGAACGGTTCTGCCAGTGCGGGTCATGTTACCATGTAGACGATAAAAGACGATAAATAATTCTGCTAAAGTTCCAAATTGACTCGCCGAGCATTTGGTACATATGCACACGCATACTAGAGATCGGAGCAGAGGACGATGTACTTTGGCGTCTGCACGTAAGCTTGGTAGTCTGAATCGTTATGCTGAGGTCAAATTCCACTGCGCATTCTCTTTGAGCCCAAGAATCTAAACGTTCTAAAAGGTCACGATGAGTCAAAACCAAGTGTCGACTTCCGCTTTGCTTCCGTCTGACTAACATGATTGCCGAGTGATGGCCAGGGAAAAACACCACGTGGTAAATCTCCGCTTGGTTCGAAACTCTCACCAGCTCAAATGCGACACTTGCAGTCCTTTCAAGCATGTCTCTTGCCAGACAACTCATTGTACTCACAGACCCTAACTTTATCAAGCGGCGTCCAAATACAAACAACCTCCTCTTTGAACAACAGAGTCCAAACAGAGCCTGTTATAAAATGAACTCTGCGCAGGTTCATGAGCGTGACCTGCAAAGTTTAGGGCTCGTTCGGTAACGAGATCGACAGAAACCGGTTTCTCAGCAGAAATCCAGCTCGAGAAACTGCGCTGGATTCTCGTTACCGACCGAGCTCTTATTATATATATATATTATGGCTTACTCTCCAAGTCATACTCCGCCCGAGCCTGGCTACCCGCCCTTCCGCACTGACGCGGTCTCTGGCCTGGTCGGCACATGTTTACGTGTGGACCATGACCATCTGCTCAAGACGACGAGCTTAAAATCCGACTCTGACGATTATTCGATCCCTCCACCATGCATTTGTCTTTACTTCAATCTCTCGCTAGTGGTTTAACCGCCTTTCCGCTCCTCGGTGCGGCTTCCAAACCTGGACCCACCATCTACCACATCCCCTCCACACCTCAGAACGGGACTGCTCAGGCTCAGCTTATTTCCAGCGCTTCTGGCTTTGACGCTCCGAAGGCTACCCCCATCACCAATTCCTCGTTTGACTGGTGGTACTTCGATGTCGCATCCAACAACCCAGCTGACCTCGCCTCGATCACCATCGTTTTCTTCACAACCACACAACAAGGCTTCCCTTTCACCGAATCAAGCTCTGCTACCCCTGTCCGTATCTCGGGGACGTATTCGAATGGGACACTTTGGGATCTCACCTTGGACGGAGATGGTTCTGGCGCAACCGTTGTTGTCGATGGCGAGGCAACTAGCGGAAATTGGAGCTCAGGTGTGACCTGGCATGCGACATCAACTTCCAATTATCTTATTACACTTGATACACCGCGTTTGAAGGGAGCGATAACTTTCCAATCGGTGTGTTCTGTTTTTCTAGTGAAGATGTGCTGATGAAAGCCTTCAGGTTGCGCCTGCGCATCTTCCTTGCGGAGCTGATGCCCCCGGTCAGAACCTAGAAGTTGGACCACGAATTGGTTGGGCCAATGCGATTCCGGATGCGAATTCATCTGTGCGACTCAATATCACTGGGACCGTGCTTGCTTTTGACGGTTTAGGGTATCACGACAAGGTTTGTTTCCTTTCTAGGCTAATTCTATCACTAACTTTCCCCCTATCCGTTCCCAGAATTGGAGTGACCTGCCTTTTACCACCAATGTCGCGTCTTGGTACTGGGGGCATGCCCGTGTAGGGCCACTTTCGATCGTCTGGTTCGACTTCCTTGATCTAGAAGGAAATGAAAGCGTCAGCGTTTATGTCTCGCGCAACAACACAATAGTCACAGCAAGTTGTTCCCCCGGAAGCATACAAGTCCGACCTACCGGCTCGACGGAGCAGGCGGCATACCCTCCGGTCGTCAGTAATCCGGACCCAGCCGGCTACCGAATCGAGATTGTTGGCGGCCTCGCGCTGAATATTAGCGTGCTGGTGCCAGCGGTACCGACGAACCCTTTCTATACGCGGTCCATTGGGACCATATCAACCATGGTCGATGGAAAGTTTTACTCCGGCAGAGCACTCTTCGAACAATTCAAACTGGTCCAATCTTAGAGCATGACTACCATGTTTGCATCTCTTTTAAAAATAATCATTTTGATTCCAGGCCGACTTTCGTGGTATCTCCGGACTTCTGTGAGCAGGCAGATTCGACTTGCAAATGCCATGGTGGCTCGTCACGTCAAGCAAGAGCGGAAAATCTCGCTCTTTTACCTCGAAAATGACATGAATGGGTGCAGAACAGCTCCCTCGAATTTTCGCCGTCGTCTCCAACGAACCAATTCATCGCCCCATAGTAAGAAAAAGGAAAAGTTCCCAAAAGGGATTTTGATGGGATCAGACACACTATAAATACTCGTTCTGCACCGGGAACATCCTTACCTTTCGACCACCACCATCTGCACCATGAACGCTGTCCACTGTCTCCCTTTCACCACCGAATTCCGTGCCGTCAAAGCAAATACCACTCTTGTCGAACATGACATGGCGCGGAGTAAACATTTGCGTGCTGGAGCCAATCCCCATGGCCCTCTTGCTCTCATGGAAGCTCTTCGTCACGGGCACCCTGGCCAACCAGACCCAAAGGGAGTCCAGCACGTCAGTGTCCTGAATGCAGGTGCGTTGTCGCGTTTTTTTTTCACAATCAGTTACTGAACGCGTTTATCTAGGTGTCACTTATCTCGCGTCCATTGGGGTTGGCTCACCCGCTACAACTTACAATCTGCTCATTGATACTGGTATCCCTCCATCATTGTCGTCATCCTTTCCGACTCAGTTCTAGGCTCGTCTAACACGTGGATTTCCGCCGTCGAGAAGCGCTTTACGCCGACCAAGACCACCCATGTACGCGTATATAACGCTCTTCCGTGCTCGTCATCACTAAGCTCACCATCAGGACACACGCAAGAAATTTCAGATTGGATACGGCAAGGGTGATTGCTCTGGCGAGGAATGTAGGAGCGTCATTTCTATCTTTGTCTCTGGACTAATAGGATATCTCTCGTTTAGTCATTGATCAAGTAACTCTTGGCCCAAACCTCGTTATCCCCCAGCAGTCCATCGGCGTCGCAAACCGAGCCTCCGACATGAATGGAATGGATGGTATTCTTGGTGCGTATTTTTGCACTTTTTTCTAGTCTCACCTCGTTCCAACAGGTATTGGTCCGACTGGCCTTACTCGTGGTACTACGGCGGACAAGGCACCCGTTCCCACTATCATGGACAACCTCGTCAAAGATGGAACTATCTCCCAAGAATGCATTGGCATCTACTATGCCCCGACAACTGCCAGGCCCAACGAGCTTAGCGGGTGCCTTGATATCGGCGGTGCTGATTCGACCAAATACACCGGTAAACTCGACTACATGCCGATTACCAAGCAATCGCCCGCGTCAAATTATTGGGGACTTGAAGGTAGACAGTCAAGCTTTTCCATGGATTACAACTGATGCTCATCAAAGAGAGCATCATTTACGACGGCGAAGAGATCATGGCTCACTGCGCGGGGATTTCTGACACGTCGGTAACTTGGAAATGGATTTCAACTTGTTTTTCACAGTTTTTACTAGCGGAACGACGCTTGTGATGTTACCTTCCCAGTCGTTTTCCCGTTACATGGAAAAGACTGGTGCAGTGATGGACGAGACGACTGGGCTCCTCACCGTCACCGACGAGCAGTATGCCAACATGAAGAGCATGATGTTCAAGATCAACGGTGTAAGTCGGCTTTCATTTCACCGTTTCGTTGTCTGACATTTGTCAAAGGTCCAATACGAACTCACCAAGAATGCTCAGATGTGGCCTCGCTCTATGAATTCGATGCTCGGCGGCGACATGAACAAGAAATATCTCGTGTTCGCTAACATGGGCGACATTAACATCGGGGATGGCCTTTGCTTCATCAGTTTGTTGTTTTGGATTCGCATTCTTCGATATCTGACAAGAGTTCAGACGGCTATACGATGCTTCAGCGTTTTTACTCGGTCTACGACACTACCAACTGCCAGATCGGCATGGCTACCACAAAGCATACGATGGACGAAACCAACTAGCCACTTCTTCACACATGATTCGCATTCCAATCTGTACATTAGTCATCCAACTGCAATCAATCCGGAACTCTCGGCCTGTAACAATTTGATGATTAGCCTCGTCATCGAAAATTCGTGAACTACCTAGGGCTGGTTGAAAGAAACTGAGGAGAGTACTCGAGCCTGGATAAGGTAGCTCTTCTGTGTGTAGAGCTCGTCCAAGTCGGGTGAGGCCGTTAGCCGCTCCGGGTGCTCGGCTGAGAGGAGGGTCTCAAAGCCGAAATGAGACTATGAGTGGATCCGAACCAGAAAAACCCTTGTGGGTGACCAAAAACATCCGAGAGTCGCGTGAGGGGAAGGCGGGTTCGAAATGCGGGTGTCTCATCCAAGCGGCTCACCAAGCCGATTTTGATTGCATCATAACTTGGTAATTATGATTTGAGGGCAAGCGCGTACTGAAGTTAAATCATCGATTCCCAGATACCCTACTGAAAACAGAGATACACTTAAACACAAGGATTCGTGACAATTCTAGAAGGTGTTTTGAAAACAACGACTTCTGCCGCCCGCCGGTTTGATAGCCCGGGTACCGTGATGATGGTGCCGTTGGGTGCTTTGGCCTTGTTGAACTTTGGTAGCTCTTCTGCGGCAACCGTGTCGGGGTCCTCTCCGTTGTTCAACCGCACCAACAACTGCGAGCTGGTATACGTCGCACACCCGCTGTTGAAGGCGAACGACGAGAGCGCGCCGAACTGGTTGTCGTTGAGCACGACGCGGGGGCCCGTGTTGCTGTTGATGCATTTGGTGAACTGTACGAGGTCCGAGTTGAGCAGCAGACTGGCGTTGGACTGCGACAGCGGAAGCGGGTAGGGGAGCTCGGCGCAGTTGGTCTGCAGGCAGACGTGTCCGTATCCAACTGTGATTTTCCCTTGAAAGTGTCAAAGGGACGGCTGCAAATGTAAGAAGCGGTCTCTTACCGGTCACTTTATCAGACTTTGGAGAGGGTACGAAAGACTCGAATGTTTCCATCATCGTGAGGGTGGCGCTGTTGACTCCCGTGCTGCATTTCGTCGGGTTGTTGATAGCACCGCAATTGACCCCTGCGTTGACGACGCTGAACTCCTCCGATGTGTAGGCTACGATGGAGCCCGTTGACGTCGTTCCGATCACCCCTCCATCGGGAAGGCTGTTCACATACGTCGCGCGAATCTTCAGGGACGTATTCCCGGGGAAGCCCAGCGCCACCGGGTCAAAATTCGTGCCCCCATTGAACAGCCCATTCGCGTCGATGTTGACCGGCGCTTCAATGCCTACGCCTGTCGCGCCATTGATCACTTGCAGGCTGAGAGACGACATCCGCTGGCCACCGGCATTTCCGCGGTTCTTCCAGCCCCAGTCGACGTCGATGCCACTGTGCGCCGGTATAAAGACTTGCCCGCCAAACGGCTTGAATATGTAGAAGGAGGAGGGATTTGTGTTGGGGACGAAAGGGTCCGGGCGGAGACCAGGGCCACAGCCGACACCCGTTGTCGGGAGCATCCAGCGGAAGTCCGCACCACGGCCAGTGATGTCCTGGATAATGGACGTGGTAAATGTCGTGTTCACGATACTGTGCACGCGAAGATGGTATTCCCCACTCGGAAGAGTAGTGCGCAAGCTGACCGTTGTCGCGGTGTTGGAGAATATATTCATTGCTTCAAGCACTGTGAGTGGGCGGGTTCAAGAGAAATCATGACTCACAAAGCACATCCATGACAGTGTCGCTGGCGGCTGCAGACGTCCCTTGCATCAGCTCGACAGTAGAGACTGCGGTCGAAAAGGTGAACTGCAGATCTGCGCCATTGGCTTGCACGATCTCCCAGGTAACACCGAGGCCCCAGATTTCGTCAAAACCTGTGTAGTTGCGGCTAGGCGGGCCGACCATCCCGATATTCTTGATCGTATACGGGATGGATTGGCCACAAGCCGGGGCGAGAATCGCCAGCGAGTAGCACGCAAAAAGAGCTAAAGAGGTCGGCGAGAGCATTTGAGATTGGGTTGCGAATGCTACCGGGTGTGAATTCGAAATATATACTGCGCGTACACCATAGACGCTCGACAAACAAGGCGGATAGACATCTATGGGCGGCGGCGGCGAGGTAGCAAGAAAATAAAGGCGGGTAGGTAATGTGGCAGATGCGGTGGCGGGCTAATACGGCGGTCCTTGGATTGCCAAAAATGCTGTTGTTTCTTTGCCAACGTTATTGAAGGCGGGTTGGGATCACAGAGGAGAAGCGCGACTTGACGATTTCGGAGCGAGCGGCGGCGGAAGCCTAGAGAAGCACCTAGCAAATGGGGAGAGCAAACACCAATGCCAGTGGTGTTACCAACTGTGGACGGTGGTGTTGAGTCATCGATGCACAGCCACTGGCTGCACTTCCGAACCAATCGATAGCTACAAGAGTCGTGTACATTGGTTGAAATAAGTTAAGTTATGCGTATGGTATATGTAAAGCAGGTAAAAATGCATAGTGGGGGGGGGGAATCGATACATGGAGGGTTTCACAGTGAGATTAGGTGTTTACATAAGGTCGGCCCGGCGAAGGTGGTCGCGCAATATCGACTCTTCCACTGCGCCAAGAGTTACAGCGGTGGATTTCGTGTCCTGGAGCATTTAATGTTGTTATTAGTGGCATTAAAATGACGACTTACGATAACGGATGTTAGATGGACATAGAATGGGCGTTGAACGGGCGAGTAGGTGCGTTGGATCTCTTTAAAGTGTTGCTGGAAGTCTAGATAATGGTGTTAGCCAAAGAAGGTTACCAACGCAGCCCGGAGGAGTTAAGAAGCGAGAAAGAGTACGCGGCCGGCGTTAGAAAGACTGCTCTAAGTGTTGACCGATGGAGGGCATCGCGTTCTCCCAGTCAACAAATGGACCAGCCAAGCGAGCACTTGAGGACACTGAAGCTGAAGCCCGCATTGGCCGATGCGAAGAGTGGCAAAAACCCATAGAAGGCTGAAGCCGCGGCACAGAGAAATGGAAGAGAGAAGAAGGATGCCAGATGCAAAATACGTACACTTTGTCGCAGTTGCTACATCGTTCCTGCGCTCTCCAAAGCTAGGCACCGAGTCACGGATCTTGACTCCACGCATTAGTTTCGCTTGCAGAAGATCACACTTGTTGAGAACTGTAGCATTTTTGTCAATATCAGCCTATCACAATCAATGATCGCAGGGCAACGCACATAGCACAAGTTGTGTCCTTGCCAGCAGTTTACATGAGCACACGCTCTTCCATAGCATATAACTGTCCTCGAGGCGGTTGACACGTTTGTCTTCTGCCAGTTTTTCGTCGAAGCAGGATACGGGTCTACACGTTTCCGTTTGAGCTATACTGAATAAGAACGGAACAATGGAACCCACGCAAGGAAGATAATGGCATCACAGTCATCGAAATAGCTGTACCATACAATCCGCTACGAGAAGATGAGTTATGACAAAGGAAATTCAATGATGATGAACGCACGCTGCTCCTGGTACCCCCGACATCGTACATCCGCCACTCGTTGCCCGCCGAGTGACCTTGATAGTTTGAGGTAGGGAAACAAACAGAATAAAAAGCACGCACCGTGTTCAAACGTTACTCGATACTCTTGGACACCTAGGGTCCTTAGTCTGGCACGAATGATGTCTTCATCCGTAATCTGGTAGTCCTCTCGGGCGATTCGATCGACATCGTTGAGGAAACTGCAAAGGCGATCAGGCGGGTAGCAAGCAAAATGTGCAACGCACAAGCCGGCTGAATCCTCTATCCTGGCCTTACGCCGTGCCATCATTTCTCTTACTACTCGGTCTTCCCAAAGGGCCCGTATGTCGTCTCGACAGCCAGCAAGCACACTCAACACCTCGTCTTCCAAGTCCCGCACGCCTCTCCGGACATTCTCTTCGCCGCTTCTCCGTATTGCCCTGAACTTCTCCAGTGCTGTTTTCCAGCCATTTCGTGAATTTATGCTGAACTCGGTATGATTTTTCCCGCGCTCCTTTGGCCCTGAGGTACTAGGATCGAAAGGGGCTGCCGAAGTTGTATTGGTGGTATATAATTCTGTTGCCGCAGCACCCAGTCGCGTTTCAAGATCGGCCTGCACGCGTCGCAGAGGGGCTAAACGAAGACGTAGTAGACGATGGGTATCTTTGAAACGTAATTGTGGCGACTGGCTATTTCGTGGCCCAAGTCCGATGCTGGTTCTCCGCACTTCGGCTATGACTTCGCCTTCTTCGTCAGAAGATAGTGGCGAGGAATCGGGGGAGTCGGCATTGGAAGTGCTGATGCCCAACGGCTTGACGTTGGGATGCGATGACGAGGCTGGAGGTAGACCAGCAGTTTGTGCCGCAAGCATTTCGCGGCCAAGTAGGTCGAGAATTTCGTTCACGTTGCGCACGAGGTTGAGAAGGATAACACATCGCCATGAAGTCCGTTCCTCAGCCCATTGTCGCCGACAGTAGAGCATTTGAAACTGTGTGGATGATTAGGTTAACGAAGGGAAGATATTATTACACAGAGGGGCCCACATCTAGGACACCGCCGTCAGTGGTGAGAAGAGAAATAAGGCAAGATCCCAACTTTTTAACGTCGCAGTCTTCCCGCTCTCGCTCTGGCCAAGTAATAGTAGCTTGACTGGTTTCTTCTTCTTCTCAGCTTCGCGCTCGCGTCGAAGTTGTGCGTCGATCTCGTCGCTTATTCGACTTGCCTCTCTTTCTGCTCGTTCCCTCACCTCCCTTTCGGCCAGCGTCTCGTTGGGTGGTGGAGCAATAGCGAGAGCAAGAGGATCCTCGTCATAAGTTCGAACCATCACTTATGTGGGGTTAGGCAGATTGCAGCCAAGCGGAGATGGTGAAGGGGGGAGGAGACGGGAAGGGAAAGCCAAGCCCTAGCGGTCTTGTATAAAGATATGCAGTGCTGGTGCAGGGTGTAAATGGACTTTAATTTTGTGACGCAAACCGCGTGACTGGCAGTTGGTCGGTCCTGACTGCTCGGAAGCTTGCAATTGATCCACGCCACTAAACCTCGAACTTGTTGATATACTCGGGATCGCAATTCACTCTTTTCGTCCTCAAAGACGACTCCTCGCATCCGGCATGCCCGCCCACCAGTCTAGGCCGTAGTTTTTGCTCACTAGCCACTACCTTTGCGAGTCCCGAGCTGCCGGAGGTTTCCATCTGCGATCTGTTTCATCAGGACATTGTTAGCTCCTTCGACAGCAAAAAGGCACATACTCTCCCACAACCAAAGATAGATATCGATCCTTCTTCTTCTCCGCAACCTGTACGGAGCGCCAGTTGTCCAACAAACGATACCTTTTTGCGGAGCCCCGATTTCTCCGATTCGGTCGACGCGAGACCGAAGTTGGTGAACCCTAGACGGCCCGAGTCACTCTGCGAATGCTTCACAACATACAGCGACACGTTTCACGGGTATCTACGACCAATGCAGATCCATTCTCACTCGCCTTTACACCGATTCTTCTCCTTCAAATGACTCATCTTATTCAACAAAAAGTATACCGATGGGAGATCGACAGCTACCGCCTTTCTCTCACTGGCACAGTCTCTCACTGGTGTTTGTTCTGAACAATCTCGAGTGCTCCAGTGACTTGCATCTGGCAGTTTACTACATCCCCACTGGTAATGTTGGTCAGGATAGAACACCGGATGAGCCAATCACACTAAGTACTTATCATAGATCTTGAAGGCTCTCAGGCTTCACACTCGACCGAATCTGATCAAGTCAGACGCCCAATCTCTCTCTCCTCGACGACAGTGTGAGAACTATTATTCCAGAGAGGCCGGACCGGAGGAGCCGGCGAACTGGTCATAGCTCCGCACCAAAATATGTTGTCTCCCAACCGGAAACCTTCCTGCTCTACATCATCGGTATAAATTGCTTTCTGAGAGCGCTTCTCGAAGTTTTTCTCCAGGTTGGCACTCACAGTAAACCCGATAACTCCGTTTCTTTTGCAGGGTCAATAAAAGTACATATCACTTCAAGTGATGCTTTCTCCTTGTATGCACGCGATGCAAAGGCGTCGAAATAGCGCCTAGAGCACAGCCAAAGCGTTCACGATGACAGACTTATGGTATACTGACAGGTTGAAGAATGCAGACAACTCCACATCCCTTCATTGGCGATCTCCATCTAATCAAGTTCCCGAGAATACCCCACAGTCTGGTCCATCTATCAGGCGCGGAAAGACTTCTGCTGGGCAACGTTGACAAAGCTGGGGTCATTGCTACTATTTTACAGCGCTTATTTATGAACGGCAAATCCACACACCGATGCGGGCGATGTCTCTGCCTCCTGGCGCTGAGCTGTTGAACTGTTGAACCCACAGCTATCGCTCTGCCGCCTGAGAAAATTGTGATGTCAATACGCTGTGGTTTGGGTATCAGATACTAGTAGCAATGTCAGGCTCCAGGTAATCGATCGTTGCCGTAAGTATTTACTCCCCATTTCCAAGTTATGGCTCCGCACCTCCAATAATAACCTTACCCACAAGGTATTGTTTAAAGCGCTAGCGGCGATCACCACTAGCAATTCGCGTTGAGGTTCGTGATAATCTCTGAGTGCCGTACGCCTACTAAGCTATACGCATTCCATTACCTTCCGCATAGGCTCCGCATCCGACAACGAGGCCCACTTTAGCGACCATCAGACTAAGGTTACGTGCTGATTTGTGATGAAAAACCCGCACTAATGCCTTGCGTGTAGCAAGCACGGCGCGAAGGTAATACTTACTTCCGCTTCTTTTCCGCCACGGCGGGCCCTGTATGGACTCTCAAGCTGTGGCACATCGATCCGGTCAAACTCCATATCGGAGTCTTTGGCTGCAAGCATATATAAAGGACCGGCAGGATCGATAACCTCAGTCAAAGCCATAACCCCAGCATGATCTAGCCATATGGTCTATGTATATGCCCTCTCATCCCGCCGCTATGCTCTTCTTCTTCTCCTACCCCCCATTATCACCCTACTGCATACGACTATAAAGACCACGATGCAAGTGAGTCTTTTTGCGCCAAGTGAACGGGATACGAAACAGCTACTAATAACCTCCGAGTCAGGCTCGCGGCTGTGGGGATTCGCAACTGATATTCGGGCTTAATGTATACGCGAAGGCGGACCCATCGAATCATTATTTGCGTTTATATGTTGCCGCATCGTTCTTAATTACGCGTAACATATTCGCAATGACCATCACCTGACCGTGTGTCATCATAAGGATCGATGTGACATTCGTGACCGCCGTGACCAGCCTCGCTTGCGTCACCGCGACGCGTCTCCAGACAAAAATCCCTCCCTCGATCCTCTTGCTTCCTACTTCCTAGTCTTGTTGCTACACACCGTCACGAACTGTATACTCGTGTTGAAACGCAATCATGGCCCCACTGTCAGTATCGATCAAGCATGCGGGCAAAACATACGCCGTCGAGCTGGATCCAGACCTGCCGCCCAAGGCATTCAAGGAGGCGATATACCAGGTCACTGGTGTTCCCGTTGACCGGATGAAAGTTATGGTCAAGACGGGAGTGTTAAAGGTCAGCCTTTTGTTTGTTTGTTTTGTGTCAGTTTGGTTCTGCGCTGTGTTCGTTGCTGCTTGGCGTGCAAGAACCATCTTTCGTCGTTTTGACTCTTTTTTTGATCGCTTTCTTGACGTTGCTTGTTCGACTTTTTCCTTCGAAGCTTAGACTGATCGCTGTGATTATCTGCAGGATGACGCCCAATGGTCAAAAATCAATCCCAAAGCCGTACGCTATTCGTCCCGCTTGGAAACTGCTGTTAAAGGCACGATGTAGAATCAAACATTCACCGTGATCGGCGCAGCAGGCGAGCTCCCAAAGCCACCAGAGAAACCAATCGTGTTTCTCGAAGGTTGGTTTCTCTTCTTCCTTGACACTCTCACTAACCGTGTGCTCATAGACATGGATGACACGGAATTAGCAGAGGCGGTATGTTTTCTAGTTTTGTTGCGAATAATTTCAACGTGTCACCTAGCTCGCGAAACCTGTCGGTCTCCGCAAGTATGCAGCCCATTTCCCACCCGATGACTCCCACATACTAACAACATGACCAGCCTCGGCAACACCTGTTATATGAACGCAACTCTTCAAGCCATGCGTGCAATCCCTGAATTACAAACTGCGCTGAACGTAGAAAAGTGTGTCATCGACAAATACTACTTTCACGTATCTCGGCATGTTAATATCTCTCCAGGCCGACTCCAGCTTTGGGGTCTGCATCGGCGGAAGGATCCAACGATATGCCTGGCCTCGAGGTTGCCCAATCAACACCAGCAGCTGGTCCTCGGCCCGTTTTGGCCGCGTTGCCGGCTGCGTTAGGTTCGTTGTATTCCAAGATGGTTCAGACGGCAGACACAGTTGCCCCAATCGCCTTTTTGAACTTGTTGCGAGAGGTAGCCAACTTTATCTTCTGGAATGTTAACTGACCAGCGCCGAAGGTCAACCCACAATTCGCTGAACGTGATCGAGGAGGCCATTCACACAACAACTTGATGGGCGGGGTGTTGTTTGCACAACAAGACGCTGATGAATGTTTAACGACCATTGTGCAATCCTTGTCCAGCGTGCCTGGACAAACTACTTCTGGAGAACTCGACACGAACAAGAAGTTTGTGGAGCAGTTCATGACTGGCCGAATGGTGCGGACACTGAAACCCGCCGACGCATCCATCGATGAGCCGACATCGACGAGCAGCGAGAATGTGCTCAAGATCACGTGCAATATCGACGGAACGGTCAACTTCATGGCATCTGGTATCCAGAAATCGCTCTCGCAAACGGTCGTGAAACGTTCGCCGACTCTGGGAAGGGATGCGGATTACCAGCAAGAGTCGCGGATGACGAGGCTGCCGGCGTATTTGTTCGTACATATGGCGCGGTTTTCGTGGAGAGCGGATATTAACAAGAAGGCGAAGATCATGGTATGTCGCTTGCCAGTTTGCATCGCTCTGCGAAGAACACTAACTTGTGGTGTAGAGGAAAGTCAAGTTCCCGACAGAATACGACGCCCTTGACCTGTGTTCGGACGAGCTCAAAGCCAAACTGCTGCCTGTCAGTCGAAAGCTGAAGGCTTTGGAAAAGGAACGTGATGAGCGACGAAAAGTGCGGAGGAAGACCAAAGTCAAAGCTACTGCTGCTCCTGCTACTACTCTGGCACCAGCTGCCGAAGGAGACGTCGAAATGGGAGAGGCATCCGCGTCAGCGGCTGCAGCAGACCAGGGTGGCGACCTGGAGGCGGAAAGCGCATACCGCGCCCGTGAACTGACCGAGCTCGAAGGCCTGATTGACGCCTCGCTGAAATCGGACGTTGGCGCCAATGTGACGGGATTATATGACCTTGTCGGGATCGTGACGCACAAAGGCGCTGCTGCTGATGCTGGGCACTATATTGGCTACGTCAAGAAGAGTGTTTTCCATGCACCAGTGCTGGGCGAAGAGACGGAAGGAGACGAAGACTGGTACAAGTTTGATGATGACAAGGTGTCGCTGTTCCCCGCGAACAAGTTGGCGACGCTGGACGGTGGAGGGGAGGATTCGTCTGCGTATGTGTTGTTGTACAAAGCAAAGCCATTGGCGTAAGGAGAGGGTTTCCATAGAAATACAACAGACAAATAACAAAGAAATTGCGATACAAACAATACTTAATAACTTTTATGCAGTCGCCGACTCTGCCTCGTCGAGTGTGTCAGCAGACGGTACAGCAGCTGACGTAGCTGCCCCCCGCAAGGCTTTCTGCTCCAGCAGCGGGCACTACATCCCTTCATTGACAAAGAAGTTAGCAAGCCAGGCAAAAAACAATGGACAATCCACGCACCACTTTATCTGGAAGCGCGTTACCCTTGGTTTTGCGCTGATATCCCTCACCAGCCTCTCCCACACGACCTTCTTAAGCTCACCGTTCTGCGCCGCCTCCCGCATCTCGTCGTTGTCGTATTCCGTGTTCTGGTAATACCCGACCCGGACGAACTCCTGCTCCTTATACGACCCCGTGAGAATCAGCGCTGCGACGCCAAGCACGTCCTCCGCGGGGATTTTGGCGGGGTCGGGGGCGGTGCCCTCGAACTCGAACGCATTGACGCCCATGGGCACTGGGCCGACAAGACAGTCATCCAGCTCCTGGTCAAGCGACTCGTTACCCGGCGAGGAGACGTAAATTAATTTCCATTCTAGGTCTGGGGCGTAGCATGAGCGGCAGGCAGAGGAAAAAAGCAGTGGTTGCCACACACCGTCCTTCAGCTCCGCGATGCACTCAAAGGTCACCCGGAATCGATACGGGTCCGAAAAGCGCGCGGGGTTGTTGAGGAATTCGACGTTCTGGCGGACTCTGCTTCAGCTATTCACACTGGCGGGTGGGGGAGGAGAGGAGGACGAACGCGGATGGTGACGATCGACATGGTGGGAGGCAAGTAAGTAATAAAAAAACGCGAACAGTCACTGTGACGCCTGTCATTACAAGTCTACCACTCGTTCATCTGCATAGACCAGTCTGAAAATAGGTGCAGCGCTGTATCCATCATCACCCTCTCCCGCATCCCCCATGGGGTCATCAACAGGGACAAGAGTCTCCCCTTGCCTTTCTTCATCAAAGTGGCTGCAACGCCCAGGAGCTGCTCGTCGCCAAACCTCTGAACCGCGAATGCGAAGTCAATCAAGACTATACTGTCTGTCTCTGGCCGATATCCAGGGCCGGCGGGGAGCAATATCTGTTCGCCGTGGTAGTCGCCCTGGTCGACTCCTGCATACAATAGAGCACGTTGGCACTCGCGAAGGTGACGTATCTTCAAGATGAGTTAAGCTCGGAGGGTTGGCTGAATGGGCTTACAAAGGATCGCTGCACGTCTTCGTCCCATGCGGAAGGCTCGGCTTTCCCGAGAGATGGCCCAGGGATGACTTCAAGCAGAACGCCATAGGCATCAATCGAGTCCTTCACCGTGAACTGGACGACATTGGCAAGGGAAGCATGACTGGGTTGAACACTCACTCGATGAAAGCCGTAACAATGGGGTATCAAGCTCCCCTGATGCTCCTTGAGCCGGTCATACGCCGCCTCCTCCCGTCTAACCAGATCTTCCGCGTAATGAAGAGAGGACAACCGGAAGCGTGGCTGCCGTTTGTCGAAGTCATCACATAAAAAATCCTCGTCCACAGGAAACAAGGCGTCCACGAACAATTTAAGACATATCGTTGGAGATTCGACACCGTCCAGATTGTACAGTACTCCGAGAAACACTTGCGAAAACGAGTCGGACTGGTGGCGGACTACCTTGGTCACTCGAAAATCCAGAGTCTGGCCGGAAACAAGAATTTGGTCCACCGCAACTAAACGAGGCCGTGGATTACGTCCAACATACTTTCTCGTCGTTGCCTGGATAGGCGGATTCGGAAACGGACAGCGCCACAAGCTTTCCTCGAGCCGGAACGCGTCGATGCTGACGGAAAGTGACGTTCCTGGCACCAGGGGCCGTTCAGAAAGTCGTTGCGACTCTTCGTCTTTCCAATCGAGAAGACCTTCCAAATCAGCGAAGCTGCGTTGGAGAGTGAATCGATCGAAATCCTTCAATCGAGAGGGTTTCAGAGGAGGAGAGATAGCCTGGTCGGGATCATTCTGTAGATTCATGGCGCCATGAAAATGCTTTCTCCAGGGAATAGGATTGAAGACTGTCGGGTGATTCGAGGGATCTGGCATTTGACAGAGGAGGAGACAAAGTATATGGCGTAGAGAATGAGAGCCGTTTGCGGCAGGGGACAGCCAGGTATAGACCATTCGGACAATGTGCTGGGTAATGGACTTGAGAACGATGATCCCCTGTCCATCGCTGATGAGAAAAAATCTTGGGTTCTCTGGAAGAAAAGTCTTCTTGAAGTGCTCGAAGAAGTCGTTCATCAACGAACACTCGACGGTCTCGCGAGGAGGAAGAATTCCCGCCCAACATATTTGCCCTGGAGACTAGCTCATTTCATACAAGTCTTCCCGAGCAACAAAACAGTGGCGCACCATGAAATGAAGGACTATATGCAACTCCCTGTTATTGTCGTTGATTTTGTGAATGCGAACACAGTCCCGATCTAGCGAAGCAGTCAATAGATAATCAAAACCATCATTGGGAAGACCTGTGAAAGTTTCATCCTCAGATGTGAACTTGAAGCAGCTCTCGCCCGCAAGATATGTGTGAAAGATGTCCAGTACTGGATGCACATACTTTTCCGCCGTTGTGCTAGAGAAAACAAACGTATAAGCAGCGGAGAATCAAGCATGCAGAGCTGTGGGCACATTCGTGGACGATTGGACTCGGGGAAGGGTTTGAAGCGAAAGGCGGCCACGCGCTCTTGATATACGTCCTCGGAAGGCTGGAGAGTGAAGCCGTAGATCTTGGTCTCAAAGCTTGCGAGGGAATGACAACAGTCGTTTTTGCAAGGGGTTTCGCCATCGTCGTGGCCGCCGCTCAGAAAGTCAAGGATGCTGGCCATGATGATAGTATAGCCGTCTCATTTGTATCAGAGAACGATGAGCTACACCGCAGCTTCGGAGTCGCAGGTCAAAATTGGGTGCAAGGGAGCGTTTGTTAGTCAGCATGGTGGACCGCATTATGTAACCCCAACTTTGACCATTCTGTCCTC
This sequence comes from Mycena indigotica, assembly GCF_014461135.1. Lineage (NCBI taxonomy): Eukaryota > Fungi > Basidiomycota > Agaricomycetes > Agaricales > Mycenaceae > Mycena > Mycena indigotica. The sequence goes on along the minus strand of NW_023503007.1, from coordinate 3,613,937 downwards.
ACAATGTGGCATTATTTCTCGATAGTACAGACCGAGACGTACAGATGTGCAATCATGTCCATCATGCGGTTTTGTCCTTGAGGTTCTAATATCAAAGCACAATAACCACAAAACATGCACAATATCCATTCGCACACACATAGGTTCTTCACATTTTCAGTCGTATCAGATGCCACGACAACAACTTAGACCAAGGCTCGTAGAGCAGCAAGAGGCGCCAAACACCGAAGTGCTCGTTTAAAGTAAATTTGAACCAACACATCAACGAGAGCTGATTATACGGCTGACGCCATGCGGGAGTGCTGAACGGTAGTGGAATTTAGCCCGAGGGGAGAACAACATGGAAGAGCCGTGCTTACCGATTGGTTTCATACCATAGCCAACAAGTTGAGCAGAGGCAGAGAGTAAAGCCGCTACATGGTCTGGCTCCCCTCGAGGGTATTCTTCCTCCTTGAGCTTCGTGATAAGCAACCTGCGAAAGCTGTCCCGATCTTTCTTCAGCGCAACCTCGATGAACGGAAGTGGCATGAAGCATGTCGCCCCAAAATCCAACGCCACCACGACTGACTGGCCATCCGGCGTCGTAGTTTTCTTGAAATTATCGGGGCTGAAGTCGGAAAGACAGAGGAATCGATCGTAACTCGATAAATCGCATGGGAAGTCCATGCGCAGGTAATGAAAGATCTAATAGAGCTCGACATAAGTAGCAACTTGGGATGATAGCGAACACTTACGTTCCGGATGTGATTGAAGAAATCCTGGTCAGACCGATAACTAGCGTTCGGGAGCCAGCCGCAGAAGAAGGAATGGACAATAGAGCTTGTGTCGCCGCCGAAGCGTCCGAGTGTCGCGGTTGGTGGTGCTTTGAGGTTGATCAGCGCCTTTACAGCCCGCGCAACGAGGTCGACGTCACTCGAATCGCAGTCTGCACCCTCTATGTGTTCTAGGGCTTGGTTTTTGAAAAAAAACCGGGTTATCTAACCGGTTTGTTAAATTTTTCCTCCAACCACTGTTTATAAACCGGTTTTTGTGTTTATAAACCGCCGGCCCGAGAAGCCCGAACAGCCGAAAATTGCCTTTTTTGGAAGGTATTGGTGTAAAAATGTCTGCGCTGGGACGTTGAGCAATGTAGAATATGCGCAAGAAAACACAAGAAACTATCAAATTAGAATGTAACATTGTCCAAACTGCTAATCATCTCAATAACCTTTCGTTTGGTGCCGCGTTGAGGGCCATCACTTAGTCCTCCGGTGGTCGCCGATGTTCCACCAACTGCTGCGACGAGCTTATCGGTAAGAAGATCACGGAAGAACGGCAAGGTGATGTCTGCAACTTCGTCCACATCGAATGATGCGCTGTTCCAGCTAGTTTTAGCACACGCATCATGCTCACCATCATTGCCCGACGTCAACTCGTGCAGCCCACGTTCTGCTTCATCGTTGAGCCCTGGCGTGATCTTTGGGTCTTCGGAAGCAGAGCCACTTGCAGCGCTAGCCTCAGCGGCCAGTGCACTTGCAGTCGATGTCGAGGAGGTCTTAGCTACCTTGCTCGGAGCAAAGGAGGCACGAACACTACGCCAATTCAACGTAGGCGGCTTTGACTAGCAGCATGATTAGTCGTCAAATATGTTGTCCATACAAAAGCATACCCCCAAGCCATCATTGGACTGAACTTCCCGTCTTACAGGCAGCTGTCAGATCGTCTACCCACTTCATCATCAGCAGATTGTCACCCTCCGTTCCTGTAATTCGACGGCGAAGAGCCGTGACGACACCGAGCATGTATTCGCCGCGAAACTGAAGTTCTGGGGGACCATTGACGCGATTCCCGAATGTCACTTCAAGACGACGGCGAAGACACTGCCATAGTCGTCAATTTCGCCAGTGGTTGGCTCGAGTTCTTCAAGAGAGTGTGTGGACTCCGGAAGGGTTGTGGGAAGTGCCTTAATGTAGCGCTCCAGTTCATTGAGCTTGTGAAAGTATGGTGGGGGCATTTTCGGAAGCTGACTCAGACACGCGTGACATCACGCATTTCCCTTTCGGGAAGCTTATTAATATAAAACCATCAAACAGGGCAGTCTGGGCAAAGGTGTTTATAAACATATAAAACCAGATAGCTAGTCTTGCTATCAACTCTCCATGGAGAGCTCTCCATGGAGAGTGCTGCTTTGCCAAGGCAGCTCTGGTTGTCATAGTTTTCCACCTGTAGTTGCCTACACAATCCAACTTATGTCTCTTACCAGCACTACTGTAGCTGCCTACAGGCTAAACTGGCCTAGATGACTTGGTAACCCAACTGTAGATGTCATAGCCATACATCTATAGATGCTGGCTCAACCTACCATGAGATGAGTTAGAAGGGCAGCCCAGGGTGAGCTGTAAGAGCAGCTGAGGCTGCTCCAAGCAAGGCACCTATGCTGTTCAGGTTCAGACATCATAGGCTGTTTCCCCAAGGCTTCTCATGAGGTTCTGAGTAATACATCCTGGTATGTTTAGACAGTCCAGCCAAGGCAGGCCTAATAAAGCAGCACGCCCATGTGACAATTTGACTAAGCGGCATGCAGACACGCTCCTTTATCATGTCCTCCACCCCCTGCTCTAGCCTCCCAGCTTGTCAACAACCAAGAAGAGCTGTATACACTGACTCTCTTTGTCAGTCTTCTCTCCCGTCTCTGGACCCATGTTGTCTATCAAGATGAGATTCCACTCATTCTCTCTCGGAGCAAGCTCAAGGACTTTTTGATCCTGTTGTTCAACACTGAAGAGCTTGTTGACCATCTGTGGCTCACAACTCGTCTTCATATCCAAAACTGGCAGGGTCCAAAGTTGGAGGAGAAGGTGGATGGCCTCTTGCAGCAACATGGGGAGGCGTTTGAGCTTGGTTTGTATTGTTCCGGTTCAGCTCTCTATATTCACCTTCTTTCAGGAACGGAAATGCTCTATCCACCTCACCGTAACTGTGTGGGTCAACTAAATGAAAGGTGCCGGGGTTATCGACTCGCTCAACCTCAACGTTCTCCCTGTCGCATTTTTACGTTGCGCCGAGGAGTTCTTGCTGCTTATGAAGTATCTCTTTATTGTGCTGGTAAGTCTTTGGCCTTATACTCAACAAATAGTCAAGCATGGGTCACTAGGATGCAAAACACGTTACCACTACGCTTATCATGTAAGCGACGCCGCACAAGCTGACGCCAAACGTTACTACTACCGGGAGCCTCTATTGTACATTCAAGCTCAAGAGGCATCATTCGTTGACCGTGATCTTTGCGTTTATTTTGAGAGAGAGCACTGGCAATTTCCCAGTAAGGCCTTTCAGCTTCATTTCACAGCTAAATCCGTTTAGCACGTCGACTTCAGATTTGGCCGAAATCTACAATGACACCCTTGGGAACCCTAGCAATATAGTCAACTCTCCTCTCCTCTCTACTATCAGTCAGTCAGCTGTTCTGGATGCTTTCTTCATGCATAGTCTGCTACGACGGGCAGACCGAGCGGGCGAAAGCTTAGTACTCCGTCATCAATGCACTCATGCTCAACGTCTAGAGCTTGCCTTCATTCACTATAACAAGGCTATAGTTCTCAACGGGCAACCAATGCGGCTCCATGCCTGTCACGACTGTCTCAAGATTATTGAGGGGCAGGACGGCAGTCAGCGTACGTGACCCGCGACTAAGTTTCAACAGCATTTGACGATTCAATTCTAAGGCTTGTTACGGGCAGCAGTAACTGACGGCGTTACAATTGGCCATCCGTGCTGTCTCAAGTTTAACTGCCAAACACGACTCGAGTCAATCAAAGACCAGTTCTGCCCAATGCACCGAGGCTGTGACACTCAATGCCGAGTCTCTATATGCGAGATGCCTGCGGAGCCTAGCTTTATTACCTGTTCACTTCCGGCTCATCGGGAAATGGAAGAGAAGATGGTCGCCAGCAGCGAGTCAGTCTTTCGGGATCTGAATCGTCGCTTAGATAAGGGTAACGTGCCCCGAACACCAAGGCGTCTCCGCTCTCATAAATCTAATGGACCCAAGTCCCAGGGCAGGCTTGAGACCCATAGGAAGTATACTCATAATGACCAGCTCTTGGTACTCCCATGTGGTATCATCACAGGTAGAGCCACATTTTTCACGTCAGAAGGTCAGGACTCAGTACGGGTATGTTTATCTATCCTGGAGATTTCCTTATCTGTGACTGATAAGGAAATAGCAATTCCTAAAGGCTATGTTTCCTGAAAAATGGATGCTTCCAACTCACTTGTTCTACGATAATGCTTGCCATCTCTTGAAGCATATTATGACTGAAAACGATCATCACTTTGACAACGTCAACTTCGTTCTGGATGTCTTTCACTCCTCCGGTCATGATGACGAGTTTTGCAACAATCACTGTCTCCCCATTCTCTCCTCCGAGCTCAGAACCAAAGACACTTGGACCTTCAACTCTTCAGTCTGTGAACAAACCAATGTGTGGTATGGCGCGCGTTTCAGTCTATAGTGCGCGCGAGATGCCCGAACCACGGTATAAAGTTTTCCATGCACAAATACACTAACTTATATTGTCAGTTATAATTTTTTCCTTGACGAGATGGTATGGGTGTCCAACGTTCGACGATCAGCTATGCTGGCCAAACGCGGAAAGCAGCCATTTATAATGGAGAAGAGACTATTTAAAGAAGAATGGAAACCTGTATTGAACTAGTTGAAAATTATGCTGCACCAGCCAACGCAGCTCTACTACGTAAATTATAGTGATTAAGTCCATCGCGGCAGGTTTGAGCACGGTTTCGATTACGGCGGTTGTCAGAAGCATGATCTCCCTCCGAACGAGCACCAGCATTCATGGCCTGAACACTAGGCATAATCGACCCATGAGCGTCGCGTCCGTCAAAAGAGCCTATCACTTTGTCAGAAACTAACATAAAAGTCAAGACGTTAAAAGATACCAGGCAGCATTGGTGACCGTATACACAGCTACCCCCCATTCAACATAAGCGAAGTTGAAGTCATGTTTGCCGCAGTTCTCCTTGAGCAATTGGAAGCAGGGATGTAGACACCCACCCTCCACATCGTCGTCCCGATGAATGCAGCTGAGAAAATTGCTGCAGTGGTAACCGGTTAACCCATACTTGCCCATATAGGCCAACTCTGCATCCTCCACCAGCTCCCGGTAATGCGCGGCAGCACCACCTCCAAATGGTTCGTGCACCCTCCACCAATAGATTCAAAGTCTATGAGGGTTGTCAGCAATAAGTCAGGCAGAGTTTAGATAACTGACCAGGGCGTGTCGCATGAGAGCTAGCAGGTCCTCTGGCGTGGCACCACTGTGGCAGGCATACGCGTTATAGATGTCACCCTTGATCCCACCTTTTGGTTGTCGTGTACCGTAGCCCGTCATAGAACCAATGTGAGACCATCTGTCCATCGCCGCGCGCCGGCGAATCCCGTGTACTTGAACGAGGCGATGATTTTCGGTGAGAATCTTGAGTATTTCATCTGAGAAAGCGCAGAAGTTAACCCCGCCAACCTGTAGGATCATCAGATAACAGCACAAAGAGCAAGAAGAAAGAGAGACCAGTCGGCGCTTGCCATCTTCCCGACACCAGAAACGCACAATGTCACGCCCACACCTTTTCGCCACATCATCACGTTTCCCATAGTACTTGAGATTGAGACGTGGGTCGTCAGGGGAAATATACTGTTGTCGTTTGCCCTTCTTGGATTTTTTTGCCCTGGATTGCGTGTCAGTCAAGAAATAGTGCGGAGGTCAGAAGGCACAAACGTTGAAAGTACGTGGTTGAAGACGGTCCTTGCCTTGTGCATGGGTGATCGCGTAGTCGGTTAACTTGCTGGCATGGGGATTCCGGAAGACTTCTTCAATCCGAACGCAATACTGAGATTTGTCGCCAGCCGAGCATTTTGGACACGAGCGGTCCCGCCACCAGGAAGGCGCGTGAGGGTCAAGCATGTCCGGGTTGTCATTCCCATCATCGTCCATCTCCAAACTCTGAGAGTTGTCGTTAGCTTGCTGCTGCTCTTCAGTATGCGTAGATTGGCCCGCGCGTTTGGTCCGATTACGCTTCTTACGCGAGCTGCGTCCTTCACCGCCTAACCGAATCTCCGAAATCGGTGACTCATCCCGCTCCCTTTTTACCCCCTTGCTTTTCGTGTTATCAAGTGCAGGTTTGCTATGAAGTTGGTTCTTGACGTCGTCAAGAAGGCTACGCTGCCAGAGAGATTCGGTGGTGATTGTCCGCAACCGCGGGTCGAGGGTTCTCGACAAAGATCGTGGCTTCATCTCGAACAACCTGGTGAGGAGGAACATTTTTACGTGCAGGCCGGGGAACAACAACATAGCCCATTACATGGTTGTATACCATGTGTGGGTCCCAACGATCCGGATCCTAACCAGTAAGTCAAAAACGATGACACTTGTCAGGCCTTAGACTCACCGTCTTCCAACGCGGCACGTCCTGGATAACGTTGCATGCAAGTCTTGAGATGTGGTTTAATCCACCGGCGCCAATTGATAGCAAACGCAGCCTGTGACATAAACAGGAAGGCCGCCATGGGGTTGTAGGACCAAGGCTGCATTTCACGTGTGGTGCTTAGGAAATCCAGAAAGTCGGGAGCGAATTGTGTATTTCCGATTGCAGGATCAATCAAACGAGGCGGACGCTGAATTTTATTGAGAAGCGAATAATAAAGCAGAGAAATGAACGAACTGGAGAGGAGTTGGACTGGGAAGTGACAGCTGGCTCCCAGCGATCGAGCAAGAGAACGTAAGCCAGCTTCCAGTTATATTGTCGGAATGACTGAACCAGCCTATCGTTTTGGCTGAACTCGATCAAGTTACCAGGTTCGCAAAACGAATACATCCATCGGCGGAGACCAGAGATCTAGAAATGGTGAGACAAGAGTCTCTAGACATAACCAGAAATACCTTCCACTCTTCCTGAAATTTGGCCTTCTTATACACACTTGGTTTGATTTTCCGAAGCCAGACCAAGTCATCCACCACCTCAGCGAGCTCCGTTTTGAAAGCGTCAATGTCGTCGGCCTGATCTGTCCATGGAATAGCCTTTGAAGCAGGTCAAATAGAGCTGATAATAGGAGAGTGACACGGACACGGTGAAACAGGTGATGCGCCCGTTGACGAATCTCGCTCAGTGGTCTCTCAGTAGCCGGGGCCTGCGGGATATACGGCAGCTCGTTTGCTTCCCATAAACGTAGGTGTTCTTGAAGCGTCTGGAGGCCTTCTTCTAATTCCGCCTCAACGTCCTCCATTACAAAAGTCGCCATCGTTATCGGTACTCTCGCCATCATCTGGCTCTTCGTGTCCCCAAGGCAGTATAATATCCTCCAGTGTGGAGTACTGCCTACTAGGTGCATTCTACATATAGTGATTAGCCTGCAGAACCAGAGGAAAGGAGAGTCCAACCGCAAGCCATCGAGCCGTTTGAATCTTCTGAAATTTGGTGCGAATTTGAGTTAAAGCCGTTTCAGCATATCGCATGCTGGCTGGTGAGTCATCGTCTTGGTTGAATCGTAGTTCTTGATAATCGACAAATTCGTTGATGAGAAGAGAGAGATGAGCATCCGGAAAGTCGTGCAGGTCAACATTTAGAACTCGAGAAAAGTAATCGAGAATCAGCGCAATCTATCCTCACAGTCAGTGGGGAAGTCAGAGAGTAACCGGTCGAATACCCAGTAGGTAGAACACTTGAGATGTTCAAGTGTCTGGCTTCGGAGTATTCTAGCTCCTTGAGTGTTGTAGAAGGAGTTCGACAGCGTGAATCCTAGCCGGCGGTTGTCATCAGACCATACGCGCGTCTGAAGGTACTCTATTGAGTCCACCTGAGGAGGTCCTCCCCAGCAGAAGTAGGACATGGGAGGCAAGAACAACGTGGATATAGTGTGACGTCACTCATATTCAGGGTCGGACCTATAACTTTTACCAGGGTAAAGTCAACTATCTTCTACGGTTACACAAATACTACAGGACACCGTACATTTACAACGTTGTCCTTTGGTCTAGTTTAACAGGTGGCTCAGACGTCAGAGTGGCACATTTCATGAGGGGTTTAACCGACCGGAAGGGACTCGACGATCGTTGACAACATCGCTGGGAACGCCCGAAGTGAGAAATCTTGATATCTTGCGTGTGGGAGTTGCGGGCGAGTGGAATCAAGAGAAGTTTGAGTTTTGATTTGTTTTGAGGCACATGGAGCTCCAGTGGAGTAGCGAGCCAGTTGTTGAGGAGTTTGAGTTTGTTTTATTTTGAGGTGTGGGGACAGCTGCACGACCCGGTCAGCGTGAACGAGGAGCGCTCGCGAAACGCAAGCTTGACTAGCCGGAGTTAGCATCTTCAAAGCAGGCGAAGACCTAACTCCGCGGCTGGGGCTGTCGCACGGTCGACGTCTGCCGCGGGCGTCTCGTGAGAGGGAGCGGGTGGTGGAGGAGAAAGACGGGGGGAGGAGAGGGGTGGCAGTTTCGCTCGCAAACTTGCTGGGAAACAGTGGGTTTGAGGGGGCAGACGAGAGCGGGAGACGGGGTGGTGGAGGAGAAAGACGGGGGGAGGAGAGGGTGGCGGTTCGCACGCAAACTTGCTGGGAAAAAGTGGGTTTGAGGGGGCAGACGAGTCGGGGGGACGGGGCTTCGCCAACGAAGCTCGTCATTCCCGCCGTTGCTGGAAACCTGGGCTCGCGTTGACATAGGTTTGGCGGCTGGCAATGCTATCGTGGAGGGAGAGGCGGGCCGAGTCGGTGGCAGGGAGAGGCGGGACAGAGTGTGGCTGTCGTTGGCATGGTCGGATTTCGCTCGCAGCCACAAGTCACGAGAGCCAGCCAGTGGCTCCACAAGTTTGACTCGATCAGGAGCCACTGGCCCGCGTGAGGTGGCGAACGTCTGGTGAGGCTCGGCTGGGGCTTCGAGCTAGCCTTCGCTCGTAGGTGAGGGGAGGTCGCAGGAGAATTGGCGGGTGACGTGGCACGGAAGCTGATCGGCCTGATCGCCGATCTCCGAGAGTTCCCGTGGCCACGTCACGTCCTGCCGTTTTGTCTCCGTTCCTCCTCGTCGTCGGACCACGCCGCCGTGTGCTGTGATACGATGGACATCCCCTCGAGCGGGTGGTACCTCTCTCAAGACGAAGGACTCGAGGGTGGGACGGGATGGGAAGGGGCCGGGGAATGGGGCCGGGACGCCAGAGTTGGCTCGGGGTTGTTTGAGTTGCGCGATGGTGGCGAGAGAGGGTGGAATGGTGACGGGATAACACCAGGTGCGCCACAGTGTTGCTGAGAGGCGTTCACTGACATGGCCGGGCACGAACATACCCTCCAAATCAAAAAGTCGTTCGTATGCAGCACAATTCAAGGGCGGGCGGGACGGGACATTCGAGGGAGGGCGGGAGCCTCGATGAAGCGGCAACTACCTAGGCCAGGGTGGAGGCCGCGGTCGAGATTGAGGGTGGTGGGCGCATAGTGGCTGAAGGAGGCCAGGTGGCGGGGGGCCGTGTGGTCGAACCCAATGCGGCTGGCGCGTAAGGAAGGGCCGGGCATCAGCAGTTTGGCTAGCATGAACTTGGAGATGGAGGGGAGGGAGTCGAATATGTTCTGAAACAAAGCTGGAATAGATCAGCAAAATCCAAAGCTTTCTTTCAGACAACTCACCCGTAAAGACGCAACCAAGGGCCAAGGTCTGACCGAAAAAGAAAAGGTAGAGACATGTCTCCACGGCTGTCGCCCGAGGGCCCAACCGGCAGGTCTTGCGACAGGCTGCTTTCACTCGCTCGCTACGGCAACCTTTGGAGAGATGAGAAAAGGTGTTAAATAAGATCAGCAAGCTTAAATAGGTGTGACCTTACCCTTGAGGGTCACATCTTGTTGATAATTCACGCTGCTGGACGCGTCTGGCATCAACAAGAATGTGACTATACGCGTTGACGCGTAGACGCGTTGCACGTGTTGTGCATGACCGTCACTCCGTCACCACTGTCACATTGCATCACACTGCACGATTTCCTCATTCTCTTCTCTTGAGGTCGCTCACTCTCATGGCTTCAGCACCTCTGGTGCAGGCTTTCCGGCAACCTCGAATAGTGCCTCCTGCAGCTATCAACATAGAAGAGGCTGACCTGCCTGACGTTCCCGAGCTGGTTGAGCACGCACGACTCCGGCGTTTGGGACCAAACATTCCGGTGGCTCCAATTACCTCACTGAAGTTGGCCACCAAGCCAAAGAAGACCTCTCCTGTACCAGAGACACAAGAGATGGAGAAAAACAAGAAGATTGAAGAATGTGAGTTATCTTTCCTTTCATAAACTCAAGTTAATAGCGAGAATAGTGACCGAGGTCTTGCAGTGCCTGTTCTGTGGAGTTGTACCTCAAGCACCTGTGCATCTTTGGTAATTATTGGCACCCATTCTTTTCACAGATTCTCATAAATGTAGCGCTCAATGTTCTAACGGTATCGCCTGCGCCGCCTGCGTCACCACTTGGCTCGAAAACCAATAAGCGCACTTCAACGTTTGCAGCCCAAGGACCTCATGCTATTCTCGACAGTCCCTGCTGCCGTACCTCCGTTTATATCGCGGGTATCCAAATTTCACGCAAGCTGCGAACGATCTGTGAGATTGTTGGAATTGCGGAGGATCAAGAGGGTGTGGTGGATATTGCCAAGCAGCGAGAGGCACTGGAAAAGGCAAAAAAACATTTCAATTCTCGTACTTTTCTGAACGAGGACAACATTTTCGTTTTTCCTGACCACAATTATCATGGCACGGTACGCTACTAGACATTTTCATTCCTCTTCGCCACTTTCTACCTCACTACTGTCCTCCCCCTCCTGTTGCTCTCCCTCGTCATTACTATCCTCTTCGCTATCGTCTTCTTCGCTAGTAACAATCAATTCGGCGATGGCCTTTTGTCTCTTCTCCTCAACCATCTTAACATGCTCCCACAACGTCTTGGGATTGACCGAGGTGTTCTGTTTGCCTTTCAATGCCGCTTTGACTGCAGCAAGCTGATATTTTTCGAAGGCCGCTCTTCCTCTTTCTCCTTCGTGTTTGAAACGACGAATGTGTCCACCGAGACGAACCATATGGCGAATCCATTCGGGTGAGCGGCGAAGGACAGACTTAGACCAAGTCGTCCGAGTGTAAACTTCTGAAGCCAGTTAGTCTTTTGGCTTTGAACTAGGTCAGATTCACTTACTTCCTTGGTTATCCATGACACTGAGATAAATGTTGTTCATGTAGGGGTGCCCACTCAACTAACTGGTCAACAGAAGCACCAACTCCAGCCCTGCTAGGCCCCTTCATCGCCATAAAAATCTGATCTCCACTAAATTTCTTGATCTGGTCATGCGCGTTGGCGTAGGACTTGACGATGGCCGCTCGAGTGGGCTGCTCATTACGACGCAAGACTTTGCGCTCTTTGGGACCGGATGACGTGACAACTGTAGCTGGGCCATGGGACTGCTGGCGTGCAAGAAGTAGTTTGAATTCGTAGGTTGGCTTATTGTCTTGACTGGGAATGCTGACCGCATGAAGTACAGGGTTTTCTTGTGCCCACCAGGTGAGGGAGAGCCAACGTCGTCAACATCATCCTCCGAGAAGACAATTTTCGAAATCTTGATGTTCTCCTCATGGGCACGCGTCGATCCAACGCAGCCAGGCGTGCATGTGTTCGAGCAGCGGAAGATGGCGCCGACCAAGTATTTGTATCCAACATTGTCGGTGTCCCAGGCGTTAGAACCAGCTTTGAATTCAGTACCCATGCGTTGTTCGTGAATAGTAAGAGTATACGCGTCTGAGGAATCAGGTTAATCTTAGTCTATTGTCCAAATTTTACCCTACCGGACAGTCCCAGACTCTCTTCTTCCAAGAAGTTGCGGAGCAAATGAACAACACCTTGGATAGGAATCTCGACGATGGGTGGAAGGGGCAATTCTTTGACATCTGGGAACAGCTGAGCCGTGGTAAGCTCAAAAGTCTTCTGTTTGCGTTGGACTATATTGAACTGGCTAGCGAGGTCACGCAACGCCACGGTCATAACAACTAAATGTCATGTAAGTAAGATTTGATGAAAAAGGAAGCAAACGCACAGGAGGTGTGCTGAGGGATAACGTTCTGAGGTGGTTGGGGTGGGTCTTGTATCACGTTGGGATCATCAGGAGTGTCGGGACTGTTGGGCACTTCAACGCCTTCAGATTCTATGAGGTTTGCATTTGGAAGAGCCTGCTGAATGTGAGAAGAAGGGGAACAATTAATAAACGAACACATACACTGATCTCCAGATAGGACAGTCGAATGAGCTGTCATAAAGCCTTTTCCACCTCATCCAGTCCCACGGGTTCTTGCAAGGCTTTGACAAAATGAAGTCGGAACTGTACTGCCTTGTGTCGAAGAGTCTGAACCATCTTGTCAGGCTGGTTGCGTAAAGAACGGTCACGGATGTTGCGGCTCTGGGCAAGCGATGACAGGAGACGCCGTGCACGATCACCATCAGGGGTTTGGCGCTGCTGACTTTCGCGGTTGAGCCGGTCAAGAAGGGCAGAGGGAATCTTCATTTCAGAGCGAGTGTTACTCTCCATGATGGTGGTCTGAAGAAAAAACGGTAGCAAAACTGCGGAGACCCGTTAAGCTTTTTGATAATAAATAAAAAAAATTAAACTAATAAATAAGATAAGATTATTTCCTTTTTGCTACGTCGCGCACAAGGGACCAGTGTCCCTTCTCTGTTGCTCCCGCATTCAGTGTCTGCTGGTACATATCCAGAATATCCGCCCGTGCTTTCCCATCATGTAAACTTTTCCAAAGACTTGAGTGCGCATACCAGCTCGCATTCACATACTGAGTGGAAAACACCTTTTTGAAAGCCTCTGGCACCTTGTCCCCCCCAGCCACATACCGACTATGCTCCAGAAATAACTTGTCCACTTCACATGTGTACAACGGGGGGAATGTAGGAAGTGCCTCTCTGACAAAGGCGTGAGACGTGTCAACGTAAAGTTCCCTGTCGCACCTTTTGATCCCCGTGACTGGCGTACTGACAGCAGGACTACTATGGGAGCTGCTCAGTCCTCGTTGAAGAATTGACGTTTAATCTTACGTTATTAAAAATGGGTTGTCATCATCGGTCAGATCTATAATCGCGGGTGGAGGCGTTTTGGTCTGAGTTGATGTCATAGCCGTGTCGTGGAATCTAGATATGATTGGAGTAGGCATAGGGATTTAGATGCAACTCACTCAAGCTTGACACGTTTAATAGGAGACGAGTCGCTACTGGCGCGCGGCCTTTTCTGGGTGGCGAAAGGACAGACCTCATCCGCTAGCTCCATAGGACCTAGAAGAATGTGGTCACCTGCTTGTACATTGGTCAGAGCCAAGGCTTGGGCCTGCCAGTGTCCATCCATGGGAACACAGTAAATGCGGAGTTGTTCGGCGCTTTTTTGGGTGAACTGGATGAGCTCTGAGCTCTGACAGGGAAGAAAGAGAGGGAGCGTGTCAGCGGGAATCTTGCAAGATTTCGGCTTTTGATCAGGGGCCTATTGAGAAGCTGAGTAGATGGGTAGTTTGAAAGCCAGAGGGAATACGCACTGAACACCACTCAATGGTAATAGCTCTTTCTAGTTGACGTCCAATCTCTGGTCGACTGAGATGGCGGGGAGTCTGTGTACCTCCAAGCTGAGAATTTTGAGCAAATGATGGGGGGAAGCCGTTTTGAAGAAGGTTGTTGGAGAGGTTATTACCGTACGAGCGCCTATAACGTGACGCGGGTGTAGGTGTGGTTTGCGCAGACTGGATTGGTGACGCGGAGGCCCCAGAGGGTGTGGACACAGTGGAAATGGTGGACACGCTTGATGGTGAGTTTAAATTTTGTACAGCTGAGAAGCAGGCATTAGTACTAGCCATAACAGAGATAATTCTTACGCCAATGATCAGCAAAAATGCAGCCTTGCTCGGGATGGCGTGTCTTGAGATTGAGACAGCACTCTTGACAGATAAAGTGAGAGCATGAGTCGCTACGGAGCCCCTGCCCACCACAGAATGCCGTTTCAAGACAGTGAACCTCCCCAGGAGGCTAGAAAGAATTTTTAGCTCTCAGCAAATGAAGGAAGAGATATCACTTGCCCGCGCATTTGTCTCTGAGTCAGCTCCAAGAAGAAAATAGACAGCACATCTGCGAGAACGCGCCTCGTTGGGAATGCCTTTGGGTAGGCGCCCTTGAGCTGGCCAACATAAAGAGCACTGTAGAGGAGGTGAGGTTTGGGAAACAGATAGGTAAGCGACTTCCCTTGGAAAAGTACTGGCCATTAAGACCAACCACAGAGGAGTTCCTTATCTTCTTGGAAGGAAGAATAGTCCCAATCTGGCATTTGGAGCAGAGGGAGCCAACAGAAGGGATGCTCTCCTCCTCAGTCATGAAGGAGGAAACGAGGAAATGTGACTGATGTCACAACTGTATTGTTGATACAGAAAACGGAGAACAGAGAAACGCGCCCACAAATCTAACGTCACACCCACGCCTGACCGTGAATGCATCATCAGGCCTTCTTAGAACAAAGCCCTAGTCACAGATGTGAGATCAGCATCAGCTGTATTCTGATGACAGCCCCAGCTGTATTGCCAGAGCAGCCCTGTATACCTTAGGCAAACACCTTAAGCTGTCTTGACTTGAACAGCTCTGGTGGTCTGGTACAAACAACTAGGGTTGCCTTGGGTAGTAGGACCATAGGTTGACTGAGAAACCAGCTACAGGCTGTCTGAGTGGGCAGCTAGAGTTGCCTTGGAGGGCCAGCCCCAGTTGCTTAAGAAGAATTGACTGGGCTGCTTTGAAGAATACAGCTATAGGTGAATGGACAAGTCATCTACAGTGGTCTACTCAATACAGCCCTAGCTAGCTTGACAATGCCACTGCTGCTGCCTCATGAATGCAGCTGGAGGTGTCTCCACAACCTAGCTAGAGCTGTTCTAGCTCAAGCTAGCAGTCTCCAGAAAGAATGTGGAGAGTTGATAGTAAGACTGTCGATCTCTATAAAACAGGGGTGTTTATAAACCGGTTTATAAACACCCCTATAAAAACCAAGCCCTAATGTGTTCCATGATGATATATCCAATAGTGCACCCGAGATAATTTGCTGTCAACGCTCTGAATACGCAAGGCACTCGTACGTCCGTGAGGCCAGCCTCGCGAAGAGCTGTAGCAGTCCAATCCTGCATCCGCATCAGGAAATTCACAAAAAGCCTTCTGGGGACTTTTAGGCCTTTCAAAAGGCCGAAAAGGACCAAAAGGCCAGGAAAAGTCCCAAAAAGGCAAAAGGTCTTTCGGGCCTTCCAAAAGCTAGGTCCCATCCTTTCAAAAGGCCTTTTGGCCCAAAAGGCATTAAAAAGGCCAGCTAAAAGGCACTGAAAAGATCTCTTTCTTTCTCAGTATCTTCAGGTTCATTGAAAGCAACACTTGTATTCACAGACTACTGCCATATACTACAAGTAACCACGACCTCGACTTCCTGTCATGCCGCCATATTCCTCCCGGTTCACGAATCACTATCGTCATCCCAGTCACGTTCTTGCAGCCCGCGCCGGCTCGCCCTCGTTCGATGTCATGACATTCCCCGCGTCCGGTTGCGCCCGTGTTGTCGTGCGATGGGGGGGTCGGAGTCGGACTTCGTAAGGCGCTGAGCTTGGCGCTGAAGCAGGGTGGAAGCGGGAATGGCAAGGGAGTGAAAGGGGACGGAATGCTGTTGGTGCATGTGGTGGACGGAAACAATGTGGTGCGGAGCAGCAGGTTGGGTCGGCTAGAGACTAGCGCTTGCTGCGGGCTTTTGCGTTTGGCACTTGCTCCGCCTCGCCGACCGCCGAGCGACGACAAAATTGTGACTTGCTCGCTTGTAGTCTTGAATTTTGTAGAATTGACGCAAGATTCCGAAGCTTGAGGTTCTATGAGGTTGAGCAGGATCCAAGAGATGCTTTGAGGGGAGGTACGCTTGCGGATAGGGCCAGACGACGACAGGAAAGGGAGTGAGATGGTGGGGGAGGAAGAAAAAGGGTGGGAAGAAATGGGCTTCTTTCGCCGAAGATGACGCCATTTCTTCCCGGTCAACTCATCATGTCGGCAATCTGCATGTCGGAAGACCTTTGCTGGAATGCAAAAGGCCAAAAGACCTTTTGGAAGGTCTCGGAAGGCCTGCGAAAGGATTGGTTAATTTCCTGATGCGTGCCTCGCCCATCGTAACATTCATACCGCATTTGACCCATGCGATTACCGAATCAGAACTATCGGTGATCGTGGTTCCTCGCGGGAATCCGCTCCTCTTGCAGTGGGCGATAATGTCCTCGTCGGAGGGTAGGTTCAGGTTAGGTGTAAATTCGAGTGGAGAAGACATGTCGACTAGGAGGAAGAATTAGACATAAAGGGTGAAGCATAAAGATGTACTTCAAGGGACTAGTTGGGGGAGAGATTATAAAAGGACGTGGAAGCAAGGCAATGTTTGAGATGGATGCTAAGATGACCTCTTGCAATTGCTTCTATGAGCTCTTGCCAGTGAGTGCTAGATGCCATCGCTCCGCGAGGACGGCCACTACCGTGTGTGCAGGGTCGAATGAAACTTTAGAAGGAAAAAAAATGTGAGGTCACGGTTTCAATTTCATCCACATTCACGCGCACGCTTCAACTTGGCTTCAGCTTGCAGGATGGTACCGGTCATGGTTCGCTTCTCACGTATAAACAGTACAAACAACGTAGTTCTACCATTCTTGAATATGCATGGATCGATGAGCGAACTCGCGAAATGCCGTTTTCATCGTTGCGTCTGGGTGACAAATATGCTTAAGCAAGGACATCAGGACGCCAATTCCTTGTCCCATCAAAGTGGCCGCAATGTTGGGAAGCTGTTCATCACCAAACCTTTGCACCGCAAAAGCGAAGTCGATAAGGACGATGGAATCGGTCTCTGGTCGGTATTGATGGCCATTGGGCAGTAGAATCTGGCCGCCATGGTAATCGCGCTGGTCCACCCCAGCATACAGAAGAGCACGTTGGCATTCTCGAAGGTGGCACATCTGACAAAGATGTGGTTAAATAGATGGCTAAATCAAACGGCGTGACTTACAAACGATTGTTGGACGTCGAGCTCCCATTTCAGCGGGTCTACTTGAGTCAATGATGATCCAGGAATGGCTTCGAGTAGAACACCATATGCGTTAAGTGAATCTTGCATTGCAAACTAGGCATCATCAGTGAGGACATTACAGATTTTTGGTACTGGAATATACCCGGTGGAAACCGTAACAATAAGGTATTAAAGTTCCTTGATGTTTCTGCAGACGCTCGTAGGCCGCCTCTTCACGCCTGACTAGATCTTCCGGATAATGCAAGGAGCCAAGGCGGAAAGGCGGTTGCGTCGTGACGAACTCATTCAAAAGACCATCCTCATCAACAGGGAACATGGCGTCAACAAACAATTTAAGGCATATCTTGGGAGACACATTCCCGTCGGAGCTGCGGAGTACTCCAAAAAACACCTGTGAAAAGGTGTTTGGTTTGTGACGAATAACCTCTGTCACCTCAAATTCCAGAGCGTGTTGAGAGGCGAGAAGCTGGTCGATGGTAGTAGATCGAGGACGAGGACGGCGTCCAACGAAGTCCTTCGTCTGCGCCGGCATAGGCTGATTTGGAAAGCGGCAACGCCAACCTTTTTCCTCCCGCTGGAAAGCGTTAGTGTCAACTGTGAATGACATCCCAGGTATGACAGGTCGCTCTGAGAGGCGTGCAGCCTCTTTCGCTGTCCAGTCCAAGAACAGTTCCATATCTGGAAGGCTGCGTTGTAGAGTGTAACGATCAAAATCTTTGAATCGCAAGGGCTTGACAGGGGGGGAGATAGGCTGTTCTGCTTCTCTTTGCACGTTCAGAGCTCCATGAAAAAATTTACGCCATGGACTTGGGTCGAATATGGTCGGATAGTTCGTGGAACGTGGCATCTGGCAGAGTAGGAGGCATAGTGTGTGCCGGAGGGAGTTGGGGCCGTTGGAGGCAGGAAACAGCCAGACTTGCGCTGCTCGCATAATATTCTTCCAGTGCTCCATTGTGGTGAGCACCATGATACCGTGCCCATCAGTGATCAGAAAATATCTAGGTTGTTGTTCGTGTTCGGAGAAGAAGGTGTCTAAGAAGTGCTCAAGAAAATCGCTCGTCACGGAGCGGTGAACAGCTTTGCGAGGTGGCAGAATTCCACCCCAGCAGATGTTCCCAAGAGACTAAACCATTAGCGCACGCTCCATGAACAGGTCAATGGCGCACCAAAAAATGTATAACCGTGTGCAGTTTCTTCTCATCGCCATCCACTTTGTTGATACGAACACAATCCCAATCTGACCAAACAGTTACCAACAGTTGGGTGGGAAGAGAAATGCAAAGACCTTGGAGAGTTTCACACTCGTAGGTGAACTGTGCAGAGTCGTCTGCGCTTCTGAGGTAGGTATGAAATATATCGAAGACTGGATCCACGTATTTTTGAACCAGAGTTCTGGAAAGCAGTGCATTAACGCCGCAAGCCAAACAGAATGGTCGAATTCTGCTCACATTTGCGGGCGGTTGTATTGTGGGTAGGGCTTGAAGCGGAAAGCTGCCACATGCTTTTGATAGAATGCAGGTGTTGGTTGAAACGTGATGCCCTCCAGGTCAAGTTTCATGCTCGTAGAGGAGTGGTTGCATTCAACTTCATAATGAGGCGTGCTATCATGCCCACTATTGAGAAAGTCGACAATGGTGGTCATGGTGGACAACTTGCAGGGAATCGGCACAAGCTAGAGTATGCTCCAAATGTTATCACCGTGCGGTCTCCATCGCTGCGCCTTATTCACTGCCGTGTGCAGTGTCAACGTCGCGCCGGAAGTGAAGAAAAAATCTGTGACGTCACGGTTTGATCGCCATTGTCGGTTCAAGCTGCTTCAAGCCCTTAATAAGTTCAAGGATGACGGTATGTACCGGTCATGGTTTGCTTATCAAGCACGAGCGGTACAAACAACTAAGTACTACCATTCTTGAATATGCATGGATCGACGAGCGAACTCGCGAAATGCCGTTTTCATTGTCGCCTGCGGGTGACAAATATGCTTGAGCAAGGTCATCAGTTCGCCAATTCCTTGCCCCATCAAAGTGGCCGCAATGTTGGGGAGCTGTTCATCACCAAACCTTTGCACCGCAAAAGCGAAGTCGATAAGGACGATGGAATCAGTCTCTGGTCGGTATTCAGGGCCGTCAGGCAGTAGAATCTGGCTGCCATGGTAATCGCGCTGGTCAACCCCAGCATACAGAAGAGCACGTTGGCATTCTCGAAGGTGGCACATCTGACAAAAATGTAGTTGAATAGACGGCTAAATCAAACAGCGTGACTTACAAACGATTGTTGGACACCAAGCTCCCATTTCAGCGGGTCCACTTGAGCTAATGATGATCCAGGAATGGCTTCGAGTAGAACACCATATGCGTTGAGTGAGCCTTGCATTGTAAACTGGGCATCATCAGTGAGGGCAATCCATATTTTAGTACTGCAATATACCTGGTGAAAACCATAGCAATGAGGTATTAAGGTTCCTTGATGTTTCTGCAGACGCTTGTAGGCCGCCTCTTCACGTCTAACGAGATCTTCCGGATAATTCAAGGAGCCTAGGCGGAAGGGCGGTTGCGTCGTCACGAAATCATCCAATAGATCATCCTCATCCACGGGGAACATGGCGCCAACAAATAATTTAAGGCATATCTTGGGAGACACAGTTCCGTCGGAGCTGCAGAGCACTCCAAAAAACACCTGTGAAAAGGTGTTGGGTTTGTGGCGAATGATGTCTGTCACCTGAAATGTCAGACCCTGTTGTGAGTCAAAAAGCTGGTCGATGGTGATGGATCGGGGACGAGGATAGCGTCCAACGAAGTCCTTCGTCCGCGCCGGAATAGGCTGATTTGGAAAGCAGCAGCGCCACTCCTTCTCCTCGTGCTGGAAAGCGTTAATGTCAATTGTGAATGACGTCCCGGGTATGACAGGTCGCTCTGAGAAGCGTGCAGCCTCTTTCTCTTTCCAGTTTAAGAACTCTCTGAGATCTGGAAGGCTGCGTTGCATGGTGTAGCGATCAAAGTCTTCGAGTTGCAAGGGCTTGAGAGGGGGGCAGATAGGCTGTTCTGGCTCCTTCTGTACATTGAGAGCTCCGTGGAAAAGTTTAAGCCATGGGTGTGGATTGAATATTGCCGGATAATCCGTGGCGCGTGGCATCTGGCAGAGCAGGAGACATAATGTATGACGGAGAGAATTGACTCCATTGGAGGCGGGAAACAACCAGACTTCGGCTAATCGCAAGGTATTCCTCCAGTGCTCCATTGAAGTGAGTACTATGATACCGTGTCCATCCGTGATTAAAAAATATCTCGGTCGTTGGGAAAGAAAAGTCAATTGGAAGTGCTCAAGAAAGTCGCTCGTCACCGAACAGTGAACAGCATCCCGAGGTGGCAGAATTCCATCCCAACAGATGCGCCCAGGAGACTGAACCATTAGCGCACTCCATCAACAGGTTAGTGGCGCACCAAAAAATGTAGGACCGTGTGCAATTCCTTCTCATCGCCATCCACTTTGTGAATACGAACACAATCCCGATCTGACCAAACCATCAATAAAAGTTGGAAGAACATATTGCGGGGGGAAAAACCGGGCAGAGTTTCATGCTTGGAGGTGAATCGCGCGGAGTCGTCTGGGCCAACAAGGTAGGTATGGAAGATATCCAGCACTGGGTTCACGTATTTTTCGACGACAGTTCTGAGAAGTGAATCCTCAGTATGTAAGCCCATCTCGGTTGAATGACACTCACGTTTGCGGAGAGTTGTAATGTGGGTAAGGCTTGAATCGAAAAGCTGCGACATGTTTTTGATACAGTGTTGGTGGTGGTTGGAAGGTGATGCCCCCTAGGTCCAGCTTCAGACTTGTAGGGGCGTGGCAGCACTTTATTTCATGATGAGGCGTGCTATCATGCAGCGATTCATGCCCACTATTCAGAAAGTCGACAATGGTGGTCATGGATGGTGTTCGACTCGGGGCAATTGACATCGGCTAAAGCATGCATACAAAACATGTCTTTGTTCTGACTATGCAGCTGCCGTCGACGAGCAACACTTCAGGAGCGCCTTGGGATGAGAGGTACATGATCGTTGAGGCAGTCAATTTAAAACTTGCTTACGTACAGTCTGGTGAGGAACAGTAACAATATCGAGACGAAGAAAGTGCTAACTACTGAGCATAAACATTGAGGGTATAGTTTAACCAGCCCCTCAGACGAACAAACAACGCCGCTACCATTCCTCCATGTGCATCGCCAAATTATCAAACTCAACAAGTCCCGTGTCCATTATCACGCATCCCCCAAGTTTCCAGAAGTAGCTCGAGAAGTACACCGTTACCCTTATTGATTAAAGTGGCTGCAATACCCGGGAGCTGCTCATCACCAAACCTCTGGAACGCGAAAGCAAAGTCGATAAAAACTAAGCTGTCTGTGTCTGGTTGGTAGTTCGGGCCGTCGGGGAGCAGGATCTGGTCGCCGTGATAGTCTCCTTGGTCGACTCCGGCATACAGTAGAGCCCGCTGGCATTCGCGAAGGTGATGGATCTAACAGAGCGGTTCAGCCTATATGATCATGATGAACATCCATACGCCGCGACATACGAAGGGTCGCTGTGTTTCCGCAGTCCATGTCCAAGGCTCAGCTTTCAATAAAGATGGACCGGTGATGATTTCCAAGAGAACACCATATCCGTTGACCGATCCTTCTGTTGCAAACTGGCAGAGGTCAGCACATTATCTCGCAGACCAAAACGACCTACTCGATGAAAACCATAGCAATGTGGAATCAGTGTCCCTTGATGCTCCCTGAGACGATCGTAGGCCGCTTCCTCCCGTCTGATCATATCTTCGGCGTAGTGAAGAGACCTCAGACGGAAGGGCGGTTCCTCTTCTTCAAAATCGTCCCATAAAAGGTCGTGATGAACAGGAAACATGGGCTCAACAAGGAGTTTGAGACACACGGGCGGAGAGACATCCCCCCCAGAGCTACAAAGCACTCCAAAGAATACTTGTGAAAAGGTGTCGGGCTGGTGTCGAACAACTTCCGTCACTCGGAAGTTGAGACTCTGACCCGAGGCAAGAAGTTTATCAATCGCATTAGACCGAAGACGAGGATTACGTCCAACATAGGCTTTTGTCGACGGAGGAATAGGCTGGTATGGGAATTTGGAACGCCACAAAGTTTCGTCGTGCTCCAAAGCTTTGACATCTACCGTGAATATCGTCCCAGGTATAACATGGCATTCTGAAAGCCGGTTCGATTCTGCGTCTTTCCAATCCAAAAAGACTTTCAGATCTGAGGGGTTGCGCTGCATGGTGTAACGATCGAAGTCCCTGAATCGCGAGGGCGTGTCAGGAGGTGATATAGCCTCGTCTGACTGGGCCTGCATATTGAGAGCACCATGGAAGCACTTTCTCCATGGAAGAGGGTTGAACATTGTGGGAGCGTTTGTGGAATGTGGCATTTGACAGAGCAGGAGACACAGCGTATGACGGAAAGAAGTAGGGCCATTTCGCGCGGGATAAAGCCGAACAAGGGCGTTTCGGTAAGAGTACAATTGAATCCACTTGATGACGATTGTGCCCTGCCCATCGGTGATCAGAAAATATCTTGGGTTTTCGGGAATAAAAGTCTGGCTGAAAGTTGTGAAAAAGTCGTTCATTAATGAACACCGGGTAGTTTGCGGATGAGGCAGTATTGCCCCCCAGCAGAGTTTCCCCGGAGGCTAGCATATTGAGTTGCGCCACTCTGCCAGAAAGTGGATGATTGTGTTGCTTTTGCCGTCCCTTTTAAGAATTCGAACACATTCTCGATCTCAAGAACATGTTAGTAACCGAACGACTGGGAGGTAAAATTTCGAGGACCTGGGAGTGTTTTATGTTGCCATGTGAACCGCGCTGGGTCCTTCTCACCGACAAGATAGGTATGGAAAATATCAATTACTGGCTGAACGTATTTCTCAATCAAGGTTCTAGTGAGTGTGAGTTGGCAGCATAGTCTATAGAGCTCTGCGTACGTTTGTGAGCAGTTGTAATGCGGGTAGGGTTTGGTTCGGAAGCCTGCCACTCGTTCTTGATACCTTTGTGGTAAAGGTTGGAGGGCTATCTTCGGAAGGCTGATATCTTTGGCAGTAGAAGGATGGTGACAATCCTTGTCGAAATGAGGTTCGCCATCGTGGCCACCGTTCAGGAAATCAACGATGGTGGTCATGCATCAGGGTTGATGGGCCGTGAATCTGAGTCTCGCTCGCAATCCTTTCTTCTGACCCGTCATTTTTGCCCTTAGGGTACTCGTATAGCTAGCGATAGCGATATACATTCACGAGCACAATTTAGAGAAAAGAGGGGGGTCAACGTCAGAGCCAACGACCAGCCACGTGGATAAATTTCCCCAAAGCCATTCGACGGTTATGTACTTGTCAAGCCAAATTTGCGTGAATAACCCTGACAATCGAGTCTGCAAATTTCGTTCTGAATCTACATTGTCAATACATCGATCCCTTGTAACGTCCCTCCACGTCCTCTCTACAAGCAAGAGTAAGAATTTTACTCTTCAGCACAAAACGACTCACCTGCATGAGCAAAATCCGACAGTCATCCATCATCACATCCGTGACATTATACCGTTCCCGACTGACGACCTCTGCATAGGGAAGCGCACTGACGATGTCTTTCGCAAAAACCCCCCGCGAAGCAGTTGTCGACGGAGTTGTCACCAAACGGCGTGTCCAGCGACGTTTTGCCTTTGCGGGTCGATTGAATGCTCCTTGTTGCTCATAGTCCTGCTCATCTTCATCGTCTGAAAGGCGTAGGGTATATGGATTATAATCGCGTATCCGCAAATATCGCTGTTTGGGTCGTACCCAGTTATCAGCAGGCAGCGGAATGTTGAGAGGATTGGGAGTAGCCGCGTTTGGTTGGTTCGCATTTGCCGGGTTGGCAAGATGAAAACCAATCCCGTTGAGTAGGTCGTTCACCGTTGGTAGTGTGTTGGGGTCGATAGGCGGAGACGCAAGAATATCTTCTTCCTCTTCCTCGTCAAATTCGTCGGTCATACTCTTTCCTCTGTCATCATCATTACCCCGCTTCCTCTTTCGTCTGATAACCAATGGCTCATCAACACACTCGACCGTCCTCAGTCCATACAACGCATGCTGCCAGTCCGTGCTCAGCATATCATCGAACCAACGCGTGTTGGCGGAGCCCCACTCTTCCCATGGGACGGTTCGAACTCTGCCGCCACCGGATGACATGTACAGTGAGCGCAGCTGCCGTGTGCGCGCTGGATGTTGAGTTTGGCTGGGCAAGACCGGACCGGTAGGGGCCGACGACCCAATTGGAGTTGATGGCATCGAAACACTGCCACTTGACGGTGGAAGTTCCCGACGAGGTCGGGTAGCAAGGCCATTCGTAGTCAGGTATGGCGCCAGCGGATAGTGGTCTCGTGGAGCGGGGACTGGCGGCGGAGGCTCCAAGAACATTTTAACGTTGAGGAAGAAGACGAACGAATGAACGCGATGGTCGCCCGGGCCGGTAGGCTTGAAGATGTACAAACAACAGGCATGAATGCGCTCTTCGGGGCGCGGGTAGTACACCCTATGGTCAGAACTTTCCCGTTTGGGGAGATAGCCTGGCGCAGGGTTGCTGCTCATGCAGATATACCTATCGATAGTTAGTTTCATGAACGATCATGATCACGAGACGGGAACGGACCAATACATGTACCCGTCTTCCAGAGGTGGGAGATTGTAACTGCTTTTCAGGACGGGAGTTGTTGAGCATCCAACAGGGTTTTCGAACGTATAACATTCGAATCGTCCCGTAGGTCGCACGATAAGGAAGGTGTTGTCTGTGAGGAAGGTAAAGTCTTCAATTCCCGTTCTCGAGCCAAGCGAACACTGATAGCGATAGCACCGCATTAGGATTTGGATCTTACACCGGGCGTAGTGGAGGTTTTAGACTCACAGAATGATGTCCGCCATAACGCCAGTTCCATATTTGTAGATGTGCGCTGACACTGTCATGAACCTCCTTGACAAGAAGCGCTACGAGGTCACCAGCGACTTGGACACGCACTGCACCAGTCGCTTCAAAGGTGGCCTGGTGAACGTGTTCGGGTAGCCGAGGAAGACACGGGAGAATTCCCAGCTGACGCGAACTCTCCGGATGTGGTTCGTTCGTCTTGAAAGAGCGGAGATGGATATTGTAAACACTGGAAGAGCTGCAGAAAGAGTAGAGGGTTGGTTAATCACGCGCCAGAATGAAATGAAAGAAGCAAAAACACACCTTGGTGGGGCGAGAGCTACTAGGACAAGCAGATCTTGTGCTGGATCCATGGTGAAATCAGCGAGTTTGAGTGAGCCGATGGCGTGTGTCCACGTCTTGAGAGGCTGTTGCTGGGGCGATTCTGTCGAGGGCAGCTCAAAGAATGTGATGCCTGAAGTGAGCTTGTTGTCGTCCTCCCACCCGTTTGCATAGTATGACCCAACAAACTCGTAGACCGTACCCGTCGGAGGCAGAGTTAGTGTAGTGAGGGGACCCCACAATTGAGGAGACCGCCAGTTGCGTTCTCGTTCACATATCAATTTGAGCCTGGAGGAGAACGATGGCCGACTGGTGGGCGGGAGGAGAGAGAGCATGCGATGTTTGGCGAGCTCGAGGTTGAATTGTAGGCGAGAAGAGTCCTGAACTACGGCATGGAAGAACCGGTTCGCCTGCAAAATCAGTGGTCAGTGGAGATTTCACCCGAGCAACACCAAACCACGGACCGCATCGCACCGAAGTAGGTCGTCGACCTCCAGAAAGCAAAGAATAGTGCATATAATCTCCGTAGGAAGGTACGGACGGTCCATGGGAGTTGGCGCGTCCGGTGAAAGTCGGGGAAAGGGAGTGGGGGTGTTGGGAAGGGAAGAAAGTACAAGGGTTGATGATCGGTTTTCGGATGAAGCTGCCTCGCGGAGTGATGGACCCTTTGATGGGCAGCCGGCGGCTGTGCGATCCTGACGTCAACAAATCGCATCTTGCACCAAACCAACCAGAACCCAACCCACCCAACCCACCATGACCATCTAGTACGCGTTGGACGCTCACCTTTTTGCTCATAACTAATGCCACTCTTTGTCCAGCTACAGCCTCACGTTTCTGCTCCTCGCGGGCGAGATGGTCACGTTCTGTTTCCTCGTCTTCCCTCTTCCCCATAATGTCCGCAAACCTGTCTTCAAATTCCTGAGTGAAAGCCCTATAGTTGCGAAGGTTTGCTCGCCTTACTATCTTGGACCACAGCGCCCTCATGCCTCGCTAGGTCGCCTATGCACTCAAAATATCCTTTGTAGGTGCCACGTACGCCCTTTTGTCCGCAGCACTAAGATTTACCAAAAGATATTCGTCGCGATCTTATTCGCCGATGCCCTCCAGCGCATGTTCCGTGTGACCGCCGAAGCGGAGTTAGCCAAACAAAATGGGACTGCCCATACCGGCTCGCCAGGCGTCGAGAACAGTCTCGCTGCACGGAAGTTCTAGTTCGCACCTTTTCTCTTCTTTCTCAAATAGTATGTCTAATGTGGTTTTTACAGCTCCCAGCGCAATACCTATTTAACAGGATTCACGCTCTTCCTTTCTCTTGTCCTCACGCGGACCTTCTACCTCACCCTCGACCTGATCCACGTCCAAGAAGAATACGCGAAGCTCAAGGTCTGTGGCCTTTTGATATTTTCCCTAAAACATCAAGCTAAATATTGCAGGGCACTGGCGCTTCTTCCAAAGGCTCATCATCATCGTCAGAAGTCGCAGACCTCAAAGCCCAGATTGCAGAGCTTAACAAGAAAGAGCGAGATTTTGGTTTGTCCTATCCTAAGCTTTGGCGCATCTGTTGACCCAAAATCCAGAGACGCTAAAAAAGCAAGCAGCTCAACAGGCTGCCGAGTTTGATCGCCTCGCCACCAAGTATAACGAAGCGACTGGAGGCAACAGCAACAAACGCAAAGATTAGGGTTAAGGGCAACAAATATGGAAGAGCGCGTTGTGTGTTGTGAATCTAGCAGTCATGTTATAGTACAATTCGCATTCAATTCGATTTCGGTTCATTCGTGGATGAGCGAAAGCGACAATGGGTTGTAGGTGAAGGATGTAAACGTTTGCAGTTGTCTATACGCCGGACGCAGCAGGTGTAATGGCCTCCTCGTCTCTCCCTATTGGTCGTTTGAGCATTAGAACTTCGAGGGAAAAGCCCGACACCTCACCTTCATAAAACTTCTGCAAGAAGGTCCTCTGTGGCCTCTCCCTGGGTTGGAGCATGATACCGTAGATATGGTCTGGCTGCTTCCACATGTTCATCGTCTCCTGGTACTCCTGGCGACTCTTCAGCAATAGCACGTCGATGGCGCGCACATCCGTCACGTGGCGGTTTGCCTCGAAGCGGAGGCGGATAGCATGCCGCAGTTGTGTCGGTGAGGCATCAAGGTAGTACTGCGAAACAATTTCCGGGGCCTGAATGGATTGGCGACTGTAAGCACTTTGGTTTTGCGGGAGAGGTAACCAGTGCTCACGGAGCGATACCAGTCGCGGTACATCTGGATTACCCGTATACGTGCGTCCGCCGCATTCGTCGACGGCCGGGTGACTTGCGCCAGGCGCGAGGGGATGGTGAACGCTACATTCGCCATCGCGAAAAGGAAATACGGAAGAGTGTGTGACAGGTCTGTGACCTCCGCACCGCTTCTTAATCTCCCTCCACAGGACTCTCTTTCTTACACTCTCACCGCTCGTCGTTAGCCATGGTCCGCGGATCCGGTACGCATTCAGCGCACCATGAGCTATATGCAAATCTGATATAATCGCTATAGGTAAATTCAAGCAAAAGCGCGGTGGTGGGCGGAACTTCAGGTGCGTTATCGAGTCAATTGTATTCTGGTGCAGGGATGTTGAATATGGACACAGCAAGAACATGGTTCTTGACGAGAATGGTACCGCTGTCTCTGTCGATCGACAACGCCGGTGTGGTTGTTCGACATTGCTATCAACGACCATCTAATCTTCCTCCCCATCACAGACGGGGCGAGGACGATGAAGATGACTCCGACTCTTCTGCTGAGTCATCTGAAGAGGAAGAAGAATCCGAGGAGGAGTCTGAGGAGGAGGAGAAGCCCGAGCTCACGCGTCAAGAGCGACGGGATCTGAAGAAGAAGCAGGCGCAGGCAAAGCAGAAGAAGGCGGAAGGCGAAACGACAGACCCTGAAGACGCGGACCTCATCAATCCCAACCATGTCACCAAGAAGATGAACATTTCTGATCTCGGCGCGCCCAGGGAGATGAGCAGACGTGAAAGAGAGCAGAAGGAGAAGCAGGAGGCCAAGGACAAGTATTGGAAGGTAATGACTTGATTTTGCCTCTCAGTTCGTTTTACTTATGGTCATTGTCATAGCTTCATACTCAAGGGAAGACTGACCAGGCCAAATCTGACCTTGCTCGTCTCGCAAAGATCCGTGCGGACAGGGAAGCTGCAGAAGCCAAACGCAAAGCAGAGGCTGAAGGTGGGTCTCTAATTCCAAATCAAATACCCTTACATTCCCTGATGCAAAAAAATCTAGCTAAGGCAGCGGAGATCGAGGCGAAGAAGGTTGCACAGCAGACTGGTCGGCGGGCATAGATATTAGGACATCAACAGTCCAACGAAACAAAGTCAAGTGTATGTATCAATAATCTTACGGTCCAGTGTCCTGCATATAACAACGCACTGGCAAGTTTCTAACAGTTCGAAGATGGGCGCAAGAGACTAGTATCTTGGATGCAGCCTCATCATCACATGTGACTGCTGATCTCGGATCGCTACAAGACAGTACAAGACGGACAAACTTTTGCGTGCATACGCATCGGTCTGTCTATGGAACCAACATTCGTTTGACCCTCATTGAACGTTCGGAATGACGCTCGCAAATGTTCATTCGCTCAGTCGCTTTTGTTGACTCTCTATGGTACGACGACCGCGCAAGCTATGCCAACCAGCATGTAATACTAATAATACATCACTGCATCACTAACTACACTCAAGCCAAAGTCTGCGTGTTGGAGACTCATTCTGAGTCATTCACGTCAACTCGGAACCCATAACACAACTCGCGCGCTAGGCCCCAATCTCAGCTTGAATTTCTTTTCGGGTTCTTTTGACAAAGGCCAGACGTAGTTTTCTTCATGCTCGCTCTCGGCTATTGTGGCTACCAACTGTGGGCGTCAAAACACTGCTATACATATCCCCAGATCGTAGGATGATCCCGCAGAATGGAGGCCAGTTATTGCGGTCCCAGCTATCCAACCATGACTCCAGTCACCTCTCCAAGTCGGTTCGTGATGTGGACTGGCTTTTATCATTGTTGATCCTTGCACCAAATATTCGTCGTAGCTTGAGAGCCACATTGGTGCTGCGGACTCTCTCAATAGGCGCCGATTCATTGACTAAATCATTCAACATTGCACGGGGCTAGAAATATCGTCGGATTCAAGTTGGCGTTATTTGGAAGTCGACAAATGCACTGGCGCAGCTCAATGCTTTGCGGTTTGCGACAAATTTGACTGGGAGAGACCTTATTCCTCCCTCTTTCTATAGATAATTCTTGCGTAACAAATAAAAGTACTGGAAGTATCAAGAGGTATCGGATCGACTAAGCGAGGACACTGGATCAGCCACGAGGCAGACCCCCCCCCAAATTTGGAGATATCTCCGGACGTGGGTGACCCACGACGTCACACCTCTTCTTCGACCCTCACAGGCCTCACCGACCTCCGACATTGCGTAGCCTCGAACAACCTCAGACGGCTGCCTGACGTATCTCAAAGTCGCAACCCCATCTCCTGCCCTTCATAGTGGACAGGAGTGGTCACCGAGTTCTTCACGATGTAAATACGGCCAGCGCTCCCTCACCCGCATTCATACCCAATGGCCCTGCCATATATCAACCATCCGAGGCTTCCACCTCCTTCGCCGTGAACATATACAACCCAAATACGCGTCAAGCCGCGTCAAATACCCTCGAATGTCAATTCTGTGGATACATCTTCCGACCTGATGCAAATATGGAGTCTCTGAGGCAACACGTAGGCAACGACAACTGTAATGGTGCGTTCTCATTCTTGCACTACTCACAAGCGTCAGTTTTTGATTTCTTTTAGCCCGTGCTCGTGCGAATCGGAAACATACCAGCGCAAGCTCTGCCATCGGGCTATCGACAGCCCCTCCGTTTCGCGCATCTCCCCACGGCTGCCCTGGTCTCCAGGTTGACTGGGATAGCGAAGACTTTATGAGCGGCAGGCCAAAATCCCGCGATTATCGTACACAAAGCATTGATATGATTACATGTTCAAATTGTGTGGTTAGAGTGCGTAGAAAAAGTCTCCAGCCAAAGGCTCGAACCCAGGTTAGTCTAAATGGGGACGATGTCAAAGGGCTGTGCATGAGAGTCAGTGTCCTCGCTTAGTCGATCCGATACCTCTTGGGAAGTATGCAAAAAAATACCTCGGGTCGATGTGTTCCCACGCAGCCGTCATTCCATTTCGGCTTCCCGTCACCTCATCCAAGGCCTCTTCAGTCCTTATACTTATTTCTTGGCAAACGCAGTCCCAGACCATTCTCGATGTTTTATGTGACCGCAACTTGAAGAACTTTTTGAGATTGGAACTACCTGCCATCGACTGGTCTGAGAACCTCAAGGCGACAGGCGACGTGCCATCTGACATTCGAAGCTCGTTGAAGCCTAGCCAAATGTGGTGTCCCCGTCTTCGTTTGACATCCACGCTTCCGAAGCCTGATCGCCGCGAGGATTCTCCAGTTCTTCAGCTCATGCTTGTGCTAGGGGCAGATCAGCTCCGCCAACTATACAACTCGAACGGGCTCAGACTTCAACCAATATATCGCCTGTTCAAGACCGGAGCAACCTGTTTTGGACGATATTCCCTGTTGTATGGAACCGGCACCATGAACTGGGAGTTCCCTATCGACGGACAGCCGCATCGCAAACTTAGTTTCTGCAACTTCGGTCATGAGCGTCAGCGTCTCCGATCAAGCTTATACCGCTGGTTAAATGCGTCTGTGCTGTTTTTCTCTCGAGCTGCCCGTTCATACCCGGCTGGAGTTTGTTTGTGCCATCGTCTCGGAGTTGGATCTGAGAAACCATGCTCCAAATCCCTACAATTTCCTTTCCTGACTGCCCTCGCCACACGCGAGTCGGTGCCGTGTATCCCTGGCCACTAATAGCGCTTAAAGGGACCGACGTGGCGGCCACGCAAGCTAAATGTGCACCCATATGTGTGTACGTACCTGCTTCCGTGCCTTCCAAAAATATAGGGTTGTTGTTTGTGAGAATAGCTGGACGTGTCCGCCCCAGTATGGCTCAACTCAACTCCGTCCACTTTCTGAAGGCGGATTATTGGCCTCACCATATCGCCTCCCGCCCACGACTGGCATCTCACTCCCGACAGAACTGGGGTTATCTTTCAACAGTCAACAAGGACATACGTAAATGCGTTTAATCGCAAAATCAGCGCGACACGGTCGAAGACGCCACTGGGCATGGGCCTCGGGATCTTTATCCACCACAACAACTCCCGAGTCCTGCGAGGTCCGAAAATCACCGTTGTCTCTCCGAACTTTGCTCCTCAAAGTTGCGAACATCGTCAACCACTCGAGCCGGCCGAGAATAGCGATTCTCAATGCTCCGTCGACTCTATTCTCAAGACGGAAATAGCGCCAAGAAATCCACGTGCCGAGGACTTTTGGTCGACCTTGTATAGCGGCGCCGTGCTTCCTTACCCACCCACTCGACGTTCTTGGTATTTCTTTCCCCCCTCTGTGGCTTTGTGCGACAATTCAAGCTGTTATTCCTCTCCAGTAGCCACACCTGGGCCAAAGTAGTAGCTACAGTGGCGTTGAACATGATGGCAATTGAGAGTACAAGCAGAGATAACGAAAACGTACACGGAAGAGGCTTCTAATCGGAGGATATACTTACAACACCTAGTAGACAACGGCTCGGACCGTTCACACCGTTCGGCGGTATCACCGCCTGAGGCGCATTTGGGTTCTTGCTTCTTCTGCATCTGCAAACCCCTTCTTGGGGTTCGTCTCCCACCCAATGTAACGGTTGGTTTTGTTGTTTTTGCGATATCGCGACATGCAAGAGCAAGCAAGTCATCAATAATCACAATTACACCCGTAAAAGATGCGCGCATATGTAGATCCAAGTGTCGTCGCGTCGTCCAACTGCCAACGTGTGTCGCCGTGGCAAACATCTTTAGGCTAGTTTACAGCAGAATCAAGTCGTCATTGCCCGTACGAATTCGGGACTACCGCCGAAAATGGGACCTGAATGTAGTCCCGAAACGCAGCCCAGTCAGGCTGCGTTACCTCGGGAAAGAATGCATCCAGTCCCGCTCCATTATTATCAGGCCAGACATGCTGTGTTTGAGCCGCGTAACCCGAGGGAGTTGTCGGGACCTCTACAGGAATATTCTCCTCTGGGCTGAGATTTGATCAGTAAACAGGATTCGGATAGCTGAATGGAAAGAGCACGCACAAAAACGGTTCAAGCGCAATTGAGAGTTCAGGAAAGTTCTTGGCCAGAAGGGGTATTAGATGCCTTGCGCGGGCAAGAGCGAGGTCGCCTAGTTCGAATGATGGTACAGATTTTCTGGCATTTGATAATGCAGAAATAAAAATCCGAAGTTGATGCAAGATACGCTGCCATGGTGCGCCATCGGACTGGTCAGTTACATCGGCTTGCAGCACAAGGCGAACGAGGAGGATAAGACAAGTTGAGAAATGGAAAGCGGAATCTATCTGATAATTGAGCCATGTCAGCAAGACATAAAAAAAGGTCACTTGCAGGTTGTGAAATATCCTCGGAGATCCTCAGGAGTAAGACTGGACGTGAACACAACAACTTCCTCCGTAACACGTATAGCGCTATCGTACGCGGAATGTGCAGCGGCCGGTGGGAGATCAATGTCCAGAACACAGCGAACCAAGAGCAAAGCAACTGCCAGATGAGATAGTTGGAGTGAACCTGGAGCAAACGTGTGAGACTTTGGACAGTCGGAACCGAGCAAAAGAGACAAACGGAAGCCCGGCGGATAATAACCGTTGAGCGAATTGTCCATCGCATCAAGGCGATGCTTCCATGTGTCCAATTCAACACCAAACATCGATATCTTGCGCAATGTCTCCCGGATATCGGTTGATCGTTGGGTTTGGCGGACCACATGCAGTTCACGGAGAATGCGATCAAGAATAACGGTGAGCTCGCATAAAGAGACGAATGAAAAATCATTAGGGTGCTCGCATGGCGGTAGCGGGACGTCCCAGTCAGTGTAATGGATGTAGGAGGAACGACCATAACAAAGTGCAGACCTGATAAAATGCGTCAATGATCCGGCGCCACGCGAGAAAAAATCAAGATGAAAGACCATTTATCTTGTTGAAGGACGGCCCACCACAACTTGATCCGGAGCTGTTTTTCCCACTTTGGAATCAACCAAGAGGAGCAATCGAGGTGAAGACCCATCAGACGTCCGGCGGCAATGGTCTGAGAAAAAGAGTGTCGGTGGGACGATCGCTGTGAACAATAGAACTCACTTGACCAAGAAGCATTGAATTACCAGTGGGGTTAAGTGAAGGGCGTCCGTCCAAGTCGAGAAGATTAGCCTGGATCGTGGACACGCGTGCACTTCTGGATTGCGCACGATTGGTGAGCGTGGTAACCTTCCAAGCATCTGCAGAAAAGTGTCGTAATTGGTCGTCGTAGATTATTCCCCGCGAGACATAAGCGCAAAAGAGGCCGGCAGGCAAACGTTGCTCGGGATTGTCAGTGAAGTCTGAGGAGCGCCATATCGGCACTGCAAGACCGTCCAGTCGTAGATAGCTGCGAAAACACGTGCTATCAATAGTCTATGCACAGAGAGATAACGCACTGCTGGAGAAGACGATGGATGTTGCTGGGTCCAAGCAGCCCAATGAGCTCTGCACTTGTATATTTGCCGACGCTATCTTCGCCATAGGGCCGCACCCGCTCGAATAAGAAGAATACGGGTTCGGTTTGATTTGTTGAGACTTGACGAACGCGAAAGGGTGTCGAATGTGGGGGTGTTCCACCACTTCTGCTGCTGTGAACCGAAGCCAATGCGCTGAGGACAAGGCCATCTCTCTCTGCCGTTTCTCCGACGTAATGTGGTTCAAAATCATCGTCGGCGTCCGAATCCAGCGCCCGAAAGTCTTCCTCGCCCTAGAATGCAGAGATAAATGACAACGAAGGATGAGATAAGAGTGCCGACACGCACCTGACTTGGGATGGGTTCGTTGACCAACCGCATTGAAGGGGGATCCCAGTTGAAGACGATGGAAGAGAGAGCACTGCCCAACTCGAAGCGTGGAGACGTCAAAGGTGAGTTTACGTCAAGGGAGTTGTGCCTTTCCAGCTTCACTGTTGGTGATGCAAGACTCATAGTCGGGCTCGTATATCCGGACGATCCATATGAACGACGACTGGAACCGGCTTCCCCGTTTGGTGATTTTGGTGATTTCGCGTCGGGTTTCGCTTTCCGTTGTCGAGGTAGATCCGCAGCTGGAGAATCAACAAAAGTGCACGCGACGGCTGATATCTGGCAATTGAGGCACGTTCCGCTGGGCTTGGTTATGCACCTATATGCTTATTCAGCAAAGTGAGGGTCAAGGGAGGCGTAGACTGACCGTTGCTTACGCGAACGGCACTGCAGATTAGTTAGTTCTCCTATTTGGTCGTTAGGAGCATTCACGCACGCGATCGCAAGGTCTGTTAGACGAGTATTTACCGCATACTGACTGAGAAGCAGGTCTCTTACCTTTGGCGCCGAGAACGATACGGTCTTTCACTCGCTAATTCGACTGGCAAAGGCCCGGCCATTTTTTGGCCGTCGGGGACACGAGCGATGAGGGAGCGATGGCCGTCGGACAAAGCGCGATGAAGGCAGAGAGCAAATGTCGTG
Organism: Mycena indigotica; assembly: GCF_014461135.1. Taxonomy (NCBI): domain Eukaryota; kingdom Fungi; phylum Basidiomycota; class Agaricomycetes; order Agaricales; family Mycenaceae; genus Mycena; species Mycena indigotica. Next base: position 3,578,839 of record NW_023503007.1, on the reverse strand, counting down.
GGAGAGATTCTCCCATCAAAATATCAGATCACTTTTATTTTCTTTTTCTCCTTTTTCCACATTTTTCGACTCGCCTTAAAGGGGCGAGCTCCCTAGCCACCATGCAACCCAAATGGCCCCCACAAAGAATGACGACAACGCCTTCTGGTCCCGCGCTAACGACTCCCTCATCCGTTATAGCGGTGGTGGCTCCTTTGTGCGTCGCATCATCGAAAGGGCCAATGGAGTCTACCTCTACGACGCAGACGGAAAGGCTATCCTTGACTTCACCTCTGGCCAAGTATGTTGCCCGTCATTACCTATATTGTGTCTCACCTAGTGCTAGATGAGCTCTATCCTCGGACATTCAAATCCAGAAATCGTCAACATCATCCGCGAGCAAGTCGGCAGTTTAGATCACTTGTTTTCGGGAATGCTGTCTCACCCAGTTGTCGACCTCGCATCTAAGCTGAGTAGCATACTTCCTCCGGGTCTCGACAAGGTCCAACTGCTATCAACTGGTGGTGAGAGCAATGAATGCGCTATAAGGGTATGTATTCGTCCTCCCCACCGTTTTCCCTCTCCTGACAACGCCTCAGATCGCGAAAATGTACACCGGCAAATTTGAGATAGTCGGTGCGAATGCAACTCACGCTCACTTCACAGCAGCTGATACAATTTACATCAGGCTTGTCTAATTCATGGCATGGAGTAACTTTTGCCGCCGCGTCTATGACATATCAACCGACCCGTAAAGGCTACGGGCCAGCCGCCCCCGGGTCTTTCGCACTCCCCACGCCTAACGGTTACCGGAGCCCATTCCGGAATCCAGATGGCACCTATGACTGGAAGAAGGAGCTGGACTACGGCTTTTCTCTTATTGACGCCCAGTCTGTTGGGTCTCTAGCGGCAGTAATCGTGGAGCCCATCCTGAGTAGTGGTGGTGTTCTAGTCCTACCACCGGGATACCTCCGTCGTCTCAAAGAACACTGTGAAATGCGTGGAATGCTTCTCATCGGTAGGTCTCTACATTTATTCGCATCCCCCCGATGAATGACGCATTCCCATCAGTCGACGAAGCCCAGACTGGCGTTGGGCGCACTGGGAAAAACTTTGCTTTCGAGTACGACGGCATCGTACCTGATATCCTCACACTTTCAAAGACCCTCGGAGCCGGCCTTCCTCTTTCCGCCGTGGTCACCTCGAAGGAAATAGAACAAGTCGTTCATTCTAGAGGCTTCTCTTTCTGGAAGTACCCCTTCATTTCATTGAGATTCCTGCAGCTTACTCTTCATTCCTCATCCAGTCACGACCCATGTTTCAGATCCTCTTCCCGCCGCTGTTGGTCTTCGCGTGTTAGAGATTCTCGAACGCGATAATTTAGCTGCGCGTGCAGAAGCCCTCGGCCGCCGATTCCGCGCTTTTCTCCTTGGCCTTCAAGCTCAATACGAGTGCATAGGCGAGGTTCGCGGGTTAGGTCTGATGCAAGGAATGGAAATTGTGCGCGATCGTACAACCAAAGAACCTGATGAGCACCTCGCAACTGCTCTCGCCGACCGCATGCTTGAGCTGGGCTTGAGTGCAAACGTGCTTCGAATTCCTGGGACTGGAAGCTCGTTCAGGATGGCCCCGCCGTTGACTATCACGCAAGAAGAGTTGGACAGCGGACTGGCCATTATCGCGGAAGCCTTCAGGACGACAAAAGGAGCTAACAAGGCGCTTGCGGTCCACAGGCACTGATTGCTAGCAATATGCTTATCGTATCGTACATCTGTTTTCGTATTAATGACCGCGTTGACTTTGTAACCTCCGGAGCCAATAGAGGCGGAAGTGTCAAACAACTCGGGACGGTTCTGCCTTACCCCCGGCCCCCGTCGATCGTCCAGCCGCACCGACGCGTCAATCCAACGTCAATCACTTGTACCTTCACGGTTAGCAAAAAAGATTGGTTCCTCTGAACATGCTATCGAGCACCAACCTCCCGCGACGTTTTTCCGAGGGACTCATTTCCGTAAACATGCAACGGCAGAGTTCTCAGCTGTAATGGAATGACACGATAAGATATAGGACAAGACAGCGTGGAACGAATGAAAGTTTATTCTACGAAAGGCTGTCAAGGCTGACCCTTTTGAGCAGGACAAAAAAATAGTCTGGGATGCCGCCAGACTGCCGCTACTCGTAGGCCGCATATCGCTCGTTCTCGTCGTTGACTGAGCATCAATAAGCGCTGACCTACGGCGGACGCGTGCACTTTATCTGTGCGTGGACTCTGATCTTATCCGACACCAACTCTAGGTTTTGGGTCAGAATTTGGCCATATGCACTTGTGTCTTCCGTCGGGGAATCGTCTACTCCAAGAGCTGTTGCTGTTTGTAATTCAAGATCGAGATGGTTGCGTTCTGGTAGCCGGAACCGTCGGGGAACACCCACAGGTGCAATTTGAGTGCGATATTGTTAAAAAGCCACAAAAAAAGTACGCGACGGCTGACTGGCCTAAGCTCGGCGGCGGGGGGGTGCATATGAAGACGACTATTAATACTGTCGGCGTGAACTCCAGTATTGGCTCTGTTCTGAATGAAACTGTTAGTGCTTCAAGCGACAAACAAACAAACGCCTCTGAATAGCATCGAACGACGTTGCTTCCGGCGCTGGCAGCCCTGAATCAGAACTGCGACCGAGGAAAAACAAAACACCCACAAAAGCCACGCGACAAATTTAAATAGATCAAGGATAATCAAATCGTGGACCTACATCTGAATCCATAGAACATACGTCATCATCGCGTGCCTTGTCTCCGGCCTTGGCTCGGAGCTACCTTTGCGACGCGACATCTCGCGACATGCGTTGCCATGTGATCGCGTGGCAAGGATTCAAAGGGATTTCAAATTGGTTATTTTTTAATCCTCTTGCCCATGTGGGCGCATCGATGGGACATTGGCAAGCACCTCAAGGCACAAGGCGAGACTCGTCGTTGATATCTTGTTTATATCCCTCCCCGATTTCTTGAGTGGGAACAAGCTGAAAATGGTCTGTCATTGGCACGGCCGAAAAATTCGGCCGCCGATACCCGGTGCAAACACAGCCAAACAACTTAGAACAATATAGTGCTGGCCAGATACAAATACAATATGTGATTTGGCGTATCATATTTTATCAGTATTGTATTGGTGGCCTCAACCATGCATCATATCCGTATCACTGATATTAAATGAGGGTCTGCTGGTACTTATTTCACTTTTTCGACCCGATATCTAGGATTTTTTTCCGCCCGCCCCTTGATTATTAGTCTGAAATTTTATTTCTAAAATGCAGAGGCCAGTTCAAAATTTCTGGAGGCTGTTTTTTGCAGCTGCTAATAATCTCTAATACAGGGAGTTTCACTGCGGAACCTATTTATCAGGTTCATCATTCTATTGCTGTCCAAGAATACAATACAACCAATATATTTTGGATATATCAGTCAAAAATACAAATACAATATGCAATTACTGAGTCTCACTGGCTTCTCCTAGCTTCTGGGAACACTTCAGCATGCTAAAGTACCCTTTTAATGTGAGTAGGGCCTCTGAGGGCCTCCCTACCATATTGACTAAGCATGACTAAGCCACATGACTTCCCAAAAAGGAAATTATTTGGCATCACAATTTCTACAAATTTTCTTGTAACTGTGCCCTATCAGAGAACTAATTTGTGCTCAGCACCTCTAAAAGGCCCATACAGCAGAGATGATAGAGAAGAGGTGATAACATGCTTACATGTCATTCTTTGACATCACACTCATCACAAAATTCTCCCAATTGGGAAATTGGCCATCAAATGTGCTGTATTTATTGGTGCCAAGTGCTACAAACAGATAAAATGCAGTTATGGTCCTCCTGGACATCCCTAGACCCTCCCTGGACCTTCCTTAGACATAAGTCTAAAAAGTGAATTTTCCACTGAGGACCCCCCCTACCCTATGTCACAAGTGTGACTCGATGTTTCGGCTTGCTGATCCGGGGGCCCCTTGCTAATAATAATAATAAATTGGCCAAGGTCCCACGCAAGACATACCAGAATACCACTTTTCTTTGAAAATCTATGGATTTCCCAGTTGTATACACTGGGGGCATTACCTAAGGCGTGCTGGAACACGCGGGCCGGCCGCAGAGCTCACCGCATACCTACCGCGGGCTTGCTCAGTGACAACTTTCTTTGTCCTAGGACAAAGAAATTCTTTGTTTCTGGGTCCGCGCTAGCAACGCGGCTGGCCCGCGGTAGGTACGAGGTCAGCCACGCGTTTGACCTGCGTGTTCCGGCAAGCCGTAGGCTGTGCCCCTAGTGATAGCTATAAGTGGCTGATAAAACCTATTGATTTTCACTGTAAATATCTGAACCTGTGCTTAAATTTATTTTATTAGTTGATCATTTCTCTCAAATATCTCACAAAACTTAGTATTGATAATCTCTATTGACCTATTTTTTTTTTGAACTATACCCTTTGAAGCATCTTTTGCTGCCTGTCAGGGGAACATCTCTTTCGGCCTCCCAGAGATGATTCTGGTCTGATTCCAATTTCGGTCCAACCCCTTTTCTTGTCTACACTATCACGGATCCTCAACACCCTCCTGACAGTTGCTCTGGGACCTGGCTTGCGACACCGCCTAAGCCTTCTATGCCTGACAGCTGTCAGGCTTCGGGTCGGGCTGTGCAAGGCTTCTACTAGGAACACATGCCTGGAACAGAACAGACAGATGGTTGGGTGCGAGCAGGGTAGAATTGAACCAAAAGGGCCCATTAACACAGTCCCTTGTCGAAGGGTCTAATCAGGTCATTACGGGCCCAATGAGTTGGCAGTACTTCTTTCAAGAGAAGTGGTACAATAGACAATCTAAGCGATAGAGTATAGTGTACACTATCGCACCTTATATATACACAAGCCTGCAGAGGGGTGATCGGACACCCTTGGCCTCTCCTGCTCCTCCTTACCCCTGTTCCTGGCCACAGAGGGGATGATCGTACGTTCCTTGCAGGCCAGGTACTACTCCTAACCTCTTAGCACTCCTCCCCAATCCCCTGATGTTGAGTTGGGCTCAGCAACAGCTCGACATGTTGTCCTTAGTCACATGCTTCCCACATGTGCGTTCCTCCTACTAGGGCACCTGTTTCCTGTCATCATGTGCTGTGTGTTGCAGGTTCACGATGGCCTGACACCAGCACCGGAGCAGATGGGCCAGGTCTTATCTGTGACAACAGCAGCAGCTACAGACAAGCAGTATATAGTCAGCTACCTAGCAGACCCTTATAGGTTCTTCTCTTTGTATTCTCTCCTGCTAGGTCAGCTTTATTTATATTTGCTTACCAATGTTCACACTTTGGATCCTCCTCTGCTAGGACCTATATGGTTAGGCACAAGCAGGCCCCTATGTGTTTACCATGTCTAATATGAGAGACAATAACATCATACTTTAGCCATGCCTGTAAGGGCAACCCTGGAGGCCTCAGGCGTATACAGGTTTTTTTTTAAAAAAAAGATCTCTTGTAATTAGCATATTAACACTTTAAAAAACATCAGTAATTTACAAGTTCTCTCCTCATTTTAATAAAATCCATGCTGTCAAACTCCGTATCTTTCTTGGCACCTTGGCATCAACATTTTTTTCATTTTTTGGGGCCTTTCCTGTCACAAACAACACCAATTCAGAGGATGCCAGTTGGCCAGTGAAGGCAAGCAAGAAGCACCGTGAAAGGATATCGTAAAGATGATGGAATTCGAAGACTGGGGTACAAGACGAAATCTACTCTACTTATATACACTACTACCATGTGTTTACCATGCCTAATACGAGAGGCAATGACGTCATACTTTAGCCATGCCTTTACGTGCTGTTTGCCTCATGTCCAACTCTACGCTGTCAATCAACATCAGCATCGACATCTGATGATCCAATCACCATCTTATCGTCCATCTTATCTCCTCCTTGTCTTATCTTATCAACTAGGGCCAAAATAAAAGGTTTAAAAGGCGAAGAAAAAGGGTTTTTGAACCCAGGGTTTGACATTACCCCCCTTCAAGGTCGACGTCCTCGTCGACAGAGGGCATTAAAGCGCGTTCATCATCCACCCCCCCTTCAGCCTCCACAAAATGGCCAGTCTGATAATTAAAGAGTTTCCGGGACGGATATGGGAGCTTCTCTTGCGTCGGGCTTATAACGTTTGACCAGGTAATCCCAATGACCCTGGGCAAGGACAGGCACACTACAGGTCTTGACCACTGGGTTCTTCTGGTTGAACTCGTCTAACAATTCTTGAGAGTTCTCAAGCCTTTGCGCCGTCTCCCATGTATCCTCGCTATGCGGGTATCCCTTCCACTTCACCAGATACTGCCAACCACAACCACGCTTCCGCTTCTTCATAATCTCCTCAACCTCCCACTCCTCGTGATCATCCACAATGTCCGGTGGCGGCCTTTCTTCTCGCCGGTGGGGTGGTGGCTCGTGGTAGGGTGTCAGCTCCGTCTCATTGTAGACTGGATGAGCCTGACTAGAACCTGGCATCTTGAGTTCGTATGCCGAAGGTCCAACCTTTGCCTCCACTTTGAATGGTCCCACACGTCGATCATTGAGCTTCTCGGATGGTCGATTCTGTTGCACTTTTGACCCTTCAACGTACACCTTGTCTCCGACTTTGAACTCAGGTGCTGGTACACGTTTCTGGTCATAGTACTTCTTCATCCGCTCTTGGGCCTTCTTAATTGCCACCGTTGCATCCTCACGCACGCGCTGCATCTTTTTCGCAAATTCTTCTGCTGCCTCGACCTTAGAGTCATATGGTCCTTCGACGCCTTTCCAGGGATGGTACCCATGATCTAGGAAGAATGGCGAGACCTTGGTCGAAGCATGAGCTTTGTCGTTGTAGGCGAACTCGGCCAACGGTAACCATTCCGACCAGTCTGATTGGTGGTGGTTGACATAGATGCGGAGATAGTGTTCAATCTCTTTGTTCATCCGCTCTGTCTGACCGTCGGTTTGAGGATGGTATGCCGTGCTTGGGTTCATCTCTGTTCCCAGCAGCCGATTAAGCTCACACATGAAGTCGGATACATAGCGGGGGTCTCGGTCTGAGATTATCTTCCGAGGAACCCCGTGATATCGCACAATCCGATTGCGTGTCAAGCGTGCGATTCCCTCGCTGTTGATCTTGATGCTCACGGGCTCGATATGGATCCGTTTGGTAAACAAGTCGACCCAGACTTGGATAGCTATAAAGCCATTACTTTCTGGTAGTGGGCCGATCAAGTCTATTGACACTGTCTCCCATGGTCCATTGGGGACACTATGGGGTTTCAGGAATCCATGAGTTCGTTGTCTCCATCGAGTCCGTTGACATGCATCACAGGTTCGGATATACTCTTTGATTTGGTTACCCATTCTGGGCCACCAATATTTACGTTCAATGAGTTCCTGGGTCCGATATTCTCCTAGATGTCCAACAAGTGGGGTATCGTGATGCAAACGAATGATCCGTTCACGAAGAGTATCATCTCGAGGCACATAGATCTTATCTCGGTAAAGGATCAGATCGCCATCTTTTCGCCAATCAGGCAGCAACTTTTCAAGGGCCAATTTGACGCTGGTATCTAATCTTCTAGTCATTTTGATCTGACTAAGAAGATCATCTTCTGGTCCCTCAAAGTGTACTTGAGTCGCCCTGAATAATTCTGGCTTTAGGAGAATGACGTCCTTGTTATCGTCCTTTCCTTGATCATGATCAGCCCGTCAAGATAGCAGGTCAGCCTTCCGATTAAGCGCTCCGGGCCGATGGTGCAGTGTGAAGTCATATTGTGACAACTCGGTGACCCATCGGGCTTGTCGGCGATTCAGCTTCTGGGGCTTCTTGAAATATTCGAGGTTTTGATGATCAGTGAAGATCTCGAACGTCTCCTTAGCACCCATGAGGATGGCACGATATTCTTCCAGCGCAAACATGATGGCGAGCATTTCTTTGTCATAGATTTCGTAATTTCGCTCTGTCTCCGTCAGGCTATGTGACAAAAACCCAACGGGACGCCATACACCATTTTGTTCTCGACTAAGAATGGCTCCAATTGCACCTTCAGAAGCATCAGCCTCAAGACGGAATTTTCCATCGTCCGTTGGCAGCGCCAGTACTGCATCCTCAGCTATTCGCGACTTCAGTCCATCGAAGGCTTGTTGCTGTTCTGGTCCCCAAGTCCAACCGCCTTTGCCATTGAGCTTGGTCAAAGGTCGAGCCACTTCGCTGTAGCCTCGAATAAATCGGCGGTAGAAGTTGGTGAACCCTAAGAAAGCTTGCACATGCTTTACTGTTCTGGGCTGCGGCCATTCCATGACACCTTTGATCTTCACGGGATCCATTTTCATTGAGTTGTACGAGATAATCACTCCCAGATACTCAATCTCAGTGCGTTCAAATTCACACTTTTCGGGTTTGAGATAGAGTTTGTGCTTCTGGAGAACCTCAAGCACCTGGCGAACAATCTTCCTATGTTCCTCCAGTGAATCCGTAAAGATAAGAATATCGTCAAGATAGACGACAACATGTCCTTCATTGATCAGATCACGCAAGATGTCATTCATCATTGTTTGAAATGTTGCTGGCGAATTGGTAAGCCCAAAGAACATGACTAAGGGTTTGAACAGTCCTCGGTTGGTTCGGAAAGCTGCCTTCCACTCGTCTCCCTCCTTTATGCGCACATTATTATAACCCCAGCGAATGTCAAGCTTTGTGAAGTATCGGGCACCTTGGAGCTTATTGACAAGCTTAGAGATCAAGGGCAGAGGATAACGGTTTTTAATCGTCATCTCGTTTAACTTCCGATAATCTTGCACAGGTCGAAGAGAGCCGTCTTTTTTCTTGACAAAGAAGAAGGCGGACGCCATCGGTGACTTTGATGGTTGGATGCGTCTGCTCTTTAGGTTTTCTTCTAGGAAATTGTCGAGCTCTCTTTGTTCATCACGAGACAGAGGATAGATTTTGCAATCTACAGCCTTAGAGTCTGGCTTAAGTTCGATTGCATGATCCCACGGACGACGTTCAGGTAGAGAGTCAAATGATTCTTTAGCGAACACTTTGACAAACTCTCGATACTGATTGGGAATCTTCTCCTCGGTCATTCGTTCTTTGTTTCGACCAGCTTCTTCTGCCATTCGCTGTGCTTGGGTCTCCTTCAGTCGGAGATCAACTGCTGGACCAAAGTCCACGAGCAAGATCGACTCTCCTTCTTCCAGATCAGGGTCAGCTTGGAACTCTTCATCACGAGCATTGCATTCAACAGGGCAGCGAGAAAACTTGATCTTTTGGGAACGCCAGTCAATTTCCGGGTTATGTTTAAGAAGCCAGTCGTATCCAATGAAGACACGGGCTTTACCCAGTCCAGTGACAAGGAAGCGTTGCATTTCCCAATGATCGCCAACACCCATGCGTAGTTCGACATAGTGTGTTATTTTGCCATGAGTATTCTCGGTGCCGTCTGCATTGCGGGCAATAATATGAGAGTCCAGCTCTTTCAACTCAAATCCTTCTGCTTGGGCATATGCTCGGTCAATGCAGGTCGTTGTACAACCATTGTCAAGCAAAGCCTTTATTGCGCGAACCTTGCCAGTCTCGGGAACCATGAGAGTTATTGGGACCAACATCTCATAGCGTTTACGTTCCCGTTGAAAGTCTTTCAATTCCTGACTAAGACGATCTGGCTTGGCTCTAGCTTGTCGCGCAGCAGCCTCTTGCATCCGGATAGAGTCTTGAACCCTAGTGTGCGCTGGGACTGGAGGTACAGTCACATCAGCCTCCGCCTCCTCACTTCCTCTCTCGGTCTTTGTTGATGCGGTTTTTTCTCCGCAGGCCTTTTGGAACTCAGTCCACCACTCATCTTCCTCAGCACGCTTTTGTTCCTTTAAGTTATGAAGACGATTCTGATTTTGCAACACATGGATACGACGAGAGTTGTAAAGGAATTCATGTATGTCCTTTCGTAACGAGTCCGAGTCGGTACCATAAAAAGAGTCCGTAGCAGGCATATCGGGAGTCGCATTTAATTTACTGAGAGGAGAATAACGTCCATATTTCGAATCAACAATTTCGGATCGCTCCGTCTCCTTGGCCAGGGGAGAGGAGCGCTTTAAAAACCCGCCTCGCGCAACTTCTGGATCAACTGCGCCAACGTGCCGTCAAACTTGTCACCCTCATCAACTTGAGCCATCAAGGCTCTGACGCTGAGTTTTTTCTGAGGGGGGTCTGGGCAGTTGCGACTAATGTGGCCAATTTTGCCACAGTTGAAGCAGCGCAAAGGTTTCCACTTCTGTCGAGCGCGGTCGACGTCCATGGCATCGGGGTCTTTGGCAGGCGCAGTCACTTGCGGTACTGGGGCACGTGGGGCGGCGGGCGGAGTACGTTGGAATTGAGGTATGAAACCAAACGTCTGTCCGCGGTGGCCCAAACGCAGCCTGTTCCGAGACAAGTTTGCGTCGATCTGCATCAGACGCTCTTTCCATTCCAAATAGGTTTTGGGCAGGGCAGTGCCTCCCACATAGATAGGACCAGTGATCTCCGTATTGACTAACTCCTCAAGAAGCTGGATCAGGAACGCATCGTATGCACAAGGCTTGGCATTGGGACTATAGCCAGCCTGTTCTGCCAGCAATTCAAAAGACTGGAAGAAGTCGGTCAGCGACATCTTATTTTGACGAGTAGTCGTCAGCTTGAGATGCGCTGCCTGTGCGATGTTTGTATCCTTGAATGAGAGTTCCAGCTCCGCGATGAGATCGTCGAATGTATAGGTGGCCGCAAGCACACCATTCTTAAGGGTTCGTTTTTTCCAATTGCGGACCCAGTCAGCTGCCGTACATGCGGAAGCATCTGCAGATCGAAGGTACGAGATCAAGAACCAAATTCGCTTATGATCCGTATCGAGCGCATCAGCGTAAGCCGCAATATAAGTTGTGACGGAATCGTAGAAATTTTCCCAAAGCGATTTCTCGCCAGAGAAGAGAGGAGGGGGGTTCGCAAGTACGACGAGACATGTTGGTTGGTTGTTGGGGTGCGGGTGCAGGTATTGGTTGGGGTACGGTTGCGGGGTAGGAGCAATGGCAAGAGTGGCCAAGGCGGAGATTGGGGAAGGAGGAAGAGAGTCGAGGTAAAAGTGGTTGAATGGAGAGGGGATAGGGGAGAGAGAGCGGGGTGTAGAATTTCTTGAAGACTCCTCAGAAGGAGCCCCTGACGAGAGGTCAGGGATCAAAGCGCGCGGAGAGCGCCACAGAGGATGGACCGGAGAGTCCGTTGTCGGGGGTCCAAGAGACCTGTTGCGTGAGAGGAATCCACCGGGGCCTTCTACGACACACCCCGCTGGACGAACTAGGGTTCTCCGAAGATTGCCCCTGCGCTCCTTGTAGCAGCTATGACTCTACGAAAGCACCTGGGTTGGGCCAGACGTCTCTCTTGCAAGTACGAAGCGCGTGTCCTCTCGAGTGGGTCCCTTGGATTGTCGTCTCCGAGTGTACCTAGCCAAGAAGAAAAGAACCTAGAGCAAAAGGACCTAGAGCAGACGACCTAAAGCAGAAGGGAAGAGGCGTGGGAAAGGGATGGGAGGAAAATTGGCGATAATTTTGGGGTAGGGGAGTGGTTTGGGTAGGTGGTAGGAGGTAGAAAGGTACAAGGGTAAGAGGGTAGTCTTCGAATTATGTCACAAACAACACCAATTCAGAGGATGCCAGTTGGCCAGTGAAGGCAAGCAAGAAGCACCGTGAAAGGATATCGTAAAGATGATGGAATTCGAAGACTGGGGTACAAGACGAAATCTACTCTACTTATATACACTACTACCATGTGTTTACCATGCCTAATACGAGAGGCAATGACGTCATACTTTAGCCATGCCTTTACGTGCTGTTTGGCTCATGTCCAACTCTACGCTGTCAATCAACATCAGCATCGACATCTGATGATCCAATCACCATCTTATCTCCTCCTTGTCTTATCTTATCAACCAGGGCCAAAATAAAAGGTTTAAAAGGCGAAGAAAAAGGGTTTTTGAACCCAGGGTTTGACATTTCCTCTACTCAGTAATTTCCTCATAACTAAGGACTTTTCCACACATCAGATCTAGGGCCTTATAGCTATCACACTGCCCACCCTGACATGGCCTTTCAACTTTTTAAACCTTTTTTGATCTCTCGTTTCCCTATATAAAACCCGCCTTTTGGCTGGGGCAATAAATTAGAGGCATCTTTTAAAAAATATTAACTCTGGTAATGAGAAGGCTTTTTTTTTAAAAAAACCCCATATACAGGTGGAGGCCTGAGATCAAGGCCCTAGCAGGGGAGGATCCAAAGAGAAGAAACTCTGAGGGTCCACCTGCTAGATAGCTGACTATATACTGCTTGTCTGTAGCTACCGCTGTCAGGCACAGAAGGCTTAGGCAGTATCGCAGGGTGACTATTGGGAGGGCATTGATGGATCTGTGATGGCGCGGGCTTGAGTGGGGGTCAGACTAGAAACTGAATCAGACTGGAATTATCTCCAAGGGGGGGTCAAAAGGGAGACAATGCCTTTATGTGCTGTCTGCCTTATGTTCAACTTCATGCTGTCAATCGACATCAGCATCAACATCTGATGATCCAATCACCATCTTATCATCCATCTTATCTCCTCCTTGTCTTATCTTATCAACCAGGGCTAGAATAAAAGGCTTAAAAAGCAAAGAAAAAGGTTTCTTAAACCTAGGGTTTGACAGCCCTCATTCAAGCCATGTTGAATCAAGGCCTTAGACAGTGTTATACCTATGACTATATAATTAGCTTAAAAAGATGCTGTTTTTTTTATCCCACTTGATTTATATAGAAGTAAATACAGAATGATGACAATGTGATATAAGATATAGGCAGATCGTTGGGCTGGACATTTGGTATATAAATTAACTTGGAGAAGGAGGAGAAGAAGAAGAAGAAGAAGCCAAAAACTCTACAAACTGTGCTTCACAATAAAAACTGAATATGGAAACTGGTTTTCATTGTTGTTAACCTTTTTGCCCTTCCAATATATGTAGGTGGGTGGTGGACTACTCAGAGTTGTTGATGTGTATTTAGCACTTTTGAATTGAAATTTCTTCTAACCCATCCCAAACACCTAACGTGCCAACCTATCTCCTCTAATAAGAGGTGGGGCAGGGATGCTGTGCCCCCTCTAAGTAGAAGGCGTTGAGCTAGCCGGCCCTGCACGGCTTAATGTCAGCTTATTTGTTGAGATATCAGAGAAATATCATACTGTGATTGATGCAAATCCTGACGGATCGTCTGTGACCTCCACCATCATCGGACCTCGTCCACTGCCGTCGCCCATCAAGGCCATCAAGGCCATCATTCTTTTGTGAAAAACTTACAAGTCCGTTGTCAGTTAAGGATATCATGTCAGTTAAGGATAGTATTTCTTTTTTGAAGAACAAGTAGGTACATATATGCATACGACTAATACTGTGTTGGATTTGGATTGCCCATTGAGCTCTGTCCATTGTTCTCTTCAACAGCATTTCTCTTTTTACCAGCGTTACTCCTTCTCTTCCTTGGCTTTTTGGCTGCTGGTCCACCCTCTTCCCCTTCCAATGGCCGCTTGCTGCCAATCATCGGTACCGTGTTCGTCTGGTTGATGAAGGGAAGAGGACGAGGGGTGAGACCAGGGGGAGATGCGAGCTGTGGCGGTTGGAACTGATATTGCCACTGGAATTGGAGGTCTAGAGGCTCCTCATTTGGCCAGAGGTTTTGGCCTGTTAGTAAGCCTGGTGGAGGAAGAGGGGGCATGTTGAGACCATTGTTGTCGTCTTAATGAGCAACAAAGGGCTCCTCTGTATTGTTGTAGTGAGCCACCAGATTTGGAGCGCTGGCGGGGTTGTTGTAGCCTTCGGGCTGTTGGGCGGTAAACAGCGGGGTCCGTTCTGTTGGAATATGTTCCCTGTTGGAGGGTGTAGCTTCGTGCTGAGTCTGCGCTGTTGCCACCCCACCCACCCTCTCCTCTGAGCTCGTCTCCAACGGGTCGGCAGTGATCGTTTCCTCCAACTCAGCGGGTTGCTTCTTCCCCCTTTTGACACCCTTGTTGGCCCGAGGCTTCCTCGTCTTCAAGGTGCCGGTGGCACTCTTTCCCCGCGCCTGACGTCGTGTTCATGGACCAGATCATCATGCTCTTCTTCATCCATGCGAGCAAGCCGTATTGTCCCCTCGTTGAGCAGTTGATGGAAGCGGCGAGCAGTCTCGGCAGGCCAAAGAGCAGGCCTTTGTCGGAAATCCATGCCGTCAGGGACGCCGACCAGCTCTATCCCTTCGTTTTTCGCGAATGTCCACGTCGTAATTGACCCACGACATGTCCATGGTCTTGTTCGTCAGCTCCTCTGTCGGAAATTAGCTCGTAATCAGGAAATGAATGAGACTCAACTAAGTTTTTCCGCCATAAGTCGTGAAATTTCTTGACGAATGAACTCGATACCGGTCTTCTTCGTCCCCCTTTCCTCCTGCTCAATGCACCACCTCTCGAACCCATTGATGAGTGTGCCCGGTACCATGTTCAGATACTGCACGATAAAGTCGAGGGCATCCCCCGAGCCAAAGATCAAGGGCTTCGCTTTGTCGTTGGGACTGCCGCCAGACGCTATAATGACCATTCGAATACCTGTACGGCGGTAGAGGCTTTTACCCTCCGAAGACATTAGCTTAGGAAACGCGCAGAATAAGTATACTTACGTTGGTTACAAAACCTTGCAATGTCTCTCTCCCATCTCCTTGCAAAGACCTGTTTGTCCCACGAATCCCGGTCCGCTCGTTCTCGCGCTTTTCTTCCAGCTGGTCGAGCAGGCGTTCCTTCTCTGTGTCGGACATGTCCTCATATTGAATGACATGGTTGTCGATGTCCTCCCGGAGTTCTCGTCGGAGGACGCCGAGATCCTTCTTCAGCCCTAGAGAGAGATGAGCAATAAAGAAATTGAATATAAAGGCACCGTACCTTCAGCAGCAGCTTGCCGTGACCGGTCATGCAAAAGAGCATTCCACAGCTGGGGCTTTCTCTCAGCTTTGAAGGTCGACTTGGCCATGAGCAAGCCCAAGACGTCCTCCCGCGACTTCCCGTACTTGGTCGCGATCCTTTCAGCCTCCTCCGCCCGGTAGTCCAAGTGTGCTTCAATTTCTTCGTTGAAGGCCTTCTTCTTCTTGGCTTTCTCGTCGTGAGTGAGAGTGGAGTTTTGAGAGGTGTTGGTCCGCGAGACAGAGCCCTTCCCACGTGCACGAATATCCTGAGGCTTTCGGCCCGGGTTTCGTATAGAGAGAAGTGCGAAGGATGGGACATGGGAGAGAGAAGGTTGATGCGTTGACGGGTGATGAAGGTCACGTGCCAAGCGCTGGTGCATAAGGTCTTTTGTTCGAACCTCACAGTGGCCACTTTGTTTTTTTTTTTTTTTTGCTTGTTTTAATTTTAATTAAGTCCTTAACTGACACACACCAAGACAAGAGCCAATGGCGACTGCGTTCTTCATATACGTAGACAAAAACAACAATATTTAATTCATTGCCTGATCTCCCAACATCCTTGCTTTTCTTGCCAGCTTTTCCAACGCCGAAGTCAAGGACGTAGACTTGTTGAAGCCCGTCAAGTCGTTCTCTTCTCTTAACTGAGACGCGTAGCGAGCCGCGTCGTCCCTAAAGAGTACATGAGTTACTGCTGTACCCATCCAGATTTACTTACCGGTTGATGAAGAACGCGGCGGAGGTCTTGCTGGTTACAAGATAATAGTGATGATCGATTGACGTGGGTGAGGGCGGGCGAGCAGCAGCGCTGGACGGGCAGATCGGACCCCACTGCCTGATGCAGCGGGTTGACTGCTCTTGAAAGCGGGTGGGGCCTTGCTTTTTGCGGGAGTCGATGGCGCTACATCGTCATCGTTGGGCACAAGCATAGGTAAAGCTGGCTCTTCACGCTGGGCCGGCTGAGGGACGGAGTCCCGCGCCCCGATCTTCCACACATAGTCGGTGAGGGCGGTAATGGCGGCCTCCAAGCCGCGAACCTTGTGGTGGTTGTTGGCTGACCAGCCGCTGGTGACCTTGTGAGCGTCTTCCCTGTTATGGCTGGTCAGTCAAGCCAGTATGGAGCCAGTCATCACTCACCAGACTGCGAAGATGCCTCGCTTTCGGCCCTCGAAAACAACATAGAATATACCGTTGGGGTTGTCGGTGCCAGCGCTGGAAGGCTCGTATGTCGCGGCGGCGGAGCTGCGAAGACGGATGTACTGGGCCTTTTGTGCCGGTGGCAGGGTTTCGAAAATAAAATCCGCCGCCGGCAAGGCGCCAGCCAGGGCATTAAGGTGGAAAGCCATGGGAGTTGAGAGATGCTCGTCACACTCATGTCACCCACACCCATGTCACCACGTGGAGAGATGTCCGTTAAGGATAGTGCCGACATGTCAGTTAAGGATAATGCTGACATGTCAGTTAAGGATAATATAACAAATTTGACTAAGTCTTTTAGATATGTACATTAATGATGCTACGAGTCTAAGATACTGCTAGATGATGCTACGAGTCTAAGATACTGCTAGTCAGAGTCTAGGAGATTTGGGTCTACAGGCTTTTTGATACTGCCTACTTCTGGGTCGATTAGATGAATGGCAGTTACTTCATATCTTCCAGACTTCGGGTTGTACTGCCAATAGGGATACTCCCAGCGGAACGGCAAGTCGTCGTATTCGACCGGGTCAGGGGCCTCTTCTGTGAGCCCAAGAATCCCTCTGTATTCGTCCCAGCAAGGCTCGAGATCTCTTCGCACCTTCCGCATAGCCACCCATTGAGCCCTGTCCATCGCATACCACATTGAGCTCCTCAGCTCCCTGTCTTGAGCCAATTGACCCTCCGGCGTCAGGTAGTCCGGTGAATCCACAGGTATTCCTGGTGGATTTGCGGAGTCCCCATGAACCTTGATGCCGTTGACAAACCCAGTAGCCTTTTGCCCCATCTCCGATCCTTTCTTGCATGCAGTGCAATAGCCCTCCTTGTCCCAGCATTCCAAGCAGACCTCCTCCCGGCACTCCAACGGAAGCAGTGATATCGGTGTCCGGGGGGGAAGGATGTAGTTGTCGTCGTCGTCTGGGGTATTACCACGTAAGACTTCCACAGGGCTGTCAATTGTAAAACGGGACGAGGTGTTTATGAAAAAAACTCACAGAGATTCATTCCCCTCAGCATTCTTTTCTTTCTGGTCCCGCGCCTCTTCTAATTCATCGTCGATTCTTTTGGGGCCCTCTTCTTCGTTGTCTCTGGGTGGATCGTCGAACCAGAGGAATTCGATGGGCGGCAGTTCGTCGTCGTCATTTATGTCCATCAGGCTGCGTGGTTGCTGGTCATCGTCGTCGCCAAGCTGATCAAATTCTTCATCGCCATCCGCAAGAATTTCTTCTTCGTCATTTTCCTCCGGTAGGAACAAGGGAGTCCTCTCCCGTGCCGCCGGGTCGGAGGTCTCTCCTATATCGCGCGTGTGTGGTTTTGCTGTCCCGCCGGGAGGAAGAGAGAGACACCAGACCAGAAGGATTTCGATTGTCTGGCACGCGTTTTTCCAGGCTTGGCCGGGGGAGGGAGGCTGGGCGGAAGGGGAGTGGAAGGGGGAGACGTCTGGCGGGAGGCTTTCGATTTTTTGGCCGCGAGTGCTGCGGAACGCGTTATGCGGGGGGCTTTGGCGGGGGAATCGGGGTGGAAGGGGGAATCGGGGTGGAAGGGGGAATCGGGGTGAAAGGGAGAGGTGGTGGCGCAGGCGAGTCTTCCTGGGGATCACCAACGCCAGATGTGGCTCGTGCTCTCGGCCTACGACCCCTCGTCATCACCTCCCCCGCTTTCTTTCTTGCACGGTAGTCGCGTCGGTATTCCGCTTCTTTCGCCCTGGCAGCCGCCAAGATCTCTCCTCCAATGGCCTTGGGGAACGCTCGCTGCCTACGGATACCAAGGTCAGCGCCAAATTGTAACGCGGACGGTCACTCACATTCGCATACCCTCCTTCGCCAACAGACCCTGCAAGTCCGCGTGTTCCTCCCTCCAGCGACGTTTGGCGGCGTTCTGCCTTTCCAGAGCCTCGTCAGGATCCATTCGAGGACGACCTCTGGACGAGGACGCCTGTGGCTGGCGATTCGGCGGCATGGAGGTCGAGATCAAGCAGAAAATGGTCGGTCACAGCAAGGTCACGTCGTTCTGGGGAAGTGCTACAAAGTCGTTCACAAAGGATGAAAAAATCTGTAAATATTTCTGAAGGTACTTAGGATATTTCTAGAGCACCAGGTGCAATAAAATTTACTTAAAGCTCGATATTAACAGGTTGGAATGACAAAATATGTTTCATTTTTCTGTTCAGACTCTTAAGCGCGATTAACCACTGCCATTTACTTGCCGACAGGTTTCTAGCGTTATCGGCCGGTGCGATGTAGAGCTGCGCACCAAACTCGCAAGATCACCAAATATATATGTTGACTTAATCGCAGCATCCAGCTGAAGAGGCCGCCAGCCGAGCCGGCTCCTACGCTGTATAGCACTGCTGCAGCACTGTGTCAATTTTTGGACCATTTAATGAACAAATGGTGTGTGTGGCCTCAAGCAACTCCGATATAATAAAAGATCTACCCCCAACACGAAGTGCTCAATATTGTCTCCGATCCAGCTGCACATATGCTCTTGGAGTATATCACAGCAATTGTGGAGATTTTTGAAGAGTGGCGTTGTCACTGTCTACCGATATACCATGTCCAGTGTTACACTCAACCATAGTAGTCTATACTCCTCACGTATGTATCTTAAAAACTGGGATGTTCATGGGGTGCTGAAGGTTATTTTATGTGGTTCATATAGCTACTATCAATGTCTATGCAATGTACCAAGCCTCCAATGGCACTGGTTGTGGCAGATTCTCAAGCATTGCTTGATTAATGTACTGTGATCACTTTTCTATGGTTTATGCCATTCACCAAGCTTATGAGGGCCAAGATTTTGCTGAGTAAAGAATATTCAAACCCTATGCTACACGTCCATGCAATTATAGACCCGATCTACAATTTCCTGTGCCAGTACAACGACCCAGAAAAACATGTCAGTTAAGGATATATTCGATGTCAGTTAAGGATATTTAGGCGACCTAACACTTTTTACCGGCCAAGTTGATTTACTATTCAGATATGTTATACAGTATGGCTACAAAGCTCCTCCATTGTGCTCCACAAGTCAAGGCCCAACTGCCACCGTTCATCTTTTGCTGCTAGCATTGCCTGAAAACCAATAGGATCCTCCTCTTCTAGCTGTTTCTCCGTTCTGAAGCCGTTGTCAACGTATCTAAAGATGCCTCCCGCGGTGAATTGGGTGAAGGATGCCCGAAATTCCCCTTCCTGTACAGGGATGTTGGAATGAGACAACGTTGCTGAGGGAATGAGTATCAGCGAGCCAGCGGGGAACTCAACGACAAGCCTGAGATCCCACAGGACAAGATGACCTCCCTTGGTAGGGTCGAACCGGCCAAGGGCTTGGATCGCACACCAACCGAAGGGAAGATTCAAGACATCCCGATGCCGGAATGTCCAAACGTTCGGTCCGAAGTTAAACGCAGCTCCGGAAAAGATGCTCTTAGCAAACGGCCGTCGAAGATGAAGCCGTGCATCCAGTCGTTGATTGCATTCCACATAATATCGATGTAGGCGTGGAGCCCATAGCGCCAACGATGCTAGAGATCTTTAGCTCGGTGCCGAAGGCTACAGCATGAGGACTTACCACTGGCAAAAGCGGCTAGCCGCGATATATGCTCATTTGCCAGCAGGGGGTCCGTCACATCTTCATAGTCGTTTTGAAGCCAGGCGGGCCTGGTTTGTCCTTGCCCGTAGGATATGCCGACATTAATGGCCGCAAAAAGACCTCGCCGGTGTTTGCGCATGAATGCAGGGAGCTTTGCTGCATGCCGAGCAGCAGCCATCGCCTCATAAGCTTGAGCGGCAGCAGCGCGGTAGCTTTCGCCGGCAGGCTGGCCCGCCAGGACCGCAAAAACACGGCCATCTGCATCCACCAAAGGCCGCGGGTCTCTGTGTAAGAGTTGGCTGCAGAGTAAAACAGGAGAGTTGTAGAAAACTTACTCTCCGTTCCAACGAACCAACTCAAAGCCTCGTCCCAGGACTTCCTCCAACGTCCTCCGTTTCTTGCTGCCATAGGACTCAGTAGCCTGCTCGATGGTTGCCGCGTAGCCGCCATGAGCTGCCGGTAAGGTCTCGCTTTTGAGGGCAGTTGCAATGGGTTGGGAGGGTTTGACATACTTGCCCGGCGTGCTTGGTCGAATCTCATGTCCATCCTTCGCGATTTTGCTGGCGCGTTTGCTGGATCTTCGTCGGTGAGACCCTGTCAGCCGGGGCCCCTGGGTGGCATCATACTTGATTCTCTTCTTGGCTGGCTCAACGTCGTCCAACGCATCGAGCCCCGCTGGGGACTGCGTTGAGTCTGTGGGGATGTGCTGCAGACTGTGGGGGTGGTCCAGTGCTGGGGGATGAGTGCTGGCCCGTGAATCGTCCCCCTCCTCCTCCTGGTCCAGTTGCATATCGGATTCCTTTGCCACCGCAGCCAGGAGGGCAGGAGTTACTGAGAAGGTGGAGGCGCGTAAGAAGGAGGCGAAGACTGCCCCGCTTCGCGTCTGCAAGGAGTCAGTTTCTCCGCATGGGGGAAGGAAAATGGCTCACCGTTCGCGAGACCGGGACCCAGAGCATCGCAGAAGCTGTAAACAGGCTCAGCATGGATTGTTTGTTTGGCCGGTTAGAACGGAAGCTGGCGCCGCCAGCGTGGTCCAGAGTCCCAGGTTTGAGTCTTCAAGGGACGCTGGTGGCACGCCGCTTCCGCATGACCGTGAAATGACTTACCAGTCGATGGTCTTGAATGGTCTTGAGAGGGTTTGTTGATGTGACACCGTGACGTTCACGTGGACCGTCACGTTACTCTGCGCCTTGCATTTGCGATGGCTGGCAAACGGGCCAAGAAGGTCGTCCTCGGTGGACAGAACTCCAGCCACGTCCAGGTCGTCCTCGGTGGCCAGAACTCCAGCCACGTCCGGGTCGCCAGCAGCGGTAGTCGCTGGAAGCGTAACTCCACCGCCAAATCGACAACAGAAACGCTCTCACAAACCCAGCTGATGCTTCGCGACCAGCGCGAGCTGGAAAAAAGAGAAAGAACGGCGGGCTGGTAAGTTCTACGCTCACCTTCTTCTCCCCGCCGCCCGTTTCTCACTACCCTACAGCGCTGTCTGCCCAGCAACAACTGGAAGAACAACGCCAATGGGTGGACATGCCCATGGATTTGGACGACGATGTTCTGACTGGTCATGTCCTCTTGGACATCAGCCACGCGGGGGAAGGGACGACTGAGGGTCTGGGAGACATCGAGGATGTAGAAGATGAATTGCTGGAAGGAATACGAGAACACAATCGGTAAGCATTCACTGTCTAATTGCCGACTTCCCCTCACAACTACCCAGCTTTCTCTTCAACCGACCTCGACGTCGCCCGTATAGGAGCAGACGCAACCGCACCCAGCTGATGATCGACGCGTTGCGACGCGAACTGGAGGGACTAACGGACAAGTATTCAGAGTGGGCCCGCGATAATGCGGAAGATGGTCTGGGTACTCTGTTTGAGTATCCAGAGGGTGTGGAAATAGAGGGATTGATGGACACTGTGGTGGTGGATTTATTCTGTGAGTCTTTTTATCCATTCGTTTGGCCTTTTCGCTCATAAGCTCCAGCTACTGAGCGGAAGAACATACCGATCGTCGCAAACCAAGGCACCCTCGCTGCGTCATGCGCCTGCCAAGGCCTGATAACTTCGTCGCTTCAAAAATGCAACATCGTCTTCACAATACGAACTCTAGAAGTCTTTCGTCGACTGTCACTTCCGTTGCCCGCGACTGGGAGTCGAAGCTTTTGTCCGAACGCTCTCCGACTTGCGTGGTGTGGCCCCACCGTCTTATCTGGGCTCCCAATTCCGCTGGGCTCTAGACGTCTATCTCGCAATATGGGAGAATGTGAGGAAACGAGTCAAGGTGGCACTTGGGAGGGATTCCAAGGATTGGCAACTTCAAAATGCTTGTCCTGCCTGCCTCTACAAACTGGAGGGAGAAGAGGAGCTGGAAATACCGATCCTGCTCACAATCGACGGCAACAACTCCCTCAAACGGTTCAAACGACGCGCCGCCACAACCTACGACGAGGATGGGAAGAGTATCCCAGGAGACTCGATAGAGCGGTGTGGTAGCTGGGCTGGGCCGCGTGTGGTAGCTAGACTGATGCAATGATATGTGACTAGTGTGACATGATCCGACTACGGCCCGACGCCGGCCTCCCCATCACAGGTGCCCCCATTTAAAATGGCGTCGTCCCCGACGCCTGCACCCCTTCTATGCGCTTCAGCTCCGACTCCATGTCCTCCACCCTTTTCCGCTCGGCCATCTCACCCTCCCTCTCTCTTGCCACCTGATCTGCTTCGTTGTAGCCTGCCCTTGCTTGTTCTTCCCGTACCCTTTCCATGAACGCGCTTTGTTCCGCTGCCAGCTCCGTCCCGTTCCTAGGTGTGAATCTCCTGAGTCTTCGTGCGCTGTAATAGCCCGACGCCGCTATTCCTTCCAGTGTTTCCAACTCATATGAGTTTACTCTTCGCGCTCTTACTCGATGTGGGTCGCTCCATGGCCCTTGTATCTTGCGGTCCGCGCTTAAAGTCTTCATTCTTGCTGTGTCGTAAACCTGTACCAGTTCTCCGATGCCGAACTTCACCTCTCCCGCTCTCGACTTCTGTACCGCCTTATCGAACAGCGCTCTTCTTTTGTCTGCGTGCACTAAGCGATTCTCGTAAGCGTCGAGACGTTGCTGCTCTGCGTAGCGCATGTGGTTGTGGATCTTGGCTTCCGTCGGCCGCGTTGTTGCTACCAAGACTGGGGTCGTTGTTGTGTTGACCGCCTTTGCAAATAGATTTTCCTTGGGTGTGTACCTGATTGAAGGTAGAATCCGTTGATTGAGTATGTGCAATGCTTGCCTGAAATGCCGTGGCCACGTTGCCGGCAGGTCTTCCGCCTTCGTGTTCCTCCAACCGTCCTCCCCTAGCTTTGGCGCGCACAGCCTTGCTAGGACAAATATCAGCAGTTTGTTCGTACCTTCCACCAGCCCGTTGACCCATGGTGAATATTTGGGCACGGGCATAAACTGTGTACCCCATTTGTCACACATCGCCTTGACCGCTTTGTTGACGAAATGCGAGCCATTGTCCACCATCAGGGCCTCCGCTGGCATGTAGTCCCGGAATAAGTTGTCAAGCACTTCCACCGTGTTTCCTCCCGTTCCCGCGCCCTTGTATATCTCGCCCCATACGTGTTGCGACGCCACGTCTATGTACAGCCCCGTTGTCTTGAAGCCATCCACGCCAAGCGGCAGCGTCATGTAATCTGCAGCGATCAGTTCAAATGGGTGTCTCCTTATAATCGGCCTTAGCAATGCATGGATCGCTGTTGGGCCGAAGTTCTTGCACTCGGCGCATTCCTTTATCGCGGCTACAATTGAGTCGTCCATTTTGGGGCTGTGAAATCTATCCATGAGCGCTATCTTGATATGATCTCTGTGAAAATGACCCCCTTTTGCGTGGGCTAGCGCTGCCTCCCTCTTGGCTTCGTCCTTGGTGATGCATTCGCGTCTCGGCCTAGCTCTACCCCCCGATGCACCGCCGAGCCTCCATAGCTTGCCGTCCTCCACAAAGTATTGTGAAGCTCGATGGCCCGCTCTCTTGCGCTCGCGTTCGCTCGTCCCGAAGTCAAGTTCTGTAATGGCGTTGATTACCTCCAAATATACTGGCTCCTTCTTGAACCGTTCCCTTAGCGCTGCTGTCCCTTCCGGAACTGGCATTACCAGGTAGTTGCCGCCTGCCGTGCTTACTGTGAATATGTCGTTCACTATTCCCGAGCGAGCTTCCCAATCCGGAGAGACCGTCCACTCGCTTCCGTCCTGGTTCCCTTTCGGCTTGCCCTCGTCCGCCCTTGACAACGCATCTGCGACCACGTTGTTCTTACCCTTAATGTGTTCTGCCCCCACTATATTATACCCCATGATACCGTCCCTCCATCGTGTGTGTGTGACGTTGAGTTTTTCGTTGACCATGATGTCGCGCAGGGCTTGGCAGTCCGTTTCGAGTTTGATGGGCTGTCCCCAAATGATATCTGAAAACTTATCTAGAGAAAACTTCAGCGCTGCGAATTCCAGTAGGTGAGGTTGGTATCGCTCTTCTGACGACGAGGTCCTTTTCGACGCGAATGCTATCGGGTGTCGTTTCACGACCTCCTTTCCCCCCTGGTAAAATCGTTTTCATCTTCTGGGATAACATTCCCGCAAATGCCTCCTTGCTCCCGTCCGTTGTAACTATGAATGGGTGTTTGTCCACCTCGTCGTAGTTCGGCGCGCGCAAAAAACTGGTTCCCGTAGCAGCGTGTTCTTGAGGTTTATGAACGCCTTGGCGTGTTCTTCCGTCCACACCGGCGCTAGTTTGAATGCCTTCATCGCTGCCTGGTACACCGGTTTCCTGGCGCCTGTGGGAATCTGGACTTTAGCTAACAAGTCTCTTAACGGCTTTTCCAACTTAGCGTAGTTCCTGATTAAGTCTCTGAAGTACCCGGTCAAGCCCAAGAAAGCACTGAGGTTCGCCGCATCCTCTGGTTTTTCCCATCGCACTATCGCCGTAAGTTTCGCTGGGTCGGGTGATACTCCGTTCGGTCCGACTTTCGCTCCCGCGAATATCGCCTCCGTCATGAATAGTTTCGTTTTAGCTGCTGATAGCGAGAGCTTTTCCTCGCGTATTCTGGTGAATATTACCCTCAACTTGCCTATCATTTCATCGAATGTGTCCGCCGCCGAGCCACTATCGTCCACAAACAACTCCATCACCCTCTTAACCAACAAATCCGACAACTTGGTCGCTGCCATGTGTGTGCGAACTCTGTCGGGGCATCTGTCAACCCGAATGGCATGCGCATGTACGCATAGTAGCCCTGCCCCGGCACGAACATCACGATGTACGGCTGTACATCCTCCGCTATCTGTATTGCGAAGAATCCGGACACGAAATCGAACACTGACACGTACCTGTGTCCCGACAGTCGTCGCTGTTTTTCGCGTATGTCTCC
Source organism: Mycena indigotica (assembly GCF_014461135.1). Lineage (NCBI taxonomy): Eukaryota > Fungi > Basidiomycota > Agaricomycetes > Agaricales > Mycenaceae > Mycena > Mycena indigotica. The sequence continues at coordinate 3,553,661 of NW_023503007.1, read as the reverse complement.
TTGTGGCATCGGCACGACTTTGAGCAGTTCATTGAGTTCGTGGAAATTTTGACAGATCCGCCATTTCGGTTGCTTCTTGACCTCGGGCTTGTGTTCCGTTTTTCCCGTTCTTGGCGGCAGGTCATAGACTGGTGGGAGTCCTTCTTTAATGCACTCATCGTTGAGTGCGTGTTGGAGTTCCTCCAATGTCATTCCCCCTCCATCGTGTTCCTTTTGCGCTAGCTTTATCGGCGACATGCATTTGACATCTCTTGGGTGTATCTGCCTGATTATCCCTGCGTCTTCCAACACCTTCACCTGCTCCCTTAGATATTGTGCTTGTGGCTGCGACAGAGGCTTCTGGTGGATTTTCGTGCTGAATTGGTGGTCGTTTGGGATATGTGGTGCGTATTCTGCACCTTCCACCGCTTGTACTTCACTGACAGCCAGCGCGAAGATGTCCGCATACTGTGTTACAAGGTCCTCGACCTTTTTCCTCTCCTCCACCGTCATGTCCTCGCCTATTTGCACTGCCTTCAATATGCGCTCGACTCTCGCGGGGTTAAACGGGTCTGTCTTGCGGGTGAAGATGCTCGGTTCTTTCGTGCTCTTGGTTTCGACCTCCACCGCGTGGATTCCTTGCGTTTCCTCCACCACTTCCTTGTCCATTCCTAACGCTCTCATCGCCTCTTCCGCGATGGCTTTTGCCGTTTTGACTTCCGTTTCCCCTTCCCCTTCTCCTCTTCCCTCTTCGCCTTCCCACTCCACCCATTCTCCTTCTTCTCCCTCACGTTCGTCCTCGTCCTCGCTTTCTGACCCGTCGCTCTGTACCTCGTGCTTGTCATCTGTATAAAATATATTGTCGTTTGCTTGCCTTGCATTGCCCTCTCTCTTCGTTGGCTCCCTCTCTACCCTTGTGTTCTTGACCCTTCGTGGTTCTGCCTGGTTGTATAGCGTTGCTTTCGCTTCCCCCACCTGTAACTTCGATTCTGTCGTTCCTGTAATCGTGAATTACTCCGAATATTGCCTGTAGCGGCTTCCCAAGCAAGACTTCCCAACCTCCTCCACTGTCGAACACTTCCAACGTGATTGGTGCTTGAACGCCCTTGATGGTCGCTATTCCGGTCCACTTGCAAATTGAGGGTATGAGCTGGCCACTTGCCATTCTCAGGACTGTGTCCGATGGACTTCCCGCTCCCAGTTGTTGCAAATTTCGCTCCCATATTTTTTTGTCCAATGCTCCGACCAGCGCTCCTCTATCGAACAACATTTTGACTGTGACTTCCCCTTGTACTCCTCTTAATGACGCTGAGTGCTCAAACGGTTCACACCCTTCCTTCCTCTCCGTCGTCGCTCCATACATGTTAACAACGTTGATTCGCTTTTTCGAAGATACACGTGTCATTTGTACGTCGACGGGACCGAGGCATTTCTTTGGCCGCGTTTCCCGGGCTGACTGTTGGCCTTTCACATAGTCAGCCCTCCACGAAAACCCTCCGCGCGCTGCGCCTTGTTGAATTCTTCGATGGTGTATTCCAAGTAGTTGACCCCCGCGCAATGTTTTGTCTGGCAGATGATCGTGCTCGTCCTAAGTACTTGCTGCATATCGCTCTGAAGGCTCGTTCGTTTCGCGGGATTGGTTCCGCTTTACAGTTTGCGTCGTTCGCTCGGTGGGGCGGGATCGTTACTTGCCCGCACTGGAAGCACTCGCCTGAGCAAAGCTCCGCCGTTCCCGGGCTAAGCGGGTACCCTATTTCTTCTAGGGCCGGTCTCGTTTCGCCGCCGTATTGTCGGTTCCACAGCTCGATCAACGTTTCGTAGTACTTTCTTCCGTTTTCGTCGTCTGTAGCCGGCTTCATTTTCCCCACCATTTCCTTGAGTTTTTGCAACCCTTCTTCCGACAGCGCTTCGCTCCTCTGGTTCGGGTTGAACAAGTTCCCTCTCCCACCTCCACTCGTTCCGAAGACGTCTCCCGTTGGTTTGCTTGGCGTGCTTCTTGGCGTGTTCAGGTTTGTTGCGACTAGTCTTGCTGCCATTTTGGATACTGGTGTCGTTGGGGTCATCGCCTTTCTCTGCAGCTCCTCTATCTTATCGTCTCTCTCTCTGTCCTTTTGTTGCTTCTCTTTCGCCTCCTTGACGTCTTCTCGCAACTTCGCTCTGTCAACGTCTTTGATCGCCTTCGTGAAGTCGACCCAATTGTTCGGTTCTCTCGGCAGGTTTTTCCGGAGGCGGCTCTGGTATCGCGTCCCGAACTTGGTATATGTAGCTTGATGTTTTCTCTACACCCGCCTTCCTTGCCAATTCCAACAGTTTTTGGCGTATTTGATGTGCGCGCTACTTCTTGGCCCGCTACTTGACTGTTCCCCTAACTCGTTCAGCGTGAGTTTCAGCCCAACCAGCTTTTCTTGGTACTCTTGTTTGGTCGGTTCGGCCTCTTCGTCTGTTGGGAATTGCGCTAAGAACTCGCTTGTGAAGTCTGCGAACTTCGTGATGGGGTTGGTTTTCTGGCGCTCCGTCCACCACTTTGCTGCCGGTGTGCGTGTGGGAAAGTGGTCTCCCACCGCGTCTAGTCGTTCGCTGTCCGTGTCCCTTTTGAGGTCTCGGCTTCGGATTCGGAACTTTCGAATAAACTCTTCTGAGTTCACGCTGTTTTTCTCGTCTCTTTCGTCCCCGTAGAATGCGGGCACTGTGTTGGCTTCTGACATCGTGGGCTATGTTGCTGGCACTTTGCTGGGTTGTTCGTGTGATGACGCTCGTGTTTTGTGGGATTGGCACCGGTGATGTGGGTGGCGTGATTGTAGTCTGTCTCGACTGCTGAGTTGTTGGGGAGCTCGGTACTGTTGTTGTGGTTTCAGAGTCTTCGTCTGGGGTTTCTTCTCGGTATACTCTAAGTCCTCTGAGTTGCGCCGCCCAGTCTAGTCCTGGTGTCGGCGATGTCTTCGTGTATCTTCCCTTCTCGTCTCTTTCTCTCTGCTTTGCCAGCTTTCTTCTCTGCTCTGCTCTGCTCTGCTGCTTTTGGCTTCGGATGCCGCTCTCGTCACCACAATGTGGTAGCTGGGCTGGGCCGCGTGTGGTAGCTAGACTGATGCAATGATATGTGACTAGTGTGACATGATCCGACTACGGCCCGACGCCGGCCTCCCATCACAGCGGTTTGACGACAGGCCTGCGCCGGGCGACTTCTACATTACCCCGGATGAGGTCGATATCTGGGCGAAGGATGGTGTTGCATTTGTCCGAGGGGAGTTTCCAGAGGAGGACGGGATGGAGTCCATTGAAGAGGACGTTGGCACGGGTTGTGATGAGCGGTGGAAGAATCTTCGGGAAGAGGTCACCAGTCACGCCCTCGCCATGTACGACGAGACTGGAATCATGCCTGCGCTATGCAGGCATGGATTCTGCGGCACAATCGTGGACATGATCAAGAGCGGAGAAATGTACGTTGTAAATTTCCTTAACTGACACAATCCTTAACTGACACCCACACCCCAGGCAGAAGTATGGATTTGCAATTGTGCATCGACTGCTGCGAGTCTTGGGACGATTTGGGCTGGCCTACGACATCGGTTGTACATTCGGCGTTGCCGTTCGCAAACACCCCGCCCTGGGCCCATTAGCCCGCCAAAAAGGATTCCAATGTTTGCTGGGTGCATTCCATGGTCCCGGCCACTCCCGGCGGTGTCAAATCAAGCATCTCCCCCGATACAGAAAGGGTTTTGGATTGGAATCTCTGGAGAATTGCGAAGGATGGTTCTCAAAATCGAACGCGCTCGCTTCGACTACCAGATACGCTTCAAGGTTCCATCGGCATCAAGCCATTGTGGGGTATATAGAACATGCCAACGTAGCAGACACGTATGGCGGCCTAGGTGAGTAAGATGTCTGGGATAACCTGCTCTTAACTCATCCATGCAATAGCTAACCTTTTGACCAACAAATACGAAGAAGCATTAAGAATCAAGCAGACAGAGTCCGCTCTTGACGAGAGCCTCAAGGCGATGGGGGTGCTGAACCGAGAAGTCCTCAATGACTGGCTGGTTCAAGAAGGCGAGTTCTTACTGGGGCTGTCGAGGGAGCCGCCAGAGGAAACGTTGAAAATGGAGTATTACCAGGCCCTTGTCACCTTCTACAACCAACAGTAAGTGCCAGATTCATTGATTTTTCCATCTAAAAAACAGTACAGAGACAAGGTCAACGACTTGAATCAGTTAATTCCCTCAACAAGCAGCCACAGTTACACAGATGACGCTGCCGAAACACGCAAGATAGAGACTCAGCGACGTCAGGCGGGGAGAAGCTAGCGAAATATTTGGACAACGTACACGTGCTCGAGCGGAAGCTCGATATCGACCGTCGATGGCATAGTGGTGATCCAGAGTGGGAGGAGGCTGCAAAGCTCGTGACCATGCGGCAGTTCCATCGAGCGTTGGATGAGCTAGAGGGGCTGGTTGTTGCAAGAATGTTTGAGCTGAATAAATGTCATATGGCGGGCACAGGTGAGTAAAAGAAATGGATCGGTTCCGTTCTGACTGTCTTACTCAGGTTATAAACTTCGGATGCACATTGCCAAGGCCCTTCAACGTCGGTCAAAAGCTGTTCGGGCCTCACTTGAACGGTATAATGCGGCAGCCCGGGCCCGGTCCCCTCCCAAAAAGCAGCTGTCCTGGGAAGAAGTGGTGAACTATGTGTTCATCGCCGACTTCGACCTTCTTCGGGATGGCCGGGCGGATATCCGTAATGAGCTTTGGGCTCAACCAAAAGGACGGGCAGCGATGGATGCCTACTTCAAGCTGCTGCGGGCAGAGGAGGAAATAAGGCGGTTGAATATCGAGATCCGTCGGCTGGTCACCTACATCGTCGATGAAGATGCTTTCCTTCGGCACCATGAGCAACGACTGATTGATGAGGGCAATACTGCACTAGCACACCAAGTCGCAGTTGCAAGGCAGGAGCAAGCACGTTTCAACGACCTCCATATGTGGCGGCTCCACAAGCTCAGCAGGCGTCCAGGCTTTACAGGGACCTTGCTGCCGGGGAGGAGCATTAACCGGGACCGTGATGTCCCAACCGCAATCCGTGAACCGCCAGTAGGAGCTGCTGAGGATGAGGATGATGAGGATATTAGTGATGAAGATGACGAGGACATTATTATAGAGCAGATGGAAGGACTCTTGCGGGCCACGGACGACTTATAGCCCTATATCCCTGTACTTGTTCTTCAAAAAAGAAATACTATCCTTAACTGACATGATATCCTTAACTGACAACGGACTTGTAAGTTTTTCGCGGGAGAATGATGGCCTTGATGGGCGACGGCAGTGGACGAGGTCCGATGATGGTGGAGGTCACAGACGATCCGTCAGGATTTGCATCAATCACAGTATGATATTTCTCTGATATCTCAACAAATAAGCTGACATTAAGCCGTGCAGGGCCGGCTAGCTCAACGCCTTCTACTTAGAGGGGGTGTCAGGGGAACCCCCCTTTCGGCCCCTCGGAGACGCCTCCGTCTCCGGTCCGATTCTGGTTCCGTCTCCGGTCCGGCCCCCCATCTCGCCCGTACAATCACCGATCTGTCAACGCCCTCCCAACGGTCGCCCTGGGACCTTGCCTGCGACGCCGCCCAAGCCTTCTGTGCCCGACAGCGGCAGCTACGGACAAGCAGTATATAGCCAGCTCCCTAGCAGGCGGACCCTTAGAGTTTCTTCTCTTTGGATCCTCCCCTGCTAGGTCAGCTTCATTTGTATTTGCTTACCAATGTTCACGCTTTGGATCCTCCCCTGCTAGGACCTTGATCTCAGGCCTCCGGGGTTGCCCTTACAGCAGAAGAAACTCTCTACGGGATCAACCGGACAAGATTGCTAGGTTCGGCGCTGACTCAGGCTCGGAATACGAGTCCGTTCCGCCCTCGTCACCGCCCCTACCACTTGTCCCCTCCTCCTCTGTCACTCCTGTCGTCCCCGCACCTGTCATGCCTTCCGGAGCTACTCCTGACGCTGACACTCGGCTGGATGCACTCGAGGCGAAAATCGACCGCCTAACTGAGGCCCTTACTCTTCTCACCACCCAGGCTTCCGCTGCCGCTGCCGCCGCTAATACTGCTGGCGGACCCCAAACAACACCACCCCCGAGACGTTGATTCCGACTCCGACTCCGGTTCAGGGCGATTCCGAGGCCCTCTTTGGCGACATCAACCTCGCCTCAAAATTGGTCTTACGACCAAACCCTCCGTTCACCTTCAACGGCGACCGGAAACGCGGCCGCGCGTTCCTCTCTATGCGGTCCGCACCTACGCCCGCCTTGCCCCTGAGGCCTTCGTGGTCAACGGAGAGGCGAGCGAGGAAAAGCGGTCCCGCTATGCCATGTCGTTTATGGCAGAAGGACCCGCTCAGCAATGGGCGGAGCGCCACGGAAGCAAAGCCCCGTTTCCGTTTCCGTCCTGGGGCTCGTTCGTTTCCGAAGTTTCGACTCCGGTTCGTCGAGGAGAACGAGCAAGATCATGCTCTCTCCAAACTGGAGACTTCCGCCTATCACATGGGCACAAAGGATGTCTACCAGTACACCGGCGACCTTCGAGGACCTGATGGACCTCGCCGGATTCGAAGACGCGTTGGTCAAGGTGACCAAGTTCCGCCACGGACTTGACCCCCTGATCAACAACGGAATCACGTCCTCGAACGACCCCCGGACCTCCGGGACTACCTTAGCTGGCGCACCCGGGCCTTCCGTCAATACGAGGCCCTGGTCCGGGCCAAGCTGATCAAGTCAGCCGCCCCCAAGACGCCTGGCGGTTTGATTCGGACTCCGTTTCCGGTCAACCGCATCCCGGCTCCGGCCCCTTTCCGCCCGGTGGCTCCAGTCGTGCCACCCGCGGCCCGCGCCCCCTCCGGCGCCTCCAGCTCCCGTCCCCATGGAGTTGGATCGCACTAGGGCTCGGGGTGCCCCTCGTCGCGCCTGCTTCAGGTGCGGCGACCCAAAACCATCTCGCCCGGGATTGCCCCTCCCCCGGGACGTCCGCTCAATGGACATTCTCGACGAGGTGATCCAACAACTTCGGTGACGAGATGTTAGCGGAGTTGATCGCCCGCTACTCGGACACAGCCGCGCTGCCGGAGACGGCTGCGGAGTCGATGGCCGGAGAGGATTTTGTCCCCCGCGACGAGTGACTGGTGTGCCCTCGTTCGTGTCTATAAATTGTTTCGCTTGTTTGTATGACGAATCAATTCCTTTGCCCTACAACGAGCCTGAAACGAAAGACATACCCTCCCCTGCCCCCGTTTCGACTCCGTCTCCGACTCCGCCCGCGACTCCGGTCGTCGTCCTTCCGCCGCCTCACTGCCTGGGAAAAGAAATTGCCCAAGCAGTACACCGTCACTGCCTCCCCTGGAGTGAACTCCCTCCACCTCCCGTTGGAGCTAGAGTCCACCACCAGTGCGTTGAAGCTCTCCCTTTCTGGGCTTGTTGACTGTGGTGCCACCTCCGACTTCATCGACACGAACTACGTCGCTCGGAATGGCATTCCGGTCCGCACCCTGGCGCAGCCGATTCCGGTCTTCAACGTCGATGGCACTCCGAATGATGCTGGCTCCATCAACCAGATCGCGGACTTGGTCCTACGCTACAAAGGCCATTCCGAGCGCGTTCAACTCGCCGTCACCCATCTTGGTAAACAAGACCTCATCCTGGGGTACTCTTGGCTGCGGAAGCATAACCCAGAGATCGATTAGGAAACCAAGGAGGTCAAGATGACACGGTGCCCCCGCGGCTGTTCCACTTGCCGCGAGGAAGAACGCGTTGAACGGACCCGAGCTACGGCGACTCCGGCTGCTCCAGAAGCGACTCCGCTCCGGCCCGTTCCCCTCGGTCTGCGCCATGGACCTTTCTGGGTCTGACGACGGAGACGATTCCGTCTCCGGTGACGACTCCGGCCTGCCTGATCTGACGCCGGACTCCGACGACGGCGATGACGATGGTCAGCTTGAAGATGGTGACCGCATCTTCTACACCTCGTTCCGTCCCTCGGAGGAGATACGCGCTGGCAGTACTGTCTCGCAGCGCCTGGCCGAAGCCTTCGCCAGGAACTCCGCTCCCCGCCCTCCGAGATCCCGGACTGGGCTAAAGAGTTCCAGGACGTCTTCAACAAGGAGTCTTTCGACACGCTCCCGAACGGAGAACCTGGGACCACGCCATCGAACTCGTCCCCGACGCTAAGCCAGCCAACTGCAAGGTGTACCCCATCTCGCCCCTCGAGCAACGCGAGCTCGGCGCGTTCATCGAGGAAGGGCTGTCGACGGGCCGGATTCGCCCCTCCAAGTCTCCGATGGCGTCTCCGGTCTTCTTCGTCAAGAAGAAGGACGGCGGACTCCGCTTTGTCCAGGACTATCGGGCCCTCAACGCGATGACCGTCAAAAACCGGTACCCCCTTCCGCTGATCAACGACCTCATCAACCGGCTCAAAGGCGCTCGCTACTTCACCAAACTCGATGTTCGTTGGGGCTTCAACAACGTCCGGATCAAAGAAGGTGATGAGTGGAAGGCAGCTTTCCGGACTAACCGAGGCCTGTTCGAGCCCTTGGTGATGTATTTCGGCCTGACAAACTCTCCCGCGACGTTCCAAACGATGATGAATGACATTTTCCAGGACCTCATCCTTTCCGGAGACGTCATGATCTACCTGGACGACATCCTGATCGCCCATTCCGACCTCCGGAAACACCGACAGATCGTCCAGGAGGTCCTGCGCCGACTCCGAGCATAAGTTGTACCTCCGAGCGGAGAAGTGCGACTTGAAAAATCGTCAATCGAATACCTCGGAGTCATCATCTCCCACAACCACGTCGAAATGGACCCCGTCAAGGTCGCAGGCGTCTCCGCCTGGCCGACTCCGGAAAACAAGAAGGATGTTCAGCAGTTCCTTGGGTTCGCTAATTTCTACCGCAGGTTCATTCGCGACTTCTCGGCCCTCGCGTCCCTCTCTTTGCGCTCACCAAGAAGGATCAGCAATGGACTTGGGGCGACGGGAGGCCTCCGCTTCCAAGCGATCAAGGACGGGTCACCTCGAACCGGTCCTGGCGATTCCGGACGACGCACGGCCTTTCCGACTCGAGGCGGACAGCTCTGATTATGCGACGGGGGCGGTTCTTTCACAATCCGCCCCGGACGGGAAGTGGCACCCTGTAGCATTCTATTCCAAAAGCTTAAATGATGTCCAGCGCAACTACGAAATCCACGACAAGGAGATGCTCGCGATCATCCGCGCACTCGAGGAGTATAGACACTTCCTCGAGGGTGCCGCGCATCCCGTCGAGATTTGGACTGACCATAAGAATTTGGAGTACTTCAGGAAGACGCAGCACCTCAACCGGAGACAGGCCCGCTGGTCCCTCTACCTCTCCCGGTTCGACTTCACGCTGCACCACAAGCCCGGTCGCAACATGGGCCGACCTGACACCCTCTCTCGGAGACCCGACCACGGAATCGATTCCGACAACTCCGACGTCGTCCTTCTACGGCCCGAACTCTTCCACGTCCGCGCACTCGAGGGTGTTTCCGTTTCCGGTCCCGGTTCCGAACTTCTTCGCGACATTCGCGATGCCCTCTCCGGTGAGCCTGACCTGGAGGAGCCCGTCGCACTAGCGGCCCGGCAACTCCTAAAGGTCCAAGGTCAAGCTCGAGGCCCCCCTCCTCACGCTCCGGCGAGTGGGCCGTCTCCGGTGGTCTTCTCCACTTTCGTGGGAAGATTGTCGTGCCCAAGGACAAGGACCTCCGGAGGCGCATCATCGAGCTCTGCCATGACACTCGAGTCGCCGGACACGCCGGTCGCTTCAAGACCTTGGAGTTGGTCTCCCGGAACTACTGGTGGCCCCAGATGTCTCGCCATATCGGCCGGTACGTCGCAACCTGCGACCTGTGCTGTCGCACCAAGGCGCTCCGGAGACTGCCCCACGGAGAGCTACACCCCTGGGAAACGCCCCGAGCGCTGGCATACCGTCTCCGTCGACTTCATTGTCGAGCTCCCCGAGGCCCATGGGTACGACGCGATCATGGTCGTCGTGGACACCCTCGGGAAGCGAGCCCACTTCTCCGAGTGCCATACCACGGTCGACGCAGTAGGAGCAGCCCGCCTCTACTACCGGAATGTCTGGCGGCACCATGGGACTCCGGAGAAGTACGTCTCCGACCGCGGCTCGCAGTTCATCGCGGACTTCACCCGAGAACTCTGGCGTCTAATCGGCATCAAGCCAGCCACGTCCACCGCGTATCATCCGCAGACGGACGGTCAGACAGAGCGCGTCAACCAGGAGTTGGAGCAGTACCTGCGGATCTTCACCAACTATCAGCAGGACGACTGGGATGAGCTGATTCCGGCCGCGGAGTTCGCTTACAACAACCACGTCCACTCCTCCACGCAGCAAGTCCCCTTCATGACGGACACGGGACGGCTTCCGCGCATGGGCTTTGAACCCGGAGTCCGTTCCGCTATGGAGTCTGTGAACGAGTTCCGCGACCGAATTGCCACTGGGGTTGCCGAGGCCAAGGCCGCTCACTAAGGCCAAGGAAGAGTATAAGCGCTACTACGACCGGAGACGCACTCCGTCTCCAGAGTTCAAGGTTGGCGACCGTGTTTGGCTGGATGCCTCTGACATCAGGACGACTCGCCCCTCGGAGAAGTTCTCCCACCGCCGCCTCAGTCCGTTCAAGATAGTCGCGGAGATCAGCAAAGGTGCCTACAAGCTCGACCTCCCTCCGCGCTACTCGAAGCTCCACCCGGTCTTCCCGTCGTCAAGCTTGAGCTCGCCCAAGACGACCCCTTCGACGGACGCCCGGCTACGACCAGCCCCCTCCGGACCTCGAGGACAGAGTCCCGGAGTGGGAAGTAGAGGAAATCTTGGACGCAAGGGTGAGGTATAAACGGCTGAATTACCGTCAGATGGAAAGGCTACGATGCGTCGCACGACCAGTGGGTCCGCTTCGACCGCGTCTTCGCCCCGGAGAAAATTGCGGAGTTCTATCGTAAGTACCCTGGCAAGCCACGACACATCGCCTCCGCGACCTTCGACTCGATTCCATTCCGGTCTATGCGTTGGGACGCCGCATTCAAAGGGGGGGGTGATGTCAGGGGAACCCCCCTTTCGGCCCCTCGGAGACGCCTCCGTCTCCGGTCCGATTCTGGTTCCGTCTCCGGTCCGGCCCCCCATCTCGCCCGTACAATCACCGATCTGTCAACGCCCTCCCAACGGTTGCCCTGGGACCTTGCCTGCGACGCCGCCCAAGCCTTCTGTGCCCGACAGCGGCAGCTACGGACAAGCAGTATATAGCCAGCTCCCTAGCAGGCGGACCCTTAGAGTTTCTTCTCTTTGGATCCTCCCCTGCTAGGTCAGCTTCATTTGTATTTGCTTACCAATGTTCACGCTTTGGATCCTCCCCTGCTAGGACCTTGATCTCAGGCCTCCGGGGTTGCCCTTACAGGGGGCACAGCATCCCTGCCCCACCTCTTATTAGAGGAGATAGGTTGGCACGTTAGGTGATCCCAAACAAAAGTTTAAGCAGAAAAGCCACAAAAGGAAATTTTTCAACAACACATATAAACAACTCTGAGTAACGAAACAACTCTACCACCTACATATATTGGAAGGGCTATTGGGATTCAGCTGATGACATTCGTGCAATCCATGCTCCTTACTGTTGGCGCATCGACAGAAGCAGACATCGAGACAGGTCCGAGGATACAAACAAACCCATTTTGGCACCAACAGTCTATAATTGAGTTGGTCAAGTCAGATATGGAAATCCGATGGCCTAGAATCAATATTCGATTTTCGTGGAGAGCACCTACCGGTTGGCGACAGACATACCAACCATGTAATGCTTGTAAATGCTCAAACTTGTTGTAGTACAGTCTAAGCACTACGGCTGCTGCCCGAGCCAGTGATGATCGGCGAACTGGCATTGATACAACACTGTTATGAATGTTGTGGTCAATGAAAAACCTATGATATGCTGACATGGAAGGCGATTGCGTACCATGAGCATGAACCTTGTTCTGTTATTGAGCGTCAGGGACTAAATATTTTGCCGGCGTCCCAATTGGGAGTTGCGTAAACAAAGTGTGACGAAAGAATGTGACTCAACTCTTGCAAGTGGAGACCAAGCGACGAAGAACGGGGCGCTTGACGTTGCCCACGACTGCCGACTCTCGCACAGACGAGCTTAGTCACGACCTTACGCCGAACCACCATCTCATCGCGCATCATAACATCCATCACTCACACTCGCCCTTGTTCTCTCGCCTGTTTGTACCAATGTCCTGCTAGCCACATTCCAGCACCCGCCAAATACCCACCGTAATGACTTCAGAATCCACAACTTCCGAAAGGCCCCCTTCATTCCTGCCTGAAATTTCAGCAGGATCAAGGCTTTCTTTCGAACCAGCCTCGCCGCCAGGGCTATCCACAACTCCGGACGAACCACCATATCTCTCTTCGTCTTCTTCCATCACCTCACCAGCCTCATCCGTCGACTCCCATAGCAGTCGGGTTCTGTTACCTATCCCTACTCCATCTCTCAACGGCTCTCAAGCATCTTTCACATTCTCCGACGTTGACCTCGATGGTAACCCCCTCGAACCACTGCCCCCGGAAATAGCAACAGCAGACCTTTCAATTGCTCGTATGTACCATTATTGTTGTCAGAAGGACCCCGCTGATTCAAGCCTATTTCCAGCCGATGGAAGCTTCGTCGAAACTTCTTCCGGTCCGGCTGCGCGAGAGCTCAAGCTACGCTATGATGCACACTATGGAGTCGGTCCCAATGTTCGTTCGCCCTACACCATCACAGCTTTTGTCAACCAACATGGGCGGTCGATGTATCGAGTGGGGTGCGCTATTGAAATTCTTCCATCATCCATTTCGTTTACATACATGCTTCAGAAACCGAGAGAAGAAGACTCCGCCAGCTGCCTCGACTGCAGAAGCGGTAGAGCGTGTCTCCCAGTCGGTGGCGTCGAGTCAGTCGTCGCGTGCCCATTCGCCTCGACGCTCCCGTGTCAGTGTTGGATTATTCGCCGCGAAACCTTCATCGTCATCTTCTCGTCCCACAACATCTAGTGGCCATCGCAAGCTCCGCAAGACACGGTCCTTCTCCGAAATGGCTACCACCACCAATGCACCTTCTTCTCGGCCAACTGGCCGCGGGCATTCCCAGAGTGTTACAGCAGCAGACTTCGTGCCTCCCGCAACTTCGGAAACGACCCCTTCGCAGATTGGCGATATTTTCGGGGACATTATGGGCTGGCATCCCTCAAGAAAACACACATCATCTAGCTTATCTAGCGAGGCGTCTGCATCTGCCAGTATCAGTGGGCGGAGCGGCAATAACATACCTCATCCATTCGGACAATCAATACTCTTCGAGTCTCCCTCTCGCAAGCCAAGACTCGAGTTTTTGCCCACTCCAAGGTTGCTTCGTGAGATGCAGTCCTTCGAGTCTGGTCTGACCGCAAAACAAGGAGATTCAGACAGTGTCCGGAGGCTGGCATCGTTTGATACTGCTTCGCTCAATGGATCTGATGGGACACGGCCACCTTCAGCTTTCCGTGTTCGAGATTCAACTGCATCTTTCATGTCAGAGGCTACAACGACGAATTCGGAATCTGTTGAGGAGCCCGAACAGGAGCCCGAACCAGCTCAAGAAGCATACGGTCCCGCCCCAGAAACAGCAATGTACTCTAGGTATTCGACCGACGTTTTCGATGTACTTCAAACATATCGAGGCTTACCGCTTCTCGAGAAACTTGCACCAGGAGAGGAAACGACGGTTATCAAACTCTCACTGTCCGCCGACAACACCGCAGCACCTCGCGACGATCCGAGATTCGTGATTTGGGGAGAACTGGTGCCGGAAAGAGAGAGAGACAACGATGAGCACTCGCAAACTGACCACACCGATGGTGGCGGCTCGTCATCTGCGCTCTCTTCTAATCTGTCGAAGAAGAGGAGTGTCAAAAGTAACGCGAAAGCAAAATCAACAGATGTTCCTGTACTCAAACTGTCACCCGAGGACGGTCTTGCGAAGGTGCTTGTTGCTGCAAGCATCGAACGATGGATTGCGCAACTGACGAGCGACCTCAATTATGAGGAACTGCTCAACTTCTTCCTTACATACCGAACATATATCAACGGAGTGGATCTATGTCACCTGCTCATTTGTCGGTTTCATTGGGCATTACAGCAGCCGTCGAATACTCAAGAAGAAACGGTCCGGCGAGTTGTGAGAGTGCGAACATTCGTGGCCATCCGGTACTGGCTTTTGACATTTTTCTCCGTGGATTTCCTCCCAGATCGCGAGCTGAGGCTGCTTATGGCTAATTGGCTGAACACCCTGTCAAGGGATCCCATCCTGAAGAGACATGTGGACGGTCTTGTGCGTCAAGTCACTTTCCTTCAATTCATGTCTGATTCAGTCAATAGAGTATCGTCCGCAAGCTAAAAAAAGTCGCTAAGGAATGTCGACAGATCCACACTCGCTCATCCAAATCACAAGCGTCTCGTCCAACATCTGTCAAAGCGCCGACAACCCAGCAGACAGAGGTTGAAAGTAAAGCGAGTCACGTGCTGGGCGAGCGCTTCGCTGCAGCAACACGCAAAGCTGCAGATGATGAAGACTCAGATGTCGACTTAGACTTCGCTGCTGATCAAGACGCCAGCGAACGAACAGCTTTTAACAGTGACTTAGCGAATGCGCATCTGTCCACTGTTCATCTTGGTGGGGGTGCGGCAGCACGCACGAGTGCGATGCCGCTTTCGTCTATATCAATCCTCCAGAGAACGGATCATCTTGGTGACCCCAATCCAGTTTCGCCGTTTGTGCAGAGTGCTGCAACATTACCGGTGCATCACAATGCATTATCACGTGTGCTGGTTAAAACGATTGGACGGCTTGGAAGGTGGAGGCGAGTGTTGAATCAACGTGGCGGCGCAAGAGGTCATGATGCACAATTGGGGGTTTGCGTTGACGTGGATGCGGTTGATTTGGAGGTATCGGTTCATGGGGATTTGTTGACGGTGAATGGGGGTGTGGAGCAATACCTCAAGATGATTGAGCCGCCACCAACGATGACAATGAAGGCACCGTCAACGGAACCGCAACCAGAGTCTCAGTCCACTGAAGAGGCGGAAACTGAAGTGGTCGAAACGACATCAATACCAACTGAGGCGCCGCCTGACTATGCTGAAAGTATTGCCCCCTCGGTGCTATCGGCAGACTCCGAAGCTGTCAACGACACCTCGTCAGTAATTAGCCCAGAACCAAACTCCCTCCCGGAATCGCTCCGACCTGAATCGTTCATGTCAGATTTACGACCCGAGTCAATTGACACACGCCGATCTTTCCGTTCCACCTCTACCGATTCGTTTGGCGCGCCAATCTCCTCTGGTGCTGCGCTATTTCCAAATGGCGCGCAATCCCAATGGCAGTTCGAAGTCATGTCCATTGACCAGCTGGATTTGTCAGACAACTCGTCTGATGAACACGGCGAAGGTGATGGACCTGCACTCCCTCCAGGTCTCAGACAACCTGTTAGGAGGTTACCCCTTCGGAGGGACTTCGAGTTCGTGCAACGGCCAGATAGTGTTTCGTCCATGGGAATACAGTCTGCAGGCCACTTGTCACACGTGTCTGGCGCATCAGATGCACCAATCAACGGTGGAGCGATCTCACAGTGGCAGATGAATGCGTTGGTAGACTCGTTAAGCGACAACGGAGATGCGGGAGATGTCGAAGCCGCCTTGAAAGCGTTAGAGGGACAGATTGATAAAGGCAAAGTCCAAGAGAAAGCGAGCAAGGTGAACACTTGGATGAAGACAATGCGGGAGAGATTTTTGACTGGAGACTATGACGATACGGAGGAGCCACGGTACTCAGATGACGATGAAGATGAGGAAGAAGTGGGCGTTTCCTCATCGATCTCAAATGATGAAGGGTTCACAACTGACGATGACACGAACAATACCACTGAACTGATAACGGACGACGATTCGGTTCCACTGGAGGAACATGCGGCGGATACTCCAATCTACACAACTCGCACGGCACCAATGTCACCTCCTCGGCCAGCTGATGAAGCAAAGCCAGCTCCAGAGGACGCGGTACCACTAGAAATTCTCCAAAGTCGGATGCCCCTCGTTCCACAGCGAGCACCCCCCATCTCCAAATTTGTCGTCAGTGAAGGGTCTGCAGCAACTACTACTCCCAATACTTCGCGGTTCCATCACTCTTTTGTCATCGGCTTCCCGTCACAAGTCATTGCAGGGCATTTTGCAATGATTGATCGTGAGCTGTTTATGGGTGTCAAGTTTGAGGAGGTATTGGAGGACTGGAGTACTGTGGATGAGGAACCTGTGCTTGACTGGGCTCAGTTTTTACGAGAGAGGGCACGATTAAAGGCCGATCCTCAATGGGCGGAAAAGATAAGTGCGCTAGCTGCAGTCAGGGCGAGGTTCAACTTGATGGCCAATTGGGTGGCAAGCGAGATCGTGCTGTCGGCTCCCCAGGACCGAACAGCTGTGTTCACCAAATTTATTAGGATCGCTTGGGTAAGTACTCTTACTTTCAGCCAGAAACGGAGCTAAGGATTCGTCAGCAATCATACATGATGAATAGCTTCAATACGTTGGTAGCTATCGTCGCTGCTCTTCTCAGTCCCGTTGTCGGTCAAGCTGTTCGATGGAAGAGTATACCCAAATGGGAGGGGCGTGTTTTCCGTGATCTGAAGGCATACTGCACTAGCCACGATGACTTCAAACATATCCGAGCCGCGATTGCGGACACAAAGAGCCAAGATGTGAACTCCTCAGTGTCCGAAGACTCAAGACGAAAGTCGGCCACTGTCGATGCCGGAACTAACAACCCCAACAAACCAAAACCTAAATCCCCAGCTTGTATTCCTTTCATTGGTGTCTACCTCTCGCAACTCCACCGTCATAGCAGGCTACCCGACCTCATCGACCCAACCGCACCCACGGAAGCTGTGGGGATCGATACAGTCACTTCGAACTTTGACGCGCCTGCGCATCCAGAGGTCTTTGCTGCCCTTGCACCATTGCCACCTAGCATCCACCTCGAACCTCTGATCAACGTTCACAAGCAACGATTGATTGCTGGGGTGGTGAAGACGATGGTCGGGGGGCAACATTTGGCGAGTCGGTTTGAGTACGAAGGGGTGGAGAAAAGGCTGTATCAGCGGTGTTTAAGGTTAAGGGGGCTGAGTGCGGCGGAGATGGCAAGGGCTTTGAAGATGTATCCAGCATGAGCATTTGTTTTTTTCTTTTCAAGTCTGATTGTTTATAGTCTTCGTTCTGAGTTATTGCTGTCGTTACATAGAGTTTTTTGCACTTATTTTGTTTGTTGTCAAGGCTTTGTTTGAGCCACATTGTAGCTTTCCTAAAGGATACTTGGATCACAACTGCCCCAGGAATAGTCTGAAATCGGTTCAAAGTAATTATCATATTATGTAGTAAACTATGTAAGTAACCCAAGTTATAAAACAACAATGATCAACTTCAAGGCAGCGCCTGACCATTATACCAGTCGAAGACCGCTGTCCCAAAATACGATTTCCCGTCAATTACCGCAGTCAAATTAGCGAATGAACGACCATTTCCTGGGAATGGAGGTCCGGGGAACAACTGTGCGGTCGCGTTGACATCGAGCTCGATTTTCAGCGGCGATTTGCCAGATCCCGTGATAGAGACGTGGTACCCAGTTGGTGCAGACGGCTCGAAGCCCGGTGATATCTTGAGGTTGTCGGCGGAGCAGCTTGACAACAGGATGGTGTTGTCTTTAGCGACATAGGAGGCAAAATGCTCGCCTCCAGCGGGGTCGAGAAGGTGGTACCACAGGATGGAATATGGTCCGACTCGCGTATGGCCCCACGTTGAGGCGGCCAATGCGTCTGCGAAAGGCAGATCACTCCAGTTCTATGGCGGTTTGATTAATGGGAGACCAAATGCATCGTAATGCCCCATACCTTGTCATGGTACCCCGCGCCGCGAAATTTGAGGGGCTTTCCTTGGATGTGGAGGTCGACATCGGAAACCGCATCAGGAATCATGTTGGCCCAACCGAATCTGGGGCTAGCTTGCAGCGTCTGTCCGGGTTGAACACGGCCACAGGGTAGATGAGCGGGAGCAATCTGAGCGAGGATGAGGGTGCGATTCGAACATCGGACAAGCAACGCACCCCACGGAATGTGATTGACCCAGTGATCCCCAAATCCGGTGAATCGACGACGATTTTATAGTGAGACTTGTCCGTCGCAAACCAGCTAATACCAGTGCCGTGCCATACCCCGCTCGCTGTGTTCTTAGCCGTGTCCACCGTGACGATTGCTCCTTGACCTCCGCCAGCGAACCCACCCCAGAGAGTCCCGTCTGGATGCGAGCCAGTGAGTATTACAGGTGTTACCGTCTCTGGCGACAGCTCTGGGAGCATGGGGTTCGCGGTCCTGCTGCTTGTAAAAAAGACGACGTTAACGGAGGAGCGGTCCGCTGGGTCCATAGAGATGGCATCGAAGTAGAGGAGCTCCCAAGATTGGTTATTGATGGGTGATACCTTTGGTGCATCGAGGAGAAGGGTTGGAGCGGATGGCGCAGTCCATTGCGCCTTGCTTTTTCCGGTTTGAGGGAGCTGGGGGATGTTGGTAGTGTACGTGTGAGCCGCTATCAGGTGGCCAAAGAAGCCTAACAGGATCAGAGGACGCGTACAGAGATTGCGCATTCTGTTAGCTGGGTTTTGACTCTCGCGCATGGCAGGAAGGAAAAGTGTCGTCCTCTTAAATACGTTGCGGGATATTGAGGCGATATCTGGCCGTGCATACGGCCAGCACAAGGTGGATGGTGTCAGCGAAGTATGATAATAGCAGGTACGCGTCGGAAGAAGGCCCGAGTTATTCCTAGTAGTACATAGTAACCAGCGGATGCACAGTTTGCGATCTTCAACGGGCTCAGGGCTTCAAGTCAACGGGCGCTGATCGTGTCGGAGCTTGAGCTCCGGGCCGTCAGAGTAGGTCAACAGCACAATCAGACTCGAGTGGACGCATTCATGTTCTCGAACCCCGAAGTTGGAGTGCTGTAACAGGACTTTATGCCGACAGTCTTAGTCCGTCGTCAATTCGGGATGATGATGAATCATGACAGTGCAAGAGAAAGGATAGATGCCGATTGGATGCCGATCCATTGTTTGCGGCTAAACATTGGCAAATAGCCGCCGCTTCACTCTTTGAGCGACAAAAAAGTTCTCATCTGCGTGTTCTTGACAACACCAAAGTGCTTAGACATATTATATACGCTACGCGTACCCTCCCCACCAGCAACACCCGACGCGCAAAGAATCTCGCGTGGGCGCATCAATCAGCCTGTCTCGTCGCCGTCGGACGGAGAGTAAGCCCAATAAAGATAAATCAGACAACAAAGACGTGAATCATCGCATGGACGGTGCAGACGAGCTTGTCGGAATCTTGGTCGCCTCGACAACATCGCCGAGCTGTTGATTCCTCTTTTGCGCGAGCTCAAGTTGTCGTTGTAGAGTCTTGAGGTTGCTCTCCAACTCCGCAACCCGTTCTTTGCCCCCTTGTCGTTCGCGTTTGACACGTTCCTCAGCTGCTTTTAATCGAGCTTCATACTCTTTAACCCTTGCTTCCCACTTGGCATCGGCGACGGAGTTCTTCTGGTTCATCGACGCGACTTTCTCCTCCGTCGCAAGCAGTTGATTCTGGGCGTTGTTGAGTCTCCTTTCGGCATTTGCTGCTCGAGCAGTCAGTGCACGGAGCTCCATAGAGTCCGCCTGCCCGGGTTTTCGGATTCCAGCGAGCTGGGCTGAAAGCTCTACATTCGTGGTCCTCAACGCTTCAACTTCGCCCTCTTTGGCAACCAACTTCCTCTTCCAACCAGTTTTCGCATCTGCGAAGCCCTTGACACCGGCCTCGAACTTATCAATCTGCTTCCAGCGCATATCAAGCTGCTTCCGCATCTCAGTCAGCCTCTCCATGAACCGCGCTTCTGCATCCTTTGCGCGCTTGTCGAAGTCGACTTGAATTTGGCTCAAGGCTTTTAGACGCGTGATAAGGTTATCGTGGAAGACATTGAAATTTGTGAAGGGCTTGGTTTCCGCCTGACCAGCCTTTTTCTATGCTTAGTGAGAAAATGACCCCCACAAAGAATAGGCAAAAACTTACAGGCGTCTTGTCAACACCAAGAATCTTGTCCATGTACTGGTAGATGGTGAGAAGCAGCGTGTTCCGCTCTGTGAGTTGATCGCGATACTGGCTTTCCGCGGAAAGCAAGGCTCGTTGGTCCTTGTTAAGGCGCGCCTCCAAATCGGCTACCCGCTTCTTGTAGCCGGCAACCTCGGCTTCAGCCGCCTTAAGACTTGCTTGAACAGCATCAAGTCTTTCGCTGACATTGAGCCTCGCTTGTGTTTGAGCACTGACTTCTCCCTTGAGTTGAAGAATTTCGGCATGCATGGCGTCCATAACCTCGTCCCTTCCCCTCCCTCTACTCTCGCCGTCAGACAACTCGGAACGAGCCCTCGCTAGCTCAGACTCGAGCCGTTCTAAATCTCGTTTTAAACGATCTACCTCGAGTTCCAACGAGAACTTGGCAGTTGTATGTGTCTCGCCAGCACGCTTTGATTCACCCTCTAGTGTCGTCAGTGCAGCTTGAACTGCCGCTAGATCCGCATCTCTGGCTCCTAGTTGAGCTTGTGTTCTGGCGAGATCCGCGAGGGCACTCTGTAGCGCAGACTCCTTCGCTTCAACAGTGCGGCGTTCGGCACGCAAGGCAGCTGCCTGTTCCCGTGCTGCGGCATCAGCATCAGCAGCAGCTTGTGCCGAAGCGGCCCGATCAGCTTGCAGTTGGGCAACCAGATCTTCGACATGTGTGGCAAGTTCTTCTTGTCGGGCGCGATGAGCATGAATATCATTACTGCATTCTTCGTAGTTTTGTGTCATTTCATCCAGCTCCATTTTAAGCGCAGCAACTTTCTGCCAAGATTGGTTAGCAGGCAAACAAGGAGCAGATGCGACACACATCTTTGAGAGCAGCCGACAGCGCTTCGAGTCGTTCTCGTTCTATAATCTCCTCATCTCGAACACGTTCGCCTTCTTCTTTCATACGGTCGTTTTCATCTTCCAGAACATATATTTGTTCGCCCAGTTTTTCGATGGTTCGATCCTTGGTTTCTGCTTCCTCTTCAAGATGAGCAAGAGCAGCTTCAAACTTGGCATGCAGATCTTCCGTATTGGCCTCTAGTTCTGTGATGTGGAGTCGCAGATCCTTTGCCTCAGAATCCCGCTCCGCAAGAACCTCCAGAAATGTCAGCGCGAAGATATGGTGCTGGAATACGGTGGACTTACATCCCGTAGTTCGTCGACCTGCCCCCTGGCCTCTTCAACCTCACCTCGCCATTCGTCTTCGACAACGGCAACGACTCGATCGTGTTCCGCGATGTAATTGTCAATTTCGGTATTCTTGGCTTCGATTTCGTCCTCTTTCTGTTGCAGCTCTATTAATGCTGCTGCGAGTTTATCACGGGCTGCATTAAGATCTTCCTCAACTGCTGCTCTCTCTTCTCTCTCCTCCAGAATCATCGCACGACTTTCAGAACGTTCCTGTGCTTCCGCTCGTTGGAGTTGTTGTTGCAACTCTTCGTTTTCAAGTTGAAGTTGTTCTACTGTGTCCGCTAGGTCGTCCTTCTCTTCTTCGCGTTGTTGAAGAAGAGCTGCCTGATCTTCGACTCTCTCTCGAAGGTCGGCAATGGTGTTTTCTAGCGAGACCACTCGAGTTGAGTCCGGGTTGTCCGCGTTGTCATACCGTTCAACAATATCGCGTAGCCTTTCCAATTCTTCCATATTGTCCTCCACCAGGCCACGCATATTATCCAGTTCATCTTCCAGCTCAGCATTCCGGTCAGCCAGCAACGCGTCTGCTGCACCATCTGCTGCTCTTCGCCTGAGTTCTCGCAGTTCCCTTTCCCGCTCCTCTAGTTTCTCCTCCAACTCCCGTTCGCGTTCACGATTGCTGCTTCCACGGTTACTACCCGCCTTCTGTAGCCTCTCCAACTCTCGTTCAAGCTCCAACACGAGTTTCTTCAATTTCTTGAGCTCCATTCCACGCTGTTGAACCTCGATCTTGAGCGAAATATTCTGTTTCAGTGCAGCATCGATCTGGTCGGGTGCGAGTTGAGCCAAACGTTCCTCGAGGAAATGCACTCGTAGTTTGATATTGAAGTTCTCTTTCTTGAGGTTGTCGATGTGCTTTGACAGAGGAGTCGATCGAGGGTTTAGTGCAGGCTGGGACACATACCTTCTCCTGGTCTCGCAAAGTCAATGCACCCTTGGATCCGGAAGCCGGTACAGGTCGGGCATTGCGCTTTGGACGCGTGGCAATAGGCGTGCCGACCCCATAATCAGCACCACCATCGACATCGTCGTCCCCGTTGTCAAAGAAGCTGGTCTTCTCTGTTACTGTCGTTCTCCTGGAGAAAACTGGTGGGGACGGCGTTGCAATTGGTTGGGAGGATTGGGCAGAAGTGCCAGAAGAGGAGGAAGGCACTCGCAATTTCGCGGGTGTTTGTTGTGAAGTGAGATCAAAGGAGCCTAGAGATAACTCAGGAAGAGTGCCCACGGAGAGACCAGACGTGTCTCCCATGCCGGACATGGCTGCCGCCATCCGTCGTACAATGTGGGTTGAGAGTGTTGTTTGTTGACTATAAGAGGTCGCGGTCACATGTCACGAATTATGTATCCTCAAATGTTTACATACTCAAGTCTACTACCGCTTATCGTTCTTCTTTGCTCTTATTTTCGGGAATTCAACTGGAGCGGTTAATACTGCCCTCTTTTCATCTGCAACGCTATCCGGTAGCCCAAGCCTTGTCCGTTCGCGCTCGCCCAGCTTGGTGATCTTGCATCCAAGGTTTCTGCATATCGCAGATATTCTGGAAGACGTGTGTTAAAGGCAAGGATATAGAAAATCATTTGAATTTGTACTTCTCAGTAGGCATGGCCAAGTCGTGTGCAATCGTAGTATGGTCAACAGCGAAACTGTCAACGTGGAGGCATAGAGCAAGCATATGGGCCAGTAGACGAAGCTCAAGGTCCGGCGTGCTGCGTGGTCTGAAGAAGAAAGTTTTCAAATGAACGAAATCATCGAGGAAGGGACAGACTGAGTCGAATCTCGAGTTGTTTGGGAAAACCTGGAGACCAAAGAATCGACCACACTGTCGGGCACGAGGGACAGCCGATTCGAGAGGTCTTCTCGAGAAACCTTTCGGGAAATTTCGCGTCGGAATGCCATCATACAGGAAATATAGAATACGATTTTGCTAGTTTTGGGTCAGATTTGGGGGGCTGGGTAAACAGAAACATACAGTGTGCGTTTCCTGTCTTTGTTCTTGCCAGCTGCTAGTGTTGAGTCCACACGAGTATTGACCCAGTCTGAACTTCGAAGTGGTAGTAACTGGCGACGATCGGTTGTAGTACCCGCCTCGTAGAACGGCGCAACTTGGAGCACTTTCCATTCTGCCTCCGGTATGATGCCATGCAACGGATAAACCTCTTCCTGGTTTGCAGTCTCCGCATTGAAAGGCGGTATGGGGCGGGAGTTGTCTGCAAGAACCTTTGCTCCCTCTTTCGTCATCAATCCTTCTGCACCTTTGTCAATCCCCGCCATAACAAAACCAATCGAGCCCTCCATAGCCCCAACATCAACAACGTTCCTTTCCCGCGCCTTGATTGCAGCCTTGGCTTTTTTGGTACCAAAGGTCTCCCCAAGAACGGTTTTCGCTTTAAAATATTCCATCGCGGATGGCTCTGGGGCAGGTGGGATAGATTTGAGTGCCTTGACAGTACGAGTGAGCACGTGGGGGGTCAAGGATTGAGGCAAAACAGTCAGGGAGGATGTTTTCTTGTTATGTATAGCGACAAGGTAGGCGCAACCCGAGTCTGCTACCCTCCGAGTTTCATGCTCGTTGGATTCAAATTCAACGGCATCGGTTTCGCCTACGACAAGAAGCTGTTCATCTGATTTCTTGTGTCTTTTGACGTAGCATTTGAATGGCGTAGTGGAAGGGGCGGAAAGGGAGGGAAAATTGACTATCTTCGCGTTATAAATGGAGTCGAACAACAAAAAATTGGAAGACGCACCTAGGACTGGCCCTGCTCTATCAGGCAGTACCGGATGCGTCGCCAATCTGAAGGCAAGTTCGCGGACTGGCGATGATTCCCGTTTGCGCTTGCGACTAGCTGCTTCACCAGACATGGTGGTCAAAAGGGCCAGATTTTCTGTGACTTTCCGTCACCAAAAGCCCAGAGCGATTCTCTTGCATCGAAAAATACGCTACGAGAGCTCGGAATCTCATCGTATTGTTTTCTCGTAGTTTCGCGGCGGATGGAGGAGCAAAGGAGTGGGACCATATTGATCAGCACTGCAAGCATCGTCTGCTTTGCTTCCACCACCCATCTCCCAGCCACCTACAAAGTTACTTTCGTCGAGGCACTAGCATACATTCGAGGGGCTTGCCATCCCCGACCAAGACTTCCCTGCCGCCTATTTGTTCTATCTGTGGACCACGAAGATAACTCAAACTGACAACGACGCACAACACTGGTGGCATTTCCTTGTTATACGCTACGTAGGTGCCCTTCGTAGGCCGTTGGTGGCCCCCTTCATGTTTTGTTTCTCACTCGATGAATGCTGTTTTGTCTGCAGTGTCTATTGTATGTGTTTCTAACTTACCATCAACCTCCATGGCCCTCGTGAAACTAGAGGAGCCCGCTGCCATGGCCATAAAGACGGAGCCAACGGATTGTAAACCACCCACGGCGTCTTCGAGCACACCGGAGCTCCTGATGAAGGTTGAGATTGACGAAGGAATGTTGAAGGACGAGCAAAACGAAGATGAAGCCATGCCACCACCTCAGAGTTTGTTCGACGATGGGGTAGCAGCAATGAAGGACGATGAGGAGCAGCACAGTGTTATTCCACCAGTACCAGTCGAGTCAGACATCATGGGTTCCCCATTGTCCCCTTCCCCGTCCGACACCCATCCACAATCTCGCTCCAAGTCGACTTCGAAAACCACTTCCCGCTCAACAACCCCTCCACCAGCATCAGCATCACGAGGCTCAAAGAGAAAAGTCGCATTACCTGTCCAGCTTATTGCAGACCTTCCTATAGCCCGAGACGATGCTCTTGACACATTTACCGAGATCCAGGCTAATACCTACCAGAACAAGTCCCTTGGACGGTCACGAGAGGCTTTAGAGGGCATGTCCTGCGAATGTGCTTACTCTCAAGGTGTGTTTCCCCACTTTTCTTCTTTTCTACCAGTCTAGTTTGTAGTTGTCTACACGTTCTGACTCGTACATACTCCAGCTTACACCCTTGGCACTCCTACCTGCGGGAACCACGACAACTGCATAAACAGGCTCACTCAAATCGAATGCCTTGCAGACTGTCGTGGAGGAGACCATTGCCAGAACCAACGGTGCGCCCACTCATAAACATTACGTAACTCAGTCTAACTAGTTCTTAGGTTTCAGCGCAAGCAATACTCCTCAATTGACATCGTCAAGACAGAAAAGAAGGGATTTGGACTTAGAGCGGAGGAAGAGATTGCCAAGTGCGTTTATTGGCAGGTCTCGGTCTGCAGACCAATTTGTGTTGACTTTTGTGCCTCCAGAGATGGGTTTATCTATGAGTACGTTGGAGAAGTCGTCAATCCCAACCAGTTCAAGAAGCGCATGCGCGATTACGCAGAAGAAGGCATAGAGCATTTCTACTTCATGATGCTGCAGAAGGATGAGGTGTGTTTTAATGTCAGTGGCCCGAAACGATCTGACGCAGAATTGCAAGTTCATCGACGCTACCAAATGCGGAGGCATAGGCCGTTTTGCGAACCATAGCTGTAATCCCAACTGTTATGTCGCGAAATGGACTGTGGGCGATTTTGTTCGAATGGGTATTTTTGCCAAGCGGAAAATCCAGAAGAACGAGGAGCTTACTTTCAACTACAATGTTGATCGCTATGGGTGCGTCGTCTTGAGTATACCATGATTATATGCTCACCATCATCCTCTCAGCTTCAAAGCACAAGAGTGCTATTGTGGCGAACCGAACTGCGTGGGATTTCTTGGAGGTAAAACTCAGACAGACATTGCTGCTGTCGATGATTTGTACCTCGATGGTGTGTCTTTAGATCATAACTGGCCAATGTTCTGGATAATAATATACCTCTAGCTTTGGGTATCACTGACGAAGACGAACTCATTGAACTGAAGGGCACTAAGAAGAAGAAAGGCAAGAAAATCGATGATGACGATTTCATGGTAGACGACTTGCTCCCCTTACCCAATCAAAATTTCCTCACTCATCTGACCAGCCCACTCTCACCCCCATTCTCACCCCACAATTACCGAAGATCATCAATGCTCTTCGACAGACATCTAGTCGTGCTCTCATCCACAAGCTGCTTGACCGGTTCAGTGTATGGTCTTGTCCTGTGCCTCCCATGAAATATTCTTGATGGTGTTAAACAGCTCACAACTGAAGAGAGCACGCTGCGAGAGATGCTTCGTTTGCGCTGCATGACGCTTATGAAGCAGCTCCTCGATGATCACTTCCCCAAGAACCTCGATATCATTAGTCAGGTACACCATCCCCACAACATGCTTTCTGTCGCTAACCCTTGGCTAGATATTGAAGGTCCTTTTACCTTGGCCACTGACAACACGCAACAAAATTGATATGTGCTGTATCAACACGAGTGTGCAAAAAATTGCAGACGAGACTGAAGATGTGGCATTGAGGGAGTCAGCTACCAACTTGATTGCGCATTGGAACACCTTGCCTACTGCCTATAGGATACGAAAACGAACCTTTACAGTACGTCTGAAGCTCCGCTATAGGTTTCAATTAATATGATGCTCCAGGGCGAGGTCAAGATGGACGACTTCGAGGCCATCTCCTCGCAAAAGGAAGAAGTTCAACTTGAAGATTCCTCTCGTGATGACTACGCGCCCCGTGCGACATCATCATATCGCTCCTTTGTCAAAGATCGAAGACATCACTATCGTTACACCAACATCGTTCCTCCTCTTCCCAGAGCCCCCAACTACGAGGATGATGACTTACCCTCTCCACAAAAGCCGGTGTATGTCGAGGCCTCCAAGGCAGATGTAGACGCAGTGATCAAGGCGGCCATTGCCCAGAAGGCTGCTGACGATGCGGCAGCGGCCGCTGCTGCCGAGGCTGACAAAGCGAAAAGCGAGCGAAAGATCTCGAAAGAGGGCAAGACCAAGGAGAAACGAAAGCAGCGATCGTCGTCTTCCAAAAAAGCCGCCCAAACGCCAGAAGAGCGCGAAGCCAATCGAAACAAACGCTTACTCAAATTGGTCGGTGCGGTGGTTGTCAAGTCCATGTCCAAGTATGGGAAAGGACTAGAGCGGGAAAAGTTCAAGAAGTATGCCAAAGAGGTGTGTCGTTTTCGTTGTCGTCTGATTTGTTCAATATCTAATCTTCTTTTGAGCTAACTCAACTCATCGCTGACAAGGAGAAAAAATCGTCGAGCTATCGGGACAACAAGCTCGAGGCCCTTTCTGACGAGAAGGTCGCTAAGATCAAAAAATTCTCCAAAGTAGGCTTTTCACCCCATATGCATGCTTGACCTGGGCTTGATTCAGATATCAGGACTACATTGCCAAGGTTATGCGAAAAATGGACAAGGACAAAGCGGGTCGGAAAGGCCGGCCGTCTTCTTCCACGCCACTGCCTACTTC
Organism: Mycena indigotica; assembly: GCF_014461135.1. Lineage (NCBI taxonomy): Eukaryota > Fungi > Basidiomycota > Agaricomycetes > Agaricales > Mycenaceae > Mycena > Mycena indigotica. The sequence continues at coordinate 3,525,850 of NW_023503007.1, read as the reverse complement.
ATCAACATTTGATACTCCCAACTCCGCAGAGGCTGAAAATGGGGATGGTGATGTCGACATGCCAGAAATGACGGTAGAAGAGGCCATGGATATGGACCCAGCATCGGACAGCGAAGGGGAGGAAGAAGAGAGTGACGAGGAGAATGCTGTTATGGATGTAGAAGAATCCACGCGGGATGTAGAAATGGCCGATGCCGAGTCCAGTCAAAAGACACTGGCACTACCTCCGGCGGACATTTCTCCAGAGCGCACTTTACCGCCAACCGATCCCCGGCGGCGACCTCCAGACGAAGGCGATCGTGACACTTGGGATCGTCCGAGTCCGCCATTACAGCCTAATGTCTCCATCGTGGCCTAATTTACCGTCATGTACTATTTTCACACTAAAGGGTGGTGGAATAGGGTTGGCCCTCGACTAACTTGAATCAACTCTCGAATACTTTCATGTGAGTGGTGCAGCCTGGCTGTTGGGGCGCGTTGGATAATAGCAATCGATCCAAGCACACAACAGGGACATCAAGTGGCCTCAAGACTGATTTTCTACGGCGTAAGCGCTGAATTTGTTTCGAATGACAACCGTTTTATTGGGTAGAAGTAGGACGTAGTAATGTTGGCGATTTATGCCGTGACGAGGGTCAAGGGTATGCAAGGGGTACCCGGTAAGTATACTGTCCCTGGAGATGATCTCGAAATATTGATAGTACTGCTCTTAGATGACCAGATCTGCTTTCAGATGTGTGCAGTTAATTCAGAGGGATACAAGATGCAATACATAAGTAAACCGAGCAAATGGTGACTGAGTGCAAAAGTGTCACGTGGGCAATCCGCAACTCACTCTCAAGCGTCAGAACTGGGTTTTGACCTTTGCGCTGCTATTTGGCGCTTGCTACGACATGCGGGCTCTACCCAGGGACCGGTGACGTTTGTCAGTCAATCTGCGACCCTGGCGTGCCGCGTGCCAACTGAGACTACTCAACAGCCTAGCACGCCTCGAAGGGACACGACAGAAATCTTTAGAATGAGTTGTGAAACTTGCAAAGTATTCTTTGCTCTTCTTGCAAGCGTCGCGCAGTAACTTATTAGTACATACAGGTACAACACGAGACGACTTGCATTGTTGGTACTTCCGCCCACCACTCTACCCTGCCAGTGGATCAACCTTAGCCCTCAACATGGATATCGGACCGAATGTTATCGAGGAGCCGTTAGCAAGCAAACCGATTTGAACGGCATTCTATCTGAGGTACTGGCATTACAGTGCATAGTAACGTTGCACACAATATGCACAGGGCTCACGTCAAGTTGATTCCCAACTTCAACTTCCAGCAACGACACAGAAGCGTGATACTTGCTCCGTTTGTCTCGGATAACAGTGGTTCTATCCTGGGGTCAACCAATGAGGCGGACGGGATTATCCCAAAATTTGAACCAAGTAACCATGTCCCGACGGCTTATTGACGGTGTCGGCATATCAAAGAGACAATCTTCTCTCCGAGTGTATGTGTGTGTACTGACGCCGTTCATGGTCGACCCTCCTCGGATCGGATTTCCGCGCCTTCGACGATCGCCTACAGAGCGACCACTCCAGTCTTCAGTTCTTTTGGCACAGCGGTCTATGGCTCAAGCTTTCCTGAACTCTATGATGGACCATTAGCTTGATCTTTCGGTGTGCCCGCATGCAACCGATATAGCATCGATAGTGGCAGTGCTGCAAGGTTTTTTTGACATCTTCGTGGCAGCGCCCGCCCAAAATCCTCTGATCAATCAAGTGGTATCTTGGACTACATATTTCTCACCAAGGCCGCGAAGGCCTCCTAGCTTTTTTTTTCTACTTTGGTTCCCCTTGGCAGCGTATGACTTGGCTGAAGGTTGATTCTTACTTGATCCTGGTGCTTTAGATCTATGGAAATCTCAAATGCCCCTTTCAGATCATGCACGAGATGCAGTTAATTCTGAGCAACGAAAGCTATGAAGCCAAGAGCAACCGACGACCAATCGCGTCCTAAATCCGTGCAAGTTTCAAACTACCATCTTGAATGTTCAAGGCGTCGCGCCTCGAGGCGATAAATCCGCGCTCTGCCTGTATTCTACGGACTTTCGGACGCGCATCTACCGAAAGACTTGATTTCACAGCTAGACGATGACGCTGGGTACACTGCTTCGGGACTGCTCACAAGCATTATAAAAGAGTCTCTCGGCGTATTTGCTCGCAATTCAGTCGACTATGGACTCCTTTGGCTCCCTTCAACATATCCGGGCGGCGCATTATGAACTTCCTTCCTTGCACGACACAAGCATTGTTCAACAAGCATGCTGGCTGAACTCTCCGAGATATTCCATTCACTGGCGTCGTGATACTTGGCTGGGGATCGCGCCGCAGCTAATTTGGCACAGTATGTTTGCACGCTCTATTGTATTATCTTTTTTAAAACCGGTGGGTCCAGGGCAATTGCTAGCACAATGTCAAATTCAAGCTGATCCACAAGACCTAATGGTTCTGTGGTGGGTAGAAGACAGTTGTGAGTGCTCTCCCGACCGAGAAGAACCAATTGCTCAATAATGGTAAACAGGGTCTGGTACTACCCTCGGTAGCTTTATCCAGAAGCACGATCTGCTTCTTGCGGTGTCTTCTGCATTCACTATCTCCGGGGACGTCATACTAGACGCATTGGAGCTCTCGATGGCTGGTAACGTTACTGTCAGCCTTGAACAGAACGATACATTGCGCGGAAGTGGGAGAAGCCCGTATGATCGACTTCTTCCAGTTCGTGAACTCGTTCTTCGTCCTACCACTCACCCTGACTCTCCTGAACAATCGCGTCTTCGAATTCCCGTGTTTGCGTGTTGTATGGTCAACGTCTATGGACGGTGCTGTGGTACTAAACTTGAGCCTGTGGACTCGAGCGTCTGTCGCAATCAAAGCAGACACCCCAGATGAAGCATTTTAATAGAGTTTGTGCCATGCAGATATATAATTTATCGTGCTGCCTGTACTGCGCACATAGTCCGTTTTGAATCAATTTATTAGACTTTTTTCAAGTTTTTGCGGGAACTTGAATGTGCACCGCCCTCGTGCAACATTTACCGAAGGCGATCTGCCAACACAGCTTAATTACCGCGTGGGTTGTATTCATAGTTTAAAGTTCCCGTTGGCGCCTACAGTGAACGGCGGTGCGATCGATTGGCATTCGCCCTGGCAAGCGACTATTTACTGTACGGTCTGTACCGTTCCCAGCGGGAGCGACACTCAAGGACATGCCACTCGATGACTCCTCGATGTTGAAGAAGAGTTCGGTGGGTCTGTGGGTGTTGGTTCCGTCTGTTCACCGAAATGAAATCAGCATCTTCCGGAGAGCACATGCAAGTCTCCACATTTACTGCCATTCTAGGAATGAAAGCCATGGTTTGTTCCTGGCAAGCGGTGTGGGTGGCCCAATGAAATTGTAGACTCGGAAGTAGCCGGATAGGTTAACAGCAGAATAGTTACATGTTCACGTACAGTCGTCCAAATTTTCAGTGAACTCAGTTCTGCAGTTCTGCGTCCCTGTTCCATGGCATGGGGAATCGGATCAAGTTCGGGCGTGTGTGTGACGTGTTGCCGATCATGCCGACAGCCCCTGATGTCAACAACAGCAAACTGTGTAGTGTCACGCATCTCTGAATTTGGGTTTGCGCATCACTACCGACACCAACACCAAGCCTTCCTCAAGACCACTTCAAAACTTGTGCGTAGCAGCAAATTTCCCGTCTTATCGACTAAATATACGCCAGCATCTATCATGGGTCGCATGCACGCTCCCGGAAAGGGCATTTGTATGTCGCAACCTATCCGACCGATAAACGAATCTTTTCTAACAAAACAATAGCGTCCTCTGCCCTCCCCTATCGTCGCGCTCCCCCGACCTGGCTGAAGACCACACCCGAGGAGGTTGTCGAGCACATCGTTAAGCTCGCTCGCAAGGGTCTGACGCCCTCCCAAATTGGTGTTACCCTCCGCGACTCGCACGGCATCCCACAAGTCCGTTTCCTGACGGGCAACAAGATTCTGCGTATCTTGAAGAGCCAGGGTGCGTTCTTATGCACGTTATTTCCCTTGCCAGCCTCATGTTTTCCGCAGGTCTTGGTCCCTCTATTCCTGAGGACCTTTGGCACCTCGTCAAAAAGGCTGTCGCCGTCCGTAAACACCTGGAGGTGAACCGAAAGGACAAGGACTCCAAATTCCGTCTCATTCTCATCGAGTCGAGGATCCATCGACTCGCTCGTTACTACAAGACGAAGCAGCAGATCCCACCGACATTCAAATACGACTCGGCTACTGCTAGCACCCTCGTTGCATGAGCGTTTCCTCCGATTGGCTGGCGGGCTGGGATTTGGTGCTGATAGAGCAATATGTTTGTATGCTGAAAAATCAAAACTACGCGTTCATGTCCGAATTCCAACACATATCGAGGCTACATTTATTTAGTCTGAGTCCGAATCCAAGTCAACCATCTTGTCATCATTCGACTTCACTTTGGACAAAGTCAAGCAAGCAGGCAACTCATCGTCCGAATCCAGTTGCACGTCGGGCTTTGCCGTAGCTTTCGAACCCAATGCTGACTGGGGTACGCGAACCGTGGTCATAAGCCGTTCACCAGGTTTCGGCCCAAGTTTGACTTCACGATCAGCAGTCAGTCGTGCAAGTTGGTCCAACTGGGCGACTAGTTAAGAAACATGAGTATATAGTAAAATAACAGCACCTTGTTGCGCGACCCCATGTTACTGCTTCGCCGTTGGCCGGGTTTCAGCGTTGGGTCAAATCCAATACGCTGTATCAGTTCGGGAGTGTACGCTGTTTTGGACGCGGAAATGGTAATCTTTGGCTTGAGTTCCAAGTCCTTCTCATTATCTTTGGTTGGCAGCTCTTTCGATGATTGGGCTTTGTCTCCGCCACGTTTTCCCAATGCTTTCATAATCTTGAGGTCCTCATCTCTAGCAGCCATCCTGCGACTAGCTTTTGCTTGCCCCTCCCTCCCCATATTCTCTGCAACCCGCATTGACTCCTTCACATCTGCTGCCCCCACAACATGTCCACTGAAGACATATGTCGGTCCTTTCTCTGCATCCAAGGGAGCCAGACCCCACTTCTTCCTTGGATCATAATCGCCTTTGCGTTTCGATGCTTTGGCAGTGGACCCAAGACCAGATGTTGATGCCGCAAATTCTGCCCTTCCAGCACGACGTTGGGTCACCGCATACTGAACATGCCACTCGCATACCTCACTGACGCGTTTGTCGAACCAGCTTCCACAAGTGCTCCCATCTCGTTTTTCGGCAGAACATCGTCCGAGATCCTTGGATCGTCCTAGAACAAGCACTGAAGAGCCAGATTCAGGAGTGACTGCGAGGATATTGGTGGTAGGATGAGGGTTCTCTGATTTCTGGGCGAAGTTGAGGAGAGATACGAAAACACGAAGAAACTCACTTGGAATGGCTTGAGAATTCGCGGGTTGAGAAGTGCAAGAACAGTGCCCTCTCTGATATCGGCGATTTCCTCGAAGGCGCCTCGACTGCCTCCACGATGAATCTTTCTAGATGACCCATCTGGCTCTTCGATAACATCAAAGCCGTCGGATTCGAATAAGAGAAGCGACAATTGTGCATCGCCACCGATGACCGTCTTTCCTCCAGTGGCTGAGGACTTTGACCGACTTCCTCGTCCAAAATCGACAAGCTTCAGGTTTACGTAGCGCTTCCCGCTTGATTTGCGCTCATCAGATTTGTCCTTTTCCTTCCCCTTTCTCTTGTGTTTGATATCGGTGTCGTCTTCATCACGAGATACCTCTACGGGAGCCTTGCTGTATTTGTACGGCCCCCGTTCAGCCACAACAGCAATCGTTATCCAGTCACCATCGACGGGAACATCGTAGCCTTGTTGATTGGGCAGAAGGCGTATAGAGGAGTATAGGCGCGACGGAGAGAGATAGTAGCGGCCGCGTAGGTAGTCTTGCACGTCCTCATGTGGTATGGCCCGAGAACTAGTGACCAAACAATTAGTTGGACCCCAGGAGTGTAGACAACGCACATCAGCCGAATACCGGAATTGGGTTCGACTTGCTCAAATCTTGGGTCGTCAAATGGCGCTGTGTGTTCATATGGACCCATCTCAAGCGTCTCCACGAGAGCCAGCCGCTCGTCCCGTTGAAGTACGGAAGTTGAAGCGATAGGCTCAGGCGCCTTGGGTGCATCGGTAAATGCGGTTGACCGTGGCAGAGATTCGACCTCCATATCATCAATCTGGGATGGTTTCGTGTTGGCCAGCTTGGAGAGTACGGTTGATGCTGTTGGTCGGAATGGGACAAACTCGTTCTTTGGAGCAATCTTCGTCAGGGTCAACGCCTGGAGCGCCGGACGCGTGTTGACTTGGGGAGAGCGCGTCTTCTTCTCTGTTAGTGGCAATTATATACTGTAGGATATGTTTGATGACAACATACTAGGAGAAGGAGTGGCAGGCGCAAGGACATTGTTTAGCTTCTGTCGTTTGGGTGAGGGCGACTCTTCGGGGTCTGAGTCCGGAAGGTCGCCCATCTGCGCTTGGAGTAGCGCTATTTGACGCTTCAGATCAGCTTTCTTCTGTCTCTCAAGGCGTTGAATATTGGCGAGGCTCTCCATCGCGGTCCGAAGTCAAATTGTTGTGTCACATCACGCGTCATGTCACACGAATCTTCTTTTGGGAACCACCACCATCAAAATGGGACAATCGCGTCTTTCTTGCTGGGATGGAATTTCGCACATAAATTTGATTTTTTCAAGATGAAATACATGCTGAGGACCAATTTCTATCGCTTCTGAACCCCTCGCGCCTCTGGTCTCCGCTTTTCAAGATCTAAACTTCGCAACCATCTTTCGAGCGTCACTCTTTATTGAACATACCATGCACCTGTGTCTGATGTTAAAAATCAAGCCCCGACATATAAATTCACCTGATACCCTCCAACGCACATATCAAACCCTGAAGCGAGTAACCAGCCAGTCCAGCGACAAGCAGTCATCGAGATGTCGTACAGGGCTCTGCCCATTGACAATATAATTGGTTCATTCCGCTTGAAGTGCTCGAAACCCACGACTTACAACTCTCCATATTAGATACCATGTGCATATCGTCTTGCTCAGGCTCTCCACAGGATGGATTACTCGTAAGACCCTATACTTGGATCGGTGAGGAAAGTTTTACCACTTTGGGTAGTATTCTGGACTCTGACGTGCGGTAGTATGCCGTCATAGACCTATCCTGAGACTATGATTTCGGCCAAGCGATCCAGGAAGACACCGCTCATCGCCCATACTAGTACTCTGGACATCAGCCAATTGCGTCCAATCAACTGTGGGTGACTTTCAGCAAGAGTCATGTGTCATGACTCTGACGAAGATTGAAAGATCTCTTAGAGTTTGTCACTGGCCGCTGGAGGCAAAACGAGGAACCCGTTCACAAGCCGCGTACTTGGTCGATGGTTTTTCTCAGCAGATTACCAGGAATGCGACCATAGTGATACGAGTGATGTTGAGATCTTAAAGAGCTGAAAGTGCGGCGGTAGACACTGTTTGTGAGGCCTCAAGTGCTGCCGCGGCCCAGCGTGACATGAAAGGATACTTTCTACCAATGACTCTGGAAGCTTCGAGTCAACGCCACTTTGCTGCCTCAAATAGCCTTCCTATACCATTGCCTCCGGTTTTTTGTGCCAGCGTTTAGCACTCGGTGACTCGTTCGGGAATACAGCATTTGAGATCCGGAGTCCGGCGGCTGGGAGAGGGAGGACCCGGAGAATGCCGAACGGCTTTGTCTACCGTGGGCGACAAACAAGCACAAGCACATCGATATCAAGCTTGCTCCCAACACTCATGTCACCCACACATCCCATTAAGCCTCCACTCATCCGCCACAGCACACTCACTCCGAATTTCTCGCTCGACCGTCCGGCGGACGTAGCCCACCTGTGGTCGGCGTTACAGTCCCATACTTCTGATGTATTCCTCGCCGCCGCACAGAGCCTCCTTGCCACCATTTCTCCTGCCAACCTCTCGGCTGACAAATTTCTGAGCAGCAGCGTCAAGGTAAAATTTCAGCAGTAGTGTAGTAAGTATTCTCAACCTTCTTTGCCCCCGACAGATCATTCGTTTAATCGAGGTAAGTTTCCCCACGCTGTATTCAAGTAATCCTTCAAACGCCACGACCAGACGGCGCGAGACACACTGGAATCAGCAGGGATGCGCCTGCATCTATTTACCTCTTGCGCCACAGATGACCAGCAGCAAAAAGAGGTGTACTTCGATCTATTAAGACTTCTCAGAGCGCGACGCCACGAAGTCGATCCCGCTTTCAAAGGTAAATATATGCAAATGGTTGCTTTGCAAGCCCCCGGTTGCTAATTTGAGTTTGCTTTGTGATCTCGGCAGCTCGGACAAACGCCTTGCTGGTGCGCTTAAGCAGCAATTTCGTTGTTGTCAAACGTGGGGCAAGTGGCGCGCAGTCGTCCCCGGAGGAAGGATGGTCAAACGTTCAAGAACTTCAAGTTGCCCTACCACCTGCGGACCAAGAGTCCCAGACACCGTCACCAACGAGGCGGATCACAGCCCATGCCTTTTGCACTGCCGCATCGTCAGATTTCTTCGCACATCCCGACAATTCAAATGAATGTAAGGATTTATGTGTTGCTATGCCTCGTAAGTCGCGTCACTCGAATTTGCCTTACGCTATGCTTGACTTGCGATCAGCGCCAGATGCTTTCGCGGCCAAGGCAGCGCGCCACCGAGTCTACACTTACGCGTGCCGTGCCAAGGAGCTCCGAGTCGCTCGTCAGAAAACCAGTTCTGGTAAACGGCGCCATCATCGAAACAGAGAACTTGAAGAGGGTCACGGTTTCGAACCGGAGCCACCGAGCCCAGCCACGCGCTTTCAGACTCCAGGGCCCACCACACTACCCCCAAAATCTACCCGCAAGTATGCACGGACGCGGGATCCATGTCCCGCGCTGGACGATCAGGAGACGGATCAGGAAAATCCTGCTCCGGTGGTGTCTAACGCCAGCCAGTACAAGCTCGTGGCCCCGCCGCTGACGGGGCGCTTTGGGATATTCTGCACTTCCAAGGGGTCGATGCATCGCTCGTTAACGGCTTATTCGTGAGTAAGCAAGCTTTGTTCGGGTACGCCCTCGGGATTGAGACTTTGGGCCACGGGCCACCTCGATTGGCCACAAATCTGACTGGGTATGGGTTTGAGGGCGGCTGGATGCATTGAATTTCGATCCAAGTCAAAGCTTTTAGTGTGTTCCTGAGCCGCTCCTGAGCCGTAGTTGGAAGGCACTCGCACAATCAGGGGAAGACGGAGCTTTTTTTAGCACAATCGATTTCGGTGTTTGAAGGTCTTTGAAAGCACACCAAGCGCCGAGTTTGACATGGTCTGGAGACTTTCAAGGGTATGGCTTGAGGGCAACATGGATGTCAGGTCCAACAGCGTCAACACGATCACGAGGAGTGACTCTGATACGTATGGAGATCAGAGTCACTGGTCGTCACGCATCAAAAGATCGGATCAACAGTAGCGTAATGACCAGTTGACTTTGACATCGACTTCGAGCCCATTTGAGGTGAACCCAAGGTGAACCTCTCTCTCTTGGCCAATTGGAAGTTTGAACGTGTATCAGGCAACTACCTTTATAGATTCCTTTTCGGAAGACTGGCGAACAGCTTTGAATGACCCGATCATTGACATGAGACCTTGGCGCCCTTTATATAAGTACGACCTCATCGTGAATGCTTAGCTCCATTATCATTCCATGGTCGATTCCGACGTCCCACCCGCATACGACAGCACCGGGGCCTCTAGCTCGCGCTCCGACAAGAAAAATGCCTCTCAAGCTGCCAAACCTTTGGCGTCGAGTTCGTCACGTTCGCACCTGAAAGCAAAGGACGTTGGCGTGCGGTCCTACGAGAAGTACATGGGCAAAATTGGCATTGGCAGCCCCAAAGTGTTACAGAAAGTGAAGACAGGTGTGCAGAAGATCCTCACCGACCTCCTTCTCAAGCAGAACAACATCGATACGGAAACAGAAGGCTTCGGAATATTGGAGGACTGCAGCAAGATTTGTGCAACACACAAGGTTGATTTGGGAGGCATGTTGCGGGAGAAGTCTATCGACGGACATACGGCGCTGTACTGGGCCATCGTGAAGCGACGCAAAGTGCTTCCGCTGCCAGACACGGAGCTGCAGAAGAGAGTGGGCCAGAGCTGGCAGGCAGAAGAGGCATTGCCCAGGTTGATTCAAGAGTTGTTATCATTCATGAAGCCACTCACGCCCGACGCTACCGCTGACGCTCGGCTGGCCTGTCTCCACGCCGGCGACACCTGGCTTTTCCAATGCATACGATCTTACTCAGCACCAACAGCCACGGATCTGAGGCTGCTCGAGGGACAAGTGGCCGACATCCTTCACTTCTCTCAGTTCTCTGCCGACACCAACATGCCCTTCGTCGTTGGCTTCCAGTTGAAGCAGTTCCAGAAACGCCTCAAGATGTCCAAGTTCATAATCCTCGAGTTTATCGCGTTTGGTTAGTAACGTTCTTCGCTGTATCAGTACACACAGCTCAAAGCTGATGCCTCCTCCAGGAAGAATGTTCTACATGAAATTCTATGTTACCGCAGCGGGCGAGGGCGAGGACGCCGGCCGGTGGCATGTTTATGTCACTCTTAACGATGACAGCGCGCCGATATTCGTCAACGCTACGCTGATAATTGACTATTTCGAGGACCCATCCAAGCCGTACGAATACACCATTGCGGGCCTGATTCGAAGACACACCTCCAACGTGATCAGCGGGCTGGGCATGCTGGCCAAGTTTCCAGACCCTTTCATGCATCCGCAGAGCCCGTACATCGATAGTGAAGGGACGCTGTGCGGCAGTCTTTCGATTTCGGAGAGGCGCGTCGACAGTTGATTGTCCATGTAATGTAGAAGTTCCTGAGTATATATTGTACACGTTCCATTGACGTTCGTCTTGAAGGGCTCTTACGCTCGTTATCCTTTTTGGCAGCAAAAGAAGAAGTGCCACTTTTCCCGGCGACACTAGCAAGCCTGAAGTTCGTCGTTGGCTTTAATTTGAGATCAAGGAGTTGTAGAAACGCATGAAGGTATCCAAGTCTATACTGCTTGAATTCATCGCGTTTGGTGACTGCCCTTTGTCTTTCTTGCCGCATACTTAGAATTGATGTCTCTTTCCCAGGACGAACGTGGTAGTACATTAAATCCTACATTATCGTAAATGGTGAGGGGTTGCTTACGCTGCTCTCAACAATGATAGCGCGCCATTATTCGCAAGTGCCACGCTTATAATCGACTCTGTTGAGTGCCCATCCAAGCCATACGAAAGCAACATTGTGGGCACAATACGGAGATACGTCTCCAAAGAGATTGGCACATTCAAGGGGCTACTGGCCAAGTTCCCCAACCATTTTATGCACCCCCAGAGCCCATACATCGACAACAAAGGAACACTGCGTGGGAGGCTTTTAATTTCAGAGAGGCATGGTGATGGTTGAGGAGTGGATGTATTCAAGTTTGAGGTAGACAGGAAGTTTGATTTCAGGAGCCTCTTGAGCAAACCCTTCACATTGTGATCTTGCGCTGCCTCTTCTGCTTGTCATTGGACGAGTGCTACGCAAATGACGACACGAGGTTTCACAATTCGAATCCGCTTGAACAATGAATCGACCGGTACGGAATTGTTGCGGAATCGCGTTGTTGGACAGGATTGCAACAGTGTCAGGCCTATAGCTAGATGCGCGCGGCACGTTCGACTTTGGGAATGAACGTTGGCGGACACTTCTTTGCCAGATGTTGGCTGGTTTTGAATTATAGTTCGGAGCTTGCGATTTGCTGAATACAATTCCAGGCTGTACGTTTAGTCTGAAATGTCGCAGGTAGACATCTTGCGCTCCTCTTTGCATGCTAAACTCGGGTCGCCGGCAGGAATTAGAATGCGTGACCCCGGGATGACGACGGGAATTCGTCATATTGCAACGATGGGCAAACGCTTGCGACAACGTGGTGATTACCACGAGGACGACTTCGAAGGACGACTTCTGTGCTGCAGAGCGAGGGAGAAGAACAGACGTTAGGGATGTGTTACAAATTTTGTTTAATTGTCCAACAAAAAGAAAGCCCTCCAAAATTAATCGACGAATAGACCACCTTCACGACGGACGGGGGAGCGACTGCGGGAGGGTGTGGGGAGCTGTGTGACGCTGCCATTGCTGTTTGCACGGCCACCAGTGGCGCGAATGCCGTCGAGCTCGTCGCGCCAAATGCGGAACTTCTCTAAAAGCGGGTTCTCCTCATCAAGGACGGAGCTGGCCTCTTCGCCTTCGAGCAACGCGATTATCTCGCCGAGCGAATGGTCCAGCTTCTTGAAGGCACCGTTCATGAGGTAGGGGTTGCCAACGTAGCGTGGGGAGGACCGCTCGAAGAGTGGTGGACGGACAGCTTTTGCGGGGTCAGAACGCGGGTAGACCTAATATGAATTAGTGCTATTTCAGAGCAATAAGCCAACAGTAAGACATACCCGACCTGGGTTCTCGGCGCAAGGCGACGGCGGACGGTTGTTCATGTCGTTCTCCGTATGACTGAGATAGTCCAGGTCGAATCCTTGACAACGGTGAGTCGGAAACGGGCAGGCTTGCGCCTGGCGATATTATACTATACCTTGCGACATGGCGCGTCGTGCTCTGGGGATAGTGTTCAAACAAGAGAAAGTGGTCACATACACGTCACGCTAAATCTAATCTTGGAGCCGGTGACATAAGCATGTCACGCGTGACGACCGAGTCACGATCGCAATTTTGGACTCGACTTGGTAGGCGTTTGGGTATATAAACCCTCCCTTTATTTCCCTCTCCTTGATATACGCCCCAACATCATATCATGGCTGGCGACGAAACACTGCAAAAAGAACCAGAACAAGACCAATCGGGATCGGAGGACGACGTGGAGGAGACGGTCCCCGATATCCAGATCGACGTTACAACGCTGACGCCGTTGTCCCCGCAAGTCATTTCCAAACAGGTGCGTTTGGCACCGGCTTTTTTCTGTTTGCTCGATGTTGATGGCGATAGGCAACGATTAATCTGGGTGTGTGTTTTTTGAAGCGAGATGTCGTCAGCTGAGAGCGCATGAAGGGACGATCGGACATGTCGCTCACGGGAAGTCGACCGTGGTCAAGGCCATCTCAGGCGTGATGACGGTGCGGTTCAAAAATGAGCTAGTAAGAAACATCACTATCAAATTGGGGTATGCGAATGCGAAAGTGTGTCTGCAGCTCTCTTTTCCCATTCCATTTACTGACCAGCTGCTATAGATATACAAATGCGAAAATGCTGCATGTCCTCGACCAGGCTGTTATCGGTCGTATCGGTCCGACAAGGAGGACAACCCGCCCTGCGAGCGGCCTGGCTGCAACTCGCGCATGAAGCTCATTCGGCATGTGTCCTTTGTCGACTGCCCTGGCCATGACATTCTCATGGCGACGATGTTGAACGGGGCGGCCGTGATGGACGCAGCGCTGTTGTTGATTGCGGGGAACGAAACATGTCCCCAGCCACAAACGAGCGAGCATCTGGCGGCAGTGGAAATCATGAAGCTCGAACATATCATTATATTACAGAACAAGGTCGATCTTATCAAGGAGACCCAGGCGTTGGAGCACCAGAAGAGCATTGCCGCGTTTGTCAAGGGTGTGTTCGCATCTCATTTGTCTGTTTGCTTTTCTAACTTTTTCCAGGCACTGTCGCCGAATCCTCACCCATTGTCCCCATCTCCGCCCAACTGAAGTATAACATCGACGCGGTCAACGAATACATCGTCAAGCGGATCCCCATTCCCGTGCGGGACTTCACCTCTGACCCGCGTCTGATTGTCATCCGCTCGTTTGACGTAAACAAGCCTGGCGCTGAAGTCGACGACCTCAAAGGCGGTGTGGCGGGTGGGTCAATTCTGACGGGTGTCTTGAAAATCGGCATGGACGTCGAGATCCGGCCTGGGGTGGTCACAAAGGACAACCAGGGCCGCACGAAATGCACGCCCATATTCAGCAAGATTATGTCCCTCCATGCAGAGAACAATCTCCTCCAGTTTGCCGTCCCTGGAGGCCTGATTGGTGTCGGCACTCGGATAGACCCGACACTTTGTAGAGCAGACAGATTGGTGGGGCAGGTACTGGGGTCGGTGGGCAAGCTGCCGAGTATATATACCGGTAAGGAAACTCCAGCTTTTTTCCTTCGTGGCTGATAACTGTTGGTAGAACTCGAAATCAACCTGTTCCTCCTGCGCCGGCTGTTGGGTGTCAAAACGGACGACAAGAAGCAGACGAAGGTGTCGAAGCTGGTGAAGAACGAGCTGCTTCTGATCAACATCGGGTCTACCTCCACTGGCGGGCGAGTGCTCAACATCAAGGCGGACTTGGCCAAGATCCAGCTGACAGCGCCGGCCTGCACGGAAATCGGCGAGAAGGTTGCGTTGTCGCGGAGAATCGAGAAGCACTGGCGGCTTGTGGGGTGGGGGAGTGTGCAGCGCGGGACGGTGCTAGAGGTCGATTAGGACTTGGTATACAACAGAGGATTTGTTGGTGGCTTGGCCAGAAAAGTCAGGTTCGGCCTGTGCAAGAAGAAAATACAAACATTATAAAATGTTTCAAACCGCAAGCAATTCCTAATATAATCTAAAATACTCCAAATTGCATAGCTATTAAAGCTCCAAGCTGGTGCATCTATATTCAAGTAACTGGTTAGCCGTCCAAGTTTCCTTATTTGCTGTACAGATTTGCGTTTTGGTAGATAGGCACAAGATCCGTGATGTTGCAGAGGACGAGTTTGACCACATTCGCACACACTCATAGATCTACGATTGAAATTCAACCCCACGAAGAAGATCAAGATGGCCATTGCTCGAAAGCATCTGTTGTGTTCATCCTGGTCTATTATGTGATCCGATCAACCGACGACGATCTTCCAAACCACCACCATGACGAACGAGAAGGGCAAAGGGCGTGCGCCGACGCTTGCGGACCTGCGGGTGAAGTTGTGCTACATCTGTCGAGAGGAAGAGCAAGGTATGCCATTTGCCATCACTTTTTCTTTCCTCACGAGTATCTTCCCTCGATTTTCCCCCAGGCGACAGCCCGTCCACCAAACGATTTGTTCACCCATGCAACTGCACGCTGATTGCGCACGAGGCGTGTCTACTGGAGTGGATCCGGACAAGTGAAGGCACGGGGCGGGAGAACACGGCCCGGCAGTGCCCGCAGTGCAAGACGCCCTACGAGGTGGAGAGCCAGAACCCGGCCGTGCTCCGCTTCCTTCGGGCAGTCGACAGGAATCTGGGCGGCGTCGATCTGGGGTTCTATTTGGTCGGGTTTGGGTTTGTGGTGAGAGGTGTGTGTGTTATTCATCGTTTGTGGGTCCGGCTGACACGGGATGCAGCGGTGTATCGCGCGCAGCTCAACTATGGCGCGTGGGCGTTGAGGTCGTATATTGGCAACGAGTTGCGTTGGTTTTGCTCGATTTCAACGCCAACTAACGAATAGACAGAGTATTCGACCTAACACTTACCAACGACACATCGTCATGGCCACTCGTCGCGAAAGCCAATATCGTCATGATCCCCGCCTCACTCATCCTTGCCCGACTCGGTATTCCTCAGCCCCTTGGTGCCATCCTCGCCACCTGGCCCGCATTTGCCTTCGCATTTCCCCGACTGGACGACCTCCGCGTTGTAGACACCACCAATAATAACACGCCTCCACTGCCAGTGACTGCATCTGGTTGGCCGCCCTCACCCTTCTTCTTTGGGTTTGTGTTGCTCCCGCTGTGCAGGCGGTTCTACCGCTACTACTTTCTGCGTTTTTCGCGATGGGTAATGGGCATGCCGAGTCCCGCGGCGGGGAGAGAGCGGAATGCGAATGAGCAAGGAGTGCGGCCAACGCTGCTCCAGAGGTTACTTGACAACATGGAACGAGCAGCGGGCGATAACAACGCTGACAACAACAACAATAACAACGCCAATGCAGACGACCCCAACAGACAAGTAATCTCTGTCGATATGCGGCGCGCGGGCCGGCTAATTGGCGGTGCTCTTCTTGCGCCAGCAATTGCGAGCACAATGGGGAAATTCCTCCTGCGCTTGTCGCAGCGTTTTGGCCTGCTCCGCCGCTTCCTCGGTGTCCGGCCCGGATGGACCGGCATTATGCCCCCACCCCAGCTCCGGCGCTACTCTGCACGCGAACTATGGCGCCGCGCGGCCCAGGAGCTCGTCGAGCCCGCGCCAAGCTCGGCCGTCAGCTTTGGTGTCCATTTTGGCGGCAGCGGAATGCATGCCGAAACTGGCCACGGGCTCAATGTGGGCAAGGCACTGCGATTCGTCCTTGGTGCGGTCTGGGGCGATGTCCGCAAACTTGACGAGTGTGACCCCGTGTGGTGGCGCAATGCCCTCGGATTTGGTGTCTTTGTGCTTGCGAGGGATTTGGTCCAGCTCGCCCATATGTGGCTCACACAGCGCGAGATTGCGACTAGAAGGGTCAGGGATCGGGATTTTAGTCGAGTCGATCTGGGTGAGCTGGATTTGATAGCCAGTGAATAAGTAGGTGTACTTGTACTTGTAGCTGTGATCAAAGTCCTTTCAAACTATGCGACGATCAACTTTTTTCATTTCATATTTGAGAGGTAATTAGGGTAGAATACAGAGAATAAAACGTCAAGAAAGGACCAAGATACATGTCGCAGCGTTTGTTTTGTTATTTTGCCAGGCTTTTCTTCTAAGCAGGCGTGTCCTCTTTGTGGACAGCACTGCCGCTGCCATTCGCGTCTCCGGTTAGTGCAGGGGTGCGCTCCCGGTCGCGCTTCGGTGAGGCGCTCCGGCGGCGGTCACGTGGACTACGGCTACGGCGACGACGGTCTCTGTCCCGGTCTCTATCGTCTTCGCGATCCTTGGGGTCTCTATCGCGGTCGCGATCTCTGTCCCGGTCATCTCGACGCCGCGGGCTGCGCGAACGGTCTCGGTCTCGCTCGCGGTCTCTGCCCCCATCCCGCTCACGGTCCCGGTCGCGTGATCTGGGAGGGCGTTCCGTACGCCAGACAGCAGAAGGTGGGTTTTTGGCCCACTGCAAGAAAAAGCCAGTCAGCGATTACTATGGGAGGAAACAAGAAAAGTGTACTTGGATACTCAGCCGCGAACCGTCGAATGTCTTGCCGTGCCTACCAGACCAAATGCATTAGTCGTGGTAGTCAGCGTGAAAGAAGAAAATGAGACACACATATCATAGTAGGCGTCCTCCGCGTCTCGGGTGCTGCGAAACTCGACAAAGGCATAACTGCGGGGCCGAGAGCGGTCGTTGAGCGATCGTAGTTTGGGAAGTTTGAGGAAAGAAGGGTGCATAGCGTATCGTAGCGAGTTTGAGGAAAGCAAAGCAAAACGAATTGAGGAACGAGAGTATTTTGTTTGATCATCGACGCGGATGGTCTTGGCCGTTGCTTGATCATCGCCATCGCCATCGCGAACGGTTTCTTTTTCTTTTGCAGCGGCGAACGTTTAATTTTTCTTTTTTCGCTCTTTCTGTCTTTTTGGCATCGGCACCGGCATCGACAATTGCGCAGCGTTCTTCGTTACATCGCATCGTTCGGCATTCGTTCGTTCGTCCTCGACTGCCCGCCAGCCGCCAATAAAAAGAGGGGAGGAAGGGGGAAAGGAGGAAGAGATAGACTACTCACGGGTTGACGGGCGCATTTGGGTTGCGGGGGGCGGGCACATCGCAGCGGATAAGGGGGCCAAACCTGTCAGCATTCAGTCAGTCTTTCGATTCCATTGCTGTTGTCGTTGTTGTTGTGGGCGTCTGTTTTGACGAGCGGGGGAATGGCGGGGTAACGTATACGCACCGCTCGAATTCATACTAAAATGGCCCATCAGCGGCCACACAAAGGATGCGAGGGAAACGGGCACGCACGGCAAGCTCGCGGGCCCGGGTGGACGGGTGGAAGCCGCTGACGAACAGAATGCGCGGCATCGGGAGCGTGTTCTGAATCTTTGTTCTGTCGTTGGTTTTTCAAGTTTGTGTGAGTCAAAAGAGTCAGAACGAAAAAAATGATGGCCCTCTGAAATCGGTCACAAATGTGACTGCTACCTCAACCTTACCTCGTCAACTCAAGCCTTCAAGTTCAAACATTCGTTAACTCTTCGATCTCGCATGTCTCCATTCGATCTCCTCGATGAACCAGACTCCACCCCCTGGCCCTTCAATCCTTCACTCAGACTGCAGTTGGCTCAAAGGCTTGAACTTGAATGATAGTCTAGCGATGCATCCATGGCCTCCTCTAGCTCTAGTGATGAATCCTAGTAGGTCTCTGCATTGAACGTTGCCAGGGAAAAACAGTGGTGTGGCATGTCCATGGCGTCACGTCGCGGTCTCGGCCACCCACCTTCAACCACGAGCCTGTTCAACGACAATTCCGAGCGTCAAGTCACCTAGCAAGGACGCTGTCAACCCCACCAAAATGCCAATTATACTTACTTGCCTCGCGCTACCTCACTGCGCCGATGAATACTCAAACGTTCTTGCCCAGGGTTCCAAGATCCTTGCACTCAGAACCGTGGCCCAACATTCATACAGATCGATCTATTAGGGCCGACAAATTTCCTTTCACCTCCCCCCAGCACATCGTTAGCTGCAATGCTGCTTCCGCCCACTCTCGTTTGTTTCTCTGTAGCTCCTTCGTTGCTGCCCGCAAGTTTCCTCCTACCACCAGGTTTCTATTCGGTTCGTACTACCAAGACTGTCCGCATCAAAGGATAACTGGAAGGCTTACTGGGTTTTGCATTGCGAACGACAAGTATTGATGTCATCTTGTAATCTCATTCGTGTAGTGAAAGTTACAACTCTTCGAGGTGGTGCGAGTCTTCGCTAAAATGCTCCCATACGATTTCCTTCGGAACTCCATTACAATACAGCAAGTGTCCCAGCTGTGCATTGCTATCCTGCATCAAGGTTGCAAGCATGCCCGGCATCTGCTCGTCTCCCAAACGTGGCACCGCAAACGAAAAATCAATGAAGACCACGCTTGAGTAGTCTTCCCCACCAATGAAGAGTATCTGCCCGTCATTGTAGTCACCTTGGTCAATCCCAGCATAAAGCAGGACACGGTTGCATTGTCGAATATAGCGCGTCTCCGAAACAAGAATCTTAGAGCGTGATTGTCTAAATGAGAGGACGCACCAGGATGGTTTGGCGAGCCATGCTCCATTCCGATATGTTGAGGTGTCCAATGTCAGGGCCATGTATGACTTCGAGCAAGGCGCCATAGGCGCGGAAGTGGCCGTCTATACTGAACTGGGAGAGCAATATATGCATGGAATTAATTCGACCTGAAAAGGAAAACATACACGATGGAAGCCGTAGCAATTGGCGATCAGTGTTCCCTGATAGTCTTGGAGCCTGTGGTAAGCACACTCTTCCCGCCTAACCAGGACTTCGGGATCATGTAAAGTTGCGAGTCGTCGGGGTGGGGTTTGCCAATGGGCGGGGGCGCCGACAACCTGAAAGCTCGAAAGAATTGAATCATGGTCAATGGGAAACATGACATCCAAGAAGAGCTTCAAGCAAAGAAGAGGCGATGACTGGCCTGAAGAAGTGTGGAGAATGCCGAAGAAAACCTGTGAGAATGTGTTTGGCCTATGCCGCACAACTTGGATGATTTCAAACCACAACCCATCAGCAGCGCTCAGCATATCGTCGACCTCAGTTAAGCGGGGTCGCGTATTCCGCTTTACAGCAGCGTGTGTTTCGTGTGGAATGGCGGGAATGGGAAACACAGGGCGCCAAGGAGAATGCTCATGTAAAAATGCATTTGCGTCGACCGTCATACGCTGTCCAACGCAGATTGGATTCTTCTCCATCCGCCGGGCCTCTAGTTTTTTCCACGAGAGAAAGCGCTGCATGTCGGTGAGATTTCGCTCAAGAGCATAACGATCAAAGTCGCTAAATGTGCGTGGATGAATTGGTGTATCTGCTTTTTCGAAGCTTTCATCATGATTAAGAGCACCACGGAGGGGTTGAATCCATGGGTATCCGTTGAATGTGTCTCCAGGCTGCTGGTACAATATGACCATAATCAAATTTCGAAGGGAGTACCGGCCAGAGTCGACTAAGAAGGTCTTTAAAGCAGCGATTTTGGAGATAGGATCATTGGGAATGCGGCTGACAGCGCAAGCATGATATTCATCTGTTGCAAGAAGGTATTTGGCACTATGAGCATGCAGCAAGCCTTGCCAGGTCCGAAGTAGTATTGTGGTTGGAGTACATCGAAGATCGTTGCCTTGTAAACTGGACCAACATACACTTTCTCGAGGCTGAAGCCCGATGGGAGTGAGAATTCATTGCTCCAGGTTAAAACAAGGCACTTGCCACAAAGAGGACGACACAAAGCACATTTTCCTTGCCTGCATTGGTGTGACAGATGCGAACAATATCAACCTGGGCAGTGACGAGTCCAAGATCAAGAGGAGCTCGCTCCACAGTAGAGGAAAGCTTGGTGGCAGAGTCTGCCGGTAGGAGCACTGTTGTAAAAAAATTCAGAACAGGATCCACATATTTGGAAGCACACGAATCCCTTGCGGGAATGAGCAAATAGTTATTACAGAGTTGAAGTGCGTACGATATATCCGCTGTGGGAAAGGGGAATTCACGACAGCGCAGTGCAGCAAGACGTTGACGGCACTCGAATTCACTTGGCCTAAACCTTGTCTGGAATAAGCTGAAGGCTTCGTCAGCGGCAACAGCGACGTGTGTGTGCAATCCAGAGCAGAAGCCAGCAGATCCTTTGCAAGTTCTCCACTTCCTTTGTCGAGAAAGTGGTTTACTGGACACATGAAAATGAAACTGTGACTTGTGCCACGTAGTGTCACATTGTATGTCAACAGATTTCATGAATCACTGACACAAGTGTAGCTCGATTGCAGAGACCTTATATATGTTATCGTTTTGTGTTCGGATAGGATAGGATAGGATAGAATTACCGCAGTGGTCCCGAATCGGAAAGCGTAGCGGGGTCCGTCTTCGGACCTAAACCTGTCGACAATACGGCGTTCGACAATGCGGACCCCGATTGACATTTGAGCCCTGTGCGAACCAGTGGCAAGTGCGCTTCCGAATTTTAATCATTTTATAGCCCGACAAGCCTGTCGTTACGCTCAGTAAAGTCTGCTCAAGGATTTGAAAGGGTCGTACACCCTACTACTACCACTTCTCCATTGCCCACACCCTTGCCTCCTCGCCCATTCGATACCTCCCTCTCTCCACGCTCTCCCTCCTCAGCCGCCTCACCATCTCGATCTTGGCATGCCACACGCGCACGTCCTCTTCCTTCGGTACAGTTTGCCCATCCTCAGCGAGCCACACTCGCAGCTGCTCGTAACCATCACCTCGTCCTTTCATCAACACTCCTAGTAATGGCGGATGCACCGCCACCTCCGCCCAAAACGCCAGCGCGAACCCGACGGTCTGTGTCTCTAATGCGATGCCAAGAGTGCGCATCCAGGCGAGCGTACGTGCTATCTCTGGCGCGCGCCGCGTGAGCCCGAGGAGGAGGATGTACTCTGCCCAGACGCGTGACGAAAGAAGCACGTGACCGCGATTATCGTGCTGACGGCGGGGGACATAGTCGAGCGGGGGCAGCGCATATCCCACGCGTCCGCTTTCGGCATGAGGGCGCATGGCAGCGGCGGGCAGGGGAGCGCTAGCGAGCTGAGACATAGTTTCGGGGCCAAGGAAGGTGTATAATTCTGCACTGGCCACTTGGCTCGCCTGTTCTCCGCGCCAGAGCCCGGATTGATACGGCTCTGAAGCGAGTTCGTAGATATCGCGGGCAAGCTCTTCTCGCGTTTTCTGGGTTTTAGAGGGCGATTGGAATTTGGAGCTGAGTAGCGCCATCTGCCCTGCAAACGAGTCGTCCAACAAATGGGGGAGTTGCGCCGCCCGGAAGAGGAGAACAAGCATCTCTGGTGCCGGAGTGACACGGTAGAGTGTATGCAGCGCATCCCAGAGACGGAATACCACATCTGGACGCAAAACTTCGACCAGCGCGGCCATGACATGTTCAATGATTTCGGCAGTTACGAGGGTGCGATAAACTTCCAGCAGCGCCACTGCTTCGTGCGGCTGTCCTGCCAGTATCATCGCCCGCAGCCCGTTCTTCAACAACCCAGGAGTCATTGGTTGACCAGTAGACAAGAATGCCTTCCATCGGTCATAAGCCAGTCTCCACTCTCTCCTCTTCAACAGCCCTCGCACCAGAATTTCCCATGTTCTCGCATTTGGCCGATACTCTCCGAAACTGGGTCTGAGCCGCTCAAGCACTCTGATTAGCCGCCCCCCATTGACTGTCCCATCTCGTTCTGCAACTGCCAAAGCAGCATTCCAGTCCTTGATATCCGCAGCACGTTTGCCCAATAGATTCCGTGGGTGGTTGAGCGCAATTCTGCCGAACGGTTTCTCTCTGCTCGCTTTCTGGACGACCGTCCTCTGGAAATACTGGATGGCCTCGTCAAAGGAAGGTTGTGCGCGGATCAGTTGTGATCGCGCCGCATTGATCCGGTGAGCCCGCAGATCCCGCTTTGCGTGTGCGACGTTCTCGGCCTTCGGCCCGCGACCCTTGATCGCGGCGAAGTGTTGCTCGGCACGCGGAAGGTCACCAGTAATAGCCGCAGTGCGGAGGTATACTTTGAGATGGGAAGGCGTGGGTTTTTCGTGGAGACGTAGCGACCGCTGGTGGAGGTAGTGCGTAAGCTTGAGCACGGCGTAACGGTCATTGAGGAGGACAGTGCAAGTGCGGTCCCACAGTCGGATTCCTCTGGCTTCCATCGCTTCGAGCAACTGGATAACAAGAGCGCGCGCATCGTGAGAAGAGCGCAGGGCGGAGAGAGCGAGGAGGAGATGGTTAAAGTGCACTTTATGTGTCAGCGAAGGTGGAGTAGCCAGAAAAGCGTCGACGATGTTTTGTAATGGCGACATAAGTCGGAAACGCACGAGATGCATGGTAGACAGAACCAACAGCGGTGCCTGGTCCTCTTTCCCCACACCCAATGCTAGTTTAAGACCCGCCCCAGAGGCCTGGGCAGGGGTGCGGACTTTGAAGCTGAGCAGGTATACCGCCAGCCACAGTGGTAGCTGCGTCTCCTCCTGTTCATATTTCTGCAGTGAGCTATCAATATCCCCCGCCCACATCACTGCCCGCTTCTCTGCAAACTCCTCCATCTTCACGCCTGTCCGTCGCAGCACATCGGCCAGCGGTAATGGCCCCACCCCAGTTTTGCTCGGTGTCCCCAAAGCAAGCGAAAATGTCGCGGGTGTGTCTCCTCTGAATGCCAGATCGCGCAGATACCGCGTCAGTCGGGTCGCGCGCGCTCGTAGCATACATCGACAACAAAAAGAGGGAGAGGGAAGATTATGTGATCAATCACTTGATGATATTTTGCCTTTGAAGTTCACTTCGTTTGGCCACCTGTAGTCGACTTGCACGGATGTTCGTTGTCGACCTGCTGCGTGTAAGAGATATATAATCTGCTGTTTTTAGACAGTCTGACACAGTGCTATGGAAGTGGAAACGCAGGGAGTGTTCGGGGAAATGGATTGAACCTGACGTGACGCCGCAACGCCGACGGTAAGCTTCGGTAAGCACACCCAACATGTACGATGTCTCAAGCGATGTCTCTTTGCGTTCCTGCTTGCTTCCTGCCACACCTGCATGCTGGAGACCTGACTCTTGAAACTCATTCCTCCAATTTTCTATGTCTCCCTTCGACCTCCTTGACGTTGGCCCCGACTCCCTTGTGGAAACCATTCCCCTCCCTCCAAATCCAGACCTTTCGTCAAACTGCAACCATAGCCACCTTCCCAAGAACTCCCAGCTTCCAAACTTGAGGATATCCTTTAAACGCGATGAATTCGATTACCGCAGTGCTGTGGCCACATTAAGATTCAGGCAACTCCCTTCTGTTCACAATTCTCCAACGTACGTTTCACAAGAATGAGTTTGTATCCTATCCTCACCTTGAAAACAGCGACCCGCCCGCCCAGAAATATTTTCGCCCCATATTAGATTTTTTCGTGAACCATATGTGCCGACAAAAAAGAGCCCCTGACATCGATGTTATGGAGGAAGACGGCACCGGTTAGTCTCTTTCTTGGCCAAAGCTTAAAGCCAAGTCATGTCTGTTGTTTTCACAGTTAAGGTCTACATCAAGCAGGATTCTGGAGAACGATCATTGTTTTGCGTCATTGTCTTTGTTGTTCGTCTTCCCGTACCGAACATTATCTTCACTGAACAAACATATAGCCTGTCGGTACTGTGTGCTGGAGCGGTATGGAAGGACACGGCACTTCTCACAAATATATCAGATGTGTACACGCACATTCGCAACTAAGCAGCTATGGGGCGTTGTTTTATCCCAAAGAACAAGAGCCATTCCAGCGTCCCAAGGTTGTCATCATCACAGATGAACTCGAGGCGATCTGGGTTCGGACTATAACAATGAGTCGGATCACAGGCGTAGGATTGCAGCGTTTTACCATCTCTTCCGGTTGGAATTCGCTTCGCCATTTGCTTTGCCTTGTGTTGTATCAGATGCCAGTTCATGTCGCTTCAGGTCGTCCATGGCCATTGCGTCTTCATGGGGCTCTACCGCCGCCACTCCCCACAGCGACGGACGAGAAACGTCGATTTCAAGATTTTGATCGGTATACCCTTCAGAGACAATTATCATACTTGAAGGCATTTCTATCTTGGAAAGAAAGGCAATCTCGTGCACTTGGTTCCCATCCAATTACTCAAGGCTGCATGTTGCGAGTTGACGCCAATGCATTTGAACAGGAGTTGCATTGGCGCAGCAAACTTCCACATCCTCCCGTCCCCAACGAAACCGCGGAGGTCGTCAAAAGGGCCATGCGCGGCCGCCTCTCCGTCGTTGACAGTATGTTAGCGGACTCCGGCCTGGGTCTGTCGTTCTCTGTTTCAAAAATCATTCGCCATAAAGCCAATACTTTTTCACAAGTATTTTTCGGCTCATTGCACACGACAGACGGTCGCAGTTCTCCTCCCGTCTGCCTGAAGCTATTCGTCGACGCCATGATGCCAGTAAGCTCGGAAGATCTTTTGAAAAGTTTCGCAGAACACCGTAATCCATCCAAACGACTGGCAAGTTTGAACTTCCCTGAAGATATGATCCGACGAGAGGAGAGTGCTTATGAGCGCCTCAAGGAGTATCAAGGCACGATGATTCCTCATTTTTACGGATGCCATCGAGTGAGTTCATGGTTCGTTGGACAATTAAAAACTCTTCAGTGATGTTTTACTTTCCAAGTTTCACCTGGACGGCCGGTTCTCCGCATATGGTATTTTATTGGAGGTAATCGACGCTCCGACGTTGGAGTCTAAGAAAGTCAATATCGCGCGCTGGGCACCCAGCGTCCAGAGTGCCTTCGTGCGTCCTCCTACTGTTGTAAGCCTTGCACATACTCATGCCAGCTTGATATAGGGTGGTCATCTGAGAAAATGCATCAGTGTTCTACTGTACGCTGGCATAGACCAAAGTGATCTTCACGCAGGGCAGTTTTTACTTCCAGGAGGAGCCGATTACAACCCAGAGCGCGATGCCCTTGTTTTACTTGACTTCGCGTTTGCTCCTCAGCGGCTTGGAGACGAGCAGGATTGTGGTGTCGCAGCCTACATCTACGACAATGCCCATTCTTCCCGAATTTTGTTTGCGGAGTCTATCGGCATACCTAGTACGGAAGCGTTAGATTTATTTTCTTGGATGCATCTGCATGCAAACGAGTTTTAGACTTTTAGTCTCAAACTCCACGGCAATTATAATCAAGTAGAAGGCTGCGTCCGTTACTAGGGTCGTTAAATATCATTAGATTCGTGGTCGTACAAGTCGTTAGATTTGGATTAGTGCAAGGGTATCAAAGGAGTTTGTCTCAGACTCTCAGTTGCTTTAGCTCTTGGCGGGCTTCGCATTCTCGGCTTGAACACTCTCCGCAGCCAGTCGTCGCTGTTCTCGTCTCGTTTGGAAGCGGCTCTCCGAGGCGCGCGAGCCGCTACAGCGTGTGAGAAATAAAGGTCAAAAATAAGCACTCAAGACACACCAGCATCGGCAACAGACGATATCCCACAGAATGTCGACAATGGCTATGAGGACCTGGAGGAATATGAGGTAGTTCAAGGGCAGTCGAAAGGGGCTGCCTTACGGTGGTAATCAGCTCAACCACCGCGATGAGGACTGTGGCCGTTGCTCCGATGATAGCTGAAAGTCTGCGAGTCCCGGAATTGAGCAATAGTCTGCAGCTTTCGAGTTTATTTACCCTTTGCCAATCGTGCTGATGAGCGCGCCCATAACTGTTGTTGGTCCGAAATTGAGGCTTGTTCAGAGGCCCGCAGCGGGCAGGGGGGCAATCAAGTGAGCGTTGAAGAGAGAGAACAGCTTGACGTTATGTCAGACTGATTACCAATTTAGCACTTCCCTCTCGGGCCAACCTCCACAGAATTGGAAAGCAAACAAACCAAAAAATACTTAGATGCGAGTATAGTACATGTACAATGAGATATGTGATAGTAAAGCAATAAATGGAAATAAATCTACGACAAAAAATCAATCTCGTCACGTTCATCGTCCATTGCTGGCTCAACCTGCGTTTCTGCGCGTTGGCGAAGCATGTCGAGAACAGCTTGAGGTAGCCCGCGGCGTTTGACTACTGTCGTAGTGGAGGACTAAAATTTGTTCAATCCATCCTGAGCGTCATGAGAATTATCAAGCACATACCGCTATCTCCTTATTCTTGCCTTTCGTTGCTACTGGTTTGGTTGCAGCATTTTCTTTGAGAGCGCGACTTGTGCTAGGTTGGTTTTAGTTGATTGCCATATCGTCCTGCACCAACTGACCTTTTGCTTTTCTTAGTGGTAGATTTGGTAGTAACTGTTCGTTTTTTCGACTTCGTCTGAGGTGTCGGGCCCACATCGTCGTTCTCCTGCTCAGCCATCTTCTTCCGTTTGCGCTTTACCGGCTCGCCTCCTTCGCCATCGACTTCTCGTGACCGTTTCTTCTTCAGTGGTGTCGGAACGTCGTTGGCTTGAAGCTCTGATTCGAAAGCGGAAAGAGCAGGAGTTTTTGAAGCCGACGCTTCTTCGACCAATTCATTCTCCTCTTCTTCTGGGATAGCCTCGAGCCTGGTGCCGCTATGTTTCTTTGGCTCTTTCTCCTCCACTGGTTCTGGTTCCTTTGCTTTGGAACTTGAGGGTTTGGTAACTTTGCGTGCGCGCTTTGTAGGCGGCTCGTCTCCCTGATCGTCCTCTGAAGCGGCTCGTTTTTTGGTTGAACTTGAAGTCGCGCCTTTGGTACCAGATTTCGTGGCAGTTTTTGGCTTGCGCTTGAGTTGAATTTCGTCATTCTCGTCATCTGAGAGTTCTGCGTACGTGCTTTCGGCCCTGGATTTGGCGGTCCGCGAAGTTTTCGCCCTAGGAGGTGGGTCCTCGTCTGGATCGAGGTCTTTTGGTTTCGTCTTGGCTAAGTATAGGCTATTAGACAAATCGACTGGCGGTGACGAATAGATCACACCTCGAGGTTTGGGTTTTGCCTTTGGTTTAGCAACGACCTCTACTTTGTCATCCGGCCTGAGTTTAGCCTTGGATTTGACTTTCGCAGTTGCTGTGCGCTTCTTCGCAGGAACGGGCTCATCCTCGTCGTCTTCGTCTTCGAGTAGCTCAGGTTTAGATTTAGGTACTGCAGAACGGTCACCGCATGTGTTGAATCTCGTAAGCTCCCTGACCTTTAGTGGGTTTGGGAGGAGGATCGTCGGCACCTAATACGCATATAGAATCAAGGAGAATTGTGAGGTGTTACCAAAAACTCGCACCGCTCTCAGTCTCTGTCTTCTTGCCTTTGCGAGAAGTTGCGGCTGCTTTCTTCTTCAGCGGGTCTGTGGCAAGGCGAGATGGACCTTCAAGTTGCCTGGTCAGCATAGAACATTTCAGAAGAAGATATCCTCACCGGCAATTGGCGGAGGCTCGACTGTGGATTTGCGGGGCTTGGCCTTGCCACCGACACTCTTCCTCGCCGCACCAACACCGCTCTTCCTCGCTGTACTCCGCCTCATCCTTGCCTTCGTAGGAGACATGGAGACGCTCCGGCTTCGACTGCGTGTTGGCGACCTTCGTTTAGCAGGAGACACGGCCTTACTCCCCATGAGAATGTCGAGCAAGTTGGTGTTGGGTTGTTTGGGGACGAAAATTCTTCACCTATATTTCAGCCTCTTGTTCTAAAGATAAGCACTGTATCAACGCACCCGCCACGATCGCGAAACCTGGACTGTTGTCGTTGATGACGCTTCGTTCTACTCTCCTCGACATCTGCGACTGGTGCCGGTCTCGCCAGTGGTGTTTCCATGTGCAGGTTGACCACGACGACGGTTTGGAATCAACGGACGCGTCCAGGCACGTGCCGCGTGACCGTGACACACAATCATGTCGCTCTCGACCTTGGGCGTTGCCAACGCATCTTTCGTCCCGCCATGGGTGGCTATGTCCTGGAGAATAGTGTAACCCATGCACGGCTGCTGCCTGTCGACTGCCAGCACGCATTTACCTATCCGACCTATTGCCTTTTGACTTCCCTCAATGCACTCGAGAACCACTCCCTTGACCTTGCGAAAGGGTGGATATTTGGCTACGGAGGCCGATGGGGTCGGCTATTTGGACTCCGGCCGCATCCATATCTCTCTCCTGGCAAAGGCTCTATCAAGCAGAAGCTCCTGTACATCTTGAAGGAGCGTGGATTCGAAGGAATCGAGGATGCTTGGATGATGACTATGCCGAATTTACTAGGATTTGAAGGGATCAATCCTCTAACGGTTTATTTCTGCTACGATGTGAATGACGAGCTGTTGGTCACTGTTTTGGAGGTGTGTCAAATGCATCTTGTCCAAGAGTTGCCCCACTAATCGCATGTAGGTGCACAATACCTTTGGAGAGAACCATGTTTATTGTCTGAAAACTGGGGAACAGGAAGACAAGGAACCTTCCAAAGGGTAAGATGTCGTCTTACGCAAGCCCGATAGCACTCACGACAGGTTATTTCCAGATTTGACCACCAGTGGACCTTTCCTCGCGCATTCCATGTTTCTCCTTTCAATGACCGCCGCGGTTTCTACACTGTCTCGATCCGACGGCCAACCCACGCACCCTCTAGACCTTCCAAAGACCTGCCCGCCCCGCGTCCAAGTGTCCGGGTTCACCTTTTAACCCCAACAGGCGCTCTGAAACTTACTGCTCTCCTTCGCCCAACCACGGCATACCCACTTACGTCCTCCAACCTGCTTTGGGTTCTGTCCAAATACCCGTTCGATCTATTTCTTTCCTTTGCCAGAATTGTATACCACGCATGGGTATTGCATTACCAGAAACGATTAGACGTGTTCATTCGTCCTGAACCAATTCCAGCTTTGTGGCGGCGGACGGAGCACAACGCAGGTCCCAATCTTCCTCAGCTTACAGGCGGTGTACGATGGCTGCCTGAAGGCGTCTTTGAGCGCTATGCCCGAGTTCAGCTGGAGATCTTCTTGCGACAGCGAACAAAGGAAACCAATATATCTGTAGTTGTTTTGCCTGGAGACTCGTCGATCGGGCCTTCAACGTTTTCCTCCGTCAAAGACCGCGACACCGCCACACTCAAGATTACGTTATTATCCTCCCGAGCATATACTCTCATTTTTCTCGCACCTTCGGCAAAGCACGCGCTCTTATTAGGCCGAGGAGAGCGCGTCTTCAATGTATCTGACGACGAGTTATTTGTTTCCATCTTCTCACCACCGAGCCAATCCCACGTATTATCCCGCCGCCAACAACTTCGCCAGCACTCAGCGGCTGGAAACGGCGCGACTATGGCTGAACTGCCGCTGAAAATACCGTTTTCGCATCCATTAGATATGAATTCATCCTCGGCGTTGGTCTCGACTGCTGTCATCTGCATATTGCTGCTTTTGGATGGACTCGAGGCATTGGTTTTCCGCGCGGTGGGTGCGCGACCTGTCCCTGGAACTGAGCCGTGGGGAATGTGGAAGCGTGCTGTGCGTGTGCATGGATTGGCTGGGGAGGAGTTAGAGATGGTACCCGACTATGCGGAGGGGAGTTTGCGACATCTTGGTACTGTCAGTTGAATTTGAGGGAAACGCGGTCATGTGACGGCTATCAAGTAGACTTGGGTTCATGTTTTCTCTGCGCTATGTACTTATGGTACTTAAGGGAAGGCGGATTGACCCGCGAAGTTTCGTTTGTATCCGTGCTCTCGATCACCGGATACCGACATCGTTTTTGCGCTAAAAGCTTACCCAACTTCAGATCTGCCTCGTTCATTTCAAATATGAACTCAAACCCTTTGAATGGCGGAATCCTCAAACGAGTCGCAGACCATAAACTATGGATAAGTAGCTGAATATGCGTTCCAGGCAAGTAAGAGAGAGTGTTCAAGCTTCGTCAGTCCCTCACGCTACCCGATAACAATTAAGGCCCCTTCCAACAACTCTCAAGAAAAACATGTTTGGTTCTTGGATATGAAGTAAGTACTCCATGTACGTGGACTGGTACTCATAGTACTGCTACCACTCATTGCGATGGAAAGTATCTTCTACAAAAAGCTTTCGGCGGAAGAGTGTGTGGACCTCACATTGGATGGCGAGAATGCCTATTTCCAAAAGGTCGATGGCATCTCGGATTTGCATCGTCGCAGCAATATTTCGGCGCTGCTCGTCTCCAAAACGCTGGAATGCGAAGTCAAAGTCGATGAGCACCACACTGTCGCGCTCCGGTCGGTATTCGGGCCCGTCGGGAAGCATGATTTGGGAGGGGCGGAAGTCCGCCTGGTTTATCCCAGCGTATAGCAGCGTCCGGAAACACTCTCTAGCATGTCGTGCCTATTAGGAGTCATTCAGTATTAGGACTTGTTCAAGTTGACGTACAAGACCATCTTTGGCAGCATCGGGATCGCTCCAAGTCTAGGTCTCAACCTCAGCAAGAGTCGGCCCAGGGATAATTTCGAGCAGGACGGCGTACGCCGTGAATTTGCCTTGCAGAGTAGTCTGAAATTGTCAGACTCGGAAATCATGATAGCTCATCATTGCGACCGAGAAAATTGCCCACTCGATGAAAACCGTAGCAATGGGGGACCATCGTTCCCTGATGCTCTTGCAGTCGCTCGTATGCAGCCTCTTCCAGCTTCGCCAGGTCTTCGGGACAATGTAACGAGCTCAGTCGCCACATAGCATCCTCAGTTTCAAAGTCATGAAGAAGCAGTGCAGCATCCACCGGAAACAGCAGATCAAGGAATATCTTGACACATATTGGTGCAGAAACACGCCCGTCTGCAGCGCGAAGGACACCGAAGAATACCTGCGAGAATGTATCACGTTCGTGTCGAATGACTTCTGTCACCTCAAATGTGATATTTTGTCCGCCAGATAATATCTCGTCTACATCGCGAAGTCGTTGGCACAAATTGCGGCCAACAAATTCTTTGGTACTAGGAGGAATCAACGGTTTGGGAAATGGAGACCGCCATAGACTCTCATCTCGCATGAAAGCATTGACATCAACGGCCAGCATCGTGCCTGGCCCAATGAAAGGGGCGCTGAGTCGTTCAGACTCTTGTCTTTTCCAATTGATAAACTGTTTCAGGTACGGAAGGCTTCTTTGGAGGGTGAAGCGGTCGAAGTCGCGAAAGGTGGTGTGCTGTTGCTGCTGCGATGCATGAATCAGGTTTGGGTCGTTGAGCGCACCCTGAAGAAACTTTGGCCACGGGTCGGTATTCATATTGCACTCCTCGGCCTGGCACAAGAGAAGACATAGTGCGTGTCGCAAAGATTGGCGGCCTCGCGCAAGCCAATAAGCGTTGAGGAAGGTACTTCGATTCACATGATAGTCATTAACGTGGCTGATCATAAGAACTCTTTCCGCATCAGTAATGAGGATAAACTTGGGTTTCTCTTCATGGAATACGTCTTCGAATTCTTCGAGGAGCTCTGATACGTGGCTGCATTCAACGTAGTCTCTTAGCTGTGGAATGCCCGCCCAACAGATTTGTCCTTTGGGCTAAGTATACGTCACACCGGAGGCAAGACCCAAGGCAGTAGGGCGCCTATGGTGCAGCCGGGCTTGTCACCTCCAAATCGGGACAGCTGACTAATGGCTGACTAAGCCGCTCAATCCCAGGGCAGACAAATTTTTTGAAGAAAATTTTGAGGAGGCACAGTGGCACTAGACTGTGTTTCAGTAGACACAATTCAGTGATGGGAGCACTGAACATTGTAGTTGATTGACACTTATAATGGTGGCTTGGGGTGCAAGAATCCCCAGGTGCAGGTGTGTCAATTCAGCTCCCAGAGGTATAAGTCCCACCATTGTGTTCCGGAGACACTAGCACATCAATTTAAGGCTTAAAATAATATATATTTTGTGTGTTGCGAGCCACCATCAGCCAGGTTATGTGTATGTCA
The DNA here is from genome assembly GCF_014461135.1 of Mycena indigotica. Classification (NCBI taxonomy): domain Eukaryota; kingdom Fungi; phylum Basidiomycota; class Agaricomycetes; order Agaricales; family Mycenaceae; genus Mycena; species Mycena indigotica. The sequence goes on along the minus strand of NW_023503007.1, from coordinate 3,493,243 downwards.
CATGACGCTTATATAAGGCTTATATAAGCCCGCTCAATTGGTAAGCCTTGAAATTTTACCCTGTAGGTTTGAGGGCAAACCCTCTAATAGAGTTGTTTATAGGTCTGATACAATAACTTTCATAAGAGGAATAAGCTATATCTACATCAGACATTGAGCTCATCACCTTGTCCAAAAGTGGATGTGACAAGCCCGGCTGCACCATAGTGCCTGACAGGCACTAGGCGCCGTTTCGGGGTCTTCCTCGTGTTGCCCTCGTTTTTCCCGGGGTTCCAGCCCAAAAAAAACATCGGCAATGGACAGGGACCCCGAAACCATGCCTACAGTGCGCCTACTGCCTGTCAGGCACTAGGCGCCCTACTGCCTGGGTGTTTGCCTCCGGTGTCAGTTTGAGCTTTCGGGATGTCGAAAGAAAATAGCGGACAATGCAATAGAAAATAAGCTGTAATTTCTTGACATCCGTGTCTTGCAGATATATTCTCGCGACTTGTCTGTCTATTATACTGGTCTTAGCACGTCATGATATGAGTAAAGAAAGTGTGCGCACCTTTCACATGTTGGGTTTCGTACACAAAGAGTGTCGAGGATTCTGCAAGTAGATATTTGTTGCAGATGGTCACTACAGGGTCCAAATAAGTCGGAAGCACATTGTCGTTGACTCTTGGAAGCACGTCAGTCGAAGCGAAGATAGGCTGCTGCATGTCGTGATCTTGGAATCGCAGCGCTGCAATCCGTTTGTGGTAGTCCAGTGGCAAATGTTTCAAAACAGTGTCGAAGACTTTGAAGTTGAACTCTGGATTGGGACAACGCGGATGCTCGCAAGCCTGGATCTGAGTGTTTTCTTGGTCTTCGATTTCATGACCACCATCTAGTATGTCGAGAACAAGCATTTGCGAGCGGACTGTGGGGGGTGGAGGTTGAAGTTGAGTTGCCTATGCCATCGTCACGATCTGGCATGTTGACTCAGAAAATTAGGCGATGTGAAAGGAAATTACAAGTGCATCCTGGCGTGACAGCTCTGTGACATATCTTGTGACATATCTTTCGACAACATATCCTCAACGAACACCAGAAAACAATGGTCCCCCTTGTCATGCTCTCACCGGATGTCTCAAGATTGCTGAGAGCGATTCAAATACGAACAAGATTACTTATTGCAGCCTAGAGAGTTTAGTACTTGGTGGAGGTTGAAATTTAAACGTTGAACCCGACATCACTCGGAAAACCTTGCCGCCAGCCACTCTATCGTCAACGGAGTCAGCATCCCGACCTTCTTCTCTCCAACGAAAAAGTCCAAAAACATGTCTTGATGCCTCCCGTTCGGCTGCACGACAAACTCGGTTTGGTTGTGCTGCTTCTTGAACGCCTCTGCAAACGACTCGATGTCGTCCTTCAATAGCTCTGCGCCACCCGCAGAGATCAACACGTGCTGGAAAACCTTCTCCGCCCCGACAAACCAGTTTTCTGGTGCCGAGACCGCCTCGGCAAACGCGCGATGCTCAGCCGGGACGTCTCTGAGGATTTGGGGTCCCCATGCGGACATGGTGCTCAGAGACACAAAGTCGTGGCCATCGTTAGACTTGTGTGACGGGCTTGATGCGGAGAGGCTGATCCATGGCGAAACGAGCATCGCACTTTGGATTGGCGCTGGGAGGGAAATGAGTGGAACAGATGGCAGCGGGTGGAGGATGTGGGAAAGGATTTGGAGAGTCAGGTTTCCTCCAGCAGAATCGCCAACAATCTGGAGATCGGATGGCTTTACACCAGCTTCGAATAGGAAATTGAGTGCCAGGCGGGCTTGGTTGAGCGGAGTTGGGAAAGTTGCGTATGGCGCAAGCGCTGCAACCGGTTCAGCGACAAAATTGCGGCGAAACTGGGAAGTTGTCGATCAACTCGGACGTACTGTATTCAAGCACGGCAACACCGATTTCGACGCCTTTCTTCTCGAGTTCCAGCTGTGTGTACCTCCAAAACGATATCGAATGCTCAGACGTTGGCAACAAGAAACCTCCCCCTTCAAAATCCGTCCAGTCAACTGATATAATAACGCTCATAAGTACACTCACCATGCAAAAATAACACAACGCGCTCGGTTCGCTTGGGTCCAATCCAAAACAGGCGCGCATCATCCCCCAACTCGTCGACCGTACTTGGCAGCTTGTTTGCTTTTGTCCACGTCTGATAAATGTGCTGGTCCGTCCCAAGAATGCATTGCAACTGCGGAACCCCGAGACCTCCAGTATACCACAAGAACGCGTCTCCCATGATGCGCTTCAGCGTCCGATCTTGGTTATACCCTGCATACGACGTTGTCACCACCTTCCACAACAACACTACCGCTGATAGATATGAGCTGGAGATGTCGCAGGCATGACCGTGACGCACGTAAAGGAATCAAATTGAAGGCCAGTCCCAGCTTCTGTGCTAGACTCAGCTTTCCGTACTGTGATTTGTCTGGGGGTGCCATGGTTCGGGGCAGTCTGCGATCACTCACACTCAATTTATGCTATCTATATCTACGCTGGCAAAATAGATGAGGCGAAATTTCATTCGTGCAGACTTTTAGCTCGAAAACGATGTCGATATCCGGTCACCTTGATCGGGAGCACGGCTATAAACGAGACTTCGCGAGTTAGCCCGCCCACCGGCGCCTTGCAGTTTGGATTATTCCAGTTTGAGTGCTCTCAATTGGGCTCATGCGAAGGTGCCTATAAAAGTATCGGTCACATGACCGATTCCGCGTTGCCCTTCAGCGGAAGATGCATTCCAGTCTAGTGATCGCGGGATTACTTACAAGTTCATGTAGGGCTGGATATTGGAAAAGATGATGTTCTCCATTAATTTCACAGGATTGAAAAACGCTCGATTTAGCGACTCTAGGCGCGATAGTCTAGTACAACCATAAACTACCAGTCCTCTTCGACATCTACTTCTGAGTCTGTCTCCTCTTCAAACCAGCGCAAATCATCATCGTCGACCACCACCTTGATGTCCTTCCAGCTCTTACCGGGTACACGCGCCCAGATCTCGGCCATCTCGGGGAGGGCGACCTGCACGGAATACCACGTGCGCTCAAAGTAGTCGCTTAGGGCGGCCATCGGGCCGCAGGCAAGGGGTACGTCGGCGCCGGCGTGGATGACGCGTAGGCGCGGGAAGAGAGACGCGAGGAAGCGCGCGACGGGGTGGGGGCTCTGAATTGGCGAGTCCAACACTTCGATGTGGAATAGCTGGGGGCAGACGGGGGCGGCCAGGGCGCGCTGACACAGCTCCTCGGATAGGGGCGCGGATGCGTCAATCACGAGACCGAGGGTGTGCAGGTTGCGGCAGTTGGTCGCAATCGTGATAAAGGCGTCGAGGGTAAGCTCTATGGGGAAGGGGCGATGTAGGTCGAGGGGGAAGGATACTTGTGGGAGAAGGGACATCGACTGGAGGCTGGGCCAGTTCTTGGTCACTTCATCCAAGAGCGTGTCGGTAAGGCCGGCAAACCCAAGGGGAAGAACGAGGAAGAGCCGCGTGAGGTTGGAGAACTCTGCAAGTGCACGCAGGCACGTGGCCGCGATGGTATAGTCGCCCGGTTTGGCTGTCGTGTGCGAAACGAGATCCTTTGCTGCAGCAAAAAACTCCTCCAGCGAGCGTCTCCGGCCGATTGCGTGGTATGTCACCGGATCAAAGTCGTTGATGCAGATTTCCTTCACATTTTCCGGCGCGGGGAGATGTGGCAGCGCCTCCAGTAGCAGCTCATAGGACTTTCCCGTACCGAGCAAGAAGTTGACGGAGACAACCTCAAGAGCGTGGGACCAAATCACCGGCAGCAATTCGGCAACATGTTCCGGGTCAGTGCCGATCGTGTGCAGATGCTCCAGACGCCGGAACAGCGGATCCGAGGTAATCGGAACATTCTGCCCCTTCATTGAGATTAACTGCACGAACGTCAGATTTGCGAGCTTGCCTAGGCCCACCAGCACACTGTCGTTAATGCTGAGCTGATCAGTGGAAACATGGTTGGCGTCGCGGAGCCGGCCAAGGAAGCGGTTCACGCTGAACGCTGTCCAGCGAGTGCTGCCGACACAGAGACTCCGGCTTTCGAGAATGACACAGGTGAGTTGGGCACAAACGTTGTCGGGAAGTCGGTTAAAAATGTCCCTCACAGTGAGGCTGTTATCCACCAACATGTGAAAGGTGCGAAGTGACGGTCCGACGAAAAGATGAAGGAATGGCGCCCAGCGTTCGGCTTGTATGATGTTTGGTGGGGTCCACGAAAGAGTATGCAGGTTGGGGGTGAGCAATACATTGTTGCAGCGCACGGTAGCGAAGATTCTGTCCGTATGATAAGCAGGGAAGTGGTCGAGGACATTCGGCCCCTGGTTGAGATAGAGCTCGTGGACGTGGGAGAGATAGAACAATGGGCGCTCCCAGTCGGCGAGCGTAACGCGAGCATTCTCGAGCTAGAAAATAACCGGTTAGATAGTATTGTGAACGAAATCGCAGTAAACACACGAGAGGTTTCCACTGTCTGGGGGAGTTGCCGTCGAACAGTTCGCGTGGCATCATATTAATGACGCGCTTGAGCCCGTGAAGGGTGTGCCACAGCATCGCGAAAGCAGTTGTGGGCACGATATGTGTTTTGCCGAGAGTAGAAAGCAAACGCAGCGTGGCATCTTGGGCGTCGAAGTCGCCCTCGTCTCCGAGATGCTCGAGGATGCGGTGGACGAAGCCTGGAATAGCGCAGACGGAGTCGACCGCCAGGGTCGAGGGTCTGGTGGTGGAGATGATTTCAGAAGACATGGTAGTATTGAGGCTGAGATTAGACTGAAGAAACGGAGAGATGCAATGAGAGTGAGTGTTGGCAGGAGTGATTGTGAATAGAGGAGGAGTTGCGACTCTTTATTAAAAGACGATCGGGCCGACACCGACAAAGCATAGTTCAAAGCGCCAGAGGCTTTCGGCACGCATTGTTGACAACCAAGCACACCTAGGCCTAAAGTTGGAATTTGGTCATGGAAAATCCCACCTTTTTTCACTCTGAACTTAAAGTGGTATGTACTATTTGTTGCAGATGCGGTGAGTATTCCGTGGGTATATAGTTGAGAATCCGTCTACTCCGATGCGAGAGTATTTGCGCCGTTGACTGTTGACGAGTATTGCGCCTTCAAGTTGGCTTAAGCGAGGACTTGAATTCACACCGTTGAGATGAGACTCTGGATCTCGACATAGGCTGGCCGTCGAAGGACTGGGTGATAACGACCCCAAGTGGAGGAAGAAGGCAACTTTTGTCACCGTGACTCTCTAGCCACATCGATGTTGGAAACGACCATATCGATGCGATACGACTACGGTTCCCTTGCAATCTTCCCCGTGTCGAGCATGAATATATGCATGAGTACGAGTCACTACAGCAGCTGTCGCTGTCCTGTTTGTGGCCATCTCGCCAATCTAGGCGCTTTGGCCTTACAGCATGTCAAACCGCATGGCTCTAGCGTCCTTCTCCTTCAGCAATAACCTCGTCGAAATCGGCGCACTCACCGCCCTCGTTGGCTCCACCACCGCAGAGTCTCTTGTCCTTGGCAACAGAGGCGCGGCGGGTGTAGCATGGGCGGGGATAAGTGCGTTTGGCGCTGTCTCTGTTGCGAAAGCATGTCTCGCTGGAGCGTGTCCGGGTTGGGTGCGGGAGATTTTGGGCATTCGCTCGGGCATATCGGACGACGCGGTGGGGTTCGAGATGGATATGACATCGCGGCTGGCGGTGAGGGCGGGGCGGGGGACAGAGCGGCTAGTGGCTATCTCTCGTCATAGAGGGGTGAGTAGTACAACTTCAAGCTGCTTCCAAGGCACTAACTGGGAATTTACAGCGCACAATATGCGTATATACTCCCAACGAGTACACCCGAATCCAGCTCGCCGCAATTCCCGAGACTGCTGCAGACCGCCCCATCCGGATCCGCACTCCCGCAGACTACGCCTACATGGCCCCCCCACCGGACCATCGCACAGGTCGTCATCCACGCCTCCTCCCTCTGGAAATTCTTGGAGGTCTCCGTTTTATGGTCACTGGGTGCCCAAGCGACAACAATCGCGTCTATAATCCCATGGGCATACTTCTTCTTCGGCGCCATCCTTCTCGATATTAACGACTCCCGCCGGATCGACCCCAACTACGGCGAACTTGATATCGCCGCTGGCGAACTCCCCCACAAGCACCCACCCCGGCGGATCACGCACAATCATCCTCGGCACCGCTCCTGATCCGCGCAACGGCCCGCTCTGGACAGTGTTTTGGGCGACGGGGGCACCCCTCGTGGTAACCTCCATCGTTGCAACGTATATCACGCTCTCCTTCACCAGCCGGAACGCGGTGCTCGCCTGGGCTGCATTCCAGCTGCTCTGGCTTGCCCTGCGCACGCTTGTCCACTACGTCCTCCCACCGGCCGAGCGCACATTCCAGCCGCTGTTCCGCCCAGGCTTCCGCGGCGAGTCACGGGACCGCGAATACGCCACGATGTCGATCAGCGTAAAAGAACGTATCGTGAATTTGGTGTTGGCGTTGGGGGAAGCGCGGACGATTGGGCATCGGCGCGGGCGGGAACATTATATGGCGGACTCGTTTGAGCTTTCTGTGGTCCGTCTGATGCAGAAATACACTGTGGATATATATCCACTTACTAGCACGCAAGCTCCTAAGCATCTGCAAGTAACGCTTCGCGGGATTGTTGGCGACACCACGCTTGTCTGTGCCCTTTGGATGCAAGGCGCCAGCGGGACGCCAATCGGACCGTATTACTGCTGTGTCGTCCTCTTCACAAATTCTCAATCGCAGACCTTCGCGGTTCCTGCTGTCCGAATACTCAGCGGCATCTCTATTTTCAATCAGAAACACAGCGAAGATCGCCAGACTCGCTGGTGGTACTGGGTTCCGTGCGAGGGAAATAGATGGCTTGAATTCCGCCTGGCGGGGAAAGCACCGGTCACTCAGGCTGCTGGTGCGGTATACGAGGCGGCGGTGCGCTCGGACCGGGAACTCGACGCGTTTGTTACTTCTGGAGGGCTCAACTCCAGTGGGCTCAAGGGCTTGCAGGAGGTGAAAATTGCCGTCGAGCTGGCGCGGAGAGGAAGGGATGCTATGATGCAGTTGTTGGGAGCGTAACTATGTATTATGGTGTCCATCGACACAAGATCGATAATCGACGCATCTACCTCTGGTTTGGGAGACAGTAATCCAGGAAAAAGACGAAGAGGGAAAGAATATGCACGTTGCCAGTGGGGGGCTATGTCACGGGAGTGCCCTGAGTTGGATGATATTGGGCATCGTCCTCCAACTTGAACGGTAAGCAAATTCGGATGATCATGATAGTTGAACTCTATTTCATCGCGGTACTTGAAACGGGTGTCTAATAATCATAATCTTCGTCCATCCAATGACCAATGATGCACTCTACTCGGTTGCTCTCCAACTCCTGGCGCCATTCTAACCAGCTGGTAAAAGTAACTGAGCCGGTGTACACAAAACGCGTCGAATAGTGCGTCGCGAGTGGCGGTCGGCGAAGGACATCCATCACGTCAGCAAAGACTGAGCTGCTTCGCACCGTTAAGATTTTCAGAGCACGGAGCCGGCTGGAGTTGTCGCTGAGGGCGTTGCGGATCAGTAGCGTGCCGATGGAGCGATGGCCAGAGGACCGCCAATATCTACTTTCCTCAGAAACGTCCATAAACAGGTGTTGAAGTCGGGAGTTGGAGCGGAGGAAGGCTGAGAATAGCATGGAAAGTGGCGGTGAGTCTGTGTCCAAGCCCCGGGCTAGAAATATAATATGTGAGTATTCCCCGAAGATCAGCAATTTCTTTCATACCGTCATAAAGCCAGCGTGTCTGATCATTGATCATCAGACCCAGCGAAAGTAACGATGAGCCCTGTTGGGCAATATATTCAAACACCGAAGCCGCGAAATCGGTGTAGTCGTGCTCGTTTGGCAAGTGAAATCGCAATGCCTCCATGCCTGTTGGACGGCCAAGCCTTACCCAGTCGAAAATCGGGCGGGAGTGCACCCATTTGAAGGAAGCGCGACGAAGCATGGCTGGTACTTGATTGCTGGGCATTGGGCCCTCTGCTCCCCGAAGGTATTCAGAGACACCAATAGTCAGCTCCTCCAACATTGGGAAGGAGGCAATAAATTCCACCATTTGTACGACCGAGAATCCCCACACGCCCGAAATGCGCAGATGGGTAACTTGAGTGAAGCCGGTAGGACAAGGCTTGATTTTTTTGTGGCCAGGACTGACAAATCCCTGCCCATGCAGCCAGAGATGTCGGACTGTATTTTGGAGATGCGGGCTGATGTTGCGCTGGAAGGTTGATTCGAGCCAGCGTTTCCCGCCTTCAGCCAACCGAAAGTGCAATTCCCGAACGAAGGGGTAGAATGTAGTGTCACGAGAAGAGCGAGATCGCCGAGAGGGAAACAAGCGCTCAAAGGTGTAGGCCTTCCGCTCGACAATAGTGACATTGCGAAAAAGAATGCGGCGACTTGGGGCAACCCATGCTCGGCAGACCAGCGCACATTTTGCTAATGCAAATGTATCCGATTTATTAAGTTCCACTTGGTCATGACGAGTGTGAGGCGTAAAGTTTGATAAAATTAGCTCGACAAGCTCGATGGGGAGATACATGGCTGTTCGAAGCAAGATGTGTGTCACACCACGAGATGTGACCCCGCGTGGGAGATAAAAGTAGAAGATAAGATAAATAGCACTAGATTATGACAGCAGACCATCTCGTTCGGCCTTCGCGCGTGCAGCCACCTCGAGTTCGTTATAATATCCACTCTTGAGGCACATTCCCCTGAAGATGCCATCCTCCCTCTGGAGGAGCTTGTACGGTGTGTCAAATTCGACGACTTTGCCCTTGTCGAGAACGAGTAAACGATCGTAGTCGATGACGGTCTTGAGCCGATGAGCAACTGGAGACTTGTCAGATTTCAAGTCTAACAATGAAAAGTGGGCTTACTGGTGAGCAATAACGAGTCTGTAAATTCCTCCCTGATAGTGGTTTGGATTTTTGCATCAGTCTAGATGAAAACATTTAGTATGGACTTGTTTAAAAAAGTAATTAGGATTCATACCTTGAAGTCAACGCTGCTTGTTGCCTCATCTAACACAACAATTGCACTTCTCCTCAGCAACGCTCGCGCCATGGCAATGAGCTGCCTCTGGCCCTGAGAAAAGTTGGTTCCACCAGCGGACACCTGGGTGTCAAGCGTAACGACAGTTTTAGAGTCCACATCGGTCAACGCAGCACTGAGAACAGACTCTGTTGTTGACTCCTCCCGCTCAATACCAGCGCGGGATGCTGGTCGAGAGGATTCTGGAGAAGCAACGGTTGATGTAGCTTGGGATGCGTGTCTACTACGGCTTATCATCTGAACACGATAAAGCACGTCAAGACAAGTTGCATCATCATGTTCATCTAGTCAGCCAGTTAGTGTTGCAGAGAAGAGAAAACAAAGTTCATACTGAAAGGATCAAGATTCTCTCGAAGGGTTCCAGAGAACAAAGTAGCGTCTTGAGGAATAAATGTCTGTCAGAACTAAGTAACGAGTTGTTCTTGCGTTCCTGCTTGAACCATACCAAACGCGACCTCAAGTCTTCCACTCCGATCTTCGTAATATCGATCCCTAGTAATGATGTTAGACACGTCGTTGTTGTGCGGAGGACATTCAGCACACTCACCATCGATAAGGATTCGTCCACTAGAAGGATCGGTCTGTTGCGAAGTTAAGATTGAAGATCAGAAAATGAATACATAACTCACAAAGCGCAGAATACTCATGGCAAGTGTTGATTTTCCGCTACCAGTCCTTCCCAACAACCCTACTCGTTCTCCCGCTCTGAGATTGAAAGACACATCCTGGATAACGGCAGGCAGATCAGGCGCATACTTGATCGACACCTTCTCCGCAACAATAAGCGAGTCATTGGCAGAGCTTGACGGCCAGTAGGCGGGGGGACGATGCGACTCAATAACACCTGGTGGCTCTTGAGGCAGCTCAAGGTATTCAACGACTCGTTCAACAGCGCTAAGACAAAAATTAGTCAGAGGAATAGCCACCAATAGACGTAAATTACTTCAGGTCAAGTTCAAGGCCAGTCCAGAAGCGGCAAGCCCAATATACACTTGTTGTGAAGTTCAAAGCACTGGTTATGGCCAAACCCGCGAGACCAGCATTGTTGACAAGGAAATGTATGGCAAACACTGTCGTGAAGAGTACAGCCTAAGCAGGTGGTGAGACGTTTTTCTCTTGCAACGAGTGAGGTCTGTACCAAACTGCCCAGGAAATCGAAATTGAGAAGCAGCCAGCGATTGGTCATCCTTTGCTCAATTGTAAGATCAGTGTAAAAAGACAAGGAAGTTGAATCACCAGAAAGTATACCACATTTTAGTGGTAAGGTCAATTCGCGTATGCAGATTGTCGAGGAAACGTTTCTCTGCCGCAAAGGCTGAAAGGGTTGGTTAGTATGAAAGACAGTGCCTAGTATTACAAACCTCTGACAGTCACGATCCCAGTGAGCAACTCCCCAAACTCCGAGAAGATGGGAGAGCGCGAATTGGATTCCATTCGTCGGAGGTCCCGGCCGGTATTGAGGTACCCGACCGCAAATTGATAATAGAAATACCCAATGGATGCAGCCCTATGCGATGAATAAGCGCTACTACTCATGTTGAAAAGCCAGGATAACTTTACGGGAAGAGGAATGCAGGGAACACCACACTACGACACGTCAGAACACATCTCATCCTCCTCTAATCAAGCGACTCACGTGACCGTGACGAGGGCGGCAACGAATCCAGCCAACGATGAATTGACCTGTTGCAAGGAGGAGGAAAGCGACGAGTCAATGGTTTCAATGTCTTTCCCACTGGATGCTTTTGAGTATGAATCAGAAAGAACACGCGGAGACATACAAGCGATTGAGCATCCGTCCTTGAGGGGTGGTATCATGGAAACTATACTTTTGTTATTGTCGAACACAAGGTTGGCGAGGAGGAAAATACCGGAAGGTAGCCCGAACAACAGTGACAAGCAAAGACCTATTCGCGATTAGCCTCAAACCACATATGATTCATGAGATGACATACTTGAATAGCAGTCGTGAGGCACGCAAAGCACCCGTAATTTGGGCAACGGAGGAGCAGATGGTAACTAGCGCACTCGTAAAGCCAATGGCAGCGTAGATTCCAACATAAAACAATGGGTGTTCTGCCGCACTCGGCCATTGTCCATTGAAAAAGCCAGTTGTTGACGGATGCGGCTCATAGCTGAAGCTGGAGAAATGTGACACATCCATTGGGATCTCATATTCAGCATGGCCAAATGATCGGTAGGCGCCGTATATAGTCGACACATTTTGATGTTCCTTATATGCTTCGCCCCACGTCTGTGGAAACCATAAGCAAAAAACAAAAGTGACCTCAAGTCGGTGTTTACTTTGATCCAAAGCTACAGTTGATGTCAGTGAGCGATGAAGACCACAAGTACGCAAATCTCACCTTTTCTCCCACGCCCAATAGCTGCGAAAGTAACACCATGACCGAGAGGAAAGCCCACGTCCAGTAGGACGATGCTTGCAAGTACCGCTTGTAGATCCGCCATTTAACCCCACCAACCTCGCGATGTTCATCTTTCACGAGCTTGCGTGGTTTTTTGACCTCGCCGTCTTTGGCACCACCATCATTATCGCCGACAACAGCATCGGCAGCAGCTTCGGCTTCGCCCGCAGCTTCCTCGGCAGCAACTGCCGCCTCCTCCTTTTTGACTTCCACTGCTGCATCGTGCGTGATGTCGTCCAAAACGCCTTCGGCCCGGAGGTCTTTAACGGTGCCTTGAGTATCAATACGGCCATCAAGCATGCGGACCAGGTAATGGGCGCCGGGAAGTACAAGTTCCACGTGATGGGTAACGAGGACCACAGTACGGTTTGCTAGTAGAGGCCCACGGAGACACTTATCGTACAGAACGCGAGAAGTGTGGCTGTCCTAAGGAATGCTCAGCCAAGATGTTGACAAGATTGAAGTGGACATACGACGGCGCTTAATGGATCATCCAAAAGAACATACTTGGTCTTCGCATAGACCGCTCGAGCAAGGGCCACTCTGCGAGTAGATTAGAATAGACTTGTATCAGCAATAGGTAAGAAGCAAACCTCGCTTTCTGTCCTCCGGACAAGCTCACTCCCTTCTCCCCGATCTCAGTCGCATCACCATCTTCTAGCATGTCGAGGTCGGGTCTTAACGCGCAGCAGTCTATAACTGCATTGTACCGGTCTTCATCGTAGGGGAACCCGAAGAGAATGTTGTCCTTGATAGACTGGTGACGAAGCCAAGGCGATTGAGCAGCATATGAGATGGTATGCATGTTTCCCCACTCGTCAATTTTGCTCGCGTTTTTGGACATGAGGATTCGGCCCCCAGGCAGCGATGTCATTTCTCCGAGAACAGCCATCTTGGAGACGAGTCAGTCGAGAAACAAGAGTGGTACTCGGAATACAAACCAGCAAAGCAGTTTTGCCACTGACAAATAATTAGTGCATGATGAAGAAACAAGACACACAAACCTCGCGGTAGGTCCAGTGACGAGGGTCAATTCTCCTTCGGGGAAAATCACAGATATATCCTTCAGTTCAAATTTGTGGTCATTCGCGACAATCGCCGTTCCGTTGTCGCTCTCCGCAGTGACTATCGAGTCCGCATCCGATGCAGGCTTCTTGTTGTCCTTATCCTCGACTTCTTCGACTTCGTTCCACTTGAAAGAGGCGTTTTCGAGACCGAGACGGCCATCATCGTATTCACCAGACAGCAAGTGCGGATTTGAGCGTCCACTTTTGAGAGTTGAAACCTGTTCGGAAACTTCTGGTTCCTCAAGGTAGACAGCGATACGATTGAGCGAAACCCGTGTTTGAAGTATTTGAACGATGAATGTAGGAATCACTAACACTGTTGTCAGAAGAAATAGAACTATATTCGAATGGCAACGTACCGTTCAAAGGTTGCCGAATCATTCCAAACAAGGCGATTGCAGTGAAGGCCTTGCCGATCGTAAGCTGGTTGCCCAACATTACATACGTGCAGAACGAAATGACGGAGATGAAAATCGGTGCAGCAATCCAAAGGCTAGAGGATTTGAGTCATTAAGTTTAGCTGAGTTGCAGAGAGAAGAAGACATACAGGTAGAAACCAACGCCGTTGATTCTCGCCTTAACCATCCATTTGATTTCATTGCTCCGCGCAGCCAAAGCTCTATCGATCCAACGCTCCTCCCAGGCAAAGAACTTGATGAATTTGATTGCCCCAATCAGCTCCGTGAGGACGCCCATTCGCTCATCACGAGCTTTCAGTACTCCTTTTTGAATGCGGATGCTGCGTTTTGTGAGATAGCTGTTCAGCGGCCATCCTAGGAGCAGGACAACGAAGCCTGCGAATGCCGATAGGCCAAGCAGTTGATAGAGGAAAACGGAGCCGATGATGATTTCCATTGGGGCTCCGTATAAAAAGTAAAAGCCGGATACCTAACGAAAATGTCAATTACTTGAACGGATGGAGTCTTCAGTAGAATCCTTACCTGCATTCCGATACGGTTAGCGTCGCCCGCCATCAAGTTGACAATTTTGCCTGTGTCGGCACCGCTCTTTGGGTCATCAGCTTTGTCTGCCTTTTTCTTGTCGGCTTTTGCCTTCGCCTTTTGTTCCGCTTTGGTGAGTGTGGACGGAGAGCTTTCCGCGGCAGCAGCAGCTTTCTTCTCAGCAGCGGCTTGTGCCTTTTCCTTATCCACGATACCGCTGAAGTCGAGTCGCTTGAGAGCCTTGTCGTAGATGGAGGCCATCAGCTCAGATCGAATGCGTGTCGCTGCCCTCCGACCGATCCACAGATGCTGAACGTCGCATTGTGCCTTGGCGACGGAACAGACGAACATAAGCATTGCGTATATATACGCTTTGCCTTTGTCTTTCTCGGTTTCGTTTTCCGTGTCAACGGCATCAAGAATGCGCTTGAGGAAGAAAGGGCCTGCATAGGTGAACACAACGCTGAGGAGCGTTAACAGGAAGTCCATTCTAGAAAACGGGGGTTATTTTTGAATCGTATACTCGCACGGTATACCTACATGATATCCAAAGAGTTTGCTGCCCATATCCGTTTAAAAAGGGTGCTCTGGCTGCATTATCATTCAGTCAGCTGACAAAGCCGTAGAACTCATCGAAACTCACCGAAGAGCGCTAAACTTGATGAATATAGGGCGACTGCTGATGCTGGGGGACAAACCCCAGACGTCGTCTTCGTTGAGTGTGGTATTTCGGCCCTAAAGAGGAATGAGATTTCGTTAGAAACAAGGAGAGATAAGACTGACGCGTTGGACAAGGGGATAGACCCACGTAAACGTAACCCAGCCCCACAAAGACGTGTAGTCCTCTGGCGAAACGGAGGCGCCGATGTCGCTTTTCTTGACTAGATGCGAGGGCAACGCGAGGGGCATGCTGAAGATAACCGCAAGCAGTCCGACAAGCGCAGCAAGGTTTAGCGATAGGCCGAATAATGTGAATGTCCCCGGCAAGGGGACACCATACGCGGTATGCTGGAACAAGAACCCGCCAAGTTGGAGGATACCACTGACGAGGTGGACACAGTAGAGTGAGAAGAGGTCAAATGGCGGGGTTGCCGTGGGGTGGGAGATGGGTCGCACGACTGTGTAGAGCCATGTTATGGCGACCAGATAGCGCTGAATGGCTTCCCACAGCGGCTGGCCCGTGATGAGCATGAATGAGCCGCCCGAAATCCACGCAAGCGACTGGCACAAGCCAACGAGGGAGAATACGAATGTTCTCCACAAAGGAATAGTTTCAACCACATCGACCGTCTCCGGCTCCGATATGTGTTTGTCATCCGCCAATGTGAGGCCCTCCGCGTCGTGGAGAGGCAGGTATTGGGTGAACTGGCTTTTGAGCACGTTTAACGGTCGCCGAATGAGTTTTGGGAAGGGATAGTGGAAGCGCGATGCAAAAATGGCAACGAGCACCAAGCTTGGCGTTATTGCCGCCCAAGAACCGCGTACGCACGCGTCACTGAGGTCAAAAGCATTTGCACCCTCGCAAAGCTTCATAGCGGACGGGTTTCGTGCCTACTACCACAGGCCTGCAGTCGAGACGGAAGATAGAGTCAAAAGAGCAGTGGAAGATCATGTTTACGAGTGAAAGTTTGATGAATGATGGCCGAGCGAGCGGCCCATCCAAAAATATACGAGGTGGCAAATCGTCATTAGTAGCGTCTCTGTACTTTCATCTCCAATAGGTATCAAGGTAGTGTAGCAAAACCAACAGCCTCCTTATCAAAGTCAAAGACCGTATACTGGTTCTTCATAAAACTGTCACCCAGCAACCACACATCATCGCCGAGCCCGAGATCTTCTGCTGCAAGTGCGCCAATGCAGCGCGTCTTGTTCTGCGATGTCTTCCCGAGATTAAAATTGGCCGCCGAAATGGGCCAGTCCGACCCGCCCCAGTTGAACGACAGCTTGGGCATGGAATCGCATGGGAATGAATAAAAGCCTGTTTCATGGTATGAGAAAGGCCGAACTGAATGTGATGAGATAGTATTACCGTTGATGGTGTCGTATAATTGCGAGCCTGAAACGTTGGCATAGACTTGCTTCACTGCATCTGGCGGACCGTACATGATGGTGGTGCCCGAATCGATAATTGTATCGAAACCCGTGACGGCAGTCTTGCCTCCAACCTTGATGCTACCGCTACGAACTTGCCAGAATCCAGACATGGCATCCACATCGTGGAACTCGATGTCACCTTTGTATCGCGCAGGGTTAGCACCTCCGAGATACAGCTCTGATTCTTGCGAGGCGAGATAGAAAGAGAATTGGTTGGCGGGAAGGGTGTGGTTGGCGTTCGCGGTATTAAAAAATGGGTTCTGGTTAAGGTTGGAGATGGATTTGAAGCCAAGACCTTTCTTCCTGTTAGCCAAAAGTTAATGTGGTAGAAGAAGATACACACCCAATATGCCATCAATAGGATCGCTTTCGAATGCAGAGGACAGATTGTCGACAGCGCTGAAGTATTGGTGGTGTGCCTTGATGCCAGCAACGGACACAGTGTCCTTTAACAAAATCAGCAGGACAACACTACCTAATGGCTAGACCCACAGTAAATATTTTGCCGCTGACTGCCGATCCGTCTCCATAAAAGATGGAAAAGTTTCCTGACTTCTTGTGTGAGGTGGATGACACCGAATCGCCATACTTGGCTTTGTTCTGGCAAGTGGTACTATTGCAATGAACGGAAGGAACCCAGAGGTCGGAGGAGCCAGCTGGAAGACGCGTCAATTCGTCAACTTGAACATAGACACCACATACTGTCGAAGTCAATGTAGAATTTTTGCGCGGGTGTTCCAATGGAAATTGTCCCGGCCCATTCTAGGTCGTTCTCCTCGTCCGTCAGAGCTTCAGAATGACGCCTGCCTCGAGACTTCTTAGGACGACCCGCCAGACGCTCCTTCACATCGTGAGGCAACACCGCGAAGGGCTTGATAAAGGCTCCCTGATACACAATGAATACAGATTAATGCGGCGGAGAGATGTGCGTACTTTGGGTAAAGCCTTGATTCCGAAGTGTTTGGCCAGGTTGAGGAGGTTGCCACGATGTTTGTTGATAGTCGCGACATTCAACGCGCGCGCACGGTCCAGGTCGAAGACACCATCAGCATCGGAGAGGGCTGCTCTTTTCCGCAATGGAACTTTCGAATGCCTCGTGAACTCGACAGAATGCCGTCGGTGGGCTGCTGAGTCGGTGGGGAGGTGGAATGCATCAACACTTGGTATGGCGAGCGCCGCGAGAGCGAGCAAATGCAGAGCAAGGTCGGGAAGCATCATGAGTGTAACGAATGGTGGGGAAGGATTGGCTGCGCTAGACGAGCGCGGGGGAGGGGCAGAGAGAAAAGAGTTTAGGTGGCAGTTGGATGGCAGTAAGTACTTGAGGAAAAGTGGAGTTGACTGCCGTTATAAACGCAAATAGGATGCCGAGAAAGGGTCGCGAAGCAGACGCGAATCGCTACGAATGACTTGAACGAAAAGCTCCGCTTGCTCAACCGTGAATCTATCGCCTTGCAGTTTGTTCTGCTGCAAGGTCAGCCTGATGGTCAGTGGGTTGCGCGAGGGGAATGGTTAAGAGCATCGCTGATACGAGGGTACCATTGTGCCAGCGAAAATGGTTCAATTGGTTGAGTAACAAGCGCGATGGAAGCGGCGCACAAGTGGAGTCCAGAAGAAGCAGGAAAAGATGATTGGCATCATAGATGGGATCATCTCACAACTTGGACAGGCCTTCGTTCGACGGAATGCAGCTGCATCGGATATGAAAGCGTTTGTAATTATTCGAGCAGACGAATGAATCTTTATAGCCAATCTACGAGGTTGTGAGAACAACCCGAACACCTGGCAGCGCTTTCCTTACTGCCCACTTGAATACCGTCAAGTCCTCTGGTCGGCCTGCAACCTTTTGCACTGACACCCATTCCACCTGCATCAGCACCGGTAAATGGGCTAGAAATGGAAGCAGCGCATAAGCGTCGGCCAGCGCATCCCACGCCACGCAGACATATACTGTGCGTGTTAGGCCGCGAAGGGCGGCGATTTCGTCTGCCTCGGCGGGCGGGGTGTCAGCGAACCCGTCAGGGAGAAAGAGCTCCAATTGGCAGCGCCAGTTGCGCTGTCCAAGACGGGAAAATAAACTAGCGCAGGCAACTCGTTCTCCAAAAGTGCTTCGTTTGAACGTCGTTTCAACCATCAGCAATCGCGGATTGAAGCAGAATGTTTCCAGGAAGCTGGGAATGCCTTCGATATGCTCATGGCAGATGATGCGACACGTCTTCCTGGCTCGGCCTGCAACAGGATGGACATAATTTGGGTTTGGTTGGGGCCACAAGCAGGTTAGTTTGAACGAATGTAAATGCTCGTGAGCACTGATGAATTCCCTCAACGCCTCATGTTCGATATCTGGCAAGCCGATTTCCAAGCTGTTCAGCGAGGGAAGACGGAGTTGACGCAGAATCGCAGATATGTCCGCCGCAGGAATGTTTGAACTCGGCTCCAGAGTCAACGACGACATGTCGAGTTGGACCAGCGTCGCCTTGTGAGTGGAGGCCATCGTGAATGGAAGGGCGTGCACGCTTTCCATCTCTTCAATCCGGACTTGACCACAGGCGGAACGGATGGTGAGAAATTGCTCTCGCTCAAGCGTTAGAGAGTCACCCAAACAAAGCAGGGCGCCGCAACTTGAAGCACGTCTTGAGCGTCCCGATCGGTGTACTGGGATTTGTACTGGATCAAGAGGGACTTGGGCACCACGACTCAACCTCGCTCGAGCCAGGGCACTCGTTTTGCATTGATGCAGCAAGCCGTTTACGACGAGGAAAACCCGATCACCAGATCTCCTCGAAATCAACGCAAACGTATCCCACAAAGCAGTCCAATAGGCCCGAGCAGAAACCTTTTGATAATAATATGTGTAGGGATAATCAGATATGCTGAAGCTTTGTGACCATTTGAAGTGAATTTGGTTCAGGTCTGGCCACTTGCGCGCTATTTCGCGGAGCATCATCATGTCCCGTCCCCCACTATACGCCGAGAAGTTGACTGTGAGGTTGGTGATGCCCACCGGTTGTTGAGTGACTAGGAAGAGGGAGCATATAAGATGCGACTGGATGGTTAGACATCCATCGGAGGCTTGAATTTTGTTTCGTTGAAAGTATATGCGGAGGGCAAGCTCGTTGAGAGCGGTGCAAACTCTCGCTGCAACGAGAAGACAAGGGTCGCTCGACTCGTAGAGGATGAGTTCGAAAAGCTCCACCGGAAACACATTTGTTGGGTCGCTGGCTAGCCTTCGCCCGAACCAGTGTATCATCAGAGGAAGAGAGAAAGTTATCGACTGTGGAAATAGGCCAAGGGGTTCACGATCGATGTTGACTGCGGCAAAATAGAATCCAGAACAACGATCCATTAAATAAAGTTTTATCGTACATTTGTTACTCTACGGCTTCTTGCAGTCGCAACTCTCAGCATGAGTAATCGCCTTCTCGAGTTGTTGTTCAACAGGTTTGACCTCGGAAACGGCCTTGTTGAGATCAGTGCCGAGGTTGAGAGGCAGGTTGACAACGGGAGGTTGAGCCGATTCGTTGACAGTCGTCTTCTGCGTCTTGGCCGTGGTTTGCTGGTTGTTGGGAGAAATGGTCTCTTCGATACTCGTCGGGGGATTGGAGCTGACAAAGTTGGTCGGTTGGGACTATAAAAGGAAGAAAACAGAGAGAGACAAACCTAGATCCTTGGGTGCGCTGGTTAGAAGGGTCGTTCGAGACAGGCTTCTCCGCACTGAAATAAACATCAGGAAATCGAATGAACCAAGTGAATAAAAACACGCACAGAGTGGTAATCTTCTGCTCTGTCGATGCGACTGGCAAAGACTTTGGATCTTCGATCTTCTTGACGGCGTTGTCTCCCAAGTTGACAGCAAGAGTCTCAGAGTTCTTCTTGTTGGTGGTGGCTGGGTTGGTGTCGGCGACAATCTGCTTGATGGCGGTGCTGCAAAGGAGAGTTGGTTTGGGGTCGAATAACAAAAAAAGGGAGATAGACGCACTTGTCAGTTGCTTGCACCTCCTTCAAAGGCTGAGAGAGTTGCGATTCGGGTTGCACTTTGGCGGCAGCTTGTTGGTTCGGGGTGCTGCAAGACACACAAGTCAGTAAAAAAAAAACAGCGAGAAGGGGAAAAGAAGATACACGCACCTTTCACGGAATCCAGTACCCTCCTGCTGAATAGTTTCGCCCATAAAGCCTTGTTTCTTGCAGCAGTCGGCCCAGACAGCGTTGAAGGTCGGATTGAGACTCATAAACTGCGCATTCGATTGGAAGCTTGCGACATTCTTCTCCGTCACTTGAACGACGCCGTTCGTAGTCGAGATTGCGCAGTTGACAAGATTCTGTTTGGCGAGTCAGTTCTGAAAACAAGAAACGAGCAATTCTTCCGTACGTCGCGAGGAACAGGTGTCGCAACAGCAAAGACGGCAGCGAGAGCGAAAACAGCGAGGGTGCGAGAGAAGGCAGGCATTTCGTTGGTTTCAGAAAAGGAACGTGTGGTAAAAGGATTGTAGATGGGTTCGTCGTGCTGGTTCGTGGATGAAGAGCATCGTCACAAACGTGCCGCATTTATACTGTCGTGACTGATGGCGCTCAACTGCCTAATCAGGAAGTACCCCGCCTTACAGGCCCACCTGCACACCTGTGCTTGAGCTAGACACCAGGATTGGTAGGAAATGAGTAACAAATAAGCTAGGGCAAAATCTGAAGCCAATGCTGTGGTCCAAAAATGAGGAATTCACGATCTACAATACAACACGGGTTTATCGCAGCTTGCTTAGGCTGCCAAGTTACAAGAATCGCCGCAATTATGACCGTTCGGAGTAGCTAGGAGGTGGAGCAGAGGTAATGACACTATAAGCGTCGAGAGATACAAATGAGGCGCGAACAACGGGAGTTGTCGAATTGGGATCAGTGGTGGGGTCAGCATTGTTGAGACGCTCGCGCTCCAGCTTGGACGGGAGAGCAGTCGAAGATGTCATTGAACCACTTTCCCGAGTACTAGTAAGCTGGCCTGCGACTAGTTGACTTCGAGCTTCCCAGTCCGACGTGTGTCGATACGGCTCAATAGCGGGGATGTTTGGCTCGACATAAGTCATGTTGGAGGAATGAGCAGCGCTTTGAGTAACCGAGCGAGTGCGGCGCAGTCTTCGGGCCAAAAGAGTCCCAAGAGCAAGGCCGATTAAAACCAGCACACCGACAACAACGCCGATGATCAAGCCAGTTGAGCTTTTGTGGCTCTTGACGTTATTGCTGCCCCCAGCTGTACCTCCACCTTGGTTTGTAGATTGCGAGCTGGACGGGCCCGTTACCGAGATGAATCGGGATATGCTGTCCACAACGGTCACAGTCGACCTGAAAACGGTCCCATTGACAGTCAGAGGAGCTGAAGCACCTGATTGGCTGCCTTGCACATTTCCATTCGCCTGTGAAGAAGTCCCAGATACAATTCCAGCTTCGAACGGTCCTACAGGCACCTTGTTTGCGGCAAGCACATCGGAGACCCCAGTAACAGCGCCTCCAAAAACCGGAGTAAAGTCCAATGTTCCAAACCCAAATGCACCAGCTAACGCGGAGTCTGGAAGAGCGAGAAAAGATGAATCACTAGAGAAAGCGCCACAAAGCCAGGTCGTATCGGTACTAATGACTGTGTCGGATCCATCTGCGTTGTTGATAACGATGACAGCAGCAAGAGCAGCAGGCCCTGCATCAGTAGAGCCTGGGTTGGGTATGTTGGATCCAAACAACGTGACGATGTTTGCGGCACCAGAATGTATACCAAGAGACGAGAATTTCTGGACGCGATGGTAGTTTGGAATGCTGGGCACGTTTGGGGGAGCACCAATGTAAACCCCATTGAGATACAGTCTGAAGCTGTTGTCGCAGACGATGTAAATAGTTGCGCTGCTTGCATCTGGCGCAGCAGAGAAAGTCTTGCGAAACCCTACAGTTCCGACAGGAGCATCAGAGTCTGCATGGGCCGTTGACCATATTTTGATTGGTGCATATGGCGGTGATGTAGGAGGGGGAGGAATTGAAAGACTGCCACTTAGTCCGCCGGATTCGACGACTGTCGCAGGGGAAAACGAGCCGGAAGAAGAGGATGGAAAATTTGGCGGAATGGTAGGAGAAACCAGCCACTGAGAGTCCGAAACGAGGAGGTCGTTAGAGTTGTCGGCATATTGAATATGAATGGCAGCAATAAGACCAGGTGTGGGACTGTTAGCATTATTCTGATTAAATGCGAGGACGGAGAAAGTGTTGCTGGTCGTATTTAGTTCCGCTCCAAAGTAATGGACTGCCTTCCAATCGTCTGCCCCACTTCCCGACTGGCCGATAGGTTGACCATTGACCCAGAGTGTGAATTGATTCACCGCCGTTATGTAGAATGTCGCAGCGGCGGCAGTCTTGCCAGAAGAAGGGCTGAATGCTCTAGTAAAAGCGACATTGCCTATTGTGCGTTGCGACGTCCATATCCACGATGCAGACGACAACTGACTATCGTCCCGTACTCCAAGACTCCTTCGATGATGTAGTTCTCGTTGATAAGGAGACAAACCTATCGAATAGGTCAAGTTCGACCGTTCTGCCCTCAACAACAGACACACCTAAACAATAGCATTGGAAAAGAGTGACTGCGACGAGGAGACCAAGTCGTCTTGACATGAAAAGAGGGCCGAGTGCTGCTCACGATAGCCGTGTGAGCATGTCTTGCTTATACGACCGTTTTGAACTGCAAGAAGCCAGAAAACGATCATTCATCAAGCGCCCATCGACCACAAATTCCCCTTCGCAACATAAAAAAGCCAGGTATAGTCACGGTGAGCCCCAGTGTACAATTGTCGTAGTCAGGAATCCATTGCTTGGCTCGTCGTAGATTTAGGTGTTGTTGAGAGGCTGAGTTGAACATAAAAGCCCGAGCGTCACATCTGTCACGCGTAATCATCATTATGCTGTGCACGCAGCATCAAGCGCCCCGACGCCGCAGCGATCTGTGAAGTTGCTTTGCGCAGCCAGTCGCTATTTTATACGCGTCGAGCGGTGTACGCCGTGAACCATAACATGATTGTACCCTCTGGCAAATCGGACGAGACCCCCTCTGTTCCTGTCGAAGCACCTCCAGCTTACGAACCATCTTCCAGCCGTCCACCGCCTGCAGAAAAGGCATCTGGAAGCTCAGTGGCTCCTCCTCCCCCTCCTTTGTCACCATCGTCACCTTCCTCATCCGCAATCAAGTCCCGTGTTGTCCAGAAGAACACATGGGCCCAACTGGGCGACGATGTGGGCGGTTTCATGTCCGATCTGGGACTGGGGTCTGCCAAACAACGAGCGGCACAAGAAGTCCGCAAGACCGTCACGAAGCTCATTCACGATCTCGTGCGCAACCAAACAATCGACGGCAATTTGTCGTGTGCTGGAATCCTCGACTCTTGTAGCGAGGCTTGTTCCAGCAATGGAATCAACATGCCCAACTTGCTACAGCAAGCCTATATTGAAGGTCATACACCTTTGTATTGGGCCATTGTGAAACGACCAGCAGACTCCTCTGAAGCTGGTCGTCCCATGTCAGAAGCAGACCTTCCGCCACTCGTTCGCTCGTTGCTGGCTTACTCTGCTCCTCTCAAGCCCCAAACAGTGGCTGATATCCAACTCGCTTGTCTTCATACCTGCGACAATTGGCTCTTCCAATGCCTACGGGGTTCCCCAGATTTCCCCGCACTCCCGCATAAAGACCAGCTGTTACTTGGCACGCAAATACCTCCCGACACGATCGCCATTCAGCCATCAACGAAACACAATGCTCCGCTTACCGCCACTTTCGCGTTCGCCGATTTTCAAAAACGGATGAGAGTTACACATGAAGTGAAGCTAGAATTCATATCGCATTGTATGCCCTTTCTTTCGATCCAACATTCTCTTACTGATTATTCGCAAAGCGAGGATATGGGAGTTTGCCTTCATTCACTACGAAAGTGGAGCATGGGGTATCAACGCTGGCCAATGGGCGGCCCGATTAAAGCTCTGGGACAAAAGTCCTCAGGCGAACATCGATGCCGCTACCATTACCATCGACCCGCAGCCAGCGGAGGAGGCAGAAGAGCCGTCCGACGAGGAGAAGCCGTTGACGCTGGAGATGTCTGGCAAACTTTATGTGGGGAATGAGCTGAATTCGGTATTACCTGATACTTTCCTTTACCCGTGCGCGTCTTCCCCGCTTCCTCTCAAGCCGGCACTGACCTGCGGTCCAGACACAACCCGTTCCTCGCGGCAGACGGAACCCTTCGAGGCAAGCTGATCATTCAGCTTAAGGCCCAATGAGCATTGCCAGTGACTTATTATACCCAGTTGTAGCTTTAATGGATCTTCGTTCCCTTGCTGGTAACCAGGCTTGAGCTTGTATGCAAATGATCCCTTCCCCAACTTCATATCGGAGACAATGCTCTACGAAGCTTCAGCATCCGAGCAAGCCACTGAGAGTTTTCCTATGTTTTGGCGCAAATAATAATGGTCTAGTTGCAAGATTTGGACTAAGCAATGTTGCTGCACTCCTGGTGACTCCAGCTTCATCCAAGCTTCCCTAAGCCCACAGCTAAATATATGGATGGGCTTGGCGGTGGGTCTTCTGGAATCTGTGCATCATCTAGACTTGCAGTTTTTTCAAGCATTCGCCATCGGATGAATCAACTCTAGAATAGGCGTCTCTGAGTCTAGTTAGCTGGCTTGACGCACAAGCTCCGGTTTTTCTCGAACAAGAAGCACGTAATAGGAGGTAGCCGTCTCGGCGCGTCAGCAGCGACTAGCCTCGCACGACACGACACCACGAAGACCTATGTTATCGGCATGGCTTTTCGGAAACTATAATTTAACAACTCGTGTTTACAGTCTACCCAGCAACGGTTGCACAGCGGCGTCTCCAACACACCTGGAAAACGTGCAAAATGACCGCAGCATTGCGGTGAGGGGGAACACACAAGGCACGTCACGCGTGACATCTACTGATCAATCGGCCCTGATTCGGAGATTGGCCAGGCTTTCTTGCTTCTGTCCTTCATTTGCAAGCCTTTAAAGGCGTCGCGGCCTCACCTTCATTGCTTGCGTTCACTCGCTGCGGCTCCCCCTCACTCTTTCCCGTAATACGCGATGCTCTTCCAACTTCCCATTTCTGCTCTCCTCCTCGCCATTGCTGTTCTAACAGAGGCTTCGTCCCAGCATGGCCGTGGCGCCCACTTGGCTCATGCGCGACGTCGCCCACTCAACCCCCGTGGCGAGCAGCCTCTGGTCGAATCCAAACGCGCCATAAACCGGAGGTCGTCATGCAGAAAGAAGGGCTCCAGCGATTCGCTCATCGCCTCCTCCACAAAGACGGCTCACTCTACCATTGCCAATGTTGCTCAAGCTCCAACTACGACTTCGAAGAAGGCTACGCAGACAAACAAGAGCAACAACCAGGGCAGCAACCAAGCAGTTGCCGCCGGCAATTTCGTCCCCAAGAAACCATCCGACTGGCCAACAGCCACACAAGCCGGTCGGGTCCCAACTTCTACTGTCGCCAGCGCGCACGATCCGTACCTCGAGGAGCTTTCCAAGGCCATCGACTACTCAGGATACGACATGTTTACTCAAGTGCATGAGGGCGACATGACCTACTAGTCAGTTTTTCCCCTCGCTCTATTTTTGCTTCGCTTCCGACTTCGGTCGACGGTCATCTTTTCCCGTTCCATCGCCTTTTGCCGTCATTTCTCTTGCGAACATGATCTCATCTCTGTTTCAGTGGTCAAGGCCTCGGCGCATGTGGAGATGTGTACGACGACAACTCTTTCACCGCAGCTGTTTCCCAAGACATGTTCGATACCTGGCCGTGAGTTCGCTATATTTAGCGCATCCAAGTACTTAACTCTTCTTACTAGTGGCGCGTCTGGTGCTCAAAACCGTAACCCGATTTGTGGTCCCTTCGTGCCCGGCAGACAAGCACTCAACAATGCTGGTCTCATGGTCACCGCCATCAAGTCCTCCATCGCTGGACATGCACTCATTGGTGGCGATGGCTTGATCAACTGCGTAGGCAGCGCCGATGTTCAATGCCATATTCCCATGACCGCAACCGTCACCCACGGCAGCAAGAGTATTCAGGTCAAGATCGTTGACCGTTGCGTTGGCTGCAAAGTTGGTGATATCGACCTCACTCCTGCCGCTTTTGCTGCTCTTGCCGACCCGGCTCTTGGTCGCACGAGCGTAAAGTGGCAGTTCAACAAATGGAACTAGCGCCTCCTTTTCACCTGTAGGGGTGCTGCTAGCAGCCTTCCTGTTCCGTATCTTCGTCTCAGTGTTTTCGGATCGTCAGACCGGTGTTATAGTGGCGAGCCTCATAACCCCCGCTAGACGCGTCATGCAATGCTGGCGCTGCATTACGTGTTCTGACCCATGTTGTTGTCCCACCCACCTACATACGCATAACTCGCATGTACACGCATAGAGCTGTTTATCGAATTAAAATTATCAGATATTTTGCAATTAGCACGTGCCGTCAAGAACGTTTCTTTCCTTCCAGTCTTGGTGGAATATGTAAGCTCTTATTGGGCTTCCTGCTGGTGCTGGTGGTCACTCTTACTCCCCGTCTACAGAAATGCGTCATATTTGACACCAACGGGTGCGGCCATTGAGCTGCCAACTTGCTGCCAACCTGTTCGACCGAAGCATTCCCCTTGTCGGATTGCATGTGTGTATTTTTCAGTCGAAGTAAACCCGATAACCTTTCTCGTTTAGGCATTGAACCTACTCAAATAAAAGTATTGCAGCTGTGAAATTTCTGCCTCCACTGCACCACCACCACCACATACTCTCTTCCCTCGGGCATGAGCAACTTCGTCGCCGGAAGTGGCACGCTACGGAAGAACGGATCGTGGATCCAAAATGAGGAGGCTCAGAGTATGGGTTGGGACGTTCTGCTGAGCCGCCTTGCTTCCCAGCACGCAACAAATGCGCCACTCGTCAGAGTCGCTCCGTTATACCCACCCTTACATAAAGTGGCGGGATAGACCCCGTGAAATCTGCTTCTTCTTCCCATTGGCCGAGGAGCGATATAAAGTCACACCAAGCAACGGACACATCCAAGCCTTTCCCTTTCCCATGGCCCTTCAGGACAAATCGCAATACGGCAAGCTCAGTCTCACTCAAAGACTGGGGCTCGTCGGCAGCCTACTCTCTATGCGTGCGTCATTGGCTTCCCACCTCTACTTCAGTTGATTGACTGGTTATCATATCTTCAGCCGTCAAAGTCCTATGGAGTGTATTGACAACCTCCCATGCCTCGTACAACAAGGACAGAACGCTGAAGCGCATTATCGGCGACACTGTCCTGCGAAACCTCACCAGTCTCAGCACGCCTCAGCTCCAAATGCTCTTTGGCACTGACCAGCAAATTTACGCCACATTCACCAAGTCGTATAAACTGCCAAGCACTGTGGATGAGCTGGGTGATGACGCAAAGCTTTACTGGATTGGTCCGAAAAGGACTGAACGCGTTATGCTCTTCCTTCACGGTGCGTCTTCTTTCGCTCATCATCTACTACCAAGATTGAATATTGGTGCAGGTGGGGCATTCTTATTACCGGCAGCCGACTTTTCTTTGCGTTTCTGGCGATATGTTCAGGTTGAGCTCGAAAAGAAAGGCGTTGAAGTCGGTTTTGCTTATCTGGAATACAGTGAGTGTGGACCTGTTGCAACCCTCAACTCATCTCTCTTACACATGTCTATAGCACTCGCCCCATACGCAGCCTTCCCGACCCCACTCAAACAAGCTTCGCTCGCAGTAAACTTTCTCCTCGATGCTGGCGTTAAACCATCCAACCTCCAAATCGCCGGTGACTCTGCAGGAGGAAATCTTGCCATCCAACTCATCTCCCATATCCTCCACCCACTGCCCTCTGTCCCCCGTATCTCCCTCTCGTCCCCGATTCGCGGCGTTTATCTCATCTCTCCCTGGACTAGTCTCTCCGCCTCCAGCCCCTCCCACAAATTCAACGACGGCCTCGACTTCCTCACCTTCCCCACGCTCTCCTCTTGGGGTGCACAAATTCTCGAGGGCTTTCCTACCGAACATCGTGTGTTCGCCGAGGCCATCACGGCTCCGGCGGATTGGTTTGCCGGGGCCGAAGGTGTTTTCCAGCGAGTGCTCGTCACCGCTGGCGGGGCAGAGCTTCTTAAAGATGACATCGTTGCGTTTCACGAGGTGTTCAAGAAGCACCACAGCCAGACAGAGCTCGTTGTACAGCCAAATGGCCTCCATGAGGATATGTTTTTGGATTTCATGCTGGGCGAGGAGAAGGTCGGGAGCTTGACGCCCCTCACGGTGGAGTGGCTGGCGGCGGGCTTTTCTTAGGCAGATAATTCACGGCCAACAATGATTTTATTAGTGTACTCTATCTCAGTATCTGTGCATATGAAGATTGGGCCCTCATCAAAAAAAAATATGATGGCATCTCGACTTCGACTGCTGAGTCATCGTGTTGTTCTTTCTCGAGTCGTTGCAACCCAGCTTTCAAGCGATTACAGCTCACAAAATGACATACTTGCTAGCAGGTCTCATGGAATAAGTACGCTACGGCGACATCAACGTGTACAGAGATGCAATCCTTCGAACGCGACATACGCATTGCAATACCGGGGACTTGAGTGAAGGAGTCCACCCAGCTGTTCTGCAGATGGATGGCTATCGAACTCTGCGGAAACAATGCACATCAAACCAAGCGGTATGTATTGACTAGCGGCCCCAGCAAAGCGCCTTTTACTCTTCGTGCTTTGAACTGATCCGGACGCGTCCTCATTATAAGATTCGCACCTTTCCAGCTCTTTCTTCAATTACATCTCTCTCTCGACCTCAACACTCCTTGTCATCTCCTCTGTTTCCCGCTAATCTCAATATTCTCCTTATTATGTCTTCCAACATCATCCCAGCCGTGACCCTGGCGGTCGACGCCCTCTGTGAAATCCCTGAACTCATCCACTGCATCTTCGAACACCTTGAGGCCGACATTGACCTCGAGCAACTTGAGGTCCTCCTGGCCCGTATCTCGACTCTCAGCAAAACACATGGGGTGCCCATCGTTGCACGGAGCCGGCTGTGGTATAACCTCCGTGGTCTCCAACGCGCAATCAACACCATGCCACCTGGGGTCTTCCAGGCCGGTAGTCCTCGGGAATGGAAAAGCCTAGTGTGTTTATCAATAATTACTTTCAATTCTCTCTTATTTACCACGTTCCAGGTCGAGACCAAAAATAACCTCCCTTTGGCTCACTGGACTCGCCCCTTGTTCTACCTTTCGCACGTCCGCAACCTCGTCCTCAACCAAGGGCCAGATCTCTTCCAACACTTCCCTGCTGTCGATCTGCTGAGAATTATGGCTCCCGTTCATCACCGCCAGGTCTTACTTGCGCCCAACCTGCACACGCTTTCTTGGTATCCACCCACTCCCCATGAAGCCGCAACATGGGCCCCGTACCTTCGACTTTTTCTATCCCCATCGCTGGTGCAGTTCCACATGCTGGTTGACCACACCTCGGATATCTGGTCAATTTTTGATCAGATTCCGGGGGACTTCTGGGCAGGCCTTCAAATCGTCTCTCTCGAAAGTCGCCAGTTCGAGAGCAATCTTTGGAGCTCAACTGGTGTGTCCACGTATGTGAGCCGACTACAAGACGCTCGCTATGTCTCGACTGACTTGCTCGGTGATGACAACGAATGCATTCTAGCACTGGGTCGATTGCGCAGACTTGAGACCGCACGTATTACATGGCTCAGGGCGGAAAATATTCCCAGCAGCGCTCATGCGGACCTTTTCACCTGCCTGCGCTGTTTACATTTGCAGGTTGCCAACCCGGCCAGCCCTGCCGGCCTCCTGCCGCTGATCCGATCTGATTGTTTGGACACGATTCAGGTCAAGTGCTTTTGTGGCAAGGCCGACGAATACCGACTGCTCTTCAACGCGTTGGCTGCGCTCGAATATCCTCTCCAAGTCCAACGGCTCTGCATCAACAACTTCGATCCGGCATCATACTATGTACACACTGGCAGCCAATCGCCTGAGGCTCACCTGACCTACTTATACACGCTACTCAACGAAGTCCATGCTGCGCGCGACGATTTCGAGCTGTCTACAGAGTGTCTTCGCTCTCTGGCTCCATTTGTCAACCTGACGGAACTCAGCCTTGTGGTCCCGCTTGGATTCACGAATCTCGATGACAAGCTTTTGAATGAGGTGACCCGCTACTGGCCCCGCCTCGAGTTGTTGTCGCTTATTCCGCACGTGCCGTCCCTCGGCCACCGGCATATCCCAATCCACCTGACACTCAAGTCCTTGTTCACAATCGCAGCCAACTGCCGGAACCTGCACTCTCTTGGCCTCCTGATCAACGCCTCCGACTGCCCGATAGAGGAGCTGCTTGCACAGGCGCTGGCCATCCCCGCGAGCCCACAACTATTCCACATCGACGTGTTCGACTCGCCGGTCCGCAAACCCCGCACCGTGGCCCGCTTCCTGTCCTGCATTTTCCCACGGCTGCGCGCCATCTCGGCTTATGTGTATCCGCTCGAGTTGCTGGACACGTTGGGCGCGACGGGCAGACACTATGACTACACGTGGCGTCAAGCGCAGGACCTACTGAAGGACATGGCAGAAATATGGGAGCATGTCCCTGGCCGGAGCTGCCGGGGCATCGACGTGAAAGTCACCGACGAGGATTTGCGCTGGCTTGGGGAGAGTGGAGGGAAAACCGACTGCTAGTTCATCCTATCTACTATAATCCATATCTAATCTCGTATGCACTTATCTATGTACGCGCCTCGAGGGCTGACCAATCATCATGATCGAACGTTAAAAAAAAAGTAAACCCAGCACATACTCGGCACACAGCCACCACTCACCCTTCCTTCCCTCATCTCATGGCGGCGACGACCATATCCATACTGCCAACCGAAATACTTGCAGAAATCTTCCAGCATTTCATTCCATCGTATCCCCAATGCCCTCCATTGTTCGGCCTCGACTCCCCTTCTCTGTTGTTGACCGTTTGTCGACGATGGAGTTCAGTAGCGCTGGAGACGCCTAAACTCTGGAGAGGACTATCAGTGCCAGCCTCGTACACAAATCGAATCCTGGAACGCTACAGTGCTCGTTTGGTTCACACCGTTGAAGTTTGGCTCGGTCGTTCAAGAGCATGTCTGCTATCCATCCAATTCACCAACAACGCGCTTAAATACCCATTGGAAAAGCTTATTGAGGTCGTTCTGGCCCATCACGACCGTTGGGAACATGTATCGTTGCAGGCCACGGAGTATACTTGGCGGTCGTTCCGCTCTCCGGCGATGGGCTTCTCGCATCTGAAGAGTCTCTGGCTGTGCTCCCAGGATTCGCCCTCCGACCTGACGCTTCCACTAAATATCGGCCCCACTCCGTCTCTTCGTGCGGTCTCGCTGGAAGGATTTGGCTGTGCACCAGCCACCTTCAAGTTTGCATGGGAGCGGCTCTCCACGGTCAGAATCACAGATATTGCTGTTGTGGATTGCATGCCCATTTTGCGCTATGCAACATCACTCGAACACTGTCGTTTGCTTTTGCTTGACGGCGGTATACCTGGCGGCAACCATGAGCCCATTGTCCTTCCTGCATTACGCAGTCTTATGCTGGACATAAGTGAGTTCGACGACGAGGCTCTCGACCAGCCAACACTTGTCGGTGTACTTTCGGCCCCACAACTCGCCAGCCTTCATATACTCGCCACATTACTTGGGCCCGCCCCGATCGATGTATTGCAGGGTCTGATCACGAGGTCTCGCTGCACTCTAAAGCGCCTGCATATCCACGGCTTTGACCTTGGTGAAGAAGAAGCTGGGTACTTCTGGAGAGATACCTTCGTGGAAGAAGACTCCCTCCACCGAGCGTTCCCTGAGATTGAAATAATCATTTCTAACCGGCTGTACTCCGATTGGCCTGACAACGATACACCAGATTGGTTTGAAGACGATGGGATTACTTCGCTGAGCTAAGATAGAGGTACAATGTGAATAAGTGTCGGTTTTGAGTAGCTAGTCACGTGCCTTCCTCTCACTTTTTGAACCACAAAATACCTTGTCACTATTCCCTTCGTCGCGCAGCACACACTAAATCCGGTTGGGACATCATCATTTCTGCCCACCGCAGGCTGACCGCAGCGGCGTCGGCGGTTCCGAAGCGCGTGATGCCGATCTTTTCCTTTTTCCAATAAGTAATAACGCACCCTTCCCTCTTTCGACTATTTCCCTGTGCCTCCACGAGCTATGTCCAAGGAGCTGCTGCTCGGGCAATCCTCCCCGCGACCACGCTCACCAGGGCACAATCGACCGTTGGTTTTCGCAGGCTGTTTGCTCGCCATTCTATACTTCGCATGGCCGTACCGGTCGAATGCGCACAAAGTGGGCACGATAACATGGGGGCTCGCGTGCGACCGGCCCCACCAAGAATGCGGGTCGATTATGTGCGTTGCTTGTCCATCTCACTTTCCCCGCAACTCATACCTTTTTCCTAGTGTGCCCAAAGACTACCTTGACTTGGCAGCAGGCACCGCGACCATCGCCATCTCGCGCATCCGGGCGACGTGGCCTAAGCAGGGAACGGTGTTCATGAATCCAGGTCAGTTGTTCGTTTCCCCCCAAATCTGTTTTTTTATTCCTCTTTTATTTAGGTGGACCGGGCGGGCCGGGGACGTGGAGCCCAACGCTCCGTGCGGCGGCGCTGGTTGGCGGGCAGTGGGACCTGGTCGGTTTTGACCCCCGTGGAATTCATCGCACAACGTGCGCAACTTGAAATTCATGTCCTCCACTCCGCGACTGATGTCGAGCTACATATTAGTCCACAGGTCAAGTGCTTCCCGAACTCCGACCATGGCCTCTTCCAAGCGAACACTGTGCTCGAGCGCGGCCTCACCGTCCCGTCCATCAGGAATTTGAGCGATCCCGCTGTGGAGGCAGCTCTGGAGGTCCAAATCCGTGAGCTTACTGCTCTCAGGAAGGCGGAGGCGGAGATGTGCACAAGGAATGTCGGAGAGGAGCTGAAATACGTTGGCACAACAACTGTTGTTCGGGACATCGCGTTCATGGCGGATGTATTGGAGGGGAAGGGCTCCAAGATGTGCGTTCATGACTATTTACTTTTTTTTTCAGGTGCTTAAAGCTGTTCAGAAACCTATATGCGGGTTCTTACGGGTCGATCATCGGCACGTACTTGGTCAATATGTTGCCTGAACGAGCCGGCCGTGTTGTCATCGACGGAATTGTGGATCCTGTTCGGTGGTCCAGTGTGTCCTTATCCAATCTCTGGCAAATGGATTTCCTCACACAAACAAACAGATGAACCAATGTACAAGTGGCCCTTGTGGCTTTTGGCGTCCACGGAAAAGACGTACCGGTTTTTCCTAGAGACTTGTGCTGAAGCGGGGCCCACGCGGTGTCCTATTTCCTATGAACTCGGGGAAGACCACAAGGTTTTGGAGGCCCGTTTTGAGAGTTTTTTCGACAAACTCGCGCTTGAGCCCCTTCCCGTCACATCATCACAAGCGTTCCGTCCCGGTCTATTGACTTCCGGTGCTGCTCGAGGTACTTATTCCCATAAATTGCACACTCCAGCTTACAACAAAGCCCAGGCCTACTCCTCGGCCTTCTCGGTCAGCCGCCACAATGGCAATTCGCGGCGCAGGCATTCGCGGAGGCCTTTAGCGGCAACGGCACGCTACTTTACAACCAGCTCGTGGCGCCCGACGCCACCTCAGAGTCGCCATTCCACGATCTCGTCAACTCTGCTGTCATTTGCGCCGATGTGCCGTCCACCACTGCGGCGGACATCCCCTCCTCGGCCGAGCTCGCGGAAGAGCATATGCGTGTGCTGCGCGAAGTCAGTCCCCACTTCGGCGCGGTGTACCAGGATGCCGGATGTGAGTATTGGCCGACGTCGGGACGCGGGCCGGAGCGCTTTGCCGGCCCGTGGAACGCGACGCTAGAGACCCCTATGCTGATTGTGAGCAACACGGTGCGTGGCCTGACTATTTTATTTTTCGTTTTCCGACTGCTCGCAGATGGACCCGTAAGTACCCTGTTGCCCTTGAACTCGACTCAAGTCCTCACAGGATAAGCCCCGGCCAAGCGGGTCTTCGCATCAACCAAGAAATGGGCAATTCGACGCGGCTCATCATCCAAGATGGACCAGGGGTACGATCGCCCCGCTCCTAGTCCAGGTCTTGGGCTGACCATCTTCCCAGCACTGCGCTTCGTCGCTTCCAACACCCTGCACCCGTCAGCTCATAACCGAGTACTTCGCCGGGACAGTTCCCGCCAACGGGACGACTTGCGTCGCGTCCCTGGACTACTTCCCATCCCAAAACGGGTCCGTGCCCGTTGAGCTGGACGATGCGCAGATGTGGGGTCTCATACCTGGGCGACGGCGGCGCACATGACCTGCGCGTGATCGTGTTTATTCCAATATTATATACCCTTGAGCCTGCAGGTAGAGGAATTCAAAGCTTGTGTTATGTGATGTATTCCTAGTACACGGGCAATCTAATGCAAGAGATGGAAGTTACACAAGTACTTTACTTATGTCCACTGGCCTGAGCTTGTCGGCTGAGTGTCTCCTCCAGCTTCTCACTCAGAGTTCGCTCGGAGGCCAAGCCGCGATACAACGCATGAGCCAAGAACATGCGCACAGGATCACCAGAGCCCGAGACCAACTTCTCATACAAAGCCTTCTTCTTGTCGTTCAAGTGAGGAGGTATTTCAACGTCCAAGCCACCTGCCACTGGCAGGGCATTTTTATCGAAGCTGTCAACCGACTCGTCGGATTCTTTGTCAGTGGCCGGCTTTGGATTTGGTATTGCTGTCACTAGCCATTCGATTTTGCCATTTCCCTTATGCCAGTCCTTTGCCGTATCCAGCTTCAGGAGAATGTGGACACCGAAGTCCGTCAGATAGATGAATTCGGCACCGTAAACGACTCCGTAGCGTATGGCCTGTCTTAGTATTGCCAGGAAGGACCGGCGCCTGCCATCCATAGTCTGCCATGGCTTTGAGTCACTGCCGGTAAGAACCACTCCTTCTTCAGCGAATTCCAGGAATACTTCTAAGTCTAGCAAACCCAACATCTGCAGGTCATCAATTATTCAGGAGCATCTCCGAGTCGGAATCAGTACTTACTTTGAATTCAACAACCAGGAAAGCAATTTTTTGATCAAGTTCCTTCTGCGTGTAAGTTGTGTAGCCAGTGGTCTTATAATGTGCAGGTAGATATTCATGTCGCAACCGGGCTCGAGCATCGGAATATTCTTTATCTATTTCCTTGAGGTCTTTGGTGCCTTGGCGTGTTTTTGAACTCGCTGCTTTCTGTTGCTTCGCTGCAAGGTCTTCGTCCTTGATATTGCGGGCCTTATTCAAAGCATCGACAACTATCCTATTATCTTTGGTAACGACACCTGCGAAAACATCGTCGTTTCTCACGAAGCTTAAATCTATACGTAGCATAATCAGACAAATTGACAAAAGGACTCAGAGCATTCAATCACCGATAAAAAATTTCTCTCTTTCTGACGACGGTTTGGGCTCCTGGGCTGGAGCCTGCGGCGGTGTATTCACTGTCACGGTGGGGCCCATTGTCTGTGTAACACTCGAGTTGTCGACAGCAGCTTGAGTCTTAGGCTCCGATGTTTGATGGGAGGGCCTTTCGGCCGCAAGCTCGACACTGTGAATGGGGTATTTCGTATCCGGTCCAACAAATATGCCGGGAATATACTCTGCAATACAGTACACAACCTTTG
The DNA here is from genome assembly GCF_014461135.1 of Mycena indigotica. Lineage (NCBI taxonomy): Eukaryota > Fungi > Basidiomycota > Agaricomycetes > Agaricales > Mycenaceae > Mycena > Mycena indigotica. The sequence goes on along the minus strand of NW_023503007.1, from coordinate 3,457,742 downwards.
AGACCATAGGGACAATGGCATTGCTATCGTCTTAGGTCAGTGTTTCTCATGTTTTTCTGGTCGAAACACATACCGCACATCTTGCTCGGAGTATGGTTTGTCGACTAGGTGCATAGTGAGGTGGTCTGCGAGCAAATCCCTCACTTTTTCCATGTCTTCGGGGGATATTTGTTTCGACTGAGGCGGCTGAGCTTCAGCTGCCTTGGGGTTCCGCTGTTTCCGACTCGTAGGCTCAGCAGCAGGCTGAGCAGTCGACGATAAGTTAACTGCGAGCCTAGGATCTGAAGGATAATTCCCTGCTAAGATGCTCGTCGAGAATAGATCATATGACTCCGTCATGGAACGTGATGGATCTTTTTCGAGTCGGAAGCTTCCCATAAATTTCTCGACAAATCTCGCAGTTGTGTTTATCCGCCCAGGAGCCTTACGATGTTTTGCCGCGGCCTCTGCTGCAGCTGCCTTCTGTTGAGGAAATCCAGGTATCGGCTTGAGAAGCACCTGAGGGGGGAATATGTACGGGGAAACATGAAGAAGAAGAGCTGAAATACCTGAGCGAGTAAGTTCTGTGTGGAGGCTGGTGTAGCTTGGGTGTGCCCGTGGCCTTGATTACTGGCAGGAGCTCGGTGAGTTTGCTTCGACATGGCACTATGATAGTAGGTCTGGTTGATGTAGGTCAGCCTCGCACAGGGCCTTGTATTTATACCTTTCCACAAGAGTGAGTCAACGATCCATGTTTGATACAACATCAGCCTCGAGGTCAGCGTCGACTCAGAAATGTGGGTGTGTGTGGGCCCCGCGTGCGACGACACATCTGTATGATAGTCAGCAATTTATTCTCCCGGCACTCTATTTGATGTTAAAGCCAGATCCCGCAGCAAAGTTGACTGAAAATTATTACTGAGCAGTTTGCCAGTGAGCAAGTGTTGCAAGACCGCCAGTCGTGACTGCCAGTATAGTGTCCGAGTCGGTAATAATAAGTAGTCGGATTGCTAATATGCTTGCCATTGCTTGGGACGAGCAACGATTGAAATTTGAAATCAAGGTGGACACCGTGGTGACGCCGACAAACAAACAACTATCGTGACCATGACTCAGAGACTCAGAGACGTGACATCGACAACCTCAACTCATCCACGGACCACCACCCACACCACCCACACCCACAGTCAAATGCTTTTCCTCGACATGCTAGGCGACGGTCACCCAACCGAAAGCAACGCTCCGAGTCTTCAACCTTGTGAGCATGAGCGTCCTTCGAGTACTAGTGACTCGCAACAGTTTTATGTCCTCGGTGCAAATCTAAAGCATTCGCCACCGGATTATTTTCAACGAATTGCGGCACTAAGGTTCGAATCCTATGAAACGCAGCCTCGGTGAGCCGCATCTAGTCAACGATGTCACTACCCCCCACTGACGTGCTTTCAAGAGTCAACGACTCGGATGTGGTCTACACGTACTTGGAGCCCGTCGTGGCCATCTGCAACAAATATCTACTCAAACAACCTTCTGCGCGCTTTACTTACGAAACTGAACTTATCGAAGGTGTGCACCTTCCTCGCGGGTTGTTGCACGCAGCAGACCGAAGCCATCATAGACCAACAACTCACGAGAGTGTATCTGCAAGACACCGACCGTAAGCGGCTGCATCTTATGTTTTATTGCGCTGTGCGTCATCTTCTTCTCCACTCTCGGGCATCGAGCTCATGTACGCTCAGCCCAAAGGAAAAATTTGCTGGGCAGGCTTCCAGTCTGAGCCACTAGACAAGTACTACATTACATGCAACAAGATAACAGAGCTCCTGGAAAAGCATCATGATGAATTCTTCGAAGAACGCCCCCAGTTTATTGCTGTGACCGATATGGACAGAATTCTCATACTTACCGGCATCACCATTTACGATTATTATCGAAGGACCAGCCTCGACACTTATGCACTTGCGCCAGGTCGTCAATCTCTGCGGCATGCGCTATGTCTTCTGCTGTGCCAGGCGGAGGAGTGTGATCTGAATACAAACGCGTGGCCGAAGTTCCTCCAAGGTGCACTGAACGACTCGGACCCGGACCTAGAACTCCCATCAAAGCAGCAATATAGAGCCTTTCGCGACTTCGATCGCTTCACACTACAAAGAAGTATCCCTTATCTTAATCACTTCCTCGGATGGAAGAATAAAGAGTCTGAGCGACTAGGAACACCTTTTGTGGTCCCGGGGACGGTGCTGGACGTCGATGTCGATGCTTTCATACGAGACGAGAGTCTATGGCGGTCTCTATTTCCAAATCCAGCGGTTCCTCCTAGCACCAAAGAGTTTGTTGGTCGGAATCCGCGTCAACGTCTTCACGATGTGGACCAAATATTGTCTCTAGCAGCTGAACAACATATCCAATTCCAAGTGACGGATGTGATTCGACATAAACCTGATACCTACTCACAAGTCTTCTTTGGTATCCTTAGCACAAACGGTTCTGTTTCCGCGCGAATATGTCTCAAGGTCTTTCTTGACGTCCTCTTTCCGATCGACGCTGCAATGCTTGCCGAGGACTTCAAGGAGGAGGCTATGTTGCGTTTAAGCTCATTGCAGTACCCAGAAAACATAGTCAGACGAGAAGAGGCTGCATACGCGCGGCTCACAGAACATCAGGGAACAATGATTCCCCATTGTTATGGCTTCCATCGGGTGAGCATTTTTTTCGATTGCGATAAGCTGATTCAAGTTTGAGTTTGTGTTGCAGTTTACACTCCCAGGCAAATTCACAGCATACGGTGCCTTGCTTGAAATTATCCCTGGGCCAACACTGGCTCAGATCGACACTTCTACTTGGAGTGATTGTGCTGCTGCCAAACGTGGATTTGTACGTCGACTGGAGCATCTATGAACTAGACACTGAATGATTTACAGGCGCAACATGCCAGAGAGTGCCTTCGAACGCTATCGTACGCCGGTATCGATCAGGCAGACTTCCACTGCGGCCAGATTATTCTTCCCGACGGACCCGATTATCGACCGGGGCGCGACAGCGTGGTGTTCATTGACTTTGGGTTTGCTTACCCGCGTCTCGGAGACGAGCAGCGACCTGGTATTGCCTCATCGATGCTAACCAACTCGGAGAGTAGGCTCACTCTGCAGTATGACATTGTTGGCAAGCATTGCGAAATCAGCAGAGCAGTTTACCGACCGCTCTTCCGCCAAGAGACATTCCATTGGAATGAATGGTAATAGAGCTTATAGTATTAGCAGTGGCGAAAAACATGTTTTTTTCTTTTCTATCTGTGTGTCATTTCTCTGTCAATTTTCTCAAGTGCCAGTGGAACCTGCCATAATAGTTGTTTGCTTGCTCACATGTGCTCACAGTGTTAGAGTCAATAGTGTCAGCTTCAGAAGAGAGAAAAAGCTCTATAGTACATAACCTGTTAGAGCCAATACTAGCGGCCAGGTAGAGGTAAGTTAATGTGATGGAGAGCTGTCACAAACAACTACTAGTTCCGGCACAAGGGGGAATGCTCGTTGGTTGGACGAGTGGGATGAGTGGAGTAGGTGATAAATTGACCGAGGAACAAGTAGACTATGGACAGGTAAGACGGCTGGTGTAGTGGCAATCCATGCTGTTCTTACCTTTGGGTAAACTGAACACCCAACTGAAGGTTCTGGGTCCCGGGTAGTTGGGTGTCCAAATCCCAGCAATGCGACATAACACAGAGTTCTAGGGGGTATTACAGCTGTCTGCAAAATTTCGTGAAAATGTCAAAAAGAATTTGTACACATTGTCAGGCTGCGGGTCGGGCCGTGCAAGGTCCTCTCCTAAGAACGCGCGCCCGGAACAGAACAGACGGATAGTCGGGCCCGCTCGCCATACTCGCGGGGTAGATCAAAACCAAAAGGGCCTGTGAACTCGGTCCCTTGTCGTTTGCGATGGTCGAAGGTTTGAATCAGGTCATGTCGGGCCCAATAAGTCGATGGCACCTCCTTGCACGGAGTGAGGTAGTTCTTCAGACGATCTAAGCGATAGAGTACATGGTACACTATCGTGCCTTATATAGCGGGCCCGCAAAGGGGTAATCGGGCACCCTGGCCTCCCCTGCTCCTCCTCTCTCCCGTTCCTGGCCACAGAGGGGACGATCGGACATGCCTTGCGGGCCAGGCGCTACTCCTGACCTCCTAGCACTCCTCCCCAACCCCTGGTGTCGAGTTGGGCTTGGCAACGGCTCGACACGCCATTCTCGGTCACGTGCTTCTCACGTGTGCGTTCCTCCTACTGGGGGCGCATGCGTGCTGCGTGTTATAGGCCCGCGGTGGCCTGACACCAGCGCCCGGAGAGGACGGGCTGGGTCTTATCTGTGACACGCACATGCCTGATGGCCAGTGCCGGCAACCTAGACCTGCATGATCTTGTTAAGATTTCAGTGTAAGGGCAACCCCGGAGGCCTGAAATCAAGGTCTAGCAGGGGAGGATCCAAAGAGAAGAAACTCTAAGGGTCTGCCTGCTAGGGAGCTGACTATATACTGCTTGTCCGTAGCTGCTGCTGTCGGGCACAGAAGGCTTGGGCGGCATCGCAGGCAAGGTCCCAGGGCGACCGTCGGGAGGGCGTTGACGGATTGGTGATTGTGCAGGCGAGATGGAGGGCTGGACCGGAGTCGGAACCGGAGTCAGACCGGAATCGGACGCGTCTCCAAGGGGCCGAAAGGGGGCTTCCCCTGACATCACCCCCCCCTTTGAAAGCAGTGTCCCGACGCATAGACCAGAAGGGTATCATGTCGAAGGTCGCGGGGGCAATGTGCCGTGGTTTGCTGGGGTACTTACGATAGAACTCCGTGATTTTCTCTGGGGCGAAGACACGGTCGAAGCGGACCCACTGGTCGTGGCGACACGTCATAGCCTTTCCATCTGATGAAGTAATTCAGATCCTCTACTTCCCACTCCGGGACTCCGTCCTCAAGGTCCGGAGGGGGCTGGTCGTAGCCTGGGCATCCGTCGAAGGGGTCGTCTTGGGTGAGCTCAAGCTTGACAACGGGGAAGACCGGGTGGAGCTTTGAGTAGCGTGGAGGGAGGTCGAGCTTGTAGGCACCTTTGCTGATCTCTGCGACTATCTTGAATGGTCCGAGGCGGCGGTGGGAGAACTTTTCCCGGATGTCGGAGGCATCCAGCCAAACATGGTCACCAACCTTGAACTCTGGAGATGGAGTGCGTCTCCGGTCGTAGTAGCGTTTGTACTCCTCTTTGGCCTTTGTGAGCGCAGCCTTTGCTTTGGCAACACCAGTGGCGATCCGGTCGCGGAACTCATTCACTGACTCCATAGCAGAGTGGACTCCAGGTTCGAAGCCCATGCGCGGGAGCTGGCCCGAGTCTGTCATGAACGGGACTTGTTGCATGGAGGAGTGAACATGGTTGTTGTAGGTGAACTCCGCAGCCGTAATCAGCTCGTCCCAGTCGTCCTGCTGATAGTTGGTGAAGATCCACAGGTATTGCTCCAACTCCTGGTTGATGCGCTCTGTCTGACCGTCCGTTTGGGGGTGGTACGCGGTGGACGTGGCAGGCTTAATGCCGATTAGACACCAGAGCTCTCGGGTGAAGTCCGTGATGAACTGCGACCCGCGGTCGGAAACATACTTCTCCGGGGTCCCATGGTGTTGCCAGACATTCCGATAGTAGAGGCAGGCTGCTCCTACTGCATTGACCGTCGTATGACACTCCAAGAAGTGGGCACGTTTTCCGAGGGTCAGCTCATTCACTCAGATTTGCTAGCAAAATCTGGGCTACTGGTGAAGGGTGTTACTCACAAAACCTGGGCAACTGCCCAAGGGTCACAAATGTCACACTTTTTGAAAATTCATTTTATTTATATTTGGGTGTTAGATCATGGTAGTGATGGTGGAATTGATGCCATCAAGATAAAGTGATCAATGTGGAACAATTTTTGATTGACATCAGTACTTTTGATGGCTGTGTCAAGATACATCAATTTTGGCCCAATTAGGATGTATACCTTTGCCCTGGCTTACAAAGCCACCCAGATGTTTATACGGGTCTTCGGCCTGAAAAAATAGTGATTTGCCTTTCCATATCTGGTAATAGCTTAGTCATAGCTATCAAACTCATTGAGATATTCATATTTGATTGGATGTCACATTTCTTGTCACAGCACTCAGTCGTGACTGGGGTGACCTTCCCCAGGTTTTGCTAGTAACACCCTTCACCAGTAGCCCAGGTTTTGCTAGCAAAACTGAGTGCCTATCCTGCGAGGGTGTCGACGACGACCATGATTGCGTCGTACCCGTGGGCTTCGGGGAGCTCTACTATAAAGTCGACGGAAACGGTATGCCAGCGTTCCGGGGGCGTTTCCGTGGGGTGCAGCTCTCTGTGGGGCAGTCTCCGGAGTGCCTTGGTGCGACAGCACAAGTTACAGGTTGCAACATGCCGGCCGATATGTCGAGACATTTGGGGCCATCAGTAGGTCTGGGAGACCAACTCCAAGGTCTTAAAGTGACCAGCATGTCTGGCAACTCAAGTGTCCAGAGCTCGATGATGCATCTCCAAAGGTCCTTGTCCTTTGGTACAACAATCTTCCCTCAGAAATGGAGAAGACCGCCGGAGACGGCCCACTTGTCGGAACAAGAGGAGCGGGGGCTTCGAGCTTGACCTTGGACCTTAAGAAGTTGCCGGGCCACTAGTGCAATGGGCTCCTCCAGGTCAGGCTCACCGGAGAGGGCATCACAGATGTCGCGAAGGAGTTCAGAACCAGGACCGGAAACACCTTCAAGTGCACAGATGTTGATGCACTGCAAGCGTGCTCGTGAGCGCGAGCTAACCCAAAATAGGTCAGCAACACCACTCCCAGCAGCCATAAGCTAAGTAAGTGTGCGAGGGTCAATCCATACCCAGGACTTGGTGGGCAGGTGGTGGTGGTAAGTGTGATGTTGGATGCATGGTGCGCAAGGGCTACGGCGGCGAGGGACAAGGCGAGAGCGACGGCGAGGGCTCCGGACCGGACGGACATCAACGGAACTTAAATCATAAACGCGGGGCGCTAGAAACTTGTTATATCTATGGAAGACAGGCCTTTTTATACTAATAATGAAATAGAATGACTCCGAGGGCAAGTCAGACCGAGCTGCGGGGCCGCGCCCGATGAGTCAGTGGGCCGGCGACACGTTGCCGTCGTGCGCGTGAACGCGTTTGATGCGCGTGATGCCGCGGCGTGCTGATGTCATCTTGCTGACGTGATGCCAATTTCCGCGACCAGCCTCGTTGGCAGCTCAACAATGTGGAAGAGCTCCGGTCACAGGAAGACGACATCAGAGTTGTCGGAATCGACTCCGTGATTGGGTCTCTGAGAGAGGGCGTCAGGTCGGCCCATGTCGCCACCCTGTAAGGGCAACCCCGGAGGCCTGAGATCAAGGTCCTAGCAGGGGAGGATCCAAAGAGTGAATAGAAGTAAGCAAATACAAGTGAGGCTGACCTAGCAGGGGAGGATCCAAAGAGAAGAAACTCTAAGGGTCCGCCTGCTAGGTAGCGGAACTATATACTGCGCTCTTGACGCGCCAAGGTTGATCGTTGCTCCGTGCAGTATGCCTGCGCCATGTCGCAGGCCAGGTCCCAGGGGATCGCCAGGCGGGGCGGCGATCGCGCCTGACGGAGGCGGTGATGCGATCACCGGAGTCGGAACCGGAGTCGGACCGGAATCGGAATCGTCTCCGAGGGGCCGAAAGGGAGGTTCCCCTGACATCACCCCCCTTTGAATGCGGCGTCCCGGCGCATAGACCGGAATGGAATCGAGTCGAAGGTTGCAGAGGCGATGTGCCGTGGTTTGCCAGGGTACTTACGATAGAACTCCGCGATTTTCTCTGGGGCGAAGACGCGGTCGAGCGGACCCACTGGTCGTGCGACGCGTCGTAGCCTTTCCATCTGACGGTAATTCAGCCGTTTATACCTCACCCTTGCGTCCAGGATTTCCTCTACTTCCCACTCCGGGACTCCGTCCTCGAGGTCCGGAGGGGCTGGTCGTAGCCGGGGCGTCCGTCGAAGGGGTCGTCTTGGGCGAGCTCGAGCTTGACGACGGGGAAGACCGGGTGGAGCTTCGAGTAGCGTGGAGGGAGGTCGAGCTTGTAGGCACCTTTGCTGATCTCCGCGACTATCTTGAACGGTCCGAGGCGGTGTGGGAGAACTTCTCCGAGGGGCGAGTCGTCCTGATGTCAGAGGCATCCAGCCAAACACGGTCGCCAACCTTAAACTCCGGAGACGGAGTGCGTCTCCGGTCGTAGTAGCGCTTGTACTCCTCTTTGGCCTTAGTGAGCGCGGCCTTGGCCTCGGCAACACCAGTGGCAATCCGGTCGCGGAACTCGTTCACGGACTCCATAGTGGAACGGACTCCGGGTTCAAAGCCCATGCGCGGGAGTCGTCCCGTGTCCGTCATGAAGGGGACTTGTTGCGTGGAGGAGTGAACGTGGTTGTTGTAGGCGAACTCCGTGGCCGGAATCAGCTCATCCCAGTCGTCCTGCTGATAGTTGGTAAAGATCCGCAGGTACTGCTCCAGCTCCTGGTTGACGCGCTCTGTTTGACCGTCTGTCTGCGGGTGGTGGTACGCGGTGGACGTGGCAGGCTTGATGCCGATTAGACGCCAGAGTTCTCGGGTGAAGTCCGCGATGAACTGCGAGCCGCGGTCGGAGACGTACTTCTCCGGAGTCCCGTGATGGCGCCAGACATTCCGGTAGTAGAGGCGAGCCGCCCCTACTGCGTCGACCGTGGTGTGACACTCCGAGAAGTGGGCACGCTTCCCAAGGGTGTCGACGACGACCATGATCGCGTCGTACCCATGGGCCTCCGGAAGCTCGACGATGAAGTCGACGGAGACGGTATGCCAACGCTCTGGGGGCGTTTCCGTCGGGTGCAGCTCTCCGTGGGGCAGTCTCCGGAGTGCTTTGGTGCGACAGCACAAGTCACAGGTCGCGACGTACCGGCCAATATGGCGAGACATCTGAGGCCACCAGTAGTTCCGGGAGACCAACTCCAAGGTCTTGAAGCGACCAGCGTGTCCGGCAACTCGAGTGTCGTGGCAGAGCTCGATGATGCGTCTCCGGAGGTCCTTATCCTTAGGTACGACAATCTTCCCACGAAAGTGAAGAAGACCACCGGAGACAGCCCACTCGTCGGAGCGCGAGGAGCGGGGGCCTCGAGCTTGACCTTGGACCTTTAGGAGTTGCCGGGCCGCTAGTGCGACGGGCTCCTCTAAGTCAGGCTCACCGGAGAGGGCATCGCGGATGTCGCGAAGGAGTTCAGAACCAGGGCCGGAAATGGAAACACCTTCGAGAGCGGACATGGAAGAGTTCGGGCCGCAGAAGGACGACGTCGGAGTTGTCGGAATCGATTCCGTGGTCGGGTCTCCGAGAGAGGGCGTCAGGTCGGCCCATGTCGCGGCCGGGCTTGTGGTGCAGCGTGAAGTCGAACCGGGAGAGGTAGAGGGACCAGCGGGCCTGTCTCCGGTTAAGGTGCTGCGTCTTCCTGAAGTACTCCAGGTTCTTATGGTCAGTCCAAATCTCGACGGGATGCGGCGCCCCTCGAGGAAGTGTCTATACTCCTCGAGTGCGGGATGATCGCCAGCATCTCCTTGTCGTGGATTTCGTGAGTTGCGCTGGACATCATTTAAGCTTTTGGAATAGAATGCTACAGGGTGCCACTTCCCGTCCGGGGCGGATTGTGAAAGAACCGCCCCCGTCGCATAATCAGAGCTGTCCGCCTCAAGTCGGAAAGGCCGTGCGTCGTCCGGAATCGCCAGGACCGGTTCCGAGGTGACTGCGTCCTTGATCGCTTGGAACGCGGAGGCCTCTGCGTCGCCCCAAGTCCATTGCTGGTCCTTCTTGGTGAGCACGAAAAGAGGGCGCGCAAGGGTCGAGAAGTCCCGAATGAACCTGCGGTAGAAATTAGCGAACCCAAGGAACTGCTGAATGTCCTTCTTGTTTTCCGGAGTCGGCCAAGCGGAGACGCCTGCGACCTTGACGGGGTCCATTTCGACGTGGTTGTGGGAGATGATGACTCCGAGGTACTCGATTGACGATTTTTCAAAGTCGCACTTCTCTGCTCGGAGGTACAACTTGTGCTCTTGGAGTCGCCGTAAGACCTCCTGAACGATCTGCCGGTGTTTCCGGAGGTCGGAATGGGCGATCAGGATGTCGTCAAGGTAGATCATGACGTCTCCGGAGAGGATGAGGTCCTGAAAAATGTCATTCATCATCGTTTGGAACGTCGCGGGAGAGTTTGTCAGGCCGAAATACATCACCAAGGGCTCGAACAGGCCTCGGTTAGTCCGGAAAAGCCGCTTTCCACTCGTCACCTTCCTTGATCCGGACATTGTTGAAGCCCCAACGGACGTCGAGTTTGGTGAAGTAGCGAGCGCCTTTGAGCCGGTTGATGAGGTCGTTGATCAGCGGAAGGGGGTACCGGTTTTTGACAGTCATCGCGTTGAGAGCACGGTAGTCCTGGACGAAGCGGAGTCCGCCGTCCTTCTTCTTGACGAAGAAGACCGGAGACGCCATCGGAGACTTGGAGGGGCGAATCCGGCCCGTCGAAAGCCCTTCCTCGATGAACGCGTCGAGCTCGCGTTGCTCGAGGGGCGAGATGGGGTACACCTTGCAGTTGGTGGGCTTAGCGTCGGGGACGAGTTCAATGGCGTGGTCCCAGGCTCTCCGCTCCGGTAGCGTGTCGAAGGACTCCTTGTTGAAGACGTCCTGAAACTCCTTAGCCCAATCCGGGATCTCGGAGGGCGGAGGGGCGGAGTTCCTGGCGAAGGCTTCGGCCAGGCGCTGTGAGACAGTGCTGCCAGCGCGTATCTCCTCCGAGGGGCGGAACGAGGTGTAGAAGATGCGGTCACCATCTTCAAGCTGACCATCGTCTTCATCGTCGTCGGAGTCCGGCATCAGATCAGGCAGGGCGGAGTCGTCACCGGAGACGGAATCGTCTCCGTCGTCAGGCCCAGAGAGGTCCATGGCGCAGACCGAGGGGAACGGGCCGGACCGGGTCGCTTCTGGAGCAGCCGGAGTCGCCGTAGCTCAGTCCGTTCAACGCGTTCTTCCTCGCGGCAAGTGGAGCAACCGGGGGGCACCGTGTCATCTTGACCTCCTTGGTTTCCCAATTGATTTCCGGGTTATGCTTCCGCAGCCAGGAGTACCCCAGAATAAGGTCTTGTTTACCAAGATGAGTGACGGCGAAGTTGAACACGCTCGGAATGGCCTTTGTAGCGTAAGACCAAGTCCGCGATCTGGTTGATGGAGCCGGCGTCGTTTGGAGTGCCATCAACGTTAAAGACCGGAATCGGTTGCGCCAGGGTGCGGACCGGAATGCCATTCCGAGCGACATAGTTCGTGTCGATAAAGTCGGAGGTGGCACCACAGTCAACCAGGCCGGAGAGCGAGAGCTTAAGCGCTGGTAGTGGACTCTAGCTCCAACGGGAGGTGGAGGGAGTTCACTCCAGGGGAAGCAGCGACAGTGTACTGCTTGGGCAATTTCTTTTCCCAGGCAGTGAGGCGGCGGAGGACGATGACCGGAGTCGCAGGCGGAGTCGGAGACGGAGTCGAAACGGGGCGGGGAGGGTATGTCTTTCGTTTCAGGCTCGTTGTAGGGCAAAGGAATTGATTCGTCATACAAACAAGCGAAACGATTTACGGACGCGAACGAGGGCACACCAGTCACTCGTCGCGGGGGACAAAATCCTCTCCGGCCATCGACTCCGCGGCTGTTTCCGGCAGCGCAGCTGTGTCCGAGTAGCGGGCGATCAACTCCGCTAACATCTCGTCACCGAGTTGTTGGATCACCTCGTCGAGGATGTCCATTGAGCGGACATCCGCGGGGAGGGGGCAATCTCGGGCGAGATGGTTTGGGTCGCCGCACCTGAAGCAGGCGCGACGAGGGGCACCCCGAGCCCTAGTGCGATCCAACTCCATGGGGACGGGAGCTGGAGGCGCCGGAGCGGGGGCGCGGGCCGCGGGTGGCACGACCACAGCCACCGGGCGGAAGGGGGCCGGAGCCGGGACGCGGTTGACTGGAAACGGAGTCCGAATCAAACCGCCAGGCGTCTTGGGGGCGGCTGACTTGATCAGCTTGGCCCGGACCAGGGCCTCGTATTGACGGAAGGCCCGGGTGCGCCAGCTAAGGTAGTCCCGGAGGTCCGGGGGGTCGTTCGAGGACGTGATTCCGTTGTTGATCAAGGGATCAAGTCCGTGGCGGAACTTGGTCACCTTGACCAACGTGTCTTCGAATCCGGCGAGGTCCATTAGGTCCTCGAAATCGTCGGTGTACTGGTAGACATCCTTGGTGCCCATGTGATAGGCGGAAGTCTCCAGTTTGGAGAGAGCGTGATCTTGCTCATTCTCCTCGACGAACCGGAGTCGAAACTCGGAAACGAACGAGCCCCAGGACGGAAACGGAAACGGGGCTTTGCTTCCGTGGCGCTCCGCCCATTGCTGAGCAGGTCCTTCTGCCATAAACGACATGGCATAGCGGACGGCCTTTTCCTCGCTCGCCTCTCCATTGACCACGAAGGCCTCAGGGGCAAGGCGGGCGTAGGTGCGGACCGCGTAGAGGAACGCGCGGCCGCGTTTCCGATCGCCGTTAAAGGTGAACGGGGGGTTTGGTCGTAAAACCAATTTTGAGGCGAGGTTGATGTCGCCAAAGAGGGCCTCGGAATCGCCCTGAACCGGAGTCGGAGTCGGAATCGACGTCTCCGGTGGTGGTGTTCACCTGTGGATCCCATATCTAGCCTTATATTAGAGGTGGAGGCGCGTCGCGGAGCCGCCTCTAACATAAAGCAAGATGAGCCTGGCCCTGCAAGTGAATAAAGTGGGCAATAAAAGGTGAATAAAACTGGGCAAAATAAGTCCACTGCTACCCAGTAAAGGTGAATAAATGCCCCCGGAGGTGTGACTGATTTAAGACCCCCTGCTAGTGAATAAAGGTGAAACAATTTTGGACTTGGAGAGTATGTCGGCAGAATGGCTCATAGAAGTGAATAAAGGTGAAATAATTTTTGGCCTGAGTGGTATGGCCCATAGAAGTAAATAAAGGTGAACTAAATTTGGACTGGGTATCTAATGAAGTCAACAAAATTCAACTAAATTTAGATAGAAGTGAATAAAGGTGAACTATCTCTGGTCTTGGAAAGTATACCAGACTATGGAGGTGAATAACAGTAAACCAAATGTGATAAAAGTGAATAAAGTGAACAAATTACATAGCTACTCATCCTCCTCAAATCTACTACTATCTAGTATTTTATCTCCTGCATACAGAATCCAAGATCATACTATGAATCATTAAATGATCATTTCAAGAATAGCAAAGGTCTGAAAAAGGAACTCAATTACAATAGCTCAAATAAGTCTATAGCACCTATTATGTTCTCTCTGACATTTGATTCTATGAAATACACTGATGACATCAGTTAAGATGATGTACAAAAAAAGGACTTATAGAAATTACTCACGCCATAGCTAACTCAATTATAGCTGTTTGATCCCATCAAAATACATTGATGACATCAGTTAAGACAATTTACCAAAAAAACACTCATAGAAAATACTCACATCATAGCTAACTGAATTATAGTTGTTTGATCCCATCAAAATGATGATAACATCATTCACTAATTACCTCAATTGCCAAACTATAATCTACTTTCCCTAAAACCATTTCACTATATCTACTCAAGTAGAAGAGTAAGTCACCAAGCAAATTAATTCTAGGCTTATTGAAGATCTGCTAGTATGTCTATCTAAAGTAGTCCATATTTATGCACGATGACCAGGTGGTCCACCCCGCTTGCCCTTTACTGTATTCTTTCCATGTCCTGCCACTGCCTTGCCTTTACCACCCGCCTTTCCCGACCCCTCTGAGTTTTTTTTTGCATTCCCATCGAGCACTTTTTTCTTCTTCTTCTGCTTCTTCTCTTGTTTTTCTGCCCTCTCCTCGTCACCATCCTCCTCGCCATCAGTTTGATCGTCAGTGTCCTTGGCGCCCCCCCTTGGTTTTCTTCTTCCGATGCTCCCCCTCATCATCCTCTGTATCATCGACAACCTCCTTTGAAATCCGCTTCCGCTTCTTGCGCCGCGTTGTCACTGTCTCAATCTCCTCCTGGTCCTCCTCTTGTTCTCCTGCGCCGTCAGTTGCTAGTTTGGGCTTTCGTCGCTGGTGAGTTCCACCATTATCGGCCCGTTTCTTTCGTGGTGCACACTCTGCATGTAGTCCTGTCATCTCCTCCCACCGCTGCTTGACCTCCTCTTCGTGTTCAGGGTTATCGATGGTTTTCCAACGACAAGTGCCACTTTCGAGGGCTTCGAGGAGACGTTCGCCATCTTGCCGATTGCGAAACTCCTTCGGTGAGCGCCATGGACCGACCCAGCCATCAAGGAAGACACCGTATTCTTGAACGATGCACTTGAAGTAGGAAGGCGTGTAGAACATGCGAACGGGCTTCCCCACAGCCTCCTCTGGTCAATCGTCAGCAAGAATATAGAGGTTAGTGAAGCTATACATACCGAGACCCTTGACAATCAGTACGCGAGCACTTTCGTTCACATTGGGCGACTTCATCTGGCGAATTCGAGCTTGTATCGAGCCTAGCATCAATTAGTATAATCCTGAATACTCCGCGAAACTCATACCTGACTTTTCGTTCTCCACAAATGCTCGGAATTGGTGTGCCAGAAGTGCCTCCGACCTCTGAAGCTTGACCAACGCGAATTCGGCCCCGCCATTGATACCCACAGCAGTCGCATTCCCCATTCCACCCGGTGTTGTCGGGCGAGATAATCAAGAGCGCGGCGGCCCCTTGTCGAGCGCTTAATTTCGTGATCTAAATGGCATTAACTAACGATGGATGTCGGACGAAAGGATAGCATACCTCACTGGTCACCCTCTTGACTGTTGATGAGTATTCGCGCCCCTCGGCCTGAGCACTGCCCCACTTGCCCTTAGCTTTGTGGTTGCGTTGGGCCTCCAGAGCAGCACGGAGCTCTTCTTCTTTCTCGGGCGAGACTTCGATCAGCTTCGGGTTTTTCTTGACGCGTTGCTGGGCGCGAGGAAGAGTAATTGGTTTTTTACCCTTCCGGGCACGTACTACAAGATATAAGTCAATAGATGGTTTTGAAAGACATTTGAGGACGTACATTTATTCGTTTGCCGCCATATATTGGCTCATTTTCGCGTTGTAGAGGTTTACCGCGCGCGGTTTCTTCCACTGAGTCACCGTCGACATACGCTGTTCAATGTCCACGACCCGTTTGTTATATTTCTTCGCCATCCTCTCCTGGAACTCCAACCGCACTTTCTGCTCTTTCTTCTGGTACTCGAGGATGGCCTTGTCCATATCTTCGGCGGTGAGCTTGCGAGCGGCGAGTTCAGCACGGTAGCCACGAGGTTTTGCGGACTTGGGACGGTTTCGCGAAGGGATTATGGAGGAGAAGTCAACGTTGACAAGCTCCATCTCCGCCGCTATTCCATCTTCCCATTCGTCGTCGTCCTCAGTTTCAGGGTCTTTTCTTTTGGCCTCATCGTCGTCGTCATCAACGGAGGGAGTATCGACATCTGTAGGCCCGTCGGAGTCGGAGTCTGGTATAAGGTGCGGAAAGAGGTCCTCGAAGATGTCGTCGGCAGCCTCGACCGGCGCTTGGGTGTTGTTGACAAATTCGCCAGCGTCGGTATTCGATGCTGATGACGTGGCAGGTCGGGGCGGCTGTTCGATGGAAGGGGAGGTCGGAGAACCTGGTGGGGTAGAACCAGATGGCGAGGCCGTCGACAGGACTGGATTAACAGGCGGTTCCTCCATAGTCCTAGAGGGTAATAAAGAAGGTGGTATAAGCGGATATGATAGACGCACCACTCGCGGTTACCAACGGCGTATTCTTGGGGCGTTCGGCGTGTATGTGCTCTGGCGGAAAAGTGGATGACGATGAAGCTTCAATGAAGGTTTTTTGACGTGTTATGGCTGTCACACACTTGCAATGCAAAATTAGTCCATTAGAAGTAGGAAATTACTACATATCGAGAGTATATGTAGGCTACGAGACAATATGGGGACGATGAAGTGTGTCATATTGTGCTTCACCACTATGTCTTATTAGCAATAGATCGACATTGGCGGAAAATAACTCACAATTTCGCACCACTCAAAACCTCAACCACTCGTTCTCCAGTGAGTAGCAGGCGGACAGCGTTTTCCTCCGCTCTCGTAAGCTCTCTCCGCAAACGGGCTCGCCATTCCCCACATGACTCTTGCACACGCTCCTGTAGAAGCTGTTGCTCTTCAGCGTTGTCGGCGGTCATCTCGGTGTAATGCGCTTGTAAGGAGTCCTCATTCTCCTCGTCATGCGCCCCGGCGTCATCGTTGTTGGGAGTATTAATCTCGCTGTCGTCGTCGCTGATGGTGTATGCGCTGCCATCACTATCCGCTGGAGCAGGGAAAGAGGTGGTTGAAGGGGAAGGAGAAGGGGAAGGAGACGGAGACGGAGGGGGACTGGATGGCCGATGGGGAGGGAAAACTCGGTCGTGGCGTTGAGAGGGTGACCTTGAGCTCGATCTGTAGCGACTCGAAGGACGAGCTTGTGGTGGATGCAATACTGGGTGGCGACTGGATGGTCGTAACGCGGGGAGTGGTTTTGTATGAGTTGTCGGATCCGGGATAGGACGAAGGCCACAGGGGTGTTGTAGGGTGTGATAGGACTGGCACCATTGGCGCCAATACGAGACAGCGGTAGCCTTGGTGCTGAAACGAATGAACAGGCTACTCACCGCAACGGCGTCATCGCTGGTCAGAATGTCAATATTGAATAATAGCTGCGAGATGACATACATGCGCGTGTAGATGCAATACCCCAGTACTAGGTACCAGTATCGTGCTTTATGGCGGTCATGGGTGTCGTCGTTTATACAGCCGCGTGAGCGCTTGAAGATAGGTTCACAAATGATATCTAAGACAAGCATGAATGCCCCCAAGTGTGAAGTAAGGTCTGGAACTCACGATGGGGCATGCAACAACAAGTTGCGGGCATTTGGGCACCTCTCAAGCGAGAGAAGAGGGAGGGAGAGAGACCAGATGAGGGTTACGTGTCACGGTGAGGGAGTGACATAAGAGCTTAGCGCCAGTGATCTAGCATTCGATAAGAGGTATCTCCTAACTGATAGAGCGATTTTGAGCGATGTGTATTACAATCTGGAATACAGTTTTCTGGATTCAAATCCGGTCATAGTCCTCCTATTCCCCGAAAAAAAATTGAGCACCATGCGATTTTTCCCAGTGCCGATCTGGTCAATGGTCATCTATGTATTGATTTTTGTCTTGCCTCCTGGAGGCACATCCAAGGCATGAGGGGTGCAATCACTGAGTCCGTGGGCAGAACTGGTCATCCCCAGTAGATAACATTGGGGATCTACTGTATAATTCCCCATCCAATGACTGTTGCGGCCTCCGGCACTACTTGGTGCAAGGCCCGTTTGTTACGTGTGAAAGCATGCGATAGAGCGAATGAAATGAGGCGAGGAAACCTCTCTCGGCACTCTTAGTTTCGTATCTTAGTATCTACAAGAATCGATTAGCGATCCATACAGATGTTTTGTGTCAAGGTATTGTACATACCATGTGTTGATCTATCTTCTGTTTCTAACTTTTCAATATACTACGGTGCTTCTAATCTAAAATTGTGGCAGAGTGGAATCAAGGACAGGACATGGAGCACTGGCATATGTCTAAGTTGGTTCGGAAATCTCAGATTCCATTGTACAATCTTATTTGAGTATCCAATTGCGTCTGGCTTCGATGCAATTTCAGGTGAGCTTGAACACTGTGTCGTCGCCAATAAGCCTAAATATGACTGGTTCTTGCCATTCCTGGCCGAATTCAGCACTATCTATGCTTCAGTCCTTGTCATCGGAGCTCAGCCAAATGTAATTCAAGCGCATTGATCGTTTCAGTCACGCATTTGGGGTTAGGGTCAGGCCAACACATCAGTGTAGCCCGACACTCCCAAGTAACAAAACAAAAATAAAATAAAAAAAAAGGTAAGGTAATGTAAAGTAACGCATATGCGGTGTTCTCTGTGGCAATGGTATGTACAGAAGTATGAGCTGATGAACGGAGAGGTGTTTGGAAAGCCGTAGTAGGTATATGTATATATTGGGGAGGGAACGGAGACGAACGAATGTCCCGGGAATGAGAAAAGAAAAACATACCTTGCATGGACCGGCCGGACGTCCACCACGCCCTCCGATCCATTGGCCTGCCCACTCCAAAGTCCCCACCCATTCTATCATCCATGGTCGTGCGAGGTGTGCTGGTGGATCGATCGATGCTGCTGTGTGGCGGCACGGTGAGTCGACAGTCGTGCTAGAGTATTTGCTGACAACTCACCGGCATTTCGTCGGAGCGCTGGTGCCCGGCCGAATGTCGGGCAATATCCTTCAAAGTCATGGTTAGTGGTGGAGAAAGAAGTGGTGCGGGATTGTCCTAACGACTCACAGGCAGTTTGTCGGAGCGCGCTGGTGCTCAGCCAAACGGCAGGCCCGCGGTTGGTCGCGGGGAGTACTCGGGCAGTTTGTCGGAGTGCTGGTGCTCGGCGGAATGTCGAGTGATATTCGTGGTTGGTGGAGAAAGAAGATGCGCTGGCAGCTGACTAATGATCGGGCCAATAATTTCGCCGAGCACGACAGATCGAGCAGAGAGGTTTATCCGTTTATCCGCCACTCCACCTTGCTTCCCGCCATGAGCAAGCGTCGTCGAATTACCGTCATTACCAGCGCTAGCAACAATGAGCCGCCGAAAGTGCAGACGATGGGGCGCATGCAACAACGAGAAAGTCAGCGGCAGGCAGAGCAAGAAATAAGGGCCAAGGTGCTTGGTCCGTGATTTATTGAATTATGATTATGCCATCGGCTAACGATCTGCAATATTGACAGAGAAACAACGACACGCGCGGCAGCGTCGGGCTGATACGGATAGTGACTCGGATAATGAGCGACACCCCGATTATTTTGCTGCTCAAGATATTCTGCTAGGCAACACTCAGTTTGAGGCAAGTCATGCTGGCGAGGAGTTTGCAGAGGTCCTCCATGACATTGAGAATGATGTTCGCAGCACGTTAGTCGACAGCATAAATGGCATTCAATGATTCACTGACATGTGCAGATCACGTCGCCAAGATACAAGAACACGCCGTGATCGCACACTGCGCCGAAACTGGCAGTTTGAAGCCCAGATGCCTGAACTTGTAAAGGCATGGATGGATTGGTGTGTCATCCAAGAAGCAGGCATGGAGTCCTCAGAAACTGCACGGTGGGCAGACACTGCAGAAGGTCAAGCCCTCAAGTTGACAGTAGTGGACTCATTTGGTAAGCCCTTGTAGTGGTCAGTCTTGTTCTAATTATATTCTAGTCACAAAGAAGCACACATTTGTTTTAGATGCCTCCAATGGCCTACTCCCAGCACTTCTTGCCCGTGGTCTAATTCCCTGTGCTCCACAGCGACCCACAGTAGTCATAACTACTGAAGCACTGGAGCTCTATCGAGTTGCCCATGCTCGCTGCCCTCAGTATGCAATTGAGGCATATGTTAAGACTCTATGTGATCTTCATGCTACTCCCTATCGCCCATATCTTAGAGTTCAGTTCTCTATTGCCTATGATCTGTACTTGGAGCTCCGTCGACAGTCAGAGAAGATGGTTCTGGATATTCTGGGCAGGGATAATGCTGTATGGCGTTTGACACATACATGTCCAGCATGCATGTATAAGCTCCAGGGTGAAGATCAGCTCATCTATGACATGCTTGTTACCATGGATGGTAACGACTCCTTGAAACGTGTTCTCCGCCGGGAGAGAGCAGAAGAAGATGAGGCTGTCGGACCATCTGCAGAGCGAGATGATCATAGGGATGGGGGTGATGGCTACTTTCTATCACGTGAGGTTGTTGATCGGTGGGCAAAACGCCAAGTTGGAAATTTACTCCCAACAGAGGTAGGATTGTAACAACACAGGATGCCTAAATCTATATCTTAAACAGGGAGAACCAAATCCATGTGCTGGCCGTTGGCACAACATGGCTGAGGAAGTAACCTCAAAAATGTGGTCAATTTTTGATGAAACTGGCATATTCCTGTGTCTATGTAGACATGGATTTGCACTGCTTATTGTAGATATGATCCGCAGTGGAGAATTGTGTGTCTTGTCATTCTGTTGTCTGTAGCCACTACTGATCAATAACATAGAATGAAATATCCACTTGCAGTGACAGAAGTACTGCTGAAGCATTTTGAAAAACTTGCTCTTGGATATGACATTGGTTGTAGTTTCAAGACCACTATTGCTCAAAGTGAGCTAGGAGAAAAGGCAAAGGAAAAGTGCCTTCAATGTGTTGTAGGATCCTTTCATGGTCATGCTCACAACCGTCTATGTCAGTTGCATCATCTTCCCACTTATATCAAGGGAATTGGACTGGAGGATTTGGAAGGTTGTGAGAGATGTTTCTCACAATCTAACAACCTTGCTCGGTCTTGCAGATATGCCAGCCGGTTCCACAGACAGCAGGAAATTGCTTCTTACTTCAAGTATACTGATAATAAGGAAGTATATGGAAATCTAAGTATGGTTATTTGATTTTGGACTGTAAGAAATACTGATCCTGTGTCTACAGGTAACTTACTCTGCAAGAAATATAAATCAGCACTAGATATCCTTGCGACTGAAGGAGATCTTTACAAAACCATGCATACTCATGGTTTTGATGATATTGAGAACTTTGAGGAGTATCTCCATGATGAAGAGGCCTTTCTACTGAAGCTCAAAGAATCCTCCAAGGCAGTCCTAACTGAGACAACTGAGATGGAATATGTGCGGAAACTACAACAGTACCAGATAGATCTGTAAGTATGGTAATCATTGTACAACCAAGTTGACTTTCCTATATAGGGAGAAATTACAGCAACTTCAAGCACAAGAAAGACTATCAAAGCAGCCTAATGCAAACTTTGATCCAACAGCTGCACAGGTTTCTATTAAACTTCGGCATCTTCGTGAAAAGATTGCTCATCAGCTGGATGACATTAATGAAATTGAGCTGGAACTAGATATTATAATTCGGTGGACACCAGAATCCCCACAATGGACTGCCACAGCTGATTTTGTACGAAAGCATACATATCGAAAAGCTCTTGATGGAATAGAGCTGCTGGTGATTCAACGATTAATGGAGCTAACAAAAATGAACCGTTCTGGCACTGGTATATTGTTTTTCTCCTTACCATATAATTAGATTCATTTATTTGTTTTCTTTTACAGGCTACAAAATGAGGAAGCATATTGCAAAGGCACTTCAGGTCCGCTCTAAGGCAATTCGAAGTGCACTTGAGCGCTATAACAAAGCTGCCACTGCAATGATACCTCCCAAACCACAGCTGACCTGGGAACAGGTTGTTAACTATACCTTCCTGTCTGATTTCGATCTCCTTCGTGATGATCATGACACCGAAGGATATCGATGGGGTCAACCTATGTTCCGATATATCATGGACTCATTTTTCAAGATTGAACGTGCACGAGAGGAAATACAGCGTCTTAACATTGAAATCCGTCATTTTTTGACATGGATTCATGATGAGGCTACGTTTCTTCAGCAACAGGAAAAGCAGCTGAAAGATGCTGGGAACATAGCCTTGGCTATCCAGCTGAATCTCTATAGGCAGCAACGTGGAATTTTTGACAGAGTACATATGCAGAAACTCAAAAATTTATCCAGAGTACAAGGTTTTACAGGTACATTGAAACCTGGAGTGGCTATAGGAAGTTCAGACAGGCAGAATAGTGTTGATGAAGATATCCAGATGACAACAAGCTCTGATGATGAGGACAGTGATGAGGATGGTAGCATGGCTGAGGAGGAGGATGAGGAAGATGAGATTGCAGATGTATGGTATCATATTACAAAGATTAGTGTAGATAGTAGTAGATTTGAGGAGGATGAGTAGCTATGTAATTTGTTCACTTTATTCACTTTTATCACATTTGGTTTACTGTTATTCACCTCCATAGTCTGGTATACTTTCCAAGACCAGAGATAGTTCACCTTTATTCACTTCTATCTAAATTTAGTTGAATTTTGTTGACTTCATTAGATACCCAGTCCAAATTTAGTTCACCTTTATTTACTTCTATGGGCCATACCACTCAGGCCAAAAATTATTTCACCTTTATTCACTTCTATGAGCCATTCTGCCGATATACTCTCCAAGTCCAAAATTGTTTCACCTTTATTCACTAGCAGGGGGTCTTAAATCAGTCACACCTCCGGGGGCATTTATTCACCTTTACTGGGTAGCAGTAGACTTATTTTGCCCAGTTTTATTCACCTTTTATTGCCCACTTTATTCACTTGCAGGGCCAGGCTCATCTTGCTTTATGTTAGAGGCGGCTCCGCGACGCGCCTCCACCTCTAATATAAGGCTGGATATGGGATCCACAGGTGGTGGTGTTTGGGGTCCGCCAGCAGTATTAGCGGCGGCAGCGGCAGCGGAAGCCTGGGTGGTGAGGAGAGTAAGGGCCTCAGTTAGGCGGTCGATTTTCGCCTCGAGTGCATCCAGCCGAGTGTCAGCGTCAGGAGTAGCTCCGGAAGGCATGACAGGTGCGGGGACGACAGGAGTGGCAGAGGAGGAGGGGACAAGTGGCAGGGGCGGTGGCGAGGGCGGAGTGGACTCGGACTCCGAGCCTAAGTCAGCGCCGAACCTGGCAATCTTGTCCGGTTGATCCCGTAGAGAGTTTCTTCTGCTGTAAGGGCAACCCCGGAGGCCTGAGATCAAGGTCCTAGCAGGGGAGGATCCAAAGAGTGAATAGAAGTAAGCAAATACAAGTGAGGCTGACCTAGCAGAGGAGGATCCAAAGAGAAGAAACTCTAAGGGTCCGCCTGCTAGGTAGCGGAACTATATACTGCGCTCTTGACGCGCCAAGGTTGATCGTTGCTCCGTGCAGTATGCCTGCGCCATGTCGCAGGCCAGGTCCCAGGGGGATCGCCAGGCGGGGGCGGCGATGCGCCTGACGGAGGCGGTGATGCGATCACCGGAGTCGGAACCGGAGTCGGACCGGAATCGGAATCGTCTCCGAGGGGCCGAAAGGGAGGTTCCCCTGACATCACCCTGTATAGCCCTTTCTATGGAAAAGATGTGGGCACCAGCCTAGGTATAATGTATTTCTTAAATTAAAGAGTCAATTTAAGAGATATGACTAATCTTACATAATATATGAGAAGCTGAGTCACCTTTTCTTCAGGCCGATGATTCATTATATAGTACTGATCAACAGAATTGTCGTTCACTTTGGCCAGGGAGATGCACACACTGTGTACACACGCTGGGTACACACCCATGGAACCCCAAGCTCTGTCTTGTTTGGCCCGAGTCTCCCCCGTCAGCCGAGGAATCCACATGCCTTGCGAAACTGCCCTACCGTTCTCTTGTCGGCAGCCTCATGTATGTGGCCATGGGAACATGACCAGACGTGTGTCACGGTTCGGGTCGGGCCGTCCGGGCCCGAACGGGCCCGCATGGGCCCGCATACCGCCGCCCCTTCGACAATCCCCCATTCCTTCAACCCCTTCCCTTCACCCCTGCGGCCCTACGCAGCGCCCATCCGATCCGCCCTGGGACCTGGCGCCCATCCGATCCATCCCTAATATCGTAGCATATAAAAACCGTACTTACAAGATGTAGTCGCTAGGCTAATATCTTCTATTCTCCGGGCGAATACCCATCTCTCGTGCTCCCAGACCCCTTCGAAGTTGGTTCCCCCGACGCCCCGATACGGCCCGAGCCCGACGTTGACACAATATTAGCCTCCCCCACGAACGCAAGAAGCGCGACGAATGTCTACCGAGCACGACAAGTGCGATGGGCACCCCCCCAAGCCAGGGGGGACGAACGTGCCCGATTCATGGCCCTGGGCCATAACGAACAACAGGAGTTCCTGTTCGCCCATCTGTTCCGAACGAGTCAGGAGATGGAGCAACTCAAGGTGGAAAACACCGCCCTGACGAATCGACAAGTGGTCCTCGAGGCCGAGCTGTCCCGAGTAAACGGGGAATACGCAGCTGTACAGCAGGGAGTCATGCAGAGCTACGATCTGCTCCGCCAAGCCAGAGAGGACTTGGCTCATCGGCCCCACGGGGAAATACACGAGTGACCGTCTCTCCCCTAAGGAGTTTACGGGCGACGCCAGCGAAGTAGACGCCTTCCTGGCCGATTGTTGGTTGGCCTTCGAAGCCAACCCGAATGTTTACAACGACGAGGTGCGAAAGATTTCGTACGCACTCTCCTATATCAAAGGCGGGAACGCGGTCACGTGGAAAGAAAACGTCTCCCAGGCCATGAAGCTCCGTACCGCCGCAGCCTATACTACGTACGAAGGCTTCGAAAAAGCCTTCATCGCGGCCTTCCGCAGGGAAGCTCACGCCGAAATCGCGCAGCAGAAGATGGAAACCTTCGTCCAGACCAAAGACATGGACGCGACTAGTTATTTCATGGTCCTCGACTCTCTCAACAAAGTCGCGCACTACGACGACGTTAACCTTATTCGCGTCGCCAAGAACTGTATGCTCCGGGGCGTTACGAACGCGGTCTACCGAAAGGACACGCTCCCTGACACCTACGAGGCCTGGAAGGCAGAGGCCATCAAGCAAGACGGCGCACTCCGCCGCTACCGCATTTTCGACGAAAGCCACAAGGTTAACCACCCTCGGGCCAAAACGCCCCCGACGGCGCCTGCCCCCGCCAAGAGCGGGCTCAGCAACCGCAACCCGTTCAACGGTTGGGCCCGAAACGCAGCGATCGGCGCCACTGGACCAACCGTGGCCGCACCCCGAGGAAACGGGGCAACCACGGTCGCCGGACCCTCGACGGGGCCCGCGCCTATGGAGATCGACCGGGCCCAGGCCCCCGCTACGGCCCGCAGCACTCGCTGCTACAACTGCGGCCAGGAAGGACACATCAGTCGGATGTGCCCGAACCGGGCCGCATCGGCAAACCAGATCCGGGCTATCTTCTCCGAGTTTGTCAAAGATAACGCGGATAAAGCGGATTTTGGCGATCGTCGCGAGTGAAGCCTACGCCCTCGCCAACGTATACCACAAGTGTCTCTAGTTACAACCCGCATAATCGATATTCCGTGTTGCCAATCCAGAGATACGTGGGACCAGATGTAGAAACCAACCCCGAACAACAAACCCCGCAACCCACCGTTTCCACCCGCAGAAAAAACCCGCATAAAACCATACGAGACACTCCGAGGCCCGCTTGGAAAAGTTGGCCCGCGGCCAGCGCCGAGAGGCTTGTTGCGCAAATTCGAGATCAGCCCGAGAAGGCTCGTTCGAAACTACAACAGTGGATACATCCGGCCCGACGAGCCGAGAACGGGCCCGAACTAGAAGAGTTCATACGAACGGGGTACACCCCCGACGTAGCCGAAGCTTTGCGACAACTGCAAAATGCTCCCCCCTCTTTCGGAAAAGTGAAGGCACCACGGCTACGCGGGTAGCCGTCACCCTCCAAGGGGTCAACGACCTCCGCGGGTACTCGGTTGACGCCCTCCTTGACAGTGGCGCCACCTCCGAGTTCATGCACAAGCGGTTCGCGGAGGACTCGCAACTGGAACTCGAAGCCCTACCGCACCCAGTCCCAGTGTACAACGCCGACGGGACGATCAACGCCGACGGGGCAATCACCCACGTTACCCGCTTACGAGTCACCATTCAGGATCACTCCGAACTTCTGACGTTCGCCATCACGGACACCGGGAACAGTGACGTGATCATCGGGCATCACTGGCTCAAGAAGCACAATCCCGTGATCGACTGGCGCGAAGGGGCGATCGCCTTCACCCGATGCCCGCCCGAGTGCAAGCGGGCCCGATTGCTGGAACAATGGGACGAAGAGGACAACGAACCCCTGGGCAAAGGGGATCGCCTCTTCGTCACGCGGATCTACGACGAAGGTTCGAACGCGCCCGCCCACATCCGAGCCATGCAGAGCGTGGCCACCAAACTGGCCGCCGCCGCCCACGCTGCCGAGAAGCCCCGAACCACCGAGGAGAGCGTACCCGCGCACTACCTTGAGGAATTCAAAGAGGTTTTCGAAAAACAGGACTTCGACAAACTCCCGGAACGGAGGAAGTGGGACCATGCCATTGAACTACACCCAGACGCCGAACCCGTCAAAGGGCGCTGCATTCCCCTATCAGGAGAGGAACAGAAAGAGCTTGACACATTCATCAAGGAACATTTGGCAACCGGGCGGATTCGGCCCTCGAAATCCCCATACGCATCCCCGTTTTTCTTCGTCAAGAAGAAGGACGGGAAATTACGGCCCGTACAGGACTACCGGAAGCTAAACGAGATCACCATCAAAAACCGATACCCGATACCACTCATATCGGACATCATGCATAAGTTACGTAACGCCCGGTGGTTCACCAAGCTCGACGTACGTTGGGGATACAACAACATCCGCATAAAAGAAGGCGACGAAGAGAAAGCCGCGCGCGTTCATTACCAATCGGGGCCTATTCGAACCACTCATGATGTTCTTCGGCCTCACCAACTCCCCGGCCACGTTCCAATCCATGATGAACGAATTGTTTTCCAACCTGATCTCCCAGGGTCGCGTGATCGTGTACCTGGACGACATCCTCATATACTCTAGTGACCTCTCCGAACATCGCGCAACGGTGAAAGAGGTCCTACAGATCCTGAAGGACAACCAACTGTACCTGAAACCGGACAAGTGCGACTTCGAGCGGAACGAAGTCGAATACCTCGGTGTGATCGTCGGGAACGGGCAACTTTGCATGGACCCGATCAAGGTCGCTGGCGTGCGCGAATGGCCCCGACCTCGTAACCTGCGAGAGGTTCAAAGCTTCCTGGGGTTCCTCAACTTCTACCGACGATTCATCAAAGACTTCGGCGCGTACGCCAAGCCACTGACCCGGCTGACCCGAAAGGACAGCCCATGGAAATGGGGACCGGAAGAAGAGGAGGCCTTTCAGACCTTGATAGACCGGGTCACTGATGAACCCGTACTACACTTCCCTACGGATCACGGGGCATGGCGGGTCGAAGCGGACTCTTCCGATTTCGCCACCGGGGCCGTCCTTTCGCAAGAACAGGAGGGGAAGTGGGTGCCGATCGCATTTCTCTCCCGGGCCATGAACGACACCGAGCGCAACTACGACATCCACGACAAAGAGATGCTCGCTATCATGCGGGCCCTTACCGAGTGGCGACATTATCTTCAGAACGGGGGAGATAAGCCGTTCGAAATCTGGACCGACCACAAGAATCTGGAGTACTTCATGACGGCTAAGAAACTGAACCGGCGGCAGGCACGATGGTCTCTCAAACTGAGCGAGTATCACTTCTCCTTGTTACATAAACCGGGGAAAACGAACGGGCGGGCCGACGCGTTATCCCGACGAAATGGGTACGACAACGGGAAGGAGGATAACCAGGACATCGTCCTACTCCCGGCGGGGCTATTCAAGGAACACGCGATCCGCGCTATGCTGACACTGGAGCATACGGAGGGCAACGGGCTGATGGTCTCGATCCGGCGGGCCGAATCGGCCACTGAGGAAAAGGTCCTCAAACTCTGGGAAGACGGAGAACCGGAAGGCTGGGAACAGCATGACGGCTTCAAGACTCGGAACGGACTGGTATACGTACCCCCGGCTATGGGACTGAGGCATCGGGTGCTACGGCAACACCATGACATCCCTATCGTGGGACACCCGGGGTGGCATCGAACCCTCGAGCTGACGACCTGCAACTACTGGTGGCCGTCTATTCAAGCCGATTGCCAGGCATACGTACGGGCCTGCCCGTTGTGCCAACGAACGAAGATATTCCCGAGACGCCCCGTAGGGACCCTGGTCCCGAATAGCGTGCCGACTCAAGTATGGCAGCGCATATCAATCGATCTGATCGTTCAACTACCCGAATCTTCCGGGTACAACGCCATTCTCGTAATCGTCGATCGACTGGGTAAAGGGATACGCGTACTCCCATGCACGGGAAACATCTCCGGGGAAGGAGTCGCTCGGCTATATCGCGATCACGTCTGGAAGGACTACGGATTCCCAGAGGAAGTAACTAGCGACCGGGGCCAGCAATTCATCGGGCATTTCATGAGCGACTTGAGCAAATTGCTGGGAATCAAGATTCGATCTTCATTGGCGTATCACCCACAGACGGACGGGCAAACAGAGCGTGCGAATATGGAGGTCGAGCAATACCTTCGAACATTCTGCAACTTCCAGCAGAGCGACTGGTCCGACTGGCTTTCCCTAGCGGAATTCGCGTTTAATGACAAGGTTAACTCTTCAACGGGATTCTCGCCCTTCTTCCTCACGCTGGGATTCCACCCAAGAAAGGGGTCCGAGGCCCCGCAAGAGGTCCCGACCGAGGCCGCTACGGTGTTTGCCGAACGAATGAAGGAAGCCCGGGCCGATGTGGCCGAAGCTATGAAAGAAGCCCAGGAAACGATGAAGAAATACTACGACCGAAAACACTCTCCGGACCCGAATTACGCCGAAGGGGACAAAGTTTACCTCCAGGGGACGAATTTGACCAGCGATCGACCCTCAAAAAAACTGGACGACAAGAGGTTCGGGCCGTTCGAAGTCAAGCGCAAAGTGGGTAAAACATCCTATGAACTGGTGCTACCCCCAACTTGGCGCGTAAGCCCCGTATTCCACACGGCACTATTACGACCGTGGAACGCCCCAGTAGCGGATCACCAATGGGCCGCCCCGCCCCCCCGGCAGAGATGCGGGACGGCGAGCCTCACTACGAAGTCGAGGCCATTTCCCTCGTATGCAAGCAAGGTCGACATCGCCTGAGGTACCTAATTCAGTGGAAAGGTTACCCTCGAGAAGAGTGGACGTGGGAACTGCGGGACAAACTGGAAGGCGCAGAAGAGGCACTCGAGGATTTCTATATTCTTAACCCGTTCGCACCCCGCGAAGAACTCATAAACGGCCGATGGAAGATCCGAAAACAAGACCAGGGGACACGGACCCATAGGGCGTTGAGGCGCCGCCCACAACGGAGGGGGTGATGTCACGGTTCGGGTCGGGCCGTCCGGGCTATAAGGCCCGCACGGGCCCGCATACCGCCGCCCCTTCGACAATCCCCCATTCCTTCAACCCCTTCCCTTCACCCCTGTGGACCTACGCAGCGCCCATCCGATCCGCCCTGGGACCTGGCGCCCATCCGATCCATCCCTAATATTGTAGCATATAAAAACCGTACTTACAAGATGTAGTTGCTAGGCTAATATCGTCTATTCTCCGGGCGAATACCCATCTCTCGTGCTCCCAGACCCCTTCGAAGTCGGTTCCCCCAACGCCCCGATACGGCCCGAGCCCGACGTTGACAACGTGGCCTTTGCCATCTGCCACCTAGCTTGCTTCCTAGACTGCTATAGAGAGGCTCACTGGCTGGCGGCAATCCGCGTTGTGAAATACTGGAAGTCGACACAAGGCTACTCGCTGCACCTGGGCGGTGACGATGTTCGCCTGTCGGGATACTCAGATGCGGATTACGCCAACGATCCGGATACTTGCAAATCGGTCATAGGTACGGTTTCTCGCTCAGCTCCGGCATGATATCGTGGTCATCTTGGAAACAAAAACTGGTTGCGGGGTTGTCGATGGAGTCAGAGTACGTGGCATCTGCTGAGGCTGCGCACGAGGCATGCTGGCTCAGGAGCCTACTTACTGGCCTGGGCAAGTCTCTGCTGGGTCCGACTCCAATACGAAGTGACAACAATGCAGCCCGGAAGATTTCGCTCAATCAGAGGTTCCAGAGCCGTGCCAAAGCCATTGACATGCGCTACAAGTACATCAATGATGTAATCGAGAAAGGCAAAATCTCTCTCCCGCATATGTCAACCTATAACAACGTTGCCAATACTCTCACAAAGTCGCTTGCCCAAGTTGATTTTGAACGCCACCATCAGGCACTAGGAGTGATGGAGTAGAGAGTCGGAGGTGCTTGCATGGGGGGTGGTGGTTGTTTGCTTTCCTCCATTGGGGGTGTGTTGATCCACGGATCAGGACAACAGAGTGGACGCTTAAGTAGCTAGTGATCCGTCGTACAGCCTCACTCGTTCTTTTCCCGAACAGTGAGGTATGTGCAACGTGACTTGTGTATTATTGTATTCTGACTGTGCTACAGCGGCTTAGAGCTGACTGAGTACAGGATCAACACAATAGTGTCCATAGATATATACAGTAATTTTAGCTAACACACAGGACAGTGACTCCGAGGCTCAACCTCTAGTTTTTGAGTGTTCAGCCTGAGAGCAAGCATGCTCAAGAGGCTCGGGGGCTTGGGCTTGAGCAGGGGAGGAGTTTTGGTAAATGGACACCACTGTACTGAAAAAAATATATTTCCATTGGATCTGCCAGTGGACTCTAATTTTTGCTAAGTTTCAGAAAGATAGAAGGGGGTTTGTGTTAATGACTAAGCACTGCAGTTGTGTGTTAAAAACGGGTGCGCAATTGTTGATGCACCTAGGCGACGACGGCGCACATGACCTGCGCGTGATCGTGTTTATTCCAATTTACTTATCTGCAATCTCACGGTCCGATTTTCCCGCACTTCTTCCCCACCCACCATGTCGCTGAGCATCCCTTTGCGCCAAAAAGTTCGCTGCCCAGGCCCGCGCGGCCGGGGCGTGGCTTACCCTTCCGAGGTTAGTAGAGCGCCACAAGCGATTGTGTGTGCCGTGCTTCATGCCGCTTGTCAGCACCGCTATCGCACAGACGATCGCGCGCACGCCGGGCATCTCCTGGGTCCTTATCGATGCTGGTGCGCCGCAAAGTAGCAGTAGTAACAACGCTGAATCCGCGCTGCAGAGCACGGGCTGATCACGGGCAAGCTGCGGCTCTCTCCGCGACGGCCGATCTGAACTGTAACCGCGCTGCTAGACCACCACTTCTACGACCTGAACAACGCCGTCGCCGCGAGCGGGGCGTCGCCGCTGATCCGCATCCCCGCGGACGAGCCGTGGATGATCAAGGTGGCGACTTTCTCTGAGCCTCCTGATACTCAACTACGGCAGCGCGCATTGGACTCTGGGGCGCACGGCATCATGGTCCCCATGGCCAACACGCCAGAGCTCGTGCGAAAGGTCGTCGCGGCGTGCAAGTACCCGCCCGTCGGGATCCGCGGGTACGGCCCGATGTTCACTGTCAGTTGCCCATCCAGTCGCAGAACAAAAGGGTTACTTACATGCCCAGCACGCCGCCGGCGCGCTGAACGCGGCCTACAAAGACGCCGCGAACGACGCGGTCCTCGTGACCGTGCAGATCGAGCACCCCGACGCCGTCGCGCAGATCGCCGCCATCGTGCGCGAGGGCATCGACGCGACCTTCGTGGGCTTCTTCTCCTCTGATGATCATCACTGATGGTGACCCCGCCGGCAGATCGGCCCGTTCGACCTCGCGGTGAGCATGGGCGCCGAGTTCGGCGGGGCCGCGCACGAGGCCGCGATCGCGCGCATCCTGGAGGAGACGCACCGGGCGGGCAAGGTCGCGGGCATCTTCTGTGCGTGTCGCATTTATTGTGGTTTAATCATTAGGTAACGCAACGCATTAGGCCTAACGGGGGAACAGGCCGAGCGGCGGTTCGCGCAGGGCTTCGACATGGTCAGCGTCGCGACGGACATCGACACGCTCGCGGACGGGTTCGGCGCGGCGCTCAGTAAAGTTTCTGGTGTGCAATGAATACTAGTAGTACTTTAGTGCGGTGCCGACAGGAGCGCAAGTTCCTGAGTCTTGTCTTTGTTCTCCACGGAGAATTCACGCTGTCTCGTCTCGCAATCGACGCCACCTGTCGCTCGGGAATCAGCACCACTTTATAATTACTCCTGAGAGAGAGACATCACACAGGGGGAATGAGAGGAGGAGACAGCTGGCCGGCCTTTTAAGCGGGCGGGCTCGCTGGCAAATAGGGCTGGCTTCCCCCCTCCGTCTGAGCAGCCTCCACATTCCTTTCCTCCCTTTTCCCGCAATGAGCCCTTCTCGCAACCGCACCCGCCCGCCCGCGTCGGAGTCTGAGCAGGGCGTGTACGTTGTGCCCGACATCACCATCAAGCAGCTCCTCTCCGCGATCCCCGCGCACTGCTTCAAGCGCTCCGGCCCGCGCTCCGCCGTGCACCTCGTCTGGAACCTCTTTGTCATCTTGGCGTGCCACAAGGCCGCCTCCCTCGCAGACGCCGCCCTCGCGCGCCACCCGCTGCACCCGCTCGCCCAATCGTTGGCCCGGTTCGCGATATGGGCGGTGTACGCCTTCTGGTCGAGTCTCTTCGGGACGGGGCTCTGGGTGAGTCGATCCAGACGCAAAAGCTTTGTTTTTTTATACTGACCCAATGCAGGTGATGGCCCACGAAGCGTCGCACCAGGCCTTCGCCGAGTCCAAGATGGCGAACAACGTCGTCGGGTGGGCGCTGCACTCCTCGTACGCCCCTGTCCTTTTTTTCTTTCCCCCTGTTCCCGCTGACGCTGCCCCCCCCCAGCATGGGCGTGCCGCACTTTGCGTGGAAGGTCACGCACGCGAAGCACCACGCGGCGACGGGGCACATGACGCAGGACCAGGTGTTCGTCCCGCGCACGCGCGCCGAGATGGGGCTCCCGCCGCTCGACCCGGCGCGCGAGGACCCCCGCGGATCGCCGGCCCACGTGACCGCGGAGATGAGGGCGGAGCTGTGGGAGGCGGTGGGGCACTCGCCCGCGGGGGAGGTGCTCGGGCTGCTGTCGTATTTGACGCTCGGGTGGCCGCTGTACCTGCTCGTGAACATCTCGGGGCAGGCGCGCTACCCCAAGTGGACGAACCACTTCAACCCGCACGCGGTGCTGTTCTCGCCGCACCACTACCGCCAGGTGCTCGTCGCGGACCTCGGCGTCTTCCTCTGGCTGGCCGCGATGGCGGTGTCGGTGCACGTGTGGGGCTGGGCGCCGTTTCTAAGGGCGTACGGCGTGCCGTACCTGTGTGTGAACCACTGGGTGATCCTCATCACGTTCCTGCAGCACACGGACCCGCTCCTCCCGCACTACCGCGCCCCCCAGCACACCTTCACCCGCGGCGCGCTCGCCACCGTCGACCGCAAGCTCATGGGCGACTGGGGCCGCGTGATGGCGTGGATCGGGTCACATGCGACCCTCAGCATCGCAGAGACGCATCTGCTGCACCATGTCTGCAGCGTCATCCCGCACTACCACGCGTGAGTCCCACCCATTCTTGTCATCTCAAGTCCTAATATTTTCAACAGCCACGAAGCTACCCACGCTCTCCGGAAAGTGCTCGCGCCGACGGGGCTGCCTGTGGAGGGCAACCCGGTGAGCTGGGCGGAGATGTACCGCGTGTACAAGGAGTGCAAGTTTGTCGAGGACGAGGGCGACGTCGTCTTCTACAAGAACGCACACGGCGTCGCCAGGATGCACCATGCGTTCGCCGACGCCGCGGCCGACTCGGACTCGGGCGTCGACGTCGACTCGGAGTCGGAGTAGACCGTGACTCTGAAAAAAAAACTAACTAACTATCTCACTGGGCTGCTTTCGTTCATTTTCTGCCAAGGACCTGTCACCCACCCACTCATCGTGTATCGTGTACCATCTTTTTGACTAATAGGTAGAGCGTCGTTGTATTCATAATTCTTTTCAACGGGGCTCCTGAGTGATATCAGTTGCAGTCCACACCCTACAAGGAGACGCACCTCCACCCAGCGCTTGAGCCCCTCCGCCATCGCCTTCACGCCGAGCTCCAGATTGCGGCCCTGCACCCACTTGACGACCCACGCCAAAACGCCGTTAAACACCTCGATGCTCTCGTACCGTGTCTTTACCCTCCCATCTTCCACGACCTCGGTGAGCATCTGCCAGCGCTCCGCGTGCAGCAGCCAGCGCGGCAGCAGCCACGACGGCTCTGTTTCCCACGCCGCGCGGAATTGCCCGGCGTCCAAGGCGGTGATGACCACGCGCGCCTGCTGCGCCTGGAAGCGGCCCGGGGCGCCCATCGTCGGCGGGAGGTGCACGGGGGAGATCAGCAGCGTGTGGCCCGCCGCGGGGGGGTCGGGGGACGGCGCGCCGGAGGGGGACAGGACAGTCTGGTTGCGGCTGGGGGGCGTGAGAAATACTACCAAGGGGGGAGAAAAGAAAAGAGAGTACACGAATGCGTTCCACTCCTTGTACGCCGCAAAGTCGAGCAGCGCGGCCCACACCGCGTCGCGCGGCGCGTCGATGACGAGCGCGGCGCCCACGCTGAAGACGCCGGAGGACGCGAGTGGGGGTACGCCGGCAGGCATGTCACGCTTACGTAGCCCAGGGAAACAGATTACAGGGAGCGTGTGCGATATACAGGATGCGGGTGATATGCAGAGAGAAAGAGAGTCTAACACTACTCCGAGTCGTCCTCCTGGATGACGTACAGCGCCAGCGGGGACGGCACCCGCGAGCGCGGCCCGCGGTGGTGATGGTGCCGCTTCGAGCGCGGACGCGATGGGCGTTTTGGCACCGGGGCGTGGATCACGTGTTTCGGGGAGAGCGCTGTGTAGAGCGGGACGGGTGTCGGCTCGTCGTCCAGATCGAACTCCAGGTCCCACTCGAGGTCGGCGGCGGTATCGTCGATCAGCGCGGTCGGGAGGGTGAACTGCGGAGCGAAACACTGTCAGCCGGGCATCTCGGGGTAAGGAGACGGATAAGGACGTACGGGGACGGCGGACTGGATCCACGCGGCGACGCGCGTCGCGGCCTCGCGCTGCTTCTCCGATATTATCCGTTCATGGGTGGTGTTCTCCCCGTCGAAGCACGGGCCAGAAGATGATAGCGGCAGCTGGCACGTCGAGGGCCCCGCGACGGGTGCGTAGTGGTGGTAGGCGAGGCTGGCTGGCATTGCAGGTAAAGGGTGTGGGTGTAGAGAAAGGGTGTGGAGGGCGGATCGCAGCAGCTACTATATATCGTATGGCCCCCGCAGTCCGTAGCAGCTGATGGGATCGGGGAATGCAGCCGCGCAGCCCAAGCTCAGGTCTCTCGGCAGTCACCCGGGCTGCGCCTGTGCTTGCCAAGACTGTGACTCGCCTCCGATCCACCGTGACGTCACACATTGATCCGTTGCTCGAACGTTCTGCGCCCTTCTCCGCGCGTCTCGCGCGATGCGCGGGTGGTATATAGCCTGCGCTGGCGCAGCCTCCCCGCCATCGAATCACACAAACAAACAATGTTCGGCTTCTACCCGCGCCCCCAGCCCGCCTTCTACCAGCCATCCTACCACTCCCCGTACTACGCCCAGCAGCGCCGCCGCGAGCTCGAGCGCGCTCTACAGGCCCAGGAGCTCGAGCGACGCCGCCGGGCACGTGCCCAGTACTTCCCGTATGGCTATGATGACGACGACGACGAGGAATACGTTACGCCGCAGCAATACGCCCTCCTCCGCCGCAAACAACTAGACGCTGCCCGGCTCGCCCAGGCGCAGCAACAGCAGCAACGCCAACGGGCCCCGTCGCCCGTGTTGCCCGATGCTGACACACTGCCGCCCTCTCCCTCTACTTCATCCCAAGTCCCACCCAAACCAGCCCCCACCCCCGAGCAGCTCGCCGCGGCCGCCACCACAATCCAGACCGCCTTCCGCACCCGCCGCGCACTCCGCGCCGTCTCCTCCCTCGCGCACGACTTTGCCCTCCTCAAATCCGCCTTCGCCGCGCCCCCCCACCATCGACTTCCTGTCCCACGGGCAGACGCTCACCCTCCCCGTCCCGCCCACCCTTCCGCCGTCAATCAATGACTCAGCCGCGAAGCTGGCGTACACGCCGGGCAACGTGGCGCTGCACACGTACGCGGAGATGCTCAGCCGCGTGCTCGTGTCGCTCGACGCCGTCGACAGCCGCGGCGACAGGCGCGTCCGCGCAGCGCGGAAAGAGGTTGTCAGGGCGGTCGAGGCGGAGGCCGCACGGGTCGAGGCGTTTTGGCGCGGGGTGTGGGCCGAGCATGTAAGAAAAGAAGAGGAGGAGGTGGCCGAGATGGTCGCCGAAGAGGAGGATGAAGAGGAGTTTGCGACGCCCGCCGGGTCGCCCGTACCGCAGCCCGCAGTTGTGGAAGACGACTTCGTTATCGTATAATAGTTAGTAAATTATCATTATTTTCTCTCTCTCACAATGCATGCATATACACATCCTTTTATCGCTTTCGGCGTCGTAATCTACAGAAAAAACCAGTCATGTCGCGGTCACATGTCCTTCGTAATCCTTTCCTAGCCCATAGCAACAGCGTGGAGCGGGAGATGGTTCAGCCATCTTCTCTCCAAGTCGATCGTGATCTGCGACCCCCAGGTCCTGTCCTGTCCTTGGGGAGAACGTCGACCGAGCCGCGTGGGTCGACAAGGGTCCCGCGCGTAAATCGCAACACCAACGCCAATTTCGCATAGGATATACGTCTGACGCGCTTGAGCGAGGGCCCCTCATCTAAGAGATAGGCAAAAAGTACATCCACGAACAACTTGCTACGATGTTCGCACCGTCGCGTCCCGCCAGCCTGAGCTCGGAATTCGAGACTGGGAGTCTCGTCCAGACCGGGCCGGGGTTCGGATCAGGGGCGGTGCCAATCGACGGGCTCGCCGGCGGCGATGGAAATGTAAAATGCCGGTACAACAACTTTTAGCATCAACCCACTCCCAGGCCTCCCGCTGTTTCCCGCTACCACTCGTTCCAATAACACGTCTCCTCCTCAGCGAAAGTCGGTGTGGATCTGACAGCGGTCACGGTCGCCGAGAGAGCTCCAGCGTGTCGATGGTGTTCTGGTTCTGCATCGTCGCGGGCGCTGCTTGTTGCCGAAGCGCTGGAGCGCGAACCCGAAGGCGAGGAGCACCACGGGAGCATCATCGGAGGGGCGGAAGCCTGGGCAAAGATTTTGTTGCGAATGTAGCGAGAAAGTCAAGACGGGGGGTATACTTTGCGAGTAAGCATATTCCGATATGAAGCTTTGGGTGCGCGCCCGGGCTTGTCCTGGTGGTAGATGATTCGAGCTGGCAAATCTTGTACTGTGAGGCTTGCTGTGGGGTCTTGGCTTTCGGCGACCGTTCGTTGATGACTGGGTCATAGTCGCAAGCAGAGACAACTTTGCTGCAACTCAGCAACGAGTGGAAAAAGAGCAACATGTCGTCACTCGGCTGTGACGCGGCAATTTTTCGATGCCATCCCCACCACCGCCGCGGCGGCTTGTCCTCGGCAACAGCAGCGTAGCGGGTGTAGCGTAGGCTGGCATCAGCGCATTCCGCGCCGTCTTTGTCGAAGGCGTGCCTTGCTGGCGCCGCGCGTGTTGGCTGGCATGGGAGCCTCTTCGCTAACTTGAACACGAGTTGAAGGTGATATTAAAGTCGGTCAGTGTCACTGTGAGCGTGGCATTCCGACTCACCTCTCCGCCTTCACCGCCCACAGTCACCAAAAATGCTTGTGTTGGACATGTTAGACGGTGGTCACCAAACTGAAGATGAAGAAAGCGGGCCCATCCGAACGTGCGAGCATGCACGTCCTTCGAATGAAGTTTCGTGGCGGGTTTGGGGGCTCGTCTTGAAGCACTCGCCACAGGTTTACCACCAACGTATTTCGTCATTGAGATTCAAGCCTTATCCCAGTGAAACGTCGTAAGTGCTATGGCGCGCTATTTCAAGTTATTGCTGATGTCCTTTCCAGCCTCAGCGATGTGTTCCACACTTACTTGGAACCCGTAGTGAGCATCTACAACAAATATCTACTCGAAGGAACCTCTTTGCGCTTTACTTATGAAACCCAATCGGTCCAAGGTGTGCACTTTTTGGATTATCTCTGCGCTATACTGATCAGACCATTCCAGAGAAACAAGTTGCGAGAATATATGTGCAAGACGGTGATCACAGACGGCTGCATCTTATCCTCCACTTCATTGTGCGTTCACTCCCCTTTCACTTTGAAAGCCGGGGCTAACTACGTCAGCCCAAGGGACAATTTTGTTGGGCGGGCCTCCCAAATCCAGAACGATTCATTGAATGCACCGAAGTGTCAAGGCTCGTGGAAGAGTTCCAACGTATTGCATCCCAAGAGCATCCTAAATTTTTCGTTGTTACTGATACAGAAAGGGTCCTCCTGATCAGCCACATCCGCAACCACCATGTCACTCTGAATACCAGCCTCGTCACTTATCTGCTTGCGCCCGGTCGCCAGTCTTTGCGACACGCGCTATCTCTTCTGTTCTTCCAGGCTGAGGAGTGTGATACGAATGTAGACCCGTGGCCGAAGTTTCTTCAGGGTGCACTCAACGACCCAAGCCTGAACTTGAACCGCCCATCGCAACAGCAGCAACAGTATACTACCTTCCATGACTTCGACCGCTTCACGCTCCAGAGAAACCTCCCTTATCTCGAACAGTTTCTCATTTGGAAAAGCCAAGAGTCTAAACGCCTCAGCGCGCCTTTCATTGGGCCAGGCACGATGCTGGACGTTGATGCCAATGCTTTTCTGCGAGAAGAGATCCCGTGGCGATGTCGGTTTCCCAATCCATCGGTTCCTCCCAGTACCAAGGAATTCGTTGGCCGGAATCCGCGCCAACGACTGCGCGATGTGGACGAGATATTGTCTAACGGACAAAATATTACATTCGAGGTGACAGAAGTCGTTCGCCACGAGCGCGATACGTTCTCGCAGGTATTCTTCGGTGTCCTTCGCGCTGCAGACGGGCGTGTCTCTGCACCAATATGTGTCAAAATCTTCCTTGATCTGCTGTTTCCAGTGGATGCTGAGCTGCTTCTCGATGACTTTGGAATTCGGGACGCGATGTGGCGACTGAGATCGCTGCATTACCCCGAAGACCTGGTCAAGCGGGAAGAGGCTGCATACGAGCGACTCCACGAGCATCAGGGAACAATGGTTCCCCATTGCTACGGTTTTCATCGAGTGGGCAATTATTCGTTCGCAATGACTCGGAGCCGTTTCTCACTATTTCAGATTACTCTGCAAGGCAAATTCACGGCGTACGCTGCCCTGCTCGAAATCATCCCCGGGCCGACGCTTGCTGAGGTTGATACCTGGAACTGGAGTGATCGCGATGCTGCCACACACGGTTTTGTAGGTCACAAAAAGTCCCGATGGCCGTAATACTGACTCTCGTAACCCAGACGCAACATGTTAGAGAGTGTCTCCGGACGCTGCTCTACGCTGGGATCAACCAGGCGGACTTCCGCCCCTCCCAGATCATGCTTCCTGACGGGCCCGGATACCGACCGGAGCGCGACAGTGTGGTGCTCATCGACTTTGGGTTCGCACTGCAGCGTTTTGGAGATGAGCAGCGTCGAGATATCCCCGCGACCATGCAGAACCGAAACACCATCGACATTCTCGAGCTTAACATTCTTAGCGACCACTGTCAGATTCACACCGACTTTCGCCGCGAGATTTTTGAGCAGGAGACGTGTCATTGGAACGAGTGGTAGCGGGAGTTGGGAGCGGGAAGTTGATAAGTAATATTCGGGAATAAAATGTGTTTTCCTAGGACACGACGAGGTGGTTGCTGAATGGGAAGGAACGCCAATTTGGCCACGACGTGCTGTTGTTACATTGAATTACATAACTTTCAAGTGGTCGGATTGACGAGATGGATGGGCAGCATTCAAGTTTTGAGGCACGGATCAAACACTAGCTGACCATAGGTTCCTATGTCGGCAGGAAAGGTTGGACTTGGTTCATCATGGCTGCGTTGGGTCTGGAAGGCCGCCATCGTGATGGCATTGAAAAATTGCCACGTCACGGCCGAGTGACGACATGTTGCTCTTGTTTTCACTCTTGCAAGTTGCTGAGTCGCAGCAAAGTTGCTTCCGCTTGCGAATATTACCCAGTCATCAACGATCAGCCTATGAGCGGTCGTCGAAAGTCAAGACCCCACAGGACAAGATCTTGCTACTAGTAGCCTACTTCAAATCATCTCAAGAGGTAACAACTTGAATACTTACCACCAGTTAAGCCCGGGCTTTTAGTGCACCTGTTTGAACCAAAGCTTCATATCGGAATATTTTTCTGCGCAAAGTATACCCTGTCGTGGCTTTCTCGCCACATTCGCAACAAAATCTACGATTTCCGTACAAATTAGAGTTCAGCGCAAAACTCCTGGCTGAGCTTGTAATCCATGTGTGCTTGGCTTTCAACAATGCGTACCGGATACCTCCGGCGCGCTTTGAACTGTGCTTTGTCGGCATTGGGTGAATCGAGTTTATATAACACTCACGGCTCTCCCCGGGCCCTCTCGTCCCAAGCGCATCTCTTAACTCTCACTCTCCTTGCATCTCTCTACAGCTCAACCTCATTGCTACTATGTCTTCCGAAATTGTCTCATCCACCAAACCCTCGACCCCGGCGGTCGACACTGTCCTGGCCCTCCCCGGATTTGTCTACCGCATGCTCATGCATCTCGGAGACGACGGCGACTTTGACGCACAAGATGCCACGCTGCGCTTACTGTGTACCCTGGGCAAACGCCACATTGTGCCCCGGATTGCCTTTAACATGCTGTGGCGCGCCCTTCACGGTCTCAAGCGCGCCATCGACACTATGCCCCGTGATCTGTTCGACGACAAGTCCCCCAATCAGTGGAAGCCTCTGGTGTGTTCACTGCGGTTTTTTCCCAATACCATCATCTAACGAGTCATTATCTAGCTTGAGAACGTCGATGTTACACTTGCTGATTGGGACCGCCCCCTGTTCTGTCTTTGGCACGTGCGCGAGCTCTACCTGAACCAAGGGCCGGGTGGTCTCGACCACTTCCCCGCTGGCGACACTAACAGAATCCTCGGGACCGTGCATTGCAACAGGATCCTCCTCACCCCCAACCTGCACATTCTCACGTGGGCCCCGCCAAACAGTGCACAAGCCGACCTCTGGGCCCCATACCTCCCACTTTTCTTCGGGCCCTCACTGTCCGTATTCTTCATGCTGGTCGACAACAGCCTCACCGTGAGGGACATCTTCGACCGTCTTCCTGATGATGTTTGTAAACAACTCCAACGTGTTGTCCTCGAAAGCCGCAACCTCAAGAGCGCTCATTGGACCGCGCGGGGCATGACTCGGCTGCTTGGCCGCCTTCGCGATGCTGAGTATGTTTCAACGGACCAGCTCGGCCCCGACGACGCCGTCATGGTGGGCTTGGGCAAGCTCGCAAATCTGGCCTTCGTCGAGGTGATCGCAATGAGGGGGCAGAATGTGCCGGTTACCTCGGACCCGCTGTTTCGCTCTCTGGAGCACCTCCAGGTGATCGGCACCGATCCCGAACATGTTGCCGATCTCATCCCGGTGATCCGATCAGACACGCTCGAAAAGGTGTCGGTCGCTTACCTGTGTGGCACCGCAAAGGCGTACGAGCTGCTCTTCAAGGCGCTGGCCCATGTTCCCTCGCCGCCTGATCTCGAGCAAATTTGCATCAACGACTTTGATCCGGTGACATACCACTCAATTGGCCGCAAGCGCTCGCCGGAGGAGCATTTCGCCGCAGCGACGGAGCTCATCTCCCACGCGTGCGCCAAGCCTGCTGACTATGGCGTCCCGGCCACGAGCCTGCGTGCGCTTGCGGGGTTCTCCAACCTCAAGCGGCTGTTGCTTGTCCTCCCGCTCGGGCTCGCCGGCCTGACTGATGAGCTCTTGGATGAACTGACCCAGAATTGGCCCCATCTCGAGACCCTCTCCCTGCTCCCGCAAGTGTGCCTCCCCGTCGACATCCCTCGCTCCCTCCCCATAGAGCTCACCCTCGGCGCGTTTATCGTAGTCGCGACCAACTGCCAGAACTTGCACGCGCTCGGCCTCGTGGTTGATGCCTCCGCTCCCCCCGTCGGAGGAATTATGTCAGCGCGCCATGGCCGCCCCCGTCTGTCCACAGCTGTACCACCTCAGCGTGTCCGACTCGCCCATCCACCCCACCCCGCAGCCCGTCGCGCGCTTCCTCGCGTGTCTCTTTCCGCGGCTGTGCGCCATCACGGCCAATGCCGACGCGCCCGCCGTCTGGGGGACGCTGGCGGTGATGAGCAACCACTTCGCGTGCACGTGGCACTGCGTGCAGGTCGCCCTCCCCGAGATGGCCGAGATCTGGGAGCGCGTCCCGGGCAAGAGTTGGAAGGACATCGAGGTTGTGCAGGACGAGGATGATTTGCGCTGGTTGGGCGATGGAGAGGAGGAGGAGGAGACTGAACTTGACTGGTAGTTTTTACTCTAATACTAATAGTAAGTATGCCTAGATGGCCCCGAATCTAATGTAGACTGCAGTACTCTGTACAATCATGTATGAATCAAAAAATGTGAACCATCACATCAATCCATCATCCGAACTTGCTTCTCGCACTGTCTGCGGTATGCCGGACCGTTGCAGGTCATACGTTGTAGGACGACGCTCAGCACACTTATAAAACCTCGGCGTATTCTGCTGCGCCCAATGGGCCATCATGCTTCCTTTCTTCATATTTCTATCTGCTTTCGTCGGCCAAGCCAGAACAGCGACACCCAGCTCCAAAACTACGACCGTGGTGCTTTTTGTAAGCTGCTCCCCATTGTGAACTTCACCCAGTTGAGCTGTCTAGGGAGACTCGTTCACAGGTAAACAACACCAGATTCTGTGTTTGTTGAGTCTGACTTGTTAGACCAATCTCGCGCTCATAGTATCGCAAATGGGACATATCCTGGAAAGGACTACCAGGAGGTGTTTCCTCCGGCAGACACGGCAGCGGATGGAGGCGTCCAGTGGCCTTGGTGGGTTAAGATATGGAAAGTTATGCCGGCTGACAATGAAAGGTACCTCGGCCTTTATGGCAACTACAAGATTTGGAACTATGCGACTGGGGGAGCGGTGTGTTCGAATGCTCTGTAAGCTTGCCGCAAACCGATCAAAAAAGTATTGACCCAAAAGAACTCCGTTGTTTGGGGAACCAGACGTTGTCAGCGGCCAGATGGACTGGTTCGTGCAAGACCATATCGAAAACAAACGGCTTGGCCTGAACCCAGAGGAGTTCGTCGTCGTTCTCTACATCGGCACGAACGACATTGGCATCCACTCCTTCGCCACGGACGACCAGAGCCCTACCGTGTCGCTCGCCGATCTGGCCAACTGTCAGCTGCAGACGCTTCGCAATTTGTTCAAACTGGGAGCACGCCGCTTTATCGTCAACTCACTCATCCCGCTGGAGCTCACGCGCCTCTACAGTCCTTCGTCTGCCCCGACCATATATTATCCTGCACCACACAACGGGACCCAGTGGAATGCGCGAATCTACAACTTCGTGCAGACTATGAACGCGTTGCTGAAGGGCGGCGTGTTGGCGCTGAGGCAGGAATGGGCCGCAAGGGGAGCGTCGGTCCAGATGTTCGACACCTATGGGCTCTTCACGGAGATGTACCACAACCCGACGCGTTTCTTCAACGGGAGTGCCCCAGCAAACGTCACCGGCCATTGCCACCAGTGTCCCGACGCAGATGACTACAGGCAGTGCGGAATGTAAGTGTTATCGGATTTGTTTCAACGAGGCCAGGTCCAATTTCTTTGGCCACAGCGGAGACTGTACTCCCGATCAGCGAGACTCATTCATGTGGTGGGGCAAGTTTTTTTTTTTTTTGACTAGCGTCTCAAATCTTCTTGTTCATCTCTTACGCAGATGAACTTCACCCGAGCGAACAAACGGGGCGCAATCTTGCCATGGAGATGTTCCGTGCTATCAGCGGACATTCCAAGTTCCTCTCGTGAATAGTGATGTCATTAGCAGAATAAACCAAACATTATACAACATAAACGTTTTCCTTCTCAAAGCTGTAGTCGTCTAATTTCTTGAAGTATGCGATGCGAGCAAGTCGGTCGACTACCAGTTGCTTCATCCAACAGTTAGAAAAAGACAGGCATTGGACAATGTTGAGAAACTCACCTCAGCCTCATCTTCACTGTTATCGTCTTTTTCTCGCTCCTTGCCTTTACTTTTTGACTTGGTCTCGCTCTTGGCACTCTTTGGCTTTGTCGTCGACTTGGGTTTAGTTTTGGAGGCGGGTTTGGACTTGGAATTCGACGCCAAGACGCGTGTATTCTTTTTCGTTGGCGCCTTCGGCGGGTCTGAGGCGTCTAGTTCCAGTTCGTCCACCTTCTTCACCCTGGAAACCGGCTTCCTTCTTTTAACTGATTCCGTCTTCTCGTCCACCCTCGTTCTTTTTCTCGCACTCCGCCTAGGCTGTGGCACCGGCTCTTCGACTTCAGTTTCGGATGAAGGCTCATCTGCAGGCGGGTTTTGAGTCAGAGAAGTGGTAGGCTTTATGGGCGATGGGCTGCTGGTCACAGGGCTGAACGGTCGCGTCCCCGGCCGTGGTTTGTGTGGAGTGGAAGGCATTGCGTTATGTTGGACAGGA
The DNA here is from genome assembly GCF_014461135.1 of Mycena indigotica. Lineage (NCBI taxonomy): Eukaryota > Fungi > Basidiomycota > Agaricomycetes > Agaricales > Mycenaceae > Mycena > Mycena indigotica. The sequence goes on along the minus strand of NW_023503007.1, from coordinate 3,413,298 downwards.
ATGTCTTCCTCTTCAGCTGGCTCTGGTTCTGGCTCCGGTAGCGGACGCAATGCACGCAGAGTCTTGAGCTTGCGTTCGACAGCAAAGAATCCGAATGGGTCATCCTCCTCCTCCTTTTTCCGTTCCTCCTCAACCTCAGGTTCCTCCTCTACCAACGACCCAAAATCTGAATAAACAAGTTGCTGCTCTGCTTCTCCCTCTGAGCTCGGATGTCTAGACGATGTAGGTATCGGCGACGATGGCGGGAGTGATGACGGGAAGACGTTTTCGTTTAGTTTGCGTGAAGGTGCGCGTTGCTGCCGTAGTCTCGCGCCGAGAGTACCAACTGGGGCCTTGGCTCGCCGCCTGGCTTTCGTGGGCGACGCGAACATGTAGAAATATCCAAGAAATAGGTATATGACTCGGGGTGATGGTGTTTGTTGACAAAAGCGCGTCTTGTCACGTGAGGCTCTTACGAGACACCTTCTGATCGTGCCTTCGTTCGTCCAGGATGCGGCGTCTTTGGGAGAAGATCGATGTGGTCGGGCCGCCCTGTTGCTGTCGACCCCCATGGCCCCTTTGAAATTGAGCCTTGCGTGCTGGGACTACGACCGAGTCAAGGCAATCGAAGATGGGCGGGTTCGACCAGAGGGCATCGAGCTCACTTTCCTCAATCTTCGGTATGTATGCCATGAGAAAGATAAACTGGACTGAATTTACCTAGAGTAGAAGAAACGTGGGCCACTTATTTTACTTGATGTTTTACTCTGCTCAACGCCTGCAGATTCTTTCGTCAACTGCGATACCAGGAATTTGATGTCAGCGAATTGTCCTTGTCGTCCTATGTTGTACGCAGCTTCGCTCTTCACCGTTCAAAAACTCGATGTAACGCAAAGAGTTCACGCTCAACTCCCCCAACCCTCCATTTATTGCGCTCCCAGTCTTTCCCTCGCGGATGTTCCGCCACCAGTCTATCTATGTCAACAAGAAGGCTGGTATTACCCATCCTTCGCAGCTGGCTGGCCGCCCAGTCGGCACACCAGAATTCCAAATGACTGCTCCAGTCTGGCAGCGCGGGATCCTGCAAGACGAGTATAGCCTACAGTTTGATGCGCCGCATTATTACACGGGAAACGTCGAGCCCTCGAACGAGGAACGCGCCGAAAAAATACCGCTCGCATTGGCCGATAGCGTCAAGATAACCCGTATCGAGAAGGGCAAATGTCTTGCTCAAATGCTGGCAGATGGTGAAATCGTGGCCCTCGAAAGCGCGTAAGTCTGTTTCTTTCTTCATCATGGCTCTCATTGACAGATACCAGCACCGCACCATCCACTTTTGGAACCCACCCTGACGTCGGCCGGCTTTTCCCAGACGCTAAAACCGTCGAGCAGGAGTACTTCCAGCGCACGGGCATTTTCCCAATCATGCATGTCATCGCCGTCAAACGGTCTGTGCTTGCCGCTAACCCATGGGCCGCCCAATCCCTGACCAAAGCATTTGCCTCCGCACTCGATTACGCTTACGACGCGATTCATGCACGAGGAGCCTTGCGATATATCCTACCGTGGATGCAGTTCCATGTAGAGGAGACGCAGGCTGCTTTGTGTAAGGAAGGAGATGGCAGTGATGGAAAGTGGTGGCAGGATGGACTGACGGCGCAGAATCGGCGGACTCTGGACAAATTTTTGGAGTATTCCTTTGACCAGGGCCTTGCGAAAAGACGATGGCAGGTGGAGGAACTTTTCGCGCCCGGTTCGCTAGAGGCTTTCGTACTCTGATTGTTAATCCGTGCTTTTAAGAAACGTATCCTGAGACTGACAAACTGCACTTTCACGAGACAACTTGGAGGCCTGAGCTTGAATGCTGCTGCGATGTTATCACGGTCATTCAAATTGGGCAAGAATAAGTTCAAGCCGAGTTGGTCAACTATTACCTTGTAACAACTTCTCAACCGTTTCATGGGAGATCACTTAGTCACGTGCTACATACGGCTTTCCGACCTGTCAACCACCGACGGAATGACTGGATTCGTTCAACTTGTTGTCGATCCATATCTACACGACCCAGAAGAGACAGCCCTGGTCATATCGCAGGGACTACTGCTAGAGTAAGGTACTTTGCAGCCCACGGAATATGTACACAAGCTACACGCAAACGAGTCAGCCGGTTTCAAGTCGTAGCTGCCACTTGCCACCCCACATCGAGTCGGACAGTGCACCGCAGCGGCCTCACGGCAGCAACTTCACCTCACATCCGAGTCTTCTGATACCTGGGGCTGGCACATGACGGATGATCCTGGTTCATATAAAAATGCGTGTGTCGCGGCAAGTTGTCTCCAACCCAGTGAACCCACCGAACATGCCAGAAACCCTCAGCGTCGCGGTCTGCATTTCGGATGGAGTCACGCTCAGCGACTTCGTGCCTCCTATGGAAATACTCGCGGCCATAAACCAAGCAGACCACCCACTCTTTGGCGCAGAACTCCGTGCATGCATGCCCGAGGGTGAAGACGTCCCTGTCCGCATTTCCATCGACTATGTGGCTCCGGAAAATAAGCCTGTCGTCGCCTTTCAAGGGCTCATTTCACCAACAATCAACCCCACGATGACCTATGCGGAGGCGATGGAGAAGGGAAAACAGTTCGATATTTTGTGGTGTCCAGCTGGTTAGTCAACTTCAATGCGACGACAAATTTCGCCTCTTACTCGAAGCAAGGACCTCTTCCCGATCTCGTTACAGGAGCCCACAACTTCCCTGAGGATGAGCTGGCATTCATTAAGCAACAGGCGCCAAAAGCGCGGTATCTTATGTCTGTTTGCACCGGTGCCCATCAGCTTGCGCTTGCTGGTGTCCTTTCTGGTAAGCGCGCCACAACAAACAAGAAGTTCTTCAAGGTTATCGGCGTGCGTCAAGTAAACTTGGCTATCTTCTGTCTTGTTTAATCGCTTCGATAGAACTTCTCGCCTAAAGACATCGAGTGGGTCGCCCATGCTCGCTGGGTTGTTGATGGCAATGTATGGACTAGCTCTGGTGTCTCTGCAGGCAAGTCATCCGGCGTGGATTCTGATACTCACTCACCTGAAACAACCACTTAGGGCAAGACATGGCACTTGCATTTGTTGAACATTTGACCAACGCCGCCGTTGCGCGTGTGATGCGTGGAGTCGTTGAAGTTCACGAGGCAACACAACAGGACGATCCGTTTGCCGCGTTCCATGGATTGGTGTAAACAAAGCCGTGTGTATGCAACTTGACATGAAACTCTTACTCTGCTGGTAGATTGAACATCGGATGCTTTGTTGAAATGTCTCGGAAAGTTGTGAGCTTCATGCCACACAAGGGCTCCTGCACTAAAAATCAACCGAAAATATAACCCAATTTCTCTCGAGATAAGGAGCAGTTTCGGGTTTGGAAAGGAAACGAGTCTGCCGGCTAGATGATTTCCGTTCAGTTTCCATCAAGAGTCGTAACTTTCATATCACGAGAAGTACAGATGTAGTCTTATTATAACTCGGAACTGCTCGCTCGAGTTTACTTGATAATACAGTTGCGCCAAATTATTTGTCGCTACTCGACCAAAATATCGTTCATATTTGAGAACGTTGAATCAAACTCGGATCAGATTGACATTTGACAGCTAATATTTCCCAGCTCTTCCTTGTCCTCTCCGTTCAATACGAATTATACGATGCAGCCGGCAACTAGGTCCCCGCCGCCTATGGTCTTAAACGTCCAGCCATACACACGAGTCCCGCAACGCGTTTTAGCTGGTAGACCATGAGCCGAAGGTCCACGGCCGGGAAAGCAGGCAAATCAGCAATTCCGACTTTACAGCGAGGGCAGGCGTGCCATAGTTGTCGATACCGGAAGCTGGTGCGTCTATTCGATATACTAATAACCTCAGTCTGAGCCCTCAAAGCGGTGTGATGGTGTTAGACCAACTTGTGGACCATGTCTCGACGGCGAGAGGCAGGAGGATTGCGAATACACCGGAGGAGCTCGAAGAGCACGAGCTGAAATTCTTCAAGAGAATATTCGCTCCGTCGAGCAGAAAATTTCCGAGCTCGAGGCACGAAGGTCGTTGAAGAAATCACTTACTTATCATACTCTCAAAGCCGGATCTGAATACGAGTTCGCCTTGACCATCGAACTGTGCGTCTCGCTCCGGATTTCTTTCGACTTCTAAATTGCCCTACAGAATAGATGCGGTCCTATCTTGCTCCAGTCAGCTCGGGTTCTTCCTAGACTGTGCACATTTCAGGCGATCGGCACTTGCTGAATTGCCTCCCAACCATCCATCCCGTCCCACTCTTGCATTATGTGCTGCCGTCTATCTCTGGGCCTTCCATATTCTCAACACTAGTCATCAAATACAGCCCGCCTTCCTTGCTTATGCAAGCAAATTGGCAGCTGAGGGTCTTTCTAGCAGCCACCCGCGAAGAATCATGCACACCCTCCAAGCCGAAATCCTTCTTGCACATTATTTTTTTGCTTCCGGACGCTTTCTAGAGGGGAAGTATCATACATCAGCTGCTGCAGCGATCGGGTCATGGGCATCACGAACGGGAGCCTTGCCGTCCCCAAGTGACTCACTCGAAGGGAGGGAACGGTCGATGGCCTGGCGAGTAACAGTGGCGTTGGATCGGACGTGGGCTGTGGTTTTGCATGAAGAGTCGCATTGTGCAACACTAGAGCCTGAAGGCGACCAGAACGAGCACAATATCGAGGCATTGTTTGCTAAAGCTGCGATTCTCTGGTATCAGACCGAGGCATTGGGCCGACAATGGAGGACTGATATGACCAGAGCGGAAGGCGCTCGCTTCAAAAGTGCTCTCGATGATCTTGTTCTCGCATTGGAGGAATTAGATCGCGATTTCGTTGTGGAGGAGTCAGAGTGTGATGACTGGTTAGTGCGACTGGTCGCTCACTCTGTCACACATGCAGCCGCGATGCAGCTTTATGGGCTTCTCAGTCATCGCTCTGCGGAAGAACATATGCAACGACGAAGGTTAGACGCTGCAATTGATATTTTGGAACTGGCAGTCAATATTCCAGCAACTTTCAACACTTGTAGATTTGTCAACCCAATTTTGGGGGTGAGTGCTTTTTTTATTCTGCTTCAAAATATTGACCATATCGTAGCCGATCTGGCTCGCAGCTGTTGGCACAGTGGTTACTGAAGCGCAGTCTCTCCGTTTTGAAGGCTTCGAACCAGAAGCTGGAAGGCTGAGCACGATTCTACGTCAAGCCATGTCAGCTATTAATGTCTTTGCTGAGACTTGCTTATTATTAAGTGGGTGGTATCCTCTCACGATATGGTTGGTATGCTTTACTAATAATAGTATAGCGAATCAAATATCCTGGATGCAAGATTCGGTTGCTAAAATGTAGTCGTAGTGCCTGGCTCCTATCTTATCTCATTGATCAAATGTGTTATGTGTGACGTGGATGTCATCCGAGCAAGCGCCCACCGCGGTTATGCCGCCATCGGTGTGAGACCAAACGAAGCGTGCGACGAATGCAGTACAGGGTGCCCTTCTCGTACCCTCAGGTTGCTCAGCCGTACCCCATGGGCCCTGACCCGCGGCAAAGCATTCCCTACAATGGCATGCCTGGCCCTCCACCCTTTTCAATTCCGTTTCCGAACTGGCATGGCCCCGGCCCCATCCTGCCGACGCCTGATGGGTGGTACATACCTCATAGTCCAGTTATCCCTGTGGGCTTACCAGTTCCTGGCCCGATTCCTATTCCAAATAGGCCTCCAGGCCTTCCTCCTCCTCCCGCTCCCCCCGGCATTTTGAAACCACCAGAAGACGCGTGGATTCACGACTTTTGGAAGGGCAGATTTGCCCCATTTCCAGGCAGCCTCTCGTCACCGACATTGGTCAAGAAAACGCCGTCCCGTGGTGTTCCCATCATCTCTCCACCTGCTCACGACACGTCGACATCTTCCAACTCACAATCTCAACCCCCACATGCTAACTCTCACAACCCATTCGAAACGCCTTCTTCGTCCAAATTCTCCACTCCATCTACTCAGGTATCTTGTAGGAACTTCATCTTGGGCCCAACTAATGAGACCGACAGGAAAACCAAGAAAACAAAGGAAAAGATCTAAAAAATGACGAAAAGAAACTTGACAAATATGTGCGTCGTATATTCATCCTCAGACACACACTCATGCTCAAACCCTCCAGGCTGATATATTTATTCCCCAATATCTTCAAGACATCCAGAATCAACCACACACATTGCGGCCTCTGCCGCCGATACCCCTCTTTCCCTCCATCGAATATATGCAAACCTTTCTACCACCGTCGCTAATCGACGTATCTACCGCTGGAAAATCTTCTATACTCACTTATCCGCCTCCTGCAACAGCACCATCTATGACGACCTCCTACTACCAACATTGGAATGCTCTGCTCTCTTGGGAATTGCATAAACTTGCTGTTGACAAGGAGCAGATCATTCTCTGGAAAACACACATTCGGATAGCAAATTGGGATGCAGCCACCTTCCAGTTGGCGGTCCCAGGTATCCGTGAAAATACGCCAAAACTCGATCTTGGGGATGTCATCGTCCTTCGCGAGGTTCTCGAAGCACGGAGGGCTGGGAGTGGAATCGCATTTGAAGGTGCGCTCCAACATTCTAGGACACGGCCGAACCATTGACAACTACAGGTGGTGTGGTATCGACACGAAAACGGGAAGCACTGATTCGTATGTTGCGAATATTTACCTGGACCATGTTAACCGTTCACTCTAGACTTTTATTGTCCCGCCCTCAAGGCTCACATCCAACAATTCGTTGGACCCGTAACCCCACCTCAGCCTTCTCACGGAAGCAGCATTCTATACACATCAGAGTCCAATATTCCCTTATTATTCAACATCTCCTTCATCCCCACAGCACGGCCGACATTCCTCATGGATGTCGCCTCGCAAACCGTTCATGATGCTATCACAAGTAATGATGACGACGATCGGCGGCGAACTGCTCGGCGATGGATCTTCCCAACTCCCGAAGACGTTCTTGACGAAGTTCAACGCCATTTACCGGATCAGAGTTGGACGGACACAGGACTGAATGAGCAACAAAAAGTTCGGTTTTGTTCTACTTGGTCAATGCATGTGTTTCGTTGACAATGACATTAGCTCGCCGTCTCCTCCATAACGCTTCATGAATCGCCAACGCCTTATCTTATTATCGGTCCACCTGGCACTGGGAAAACGCGAACAATCGTTGAGGCCGTACTCAAGATTATTCACGTGCACCCCGAGTCGTGTATTCTTCTCTGTGCCCCGTCAAATCCGGCTACCGACACACTAGTCATGCGTCTACGATCGAAACTTATGCCTCACCAAATGCTGAGGCTCAACGATCCTAACCGCACATTTGCGGAGGTACCAATGAGCATTAATCAATACTGCTGTATGTTTTTTTTTTCTGTGTTATTGTTCATTTGAACGATTTCCTAAAATAGATATCGAAGACGACCGGTTTTCCATACCTCCGTGGGAATCTCTCCTTCAATACCGTGTCATTGTGTGCTCTTGCTTGGATGCTGGCATCCTCGTCGATGCACATTGCACTAATAATATACTGGCCCGTCTAGAAGTTGACATGATGCGGTTGTTGCATCCCGGACGATTGCGCAAGGAGCCCATCGCTCCTCATTTCACCCACTTACTGATTGATGAGGTGGGTCTCTTGTCAGGGGAGAAGACAACGTGCATAACTATCTTCTCTTGTAGGCTGCTCAAGCCGCTGAACCAGAATTATTGATTCCTATATCGGTTGTCCTACCTGGACCTCAGCCCACTCCTTCAGCTTCAAATTCGCCGGTGACGGGTCTTTCGTTTGGTTCAGTCAAGCCCACAATAACACCCCAACTTGTGTTGTGCGGGGACCCAAACCAACGTATGCCTGATTTAATCTTGGATTTTTTCTAGTTGAGCATCTTCACAGTCGGTCCGATCGTCGCCGCTGACGCTGCAAGGGACGCCGAGCTGGATATTTCTCTGTTACAGAGGTTATACGATCGGGAAGCATACAGTAGCCTCGTCAAGAAAGGCTTCACTCTTTTGCTGTCTTCGCATTTCAGACCCCTCACCAACCTCGTCAAGGTATTTTTCCATTCTTGTCTTCCCTCCGATTGATATTAACGCATTGTCAAAGAATTATCGCAGGTTTGTCGTGTAATCGGTATAATATCCAAGTCTTAACATTGCCCTAGTCATCCCGCTATCCTCATGCCTCCATCAGCAATGTTTTACGACGATTCCCTTGTTCCCTGCGCTGTCAATGGCGCGGTCACGTGGTCTAGGCTTCCCAATCCACGATTACCTCTGATGTTTATCGGGAGCGATACAGAGGAGGAATGTGTTGATGAAGCAAGTCACAAACACGCGTTTCCACCATCCTGTCTAACGATTAACAGCGCGCATCTTGGTACAACAGCGGGGAAATCAAGTGCACTGTTGATACCATCACGGCCCTGCTGGCCGAAGGCGCATCGTCTGACCCGCCCCTCAAGGCTTCCCAGATTGGAGTGATGTCGCCCTTCAGGGAGCAAGTATGGAAGATTCGTGAACAATTAAGGAAAGTCGGGTTGAGTGCGGTTGACGTTGGGACGGTTGAAGGTGAGCACATGATGTGAGCTCTCTATGTCGAAGACTCCACGCTTCATAGATTACCAAGGAAGGGAGATGCGTGCTTGCATCATCTCTTGCGTACGCTCCAGCACTAGATTCCTCAAAGACGACCTGGCACGTGGCTTAGGATTAGTGTATGATCGCAAACGGTACACCTTTCTTTTCCTCCAAGTTTACGCTCTAAGATGCTCTTTCTGCAGAATGAATGTGGCTATCACCCGTGCCAAAGAGCTTCTTGTTATCGTCGGCAACCCTGCCGTGTTGCAACAGGACCCATTTTGGCGCAGCTTCTTACAGTTCACCGTCCGCAATAAGTTGTACTTGGGTCCTCCACTCCATTTGGAGATGGATGGGAGCTTTATTTCGCGACTAGAGTGCGTGTTATCTCGTCTTCATAGCAAAAATGCTGATCGTTGACCGTAATGTGCTAGATCTGAGCTCGTGGATGGTATGGATGACTTGGATGAGGAGGAGCACGGCGTTGCAATTGCTGGTGGTTTGGCGAGGGAGATATTGAGAGAGTGAATGACTTGGAGTTCTTGTCCTATAGTCTTATCTCCGACCGAGACGCGCTGAGCTTGGTATTTCAGCGTTTCCGAGTCGAATACACCATCAGTCTGGAGCCAAGATTCATCAATGCATCGACGACGAGCTTGTCTTGGATTGGTTGAGAAGTGTTACAGTTGCTGTTTATGATTGTAAGAAATCCAGTGCCGAGTAATAAAGCCAGACGGGTAAGTAAGATGAGAGCCTGAGTAGAAAGGAAACTTACTGTATCACAACTTGTTTATTGATGGGGACGATAGCGTTGATGGTTTGACGTGTCTCCACGTCTTCTACCTATTTCGCGATATACGATGAGGAGGAGACGAGCCACAATTGTGTGTTTAGCCGCCGCAATTGGAGGCGCTCTCGCGACTTCCAGCCCTCCTGTCAAGGTCACCCTCAAATCCGCATGGCCTGCCCCACCACTTCTGCTTGAAATAATGTATGTCATGAACCCGACTTTTGTTGGTGTTGCTCACCATTTTCGAAGAGAAACCGTGGCGCAGGAGAACCCGGATGCCTTCTTCACGCTATTGGACCGCGTCTCTGACCCAACTACCCATCCAACTCCACAACCGCTGAGTGACGAAGCCATACAACAATATGCTTTGCAAATCGCGGTTTCTCGTGGCCTTCTTGTCGACCGCGGGTCCTTGGCTACCGTAGAGATGAACCTCGGTCTTCACGCTGCCACACCGAAGATTGAAGCGTTCTACCAGTACTATGCAACCCACGTTAAGGATCCGAAATGTGGTTCGTGGGTCGACTGGTATGGGGAACAAGTTTGCGACCTCGAAAAGCTATCTCATCTCGCGGGAGTGGAGACTATAGAGTCAAGCAATGCTTCAGAGACGTAGTGCGTATTTTGGTGGACCTGCGAATGTTTTTTCCTGACCCTCGGGCAGTCCTTCATTCCCCAGACCGCAACTCCTTCCTTTCGACCATATTCTGCCTTCCCCGGCACGCACTATCGATCGACCGCCCCGCACCGCGATTCTTTACGCGTCCATTGACTCCCCCAACTTCCGAGAACTCCACACATACCTCTACGACCTGGCGGACAAACCATCGCCGTCCATTGAATACGTCGTCAGACACATCCCGGTCGGTGGCCAGTCGCGACACCTGCTCTCGGGATATGGAGTTGCTCTAGATTTAAAGAAAACGGATTACCTTGCAGTAGATGACAGAAACACGGGAACTGGGAAGGTTCCTACTCAGGAATCGAAGGCGGAGTCCGAGATTCCAGAGGTCGATCCTGTTTTGGCCCTAATAGAAGCTTATCCTGAACGGGAGACTGTTGCGGGAGATCTCGACGACAAAGCAAAAGCTCGTGGGTTTTCTGTTTGGCCACCAAATGAAGCTGAAACTTTTGCAGTTCTTGGCTTCCAAGCGACACAACTCATCGCCGACTCTTCTGAACCGCTCGCAACTCTGACTAAACTCTCTCAAAACTTCCCCAAATATATCAAGTCACTCTCTCGTCGAGTTATTGTCAATGAGAGTCTAGAAACCGAGATTCATGCGAACCAGCTCAAGGCGCAAGCGGGAGTAAATTTATTTTGGTTCAACGGAATGATTTTGAACGAAAAGGACGTCAACCCCATGGGTCTGCTCCGTCTTGTCCGCAAAGAGAAAACTATCATGAATTCGCTGGCGGGTCTCGGTCTATCTCGTGCTCAGGCAATTGAACTGCTGTCGCACTCGTCCGTCAGTGCGACACAAGCAGAGTCTGCGCTCGATAATGTTTTTGACGCTAGTGACCGTCCAGAAGGCGGAGATGTAATCGTGTGGTGGAATGACCTGGAGAAGGACAGTCGGTAAGTGGTCGACTCTCGGTTAGCTTTGGTCCCATAATTTTACTCCAAGATACGCTCAGTGGCCTACCTCTATACACGGTCTCCTCCGGCCGCTTTACCCCGGGCAATTCCACAGTCTCAAGCTCAATCTCTTCAACATTGTGTTAGTGCTTGACTTGTCAGAATCTTCGACTCTCGACATGTTAACTTCCATCTCCAACATCATTAACCGGGGCCTTCCATTCCGATTCGGTGTCGTCCCGCTCACAGAGACGGAGGATGGTCTTAGGATGGCCAGAGTGTTTTATCATGTGGTTAAAACTTATGGTCGCAAGAAGACCATGTTGTTTTTGAGAAAGGTGAGGAGTTCCAACACACCCTCTACTCCACGGGATTGAGCATCCTCGTTAGGTGGGCGAGAGCTTCGGCACAGCCAAGCAACCCTTGGATTGGAGTGCGGTCGAGACCATATATAACGAGCTTCTGGAAGAAGCGGCTGACAATGCCGAAGCTACCGCGGTAGATTTCCAAGTTGTTGTTGCTGCAGATCCAGAGAGCGAGGTTGATGTTTCGATCCAAAGGGGAAGTCTATACGCCCATCGACTTGGAGCAGGCAAAACTGTCGAATCTGGAAATGGACATGCGTTTATCAACGGCAAACATCTCGACGTGGACGATGTACGCCCTTGGGTACTGTTTTTGGAATATGACCGAGTTTTTCTAGGGTTTCTGGCGAGCAATGCAGACAGAGATCGGTCAACAACTGCAATTCTTCCAAGAACAGGTCGGTTACTAGTGGGGAGAATAGAGCAAAAAAAACTGATCTAATTCGTGTCAGATTTATAGCGGTAAAATCACCGATGAAACCAGCAGTGGTATCTCGACCTACTTCTACGATCAACCGACAACTAGCTTACGTCGCAATCGCTACATATTCCCTGCCTCTGGCGAAATGCGTGTCGTCAATGTGGCAGAGCTGTTCAAGCAAACCCGGTTCTACATCATGCCCTCCTCGTTCATCTCTGCTTGTGGGCGTCAACTCAAATGTTCTTCAACAACTGATAATGTTTCACCAGCATCAGAGCAAATACCGCTCACATTGTTCCTCGTGGCCGACTTGGACTCCACGGAAGGATTATCATTGTTGAACGACGCTCTTTTGTCAATGGTAGGTTTGACCTCTTCATTGTGACCCATCTTCGGCTAAGATTAACCCACAGAACAATGAATCCAAGACTCGTATTTCCTTCATTCACAATCCGACGAAACTCGAAGCAGATTCTGTTGAACGGCCACCGGTATCATGGCTGATATCGCATTTGATTGGCAAGGGCCTACTCTCAAGGGTGGCCCCAAGTACTTTGCGGTGTGTTTTAGGCCTCGAAAGTGCACCACCAGTACCCCAGGACTCGCAGACCCCAATTGGGAATGACTGTAACGCTCTAGAGTTGACTGGTGGAGTTGGAATATCCGGCTACAGTGCAGAAGACTATGCAACATTTGTGACCAGTAGCCGTCTTGTCGCACGCGAATTACAGTTTGCTCCTGGACAACAGGGTCTTATTGCCAACGGACGGGTATGTTACCCTTCTATCACACCATCCCTTTCATTGATCGGTTATGCAATAGATTGTTGGTCCGTTGCCGCCCAATGCCGTCCTCACAGTAGACTTCAAGACGTTGGAAAACTTCGAGCTGAGCAGGAGGGCTCAACCTGTCATCTCGGCCATTGAAGATATCAACCCTGAGCTGCTTCAAACGGATCGTGCCTCTTCTGCTAATCTCATATCAATTGCAACCTCCGTTCTTGGGTCGCTGCAGGCAGCTGAGCCTGGTGGAGGTGGTATATTTGATCCGCCAAAGCGCCCTAGACACCGAAACTACCAGCTTTTGGATGGAGAATACTCTTCCTTCCAGTATGGCGATAATACCACTGCACTGTGTCACATTGCTGTTCTGGTCGATCCTCTTAGCGAGTACGCTCAGAAATGGTCGAGTCTTTTGGAGGTAACGTGTTTAAGAGGCATCCAGTTGTGTCTAAAAATCCCTTCTAGTGGATTTCGCACATCCCGGATATTTACATCAAAGTCTACACCAATCCTGCACCCCACGAGGAGGTATACTCTTATTTGTACGACTATTGATACGATCAACACGTGACTAGATTCCGCTGAAGCGCTTCTATCGCTACGCCCTCCTGCCCAATCTTGCATTCGACTCTGATGGGTATGTCGGCCTGTATATTTCTAAATATACACCAATCATTTTCACAGTAACGAAACTGGAGTCCAAGCTATTTTCGAGAATCTCCCAATCGAACCCATCTATACTCTTGCAATGGATGTGCCACCGTCCTGGCTTGTGCGACCACGTGAAGCTCTCTATGATCTAGATAACATACAGTTGGGTCGCCTCTCGCACCCCAGTTTGGATGCCGAATTCGCCCTGGACTACTTAGTTGTCGATGGGCATGCTCGAGACCCTTCGACCAACGCACCTCCGCGTGGCCTCCAACTGCAACTTCTATCCGCAGACTCGCAGCCCGTTGATGACACGCAGGTCGTGGCGAATTTGGGGTACCTTCAGTTCAAAGCCAAGCCAGGGGTATTCCATTTGGAGATTCGAGAGGGACGTGGACGAGACATCTTCGTGATGGAAAGTGTCGGTAATGAAGGACTGGACAGCCGGACCGTCGAGGAAGTGGGCAACGAGATCGCGGTTACGAGTTTTGCGGGTCTTACCATCTATCCTCGTCTCCGCAGACTGCCAGGTATGGAGCAGGAAGACGTCCTCGCTGCCCCTTCTCTCGGAACAAATGCTGGATCTGGCGGTATTATCGATGACATCGCTTCACGGTGAGTTGGCTTCGCCCGCTCCTATCTCTGCTCAACTCGGTCAAGGATGAAATCTTTCTTTGGCAAGGGTCAAGACTCCCCATCGACTGGAGTGGTACCTGTGTCCGACGGACAAGCGGATATCAACATATTCACTGTAGCCTCGGGACTTCTTTATGAGGTGCGTGATATCGTGGAATCCTGAATAATGCTGCTGACGCTAACTAGCGATTCGTGTCTATAATGATCCTCAGTGTTCTTAAGAACACCAAGAGCAGCGTCAAGTTCTGGTTTATCGAAAATTTCCTATCGCCATCATTTTTGGTACACATCTCCGTTGATCCAGAGGTCAAAGACTGAAGGACAATGTCAGGAATTCATCCCTCATCTTGCCTCAGCGTACAACTTCCAATATGAACTGGTAACGTACAAGTGGCCATCGTGGTTGCGAGCACAGAAGGAAAAGCAACGCATCATCTGGGCATACAAAATTCTCTTCCTCGATGTTCTGTTCCCCATGGATCTCAAAAAAGTTATTTTCGTCGACGCTGACCAGATTGTTCGCGCGGATCTAAAGGAGTTGATTGAGATTGATTTGCACGGAGCGCCTTACGGTTATACGCCGATGGGCGACGACAACACGGACATGGAGGGCTTCCGGTTCTGGAAAACAGGTTACTGGAAAGACTTCCTCCAGGGCATGCCATATCATATCAGGTGAGCAGCACTTGTATGTCTTTTATCGGGCTCATCGTGGTAGTGCGCTCTATGTCATTGACCTCGTCCGGTTCCGTCAAGTCAGCAAACTTGTCTTTCTTTCTCGCTGATTGTTGGCTGATAACCTTTTTAGCTTGCCGCGGGTGTAATATTATTCATGGGAGTGTTCCATTCTGTCTGATATCGCAACAGGACATTCTTCGTGGTCAATACCAGGCCCTCTCTGCTGACCCCGGGTCGCTTGCGAATCTTGATCAAGGTAACATTTTTCTTCACCACTTCCTGTACCGTTCTTGACCACCACAACTAGATCTTCCGAACAATCTCCAGCGCGAAGTTCCCATCGTGCGTCATGTTAACCGTATCTCCCCGCTTTCCTTGGCTGATTAGAAGAAAGTTCTCCCTCCACGAGGACTGGTTATGGGTGCGTGTTCTGCTTTGTCACACATCTTGGTCCGCTAATTTCTTCTCACAGTGTGAGACGTGGTGTGCGTCTGCTTGAGCTTGTTTGACGGGAATTACATCGCTCACTTTGATCGCAGGTAGTAAAGACCGCCTCCACCGGGCCAAAACAATCGACCTGTGCCAGAACCCTCTTACGGTGCTCAATTGTGCATATTTTGTTGTGACTGCGGTGGCTCAAACCAGTTTCAGAAAGAGCCCAAACTTGCACGAGCCCGGCAAATTCCCGAGTGGGAGGAATATGACTCTGAAATCTCAAGATTTGCACGAAAATTGGCCGAGGACGGAATTATCCGTTCGCAGATTGTTTCTGCCGACGTCAACGCCCTTGCTGGCAGTCCCAATGAAGCAACCAAAGTCGACGCACCAGAGCAAAAAGCTTCGTCTACGCCAGACGACCAGCCTCCACTCGACAGCGAAACGTCAACGGAACGCGAACGAGACGAATTGTAATAGCATACTTAGCTCAAGCTGCGTCATAAAATGTCCTAATTTATTCCTCTGCTTTCTCGTGGATCATTTGACTCCTGTGGCGCCCGAGTTTTCTTCTTTCATGTTTCGGCACTTGGCTTTTCTCTTCACGGCATGGGCGAAGCCGTATGAATGCGGAACTTTTTTTGCGGCACATCATCTCTTGCCTGCCTCGCGGACGGTGGGCAGTCCCAATTTCAGTGAATCGTCAGAGCGATCGCCGCCGAAATCCCAAAACTCGCACCCCACAACATGGACTCTTTGTTTTGTTGTGCTGATAAGACTTCTTTCAAGTTGTGCTGTGATTCAGAGGTAACGTAGCATCGCAAGCGAGCGAATGTACTCTGACCCTTGGTCCATGTCGTCGTTGGAGGAGGCAGCCGCTTCTCCGCAGAGTGTCGCTGGCCCGTCATACTCTCAGCCGACGGGGAACATGCGGGCCGCTTCGCTGAGTTGGGCTGGAGATTCGGCTGGCCACCATCAATCCCAGGCTTTTCTCCCTAATCTCAATGCACTTCCGCCCGACAGTGGCGATTCTGAGCCCCCAGCAGTTGACGAGGCCACCACCGACTTCGTTGGCGCAGCAGTTCACTTTACGGAGGGAAGGTTCGCGGGAGAAACTATTTATGCAGAGCTGGAGGAGATCCAAAGGCCTGAGTACGGTCGGAGGTAAGCGATACGAGTTTTCTTGACATTTTTTGCCGTTTGCTCAGCGCCGGTGTGGGTTGGCAGGTTCGGGGCGGTCGACAGACGGGTTTTGGACGATCCTCCTGGTACGTGGAATCTGGGATAGTTTTTATCAGACAAACTAACCTGAGCATACCCAGTGGTCGAGCTACGCCTTTATCAAGTCAGCATGGACGGGGAAGAGCCGCAGTATACTGAAATCGACAACTACGAGTTGAGTTGCCACTGGATTCACCTTATGAAGAAGATGAATGTACTTACTGCCCGTCTTGTTTGTCCCCAGGACTGTCGCTCTAGCTGGAATGTTATGCATGGTTGATCTCTTTGAAGTCCCAAGCACATCACCATCACCGACTTCAGGCTCTGGCTCTACCCCACAAGCAGCGCCGCTGACCTACATAGAGGGTAGACCTATCACTGAGAGTTCAAAGCGCACGACTTCATTATTTGGCGCAACATTCGTCGAGGCATATCTGGTGCAAGTGCCTGGGGAGGAGAGCAAAAGGCTTCTGTTCACCTTCAGTGTGAGTGTGTGATCGCGTTGTTATCCAGCTAAATTTTCGAGGACCTCGCTGTACGGTCAGAGGGGCAATTTGTGCTTAGGTGGCCCCTCGTTTAGCACTACTGCGCCGCTTTTGTTGAGTGCCCTTTGCCAGATATCGCTTTTTCGACCTTCTCGCGCGACCCACCGGTCATGCACATCCAACAGTACTGGCAGAGTGCTTCGGTGGCGTGTTCACGGTGTATTCGACGAAAAGTGCGCCGGCACTCAAAGAATCGACCGAGCTCACAAAGGTGGCTGTCTGGGAAGTTACTCGCTAATCACACTCACCTGCAAGCAGTCTTTGGCCCGACATAACATCCCCGTTAATATCCGCAAGAAGCAGCGGGCGCCACGACGGAAAGTGCAGTCTATGAGCCCTTCTCTCAGTCCGGGTGGCGGGACAAGTTAACGCCGGATGGCTTATGTGATGTGTAATCCCAACTTTTTTGGGTTCAACTACAACAAGTCTACTAATACAATACTTATTATTATCTTGTGGAACTGCGTCACCAATCGTGTCCGTAATCATAAGTACATCCTCCTTCCGTACGAATAAGGCGAATGGGTATCGTGAGAAATCGTTACTTAATATGTGCCGGTAGCGGCCCGGGTCCGCCGTGTACGACGACGGCCGGTGATGCAGGCAAAGCATGTTGCGATGGATGCAAAGAAGAGCGTTATGGCTGCCGCGAGGACCATCCAGATCGCGTTGCCAAAGGTTGCGCTACCGCCGTTCCGGTCAACGTGGTGCTTCACAGTCTGAAAGAAGTAGGTAAGTCACGGCAAACATCATGGAAGGAAGCCACGAACCCCGAAGAGGGTGAAGTCAATGATCATGACGGCGGTAGCGATGAGAAAGGCGAGGAAGGCAACGGCTGATGCAAAGAGGAAGCCGATACGGTGCGAGCCAAGGGCAAGGAGGAGTGCAATGCCAGAAACACCGGCGGCTATTTGGTGGAGAATCAAAGCCTGTGTGAGGCCATGGAGGGTTGCTGCTTGAGCGCTATTGAAAGCGTCAATGCCGATCGCGGAAATTTCATTAGCTAAAACCCGTCAGGACATTTTTTTTTCTATGAAAAGCAGATTCAGCCCACCGATCCGGTATCCTACTCCAGTAGGTGTGCAAGAGTTGCCGTCGGGACTCATTATGCAGAAGCCAAGGGAGCCAAAACGGACAGACGACCCGTTATTAAGAGGCACATGGAGGAAGTCTATTTTGGCCACGGTGGGTGCGGAGATGCTCGCTACAATGAGAAGAGCGAAGGCAGCAAAGATGAGGAAGGTCCCGACATGGAGGGCAAACATTATTGAGCGGAGGGTGGAGTGGAGTGGTAGGCCTTGAGCGTGGCTAGCGCCACTTTATAGGTTTGTCGGCAGACCTGAAAACTGCGGCGTCATTGTGGGGCTGTGACGCACTGTTGCATCAATTGACGTCGTTTTATCGTCCCAAGGCCAGAAAAGGAAATTTTGGAGCAGTGACGTCATGTATAGTTTTCAATGGCGTTCTTTTTTTGAGGGCAGCTCTAACGCTCGTATACTGTGTCGCGGGAGGTGCACTCTTGCCTTTGCTTTCTATAGAATTGCGCAGTCGATAATGCATAGCCCAAGGGCACAGCATTATCCATTAGCTCCAGAGTTCCTGATTATTTTTGGTATGGCGTACATGCGGCATGTGCCCACTCCAGTAACCGTTCCGGTGATACTTCAAATGCGGTCAGTTTTTCCCGCGCCTTCGAATCCGGAAGAAAAGCCACGCGAGAGCCTGTCTGTATTTAGCCCAGTTTCTCCGCTAGAGTATTTGAGAGCTGGAGGAAGTTGTGTATTTATCAGTCTGCGTGCACGCCTCCAACTCCAAATCGATTCCCCATTCGAGTGTGGTAAGAGGATATCCTTATAACAAGCCATTGCTCAGCTTGTAGATTGGACCGGACGATTGAGCTCAGGTGAGTTGGTCGTGGCATCGACGTGCTTGTCACTCTGTGACGTTTTGATGCATACGGGTGGTGAATCCCAAACAAACAAACAACAATTCATAAAAGACAAAAAAAAAACACATTTATCCAGGTTACACATATTTCATTTCACATTTTTAATTCCCATCGCGGCCCTCAGGCGTCCACGGCGGGTTCGTCGTTTTGATGTTGGGCACTCCACCATCGAGAACAGCGTCGATCTCGATTTGCAGCTTGGGTGAGACGGCGAACTTGTCCATTGACCACAAGGCGACGGCGATGGTGCTGGAGAATGAAATGTTAGCCAGCTCTCTTTGCTTTGCTGGATAAAGACGTACTTCTCGCCGTGGTAGTCGAGAATACCTTGATGAACGGGGAACTTCAATTGAGGCCTGCAAAGTGTAAGCTTCTGGACCGTCGTATTTTCTTTTCCGCTTACCCAAGATTCGCAACACGTTTAGCCATGTGCCAGCCGTTGATGAACACAAACGCACGATACGTCTGGCCTGCCGATAAGTGTCAGCTACAATACGGTAATCTCGATAAAAGCAAACCTTCGCCCTCGCGGAAGTTGAAAGAAAGCAGCGCATCGATGCCTTCGGGGATGTCGAGTTTGAACTTGGTAACGAAGAAGCCAACGCCGGCGGTCCCGCTCGGCAAACCAGCGGAGAGCTCGCGGGACTCCCAGGACGAAGTGTCAAAGCCAGGTAGATGCCATCCTCGGCGTTCACCGTAGAGACCGCCCTCGTTCATAACACCTCGGGCCTTGTCCAAGAATCTGGTGGCGGCGTTAGCGTTTGACATCGCAACGATAGCTGTGACCCACCCTTTGTACCCACCAACCTTTCCGCGCACTTTCCAGTCGCCAAAAGTGCCCACATCAAGGTTGAAGCCGCGGACGCCACGAGCAACTTTGAAGTTGTCCGGATCGTTGCTGGCCTCATCGTGTCCCATGTTATCCAAAACGATGGTGATGACGTTGTCACCGTCGCGCACAGACCCGGCAGGGAATCCGACGTGGAATTCGGCTTCTTGGATATTGTGGCGATGGTTGCTGGAGCTGCGGACCGATATTAGATGTCGAGGGTACGAATATGAAACAGCAGCACGCACTTTCCCCATGAGGTGTCGAGGAAAACGTTGTTGAGCCACACGCTAGCAGCATAGCCTTGAAACGGTCAATGGCATTCTAGTCGTCGTGTAAGAGGTAGCGCACCTTCACCGCCGTTAAGCGACAGGTTCATCGCAGTCTGGCCCTGACCCTTGAAGTGTCCGCGCCAAAGCACAGTATTCTCGCAGCTATCCACGGGTTGAGTATGAGAAAAAGAACCGAGACAATAGGACGTACAATCCGTAATCGCAGTGGTAGAGAATGCGGCCATCTCCATAGTATGGCTTGCGGGGGACGTTGGTTGTTCTGTGGTCACCGACAATCCAGTCCGAGTCATCATAGTCGAGGGCAATTTCGGGTAACGAGTCCTTGTACTTCCAGCCAGTCAAGGCCGGTACTGTGACTTGCTTGATTGCATCACGAGGGGTAAGCGTCCCAGTAAATGCGCCAGCGGTGGAGCTGACACCACGGGTGACCTGGACGCTTGCACCGTTCCAGGTGACAGAGCGAACATTAGGTGGGGCAATGACAGTGAGCGGCACAGTTGCGTTGAGATCTCCCTTCAACGCGAGCGTAGAGCCAGAAATGGAGGCGTGGCGGACGAGGTAGGGCCCACCAACGAGGACCGTGCTATTGCTTCCGGTGGCCCAGTATGTGGCGAAGTCACCAGTGCCGGGAATGACGGGGGAGAAGAACGTGATCGCCGTCTGGCGGTCACCAAAGAGGATGAGTTGTGTAGTTGAGTCGTAAACCGTATGAAGACCCGTGATCCCCGCTTGGAAAGCAAAGATCGTCGACCCACCGTCACTCTGGGTGGAGCTGACGAGCGAGGAATTGGTGAGGTGCTCCCTGCTGGCCCGTCCGGTCAACTTAAGGCGGACTTCATGCGCTTGCGTCGAGCCACCATACAAGAAGAGGATGTCACGGTTGCCAATCCTGCCGCCGAAGAAGATCTCAGCAGTGGTATAGTCAATCCTCGATTGACCGAATGAAGAGCCGGCAACGACGAGTTTCGATTCGCGACCAGTAAGCGTGACAGCAGGTACAACCAGCGGCACTTGGATGTTAGCGGAAATGGGTGTCGTGATATTGAGTTTGAACGTTGCAACCGCGCTATAATCAGTCAGTAGGTGAGGGCAAAATTTTGGTAAGGCTTACTTGGAAGTGGTATCGCGTTGGCGCATGATGTAGAATGCGGCCTTGTTGTCTGGGTTCTGGAGGAACGTCCCGAACACGGCCGAGTTGGATGTGCTGAATCCGGTTGTACTGTCTGAGATCCAGTTGGTCTTGTAGAAGTCGGGCGAGCTGCGGATGAATAAGCCCTGGAGCTTCAGCTCATCGAATTTGGAGGTGAGAGCCCGATTCTCGCTGATCTAAAGACATCATAAGAACCAGAAACTATAACGGGGTTAAGATACGCACAGACGCGCCATAGTCATAACTTGTGTAAGATCCACTAGAGGTTTCGTTCAGTGTCGAATCAATGCATCAGTTATAGACCCACGGGAAGGGAAGTGCTCCCCAAGATGTTCCTCTATGGTTCAAGTGAGCAATTACAATTTGAGTTATGAGACGCCGCTTACCCATAGCCCATGTAGTAGGAGATCAGCTTTCCGTTGCTCGCCCATGCATTCTTGTTGAACAACGATTGCAAGCCTGGGCCTGTAAGTTGGTTGCATAACGCGTAACCGGGGGAGCCAGGGCCCCTGACCAATTGATCAGTAATCAGTTCTAGCGATCAACTGCGATAAGATGTACCATCCGTCGAAGCTTCCTGCCTGGAATTCGGGGAAGAACCATGCTTGCGAAGGGCTACACACGGGTCAGGAAAGCGTTAAACGAGGGACTTGTCCGGGGCATACTTGACTTCTTGATGGTAACGGTGATAGTAATCCGGCACTTGCGGCCAGTTGTTGGGGTCGGAGCAGTCGGCGCCCTGGATAGAGGTGTTACTTATCAGCAGTGGATATAGAAAGAGGTCTTACCACGAAGTACGAGTCGAGTCCATAAAGATCCACAGCTCCCTACGAGGATTGTTGGGGGGACAACATGGTGTTAGACCACTTACGGTGCCGTTGATGCTAGGGAGGTTATTAGACTATATGCGTGTAGAATAACGACGGTACACACAAGTTCCTTCCCGGGCCCGCATCGTTGTACGTCAAAGGGACCACAATCGATGAATTGTGGTACACGGCGATGAGCTGTTCGAAATAGCGAGCATGCGAATCGGGGTTCTGAGAGTATTCATTGTCTGGGGCAATGTTGGACGAATATACGGTAAGCACATGTGGAACGAACCAATTTGTACCGCTGTACAGCCATATTCAATGCCAATTGCACTTCA
Source organism: Mycena indigotica (assembly GCF_014461135.1). Lineage (NCBI taxonomy): Eukaryota > Fungi > Basidiomycota > Agaricomycetes > Agaricales > Mycenaceae > Mycena > Mycena indigotica. The sequence goes on along the minus strand of NW_023503007.1, from coordinate 3,391,191 downwards.
ACAGGACAAACGCACCAATAACGGGACCTCCATGGTTGATTTGATTGGGGGCCGTCTCACGAATGATCCCCTGAATATAATCTTGCCATGCAGCTTGCCAGTCTGCCGCTCCAGTCCTAAGATTTCCAGCAACTTCTGTGGTAGCCCAATGCGCGATACCGCCAGCGGTGGTTTCTGTTGTGTGTGAGGATCAACGATCATGTGACTTGCGATCAAACATACCTGCGTTAATGTAGGGACCAGGTCGCAAGATGAGCCAAAGACCGGCCGCCTTCGCGGCATCGAAGAGCGGTTGAAGGGCGCGATAGCCGCCAAAGTCAACGACGCCACGGGAAGGATTGACTACACCCATGTGGATGTAAACAGAAACCATGTTCAACCCAGCTGCCTTGAATTTCTCCAGGATATCCGGCCATAAAGACGGCACTGGAAGCCGGAAGGTGTGCATTTCCGCGCCACTACGCAGCCATCCGTGTGAGTGCATCATTAAATTGAGAGCTCGACGCGTACTGCAGGAAGAGGCGTTGCCCATGGATGAACAGAGTGAAGTTGTCGAATTGAACTTCAGGAGTCCGCGAGACAAACGGTTGCGGCAGGTCGGCTCTGTCGGAGAGCGGGGGGGCGGACGATGAAATGACAGCAGGGAAGAGTCCTGCTAGGAGGGCGAGAGCCCCCAGTCTCTTACCAGCGAAAAGCATCGGAGCGGAGACGCGTACTCAGAACTGGAGATGTGCTTCATATTTAAGAGTCAAATGGTGACGTCACGGCGGTCGAGGAAATTGAAGAGGACGATGCCTTGGGAGCGAAAGTGAGACGCCGGGGAGTCCGTGCGACGACCCGCATTATGTGCAGCAAAGCATGTGATGTCGAAAGAACCTCCTGGGGGTCACGGGTGTCGAGGAGTAGACCCACCCGCACATGGGTCGGCGGCTGGCCGCATCACAAACGCTTCTGCTCATCTTGCGCCAGAATTGATTCCATGGCTAGGCGCGAGCCTGCATCAGCTATCCACAATAGCAATGTTGATGTTGTTGACTGAAGGGGGGTTCGTATGTCGAGAAGCGCATCGCTCGAAGATGTTTGCGACGTCCTTCCCGTGTGAATGGTAATAGAAAATGACTGTGTCGGACGAACAGACTGTGACGTTGGCCCGATTTGCAGAGGAAGCAGCACCGTCTCATGATGTAAGAAGGCAGGTGGCTGCAGGTGGACACTGGGTCTTGTGTTGGTCCTCGAGTAGTCGATGGTGAAGATCTTAACGCCGGGTCCAATCCAACGGTAAAGACGGGTATGTCTATGGGGGATTTCTTCGAAAAGATGCTGCTCTTAGTGTGCTCGTGGTTGTTGAAATGTCAGAGCCGAAGGAAGCAGGCCGCGGCGAATGGTTTCTAAATGGTCTCGGTGTTGGATAGACGGTTGACTCGGAAAACCTCAAAAAAGTTGTTGCAAATTCCGGTCTGCGAGTGCGACAGGCTTAATGAAGGATGTAGAGGCTAGAGACATATCAGTGGTATCAATGGTCTCTCGGCCCTGAGAGCCAGAATCCCGAGAACGCCAGCCAAGAGCAGGAAAGAGTGTTTGAAGAGTTTTGATTGCACGTGACATCTTTCGGAAATGGCCACCACGATGTTTAAGCTCGAGCTCTGAGCGCCACGTTAGCGCCTTAAGCAGGAGTCAGCAATGCGGGACCGTCGACGATAGACGCCCAACGTACTTATAACTAAAAGCTGTAGCCTGATGGCTTCACACCCACACCCGCTCCACCCTGGCAATGTCCTACTCTGGTGTATTTGGCCTCGGTTACTACCCAGCATATCGCTTCGTCTCTCTTCCTCTCCTCAATGTCCAGGCCGAGGCATCCATTAAAGAGCTTGCTGCCCAAGTAAAGCTCACTCAAACCTACGCCAATGACGCAAACGTGCCTATCGAGGCGTCATACACCTTCCCCATTCCCTCTCGAGCAGCAGTATGCAGCTTTGTTATGATCAAACAAGATGGAACTCGGGTTGTTGGAATTGTAAAGGAGAAGCAAGAGGCTCGGGAGACTTACCAAACTGCCGTCGCAGCTGGCCATCAGGCGTCACTCTTGGAGCAGCAGACTCCGGATGGTATGTCAAACTCAGATTCTCGTCTAGTAGCCCTCTAATTCGTTTCTAGTATTTCAGGTGTCGGTCGGCAATATCGCATCAAACGAACAAGTTCAGATTGAGCTCATTTACGCGACAGAGCTTGCTGAAGACGAAGAGAGCGATTCGATTCGATTCCATCTCCCAGTCCACATCGGTGCTCGTTATGGTCATGCCCCTACTTCCCCTCACACTTTCTCCTTCCGCAACTTCTTCGTCAAGGCCAAATCCTCTCCTCCGTTCCTGACTGTCGCATTGAATGTCGAAGCTCGAGCGCCGATCGCTAAGATTGGCTCTCCTTCCCACACTGTCTCGACAGAACTGGGCCCCGATCCAAAGCTCCCCAATTTTAAGGAGTTGCCGTTCTCGAACTATGCCCGCATCTCGCTGTCGTCAGAGTCGATGCTGGACAAGGACTTCGTGCTTACGGTAAAATCAGCTGGCCTTGATGCCCCTCGTTGTGTTGCCGAGTTGCATCCCACAGACAATACTGTCGCAATGGCGCTGACTCTTGTCCCGCGCTTCAAACTCCCCGATATTTCGCGCCAAGAGTTTGTACTTCTGGTGGACCGCAGTGGTTCGATGGACGGAAAACGGATTCAGGCCGCAAAAAGAGCAATGGTCGTGATGCTTCGTTCAATCCCACACAAAGACTCGCTCTTCCAAATCATGTCATTCGGGTCTCATTGTAGCTCCCTCTGGCCACAGGGCAGCAAAACATATAATCAAGAAACCCTTGAACAGGCGACGAAACATGTTGACTCGATGAATGCGGACTTTGGGGGAACGGAAATCCGGAACGCGTTGGCGCAGTGTTTCCGCGATCGCAAAAAGGACCGCCCGTTGAGCGTTCTGATGTTGACAGACGGCGAAGCTTGGGATTTGGACGGAGTGTTGGCTGAGTGTAAAAGCGCTGTCGAAGGCGCACCGAAAAATGCATATATTCGTCTTTCCGTTCTTGGCATCGGCAACTCGGTTTCAACTGCTATGTGTGAGGGTATTGCGCGGATTGGAAACGGGACGTGCATGATCGTGGGTGAAAATGAGACAAACTTTACGGGCAAAATATCCCGAATGCTCAAAGCGGCCAAATCGCCACCTATCTCGGATATCATTGTTGATTGGGGACAATCAACTTCAACAAATTTCACGTCGTCCTCCGCTGATGACGATTTTGAGGAGTTTTGAGGTCATTGAAGCAATACCAGCAAGAGCGAAGGGAAAGGCCAAGCTCAACATTTTTGACAATACCATTGAAGATCTCATGGATGTTAATACGCCTTTAATTCCTCCACCTCCAGCTAACGTTGTTCTTCCGCCACCATCATATCTACAACAGGCGCCGTTCAAGGTTCTGAATCTCTTCCCCACTATCCGCCTCACGGTCTATGCTATTCTACAAGGTGCGCGGTGGCCTGTCTCGTACGTGTTCATGAACTGATTGTCAATTAGATAAAGTTGTTCCCAAAACGGTCGTTCTTAGAGGCGTCTCTGGAGATGGTGCCGAAATTGAGCTGCCTGTTGATGTAGCCATCAGCCATCTCCCAAATACGCCTGGCGCGCCTCCTGCGATCCACGCCCTTGCGGCCCGGAAAATTATCCAGGACCTCGAAGACGGTCGACACAATGTTGCCCAAGCGCTGCACAACCGGGATGATCTCGACTTAGTCTCTCGAACAGTCACGGCCATGATTGTGCGGCTTGGAAAAACGTATTCGATTGTGTCTAAACACACTTCGTTTGTCGCAATCGACGAAAGCAAACTGGAATCAGAAAAGAACCGACCGATTCATGTCTCCGTTCGCCCATCAGTCGCGAACACGCAGAGCTACGGAGTAGGTAGTTCGAACCCGAAAAGATTGATATTAACTGTGTGCAGGCTCCGCCCAATATTCCTGTTGGCTTGGTAGGCTTCAGCGCACCTGTAAATATGGTTCCTCTGCGGGGAGGGGGCCGAGGGGCTGCCCCCTCCTTTGGGGATGCTCTTTTTGGCTCGTCTGGAATGTTCAACACCCCTGGACCAAGAAGGGCTGGTCGGGGTATGAGCGCGGGCTACGGTAGTCCTCCTCCGACAGCAGCATATCCTGCTCAGCAAATGCAGAGGAGGATGCCGCAACAGCAGCAACAAACCGAATTCTTGGATTTCAGCGCGCGTGGTGCCTCGCTTCATTGGGAAAACGATCAAGGCAACTATGCTACACAAGAGGAATACGGGATTCCAAGAGGGAGGGTTGCAAGCGCAAAACCCTTTGGTTCGAACATTCCACAGCTGGCCGCTTCCACTCCAGTTCTAAACCTCTCCGATCCATTGGAAGCCCTTGCCCGTTCACAGTCGTTCGATGGCCGTTTCTCGCTGGATGTCCTCAAAATCATCCAGCTCGCTTGTTCAGTTGACGCTTTACGGGCAAAACTACCTTCAGGAGTGAGCGACGGAGTTATGGCAACGGTGGTGACTATGGCGTTCCTTTCCAGCAAGCTCAGCAAAGAACGCGATTCTTGGGAGGGAATGTATGAAAAGGCAAATGACTATTTGGAGGCTAGCTTACCGAGTGGGCAAGTTGAGATACTCGTTTCACTGGTCTCCAACCTGCTTGTGTAAACTGACTGAATACAACATGAAGCAGCTATATTTTCACAGACGACTTGAGACTGTACGGTACAGTGAAATACTAAGTCTTCGTATGTATTTACAAGGTTTAAGCACACATCAGCGCAGGGAAAAAAGTTACGAATGGCGAATAAAGTAGGAGCAAACTTGGGGTTAAACATTTAATCGTCGTCTTCATCGTCCTCCTCGCCACTTGCAGCCGCAGATTTCTTGCCACTGCCACCGCCCTCATAAGCCTCTTTCTCCTGTTCCGCGCGGGTCTTGTCTTTGGCGGCTTGCTCGATGTAAGGTTGTTTCTCTTCATCATCAAGTTCTTTCCATTTGGCACCGAGCAACTTGCCGACCTCGCCTGGGCAAGAGGATGAGAAGGGGCTACACAAGATACATAAGAAGCACAAACCGAAGCTGGCGTCCGGGTTCTCGGTCTTGATACGCTCGCGCCAGTCCTGGCTGAAGAACATGTAAGCCGACAGCGCGCGCTTGGGGGCGTTGGGGTCCTTCTTGCTGCGGGAGGCCTTTTGTGGCTTCTCGGCAGCCTTGCGCTACAACGAGTGTCAACATTCAACCCAAGGTGCAAGAGACGACGAGATATGGGATGTGCTAAGCGAAAGTTGGGGCTAGGCTACGTGACGTGGCAACGGGTAGGTAGCCAAGAATGAACGGAGATAGGCCAAAAAGGATATGTGGAAGGGTGTGGAAGACGTAGTAAGTATGGGAGGCGTAGGGCGGATCGCTTGATGCGCTGTTCGCTCGCCATCGCCAGCGTTTGTGACTGGGAGATGGTCGAGCGATATGAGGAGCAGCCTCTATCTGAGACTGGGCGCTCGGGGAGGCAGAAAAGAGCGAAAAGTGATATGATGAAATATATATGCAACCCACCTTCGGTTTGGCTTCCTTGGGCATATCTAGAGAGAAAACGCGTGGATTAGACTCGTTGTCGACGACCAGAAGTGGTTTTGGGACTGGGGGTGCAATGTGGAAGGGAGAGGAAGCGGAGGGTATATGCCCTCTTGACGCGTCGCACGCGTCAAACAAACAACGCGCCGGGGTCATTGTACAACGTCGCCAACGACGACGAGGGCCCATATTGGCCAGATTCGGTGGCAGGGAGTCATAGAAGAGGTCAACCAACTCACTGGATAAGAAAAGTCGATGTAAGGAACGAGTTGAGATTTGTTGACGATTTGGCGGGCGGTGGGCCTATACACCTCAGTCGCTGCGACGGGAGGCTGAAGTCGAGTTGGCTGGAGCGTGACGTGACATCAGTGACCATCTTTTGATTTGTTTATCAAACCTCAAACAAACAACAAGACAATTTTTTGTCATTGACACTGGCAATGCGCCAAGCTGACACTGGTTTTCAGTGGCCTGAATCGTAAACAATTTTTTCTTGGACTACTTTCACAGTAGCTTTATGATAATATCTTCTCTATGACCGACTGGAAGAACGCAATCAAATGCTCTTTTCAGGGGCACAACAATGGGCCGCTATTGTGTCTGCCAATCCAGTCCAAAATCAGTCCACGCCCATCCCCAGAAATCCTTCCGAACTCGAATGTCCCATCTTGTCCTTTGTTTCAACGTGTTGAGTGCTATTGCGACATGTTCATCCCAGCAATGTAGATGGTTCACATATTGGAACGTCTGCAGGCGATGGCAGGGAGTACATTCACTCTCTGGAGGATTGAACCGCGCTCGCAGCATGTTGAGAAACGCCTCCCATTTGCAATCGCCATCCCAAAAACTGGAGCTGGAGACTATCAGCAGCTCTAAATGAGGCACAAGAGGTTCCCAAAGGCTGCTTGGGGTCAGGCATTCAAGGGTTTCTTGTGTGAGGAAGTTTGGCCCAGTAAGCGACAGCCTCCTTAGGTTCGGGAACGATGCGAGGGCTTGCTCTGTTTCGCCACGACGAAACCCTACCTTTGTGAAACTCACAGACAAATCTCGGAGGAGCGGCGATCCGAAAGGAAGACAGTGACTCAGTCGGCGTATCTGATGACCTTGGATCGCATACTCTTCAAGGAGCGGCATATCGAAAGTGGTGGGGAACATGATACTCTCAAAGGGGGATGTGCCACGCCAATGAAACTGAAAACAGGCCACCCGTAGGTTTGGAAGCACAACCCGATCCAGATGAGTCCAGGTCATGATGGAGGACTTTGACTCCACATGTAACACGACAAGGTTCGTCAACTGCTGGTAAATGGTGGATCGTTGGTTGTCCATATAGCTGCAATGCAGCTCACAGAACTTTTCCAGCTGCGACCAAACCACTGGCATCTTGCTATTTTCGTAAAAGTTGGCTCTTGCAACAGTGAATTGGGTGATATGTGGCACCTCCGATTTAGAACTTGAAGGGGAAGACAGAACGGAGAGAATGGGCAGTTCTACGACGTCATTAGAATAGAAACTGCTGCCAAAGTCATTGTCGATAACGAGTCTGCGTAGTCGCGGGAGAGGTTTCTGGAGATTCTGCAAGCGGCGGCGGACGTCTGATGATGGATCAACAATCATCAGCTCTTCCCAGCGGTCAGTGTATTGGAGAAGCACAACTCTAGCAAAGGCAGTCCATTGGTTTTCGATCTCGTCCATAGCCGGATGGAGAGACCCTGATTGTTTGAGCGCCAGATGCACTCCTTGAGAGGCTCCAGTGCGGATTCAATCTCGAATCCCTCTGCCATTTCCAGCATCTCCTCCTCAGAGAAGGCACGAAATTCACTATCATCTTCGTCAGGCAATGGCCAGTCTTGGCGTGGGCCCCAGCCTGAGTTTGGTTGAGTATCACCAACATCGATGACACACCACAATTGTCCTAGGTTGCACGCAATCTCGCGCCACGAACGGCAGACAAGAGCGAGTTTCCAGGGCATTTCAACCCGGCTCCATCTTTGTTCTGCGGTGGGGGGTAAAGAGGGTCTGAAGTAGAGAAATATCTCTCCTAGAAGTTCAGGCGGAAGTCGGTGGATGGGAGAAAGGACGCTTTTGAGTTGGTCTAATTCGGTAACGAGTTTCGTGTGCCGAGCTTGAAGGGTCCACAGAGCAACGTTAAGGTTGTACATGGCGCTCTCTAGCTCAGTTATTTCAACCCACTTGTTGTGAATAGCCTGGTGAACTTGCGATCTTTCATGCCCTTCGTCAAGTTCGATGTCAGGAAGTCCTAGTAGTTGGTTTGAAGAGATCTCCATTGGTGCCTTGCAAGATGTGCAAGAACAAGGACGATTTAATTTGAGTGTAGTGGCTCAACAGCAAGTGCCGTTGACAGTCGTCACACCATTGAATCTGAGGTGACTCAAACTCGGACCGTCATCTCTTCAACCGACGACAATTCCCGCACGAACATATACATAACATGAATCCAGGCCGCAGCACTTCTCGAAGCAACCTATTGGATCCATTCTGCACATGTGGGGTCTTTACTCAGACCAACTCTCCGCCGTTCCACTCATCCATGTGCGAGTGGATGCCTCTATTAAAGAACTTGCAGCCCAAGTGAAGCTTACCCAGACGTATGTCAACGAATTTGCATGGCCCATTGAGGCGGCCTACGCTTTTCCGATACCGGATCGAGCCGCTGTTTGTGCCTTTGCACTCGTCAAGCAAGACGGGTCACGGATTCCAGGGCAAGTCAAAGAGAAAGCAGAAGCAAGACAAACCTATGAGGCGGCTGTGGGTGAGGGACGTCGCACGGCCTTGTTCCAGCAAATATCTCCTGATGGTGAGTTGGCATACGCACTCAAAGGAACATGGCGTCTCATCGCCGAGCCGAAGTCTTCCAGATCGCCGTGGGCAACCTGGCACCTTACGAGCTGGTTCAAGTGGAGCTAGTTTATGCAACGGAACTCAGCGAAGATAATGAAATGGATTCCACAAGATTCCATGTGCCCATGCATATTGGAGCTCGTTATGGCGGAGAACCAGTTCCTGTCGCGACTCCATCTCAAGTTTTCCTCGAAATCTTCGTGTCCGTGGAGACCATTTCTCCTATTTCGAAGATAGGCTCACTTTCGCATAACATCAACATCGAGTTGGGACCTGACCCATCACTGACCAACGCAACTCTTACCGACAGACAATATGCCCGCGTATCCCTATCATCAGCAACTGCTCTTGAGAAAGACTTTGTCCTGGCCATCACTTCTGCTGGTCTTGACGCGCCGCGTTGCATCGCCGAATTCCATCCAACCGAACACACAACAGCTATTACATTCACCCTAGTCCCGCGCTTTAAACTCCCCGCAGATGTTTCTGCCCAGGAGTACATTTTTCTTGTAGACCGGTCGGGTTCCATGTTTGGCGCTCGGATGAATGCAGCAAAGAAGGCTCTGGTCGTGCTTCTCCGAACCCTTCCTTCTCGTAATACATCGACATATTTCCAAATTGTTTCGTTCGGCACATCGCCAACGCTGCTTTGGGACAACGGAAGCCGCCCGTATGACCAGCGTTCATTAGACGAGGCCACCATGCATGTTGATTCGATGAAGTCCAACTATGGTGGCACTGAAATCCAATACGCACTGGAAAGATGCTTTGCTCGGCGTCGAAACAACATTCCGACCAGCGTTTTTGTTCTGACAGATGGGGATTATTGGGATGTCAGTGCCTTGTTAGGCTCCTGTAGAAATGCTGTCTCCTGCGCTCCGCCACAAAGCTATTTGCGACTATTTGCCCTCGGAATCGGCAACTCAGCCTCAACTGCCGTCTGTGAGGGGATTGCGCGTGTCGGAAATGGGGCTTGTATGATGGTGGACGAGAATGAGTCGTCTGCCGCATTTGCTGGCAAGATCTCGCGGATGCTCAAGGCAGCGAGGACGCCACCGATCACCGAGGTTGAGATTGACTGGGGGACTTCGGATTCAGTGCTACGGGAAGACGAGTTTGTTGTTCTCCCAGCAGCCGAGGCAAAGGCCATCACAATGTTTGATGCTTCAGAAACTTCTTTTCTCGATTTGGGAGAGGAAACACTGCCGTTGTGTACTCCGATTGCCTTGCCGCCGGCTCCCCCAGTCCAGCAGTCGCCATTCAAAATACAGAACATCAGTCCCGGGAACCGAGTCACCGTATATGCTATTATTCAAGGTTATCCAGTTATGCTCGTCAGAAAATTTGGCTCAAAAATTCAACAGGCAAGGACATCCCAAAAACTATCAAGTTTTCGGGCAAGCATATGCTGTCCTCGACAAAAGTTGAGATAGAGCTCCCTGTCGTCCTCAGCAATCTACCGAATCTTCCAGAAGCTGCCCCCGCCATTCATGCTCTCGCTGTGAAGAAGATAGCACAAGACATGGAGGATGGCGAACTGGGAGTTGTCCGGAGTGCATCCCAGGCGAAGAACGACAACGATCTTCGGGACACGGTTAATGCTTGGATCGGTCGCCTAGGAACAAGCTACTCAATTGCCACATCTCAAACATCGTTCGTCGCTGTTGATGAAAGTGAGGTCGTGTCGAATGCGACCCACAATACTCTCCAAAACGATAGAAGCGGTAATTGGCAGGCAGCACCCAACGCATCGAATCTTTCCGACTCTTGGGCGACGAACGACTCTCTGGTGTCCGACTATGACTTTTGCATAATACCCCCCCAGCGCAAGCCAAATGATCCTGCGGCCCAAGCTCAACTTTTCTCCGACAATCCTTCTGGGAGCACGCAATTCTTGAGGCGGGCTTGTTTTTCGTGTGGGACCAGTGACCCGCCTAGTTGGCGCCGGTCGACTGTGAACCCAGGGAAGATTGTCTGCAACCGATGTGGGCTATATGAGCGAACGAAGTCACGACCTGTCTTCGCCCAAAAGACGACAGAAGCGAGAACTGAAATGGACGTTCTCGAAACGCTCGCGCGACACCAATTGTACAACGGCGGGTTTACCTCATCCGTCTTTGATGTCATACCACTTTGTGTTTCTGTGGAGGATGTCAGAATCAGGGTCACCAAGCATCTCCCAACCGTCTCAGACGCGTTGTTTGCGACTGTGATGGCGATGGCGTTTATCTTGCGGGCATCAGCGCGGTCAATGGACGGCGATATGAAAGAGATTTGTGAAGCAATATTCGATAAGGCGCGGGAGTATGTGAACGATGCATTTGGGTATTTGAATTTGGATGTAAACGAGCTGGCGATGAGCGGCGTGCCATTGGTGCAGTAACATTGCTTAGATATACTGTTTCTGTCTTCTCTCACGACGATGAACCGTGCTGTCAGAGCTGCACGCACCTTTGCGACATATACCACTGTCGCTGGGGCCGCTTCATTCGGGACCTTCCTTGCTTACACTCGCCACGCCGAATTTGTCCCATTCTCAGTTCAAGATGACCCGATTGTCGCCTCCACTGCTTACAAGAAGTTCAACGCATTCGGCAACGACGGCGCCCACGATTTATGCGTCAGACGGGTTCCGCTGGGCGAAATCAGGGAGGAGTACCTTCAAGGCGATGGGAAGCTGGTAGAGAAGTTTTGTGGCGGGATATGGGCCGAGTTCGGTGCGTGTCGTTCTCTCTCAAGATAACGAGTTGAGAGCAGACACATAGGCTACGACATCCAGCGAAAGTACTTGGAGCGGAAATATCGCGGGCCAGCGACTGCCACCGACCTCTGGGACCCGCCAGAGCTCAAGGGCTCGACTTACCCGGTGGGCACGCGAGTCACGGACCACTTTGAAGTTCTGGAACACACTGCCAGTAGTATTACTCTCAGAGCTGGCGATTCCCCGCGTATTGCTGGGCCACGGGACTCAGATGGCCTGATAGAGCTAGGCGCAAAAGTTAGACAAGACGAAGGCGTTGTCGAGTTCACCTTTAAGTCTGTGTTCTACAAAGGCGACGGGCCGGGGCAGCCGATGCCGGACTTGATCCAATGGCTGCATCGGTTGTACACCAAACTCCTGGTGGAGTCGGCACTGAAGAATGTGCGCAAGTAGTAGGGTATAAATGAGACAAGTATATCTAATCAATATCGTCGTCGTCGTGGAGAACAAGCTGCGCAAGTCCTAAATCGTGGAGGCGTGTCATACGAACAAGCATGCCGAGGCCAATACTCTCAGGTGGCTGCGGTCCCTCGGGGCTTGTATTCAACAAAGTCCATACTTCCTCGTCCATCTCGTCAGCCATTGTCCCCCATGCATACTTTATGGCAGCAGGGTAGTTATACGATGCCAGAATGAAGCAAAGTGAGGAACCTGCTGACGTTTGAGTATGGCCCAGACAAGACACAGTCAATCGCAACGTACAAAGGCCGCTAATTTGCTGTTCCCTCTCCAGTTGAGGCGGGGGCGTTTTCCATGGCCGCTCGTCACTTTCATCGTCCACATGCTCTGGCAATACGTCTCCTAGTCGGTATAGACGCTGACATGCGGGACAAACACGACTTGTCGCACGACTTTTGTTGTACCATAAAGCCTGTGCCCGTTGTTACAGCGAATCTCATGCAGGAAGAAATGTACGCACCAAAGCCATCTCCTCTGTCAACACCCCGCCCTTATTGCACAGCAGAAGCAGCATTTCCCGGACCTCCTCGCTGGCAAACTCTGCCGCCAACGGGTCTTCGCTGGGCAACGCTGGCGGCTGAGCGAAGAAAGAGGGGAGGAAATGCGCCATCGAGCGGACCCGGTGGCCGTTTCCTGGGTCGTGGATAAACGGGCGTTCTGGATTAAATCTGAACGCATCGAGTTGCGCGTCCGTTTCGAATTCTGGGTCGGCAAATCTAAGCGGCGGCTCCTGAGGCTTGAAATCATACCCGTCCTCGGGCAGCTGCATGTTGTCATGTTCTTCAGCGTCGTCGAGGCTGGCGACGACGACTGTGACGTCCAGCGCACCCCCAGCCGGGTCGGGCGAAGGAGTCCGGATGTCGAGTCGCGTGCTGCTCGCTGATGACGCAGTGCTCTCAATTGAGGCACGTGGTTTCTTCCCTGAAGCTCTACGCGCCTTCTTTCCCTTGTGCGTGTTCGAAGGGCCGGGCATCGGTTGACGCGTCTTGGTTGGTTGAAAGAGAGTGTGACACAGTAACGAAACGCGTGACGTAACGTGATGGTAACACCGGTTTGTCTCCTGCTGCCAAATCACAGCCGTGATTCAAAAATGTTTAGGTGGGAAACGTTAGTGGGAATATATAAAGTTTTTTCTTGGCCCAAAAACTCATTGCAAAACATTAAATATTTTGGTCCTAAAAATCCTTTTGCCCAGCCAAGTCAACATTTTTTGGACAGAAAAACTCAAAGTTTTTTACACAATAAAAAATTAATTGCAAAACTTTATATATTCCCACTAACGTTTCCCACCTAAACATTTTTGAATCACGGCTGTGATTAATGTGGCTGGGATGATGCAGGATACCGCGATGCCCGCCCGCTCTACTCCCGACACATCCTGTGGGAATCATTTCCGCACGTCGATCTACCAGAAGCTTGAGCACACGCGTCCCCCAAACGTGCGTGATTCCCGTTATTTTTGGTCCAGTATTTATTGTTCAACAGCGGTGGATGGAGTTGCAGGGACAATGCTCTCTTTTTTACGACTGCTTACTGGAGCGCTAGCTCTCGGCGGCGCGTCTGCGCTCACAAACCCCTTCAATCGCAAGATCTTACTGACCAACGATGATGGTCCGTGCTTTCCTTTTGAGTGCTGCCTATAGTGTTTCAAATGAACAAGGATGGGCGGCATCTCACATTCGCGCATCGTATACTGCGCTAAAGGCGGCCAAATACAATGCTAGTTCAAATTGCTCACTATCTACTCTGGGCTCTGACCGCTGGTTCAAAAGGTCCTGATGTCTGCCCCCGCGGAAAATAAATCGGGTACGGGCTCTAGTATGGCGCCGCCAACGGTGCTCAACATCACCTGCGAGTTTGATACCTGCCCTATTGGTGCTCCGCCAGAAGGCGTGTAGTTCTTTGCGAACAGGGAAACCCATTACTGATGCTGTCGAAGGCTTCAATGCGTCAGATCGTGCGTACCCTGATGTGTGGCACGCCACATCAACCTCACGCTGTCTCAGCGCGATTGAACTACGTCAACTCCTTCCCTGCAACCTCAGTAGAGGTGAGGAGTGCTCATCATCATTTGTCTGTCTCATAACGAATAGTTCGGCATCCAAACCCTCTCCCCCAAATTCTTCAAGTCCAAACCTGACTTTGTGTTTGCTGGGCCCAATGTTGGAAGTCGGTATAGCTGTCGAATCGCTCCATCAGTCGTCCTGAGCCTTTATTCGCAGATAATCTTGGCCCAACTGTCCTTATTTCTGGCACTGTGTAAGCCATCTCAAACTCACCCCGAAAACCTGATTGATCAAAACATCCCAGTGGAGCTGCGACCGAAGCCGCTCTTGAAGGTGTACCTGCGATTGCCTTTTCGGGTGCCACCGGCGCACAGATCTCATACACGACTCTCGCCAACACAACGGACCCGCTCACAGTCGCATCCAACCTCTATGCCGCGCTTAGCGTCAAAGTCGTTGACACACTCCTTCTGCTCCCAGGCCCGATTCTCCCCAAAGGCATTGCCCTCAACGTCAACTACCCCTCGACCACCTCTGCTCAAAACTGCACCCAAGTGTCCGACTTCAAGTTCGTGCTAACTCGAATCAATCCGCCGGATGCGAACTCAGCTGATGTGCCGATTTGTGGGTCCACGCAACTGCCTACGGAGTCCGATGCCATCGCAACACTTGGAGCGTGTATCAACACAATAAGCGTGTTCAACGCTTCGACCAAGGCAGATGTTGACAAGGAGACCCAAACGTTTGTCCTGCTCAGACTGTTCGAGATCTTGAGCTGTCTCCCGAAGTAGGAGAAAAAAATGTAATTAATACATCGGTATCACGTGTAATGTGACGCGACGCGTTTTCACTTCCCAACGATATCTGCCAATTGAGTCTTGGGGATGGCTGCCGCGAACGCCTTCCTCTTCAGTCTAGTCTGTGTTTCCTGCTCATATGCGAAGCCGAAGCCAATGAGGTCCATTTCAGAGAATGCTGTTCCCAAGAAGGACAAGCCAAATGGCACACCCGGAGCAGGATAGACGGTCTCAGGACCAGCGCTCCCAATACTAGATCATCAGGAGGTATGAAATTACGGGGGAAAGAGCCACGCACGTTACGTTTTCAGGGAAAAACCCGAGAGGCACTGTCCATTCTCAGCACAAAAAATCGCAAGACAAGCTCAAGTTGTGACTAACCGGTTACGATAGGATAACCGACAACTGCAGCAATGACAGTAGTGAATCCAGGAGCAGGCAGTACAAGGGCGTCGAGCTTGAATTTCTTGAGCACAAAGTCGATGCCACGAGTACTGCCTAAATCATGGTCGGCTGCGAGGGCATCAAAAAAGGTTGCATTGAAGCCGGTTGTCGCTTCAGCAGCGATGAGCCTATCGTTGCATTAGTTCTGAGAAAGATAATTGAGGGCTCAAGTAACATACTGGGATTGATCTTTGAAGCCTTTCGGCTCCTCAAGGGTTGGGTTGGCGTCGTCGAACTTGATGAGATCCGCGAGACTTTCGACGCCTGATGGATTCTTCAACAGAGACTTGAACCATGCATTCAGTTGGATCTGTTATCGAATTACAATTGCTTTTGACCTGAGGGAAGCATCAAACAAACCTTGAAATCGACATTCAACACGATCGTCTCGTTGTTGCTGGTCACAAACTCCTCTGCGGACGGCAAATCTGCAGGGTCCACAACAGTTGCCCCCAGTTTCTTGATAGTAAGCAAGGCTTCTTCAAACGCGACACCGATTGAAGGGTCGTTACCGGTTATACTGTCGTTTAAAAAAACTCGACGAGGGACTCCGATTCTCTTGCCCTTTAAAGCATTCTTGTTCAGTGCCTTGGTGAAGTCTGGAACAATGGGGGGTTGGGCGAGGGTAAAGTTATCGTTGGGGTCTTTTCCTGCGATAACAGACAAGACGATGGCTGCGTCTGTCAAAGAACGGGTCATAGGACCAACAGTATCTTGGTGAGCGGATATGGGAATCACTGTCAGGTTTTTGTCAGTCGTACTAAGGAAGGTTTAATAAGTTGTTAATGTGTGCACTTGCCTCCAGCACGCGAAGTCAATCCGAGGGTAGGCTTGATACCAGCCAAATTATTATTGCTGGATGGGCAAGTAATGCTACCGTCCGTTTCCGTCCCCAATGTAACGGCGGCAAGACCGATGGAGGCCGCTATGCCTGATCCTGACGAAGACCCACAAGGATCAGCTTTGGGGAAGTAAGCATTGGTCGCTGAAATATTCGAATGAGATGATGAATAACGATGTTGATCTGTTTGCTTACCTTGACCCCCGCGTCCAGACCACCCGGAAGCAATATTACCTCGGAAGTGAGCCCATTCCGAGAGGTTAGCTTTGCCTAAGATGACTGCCCCAGCTTTACGCAGACGCTTTACAACGCCAGCGTCTTCAGGGACGATGGATTTGAGCAGACTGAAAGAGCCGGCAGTGGTGTTCATTCCTAAGCAACGATCAGCTACTTGCGCATCTATTGAAGTTGAAAGCGGACCTTCAGATGCGACAGTGGCGATGTTGTCCTTGAGTAGAATCGGTATTCCGTGTAGCTCACTCCGTTTCCCAAAGATTTTTCGCTCTTTATCAAGCGCTGCAGCTTGTTGGAGAGCAGAGGGATTAAGCTCCAAAACTGCCCGAAGCTCAGGGCCCTGGAGGTTAACCTCTTCGATGCGCGCAAAATACGCCTGAACTTGACATTAACATGGCTGCACACAAAACTAGATCCCAGTCACACACCTTGACGAGGTCCACACTGGTGAACAGTCCAGAATCGAGTCCGGCCTGAAGCTCTGGAACAGACGCCTCATATAAGTCGGGGAACGAGGGCTTTTTCGCGGTATCGGGAGCAACGGTGTCTGGCGCGTGCCCCCCAAACGCGAGTCCAACCCTGAACGGGTTTGTGGTGAGCGAAAAGCCGTGTGCTTGTGTGTCAGAGCATATCCATGTGCCAACAAGGGCAAGCGTTATGGAGGTCACTGCCCAGCGCGCCATCGAGGAGAGCCCAAAGCGATAAGCAGCCATTGTCTTTCCCATCGGCTGTATTTGAGGCAGCGGCCCTGGGATTTTTCCACTCATTTTGAGGGACGGAGGGGCTGGAGAAGCGTCCATAGATTGGAGTGAGAATAAAAAGCGCTGGTGGCGCGTGGTTGGGCGGGATGCAGACGGCCGAGCGGTGTTGGTTGGTTAGATTAGACGGATTCCATAATGGCTTATGGTTGATGGACGGAGCTGAGCGCACGGTGGGCGATTTGAAAGTGAGAAGAAATCTGAACGACGTGCTGGGAAAAAGGCTCCCCGTGACTGACCGTGACAACTTGAACCTCTTGTCTTGACGTCAGCGTTGACCTGGATGGCCTCCACAGCACCTGATACTTGCTTACACCCGATCAAATAATCTGTTCTCTTCGACGCTGTTCTCCTCTCCAGCCTAATGACCTCGTCCATGTGCGTCGAGAAGAGTAAATGCGCACGTGTGCGAGAGAAGAACGTATAAAAGCTTCGACAACCTGCAAGTTCCAGACAATGGCACGCTTGTTCCACACCGTCTTACTCGCTGCGCTCATTGGCGCTGCTGCAGCTGAAGCTGGCCAGAAACTAGTGCTGACCAATGACGATGGTACGGGAAATCGATGAATAATCGACCGACCAACTCACCTGCATATGCAGGATGGGCTGCTGCGTTTGTTCGTGCCCACGAGTCGGCACTCAACGCTGCTGGATACGATGTTTGTTCATTGACCTCTTCGTTTGCAATTTGCTCAATATTTCTTCAAGGTCGTTCTCAGTTGTCCTGCGGTAGACAAGAGTGGAACTGGCTCCTCTACCGCAACACCAACGGTGTTGACCAATCCCTGTGAATTCAATACTTGCCCCGTTGGCTCACCACCAGAGGGCTTCAACGCTTCCAACCCCAGACAAAATTATGTCAACGCTTTCCCCGGTATTGCTTCTTCCCCACTGATTCTTATTTCTTTCTGAGCCACATCCAGTTGATTCCGCCCGATTTGGCATCCAGACGCTTGCGCCGAAATTTTTCAATGGTTCCGCACCGGATCTGGTTGTTGCTGGACCCAATGTTGGGAGTATGTCCTTACTCTGGCGTCTAGTTGTTTCGTCACTTAATTGAGCACAGGCAATGCTGGCTCGACCGTACTCATTTCTGGCACTGTGTTTGTGCTACTCTGAACTGTGTCGTCATGTTCTAACCAACTCTACAGTGGTGCAGCGACGGAGGCAGTGCTGGAAGGCTTTCCTGCCATTGCCTTCTCGGGTGGATCGGGCTCCCAAGTATCGTACACGACCCTTGAGTCAGATCCAACATCGACAACAAGCAGGGCAGCGTTGCTTTACGCTGATCTGAGCATCCCCCTCGTCAATCAGCTGCTGTCGACCCCAAAACCGTTCCTCCCGGGAGGCATATTGTTAAACGTTAACTTCCCGTCGCTTACGAGCAACTGCACCGCTGCTTCTGCGTTTAAATACGTCCTGGCACGGATCAACCCAGCGTCTTCGGGCACACCACCTGATGTTTCAACCTGTGGGACCACGCGTCTACCGACGGAAAACTCCATCATCTCAAGGTCTACGGAGTGCCTTGTGAGCGTCAGCGTTATGCAGGCGAGCAACAAGGGCGACGCGACGGCCGGAAACCAGACTTTTGTTTTAGAGAAGCTTTCCCCGATACTCAGTTGTTCGAGTTGAGTAGTGGTAAAAAGACGCGAGAAGCAGAGATGTAAATTGATTGGTTGCCCCTGTTTTTTGCAGAAGCCCGGAGGCTTTGGAACCTCAACAATTATGTGGTGTTATTCTGCATCGTTGTGCTTTTGTCCTGGACAAGATCCTGGATAAAGATTCTTGTGCCTATGAAACTGGGAACACCTATGTACTGTACCTAGAATAAGCGAAGATGGGCTTGGACTGTGCTTAGGCGCATGTGGTACCATTCGGTATTGACCTCCGACCACGATGGGGGTTGTCAGGATCAACCACGAGATCACCTATGTTGCCTTGCGCGGCTACGTATAATTACCATGTCCTGTCCTCGAACGTTTGCTCTCCCCTTCCACCTTTGAATAATGCTGGGCTTCACAGTGCTCGTCTGTCTGGCTGGCGTCGCGTCCGCAGCCCCGAGTGCTAACAGTCTTGTCGAAAGAGCCCCGGCTGCCAACAAGATCGTCATTGCCAACGACGATGGGTGGGCGACCGCACAAATTCGGGCTCAGTTCAACGCCCTGACTGCTGCTGGGTATAATGTGAGCGCCGACTCTGTTCAACGCTTACAATATTAAATGTGGGGCAGACCATTCTTTCCGCGCCCGCAGAAAACCAGTCGGGCACAGGCTCGTCGTCCACGACACCGACTGTCCGCAAGGATCCTTGCGAATTCAACTCTTGCCCAGCAGGGTCGCCTGCGATTGGCTCCGACCCAAGCAACCCCAGACTGAACTATGTCAATGCCTACCCCGGTATGCGTCAGCGGCTATGAAACCCATTTTTCTTCTGACCCCCTACCCCCAGTTGATGGTGCTTTGTATGGGATCAACACGCTTGGTCCCAAAATATTCGGATCGAAGCCTGACTTGGTCGTCAGTGGGCCCAATATCGGAAGTGCGTCCTCCGTTGTCTATATTTCTCGCGACTGACATCATGATTCGTAGACAACTTCAACTTGGCGGCCTTTTTCTCTGGGACCATGTTCGTACTCGTTGTGTCTATCCTTCTCAAGTTCTTATTCTTTAATAGTGGTGCTGCGTCTGCTGCCGCCTTGGCTGGTGTTCCCGCCGTCGCCTTTTCGGCAGCCAGCGGAGGCCAAGTTTCGTTCAACATCCTCAACGACCCCACCGCGCCTGAAGCCCAGGCTGCCAAACTCTACTCTGCGCTGACCGTGAAATTCCTTGACACCCTCCTCGCCTCGTCCGGCCCGATCCTCCCGGCGGGCACCGCTATTAGCGTCAACTACCCCGCGCTCTCTAACGCCTGCAACAGCGTCGACTCGTTCAAGTTCGTGCTGACCCGCCTCTACTGGAACCCCCTCCGGACAGACGTGACCACGTGCGGGTCGTCTCATCTCCCTGACGAGATGACCGTCGTGAACAACAACGGCCGCTGCCAGATCTCCGTCAGCGCCATCAACCCCAGCACCAAACTCGACGCGTCGGCCGAGGCGCAGGCTGCAGTTCTCAAGCGGTTGAGCCCGATACTTACGTGTGCGGCCTAACAAACCACTCATTTACAAAACCATTCGTTATTCTACCTGGATGTTCTATTTCCTTGTAGGCAATATACCGTACCGCCCAGGGTGGTGATTAACCGCACGAACGTTCAACTGCCCAACTGAACGTAATTTTAAGCATACAGGTCCTCATTCCGTACAGTTCTCGGTCATGCACAGCGGTATACACGGCGTCCTCAGACCGTTTGTAGCCGCTGCGCTATTTCGGTTTCCAGATTCATTGATTTGTCTACTATGGTAAAAGCTATAAAGACTCGGACTGGGAGGCCCAGAGTACAACCCAGTCAGTCTTCACAAACACCACATTGACATGAAGCCCGCGTTTCTCATCGCCCTCGTTGCCGCCATGGTCCTGCAGACCTCCGCATACTTCATCACCTTCTGCCCCGACGCAGAGTCAGGCCAAGGAGCACAGACGGCATGCACGGCCTACATGAACGAGCCTACTGCCGCTTGCCGTGAGTTGCCGCCTCGTCCATCGAGACTGCCGTGTTTTGATTTTTTGCGCTAGAAAATCTCCCATCCGCTATCGCGGGCAAAGCGAGCTCATTGTCGCAGTCGGGAGTGTCCTGCACCTATTTCGCGTAAGCACTGCTCGTGATTTCGAGGAATTCCAAGTAACGCCGTCTTAGCGGGGCTGGCTGTCAAGGAGATGCATTCAGCAGCAGCACCAAAGCCATTTTCAACCTCGGGAGTAATGGGTTCAACGATAAGATCGTCTCTTTCAAGTGTGATTAGAAGACACGAGCTAGTTTTATTTTACATGTGTTGTTACATACATTCCAAACAGAATATCACGCAAGCAGCTTCAAAACCTTGGCCTCCAAGTCCGCGACACTCTCAGACACACCCAAATCCTGCAATGCGCCCTGGACATACTCCTCTGCCTTCTCGTACATCCCCTCCCCACGAATCCCGTTCCACCCCCGCGCCTAGTTTGTTCGCGAGGAAGGCCATGGCTAGCAACGTCGCGATAACTGCATCAGAGGAGTTGGGCGGCAACACTGCACGAACAGCATCAACGTCCTTTGCCGGTGCGAGTTTGACGACTTTAAGCACGTCGAGTGAGAAGCAACCATCAAACGCCTGCAAGCGGGCGAGTGCTTCCAACGGATCAGAAGGTGTAGGGGGTCGAGCAACTGTTTCTTCTTCTGCGGCCGCCCTTGCGACTTTCCTGCGCATGAAAGAGGGAGCAGCTGACCGCGATGAAACGGTTGACCGATCTGCAGTAAGAACCAGGCTTGAAACACTTGAGTAGTTGTACGATGAGAGATCCGGGGCAGCAGCGGAGCGTGAGCTGGCTTGCGGAGATGGTGCTGCCGGAGCGGCCATCATCACTGGGGGAGCGGCCATCATCGGCCGGGGCGGAGCAGCTCCAAACATTGCCCCTGCAGGAGGTGGAGGCATAGCCGCAGAGCGTTGAACCATGCCACCTGTGGCCATTTTTGACATGCGCAAAGGACCTCCCCCTCCCCTTTTGACACTGCCGCTTTCTTTCTCGCTTTGCTCAACTGGCACAAAGACAGGCATTTTCTTGGCCGGATCGCTCTCATCGACAGCGACAAACGACGTGTGTGTCGAGACGATCGAATACGTCTTGCCGAGTCGGACAATCAAGGCCTTGACAGTGCGCGCCAACAAATCCGAGTCGTTTGAATCCTTGAGGGTCTTAGCAACACCATGTCGACCGTCTTCGAGATCTTGAATGATCTTGCGAGCAGCGAGAGCGTGGACTGCTGGAGGAGCCTCGGGTAGGTTTTGGAGTTGGCTAACGGTGACAGATACGGGGAGCTCAATTTCGGCGTCATCGACAGTTTTTCCGCGAAGTATAACGGTCTTCGGTGTGTGTTTGTCTGATAAACGGATTAGAAAAGCGAAGACCTTTACTGGGAGAACACATACCTTGTAGAATCGCATAGACATTGAGACGCACGTTGGGGAAGAGGTTCTGTATCTTGAATGGTGCCTGCTGAACATATGCTGGTGGAGGAAGGCTGACAGGAGGAGGCGGCGGCGCAGGAGCAGACTCCGCAGTGATGGGATCATCAATGCTGTCATCGAAAATATTGAGCTTCGCCTTGGGTTTAGGCTTTTCACCAGACTCTTCTTCGACCATCTCGAACCCGTCGTCGTCTTTGGACTCCACAACTGCCGATTCGATCACTTCAGGCTGTCCCCAGTCGACGGTGATGTCCGATATCGGCGGCGATTTGGCTGCTTTGAGCATTCGGGATATTTTACCGGTAAAGTTGCTCTCCTGTTCGCCGACAAGCATGCACGTCCCATTCCCAATCCGTGCGATACCCTCACACATGGCAGTCGAGACCCCGTCTCCAATGCCGAGAACTGAGATACGAATATACGCATTTTTTGGTGCGCTTTCGACAGCGCTTTTGCACTCAGCTAGCACTCCTTCTAAATCCCAAGCTTCACCGTCCGTTAACATCAACACGCTTAACGGGCGGTCCGTTTTGCGATCGCGGAAACACTTGGCCAGCGCGCTACGAATCTCTGTCCCACCGAAATCCGCGCTCATCGAATCGACATGCTGTGTCGCCTGTTCGAGAGTCTCTTGGTTGTAGGGTTTGCTGCCTTCTGTCCAGAGGGAGCTACAATGAGACCCGAAGGACATGATTTGGAAGAGCGAGTCTTTGTGCGGGATCGCGCGAAGCATGACGACCATCGCTTTTTTGGCGGCCTCTATACGGCTTCCACCCATTGAACCACTGCGGTCCACCAGGAGGACGAATTCTTGACGGGAGACATCGGGGAGTTTGAAGCGCGGGACAAGAGTCAGCGCCATTGCGACAGTATTGTCTGTGGGATGCAACTCGGCAACACAACGAGGGGCATCAAGACCAGCTGATTTTACCGTAAGCACGAAGTCCTTGTCCAGCATCGACTCTGACGACAGCGAGATGCGGGCATAGTTCGAGAACGGCAATTCGTTGAAGTTGGGGAGCTTTGGATCGGGACCCAGTTCCGTCGAAACAGTGTGGGAAGGAGAGCCAATCTTAGCGATCGGCGCTTGAGCTTCGACATTCAATGCCACAGTCAGGAACGGTGGAGGGGAGGATTTGGCCTTGAGGAAGAAGTTGCGGAAGGAGAAGGTACGAGGGGAAGTAGGGGCATGACCATAACGAGCACCGATGTGGACTGGGAGATGGAATCGAATCGAATCGCTCTCTTCGTCTTCAGCAAGCTCTGTCGCGTAAATGAGCTCAATCTGGACCTGCTCGTTTGATGCAATATTGCCAACCGACACCTGAAATACTAGAAACGAATTAGAGGGCTACTAGACAAGAATCTGAGCTTGACATACCATCTGGAGTCTGCTGCTCCAAGAGAGATGCCTGATGTCCAGCTGCGACGGCAGTTTGGTAAGTCTCCCGAGCCTCTTGCTTCTCCTTGACAATTCCAACAACCCGAGTTCCATCTTGTTTGATCATAACAAAGCTGCAGACTGCTGCTCGAGAGGGAATGGGGAAGGTGTATGACGCCTCAATAGGCACATTGGCGTCATTGGCGTAGGTCTGAGTGAGCTTTACTTGGGCAGCAAGCTCTTTAATGGATGCCTCGGCCTGGACATTGAGGAGAGGAAGAGAGACGAAGCGATATTCCTGGGCGTAGTAGAGGCCAAAAATGCCAGAGTACATGATGGATGGATGAGGAGTCTAAACATGCAGCTGACTTTATATAGTGTCGAGAATGCACAGCAGTGGCTCCTGTCGACGAAGTCATCGAGTTAGCAGTAATTCATTTCAGGGACCGTCATCGAGTCAGGAAAGAGAGTAATAAAAGTCACGCTCACTGCGCTTGTCAATGACCTAATATCTACACCAGCTACTCAGTAACTGCGTGGCAGCTCCAACACCTTCTCTGAAATGTAATTCAGGATCATCTCCCTTGAGACCGGAGCGATTCTGGGGACCAGACTTTCCCTAAACCATCGCTCAACGTCATATTCTGCTGCATAACCCATGCCTCCATGCGTCAACACTGCCCTTTCTGCTGCGGTGAATGCTGCCTCGGCCGCCATGTATTTGGCTGCGTTACATGCCACACCCAACGAGTGCGCCGAAATCGATTTGTCTTTCTTGCTGGCGTCGAAGAGGCGGGCTGCATGGTATGTGGCAAATTTTGCGCCTTCTAACTTCATCCACGCGTCGGCGAGTGGGTGGGAAATGCCTTGATTCATCCCAATCGGCCGCTGGAAAACGACTCGCTCTTTTGCGTACTCTGCTGCCCGTTTGAGCGCTGCATATCCAAGCCCAAGCGCCTCTCCCGCCAGTAAACACCGTTCGGCATTCATCCCATGCAGAATAATCTTGAAGCCCTTGCTCTCCTCTCCTACCAAGGAATCGGCCGGTATCTCGTAGTTGTCAAAGAACACCTCGTTTGCATCTACCGCCCTCCCGCCCATCTTCTTGATTTTGCGCATGTCAAGTCCAGGCCTTTCGCGGTCCAAGTCGATGCAGAACAGCGAAAGACCTTCACTGGGTTTCTTCACTTGGTCGACGGGCGTAGTCCGGGCAAGCAGCATCATCTTCTTCGCGACCTGGGCACAGGTTATCCAAATCTTCTGGCCCGTAACCCGATATACGTCCCCATCCTTGCGCGCAAAAGTCTTTAAGCTCAGGGTGTCCAGTCCGGCATTCGGCTCAGTTACACCGAAGCACACCCGCCACTCTCCACTGATGACTTTGGGGAGGACCGTCTCCGTCTGGCTCTCGTTGCCGAAGCGTGCCAATGGCTGAGTCGCATAAACGTTGGCATGCACCGACTGCGCGCCAGCCATCCCGGCCCCGCTTTCCGAAATTGTCTGCATCATCATTGTGGCCTCGGAAATCCCCAGTCCACTGCCACCAAGGTGTTCGGGCAGCGCTATCCCAAGCCAGCCCGCCTTTGCCAGAGCAGCATGAAACTCCTTCGGGTCGGTCTGCGCCTGGTCGTGCTCTTGCCAATATGTGTTGGGGAAATCGGAGCAGACTTGCGCGACGGCAGAGCGGACATCAAGTTGAGTTTCGGTAAATCCGGTGATGTCCATCATTCGGCGAGAGGTTGTAGTCGAGAACCTCGCCCGCTGTAGGGGAAAGCGCGCTGTTCTGAGCAGAGCAAAAGCCATCGGACGCTTCGGAGTTAGCTGCAAGAGAGAAATGCTGATGTCAGCAGTACGTAGTTCAGGGGAAGAACATCCCGGTTATCCTTGAAATCTAAGTAATCTAATCTTACACCGAATCTAATCTAATCGCCACTCGATGATTTGCGTCAAAAATTCATTGCACGAGGCCATCAGGCCAAACCCGTTAGAGGAATACAACTCATAAAGATACATTTCAATTCATCACACGCTTAGCAAGCGCCCTTGTCGACCCAAACCCCAACAGCGCCGCCAGGGGTATCGCCTTGAGTCCACCACGACGCGGTCCACAGGTGGTTGTTATATACGGCAGACTGTCCACCAACAAAGACGGCCTAGCCTCAATTAGTACATGCGTGATGGTGGGCGCAATGATGACTCACCGATGCGGACCAAGCCGGGACATTAGCACATTGTCCAGTTCCTCCGCCTCCTCCGCCTCCACCACCACCTCCGCCACCAGTTGACTGACCCATGTTGTTCTTAATATTATCCCATGTCGAGGAAGGATAGTTAATATGGTTTGGCGTCGAGTCAAGACCGCCGAGTACAGACGCTGTGGTGCCGACGAGCGAATCCGCACCGGTCTTGTCGGCCGAAAGTTCCCAGAAGAAGTTTCCGCCGAGGCCCTGGGAGTTGACATATTGCGCCTTGAGACGAGCGATGTTGGGAGTGTCGTATGTAACAAACTCCCTCTTGGCGGAGTCGTACGAGTAGGAGGTGACATCAGTAGTGTTTTCGAACACTTGAGCACCGGCGACTGAAGGAAATATTTGGTCTTGTGATCAAGTGCAGTACGATTGACGTACTTGGAAGAGCATTGTAATTGTAAACTCCTGCCTCATAAGTACCAGGACCGATCTGGTTGGTGAGATCAATGGCTATGTCGCAAGAGCAAGAATGAGAAGCACATACGCCGTTGTAAGGTTGCCCAAGTCCAGCCGTTTGCTCGAAAGCACGTCCATAGATGGGAATTCCTGCGTGAATTAGAGGACATTTCCACAAATGACATGCCACGAACCCATCAAGAGCTTGCTTTTTGTCGCACCAGCACTGACAAAGTGTTTGACGGCGGCATCTGTGGAGACGCCCGTGCGTGCGCCGCCATACAGATTGGCTTGATTGTCGGTGTAAGTCAGCCAAGATCCCGCGTAGTCGTAAGCCATAATGTTCCAGTAATCGAGGGCTGCATCGAAATCAGTGATACGAACAGATAGACTAGAAAAACTGTACCTGAGTTCATCTGTGGAACGACGAGGTTCGCGTAGTTTTCTGCACCCGCAGAGACAGCGACGGTCAGCTGGTATGGCGTAGTATCGCCCTTTCGCGAGGCAAGCGCATCAAAGGCGGTCCGCAGGGACGTGTAGAGATCAGCAAAACCTTTTCCGAGGGCGGCATTGGAGGGATATTCAAAGTCCAGATCGCTAAAGAGAATGTCAATATCTTGTGGGAATGATATGTGTGAACAGACGCACATGCCATCGAACCCATAATTCTCAATCATAGAAACAGCACTGTTGACGAAATTTGTTCGAGCAGCGGCGTTGGTAACGAAGTTGAAGTGGCCTCGAAGATGGTCAGTGAAATGTCGACTATATGATTGACCCCACGCACCTGCTTGGGAATAAGTCCATCCTCCAACCGAGAGAAGCACTTTCGTGACTTATTAGCATATGAAGAGGCACCAGGTTGACAATATCGAACCTTTGAGGTTGCGGTTCTTTAGTTTAAGCAAGTACATCTGCTTGAGGGCGCCGTAGAGATTGTTGCCCACATCATTCCAGCTATCCGTCGGGAAATGCAGCTGCGTGTCGGCGTATGGATCGGTCAGGGAAATCGTTCCACTGCTAGCATCGCAATCCGCAAAAGCATAGAGGATGTCTTGAGAGTCGTTACAAATGACACGAGAAACGGCAAAACCAAGAGCGTACGACTGAGTTTGGACACATCGATGTTTTGAGGGTCTATAGCAGATGTTAGCCCAGAGAGAAGATGAATGAGGGGCAAGTTACAGAACAGGCGAGGGCTGTAAACACCCCAATTGACGAAGTAAGCTAATAAGAAAGATGAGTCAAGGTCAGTCAAGCAGGTTTTGCAACGAACCCATGTTAACTTTGCCCGTAGCTCGTTTATGGACATGATTCACGATGGGATTCTTCTCTAGAGGGAAGACGTGTTTCGGCGCTGTAACATTGGCAGGGCGAGCCATGATTTGTGTAGCATCGGCACTGCGTAAGACGGCAAAAGCGGTCAAAAGCGCTAAGATGCGCTTTAACATGGCCATTGGAGGGGAAGACGCGAGGCGGCGTTAGGGGGGAGGGAGCCAGGGAAAAATCTTTCATCGGTTGACCTTTTGAGCGTTACGGGTGAGCCAGGGTTGATCCAGGTGAGCCAGAGCGTTTGTGTTGGGCCGCGTGGACGTAATCTCCAGAAGTCCGCTAGCAGCACAGAATATTGCTATCGCAGAGGTCATGGACACCTCGCCAAGGTCAGAAGGAAGACGACCACGCTCCAGAAGACCAAAAAATAGAGAACTTGATAGATTGTCGGTATGCCGGATGGAAAAAGGAAACAAACAAGTACCGACGATTCCATTTCGAGCCTTATCGGGTGACTTTCGGTCTCGTCGACATGGATTCGGGCCGTGTTTGATGCCTCCGTTGCCTGATATAGCATGGAGTGTACACGAGGGGCAACAAAGAGGAGCGTCATGAGTACTCGACGAAGTTGATCAGTTGCCAGACGAGCTGAGACGTTGCAGAGACAGTTGCGATTCAAGATGATGGGGGAAGCAGCTCAACACCATCAGGTGATGTCACAGCTCACAACTTGGCACACTCATCCTACGTCTATGACGCCTTCGTCTTTGGCCATGCGTGAAGATCCTCCCCAAAGATACAGCTAAGCACTGCTGAGCAGCGGTCTACAACCAGTTAGAGTTGCGATGAGTACCATCATGTGACTTCTCTGATACCGGAGCACCGTTTGCTCGGACACACGCGTCTTTTGCACCAAATGGGATCCATTTTCGATGCAGAGTATCGTTCCCTCACTACGAAAATGTTAGCCCCGGCCTCCACGCCCACAGTCATACCGTAATTCTCCTCAAGCCCCACCCAGTTCAAAGTTCTCATCCGGGTCTTGATTCCAAACCGTCGCTCCCGAGCTTGCTGTCCATATGTATCAGCTTCATGAGTATCGGCGATAAACCCCTATCCATACCTCATCCCTAGAACCGGATGCTAATAATTTGCTTCCTTTAGACCCTAATTCCACAGTTTCAAAATTCAAATTGGAGCAAAATCTCATCCAAGCAGTTACGCATTCAAGTTTAAACATAGAAACTTTCCAGCACTGTTTGTGTACTTCGTCATGCCCAGCTTGTTTTCTTCGTCGTTTATTTTAAACGCTCGTCCTGTCTGACCATCTAGATTCTAGAACGTGACTTGGGATTCCCCTATGCGGGCGGGACCCATCAAGATTTATCCGACTCCTTATAAGTGCACAGGCTGGCACCGCCAGCGTTATTTCTCTCTTTCTCTCTCCCGACTGCTCCCAAGCAATAATGTCAGTAGCTTCAACGTCCTCCGACTGCAATCATATTTGCATGCACTGTCGGCAACCTTCCATTCCTTCAACCCCCTTGTCCCGCGTCTCAACAACAACATCTACCTCAACAAGCTCTTTGTCTGTTTCTGGTATGCGATTTCTAACTTGTTCTATCCTGAAGCTTGACAAGTCACACTCAGAGTCAACTCGTCCAAATATTCGATATGGAGGACGAGGTGGTGCGGGGTCTATGATTCGTCCATCCAACTCCATGCCGGCCTCACCCAAGAATCCATCTCGCAGCGAGGCCGGGCTAGGGCAAAATATCACGCGTCCTCTCCAACTCCTCGTCAGGTTTTGCTCGTCCTCGTAGATTTCAATGTGGTTCCTGACTTTTACTCTAGATGCCCCGGGTAAAGTGAGATATGGTGGACGAGGTGGTGCGGGCTCTCGTGCTCGTATTCTTCCAGAAAAGTCTTCGGAGAAGAAAGTCCAGGTATTGAGGATATTCCGCTAATCTCTCTTCACCGCTCAATCAAGTTAAATAGACATCATCGTTGTGGTCCCGAAAGAGCGCACCAAACCTTCGAAATGAGCCTTCTGCATCAAAGAAGGTTCAGGTCCAGGAGCCTCCCCCAAGTCTAATACCCCCACGCCAGAGTTCTTTGGCTATACGCCGTGGAACCAATCCTATGCCGATTACTATCATACAACCTCCTTCTTTTGTGCCTCCCACAGTCAGCACTCCCCCCACACCAGCTTCTGATATATCTACCACGCCGAGCGAGGCAGAGCTGCCTCGAATGCCTCGCACTCCCTACTTCTACTTTGACGACGCTTTTGATGAACCCAGTCTCAATGAGTCCAGCCATCCTTCTCCCACTTCTCCCCCCACCTCAATCTCACGTTCATTCCGGCGCATCGCTTCTCGAACGCAGGGTCTCTTATTCAAAGACTTGACTGGAAAACCTACCCCTATGCCCCCACCTGCTGAGACCCAAACACGCCCGATTCCGATGAGCAAATCGCTGCCGCCACCCTCCGATTCTTCTTCCGATTCTTCAGAGTGGCCTGATCACGACCAGCCGGAGTTGCCACCTGACACGGATTCCACATCAGATTCGGAAACAACTCCTATCCACGTCGACTTGCCCTCACTGAACCAACCCCAACGGGTCGGTTCTCAAGCCACTTTGCATGCTGTCCCTCGCCAAAGCGCTCGCTTCTCTGCTGGAGGGAGATGGAACCGCGCTGATGTGCGCGAAGTCATCATGGAGCTTCGACTGTTGAAATGACCAGTTACTACTACCAGCTTCTTTAATACATTCATGCCTGTAGGTCCCCGAAGAAGATATGCAATGCAGGATGACAGTACACACATCAATAAATATGGTTTCCCTATAATTATTGCCTGGTCTCGGCATGTTCATAGGGTGGCGGTAGGTAATTGGCGACATGAGCTTCTAAGGTCGCTAACCGCTCCTCAAGGTAACGCTCCCGAGCAGAGGTGTAGGTTGACGGCGAGGTCAGGGACAGTATTGTACTTCGATCGCCACCGTCTATTTCGAAAGCAGTTGTGGGTCGGTGCTTATCCGAAGAAAAGTAATCGGACTGTGCCATCTGAGATGGCTGTCGGGTAACGCTTGCGTTGGCCTCAGCACGTCCAGTATATCCTTCTGCGGAAAATTGAGGACAAGAACAAGTCAACGCAAGGTACTGACCCATCGCTAGCTTCTCGGGAGGGTATTGAGTTGACGCGTTTGCAGGGTCGGCAAACGCAGGAGGGAGGTCATGTCCCGAAGAAGACGCAGTCGTGGACGTTCCAGCACGAAGGGGTCGGAGGTCTCCTTGCAGGACATTGGTGTGAATACTGCTCATTTGAGCAGTTGATGTGAGTGTTGGAGTGGCGGCGAACGCGCTGCCTGCTGATGGTCGGTCGTCTACGAACGGTTGCAACGTGTAATTTCCAGCACGAATGCGACGCATATTAGGTTCAGGCAGTGCCAGTGGAGGAAGTCCAGCCGCAGCTCGTTCCGCATCGACTTGCGCACGCATTCGTTGTCTTCGGCGACGGCACAAGAGAAGGAAAAGGATAGCGAGCACGATGCAGACCAAGACGGCAATGATGGCTCCAATAATGGTCCCGACATTGCTACGATTAGATGAAGCAGCGGATTGCGGTTCTGGCGCTGATGTGTTCAGTGCGTTTGAATTGGTACTGTCATGCGATGTCAGTGATGAACAGTATATAGTCGATTGCGTTGACGGACTCTGAGACTCTGAAATGAGGCCTCAGCAGGGTAAATTTTCAGGAATAAGGATGCATACGAGGAAGCGCTTGGCGCGGTCAAACTAGGAGAAAAAGTCAGCGATATTCCGGGGAACAATCCAAGACAGACAGAGATCTTGAGAAAATCAGAGATTGTTTTGATTGAAAAACGGACACTCACTTGGTATCAGAGGGATTCGTGGATTTGATGGCTCTATAAGATCGTACCTTTAGCGGAGGAAGACGACTTATCCTTGTACAAACTTACAAAGCTCTAATAGAGCAGTGAGCGTCCAGCTCTTTTCCAAGTGAATGGGACTCACGAGGGGGAAGATGACAATAAACCGGATGAGGTTTTGCTGTCCGAAGATGGAGTGTTGTGCTGCGAAACGGGTCGGTCACAAATCAAACTTTAAGAGTGCATGGACAGACGATTGAGACCTAAAGAACATTGAATGACAATTCATTGCTTTTTCATGGTGACGTACTTGGATGGATTTACGGATGTGTTGACTTCTGAGGTCGGAGGTCTTGGTCGTTTTATTATTGTTTTAAAAGTCCAAATGAAGCAAAACTTACTTGGGAATGACGTCGACGGACCCACTTGTTACAATTGCATAGTCAAACAAAGCGGCCTGAACGCCAACGCCAGTGCTGGGATTGATCTCAAAGTCCCATGTTACGGTGTGGGTTGAGCTTGGGTCAAGCCCCGTTGCCGAAAAGAATAGTGCATTGTAGGCAAATGACTGGGATCCGGTGTAATGGTGGGTAGACCGCTGATTGCCCAGGGTGAAGACGATATTTGGCTGAGTTTTGACCTGATCAATGCCGTAGATATAGACCGCAGAGCCTAAAATTTATTGGACAGTTTCAGGGCCAGTTTATTTTCTTTACCGGTGAACGTGAAACTGCCTCCCGTCCGCTGGCTTGCACCGTCCCTGTAATTTCCATCATGCCATGATTGTTGGAAGGTCTGGCTGGCGTCTGGTTTCGAGGCGCAGAAGTTACAAGGGTTTGAAGCCGAGGTTGCAGTCCAAGAGCCGGTGAATGTGAATTGGGAACTTGTGTCGTCAATGGTGGAGTTGGTGAGTGCACCATTCACAGATGGCACAACAGCAAGGAGTAGCGGCAGCAAGAATGAAAGAGAGAGTATGTCGATGAAAGAGCGTAAGTGGCCCATGGGGCCAGCGTGGTGGTGGTCAACCTGAAGCCAGAGTGGTTCGCGTATCAAAGGCAAACTGATCAGATCACTCGTAACCAATTTGCAACCAATAAATTCTTGGACGGCTTCGTTTATGCCCCTGCATCGAGTCCAGAGCGATGTCAAACCTAGCTTAGTCGAGTCCAAACGCCCACAGTAAAGTGACATACAGTTTCTGCCAGGTGGCTGTGCCTTCCAATCGACAAGACGTGGAAAGCGAAGCTTCAAGTACACATAATTTACATGTCTGAGTTTACAGTTGGTGTAATGTATTGCTGTTGACGCTGGTAACGCAGAGCGGCATATTATCCTCCGGTTCTGGCCAAGGTGAACAAGGAAGAAGCTAAGAAAACAAATTCTCACTCATGGTGATAGCGGCTGCGGGATGCGCAACTTGGTTTGGGTACGCAGGAGTGAATTCGAAGTTGGATATCAGAGCACTAGCCATGAATCTTCAATGGTCCTTTTAATATGAGCTTCAGAACGTACACCAAAACCGCTTTCATTTCGTTGATTGCCATCGTTTTTCCGATGCACCCATGAGGACCGGCGATAAAAGAAAACTGCGAGAAGGCTGAGTTGTATGCTTTAGGTAGATTAAGCCAGCGTTCTGGGCGGAATCTAGTCGAACTCAGCATACACAAATCAATATGTGGGAATGAACAAACTCTTCAGCATCTTCGCCCCAAACGGGCTTCCAAGTATTGATGACTCGGATAGGTATGTTGATTATGGTGCCTTTGGGGACTAAGACGCCGTCGAGATAGTTGGTTTCCTGTGCAACGCGGAGGGTTAGAGGTACAGGCGGAAGTACCCGCAAACTCTCATTCCTACAACATACCAATCAGAACATCTTATGTTGGACTCCCAAACAAGGACTGACACAACGCAGTCCAGCCAAGTAAGAGTCTTTAGAGTCCGATAATCCGGGCGCTGGTTGGTAGTGTAGATCGGCGTAACTTCCTCCCGTAGCCTCCGCTGACTTGTCAGGTCATTCGCCAATAGCCAGAGGGTCCACGATAGCCCACTTGCAGTTGTTTCGTGTCCAGCGGCAAGAAATGTCAAGACCTGATCAACCATTGCCCTATCCGACATTGTATCTGAAGCCCCTGAGTCCATCTCCGCTTTCCGTGAGCGTACAAGCAAGCTCATAATATCCTTCTTGGTAGTCGTATCATCTGGAGAGACAGATAAATCAGCCATCTTCTCCTGTAGCATTCGAGCAGAGATTCTGCGGATGTGATGCATAGAATCGACAAGTTGTTCGAGTTTGGAGATGACAGGGAGTTTACCGAGAATATGACGATGCTCATAGATCCAGTCGGAGTTTGCTATTCGAGCAGCGCCAGGGATCGTCATGATGGCGACGAGTTTGGCAATGTTAGGTCCTGACTGCAGTTCGAGAAGCTTCTCGAAGGCTACGGCGAGCTCGTTATTAGGATCGTTCAGACAGTCGGTTTTGTAGCCGAATGCAGTATCACAGATGATGTCCAAGGTTACTTTGCCCACTTGAAATGGTGAGCTATCACCCTCGTAGCTAGGAGCACACACACATACTCCATTCATATATCGGAAAGACTTGTTGCCCGGAAGGTGACTGTTCCGACCTTTCCTTGAGAATTTTGACAAGACTGAAAAGACATTAGCCACGAATCTGGAATGTTGTCCGAACCTGCACCTTTCGATTGGCTCGTAATACATATCCGTTTCTAATGTACACATCAGAATCGGGATAATGGGACTTGTGCAGAACCAGATTACGAGCAGTGAGGTTCTGGATAGAGAAAGCGGGGTTCATAGTTTTGCGCAGTTGTTTGTGTTCGTCGCCAGTCAGTGTCAGGAGGCCATAGCCAGCGACCAGACCAAGAATATCACGCATGAATTGAGGCTATGGAGCGTTTCAATAAAATGGAGTCGCGAAAAACGCATCAGCTTACGCGAGGGTATTCAAGCCAGTCGCGAACAGATATCTGCTGCAGCGCTTCCGGAGAAATGACGATGATGCGTTCCTTGCAAAGGATTAGTCTAACCGACTCCAAGTTATAACAGCTCAAATAACCTTGCCAAACAGCCCCATCATCCTCACGAGGGGTCCATGTTCCTTCGTCCACTCACGCATCGGCATACAGACCTCATTCCTTACAATAGTAAGATAGTTTCCGATGAGTGGGTTCCCAAGCGGTGGACCAGGAACATTGCGAAGTGGCGAAAAGAAACGGGGATATAAGACAACGCGATAGACCATAAGGTAGACCGTATAGCCTAATTGTACTTAGTCGAGATATGGAATGATGAAGACGAAGGCTCCAACCTCCAACAACCCACGCAACGTAGTTAAACGGCAGAGACGCCTTCAAATCGAAGGTGAAAGACCCGGATATTGTAGGGGACATGGTGGGAAGCTACAAGAGACACCGGTACTGGTGGGGCTTGCAGACCGGTTGCAGAACGCAGTCATTCAGCTGATCAACAACTTGAAAAACAATGTCAAAGTTCCGTCCTATGATGTGGAATGAAGTGACTAGACCAATGTTGAATCACCGACCTCATAAGTACCAGATGCGTTCAGAGCCAAGGTCT
This sequence comes from Mycena indigotica, assembly GCF_014461135.1. Taxonomy (NCBI): domain Eukaryota; kingdom Fungi; phylum Basidiomycota; class Agaricomycetes; order Agaricales; family Mycenaceae; genus Mycena; species Mycena indigotica. The sequence goes on along the minus strand of NW_023503007.1, from coordinate 3,356,493 downwards.
CGTTTGTTCACAAATCCAAGTTGGTGGACGGATAATGGTGGGAGTGGCTGACACATCACGATGATGTTGTAATATTGAACCTTATTGAACGTAGATTCGCTTCATGAAGGGACTCGGACTGGGATCGTAATTTTATCGCAGCTACAGTAAAATATGCAAAAAATATGGCCCACCAAGTCCAACCTGTAGGTGAATAAAGTTCCATTTTCACTGATCAAATCAGGAAAGGCCTCATGTGATGCGCGCGTCATTCGCTGGAAGGTTGTTTCTACTCCAAACGTGCATGGATCAACGCCACCTTTGACATTGCCCAAGACCATGCCAGCCACAATCTCCAAGTCCCTCCTACCTCGAGACACCCCTCGTATTGGCGGCAGTACAGGCGGTGCGCAAACTTCAAAGCAAAGCGTTATCGAGCAACTAACCTCCTAAAAAATTAAAGGCTTCATCGGGCTGGTTGTTGGCCTTAGCGTGATCATCGTCGTTTCTTGCATTGCGATATTTTGGCTGCTGCGACACCACGAGCCGAGCGAACGCGATAGGGCTGTCAGACGGGAGCGAAGAGAGACAACTGAACGTGCCTTTGGTCTGCCAAAAGTGACCGCTGGAGGTTCGACAAGAAGGGAGGCAAATGCGAGTGCTACTAGTGCCTGGACATCACTTTCTCAGATGTTCAAGAGCCATAATGGCCACGGTTGGATCCAGGCGTCTGGTGACGCGTGGGAGGCAGACGAAGCAGAACGCGAAATGGGCCTCCAACAGCGTCGATATGAAGACGCCCCATTCAAACCACCAGTGGTCGACCCATACAACGAACATGCTGTGGCCCCACCCCCCACCAGCCGAGCAAGCTCGATGCTGAGCTATCCCCTTTCTGACCGAGACTACGACCCAGAAATACGCTGGACACCCCGATTTACTGCCTCGCATTCCACCTTCTCCGATATGAACACTATTCCACGAAGCGCGTCCCCAGAGTCTGACCATACCGTGCTCCAACAACAACAACCCATGCCCCAAGGACAAGGACAGAATCGTCATATGTCTGCAGACTCCATACGGACTTTTGAAGGTGGAACCAAGTTTGTCGAAGGACTTTAATCTTTGCTTTGCTTATTGCATATCTTTTGACTACATTGTTGTATTGTTTACGAGACTTGGCCGTTGCTTGCTGCTACCTTGCAGACTCACAAGGCATTGCTGACTTGCTGGTGGGGCATGATAATCGGGAAAGGCTTCGACGCCCAGGTATGGAACAACTGGACAATTCGCGGTTCGGGGGACTTGGTGATTCTAAGGAGATTGTGAAATGTTGCTTCAAACAAGTTCAAAGAACTGACTTTGCGCTGAAGACAATGATAATGCGTGTCTTGGCAGGTGCAGCCCGTATCCGCCACGGATGGGTGTGAATGACTGTGGCCGTCCCTGCAACAATGCTCCCAGCCTGCTCGACTGAGTTCCATGACGTCATGTGTAGCCTGCAAAATCGCACCTCTGGGTTTTCCTGATCCAAAGGGGTTTCGACGCAGTCTTCGTTATTGCATTGGACTTCGTCTCTCGTCGTTAATGCGCGGCCTTGGTTCAGAAAATCGGCAAAAGCAGCCTGCTCAACGCGTTTGTGATTGAGATAGATTTCCGCCTCTGGTGCGAAAGTTGTGCCCAGAAGTGAACTGAGTTGTGTAGCGCGGTCAACATGTTCAGTTGCTTTCCCTGTAGGCTCGGGCTCGGGAGCTGCGTATAGCTCTGACAAACGCGTCGTAGTCCAGTTCACGAGAGAGTCACCCATCGTAAGATGTAAGACGAAGTTTGCGGGGGGAAACTGATCGGAATGTGTGGCTAAAATTGGCTAATCCAGGGATTGATTTGATTCTTCTGCTAAATACGGCCAGATTTAGCAGAAGCTGATTAAACTGGCGTCATTTCTGCTTATGCCACCATCTGCTTAAAAGTAGGTGGTTCGTCCACGACTCCCAGTACAACCTGGCGCGACGCGTTTACGTCTTTATTTTGCTTTCTGCTTTATCAGCCATACTTCTCTCAAGGACTTTGCGCAGCACAGTGACCCAACTCCTTCCAAATCGTCGCGTCTCCATTCATAATATGTCTAACTCGACGATCGAGACCGACGTTTCTACTCTCCAGGCTCGCTGGCGCGCGGATCTGGCCGCCCTTCCATCCACGCCAGACAATATTCCTTCGTTCTTCTTTGGTCATGGCTCCCCCATGCTCGTCAGCAAACCCTCGTTCATGCCAAGGGTCGGGGAAAAAGTCATGCAGTGCGTATAGTTTCCTGTTGTTATTTTATCCTGATTGATAAATTAGATGGGGCGGTCCTAATGGCCCGCTGGCCACGTTCCTTCGTGATTTTGGTCCTGCGTTGCTTGAAAAGTACAACCCAAAGGCCATCGTCGTGTTCAGTGCCCATTGGGAGACGGACAACGTGCGCCTCGTCACAGACTACGCCGCAGAGAACCCACTCTTGATGGATTATTACAATTTTCCACCAGAGATGTACAGGCTCCAGTTCAAGTCGCACGGAGACAGTGTGGTGTCGAAACGGGTCGTCGAACTGTTCAAGGAGGTGTGTTGTCACGTCTACCATCTCAGGTCATCACTGGAACATCTCATAGGCAGGCCTCAAGGCCCGTCTTACCCCCAAGACAGAACCTCGCGGAGACGATGGACGAGGGTATCCTGGTAGAAGAATGGCATCCGTTTTGATGCCTGTTTCCTGACTAAGTTACAGGCCCCGGTCTTGACCATGGTGTTTTCATCCCATTTTCAATTATGTTCGGCGAAGAACTGAAGTCTGTCCCGGTGATCCAAGCTTCTATTGACAGCAGCCTGTCTCCAGAAGACAATATTGCTATTGGCCGTGCCATGAGGCAGCTGCGAAGGGAAAGCATCCTGTTGCTGTCTGGCGGGCTCACCTTGCATAACCTCCGCGACTTTCAGTCCATGTCGCCGTTCACCGCCAAAGATCTGCACAAGGATTTTGACAAGGCTATTATTAACGCCGTCAATGTGGCTGATAGCAAGGAGCGGAAGAAGGAGTTGATTGGATTGACCACACACACCGGATTTAGAGCTGCCCATCCACGAGAAGAGCATTTCGTGCCTATATATGTTGCACTCGGAGCCGGAGAAGAGGACGGAGATGCGAAGCTCATCGGCGATATATTCGGGGCCAAGACCGTCGCGTTCTTCTAAACCGAAGTTTGAACTAGTTTGAACATGTGTGATAATCAGGTGACCGTTTCTCGGTCTGTCGGTGGAGTAAAATCCATGAAATTGCAACAGTTACAGCGATACAAACACATACTCGAGTAGAACACCTTACACGTTTCTCACGTTTTACTGAAGAAAGATGTTATTTGGGACGGGGACTTGTCAGGGCTAAGCTTCTTCTGAGGGAGGTTTAGAACCGGGATAGCAAAAACCACAAACTTGCCTTGGGACTCGGAGTCGGTTGCAAATGTTGAGCCTTCAAAACGGGAAGTGAGGATCATTGTGTCATCTCTCTCGCGCGCGACGCACTTTCTTTGGCGATGGTGGTCCATCCAGAATCTCAATCTCGTCTTCAGATTCAGAGCCATGCTTCCGCTTTGGAGCTTGCTTTTGCGGCGAAGCAACCCTGACTTGTGATGAGGAAGAAGAAGCCGCTTTTGGCTTTTGCTTCGCAAACATGGCCTGAATACCGTCCTTCCGAGTGGCCACTGGTTCTATAAATGTGGGTGATTCGGTCCCCACCTTGCCCACCTCTGGGGGCACTTGATAACTGAGAGTGGTGAGCGGCTTGCTTATTTCAAGAACTGTAGCGCGAACCAATCCAGAGGGTATTTTGTTGGGCCCAATAGTTTGACAAGATCAGTAGACCATTTCTGCGACGACGTATCGAGCCACACTGCAAGGGCTTCAGGGGTGTGGAGGATGACGGGCTGGCGGTCGTGCAACCACGACATTGCTGAATTTGCTGTAGTTGTCACAACAGTAAAGGTCCAGAGCGGCTCGCTTTGGTCTATAAAGTGATGAGAACGGAGTAGGGAAACGTTATGAGACGCGCCTTGTAGTTGCACGACATCCCACAAACCCGCCATGAGAAGTAGGCGTCCATCTTTAGGCTTAATGAAATGAGGGAGCTTACTTTTCCCTTTGGTGAGCCATTCGTAGTAGCCCTGCCAAAAGATGATGACGAGATACCGGCGGCCTCGGAAAGTTATACCTGGCAAGGAATGGCGCATCGTTTCGCGCCTTTAATGGAACCCCACATGCCACCACCATCCACGAGACTCTCTGCTCGGGCATTCGTCGTGCTGAGACTCTTGTCTTCAAATTTGGCATAATGTGGAACCAAACCCCATTTCATCGTCGATAAGATGACTTCAGAGTTGTTGTGTTCGCGACGTCGCAAAACTGGGACATGAGTGTGTGGTGCAATATTGTATCGCGGGACGAAATTGTCGCGTCGCTCCCATTCTGCAGGGGATGCGTCATGTCCCTCTAGCTGTTCGATTTCTTCTTGCGCGACACGGAGACTAAATCTACCACACATGGGAGTAGGAGGTCAAGGGTATCTAGTCACGTGCCCGCTAAATTTCTTCCTTCACTACTTCAACACTGGCTGCTGCCCGTCAACTGAGGCGCTTCGGCGCTGGTCGGGCTCATCGGAATGTTGAGCTAGAGCTATCGGCTGCTCTCAGTCACTTTTGTCGCCGTCGTTGCTTCTCCACTGAGGCCGAATTGCCAGAAACGGAGACAAAACTTTCAAGTCCAAGTGTTGCCCCGCGTTTCGACTGGCGGCTTCGAGCATCTTCCCGTGATCCTCCACCACAAACACAGCCGTATAAAAAGCGAAAGTTCATCAAGCGAGTAGCTCCTCCACAAGTAATCTTGTCGCCAACAGAACCGTATCATGGCGCATTTCAGTCATACTCGAATCGGTATTGCCTTTTGCAGCATCTTATATGGTCCACTTACTCTTCACAGGTTCCTTGAGATGATCACGCTAGAGCAGAACGAGACTGAAACCATTCTTAAGGAACGGCTTTCTAGTTGGTCACTGAACCGGTTGAGGGAAGAAGGATATTGCATAACAGATCTTTCTGCCTTTTGGTTGGAGGATAACCGATTTAATCGGCCTGTCGCATTATTTCTGCTCGGTGCAGGTGTCTCCTTGCCAGAAAATCGTTTCGAGTGAGTTGCGCCGTTCCCTCTCAGTTTGGTCGTTAAAAATCAGTGAAGGCTCGGCACACAGGTTGTCCTGTCGAGAGACAATCCTCTCAATGAGCTCGAATGTCCCCGTGGCTCCGTCGTCTCCCGGACGGCCAGTCAAATTAGTGTCGCGTTCTGGGAACCGTTCGACGGACTCGATTCCGGCAAGTGGCGGATGGATGTTGGCCACTCCGACATAACCTATGATCGAATGCGGGCAGCTATTACCCACCTCAGCCAAGATGTCATTCAACTCGAGACTGCTGTTATGGAGGAAAATCGACAGCTCATCCTCCATGGCACAGATCTGCGCGACCTCTTACTGCGTAGTTCACATCCAGAAGGCCCACCCTCAGACATTGACGACGTAAGGAATACGTCTGGCGCATTCAAGGACGACCAACGAATTTATAGCTGGGCTCAACGCTATTCAAAATCTTCTCCTCTGGTTATGGATGGCGATCCCCCACTTGATGGGTTGAACAACTCACAGATACGAGCAATTGCCATGATGATTGGTGAACGACTGAGTCTGGTCCAGGGAGTGTGTTCCTTATTGTGCCATTTATTCGTCGGTCTCATATATATTCAAGCCTCCTGGGACAGGGAAAACTAGAACGATCATCGAAGCCATCAAGTTGCTCAAACTCCATTTCGAAGTCCCTCATCCATTACTCGTCTGCACATACACCAATGTTGCGGTGGATAACCTCGTTGAGGGTTTAGCTGCCGCTGGCCTCAAACCCCTGCGAATAGGATTTGCAGGTCAAGTCAGAGACTCCCTTCATCCGCATACAATGGATTTCAAACTCGAACGGCATTCTCTTAAAGCCACTTTCGACACCATCATCAAGAAACAGTCAGAGCAATCAAATTATGTGCGCGAACTCTCTGAAAAAATGTCCGAAATGGAGGAGAAGGTGACCAAGGCTCCAACAGCCAGTGCAATGGACCGCGCCAAGAAAATTTTGGAGAGTATGCGGCTTGACATAGCAGCAAGACAACGTTCGCAGGCGGTTCTCAAGGCCCGAGCGTATGCCTTGCGCATGGAGATGATTCGAGATATTATTGCGCAGTCAGATGTGGTATGTAAAATTCCGCGAAATACCCATTCTCTCTCAAAGAATCTGTCTCTCTCTTAGGTGTGTTCAACCTGCGTGACTTCTGTGTCATACTCACTTAGCGTGGTCGACTTCCCTGTTGTGTTCCTTGACGAAGCTTCCATGTCAACTGAACCCGCCTCGTTGATACCCTTGATGAAAGGTGTAGGTGGATATACATATCTTTTTGGAAGTAATGTGAATCAACTCCTAGTCGCGCCATGTCGCTCTTATTGGCGATCACAAGCAACTACCCCCAATCATCAGTAGCACTGAAGCAAAGGACCTTGGCTTAGGCAAGAGTTTGTTCGAGCGCCTCACCGAGGAAGGAAGTATGTGTCAACAACATCGCCTCTCCTTCTCCTGAATTAACCTAGTTGCGCCAACAATAATGCTCGACACCCAGTATCGAATGCATCCTGGCATCTCTCTCTTCCCTTCTACAGAGTTTTACAACTTTTTGCTGCAAGATGGAACAGTTGATGAAGGTGGAAACGTAACACCAAGTTTAGCGCCGCCCAACTCGGTGCATCTCAAGGAGGATGCAAATGGTCAGCGACCCGCCGTTATATTTCTGGACCACAACGGAAATGAAGCCATACGCGATAAAAGCCGCGTAAACCACAACGAGGCCGGCATCGTCCTGGGGGTTGTTGAAGACCTGCTCTTGAATAATCCTGTGTGTTAACAAACATTTACCCCCACTAAAAAAAACTGAGCGTTTGGCAGAGCCTTACCGGCCGAGATATCGGCATTATCGCACCCTACGCGGCTCAAATTTCACTTATCACCCGCATGCTTAATAATAATCCCAAGTATCGTGCACGCTTTGCGCGTGTCTTGGGCGATCAACGCGCCATGCAGCTTGCCCAGATCGAAGTCAAGACCGTTGATGGCTTTGAAGGACGAGAGAAAGATGTTATCGTCTTCTCGACGGTAAGAAACAATGCGGGCGGCCACATTGGCTTCCTTGCAGATCGACGACGGTTGAATGTCGGCCTTACGCGTGCTAAACGCGGTTTGTTCGTCATTGGCAGTATTAGCACCCTGGGGCGTGGTATCCGCGTGGATTTTGTCTCTAATAAGAAGCCGGTGGTCGTCCAGCCTGGGGAAATCAAGGTCATCCAGGCCAAGGAAGAGAAATTGTTGAAGGCATCTGTATCCAGAAAGGGCCGCGGGAAGGACAGGGAGGGGCGGGATAGTTGGAGGAGGTATGCTGAGTGGCTGATCGCACGAGGGCTAGTGGTTCGGCTTCCCATGAAGATGTTGAGCCCCCTGGCCAGCAAAGGACCGCCGATAATAGACCTGGAGGTCGTATCCGGGAAATCAATATTTTGACACATCTTCCCGCAGAATCCCGCCTCCGACCTCGATCTCTTTGAAAATTCGTCTGACTTATGTAAAAAACTCATTATTATTTCTTTTTTTTTACAAATATAATAAATCGTCCTTCGGGTTCGAGCCCCTCGGCACTTCACCGGCATGCACAGTAATCTTATGTAAGGCAAGAGTGTATCTTCCTCATTGTCAAATCATGCCAACTGAGTTCCCAGATTTCGAAAAATTTCATGTCCAAACTTCGGATCCAGACTGGTTATACAGCTGTCGTCCCAATTTGCCTCCAACTTATTGTCAGTTTTGTCCGAATTTTGCCCCGACCTACTTAGTCGAGAAACTCCCGGGCCAGGTCCCAGCAAGGAGATATGATTACATAACATTTGTCATTTGTTGTGACGTTGGGCGCCGGCGTTCTTTACTTGTCTTCCTCTCGAATAATGACTACAGTCCAAGAACTGGTTGGAACCAATGCTGTCCCCACGGAGAACCAGATACTACTTGTCAAACAATATCTAGTTGCCCCACGGCAAGAAATTCGATCCTTACAAGAAACACTGACTGAACTGCAAGCACGTCTTGTGTCAACTTTAGAGCGACGAAACGAACTAAAGAGCTACATCGACGACCATCTCGCCTTGAGCTCTGCATCTCGCCAACTTCCGGACAATGTGCTTCGTTGCATTTTTCGATACACAATGCCAGTCTCCAGAAACGCGTCGTTTTCGATGGACGAGGGCCCATACCTTCTATGTCGCGTGTCAAAACTCTGGCGCGCGATTGCAATGGAAACTCCGGCTCTTTGGTCCTCAATCCACATCATTATCCCCCCCGGCAACGATTCTTTCGAGCGAGTGCTCCAGACGCTTACCCTTTGGATTGAGCGATCCAGAACCCACCCACTTTCGATTCACTTAGCATATTCAAGGACTGCCTGGCGCGGCCCGTCACTGACACCTGTGCTGTCTCTCCTTGTTGCGCATGCCGCGAGATGGCACAAGGTCCACTTTGTTACCAACTCTGACGACGAGGTCCAAACATTTGATAATTTATCACCCGAGAATGTGCCACTTCTCCAGCACTTCGAGATTTCGCAAGGTCAAGGGCATTTTGGCTTTTCATTTAGTAATCCCGAACCACATACCCAGTCTCTCAATCTCCAATTCCTTCGTACCCCATCTCTCCAACGATTGGTTTATCACGGTGGTTTTGAAACGATTCCACGTATGATGGATGTTTCTTGGGAGACACTAGTCTACCTCCATCTCGGACTCACTGCTACTGGCAACGCACGCATATTCTACTTCCCCTTTGAAATCCTCCGCAGATGCACCAACCTCGAGATATTCAAGCTTGGGCTGAACGGGATCGAGTTCAAATCTCTCCCAGAAAATTCACCTCCAGACTTGACATCGCTTCGGCTGCCATTATTGACTGAGCTCTGGCTATGGATCGACATGGGGCAGGAGAGCGACAAAACGGCAGAACAGCTGTTTGGCAACTGTGACTTTCCGAACCTGGCCAAATTTACACTCCAGACTGGACGAATCTATACCTTGGCATGGCTACCAAAGCTCGGTGCCAGCGCGGGTGGTCTCAAAAGTGTCGACTTAACTATACATGCCGTCATGGGCAAGTCCTTGGAGGATGCATTGCGGGCGATGCCGCAACTCGAAGAGATTAAACTCAGTGGAGAACCTTACGGAGAAATTCCATCTGATGGCAGCTTTGCATGGACTCGGGACGTCAGCGTATTCGATGCTCTTGCCTCGCCTGACTTTTGCCCGAATCTGCAGAAAATCGAGCTTTGCGGCATTTACCAAGTGTCGAATGCGCAGATACTTACCATCGCGCGCCGTTCACGCAATGGCACACTGCGGGACTTCCGGTGCCATATCGAGCGGCCAAAAACCATGGATTTCCGGGAGGAGCTGCGGGAAGAACTCGCAGGTGGACTCAAGCTGACCATCCTGGTTAATAAAGAGGCCAATTTGATGATTTATACAGCGCTTGAGAGGACGGAGCGTGCACCGCCTTCCCCCCGAGAGTAATTACATAAATAAGGTCCTCAAAATATTTGCTATATTACCATAGTAGCATCTATTCTGCACTATGACATTTGAAAATGTCATGTGCAGTACAGTATATCCTAAAATTTCCTTTTGGGGGAGTTGGCGTTGAATCGACAGGTCTGTCACATGATGACGACGAAATCTTGTCACAGTCATCCACTTACCAGATTCTCAATCGCTGGTTGAACATTCACTTCGCGAGGTTTCCTGAACTTATGGACATTGTCCGAGCAAGACATGTATCCCAGGAACATATCAGGCACCCTGCACCGCATCATTTCGACTTTTTAGGATGCAATTTAATGGGCCTCCTGTCAGTCGCCACTTTTCCTCTCACCCATGACTGCACAACAACAACACTCGGACGCGGAGGATAATTTGAGAGCAAGCCTACCGACCTTCCATCGGAAGCTGAGTCCCAATGAACTGTGAGTTCGTTCCCTTTCCATGCAATACGTTCGTAAATGCTCGACCAGCTCGTACTTCCTTCCGGGCAGAGTTAACGGAACCAATGAGATGTTTCGTATGCCGAATGACTTTTTATCGTTTCCCGTTTTCCTGACATTCCCCTAGTCTTCTCTACGGTCCACATACCCCCAGCACTTGTGACGCCGTTGAGGGTGCAGATAGCTTGGGCCATTGTTCGCCTTCGGCATGTACTCATGGCTAGTCGCGTCCAAATGAGCGTTGGGCGCTATGACGATGCGCAATTCGTGTGCGTGTGCAATATTTCCCGTATTAATATATTACTGAATGACCCATATAGCTATACTCCACCGGCCAGTCCCCGCGAGGCTCTCCTGCAAGCCAGTTCTTCGGTCGGGAGGTACAACAACGTGTCCGAAACTAAAATCACGGACGAGTTCCTCAATGGACCTCCACGACTTTCCTTCGACGCGCTCTCTCGGTTGGACGTTTTTCAGCAGAAACAGATATCGGAAGACCTTACCGCCTTCACGTTTTTCTTCATGGTGCACCATATGATTAACGATGCGCGCGGGGTTTACAAGACTCTGGATGTCGTCCTTGAACTTGTGGCGGGGGTTGTTGGGCCTGGTAGCTCCCGGCCAAGGACAGACGAGGAGTTGCTTGACGAGCTCAACGCGGAATGGGTCAAACGATGGGAGCATAGCATGCTCGGCTTGGATGTGTTCCCGAAATCTACGGAGGACAGGGTTTTGCCCCGTCCTCGCACCAAGCTGCAGCGAGCTGCTGACAGAGTCGACTACGACAACTTGCAGCGCCGATTCATCGTGAGCTTCCCTACTCATTGTTCTTTCTCTTCTTACCATCGAATAGGGCGGCCACTCGTTCAAGCGCGCCAAAAATCCCACGCGCACGCGTCTCGTCCAGATCGTCTTCGACGCCGATCAGACCCAAAAAATAATCAAGAAATGCAAGTCCCAAGGCGTCACTACGGGGAACATCATGTTCGGCCTGATAAACGTTGCCTGGCTGCGTTTCGCTGCCCGTCATCCCCGCTTTGTTGACGCTCATCCCCAACTCCCGATGCTCCTCTACACGGCCATCAGCCTGCGGGAATATCTCCAGCCGGTCTCTGGACCGGACTCACACGTGTCGCTCGCATTGGGGTACCACAATGTGGTGCTCCCAACCGTCGTACCCACAGAGCGCTCATTAAAAGCGGTGTTTTGGACACGGAGCAGAGAGGCCCAGCGGCAAATGCGGAGTTATGTCCGCAGTCCGTTGCTGTTGAGCCGTTCCTTAGTCATTAGTGAGGAGCGTGGGCGTCGTGCTAAAGCTTGGGCACGAATAGACGACACAGCGGCTGGTTTAATACCAGCAGCGCCCCCAATCAACAATCAAACCACACCACCATCACAAACAAACTCGACTCCTTCAATAGCCCTTATGGGTGTTTCCCAAGCTGGCAAAATCAGCGATGTCTACCGCACGCATCTCTACCCGAGCGCCAAACTCGTCGACGCCTTTGGTGGCCCCAGACGCGGTCCTGGCGCGGGTGTGCTGCTGGTCACCGACACGTTCTTCGGGCGATTCGGGATCACGTGTTTCTGGGATGGAGGGGCGTTTGAGCGCGGGGTATTTGAGGAGTTTCTCGCAGAGGTTATAACGGGAATGCAAGAGTTTGTGGTGGAGGATAAGGGTCGGCCAGTGCAGGTCATAGACAGATGTGGGGGAAGCAGCTTACGAGCCAAATTATAATACTATCATTGATTCATTCTTCCATCGGTGTGTCTTCAAGACCACGCGCATCGCTTTGGAGGTCTTGCGCGTCGCGGGCAACAGTATCGACAAGCTCTTCCGGCTCTTCTTCATCCTCATCAGATACCTCATCACCTTCACCTTCTTCCTCCTCGATATCTTGCCCGCCGTTATCTTCGTCATCAATCTCCATTTCTCCAGCAACAGACCTGGAGGATATCGAGTCACCACCAAGCGGGGTACTTATGCTGCTCGCTCCGTTTCGCGCTGGAAGCACGATGACCGCGCGTTCCTTTCCTTTGATGCTAATGGTCGGCGCTGGCGTGGATGCTGAGGATTCAGAGGCCGGCCCTTTGCCTTTGGAAATACTAGCGGCCGCTTTCTTATTCTTGTCAGCCTTTCCCAGCTCTCGGTAGACTTGTAGTGAAGTCAGATTATGAGATAGAAAATACAACGGGCCACGCACGTTGCAGCTCATCCTGCAGTTGGTCGACTAAATCACCGAACTCGATCGTCTCGAGCGCTTTCAGCACGTCAGACGCAGAAATGCTCTTGTGTTGTTTGGACAGGGCCACATCGTGTGCGCTGGCAGAGAATGACGCGTCAGAAGAGACTTCAGGGGGATTGCTGACTCACGTAGCTGCTACAAATTCGCGACGCGTCAAGCAAACTCAAAACGCGACAAAGAAAAACATACCCAGGTAGTTGATGAACACGGTGGACCCCTTTACGAGCGAGAGCACAGTCTCCTTCTGCATTTTGATGCTGTCTGGGAGCTAGCGGCGATTACTGGTGCGTCGAAGAAAGAAATGTTGACCACATACCACGGACTTGGCGATGCGGGTGACGATGGATTTCGGGAGCTCGTAGTTCTCTATGCCGTCTGAGATGAGGTCCTGCTGCGCCTGGGCAGAGATGGAACCCCCGGCGTCTTTGCGGGGCATGATAGTTGGAGGAGAAAATGTCGCTGTGACGGTGACATTTGTGAAGATTCTTTCGACCAATCTACAACAACAGAAAAAGCTATTATTTCTCACAACGACCCTTCCAGCTACAAGCCAACCAACCCAAAATCATCTCCACCGAACCGCGATAGAGAGTATTTCCAGAGATGCAGTTGAGGTCCGTGAATTCCAGGGCATGTGCCGTTCCCTACTCGTATCTAGGAATTCGAAGAAAACCGAGTACTTGGCAGTCTATTGTCATTGGTCAATATATTCCCAGAGAAAAAAAGTAAAGTACCGCACATCTTTCCCAGCTCCCTCCAATCGTCCATCATCCTCAGACACTTCAGCGCCTTGCCATCGATCCGTCTTTGCCGCTCGTCCTCGTTGGGACGCTGTGCGATACGCTCTATTTGCGGGCGCGCCTGCTCAACGAATGCAGGCGGGAGTCTGGCAAACATCCAGTCCAAAAGCGGGTCCGTCCACCGCGCATCCACCTCCTCCTCGGCCAATTCGGCCCGGAGTGCATATATTACCAGCTCGGGGAAGCGCAACAGCTCTATTTCGCACCAGGGAGAGACAGGAAAAGCGGTGTAACGGGCCCAACGAAGAAGGCTGGGGATCAAGGGCTGCATGCTATGTGGTGAAGAAGAGGGAATTAGCTGCAGGCTGCGGACAGCGAGCCAGTCGTCTCCCGATTCGGGTGACCATGCCTGACGCGCTTTTATGCGGCGTAGGAAGTGCGTTATTTCCGACGCCCGCTCAGGGAGATGTGCTGTTTGCTCGACCTTGGTTGGTGCAGTCTGGAGGCGCTTGAGGGCTGGGAGGAGAACTTCAATATGTGAAGGGGGGAGAGACGGTATAATTCCCCGCCAACCAAATAGAGCGAGAACACTCCGTGTTGCAGGTCGTTTGGTGGTTGGGCCCAGCGCTTCAGAGACAGCGCCAACAAGCGGATCGTCAAGTGTTGGTAGACAGCCACTGACTCTCTCCACAACAAGTTCTTTGATTACACCATGCGATGGGTGAACAGGTATCACTCTATTAGCAGAAGCCTGAAGCGTCCGAAGAAGTGAGGGCAGTTGGCTAGCTAATTCTCCGATGGACATAGAAAGCAAGAGCTCTACTCCATTGTCAACATCAAATAGCGGAGGAGCAGACATGGTGGCTTTGCAACAGCCACGCCGTGTCACCAGTTGAGAGCTCTCCAGATGAAGTCCATCGGAATGCAGGTCACATCGTGACCTGCTATGTAAGTAATTTCAGTGTTTTTTTTGGTGAGTGGGGTATTTATCAGTCATTGGGTATCATCGTGTCGCCTCCAGTCCCTGCAGCCTCACAAAGCTCGCATAATCCCCGTTCATTTGAAGCAGCTCATCGTGGGTTCCACACTCTGTGACTGTGCCGTCTTTTAGGAAATAGCTAACAGAGAATAAGCGATATAGGCAGGAAACGTGGTAGGTTCAGAGCGCACATTCTGTCCGCATTTTGAATGGTCGACAAACGATGTGCGATGGCTATGGTTGTACGGCCGGCAGCGGCATTGTCTAGGGCTGATTGCACGACTTGCTCCGAGGTCGAGTCAAGGGCAGAAGTAGCCTGGGGAAAGTCAGGACTCGTATCGAATAACGGAGCTTTTTTTCACCTCGTCCAGGAGTAATACTCTTGGATTCCGCATCAGTGCTCGGGCGATGGCAATCCGTTCTATATATATTCAGCAACGAGAGAGTTTGGGAGAACGTTCCACTAACGTTTCTGGCCTCCACTCAGTTGTGATCCCTTTCCACCAACTTCTGTTTCAAACCCTCTACATTATCAGATAAGCAGACAATCATCCACCAATGGGTGTGGAATTTACTGCGGCAATCCCAAAATGAACTCGAGGATGTTCGCATCCGCGCAAGCTTTCTCAAGCTCCGACTGAGTGACTTCTTCTGCTGGCTTCAAGGCTCCAAGGAGAATATTAAACTTGATCTATGAGATGCATATCAGCATTTGCGAGCCATGATATTGGCGGGTAAGTATTACCGTTCCAGCATAAAGGGTTGGCTCCTGAGAAACAAGGGCCAGTTGACTCCGATAAGATTGGACATCGAGCTCATCGATGGCAGCTCCGTCGAGCTCAACATAATATTAATAGTTGGCAACACAAGCTGAACAATAGCTTTACCGTAATGGTCCCATTATGAACATCGTAAAACCGTTCAATGAGTTGAATGCTGAGAAGAAGAAGATCAACAAGCGTCATTAGTTGATAATAACCACATACATCGTACTCTTTCCACAACCGCTCGCTCCGACCAGTGCGACATACTCGCCGGGTCTTGCTTCGAGAGACAGGCCACGCAAGACAGGTTCTTCCAGCCGGGTTGGGTAATTGAAGTGCACATCGTCAAATCGCACATGTCCGCTCGGTTTCTCGGAGCTCTTGGTGTCCTTATTGGCACCAGGGGGCGGGGTCCCAGAACCAGACGAAATCAGCTGAAAAATCGCCGACCCAGCCGTTTTGGCTGCTGAGAAGTCCGGCACAAAGGAGAAGACATTGCTATCATAAAGATATAAATCAGAAAAAGCAGCAAAAAGTTAGGGATGTATACCTCGCATTCATGCTCCCGAATATAGTCTAAAAATGCTTGGTCAGCTGCATCGTGGCTACAAGGGACAACGAACCGCTTCTAAGGTAATGAAAAATCCCAATGTCGAGCATTCTTGTTTACTGACGAGCACACTGCCGTAATAAAAAGCGAGCGCAATGACCCAAAACGAAAGGGTCTGTGAGAAGGCAAACAATGCGGCACTCCATACGGCTGTTCGTTTCGCAGTTCTAAGTGGTTCGACCAAGCTTGTGCTGTACCGCGCCACGAAAGTCTCCTCAGCAGTTAGCGCCGCGACGGTTCGGTAGGCGCTGGCAGCTTCACATGCAATTTGGGCAGTTTTGAGATGTGCAAGTCGATTGACCTCGTCTTTCTGGATGACCACTCGCTATGGAATGCTTAAGATAAAACACTGCTGTATCTTCGAATCTTACCAAACGGATGTAACCAGTCAGGAACAAGAAAGGGGCACAAGCTAGGCTGTGAGCTATGGTGGAGCACACAGTTGGTGAGGCTGGCTCACCAATACAAACAAGTCCAAGTTTCCAGACAAAGATCAGCCCGATTACCCAACCGATTGCAAGAGAGGCGAAACATTCAATGACCCTGGTATGCAATCAGCACAGAGCACAAAATTCTTGATGGCCAGGACGTACGAGCCAAGTGTCATGCCCATCAGACCTTTGACTTTTTGCGTGTAATCGCTCAAATTTGCAGTTAACGCGCCAGTCTAGAGTAAGCGTTAAATAATGTGGCCGCTAACACATTTGAAGCGGACATTGTTCTCTTGTTTGTCAAAAAACTCGACTATACATGTAATGTCAGGTGACCATTGCATTGTGGGGCGCAAAATGTTACCTTTCTGTCCGAGGACGGCTCGAAACAGAACAGAACGCAATTTGGCGGTGAATTCGGCAGCGCCAGAAGCGAATAAATAGTTTTGCATGGCTATCACGATAGACGAGCCGATCGCCACAATGAACATATAAAGCGCTGTGCGGTTGCCTAAATGTCGGCGTATCTGCGAGCTGATGAATTTGATGGCACAACGACAAAATATAAAGCCTACGTGAGGGTCCGGGTCCGAGAAAGCAACGATTCCCTTAGCTTTAAGAAAGTGTCAGGATAAACCACAGGCAACATATGCAAACGGACAATAGACAATTCCGAAGGATGGGTAGACCTGCAAAAAATTCAGATGTTGAGGATGACAATGCTGAAGTTGAAGAATACCAATGCGTTCACTGAGAATAGCTCTTAGCTTATAGTTCCCAAACATTACAAAAAGTACCCACACAATGCGAAAACAGCACCAATCATGTACGTTCGCCAGGACTCGCGGTTCATAACCATCAAACGTCGCCAAACATCCACAATGCTCATTTGAGTGGTGCTCTCCTTGAGTGCATCAACGGAAATGCTCTCTCGCGAAATTTTGTCAGTTTCTTGTATGAGGCTATCGGCTTGATCATCTTGAGATTTTTCGGATGTAGGAAGAGCAGTCGAATGAGGATCGCGCAGGGTTTGAGCGGCCACGAGTTGCGCATAAGTACTTGTCGGAATCGCAAGCAGTTCATCGTGTGTGCCTTCTTCGAGAACGTGACCGTTACCCATGACGTATATCTTGTCAGCCCGGCGAATCGTGCTCAGACGATGAGCGATAGTGATGGTTGTCCTTCCTAGCGTGTGAAGTAAGTTGGAGAATTCAGGTCGAAGCAAGACTATTGATCTCACCAGCACTTGCATTATCCAATGCCCTTTGCACCACACCTTCACTTTGTCCATCCAACGCACTAGTCGCTTCATCCAGCAGCAAAATCCGTGGGTTCTTAACAATGGCACGAGCGATAGCAATACGTTGTTTTTGACCCCCTGATAGCAAGAAACCTCGTTCACCAACTAGGGTGTTATATCTATTACGGAATGTCAGGCTCGTCTCAGATGTGTACAAGCGAATCGCACCCCAATGGAAGTTTTCGAATAAACCCATCCGCATTAGCAACGAGACAGGCCTGTTTGATGCGGGCTTGTTTTTCACTCTCGGGAAGTTTCTCGAAGGGAGAGTTGACCAGCCCATACGCTATGTTCTCGCTTACTATCATTATTCGTCAGGATTATTAACGAGTATAAGCTAAGGCACATACCTGTTGCATTGAACAAAGTGGGCTCTTGCGCAACATAGCCGATCTGAGAGCGCAGCCACCCAACATTGAGGTCGCGAATATCAACAGCGTCTAGTTTTACGCTTCCAGCTCCCGCTTCGAGATCGTAAAATCGTTCAATGAGGGCTAAAACAGTGCTCTTTCCAGAGCCGCTAGCGCCGACAAGTGCTGTTGTTACGCCTTGGCCAAACGAAAGCGAGACACCGTTCAGGACATGGATATCCTTCCTGGAAGGGTAGGAAAATCGAACATTGCTGAGTAATAATGTGGGCGTTGCAGGAGATGGACTAGCAGATTTGAGGCCAAGGGTAGAAGAGCTGTCGATTAAGGGAACCCGATCGATAGTGTCGAAGAGTTTAGCAGCAGCTCCCATGGCCAGCAGGATTGCTATGGGCGCATTTAGTTGACAGAAAGAGATGAAAACGTTGACGTACGTTGGACCACGGTCCCAAGAACAACCAAAGAAAATGTCCCCGTCAAGATTGACATGAACACAGTGATGATCGTGCCGGCGTCGCCTTGGAGAGGTAAGAAAACATGCATACGATGGAGGAGAAAAAAATGCACCTTGGCCCTTATTGACGAGAGTAACACCGTATGAGAAGGCTGCAACGATGTTCAATATTTATCAAGTGTGTTAATTACTCGAACACGTACCCAAACCATACGATGCGAAGACTGAGAAATAAAATCCTGCCATCCCCAAGCCTGTAGCCATCGAGTTCTTGACATCAACTACACGAGCCTTTCCGATGAATGCATCATAGATCTTGGCCAGAACCTCTTGTGAGCCGAAGGCATGCGCTGTGCGGATCGAAGATATTGTTTCTTCAGCCAGAGTGCCGCTGTCGGCGACATGCTTCAAGGATTGCCTACCGTACAGTCAGATCTGTAAGCAGCAGAGAACTATAATGGAGACACACTCAGTGTACTTCTGCGCGAACTTGCCCATCAGCGCGCCAATAAGTATCATGAACGGAAACATGGTCATCAGGACCAGTGCCATTCGCCAGGAGTGAGCAAAAGCGATGACGAAGCCAGATATGAACTGTGCGACAGAAAAGACACATAGTGGAACCTTTTCCGATATGCCTTGCTGAACAAGATCTAGTCAACGTTCAATCAATCATAAACAAGTTCTGGACAGCAGTAAATTTGGACACACGAATGTCGCCTTGAATGCGGGTGACAACTTCCCCTGCGCCAACCTCATCAAAGAATGTGGGGTCTTGTCGAAGGACGGCCTGAAGATAGCGTTCTCGAATGCGTTTCCCGCTCAATTCAGACGTCACTATCCAAGCATGCATATAGATGTGGGTTGTAAAAAAGACAGCGATTCCTTGGCAGTTCAGACCATATTGACATGGATTATATGGCCCTTGACTCACCAACAACGGTCAACCAAGTTGCGTTCCTCCCCGCGGAGTGTCGAAAATGCGCTGCAGCTGCTGGTAGCTCAGCCGTCGCCTCAACAGAGCCCGCCCGTGATTGCGCAAGTGTCAGCGTAAAAGTCACGAAATCTGCAGTAAGATTGCCAAAGAAAACACTGAGTAGAGGCTAAAATACGCGTTGGTCGACGCTGAGATGAACTCTCAACACTTACTGTGACCGCCCCACCAGCACCAGCCGCCACCAATCCGAGGATATTGAAGAAAATTTCCATCCGCGTAGCAAATCTAGAGTCAAATCACATTGGTACATGATTCCTGTGAACAGTGAAAACTTGAAGTACACACCGAAAAAGCGCGAAGAATGAGACGGGAGGAATCTTAGGTTCTTCTTTTTCCTTTTCTGTTCCTTTGCTCTCAGCATCGGGCGGAGTAACACGGCGACGAAAAAATCGAGTGTGCCTGGGTTCTGACTTTCCAGTCTGCACCGAGTCAGACTGAGGATCCGTCATTGCACCGACAATCTATCTACTCGAGATTCAGCAACTTGTTATATAGACGCGCTGCGGCGCAGGATCACTGACGTGGACCTTGCGTGGACCAATAATGCCGAAGTCGGAGGGAGATTGCGAATCCGTCCGAGTTGACTCGAGTTCAGCTTGCCATGGAAGAAGGTTTGTGCCTAATATTGATGGTTGCCGTTACAGTCGATGACTCGATGAGTTCTCGGTTGACCACCAGGTACAAGCCACCAAGGTAAAAAGAGACTACATCTGGCGTGGAAACACATCTGCTAGTAAACTCAATGAAGCCATCCAAGCATTCAAGCTCCAGCAACATTCACCTTGACAGCCAGGTGTCCTTTCGGTGTCCTTCAAGGCATCAAACAAGCCTGAGCGCTCAAAATAAGCGCGACGCAATTCACATCTGGCAGCACCCCTCAAGTTCAGGCGTGCTCCCTATCTCAACCCCTTCAGCCAATGCACACATCGTCTGCACCCCCAGCCTACCATTCGATGCCGTCGTCTGCTCCGTCAGCAACAAAAAAGCACGACAAATACTACTACGAGGACGGAAACCTGGTCCTCCAGGCAGGTGACACCCTTTTCCCGTGTCTGGGACGGCACGATTCGCCGTCACGCCACCGCTTTCCCTCTGCCCAACGCCGAAAAGCCCACATCCGACGAGAACCCGCTTGTTCTAGAGGACGTTCCGAGTGCCGATTTCGAACGACTATTGTGGATCCTCTATCCACCGTGCGTCATTTCCAGCTGTTTTCCCTAGTACAACCCTCAGAGTACTTAATAGTGTCCTGGGCCAATGCCTTGCCTCGACCTCTGCCGACTGGACTGCCATTCTCGCATTGGCCACGAAGTATTCACTATCCGATGTCCGGGACTTGGCGATCCGGGAACTTGGCAAAGCTTTCGCTTGACCCTGTGGAGAAAAATCGCATTGCAGCAAACGTATACCATCGACAGGAAGTGGGCCGGTGACGCGTTCATTGCACTCTGTACCCGTGCGCCGGCGTTGGAAATCGAAGAGGGCAAGAAACTTGGAATTGAGATGACTGTTCAGGTTGCTGGTGCTCGGTATGCATATGTTCCTTGTGAGTGTTTTATTATATTGACATGGATGCAGAGAAAAACTCGACAAATGGGGTAGAAAGAAGCCAGAGGAGGTCAAGAAAGTGGTGGCGGAAGTTTGGGGGATTACTGTAGAAACACCAGCAGCTTGAGGTCAAGCAGCGGCCGAACAAATGACCGATACGAGTTTCAAGCAGCTGGACATCCCAATAACGCTCTCGGAGGATTTTACACGGTAGTATTACATCATGTTGGGCAACTTGTAAAATTAGGCTGGCATCCGACTGCAGAATACCAGGCAGCAAACCAAATTCCTATTGGCCTTATGCCTGGAACTCGTGCGTGATTTCCAGGCAAACTTCCTTGAGGACAGAGGCAAGAACTTCAAAATCCTCCAGCTATTGCAACCCTTGTCAATGGACACTGGATGAGATAGCAACAGACTCCTAACCTGCGTCCATATCTGCGCGCTACACCGAACCCACCATGCAGCATTGTGATAGTACACCCCCGCGCTCACTCTGGTTTTGCGACTCGTGGGTAAGAGCATCTTTTGGTTAAACGCGTCGCCGATGGCGGCCGATGGTTGGATGGTCGGCGGAAGTGGGATTTGGACATTAGCCTATTCCTCAGCGAGTCAAAAATCCGGAAGGAAGGAAAAGAAATGCCCCACATACCATGTTGAGGGTGAATTCGCCACTCTGGTCCATTACTCGCGTGCCCAGCAGGGCAGCAAGGTGTGCTCCGCCTTGCAGTGCCATATCGCGACAATATTTGCTGATCTTGGCTTCACCACCGAGCCATTGACGAAACTCCAGAGCTATGCACCTTAGGATAAATAGCGTTATGAGCGAGCAACGTACCTGGCTTGATACTAAGCGGCGGGACAAAGTCAATTGTTCCATTCCCTTCCGGTTGTTAATCAAAACCGAAGGAAAATGGGAAACTTACAATTATATTGTTCGACAAAGCTCTCTCCAGGATAAGAACGTGCTGGAGGGGAGATGTACACTTTGGACGTTGGGAAGGAGGACCTAACAATCCCTTGGTTTCTATCACTTGTTAATTTTGATTGGCTGAGACGAAGGGAGATCATACCGTTCCGCGACGAACATAACGGCGCATCCGCGTTTGGCAAACAGCCATTTATGACAGTTCTGAATGTTGTTCAAGTTTTGCCGCTAGACAAGGGCACAAGAGGTCTACCGAGACCCAAAAGTCGGGATCAGCATCTCCGAGGTTGATATCTGGCTCCTGGCCAATGGAATGCGCGCCATCTATAACACTGTAGACTCCCTCGTCTTTACAGAGCTTCACCAGCGCTTGCCAAGGCATGAGTGCGCCCGGAACGGAGGTAACGGAATCAATGATTGCGACGATTTTTTGGCCGCTATGTCGGGGAATTGCACGAAGATGAGCTTGATACCTCGCGATGATATCAGCATGGGACGTCGGCCATTGAATAACGAGTTGTGAGATCGCTGGATGGGCCGGTCCGTCACCGAGAAAACGCGCAAGAGCTGACATGGCGTCGTAGGTCGTATTACCTGACAAATTCTCAAAAACAAAAGTCATGGAGGCTGAACATACAAGTGACGATAACATCCCCAGCATTCCAATCGAAAGAGCGCATGATTGTGTTGATGCCATGACTGGTGTTGCGCACAAGAACTACTTCGTTGGTCTTGGTATGGAGGAATTTGGCGATTAATTCGCGGCATTCGGTGATGAGTGCAGTCTGGTGGATGCGGACAAATAGATCAGGGTTGGATTCAACGCGCATAGTGAGTTCATTGCAAGCCGCAAGCACCGGGAGGGGAAGGGAACCATACGAGCCTACAGTATTCAACGCGGTAAGACGACCCATCTGACGAAGCAAAAGAACAGACCGTGGTTGAGATTCACGTAATTCGGGTCGAAGGCAAAATACTTTAGCATCTCATGCCCAAACGGCGGCGGAGGAAGGCTATAGTCAAGCTGGGTCATGGTTTATCGGAGAGGATAACCGTTGACGGCATTCTCACGAGTCCCAATCACAAATATCGCATTCATGCACAGTACTCTACAATTACACAACAAATGTGAAGCTAGCCATCCGTGGGGTTTAGGGTTAGGCTGCCCATAAACCAAAAAAGCAAGACCACCACGTAGGGAACTGGAAAAGATTGGGGCGGTGGACACGTGCGGCTTTCCGTTGTGGAGGACACGCGTGATCCAAGAATCCGAATCATGAGGGGATCTCGCCGCCGGACAAGTGAGGGGCTCGATGTTGGCCCGCCCTCAAAAACTGCCATACGCAACGCACAGACCACCAATGGTCGCGCACGGACCCAGATGGTTCTTGATGACGGTATCTGATAAGTCAACTGCCGATGCTAGTCAGGCGTGTCTTTGCGCGTCATCTCTTCTCGGCGAACATCGCTGGCCCATTTGAAGAAATTGCAACGCCACTGATCGTCAACCTCACTCCGTCTCCGGGTAGCCTTGCCAGCGTCGTACCCAGGCCCAACAGGTCTAAACTGTAGTTCAAACACCGGTCAAAAGAGGAGAAACGAAACCCACCTGGAGCATATGAAAAATGATTTGCCCTTGTTCGGTCCTGTTTTTGTGACGGTCATTGACTTGGCTGGTTCCCCATGCACGACGCATCGCGGTGGGGCAGGCGGAGCGAGCATACGACCCCATGCTTTGGCTTCAAGGTTTTTGTTTAACGGTGATGATGCTGATGGTATGGGTTCTTGCGAAAGTTTGAGGGCAAACTGATAATCTGCGTCTAAATCCGACTGCACAGTCGGAGACGAAGATGGGGGTGCGTGGTCCTCATCGATAACGATGATGTCGTTTTTGTCAGTGGTTTTCCTTTTTTCTGCGTGTACGGCTTTTGAGGACGATGACTGCGCAGTTGGCTTTGCGAAGAATGAAGCGAGACTAGTCTGGCCTTTGACTGCTTTCTTGAGTTTGGTCGAGTCTAAGGAAACTTGAGGTTTCTCCTGTTGAGACTTGGGTTTCTTAGATAGAGTCTGAGACGCGGATTGTGGTTGAATAGCATCAAGTTTCCGTTTACTAGGCTGCATTTCCAACGAGGCGGAAAGAGAGGAGGAGGATGCTATACCGGAAGCGTCTGGGGAAGCTGGATGCTGTTGGTCTGAGGGATGTGAACTGGTTTTTGTGGTGAAAAATGTGCTTAAAAGGCGTTGTTTATATTCGTCCCAAAATTTGGCTGCGAGACGAGGCGGTTCAGCTTCTCGGGTAACTCCAAGGACATCTTGTAGCAGGATTTCTCTTCCTTGGTTATCAACCAGAGAGTCACGGAGGTCAATGAACACCGGACAATGATCGCTGCCTTTGAGCTCTGGTTGAATATCTGCAGCCTCAATCCAAGGCAGCAGGCCAGGAGTGACCAAAATATAATCGATTCGTGCACCATAATTGGATTCACGAGCCGATATCTTGGTATTCCAGCCTACGGATGCTTGAGTCCACGTAAGAAGCCAAGTGAAAAGAGGCATACATGTGTACATTCCCTTGCGGTCCGGGTGAAAACGACGGACTACATCGACCAGAATTCCGCCATTATCTGCTATTAAATCACGCAGCCACTTTCGCGCTCCGGTTAGCCAGAATCCCTCTTCGCCTTCAATTCCTTCTTCTTGTGCTCGCGCAACCATAAGAGGGCCTTCAGCGTGATCTATAACAGCGGCACAAGCGTTCAAGTCTCCCAACAAAATTACTTCTCGCTTCTCTCCAACAAGACCGCGAATCCGCGCCGCCAGTATGGTGTGAAAGTCGGCTTTGTATTGAATACGCTGGTCAGTGTCTGTTCCATCGTTTGGACAGTACACTGCGACAAGAACGAATAAACCAAAGTCGATCACTAATGCTCGACCCTCTGAATCGAGCGAGCGAAGGTCGAGTTCTTCACATTCAGGTGTTTGAGTAGGGTAAGCGTCTGGCTGGGAGATGCATTCCGAAGGCAGGAGAGGTGGATTGGGTTGCAAAAGGCCCGTGAGCCCTTCTTCGGCCTTGAGCGGGGTGGCAGACGCCAGTTTGGCATATACAGCAACTCCAGAGTAGCCCGATCTATGGCGGGGAAAAGAGAAGAACGAATGATAGGACGGTGGAACGCCCACTGCTTTGGGTAGATTTTGTCGCGACGACTTCATCTCTTGGGAATCACAGATGAGTGAGACTGGAGCAAATTTTTGGAGGAGCTTATGCACACCTTGAAAGCACAATATGTCCGCATGAAGGTTGTTGAGTATTTCCTCGTGTGTCTTGAAAGTGTTCCATCTGGGTATTTTTAAACCAAGGAGAAACGAGTCCAAGTCGCGTACGGATGATATTGGGGTATAGTGCGGACTCCATTCTAGAAAGCTTCAGAAGGCTAGACAGTCATGTCGGATATATTCACGATGTTCCACGTCAATATTCGCATACAACTTCGACCCTTGAGTTCAAGTTGTTTGTGGCAAGACGAGTAGCGTTACGGTCACGGTCACACCACGAATACTTGAACTTTGAACATCGACTCAAAATCGACAAGGGAAAATCGCTCGATACTGTTCATTTCAACCCACTAAGCACATACTTTCGCACTGATGATAAAGAAACGCTGTCCCTTGCGTCACATGGCTTCTTTCATACATCCGTGGAACCAAAACATCTGCGACGCGCCGGACCGTCGCAACCCCACCTTCGACGTCCAATGAAGGTACCTTCTGAAAAATCAGCTGGACGGCGAAGCGTCATCGCTCACAATTATAAATACTTGCGGCTCGCGACCCTCACTTGTCATCATGCTCCTCACTCACAACAACCTCACCACTTGGCCGCTGCAAGCGCATCTGCTTAGAGTTTTCGCGCTCTTCGTTGCGCTTCTCTCCGTGGCCTCCAAGACCTTGGCTGTAGTTTTGACCGACGACCCGCCACTACTGGCAAGGACCGCTGATGTTCAATTCGACAACTTTAGTCTCATTCTCAACGGTCAACGCGTCTTTCTACAGTGGAGTATTACGCGCACCCGATTTCTTCATACTGAAAACCGTCAGCTCTGGAGAGTTCCATACCTTCAGACTCCCAGTTCCCTCTCTATGGTCAGACATTTTGGAGAAAGTCAAAGCTGCGGGACTTAATGCGGTTTCTGTCTATACCCATATGGGTCTTATTAACCCTTCTCGAGGAGTTGTAGACTTTGAGAGCTTTCGAGCACTCCAGCCGCTTTTCGATGCTGCCAAAGCAGCGGGAATCTGGATTGTATTGCGTCCTGGTCCATATATCAACGCGGGTTCGTTTCCACAGATGGTCTCACAACAACGGTTAAGGCTGAGGTTCGACAACAGAAACTACCGCGGGAGGAATAGCGCATTGGGCAACCACGGAGATTGCTGGTACCCTCCGAACAAATGCCACAGACTGGCGAGCCGCTTGGAAGGACTATATCCAAGGCATCATCTCTCAAACTGCACCGAATCAAATAAATCAGGGTGGCCCTGTAATCGGTAAGCATATTCGACTATGCATGTCGCCATTAACTTGCTCCTGGAGCGGTCCAAGTCGGTTCGTTATAATCCAGTCCCTTCTCTGGCTACAAGGAACGTTTTATTGCAGACAACGAGTACTCTCAGAGTCCCGCAACGCATGCGGTCTACTTTCAGCAACTCGAAGACGTGTATCGAAACTCTACTATCGTTGTCCCTCTCACATATAACGATCCAGGCGAAGGGAAAAATTTGTATGTAGTGTCATGCCCTTACTTCACTCTGGTCATTTACCTCTTCTCAGCATCAATGGCACTGTGAGCCGCTTGGGCCCGTTTAAATCAAATGAACTTTTATAGGGCGCTGTGGATCTCTATGGACTTGATTCGTACCCACAGGTCTGTGGAAATTGGACTGTATGTGCGCAAGGAGAATAATAACTCGTAGGGCTTCGACTGCTCCCATCCAGAGACCTGGAATCCTGTGACAACAAATTATCACACTTACCACCAACAAGTCAAGTATGTCTATCGACCAACTCATGTCAGTTTCACCTTAAACTTTCTCCAAGTCCATCACAGGCGTGGTATTTCCCGGAGTTCCAAGGCGGTAGTTTCGATGCATGGTATTCGTTTCGTCCAACGAGAGGTTTCCTTCTGATGATCACGCAGGGGACCTGGAGCACCTGGCTATGCGCCATGTGCGCAACTCACAGGTCCTAATTTCCAATCCGTTTTCAATAGGCAGCTGTGGGCCAGTAATGCAAAACTCATATCTTATTATATGATCTATGGGTGAGGACATCATCACCATGGGGAAAAGTACAAAGTAAAATCATTTGCAGCGGAACCTCTTGGGGTGCAATACCTTTCCAGTGAGCTAACCACCATCAACTTGAAAATGTTGCTCATCAACTGTGCAGCGGAGTATACTCTAGCTACGACTATGGCGCATCTGTAAGTGTGCTCTCCTGTGACGGATGTCGTCTGGAGCTGTCTCTAGATAAGCGAATCTCGGGCACTTACCACCAAATTCAACGAGTTGAAGCTACAAGGCATCTTTCTCAGAAGCTCGCCTGAGTTTTATAAAACGAACTTTATATCTGACGGCTCTAGCGGATTCACCACGTCCAATCCAGCTGCATTCGGGACTTTCCTCCAGAATCCCGACACAAAAGCCGCATTCTACGTTCTTCGACAGGCCAACTCGACCTCGACGTGGGTTCAACCCGGCCGAAAACGAGCGGTTCGCTGATCAATAGACAGAGCAATCACAACGTTCAAGCTTAACATCACTTCCCCCATATCAAACACTATTCAAGTACCGATTGTTGTCCCAGCAGTGACACTTGGTGGTCGGGAATCCAAGCTCGTCATTAGTGGATATTCATTCGGCGCATCGAAAATCGATTACACAACTGCCCAGATATTCTTTGCGGGTACGATCGGAACTCGCGATGTCCTTTTCTTATATGGAAACACGACTCAAGCACACGAAATCCGTCTTGTGTTGACCGGAACAGCCAGCACTGTCCATCGGACGAATTCCTCGTTGATCACATCGACTCCGAGTGCTGGCGGAACAACTATATTGGCATTCCAGCCCGGGTTGACGGGTCTCAACACTATCCATGACTCAACTACCCAACTCATCCTCTATTCCGATTACCAGACTGCAGCTACATTTTGGGCCCCCGTTATACCTGCTACTGGTTCTTCCACATTCCCCAACTACTGGTCTATTGGAAGTAACAACACAGTCTTGGTTGGTGGTCCATATCTTGTTCGCAATGCCACAATTTCCGGGGCAACTCTGGCTCTGAAAGGAGATCTCAACGTTACAACTCCCTTCGCTCTTGTCGTTCCATTGTCGGTCAAGTCAGTTACTTGGAATGGTGCAAGTGTCCAATTAACCCCGGGTATTACTTCGACTGGCGGCTTCAGTGGCACACTTGCACCACGTTCTGTGGTTAAGAGCGTCACCATTCCCAAGTTGACAGCATGGAAGTTTCAAGACTCATTACCAGAGATTTCTGCTGGATTCGATGATTCTAGCTGGACAGTAGCAAACCACACGGTAACGAACATACCCCTCAAGCCGTACTATGGCGATGGTCGCATCTTATACGGGTGTGATTATGGTTTGTGCGTAAGAACTTGTTTTCGGATGTTGTGCTTAACTTGGTACAGTTGCGAAAATACTGTCCTATGGCGTGGACACTTCACTGGCGCTGGCCAAACCAGTGTCAACCTCTCAATAAACGGTGGCGAAGGTGAGTTTCAACTATTTTTTATTCAATGATTGTCCACACTGTTGCAGCTTTCGCCGCGAGTGTATGGTTGAATGACGTTTTCCTGAATACTTCGTTTGGAAAGTAAGTTGGTGGCGACCACATAGACATGTGCAACAATAATTGGTCCGATAGCTCTACCAACAACGCCCACATTCTTGAGGAGACCGATGACAAGTTTTCATTCCCAGCTGGAGCGTTGCGATCGGGCGAAAATGTGATTACCATTGTCCAGGACAATATGGGTCTTAATGAGACGAATGGAGGTGAGGGCAATACTCAAGCAATTGCTTGTGTGATGAACCACCGTAAACAGCGAATCCAGATAGCTCCAAGAGCCCTCGAGGAGTGCGGGGCTTTAAGCTCGACACAGGCTCATTCGGAACGTGGAAAGTTCAAGGGAAGGTTGGGGGATATAAAGGGTTTGAGACTCCTTCTACGAAAATGGCGTCAGCTCATTGCGAGGCCATGATAGCTTCCTCGATAAAACCAGAGGCGTTTTAAACGAAGGTGGCCTTTTTGGAGAGAGGGAGGGCTGGCATCTCCCTGGTTTCGACACATCCTCTTGGATTACGCGCGATCTGACCACCGGCCTGCCAAGCGGATCTGCAGGTGTAGGTTTTTTCGTGACAACCTTCCCCTTGAACATCCCGAGCGGGGTTGATGCTTTTATTTCGTTCACCTTCACGGAGCCTCTTGGTATTTACTGTTTTTCCTCCATTCCTTTCTGTTCTGAAGGTGGTTGTGCAGGTCAGAATTATCGGGCTCTGTTGTGGGTAAATGGCTGGCATATGGGTAAACGGGTGGGAAATCTTGGGTGTGTAGGATTGCCCATGAGATATCGAAGCTGATTGTGCCTTCTTCCGCAAACAGTCCCCAGTTCAAGTTTCCAGTTCACCAGGGCATCCTTGACTACCACGGCACAAAGTCTGCTTACTTATCGGTTGTCTGAGTGTGTGCTGATTTCTGATGTAGTACCGTTGCTGTGGCCCTGTGGGCGATGGGACGAAGTCCGGTCACACCAAAATTGGAGCTTGTTCTGGACGGGATTCTGGATGGAGGAGTGGCGGGAGTAGTTACAAACAATCCCGGCAGAGGATAGTGTTTCTGTTGAGCGGCTGTGTAAAACTGTTTCAGCGTGATCGGACGAACTTGGACCACCATCATCTTGGTCTTCGCTCTGTGTTGTGTGAGGTCGTCGTCGTCACTCGTTGGTAGGACATCCATAAATGTCCTATACGGGTTCGACTGCCCTTAATCCTTCACGCCCAGCACCCACACCGAGCATGTATTCGAGCCAGTCATCGCTCGCCACGAATGGCTACAACCCCGCCTTCACTTTCAATCCCAACTCAGCCTCGGGTTCGTCTTACTCAACCTCTTACTCAGGCATCGGCGGATCTCCATCTTCGTCGGGCAGCGTAGCGGGCGCTGTTGTTCGGCAAGGCCCAGTCAGCGTCAAAGAAGAGGGCACGCTGACCAGTTGGATATGGAAGGTCAAATGGCTCATTCTTAAGGACATGACCCTTACCCTCCACAAATCCGAGGTGTGTTCTTCTTACTGCTATCGCGCTCGTTGCTTGCTTGCTAATACCCGGTTTCATAGACCGCTCCCCAACAAATCGTCATCCTCCTCCGCGATATCACAAGCATCGAACGAACCGACCTCAAGCCATACTGTCTACTAATGGAGACACAGGACAGGAAACGGTACTACTTTTCGCTCAAGAGTGACGAGGAGCTGTATGGTGAGATGTCTGGCCTCTTGACACAATTGATATTCACTCCCCATATAGGCTGGCAAGACGATATCTACTCCCGCTCCCCGCTTATGGGGTTCAGCAATCCGACCAACTTTGTCCACAAAGTCCATGTTGGTTTTGATCCAGTCAGCGGCGCGTTTACTGTGAGTTTTGCTCTCGGTTTCGTGGTGTGTCTCTCAACGGTAAATGAAGGGGATGCCCGATCAATGGAGCAAGCTGCTCACCAAATCCGCCATTACTCGCGAGGACTATGCCAAAGACCCTCAGGCGGTGTTGGATGTGCTCGAATTCTACACAGATCACCAGAAACGTGAGATGGAGCGAGAGAGGGAACGAGAAATGATGATGATGGCCGACACCAGTGCGCCAGCTCGTTTCAACGCTGGTACTGGCCTCGGCGGCATGACTATGATGGGAGGCTCCACTTCTTCATTAACGGAGCGCCCTGGCATGAAACGACAAGATTCGGCGCCGCCTGGCCTTGATACAAACACATCTCTCTCATCTATTTCTCCTCCTCGACCCGCTCAACCCCAACCTCAACTACAATCAACACGTCCTGCCCCCCCACGCCCTCTTCTCACCGGAACTCGGCCCGCTCCCGCGGCCCCCCCACTCAACGGTTCTTCTGCCCAAGCAAAGACTGGTGGGGATTTGCCGTCGTCTGCGGATCTTCGAGCCCGACAGAAGGCAACTGGGCCGCCGACGACTACAGCTCCCCTTCCATTACGCAAGGACTCACTCCAAACACCAAGCGCTCAACAGCAACGAGCCGAGCAACGAGCCGAGGCGGCCAAACGAGAAAGGGAGAGAGAATTACAAGCACAGAAAGAGCGCGAACAGGAGCAACAGCAACAACAACAACAACAACAACAAGAGAGACCCCCCTTGGGCCCTCCAAGCAAGACAGCACCTATACCCAATGCCTCCTCCAATACCGCTGCCGGAGCAACCGCTGGTCCTCCGCCAGTCAAACCTCTTCAGCCTGCCAAAAAGCCTTTGATTCAGTTCGAAGAAAAGCCGGCGACCGGCGGTCAAGGAGTTGCTGCTGCCGCTGCTGCCTTGGAGAAGAAGGGAGGAGATTTGAAGGAGAAGCGCATCAGCACTATGACTGAGGTCCAGATTATGGAGAAGTTGAGGCAGGTCGTATCGGATGACGACCCCAAGACACTATACAGCAAGATTAAGAAGGTCGGGCAAGGTGCTTCGGGTCATGTCTATGTGGCCAAAACACTCGCGACCGGCAAAAAGGTCGCCATCAAAGAGATGGACCTCTCCCACCAGCCGCGCAAGGAATTGATTGTGAACGAGATTCTCGTCATGAAGGAATCACAACACCCCAATATCGTCAACTTCCTGGAGAGTTACCTCGTAAAGAGCAACGAGCTCTGGGTCGTGATGGAGTACATGGAGGGTGGCGCGTTGACGGATATAATTGAGAACAACTCGCTCGAGGAGGACCAAATCAGTTCCATTTGCTTTGAGGTGCGATTTTGATTTCCATTATTGCAGTGTTGTTACTCACCGCCTGCTAGACATGCAAGGGTCTCGGACACCTCCACAGCCAGAGCATCATCCATCGAGACATCAAGTCGGACAATGTTCTTCTCGATGCTGCAGGCCGAGTTAAAATCAGTACATAATCCCCGTCCCAAGTCGATCCCTTCACTCATGTCCCACTCTAGCTGACTTTGGGTTCTGCGCCAAACTCACGGATCAAAAATCCAAGCGAGCAACGATGGTCGGTACACCGTATTGGATGGCCCCCGAAGTCGTGAAGCAAAAGGAGTATGGTGCGAAAGTTGACATCTGGTCGCTTGGGATCATGGCTATCGAGATGATTGAGAATGAGCCGCCGTACTTGGACGAAGAACCGTTGAAGGCGCTCTATCTGATCGCAACCAACGGAACACCGACCCTGAAGAAGCCTGAAGCGCTCAGCCGCGAGCTCAAAGGCTTCTTGGCAGTGTGTCTGTGTGTTGACGTGAGCAGTCGGGCGACCGCGAATGAGCTTTTAGAGGTTGGTTTCCCAGTTACCTATGATGATGATGATGATACTGACTAGTTTGTGTTACAGCACGAATTCTTGAAGAAAGCATGCGCATTGGCCGGGCTTGCGCCGTTGTTACGGTTCAAGACCAAGGCGTGAATGCGCTGTTGGACGTTGTTCTCTCTCTACGTCTCTCTCTCATTCTGTGATGTACCCCGGTATATATTTTTATATTTTACAGCTTTTCTCCCTTCTTCGTCGGTTGTGCTTCGTGTTGATATTCTCCTTCACACACTCGCCTTTGGTTTCCACTACTCATTTGTATCACTTGTTGCTATAAAAAGCTAAGGAGAGACAAGCGCCAAGCCTCAAGTTCAGAACAAGTCAAGTGTACAGTCGATTTCATTTTGTAGTTTACAATCATTCATCCTGGTTGTCCCCACGGAGCAGGCCAAATCCGCTTAAAGCTTGGAGGGCTCGAGGAGACGCTTCTCAGCCTCATCGAAGTTGATGACATTCCAGATAGCGTTAAGATACTGCAAATTGATTAATAGCGAGAAGAGGGGAGAACGAGAACGAGGCGAACATCGGGCTTAACGTTCAGGTACTGGAGGTAGACTGGGAGATGATTAGGAGGACGATAAGATATGGATCTGAATGACACACAAGCATGCTCCCAAATATCAACGCCGATGAGAGGAACGAGAGTAAGAAGGGGGTCCTGGTTGGCGGTGGTGGCAATTTCGAGGCGTTTGGTGGTCGGGTTGTAGCCGAGCCAGCCCCAGCCAGAGCCTTGGATACCGAGAGTAGCCGCGTTGAACTCCTTCTTGAGGTTGTCGAGGGAGCCGAACTGATCGACAATGAGCTCCTTGAGGGGGCCGTCTTTGAGGATACCGCCGTTGCCGCCTTTGTTGGACGACGGAGCGAGGTTCTTCCAGAAGAGCGAGTGGTTGATGTGACCTGATCAATGCGCGATAAGACGGCCAGGAGAGCAAAAGTGGTCGGATAGCATACCTCCACCGTTGAACTTGAGGGCGGCTTGCAGTGCGATGCGCTCTTTGGGGGTGGAGGCTTTGGCGTAGAGACTTTCGGCAGCGTTAAGCGCGTTGACGTAGGTCTGGTGGTGCTTGGTGTGGTGCAATGTCCTGGGAAGGGTCAGCAGAGTCAACGACGATTCTAGGAGGAGTTACATGATCTGCTGGGAGATGTAGGGCTCGAGGGCATCGTAGGCGTAAGGGAGATCGGGGAGAGTTGCCATTTTTGGTCACAGAAGGTTATGCTTCTAGAGGACGCGGGGAGGGGTGAAAGTAAGTTATGGGGGATCATATTACATCGAAGGACGACTCACAAGTCAGTAGCGGAAGGTGGTGGTCAAAGATCAAGAGGGAGTGTGATGAGTAAGTATTGGATTCGGCCGTGTTCGGATTGCGAATCTGGTTGCTCACCGACTCCATGTCATTACTAATAGTAGTAATGAAGGAAAGCCTGGAACTGATTCAGAGATGGAGCTCAATGCCTTACCAGCCTTCGCACTATTCACGCTGAGCATGGCTGGTCAATGGACGCGCTTTATAGCCCGATTCTCAAGAGGATCATTGCGGGGGGCTGAGCACTGCTATGGGACAAAGCCTCGTCGCCCACGCCGCCCTATCACTCGGGATATCCTGGCGGCAGTTTTGGCGCAGCTCCCAACCGATCATGATGGTAGGATGCTGGCGTCAGCCTTTACGTTGGCATGGGCTGCGTTCATGCGGTGCGGCGAGTTTACGGTTGCTGATGGGGCTGTCTTCGACCCTTCGCTCAACCTTTCGGAAGCTTGTGTCACGGCCGTTACAGACCACTCCTTGCTCTGTAATATTCAGGCGAGTAAGACGGACGTGGGCCGCCGTGGGGCATGTGTGCTGGTCGGCGCTGCGCCAGGGGCAGAGACCTGCCCTGTCGCACGTTTCCGTGCATATCGCGATATCCACCCTGCGACTTCCCCGTTTGCGCCGCTCTTTGTCACTTCGGCTGGCTCGCCTCTTACCCGCTCCTTTGCACTGCGCGCCGACGACTATCTGGCCAAGGCGGGCTATGATCCCAGTGAGTTCTCTGGTCATAGCTTCCGCCGTGGTGCTGCATTTGCTGCCGCGGAGGCTGGCTACTCGCCTGAGCAAATCAAGCTTCTTGGCCGGTGGAAATCGGATGCGTGGAAGTTGTACGTGGATGAGCCTTTGTCGGTTCTTCGCACATTGTCTTCCCGCCTGCACAAGCCGCCCCCGCTACTGCCTCGCCCGGTCTCAACTCCTCCATCCCTCTCCCGACGTCTACCGAACCGCCCTCCGGCCCCGGACCCCCGTCTTCCTCGTCTCACTATTCGCCTCCCTCCACCGAGTCTGTCCCCACATAGTGGTCATGTCCCAGCCGATCCCCCTCCAGCGCAACGCAAGCGGGGTGACCGTCCAATGGTGGCTGTCCGTAAGCAGCCGCCGCGAGGCCTGTCTGCGACAGCTGCCTCTTCCTCATCGACACTTGCTATGCCCACTCCTCCTCCACCGACCCGTTCCCCAGAGTTGGCCCGCCGCGAAGGGGGTTGGCGTGTCTGATGGAGTGCCTCTGGCATCTGCGCTGCTTGCTCCCCCTCCTCTGGCTGGTCGCACGCTCAGATCTCTCCTTGGTGGGCTACCGAGGCCCTCCCTCTCCAGGAGCATAGCGGGCTCAGAGCTGAGTCATCCTCCCATTACCTACAAAATATATATATCATCAAATCATCCATCCAAAAAGCGAGTGTGTCCCAATCCTGGGTGGTCTGGCGAGACCGTCGGGATTGGGCAGTGAGCACCATCACACTGTCACATCACCATCACTCTCTTTTTCGCGCTCGTCGTCGTCGTTGCTGTCTCCCTACCTCCCTCCTCACTGCCTCTCTTCCCTTCCTTTTCTGTCCCCACCCACCCATCCCTTTGCCTTATTTTGCGTGCTTGTTTTAGTTTTTGCTAGCTAGACAGTGGGCTACCGAGGCCCTCCCTCTCCAGGAGCATAGCGGGCTCAGAGCTGAGTCATCCTCCCATTACCTACAAAATATATATATCATCAAATCATCCATCCAAAAAGCGAGTGTGTCCCAATCCTTTGCATTCATTGTTCTTGAACATTCACAATAACAAGTTGTTGTTGTCCAAGTACTCTGAAACTGACCACTGCAGGCCCTCATACTGATCATACGTGGACTTCTCGTTAACTCTCTTCTATAGACATAATTCCCATCCAACGAAGCCGCGAACGCTCGATATCGTCGTCGATGTCCAACGAGGACCTCGATGGCGTCATCGATAAGGTTCCGTCATCACGCTTAGCAGCTGATTACATACTTCTGCGGCACGTTCAGCGCGTCACCTCCCACGGTCACGAGAAAGTGGTTGACCGTGGCTGTGACATCCTGACCTTGTTCCTCGCGCGCTTCGACTCAGCCACGTCGAACCCGACGCTGTCGAGGGGGTACACGGTCCAGTGGAGACTCCAGGTGTGTTCCAACAACTTCTTTTCCCTCTCAGCACCTCATGTCGTCCTCAGAAGAAAACCATACTGAATTAACGCGTTCCGGCTGCACGCACAACGTCGAAGGAAAGTGCAGTCTCTTCACGAGGTGAGCTGCTCTGCGCGCCCGCTTGCCCCGTTAACTTATGTACACAGGAAACATCTTACTGATTTCACGATATCTACGAACCCTGACATGGCATCCAATGTCCCTAGCATACGACTCATCGTTCCCACCCCAGATGTTTCCGCCGCCACCGACCCCAACTCCTCCATTGCTTCTCGTGTCCCGACCAAGAAAAAGTCGGTTTTAAGCATGTTTTCAGGCTCTGTGTCGTCCAACCAAACCCCCTACAACACCGTGCGCGACGCTGGAGACTTTAGTGACATTGTTCGACGCGTTGGAGAAGAAGGCTCTGTCTCCGGTCGAGGCTGGCAGGTCCATGTCGACAACGACAATGGAGAGGCGACTGTGCGCCGTCAGTCTGCTGAAGGTGAAGGCATGGTTCTCATCAAGAAGAAGACCAAACAGCGCGGTAAAATCGACGGGGTGTTTACAGACACGACCAACACGCGTTCAGAGTCACCACAAGTGCCGGAAGCCTCTTCCAAGGACAAGTGGTGGACTTTGTCGCGTGGTCGTAAAGATACTGGGGGTAAAGACGGAAAAGTCCTGGGCCTAATGCGACGAGGCAAATGTAAGCGTCACTCACAAGTCAACTCGCTGTCTTGCTCATATTTTCAAGCGCCGGGTCCATCGTCTTTGCCTCCGACACCTACCCTTGATGTCCCCCAACGCCAGCATCGGTCTACAGAGATGCAAATGCATTTACCTGGCGAACCCGACTGCACTCTTGATATGGTCGAAGTCCCCAGTCTTCGCGGCCGTGCCGTTGTCCAAGGTTCGGGTTGCTTTGATCGTGGTTTCCTCTGATTGACTTTCTGACTGGATATATAGACCTCCCGCAGCAGTTTCCCGTCCAGAAACGATTCAACTCGCTCGGTGCCTCATCCTCTCTTGCTCCACCAACAGTTACTCCTCGGACTGAATTCCAACGAAGCGTCAGTGCTGGCAGTGCGGCGTTATTGGCTCACCCACAATACGCTCATATGCCCGGTGCATCGACTCCTTACGCAACCATGACACGCCTCGACACCTACCAACAACCGGAAAATGCGAAACCAAAGCCGCCTCAACGGAGTGCTAGTGCGATGGGAGTGTACTCCGTTGATGCCCCACCTGAATTCAAGCGCAGTTTAAGTGCATTGGCCGGTAGTGGGATCGTCTTGGGAGCCCCAGCGTCGACACTGGGTCGTGCCCCGACACCAACGCCATTATCAAGAGCACCAACACCTATCCCAGGTCCACGGTCGGGAACCCCTCAACCATTGTTGAGTGTTCCTGGGAAGGAGAAGGACCAAGGCTCAATTGCTTTGCGGGCGATGAAGAGTATGCGAAGCATGGCGCGTTTAGGAAATTGGGGAGATGAGAAGGAGGAGGTAGAAGTCAAGAAAATTAAAGCAAAGGACGATGAAAAGGAGAAGAAGAAGAAGAAGAAAGAAAAGGAAAAGGAAAAAGACAAGAAAAAAGATTCAACAAGGCGACAACCGAAGAGCTCTGGCAGCAGCTTCGAGATTGGAGCGTTGGGTGCTTCACCTGTTCAACGCAAACGCAGTATCCTCGGACTGGGGCTCGGGATGAGCGGCACTTTAGGTAAAGGGTCGACCACTGGCATTGGAATGGGGCTGCCAAGCTCATTGAGTTTGGGACGCAGTGCGGGCGGGAAAGCGAGTACCGCTAGCAGCGTCGGTGGCTCAAGCTCCGGCTATGCTCCGCACGCTAACCCAATTATCAACCCAAATCGTCTGAGCGCCGATGCGCCAGGGGTTCTTCGTCGTGACAGCACAAACTCCAGCCTCCGTCCGATCTCCGTGCTCTCCAGCGAAAGTTCTTCCGGATCACGTGTCAGCAGCGGGAGTAGCGTTCGCTGGGCGGAAGAGGTTGTCGACAAGTTCAGAACGAAAAAGGACAAGAGAGACTCCCGTCGGGATAGCAAGCACTCGCTCGAGGGACGGAAGCGCACTCCCTTGAGCGATGTTTTCCCCAGTTTTTCGCGTCGATCGTCTGCGTCGGAAAGCATCAACAATCAACCGCCTATGCTCACCGTTGAGGAAGCCACTACCGATGGACATGGAGGCGAGGATGATGAGGATGTGGAGATGGAGGACGATTTCCAGATTGTGTCAGCAACACCGATTAAACGTCGAAGACCAAGGCCGCGTCCGGTTTCGGATGACATGATAGATGGGGCATCTCGTCCCCGTCCCCGTGGAATTGTTGAGAACAACGGCTCTTCCACAGGTGAGAATTTTACTTCATTTTCATAATAATAACTAACTCGAAGTTAGGGGGTGTCCTGAACATGTTGGATGCTGCAACAAATGATCTTGCTCAATTGATTACATTCCTCGAGTTGGATGCTACTCCTTCGCCTGCTCGCGATGCTATTGTACCGCCTGTTGAAGAGAGTCCCATTGGCAAGAACAAATCCAAAGTCTTGCGACCTAGCGAGGGATCAGTCAGTTCCCTTCGACCATATGCTGAACGGGCTGCCCTCTCGCCCAAACGGCAACTGGTGCCTAAAGCATCTCAACGACAACTGATTGGCCAACAAATTGCGCCGTGGCCCACTGCTCTCGAGTCAACACCCCCTGCACCGATATCCTCTGACGCCACGTTCAAGAGATCTCACCGCAGGACAATGACGCCCTCGCCAGAGCCGGACCCAGCTCCTGTTTTCCACCCTTTGCGTTTGCGGCCCTCACGAATCCGACCTGTGCTTACGGCTGCCTCATCATCATCGCCCTCTCCACCTCCATCTTCTGTGGACAGCAAGATGGACATGCGGGCACCGTCATCGCTAACGTTTGGCTCCCGCTCGTCATCCGACTCGCCGGAAGAGCCCCAAACCGGTCGCGTTTTGCCTCCCGTCTTTACCCGTCACACGCGCAATCGGTCATCGTTGCTTCCTGATGCGCAGCCCTCACCGCGGAGCAGCAAAGGCAGCAACAATGGAATGCCCCTCGCGCGTGGCGCAAAGCGAGTTCTCGGTATGGCAGGCACTTTGGGAGGATCGCATGCCTCGGATTACGAAGAGCAGGAACTGGATGCATCTGACCCTGACTCGGATATTCCAAACGAGTTACAAGTTATCTTATCGGCGTCACGTGCCACATCGCCTGTTGACGACACGCTCTCGTTCTTCCCGTCTACTAGTGCCAACACCTCTCTGCCATCTCCTGGGCTTCCACCTGGCGACTTGCCGCCTCTGCCTCCCTCGCCTCGCATCTCCTCGTCGCCCCCCCAACTACAGCTGCCCATATTCAATGTTGAGCTCGTTGAAGACGATGGTAATCATGCTGATATCGATGATGGCGCTACCTCGGAGGAGGATACGAAAAAGTCGTTTGATTTCACGGGTGAGCTCCAGAAGCTGAATGAGTCTGGGGCATCAGATAGGCGCAGTTTCGTTGAACAACTGGAGACTGCGTTCAAAACGCCAGCCAAGATCGACCTGCGCAATCTACTTGCGATTGACGTGCCTCCGGTTCCTCCTATGCAGTTTATCATCGACCAGACTTCCTCGGCACCGTCGTCTCCAGAAAACTGGTCCAGTTTGGAAGACCAGCGATCCCCTCGGTCAGCTACACGTTTGATGGACATCACAGCGCCGACGATAGCAGCCAGTGAAGGCGTCAGTACCAGGGCCATATTCGAGTACCCAGAATATCCTTCCCCAATCATCGATCTCAAAGAACCAACACTCTTGCCTGGCTCTGATAGCCTGGGAA
Source organism: Mycena indigotica (assembly GCF_014461135.1). NCBI lineage: Eukaryota > Fungi > Basidiomycota > Agaricomycetes > Agaricales > Mycenaceae > Mycena > Mycena indigotica. Next base: position 3,317,029 of record NW_023503007.1, on the reverse strand, counting down.
GTGATATAAGCCTTTTGCCACAAAATGGCCCATCGACTGGTGAACTCAACATTGGTTTCAAGTTTGGGGGTCAGTTTCCTGAAGAGGAACCAGCGTCAAAGATGCAAAAAGAGCCGCTTACATTGTCAAACATTCTTCCGCCAGCCTCTCACAGTCGCGCTCATTCCCTGACGTCATTGATGGAGGACGAGGAATCTGTACTCAAGTCCATTCTTGCCCATGCCGCAGACATTGCTGCCCAACCCCGCCCACGGGTCAACTCGGACTCCAGTTTGCGTCGCTCTGCCATCGGAAATTCACGCGCTTCGATGGCCAGCATGCATTCTCGAACTCGTTCAAGACCCGCCTCTGGCACCAGCTTTACCGGATTCGACTCGTTTGATGAGGTCCGCAGAGGTTTCGAGTTCCATGCTAATCGCCCGACGTTTTATCCACCTCCTCCTGCTGCGCGCAACACTCGAGCTTATCATGGACAGCATGATTCGGTCTTCAGTATTGCGTCTGTTTCTTCTTACGGACACGTGACCAACCCTGGAGTAAATGATCCTTTCGAGTATGGCTTGCCTATGCCCAGTCTCCGCGAACAACCATCCTCTGAAGATCTGTCAATCTCGCTTTCTATGAACGTTGATGACACCTTCTCGTTCTTGGCGCGGGATCCTCGTCGCAAACGTGTGGCCAGCGATGCATCTAGTTTCTACTTCAAAGCACCAGCCCAACAATCACAAACTTCTCGCGGTCATCGCCATCGCGAGTCTACCGCTAGCATTGCATCTCAAAACGGCCCTCCTGTCAGCTTCTACAACTACAACCGGAGCTATGCAAGTCATCGCTTGAGCGAAGCGGATAGCAGCACCAGCGGCAGCTCGCTCGCTCATCAGTATGCTTCGCAGGGTGCTACTGGTGGTCGTGCCGCTTGGGCGAGACATCAACATGAACCCTCGACTGACTCAATTCTCAGCGATTTCTCGGTTGCTCGTCTCGGTAGACCTGGGGTTGGCGACAAGATGTTTGACACTGCATACGACCAAGGAGCTGCTCTCAGTTCGATCTCCGCATCTCCGCCGGAGTATGATCGACCATCCTACGACTCGATTATGGGTGAGCAAACTGGACGAGGGTCATCAATGGAGGATTCGTTGTTCGACAAGACTGGCCACCGTTCGTCAATGTCATCCGACTCGATCTTTGGATATGATGACCATCATCCCCCTAATGGCCATCTACTCCCGCCTAATCAGTTCCGGCCACTGTCGATGTTGAGCATGAACATGAGCAGCAGCACACACAGCCCAATGAAGGAGGACGATACAATGATAACGGTAAGTTTGTTTTCCTTCTTTTTTGCTCAGATAATAATGCTTTGGATTCAGATGCTTGGTGGTGGTCATGTTCGCCGCCGCTCTATTGGCTCAGTTTTCGAAGCCTCGCCCTGCGTCCGAGTCGAGAAACGCAAACATGCTACTCTACAGGAGGAAGACAAGGTTGCCCACAAAGCACGTATTATGGCTCAACCGTCTATTGCTTCGACTTCTTCCTCAAAGTTTGGAGAGGAACGCATGATCAGAGCGAAACAAGGCCTCCTAGTTCGTCAGAGCTTGGAGGAAAGCGCGTTAATTGGTGACGGGGAGATTGGTTTTGCTCGTAAGTCATCTCTACTTTTATCTGGATATAATCATAATGGTTCTGTAGTCCGACAAGCTCCAGTATTCTCCAGACCATCTCCAAACTCTCGATCTCGCTCATCGACTATCACAACTTCAAGTTCTGGTGCCGAAACACCTCCATTGTCCTCTGCAGAATACTCGTCCATGTCCGATGGCTCGCAATCGAGCATCGACATCTCGGAGCTCAATTTTCGCTTGGTGAATACGACACATCCCGTACCAAATCCGACTCGAAGAGCACGTGCTCGCGGGAATGGCCATAGGCGTCGTATGTCGGCTGCCCAGAGTCGCGCATCAAGAGCATCAGTCTACGAAACCATCCACGAAGAGTTAGCCAGCCCAGCTGCATCTCCCGAATCGAAAAAGAGCAACAATAACAGCCCCACTGCTGTCTTTGTCGTGCCAGCTGATTCTGGGTCTATGGACTGGACTCCTGGAGCTTCGATGGGCTGGGATGACGAACGCGGGATAATTGCGCTGCGCAAGTATTATGCCCTCAGAAACGAAGCCGAGGATGCTGTCATCGAGAGCAAGCGAACTTGGCTGGACACGCCTTTCTCGCTGTTTGCCCTCCAATGTACGTGTCTCCTCTTTATCTTTGGTCATCATCTCACCAAGGCCTTCTAGCATTTGAGCCGCCGAAGAACCACGAGGGGATGCAAGCTCTGTTGCAACACTCTGTAGAGAGTTACGGTCCGCTTCCGTATGAACTTGGGCATCGTCGGGTGCGTTCAAGAACGTCTTCGAGGCCATCGCCGTACCCTTCCCGTCAAGTGCTTTCCCAGCAGTCGCCGAACACTATCACGAACTCTCCTCGGCCCTCTCCAGATGACCTCAATCGTGCTTTCATGAGCCCAGCTCTGCAATCAATCGATTTTGATCCCAACGTTGATGGTCCATCATTCTCGATGATGTCGCCTCTTGGAGACAAGGAGAAGAACTGGGGCCTGCCTACTGCGACGAGGCCCCGCGTCCCCTCTGCTGCGCGGCGGAGTGCTTTGGGCTGGGCGAAGCGGAGCACCAAAGCCTCCAGCGACCTCAAGGAGAACAATCTCAACAATTCCGCCATATCCTTCATCATGTCGTGAGCATCTACTCTTTTCTCTGTGGGATTTGACTGATCAACCTAATAGACCTAACGAATCTCTGCGCATCAGCAGGCCAAGACCTCGGGGACGCCCAACGCCAGCTCGTCGGCAAGCTGTTCCTGTGGCGTAATCCCTCACACTTCTTCTTGACGTTCCTCACGCTCATCCTTCACGCTTTATTCACGTTAACGCCCCCCTCACATTCACGTTGATGACTATTCCAAACACAAACACCATTAACCACCTTTTGGGTACATATTTTGCTCTCTGGTTTGATCTTACGTTTCTCTTTTTTTTGACTCTGCTATCTATCGCTTGCGCTGTCCCTGCTTTGTGTACCTTGCTATGTTTTGCGGGGCGCCGCATTTGTCTGTACACCATCCCCTCATCACGCTCTCCCCACGACGTCTTTACGCTGACGCTACCAAAATCACACTCACACATCACGTATCTGTAATGATGTACTTGGTACGATTTCGTTGACGAAATTTACAACAATGTCTTTATGTTCGGTTTGACATTCGCGCTTCTCAATTAAAAACGTGATTATGCTCCCGCACACGCAGCTACATACTTACTTTGCTTGAGTCAAAAAAGCTCAGTACAATGCGCCAAAATATCAACCATCCATGGCCTCCTCTACACGGGTAAACTCCACCTCTCCGAGCCATTTATTTTATCCTGGACAGCCTTTTTGCGGGCGCCTTTCCCCACGCGCCAGCGCTCGTTGACGACTTCAAAGTGCTTGTTGCGATTGCGGAGCAGGAGAGGGACATATTTTGATGAGCGTCGGAAAGTCGCGCCACCTAAGGGAATGGTATATGTTGTTGTCGTTGAGTTGCTTGTCTCTGGATAATGATGCTCTTGGGCAGCATCAGAAAACGCGTTGTTCAGCGTCGAATACATTTCTGATCGCGCGAGAGCGTATTGAAGCTGGGCAAACGCGTCTGCATCTGCTGACGAATCGTATTTCTGGGCTGCAGGTTTGACTGTATCAGTCTGCCAATCGAGGAGGCCCTCTGGGTAATGGCAGGCGTAGAGCATGAGCGGCAGCCCGTCGGCCATCTGGTACTCTGGTTTCGTATCGAGCACCGGTAACTCAGCCTCTCCAATGACCTTCTCGGCGTTGGACGTGACGTTGAGCAACGTTGGCACAATACTGGGCTTTTCGAGGCCGGCGCCAACGAGGAAGAGGATAGCCATGATGTGGCGGACCTGGTGGTACAGGAACGCGCTCCCTATAAGATCGAATACGTGCATCCCATTGCTGTCGGTCCCGGAAATATCGGCGCGCGTTATGTGTCTGCGGTACTCTGTGAGCTGTTTCGCGGGGTCGATTTTGCAGAAATTGCGGAAATCGTGGGAGCCAATCAGGTAATTTGCCGCCGCCTGCATTTTGGACACATCAAGCCCGTCCAAAGAAGGCGAGAAAAAGTACTTGTAGTGGCGGGAGGTGCAGGCGAAGCGGCTGGAGAAAGAGGGGGCGACGGGGGACCAGGCGAGGACACGGATGGTGGGCGGGAGAAGGCGGTTGAGGATTGCGGGGAAGTTGTGCTCCTGCCGGTTGGGGTCAGGCTCTTTGTTGCGTTTCCGTGGGCGGTTGTGGGTGGCTGGAGAGACGGGACCGTCTAGTGTGCCGAAATCAGAGGCAGAAAGAGTGGGGAATGTTGTGTCGTCGGTATCCAGATCTAGCTCCTCTTCCGAGACTACTGGTTTTGGCTTTTCCGTGTTGTTGGTGTTTAGTGCACTTCGAACCCATAACGAAACGACCTGGCCAGCAGCGCTGACTCCGCGATCTGTCCGGCCACAACGCTCCCACTCGCAGCCTTCCATACCCGCCTCTCCATCGATCAATCGTGCCTTGGACAAGGCGTCAAAGAGTACGCCCTCGACTGTGGGGAGCGGTGTGACATCTGCCTGGATTGCCAGGCCATTGTACTCCCACCCAGAGTAGCAGAACTTTAGCGCGATCTTGCGTCGCGGATAAGCAGAAAAGTCAAACTCGCGCCAGGGTCTGCGGGAGTTGGCAGTGGAGGTGGAAGTTGACGCTACAGGCTGGGCAGCAGCTTCGAGTTGGATGAGCTTCGCGATAAGGTCGTGTTTAGACCAGGATTCGTATGTTGAAGACGCCATTGCACGTATATTCGTGCGTAAACACGCGTTCATGCACTAGTTATAGCCCTTGCTTGCTTGAGTCAAGCCGACTCGAAAAGATGAGATCAGGAGTCAAGATTTGTTCTCCCACCCACCACTATAATGTTCCGCTCGACCCTCCCCACCCACGCGTCATGGCAGCCTGAAACATTGCGCTACGTCGACCGCAAAGAGGTCGCTGCGTCCTACTGGAAAAACGGGCGGATGTCACCCGGTTTACTCCGTGCTCGCCGCCAATTCCGCACCAAAAACGCGTTTGCGGGCATCGTGCTGCTGGTATTCGTCGTCGGGGTGTTTACGTACTCCATTGCGGCGGTGAAGCAAGATGTATTCGACGATCTGGATGAGGAGGTCAAGGAGCGCGCGGTGTTGGAGGCCAAACGGACCGCGTTGAGTGTGGAAGATGAAAAACGCGCTATGGCAGCGGCGGCGAAGGCAGCGACCGTCTCTCTCACCGCAAAATTGCCAGTCGACAGCAGTAATTCGAGGATACCAACGCCTCAACAACAACAACAACCTCAAGGAGTTTTGACACAACCTCGAGGAGTTTTGACGGCAGTTCTCGATGCACGGTATCCGCGCTTACTAGATCCAACTCGAAAGACGCTTGTGTGGGGGGCACCACCTGTGGATAGCATTGGGAGACTAGGGGACAGACTGTAGCTAAAAACAAAATAATGAGTGCCAAGCCAATTCATTTTCCTTCTCTCCCTTTCCCTCCATGAAGCATCTCATCGTACTCTCGTCGCTCGTTCCCTTTGTGTTTGGCGCTGTCTTCACTGTCGGTGTTGGCAAGGACGAAACTACGGGCAAGAAAGGCCTCGGATTTGACCCGTCGTCGATCCACCCCGCCGCCGGTGACACCATTGTGTTTGAGTTCCGCAGTGGCAGCCACTCCGTCCTTCGTATGTCTTCAACAATCCATTAAATCAACCTTAGCGGACCTCCAGAGTCGACATTCACGAGTCCCTGCACTTCGAATGGCGGCTTCAACTCTGGCGTGAAGACCGTGGACGACAACCTCGAAGTTGACGCCCCTGGCCTCCCCACCGTCTCCCTCCTCGTCAACGACACCCAGCCGCTTTGGTGCGCTACCCCCAAAAAACATCTACTTATTAACCTTCTAATAATAACCAGGTTCTTCGATGATGCCGGTGGCCTCTGCAACAAAGGCGCTGTCTTGTCGGTGAATCCGACCCAAACACAAAGCGACGCCCAGTTCAAGGCCAATTCCCTCACCGCCCCCAACTCTGGCTCTGGCTCTGGCTCTGGCTCGCAATCCTCCGCACCGGCACCATCTGGCCCGTCTGGCTCCGCATCTGGCAACCCCCAGTCCACAGCTTCTGGCGGCTCGGCCCCCAGTGGTCAGCCATCTTCGCCGGCCCAAAGCCCAGCGCCAAACGGAGCAGCCGCCACAGGATCTCTCTTCGTATTGTACCTCGCCTGTGTGGGACTATTGTCAGCTCTATTTTTGTGAGTAGTTGAAATGGACTTGTGATTTCGTGCTATCATCTTGTCACCGATGCCTGGTCCGTGCGCGCTACCATCCATCGAGTCCGTGGTCCGTGCGCCTCTCCACCTCAATAAATCGAGCCTATCTCCCTCCGCGCCTCTTCACTTACCTTGGCGGCAAAGATCCCCTCAAGGATCGGATTCTTGGGCTCCAAGCACCCTCCAGAGCACATCGGAGTCTGCTCGTGGGTTTGGCCAGAACTGTCCACTGCTCTAATATTTTCCTGTTCCGCATGACCACTCGGTCGGCGGGCCTCTCTTTGGTTAGCAGCTGGGGCTAACCCTAACCTACACGTGCAAACAAACGCATCAGATGCATAAAATAAATTGTCGGATGGTATACTGGAAACATTTCCTCATCTAATTGAGGTGTGTGGGTGAGGCCGAAAACCACTCTGCTGACGAAGCCAGAAGAGACGCACTGGAGAACCCGGGCCGAAAGCCGGATCAGGAGCGGTGGCCCGGTGACTGCATAGCAGGAGTCGGACCACCCGAAGCCGCATGAGGGGAAGGCGGGTGGGTCGAAACGCGGCTGGATTGGATTGGATTGGATTAATACACGGCACGGTCCGACTGACGAACGCCGGGTTCCAGGAAGTATCCCGGTGTACAAAGGCTGCGTAGAATACACCATCGTCCCTGGGCCCTTCTCGAGATCAACTAGCCGAGCTCACGAGCAGGATATGGCGCTGAGTGGAGAAACGAGACGCGAAAGTCACGATGATATAATGATATAATAAACAACATTCCGCCCACTTTACACGCATCACTCGCTACCTTACTTATCTACCCGCGCGGACAGTTGATCGAAACATTAGTAGGACAGTGCGCTCTGCCCCGCGCCGACCACGCAGGGTTCGCGGTGACGATTCCCGGCACTCCGCCATCCAGAATGGTGTCCACCTCGAGCTGCAATTTCGGAGAGACAGCGTTTCGGTCCATAGACCACAACGCGACAGCAATGTTACTTGGTCAACAATCAGCCTCCTCTGAGAAGTCAAAGAGGAACACGCACTTTTCTCCGTGGTAGTCGAGGATGCCCTGATGGACAGGGAATTTGAACTGAGGTCTGTTTTCAAATTAGCTTCTGAGCCAAATCTCGACGCGTTTTGACTTGCCCGAGATTCCCAACCCGTTTACCCATGTGCCATCCGTTCACAAACAACAGCGCACGATACGTCTGGCCTGCAAAGACGAGTTCTAATATTCTCGCCATATCAGAGGGCAGGACGAACCTTCCGCTTCCTTGAAAGTGAAGGAGATGAACGCATCAATGCCGTTGGGGATGTCGAGGGTAAACTTGGTCACGAAGAAGCCGACACCGGGGGACCCGTTCGGCAGCCCATCGCTAAGATCGCGCGACTCCCACGACGACGTATCGAAACCGGGGAGATGCCAGCCTTTCCTCTCGCCAAAAAGACCGCCCTCATTCATAACGCCTCTCTGCTTGTCCAGGAAACTGTGCAAAAAGTGAGCGCTTCATCACGGAAACAGGATAGAAATTAACTGACCCTGTATACCCGCCGAGCTTTCCTTGCACCTTCCAGTCGCCAAAGGAGCCAGTATCTAGCTGGAAGCCCCTCACTCCTCGAGCAACCTTGAAGTTGTCGAAATCACCTAGTACCATGAGTGTCTTTTCGTTTGTTAGGCGGCCCAACTTACTGCTAGCCTGATCGTGACCCATATTGTCTTGAACGATAGTGATGACATTGTCGCCAGAACGAACAGCTCCTTCAGGGAACGTGACATGGAATTCGGCTTCTGGGATGGCGTTGCGATGGTTACTCGAGCTAAGAAAACGGGGTTTAGTATTCCAACGGTCAATATCCAGTACTTACTTTCCATATGAAGTCCCAAGGAAAGCATCGTTCAGCCACACACTGGCAGCATATCCTGTCTGTCATCAGCTTTCGAAGCTCTTACAGGCCGGTTTCGGCACACCTTCGCCACCATTGATTGAGAGATTCATCTTAGTCTGACCTGCACCTTCGAAGTGTCCACGCCAAAGCACAGTATTCTCGCAGCTGGTTGCAAGTCAGCAAAGCCAAATCAAGAGATGGTTTTGAGCTTACTATCCGTAGTCGCAGTTGTAGAGAACACGGCCATCTCCGTAATAAGGCTTGCGAGGTACGTTGGTCGTCGTGCGGTTTGCCAAGGTCCAGCTCGAATCATCGAAGTCCTGAGCAATCTCGGGCAAGGAGTCTTTGTATTTCCAGCCCGTCAGCGCCGGAACGGCAACTTGCTTGATGGCATCGCGCGGTGTAAGCCTCCCGGTGAAGCCGCCAGCGGTAGAGCTGATGCCAGAAGTGAGCTCGACGTTTGCGCCATTCCAGGTCACCGATTTCACGTTTGTTGGCGCGATAACGGTAAACGGTGCAGTGACATTCAAGTCTCCCGTCAGCGCAAGCGTTGATCCTGAGATGCTAGCATGTCGGACGAGGTAGGGTCCGCCAACGAGAAGCGTGCTGTTGCTTCCGAAGGACCAGAAGTTGGCCAAATCACCGCTTCCCGGAATTACGGGAGCCCAAAATGTTATCGCAGTCTGACGGTCGGCATAGAGAATGAGTTGTGTACTCGAGTCGTAAACCGTATGAAGCCCGGTGACCCCTGTCTGGAAGGCGAAGATGGTGGTATCACCCTCACTTTGGGTGGATGTGATCTGAGACGATTTCGTCAGGTGGTCTGTGCTGGCTGACCCGGTCAACTTCAGGCGTATTTCGTGTGCCTGGGTCGAGCCGCCGTACAGGAAAAGAACATCGCGGTCGCCAATCTTGCCGCCAAAGAAGATCTCAGCGGTAGTGTAGTCGATCCTGGATGCACCGAATGAGGTACCGCTAATGACGACTTTCGATTCGCGACCACCGAGCGTTACATCAGACACGACAAGAGGTACCTGAAGGTTGGTTGAAATCGGCGTGGTAATGTTGAGTTTCAAAGTCGTAATCGCGCTATAACTCTATCAGTGTTGGATAGATGAAGAGTTGCCGGACCTCACGTCGACGTCGAGTCTTTCTGACGAAGGATATAGAAGGAGGCCTTGTTGTCTGGATTTTGCAGGAAAGTGCCAAAAACGGCTGAATTGGACGTGACGAATCCGGTTGAACCGTCAGAAATCCAGTCGGTTTTGTAGAAGTCAGGTGAGCTCCGAATGAACATTCCTTGTAGCTTCAACTCGTCGAATTTGGACGTGAGAGCTCGAGACTCGTTGATCTGAAAATGATGTTACACAAAGAGAGACACATAACATGGTGCGCACAAACGAGCCATAGTCGTAGCTGGTATAAGATCCACTAGGGGTTTCGGTGAGTCTTAGAAAGACAGCAATATCAGCCTCACGGGAAAGGTAGAGCCCCCCAGGATGTTCCTCTACAATTAATGTGAGCTGAGAAAGTGGGCATAGCACGTGACCTACCCATAGCCCATATAGTAAGAGATCAGTTTTGCATTACTTGCCCACGCGTTCTTGTTGAATACGGATTGTAGAGTTGGACCAGTAAGCTGGTTGCACAGCTCGTAACCTGGCGAATTGGGACCCCTGTCGGATTTGTCAGTCATCACTCCTTACGATCAATTGCTCAGAAGTACCATCCATCGAAGCTTCCTGCCTGGAATTCTGGGAAAAACCATGGTTGGGATGGGCTTGAAAGTCAAGTCAATGAGAGATGAGAGCCATGAGTCTAATGACGTACTTGACTTCTTGATGGTAGCGGTGGTAATAGTCTGGAACTTGAGGCCACTTGTTAGGGTCAGAGCAGTCGGCCCCCTGTGTGTGTGTGGGTTATACACCGACAGAAAAAATATAACAAGCTCGTACCACAAAGTACGAGTCCATTCCGTAAAGATCCACGGCTCCCTAAACGAATTTGTCAAGTCTTTGGGATTCAGCGGTGTCGGACGCCTTACAGTGCCATTCTAGAATGTGAATTAGACCATGATGGACGAAGCGATAGACTTAACGGACAATAAAGTTGCGCCCTGGTCCAGGGTCATTATATGTTAGAGGGACCACAATGGATGAAGCGTGGTAGACGTCGATGAGCTGCTGAAAGTAGCGAGCACGCGACTCGGGGTTCTGAGAATATTCATTGTCTAGCATCATATGGTCGGCCAAGGTACAATGAATGCATGGGAAACAAACCGATTTGAACCGCTGTCCTATTCTATTAGTTAATGACCTCAAGATCCATCAGAGCAAACGCACCGATAACAGGACCTCCATGGTTAATCTGATTCGGTGCTGTTTGAGCAATGATTCCCTGGATATAGTCTTCCCATGCATCGCGCCAATCGGCCGCGTCCGACCGAAGATTTCCAGCAATTTCAGTTGTAGTCCAATGCGCTATGCCGCCCGCAGTTGATTCTGTTGTTCATGAACACTATCGTTAGACGATGTTCCACCTTGACATACCTGCGTTGATGTAGGGACCGGGACGCAGGATGAGCCAAAGGCCAGCCGCCTTCGCTGCATCGAACAGTGGCTGGAGAGCGCGGTAGCCTTGGAAGTCCACGACTCCCCGGGAAGGATTGACGACGCCCATATGAATGTATACGGAGACTAAGTTGAGTCCAGCCGCTTTGAATTTCTCGAGAATGTCAGGCCATAAAGAGGGTACTGGAAGTCGAAACGTGTGCAATTCAGCGCCACTAGCCATATTCGGGTCAAACAATTATAACCCGGACAATTCAACACATACTGCAGAAAGATACGTTGTCCATGGATCAACAGAGTGTATTGGTCGAATTGAACTTCAGGAGTTCTCGAAACGGTTTGTCGCGGAAGGTTGGGTTGAACAGCTGGGTAAACAGCGGGAAGAAATCCCGCGAGGAGGGCGAAAGCCCCAAGTCTTTTGCCAGTGAAAAGCATTGGAACGGGGATTGACGCAGAACTTGGACCGCAGCTTTAAGAGTGAAGTGGCGACGTCATCTACTGCGAGATAAAACGAGGTGCGAGTGGACCACAAGGTACGGGGCAGAACAGGTGATGTAGAAAGAAATGTGCGGGGAAGATCACGAGTGTGGGGATCGACCCACAGTAATTTCAATCATCATATCGCCGTGTAACCCCTTACATCGTGGTGGACCGAGACTACCCATGGATCCTGTCGTTGGAGAGAGAAGGGAACACTGTCGCAACACGTCAATCCTGTACTTCAGTTCGAGTATGTCGTAAACTCGTCTCATGATAATGTAGCGAGCTGTAGCGAGCCAGGTGCCTCCAGGTGCATAGGCGGAGTGGGTAGATCTTGGCCGACCTAACGACAAGCTTGCGTCGAGTGACCGCTACCCTTCGAACCTCGAAAGGGAAAACCTGGACCAGAGCGTTCGACAGATCCTAGCCTTCAACATCGAGAAGGCCACCTATGATATGCCGATGGACTGCCGAGGGTTAGAGTGAAGTCCTCACACATGAGGCATGCGCACCTTCTTGTTACCAATGGTGGGTGCTGGAGAACGATGTCACGTTGTGACCCCTTCACTTCGTTTCCAACTTGAACTGGCAGTCGGTCCAGGGCCTGAGGCTGAGTCCACACGGTAAACACTGCACTAAGGCGACAGCACCTACTGTAACAGGCTCCAGCTTTGATTTGTCTTGGGTTATCCGGGACCAAGCTGGACCAATATGCCATTATAATCCACAAGCCCTAAACTAATCTTCGTGGAGGTTACTCATGCAACCTTAATTCGAGTAGTGCAGTTTTTAGAGATTTGAAGCATCTTGATGCATGATGGATAATCAGCAAGCGCTTTGATCCGCTAACTCAGCATGATGCCCAACTCCGCGGTCACATGATATAAACAGACTGTCAACGGGTTGACTCCTACCACCACCACATATCGCTATCATTCAGCTAAGGTCTGGGTATTGTCGAATATCTAGACCACTATTTGTTTCTTGCCCACTCCATTCAATGGCTGGTGCATTCAGTGGACATTTGATCAACGCTTTCGAGCAAAACGTGCCACCCTCCTCCATATGCCACAACGGTCTTGTTTCATTCGACTCTAGCGTTCACGGCATCAATATGTTCAGCACTCAACAGTCTCTCGCCTTGAATAGCGCCTCCATGAGTGCCTCCCAATCATCGTCCGCGTCCGCTTTTTCCGAGAGCATGTTCGACCGAGTAAACCGACTTCAGGCGAAGCTGAACCAGAAATTGGGGCCCGAGTATGTCTCTCAGCGGCCTGGGCCTGCCGGTGCAGGGAAGCTTACATATGCAGAAGGGTGGAAGGCAAGTCAACACTTTTCGTGTTGACGTTTGTTCTATTCTGATAAGTCACTCCCTCCCAGCTCATCAATGTCGCAAACGAGGTGTTCGGGTACGATGGCTGGAGCTCAAGCATTGTCAATATCACGACGGACTATATGGACTACAATGAAGAGTCAAGAAGATACAATTGTGGGGTGTCCGTCATTATGCGAGTGACGCTGAGGGAGGGTGTGGCACACGAGGACGTCGGGTTTGGCACGATAGACAACGCAAAATCAAAGGGTGCGGCGCTAGACAAGGTGCATAGCCTCCAAACCGCTGCTTTAACTTGAACCAACCTTGTTGTGTATCCAGTGCAAAAAAGAAGCCGTAACTGATGCTCTCAAACGGACGCTGCGGACGTTTGGAAATGTTCTTGGTAACTGCCTTTATGACAAGCAATACGCGGCAGAGGTGACAAAGATGAAGGTTCCCCCTGTGAGTACTTGTTTTCTTCACTTTCTTGCATTACTGATAATAACATTCCTAGATTAAATTCGACCCAGATAATCTTCATCGTCTACCCGGACTAGCAATAAACAAAGCCGTATCAGCATCCTCTTCGACACCAATCCATGCTCCTCCTCCTGTTGCCCCTGCGTTACGACCACAACAACAACAACAACCGCCACCACCAGCACCTAAACGAGAACCATTACCGAAACCTATTCCACAACCTAAACCACTCGCGACATCTACTCCAATCGACCGCAAAGTATCTTTTGCGCCCCAACCGCCACCACCTGCCATAGTGAAGAAAGAGGAACCCGCCTCAATTCCTGCGAAGACGGCTAGTTTTGATGAGTACGACGAATACGGATTTTCAGATGACGACGCATTCTTGTCGACGGTAGATTTGGGAGAGGGTGATTTAGGTCGCCCGATAGACTTTGAGGAGGGACTTTCTGGAGGAACAGCCTTGGAAGAGCGAGAGCAAATGGAGGCGGCGGCAGCGGCAGTAGCTGACAGACATGGGCCAATGGGCATAGACAAAGCGACATCGAAGCCCCCAATCCAACGAGGAAATATGGGTCCTCCTCCGCCTCCCCAGAACAATAACTCGAATCGACCCACAACAAGTCACATTACCGCACAGTCTGCACCAGCCATACCTAGCACGTCCTCCTCCACAAAACCAGCATCAGTACGGGCACCTCCCTCGATGGGCGGCTTCCACTTCCCACCTGGTATGGAGGTTTGTTTACGGCTGGTTGTTTTCGATTTGAGTCACTGGCACTAATATGATTCAACAGGAAACGATCTTGAGCCAAAATCGTAACCCGAATCAGCCACCGCCTCATCTGAGCGGTGGGGTCAAGCGCAACGCGGATACGATGATGTATGTCCACCATGTCTTTTTTTTCGTGAGCCGCACTGATAATTTGTGTAGCGCTGGATCAGCGATGTCTAGACCTGGTATGGGCTTGAGCAACGTGAGGCAGCCACTTGGGACGATTGCATTGGACAATAGTGGGGATGCTAAGAGACAACGACGATGATAAGTTTGCTTTGCTTTTTGCTATCGATTCGGACACTGGGATTCTGGATTACTACTGTTAATACGAGTGTAATTACGCTTTTTGGAACCAGCCGCTAAGCTGAGAATCTTGAGCAGAATGACGAGGTGGGGACGCGGTCACGGGAACCTGACTCGGTTAAAAATAAAGCTGCATCGTAGATTGTAGGGTAACAGGGGTATATGTCCTTGACTATCTACTCGTATCATATCGTAGTATTGAACTTTTCATATCCAGAGAGGCGTAAACACAAATCCAAGCACGTGTGGGTTCTCCATTTCTTAGTTCTTTCCGCGGCGGAACCGGGAGAAGAACCCAGGCTTCGAGTAAGAAGACATTGGATACGAAGACGCGCCGGAGAGACGGTCTTTGCGGCGTCCAAAGCAGACAGTGCAACCAGCGAGAAGGAGAAGGATCAACTGCACGAATGTCATCCAGAAGGCTGTTCAAGATCAGTTAAGCATGAACGACATGAACGGACGAGATTCCGTACCGACGCTAGTCTTTGTCTTGCCAGAGACATCTGGCAGCTTCTTGATTTCATGGTGCACAAATGCATAAAGGGCAATATCAATCGCGAAGGCGATGAGCGTCTATGAGTGAAGGCTTCAGAGTGGCCACAAGCTGTATCAGGGAAGTAGAACGTACGAGAGCCGCAGCTAGGAAGGAGACAAGGGAGGCCATCAACGTCACCAAGTGGTGGGTCGAAAACGACATGAGGAACGCAATAAAAGTGACTGCCGTAGCTAAAAAGGGGTTTAGACCGTCATAGCCTTTAGAGGAATGTCCACTTACCGACTGGATGGACCGCAAGACCACGCGTCCAGCTGCCTCCAACGATAATGCTGGCAGTTTTGGCTTGGTTGGCAACTGAGACAGAGTATCCATGATCTAAAGAACATCAACTACGCTGCTTCGCGAGAAAAGGGTTTGCTACTCACGCGCACTGAAGCAGGATTTCACGCCATCGTTCGTGAAGTAGCAGGGGGCCCAGATACCAAACTAACGTCGTCTCAACACAACGGAGAAAAAACAACAGTGGCTTACCCTCAGCTGTGTCATACCTTGGCCACTCGTTACGACCCCTTGCCCGAAATGGACGCGCACAAAGTCGATTTCCGTCAAGAAGGGGAGCGAAATCGAGACGATTAGTGAAAGCACAAGTGCACACAGGAGGAAGATGATTCCTGGGAGGTTTTTAAGTCATTTTCGCGCCAACTTGAAAGCGAGACGGTCTTGCCTGGGATGCAGAAAGCACGGCTCATTTTGGGGGCGAGGTGGTGGTGCGATGTAAAGGGCAGGAGGGAGGCGAAAAACGACACACGCTATGACGCATTAAATTGATCGGCAATCACTAGACCCCTCCATTCATAAATTTAAAATTAGGCCTCCCTCACTTTGTTGAACTTTGTCCAAGGCATTTATTTCACCTGACCAGTTACGGTTTACCAGCGAGAAAAACCCATAGTACACGGGTAAATAAAAATTATAAGATAGCAGCAAGAGAGAAGAAATAACTGAGAATGTAGGTGTAAGACTACCTATGTCCTTGCGAATACTGCGTTCGTGTAGGCGAGCCTGCCTCGCTGACATAGCCGCCATAAGGGTCGGAGGTTACCGAGCTGCCAGAGTAGTAAGTCTGGTTTTCTGTGCTTCGAGCAGGCTCTGTTGCTTGAATATACGAAGGAGGTAATGGTGCGAAGTCAGAGTTGACGGGACCAAAGTCTTGTTCTCGTCCCGGGACTTGCATTCGACTAGTTCCTGGCGGTAACGGCAAATTGGCTGTGGGAGGAAGCGGCAGTGGGTCGCCTTTGCGCCGATATGCTCCAGCCCCTAGGCCAGCGGCGCCAGCAGAATTAACTGTTGATGTGCGACCAAGTGACGATGCACCATCGTCTTCAGAAGTAGGAGACGTTGCTACGCTATCGTTGACCGCGTAGAATCCACGACGGGTGTCTGGAACAGGAGGGACTGGTGTTGCGATTATTTGTGGTCGATTCCACGGATCTAGCATCGGTGCCGAATACACTGAAGAGTGCATAGAAGGCTGGTACGAAAGACTGGCTTGGTGCTGGTGCGAGCCAATAAGCTGAGCCTGGGAGTTTTGCGAGTGATACGATTCTTGCGGTCCCCCACTCGAGTGCATCGTCGACATTGTGTAGTTTTGCGATGGCGCAGACGGTGCTCCGGCTGGTCCATATTTATCACCACCGTATAACCCATTCCCGTTGATTGCTTCTTCATCCCGTAGCCTCTTTTTCCGGCGTACGACGAAGAATATGAGGAAGCCTAGAACAGCAAGAACAACAATTCCAGCGATCGCCCCACCAACGGCTGGTCCAACTCTAATATTGAAGATCAATACCCAGACCGAATGTTGTAGCTCATAGTAACTCACTCGGATTTAGAAGACGACGATTGATTTGCAGAGTTAGCTCCGCCTCCGCCGATCCCCCCACCGCCACTTTGAGTAGGTTTCTTCGAGGTAGCTGATGATGATGAGCCCCCAAAGTTTGCAGCAACCTGAGCAAAATCAATGCCGAGAATCTGTCCTGCGACGGTGGGTTTGGGGATGATCTCCAAGATGTGTTGACCAGATCCCAATCCATTCGCGGCAAACAGCGTTGTTTGGGCAACATAGTTTTGCTTCGTTGCATTGAAGGTACCCGCGGGTTGACCATCCAGCTGGACGATATACGGCGAGATTGTCGGGCCGATGGGGCCAAACACAGCGACGCGTTCGCCCTGAGGAAGATCAGGAATGACGCGAGTTGAGAGGAAGCACGCACAGTGAATGTCAGCGCGGCAGTTGCCCCGGCACTTAGTGTTACACTGAGGAATTGAGCCAATGCAACAGCAAGCACACAGTCATACGCACTGCCCATTATTTCCACTGAATCCCGTGAGCTTGTTGGAAACGAGATCCGTGCTCCAGGACGACGCCGGCGAGAAGGCAAAGTTGCTGCTCGTATCCTCAAGTGTATTGCTCGCACCATTCTGGTCTGAAGTTGTTGTCCAGGTAATCTTCACATGTCATAAGCCGAGGGCAACAGAAAATTGAACTGAACGCACGAAGTCGATGTCCAAGAACGGTCTTGCTGCGTCGGTGAGTTGATTCGTAATGGTGACCGTATGCTGGCCAGGCTTGAGGACGCTCGAAACGAACAATGGGCCAAAGAATTCGGGAGATGAGAATCCGTCGAAGGTGGATGAAGTACCGTCAAGGGTCACGGAGTAAGGTCCTTTAGCTAGTCAGGACGATTACATGCCGATAAGCGATCGTACACACCATGGTTTGGTCTTTTTGCCCCAAAGACGTAGACTTGTGTTCCGTTGAAAGTAAGGCTGGCAGAGCTGCCTTGGGTCGTGCAAAGGGTAAAAGTCCCTCCATTAGAGTACCTATCATTCGTGTTGGCAATTAAAGGAAAACAGAGGGGCGTATTGACGTACGAGCTTGCCAGGTTATCGTTAGATGCTGAACCTTCCCGCCAGGCTCCAGCCGGCGCATATTGGATGAGAGGTGAGATATTGTCGACAGTAACATTGAAGGGGACAGAGGTCATGATGGTATGGAGAAGAGCGCGCCAGCGTCGCACGCGTGCCTAGTGGCCTCGCGCTGAGGAATAAATCAGGGAACGAGGGTAGGAAAGGAAAGTTGTTGCAGGTGTTTCGTTGTTTGTATTGCGACTCACCATCAATCAATGTGTGCTCCCTCAGGATAATTTGCTTTTCAGCCTTGCGCGTGCTTAGCGCCTGTAGGAGAGGTTTGCTTCATTCGGAGCTAAATAAACAAAGGATAAGCAAAGCTTAAACCCAAATGCGTGCAGAAAGACTGGATGTCGAGCCAGCTGGGGAGATGTTCAGTTGTCGGGCATCAATTACATCATCAAGCCAAGCATAGCAACAGACGGTCAAAGTTGTTAGCCGCCCTGATCCGAACGTCAACGCGGTCACGCATTGCGCAAATTTTGGGTAATAGAGCTTATTAGCTGCTGGAAAAAACACGTTTTTTTCCTTTCTATTTCCCTTCTATTTTCCTTTCAAAAATTTCAGGGGTGGAGCGGATTTTCTTGAGAGTTCTGCTATCAGCCGCTCGGCCCGCTCCTGTCATCCGAATATGGGGGGACCGGCGCTGACGCCGGTGATGCTGCTGAATCACTTGACAGCTTTCGTCTCTCCCCAGCAGCATGTGTTGCCCCCAGAAGCATATGGCATAGGAGACTCTGTCGGATGGGAGGCATGAGGGAATTAACCGGAGAGCATTGGCCTCTGTGAACATCACGTTACCGCTCTACGGCCTGCCACTCTCCGGCACAATTTCTTTCCAAATTTTCCTAGTGGAGCGATGAAACACTTGGATTTCCTTGAGATCTACATGCTATTTTTTGTTAAATCTGAGGCTGCTAATAAGCTCTAATCCTTGCCTTTCGAATGAGATGATATGATATTACAGTGCATGCGTATCTAGAAAAAAGAAGATATGACCCGTCATCCACATCATAAAATCGGGGGGCGATGGCCCGGGAACGTTCACAAACGGCTGTTGAATGTTGGAGTACCAAGTTTCTCCCGTATGGCTTGACCTTTGTACATGAGAAATACCACGGGCATAAACGTCACAATGCCGACGAGGGCAAGCGTCAGTCCCATGAACTGGAACCCAATTTTTTGACCCATAGGACTTGAAGAAAACAAGTTGGTCTTGGTGAGCGACAAATAATGTTTCGACTCACATAGACCAGAAGCCTAATGTCATCCCAAACACTTGGCGAGCGAAGTTGAAGACTTGAGCGATCTCTGGTGTTTGTGGTTTATAGCCTACAAGCCAGTCAGCGACGCCCCGTCAACAAACAAAGGAAACCGACAATCGGCTGTGTACGAGTAGAGCACGGTCGAAATGATCTGTGGAGTAGGTTTTGATATGCAAACGCCCGCCGACGCAAACCCTAACCTGAATAGCGAAGCACATGATCGTGAAACCCATCGTGGGTCCAATCCAGTGGGCTATTTCCCAGTCAAAAGGTTTCAGGTAAGCCCCAAAAAACATACTGTTATATTGCCAGCAGAAACCCCAGATGAGCATTCCGATAGGCTGGAGGATAGCGCCAGCCCATATACCATGTAGGCGGACCTCGGGAATTGGGGTACCGCCCGTGTTATTCTTACGGCTGAGCCGCATGCTACGGTCTACAACGATTCCGCCCAACAATTCACCGAGAGTGGATCCGATCAGGGTACCCACTGCGGTGCGTCAGAATCGACGAGTCGAAATAGTTGTGGCTGCTTACGGCCTAATGCGAGACCAGTTTTCGACGGTGTGAAGTGATAGTGGAGACGGAAAACTCCATGGAATATCAGTAGAGTGGGTGAAATGCGGGAGTACAACTCAACGTGTTGCAGAAGTGACAGCTGGGAGAATAGACGAGAATGAGAAAGTCACGCAATAGTAGAAGGCCGAAATAAGAACGGAAGGGTAGATTACCCTGTGAGATCATAGGTCAGCGGGGTCCAGAAATCAGAGGTTAAGAAAGAAGTGTACATCTGGAATGGACGCCAAAAATCGGATAGTTTGAGATGCTTCTCTTCGGGACGATGGCCCCACAGTTTCAGTCGGCGGAGAAGTGGCTTGTTGGTTTCGACGGGCTTTGATCCACGCATATAGAGCGTCTCGGGAAGGCAGAAGAACATCATCACAAATAGCGCCATATCAAGTATCGCGGGTAGATAATAGCACCTAAAAGAAAGGTTATTCATGCGTGAAATCGACTGAAAGCGTCGTACCATTGCCAACCCACATATTGACCCAAAAAGCCACCAGGAATGGGCGCAACATGTGCAGAGTTCGTAACTTGTCAACTTATATCAGGCACAGAAGCCACGGTGGGAAAGCAGCATACGAAAGACAGTGAACACACCCATAGCCCGACCACGCTCATGAAGGAAAAAGGTATCCGTAACCATTCCCGCACCGATTGTGAAGAATGAGCTGGTGCCGATACCATTCAAAACTCTGACTGATATGAGCAATACAATCGCCCTGATCTTCAGAATCTTTACCTAGTTCCAATCAGCTGCGACCAAGTCTGCGACTTGCCAGAGGCCAAAGACGATGCGGCCGCAATCAGAGTTGTGAATAGCAGTACAGGTCGTCGTCCATATGTGTTAGCGAGAGGCACCCAAAGGAAAGAGCCAACGCCAGCAAACGCAATCTGACTAAAGTCAATTTTTTTGAGTATGGATGAGGGGGACGGACTGCGATAGTTGTCTGATAGCTGGCAACGACTGTCGTTTTGTGGAAGTGCAGCGAAAGTGGAACATAAGCTGGAATGAAAGCTGAGAAACGCGGTCGCAAAGCGAAAATAGAACATACCTGGGTTGATGACCGCCTGGTTTAGTGGCCCGAGGCCTGCCAGGAATGAGACTTGCAAAAGAATAGCGATCTGTAAACCTTGATCAGGACGCGTTGCGCGGTCGAAAGGCTGCCAACCTTCAACCATTGCGGAAAGTTCAGAGGGTCAGACGGATCGTTGGATGGTTGTGGAATAAGTGGCAGTCCATGTTTATCAAGCTTGGTGTCTTCAGAGGCGTTTACATCTTCCTTGTGTAGACTGGGAGCAGTTTCTGGCCGGGAGTGAGTGTGGGCCAGTGGTTGGAGTAGACCAAAGCGTCAACACATACGCGATTCCACTCTCGACTCTCTGGATACCTTTTCGTCAACCGAAGCGCCAGACATTGCCTGAAAACCGTGCTCTGTCGATGTAGGCAGATGAAGAGGCTCTCCACGGATGCCTTCTTAGAACCATACTTATACCTTTCGAAAGAGTGGGCGTGACGTGAGACCCTGTTGACTTTTTTTAGACTCGGAAACGATCACTTGGAATCAGCAAACAACTAGTACTTTCTGACCCCTTCCCTCATCCTCGTTCTTAACCACCGCGTCGTCCTGAATCTCATACGGTAATGTTGAACACTTGCAAGTTCTTTCACGCTCCTGGACACAACACTTGAGACACGGAGAAAGAGCCTATTTTCGTGCATCATAAAGATGCGGCTGTGATTATCTGCGGAGGGTACGAGAAACAAGGGAGCCCAACACTTGTTCAAGAAAGCATCAAATTCAGAATCGTGAGCTCCAAGCAGCGGTAAACCCCCATGTAGGTTGTTTGTTATGTTTTTGCACATCTGTTCTGTGCTTGTAGGTTCAAGATAGACAAAGAAAATACGTGAACAAGGCGCCCGGCCGACGCTCTTTACGTCGCTGCTTCAATTTCAAACCATCATGATCAAGTTCACAACACCAACCCGAAATAACGCGATATGGCAGTCCTGCTCGTTATCATAGGGGTACTTTCGCCAAGATGGTGACGACCGCAAACCTTTTCTTTTCTGTGACTTGCTTACAGATGGGGCACAAGCGAGTCTTGAATATATGTACATCGTCTTCAGATGGGAATAGCAGTAGATATGATAGCCAGAGATTCGTGAAGGTCGTAATATCGTCGGAAAGGGAAGTTTTACTCTTCATCAGCCTCTTCAGCGGACTCCTCGCCGTCTTTGTCGTCATTGTTGTCATCCCCACCTTCAGTCTTATCCTTCGCACCTTTACTGCCAACGACGGTCGCGTTGATCCTCGAAAAAAATGAGCAAAGAAAGGCTGCCTCTCGAGAAGAGTCGAACATACGTCAACATAACAGAGACCTTTTCTTTTTCCCCGCTGTCTGAATTCTGAAGTTCGACCGTCAGGCGCTTGCTGCCTTTCCACCCATAGCTTCCAGTCGAAAAAGAGGTTGCGACAAGCGCTAGGCTTCCAAGGTGCCCAGGATCAATATTTGCCACCGCAGTCTTGTCTTCAGACAAGGTGGGCGGTGTGTGGGTAAGATTAACATGGAGTGGCAACGCCTTATGTTTGAAGTCAGAGGTGGAAATCGCGGGCTGAAAATGTTGAGTGAGTCTTGAATCGCACGAAAAGCTCCAGAGGTAGCACCTTGGCCGTCTTCTTCGCTCCACCTTTTTTGCTGTTAGTGGGAGTGTCATCTGTGGCTTTCTTCGCAGCTTTGGCGGCCCGTGGCGAAGGGCCACTGTCTGTGCTGCTGCGTTTGGTTCCTGGAATATCGTTGACAACTTCGAGATAAAAGCCACCGGCGCGCAGACGAACCTGCCATTGGAGCTGTTGTCAAGCTGTTGTTGTTGAGACTTGTTGTTGGAAGTTGGGAGGAAGTTTAAAGGAAGAAGAGGACAAGGCGCAAGCCGGTCGACACAATGTCTCCCTTGACAACGAGTCAACAACTGACGTCAGGAAGCGATCGGTCACGCCACGTGGCGTGACAGCCAGCCACATCCAGACCACGGAGTCGAGCGGTAAGAGTAGGTAATCTCGTGCCGGCACTACGTGCCGGACGTGATGCGGGGACATTCCATCACGCATCAGCGGTGGAGATCACTCCTAGAAGGGTTTTGCCCATCATGATTTCTGCCCCGGCAACGTCAAATTTTTTGTTCCGGCTCCGCAGGAGCCGCCGCAAGCGAAGCTCGCCCGCCGCTCTGTGAACGAGACTAAAGAGTAGGAGTCAACGAGAAAGAACTATGTACAATTTGGAAAGGAAATTTAAACTACCACGGCTCGCTAAGTCTTACAATTCAACCTGGGCTCGAGCTGATGACTTCCCCCAATAACACAATATTGTAGACTGGATGAGAACTAGCTGGTCTAGTGCCTGAGCCTTAGTCTAATATCTCTTCATGCTGACCACTCACGAGGAAAAATTTGGGAGAAGGTTTAGGGGAGAGGAGTGACTAAGCGTGACGGTGACCATTCGCCGTACACGACAAGCAACCATCAATCCATCGCGAAAATCTGCTTGGCCTGGAATCGCCGAGCCCTTTCTGCCTGCTGTTTGGAGTCTGACCTTGGCAACTTGGGGCGTAAAGACGGAAAATCTAGTACCTACCACTAGCGACCAGGATCGAGCATGTTACTAGCTCATAAAGTACTGCCAGTGAAAGTCCAGAGCACGGTAGTGAAAGGCGAACTTGTCGTCGACAAGGAGTGGAATTACGGAGTTGTGGGGCTTGTTACGGTAACCGAATACGGCTTCCTTCCTGCCGTATCGCTCCTCAACCTATAATATCTGGTGGCAGTCGCGACAGAGCACGGTCTTTGCTTGTCGCTTCCACCAGAGTTCCTCTCAGTTTCTCTTCCTATCGTGGCTGGTTCTCCATCTTCTTTTGTGGCGGCTGGGTCGCTTCTCAGCAAGCTGTCTTTACCTTCTCCATGTACACAACAAATCCGAAGACTCGCGAGTGGGGAAAGCATGTTCTTGGCTTGTCCCGAATAAAGCTCATCGTGCGTAATCTTTTTTCTTGGTCTTCATTTTCCTCAGTCTAGACAGTATGCCCGGATCACACTAACCCGCTTCACAACTCTCTATTTCGCCCTCGCTGTTTTCAGCTGCTTGTCGCTCGTCATCATCCAGTCGAGAATTTTCTTTTCAAACACCGAGGGCCAGCATGCCATTGATGACCTTTTGCACTCGGTACAACGCCACTTTCGTTTGTCCTTCGGTGTAGTCTTACCAGTCAACCTACCAGACCAACGTGAGCACCACGACAATCGGGCTATCATTTCTTCGCGACGGCGATGTCTTGGTGAGTTTTCCTCTCCTCCTCCAGCGCTCGCTTTACTGATTACCTATCCCCAGCTTTGCAAAAACATCCCTGGCCAGCCGGACTCCAACTGCTCGACCCTTGTGCATCGTTACGGTCATGGACGTATGCATGTGGGTGTCCCCATGTTACCCGTTATAGTGATCTCAGTTACTCTCAGGTTCGAGACTCTACACCACAACTTGAAACTCGAGCAGTCAACTTGGAGCAATGTGCTATTTCTCTGATGTGGCTAGGCGATGTGTAGGTCCATCAACCATTGCCTTGAACCGCAGCTCATGTCTTCTAGGTTAACGGACGCTGTGGGCTTACCCATGTTGACCAACCCATATCACAACTGACACGATATCTAGCGCCGCGAAGATCTCGTTATCCTTGCCTACCAACTATGGCTCCTCTCCATGTCGATGATGACTGTGCGTCCCCATGAACTTATCTGGAAAACACCAGATTCACATGGCACTAGCTTCTCAACGAGAGTCTCCCGCACCTGTTTGCTGCGTTGGCTGCCAGAGCATTATCTCTTGGGTGGGCCGGGTTCCGCCTCTCTGGTAACATGAATCTCTACCACGCGTATGAGCATGTTATCGCTGTCGGGAAGTGCAACGGGTTTGATCCTATGGGTGACTGGTGGAGTCAAGGCGGCATCGAAGTCGCCGCTCTCGTTTTCAATCTTCTCGACTTCCTTCTCAGTGCCGCAGTCTCGTATAAACTTTTCAAGGTTTGTTACCGTCGCAGATTTGAAACAACAGTTGTGCTCACTGTCATAGGTCTATGCGTCTCAGACGTTCAGTCGTGTCGGTGCATCGGCAGAAGTTCATCGTGTTTACAAGGTAAGGCTCGCGCTTTCCACGTCTTCGTTGTAACCTTTTCTTCCAGTTGGTGTTGTTCTTTTCTGTGATGCTCCAACTTGCCGGATTCTTTGTTTTGGCACAAACAGTGGGTCACCATTTGTTGTGTGTTCTCTACTAATGTCATTAGGCATTGTGGATAGGCAAAATATCCCTCGGACCCATTCGCATGCTTGCCGACCATTTCAGGATGTATCTTGCGGGGCTGATCGTCACTGCAGTGGTAAGTTTTCTACGCTCAGAGTTATACTCGCGCTCAGTCCCCACGCAGTTCTCGATCCCCTGGCTAGTGCTGGTGCGTGACTCCTCCAAAGCTAAAAGCCCTTCCTTTACTGACGGTCGTAGGGCTGGCTAAGTGTGCGAAGAGAATCGAAAATATTGTTCCTTCTCTTCGCCGCCATTTCCTGTGTTCTGTTTGCGATGGCAACGTTGACTCTGATCAGTCCCCGTCAGTTTAAGTTAATCCCCTCTTCTCTCCAACTCAACAACCAATACAGTCTACCGCTTCGTCCTCACCAGCTGGTCGTTCTATGCCACCATTTCCATCAGTCCGTATGGTTCCTTTTCCAATCCCTAGCTTACTCACCCCCTTCTAGCTGCAGATGTCTTGCTCATTGCAACCTCCGTCCTGGCTATCGTCTGTAGGACTCAGTTTGGCAAGGGTCTGGCACATTTCTGTGAGCCTAGATCATTCCTACGTCCCGAAACCGCTCATTTGTTCCATAGTAAGGGTTGAGACTATGCTCGACGAAGGGGACTTCACTCCAGTCACATTTGCCAAGGTCGAATAATAACAGCTTCATTCGAGTTAGGCTAATCACCTGAACAGGGTGACGTTTCCCCCACATACGATGGCACCAAGTACGAGCTGGACCCGGAGCTCGCGGTACTGGGCTATTCCTACCCCAAAGAGAAGGGCGACACGCTCAAGCCCGCGATGTCGGGCGAAAGTCGGAAAATCAGTGCTTTTTCGATGATACTCTCTGACCAGCATGCGGAGAACAGCACCATCCACCTTTCGAGTACTCCTGCCCTTTTCCAAGGCGCATTGACCAGACTTCCCGACCACGCTGTCGTGAAACCTGTTGCAAGAAGTACAAGTCTCTCTTCGCCCACCAACTCGGCAGCGTCGAGCGTGCTTTCGAAATCTCCTTCGCCGTCCCCTCCCCTTGTTGAAGATCGCAATAGCCGGACCCCAACAAGAGAACCAACCAAGCTAGCAGCTGCAGTGGTCCGCTCTGGCTCTGTGCCCCCTGCCCGACGGATGCCTCCACCGGGCCGTGTGGGCCTTCCCAGCCGACCTAGAGCAAGAAGTGTGTCCAAGCCGGCAGGCAATTTCTTCTGAGAGGCTGCAGTCTTTTTTGTACAACAGATTGCGCAAAGTATTACTAGTACTCGCTTTTGTCCCTTTGTATGTACATAGGTGCCTGTCCTGCTTCTGCCTTGGACAGAAATATAAACCCCGTAAGGTAGAGAGTGTCTGTGTGGTAGTAATGATTGTCCTGGCACTGGAATAAACTAGAAAGGTTGGATGCTTGCTCGGTCATATGCAGGAGGTGGCCCCCTCATTGATGCTGGCTTTTCATTATTCATCGATGCGTTCCGCGAGTGTAATGGTGATGCTGGTGGCCCATGGAAGGTTGGCAGTGGGAAGGCAGGGTCGTCGTAACTGTAGAAAGGGTCTGAAGGAGCGGCCTTCTCGACATCGTCGCTGTTGTTCTTGAAAATTTCCGGTGCGAAGTCTGAGTCTGCCAGTGCCGCCTCCGCGTTGACTGGGAAAGATGAATATGAGAAGGTAACAGCGGTAAGGGCTTACGGTATTCCGTCAGGCCTTCTCCGAAATGCCTCCAACAGATTGTGCCCAGAATCACACTAGCTCTGTGGAGAGACTTATCAGAATATGGTGGTCGACAAGGCAGAGAATGTACATGATCAGAATGAAAGACGCCACAGTGAAGCATCCAAGATACGGCCACTGAACGAAAGACCTAACAATTCTGAGACACAAGACATGGCGGGCGAGAGTCCACTTACCAGCGGTAGACGATGGAATAGAACATAAGAGCCCATCCCGCCACGAAGAAAAATGCGATCCCCAGGAAAGAAATCATCATGCCCTTGTGCTCCCGTCGAACGCCATACCAGCCCTTCTCCAGTTTAGCTTCACATTGAGACTCATGACAAATGCACCGACCAGCGCGATCCAGGGCAGAACGAGTACAATTGACGCAATGACCAATGCGTTGTAGACCGTCGTGTGCGCTGAAAGGTCTTTGATGGCGGTTTCCGACAGCACGTCAACCCACAGGCTGGGATATTTGTCAGCAAACGTCTGGGGAAGAATATCGAAACCCGCCTGGTTGCAGCAACGAGGACGAAAACCTCCATCTGCAAGCATGCCTGAACGGCCATGAAAAACTAGACGGCGAGGTTCCTAATGATGAACTACAGAAAAACTTTCTAAGCCCTCACCTTGTAGATGCGGTTGATGTGCGAGGGAGCGCCAACGCGTTTGAAAGAAGCTGCGTTGTACAACTTCGGACTATGAGCAAAAACATTGCGTGGCCTCGGAACCAACGCTCACCCTGAGAAGGTACCAGGATAGCAAACACGACAGCAGCAGCCCTGACCAGCTCAGAACAAGGTCAGCAAGCTAAGGGAAGGGCATGAGCATTGGGATGATTGATATTAGATTTGGCACCGACATCGTAAACCGTCCTCATGTTGAAAAACTGGGGGAACAGTTCTACCCCACAAGGAGTCCCGGGATTCGAAAGCGTTTGCTGGAATATAGCCTGCCGGTTATGGGTTCGGAAAACGGCCACGTAGGTGCTCCATGTCACTAGGATCGCCCGAGCCGCGAGCGCCGTCAAGAGGTGGGGAACAGAGTTCTTGGCCAATGCAAAAAGTGAAACCCCGAAGAGCCAAAATTGGAGGAAGATAAATGTTAAATCTTCGCGAACAGAGTCCTGGAAACTGCAGACTTTTTAATGGGGATGTCGCGAAGGGAAAGGAATATGTGTTCACAGTTGTTGCGGATACACTAAAGTCTGGGTGCATTGCTTGCTGAGCACTACAGGGTTGGCGCTAGAAGATCGGAATGAGACTCCGTTGGCGACGCCATTGGAGTCACGGTAGGTTGTGATACCGAACCCATTCGTGAAGTCCCGAACTACCTGACTCTGGCTTTAGGATATATTTTGTCAGAGGCATTTAACCGACCGAATCCGACTGTTGGAGAGACTAAACGGGTGAAATTGTTGATCAATCGTTTTGGAATGTAAGCAAAGCGAAGACGGACCAACTGGGCGATCTCCGGGGTTGGGTAGACCACGCCCGATCGAAAGATGACCATGCATGGATACCTCGCTTGCCCATGAGGAATGTCGTCGCACATGTTGAGCGTGTAATGCTTGCTCGAGCCCTCCAAGAAAGTAATGTTTTTCGCAGGAATTTCCGCCGCCCGCACGATATCGGTAGCGATGGAGGCAAATTGGCTGTCGAGTCCATAAAGAAATGCTTGGATGAGTCCCTGCGCGCAACAGAGGACAAAAGAAAAGAGAAAGAAGGCCACAGTAATCCGGTCTACAAATTCTTCAAAACACCATCGAGACGAAGATTTGGGTATCGCACTGAGGGTAATCTGAGCATACTTTCCCCAAGTCAGACTCTTGCGCCGTTGCAAGATTGACCACGCACCGTGGACCTGAGCGTCATGGCTAGTTTTGAAAACATTATGAATACGAAAAGTGTTTGAATCCAAGACGCAAGGAAGAAGACGGGAAAATAAAAGCGAGCGGAAAGAAATCCAGCACCGGACGCGCCTCTAACCAGAAGGTGCAGTTCAACGGTGGGTCTGCCTTGAGAGAGAGAAAAAAAGAAAGTGGTGGAAGGAAAGGAAAAAGAGTAGCCGAGGGTTCCGAATCCACTTGCTTGTTGTATCAGTGTGTCGACTCAAACACATTGGCAGCAAATGATGGAACGCAGACCGTCCTGCTTCTGAATAGTTCCATCGCCAATCTAGGGAGACTATGAGTAGTTTCCGCAACGTAATTGCTTGCTTCAGTTCACTGTAGCTCGTTTGGTCTTGAGAACCGAACTCAGGAAATTGGGTTTGCCTAAAGAGCTCTAAGTGAGTATGCCATCAAACATCTGTTCAATGCCAATGCAGCACATTTCACAGGGACTGGATTGGGATTCTCTGTAGCTGAGGACAGCTTGAAGGACGTCAAAGAGCGACATGATGGTTGAGCGAGATGGGTGGTCTGGTGAGACCGTCGGGATTGGCAGTGAGCACATGACATCACACTCCGTCACACTCAGAGATTTTTCTTCCTTCGCCCCCATCTCTGCTCTCCCATTCCTGGCCCCAGCGCCATCGCCTTCGTCACCTACTAGTTTCTTTTGTTCCTTTCTACACTCTAGTTTGGCGAGCCTGGGGCCTCTTGCAGCTGTAGGCGACTCTCTCTCACCCACCGGCTCTTTGTGGGTTTTGGCTCTCCGCTCTTGGTAGCCACCTCTGCCCGTTCCACTTGCAACCCTCTCCGACACTAGAGGTATGTGAAGCTTGTGGCGCGGGCTCCACCTCCTTCCCCCCTTCCTTTTCCCGACTCTTTGGCGACCATCAATGTGTCGATCGATTGCGAACACTGGCCATTGGCTCTCATGTGTAGCGGCCAACACTTTGTCTTCCTTGGAGGGCCTCTGGCGTCCGTGCAAGTACCTCCCCCGCCTTTGGGCTGGTCGCTTGCACTCGGTTCATGTTGGCTACCGAGGCCCTCCCTCTTGTAGGAGCACTGCGGGGCCCATAGTATAGCCCTCCCGCCAATTTACACAGATCTAGTATCCGCCCCATCTGGACAGCGAGCGAGGCCAATCCTGGGTGGTCTGGTGAGACCGTCGGGATTGGCAGTGAGCACATGACATCACACTCCGTCACACTCAGAGATTTTTCTTCCTTCGCCCCCATCTCTGCTCTCCCATTCCTGGCCCCAGCGCCATCGCCTTCGTCACCTACTAGTTTCTTTTGTCCCGCCCACCATCCCCAGCTTACTACCCTTTTTGCGTGCTTGTGTTAGTTAGGATTAGTTAGTCTTAGCTACATGGTCGGCTACCGAGGCCCTCCCTCTTGTAGGAGCACTGCGGGGCCCATAGTATAGCCCTCCCGCCAATTTACACAGATCTAGTATCCGCCCCATCTGGACAGCGAGCGAGGCCAATCCAAGCAGTTTGTGACTGATCCTACGGTTTGTAATTGGAAACATGATTATTTGGGTAGTGGTAGTGCTAGACGTTAAAGTATCGTAGTTCTGGATACTCATACAAAATCGTGAGGTGCTACCGATACGTATGAATGCTGGTGGTCTGGAACAATGGAGTGCGTCAAGTCCGTATGCGAGGCAACATTCTCTGGAAAAAGAATGTGTCATTACGAGGGCCGAGTCGTAAATTAAGTCGTGAATGCGAGTCAAGTGAAAAGGGTCATCGTAAGGTCGTCAAGTAGTTGGGATTATCTCTGTGGACTTGTACTCTTCGGTCTGCCTGCAGCAGTAGCCGCACTGTGTTTAACCTTGGACAGAGGAGAGGAGAGAGCACTCAACGGGGACTGGTGAAAACCTGGTCGGCTGGGTCGTACGCCGCAATCTCGCGGTGCTACTTCTCCGCACTTGATATGAGCACGAAGCCCACAGTCATCACATTCGAGAATGGGTTTCCAACCAAGTCTCTTCAAGCAAATATCACATTTAGACACCAACAGCCCACTGGAAAAGAAGAGTTCGAGTGGGTTCCATCCTGAAGCCTCGTTTCCGCCACTGCTGCTCGGGGAAATGGAGCCATTGGAACCAGTCTTCTTAGGCTTTGCACCAGGTTTGATGAGAGTAAAGCGATGGACAAGAGGAGCGGTGTAGTTGCCGTGAAGAGACCTTATAGTCGAACCGCCTTCGGTTGCATATGTCGTTGAGATTGCTGATACGGAATGGGCGGTGTGGTAGGAGTCAAGTGATGCTATTGACATGATTGAACCGGCCAGAGGGTCTGATGGCAGGACCGCGACAGGAGTTTCGTTTGGATCCGGAGATGCACGGACAGTGAGTATCGAAGAAAGGGAGGGTAACTGGCTGCTTGAGCCTTGGCCCGGGTGCGCTCGAATAACCGTTGTGCTGTAGTCGGAGATTGTGGAAGGATTGTTCTCGAGGAGGGGTTGGTGACCTGTTCAAACGTCAAAATAATATCAAAGCAGGTAAACGAGACAGACCATTGGTCCCTTCGCTCCATTCGCTGCCAACACCAACCGATGAGAGTCCCATGACGGCTTCCATTAGCTCGTCATCGCTGTCGTCCGTGGTACTGACGCTATCACTCGATTTGTGTTTCAAAGTGCTTGGTCGAATATCTTTCCCGACCCCCACACCAAAACTAGGCATGCGAGGGCCAGCGCCAGTCCGTTTGGAATTAGTCATCAGCCTAACACTGCCAACATGTAGTTCTTCGCCTTCATTAGGGCGAGCGAGAACTTCAGCTTCAATGGCACGGAGTCGTTCAAGGACTTGTCGAGTTGTGGGACGAGCTTTGGGATCAACCGCAAGACAATCAAGGGCTAAAGCCAAAAACTCCGGAGGACAGCCTGGGCTAGCGAGTTTGTGGACTTCAGCAGCATCGATGCCAAAGGTTGGGGCATAGCGCTTGAAATGGTCGTCGTCTGCCAATCTTCGCGCGGAAATCTCGCAAAAGATGATTCCGAGAGAGAAGATGTCCGTTGGAAGGTCGAATTCGTCGCCCATCAGAATCTCGGGAGACATATAAGAATCAGTTCCACAGAAAGTGAGTCGTTTCATCTCGTCGTCATTTCGCGCAGCAATTCGAGCAAAGCCGAAATCGGTCAGTTTCAGACGCCCATTTGAAGTGACCAGAAGGTTCTCGCCCTTGAGGTCACGATGGATGCATTTGCGGGCGTGGAGATATGCGAGAGCTCGGGTAATATCGGTCGCAAAAGAGAGTCGAAGACGCCATGGGAATGGTTTGGACTTGTCGTGAATGTAGACCCGCAGGTTGCCATTCTCGATGAACTCTGAGATGATATAGATGCGGTTATCGGGCTCTGGCGCACGGGAAAGACCCTGTAACAGCGATTAAGATAGTAGAATCGATAGTCAGGGTTGCTCACAATATAGAGACAGCAGTTAGGATGTCGGGTTTCTTTCATCAGCCTCCACTCTCGCTCGAAGTACTTGGCCACGTCATATTCGTTGGACGGAAGCACTTCTTTGATAGCGACATCGATGCCGAGGTAGTTGCCTGGCAAGAGATAGGTGGCTTAACAAGCAATTCGGAACGACAGCGTACCCTTGTAGACATTCCCAAACGACCCTGCACCCAGTTTCTTCCATTCACCTTTGATATCCTGAGTAACGAATCAGTTTCCTCCAGACTCGATCGAGAGCAGTGCAATGTGGAGAATGGAGAACCTCTCCGCAGTGGCACACATACCGCATAGGGGATAACATCGAAAGCGTCTGAATGCATCTCAACTCCCAAGCTGGATGCTCGACGAGCGCTAGTGAAGGGGTCTAGTTCGATGGCGGTGGCGGGGTCGGTGTGGCTAGATGAAACAAGCAGCAGTCCTTCCAAGTCACGACATATTATTAACATCACGTCACAGCTTTCACGCAAATGCCAAATCTACACGAAATCCTCCTCATGCAATTGAGCCCAATTGATGAATCCAGTCCTCCTGGTCAAGGCAATAAGCCCAAGTCCTTGAAAAACAATGGAAGCTGCCTTACCAGCCCATTCTACCGGTCCAACCACGATCCAGCACGGGCGGTTGGGGCGTAAATACGGGTTGGTGTGACCAGTATGGCTCAAAGTCACTTCGATCCGCTGTGAACAGGTAATTGACTTTGGGAATACTGGGGCGCTGTCCAGGTAAGAAGTGATTTCCCCGTCCAGCGGTAGGAAACCTGTTCAAATTATTGCGCATGTTTTGTTGTAAGTTTCCGCCAAAATCGTTGATCGCAAATGATTGGCTCATTCCAGCCTGCGTTACTGAAACGAGTTTAACCAAGAATAATACAAAGATCCACAACTCACTCAACACAAGTGATTCTGGGGAAATGTCCCATTTCTTGCCCAGTTCAACCGCCTTGTCGAGCAAAAATTCCCAGCCACATTCCATCCGCACTAGCCTCAATTCGTGGACGATCTCACAATCCATCTGGGCTCCCAGAGGGACTGCGACCGGCCAGCTACAGTAGATATATTCAGACATTACTTGTGAATTGACTGGTTCAACTCACCATTCTACGCCTTGTGATGGATTAAAGGATTGCAACGCGCTGCGCTGCATCGGCCTGTCTTTCCAACACCACTGCGTCCCGTATGCGTTCGATTGTAATGGGAAATTAGCCAACCCATCTGTATATAGGTTGCCCAGCCGAACGAATTCGTCCCAGTCCTTCCCAGTTGGGACGTAACCCAGATCACCCACAGTAAATTTATGGGCTGGGATAGACGAATTCTTGTTCCACATGTACCCATGCGAGTCCGAATCAAGACTCAGTTGCCGGAACTGACGTAAAGTTGGCGCCAATTCCGCAAGGTCGTTTGATCTTATGGTTTGTTGAAGCTGAGAAGAGAGTCCAGGTGGTTGTGCGGGACCAGGAAGTAGAGAGGAAACCAAGGCAGTCAGTTGAGTCAACTGCCATGTCGGGTCTTCTTTGACTGTCCTCCGATGAGTAGTATACGAAGTAGTAGATAAACCTGGGCAATACCCACCGACGGCATTGTCTTGACGATATCGAACGATACCCTGATTGGGCAGCATCTACACAACGACTCAGACTTGGAAAATCGAACAGGCTGAGCTCACGCGCAAGATAACACTGCGTAAACTCTCGTTCAGACGATATGAACGGTAGGTTACGACTGCGCGATCTTGAATGGGAAGACCCACGACCACATTGTTAAACGCATCGACTCGATACGATGAATTCTGTGATGTTGGTGTTTTTTTCCGGCTCTGATAGAAAGATCTAACCTCAAGAAAATCTTGTGCCGCTTCTTCCGAAAGCTGAAGCTGATCCTTCAAGTAGAGGGTGGCATTCTTTGGCTTTATCAGCTCTGTTAACGACCACATTCGTGCATCAGACATACCACAACATCCGAATACTGCGTCATATAATAATCAATGAGAGGAATTGCGGACGATAAGAGGGCGCACAAATCGTAGCATGTGTTCGATGCAGATTGCTACTCCATCCCGCCGTAACGAGCCGAGAAGAAACGCTTCGGGTGACCGCGTTCGAACTGGAAACAGATGGTATCGCGGCTTGAGCTGAGAAGAAATTTACCATTGGAGAGAAGAATGAAGGGCGTTGGAGCCTCTTCAGTCGAATAACCCATTAACTGCGGTAAATTTGGGTGGCTGTAATAATCGTCATGACTCGGTGAAAGGTGCAACGAGGACGAACTAGAGTTTTTGCAATGTCTTGATATCTCGTGTCCATTCCTGTTCTGGTTTCAAATTTCTCTTGTAAAAGAAGCGGTTAGATATACTTCTCTTGCAAGGGCTCGCGGCCCTTCATACCGCTTTATCAACGAGGTATGGGTGGATCCGTTCACTCGTGCTTCGCTCGTACCAGACCACCAACCGTCCGTGGCCTCATGTGAAGCAACTCTCCCCTGTAAGACTATATCTGATTGATGATATCTTTTGAACTAAAGACAAGATCAGTCGATGCACCAATTCAAAGAGTGGAGCATTTACTCCCTGCTCTTCCAAGACTTGAGCCGAGTATATCTCCTCATCGACCACATAAAGTTCAGCTGATTTGGTTTGACTTGGACTTTGCGAAGACAACTCAGGAGACTGAACAGTTGGGATGGGAAGTTGAGTTGGCATTGGGGAAGGTTGTGCTTCTCTGGTCGTAGTCGTCTTCGCCCCGACCGCATAATGTATTTCAATAAGGCTGGCCATCTGCAGCTTTGTGAGTCTTAGATAAGGAGCAAATATTCGCAAAAACCTGGAAGGCCCTTGCAGCATCGTCCAGATTCTCATGGTAATTCGCTAACGCAGTCTCAATTTCGGTTTTATGAAGAAAGCGCTTCTTCCATGATGCTGACGCTGCTTGCTTCATAAATTTATGTATTGCTTCGACAGTTCTATGGACAATGTTAACGCTGCATCAATAATGTCAATGCCAACTGAACGTACTCTTCCAGCCGCGATAAGTTTTTGACAAGAGATGACGGGGCAGTGTCCCATCGTCCCAGCATTTGGTCGTTGATGTCGAGCAAAATACGCGCACACCGTCTTGCGAGACGATGACACCCTTCTTTGTTGACCTTTTATTAGGTTCAATTAATGCGAGAAGGAGCTTGATTATAAAATGCTGACTTGAATAGTCTGTGGAGGTTTATGGCCCCATACGCGGCAAATTATATCGTAGTCAAACCTGCACGGTATCAAGCATGAGGAGAACGACACCAACGACGGCGGCTGCAGGCGGAAAGCAGGCCATATCAGCTAGGTCTCTAGTGAGTGCAGTCAGAGACACAGCAAGCTGCAGCACAGGGTCAGAGCCCCGTCGTTCGAAGCGCCGGATGAATTTGAGCGGCATAAGGTTCTCTTCAAGATATAATCAACTTCAGCTTGTGTGAGGTGTGTTGAGTGAAAGCACTGGCAGATTGGAGTTAATTTTGTTTCGAGGCCTGGTGAGTAGACATACTGACGCGCTAGTGTCTATATGGAACTGAAATCGTCTAGAAAGTTCGGCCAAGTTCTATCGGTAGGGATGGCCCGACAACCGTTGGCGAGAGGAAGAAGGAAGCATGATCAAAGCTGAAGTAAGTTCGGATCACTGGCAGATGTCATCTGTCATCCTCATCTAATCTTATCCATCATCGTGGCCGTCACGTTCACCCTCTCTCCTCAAGCAACCACAACATCTCCTCGCCGGTCAATCCACAAAGACTTGTGTCAAGTCGCGCCGCTCATGGTAACGCTCAGATTATGCCAGGTCCAGTCCGTCGCTCAACCGCAAGTATGTGTCTCAAGGAGAACACCAAACCCTACCCACACAAACGCGATACCAAGAAGCCAAAGAAGAAACTCAGTTCAGCGTACTTTGGAAAGGCAGCAACCAATCTTCTGGCTTATGGACGCACACATCTGAAGCGTGTGTCTACCACCAAGGTGGGCTATCTCAACGCACACGCATCACCGCAACTTGAGCCACTCTGTTCAGTACCAGGCTCCCTTGCCCTCACCGAATTTATTGGAAGTAACCCCTTCTGGAGACGACTACGTACACCTATCGCTCGATGAATCTCCCATCGTTGCCTCTTCCTCGTTTACTCCTTCCTCACCAGTCATACTTGTTAATCGCGACACGCCAGCACCGAGTACCCTTCCGCTGCAATTGAACGTCAATATCACCAATATCCCTGCTGCGAACGGAACACTCAATGAAGAAACTGTCACTGAATTCTGTGAGGAGGCCCTCTGCGAAGAGCTTGTCGGAATCGAAGAGAAGGAAAATTTCATGGACTCGGAACCGATGCGCAAGACTCCTTCGATTTCTAGAAAACCTCCAGCATTATTCTTCTCGGACGAATTGAAGCAGCGTGTAACTGAGCGCGAGGCTCGCCGCATTGATCGACAGAAGGAGAAATTCAAGTTGTTGAAAGCGCGTCTGGCCGAGTGGAAGCAGATGGAAGCATAGGGTACAACAGACTATTGCGTGAATACTTTACATGTACAATTTGCGTTTCTGAGCGTACACATGCTATACAGTAGGCCATTAGTATTATTTGTAGCGTATGGTATGGGAGATCATAAGGGACGTTGCTGAGCGTGAGTAGAGTGAAGAAGTCAAATTAGGATTCCGATGTGTTGTGAGACGACGTTTCCCGGGCTCGTCTTTTGAGACCGTAAGAAGCTTTACTGAGGGAGGAAACGGTGCTTTGCCGCGACCTTAACTCCGCATAGCTGTTTTTCGATGGGGGACATGGACCAGACATGGGTATCAGGGGACGAGGTCGGGAAATGATGTCTACGGTGAGCGCTGGGAGGGGTTTTTGCTCAACAGATGGCTTGCGGACTAATTTTGTAGGCCCGGATTTAGTTTCCGCGAAAGGGTATGCAGAGGGAGGCGGGACAGAGCGGGAGCGACGACGTGAATGCCGTTTAGTCCTGTCACACGCCCGCGAGCGATCTGGCATCGCTGAGGGGAATGCAGCGGCAGATGGGACTGAATGGCCAAGTATTTGACCCAGTTTGACCATCTTCTTGCGTCGGGCAGCATGTTCCGAGTCGGAAGGGGTCGTCGAAATAAGGATATTTAACGATTGTTGGAGCACCGAATCTGCGTCGTCGTCATCTTCATGGGTATCAGTAGACGAAGAGGATTGGGCCGTTGGTTGGGTGAGAGTGAGAATAAGCCGGAGGCGTGTGATGTCGGAGATGGAATTGCGCAAGTCGGGCGCGAGGCAGAGTTTGGCTATGGGTGGCCGGTGTTGCACCTCAACTTTCTTGCCCAGCTCCGTATCGAGAGAAGACGTCTCGGAGGGCATCACAACTCCTTCACGCTTGGATGACCGCCGAGCAAGAGCTGGAAGAATGATTTCCATAGCAGGTAACAAGTGAAGCTCGTCTTGAACGATCGGAGTCGAGCCTGTTATCGCGCCAATCTTGCGAACGGAATGGATAATCCTCCTCCTCTCGTCATGGGAAAGTAGGTTTGTTGTCGGAGGTTTCAAGTTGCCCGCAGCCATGATGCATGAGCTGCAGGCTCGTTGAGGGGAAAGACAAGGATGGTAGCCATGGGAATTTTTTTGACGTTTTTCGGATGCTTTTCCTGCTTACTTAGGAGATCATATCACCTTGCTTCAGATCTCTTCAGTGTTGGTTTGGGTCTTTTTGCGACTTTGTTGCTGCCGTCTGAATGGCGACTGTGTGCCTGTCCGACTCCATCTCGGGTTGACTGCAGCCATCAAGCATTGAGAATCAAATTGAAGTTCGATAACCACATACTGTCAATGCACTTTGTGGCCTTCTTGAAGAAGTTGTTTCGGTCGATAAATACTCAACGGTGTTTCTTTGGCTATGGATTCTACTCGGCTGTGACCTATGTAGCACTCGAGTGTAGCCATTTACGCTCAGATCTGCTTCACAAATTTAATGCACTCTGATTCATTGAATTTCCACTTTAGAGCCGTTCGTTAAGCAAACTATGAGTCACCGACCATAGGGAGATCGCAAGATGGCACAATGCAAAATCTGGAAGAAGCTTTGCGCAGTGATTGAGCCTCTGTCCCGGCAAATGTGCTGAATGATTACTAGTTGTTCGGTTTGTCTGCGCTACCGTCGACATCTTGTAACGGTTGTAAAAAGGGAGTCCGTTGAAAGAGGAAGACGCTAGGAACACGGTCTGCCCTTCTAGTCGGGACCGTTGACAAGCAGCGGTATCAAAGTTACTTAGATTCGAAGCACGAACCCAGTGATAAGTACAAAGCTATCGTACAACGGCGGTCGCCGGGCTTTGAAAAGAGCTCAAGGGAAGAAATGGTAAGAAAAGGAATTTTTCGTTGAGCGGATTTTTTTCGGAGCTTTCCGTTCATGTCAGGAATATGAAAACTCTCACGATGGTGATGGTGATGGTGGGGCCACGTTTCACGTGCGGCCCAAGCCTGGGTGACATTGTTTCAACATTCACAGTGATTCCACAACGTATATGGGGATGAACCTGCACCAAGGGCGTGAATACGTCTCCGCCGAGTTATCGAACTGCGCTCCCTGGGTTCTTCTTCTTCGTTTGCAATTGTAAGTTTGATATCCGCTTGCTTCTTGGCTTCCTTGTAATTACCTACTGAGGAGGCTAACCAGACGCGTCGCTGAATTCGTCGCTGGTGGCTCTGCCTCTCAAAAAGTCGCGCGTTTCTTTCTCCCTCCACCATCCTTTCTTTCCACTCCTTTCACCAGCGCGATGAAGCACCATCCTGAACAGTTTGCACCTGTCCTTGGCTCACCCTTTAACTACGTCACACCTGAAAAGCTCTCAGTTGCCATTGACAATGGCAACTATGCTCCACGTCCAGCGCCGGCCTTCGATATGTCGCCACAATCCACGACGTCTTCAACTTCAAGCGACGGCACTTTTGATTCATTTGAACGGAGCCAATCGCGTGTCGTTTATGTGTGTTGGCTTTTCCGGTTTGCCGACTCTTTTCTGACTTATCCCCGAACAGTTCGTCGACGCTCCACCATCGCACTTGGCCTCCATCTTGCCTCGCAATGTGAGCAAAGATTTTTCTTTTTGATTGTTTGACCCCGAATGATCTGTTTTACTGTCAGGGTCTCATTCCAACGAGCATATGGGTCCGTGACGGAGTAGTGTGGGCGCTCTTTCACAGCCATCGGGAGGTGAGGACTACCTTACCTTCGGACCGGTCGCAATGTCGCGTGTGGTGATCGTGACTTGGGTTGTCGTACCTGGCAACGCCTCGAAACACATCTCCCACGCCATCAACCAAATTATTGCTCACTGTATATTTACCGACAGGCTCGCGCTGCATTGTCTCTTTCTTCTCCCCGTTTCATCGTTGCCCCAGCTCTGGAAGCCGACCTCCTCGAAGTCCTAAAGCCAAAGCCGAATGCTACTGTGCGTGTCTTACTTGCCAACCTTGTTTGGTTTACGGCACACTTTTGCTTAATTTACTACTTCAAAGATGAGCAATCCCCGTGTTTCTGCACCAACAACACCCGCTAGTGGCGTCCCGATGGCTTGTGAAGAATACACGCTTTCAAGTAACCCCCCGAACGCACGAAATACCTTCCGGCAGGGTGACTGGATGTGCGTACAAGTTCTTTTTCTGGTTGGTCTCAGAGTAGCCTCGTCATATGATTCGCTCTATTGGTTCACACACCAGCTTTGTTCGCTTTTTCTGGTGATATTTATATACATTTCCTTTTTTTCTCCATTCGTCCCCGATTATTTCACATGTCGCTGACGTACGTTCTTTACTAGATGCCGTTCACAAAACTGTGCCGCCCATAACTTTGGGTGAGTCTTTCGAGCTTATTTCAAAACACCGAACGTCGTATAAAGAGGACGACTTCGGCGTTTCGCTTTCTTCTCCCACCATGCTAACAGAACCCAGACGCAACTTGACATGCATCGGTTGTGGCTCTTCTCGTCCCACCAATGGCTCTCCGACAATGGACATGGGTCATCACCACAGCTTCAGCCACCCTCCCCCATCTTCGCGTGCTCCCATCTCACCGCGTTTCGTGAGCGCCAACTCTCCGACTAACTATGGCTTTCCTCCACCTTCCCCTCGACCTCAACCTTCCCAGCCATTACCAGTCAATCTCCCACTGTCGTCGACTCTTGCGGCGCTCAACAAGGCTGCCTCATCTGGCTACCCGATACTCACACCGTCTGGCAGAGCCTTTGCCGTGGGCGGTAAAGTTCAAAATGTGTCGAGCGACCCTCTCACACCGTGTATCATGTATTGGCCCGACAACGAGCCGTTTCCGGAGCAAGGTCAAATTCGGCCGAGCAGTCTAATGAATGTCCCCGTGCGTGCGTTACCTCACGGTCTTGCAACCCGCCTGACATTTCTACAGCAACCCCCCATTCTCAACACAGGGAATCGAGGTCCGATATCGCATGTGTGTCACTTTTTTGTTTTGTTTTTGTTTTCATTTTTTTTATGTGTCCTTACAGCAACCTGGCGATTGGATCTGTCTCAAGTGCAACTATCTAAACTGGAGACGGCGTAAAGTTTGTCAGACGTGCTTGCCATGTGCGTTAGTTTTACGTCCGATCTATTTTTCAACCGATCGACTTACTACTATTCAGATGCTGAGGGTAACGGCGACTCGATCTCGGCGGCTGTTCAAGCAGAACGCATTGCGCTCCTCACTTCTGTCCTTGCACAAACTGGAATCGACTCAACGCCTTCTTCGCCCTCACCTCCGCTTGTTCATCAACTCCCCGCTTTACCCACCGGTCGTTCACATTCCGCGACGCCCGCCCATGCTCATCGTTCATTTGTCAACGTTACGCCGCCTCGTGGAGTACATCGGTCGCAGTCACACAGCGAACTGGGCTCTGGGTCATTTCCTATCTATGAAACCTCCCGTTACCATGGCCAGCCAAGCCCCCTTCACCGTCCAGTCATGATGAGTCCTCCTGTCCAACCTTTGCCTGCCCCAGCCCCGGCTCCGCTGCTCCCCTCGTTTCTGCAGGACATTATTCAGTCGCCAACGCTATCTCCAGCGTCGACTTCTTCTGCCGATCTGTCATTTGACGAATACGAGGATAATCGGAGTTTGTCATCATCAACACGGTCGACGTTTTCTGGGGGAGACTCCCCATTAGCGAACATCTGGCGCTTAGATGGCGAAGAGACGAAATCAATCCCTGGCGCTACTTTCCCACTTCCTCTTCGTCGCGAACGGGGCGGTGCTCTTGGTTTGGCTGGCGCAGACAGTGCAGCGAGTAGTCGCAACAGTAGTCTTGAACGGCTCGGTCGTCGTCGCCCTTGAACTTTGGCCTGATCTAATGTTTGTTGGTCTTTTTCCGTCCCTCGATTTACTGGTGCTAAACCTTTGGGGCAGATTTTTGTTGTCGGAGATCACTCATCGAATCATCTTGGCACTCGCCCAACTCGAAGTCATCACCTTGGAATACACCTATAATAATTGGCTGGCTGGACGCGCTGGACCTGTCTCATAATGCCGGGGCATCGACTTGTTCCCTTTTTTGCTCAATAGCTTGGAATTGCAATATTCTTTCGTCTTTTGGAATCTAGTGGCTATCTTTGGTATGTTCCACATAATTTACTCTACCA
Organism: Mycena indigotica; assembly: GCF_014461135.1. Classification (NCBI taxonomy): domain Eukaryota; kingdom Fungi; phylum Basidiomycota; class Agaricomycetes; order Agaricales; family Mycenaceae; genus Mycena; species Mycena indigotica. The sequence goes on along the minus strand of NW_023503007.1, from coordinate 3,275,472 downwards.
TTAGCATGTCCAACCACTTGCGATGTCCCACTCTAATCCGTCTGTTGTTGCTTTGCCCTTTTTTGCTACAGAAAAACCCAGTATCACGCTTGTACTTCCTAGAGCACCCCCCTACATATGTCTCAAGCAGCAGAATCATCGTAACTGTATTGTAGTTAGCTGATGTTGAATATCTTGCCATCCCAAACGCATTGCCTTTTTTCCGCGTGCTGCTTGCCTGCTGTCTGTCGACGATATGAATCGGGCGGCGCTTGAGTCAATACGGAACAAGGATCCCTAGGTCAGTGAAACCCACAAGAAGAAGAACGATAAAGAACAGGGGTTGACGAGCGGTGGTTGAATGCCGAGGAATGGAAGACCACAGGAGTTTGTCATGGCGCCTTTCTGTACCATTTTCTTTTTTTTCATATTCCGATTCGGTGCAAGTAAAAAGTGAAGGAGTAAACCAAGAGTAAACCTAAAACAACACTATGGAAACGAGATGGACAACAAGCGCGATGCGACCGTGCGACCGACCGAGCGCGTACGCGACTCGGACTCGGAAACCCAAGCGGAAACGCGATCTATATCTGCCTACTCAATTTAGCCGGAGTCCTTCCGGAGGAGCGCATCACGATTTGCGCTTCATCATTCTATGGACGGGGCTTGGCAAGGGAAAAAAAGTCATGACTCATTGAGATCGGATCATCGTCTCCATCACATCACGCGATCGATCATTTGGCGTGTTTGCCGAGCCCATGGCGGTGCTCTAATGAGAAATTTCCCCATTCAACACTACTTATCGTCTATGGACGCTCCTGACTGGTTCCAACCGGCCCAGCGGCCGACGACTACTGGTGGTGGCTTCAGACTGCCAATTTGGGTTTGCCTGACGCATCTCCATCTCGGAAGGCCAGTGCGGGTAGGCGTCTTTAGCGTCATAGGACAAAACGTTGTACCCCGCGTTTTCTAGAGCGGATTCGTGTTGGTGCGGAGCCCTGAATGGCGGAGGGGTGACGGGGGCAGAGTGGGTTGCTCGAGGGTCGGAAATTTCCGGTGCCAGCAGCTCATCGTTGACTTTGCCTTTGCCTTTTCCCTTCCTTCCGAAGCGCATGCTTTGACGCGTCCTATTCACCATCGTCGAGAAGCTCAGACTCCGGCGGTGCCGATGGTCGCGGTTCTGTTGACCGGTGGCGATGGCAGTTTCCGTGTTCATTTCACTTTGGTGGTGTTCTCTGGACGGTGGCGCTGAAATGTGGTAGTTGAAAGGCTGTGAGTTCAAGCTCGGAGGTCGAACAGAGTTTGGTGCTGGCATCGAAGGATAAGGCTGCATATCCCTCGCAGATGGCGGTGGCGACTGGTGGTCCAAAAAGACAGGCCGTATGGTGCGGTCTTTCTCGGTGCGTTGATCAATGCCAGCACCAAGACCAGCAAAGCCGGGGTCATGCTCGTGGTCAGCTAGGTACGGATGCTCATAGTATTTCTCGAAGGGCTGCGATAACGTTGTTGGGTTAGCGGAGACAGATCTCCGCGAAAATAGACCAGAAGTAGTCGGCTCGCGTTCGTATTGCCGTGTCGGGAAAGAATGACGTCGGTCATAGACGGGTGCAGCTATTTGACATGGTTTCTTTTTTAGTTAGCGGAGGTAGAAACGTACCTGGAAGGCCAGCCGGTAACCCCCTCATTCTAGCAAGGCCTTGAGCAATTTCATGTCGCCCCCGTTGTGCTATCTCGTTGCTAGATCTATAACTGTCGCGTTTGATGTCTGTTGCACCAAGGGTTCCGCGAATCGCGTCTCCTAGTCCATGCCCAACCTGCATCGCGCCGCTGCCCGGGCCGTAGAGTTTAATGGACAAATTGAGCCTGAGCGAACAACCCACCGAATTTTAGTAGGCCAGCTCACATTTGGAGCCTCTCTTCTCGCTGATTGCTGTTGGAAAAATCCATCTGAGTACATGGTACGAGTGAGAGGATGGTAAGTAAATATAGCTTACCAACGATGAACGAAGGTTGCGCGTCAGTGTTGCTCCACTACCGTGACTGTGACACCGTCGACACGGTCATATGATCACGCCGCTAAAGTTTTCCCAGTCTGAACATTGTATCTGTTCAGGGTCTTACGATAGTCCCTACATGTCCCACGACGCGACTTAGATCTCGGAAGTGCGGCTCGAGCTGCCACTGTGTCCTGGTCTGCCAGAAACACAATCCCTACATCAACAAGTTAGCCACTAAAATGCAACCCGTTTTCATATCATCCATGCTCATAAATATTAGCGCATTCAGTAAATGATGTGTTAAGATTTCAGAAAGAACCCAGCAATGAAATTAGCTGTTTTATTGATGAGAAAGGCAGTGTTTTGGGGGAACACCAAGCGCTCACCGAATCTACTCCCAGTGAGACGGCGAGAATCAAGACCTGACGATTGGGAGACTAGGAGAACTTGGGGTCGAAGGAGATTTCTCCGCCTTGCTCAAGAGCGCCAATTGCATCGACTCCTGATCCCAGGGACCTCTGCTTTCGACAGACAACTTCGAATCGCGATCGGGGACGAGCGATGGTTGATGGATTGATAGCCTCTCAAGATAATAGGGCTTGTTGCGTTTGTTTGAGATAGAACGAACCCAGTAGAGTTCGCTAAACCAGCGTGGTACTCGTGGCAACAAGCAGCAAAGCTGGATGAACGAAGGAACAGTTACGAAGATGGCGAGGAGTTGGCCGTAGGTTGCACTGAAATGTTCGCGAGGGTCGAGAACGGAGATTCCATACTCGACGTTGGTCATCCAGAAGAGATGCGGTAGGACGATGACAGTGTAGAATTGAATGAACGGGTAGCGCTCGACGACCTTGCGCCTGGAACTTAAGTGAGTATGCTGATTAGAAATCAAGGAAACACTCGCCATAACCGTCCGAGGGGGAGATACCGGTCACCTTTGGCCCATATTATCGCTCGTGTGCGCCAGATAGCCGTGCCCCATGAGAATACTACTGACGCGACAATGAGAGCACCAACTTCGGGGTATTCCACGAAGAAGATGATGAACGGAAGAAAAAATAACGAGGCGATATGGTTCATTGCTACTTCTCTGTTGTCGCCGATTAGTTGACCCGATTGCTCTGAATTCAAAGCACGCACGTATCGCACGCTGCCTGGTTGAAATGCCAGGTGCTGGTAGGGAGTGTGGTGAACACCAACACGCTCACCCACAGTGGTAGGGCAAGAAGAACCATGGCACGATTAAGATGCATTCCGGGCCCGAAGACGGCCTGCAAACGGGTGGTCTTTCCAAGCATGCTCCGAACAACATAGAAGATGAGGTAAAGACTGAGTGGGGAGCTAGCGAGGGTGAGCGCGATGACGCTATGCAGCTTGGTGAGGTTATGGCCGGCGATTGAGACGATAGCTGCGATGACCAGGGAATAGACGTTGAGAAGTTGAGCAAAAAAGGAGGCAGTCACGTCGGCAGGAGAGTAAAGAACGAGGATCGCGGAAACGAGTGAGGTAAAGTAGGCTGCGAATGCGTCAGTGATCATTGCAAACGAGAAGATTAGCAGCGCACTTGAATACCGTACGGCTGGACTGGCGACGTCTGCAACAATGAACGACCTTCAAAATATTATCAATTATGACCTACATACCTGGATTCGGACAATACCCGAATGCGCAAGAGTCATCTGGCGGGTTGTTGCAGTAGATGTCCAAGTAGAGTGAAGGATTGGTTATGTTTAGAAAGGTGATCATGCTTGTCGAGGGAACCTGGCACACGCTGCTCAGGTTGCTTGAATCGCCAAAGCACGCGTCGTGGACCGGGAAATTCGTGTCTAATGAGCCACCATGAATGAGGGACACCATGAAGGAAAGAAGAGAAAGTTGCGAGTGTGAGGAGTGTTCGGATGGGCGCAATTGAGTCGTACGACATCAATGCCGCGATGCTTTGACATTTTCTCAACCTCGAATCCTCCATGGCCGAATTCCGAGCTAAGTTAACTGTTGATATTATGCGGAAGCCTGGACCTGTGAAACTTTTGAGCAGTATCTTTGCGTGAGCCATACGCCTTTAAACTACTTCAAGCATTCTCGAGTCCAACTATCGCACCACCGCAGACTCGGAGGGGAGCATGTTGCGGAAAGTAAGATGCGGGTGTCAAGTTACGCATCAACAACTGGTTGATCTCATCATTATAATAATATTGATTCATCATGGAATCGACGATGAACGGGACGAGACAGGCTCGGTAGTCGACGGAAGTCCTTCTACTATGTAGGACAGTCCATCTACCGGTGCTTTCTCCGCATCCGTCGAAGCGGTCGTGAGCGTCGAGTCCTTCCGTTCTTGCTGTTCCCTCTTTTGCTTTGAAATGTATGGCTTGTCACCACGACGGGCAATAAATCGGACCCAGGTCAGGTCAGCGAACCACGGCGGTAGTTGCGAAAGCAGCAGGCAGAGCGATATGAGTGGAGGGATGGTGACAAATATTGCCAGAAGCTGTGGATAAGCTATCAGTAGAAGATACGGAGGTTCGGTCTTTGTCCGCACCTGGCCATACGTAGCAGTAAATTTCTCTCGGGGAGAGAGAGATGCAAGCCCAAATTCCAAGTTGAAGATCCAAACAGTATGAGGCAGAACGAGGACCGTGTAGAATTGGATGAATGGATAGTGTTCGACAACTTTTCGCCTGTGGGCAGAGTGTTCAGTATGGTTTAGGACGGATTGAGAGTCATACCAAAGACGCGCAAGAGGTAGATATCGGTCATGTCTGGCCCAAATGACTATCCTAAGGCGCCAGATAGCCACTGACCACGGAATAACGAGGCTGACGATGAGCAGGGATCCGACTTCAGGGTACGCCTCGAAGAAAACTACGAAGGGCAGGAAAAAGAGTGAGGCCATCTTGTTCCGAGCAACTTCTCTAGATCCACGGTGAGCAGTAAGACTCGACATGTAAGTGACGCAAACGTACATATCACACGCAGCCTGCTGGAACTCCCAAATGTGAGTCGGCATTGAGCTGAATATCAGCACACTGATCCAAAGTGGCACTGCCAAAAGGACCAATGCGCGATTCAAATAGTGATGCTCCCCTAGTACGACTTTCAACCGAGTTTCCCGTCCAAGCAGAGTGCGGAGGACGTAAAAAACAAGGTAAACACTGAGTGGTGATGCGGCGAGCGAAAGCGCTATGACGCTGTGCAGCTTGGTCAAGTCATGTTTGCCGATTGCGACGACTGCCGCAATGACTTGGGAATATATGTTGAGCAGCTGGGCAAAGAACGAGCCCGTAATCTCGTCTGGGCAGTAGAGAACCAGAATCGCTGAGACGATGGAGGTGAAGTAGGCTGTGTTGATTGGAGTTAGAGAAGTAGTGTCTTGGATTTTTCTTTTTCGAGCGTACCAGAAAACCGCACAGCTGGACTGGCAACGTCTGCATCAACACCTCAGGTCTGTCAGCGGGTTTGATATTGAAGCATACCACTGTTGGGACAATATCCAAAGCTGCAGGAATCTGAAGGCGGGTTGAGGCAGTACATGTCGAGGTATGCTGAAGGGTTAGTTATGTTCAGAAAGTTGATCATCATAGCCGACGGGACCTGGCAAATACTGCTCAGATTGCCTCCGTCACCGAAACACGCGTCATGGTCAGGAAAGACGGTGTTGACGGAGTGGCTGTTAATGAGGGAGGTCATTGGGAGTCGTAGTAGGATTAAGCGTTCATAGTATTTATTTTGAGAAAGAGTGGGCGCCCACGCTTACAATTACCGACAGTCAACCTCCCGATGCTGTCATGATGTTTCTTGATATTTCATGCGGATTAGCTGAGCTCAAGTAGGACGCGGTTGCCCACCAGGTCCTGGATGAAACAGCACCTCCATAGATTAAGCATGCCTAAGTCGCATTCAGAGGAAGATTCAGCAGAGCACACTAGTACTACTAAGCACTGGCGCCACATGACGTTGAACGTAAGTCAACATGATGGGCGGACAACATTGAAAGCTTGGTGAGGAGTCTAACGGCGCTGAGCGCAGTTCGGCGAGGTATCCAGTGTGCATTTCGAAGGTGTAGTGGACCGTGATTGCAACCTTGGTCCCTTGGATGAAGGTCAGTGTCGAGTTCTGTGATCGCGTGACCTCGGGCTGTCAATAAGTTGCAGGATTCCATCTTGATTCCATCCACACGACGGTGCCCTCTGGAGATGCCCAAGAGGCTCGCAGCACTCTCGGTGGGAAGTCTCGGTAAAGCTGGCTTGGATCACGTGACTACGACATCGCTAATCTACTGGTTCGGTAGCTCTCGGATGAGGCAGTATTACAAACAAACAAACAAACTGTGCAGCCCAGCAGCTGCACCTCACAAAAAGCTCGCTTCAAGACTTGAAGACCACGCAAGACTTCGTCGCAAGCCCTCATACAGAGTGAAAGTCACTCCGGTTTCAAGTTTGCACTGGGTGGCACTTTGCTGTTACAGTGACCTCGGTCGTCGATGCTTATTTTTCTAAGCATGGAAGTACTATAGATATCCGTCGCTCTCTTCTGGAACTGGTAAGATTGCCTCAACTACATAGGTATACTCTCTGATCCAACCAAGTCATAGACCCTCCTACAAACTCTGGTATACCCACGAAATCGACTCACCTACCTATCACTACCCTATCAACACAAAGGACCACTACACTCAATGCTTTGACTCCTTACATATCGTTAAAGACGTCCCTAGTCCATGAAAAGAAAAGAAATTAATTGTGCTCTAGGATCTCCTACTCCCAGTTCCACTAGAAGTCTGCTTCCGTTGTGGTGCAGCTTTGAGCACGTCGTCCTTAGTCCGCACATCCAAGGTAACTTGTAAATCATGGTATTTCTGTAGATCAACGGCCTCCGACCTTGCTACTCCAGCGGAATCATTGGGTAGCCAGATGATCGGTGGAGGGGCAATCAGTTCAGGAGCATATAGAATGCTTGCCATCTCTTGTGCGTGGTCAGTGAAGGACAGCGGTGGAAGGTGTGGCGGGGCATCAGGATGAGTGCGTGCAGCACGTTCAGTCGCTGTTAGGTCGTCCAACGTTTCAGTTTCTACAGTGGACGTCTCAATAACAGTCGGTCCAAGTCCAAAAAACACTTACTGAGTGGAAGTGTGACCTTTTCTGGTCTCCGAGGCGGCATCACCGCCAGGGTAACGCTCATCATCTCCAACACAGAAGCCATCGAGCCTCTTGTCCTATGTCCGCCCAGTCGCGCGGTACTCACGAGACTCGTGCTCTCGTCATCCACCGTTCTTCTTCTCGACGGTTTGGCGGCAGCCATAAAGGACTTCAGCGATTCGCGCGTGATGGGTGAAAGAGACCCTTTTCCAGGTTGGCGCAAGGCAGTAATTGAGTATGTTTCGACGATGATTACCACGAAGAACCCTGCACCTATTAGGACACCGCCTTCTATCCAGAATTTACGAGACAAGAAAATGAGTCCCAACAAGATGGGCTGGAAAGAAAGTAGTGTTCCAAATCGACGCAGAAGCCAGATTTGAAGCAACCCGCCGGTTTGCGAGTGAGTGCGAGCATATACATATCCAACAAGGAAGCGATGAGCTGTTGACATGTAAGACAAAGAATAAGACAAACGGAAGAGAACTTGCCGATCAACGACAGGAAAAGCAGGAGGACTACAGCAGGGGCGACGAGCGGGAATATGATGACAAAAGTGGAAGCAAAGATTATGGCGAGAATACAGGCGCCCATGGCAAACGCAGGATTATACGTGCGAGGGTACATAGCTAGAATGAAACTTCAGCACTGAGTCAACATTTGAGTGGAACAACCAACCTCGGAAGCGTTGTCTTGGAGTCACCGCACGACCCTGCGCACGTAATACACGGTACAAACGGAATGGCTGCAAGAGTAGTAGTCCAGGGAAGATTATAGCCACAGTGAAAACCAGACTAAGCGCGAGGATGGCCATGAATATCGAACCATCAGCAACACTTGCTGTTTGTTGACCATCTGAGTTGAAGGCTTGAAGGGTATATATGAGGGCTCCGACTGTGACCAGCCATATCGCCCCGATGCCAACTAGAATGTAGAACATAGTTTGGAAGACGAATAATTGTGTGCCAGAAACGGAGGCAGAGCCACGAATATGCGCAGAAACTGGAGAGCATCAGTAAACTTGTTTGACAGAAAGATGAGAAGGCTAACAGTTGATGATCATGACTGCAAGTGAGATAAACAGGGTTGCTGCGGCAGCAGGGGCGAGAACTGTGGCCAGTCCAACAGGGATTGTTGCTGTAGAATTGACAAGCGGTTTTAAAAAGGGCAGATAATGCGCGACATCAGGAGCAGTTGTGAGTGAGAGGCCAGCAGCAGCAGTTACTTGAAATAAGATGTTAGTAAGTATTCGCAAACCAAGAAAAACACTTACATCCCGCCATTAGTAAGATAGCAGTGACACCGAGTAAGCACCACAGCACAATAGCATCAAGCGGACCCCGTTCGTTTTGGAGTACATCCCAGCGAACGTCCTCCTTCGCCATTCCTTCGATGATTTGGATTCCATCAATAAAGCGCAGTCCTCGCCCAATAACCAGCCAGCCATTGATTCGTACTCCATTGGCAATATCTTCGTATCCTGTTGTCTGGGCTTCACTGATTTCGGTATTTATCGCCTTGAGGCGAGCGCGCCATTGGGTAATATCAGCATAGACGGTGCCTAGCGCATCAAAATTCACACCATCCAATGGACGGACGAATGGTTGGGCATGTTGCAGCCGCATGTGAGGCGGCGGAAGGTCTTCTGCTCCCGCTGATGACTTGCGTCTTCGGAACGGGAAAGTCTCGCGCTTTGTGGATGTACTGGGTTGCGAGTCGTCTTGAGCAGTTGAGCCAGTTGTGCTGGCATGTCGACGCCGGAAAGGTGATGAGATAGATCCAGATGGCCCCGGGCCGTTGTCTTCGGACTCATCCACACGCGGGTGATGCTCTCTGAACACATCAACCCAGTCCCCCTCATCTTTTTCCTCACCATCGCCTATCCCGTTGGGTCCATATTTCTGGGGATCCGGAATTCGCAGGTACCCATGCTCGTCAATGGGACCTAATTCTCCTGTTTGGTCGACGCGAACGTGGCTCCCAAGTGGCAAGCGTCCGAATGCAGCAGAATTGCGGTTGACTTCTTGAAAGCGGCTTCCGATCAGCCGCGAGTTGATCCGCTCGGTCAAACTCTGGCGATCACCTGCTTCGACTGCCCCTTCACCACCGAATTGCCCTCCGCTGATACCTTGGACGCGATTGAGCTTGTAGTACACCGAAGGAGCGACGAAAGACGTGGGTGACAGAGAAGAAGAGGCATAGGCAGGATTTAGAGACCGTTTACGACGTGGCCTCTGTAATGGATGGTCAAGCTCACAACAAACCCATAACAAATGAGGACTAACCCGAGTTGATGGATTGCGGAGAGGTTGAGGATGGCTGATGTAAGGGCGGCTTGGGTCTGGCTTGGGAATTGTTGCTTCAAAATCGGCCACCGAAGGTTCTGGCGTGGTGATTCTGAACGAAGAAATATATCGTGTCTCCGCGATCTCCAAGTTCTCCAAAATCTCGTCACGCTCGTCGATAAGAAGCGCAAGCCGCCTTGTGTCGCTGTTCACCAACGGCGTCAATAAAAACGTCTCATTTCAACAAACCACGCACCATATTGAGTAAATGTGTGTGATGTCCACCTGCAATGCGTCCTTTTCGGCCTCGTTGGGTTGGTCATCACGATCTGGACTGTTCCTCGGACGCTCAGTTCCACCAAGGACCCCAGAGCTTAACCCTGATTTGACCACGAAATCCTTGAAACGTTGTTCTCCCCAGCCGGCAAAACCTGGTGCGGATTTAGCGCTCAACCACCCAAGCTGCTTTCCTTCACAGCGAAGCTCTAGCCAGCGTTTGCGGTAGAGAATGAGGCGCCGAAGTTCCTTCATTATCTTATAAAGAGTTGGCAGAAGAGCCAGAACCAGGGTGATGACAGTGAGAACGATTACGCGAATGCGAAGGTGGTCGGGGTCGCCTGCACCAGAGACAACGGCTCGCTTTTCGAGTAAATTGGCGGTAGAGATGTTGGCGCTGTTGTTTTCGATTGCCCGCAGGAGTCTCAGCAGACTGAGATCCTCGAGCGTAGAATATGCACCACTAAAGGTCGATGTAGATGGTTGGTTTGCCAAACAAGGGAGGGAGACCATGTATAATGGCAGAGCGCCTGCAAGGGCAAGAAATGCCCAGCCGAGAGCAATGAGTAGTGCAATCCATATAGCGCGTTGGCTGAGCTGCTCGTCTGACGGGAAGAGCTCCGCGTCGCCTGCTGGTGATTTGCCAAGGTCGGAGACATCGGAGGGTACGGAGGGTATAAGGGGAACTGGCGGATGTAGAAAGGCGAAGAATCCAGAGCCAACAGGTTTGGGTCGTAAGCTGTTCAGAGATACTGCTTAGAAAACAGGCTGGTTGTTGTTTTCAACACGCACTCTTGTTCCACAAACCACTCTCGCAAGGCATACAGTTGTCTGAATCTGGGTCGTAGTATCGCAAACAGAGCCTGAAATTCGGGTCAACACAAAACGTGGGACGAGACGAGCGCTAAACACGGACCCAGATCAACAACCCAATAAAACTCGGTATGATAATCGCTGCTAACAGCCCATCTGAGGATGCGTCCACGCCCGAACCTATACAAACAGGATTGTTCGCATTTGCTCCAACGGGGGCGAATGTTGTTGTGGCGGCTGCGCTCACAGGCGTAACCACCACAGATTCAGCAAGGCTAGTGAACGTCGTGGTCGGCTGAGTTATCGTCGTTGGAAAAGTGGTCGTAAATGTCGTAAGGCCACCGCTACTGAGAGATGAGGGTGGTTGTGATTCGGTAGAGGAGGAGGGTATTGTTGATGTAGACGATACGAAAGCCGAAGAAGAACGCGAGGCGTGGGTAGAAGTTGGTAAAAAAACCGAACCGTTGCTAGTTGTCCACCAATTCTGTCGCAACGACCTCAGCGGTAGGGCGGCCATGTTCGTAGTTCGTCGTCAATAAAGTTTAGTTGGTAAATAATGTATCGTCGTCCTGGACTGTGGCCCGGGTCAACTTTTTGTTTCGCGTGATACCAACGCGTAAGCAAACCTAGAATTAATGCCTTCGCGAGGCAGACTACAAGTTCTGCTGACTTCAGTCTGGACGGTAGGTCGTGTGGAGAGGGAAGAGGCTTTTTGGGAGAGCAATGACTTCATCGATCAATGTGCTTATTTGTCCTGGAACTTTTTTTTTTGGTTTGAATCCTTCAGCAGTTCGTAATTCTAATAAATACAGCGGCTGCTTATTTTTTTCTCCGTCTCGTCGACGTACAAGAATTATCGCCGCTGGCGTACTAGTATATAAACACCCTTATACTCAACCCTCTACAACTCGTCGTGATCGTGACCGAATGGCTCGTCATCAGCGGTGCCAGACGGACCGGCACCACCCGCTCCATAGAGCTTGCTCGTGATGGGGCTGACGATGGATTGAATTTCAGAGAGTTTGGCCTCTAGGTCTTCAACATCAGCGGTCGCGCCGTTCTCGTCAAGCCAGTCCGTTGTCTCCTTGACCGCGTTGAGAACGGTCTTCTTGTCGTCCTCGCTGAGTTTGCCACCGAGACCTTCCTGGTCACCGAGTTGGGACTTGAGACCGTAGACAAATGACGAGAGCGAGTTCATCGCCTCGATACGCTTGCGGGCAGCCTCATCCTCTGAAGCGAACTTCTCGGCTTCGGCAACCATACGATCAATTTCCTCTTGGCTGAGACGACCCTTTTCGTTGGTGATGGTAATGCTCTCTGACTTGCCACTAAACGCGTCATGTCAGCTCACAACTAAGCGGGCCAAGGTAATGTCACTTACGTTCCCTTATCCGCGGCACCAACCTTCATGATACCGTTGGCGTCGATCTCGAAGGTAACTTCGATTTGAGGAACGCCACGAGGCGCAGGAGGGATGCCGGAAAGCTCGAATTTACCGAGAAGGTTGTTGTCTTTGGTCAAGGGACGTTCACCCTCGAAGACTTGGATCAAGACAGTGGGTTGGTTGTCAGCGGCGGTCGAGAAGCTAGAACATTGTCAGACCCTGTTAAGATCTTGTTGGGAAGAAACTCACATTTGGCTCTTGCGAGTGGGGATGACAGTGTTACGAGCGATGAGCTTGGTGAAAACACCACCAGTGGTTTCGATACCGAGGGTAAGAGGGCAAACATCAACAAGAACGACGTCCGCAGTGCCCTCAGCACCAGAAAGAATACCACCCTGGACAGCCGCGCCATAAGCAACAGCTTCGTCGGGGTTGATTCCCTTCGAGGGCTCTTTGCCGCCGAAGAACTCCTTGAGGAGCTGTTGAACCTTGGGGATACGGGTAGAACCACCGACAAGGACGATCTAGAGCTTCTCATCAATAATTTTTCGAAAATGTTTAAAGGGAAACGAACCTCGTCTACGTCCTCCTTCTTGACACCAGCGTCCTTGAGGACTTGCTCGACGGGCTTGAGCGTGTTGCGGAAGAGATCCATGTTGAGTTCTTCGAACTTGGCGCGAGTGAGGGTTTCGGTGAAATCGTTGCCATCCTCGAAGCTCTCGATTTCAATACGAGTGCTTTGTTGGCTGGAGAGAGTACGCTTGGCCTTCTCGACTTCACGCTTCAGCTTTCCAAGAGCGCGCTGGTTCTTCGAGACGTCGGTACCGGTCTTCTTCTTGTACGACTTGATAAGGTAGTCCATAACACGGTTGTCGAAATCTTCACCACCAAGGTGAGTGTCACCAGCGGTAGCCAGCACCTCGAAAACGCCGTCGTCGATAGAAAGAAGCGAGACATCGAAAGTTCCTCCACCGAGATCGTAGACAATGATTTGTGACTCGCCACCCTTCTTGTTAAGACCGTAGGCGATGGCGGCAGCGGTAGGCTCGTTGATGATACGGAGGATAGTGAGACCGGCAATAGTGCCAGCATCTTTGGTGGCCTGACGCTGAGCGTCGTTGAAGTCTGTCATTGGTGTCAACAATACCTCAAAGTGAACAAATGAGGGACGAACAGGCAGGAACGGTGACGACGGCGTGGGTGACCTTCTCGCCGAGGTAGGCCTCAGCGGTCTCCTTCATCTTGCCTAGAACCATGGCGCTGACTTCCTCAGGCGTCTACGCAACGATGCTCGTCAGCTTGTTTGTCTCCAAGGCAAAGAAAGAAAACTGACGAATTCACGGTCGCCGCCTTTGTAGGAGATGTTGATGACGGGTTTGCCGTTCTTGTCCTGGACCTTGAACGGCCAGTGCTTCATGTCGGCCTTGACTTCTTTCTCCTCAATCTTGCGACCAATGAGACGCTTGGCATCGAAAACAGTGTTGGCCGGGTTAGTGTGGTAGGCGTTCTTGGCGGCATCACCGACACTAGAGAGTTCGGACGCATTCAGAAACGAGTCGCGACGGCAGGGTGGAAAAAAGTAACGCACAGACGCTCCTCTTCCGTGAAGCTGACCCATGAAGGAGTTATCCGGTTTCCTTGGTCGTTGGCGATGATTTCGACACGGCCTCCTCGTTGGACACTGAGAGGAAGGGATTAGAAGTGGTTAGCAGGCGCACAGAGTGCCACGTACCCAACACAAGAATAACTAAAGACGACAAGATTGACACGTCAGAGTCCGCAAAGATGAAGGAGGATTGCATACGTTGTTCCTAAGTCTAGAAAGAAGAAAAGGTAAGCGACCAGAAAGTGCAAACACGACCCTTGAAAACGTACCAATACCAATGACAGTGCCATATTCAGGATGGGATTCTTCAGCGTTGGCTACGGGTGAGAGCGCAAGGAAAGCGACGAGACAGAAGAGGAGGAAAGAAAGGGAGGAGAGGAAGCGCAGGGATTGGGTGCGCGACGGTCTGCGTACAGACATGGCGAAAAAGGGATTTTTGAAGTGGAGATGCTGGTTGTCGCTTTAATATATGTGACAAATTGATGGCGCCTACGTGTCCGTTTTGCGTGGCGGTCACGGGAACAATCAGCCAGGTTCTTCCAGCAGATTCGTGTCCTGGTTCCTGCGTCACGACAACGTGGATAACGAGTACAATACGAGTAGGGATTTAGCATAGTACACTAAATACAAATATAGAGACCCAGAGAAACAAAATACACAAGCTACACGGCTTCAACGAGTGGAAACTTCTTCATCCGAATCATACGGTAACTGGGAGACCCTTATGGCCCGATACCCACGCCGAACTTCCAAAGACGACCCACTTGATGATGAGTCTGAATCGCGTTCCGTTGGCGGCACGGTCAGAACTAGTCGAAACGCGTCTTTGCCGTTGAGGTAAAATCGGTAAAGCCGCTTTTCCCGAATGAAGCCAAGCGATTCATAGAGCGACAGCGCGGCGCTGTTGTCGTACTCCGTCTCGAGGACAATTTCCTCAACTCCGTCTTCTTTCATGGCATCGAGAGAATTCTTGACAAGGGCACTAGCTATAATAAAGGGAAAGAAAAGCGCACCAAATGGTGTTATCTGTAAGAACGACGCGTTGTGAGGTAGACGAAGGGGAAGGAATGGGTGCTAACCTATTCCACGCTTCCGCCAATCCTTACTTACACTCAACATTGCAATATACCCACGATTCGACTTGTCCCGATGCATGCTCTGCTTGCACACGATCACCCCAATTGGGTCAGAATTCGCAGCGTCGCTTGGATAAGCCTACGCGCTGTCATCAGAATACGACAAAGTCGGCAACAAACGCATACTAAGAAGGAAAGATGTGGCCTCGGAAGATTCAGCTGAGGAAAGTGCTTGTTGCGGAATAACACACCATTGATGAAGGAAGTAACGGAAGGTATAGATCACGTATGGTTCGCTGAGTTCAGACTGAACGAGGTGCATAATATAAGGGAGATCTTGCTCTCCGCTGTACGTCCTGAAGAACACCATATGAAAGCCGCAAGAGAGAGAGAGATTGGGTGTCACTCTGTGACCCATACCACGCTCATTGAGCGTGGTGCCAAACCCCAGTTTTGATGTCGGCCGGGGCATGTTCGGCCGAAAGTAAGGAAGTCCGACCTTGACCGCAAAGACAGGAATGTTGCAGGAATGGAATGAGGTCCGAGGAATGATTCTGCCAACAGCACTACTCCGAAAATTCTGAATTATAAAAAATCGGAAAACAGATGGATCCCGAATGGTAATTAGAGTACATCTCCGTGTTGACCGTGTCGCCGTGGCGCACACAAAACCTCAGACTCCATTTCGCATTTCCTTAATGGTACATATCAGCCCCTCGATTCCTGCACAATTGCGCGATGCTCTGAACGACTTCACAACCCTCTATGACGGTCGTGCTCCCATCCCGATTGGCCCTGGATTCTGCGACGCGATATTCACGCGTCTGGTGGTCAGCGAGGCTTTAGTAACTAGAAACGGGCAGACTGGACGTGTTTCGGGGCGACTCACCGTTGACGTAGAAGTGACTGCTAGTAAGCAGAGCACTCTAACCGGTTCCTTGAAGTTATCGAAACCTAGATATGCTCAATGGGATCGGAACCATTCATGGAGGGTGCATTGCGTATCTCGTCGATGTGTAAGAGCCGGTCATTCGATCCGTTCCTTATTCACCGATTCGTTGAGGGGGTCGACATTGTGCTTTATGGCTGCCTATAATGGACCCCATGTTTCCCAATCACTTAACATTACCTATCATTCACCAGCCATCGAGTAGGTAAAGCGCAAGTGCAGCTTCCCAAGTTGATGGCCGACAGACGAGACAAACTCAGTATTATTAGCACGACCATGACGCTAGGAAACCGGGTTTTGTCTGCCCAAACAGAGGTGATATTGTCGGAAATAATCCATTCCCATAGTTGAAGTGTTTAGATTTGGAATATGGCAAAACGTTGCCTAGTTGCCTCCGCCGTTCATGTAAAGATGCGCCCGTCGAGGACCAAACTGTGATGGGCGTTTAGCAACTCTATCAATGGCCTTCGACTCACGATGTATACTTCTCTACGTTTAATTATTTAGACACCTTAGTGATATAGACCTTGAGGCAGAAAAAAATTGGAAGACCAGATGTCAGAGTTTTGACGAGGGAGATGGCTGCATCTTAATGTGCACGCCCGAGGCGACTAGTCTATGTTTGGTGGCGTTCCAGATCTGATATAATGGACTATCAGCAAGGAATATCACAGAGAGAGAGAGAGAATGACCTCCACCCTTGCAGACATGATGCGACTGCCCACAGTGATCGTCGTGTTCACTATCCGAAGCTTTTCCCCACTGAGGGAATTGAGCTTTGCTTCATAGCAATTGCGGGACACGCACAGATTCGCGGGGGAGTGGTAAACGATATTCAGCGACTGCGAGACCGTGAGGCCGGGGTCAATAAGCATCAGGCTCAGACTCGAGCAGCTACCCGCAAATGTTAGCAGATATAAGTTCAAGATACAACTCACAGGTCAATTAGGAAAGCGGAGCAGCCGCCATGCACAGAGCCAGCACCGTTAAGCAATTCAGCATGATAAAGCAAATGCCATGAACTTCGCCAACCGTTTAGCATGTCCTCAGCTACTTCGAGCTCCACTACGATCTTGCCTTCGGTCTTGTTAGGTTCCTCCAATTTTTGGTCGATTGAGGCATGTGTGACCTTTGTCTTGCTCAAGACTTTCAACACGTCGCAGCGGAACTCGAACCTTCATTCGAGAGACAATCTCGTCGCCAAAAGCGGGGGTGTCCGACGAGGTGCCAAGGAGTTTCTTCAAGTCAGAGAACATCTCTTTGAGGCTGTCATCCGCATTTCCAGCAATAGTCATTGTCGCAATAGAAGGTCGAGGTTGGGGTTGGAGGTAAGAAATCTACCTGGTACCGGGTATGAAATTACCGACCGGCCAAACAGGATCAAATCATCTTGCTCCTCTGTCGTCATGTCGCTGACAATGTTGTGGTCCCGCCGACCCAGACCGCTCAACTCCAAGCTGTCGAGGATTGTGAGGTGGAATCATGTCAGCGTGCCTTCTGTCGCAAAAGAAACGCGTGAAGTGACTTCTATGGATAACCTCCTCACGGCAGTTAGTAAGCAAAAAGCTCAACTTTCCAACCACGCAGATTGACTGCATGAAAAGGACTGAGAGCTGACCCTGCTTTTAACACGTATGTTTTTCGCGTCGAATGACTCCTCGTTTAACTAGAGGTGAAGGGTGATTCCTATGCGCGTTCCTGAAATATGGGCAAACACGATCCTCCACCAACACCAACTTGCACCAAAGTCCACTGCGTCACAACTCACCGTCAACTCCGACCCAAAATCACGAACCGAACGCAGCATGCACGACTCTTATTGCGAACTTGTACTGCCCTTCGGATCGTCGCCCAAACTCCTTGAGCAGTACACTAATGTCCATGGAGGCATCCGCACTGGAATGCTTATGGAGCATCTGGACTCGCTAGCAGGCTCCATATCATACAAGCACATGTTGGGTCCCGGCGTCGAGAGCCTAGGCAGTATTGAGGAGCGGGGATTCTATATCGTCACTGCCTCAGTGGACAGGTTCCTCTCGTCTCAAGATTCTTCGTTTCTCGTTCACGACATATTAACAGACTTGACATGCTCTCTCCGCTCAATCCATCCTGCGACCTGCGCTTAAGTGGCCAGGTAATCTACACTGGCAAGTCCTCGATGGAAGTTGCGGTTAAGATGGAAGCCATAGGCAACGGGCCTGATGAGACAGTCCTGTTAGGTTGGTAAATGCAACTCCCCTCAAGCTCCGCATTCATGATTTAGGTCGCTTTTCGATGGTCTGTCGAGATGCAATGACCCATCTAGCTCGGGATGTCCATCCACTCATTATTTCGACGCCAGCAGAACAATCGCTACACTCGATGGGAGCAGGTCTATAACTTCCGCTTGATAATTTGATGTTCGCTCATATCTTGGCCTAGAGTTAAAAAACCGCCGTCAAACACAAGCCCTTCGAGCCCTCAGCCGTGTTCCTCCGAGTTCGGCTGAGGCAGCGGCCCTTCACACGTACTATCTCCAACACGGAGAGGATTCTAAAGACGCACCGGGAGATCGTGTTTGGATGGGTGAAACCAAGCTGGAAAAATGCATGCTTATGTTCCCTCAAGAGCGAAAGTTCGTGCATAGCGTTTGTAAAAATCAGAATTTAACGGTGCCTACCAGTATCCACCAGAAGATCTTCGGAGGCTACCTTATGCGGTTGGCTTACGAGGTTTGCTTTGATTCTACCGTGATTCTCGTCTCAAGGTCTCGATTAGCTCGGTTTCTCCAGCTCAAGTCTCTTCATGCGCGGGGGCCACATCCGTTTTCTCTCTCTCGATGGAATACGCTTTCGTCAACCAGTGCCGATAGGTTCTATTCTTCGCTTAACATCACATGTGCTACATTCCACGCACTCCGCCGAATTCCCTTTGATCGTGGTAGGCAGACCTTTCGTTCTCCCCGTTCATAAGCAGCCAACTGATCTGTGGTACAGCATATTGGGGTCATAGCGAATGTAGTAGACGTGGATACGGGGGAAGAACGCACCACAAATGAGTTCCGGTTTACTTGGTGTCGCGATGACCCAGCGGACAAGGTCCCGAAACGTAAGATCGTTCCCAGGACGTATAAAGGTCTGGATTTCCTCTCTTGCGATGTGTCCATCCTTAATACTTCGTTTTTACAGAGGCGATGTTATGGCTTGAAGGAAAGCGCGCATTGGAGCTCGCAGACGAGATTCGCGGCTTACGGACGAAAGACGCTGCTTCGGGAGTTTAATGAGGACATTGGCTATGGTCGAGCGGTTATAGATTGCTTCGCGAGGCAGTTTGCCTCCTAGTCTCAAGCAACAGAACGACAGTTACGACACTGAAGCTCATCCATTCGCTAGGCAACCCAAATCTCAAGTGTCGATGGGCTTGCGGTGGTAGAAGGCGAAACTAGCCAGATATGTGGTACGCGTCGGTACCATTGACCAGGTCTAAGGGTCTGAGGTACCCCGAATGGGAACGTTGATTTGGAAACCGTTTCATAGACGGAAGATGGTTCCATGATTCAAGCTCCAAACTGCTCTGAAATACTTACTTGCCTGAAAGAAAGTTGAAGAAGTCGAAGGCCAGATAGAGTTCAATACTGATAGACATTTTATGTTGAGCCCCAAGCATGCGTGGAAAGTACTTAGGTGTCGGCATCTCAGCGTGTTCGCCGGTTACCGTGACGAGGGTGACAGACTGGAGGCAATTTATAGCCTTCAGCACCAACATGGCGGCGTTGCTCTCTCCAGGCTTTTATACGACCCAGTTTGATGACAGCAACGAGAGCGACATGTCCTCTCGCAGTCAGAACGGCCTGGAAGATGTGCCTGAAGACAGCCCTATACCCACTCCCTCGCTGCGAACCCCAACCTCCTCAACCATCCAAACTTCACGAAGAGCAGCAAGCATTCGTACTCTTGGAAAAGGTTCCTCAGACGGCAGCCGATCTTCCCCAGACAGCGCGTCAATTCGGCGTTCAACGGCAACTTCCTCTCCAACCCTCACCGCGCCGCCAAAGGATCGAACGCGAACTCTTCATCGAGTGAAAAGCAGCCCCAAACTGCCTCACGATGCTGATGCTGAGCCTGCGCCAAGTACGGCCTTGTATTGGTCCAAAGCACCTGTCTTTGGGACAACACCAGTTCGCATTATGCGTTCGCATACGGTCACGCTGATAGACTCGACCGCATGGCTATTTGGTGGATGCGACGATAAGGATTGCGGACGGGACGTATTTTGCTTCGATTCAGGTGTGTTGATCAAGCTACAAGCCAAATTTGTGCTCCATAACTTGTCCAAGAAACGATGCAGTGGTCACGACCCGATACGAATGGCGATATGCCTCCGCCTTCTCGTGCCCATACCGCTACGGCTGTCGATAGGAGAATAGTGGTCTACGGCGGTGGCCAAGGATCGACTTACTACGACTCGATTTATGTGTTCGACACTACTCTCCGCCGTTGGTCGAAACCCACCATATCAGGCCCCAAACCACCGCCTCGACGCGCTCATACTGCCGTCTATTACAAAGGCAAGATCTACATGTTTGGTGGCGGAAATGGAATGACAGCGCTGAACGATGTGTGGACCCTCGATGTAACATCAATCAGCACCGGCAAATTGCGTTGGGAAGAGCTGCAGACCATTGGCCGGAAACCCAGCCATCGCGGGTATCATACTGCCAATCTGGTCACAAACATCATGTTTATCATTGGGGGAAGCGACGGGAAGGACTGTTTTAACGACATGTGGTATCTAAACCTTGGTGGGCCTCTGCTCTGTTTCCTTTCCGTTTCAGTTTCCACTCATACGTTCCAAGATACGAATCGCTGGGCCAAACTTCCTGTAGAACGACCCCATCGGCGGCTTTCGCACACTTCCACTCTGGTTGGATCCTATCTTTTCATAATCGGAGGTCATGACGGAACCAATTATTGCAAAGACGTGCTACTTTTCAACCTAAGTGTGTCCTATCTCTCTCACTGGATTGCACAGCCTAACCATCCCATTTTTCTATCAGTTACTCTTGCTTTCGAACCCCGTGAAATATACGGGAAACCCCCCAGTCCTCGAGGATACCACGTAACGCTTCTCGCAGATAGTAGGCTTTTCCTGTTTGGTGGTTTCAACGGGATGGCTCCGCTCGACGAAGTGCTCAACCTTGATCTAGCCGCTGCTGCATACCTACCGCAAGTTACTCACTTTGAACTGCACCTTCCAGAGTAGTTGCCTTCGTTTGTTTGTATTTTATGAGATATCCAATGCGCGTCGTGGACACTGTGCATGTGACCGTTTATTTTTCGTTTGACTGCCATCCACTCGGTTTGACTCAACCCAACTTGACCGTGTGCCGAAGTCCACTGTCCCCGTCTGCCACATAAAATGCCGCGCCACAATTCACTCCCTTCCCTGGACGTCCATATCCAGGGGTCACCCCTTCCTCGAAACATTCATGGACTTTCCCTTCGATTGTAAGTTTATGCGACTCTCTGTCCTTCTATTGCTGATTCGACCACTCCAGTTGATGACGACCTCATCCCCCCACCGTCTCCAAAATTGGTCAAGGAACCATGCTACTACGTATTTTCCCACAAACTGCTTTACGACCAAATCATCCTTGCACAAGCCGATAAACGAAAGCCGCTCTCCCTCGTCGACCTTCCTGAGGATGTACTCATCGACATCTTCATCCGCGCCGCTGAAACGCTGCCGCGGACCGCGCGGTCACTGGCCCTTACTTGCAAGTACATGGCGAATGTCACGCGCAGAACCCGGCTCGAGAGCTGTCTTATCAGGACTTGGAGTGAGCTGCTGTCGTTCGAGAGGCTCGTTAGCGAAGAGCCGGATGAACGGAATGTCGCAAGCATGGTCAAGAATATCTGGCTGGTGACCAACGCTGGCCAGTCATCCGAGAACGACGCTGTACCACGCATTATCCGAGCCTGTCCCAATCTCGTCAGCATCACCGCCAGATTTATGACAATTCTTCGCGCTGCAGCGACTCTGGGGGAGGACTTTTCGCGCAGAGAGGGCATCAGGCTGACAATGACTGACAATCATTCGCCGCCCAGTCACAACGCACCCAACGGTTTCTGGACAAGCTTAGTCGAGGCGGACAGCACAATGACCCTCTTACACAACATCACCCACCTCTACCTGTCGCAGTACCTCCACTCCTTTGGCAGGGACCTGGCCAAAACCGTCCCAAATCTCCCTCGACTTACACATGTTGCTCTGACCGCACGGTCCCGCGACTATCAAGCAGAGGTCCGCAACTTCGTAGAGTTGGTCTTACCGCTCAAACCACAGTTGGTTGCCGCTGTCCTCGTTATTGTAAACCCGGATCCTGCCTGTCTACCGCCCCTCGTAGAACTGCTGCAAGCTGGGGCTACACATGGACTCGATCGGCCAGGCCAAATGCAGGTATTTCTGCGCAAGGACGAGTATAATGTTAAAGAGGCCAAGTTCTGGCGTAAATGCGTGTCAGAGGGATCTGATGTTTGGTCCCTCGCCCACATGCAGTGTCAAAATACCCCAGCGTAATCTATTAGTAATATCGTTGTTGTGCGTCTAGGAATCCATTTTCAGGGGTCACTCCTTGCTCGAAGCATCCATGACCGACTTTCCTTTCGATTGTGAGTTGATCCAAGTCCTTTCTCCTTCTATCAACGACACCATTCTAGTTGACGACGACCTTTTTTCCCCGCCGCCTCCGAAAGTGGTAAAGGAGCCATGCTACTACACATTTTCGCATAAACTGCTGTACGATCAAATCCTTCGCGCACAATCTGACAAATGGAGGCCGCTTTCCTTTGTTGACCTTCCTGAAGACGTGCTCATGGAAATATTCATCTACGCTGCCAAAGCGCTGCCACAAACCGCGCGAACGTTGGCCCTTACTTGCAAGCACTTGGCAAAAGTTACTCGCAAAATCCGGCTGGAGTGCTGTGTTGTCCGGACCGGTGCCCAGCTGTTGTCATTGCAGCGGCTCGTCGGCGCGGAGCCAGACGAACGAAGCGTGGCCGGCGGCGCAGTCCGGCATGTGTGGCTGCTGACTAACGCAAGCTTGGCAGCGGAGAACGATGCTGTGCCACGGATCATCCGCGCCTGCCCCAATCTCGTCGGCATCACGGCCCGCTTCCTGACCATCCTCCACACGGCCGCTACTTTGGGCCGGGACTTCCCGCATAGAGAGGGTATTAGACTGATGATGACATCCATGAGCTACTGTGAGCCCAAAGGTTTCTGGACAAGTTTACTCGAAGCGGACAGCACGCGAACTCTCCTGCACAATCTCACGCACCTCCACCTAGCGTACTACTTCCCTGCCTTCGTTAGTGATTTGGCCGCAGCCAAACCAGACCTGCCTCGACTCACACATGTTGCGCTAAATTCTCAGGCAAACGATTACCACGCTGAGGTCCGCGATTTCGTGACATTTGTCTTGCCGCTCAAGGCTCAGCTCATCGCTGCAATTCTTATATTCTCGGAAGACCCCCTAATGCCCCCGCGGGCAGAGCTGCTGAAAATCGGCGCCGCCTATGGTTTCGACCGGCCTGGCCAGATGCAAATCTGCCTGCGCAAGGACAGGGAGGTCAAGTTTTGGCGCAAGTGTGTGTCGCAGGGCACCGATGTGTGGTCACTCGCCAAAATGCAGTCTACTCGAGTGTAATATACAGGTGTTTGCTAGTTAGTACTGCCTTAGCGCCAGGGACAAGCACGATCGTCTGAGTGTTGTCAATAATCATCGCAGGGCCCTCTACTACGTCGCCAACATCCAAACGGTCGAGTTGGTAAACCGGTGTCTCGTCCACCCGGCCAACGCGGTCGAAGTACACGCTGTACCGTTTTGTCTCCGCTTTCGCTTCAACATCCACTGCTTTGGTGCTCAATTGTGCAACTTCAGAGTAGACAGAAGGACCGAGAGTGTCAAAGGTTTTGCCAATTCCACGGACCTGTGAGTAGTCATTATTCAAGTTGGAAAGAAGGGCCTGGAAAACAGACCTTGACATCATCCACAATGATGGTTTTGCCCTCCAATAGGAAGCCAAATTCACTCTTATATACTCTCTTGAATGCCGCCTCGAAATCCTCATCTCCGTCTCCGTCTTGTGATACAGGCAGTACCATCAAAGCCGTGTCAGTGCCTTCGAAGCGCATATTCAGCATCCGCTCGGCCCTAATCCGTAACGGCTCGAAGCCCTGCTTCTGAAGCTCCCGTTCTACGTCGCCAGTAAGCTTGTCAAGACGTTTGATGAGTGAAGCACGAGTAGATGGCGAGTAAAAAGCCGAGGATGGCTCTTGAAGTTCATAGGCGCGATCAGCGAGCGCCAGTCCATATGCCGACAAGATCGAGCTGTAGCGATGAATCAATATTGTTTTGATTCCTAGAAGACTTGCAATCTCGCAAGCGTGTTGGCCACCGGCACCACCAAAACTGGCAAGTCTAAAGCGAGTACAGATAAATATTTGGTAATAGACAGGGAAAATGACACGCACACGTGATGTCCTGTCGCGTACCCTTTGGCTTCAGTGAGTGCTCGAATAGGTCGGCACATTGTCTCGTTCGCGACCTTGATGAATCTACGAGGTTGAACCAATCAATAAGAGGAGTAGGCAGAAGGAAAGGAAACAAACCCGTAAACGATTTCATCAAGGCTGAGATTCCCGTTTTCATTGCTTTCGTTGATCTCTTTTGCAAGAGTTTCGAAGGCGGTTCGTGAGGCATCAATGTCAAGCGGCTCACGCTCTGACTTGCCAAAAATCTTAGGGAAAAAGTCTGGGAGCAGTCGACCCAGAAGAAGGTTAGCATCAGTCACCGCCAGAGGCCCTCCTTTGCTGCAAACAGCATAAATGTTGGTGCAAGAAAGGCGAAGTCGACCAACCGATAGCAAGCCGGCCCGGGCTCTGCGCCGGCACTATGCGGCCCAGCAAGGAATAAACCATTGCGGAAGGTGAGACAGGAGCCACCGCCTGCAGCGACAGTGTTGATATCGAGTTGCGGAGATTGAATGGTGACGCCAGCGGTCGTGGTTTCGTAGACAACCTCATAACGACCGGAAAATCTCGAGACATCACTAAAACGGAACCATAGGCTTTGAAATGAGATGATGAGACAATAGCATACGTTGAGGTTCCTCCAACATCCAAACCAATAATTGGCTTTCTTTCCTTGTCATCCCAGCTTGTGAGTGCATAACTAGTGGACGATCAATATAGAGGTAAAGTGATGAAAATAAACCACTCACCCAACTACTCCGCCAGCTGGGCCACTAAGGATGCTCTTCAAACCGGAAAAGTTGTCCAGATCCAGAAGACCGCCATCACTGCCCATAAATTCCACTCTTGGACTCTTTATTTTTCCATCTTTCAGCTTCTCGTCAAATCCACCAAAGAAGCCGTCCAGGTAGTCTTTCAGGATGGGCGTCAGGTAAGCATCCGCGGTGCTCGACACGCCACGCGGGACCATCTTGATCATTGGCAGAAGCTGCGCGGACTCAGACACGTGAGTGAATCCGACCTTGCGAGCGAGCGCGCCGACGAGCTGCTCGTGCTGAGGGAAGGTATATGAATGGGCAAACACGATAGCGAGGGAGCGATATCCTTCGTCGTAAAGGGCTTGAAGTTGACCGGTAATGACGTCCGGGTCTGGTCGAGAAAGAATTCGGACTGCCTCACCAGACAACCCACGAACAATTTCTCCAGGGCCTTCTGCATCACCAGTCCCGTCCCAGCCTTTCCCGCGATAGCCTCTGGACACCTTTCCATCGTCGTCAAACTGGACGGCGTTTTCTTCTGCCTTCGGGTCTGACGTGTAGCCCACGAGAGTGACACGCTCATCAACCTCGATAACGACCGAATATAATGGATTGGGTCGCCGAATATTGAGGTCAAAGATCTTGGGACGAGACTGGTTGCCAATTAGTAGTAAGTCTTTGAACCCGCGTGTTATCAACAGTGCGTGTTTATGACCCTTGCGCTCGAGCAAAGCATTCGTAGCAACGGTCGTAGACAGGCGAATGTAGTCAATTTTTGCTGTCTCCAAGACGGTTCCTCGCGGTATTTCTGTGCCAGTGACGATTTCTAGGATTCGCCGAATGCCTTCTGTAGGCGCGTCTTTGTAGTTAGCAGGGTCCTGCGATACTGAAATAAAAACGTTCAGATAATCATAATGAGAGAGACAAATCTCACGTAGTTTTACGACGATGTCTTTCCGCTCGCCTTCATTCTCTGGGTCTGGATACGAGCTGCATTTCCGACTAAGTAATCAAGACGAGGAACTTGAGATCACGACTCACGCATGGAGATCGCAAAACGTCCCACCTAGCCTTGGTCAACCAGTCAGAACACTCGTAAAATCGCGCAACTGACCTCTGTCAGCACAAATTCGAATTGATCGGTCTGGCACAGAACGCTGCATCTTTTCTGAGGACTGACTCCCAAATGGCGCTTGCGCACTTTTATAGTTGAGGGCTCGGGAGACATGCGGAACAGATTTTTGGCTGGGACCGGAATATGAGTGGAAGTTCAGTGAGTAGACAAGTCGGGGCCCGGAATCGATTATATGTTGAGCCGAAGCGTGCAATCTGCGGTTTGTAGCTATAGCTTCAGCAGACGTTGAGAGCAAGTGGCATTAGTCACATCGTGACATCATCCTGTTCTCCTCCTCCTCTATCCGTTCTACCCTTTCTCAACTCCCATTCGCACGAGAACGATTTTCCTACCTCGACAACATGGAGAATGCGGCCAACAAACTTCTGGAGACGGCCAGCCATCGCACAATGCACGCTGTTGGCTTTTCGCGTGCTTCAGCTCAAGCCTCTGCAGTTCTCACCGACCTATTGGCGCGTTATGTGTCTTTAGCAGCACTGACTTGCGCAAAATATGCCCAACACGCCGGTCGGACGACCGTGTCTTTCACGGATGCACTCGAGGCCTTGGATGAGATGGGTTTCAGTCTGGAGGACTTGATTGGGTACATGAGGGAGGGGAAGGAGCTGTCACGATACGCTCTTTACTCGGGAAGGAGGGTTGAGGAGCTACATGAGCTGAGGGCTCATTTGGGGCGGAGAGTAAGGGAGGACTCATTCCCACTCAAATTCCAAGAGTATGATGGGCAGGAGGAAGACGAGGGAATGGAAGTAGATATGGAGGAAATGGACAGCGACGATGAACCGCCTTGGAAAAGGCAGCGGACAATGGACTGGGAGGGCCACATTCCTGACTTCCTACCGCCATTCCCGGCTACCGAAGTCCCTGACTCGCCCCGCGCGGAATCTCCACCTCCAATGCACCCGATGGGTACAACTGGCGCGCTTGGCTTACAAATGACGGCGCTGTCTACTTCTGCTGCCGATTACCTTGAACAGGTTCCCTATGACGAGTCTACACTGGCCGATGTCCCCGCTTGGCATTTGCCTGGAACGGCTCCTGCTGCTCCCCCAAAGCTTCCAGCTGCGCCGACACAGACGACCGAATTCGCGCTCTACAAAGCTTTCCACCATATCCTCAAAAACCCACAACGAACACCTGGTCAAGCAACACCAATGCGTCACCGCGTCGTTGTGGCTTTACTCACTTACACTCAACTTATTCCAAGATGGGACCTGCCAGACTCTATGTATGCTTCATCGAGCCATGCCCCACCTCGCGCTTGGCCTATAGTGCCTACATTCGCGATCCCCACTTCCGACTCGGTTGCCCCGCGAAGATTCCCAGCTTCATCACGAATAGTCGCTGCTCCAGACCGACTTGTTCCTGTTGTTGGCGCTCAAGGCTCTCGCTTGCCTGATCTGGCGCGGCGTGTTTTACCACCACAAATATATTCCCGTGTCACGCGACTTGTTCATCCACCCGTTCTCAGTCGAGGTCCTCGAATGTTGACATACGGCTATCCAGCCCCTGCGCCTTGGAACTCTTTCGAGGACAAGAGTTCAATAAACGACAAAGACCGTGAACCGCCACGATTGCCAGATGCACAACTATATATGACCTGGGAGTATGACGCGAAGGACTTTAGGGCACCATTGCGTCGACCCCGAGGGTCAACAACCGCCAACAGCAGTAGCGCCCAGCCGCAGAATTCCAAACGATCTAGTCGTGTTATCGTCTAGCCTTGCTTTCTTGTTGTCGCATTGTTATCGTTATTAATCATACAAGCAAAATTTTCCTCAGAGTTCGTCGCTTCTCCTCGTGGAAGCCAAGTAAATCCAAGTACCGGTCAACCCCGCCATATTCTGTCTCTAGGCAGTCCCACACAGCTTGTACCACCTCTTCTGGAGCGCGTGTGTAAGCTTCGTCCATCCCGATCTCTTCGACTTCCCCAATCAGAGATTTGCGAACTGGCGCAAGTCCCAGTTCCGACATTGAGTATTCAGCCTTGATGTGTTGCAAAGGCACACTGAGCACAAACAGGACAAGCATGATCACTAGCCCAGACCTGTCTTTGCCTTGGGTGCAATGGACAAGGACTGGGCAAGTGTGCATTGGCAATATAAAAACGTTTAACGCCGCAAGTATTTCAGCCTGGCAAAATCTCAATGAGTCCCTGCTCAAACCAATCAACCCCTTGCGTTTGAGCACGTTCTGTCCCAAAATCCGAATAGCCGAGATGCGGAAGCGGAGCAACATGAGCAAAACAAATTGACTAGCTCGCGGTTAGATATGAGGACAAGAAGTAGTAGCTCGTTATAACAGACATTATTTGCCACCATCTGAGCTGGCGCAACAGATTAATCTCGAATTCGTGACTGACAAAGTTGATAAACACGGTCTTCCATGGACGCAAAGCGAGCTTATCGGTGCCCTGCCTGATATGCTCGCTCTTGGTGCGGAGATCAACCACAGTCTGGAGATTGTATTGCTCTACCAGTTTGCGGCGGTCACCTTCGGTTGCCCCATCCAATCGGCCAGAGCGGTAGATCATCTTTTCTTGAAGAATTGGGGCGGTATTGAGAGCGTTTATCGCTGCACCGACGTCTCGAAAGTTGTACACGCCCTCAAACGAGGCGTCTGCCATCGACGTTTGGAGAGAAACGCGAGCTCGTGACCGTGATGCGATCAAAGACTCACAGTTGTCTCCAACCATCATGGCCCCAAAAACAAAAGTACAATCACAACTCCGACGCGTTCTTCGCTGAAATCGCGGCTCCAGCATGCAGAAACTGACGTGACCGACGACTGGGTGCGGATTACTAGTGAAGACGGGTACACATTCCTTGTTCGTCGCCCCGTTGCGAATGCGAGTGGAACAATGAGCGACAGTCTTGATACCGAGGGTCAGCTTTGCAAACTAGTCAGCGCTGCATGACTGACGGTATGAAGGTAACTACGCCGAGGCGCTCGCGCGACACGTCCCTATCCAGCAACGGTTTGTCCCATTCCCTCAGTGGTTGGCCGTTGAGCCTTTGACCTATCAGAGCCGCGATCGTGGACAAGCTGCTTGACTACATGCTCTTCAAGGCGCACTACAAGGACCCGGCGGCAAGTGAAGATGTACCCGTTCATGAGTTACTCGAACGGATTACCCCGGAAATTGTCCTAGAACTGTGGGCGCCATCCAATAATAGTGCGAAACTACTGACTAATGGTGGGTGCAGACTTTTAGGCGCAGATTATCAAAACAGTACGTGTTTATGGGTTTCGTAGTATTGAGCTAACAGCGGACAGTGTAACATGTATGAACCCAAAAGTCACTCCTCTCTTCAGATTCCAAACTTTGCTGACTGCTGGGCATCTTCACCATTTCTGGGTTCCTCACTCCTCAACGGGTAGATCCTCTGGCCGGATTCGCGCCGGAGGTGCTGGTGAAGAGGGTAGTTTGAGAAAGACTCCGCGGGCCATTTGTAACTGTGCGAGGTATAGCCTGGCCTGAGGGCTGCATGCTTCCGCTCGTTTTGGGCAGAGTGGCACCCGCATGCTGATGGTAGGTCGCTCCGGTAGGAGATGTGGACTTGGCGATAGTGTGATCCATGGTTTTTCCTTTTTTTTTCGACGATTGCGAAACGGATATGGGTTGGTGAAGAAGAAATGTGGACACGGAATGCTCTTATATGTCGCTCAGTCCACTCGTTGCGACAAAGCGCAAGCCCTTTGTTCAAGTTCTTTGTTGATCTTATCAATTGTTGCGCTTTACGCTTACGACTAGAGGGGTGGTCTAGATCTCTCAATCGCCCGTCGACTCGAATAGAAATGACGATTTTGTGTTAAAGTCCGCCATGCGCGGAGAAAAGACAGAGCGGCGCTCACTGGTGAGTTCACTGGAGCTTAGCCGCGGCGAATTGGTTCAAGAATGAACTCTCGCACTAAACCGAGTAGTGTACTGTTACAACATACATTCAAAGCGCTTGCTACTGTGTTTGTTGGAGCAACGCGGAGTCCTTCCTGTCACGATTACTACGTCGGGATGCTGTCCTCGGTCTGAAATCCTCCAATGGCAACTACAGATGCCAAGTTACATCTTTACATATTCCTAGTGCCAGTGAAGCCAAGGGTTATCCATTATTACTTCTGGGGTGGAGTGTCCTCCGGTTGCAATAGAACCTTTGTTCGAGGTGTTATTGCCATCTCGCGCTCCCGTGATCGGGGACTGATGTGTCTGGGCGTTCTGACCGATTGGATAATTCATGGTTACAAGTCCGACAGACCCACATATCTTCAAGCGAAGAGTCGTTAGAATCAAATTGTTGTAGGTTCCCGGAGCTTGTTTGATTTGTTTGCCAATGCAACGTACATGATGGCGCTCGTTGGAGCATCGGGAGACGCTTGTTGCCCCAGATGTTGAGTAAACCACGGGTTTTTTGTGGAGCACGAAATGAACGGCACCGCTGAGCATTGAAACCACAGTGGAGTGGGGCAGCCACGGCGTCTACAATCTTTGTCAGAGGAGGACCAGCAAGGTATAAAAGCAGAGGTACTTCTACCAGGTTGATCCAACCACCCAATCTCCAACCTAAACAAACAAACAAACACCCACTCTTCTTCATACACACAATGCAGTTTTCTAAGCTGTTCCTCGCGGTCGTCGCGGCTCTCGTTTCCTCCACTACTGCCTGCAAATGCGTTACTGGCGGCAGCAACGTCGTTGGGGCGACACAAACTTGCTGCGCCGACCTCAATGGCGACTTCGTTGGGGGCGACGACTGCCGTGCGGGCTCTATCTCAGAGCACCTCAGCAATGTATGCTTTGAATTTTCTATTTGCATCGATGCGCTTACTGATGAGAAACTAACAGTTCCGGTCTTGCTGCCAAAGCCACGGGGCGGCAACGTCCGACTGCGACTTCCCCTAAGTCGAAGAAGCAAAGGGACATCCTCGAGCACCTGCACAATACGACATAGTTGGATTCTAGTCCATGATGGTACCAGCAGTTTAAGGTCTTGAGCGATGTAGAATATGAATTTAAGTGCCGAATGTAACATGACTTGTCTTTATTTCAACACCGTGAAAACTTCAGTTTTGACGATAAAGGAAGCTTGCAGCAGTTGCGAGTACCAGAAGTGGGCTATGTGCAGCGTTGCTGTGTGCTTGCAGGACCCTTGCTAGCCGTTAAACAACGCGTCAAGATGTTGCTAATGCGAAAGATGGGAATTAGTTTGACATTCGTTGGTATACCCGATTTAAACGTTGGAAGACACAGATGATCTTGGATTTTGTTGATGGCTTTCTCATATGGTGGCCTTGGCTTGACGGATGGTAGACAGGTGATAGGGCACTTGCGGTTAGGTACAAGGTTCGGTCGTTCTCCGATGGAGGCATTATTACCGTAATGCTACCACGAGTCTCACGCTCCCGTGATTGGACGGGAGTAGCGCGTCCATGGGCGTTTTTGACGACTGGATAACTCATTGTTACAAGCTTCTGGACCATGGTGGCGAGATATACAGAAAACGTCAAGCGAAGAGTCGTTGGAGCCAAGTTTTTGGAAACTCTAAGCTCGTTCTGGGGTTTAAAACACCATTGTTGAGCCTAGATGTTGGGTAAACCATAGGTTTTGTGGAGCGCTGAATGAACGGCGCCGTTGAGCATGGAGTACAGTGGAGTGTGGGCGGCCGTGGCACCAGGACAGGACTGTAATCTTCGTCAGAGAAACGTCGACGGTGGTGTATAAAAACGAGGGCACTCCTTCGAGGTAGCCCATCCACTGAACACTCACCCACTCTTCTTCATGCAGTTCTCCCGTTTTTTCCTTGTGGTCGTCGCGGCCCTCATCTCCTCCACTACCGCCTGCAAATGCGTTACCAACGGTAACAACCAAGTCGGGGCCACCCACACTTGCTGCGACCAGCTGAATGGCGACTTCGTCGGCGGCGTTGATTGTCGCGCCGGCTCTATCTCGGAGCACCTCAGTAACGTATGGCTCCCTACATGCATCGATGCGCTTTTAGTGACGTTTAATGGGTAGTTCCGTTCCTGCTGCAAGAAGCACGGGGCAGCGACATCTGACTGCGACTTCCCTTGAGTCGAGGAAACAAAGAGACATCATCGATCACCTGCACAATCGACGTAGTTGGATTCTAGTTCATAGTGGTACCAGCAGTTCAAGGTTTCGAGCGGTGTATGCAGTTGAATATGAATGTAATTGTCGAACGTAAAATTGTTTTTATTTCACAGTCTTGAATCTTGAGTAACTTGCTCCATTTTGGTCTTGATGGGACGGTTTGCGAACTCGGGAGAAAGAAAGCCTGTGCTACTCGCAATTTTAGTGGGACTACATGAATTCTGACTCCTGAGTGATAGTGCTGCAAGTCTTCACCGTCTATCCAGTCGTTTTCGGCGGAGATGTTGCTGAGACCGCTATTTGTCGCCCTTTGACGGATATTTGTCCATATTCAAGATCAAGGACTTCGGAAAGGCCATTCATGCTTTGGTCTGGTGCCACTAGACAACCTTTGTTGTTCATCGCTTGGTTGACACTATAAGAGGCGGGCTCGTCATTGAGCTGCCGCAAATTAGAGTCGCTCAGCTGCAGAACTTGGACAACATGCGTGTTGGTGGCCGAAGAGGCGCATCACTGGTGATTGGTGCCCAGGTCATGATTTGGCTGATGAAGCTGTCTCTCGATTGAGTAAGTTGTTCCCACGCCCAATGGCTGCTCTTGACCAGGACGATCTAGACGATCTCGACGGCAAGTTGAACGCTATTTAGCCTACTTGCTTCTGCCAACTTGAACTCATTCCGCGTCTCTGTCTGGACAGATGTTCTTGAGCAATTCTCGCGCCAACCCGAGCCACAATCCGCCACTTCAGAAGTCGGACCCACATCACCGGTTACTTCGCCCCCGCCCCCTCCGCCAACTGCGACCGCAAGCACCTTTTCTGGTGGACGGCCACGCACAAATACGAGGGTAGATGCGCCTCCGGTGCCGATGCCGGGTAATGGACCTGGCTTTGCAGGGTTGGCGGGTGTGACTGAAGAAGATGGAGACGCGCTAGCCGCCGATTTCGCAGCGGAACTGGCAAAGGGGATGGAAAGTCTCATGAGGGAAATTTCGGGGCCTACAGAAGGATCGTCCTCAGAAGGCGGACCACTGCCAAACGAAGAAGAGCTCAAGGCTGCCTGGGAGGCCATGCTCATTGAGAGCATGAATGGGCTGACTGAAGGTGCGAACGGCGGGCCTGCCGCCTCGAGCAATGGCGCCGACTCCGCGGCAAACGATTTCCAGGCCAAGATCAAGCAGGCCATGGGCAAACTCAAGGAGGGCGAAGATGCGTTGAAGGACGCTGACGGGTCGTCATCGACGGCATCAGACCCCCTTGCTGCCTTGCTCGCTTCACTAGGAGGTGATGGGGATGGTGATTTACCTACCAACGAGACAGAGCTTGCTGGGCTACTCGAGAACATGATGGGAGAGCTCATGTCAAAAGAGATTCTCTACGATCCGCTGAAAGAGCTGGCTGAAAAGGTTTGCTTGCGCTCTCTCGTTTAAGGGAAAAAATCGCTGATCCATATCCTTAATAGTTCCCGCCTTACCTCCAATCCCCACCTGCACCAATTCCTGCTGATGATCGGAAACGTTACGAGGACCAGCTCGATCGCGTCAAAAGTATCCTCGCATTGTTCGACAGCCCTACCTACTCTGACGAGGACCCCAAATCACGCGAAAGCGTTGTAGCCCTCATGGCTGAAATGCAGTCGTTTGGTTCACCTCCCGCCGAACTAATGGGTCCTGTCCCTCCTGGATTCGACATGCTTGGTCAGGATTGTGTGGTCTGCTGACGGAGGAAGGCAGTTTATTTATCGCATTTTTCACTTTTCATTTGTGTACGATACCTAGGCAAAATGAACTCCGATCTCGTGGAATGCTGCTAGCAGCTTCAACAAGTCATCAATGTCCATCTTGGCCGCACGACTTTCACTGTAGCCAGTTTGCGAAAGGACTTCTTCAACCCTCGCCTTCATCGTAATGTTGTCTTCTATCATCTACGCATCATTTCAGCCTAGCCCCCCACAAAAAACACACATCGAAGCTCATACCTTGCCACTCTCTGCGCACCACGTCCTCCAATTCTTCTCCAACATGTCAAATACGCCCTTGGCCGCGAAATTTCCGTGTACGGTCTTATTCCTGCGACTGAACAAGATACGAGTGAGACCATCGAACTCGTCGAATTTTATTGGTGGTGGTGGGTCTAGTGGCACAATGCGCACGACTGATGATTCGACGTTCGGTGGCGGTCGAAAGTTGTTTTTCGAGACGTTCATGATATGATCCACTAAAATCTTTCATCAACTTGTGTAGAGAGAGAGATACGGGACAAAGCACCCTTGGCATAGAGTTGAACGTTAGCGCTTAACCTAGACCACAGCTCTGTCCCAGGGCGCGCAACTAAACGCAGTGCAAATTCGCGCTGGAACATCAATATGCACACCCTCGGCAGCGGCCGATGGGACAACAGACGAAAGACAAGCGGGGAAGATATTTGGTAGGGCGTGTTGGAAATACAGACATCGAAGAATGGGAGGTCGGCCTTGACGAAATCGCCAATAGTAATAGAGAGTTTATTGGCTTCGGGTCTGGAGTCGAGTAAATCTCAGTGAGAGCGGGCAGGAGTAAAGCACGTACTTTCCCTGGACACGTTTTGTTAGTTCAGCAGCCATCCGGGGATCGAATTCGACAGCCGTGACTAGGAGGTTTGAAGCAGACCGAAATAAGACTTGGAGGACTCACCATGCTTCGCTTTCTCTAATATTCGAACAGTCAAGTTTCCCGTTCCAGGACCAACCTCCAGTACATGATCGGTCGCTCTTAAATCGGCTTTGTCGACGATCCTAAGTAGTTCAAAGGCGGCTATAGCCATATAGGAGCTACACGAACCCTTGTGCAACAAGTGGATTTTTGAGAATATGCTGTCCAAACTGTTCCGTCTTGAAGATCGGGTTGCGGGCACCAGCAGAAGAATCCGCTTTTGAAGAAGATGCGGTTTTCGTAGAAGATGCTTTTGCTGACGGTTGGTGGGCACGAGTAAACTTGTCCGAAGTCGCTCGCGGCATCGTAGTTTTCGAGAGAAAGAAAAGTTAGAAGTGTGGCTGTGCCGCGGTGTCAATCAATACAAGGACTTGTCCAGCTACTCATGCCTACCTGTGTGTCGCACCGACCATCTGCTAAGACAATCTCAAATACACTTAGTTGCAGAGCTCAAAGACAAGGCCGCTAAGGCGAAGAACACAACAGTGACAAAGTTCAATGATACCAAAGATAGACATTCGAGTGTGCCTCTGAAGGATACGAACTGGAATCCGTACGAGTTGAGTGGGACATTATACGACTCCGATTAGCTGTTCAACGGGGATCTAGCAAGAACCCGCCGCCCCCACCCCCACCCCGTGCAAATGCCAATACTCGACCAAAACCGGCGCTACCGCCCCCTCCCCAACGAGCCAATTCTGCTCAAACTTCCCGACCAAGCGCTAGTCCCAGTCCAGTACCATCAAATAGTAGCGGTGGGGGCCCACCGCCCATAATACGCTCAACTAGACCGTCGATCGCCTCTTCATCCTCCTCATCATCATACGTGCCGCCTGCATCGCCGCCTCCAGCCGCAGCTGTACGATCAATCGCCGCTCAATTTCAACAACAGGAACCCCAACGACCCACTCCCCCGCCTCCAAATCGACGGTCAATCGGCGCACCTCCTGTGATTCGAAGAGTATCTCAACAGGATACTAATGATATCAACTGGGCAAATTTGACGGAGGAAGACAAACAGGTCTTCTTTGGGTGGCTGGATGAATTTTTCTCCGCGCAACTGGGGAGGCCGATAGGCACTGCTGCCTGAGCATGGACGCGGTCACATGTTTCACAGAAATCAGCGAGCGTTCAATTTGGAACCGTGTATGACCGCTTGCATGTGTTTCATCGCAATAAGTATATGACGAGAGCGGCGAACCTAAGGCTGCACTAGTCACGGTGAATTCGTAGTGAAATTCAAGTTCCCTGTTATCATTGTTCGTCTACAGTAATAGCATCTTCGTCCACCGCTGCATGAATTTGTGTAGCCTGTGCAATGTGTTTTCCAGTTGACCGTTGTTGGCTTGAGATGAGTAACTATCATCAGGCACCCACACAGAAAGTTCGTGACATGACTTTTTGACTCTTATTTTCTCATGTTCAATGTGTGTCCAACTCAAACTTCATTCTGGCACATCAACTAAATCCTATGCAGCAACATCCCGCCCAACAGCGTCCTCCCTCATCGTGGAGCGCCCTCCACACTGGACATTTACCCATCTCCGTTGAGACGCCCGGCTTTGCATACTGGAACGACCGAGACCACATGGAGTCAAGTGTAGTCCAAGTGCTGGTGGACGGGGACAGTGGGGTCATGGACAGCGGTGCAGCTATCGACATTATCTATGTTCGTAACCGGAATGTTCAAGACTGTCCTGAAAACCGCGCATTGGATACGAAGCGATGTGCAGACTGGGCCACCATTCAGGAGGTTCTTTGCTCTCTCTCTCTCTCTCTCTCACACACACATGTAGACTTATGTGCGTAGATTTTGGCTCGGGTTGATAAACTGTTGGGCTGGAGAACAAGAGTAATCATGAAAACACTCGAAGATGGCTCCATGAATCTTCAGGCCACCTCGCACAAACATCATTATGTCGGGAAGACGCTCTCCGACAGCGTCGTCATCGACCGCGTTCCACTTTCAGCCTTTCGGCTTGTGTCTAGACATAAGAATAGCTTCGTCATTCACCAAGTGGTCATGGCTTCAGACTGGGAAACCCACAAGGTTCTCAAACAGTCGGCCCAAATCGGAGACGGTATGCAAAACAATGACCTTGTCAAAGAGCTTGAATTCTTTGTCTCCCTACCGCACTGCGATCACTTGGTTCGACCCACACAGGCAGCTATAGACGAATCCGGCTGTCTGCGGGGCATGCTCATGGACTATCATCACGCAGGCAGCTTAATGGAGTACTACCTTGACCACCGTCCGACTGACGCGTGGTCTTTTGTCAGTCTCCCTCCATTTGCACCAGAGGCAACTCCCCCTCCATTAAACGACGCATTGTTGTTTCCACTGGAAGTTAAACTCGCGTGGGCTCGTGATATCATTGCTGCTATAGCCTGGTTACACGAGCGAGGCGTATTCTGGGGGGATCTGAATCTCAATAATGTTGTTCTCTGCAACGATGGACGTTGCCGCCTCATTGATTATTACCCGGATCCCTACGCCTGGACGCCAAAGTACTCTCCACCAGAGCTAGGCAACAGGATTCAGACAACCCCCGAACAACCCTTAACACCTGAGCGCGACGCCTTTCTTCTTGGAATGACACTTTGGGCGTTGTTCGAAGAAGTCATATTTTTCTCCCGGGAAGTTGAGTGGGTCCGACCGTGCCTGCCTTGGAGAGACAACACGCTACGGTGGTTTGTTGATGTGGTTGAGTCGACTCTTGCTGCTGATCCGGCCGAACGGGTAACAGTCAAGAACGTGCAAGATGTGCTGCTCCTTCACGTCGACTGAGATAAAGTTATGTTCGCTGATGGGTAGGACAAGATAGTCGACAAATTGAACGAGAGTTGTTTATTCGGGGCCGAGACATCATATAAACACCTATGCTTTCCCAGCCGAGCCAAATAATTGGATGAAGCGATCGCAGACTCCAGCAAAAATATCGGTAGCTTCTTCTACTGCATCAGGAAAGGGCTTAGTTTGTAGTCCAGCCGCGAGTGCCTTGGCATATGGGTCGCGACCCCAGCTATTCACGTTGATCTGAGAGTTCAAATGAGACTGACGTGCAAAAATAATGGAATCTTGACGCCGACCTTGCTTATACCGTTCTTGATACACTCAACAAAAAGTTCGTCAGGGAGCTCGTCAGTGCCATGCAGACATAGAGGGATGTGGTCGGCGAAGGTTACGTGCAGGTTTTTCAGGCTAGTAACGTCATTCGGATATAACTAGCTGGCACCAGAACTCACATATCCTGTCGGAAGTTCGGTGGGTTGATGTACGAGCCATGAAGGTTGCCAATGCTGGGGGCAAGAATGACCGCTCCAGTTCTGCATAATAGGAATGAGTAAGAATAGAAACGCTATTTCCAGAGCACGGACCCATCGATGAAGGTCGTTGCTTTAGCAGGATCAGTCAGCTTAGCATCAGAAATCATCCGCAAGCCAGCTTCCCCGCCTTCGAGACGCCCTAGTTCCACTTCTACAGCAATACCTAGCTTGGTTGCGCGGTCAACATAGGGCTTGGCAATTGAGATGTTTTCTTCGTCGGTCTGTGATATGCATGAAAAGGCTTGGTTCAGATCGGTCAGAGAAACATACATCAGCGTGGCTTGCATCCACCATGATACTGTCAAAAGCAATGCCTTCCTCAGCTAAAGAGAGAGCAAGCTCGATGTGTTCTGGATCTGTCGCATGGTCAAGATGGACAGCTATCGGGACCGAGGCACTGTGGGCGCTACAAAATATGAGGAGAAGCTTTCACTCATCCAAGAAGCCACATACGCGTTGAGACAGAAAGCTAGGAAAGGTCCTTTGCCGTAGGCAAGCGTGACGGGAAACAGTTGCAAGATTGCGGGGCTACGATTGCGTTCTGCGGCGCGAACAAGCCCAATCACACAATGGGCGTCGTAGCTGCGGTCAAAAAAAGATGAGTGAGGGAGCTCTTTGACAAGGTGAACGGAACGCACCACGTCTGGGCAAGAATACCGTACTTGCCTTTCTCGGCCGCACTCAGAATTTGAATAGTGCGATTGAGTGGAAAAGATTCCATCTGAGTTCTGGAGGGTGGGATAACGGTGGCGGCGGTCTCATGACGGGAAGGAAAGAGAAGCCACAATTGGGACGCAAGACACACCGGATTTGGTAAAATATCCCTTGAAGTAGAAACTGTTCTAGATTCTGGTAGAATCTAGAACCAAATCAACCTGTGTAGATTTGCCCAGAATATACTGTTTGGAAACTGAGATTGATTTTGGTCAAATATATACTAGTTTTAGCAAGTCTGAAGTGAAAACTATCTATGGCACTGAAACTATGCCTGAAATGGTTCATATCTGCGCGCATATATTTGGTCATGATATCATGCGCATCAAATGTGGCGAAACTGTCAGTGAAATAAAGGATTTCACTGACAGTTTCAGCATGGATGATACAAAGAAAATCAGCAGTGGAGAAATGCACATAGATTCTCTTTGTTTCTATTTGCATTTCTCCACTGCTGAAACTGTAGGTTTACAGTACAATGAAATCATTGTTGAAATCTTAAATTTATTCATGTCAGAAATTGTGATTAAAACTGTCAGTATATACATTGGAGAAATTGTAAGAGATATTGTATGTATATCAGTGACTTGAGGGTCAACCCTCAAGTTAACCCTCAAGTTAACCCTCAAGTCAACCCCAAGGGTCTGACCTCCGGGTAGACCCTACAAGTTCAGTCTCCAGCTACATATTCAAATACATAATTAGTGTCAATAGGATAACAACTTTGTAATGACTTTACACAAACTTTCTAATAAATGTTACCAGATTGTAGGAACCCTTAATACATGTACTATTCAGTTTAGACTTATGTTTCAAAGTCAATGGTTGAGTCAGAAAATGCAAATTACTGACCCAACCCTGAGTTTTCAAAATAGTGGTAGGGCCATATCTCAATGAGTTCTTATCCGTTCTCAACATGTTATATATGAGCAGGAAGGTATTCAATAGGCCTACAAACTGGTATTTAACATAAAGTTCATTGCATACAAAATCACAGACTTTATTACAAAATATATTTTGACTATTAGATTGTTAACCCAATTACTTAATGGTTTCTAGACTTTTCATTAAAAGTTAGATATAGTCAGAAAGGTATTTCAAAGTTCTACAAACTTGATTTCAACCCTGATATGGTTGATTACAAAACCACAGACTTTCACTACAAGTTAAGGTTTATTGAATTAACTTCAAAATTCAAAGTCAACCAAATGACTCCATATTGTATATGGTAGTAGAGCTTCATTGATTGAGTAAGTATTCAGTTCAAACCTATTCAAAATTCATAACCATTGACTCACAGAAGGTGAAATACTCACAAAATATCAACTTTGTTACTTTAGGGCTAGCCTGGCTCAAATAGTATTAGCACTAAATCCCTCTTCCCATTTACTGCTTACCACTTGTAGGGTCTTACCACTTGTAGGATGGAGCACAGGTATAGCTCTGAGTCTGCTTAACTTGACTCAGACCCTGACTCTGACTCTGACTCTGACTCAGACCCAGACCCTGACCCTGACCCTGACCCTGACTGTCACAGATAAAGGGCTGCTGGGTCTGAGTCTTGAAAGGCAGACCCTGACCTTAACAAACCCTGCCCCTTCTGGGTATAGGTCCAACCAGGTCTAGGTTGACCTACAGGTCACAGAATATGGAAGCAGAAAACATGTTTAGAACAATAATTTATATGTTTTGCTATATTATCTTGTGCCAGATATAGTATATGTAGCCTATCTCTCAAAATCTATAGAGTATGATCAATACAGTTCACTAATTATGATATGTTAAGTCATATAAGTGACTTGATTTTTCAAAAAAACAATTATAAAAATGAGATTCAGATAGTCAATTGTTACATTACAACTGCCTATTGCCCCTTTCTAGTTGATCTTGAAAGGGTCCATGTTTGGCCAGGTTCAGAAGTTGGTGAGGTAGAGCATGGGTCAGGGTCTCAGGGTCAGGGTCAGGGTTAGTATACCCTGACCCTGATTAGTATATCCTGCCCCTGACTCTGATCATGACAAGCCCTACCTGACTTGTACTCCACCCTCATCTTGTATACATAGATATGCATATGATGAATGAGGTAAGTATATACCTCTCTCAGTTCCTTTGTGCATTCTAACATGAAACCCTGCCACTTCAACCCCCCACTCATGCTTTCTAGGGAGAGTAAAATGTGGACAATGAAAAGGACCAGGATGGAACACAAGAAGGCTTATAAATACTAATTGTATTATATAACAATGATGATTTGAGCTTTTTGAATTGTATCAAATATGATATGAGTGTTAACCTGGATCAAGTCAACCTTACCCACTAGGGTCAGGGTTAAGTAGGGTCAGTGTCACAGATAAGACCTGGCCTGTTCTCTCCGAATCTCTCGGGCACGCGCTCTGACCTGAAGCCTGATACTGACGTTGACCCTGACTGTCAGGGTTCAGGTTGGGCTGTGCAAGACTCCTCTTGAGAAACAAGTGCCTGGAACAGAATAGATATTTAAGTGGGTGTCAGTGTCAGGGTCAGGTCATGTCGACAAGGCCCAATGAGTCGGTGTCAACTTGGTGATGCCTCCTTGTATAGGGTGAGGTAGTATAATAGGTGATCTAAGCAATGGAGTATGGTGTATACTATCACACCTTATATATGTGGCCCTGCTGAGGGGTGATCAGCTTGGTCCCTTGTCGCTGTTGGTGGTCAAAGGTTTGAATCGGGTCGTGTCAGGCCTGATGAGTTGGTGATTCCTCTTTGC
The DNA here is from genome assembly GCF_014461135.1 of Mycena indigotica. Lineage (NCBI taxonomy): Eukaryota > Fungi > Basidiomycota > Agaricomycetes > Agaricales > Mycenaceae > Mycena > Mycena indigotica. Next base: position 3,233,978 of record NW_023503007.1, on the reverse strand, counting down.
ACGGAGAGAAGCGGTACTTTAGAGACAATGTAAGCAATAGAGTACATAGTACACTATTGTGCCTTATATACGCAGGCCCGCAAAGGGGTGATCGGACATCCGACACCCTAGCCTCTCCTGCTCCTCCTCGCCCTCATTCCTGGCCACAGAGGGGACGATTGTATATCCCTTGCGGGCCAGGCGCTACTCCTAACCTCCTAGCACTCCCCCCCAGTCCCTGGTGTTGGGTTGGGCTCGGCAACTGCTCGACACATTGTTCTCGGTCACGTGCTTCCCACATGTGCGTTCCTCCAACTGGGGCGCCCGTTCCCCATTGTCATGTGCTGTATGTTGCAGGCTCGTGATGGCCCGACACCAGCGCCGGAGCGGACAGGCCAGGTCTTATCTGTAACAGTCAGGGTCTGGGTCAGGGTCAGGGTCAGGGTCTGGGTCTGGGTCTGGGTCTGAGTCAGAGTCAGAGTCAGAGTCAGGGTCTGAGTCAAGTTAAGCAGACTCAGAGCTATACCTGTGCTCCATCCTACAAGTGGTAAGACCCTACAAGTGGTAAGCAGTAAATGGGAAGAGGGATTTAGTGCTAATACTATTTGAGCCAGGCTAGCCCTAAAGTAACAAAGTTGATATTTTGTGAGTATTTCACCTTCTGTGAGTCAATGGTTATGAATTTTGAATAGGTTTGAACTGAATACTTACTCAATCAATGAAGCTCTACTACCATATACAATATGGAGTCATTTGGTTGACTTTGAATTTTGAAGTTAATTCAATAAACCTTAACTTGTAGTGAAAGTCTGTGGTTTTGTAATCAACCATATCAGGGTTGAAATCAAGTTTGTAGAACTTTGAAATACCTTTCTGACTATATCTAACTTTTAATGAAAAGTCTAGAAACCATTAAGTAATTGGGTTAACAATCTAATAGTCAAAATATATTTTGTAATAAAGTCTGTGATTTTGTATGCAATGAACTTTATGTTAAATACCAGTTTGTAGGCCTATTGAATACCTTCCTGCTCATATATAACATGTTGAGAACGGATAAGAACTCATTGAGATATGGCCCTACCACTATTTTGAAAACTCAGGGTTGGGTCAGTAATTTGCATTTTCTGACTCAACCATTGACTTTGAAACATAAGTCTAAACTGAATAGTACATGTATTAAGGGGTCCTACAATCTGGTAACATTTATTAGAAAGTTTGTGTAAAGTCATTACAAAGTTGTTATCCTATTGACACTAATTATGTATTTGAATATGTAGCTGGAGACTGAACTTGTAGGGTCTACCCGGAGGTCAGACCCTTGGGGTTGACTTGAGGGTTAACTTGAGGGTTAACTTGAGGGTTGACCCTCAAGTCACTGATATACATACAATATCTCTTACAATTTCTCCAATGTATATACTGACAGTTTTAATCACAATTTCTGACATGAATAAATTTAAGATTTCAACAATGATTTCATTGTACTGTAAACCTACAGTTTCAGCAGTGGAGAAATGCAAATAGAAACAAAGAGAATCTATGTGCATTTCTCTACTGCTGATTTTCTTTGTATCATCCATGCTGAAACTGTCAGTGAAATCCTTTATTTCACTGACAGTTTCGCCACATTTGATGCGCATGATATCATGACCAAATATATGCGCGCAGATATGAACCATTTCAGGCATAGTTTCAGTGCCATAGATAGTTTTCACTTCAGACTTGCTAAAACTAGTATATATTTGACCAAAATCAATCTCAGTTTCCAAACAGTATATTCTGGGCAAATCTACACAGGTTGATTTGGTTCTAGATTCTACCAGAATCTAGAACAGTTTCTACTTCAAGGGATATTTTACCAAATCCGGTGTGAGAGAGAAATACCGGCCGACGTCTGCCGAGTCGGTCGACCAACTGTGACCAGTGACCAGTCACACACAAACGAGAAAGCCTCATCCTCGCCTTAACCAGAATGTTGAACTGATTATTGGAAGAACAGCCAACGGGAATGTCCCTTCCATCGCTACTAAATGCCTTCCGCGGCCGCTGTATCGCAAAAAGGTCAATGACCGAAACATCCACCTATCGCTTTACCCGGTTGTTGGATGTTAGGTATGCTTCCCCGCACCACTGATGTCCAGACACTAGAAGATAGCACCAATGTGCATGCAACTCCGAAAACCGTTGAAGCCGACCTGCTCAACCAAAAAAAGTGATTCACAAAGGCTATGTATCTAAAAAGAGTACTTGTCGAATGCTACCTATACGCTCCTTCAAGATCTTCTCCCCGAGATGCAGCAACTTGACGCCGTAATGGAGCCAATGATTCTCTCACATGGTCAACTTTTGGTCCCGCCCTTTCGCATGCCACCAAACCGGAATCAGATTTGTTTTTTAAACTCCTTTCCCTTAGATTAGATTCTTCCCATAAAAGCGGCACTGGGGCTCGACCGCACGAGTACTCCTCTACTGCCCGCAGACATGCCGACAGGAGTGTCAGTCATCGAACTTTCCCCGCCATCCGCCGACTTCGTGCAAAGACGCGTCAGCTCGCTTGGGCCATGGGTATTCAGCGCGCCTCAACCTCCTGGTTGTTCTCATGATTTGCAGGTACTTGGGGGTTTCCTCGATAGCGTGCTTATGGGTGCGCTATAAATAATATACCTCCGCTCGGGCTAAACTTGTGTGCAAGGCGTCATCTTCTGTCAAGTAGTCACCTATTATCGAACACGGGCGCCAGCAGAGTCGGCTGTGCAGAGATTCTACAACGCGGTCGTTTTCGCTGTCTTCGGTCTATCGGTGCTCAAGGTTCATTACGGCCCTCAACTCGTCGACTTGAAACTCACATCCGGTAGACGGCTCAATGTATCGCGGTGGTGTGGGTGCAGAATGTGATGGATGTGAGTTCCCCGTTTTCTCGTGGACTCCTCATCTTGAGCGAAACTTCTAGTACGCAAATCCAGATGTCGCACGGTTGCTGGTAGCGAAGGTCTGTCTTCGTACTCATCCCGCGTCGGCGTGTTGGCTGAAACTTCCTAGGCGTGGTGGCAAGTATCAATGCCGCTCATGGTACGAAAATACGCTCTCACTTTTTGTGTGGCTCACGATGTAGACCGCGGTTATTGGCACCACGGTCCAGTCGTTCTTTTGTTTCAGGTGAGGAGATTTCTCATGCAGTTTAAAGTTTAGACTAACTCGCCGGAAGATACTACATGCTTTCCCACAACTGGACTCTCTGCGTTCCCATCATATGCGCGATGTGTGTCGGTCTTGCAGGCGTTTGCCTTTCCGTACGCTGGATCTCCTTTATGGATGAGGGCCATCAAAACTAAATTCATTCTAGCTGGCTAACATCCTGTCGGGGAATGCCAAGGCTAAAGTAATGTGGCTTCTGGCGAGTCATCTGGTTCCTTTAATATTCGTGGGAGATCTAAAACGATCACAGGTGCATCTTATCGGAGTTTTCGTTGCCGACTTTCTTATCACCGCTGGCACGATTCATTCTCTCCAACGACGGAGTGCTGGCCTTCAACGGTAAGCGCCAATAACCTAGTGGAATTTGTTCCAACTCGTGTTCCCAAGCACCGCTCTACTTATCAACCGATTGCTCCGTTTGGTTTTCGAGAGTGCGATTCCACCCACGGTCGTGGCAACGATAGACTTGATCATGACGCAAACCCTCGGCCAGGCTCATTTGCTCTGTTCGTGTGCATTCCTCGAAAACCACCATACTCATTCTCCGTATAGGGCACATGCTTCTGAACATCGCGTAGATATTTTTCTTCAATTCTTGACGAATTCTTAACCCTTCACAGCCTAGGGAAAGTGTACGTCGTGAGCCTTTTATACACACTCAACTCCATCAACGCGTATCGCACACGGGACGGGAGCCAGGAGGTCTATTCTTATAACGACCGACGGACGTCACGTGTATGTTCCAAGAGCTTCCCTAGACCGAGCGCTGATCGCTCATCCAGCGCGCTACTAATCTGGAACTCGGGAGTCGCGGGTTGGGCCATCAGCTCTCCTCCAAGGACCAAATCTTCGTTCACACCCAGGTGTCCACACATGTATCTCCGGAAACGTTTTCCCCTCGAGTGTGTTTATCTCTCCTTTCGTGGTCCACTCTAATTGCCGTGTTTAGTCCGAGTACAAGCATTCCGCTCCGCCCACACCCAGAGATGACACGTCTAGTCACAATGCTAGCGATCATGTTACATTTGCTCAGTGACCCGGATATATTATACCACTCTCGTAGCACTCTACTTTCGTTCGCCCCAGGCTCTTCATCCGCGAAAGCTTCTCAAATGATCTCACATATTGCTGTGCTTCAACAGCACGACAAAACGTTCTCTCAAGGCAGACTAGAACAAATGCAGAATGCTGCAGGTTGACGGTGGTTGAATGTAATTGGCCCCAGGGTTTGGAACGAGCGTTTAAAGAACGCTCATTTGCGTGCTTGGGTAAATACTAAGCTATATCAGGCCTAAATCAAATCAAGTCCACAAAGGAATTGTATAGGGTGTGGGAGAAATTCAACCTTGAGGTGTGCCCACACTGAGGAAGATAAGCTCCAGGATGACTCTGCGCTCAGCGATCGCCTACGAGTTCAAATTGACTCATCAATGTGGTGGCATATAAATATGGCCCTGAATGCACGTTGAAAGCCAGAGCACTCAGACACTCAGCCACGCAGAACTACCACTAGCAATTTGCACCAATCAGAATGTTGACCACTGGAACCACAGTCGACTTTAACCAACCAACCAACCATGGAACCCATGGACCAACCTGCGCCGAGTGCGGGGCAAAGGACGGCGGGCACGTGTGAGTCCGATATCACTCGTAGCCTCTTCTCTGACATTTGCTTCAGACCAGGGTGCAAGTTGGCTTAGACCTCGAAGATGTTCAGGGGCAGAGCGTTTGAAGTTGTATTGCAGTAGCGAGCGACGTTTTGTAACCCATTAGCGATTTTGAAAACTCACATTATGACTCTACTTGGATGTGTGTCTTAGTCTGTGCGTCTGGAACTTTCATAGATTCGATACCAAGTCTCAGAGGCCCAGCGTTTGTAACTCTCGCTCAAGAACCTTCACCCAACTGCCCTTGGAACCTTCTACGCTTTCATCACTCCGGACTCCATATTCCAAAGCCGAACGCAAACAAACCCAAATCCACTGTAGCGCATTCCCCTTGGTGCCCAGAACCGCGTCACGGTCCGATTCCCTCTCTTTGATAGCAGCGATTTGGGGGGCACGCTCAGCCAGCCGTTTATGAAACTCCCCTGACCACGTACTGCCTATGTTCTGAGCGACAGGGTTGTCAGGCCATGTGGCTCGGACGTCCGATACAATATTTCCGATCCACGACATACGAACAGAGAACGGTGGGCCCATGCGAGCGAATTCCCAGTCGATGATTCCCTTGATTGTCCCGTTCACGTCAGCCAAGATGTTGCCAAAGTGGAAATCGGTGTGGTAGAGACGCGGACGGAGCTCTTCAGAAGTACGGAGTCGCTGGACCCACGGCTCAGCGGTGGACTGAGGTTTGTCAAGAGTGTCGATCAAAAGTTGGAGTCGAGGAAGGAAATCCCGTAGGAACGAAACAGCTGGGTGAATAGACACGATGTGATGGTAGGACTTGAGAAATGCAGAGACGTAATCTGGCCAGGTTTCGTAGAAGCCAGTCGGGTTGAGCGAGGCAAACGTCTCAGTAGTGAGATTATATGGCGACGAGTGGAAGTAACGCGCGATATCAGGACTAAGAAGGGTTATTCAAGTTTCAGTGCAGCAGAGCATCGAAGGCTTACATCTGCCACATTGCTTCTTCAACCACAGGTCCGGCGCCTCCTCCCAGAGCCAGACCTCCGTATCGTCCAGGACGGCCGACATCAAACACTTTGACGAATATATCGACCAATTGGTCCAACACAGTGTCGAGCTGAGATGGGGAAAGATTTTGCCATATTTTAGCAAGGGAGGGGTATGGGATTTCTGAAGCAAACGATAAGACTACGCCCTGAGGACATACAACGCGGCTTACTCTCGAGACAGTTATACTCATAACCAAGAGAATTATGGGGGTCAGCCGAGAAGAAGACGACTTTCGGTACGGGGACTCCAGAGTCACGGAGGAGCTCTAAAGTGGCCATCTCGTTTTCTGTTTTCACCCTGTCGAATGTTTTCCTACCAATGCTTTTGAGCCGCAGTATTGTGGATGTGGATGAGATCTGTTACTACCTTGCTACGCGCAAAACGACATCTCTACCAGACCATGAATGGCCTTCTGCCTCCGATAATGACACGAAGTAGAGTTTGTGAAACACGCCATGATCCTCTGGACTCGATATGCTTGTTACCCCCAGACCCAGACGAGCGGTGAAGAGCTCGCGAATAGTTGTGTCGCTGAGGAGGTCTCGACGCGAGAAGGATTCATCGTCAGGGTGTACCCAGGCCATCGATGTAGAGAGTAAGTGGACTCGACATGTGTGTCGTGTGAACAAACAGTGGACACACAAAGTTGAGGACTTGTTCAGGACTAGTTCATTTCTATGTGACTATAGCACGTGATAGTGTCACACCTCTCAGCCTTCGATCCGACTTTTGGAAATACTCAGGCTCCTGAACCAGCCGTCGTTGGAGAACGCTGTAGTCAGTATGTAACGTTTGTGACATCACGTGTAAAACGTCTTGGAGAACCGGTCTTGCTATCGGTTCTCCATGGAGAACGCACCACCATATCTTTTACACGTGATGTCACAAACGTTACATACTGACTACAGCGTTCTCCAACGACGGCTGGTTCAGGAGCCTGGGAAATACTATTTGTCTTTGGTTTGTCTGAGTCAGCACCCTTCCTTCGTCTATCTAACTTCACAGAGGATTCCGTTGAACAAAATCCTTCATGACCTGAATAGACGAATGCCAGAACCATCTAACAGACCGCGCAAGCCGACCATTATTGTCCGCTTTCATGGCTCTTGCTGGCTCTTGGCACAAAGAGCTCAAGAGAAGTCAAGAGCTAAGTCAAGGCTATAAATTGATCGAACTTGAAGATCGCCTGAACTCCACTTGGCGAGCCGACCCTGGATTACCTACATACCTCTTCGTCTCTACTCCCACCATCTAAAACGCTTAATACCCTCCACTCTTTCGCCCATGAGACCACAACTAACCACCACTTTTCTTTTCTCTCTTGCCGCCTCCGCTCTCGCCAACCATGACCAATTAGTCAAGCGTCAATCTCAGGCCAGCTCTGCGCCAGCGGCTTCGGGGACTGTCGTTGTCGGAGTTACCATTCCACCTTTGGCGCAGATAACGATGGGGATGCCGACTCAACAAGTGCCGGTTGCAACAAGAACCGCACCACCAGGGGCTACGCCCCCGATAGCAGGGGCCCCAACGCTCCCATCGCCTGCTTGTGTGTCTGCCGATTTCCGTTTTTTTCAAGGGTCGTGCTGATAAATGACAGGGTCTTTTGTACAAGGACAATGGCCCGCGATGGATAAGCCTATCGATACATGTAGGTTCTCGTTCTCAGTCAACATTGCATTGGCTAACACTGCACAGCAACGGACCAGGTGAAGGAATGGATGAAAGAATTGGATGGGTATAACATCCCGGACTTGAAGCCTACTGTGGACGGCTCTTGCGCGAACGATACTGGTGGGTTGTTTGGGTCCTATCACTGTTTCAAATTCTTTTTGTCTGATCGTCTCCAGCTGCTGCTGCCAATGCCTCCGCGCGAGGATGGTGGACCTGTGGAGGTTACACTCGGGCAACCGACATCACCGCCTGCCCCACGAAGCTACAGTGGGGAGTGTCGTTCGACGACGGGCCGAGTCCATACACAACGTGAGTAACCGGAGACAAAAAAACCTGTCTTAGCTGCTTATCCTGACCTAGTAACCTTCTCACCTATCTGCATGACAAGAACATCTCAGCAACATTCTTTGTGGTCGGCTCGCGTGTCATCTCGTACCCCGACATCCTAATCAACGAGTACATGGCCGGCCATGAAATTGCTGTCCACACTTGGTCCCATCCCGTATGCTCTTCGATCACTCATTTGCGGCACATTCTGAAGCGATTACAGCATCTCACAGCGCTTACAAACGAGCAAATTGTAGCCGAGCTTGGATGGACTCGTCATGCTATCAAGTCTGTCTTAGGAGTTACACCCACGACGATGCGGTATGCACGAATTTTTGTTGTTCCATGCAGTGTCTCATAGCAAGACAGACCACCTTACGGGGACATCGGTATGTAGTTCACAGTTTGTTTGTTCGGCGTCTCAACTCCATGAAGACGATCGTGTTCGTATGATCTCGTTGGCTATGGGGTTGGTTCCCATCATCTGGACGCGCACACCCAGTGGAGCTTCTTTCGATACCTTTGATTGGTATGTCAATGACAGTGTGGGATCCTGCAACCCTAAAATCATTTGCAGGCGAGTGGCGGGCGGCGTGGTCGACGGAACTACCTCTTTCAATACGTTCCAGAACATCCTTAGCAATGCGACAACACTCGATACCGGGTCAGTTCCAACTGTCTTGCCGATGTACTTACTGATCTCTGGTATAGTTTCTGTGTATTGCAACACGACCTCTACGAAATCACCGTCGATCTCGCTCTTGGATATACCATGAATGCGGCCTTGAGCCATAACCCTGCGTTCAACGTGGGTGTTTTCATCACCATGAGTTTCTCAAGTAGCTGATCGACTTTTCCAGCTTGAATCCATTGGACGGTGCAACAAAATCCCCGCGACAAATATGTTCGTTGAGTCGAATGTCAACAAAAGCTTCCCATTCCCTTCACCCCCTGCATCCATGGCAGGCCAAGGCGGCAATTCGTCAACTAACGGGAAAGTGTCTTCTCGAGGCGGGGCAGGAGGCTCCAGCGATGCGCAGTCTCTTAGATGGAGCGCTTTGCTTGCTGCCGGAGCTTTAGCATCTACTTTACTCTTTGCATAGACTTTACGACTCTATGGACACCACTACTTAGGGATTGACTATAGTACTTACAAGTATCAGATCAGTAACGCGTTTCGTTCTTTCGCTTCGTCCAACACGACATGACATTCTAGATCCTCCTCTTGCGCCGTGACAGACGGGTTCAAGTTCTGACTCGATTCCCGCGAAGGGAGTCGGCGTAACTTTGAAAGCCCAACCAACCCCACAACTTTTGAACTTGGTCAACGTTGAATTCGGACCATCGGCTTTACCCTCCACACGTGCCTGTCTCGAGACCCATTTATGACCTCTTCCACAAGTCATGAGCCGGAATGACTTCCCAGCTTCGAGTCGATTCGACGGGAAAGCAGCTCACTGGGTCCGAGACTGATGACCTCCCACCTCAAACTAGAGCGCAGAGAAAGACACAGCATGTTCAACTTGCAACGCTCTGTTGGACACTCTTCCTGGCAGGCTGGAATGACGGGACAGTGGGTCCGCTGCTTCCCAGAATACAGCAGTCCTACCATGTGGGTTTCGTTCAAGGCTATAATATACTGATTATTCAACATTCGACAGGTTGGGTATACCATCGTTTCCCTCGTCTTCGTATTCCAGTGCCTAGTGAGTTCATACCGTGCCGTCAGATAAAACCTGATCATTGAGATGAGGGGTGCTTTCTCGGCGCGTTGGCGAACATCCCACTGACGCCGAAGTACGGATTTGGGAAGGCTAGTGTTGTTTTTTTCTACTCGTTCTCCCGTTCCTCATATGGTTCATTGTAGCTCATGCTTGTTGGTCTGTGGACAGACTACCTCTGAATATGTTAGCTCATCGCAACTCAAGGTTCAACGTGCCAGATGATAGCGTACAGCCTGCAGGCGTCTGGGGCCCCCGTTTCCTGTGTTCGTTCTTGCTGGTTTCGTCAATGGATTTGGACTGGCCATGCAGGTAATTCTATACCCTGAATCTTAACGTTTTTTCTGACTCGGACAGGACGCACAAGCCAACGGTTACGTCGCCAGCATGACCTCTAATCGCGATAGCGGCGTCTTAATGGGGCTCGTGCAAGCCGCTTATGGCGCCGGGGCTCTCGTAGCGCCTTTTGTGTCGACCCAGTTTGCCCAGCCTCGATTCGCTGCACACCACCATTGGGCGTTCCATTACCTCTTGTCGCTCGGCGTAACCGTGCTGAACACGGTGTTGCTGGCTGCCGTGTTCAGAGGCAGGAACCAGGAAGGTCGGACTGTCTACCCCACCGTCGCGAGAGATGAGCAGCTGACAAATGGTCTCAGCTTGTCTAATATTAACAGGTCAACCGCCCTCTCGCGACGAGAAACCGGCCGAAAACCAGGTCACCGCCAATGAACCCGCGCAAGAACGGAGTCACTTGAGGCAGATCATCTCCATCAAATCTGTGCATGTTTTGGCGCTATACCTTTTTGTTTATGTTGGGACGGAGGTGACTATTGGTGGTAAGAGAAAATGCTGCGTTTAATCCGGGGGGGGGGGTAATCTGTCAACAGGCTGGATCGTCTCGTTCATGCTTACCGTGCGCCATGGCGGCCCGTCATCAGGCTACATCTCGGCTGGTTTCTTTGGAGGTGAGATCAGTCCGGAAAATACGGGCATCAGTCTTTATGGTGGAACTATGATAGGTCTGACCCTCGGAAGAGTAATTCTCCTCCCGGTCAACAAACTGGTTTGTGCCTGCCACGGACGCGTGTAAAAGGAGTTCAAACCCCGTTAGATCGGGGAACATCGGGCTGTATACCTTTATGGAATCATCGCCATCGCGTGAGTCGATTTTGTGGTGGTTGTCAATGCTCATTAGACCAGCCTAGAATTAGTCATATGGCTGGTCCCCTCGCTCGTTGGTGGTGCCATTGCCGTCTCCTTCGTTGGACTCTTCCTTGGCCCTATGTATCCCATCGTGATGAATCACGCTAGTCGCGTGTTCCCTGCTCACCTCTTGACCGGCATCATCGGCTGGATTGCCGGCATTGCTACAGCCGGTGCCGCCGTTGTTCCGTTCATCACCGGCGCAATTGCCGGTGCGGGTGGGAAAGGAATACAAAGCTTGGAACCAGTGTGAGTGAGAGTAGTACTTAGTCGACCGTCTCTAATCATCATCAGAGTTGTTGCGATGCTGACTGTGATGGTGGTTCTGTGGGCGCTGGTCTCCAAACGAGTCTAAAGCATGTATTCGTTGCGTCGAAAGCCATTATACGAAAGCGTCTACAAAAAAAGCAAGACATGTCGAGTTGCGCGTGTATGGAGTCGTGTCTATTGAGTCAGTGTACAGTTGGAATAAGGATATGGATATCGTGTTGTCAGTGAGTGAGTATATGCGCGACGCAAAGTCGATAGTCCAAAAGAAAAACGTCCAGTAAAAAAGCACAGCAGTATCAGTAAGAAAACACCATCAGCCATGGGTTTAGCACAATCTGGGACGGGTCAGTGGTCAGGGTCAGAATGAAAGAGGAACATACCGGGAATAAGATATGGCAAGCTGCCACGACACTGAGGGCGATTTAAGTCGATGACAGGCAAGAGAAACAGAATACTTACGCGAGGGGGAAGATAACACCCCATGCATCTCCACTAACCCGCCATTGCAATGGGACCAGATTTGTTGAGACGATAATCATGCCAGCGATGATGATGAAGGAGACAAGGAGCGGGAACCAGAATCTATCAGGGAGGTTACAACTTTCTTCACAATAGCTTCATATCTTACCGCTTGCAGATCTTAGGGATCTCCTTGAAGAAATTCGACCTTTGAACCTCTTTTATGGTCGCAGACCATTGGATGTTGTACGAGAAAAGGTGGGCGAGAATTGCTTGGCTGACCGGTATTCCCAGTCCACCGAAGAAAAAGAAGCTGTTCGATATTGAGGCTAACATTTTCGGAGAAATAGGTTAACTCACAAGAAAGGAATCCACTTGAGATTGAGGATGAAGCCGAATATCTACGTTGAAGGTTAGTGTTTCCGTATCATGCTTGGACACAGAAAACGCACGAGGTCCTTGTGGCCAAGACGATATTCAAGTAAGGTGTAACCGACTGTGCCTGTTCCGAAGAACACAATTGTGCAAGCCAGCCAGATCTCGAAGCTGCCGCGATAAAAGCCATCAACAGGAAATTGGAAGCCTAGCAGCACATAGTTGATGAGACCAATCGTTACCGAGGCAGCAATGCCGTCTAAACTTGATATAAGGACGGGCCTGGACGAGGAAGCATGTCAACCTACAATACGAGAACATGTCTGCATAAATTTAAGTGCAAGTCGAAGAGAGAGGAGAAAAAAGACACTCACAAGCCATCATTGAAATCTTGTAGTGCATCGGGGCAGCTTTGCACCAAAGGAATTGATGGATCTGATGGGTCACGGGACCGCGTCTCCACCACTGGATCAGCGGATGGAAGAGTAGTTCGCTGCAGCCTAACCGAGCATATCAGAAACTGAGTACTATCGCAGACAAAGCTTACCATAGGCGTACTTCTGCCACCTGTTGAGCTCGTCGTCGATGGTGAGGGACACGCCTTCCTTGAATCCGCCCTTGGAATATGTCGCCCAACGGATTATGTAACCACGCAATAGTAAGCGCAACGCCATGTCGAAATCTTCGGAGACGTTGCTTTCGGACCAGATCTTTTCCTTTCCGTCGACATCAACGAATGCGGCGTCTTGCAGCGCCTTCCAACGGAGGAATGCGTTATGGCCCATAAATGGAGCGACCTCGCCATTCGCACAAGCTGTGTCCCATGGTCAGACAGTGCATTGCGAATCCAAAAGGAAAACGCACCCATTGAAATGCATCTATTGATTCGACGAGTGAAGTATGCGATACCATTCTCGAAATAATGGTGGGCGACCTGCATGACATCTGATTCGTGTTGGATGATTCCCTGAATATCGCGTCAGCCGATTGAGTTGGTACCGGTGGTATAGAGAGGGGCACATACCACGGTTGGACATTCCGTCATCTCCCTAGCCGCATCTCGCAAGCAATCCTCAGGTACCTGGAAACAGCTGAGTCGAGAAGCCGATGATGATCGCCAACTTACAACGGTGTCCGAGTCAACTATAAGGATGAACTCGCCAATGCGGCAAGAGCGACCATTCGCAGCCCAGGGCCTGAAGCGTTTCCCACTCTCAACATACGTCTCCTCCATTGCCATCGCGAGCGCCCTTTCCTCAAGTTCTTCCGCAGCACCGAGGTTGACAAATCCATCGCCTAAAGCGGCGGTCATACCAAGTGTAGCCATGTCATCGCCGTCTCGGTTCTGGTATTGCAAGCCGTATTGACCTGCGAAAGTGACGCTGCGGCTGTCAGAACCCACGAATCCAGTCGACGATAGGCTCATGCGATGAGGCATCCCGATTGCATGATTGCCAAAGCCACCGCGGACACTACCTGTCCTACTTCCAGCTGCAGGGGTCGCCCCAGCGCCAATGACAGGCGCGTTCAGTCCAGCGGCATCGACCAATGCTTCAAGATGTTTCTCCATTTTCAGCGACAGAGCAAGCCCATAGTTCATGTTGCTTGCTTTCTTGAACCGCCCCGCGCGTTTGAATCCCTCGCTGCTACCATCATGTTTTGGCCGAGCAACCCAGCCAATGTTGTGATGGGCGTAAAACGCGAGCCGCTCGTCCCGGTCCGGCCCGGAAAGAAGCCGGAGGCCGTCATCGTTGACGAAAATGCTGAGCTAGTGTAAGAATACTATGTAGAAGGGACTCTGATTTTGAAAAGGTACCTGGACGTTCCTCCCTGCCTGGCATACGTCTGCATGGCCTTCTTGATGGACTCGATCGACGGCGCAAGAACGGTGAGAAGGCTTTCTTTGTAGACAGGCATCTGGATCGTAATATGCGGAAGCCGCTCATCGACCATTTTGTTGGCTCGTGGCTTAATTGCGGAGTAGAACTTGGAGTTCTCATGAAAGTGCGCAACGGGTCCGATGCTGATGACGTGTTGATCGATCCAGGATTCTGAGGTTGAAATGAGCACGTACCACATCGTGATATTTTGGATGAGCTGGAGGGCAAAGAACTAGGTGTCGCAGAGTTAAGAATAGTCGATTGCATCAGTAGCAACGTACCAATGAGACACACCACAACAAAGGGCACAGGGCGAAAAGCGCGAAGCGGATGAATTCCCCGTCAAGGGACCATTCTTGCAGGATCGTGTCTAGCTAATGTTGAATGGACAGAAAGAAGCAGCGGAAAGATTCCTACTGATGCCATTCCCAATGAACACTAGAAGCCATGTTAATTGAGAATACAACGCGATTCAGCGATCTGACAAACCGAAGGAGAGACCCGCAGCTAACCCGTTATATCTAGGCTGTCGTAAGAATTGTGCTAGGGAGGAAAGAAAACCTACATCGGCGCGTATAGTTTGGCGTCACGTCTGTCTCTCAGACCTGACTCGACATCTGCTGCGACAATTGTAGTCTCGACCCCCACCTTCTTTCCATACCAATTTCGGCGAACCTTGGCCTTCGTGAGTTTTTCTTGGTCTGGCAGGAGGCCAGCTTGCTTCTCCGAGTCAAATGGCCTGGCAGCTAGCGAGGAGTGGGAGAGAATAGAGCCCGAGATAGAGCCCGGAGTTGACAAAGGGCCGGTTGGACGAGACCGCCAAAGGAGTTTGATGAGACGATCCTCGAAATCTTGACAGGTAGGTATAATAGCGTCAATGCTATCGGACCAGACTACGAGAACTCGCTCGTCACGCTGTTAGCAGTGCATTAGTGTAGTGAAAGCAAGAAAGGAGTGAAAAAACGCGCAATGAAAGCCGCTTGCTGCTCTTTATCGGCATGAGGCAGGAGAAGCATTGTGTCGAGTACTTGAATGCGCGTCTCTGAGTCAAGGTAGATGCTTTTTTCGTCGGACGACCTTGGATACGCGTAAGGCTCAATGCGAATAGCGCAATAAGGACGTACAATTCGGCAAGAGCAGCATGGACCGCGGCGCTCCTGACTTTGACCGCAACTTGGGGATTCAGGGCAGCAACAGCAGCTTCGAATGGCTCCAACGCGCTGTTCTCGTAAGGAAAGACTCGAAATTCAGGGCTTGAGGGCTGGCCTGCGTGATATGATAAGAATAGGAATTTTGGCGGGCATCCGGGACGCGTGGCAGCAACGAACCAGTGGGCGTGTTTCCCCCGCTGCTGCCTCCAGCTACAGTTCCATCCGAGACTCGAAGAGCTATGCCAGAGGACACTGGTTCGTCAGGTCGAAACCAAGCGTCGCCCTGTGTTTGTTTGAAGAGGTAGTGCAACAGCGCGTCATATCGGTCGTAGTCCATAGTATGTCGACTTGCACTTGCTCAACCAACACCTCTTCTGCCAGCACGAGTTGGAGGCAAATGAGAGTTTTGGCTGCAAAATGACGATGACGGTGGTGGGGATGGTGGCAGGGAGCAGAAGAAGAGGATCTGTGCTTCTCAGGCCATTTTTTGAGCTTATCCGGCCGCGCGTTTCATAAACTTGGCCTGTCGACATGATCCTGCGAGGCTTCGGTCAAGCCACCGGTATCTGGGGTCCTAATGATGCTCACATGTCCGTGACGCATCGCGCCCGCGTGTACCACTAGGGAACGCGTTGACAAACGAGTTGAACATATTTCAGGAGGTCTGAGAGAGGTAGAAGGAATCATTCTGTCTTATCGGTACACCCTTCGATAAGAAGAAAAAAACGTCAAATTTCAGTACCTCAATCGATGACGTCGCGAGTGACCGCGTTAAATCCGCGTCCGAAAGTCGCAAAGCAACGCCCGTACTTATTCGATGACAACCTTTTTTTTCTGATGCCTTTTCGGCGCCTTTGGGCAGTTTGCTAAATCGAGGACAAGAAGCACAAGATCAGGGCAACAAATCGACAAGCACTACGAGGTATGTACACAAAGAGTCTAAGAACATAAAGTCCGTGGCTTGCGATGTCTATAGTTGGATGCCTATTGCTACATGAAAGCGTCCATTCAAGTTCGTTAAGTGTCAGATGAGGGTCTTAGTCAAGAAAACGAGCGTCGTGTGTCTTCAGTTGTCGGTATCAAGAAAGGTCAGTGGGTATATTGCGTGTATGTTCTCATCTTCTGCGTCGACTTTTTCAACATTTCTTCCACATTTTCACGCTATCACTGGAATCAAGCGTTTTGATCAGCCAAGTTCGCAACCCCACACGAACACCCACATTCTAAAGGCCCCGTCCTCCGGGTCTTTTGGCCATGTTGAGTACCATGCTTTTTTCGCTTGCCAGAAATCGAACATGGCCGCTTGAAGCGAAAAGACGCGTCAGATATACGCTTCGAGAAGGAAGGAGAGACGCACTACTGGAGCCGTCCAACCAGGGTTTGCCACCGACTTTGTCGGGAAACCATCCACTCGTTCCACCAACTGCAAGGTCGATGATGAGATAAAATGCTGTTCGGACACAGATCGCGTTCAGTCGCTGAAGCCCGAACAATGCAGGGAGACATACGTTTATCAAAAGGACTGTTGATGTTCGTATAGGGATTGTGGACAACGACTTCCGAGGAGCCATTATGGGCTGTATCAGGAAATCTGAGCAATATCGTCAGAAACGGAGGTCATTTCGGAGAGATTAATCTACCCGGCGCGATTCCAGAAACTCTGCTTCGGCTTTTTCGTCTTGATATAGAGCATTTGTCGGACCTGAGTATCAACATAGAAGCGCATCCAACCCTTGTCCCACTCGAGGCCATACGTATGAAAGCCCTTATCGAAACTTGACCGTTTCATACCGAACCAGCCAAACGCTCGAGTGACCAGTTCTGCGAAGGGACCATACTGGACTGTAGCGCGTACAAAATTCGAACCCTGTTGCGGGTAAGACGGCGAATTGCCACGAGCTTCCATAAGGTCCATCTATGTGGATAGCGGTCAGAAGATTGACCGCTAGAACGAGAAACAAGCTGACCTCTCCATCGAGAGGCCAAGTTCCCTCGACAGGAAGCATCCAAATCGCTGGCCACAACCAGTCACTTGAATCAAATTAATGAATGGAAGCAGGAAACGAGGAAAGAGGACCCACCCCCGGGGTAGTTTGGCCCGAACCTCAACCTTGCCGTATGTGATACTGTAATGGTCCTTTGTGCTGATACGGGCGCTCATGACAGGATTGACGACGGTGTCTTTCCCGTTCCCTGACGCGGTACATGCACTCTTGTTGGTCGATTCTTCCGTGCAGGGACTCAGAGTGACAGTGCCAGTGTTGACTGTGTCTTCACCAGCCCAGTCCGAGGTCAGGGTAGGCATAATGTAGAGGTTGCCGTTGTTCACATATCTATTGTCAAATGTGTGTTCGTTCACGGTTGACTAAAATGGAGACCACGTACGAGTTGGTGTCGAAGGAGCTGGCAATTTGAAATTCTCCGTTACCAAAGCCGCCCAGCTGGACATCCCTGGTCCATGTATTGGCCAGATCGAAGGTAGAAAAGTCATCGTTGAGTACAGTGCACAACTGACTGTCGCTGAACTTGTCGACACTCTTCATGCCGAAAAGACACAATACCGCCGCTCCGCCGAGACCAATCAACATGCATAGGAAGGTCAGCCACCAAGAGACACGCTGACGCGGGGCAGCACGTTGAAGCCACGGCTTTTCGTCTTTGGAGAGTTTGGCCTGGAGACGAGTGGAGGGAGCTGGTGCAGGGGGTGCGGGCAAAGCTAGAGCACTACCAGAAAGCCCATCACCAGTGACTGCATATGGATATGTGGGAGGAGTCCAGACAGACGATGAGGGTCTCGATGCCGGAGAGAGAAACGGTGCTCTGAATGTCTGAGAAGGAGTTCCTGGTGTAACTGGGGCAGCGCTTCCAGGAGTCGACATCCCGGCTGCAGCAGAGCTACGAAATATTGTCGAACCAGTTGGACTTCCATTTAAAGAAGTGTTCGATGCACTGCGTGACATGAACGATGCTTGCGGTGGTTGCAAAGGTAGGTCGTGTTCATCGTCGGACATCTGCCGCGTAGGCGGAGAGGGAAGGCTTTCGAATGAGCCCGAACGACGGCGAGGAAGTGGGTCTGGGTTGCCCGGATGCGCTGGGAAAAGAAGAAAAATCGTATCAGACAGATTTTACGTGTAAATCCACCAACACTCACATTGGAATGGAAACTGGTAGCTGCTGGGAGGTGGACGATATCCTACACTGGCACGTCGAGGGGAGTGATAAATAGGTTGATCCTCTGGCTCGGCTGGAGGAAAATAGAGTTGGGCTGCACTCCAAGTCGGCGATAGTTCGTGGTCTTCCGAGCCAGAACCGATATCCTGGCCATGACCAGTATCACTTGTTTCAAAAGGATTCGAGTTTATACGACGAGGAAAAGAAGGCGAAGTTGGGGTGGTGGCAGCAACAGGGTTATACGATGTCGTCGACATGGGTCGGCGACGCGCTTGTGATTTGAAGCTTTCTGTCGAGTCGGTGGAAGGCAAGAAAGGAAGTGGCGAGCGTGACAGCGGACTAGGTTGTCGCAACGGGACCAACTCGCTCGAGCGTCGACTACTGCTCGCCATAGCGGGATTTTGAAAAACAAGGCGAGAGATAAGAACGTGGAGCTGACAGCTTCACGGCAAACTCGTGTCCGTTGTCGGAGTGAGTTGGGGTCCTAGTTCAGGTTATTCCAAGAAAAACCATCCGGATTCTCATGACGGGCAACACTCGTCATGGTGCAGCAAATAATGAGATAACCAAAGATTGAGGCCGTAAAATGTTGCAGTTCGACGTTACAAGGAGTTTCATTTCTTCCGCTATACAACGGAGAACTTGGTGAAGCTGCTGCCGCCGCCGAAGAAGTCCAGTCGTTCAACTGCAAACAAAAAAAACTGTGGGTGCCAGCAAAAATCAAGCGCATCAATCAAATTTTCATTTTCCGTCAGCCACTGCCAACGATAACAGGTTCAAAGTGTTTCTCGGAACTTTATCGCTTCCAACCAAAAACCCAACCATGGGGTCAAATTGTCGCCTATTTACCGCAGGCTTTGCAGCCAAAACACAGCTCGATCTAGAGCATACATTCCACGACTGGGCGTGACATTGTGAGCGTGATATGTGACCGGCCTCGATTGCCAGCCATCTTGGAATCGAGTGCCGAAACAGCGCTGAAGCTTGGGCGCCCGCATGGAGGTAGACGGCGACGAGGGAAGTGGCTGGGACCAGCTCACAGGTGGGAGCTGGCACGGCTTGGGGCTTACAGACCCCATAAAAAGCGTTGAAGTGAGTCAAACCCTCTAATTCTGAACAACTATTCAACTTTGCAAGGACAAATGGCTGCTTCTCCCCGCGTTTCTCAAGGTCAAAGGCTTGGGTGACGTCTTTCACCTCTCTAGTTGCTTGTAAATTCATATATTCTACCCGTAGTCAAGCAGCACATCGATAGTTTCAACTTTTTCTGCAACCATGATATCAAGAACATCGTCAAAGCTAATAACAAGGTCACCTCCGATGTGGACCCGCGTTTCTGGCTCAAGTACACCGACATCAATGTCGGTATGCCAGACCGCAACGACGGCAGTTCCGTTGAACGCAAAGTCACGCCCCATGAATGCCGCCTCCGCGATATTACCTATAGTGCCCCAATTTCTGTCACCATCCACTATACGCGAGGGAAAAATATTGTCCAGCGAACGGTCAATATTGGGAGGCTGCCGATAATGCTCAGAAGTAGCAAGTGTTATCTGACGGGGAGGACCCATGCAGAGCTCGCGCGGATGACAGAGTGCCCATTGGACCCAGGAGGCTATTTCGTTGTCAAAGGCACGGAAAAGGTCATTCTAGTGCAGGAACAGCTCAGCAAGAATCGCATCATCGTTGAGTTAGACACGGTCAAGAATATCGTTCAAGCCTCCTGTACCTCGTGCGTCGTGCTTATGCTCATAATTCGTGCCACACTGAGACGCTTACTTAGCTCTACCCATGGCGGACTGAAATCCAAGACTTATGTTGCAACCAAAAAGGGCAGAATATATCTCCGCCACAACTGTGTTCATGAAGACATCCCAATCGTCATAGCCCTCAAAGCAATGGGTATTCAATCTGACAAGGAAATTCTTCTCCTCACTGCGGGAACGACGGAAGCATATAAGGCCGCATTTGCTGCTAATCTGGAAGACGCTGCGAAACTTGGAGTATTCACTCGGCAACAGGCACTTGAATATATCGGCTCGCGGGTGAAAGTAAACCGCAAGGTTATGGGACCACGGAGACCCGCCTGGGAAGAGGCACTTGAAGCTCTAGCGACTATTGTGCTCGCCCATGTCCCTGTCAAAGGGCTTGATCTAAGATCAAAGGCCATCTTCGTTGCGACCATGACGAGGAGAGTGCTTATGGCTATGGAGGACGAGAAAATGGTTGATGATCGTGACTACGTAGGCAACAAGCGTCTTGAATTGTGAGTCTCTTACTCAACATCCTGAAATCCTTTGCTCATATTCCAGAGCTGGACAGCTTCTCGCGCTGTTATTTGAAGATCTTTTCAAAACTTACAATGCCAACCTTAAGACTGCCATTGACAAGGTTCTCAAAAAGCAATCGCGGACAAGTGAATTCGACGCATTCAACACCATGCAGTTCCAAGGCGACCATCTCACTTCCGGTTTTGTTCGCGCTATCTCAACAGGCAATTGGTCGTTGAAGCGGTTCAAAATGGAGCGGGCAGGTGTGACGCATGTACTTAGCCGCCTCAGCTTCATCTCAGCTCTTGGGATGATGACCAGAATATCCTCACAATTCGAAAAGACGCGCAAAGTCAGCGGTCCGCGTGCGCTCCAACCGAGTCAATGGGGCATGTTGTGTCCGAGCGATACTCCAGAGGGCGAAGCGTGTGGATTGGTAAAAAATCTAGCCTTGATGACGCACATCACCACCGATGTTGAAGAGCCGCCTATCGTTCAGCTTGCCTTCATGCTTGGAGTTGAAGGTACGCCCGTTCAAATCCACAAGACAATGCCATGAATGAGGCTTCTTTAGACATCAGCTTGGCTACTGGCACTGAGATCTATGGTCCACATACATTCGTGGTGAATGTAAATGGAACCATCATCGGTCTCACCCGTTATCCCGCGCGTTTTGTTGCCCAGTTCCGACGTTTGCGGCGCGCTCGCCGTATCAGCGAGTTCGTGAGCGTGTTCATAAACCATCACCACAAGGCGGTCCATATTGCCAGTGATGGCGGTCGAATCTGTCGGCCCATGATCATCGTGGAAAATGGGCGGCCTAGAGTTACCCCAGAACATATTGCTGTAGGACACACTTCTCTTTCCAAGACCACTCTAACGGATATGCAGCTACTCAAAAAAGGCACTGTGGTATTTGACGACTTTTTGCGCAAAGGGCTCGTGGAATATCTTGATGTCAATGAAGAGAATGACGCTTATATTGCCTTATACGAAGCCGACATTGTCCCCGCAACAACTCATCTGGAAATTGAACCGTTCACATTACTTGGTGCCGTTGCAGGCCTCATTCCTTACCCACATCATAACCAATCTCCGCGAAACACATACCAATGTGCGATGGGTAAACAAGCGATCGGTGCTATCGGATACAACCAACTAAATCGTATCGACACACTGCTATACTTGTCCGTCTACCCGCAACAACCGATGGTCAAGACCAAGACAATTGAACTTGTCGGTTATGACAAGCTCCCTGCGGGACAGAACGCAACAGTTGCTGTCATGTCTTACTCTGGGTATGATATCGAGGACGCCCTCATCTTGAATAAGGCATGTTGAATCAGCATCGTTTCCAACTAGCTAAAAGATATCTCCAGGCCAGTTTAGATCGCGGCTATGGCCGATGCCAGGTTTTGCGCAAGAATGCGACCCTTATCCGGAAGTATCCCAACGGCACGTAAGTCGATCAATCCGACAATTAGCCCTCTTGTCTTGACGCCGACTGGTTTAGGTTTGATCGTCTAGCAGACGCCCCAGTCGATGAGAACACGGGCCAGATAGCAAAGAAATACGACATCATCCAAGCTGATGGATTGGCTGGTGTGGGAGAGCGCGTTGACCCGGGCGACGTCTACATCAACAAGCAGACCCCGACCAACTCAACAGACAATTCCTTCACTGGGCAGGCGGCAGCTGTTCCTTATCGGAATACCCCGATGAGCTATAAATCACCCGTTGCAGGAAATATCGACAAGGTTCTAATTAGCGACACAGAGAACGACCAAACACTCATCAAAGTCCTCATCCGTCAAACACGACGCCCAGAGCTAGGTGATAAGTTTTCGTCGCGGCACGGGCAAAAGGGTGTGTGTGGGTTGATTGTGAACCAAGAGGACATGCCGTTCAATGACCAAGGAATCAACCCGGGTACATATACCGTTCTTTGCACTAAAGCGGTGCTAACTGGCTAATAGACACTATCATGAATCCCCATGGGTTCCCTTCTCGGATGACCGTTGGAAAGATGATCGAGCTTCTTGCGGGAAAGGTACATATTTGGACTTTCCAGCTTCACCCGGTGAACGCGTTTCAGGCCGGTGTCTTGAGCGGCAAACTACAATACGGCACTGCTTTTGGTGGATCCAAGGTATTAAATCAAGACTCTCTGTAGCTCGGGAGCGGCTCACCCGTCCTAGGTTGAAGATATGAGCCGGATCCTTGTCGAGAACGGGTTCAGTTACGCGGGCAAGGATATGCTGACAAGTGGCATCACTGGCGAGCCACTCGAGGCCTACGTATATTTCGGACCTATCTACTATCAGGTAGCTGCTGCCGTTGTTTTGTCTGGATGCTATACTAATGGTTTGGTTAGAAACTGAGTTAGTTTCCGCCAATAGTGATCTACCCTCACTGACAACCAATTTTTCCAGAGCATATGGTTATGGACAAAATGCACGCTCGTGCCAGGCAAGTTTAGATATAGTCTGAAAGTCGGCAGGCGTAATGATGACTTTACAGAGGGCCTCGGGCTACGTTAACTCGGCAACCTACCGAAGGTCGGTCTCGCGAAGGAGGACTGCGACTCGGTGAGATGGAACGCGACTGTCTGATTGGGTATGGTGCTACGCAGTTATTGCTGGAACGCTTGATGATTTCGTCCGACAAATTCGAGGTCAATGCGTGCAGCAAGTGTGGGTTGATGGGCTATAACGGGTGGTGCACTTATTGCAAGAGCTCCAAGCAAATGGCCCAACTCACCATTCCGTATGCAGCTAAACTGTTGTTCCAAGAGGTGAGATTTTTCCCCTCGGCTGTTTTTTTTTTCTGACGAGGACCTCAGCTGATGGCGATGAATGTTGTTCCCCGACTGATACTTGACGATGCTTGATTTCTTAGAAGCTTGATGTATTTTACCTTGTAGCCTTAGCCTAATAAACCCAACATCGAAGAGACCGACGATCACATTGATTCCCAATCTTGTCGCGTGATGCCGCGTGACTAGCGACACATCGACGCAAACACCATGAACCCTCGCAGCACCAACTCTGCCACTGCCCTCCGAAGGCTAATGACTGAGTATCGTCAACTCACTGCAGGCGGTAATGGCTGTCTGCGAGCCTTGTCTGTTTCTCTCAGCCAATTCCAGGTTCCCCCGATGGCATGTTTACCGCCGGTAAGCTGCTGCACTATAGATCGTCGCCATCACACTCTGACTCTGAGCCCACAAGGCCCAATATCCGAGTCTGATTTCTTCCTGTGGGAGGCTCTTATCTGCGGACCGAAGGACACTCCCTTTGTATGCCTTTCCCCCGTCGGAACTGAAAGAACCAAAATGATCATCCTAGGAAGGAGGAGTCTTTGCCGCAAAATTGACATTCGTGCGTTCCTAGCCTTACTCTCCATTTGGCGGAGACTGATTATTTGTCTCTTCCTCAGCCATCTGACTACCCGCTTTCCCCATTCAAGATGAAGTTTGAACCCCCGCTGTTCCACCCAAATAGTATGTTCACTTTTGAAAGTTATTTTCCCCGATTAGCAGACGCACCATCTTTCTTGCCCGCTCTTGCTCGTGAAATTTCCTCTAACACCCGCGTTTTAGTCTATCCCGATGGAACTGTCTGCATTTCTATTCTTCATACGCCTGGTGATGATCCTACGATGTACGAACAAGCGTCAGAGCGCTGGAGCCCAGTGCAGAGCGTTGAGAAGGTTATCCTCAGCGTTATTTCTATGCTCGCCGGTTTGTTTGCGTCAGATCTCTGTTCTGAACTGTGCTTATATAATAATCTCAGAGCCCAATCTAGAGTCGCCCGCCAGTGTCGACTGTAGCAAGCTTTATCGAGACAACCGGCCAGAGTACGAACGTCTGGTCCGCTTGTCAATTGAGCAACAGCTTGGCCTCTAATCCATTCAACTTGTACATACTACAAACAGAATTAATTCTATCTATGCGGTTAACTACTACTCTAATTTTGTTAGTTGTCCATTGTCACGTCAAGGTACCACACTGGTTTAATATTGAGTTCTCAGAAGCCTCCGGTGCTGAAGCTCGTCTTCCGACGGCATCGTTCGCCAGTCTGTTGGAGTTGGATAGTGACCGGCGTTGTCCCATTGTTTGAATTCGCGGCCATTGCTGACATGCCCCAACAAGTGCCGTTCAATATATTCATTTCGGAAAAGACCGTCTGGATCGACCTGCGACAAAGGTTAAAACGAATTCCGTCAAGTAGTTTGGCAATCAACCTTTTGCACAACTTCAAGGAAGCGCCCAAGGTCAGGATACAATGCACGTAGTTGTGAAGAGTTGAGGTGATGTGCCTAGATACGCAGGTTGATGGGAATCGACGGGAGGTTAGGCCTAACTACCGACCTTGGCCCAGTGCGGGCGCCCGCCGTGTGCCGCTAGTACACGCTCAAACTCTGCAAACATAGACCGGTAACGTGTTGGGAGGTTGTATGGCCTTTGGGAACACTCTGAGAAGCGTGTGATGAGCGATGAATTGAACCTACTTGAATTGCACGATGCCAATCCAACATGTCTCTTTGCCGCCATTAGCCGGACTCAGCCACAAATCGTCTCCAGCACTCCAACGAATCTCGATGGGAAAATGGGGACGTTCGCCCTGTAGGTGGTCTCAATCAACAACTGCAAGTAGAATAGAAGAGCAAGGGATTTGCACCCTTAGATATAGGGAGACCCACGCAAACAATCGCGGGTAAGCGAAGAACATCCACGTGGGAGAAAAGAAGACCCCTTAATTTGGGCCGAGGGAATGTGAAAAGGTTAAAGGAAGACGCCGAAGGCGTGTCAATGCCTTAGAAGCTTACTCACCATACTTCTGTCTTGCTCGTTCTTTAACCATGCCGAAAGGGCGCATAAACAGTCTTCTGCACGATCGGCGGGAATCGCCCACTCCGTGGTGTATTGGGGATACTGAGATTGGTGAGTTTCTGGTTACTTGGTGGCACAATCAAACGCACTCGACACTCGATGTTGAAAATACGGTCACTTCGGTCAATCGTGACACTTTGCCGTGGGCCAGAGAGGGCGAGAGCAACTTGAGAAGCCCATATATTAGCTTCACTCATATGTTGAGCAAGGACACGGGAGCCCAGATGGAGAAGCAGGAGCCAAAGATAAGAGACAAATGAAGTCAAAAATGCGAGGAAATTCCGTGGAATTAAGAAGGGAGAGTAAGTTCTCGACGGCGAAAGCGAGGTCGGAAAGCTCGGGCGAATGAGAGGACGCGCAAAACGCGTTAGGAACAGCATGAACTGCACAACGTGAAATCCTAGTGAGGAGTCCCATAACCACGAGTTTACTCGGCGGGCGGGCTGCAGAAATCTCGCTGAGCAAGAAGGAGCAGGAGCCAAACGAAAGTAACGGACCTCGGAGGTACGGTCCATAACACTGCAACGAACCATACCAATTGCTGGAAACCACCATAGACGGACATGTTCGCCAGAGTTCTTGATGGAGTCGAGACTACCCAATACTTGATCGAAAGGGCGTATAGTTTGAACGTCTCGGAGATTGAAGGAAGGCTCAAGCTCGAGTGTAATGTTAAGCAATATACCGGTGGCTCCAAGCCCACACAAGCTTGCGCTGAAGAGCTCGTGGTTTTCGGTTTGTGAGCAGCGAACGACCTCGTTGGAAGGAAGCAGAACGGTGAGCGCCAAAACGTGGGTGGGCATGACACCAAATGCAGAACCAGCGCCGTGAGTTGCCGTCGCTACGATGCCAGACAGCGTCTGTCATTGTTTTTTTTGAGTTTGACAGACACTCAGAAGTCGTGGAGATCGCTCACCTGATCGGAGATGGAGCCCAAATTGCGCATAGCGAGTCCATAGGGTGCGAGTGCTGTGTGGAGGTATGACAGCATAATCCCTGCCTCAGCGACGACATAGTTTTCCTCTACGTTGACCTCAAGTATCTTGTTCATGCCAGTTATGTCCATCATGTAGTCAGTCGTGCATGCGATGTCTGAAGGTGAATGGCCAACGCCTACGGCGCGAACGACGCGTCGGTCTCGACGCGCTAGTTCAATGACAAGTTGACATTCTTCAATCTGCAGAAACCAGATGTGTGAGCTTGTTTGGGCATCCAGCGCAGGGTCTACAGCTTACCGTGGTTGGCTTGAAAACAACAGCAGGGGAGCAGTGGAAAGTACGACCCCAATTGCGCCAGCGAGGTTGAGAAATGGCGATAGGAGAGAGCGCGGCCACAATACTGGCGCGAGAAAGTGCCATGGGAGAGGGTGCGGAGGTGTGGCTGCATGCTCGTTAAATAGTAATCGCGCAGGTACTTGGAAAAAAAGGTCAAGATTTGGATCTCGTGTTTAAGAGTAAGTCTTAGATCGCATCGGTCACAATCACACTTTTCGACACATTTTGATTTGATCCCGATCTCGCACATTTTTGGTCCGTCTCATCACTTTCAATTTTGAGGATCAGGTCGCCGTTTGCTACTCTTGGAAATCAAACACTACGCGTCCACATTCCTCTTGTTGGTATATCAGCGTTCCTCCAACCGCGCCGCCATCTACCTCGAGCCCTATTTCGAAATCAGTGTAAAATCCGCCTTCCCCGTTCGCGCTCCAACCACGCAGTCCCCTCAAGTCCACACGCCAGTCACATACGGGTCGAAGCTCAGCCTCGTCAGCGTATCGCGCGGTGTCTACATCCGTGGATGCGTCTGAGTCGAAGGTATAGAGTGTTGCTGTAAACGTGCTGTCTGGAATTGAATAAAGTCAGAATCAATATGTGGAGAACAAAGGACCAAAAAAAATCCGAAAAGAACCCGACACAGCGTAGACTCCCGCTACTTGCGAATGCGCTTGATTTGACCGAGGCCCTCCGAGCATCAAGAATTTGGACCAGATAAAAGCTTAATCTGGGGCCACCCCATAAGGGGTTCTAACCGCGCGGACATTGGATGCAGCATCTCCGCTCGTAGTAGCGACAGCGCTTCCTGCCCGTATCATTACAACCACAAGCACACACAAATCAAAGATATAGAGCAAAATGAACACACCGTCCCGTGTTTTCGAAAATTTGCTGGAGATTTATGTATAAACTGATGTCCATAAAAAGAGGTCATACCAAAATGGTGTAGTGATGCGTTGTCTATATGCATCGAGCGTTGGACGATCGTAGACGGAATATTGGCCCAACCAAGACCAACGACCAACGACAATCCGCCACCAAGAATGGCAGCGTGCGAAGAAAGCCGTCAACGTCGATGCCGCGGCATCGAGCCGATTGATCGGCGGCAAGGACATTTGCGTCGATGTTCGGCGCCAATAAATGACGATGTCGACAAATGATCGGGGAAACAGAATGTGATAATCCAAATGGGTCCGAACGGAAAGAAGAAAAAAGATGACAAGGGGGAGAGGACTGGGTGAGCTATCAGCTAGCAAAAGGAACATCCTCACCCTTTTCTGAGCATAGCCCCTCTTTGCACTAAATATTGCAGCCTGTGAAGTAGTGCATCAGCGGGATGATTTGATCCTAGTATTATTGGATCAGTTTCCGCTCGATGTTACCGCCCGTGTTACTCTGTTGGCGCTCCGTCTAGACGGGACCGGGAAACATCTGGCAGTGTGGCATCCAGAGCGGTGCGCGAGGACCTCGGCGGAAAGCAGGGAGACAAAAACCGGGCCATAAGAGAGATGATTGACCACGGTCTTCTCCCAATAGAGAGGCGGCCAAGAGGAACGAGTGACGCCACTGTAGGACAGAAAATAACACTCGGTGTCATCGCGGACTCGGAGTTTCGGTAGAGAATCGCGGGAGGGTAAATTTTGGCACGAGGCGATGTGGGCTTCGACGTGCCTTCATGACGCAAAAGAACGGGAAACAAAAATGGGGAGAGGGAAGATGAGAGATGCACACCTATTCTCACATATTTCCACGCCAGCGTCGTTGTAGGTCACGTAGCCCGGACGTCGAATCCGGTCTTCCGGCTCGGCCG
The DNA here is from genome assembly GCF_014461135.1 of Mycena indigotica. Classification (NCBI taxonomy): domain Eukaryota; kingdom Fungi; phylum Basidiomycota; class Agaricomycetes; order Agaricales; family Mycenaceae; genus Mycena; species Mycena indigotica. The sequence continues at coordinate 3,205,647 of NW_023503007.1, read as the reverse complement.
GTAGCTTTACCTTGCTCCAGTTGAGTGGTAGCACAAACGCAGGCAAGGCGAGTACCTGAGCGCTTGAATGAGCCGTGGGCAATTCGGAGTGTAGTCACATACAAACCTTCATTACATAAGATCGAGGGACGATCAGTTGCGAAACCAGCGGCCGTCGTGCGAGTCCATAGTGCGCTGCACCTCGAAGGGTTGCTGTGTCACAGTCTGGAGGCCGGGCAATGGTCAAGATTTTTCCGTGTAGACGGTCCTAGAACAGCCTTCAGGATTGACAGTCCTTGTCGCGACGGGGAAAACCACTTCTATGCGTGTTTTGAGATAAGCACTCCCTGAAAAACCACCGACAAGGAGCAATGCGTCAATTGGAGGTGATGCAGCCAGTTGCTTTTCGATTAACCGAATTACTTCGTCCACGACTGGATCAAATCTACAGGGGAATTTTTAAACGCAGCAAACAGAATTATTGAGCTTACACCATTTGTCGCAACAGGCGTCCTGGAATTCCTAGTTGCCCGTTGACCAAGCCCACAGGAGGATCATCTGCGGCATCCTGAATATTGAAACAAGTAAAATAAAACTCGTTGTCTTCATAGCCCACTTTAGTTCGGACAAGATAACGTGTTGGTGCACCCACCATCATCTTCGGTTCCGGCATACGTGAGCTTGTCTGCTTCGCTGAAGGAGTTCACTGCCACGAATTTAGCCGCCGGGGAATTCATCGAGACAAGGAAGACACACTGAAATAAGCAAGCGATGGCGCATCACAGTGACTGGGATGATCGACAAGAAGCTTCCAAACGTTGAAGAGCAAGTTATGCAAACTAGGTGCCTCACTAACCGTTTTAACCAAATTCCGAAATCTGATATCAAGAAAGAGACTGCCACAATTTGCCCCACTGCGAGCCGCTATTTCTGCAATTTCGAGCTGTGCTGGGTCACCAATGATCTTTAGGCATTGGTCAGAAATGGGTGATGAAGTAGTTGGAGACGACTTTGTAAACAGCCAAGTCAACTGTGCCTAAGGTAAAATGAGTATCAGGTTGGGGTTAGGGTTAGGTCACGTACCACCTCCCGCATCACAAACAAGAAAATTTTGGGAAGGGCGGAGTTGATGAAAGCTAGAAAGATGAGCACAATGAACAGCTGCGGCCTCTGATTCCGTAATAATCTTTAGACGATCTCGCCACGTTGTGTCTCCAGGATACGCGCTCTGAACAAGGCCAGCAGCAATCGCCGCTGCTCTCATCATGGCATAACCCCGTGCATCCCACGCAGCGGGAACAGTAAGCCAGACGTCTGCAGAATCTAATAGTAGAAGTAGTGATTGATCTTGGAGACGGCGGGTGCAACATACACAAGTCTACAACGGCTCCCATGTCTCGCGTTATCTCCTCGCGGGAGTAAATCCAAAGTGAACGAAGAAAGTCGGTGATGAGGTCCGTTGGAGTTTTTCCCGTCTATTATTGGACTTGGAATACAACCAACCTGTTCGCGGGAAGAGAAGGTTACGAACTGGAAGCACAGGTAGTCGTGGATCCAGCTCTGGCTCATCACGAAGAGCGCGGGGCTCGAGGAAGAGTTTAAACCACTCATATCGGATAAGTCCAGGTTGCAATCTGGCATTCTTTGCCTGTAGACCCCAATCTACCAGGCGCCCGTCGACGTCATAGAGGAGACAAGTTGGAATCTATGACCGGTGGGTGTTCCTGTGAGAAATATGGCAAAAGAGATCGAACCTTCCGGAGCGTTTCCAAGGAGTGTGGCCACCGCATAATTTGCTGGACTTGACCAGCGGAAAATCCAGAAGAACCATAAGCCTCGAGGGCGTTGCATAAATATAGGACAATGCTCCATTGGAAGCTCGAGACATACGACACCAGAAAACGTTGTTCCTGGTCCTGCATTACTATTGTTGTTGCTGAGACCGCCGGCTCAACTCACCGAAATCAATAGCAATGACGACTTTGCCTTGGTCTCGCGAAGATGCAGACGCTTGTCGCACGTGGAATGGCATGGTACCGGTTGTAGAGGAGAAATCGTTGTCATCTAAAGCCGTGTAGTTGGAAGTCGGGAGGGGGTATTGTAACGGCGGAGAATCGGGTGACGCCGAGAACTGATGCGCCATGTGCAAGACGGGTTCGGGTTGTGCGACAGGTTGCTGATTTACAATGTGATGTCGGCTGGAAGAGGAAGGTGGTAAGTCCGTCTCAGACTGGGAACTACCACAGCACCCCATGACGGAAGAGGACAAGGTGATTAAGCGTGTCAAACCAAGTCCAGATTAAGAAACACCGACAATGCATCCGCTATAGAGAGAACTACAGTCAAGACTTGCACAGACTCGAAGATAAGAGGAAGCCATGAGCGCGTGCTGTAGTTGCAGGAGATGCATATAGTGTGAAAATGACGTGTAACTCACCTTGCGCAACGGTCATTGTTCCAGAAAATGGGAGGCCTATCGAGACGTGTCAGACTGTGAGCGAGGGAGCTGCATAGTCCGAGTTTCCTGTCTCAATTTGACGCACAGTCGTGGCGGCTGTTGAACATTTACACCAATTTGGGTTCCAGTCTGCCATGCTGACAAGGGTTCAACGAATGGTCCGAAGGAAAAGGGCACTTTCCCCGGACCCGACATCATTGGGGGCACGAAAAAAAAATCAAAGAATCCCAAGTCGGACAAAGATGGGTCCATGAGGTGCACCCTCTACGCGAAGGTCTGCTGTAGGATAATATCAGGTTTGGAACAGATCCAGGGCTGCTGCTATCACGCGTAATAGAAGAACCACAGTCGCAACAGGTAGGTTAGGATCGTTGCGGTTGCGTGGCGGACATGGACGTTCACAAAAAAAGTGTTCGCCGGTCAAACTTGTGTAACCCGGCTATCAAATGTGGCACTCGGCCGACCGGGTCCGAGCTACAAAAAAATTACGCGCACTGTTTGTGTCATTGTGTACAACCACAAACGATCCTCGTTGCTTAAAACTAGCTATCATCTTCAAGGATCTCATCCTCACCCTGACGCGCCTGGAACATGGAGTGTCAGAGCGAAGAAACGAAAAAAGTACAGAAGTTCTATACCTTGTCTACCAACTTCCGTCGGCGTTCCCGAGTTTTCCGTTGCATTTTGACATATTTTCCCAACGGTGATTCGTCTTCCAGGCTCTCCAAAAGGCCCCGCTCCCACTCACGAACTGCTCCCATATTGTTTGGCGCTAAATGAATTTTTTGACGTCGCTGCTCGAGCCACCGTGCACTCTCTTCAACACGGTCTAACAAACCCTTGACGACGGCAAGTTCTTTGGTGCCCTTGGCAGTCTTGATGGCTTTCCGAAGAGCAACAGTGACTGGAACGACAATCTCAGGGAAGGCGGCACTGCCGTGAACCGGACCAGACACCAGCCACTCTGCAAGCAGATATGATGTTTCCTCGACAAGACCATCGGAATAAACCCGTGTCTTGACGTATTGCTGGGGCGCCCTGATCTGCACCTCCAGATCGAGTGGTCGCAATGTCGAAGAAGCTGAATTTTTACTTCCACGCGACGAGGTAGTCAGTGTTGATATGAGGATCGGCACAAGATGTGGTGACAGAGGAATGTAGGTGTGCGTGTGACGTGTTAGATGAAGCAGTGACCGTAAAACATGCAGGTGAAATGGATAAGAGCGACTGTTTGGAATGAGCCTGAAGAAAGCGATCAGCAAAGGGCTAAGACAAAGTTCAAAACTAACTTGATGGCTCCAATGCTGACTTGAACCAGCGGATATATCAGAGGCTTAAGCTCGCTTTCCTTACCAGTCTCGGCTTCCACTGAGGCATCGCACGCACGCGCCAATACGATCGACCAAAAGTCAATGCAGTGGATGTATTGCCAGTTGTAGACTTGTTTGTAGGCTTCCTATAGTGACGGAATGAGTCAAAAGCTCGCGTGGCATAGTATAAAATTTTCAAACCTTAGATTTGACCTTCATGCTATTACGCAGATGAATCGCGAGTTGGCGGATATAACCGAAAGCATGTTGATATGAAACACCTTGGTCCAGATTGAACACCTCGGAAGCCGAATTTTTCATGAGGTTGATCGACGGAAGAGTATGGACACTCGTGTTTTTGGATGAACGGACAAGAGTCAAATAGGTTCCCTTCGACTCTGAGTATAGGTTTAATCCTCGCCTGAGACTCGTACCTTGAGAACACTATCAAGGATGGATTCATCTGTCGACGTCGCGAGTTTTCGAACGGCGAGAAACGCGGCAATACGGACGTTATCCGCGGCACTAGACCACAGATCGAGGCATTTCTTTTCAGGGATAAGCAGAAAGCTCGGCAGTCCAGTAACTTAGTCACCTTGAGATAGAGCTTCACCGCTTTGCGGCTGCTGATGATATAAGCGATTATCTTCGCACTTTCGCTAACGGCAAGCTGGAGCATATCGTCGTCGGTGAGTTGCGAAAGCATGTGAATCACATTTTGGAAATACGAGAGGACGAGTTTTTGCAGTGCCTTTAACTTTGCGGTCTGAGTTGGAGGCTTACTGAAGGCAAGATCAGTTTGCAATGTGACTAAGTTACCGCCTACAATTTGCCGTTTGGTAGCGTTTTCGTCGGGGCATGATGTTCCAGTATCACAGGCGTGTATTTGAATGCAGTGGTGATAAGTTTGTTGTAAACTGAGGGCTATATGAGATCTACTTCTTCTTGAATTGTCTTGCCTACCTGCGGAGCTCTCGATGCTCCAAGCTAAAACTTGATTTTCCTCGTTCATGTGGGCTGCAGACCGGAAGGCAATCAATAGTTTCCGTAAGGATCTCAGCGAGCGATGCTGTGACTAGGTTGGTATAGAGACTAGTTTAAATGAGCCGCAGACCTCGAGCAGCGATTTCTGCCATTTCTGGAGAATCGCCTTGGTGAGTGTCGGCGTTTGTCCCATGTTTTCGTCTTCTTCCCCATCGGACTGGTCTTCGACGTCAGGGTTGAAGTTTAGTAGTTCTTGGTCATTTTTTTTGAGGTATTGGAAGAATTCGGGGTCCTTTTCAGCCAACTTTGAGAGTTCGATCATGTGTTCTTCGCCCTCCTCTGTATCAAGGGTAAGAGCCTTTCCAAAACCGGGGTGCTGCAACACACCAATATCATCTATTGACGCGAAAGAGGCGTCGTCTTCCAACTCCAAGTCATCTTCATTCTCAGATCCCGGACTCTCATCGTCCATGTCCTAGAACAACATAAGAGACGTTCAGTACCCGAAACCAGACAAACCTCGTCATCGTCGCTACCTTCCATGAATCCACCCTCTAGGAAATCATCCACCGTCATGCGGGATTTGCTGCAAACCCACCAGGTTAGCGTTTTCAGCGAAAGACCAAACCAAGCGCACCCCTTGTCTTTTTTTGAAGTCTCCTTCACCTCCTCCTCAGCTTCATCATCGTCAATTGACTCCTCCGCAACAGCCCGCTGCTTTCCCTTCCCTTCCTTCTTGCTCGAGACTCGTTTCTTGATTTTTTGATGTTTTCTTCGAGCTTCGATCGTTTTTTTCAGCTGTCCACTGGCAGAGAACTTCTTGGTTGATTTTGCGACTTTCTTTCCCATTATTCGAGCCCTTGAGCGCTAAAGGATTGTGTCGCGGGGATTGAGTTCAGAAAAAGCTTGACCGACCGTCACATCCAGTCACGAAAACGATCACGGGTTCTTGAACTTTGTGGAAACGCGCAACACGTAGAATACACCAAAAAAAGCAGATATACGATACAGATAGCGTCCCAACTTCGAAGTCCCGTGATTAGTAGCTGTTTCCCCACTGTTGTTGGCTCATCATGGCCATTCCGCTACCGTCGTCCCAAACTCGTTTCTTGATTTTTTGATGTTTTCTTCGAGCTTCGATCGTTTTTTTCAGCTGTCCACTGGCAGAGAACTTCTTGGTTGATTTTGCGACTTTCTTTCCCATTATTCGAGCCCTTGAGCGCTAAAGGATTGTGTCGCGGGGATTGAGTTCAGAAAAAGCTTGACCGACCGTCACATCCAGTCACGAAAACGATCACGGGTTCTTGAACTTTGTGGAAACGCGCAACACGTAGAATACACCAAAAAAGCAGATATACGATACAGATAGCGTCCCAACTTCGAAGTCCCGTGATTAGTAGCTGTTTCCCCACTGTTGTTGGCTCATCATGGCCATTCCGCTACCGTCGTCCCAAACTTCCTCCATCGGAAATTGTTCGCCCATGTATTGAGTCTGGCCCCAGCCAGGACCAAAACCGTATCCCATACCCATTTGACTCATCAACATGGGATTCATCGCAGCTGGCCATTGCTGCATCATCCCACCATCGCCAACCACCATGCCCATACCCATACCCAGACCAGGCATACCCATCATGGGCTGAGGCATCATCATCATCTGACCTTGATTATTGAGGTGTTGGTTTATGTTAAAACGCGGTCCTCCATTGAGCTGCTGTCCACCACTAGGGTTTGAGGATTGCTGACCTCCAGGTCTTGTCGGAGACTTAGGTCTTAACGAGTCGATCTCAGCGGTCATCGGTACAACGAACTTGCCGCCATTCGCCAATGTTTGGATGTCTGCATCCCACGCCACATGGTTCCAAGGTCCTGCGATAGCACCCTCATCAGTATAGATTGTCCCTTCGGCGGGAAGACGTGTTTCCTGGCCAGGGCTCAAGGCGGTCACCCAGCCACGGCGAAGCGAAGAAGGTGTTCGACCGAAAATCTCGAGACGACGGGTTCCGAGACAGAAGTTTTCGATGAGCGTGTACATTTCTGGAGGCTTCCGAGTTGGGTCTGTGGAATCCCCTTCCCAGAAGATTACATCAGTGTCTGGTTATCATGTTAATGGAGTTTGACCCTATCTGTTCCTCTCTACGCACCGACATTGCAATGTACAAACCAGCTATCAGTCGATCTTCGCACCGTACCGCGAATCCCAATGAGACAGTGTTGCTTTGTGCGGGTAAGAAGTGAACTAGTGGGCGGATCTGTCTGAAAGATAGAATTGATAACTGTTGACCGAGAAACGATTCAGAGGCACACACTCCTGGTCCACGATGGCTATTCTTGTTCGTCTTCACCCAGACAACGTCTTCGCATCGACGATAACCCCATTTTGCTAGGACTTCGCGACCGCTTTCGAGACCTTCTCCCGCACCACTGCCGACCCACAGGAAAACGAAACTGGGGTCCGCAGCTAAAGATGGGACGGGTAGCTCTTGTAGATGTTCCCAGGTAAATGAAGAGGAGAACGGCGGGTCGAGAAGAATGACGTCGAATTTGGCGGGATGGAGGCTCTGCAACTGGGAAAACGGGAGATAGGACGGGGCAACGGAGTGGTTGTTAACTGAAGCTTTCTTCAGGTTGAGAAGCCGCTGCTGTTTTGGATATCTATGCGGGTGGCGTCAAACATGGTAAACATATCAAGTTAAGCATAACGCACTCCTCAAAACGATGATCTGGGTCTGCACCTAAGACCCAATTCTGCGGCCATTCACCGCTGTCGACATATCGCTGGAAGACTGCTTTCAATGGACTATATGGTTGTCACGCCGTATACACACCTGGGAATAGTCATTGCGGATTGTCTCCTCCTCTGGCACGTAGCTCTGTAAGGCTTGAAACCGGTTCAAGGAAGATCGATGTATTAGCTCACTTTATATCGCTCGACGCGCGCATGTTTCGCTGGAGGAAGATCTACTCGGACCAACTTGGTAATGGGAGATGTTGGAGGCGACTCCTGGCTGCTTTGGGATTGTGGTTGTTCGTTGACGAGAACAGGAAGATCCATTGGAAGCTCATGACGACGCTGTTGTTGAGCAGCGCTGACTTTTGCAATAAGAGAGGAATGTGCTGCTAAAAGCGCATTGGCCGAGGATATAACTTCAATGGTCGACGCCATACTTGCATCGTCGCCTGGAGCAACAAGGGTGTGATGCGGTCGAGTCACGTCACGTCACTTCTGTCAATCGTCTTCAGGTTCGAGTTCCAAATCATCAATATATGGCTGGGGCCGGTAAGAAACCTCGAAGAAATCCCGCAGCACATCAGCCAGCAATATTATCCCAACGCGAGCTAACTGATCTCCCCTCTTTGCTGTAACAGCTTGGAATAGCAAATTCGGTCGACTGTGACGTATCTTCCTTGCTGACCTACTCGCCATTCTTTCCAACGCTGCTCGTGCTACAAATGTTCTTTAATGTCTCCGGATATGCAGGGATATGCCTCAAACTTGCCGAGCTTCAACTCCTGATGACCACAAACTGAGCAAGGAATTTCTGGCGATCTTGGAATTCCGTTTCATTTCATGGGGAATAATAGCATCAAAACGAGAATTTTCCCTCGTTGGCTGCATAACCTTGAGGATCTGAATCTGAAGGGTTGTTGTGGTTGCAAAAATGGGCAATCCGAAGAACACTCGTTTCATCAGGATAGGATTACACGGCACGGACCCGCTGAAGTCTGAGGAACGCCAGTTTCAGAACCTTACTTGGTCTCTCGACCTTGATATGTTATTGTCACTTGTCAAGTTGTGCATAAATTGGATACCTATACCTTAGCCATCTATGAAGAATGTCTTCAATGTCCAAGTCTCAACGTGCACGTGCGATGAGAGCTGTATCGGTCTGTGGCTGTGACTTTACATAAATAGGCGCCCATCATCCCGACTCATCGACTGCCCATGTCGACTGCCGGTCCTGGCAGCAGCGTGATAGACCTTGTAGACTCAGACTCAGACTCCGATATTCGCAGAAAGCGCCAGCGAACAATGCAACAAGTCGGTTGGTCCCAACCCTTCGTTGTTGTCGCGCTCTCATCGTGAAACCGCAGTCGTTGACGAAGATGTTGTTATGCTCGACGCGCCTCAAACTCCGTCAGAGCTGCTCTCTCATTTCAGCAACACTAAGAACGCGAATCTCAAAGGCCGTAAACGTTTCAATGCCGACTTCGCAGATCTTAAAGCGCAGGGGATTGACCTGGGGGGTTACTCTGTAAAGAGTGCGTGGTCATCTCGCCCTCAACGAAACGAAGCTTACCCATATCCCTGCAGAAGTCAAAGCCGGCGACGACGAGGGCATGATCGATCTCGTTGTCCTGCAAGGCGACAAGAGGGTTATGCGATGCAATCTAACCATTACGGACACTTCTGAATACCCCAAGAGCCACAGCATTATCACATTTGTTGAAGATGATGATGCTCCAGAGAAGGCCGTTGATGCTCTCAGTGCTTTGCAAGACAAGAAAGCAATGCCAATCGCCAACCTCCTCGAAGACCTCCTGTCCACTCTCAGTGGGAGCAATAAGAAGACCAAATCTCTTGCTGCCACCTCCTCCAAAGTCAAGTCATTTGAGGAGTCCGATGGTGACGAGGATGGTTCTGATGCAGAATTCGAATTCCCTGACTACGACGATTTCCCGAGCCACCATTCGCAAAATGAGGCCCACCGCATGAAAGTGTTAACACAGATGCAGCATGACTTCATTGAGATGGCATCCGATTCGTATCGTCCTGGCCTAATTCCATTCACACCGTCCTCCAACTCTCCTGGTGGCTTCGACATTTCGTCCGATTTCGCTCTCAGTATTTCTATCCCAACTGTCCATCTTACAAAGACGATTCCTGCTCAAGCATTGGTGGCATGGGACCGCCGTTTACTGAGTACCCCTCGCCGCGCAGCCCATCTTGTTCTGTTGATCTCAGGCTTGGGCAGTGCTGCTACTTCGTATCCTCCTCTGACTCCCCAGGGGGAATATGTCCGTAAGGGGATGTCTCCTCGCTTTCAAGTTGGTGTCTGTGGACGGTACAAACCATCACGTGAACACGCAGTCGAAGCAGGACGGACATTCGGGCTCGTTGGTAGGGACGCAGAAGATGAAGTGCGCGAAAAGCGTGAAGCCGCTCGCGCCGCTCGTGAGGCTGCCTTACTGGAGTGGGGAGAAGATGCGTTGCCAGAGGACATGAACATTGACGAATTCGACGTTGGTTATCCTGAGATGGAACCCGAGGATGACACAGAGGACGACAGCCGCTTTGAGAGGTTTTCACTCAGCTCTTCGCTTGAAGCGCTCCTTGAAACACAACTGGTCAAGCTCGTTGCCATCCGACGTAAATTCAGCATTGGCTGGGCCGGTGCGGAGGTGATGCATTCCTACATTGAGAGTGAGCAAAGAAGTATGGATGATGTCTGGGCTACTTACAGACCTGTTGGTTCTTTCTCCAAATTTGACACTTGGTCTAATTCATGCCCATAGGAAATCCAGGCTGCAGATAAGGCAGAGGTCGAACTCATTCGATCGGGTACATTGCCCCATGATCCTCTTTATGGACTGGGGCCCAACCAGAATATCAACCTGCCCTATACAGCGTTTTGCTATCTAATCCGTCGATTAACGGTACCTTGATCAGGCTGTGTCCTTTATGTGCTGACGCTGCTGCCAGTTGTGCACCCGTTACTGTCTTGTTTGTCACACGAAACTCACGAGTGACTTCGAGGCTCTCAAACCCTATGTTTGCGAACGACCGCTTTGCACGTACCAATACTACGCGCATAATCGTGGAGTATCACTTGAGGTCGGGCTACCTTTTCACTCAATACCAACGGTCTGATACAAAGTGCAGTATGAAATCCAACACAACCCCGCGACAGTCGATCTTCTTGTTTCCCTGACTTACGCTGCAGCCGCTGAAGGTGTTTTGGATCAGCCTTTGCCAGTTGGCATGGCTCTTCGCGTTCCCCTGCCGGACAGGAGCAGAGTTATCCAAACACCTGCTCCTATTCACTCCTACCCACACCAACCACAGCAAACTGCGGTCCCGAACCTTCCTTCTGATTTCCCAGTTGGTTTAGATGGCTTGGTGGAGTTTGATTCCTTACCAGTTCCCTATGTCTGTGGCTTTTTTTCTGACGTCTCGCGCTCATAGCGTCTAGATGCGTGCAGCCATTGTCTCCTTGATTGACTCGCTCCCATCGGTGCAGTTATACATATTCTTTCTTCACAAGACCTCACTTACATCATCCTTAGATTGATGACATGAAGTAAGTTTGCAATACCTCGTTCGTAATCTTATCTGATTATCATAGGCGTCATCTTGAACGTAAAGTCAAACCTGGGAAGTCGAAACCTCGTCTTCAAGAGATGGAGAATGGTTCGGTTCTTCCTGCCTCATGGGCCATTCTTCGCTGGTGCGTTTAGTTATGACAAAGTTCGAGCGTTCAAAGATTGGCGCAGGTGTGTTGCGTCATGCACTGCATATCTTGAGGAAATGAACTCCGAGGACCAATGTATCCAAGGCGTCGACCCTGTTTGGCGACAATTCCGCTTCAGCGTTGGCGCCCCCGACGCCGAGGCCAAGTTTCAGAATGCCCTTGAGATGGCGAAAAGCACAGACAGTAATGCGAAGAAGTTCCCGAGCTTATATGCATTCCATGGCTCTGGGTTGCGCAACTGGCACTCGGTATATTACCTGTTTTATTTCTCCGGCTTCGCGCTCAATTACATCAGATTATTCGACATGGCCTATGGTACAAGACCGTTGCCAATGGGCGGGCTTTTGGTGATGGTGTTTATCTCGCAAAGGAGGCGCAAACCTCCATGGGTCACTATGCTACTGGCGCACGAGCATGTTGGCGGAAGAGTAAACTCGGACCTACAAGCTGCGTGGCGATTGCCGAGGTGGTCAATCTCCCAAGCAAGTTCGTGAGCAGTAATCCCCATTTCGTTATCAAAGACACTGAATGGATTATGTGGTGCGTATGCGAATACTGTGGCAATTAGATGCTGAAGACCCTTCAGTCGCTACCTTCTTGTGAAAGGTCTTGAATTGCCTCCGCCAGATCCCACGACCAAGCCAAGGAAGAGAACTGTAGTGCCGTTCGTCAAGCTCGATCCAACTCAACCCATTACGCTGCAAAGTAAAGCGCTCCAGGTTCCTCAACCTGGCTTCCAAATATCCGAGATGGTGCAACAGCGCACATCCGAATTGGAGGACGAAGATCATGACTCAACTGATCGATACATCTTTGAAGAGAAAGAAGCAAAGAAACCGGACGTCATCGAGATTAGTGACGACGACGAGCCATTGCCTCCACCTACCAAAGGGAAAGGAAAAGGGAAGAGTTTCGTGTCTAACATCACCTCCGTCCTCAAACCGAGCAAGAGTTCCCCACCAAAAGGGCCACCAAAAGATGACTGGAAACATGATTCAGAGTACGTTCGCCAAGCGGTTGACCTACTCATGCTACCTCCTTTGGCCTCGACACCTTCTTCCACAATGGCCGTTCAACGCGAGCTCAATTCGATGATCAAAGAGCAGGAGGCGGCGTTGCGAAGTTCAGGAGGGCTGAAGGAATTGGGATGGTTCATGCCTCAGGATTTTATCGGCGACAATCTATTCCAATGGATAGTCGAGATGCATTCGTTCGACGAGACACTTCCCATTGCAAAGGATCTCAAAAAAGAGTGCGTTTTGTCCACGTTTACGATTTCTCGTCTGTTAACGGCATACTTTAGACGCATCAACTCCCTCATCTTTGAGATTCGATTTCCTCCAGACTTCCCTATTGCACCCCCATTCTTCCGAATTATTACTCCGCGGTTCCTACCTTTCATTCAGGGAGGTGGTGGTCACGTGACTGGTGGTGGATCGATTTGTATGGATCTGCTCACGTCCGACGGCTGGCTTCCAAGCTACAGTATCCCCGCTGTGTTGATGCAAATAAAGCTGGCCATTAGCAACCTGGACCCGCGCCCCGCTCGTCTGGCGCCAAACTGGAACCAACCTTATTCGGTTGCCGAAGCACTCCAAGGATTCAAACGTGCTGCTGCAACGCATGGTTGGACTGTACCTAGTGGTCTCGACAAGCTTGTACGGTAGAGTGGCGTGACAAGAAATACGATTAACTGGAATCAGTGGATATCATGACTAGGAGGTATGATGGTACACTACCAATACAAATGCTTTTTCAAAACGTACAAGAGACTGCCAAATACAGCTTGTAATGTAGATTCCACGTCCTTTGCCTTGTTTTTCAAAGGTGGTGACTATTGCGGCCCTCCTCGGGAAGCTGACAGCTCCGCCTCAAGTTCGCCTATGCGAGTCTTCAATGCAAGCAGCTCAGCTCGTAATTGAATCACTACAGGGTGTGCGTCGATCCAATGCTTGGGTTCTGCAGCGTTGGATTGGAAACCTTCTTCTTCTTCCAGTGGGCCCGACCAGCCTGCTGGAGGGGCAATTGGGGGGAACTGAAATCGTGCTCTTGAAAGAGTGTATCGTTCGACATCATCGTCGTCGGGGCTATCCGTTTCTATGTCGTCAAAGGCGTTGGGAATAAACAGGGGGCTTGGCACGGGACTGCTCTGGCGACTAGGTCCAGCGGCGGTAGTGCTTGTGATTGGGGGAGGAGAGCCGCTTGAATTTCGACTTGCACTCGAAAAGGTTGGAACTTGCAAGTCAACACGCGGCTCTTCATCGTCTGGATAACCAAGTTCCAGTCCTTCATCGTCGTAATCGTCAAGAAGTATCATATCCATTGGTTGGTGAGCAGATTGTAGAGGTATAGAGGGCTCGGTAGGTTCATTTTTGAAGACGGGCTGACTTGCGTGGATTACATTATCGTTGACTTCGTCGTCACTGATTACTATTGGTATTCGGTTGAAAGAGCGACCAGGGGCAAGACTGCCCATGGCGGTCCTGAAACTGTTTGCTGTGGGTGCTACAATGGGAATGACTGTAGGCAGGGAAGGTGGGTCTTGAGGTGGATCGATGTCCATGGCGTCTGTGACAACTGTGCCATGAGCAACAGCGCTTGTCTCCCTTGACGAGTCAATATCGGTTGGAGGTGAGGGGTAAGCATTTGCGGATATTGTGTGGTTCGCTGGTTGAGGTTCTTTGGATTGGGCCAGCGGTTCAGTGTTGGAGATTGCCTAAGACCATTTTCAGTGTCTGTCACGAGCAGGATGCGCGATAAGCTACCTCAGTCTTGATTCTTAAATTGTCGTGACCGAGCTCTTTGAGCTGTTGCCGACGGACCTCGCCGGGAAGAGGAAGTCGTGTCGCGGCAGATGTGGAGGCTACGTTTGAATGCGATGTCGGCGGGGGAGGCGCAGTTGAAAAATTCTGAGCACGTAAGAACCACCAATATGAACCAGTAATGAGGCTTACTGAGGCGATATCTAAACTAACTCTTGATCCTGGTACACAACCAGCACACCACTCAAAAGAGTCTGCGGCCTCGTCGATGGCCAAACCGTCCAGGAACTGGTCTGCGGTGATGCCGTCCGCAGCTTCTGCCCTGGTTATGAAGAAACCCGCTTCGCCTTTGAGGATCCATTGGCCCCAATCTAAAGACAATTGAGATCATTTCTCTTCCAAAAAAAGGATAGTGAACGAACTCAGTTTGAGAACATCAGGGCCTTCAAACTCTTCCTCCCCAAAGTCATACCAGAAGTCACGCACAAACTCATCCCTCTGTATGAGCCATTTGTGCCAATACCTGCGCAACGCTCTGTCGAATGGCGGACACCTCCACGTTTTGTCGAGCCCCGAACTCTCTGCATGAACCCTTGCCGACTCAAGAAGGGTACGACACAGGCGGGCAATGTAAAGAAGCTCGTATTTGGATCGGTCCCATTCTTGACTGAGAATTTGTGGATCGGCGAGAAGAATGAGGCGGACACTGGTGAATAGATATCGTCCAAGCCAGAGCAGCGGCGAGCGGTATTGTCGCGGGAGCATAATTTCGTCAAGGTCCGGATAGGCGCGAAGGGAGACGGGGAAGAAAGCTTCAGCGCTGTGATCTGGTCGTGGTCCAATCGTGAATGCACTCGCGGCAACGTATTTTATAAGCTGCATGTCGCTCCATCCTGGGGCTGTTGTTGATATTCGTTGTTCCAGAAGCTCAAATCCGCACCTGTGGTCAAGTATTCGAGCTCATCGACGTGTCGCCACGGTGCATTGTCTGTTGTGGGTGGTGTTGTCTCACTGTCGGCAAATCGGGCAGCTCGGACTGACGCGGCAGTTCGAGCAAATTTTATCTGTCCAGAGTCTTGTTTGCTGCCTCGTCGGGTCGGCGTGCTCGCTGCCCGAGGCATCGCAGCAGAGAACAAGAAAAGTTATTTAGATCATCCAATTTAGTCACAACCAAAGTCGCGGTCAGTCTCGACCACCACCTCCAAAATACAACGCGACTTTGTGACATTACTCTAGCACAAAATAAGATTCGGAAATGGGGGGTATATAGCCTTCTAATACCTTCTTTTAGTTTCGCATCGTACCACTACCACCATCAATGCTACCACCAGCTCTCTTCGTGGCAATTGTTGTTTGTTTGCTCCTCTTTCGAAAGTACCAGAAATATCCAAACGTACCTCCCGGTCCTCCCGCGGTGCCTATACTCGGACACTTGTTTGCTTTGCCTTCCACCCACCAGTGGAAGACTTTTGCCAATTGGAGCCGGGACTACAGTAGGTGTCTTTTTCAATAGTTGTGTTACACGTTGACGTCAACGTCGTGCACAGAGTCTGATATCCTACATCTTTCAGTTGCTGGAAAGTCTATCATCGTCCTCAATTCCTTGCAAGCGACAAATGACTTGATGGAGCAAAGGTCGCGAATATACTCTGAAAGGTGATTTGCGATTCCCCTTCTCTTCTTCTATCACTCTATTCAAGACCGCGCCTGCCAATGATCAACGAGCTGATGGGATGGAACCAACAATCCTTGGGTGTGTGTTCTTTCTCGGTTTGTCCCGAGCAACTGATTAGCTATGGGTCTAATGCCATACGGTATGGTGCTTTTCACGAACTGATATGAAGTTCATAGCTCCCAGGCAATAAATGGTCTACTCATAGTTTTGACGACTCTTTGCTACTAAACGTCTTCATTTCGCAGGTTGGCCCGCCGAAAAATTGTGCAGCAAGCCTTCAGCAAGCAATCGCTCATGTCCTATGGTTCACAACTCGAGAAGTGCACCGAAAGTCTCATCAATGATCTTTTTGTACAACCAAGCGAGTTCATGGCTCACTTCAAGCGGTATTCATGATTTTCCGACCTCTCTGGACTTGCAATGATTATACCTGTAGCATGAGCACAACGTTCATCATGTCGACAGTCTACGGAATCGAGGTGAAAGCGGGGAGTGGCGACCCATTCATTGGTGCAAATGAGGCCGCAGTCGATGGTCTTAAAGCTGCTGGTATTGCTGGAAGATTTCTGGTCGTACGTTATATTCCGCATCGCCAGTTGAAATATCACGACCTGGTTTCCTAGGACACCCTGCCAATCCTGAAATACGTACCGGAGTGGTTTCCCGGCGCAGATTTCAAACGATTGGCACGCGAGTGGAAGGAAAACATGGTTCTTGCGTTCAGAGCTCCTTTTGAAGAAGCGTGGAGCCAGTTCGTACGTCGTGCCACCATGATCGAGTTTTTAAACCCTCCTAAAATCTCCAGTCCAACCACACCTTACAGCCTTGTCTTGTTCTCAACTCTTTGGATGAACTCGGTGTGGACAATGCAGACGACAGCGATGAGAGGATCAATACTGTGCGGGATGCTGCTGGGAGTATCTATACTGCTGCTGTCGATACCGCAGTGTCGTCGCTTGCAACCTTTCTTTTAGCGATGCTCGCCAATCCAGAAGCACAAAAACTGGCTCAAATAGAACTGGACCGTCTCGAACGACTCCCTCTCCTCCAAGACGACGCTTCCTTGCCATATATCTCTGCGCTCGTTAAGGAAGTGCTCAGGTGGAAGAACGTTGCGCCATTAGGTATGCTTGAAATGTGTGATTGCTTTAATAACGGTCTTGATCTTCAGCGATACCCCATTGTGTGGCTGAAGAGGATGAGTACCGTGGATATAAGATTCCCAAAGGCGCAACCATCATCGGAAACATTTGGTAGCAACTCTTGTGAAGTTTTTCCACTCTAGACTAACCCCTTCTGAGGGCCATTTGCCACGACGATGCAATATATCCAGACCCGGATAAATTTAGCCCTGAACGCTTTCTTGGGAATAATCCTCGACCAGACCCAGATGTAGCTTTCGGCTTCGGAAGACGGTGAGCTAGTTCCTACTTACTTGACCTATTTCAACTGACTGTGGGATTTAGTACATGTCCAGGTCAACACCTTGCAACCTCCATGCTATTCCTCTGTATCGCGCGAATCCTCGCAGTATTTGAGATTTCCAAGGGTACAAAACTGGACGAGTTTGGTAGAGAAGTCGACGATGAACCGTCATACGAGTATTCGAGCGGTCTGGCGGCGTAAGTTTTTTTTATAATCTAATTCGATTTGGCTGCTCAACAATAGGAACAGTATGCCACTGCCATTCAAGTGTACTTTCAAGCCACGAGCTCTTGCCAATGAGATGATCTAGCTGTGCTCCATGTCCTTCTTCAACTTTTGTACGATTGGGAGCATACCCCCTACATCCTGAATAAAACCGAGACTGAGCGGATACGAGAGGTCGAAATGGGCTGGCCACGACAAGACAAGGCGTCGATCAACAGGATCGTCCTTGAACTTGACCAGATCCAAGGCCTCCTTCCCACCAACTGTCTCCAGGGCCTCGAGTTCTTCGCGTATAGTTGCAGTGAAGCCAGGAAGATAGACGACACGACTGTGCGAGGCAAATCTGTCAGCGGGAATGTCTTTAGCGATGATTAGGTTTTTTATGGTCGTCTCAGGGCTGGCAACCCAGACGGAAAGATCTAGTTCGGGGGAGTCCAGACTATTGCCGATAGGGCACACACTCTCCAAGCCTCTCAGAGGTTCACGGATGATGCTTGACATAAACGCGGACGTGGCAGCCGCTGGGGCCCCAGCACGCACTACGATTGTGGGAAGTCGAAGAATGCGACCGTCGATAAAACCGCGTCGTGAGAATTCGTTTATGAACAATTCAGACGCGAGCTTGCTCATGCCGTATGCCCCTTGGGGTGTTGCTATTGTCGAAGGTGTTATTATTTCGGGCAGTGAGCCACCGTAGACCGCGAGGGACGACGCAAAAATGAACTTTATCGGCGCCGTAGCCCGAGAGCCATGCTCCCGCGCGGCTTGGAGCAAAAAACGAACAGAGTCCACATTGACCTGAGCGGATTCGTGATCTGAAAAGAGTTTGTGAGGACCTTCACAGTACCTTTAAGCCAAAGTCGAAGTTGTCCTCCGAGCCTCGCGACATGATTCCATGGAGACAATATATAGTGTCGGGCACGCCGAACTCGGTCTGGAATAAGGTGTGGGCCTCTTTAGGTATGGTGAGGTCCGTCTTTATCGCAATGGCTTGCGCATTGCTGGGTGCAGCGGGCGGGGTGACGTCGGCCAAGATCAGGCGAACCTCGGATACGCTGGTAGCCAGTGCATTTGCAAGCTGGAAGATAGAAATGGGTCATTTTCGGGTGGGACAAGGTTGGTGTGTACCAGACTGCCCAGGTAGCCACCAGCGCCAGTAATCAATATCGTCTTCGACATTGTGCCGCTTTCCACAGCGCGAGACTTGCACGCCCTATATACGACCGCTTCATGTCACGGGTCAAGAGGGTGTGGTCGGCCCGGAGAAGGTGTTACTTACACGGTCACATGTTGTCGTCTTCCACGTCCATGTCAGCAGACGAAGATTCCGTGCCAGCCTCTCCCGACTCTCTATTCGACGAGCCGCTCATTTCCCCCGCCTCCCTGACCGCCCCGCCCATCCCCGGCCTGTTTTTCTCGCCCTCGCTGCTCCTGCCGATCGAGCTTGCGGACCGCGTATTCACTTTCTGTTCTGAGCGATACTTCAAGCGGCCTGGTGTCAATCAGGTCATGCTTTTTGGCGAGGAGATGATTCCTGCGCCACTATTGGACCTACTTTCCGCACTGTCCCCCTTTCTTCGACCTGCTCTGCCACACGGGGTCCACGAGCTTCTGTTTCCAGCGGCGCCCACAATGGCGCGGCAAGCGATTGTCAATTTGTACAATCCGGGAGAGGGAATATCGTCCCATGTCGACCTGCTGGGCCGCTACGCGGACGGAATTGTGGGCGTAAGCCTCGGGAGTGCATGTGTCATGCACTTCACGCGTACTAGTAGTACAATGGGTGAAGAGCAGACCGCGGATGTGTTCCTCCCGGAACGCAGTGTTATTGTGCTCTCCGGTGAAGCGCGGTATAAATGGGCGCATGGAATCGAGCGACGTTTCGAGGATGTGGTGAATGGAGAGAATGCATCGGTTGTGTCAGTGCCTCGAGGGTTGCGCATCAGTGTGACGTTTCGCTGGCTGCTTCCTGGCGCTGACGTCGTGGGCGAACATGAGCCTTGAACTACGACTACAAGTCCTAATTTTTCTGTAGAGTCAAATACTTGATAAGCGCCTTCATTATTTTTTTTTGCAGCCTCATAAGTCGTGACGAAGAGAGAAATGGCACAGATCCAAGGGCTGCTGTACCTACAGACAATTTTTCAGATCAACCAGGATGACCAAGCAATGCCTTCTTGCACCCTGATTAGTGCTGTCCCATCTTTCATCTCTCGCGAAGAACATACCGCCATTGTTGCTCAAACACCAGCATCTTTCAACGACATCCCCCCAGTTCTCTGTCACCAGGAAGAAAATGTCCGAGTGACTCTTGACCCGCCTTTAGAAGGATTTTCGACGGAGGATGCTAGTCATGGCACGCTCTACGTGATCGAAAGGTCTTTTTGTTGCCGCCTTTCTGGTGTTATCTCAACCGGCTCAGCGTGCTTGTGTTCATGTCGACCACTGGGTGCGGATTCCAGATTGAATACCCCACGATCACGCTCCATGCTGTCTCAAGAGGTGATGCAGGGCCGTCAATATACTGCCAGCTCGACGACCCGTCCGACAATGACGCTGATAACATGCGCGAACTGAATATTCTGCCGCAAACAGCTGATTCTCGTGAGTTTGTGCAGGCAACTTGTTACGTGTTTCTAATAACTTGGGTAGTTGAGTCGATATTTGACGCTCTTTCACGATGTGCTGCCCTGCACCCTGATCCGAACATGTCGGACGACGGGGAGGACGATGCTTTCGTCGACATGGACGGTGGCTTCCAAGCCTTCACTGGTGAGGGAGACGAAGAACTAAGCGAAGTTGGTCGGGTGCGCAGCGATTTCCTGAACGATAATCGGTATGCTCCATATTGAATCATAGGCGACCCTTGAACATCTTGAATCAATTATCGTGTATCCTCAAACCAACGAATAAATGCATTTGCACAAATTGATTTTTACAAATCTTCGCTTGGCTGGGTCGAGTTTGTCTTCAAACCAGAATATACACGTACAAACAATTAACAATGACTACAAATTACTGGACTGTATAAACGGGCGGTAAATCGTCGTAATCATAGTTCGAGCTCGATGCTTGGCCGGAAGGGCCGGCCGGGGGTATACGTGGCAAAGGGCGGAGGGAAGAGTGCGACACAGCACCAATGCTGGCAGTCTCAGCATGTTCCAATTCGTCATACGAGGGTACCGCAAGAGACTGCGCCGCAAGATGGGCCTGCTGTCGTCTCTTCAATTCCGCGACAGAGTCACCATCCCCACTGAGACTGGGATGTCGGCGATGGCCCGTGGCGGAGACAGAGAAAGGCACATTTCCACCACTGCCACTTGCTGATGTCGCGGTGATCGTTGACGTCCGTGGGGTTGTGTTTGAAGGAGGCGGCGCGGCTTGGCCCAAGGAAAAAGTATCCAAGGCAGTTACTGGAGGTCCACTTAAAGAGGAAGAGGAGGCTGTGACGAAGGATTTGGCATGCGGGGAAGTGGGCGGCGTATCAAAAGGATTGGATGTGCTGTGGGTGAGAACACTGGCTGAAGAATTTGTCGCTGGGTAGAAGCTCCTGGAAGGCACCCAGGGAGTGTGACTGACATGGGTAAACGTCGACACGTCGGGTGCCCCAATGACAAGACGCGATTTGTGGTTCCTGGAAGGCTTTCGCGATGGAGACCGCTGAAACAGCCGTCGACGGAAAAGGACAGCCAGAGCAATGATAAGGGCAAGCACTACTGCCCCGATAGCCATGCCTATGATCTCTCCAATGGTGAGGGACGAGTGCGATACGGGGGTGAGATTTTGGGTGGAAGGGTTTGGTTGGAGGAGAAGATAATCAACCCATAATGAGCCCGATCTAAAATTTTGCGTTTCAGCTGAGGACTCCACACAGAGTAGAAATATGCATACTGGGAGGTTGCAACAAGGGTGTGTTTGCCAGGCGAGAGCGTATCCGATTGGAACAGTGCTTGATTGAATGTGATACTGCCTTGGGAAGGGGAGGAAAAGGTCACCGACGGAGCGCCGTCGATTGAGAAGGACGCCTTGGTGTTGGCACCATTGGTGTCATCCCCAATTCGTCCATGTAGCGAGACCAGAGTACCTGCAATCAATTCAACGCGACAGTCGAACCTATCCAGTATATGCACCTTCAAATTCGAACCGAAACGAGGCACCTTGTGATCCGCCATGGCTCGTCAATTGAAAATCTCCGTCGTTACCCGTTTGGGCCGTCCAGTTGCCTGTGTATGTAAGTCGCGGATCGGTGTCGTCGATAAAAAAAAGAAGGTCGTCCGTGGAAGCGTTGATTGAGGGAGAGTACAACAGGTAGTCGAACCACACATGCCCTGTTGAGGAGGGGGCACATGATGTTACGGTGTAATTTAAGATGTGCTCTGTGTCTGCTAGAGTGCCTGAGGACCAGAGGACTTGCTGATTCAAGACCGTCGTTAAATTCGGTGAAGTGAAAGTGGTGGCATTAGCGTCGATAGTGAAGAGCCCAGAACATGATGTTCCAGCGTCATAGCCTCCATGAAGGCTCGTAGACGTGCCTAGAAGCTAAGAAACCATAGAAAATGCGGGATATAGAGTGACGCACCGTTAAACCGGAAGACATAGCTGGCTCCTGCGACCCGTGAGCCTGAAGCAGTATGATCGTAGTTCCTCGATGTTCCACCTGCTTCCCAAGATCCTCCACTATAATGTAGCAAACTGGACTGGTCGTCGACAATGACCAGAGACATTAGTCGACCAGCATGCAGAGAAGCGTAAAAAGAATGTGTGGTGGTGGAAGGAGAGGAAGACCAGGCAGGCGCTTAGCAGAGAACTAAGATTTGATTGAAGGCGCTGTTTTAGACGGTGATGCGATGTAATCCGGAATTCCCTCGACAAGCATCAATCGTCGCAGTCAGAGCGGAGGCCGGATTCAGCCCGCCTCCGTCATGAAACTGTTGAAAAAAACCACGGAGACGAATTCGGGCGATGCGCCATTTGAAGACAAGTATGTCTTGAATGCAAACTACAGAAAAGGGTGTGAGAAGCCCAAGAACCATGGTTGATAAGCTGCATATGGTTCGATAAATGTTGAACAGTCAGTCAAGCTAGCCAGGCAACATTGCCTCCCTCCAGTACACGGGAGTCAGCGGTCTCGGCAAAAAGGATGCAGATAATAGAAAGAGCGTTCGCGATCCATTGCAAGAAATGTTGACGAGGAATGTGACTGGTGGCTGTCCAGGTGGTCACAGGAGTGTTTGTTCCCAACGGTGCTGCCACACGCGCCAGGTTTTACGCGTCTTCATGGAATCCATAAGCCGTCTTCGCTCTTTACTCTTCAACGTTACGCGTGGCATCCACAATGCAGAGCAAGAGCTCTTCGATGAGCTCATGATTCACAAACCATCTTTTCTCAACTTGTTCGAAGTTGGTGGACGGAGTCCACAAGAGCAACGAGACCTCGAATCGGGTGCGTGTTAAATATTTACTCGGTCTCAAGTGTGAACCTTTTCAGGTAAAATCACACTCAGCGGCCGGACCGTCGCGGTAAATGCCGACTTTACGCGTCAGGTCGTATTCCTCTCCCAACAACTAGAGGTTTCCGAACGTTACATTGCCAGTCTATTGCATGCCATCACAACTGAAACTCCAAACATCCAACCCATCGACTCCTTGGAGGCTACAGTGTCTTTGTTTCATCTTCGACGACGAGAACTCGCACAATGCTTAGTTTACCTTCTCCAAATCGCAGAAGCTGCCGAAGCATCCGCTGCACCTTCCATCTTCACCAAGATATGGGACTTTGTCAAGCAAGATCTCTTCCCCACCCACCGAACCACAACCCAAACCTCTCTGTCGCAGCGTCTGGTCAGAGAGCTTCAAAACCTCGGAAACCTGATGGGAAAGGCAGACACGGCCAGGAAGGGCGCACGGACAGTTACAGTTGCACCATCAGCGCAAGGTACTCTCTATATTTCTCTATGTCACGTTGCTCAACTCTCACCAGCCACAACCACACCACCTGCACTGGGCTTTGAATGTCTCAACAGTCGATTCGAGTCATTCAAGTACGAGCGCCGCACACTTGCCGCCTGTGTCTCCACCATTGCGCGCCTCGGCTACTTGGGACCTAACGAAATCAAGATTATTGTGGATTGGCTATGTTCAACGCCTAACCAGGCTTTGACATTCTACCTTCTCACCTCCATCCTCTCTATCTTCGATTCTGTGGCGCCGGGGACGGCAGCAGATGTGCTTCGTTCGGAACTCACCCAGAGCGATATGATGACCTATATGACGAAAAAATTAGCCATTTCGACTGACTGGAAAGAACCTGGCCTGAAGGCAATAATTTTACTCAAGTGGACTCTTTTCCTGACTGAGGCCCGTCATCGAAATCCGCAATTGGAGCACCGTAGTGGATTCAAAACTGAGGAATTGGAGACTCAGATTTGGAATGCTATCCAAGGCGACGCATTCATATATCTTGCCCAGCTCGTCGCTCAAATGGTTAAACGACATGGCACACCTGTCCCTTCACTGATCGAGCAACTCAAGTTCTCCGCAGAGCAACAAGAGCAGCGAGAGTTGCCCTCCGAAGACTTCGTTTTTGACGTTTTAACTGCGTTTGAGGCTCTCATTCGCTCGCTCATCACGCATGCTTCATCGGAGCTGAGAAAGATAAAACAACGACAAGAGGATCTAGTACTGGCCGGTGCCCGGACGGATCGTGCAAGAGCCGGACCAACTCGCTTCGCCTCTCATGCGCCTGAAACTTCGACAACCCCTCGGAGTGATATCGCCATGCTTTATTCGTTCATCGGCCTGCTATACTCTGTACTTCCCGCCGAACGAGCTTTTGCAATTCTGGGGCTCAACTCCCATCGGACACTCCCACACATATATGGAGTACACGGAGAGCGCGATGGGCCGGCTGCCCGTCTTCCTTCAATGGGCGGTTTGGTCAACACAAGGGATGGATAGCCCCATAGCTGCGTCTCTGTATGATATGTTGACTGGTCTTGCCAACGGTCAGCAATGCAGTGAGCTGGCCCATAATTTCATGGCTCGTGGTGGCGGGGAGGTTGTCCCTGGCAGCTCGCTACCTCTGTCTTCGGGAGGACCATCTGTGTCCTGGAGCGTTGTGTTCAGTTTGTTGGACTCATGGACTTCCAATAACAACGGTGCATCACGTGCCGCGCCGGCGTCTCAACCGTTTGGCCACAACCACAGTTTTGGCATGTCCGCATTCAATTCTCACAACAATCCGCCTCCCCCACCTCAGCCACAGGTCCCTTCATTGGGCCCCAAGGATGTTTTTCTTGCTCAGGCGTTCCTTCGGCTTCTGTCAACTGTGGCCACCCACTCCGTCGCTGTGCGGAAAGCCATCGCTGGTCATGCTCACTTCCGCGCCATCCCAACTCTCGTTGCGCTTATACCTCTTGGTATCCCTCTTGAGATCAAAGGTGCTCTTTTCAACACGCTAGCTGCCTTTGCGGCACCGGGAGCTGGCGTCCCTGGGCTCGAAATATGCAAGTCGATATGGATTCTCATGGAGCGCTACGAAGTCATCAATGTCCGCTCCTCGTCCGTTAACCTCCCGCCTGTTAAGGGCGTCGAACTCGAGCTTGATGAAATAGAAGCATTGCATCGAATGTACCCGTCCACACTTCCCTTCTTGCGCCTCCTCGCCACACTCCTCCACACGTCCAAGCGCATACCGCTCAGAGAACAACTTCTCGACTCTGCCCCGATCAACACTATTCCAGAGTCGCTCGGACAGCCGTATCGCCTACCTGGCATTGCTCCGTTCGTAAGCTTTGTCGTGGACAACGTCTTTGCCAATATTCCAAACCGCGAATACATCCATCCTTCTGATCGATGGCAAACAAATGACCTTTGTCTTTGCTTCATCGAGCGTGCCCTGGCGAGCTTCGAACTGGAGTCTCTCATCCGTGCAACCAGCGACTCGCAACTCAAAGGGGATGCTATTCTCAGCCTGCTTGTTCATCCTGGATTCGATATCTTGACTCGTTTACTCACCAACTCGCCACTTCAATCCAGTTTGCTGACGTATATCATGGAGGGCGTGACTGGCTTTGAGAAGGGGCTTGCAGAAGAAGAAGTTTACTTCGGTGCGACGATCATCCGGGTCTTGCGCATTATTCTTCGAGTTCTGGAAATCCAAGATATTTTTCTTGACGTGTTACTGCCCTTATTGCAGGAGATGGACACGGTTCCTATCATCGGGAAGATCCAGTCGCGGTCCTCGTTCACGAAATTTGACCAAGCACTCTCATATAATGCTCAACTGGTCCCATCGATCGCGGTCTACGTTGTCTTCGAGGGCCATCCTGAACTAGTCCTTCTCTCGGTCAAGATCCTTTCTATTCTGTCGTCTTCAAGCGCGTTTTCGAGTCTGCATGGCTTGATTCAGCGTAGCGACGAGTGCGATCGAATAATGGCAGGTAAATGACTCGAAAAATATACAACACAGAATTATTCATCGCACCTAGGTTTTGCTCGCATTCTGGAGACTGAGTCTATCGAGGATGTCACCAGTTCAGAAACAACAGCTGAGCAATCGACAGGTGCTGGAGCCCCCGATACCTCGCTCAACCCCAACTTCCCCGCTTTGCAGCAAGCTGTACGACTTGCGGTTCTCCAATTCTTCATTCGGAACACGGAGGCAAACAAGCCGTATCCGAACATTGCCTACTTTTTCCTATTCGGAAACTTGAAAGCAGACCAAGGAATCCAAGATCCCCAGGCACTGGGTGCGCGTCGCTCTTGTGTTCATGTCATCTTCGAATTGGCCAATTTGGGCGTTCCTCGTTTCGATGTCGAATCAGTCATGGAAATGGACCCCTTGTTTATCATGCTTCCTGGTTTGGCCGAGCTACTCTATCGCATTATCTATCAACTATGCACCCACCCACGGACCACAGAATTCACTATGCGTTACCTTCGCACAAGGGAAGACTTCTTCGCACGACAACTGGCAGCAATTCCATCACAAGTGCCATCAACGATCACTGATGCTGGGATTCATGTTGCCCATGTCGATGGCGCCCGTGTGCAGACAACAGTGTCTGCTCTGAGCTCTTTCCTGCGACTGCGTTCTTGGATATTTGACCTCGCTGCTCTTGACTTGCATGTCCTCACTAGCAAGGGGCATCTCAAGGGTGTTGTTGAGTTGTTGGATATCCTATTCAGCAATGAAGGTGTTTCGAGGTCTTGGACGAGCGATGGCTTTAGGGAGGTTGGACAGTCTCATCTGCGAATCATCGAGTTTGCGCAATCGCTTGCGTTTGACTGGTCTGACAGTCTGAATGTGGAACCCCTCGAGCTCCGTTTCCTTGGCCAGCTAAATCTACACTCCTGTGTCCGGAGAGACTCGAATGGATGTGAAATTATCGACAGAACAGCTCTTATATCACTGCTGACCTCTGCTCGTCGAACGTTGAATGCACAAGGCAGCATTGTCACTCCTGCCAACTCTGAGCAGCTCGATGCGGAAGTGGCTTACATTTTGGAGAGTTGTGCAGTCGAAAACCATCGACGAGAGGTTGCATATGCCAAGTCTGCTGGCTATGAGTCTTGGAAGCGACTACTGGACATCACACTCGCAAAATGTTTTGGTCGTCTACCACACGAGTATCGGGAAAACATGCTATTCGATCTACTGCATGTTATTCCCGCCATTCTACGCTCGGACGATCTGCAGGAATCGACGGCGATCCTGTTAGCAGAGGCAGTCGTATCTGCTGTCACCAAATTACGGGAGGATAGACGCCATCAAATTTTGGTCCAGTCAGCGAATGGGGATGCCGATGCTGGCTCCCTTCCTGCAGAAAGGCTATTTGGAATCTTGCGCTCAATCCTAGAGTGTATTGTCGATAACAACCGCATAGAGCTCGTTCGCGGTAACCTATATGCTGCTGTCATCAACTACGTCCATCTCATCACTCCAACTGAAAAAGTAGCCCCCTCGCAAGACTTGAAAGCGTCAATGTCTATGTCACTCAGTACTTCCACCAGTCGCGATGAACTTTCTCTCGAATCGTCAACGGCTCGCACTCATCTGTCCCTCGAATTGGGTAGCTTGTCGCTGATGAAACCAGCTATAGAACGACTCGTCGCCACTATTTCACGGGATGCTATTGACGGGTCGGAGGTTTGGAAGACGGTCGCATTTATGCTTCTAGACTCGCTGGTCCAGTTATCGGGCCAGGACAAACAACATGTCGCTTTGTCGACCTTGGTTCGACAGGGAATACTAACCAACTTCGTTCGAGGCATCAAAGAGTCTGATCTGCGTCTGCAGTCCGTTTTGAAGCCTGATCCCGGTAGGCCAGCGTCAGTTTACCTGTGATCTTAGCTAATGTAACTCCAGACGATCTGAACCCCTTGTATGTCTACGAGGCCAAGATGTCTCTCTTTGTGCGGATGGCCCAAACAAGACCTGGTGCCGAAAAACTACTAGAAGCACAGCTCATCCCCGTTCTATCGCAATGCGACTATCTGGATGCTCGACCAGAGGCGGATCAGTCTTTTATGGGTGAGTGACCGCAATCATAGCAAACTTCCAGTGTTATCTAATATGCATTCAGACAGAGATAGTTTTCTCCCCTCTGCAATCCAGCGGTATCATCAGTTGCTCATGCCAGCCCTTCAGTTGGTTGATTGTATGCTGGCGACGTTAGGGACAAAACATGCAACAGCTTCTAATCAGGTACTTTTTCTCCCATCCTTTTGAACAATACTCATTTATCTTACAGGCGCTCGAATTTCTCTCAAGCCACAGCTCCACCATCGTCATCATGCTTAAAAACGAAATTGATCAAGTTCCTCTTGCGTTCGTTGAAGAGATGCATCTTGTGGTGTCGCTTTGTGTCGCTGTGCTCCCCCATGTGCCGAAAGCAGAGCTGGTATGTCTACTTTCAAGCTCACAGGACCCAATCACGAGTTGCCCCATCTAGTCTTCAGCCCATTCTGGCTTTGGAGCTATCCACAGCGCAGTTCTCGTGCTTGCTACGAAATGTCTCGGTGCCAGTCGTTGGCTGGCAGAAATTGTTCCACAAACAGATGGAGAGATGCTCAGCGCCAGTGTTCTCGCAATAGGTTTGCTGTGCTTTTATCTTGTCTGTTGCGGTCGTTGACAGTGATGAAGGGCATGGTTCAGATACAAAATTCGATATTGAGAAACGGCGGAAGGAGCGTCTAATGCGAAAATGCATCGTCGAGTACCTTGGTGCTGCGAGCGAGTTTACAGGTATGACCTTGACCAACTTGTACACAACCCCGTTTTCACCATCTCTTTTGCAGAACCAGAAATCACGCCCTTATTATCACCCATCGCAGCTGCGCCGAGGCAAGAAGAACGAGGCCCGCATTTTTTGGGTAAAGAGTTATCTGGGTTGTTAGGCATTGACTTACCCCGAAGCAGCAACTATTCCCACCGTGGGGGACGCCATTGATGCTTTAAACGCTCTCTGTGGCGACCTCTCAAATACCCTGCAACAAATTGCAGACATTTCGGCGGAACTCGCCTCAAAAGAGCACGTTGGTGTAGAGAACATTGGCGATGTGTGCATTGTTTTACCCGCTTTTACTTCTCTTATATTCTTTTTCAGATGCTCCCAGACGCGGACCCTGCCTTCCTCCGGAGTCTGGATATACCCCAAAAACGAGCACTTGTCTGTCGTGAGCTCGCTCGTGAAGGACGCACAGCGGAGGCTGAGGCGCGAACATTAGTGGGTAAGACATGGCCAATTTGAAGTTCTTGCTTGTTGCTCACAAAAATTTAGGCACTGCCGAGATGATTCTCCTTCTTCTCTGGAGACACGTTGTTTATTATGCGGAAGGCCATCACCCACTCCCAACAACAAGCAATGGCGCAAACCTGAAAGCATCGACCACGTACGCGCTGCGCTTTTTGTCGCCTCCTGAACCAGTCGCCTTCCGCACTGAAGTTGGGAAACGGTTGGGGCCAGTTTTGCTACGATTAGCGGGACTGGACCTTGGGGGTGAATCGTTGCGAGCAAGTGCTGCTTATATGGAGATTATGAGCCGAAGGCTCCGTGATAGCGCAGGGGTGATGGATGACATCTATGAGTAGTCGTTTCTTATATTTTGTGCTCGCAATGACATGGTTTGGTTTTCGAGTAAGTGTACAAGGTATATTGAACGGAGCTGGTTACCGAGGAAGAAGCCTGCTGGCACTGCGGAACGCTGTGCTACCTGCAAGTCGGAGTGTCGCTGTCCCACCGGGAAAGTAAGCAAGGACGTATGAGACCAACGCGAGAATCTGAATGACAGAGCAGACCAGCGATCCCAGGTATGAGTGGAGCTGGAAACGAAAGGGTCAGGTCGTTGCGAAAGGAACAAGTTCACGATGACGTACGCCCACTGCAAAGTATATGGTTAACCCAAGACTCGAAAAATAAACAAGCGTGAAGGGCAGCCGTTCGGCAGTTATTAGGTGCTTCACATGGTTTATAGGCCCGATAAGCACTGAAAAGCTATGGCAGGAATGAACTAACAGTGAGCCTAGATCGTGTTCAACGCACCCAAACATCACAAGCATGCTCCCTAAGCTGGAATCTCCAGTAAGCATTTGTGGGCGAAAATATCGAGTCCACCAACCTGAATGCGAGGGCAAACTTCCTCGGGCTGAAAATGCATCCCGTTGAGTCCGAATTGGGTTCTCTGGGATAAGACATACCGGCCAGGAAGGAAAAGGAAGGGAAGCGTAAGGAAGGCGACAAAGAAACACACTGCTGCGCCGACCAAGCAGCCGCCGAAACCCAGCAGTCTGAACGGTATTTCAGCTGCGGATGTTTCGGGCTACCAAGTCGAGGCTTACCTCTCCCAACGCGATAGTGCAAACCATGCTTCCTCTTCATTTGAGCGTTCGCTGGAGCGCAAGGGGACGTAGTCGCCCATAGCATTGTAAAAACGCGAAAATGGATTTCCTGAAGGTGTTGGCGGGGCGGTTTGCTGAGAATCGTCATTGACGCCACGAGCCCATCTGAACTGCGAAAGGTTTGCGCGAAAGCTCTGCTCCGCAGTCGTCGGTGGCGCCATGGTGTGTGGTTGGGAGAAAGCTGGAGAAGGTTGGCGTGACGATCACGCTTCACTCTTGACCCAGACCACAACAACACTTCCGGCCTCCCTCTCAAGTCAAACACAGAACTATTAGAATCCTCATAGCTCGGTCCTGACCTCAAAACTTACTTGCGAGAGGCCCACAACTGGACGACTAAACGACTGCGACATGACCTGAGCTTGATATTTTACATCTTTGCGTTCGTCATCCCAATTCATCACCTTCAAGTCTGCGTCTGCTCCAGCGCTGCGTATGACGATGGTATCCTATCTGCTCAAGACAACAGATTTGAAGGGCGGGTGGAAATGACCCCAGCGCAAAGAGAAATGAATTTATGCCAGAACGCTTTCGACGCATCCAATGGCTTGCTTGAACAGCTCGCTCTGGCTGCTTATCGAATATTTCAGATACGACCACCGACTGTTGTCCTCCAAATTCCCGAGTAAATCGAAGCTGTGGAGGGTTATGGAGGTCAAGCAGGAACCTTACCTATGCAGTTTTGATGAACATAAAACAAACGTATCCTACGAAGCAGCTACGAACAAGAACTCGTATCTTATGGCGCTTGAAAATAAACAGGAAACGACCTAGTTATTTATCTACTTCCACCTTACGCTCCTCGGGAAAATATAAACTGACCATTTGGCATTCTGCGTCGACACGGAGGTCACACTTTGTCACATCCGAACAGGGCGACAGCGACAACAATGTGTTCGACTTGCTTCCTCCTCTCACTTCGATGACCCTTTTTGTCCCATTAGCCAGCTCTGGCTCGGGAACTCAGCCGCCATCGTCGCCGGCGTTCCTTAAGACATCGCCGACGCCCACAGTCCACCTCGAACGGATTACAAAAGCTATCTTGAAGGCAAGGAGAATCGTAGTGGTTTGTGGTGCGTGGCAACCACACGACCGGTTTCTCTCCATGAAACCATTCTTTTATTAGGCGCTGGGATCTCCGTTCAGGCCGGCATACCCGACTTTAGATCTCCCGAGGGGCTATTTCAGACTTTGAAGAGAGAGAATCCCAAGGAAGTGCTTTCCTCAGGCAAAGATCTCTTTGATGCATCGGTTTTTCAAGTGTGTCTATTATTTTCCCCGACGATTCGCGTGTACTGACTGGTTTTAGTCTGAAAACACGACCTCTCTGTTCTACCAAATGATTGCCCGTCTTTCCGAGCTCTCAACTGCTGCCAGCCCAACACAATTCCACAAGCTATTGCACGCACTGGAAACTCGGGGCCGCCTACTCCGCGTATATACACAGAACATCGACGCCATCGAGGAAAAGTCGGGTTTGACTTTCGGAATTCCCCCCTTTCAAGAGAAGAGACAGAAATCTCGGACCCCAAAGCCAGCTCCCGACACAGAACTGGCCTTTCCTGACAATGTTGCGTCCTCTAGTCGTCTTCCGACCCCTTCTGGAGAGACAACGCCTCGTTGTATCCCCCTTCATGGCACCCTACAAACTGTGCACTGCCAGATTTGCAATCACTCCTTCGCGCTGGCTGATCATCTTCCTGCTTTTGCTATCGGGACTCCCCCCGCTTGTCCGGAATGCATATCCATGGACGAGACGCGTCAACTTGTGGGAAAGCGCTCTCGTGGAATTGGCCGTCTTCGGCCGTCAGTGGTCTTGTACAACGAAGAACACAAAGACGGCGAGGGAGTTGGTTTTGTTGTTCAACGCGACTTGATGGGTCTTTCCAAAGGCAAAGGCCGAAGCGGAGCTGATTTACTGCTTGTTGTGGGCACAAGTTTGCGTGTGCCTGGCACAAAGAGAATGGTCCGCGAATTTGCTAAAGCTGTTCGATCCAGAGGGAAAGACAATGTTGGAGGGTCCAACAGCCCTAGCCCGACTCCTCAGGCTGGCGAAGAAGATCAACCACTCAAAGCCCTTTATCTAAACCTTGACTTCCCGGTTCCCACGCGCGAGTGGGAAGGTGTCTTCGATGCATGGATACAAGGGGACGCCCAAGTCTTCGCTGAGATCCTACAGGCAGGGATTGACAAGGAGACCAAAGCAAAAGAAGCTGCGGTAGAGAGAAAACGACGGAAAGAAGAGCAATCTGAGGAGTTGGCGGTGTGCCAGACACCCAAGAAACGCAAGACCACGTCACCTTCCAAATCCCATTGCAGTCCGAAGCGTCGGAAAACAACTGATCCACCTACGACACCGATAAAGTTGCTGTTGAAAGTACCACCTGCGACTATGATAAAGTATGTCCCCGAAGTGGTCATTCCTTGTCCTCCTCGCCCATCAATACCTTCACCCTCGAAGTCGCCAACGCGTTCGTGTAAAACGTCATCATCTTCGAAGATCAAGTCTTCTCCGGTGCGAGTGCGGGCCAAACCTCCGAGCAAATCACAAGTCGCTCCCAAATCTTCTAGCGATAGCGATTTCCCTCCTCTTGTGCGCGGATTGCAATACGGCTTGCGGTCGCGCCCCTCTTCTCGGACTAGCTGAACACTTGCTTTTCTCCTTCTAACTTATCTGTAACATGAATGCATACCACACTAATCGGACATTATCAGAACTGTTATCTTACTCGGCGTGTGTCCAACGCTACATCGTGATTTCAGTGGCCCCTTGCCGTCGAACGGGACATACATGGCTTTCATCGGCATGTTCCCACGCTCGGGACCGCTTGACGACGCGCTCAAACATCACGCATCAGCGCTGGACGCCCACGAAGACTGATGTTGTGAATATGAACGAGGGACGAAAGAAACTGTGCACAACATGAGGCGAGAGTAAACGGGTCTTGTCTTCTGTGACCAAGTCAAGTCAAAACGCGGCAGCGGCGGAGCAACGGCCGAACGAGGTCAGTGCAATCCAGGACGGATGCGAGGATTGAATAGATTGCCTGCCAGACCCGCGAACCTTTCGTCGAGCGCTCCAGCCGTTACTTGCACTTGTTGTGCCTTGTTTCTTGGTCCGTTTTGTCGATGAAGAAACACGAGGCATTACGTCGGGGTCTGCCCGTCTGATCTCGAAGTCGTTGGACATGGGTAGATTAAGTGATTCGATGACATTCACCAAGTCCGAATTGCTGGAATCGCGGCGTATAACTTGCATGACTTGACCGAGACTTGACTGTCTTGACATGAGCGGATTGATGATTTTTTGGAGCTAATGAACAAGACCAACGTTGACAAGAAACCGCAGAGTCAAGGCCGAAATTCAGGTGAAGCCAGGCTGTGAAGTTGGGCTTGTTAGGTGGGGGTGACGACCCTTAATTGGGACGCTTTTCAGGCCTGAACAAGTACTTCTTGGATGACTGGTGCATATGGCCGTTGGTGTCAATGTCACTGAGGAAGATCTCCGTGAGATCTACGATCAAAAAAATAGCCCTCTCTCTTGTTCTCTTTGTGTGTTTTTTCCCTGTGGTTGTGCCAACGCAGCTGCGAAGAGCTGCGACTGTAGAGAGGTAGGAAGTCAGACAGTCGAGATGACTACGAGCTGAAAATTGTCTCACAAAAGCCGGCCCGATTGAAAGACGGGGTTGCTGCCGACACGACTGTCGTTTGAACATCCCCATGTGTCTGGCGAGAAAATTACCCATAAGGCGTTAATTGCCCAGCCACTGACTTGTTCCTCTTCTTCCGCCTCCTTCACTTCACTTCTGTAACGATGCTCGTCCATTCCTATCCAAAGAGACCGCCTACCTTCAAACGCCACCACACGCAACCCGATCCACTAAACTTACGACCAAGCCCTTCACCACCGATTAACCGCGAGGGCCTGCGGCCTTCTGAAGACGGAAATTCGCTTTATTCTCATGCATCGTCTTCCACACCCTCTGTTCTTCTCCCTGCATCTCCAATACGACCACTCCCTTCGCCCCCAGCATTGGCCATAACGACCGACTGGCCACCAACACGATCGACTTCACCACTCGAAACCATGTCACATCGTTCCAACTCAACCGACCTGGCCTCGTCTCCCCCCGATACTCCCATAGACGAACTAGAGACAGAACTGCGGAAAAGACGCCAGCTCAGCAAGGCAGCGCGCGTTCTCGGAGAAAATGTGCCGCTGGACCTTGTTTTCCAACCAAAACATAGCAACAATCCCCTGTTACGCGTTTTCCCCGAGCCTCCACCGCGACGATCGACAGAGAGCCCGCTTCCCGGCCAACTTCCGCGCGAAATTTTGACTGAGCGGCCCTCTTCCGCACGTGCGCGCCATCCCGCCAAAATCGCACGTCGCGCTAGCTTGTCGCTAGCCTCATTTGCTTCGAAGCTTCGCGGCGGAAGTAACAATGCACATTCTAGAGGATCGTCACAAGAGTCACAGGCGCAGTCAACGCTGTCCGTGTCTTCTTCTGGCTCATCGACTGGAGATAGTTCGCCTACGCTCACTCGTAATGCCGTCCGCAACACGCTCACATCTCCCATTGTGTTTGCATTTCCGCGTAATATTCAGGCCGAGCGGCAGTTTTCTGGTGACTGGCCACCACCCTCTGCTTCTCCAGTCCCCACATTAGAGTTCGATGACGGTGCTCTAGAGGACCTTGTTATTGATATTCGGCGCTCGCCTGTCGATTTGGATTGTGATGAAGAAGACGAAACCGTGGACACACCTATTGTCGAGTTCCCCACTCCCAGGAATTCCCGGCGGTTGCACCACTATTCTTCTTCCGAAGTCCTCCAACCGACCCCGAAGATTGTGCCAATGCCTTCTCACGGTCATTCTCCTTCGGAGATTGTCTCTCCTAGCACCACCCGTAGGCCAACAACGCCCTTCGCCCGGGCGGAAACACCGTTTTCTGACTACCAGTCGCGGCCGCAGACTCCGTTCATCGACTATATTCGCCCCACTACGCCATTCGAAGACCGAGCGCCAGCTCGACCGACAACACCGTTCTATGATCTGGACTCTGCCAACTCAAACGAGTATTTGTCGCCGGTTGTGTCGAGGAGACGTGACCAGGGGTGGAGCGGCGAGTGGAATCAACGCGATATGGCGGATGTCATTCAAAAACTGAGGGCGCTCCGGTAGTCAAGGCACGACAGCTAGCTGTTTTGTTTATTCTGCTTTTCCGTCTTTCCGACGTGTGTTGCCATTTGGTGAGTTGTTACTGTCTGTTGATAGCTATCTAATTAGTGTTTCCAGTTTGGACGCTCTCTCACTCTTTCTTTTTTGGTTGTTGGCCACGCCAGTTCGTGCTGAACATTACTAACTAATATCGACCCTCTGTACATAACGCTCTTGATGCTCATCAGCAAACCCATCTCATCTCATGCCCGCATCTGTACCATATACCAACATTGACGACCCATGCCACTACTACTTTACCCTAAACATAGTTACTTACTTTCTTGGCTTCAAAGTAACAACAAAGAGTCTATTCATCGCTCGGAGCAAAGCATCGTAGGAATACAACAAGAACAAGAACTGCCTTCTACTTTTTATGATTCCGACCGCTCAGAGCATGCCGTCCTTCTCAGCGGCGAAGACCAGGAGGTCACAGACGCGGCGGGAGTAGCCCCACTCGTTGTCGTACCACGCAATGAGCTTGACGAAGTTCTCGTTGAGCTGGATGCCAGCCGAAGCATCGAAAATGGACGAAGCGGTGTGACCGATGAAGTCGGTGGAGACAAGGGCGTCGTCGGTGTATTCGACAATGCCCTTATATTCACCCTCAGCAGCATCCTTGACAGCCTGTGTGATTTCCTTGTAGGTTGCGCTCTTCTCGAGGCGAACAACAAGGTCGACAACCGAGACATCGAGGGTGGGTACACGGAAAGACAGGCCGCTATAAACGATTAAGACTGGATTAGAATGAGGTAAAGACGCACGTCAGTTTGCCGTTAAGCGAAGGAATAACCTTTCCGACGGCCTTGGCGGCCCCAGTTGAGGAAGGAATGATGTTGTTGTTGACGCTACGTCCTCCACGCCAGTCCTTGTTGGACGGTCCATCAACGGTCTTCTGGGTAGCAGTGGTGGCGTGGATGGTGCTCATCAGACCCTCAACGATACCGAATTTATCGTTGATGATCTTGGCGAGGGGAGCAAGGCAGTTGGTTGTGCATGAAGCGTTAGAGATCTTGAGCGGACATTAACAAAAATCACGAGGAGAAGAAGATGATTGAACGTACGACAGGGTACTTAGAGTCATAAAAGTCGAGGTTGACACCGCAAACGAACATGGGAGCATCGGCGGAAGGAGCGGAGATGATGACCTTCTTCGCGCCACCCTTCAAGTGCGCTGAGGCCCTGCAAAAGATAAGCCGACAATCAGGACTTGGACTAGCGTTGGGAATCACTTGTCGACAGTGGTGAAGACACCCTACAGATAATCAAATGACAAGCAATCGCATGGCGTAAATACGCACCGTGGACTCAACGATGTAGGCGGCGTGTTCTTGGCCCCAGGGAATTGCACCGGGGTCACGCTCACTGAAGACGGTGACGGGCTTGCCGTTGATCCAAAGTTTGTTGTCCCTGGCTTCGACAGTGCCCTTGAATCGGCCATGGACGGAGTCGTACTTGAACATGTAAACCTGTGTGCGATAAGGTCCGCTGGAAATAAAGCTGCAGAGAGTCGTATACCATGTATTCAAGGTCGATGAAAGGGCTGGGAGCCATTGATCAGACGCGCTTTCTTTTCGAAGAAAAAGAAAGCTCACTCGTTGATCGCGACGACCTCAATGCCCGCAACTTCGAGAGCATTTCGGAAGACGATGCGACCGATACGACCTAACCAATATTCATAGGAGATCGTCGCAGAAAATGGAACTCAAACTCACCGAAACTACAACCGAAGATACTCAGACGTGAACCCAGGAGCAAGAGAAACAACACACCCGTTAATGCCAACTCTGACCTATGAAAGCTGTAATGAGCAAAGGGAAAAGAGGGAGAAAGAGGAGATCGCACCATGATAATGATGGTGAAAGGTAAGTTGAGTCTGATGGGAGTTGCTTACGCCTTTTATAGGTCTATCGATTTTGCTCGAACGTGTCAAATGCACTGCCGGGGCTGGGTTCGGGCCTGTGAAATTCTTGGGGAGCCGGGCTGGACACCCCAAAGGTTGTTTCTCTTAGCTTATTTTTGCTGCTGGACCCAAGTTTGGAGTCGGAACTTGGAAGATGACTTATCATTGGTCGGGGACCCAGGCGATCTGAGGGCCTGGGTCCCCCCTTAACGGACTCGAGAGGGCCCCCTTGGATTCAGCCTCGTCGGCCGACAATGTTCGACGTCACCACCCGGCATTCCGCCATCGATAAGATGGATATTTCCCATGTACGCCGAATTGCATCAACAGCACAGCTGATCGGCGTTATGCTCACGTGCACACGCGACTTCTTAAATCTTCCCAGATGCACCTCCCAGACGAAATTATTGCGGAGATTCTAGGCCCGGCACTCAGGGTCCCAGACGAGCTGTTCTCCGACACCTCTCCGAACTCACCGTTTTCTAAATACCGCACCTCCACCTCTGCGTACCTTCTCGTCTGTCAGAGCTGGCTAAGAGTCTCCACCCCACTCTTGTACAACACAGTAATTGTTCGCAGCAAGGCTCAAGCAGATGCTTTAAGCCGTGTGTTCAAGAAACATCCAGAATTTGGGCTCTTCGTTAAACAGCTTCGGGTTGAGGGAGGATATGGCGTTGCGATGCAGCACATCCTGCAGGCCACCACCAGGCTCGCAGACCTCTTGCTTTGTTTCCATATATGGTCTGGAGATACAGTAATTGGTCTCACCCGCTCTTTGCCGTTGGTCAACCCGCGCCGGTTCATCCTTTTCGACATGTTCCTCTATGGGGTCCGCACGCGGCAAAGTCAGGCCCTTGTCAACGCAGTGACGGAATGTATGAAGGAAAAATGGAATAGGCTCGTTCGTCTTCGTTTTTTTCGTCTTGTTGGCTCCTACAAAGCTGCTTATTAGACCGTATTCGAATTTCCTGAAGCTGCGATTGATGGTAGTCCCTTGCTCTTACCATTTGCGGATACGCTGAAAGAGGTGTCGAGTCTGGAGAAGGTGGTCATTCCTATGGAACGGTTCTTCGGCACAGAGCCACAGGAATATATACTCACTGTTGCCCAAAACATGTCGCTCAAGAGAATCGAGTTCAAA
Organism: Mycena indigotica; assembly: GCF_014461135.1. Taxonomy (NCBI): domain Eukaryota; kingdom Fungi; phylum Basidiomycota; class Agaricomycetes; order Agaricales; family Mycenaceae; genus Mycena; species Mycena indigotica. The sequence goes on along the minus strand of NW_023503007.1, from coordinate 3,167,190 downwards.
GCCGCCAACACCAAAGAGAACAGAGCGCTTTTGAAGAGTAATCCTGAATTCATGGGGCATCCTGGTCTTCGAGGGCTGCTGAAACTACCTGAAGCAGAAGAGCTCGAGTGAATATCATGGCATCCATCTTACCACATGTCGCTGATGTCATTTCAGGGACGACGCAGGAATCACTGCAGGACCACTTCTGTGCTTCAACACCGAGCTAGTACCTGATACAGTCTGGCAAGAAATAATTGATTGTGCACTCATGGTCAATTTACGTGCACCCGACTTTCAAGCACGACAGGCATATATGGGTATCGTCCTTGCCTGCAAAAGGTTTGCTGTAAGTTTCTTGGCTATGTCCTAGTCGTTACTTATTGTCGTTACAGAGGCTTTCACAACCTATCCTTCATGACACCGTGGTTATCTCCGACAAGTTTGATCTATCAGACCTTGAAAACCACATTTTGAGAGACCCTAGCCTTGCTTCCGCTGTTTGGGCATTGCATTTTACTTTGGACTACGACACGCCATTCCCTCGCCAGCTCTACCGAAAGCTCGGGCCTGCACTCATATCAGGTATCCATATAACTGTGCCGAGCCTCAAGGCGCTCGCTAGACATTTTGGCTGCTCTTTGAGAGAAATAGCCAAGATGAAAATCGCGAAATCGCAGGAGTTGGTCCCGTTTGATGTGTTTTCTGACATGCGCGATCTTCGCTGGCTCGGACTCTCAAGTAGAGCGTCATTCGCAACGGACTCCATCAATGCTAGCGCCCTAGCCCATTTGCATACCCTGAACCTCTTGGACGTGGATGCAACTGCACTCGATGTTTTTTGTGTCACAGAGTGAGTTAAATCACCTCAGGCAGCTCTGGTGGCTCACAGCCTGGTTGTAGCCTCCCTAATCTGAGGAATTTTACTTTCTCGACCCAAGTCAAAAAGGACATAATTCCTGCCAATGAAGCAGCTGTCCGCTTTCTCCAGAAGCATGGCAAGAAAATAGAGGACCTAGATATCCATTATCTCTGCGTGAACTCCTGTCCCCTGCTCGACCTGTGTCCTCGTCTGGAGAGCCTGATCGTCGTGTGTGGCAAAAACGTTCAGATTTTCGCTCGGTGTATCTCGAATTTGCTGACTCGCTCCTTAGATTCCCATCATCAATTGCCTGGCTACTAGACGCACTCACATTCTGCAGAAAATCGGGTTTGACGTCGAATACCAGTCAGTGCAAATCATCTTCCAGAAGCTGCCTACTTGACGTCGTGCAGGGCAAGCGCATCCAAGAAATGGTCCTCGTTGCTTCGTGCCCTGGAAGTCGACAAGTTGACTTCACTAGAGGGAATTATGATACCAACAATCCAGTGGCCAACAAACGAGTGCGTCGTTTTACATGTTGTGAACGTAGTAGTCTAAATCAGCAACTAGACATGACATCTCAAAATGTGGGTGGGTTGCTGCTGCTGAGTGGCTTCTAGAGCATAATATTCAGCTATTGGATGGGAGTCTGGTTGGATGGAGGAAGAGGCTTGGGGGTCGAAGAAGTAGATAAGAGTGCGTTCAGTAAAAACTCAAACACGGTGTTTTGGGTTTGATGCTGGGGTTTGATCCCAACTGTCAAAGACGTGTCGTGTTTTTTTCTTCCATATATCACGCGTTTGGACGTGTTTACTAAGCTCAAAAAGTTGGGAAGGCAATCCACCAGTTGTTATTGTCTGGTGGAGTCCTAACTACCAAGTTTTGAGCCATACATTAGTGCAGAAATGAGGAAAGGAGTTTCATCTAACATTATCTACCCGAAGGCTCCGAGGTATTCCGCCATCAAACTCCTGGTTTCCAGCATCAAACACCGCGTTTGAGTTTTTACTGAACGCACTCTAACAGATATACTCTAGCTCGTATTATGTAATCGTGAAAGTCGGCTTCGTTCCTGCTATTACCATGACTTTGAAATTAACTGGTCGAAAGCCACGAACACCGTCCACTGCCTCGACTCCGAGCGCGAGCGCTGCCCCGCGCAAGTCTGCGCAAGGCGCGTGTTTTTTACATCACCTATACCATTCTGGCTAAGCGAGATGTAGGCTTGTTTTTGAGCTCACCTGAGCCCGAGCCGGACAATGAGCGGCCAAAGAAGAGAAGGAAGCTGGCTACTAGTTTGGGGCTTGAGGGCAGTAGTAATAGGAAGGGCAAGGCACGCCAGGGTAAGTTCTGCTATTGCCTGCAAAAGAAAGCACTCACAAGCCTCTTTTGCGCAGTCTATATCGACTCTGACGCTGAGACAGAACTCCCCGACGCTATTTCTACTAGTGCAACACAGCGCAGAAAAGACGGCAAGAAAAAGCAGCGAAGTAGGGATTCCAGTTTGTCGTTCCAAGAAAGCTTAGATGCACTGTCGTAGATTCTGCGGCAAAACGTCAGGGCACCGCCAGCGGGTCACGCTCGCGCCCTAATTTCGTAGAAATTTTCGATTCGGAGGAGGAGCACGCGATTCAAGCAATCAAGGACCGGCCAAAGACGAAGACGACACCGATGGATGTTATAGACCTTTGCAGCGACGATGAGGCACCAAAACAATCCCAACGGGTCAAGGACTATGCGCCGCCCCCGCCTACAGCAGAGGTTTTCGAAATTATCGACTCAGATGAGGAGCTACAGCCAACGATCACTAAGCCGAAACAAAAACCACGAGCTGCAACGCCGCCTCCCAGTAGTACTTCCGTGGATCCGATACTTGCAGAAGACGTGACCAACGACGATTTAGATCCAATACCTCATAATCCAGCTGAGGAAACGCACCCCCAACCTGCACCAGACGACGACTTTGTAGTCTCACCCATCATTGCTGCGACTGACAATTACCCACTTGACGTGCCCCCCGATGCTACTTCCACTGAAAATGCTGCCTTCCGCTCACCTTCGCCTGCTTTCGTCGTGGACGAGAATCCTAATCACGCGACCGACGATGACACACCAGTCGACGCCCCCAACACTGTTTCTACCGAAAGCACTTACATCCGCTCGCCTTCGCCTGCTGTTCTCATGGATGAGATGCCTAACGACCAACAAGCGTCTGTGTCCAACGAACCAGCCCTACACTCGCGCTCTGCAACTCCCATGGATGTTGTACCTCCGACAATCGATGGACAGGAAGTCGAGCCTGACGCTCCTGCTGACATGCACGTGGAATTGGCTGAGGAGGCCGAACCAATTGCTAGCTTTACGCAACAATCCCCAGTTCTTCCGACTTTGATACTAGAGTCAACCGCTTTGGAAACGCCGCCAGTTGGGCTGGACGAAGATGAATCAGAAACCATAATATCCCCAGAGATTCCGACCTCACCTACTATGGACACTGATGTAACGAAGCCGAACGCCGATCAAGTCGACAACTCAGTGACGATGGACGTTGGGACAACAAAGGAAACGAATGCTGCTTCAATCACCGCGAAAGGCAAAAGACCGGCCATGTCATCACAACCATGGCACTTTGTGGATCACGCCGAACGGAGCAGGCTTGATGCTGCTCGCGAATTCGACGCGGCGATGGCAGAGCTTTTCACTATCGATACTCCAGCTATTTCTGATCCACTAGCTCTCGCCAACCCAATGCAAGAGGACACTTCCAATGACCGGTTGACGTCATCGCCGAGGTCAACGCCGACGCTATCCACGACGCTTACTTCAGCTTCGGCGTCGGCCTCGCCTGCCCCAGCCACACCGCCTGCACAGCCCCCGCACCCACAACAGCAAAATTATCGGATCCAGGTGTGGAACACGGAGCAGCCGCCAATTGGGTGGTCCGAAGAGAGTTTTGGACGGCGGTTTGCCTGGGCATTCCGAAAGCCATTGTCATCAATCTCCAACGCGGTGACTGTTGCTCCGACCATTCCACCGCCAGACCAGCCAACTGTCATTCAACCCATTTCTACGAGCGAAGAACCTGCTAAATTGACACAAATACTCATGTCCGATGACGACGACGACGAGCTCGATGACTTGAGGCTGGAATACCCTGATTCAGAATAACTGTGACCTAGCTGTGTGTGTTAATGTACATTATGTGTAGCGATACTTTTTGCGAGTCAGTCCATAGTGTCCAAAATAATCTAGTCTAGTCGTCGACCTCGAACGACAACGTCAGTCTGTCGTGGCAAAGACGCCCAACAGCCTCTGCATCAATGGGAATTGAGCTCCCTGAGCGAGAGATAAGTGGAATGTCCTGTTGACAAGACCCAAACAACACACCTTGGAACCCGTCGGGGTAAGCGTTTAGAGGAAGGTTGGGACTCGTGAAAGACCTGATGAAATATGAGATTCTTAAGGCCAATCGAATCGAAATCCTTACGAAGAGCCCCAGAAGCCGTAGTGGGTGATGCCCAGAGATCTAGCAGTGAACTCGTAGTCATGGGCGAATCCTCCGGGATAAAAGAACTCCATAACCGTCGTGCGGGGTGTCGGCTGCATCCAAATGAGGTTGGTCAACCCATTGCCATGTACACCCATCATTATCTGTGACGGATGAGAAACTCTCATCAGGGTGAATATAAAGGAGCGAACCGTTGTCCGAACAGCAAGACGTATTTGCTCAGCTCTGTCCAGTTTCTCCATGAGAACGACATTGACTTCCCAACCATGTGCATCGCGTAGACGGTATAGCTCTTTGACGAGACGTTCGTGGTCTTCTTTGAGGAGTATACGCCTTCCCCATGCCTGCCGCGAGATGTAAGTGATAACCGGCTTGTCGTTCGTTGAACTGCCGTCGCGCCAGTCCATGCCCGCAAACTGCACGACATTGTTGCGAAGTGTTTGCCACCAGTAAACGCTTCCAGGCAGGCCAAAGGGGACGGCAGCTGTCCGTTGATATCGCTGGTAGTTATAGGCACGCATGGCGGATGAGCGGTCGGCGAGAACCACCCTTTCGAAAACAAACGGTGCACCCATTTTGGTCCGGTCATCCCAGTCGTCGAGAAACTCCATGGTTACGTCTGGAAAAATGGAGCGGACGACAAGCTGGTTCATATTTGTTGGATCACGCCAGCGAAAAGCGTCAAGACGGTTGAACCACATATGTCTTGGCTGGGGAAGTGAGGTATTGCCTTCTTTCTGAATGGAGGGGTCCAACGACGAATAGGTCCTCCAGAATCCGAAAATCAATTCAGCCGTCCAGTGGTAGTAGTGCCTCACACTGCAGAGTCTTGAGCACAGCGAAATTCGTCAAATAACACGCTTACAATTGCGGAGGATCGTTGACAAGGAACTAAAAGAGCCAACTTTTCAACCCGGTATCGAGCAAAGTAAAACACACGTACAGTGACACCATCCACCAGATATGCCCCAGTTCCAAAAAGCTTTCTTGCTGCAGCAGTGGTGATTATTTGGATGTCATTGTCGGACGGCAGACGCGACTCTTCAGCCTCTTTACCAGGCAAGATATCAACGCCCTTCGAGTACATATTGTCACGGTCTGGTACCGCGTCTGGATCGTCAGAGACAATATATACCGTGCCGTTAGAGATGTAGAGTTTGTCGATAATGGACCATCCTGGAAAAAAGTACTTGGAACAAGCGATATGTGAGACAAACAGGGCTACTCACCTGGGACGTGTGAGAGAACTTGACTCTCTGGGGCTGACTTGGAACCCCATGTCAGTCGAGCATCATATGACTGCGTGTTCTGTTTGAGCGTGTCGATGGAGTGTGGTGGACGTGGCGTGTGTGGTTGAGGGGCTGGAATAAAATAGTCGTGGACACGGCTATTCGAGTAGTAGAGTATGACCAGCAACAGTATCGAAGTGATTAGCCATTCGCGCGGCGTGGGCGGCGCTGGCGCCATGAAAGAGGACGACGAGCGAAACAACCGAAAGCCCTGAATTTTGATCCGTCATATTGATCCGAGTAGATCTTGCTTGCTTCCGTTCATCTTGCCACTTGTGCTATTTTTTCCAGCTCCGCAAGGGCCTCACTAAAAGCAAGGGTATAAGGTATTACATCTGTTCGAGATAGATGATTATTACCTTCCTTCAACTTTGAATAGAGACATAAGGCAGCCTTTGGACATCTGGACTTATCCTTCCAAATTGAACTGCAAAACTATTAGGATCTGTCACTGATGCTACACCATTTTATGCCTTTCATGCCATCGTGACTTGCACTTCCAGGACAAACTGCAAAGCCTTGAGAAAGGAGCTGTCCTTGGTCAATCACTACATCTTCCTTGAAACCAACCAGCACAAATCAAACGGAGCCATGAAGGCCCCAAATCTTGCGTATCGTACTTTTTGCGGACAGAGCGGCCCAGGAATTTATAGCTCTGTCTGTGTCATGCATCAAGTCGTCAATCTGGACGCCAAACCTCAACTGTCTGTCTTCCATGGGCTTTGCACCTCCCACTGCTCGGGAAATTCTCCTCGTATGCATCCTTCTGGTCGGACTCTTCATTCTCTTCTTTCCGGACCCGCGATCCCAGTTTGCTTCCGCCCCAGCACCGACTCGATTTGGATATAATCGCTCTACTGCCCACTCGACTCCTCCTCCTACCCAGCAAAATCATTTCTCGACGAGGTTGAACTGGGGCAAAGACGCCGTCCCACAAACGAAGGTTGTTGCGCATGCGCCAGGCACGCCCCAGTCTTATCTCCTCTCAACCGAAGTTTACCAGCGTCTGGTTTGATCCAGGCTGGTCGATTGTCGACAAACTATATGTTTATCATGGTGTAGTCTTCCTTGTAACAGACCAGCCGCAAAATATACCCGACCTCTCTGCAATGTACTCAAAAGGCCTTGATATCGAGGTTGGAGAAGAGGCTGAGCTCGCGCGGCTCCCCGACGAAAACGACATTCGAATCGTCAGTACTACTCAGGCCAAGAAACTGTTTGGAAGTGGGGCACAGATCTTGGATGGAGTAACGGTTGGTGGCCTATTGGTGATTCGAACTTGAGCTGATCATCTTCCAGTTCTTGATCAACGACCCACCCCAATTGTGAGTGATCCCATTTCCTTCGCAATCGTTGACGAAATTCTTTAGTGTTCGCCATTTTTTCCATGGGGTAGCAGAATTAATGTTTGGCTTGTGGAGAGCATATTCTTCCTTGGACCCGGCCATCCCTCCATCAGGAAACACCTCACTTCCGTCTCCTCGCCGAATGTGGTTCAACCGCCTGGATGCATTTCGCTGGCGCGACTACGCTGAAATGAATGAATGGGTCATCAGGGCCGTCTTTCCGGACCTCACAATGGAGTTTATCGATGATTGGGACGACAGAAGAGAAATGAACAGTGCCTTTGTACTGGAGCGTGTTGTACTTGCGGATCGGTCGGCTGCGATGCCTGGACTAAATTTCCAGAGATATCAACGGACTGCGTCCACTGCCTTTGGACTTCCAGGCAGTGCATACTGGTGGTTAACAGTTCGGAATAACGTTGTGAAATTCGCGGGCCTTCAAGTTGACGATGCCATGAGCACCATGAATCGACCAGTCATCACGTATATTTCGCGTCAATCATGGGGACGGAGAATGCTCATCCAAGCAGATCATGAACGGCTGGTGAAGGAGTTGCAGAAAATCGAGGCAACTTACGGTTATGAGTTGCATGTCGTTGAAGCAGAAAAAATGACCAAGATCGAACAGATACAACTGGCCTCGAGAACGACGGTAAGCAGGACCAGCCTGCTCTTTTCAGTCAAATTAATGGCGGACATATCAGATACTTATGGGGGTGCACGGAAATGGTCTGACGAATCTTGTGTGGATGAAACCCACTCGGCGGTCGACCGTCATCGAGTTCTTTTACCCCGGTGGCTTTGCCCACGACTACGAGTGGACATCGCGCTCACTTGGTCTGACTCACTACGGTGTATGGGGCACCGAGTAGGTCAATTCAACCGAGTTGTGAACTTAGGGCTGACTTCAATAGATTGTTCACGAGCCCAGGCATTCCGTTGCCGAGTTATCCGGAAGGCTTTCAAGGTAAGCAAGACGTCTTTCTTTGGGCAGGTTCCAAGAATTGTGACAGGAAATTCGATTCCGCTGGACGGAGAGGCGGTGGCCAGGTTATGTGTACAACGTCTTGAGCTCGAGGAAGACGTGGATGAAGGGTAGTTGGTTGGTTGTGTAGTACAATTATCAAACGGTTCTTCTGTCGGTCATCGTGCGTACTATGCACCCTGTGCCCGCCACCTCAGTCAACTGCGCATCATCAGTCTCGAGGTCAATTATTTTACTCGGTATGACACACCTTCTCGTGCCAGCCCAGTAGCACGCTTCCACTTATGTCGCCCCAGCCCGGCATCGCCATCCCCTTGTAGAGGTACTTCATAAGCGTGTCTTGATTGTCCTGCGAGAGGCCTTTGATGACACCAGGAATCTCAGCAGCTTTGGTCGTGTTTAGGATCGTGAGGAGAGTCTGGAGGGTGACAGTCTGGGAAGTATGAAGGGGGGGAGGTTGATAACTTGATCGTCGTCAAATACCTTTGCTTCCTCGACATTCGGTCCGTAAGGCGCATTCTCCAGTACCGTGTTGAGCGCGCCGAGAATATCACTCCTACTCGAGAGTCACGCAAAAGCCAAGACTTATTCGAATATGGCCCACCGAGAAAGCGCACTACGGACAGCAGCCTGACGTTGTTTGGCGTCATTTAGAACCTGCACAGGATCTCTTGGGTCGGCATCTACTAATTCTTCATCCTGTAGAACGTCTTCGTCGTAGATATCAATGTCGATTTTCCTGTCGGTTGCTATTGGCCCATAAGCACAATGAACAAGATAGCTGCTCACCGAAATGCCGTTTCAGCCATGGACAAGAAGGGTTGATGTGGCTGTGCATATGCTGTTCCTCGACAAAACCTCCGATTATATTGTGGTGTAGCGTGCCAGCAAAAGTACATGTACAGTAAAACCGAGAGAAGGTCAGTTATCGTCATTGTTATCTGCGGGTGCCATTCCGAACAGCTGCCGGATTTCTTTAACGCTAAGTTTATGCAGACTAACGCCAGTGCCTTCTCCAAGGGCAGCGTCAGCCAAACCGCTTTTCACCTCTTGAAGTTTGAGCATTCTGGAGCGAGGTGAGTGAGCAGCATGCACTTTCTACTGACAGAAGTAATCGTACCGCTCTTCGATAGTGTTCTCCACAACTAACCGTTTGACCCACACAGGCTTATCTTGTCCGATTCGGTGGGCACGATCATACGCTTGAGCCTCGGATGCAGCATTCCAGCTATACGAGGTGTTAATGAAAGGGTGCAGGCAACACGTGAAGCCATATGAACCTGAGATCTAAGCTGCAGAAGATCTATATGAACAAGGGTAGGGTATCGGACAGGTAAAAAAAACAAACTTGATAATTCGATTGGCTGAGACCAAATTGAGGCCCACGCTGCCACATTTCGTCGAGATCAGAATGACCTTAGGTCCTGTCCGTTGTTTGAATTGGACGAGCACAGATTCACGCTGCTCTCGATTCATTTTCCCGTCAAAACGCAGGCTGCGTATCCCGTTGCGCGAGAAAACGGTTTCCACTAGGTTGAGCATCGAGGTCCCTTAGAATGACAGGTCATGTCATTGTAATGCCAGAGGAAGAGCACTCACATTGTGAATAGCATATAGTCTTGTCTCCTGTGGAGTCCCATTCTTTCAGCATCTCAAGCATAGCGCACATCTTGGTGCTGGCCTCAAGGAAGTCATCTCCACGTGACCAGTTAGAGATGACTGCAGCTGAAGGCATCTCCACATCCTCGTCGTCGTCTGCTTTAGCCTTGCCCTTGCCTTGGCCTTTGGGAGCCACTTTCTTACTCACCGAGATCGAATCCTCATCCTGAAGGAAAGTTGAAATTCAGCTGATGAATTGTCAACAAAGCTTACATTAGTTTCGGTCTTTGGTCGCATCGAAGCCAGTAGCGGTAGATCCTCCAGATCGGAATCATCGGAGTCGATACCGCGTTCTTCAAGGGGCTTCCTCTCCACTGACCGAATCTTGGCATGCTCGTATGTTGCATATCGAGGTCGCTTCGCTTGCCGTTTACTGCGGGCATACTCTTCGAGTTCTTCCTCAGTAGGCTCGAACGCAGCAGATTTGAATATTTTTCCAGGAGTGAGGTCCGCCATTTTCTTGCATTTCGGACCTGATCACGTGTCAACAAAATACGTCTTTCAAGTGCGAGTACCGTACAAGGACGAAGCCCTTTCGCAGATGCTTCCTCGTATTCTTTTTCGCGTGCATTGTTCTGTCTCTCGTCTCCCTCGCCGCTGAACCGATCAGGCATCGTGAATAGAGAAGAGAGAACACTTACAAAATCCCGTCGTGAGCAATGGCAGAGTTACTCAAATCAAGGACGCAATCTAGGTGGGCATGTCAGGACGAAATGAGAAGCATACGCGGTAACTTCTTGCCGAAGCAGAGCTCGTGCCCACAAGCCAAAATGCGACCACTCTCATCCGTGAGAACTTGGTCAGAGGTTAGTTCAGAAATCAACTTGTTGGAGGTTTTCGCTTACGATCTTTGCAGTTTGAGCAGTTTGCAGAGTCGGCATTCATCTCGTCTTCGCGATCCAGCATCTCAGCTGCACTGGCGCGGACGAGGAATCTAACATGATGTTAATCGTGCACTGTGGGGCAGGAGGCATTTCTTGCCGTTTCTTGACCTAAGAAAAACTCAGTAAAGCACTTTTATACATGAACAAGATGTACAGCTTCCAGCCAGGACTTGCCCATGGTCTTCCGTGCGCGATCACGCTCCTTGTCAGCATCACTTCCAACAAGGAGCGTCGGGTCTTCAAAGCCTTGGCCTTCCGCAATAGATAGGATCAAGTTAGGATGACAGCAAAGTTGTCGTAACCGTAAAATCATGACCTGCCAATATTGAGCCACTTCTTATTACTTAGAATATCAAACTTGATTCACGAGAATCGCTGCATGGCTATAGACCGATGTTGGCATAGAAAAAAAGTGGATCAACAGGACTTACTTTTTTCACGACTGTGCCCGCCCGAATAAAACGGTTGAGCCTGATTTTGGTCCGCCTCTCAAAAGTATCGTAAATCTATTGCAGATCAGAAGACATTCGACACTGGCAGAAAAGTACTGACTTCACGTTCCTCATCGGAGAAGCGCAGTTTGACAAGTTGGATATCCTTATTGGGTAGCTTCAGGATTGGTTCTCCTTCAAGAGTGGAGTTCTTTGTGCGCCGGAGCATCAGCGGGCGGAGAACAACTTGCGCACGATTGCCAGCCAAAGGTGCATCCTCTAACTGGACTCTGGCCTAACGATGCGTGAGCCCTCAATGAACGAGAGTGAAGACACGAAACCCGAACGATGTGTTCATTGAAGGATGGCCTGGAAAAGGTATTCAGTTATAATTTTATGTAGGGGGCATAGTTTTACCAATCATTATAAGGGCGAAAATGCCCGAAACGAAGTAGCCCATAGATATCAGCCAACGTATTCGTCACAGGGGTTCCGGTGAGCATCCAACGATGCCTGGCGCGTACCTGAGAAGATATGTGACTATCCTGGTAGTCGGGATATTGTTCTCACATGAGCAAGACTTATACTAGCTTTCGTTGAGCGATTACGGATGTATTGCGCTTCGTCAGCAATAGCGCGATGGAATTTCGTTCTTGCAAGAACGCCACCGTGCTTCAGAAGCCATTGAGATTCCTCGGAAGCCTCGACGTCAGAAGGGATGGCGAAGTCAGCACAAAGAGTGTGGTAAGTGGTGATGACAACCTGGGTGAGTGAACGCTAAAGACAGACTGAAAGCTTGACAGGACACGTACATCGTAGCCCTTGACTTCAGATGTTTTCTGAGGGAGAAAATCGGTTGCGTCTTCTTGGTTAATATAGTGGCTCAGACCTTCAGTTTATCTTTGCCATGATGAACATGAACTCGGAACATTTCGTTGGTCTTGCTCTCAATTTCATCCTTCCACTACGACAGATGTTAGAAGAGGTCATAATAGAACTGAACTCCTACCTGTTGTAGAAGGGCTGCAGGAACGACGATGAGAGTCGTTCGATGCTCATCATCGTCTTTGGGGAGGTTCATAACCATAGTTGCAATCATTTGCACGGTTTTTCCCAAGCCCTACTCCGAGTTAGCCCAGTCGCGAGACATGACAATGGTTTGAAGAACCATATCGTCGCCAAGGATTCCACCTCTATCATGACCACGCTCGCGCTTCAACATCCTGATTTCCTTTGAGTCGCCGGTCAGTAGTTACACGACGGGGCACTCGCCATGAAACGCCAATAGCTTGGTGGGGCAATAACCGCACTTCTAAGCCGGGCAGAAGATCTTTTTGGCTAGCAAGACGTCATTTCTTGCGATGGGGCAGAATAAGTAGCGAACCTTTTTAAACCGAGGTCAGCAAAAGCTTCTTGAACGGTCACTCCATGACTGAGATTGTCAATTCCACGGGTCACAAACTCAGCAAGTCTGGCGGGCATAAGTCCACTAAAAAATTGAAAAGAAAGGACAGTACACACTTCTGTTGTTGGTCCTCCCCACCGAGATCTATTGACCGCAACGGTGTATCTTTGTCGTAATTTAACGAAAACCCGGCTGCGACCGGCGCAGGCGAAGATGAGAACGAGCTTGAAAGAAAGTTGGCGTCTCCAAGCGCTTCGGATTGGCCCTTTTGCACCTGTCGTTGTAAATTTGCGGCACGTAACCGTTTTCCTAGCGTGTTGCCACTTGAATCCACCGTGTTCGGTGTGCTTAGTAATTGAAGGGGCGTTCGATGTGATGCGTCTGACGAGGGACCTGGCGTAGCCAGCGCATCTAGAATACGTGAGCCTTGCGTCGCTGGCCTGTTCATCGTCAAGGAAAGTCAAGGTGTGGAGTGTCACGTGTGATGTGACTCGAACGAACGCGTCGCGTTTGTACGGCAAGAATCAAGTCGCGATTCGGCAAACATTACTGCTACCTATTTGTTAGATTCAGAATCTAAGTATCGCAGCCCTTCCCACTCTGGTAAGGAAATGCATTCTCCATCTGACATATGCTCCGTTCTTTTCCGTGCCCCCTGGACATCTGCTGCCATTGCCCAGTTTCGTATCTCACTGACATCCTCTGGCGATAACTGAAGCATTGCGCTTTGAGCATTTTCTTCGAGTCGAGAGATATTGCGGGTTCCGGGAATGGGGAAAACTACAAAATGATCAATAGTTGACGGTCCGAATGAGACGGCATACAATCTGGATGTTCCGCCAAAATCCACGCAAGCGCCACCTGCGTCGATGTCGCTCCATAGCGATCAGCAATAGCTTGCAAACGATCAACCAAGGCGACGTTCTGAGCAAAGTTTGCTTCAGAGAAGCGTGGGAGCGTGCGGCGGTAGTCCCCCTCCTCGAAATCGTCTCTTGACCGGTATTTCCCAGTGAGCAGTCCTCGTCCAAGAGGTGAATATGCAACAATTGCAACCCCAGTCTCTCTTGCTGCCTGCAAGAGTCCATTCTCCTCAATTTCGAGATCAAATGGGCTATATTCCATCTGGACGGCGACTACTTTTTCTCCGATGCCTGGTACTGCACGAGCACGGCGCAAAGTGGTAGGGCTACATTCGCTCAGACCCAACCAGCGGACAGTGCCTTTCTCGACGAACGGCTTGAGTGTTGCAAGCACAATCTCGATTGGGACTGTCGGGTCAACTCTGTGCTGGTATAGAAGATCGATATAGTCTGTTTTGAGCTGCCCCAGTGACCGATACAATGCCTCGACAATGTAGTTCGGGTCACTGCATGGCGCGAGGGATTTGACACGCTCGGTACCAGCTTGTTGGCGGAGATCAATGGCACCAAACTTGGTTGCGAGGAAAACTTGAGAGCGCCGACCAGTGGAAGAAAACCACTCCCCAAGAACTTCCTCAGCTACGTATTCATAAGCTATTATATAACTCTGCTGGAATGAAAAAGGAACCTACAATTCCCGTACATGTCCGCCGTATCGAAAAATACGATTCCCATATCGGCGGCTCGATTTAGAGTGTCGAATACGTGGGCCCGGTCAGTTTGACCATAGAAGGTACCAATTCCCTGCATAATGTTTGTGGGCGAGCCATGTTTTGACTGTTCGTTTGTTTACCATAGTACCCAGACCTAACGAGCTGACCATTGGTCCATTCACGCCGAGCCTGCGTGTTGGGAAGGGCGTTGGTGGCACCATTTTCTTATTCAGAGTCGAGAAGAGCAGCCAGTGTTTATAAGGCCATAGTGCCGCCCGAAAAGCTGACTTTCGATCCTGAATTCGAACATGAAGTTGGGAGAACCCGGATGTGGGTCGGAAGTGTGCCGACTCGGGCCGCGTCACAAGCTCATCTGAAAACGGCCATCATCAAGCCATCATACTTGAGGTGTCACTCTTCCACCTCGTCTTGAACCTGCCCTAATCCGCGTGTTTACACTGATATGGGTGTCTCTTGCACTCCCCGAGAGTTCCGCTTACTTAAATCAACATTCTCTTCAAGTCAATGCCACTTAAACTCGACAACCCGTGGTCTTGTTTGTATCTTGTCCTTCGTAAATCACACGGCCACACAATCTCACCCCATTTTAGCCACCAGTATGCCTCCAAAAGGACAGCGTGGCCCGCCACTAGACTGTACAAAGTCACAAAGCTTTCTTCAGTCCGACACCGATGGCCGCCTCTTCGAAAACTAGTCTTCAGGTCGTCACAAACCATCCACGCTATCAGCTTTTGGGCGGAGACTTGCATATCATCGTGCGTTGTCTTTTTCATCGCCCCCACTCCTTGCTGACTCTGTGTTCAGATTGAAAACATCGATTTTTGTGTCCATCGTTACTTCTTCGATCGCGAATCTCCTAGATTCCGTAGCATGTTGGCAGGGTCGCCTTCTCCTGGAAAGCCACAAGAGCCTGTTAACATGCTACGGCTTACAGAAGTCAGTGCTAAGCACTTTGAGAAGTTTTTAATGGTGTTCTACAACCCGTTTGTCCCAGTGCCCTTTCTATGCCAAGTCTCATCCAATTCAGTCTTTATACACTGTATCCCGACACTACAGCCGACGACTGGGCTGTCATATTGCACCTTGCGTATGACTGGGAGTTTGATCAAGTCACCGATCTGGCCATCCGGGAGCTAGAGAAGCTGGAAATGAAAAGCGTGGACCGCATTGCCCTCTATCAGAAACATGGGTTGAAGCTTGATGCACCAGTTCTTGTAGGGCATTACGTCTCGCTTTGTGCGCGTGGCTACCCCCTGGACCTTGCGGAGTCCCAGAAATTGCCTCTCGATACAGTCGTATTGGTGAATCAGGTTATGCATGCGTTACCTAAGACACGGTTAGGCGACGTGGCCTCGTCCAAAGCTATCAACGCGGACCTCATCGCTAAAATCGTCAACGAGGTAACAGGGACTACGGACAAACAGGCCAGCGAGAATTTGGGTACATCGGGAGGCGAGTCACAATATGACCCTCTTACCAGCTTTCTCAACACAAAATATTTCAGACTCCTCAAAATCTCCCACTCCAGCCCTCAATGGCAAACGGATTCCTAGCCTATTCGGGGAATCGGAGGCCAACGGGGTCAAGTCACGATCCAACAGGATTTAGTAGGGGGGAGTAGGAGGCATACTGTACATGTATAAACCAATGAATACCTTGCTACGTAAGGATTCGCTTTCCTTTTTTTCGAGTTTTTGTGCTGGAAAACCGCGTGGATAGAGGTGGATAGCCGGTCCCGATAGATCGACAATCAATCTCGCTTAGATCACGACGGTGTCCGATTGGTGGAGTGACAGCGAGTGTCAGCGAGTAAGACGAGCCCGAACTCGCATGGACGGAAGATAGTCGGTGAACGTGGTGGGAAACTTTGCAAGAAAAATGAAGCAACGCGCACCATAAACCCGTCGACTACCTTTCCAAGCGCTAACGCCTCGCTCTGTCAGTTGTTTGTGCCGAAATTGTGGGATAGATTGATTGCGATAGGCGGGCCGATACTCTGTTGACTCGGATCAAATTGGGTGTGCCGTGGGGAAGTGGGGTGATCTACCTTACTTGTGCTTTGCCCTTTTCCTTCATCTTCTTGCGGTTGGCTGGCATACACACCCAGCCTCCCTCCCTCACACCACTCTCCCTCGTTATATTATATTTGCTCCGCATTCTGCGTCGAGCCTTTTGTCGACTGTCATGGTCTGTTGGACATCCTTCGATGTGGAGCATGTCTCACTCTCGCCAACAGCCCGCCCCAGTACAACCACCCTCAGAGACCCATCACGACTCCCATTCGTACGGGAAACAACCGAACGCTAACGCGCTTCACCGCGATGCACTTCTCCAAGCATTGGGGACTATCCTCTCCCCAGTATACCCTTTTTCTTTGACTTGAGTCAATAGTTGGCTTACATGGACCAAGAAACGACCAGCTCTAACTGGAAGGTCTTCTTCGACATCTACAGTCGAGTCGTCACGCTCTTCATCGGGCACAGCAAGTCCAGCCCATGGCCATCATCCAACGCAGCCTCATCCGCACTCACCACTGGCTGAGATGCCAACTACGCTACCTATGACTGAGGTCAGCGCGTCTCTTTTCTCCGTTGACACGCTGACCCGTCTTGGCTCCGGCCATACTTAGGAGTCGACTACCACTCCCCCAGCACCTCCCAACACTCCAATTGCAGCACCACGCGCCAAAATCATAGACTCGCTCAAGAGTAAGAATGGCGCCTGGGATGCCCTGATTCATGGCTCTTTCTCATGATCTCACCGCTTTCCACTCATCATTATCGCATGCTCGGAGTCTCATCGGTTTTGTTTTGGAGTGTAGTCTGCCAGGGACCTAGGGTAGTCCCATTTGCATCTGTATCGTGGTTTTACTACTACTCGTTGTAATTTCCTATCTATGTTGTAGCGACCTTTTCCTTCCCAACAATGTCAAAGTCTGAATCCGAGCCAGAATTAGAATGCGGCCAATCCTCTGACGGAGTTCGGAGAGGCTAGTTGGCCTTGTGCGGGGTAGTAGGCGAATGCCCTGTTTATTAACTCTGAATAACGTCCGCAATTCAGTGGCGAAGGCACAAGGACAAATTATGATTGCGATTTGAAGCTGGCAATGCTTTGACGCGAGATGATTCAGTCAGAGGAGATCAAATTTCAATAGGAGATAGAGGACGCTGCGAAGCACAGGCGGAAATGCTAGTGTCTCCGAGCAATTGTAATGCATCCGATTTGCACGACTGCAGCAACTTTGAACTTGAACGGTGAGAGGGTGAGTCATGATCACACTCACTGGCAGAGGTGACTATCAAAAATCACCTTCAACGTTTCAACCTCTATGTCTGCTTGAACTTGGGTTGAACGCACAAAACCACACTTTCTTTATCCGACAGCCCTGCCTTTGATGAGCCGCCCATACCTCAAGCTTCGCCAGGCAGCCCGTAACCGCATCAGTTGGTCCCGGTCTGCCCAACGACCGCAACTGCCCCGAATTCCAGAGCTCTTCAATCCCAATTTTCTCGACGAACTCCTCCCCCCAACGAAGCCAGCCACTATCGCGGTCAATCATGGGCCTACACCGCATAATAATTCGATGATTTCCGCCCTGTCGCTTTCTTCGCATCGCACTTGGACAGATAACGGCGCCATGGCATACGATTCAACCCTTTCACCGACTCTGGATGCATTCAACAAGCTGACTCGGAACTCCACAGCCCAGGAAATACGCGAATTACTGGATAATGTACACCTACCGCTCCAACCCCTATCCTATCGTCTCCTCACATTACTCGTCAGGCATGGGCTGAAAACCCCGACACAACTCTCAAGGTTATCTGGAACTTGCGTAGTATCCACGAAGGTAAATCGGAGAAGGAAGCGTTCTACATGTATGTGACCTTGTCCGTTCAGTCACCTTGATAACGCTTTGTAGGGCTTTCGGTTGGCTTTACGACAAGCATCCTCGGACGGCCATCGCCAACTTGCACAATCTCGTTGATCCAGTGATTACCAAACCCAAAGCTGAAGACAAATCTGGTTTAGCCCATGGTTATTGGAAGGACCTACTGAACATCCTTGTCCTCGCAACTGTAGATGAATTACGTGAGCTCCCCCAACCGGTGAACTTTCTTCACAATCGCCGCGCCAGCAAGAAGGCTTCCGGTAAGGCCATAGCAAAACCAAAGGAGGGCAGTGTTGCATACGATACGAAGCCCGTCATCAAAGCCCGTCGTATGTCAATCGGAGTAGCCAACCAGGAACGTGTTGTTCGAAAACTCGAAACGGATCCAAAGTATCGCGCTTTATACGTCGCTGTGGCTCGTCTCTTCACCGAACGTCTAATCAAGGACTTCAAAGTTCTACTAGAGGCAAACACCGTCGAGCCTGTGGATGCCCGGGATGCTCTTTTGCGCAGCATATCACTCGCTTCGAAATGGGCCCCAAGTCTTTTGGGGGCACACGATCGCAAGACCAACATAGCCACCGCGGTAGCTCGTCTCTTCTATCACTATCGGGGGGAGCTCCCGCAATATTCGTTCCCCTCAGCGCTCAAAACCTGTGAATGCCTCGAAGACAAAGAGCCTACGGAGATCATGCGGTCATTTTATCGGCGCTGGGTTCTCAGCCCACTCAGAGCAGCGACGATGGTTACTGAGCGTCTTATGTCATCGAACCAATGGAACAAGATCGTCTACAGTCGCGTCAGTTCAATATGCATGCGTAATAATAAAGACAAATTCCTTAAACACGATCTTCTCCGGTTTCACAAGTTTCTGCGCTCTGTCGAGGCTGGAACAAGGTCTATCAGCGGCGCGACACTCCTTCCTCATGAATTGTTGCAGGAAATACACAGCCTCAGTCTCCACACGTCCCTCGATGGTACTACAGAAACCGAACTCCGTGTTGCAGAGGCACAGTGGAAGAGTCTCGTCAACAAACTGCGTGAATCAGGCAGACTCGACAATTCCATCGCTGTCTGTGATGTCTCGGGCTCAATGGGGCTTTTTGGACATTCAATAGGGCTTTTTGGAAGTCATTCTCCGGAAGTTTGGCCTATCTATCCAGCCGTTGCACTTTCCTTGATCCTAGCCCAACTAGCCAAACCACCCTTTTCCCACGGCTTCATCACGTTTTCAGCTACTCCCAGGTTCGTTCGGCTCCAGGAAGATTGGTCCATAAGCAAAACAATAGAAACCATAACACAGGCTGACTGGGGCATGAATACCAACCTGGAAGGTATAGTGCTTCGACTAGACTCGACGCAAAGACTGCGTCTGAACCCTTTATAGCCGTGTTTCTCAATCTGATCCTGCCGCTCGCCAAGCAACACAACATCCCCAAGGAAGACATGATCAAGCGCCTTTTCATCTTCAGTGACATGCAGTTCGACGCGGGAGCCAGTTACTATTGTACCACTCAGCCTGAGTGGGAGACGAATTACGACCGCATCGAGCTGGCCTTCCGGAACGCGGGCTACGATGTCCCCCAGATCGTGTACTGGAATCTTGAAAACGGAATTACGGTCGAAGTCCAGGCAGACCGGAAAGGAGTTGCACTCATGAGTGGATTCTCACCGTCGATGCTCAAAGTGTTTATGGGCGAGGAAGAAGAGCCAGAGACCATCGAAGCCGTACCTGTCGACGTCATCGTCAAGGCAGAGAAGAGTCAGGAGGCATTTACCCCATGGGCGATCATGACTAAGGCGCTCTCTCGCCCAAGTTTCGATGGCCTCGTCGTTATGGACTGAAATAGGTATTAAATAAAACTAATCCCCACATCTACTGTATCCATAGCCAACACCCAACTCACCTGTATTACCATAAGCAGAAACATGTCAAATTCGTCGCCCACCAAAAATATTAAAGGATTGATAATGATACGCATAAAGTAAATTTTCTACATTGATGCGAAGCCAGAGTCACTCAGTGCAGAATCCAGCTTGCCCCCGTCAACACGGACTGTGGCGAAATACTCGTGAGCAAGTGCCTCTTTTGCCGTCAGACGTTCCCGAGGTTCAAAACGAAGAAGGTTGTCGAGAAGGTTGAGCGCGTCGGGCGTTGCGAGGGCCTGTGTCTCAGATGTAATAAAGCGCGACCATGGGCACGCTGGGTAACTATAGACACACACAGGGTTAGATGTTAACAATAACGATGGAGGCAGTCACCTTGCTAGCAACTCGTCGCTTTCGCATTCAAAAGAAATGTCGTAGGCCTTGAGGTACGCGTCGAACTTGTCCGTGCCAAGAACACGGAGAATCTTGAGCAGTTGGTCATCGTTATCCGATCCACCTGTGGGGAATGAGCAGGTCACCCAGTCCATGATAGAAAAACGCACGGAAGAAAGGGTGCTTCCTGAAGATCTAGTGGACGTCAGAAATGTGGCAGACGGGAAAGGGCCATAGAATTACTGCGGAAGCGAGAATACATCCTGTACTCCAGAGATCGAGGCTGTAGTCGTAGCGTTTGTACCCGACCAGTAGCTCAGGACCCTTGAAGTGACGGGAAGCAACTCGGACATTGAGTTCTTCATCCGGATGGTAGAATTCTGCCAGTCCCCAGTCAATCAGGCGAAGCTGAAGGGAACTTGGTTTGAGTTTGGAAAAAAAAAGTCACGCTCCGCACTCACCTCCCGCTTAGCCGCATTCCAGATGATGTTAAGAGGTTTAACATCGCGATGAATAATTCCGTGGGCATGAACAAAGTCAAGGCCAGTTAGAAGTTGGAATAGATAGGTCCGGATATCAGACGGCGTAAAGCGCGCAAAGACCTCGTTCCAAGGTGTGCTATCGACATACTCGGTGACGATGCTGTGGTATCTTCGAGTAGCTGAGGCGCAAGCCGGGTGAAACAAATGTAAAGCAAACAACGTAAAAAAACTCACGGTCTCGGACAACATCAATGAGGGCCACACAGTAGGGAGCGCCTGCAAGATTCCGCAAAACTTTAATCTCCCGCTTGATTTTGTGGACAGCGACCGGTTTGAGGACCTGGAGATTGTTTACTGTTGGCTGAAGAGACAAAGCATTGCGATCCAAAAGGACCTTGATCACACAGCGTTCGCTGTTTGCCGTGTCTACGGCTTCAAACACCTGAGAAACGGTTGGAATAGTGAAGAGAAGTAGTCACTGGCTTGCGCACCTCTGAGTACCGGCCACCTCCCAACCTTTGGACGATCTCATAGCGGTCTGGGCTTGACCACTCTATTCGCAGTTTCTTGTAGTCATACCACGCCTTGCCGCGCGTCGAGTTCACATCAGCATATACCCTCGAGACATCGACGCGCGACGAAGAAGCAGACATAACCAGACGTGGATGAAGGAAAGAAACAGGCAGGTTAGCCGATGCATCACTACATCATCTCCATTACGTTTCACGTGTCTCTACAAGATAGTTTTACAGCGCTTTTCTTTACTTTCGAGCCATCTATAGCTTGGGGTTCTTCTCCTCCGCTTCATACTTCGTGGCGACGAATGTCACACCCTGTGGCACAACTATGAGGAATGTATTTCAAGGTTTAAACCGATAACTTGCCGTTTCAATATTGGTTTGCAGTTCAGGGATTGCGGCTTTCACCAGCTCCTGCTCCTGTGTGGTGATCTTTCCCAGTGGGTGAATCTTGACAACACCCTCTTTCTAAAAGAAAAGTATCAAATCGAACTGAAATCGCAGAACTTCAAGCAACTGACTCCGAGTTCAACGTTGGAAGAGAAGAACTCCAGCTCCGCGCCAAGCTCGGAAGTCAGTGTGCTGGCACCAGCGGGGTCTGCCTTGAGGGAGACGTAACTAGGTGCAATGATTCCAGTTTCTCCCTTCAGTGCACGGATTATCTTGGTGGAGAATTCATAACCCGCATATGCCATGGAAAGTGTCGCTGAGCCAGCGCCATCCTTGGCTTTGACGACCTCATCGCCACCAAATTGAATGCGCTTGACGAGAGCAGTGTAGGAATCAGCAGAGATATCAGCAGGGAGGGAGTGAGTGGATTGGGAAAGGAGTGGGACAATCTACAGAACATCAGTTGGGTTACGAACGAGTGCTGAAAGAACGTACTGTGACACCACTGTGGCCGCCAACGACGGGGACGACGACTTTGGGAGCCTCTGCGGGCTTTCCAATAGCTTCAGCGACAAAGGTCGATGCACGGACAACATCGAGCGTTGTAACACCAAAGATCCTGTGCAACTGTTACCCCTTGCCTGAACAAACCGACAAACAATTACCTCTTAGGATCATATACCCCGTGCTTCTTGAAGACCTCGGCCACGATAGGGACAGTGGAATTGACAGGATTGGAGATGACCAGAACGAAAGCTTTGGGGGCGGTTGTTGCGATTCCAGTGGCGAGATCTTTAACGATGCCAGCGTTGATCTGTTTGGTTTATTTGAGTGGATGGAAGAAACAAATTACAGTGACGCACCTTGAATAAGTCGTCTCTGCCATCCACCACCCGGTTAACAATCCATAATGGTGGTTAGATGAACCTTACCGCGTCATCTACGAAACAAATGTGAGTTTATGTGCTGGTATACGAGTAGAAATTTACGCCAGGCTTGCGAGGAACACCGGCGGGGATGACAATGAGGTCGGCGTCAGTGAGCACCTCCTTCAGACCATCAGGCGGGAGACGGCCAACAACAACAGACGGGGTTGCGATATGGGAAAGATCGGCGGCGACGCCAGGAGTATTGACAATATCGTAGAGACCAAGCTAAAGTACATTCAGAAATTCTGGCGCAAGCAACAAGAAGGGCATTGTGGACAGCGGTGATATCAGGATTAGTCTTCAGTAAAAGGGACAATGGCTGGCCAATGCCACCTGAAAAGTGGTCAATCGGCCGCGAACAGCAGTTGGAAAGGCGAAAAAGCACCTGCAGCACCGAGTACAACTGCCTTGACCATTGCGATGACTTTAGATGGAGGGAGAAAGAGAAGTCAGCCTTAAATCCACCAACCCTATACCGATCACGTCAGCATCTGATTCACGTGCTATCGCGTTCCGTTCCGAATAACAACTGCATTGGATTTTATGCTTCCTAGAACCGGCAAGGCCAATGCAAAGCCGAGCGAGTTCTGCCCATCAGATCCTTTCACTTGTGCATATCTGAAAATTGCCCCCGGCCAGTACCAAGCAGAGGCATCGAGTAATTACTAATTCTGGTCAAGCTTATCTTATCCACTCAGACGTAGACATCGCGCAGCCGCAGCTACGTAGCCGCTGCGCACAGGTGCTCGTCAGTATACCGCTGATCTTCAAGCTTCTACCACCCATGATCTTCACAAAGGATCTTCCCAAAGTTGAGGATGCAGAGACACACTTGGTTTTGGTGCGTCCAGAATAACTTCGAGTTGCATTGAATTTGAACACGGTGCTATGGATCTAGCCAGACGTTCCGCCACCTGCCTACGACTTGCCAGGTAAACCACGAGGACTACCTGCCCATATGAAACCAACGAATTTCGTCTCAATCTCCAAATACGCTGGTCAGATGTCGGAAAACTGGAAAAACCCTTATAAGGACCTGATGGAACCTGATGGGCTTATCAGACAGAATAAGATTGACTATCTAAGATGATAAGGTCTGATAAGGTCTGATAAGACTCTGATTGGGGGGGATAAGGTCTTATAAGTGGTCAGTTAAAAGCTTATCAGACAGAATAAGATTAACCATCTATGCTGATAAGGTCTGATTGGGGGGGATAAGTGGTCAGTTGAGAGCTTATAAGACCATATAATCAAAATCTGGCTTGTAATAATTAGGACATGCCCTTAGACCTGTCACTGGCTTGGAGTCAAAATATTGATATTATGACCAAAATATTACAAGTTTTCAAAAACACAGCTGTTGCTCTTATACCCTGTAAATATTCTACCATATTAAATTATATTGAAATTATATATAGTAAATAATGATATTTACCCTCCAGGAATACATGGTTATACTATAAAACATAATACTCAGGTTGAATGAGGTGATATAAGCTCCATAGTGTGCGTCATATATGGAGTAGAAGTTCTTAGACTTACACGGTTGCATAGTGCAGTGGTAGTTACTCCTGTCTTCCTTCATCACAAGTTGGTGGAGTAGACAGATAGATAGTTAAGTGCTGCTGCTTCCTTAGGAGAGTCTCCCAGGCCTCAGAGGCAGAGAGTTGAACGTTTTGCATGATTTTAATTTCTGGGTCCAAAAGTTCTTATATGGTCTGATAAGCTTCATAAGCTCTGATAATCTCTCAAAAGGACAGTCAGGCCAGATTGGATCCCATTAGAAGGTTTTGCAGCTGATATGCATTCAAAAATCTGATGAGCTTATATTGCCTGATTGGGTCCTATATGTACTGATAATCTATTTCTCAGTTTTCCGACAGATCAAAGAGACCTTCATCTTGGACTCATCCCTGCACATGCCCCAGTCAATCGGAACTGCCGGAAGAACAGACCAGCCACATTTCAAGCTTTCCGGATTCATGGGGGAGATACGGGCTGAGATTTTTATTCTGGGCTCTGCCACACTGTCAGGGGAACCTCCCCTTTCGGCCCCTCGGAGACGATTCCGATTCCGGTCCGACTCCGGCTCCGACTCCGGTGATCGCATCACCGCCTCCGTCAGGCGCATCGCCGCCCCCGCCTGGCGATCCCCTGGGACCTGGCCTGCGACATGGCGCAGGCATACTGCACGGAGCAACGATCAACCTTGGCGCGTCAAGAGCGCAGTATATAGTTCCGCTACCTAGCAGGCGGACCCTTAGAGTTTCTTCTCTTTGGATCCTCCCCTGCTAGGTCAGCCCCACTTGTATTTGCTTACTTCTATTCACTCTTTGGATCCTCCCCTGCTAGGACCTTGATCTCAGGCCTCCGGGGTTGCCCTTACAGCAGAAGAAACTCTCTACGGGATCAACCGGACAAGATTGCTAGGTTCGGGCGCTGACTCAGGCTCGGAATACGAGTCCGTTCCGCCCTCGTCACCCCCCCTACCACTTGTCCCCTCCTCCTCTGTCACTCCTGTCATCCCCGCACCTGTCATGCCTTCCGGAGCTACTCCTGACGCTGACACTCGGCTGGATGCACTCGAGGCGAAAAATCGACCGCCTAACTGAGGCCCTTACTCTTCTCACCACCCAGGCTTCCGCTGCCGCTGCCGCCGCTAATACTGCTGGCGGACCCCAAACAACACCACCCCCGGAGACGTCGATTCCGACTCCGACTCCGGTTCAGGGCGATTCCGAGGCCCTCTTTGGCGACATCAACCTCGCCAAAATTGGTCTTGCGACCAAACCCTCCGTTCACCTTCAACGGCGATCGGAAACGCGGCCGCGCGTTTCTCTATGCGGTCCGCACCTACGCCCGCCTTGCCCCTGAGGCCTTCGTGGTCAACGGAGAGGCGAGCGAGGAAAAGGCCGTCCGTTATGCCATGTCGTTTATGGCAGAAGGACCCGCCAGCAATGGGCGGAGCGCCACGGAAGCAAAGCCCCGTTTCCGTTTCCGTCCTGGGGCTCGTTCGTTTCCGAGTTCCGACTCCGGTTCGTCGAGGAGAATGAGCAAGATCATGCTCTCTCCAAACTGGAGACTTCTGCCTATCACATGGGCACAAAGGATGTCTACCAGTACACCGGACGACTTCGAGGACCTGATGGACCTCGCCGGATTCGAAGACGCGTTGGTCAAGGTGACCAAGTTCCGCCACGGACTTGACCCCCTGATCAACAACGGAATCACGTCCTCGAACGACCCCCCGGACCTCCGGGACTACCTTAGCTGGCGCACCCGGGCCTTCCGTCAATACGAGGCCCTGGTCCGGGCCAAGCTGATCAAGTCAGCCGCCCCCAAGACGCCTGGCGGTTTGATTCGGACTCCGTTTCCGGTCAACCGCATCCCGGCTCCGGCCCCTTTCCGCCCGGTGGCTCCAGTCGTGCCACCCGTGGCCCGCGCCCCCGCTCCGGCGCCTCCAGCTCCCGTCCCCATGGAGTTGGATCGCACTAGGGCTCGGGGGTGCCCCTCGTCGCGCCTGCTTCAGGTGCGGCGACCCAAACCATCTCGCCCGGGATTGCCCCCCCCGCGGACGTCCGCTCAATGGACATCCTCGACGAGGTGATCCAACAACTCGGTGACGAGATGTTAGCGGAGTTGATCGCCCGCTACTCGGACACAGCTGCGCTGCCAGAAACAGTCGCGGAGTCGATGGCCAGAGAGGATTTTGTCCCCTGCGACGAGTGACTGGTGTGCCCTCGTTCGCGTCCGTAAATCGTTTCGCTTGTTTGTATGACGAATCAATTCCTTTGCCCTACAACGAGCCTGAAACGAAAGACATACCTCCCCCCCCCCCCGTTTCGACTCCGTCTCCGACTTCGCCCGCGACTCCGGTCATCGTCCTTCGCCGCCTCACTGCCTGGGAAAAGAAACTGCCCAAGCAGTACACTGTCGCTGCTTCCCCTGGAGTGAACTCCCTCCACCTCCCGTTGGAGCTAGAGTCCACTACCAGCGCGCTTAAGCTCTCGCTCTCTGGCCTGGTTGACTGTGGTGCCACCTCCGACTTTATCGACACGAACTATGTCGCTCGGAATGGCATTCCGGTCCGCACCCTGGCGCAACCGATTCCGGTCTTTAACGTTGATGGCACTCCGAACGACGCCGGCTCCATCAACCAGATCGCGGACTTGGTCTTACGCTACAAAGGCCATTCCGAGCGTGTTCAACTCGCCGTCACTCATCTTGGTAAACAAGACCTCATCCTGGGGTACTCCTGGCTGCGGAAGCATAACCCAGAGATCGATTGGGAAACCAAGGAGGTCAAGATGACGGTGCCCTCGCGGCTGCTCCACTTGCCGCGAGGAAGAACGCATTGAACGGACTGAGCTACGGCGACTCCGGCTGCTCCAGAAGCGACTCCGCTCCGGCCCGTTCCCCTCGGTCTGCACCATGGACCTCTCTGGGCCTGACGACGGAGACGATTCCGTCTCCGGTGACGACTCCGCCCTGCCTGATCTGATGCCGGACTCCGACGATGATGAAGACGATGGTCAGCTTGAAGATGGTGACCGCATCTTCTACACCTCGTTCCGCCCCTCGGAGGAGATACGCGCTGGCAGTACTGTCTCACAGCGCCTGGCCGAAGCCTTCGCCAGGAACTCCGCCCCTGCGCCCTCCGAGATCCCGGACTGGGCTAAGGAGTTTCAGGACGTCTTCAACAAGGAGTCCTTCGACACGCTACCGGAGCGGAGAGCCTGGGACCACGCCATTGAACTCGTCCCCGACGCTAAGCCCACCAACTGCAAGGTGTACCCCATCTCGCCCCTCGAGCAACGCGAGCTCGACGCGTTCATCGAGGAAGGGCTTTCGACGGGCCGGATTCGCCCCTCCAAGTCTCCGATGGCGTCTCCGGTCTTCTTCGTCAAGAAGAAGGACGGCGGACTCCGCTTCGTCCAGGACTACCGTGCTCTCAATGCGATGACTGTCAAAAACCGGTACCCCCTTCCGCTGATCAACGACCTCATCAACCGGCTCAAAGGCGCTCGTTACTTCACCAAACTCGACGTCCGTTGGGGCTTCAACAACGTCCGGATCAAGGAAGGTGACGAGTGGAAAGCGGCTTTCCGGACTAACCGAGGCCTGTTCGAGCCCTTGGTGATGTATTTCGGCCTGACAAACTCTCCCGCGACGTTCCCAACGATGATGAATGACATTTTCCAGGACCTCATCCTCTCCGGAGACGTCATGATCTACCTGGACGACATCCTGATCGCCCATTCCGACCTCCGGAAACACCGACAGATCGTTCAGGAGGTCTTGCGGCGACTCCGAGAGCACAAGTTGTACCTCCGAGCGGAGAAGTGCGACTTTGAAAAATCGTCAATCGAGTACCTCGGAGTCATCATCTCCCACAACCACGTCGAAATGGACCCCGTCAAAGTCGCAGGCGTCTCCGCTTGGCCGACTCCGGAAAACAAGAAGGACATTCAGCAGTTCCTTGGGTTCGCTAATTTCTACCGCAGGTTCATTCGGGACTTCTCGACCCTCGCGCGGCCCTCTCTTCGTGCTCACCAAGAAGGACCAGCAGTGGACTTGGGGCGACGCGGAGGCCTCCGCGTTCCAAGCGATCAAGGACGCAGTCACAGCTGGAACCCCTAGTGCAATGTGCAACATCTGGGTTATAGCCCAAAGGGACAATGCACAACATATGGGATATAACCCAGTTTTCTCTGTCGCAAGTATTTCTTTATTAACTTTTATCTCTTTTGACTATTTTAGTGTCTTATGTCAGGTGAATGGTGATGGGATCAGTGTTCCTAATGTAGTATATTGATTGTAGAACCATTTTCCTAAGAGATCACTGATTTTGATGCCTGTGTGATCTTACATCACCCCCACTTGATTTAATATTGATTCTCTTTTTGTGCTACACTAAGCCCATAATATTACATACCGAGTCTTCGGCCTGAAGAAATGGTGATTTACCCTCCTATATATGATCTTATATTAGTCATATCATGTTCCCTTAATATAATATATCAAAATATATGCATAGCCCATATGTTGTGCATTGCCCCTCTGGGCTATAACCCAAATGTTGCTCATTGCCCCAGCTGCAAGGGGTGGCAGTCACCTCGGAACCGGTCCTGGCGATTCCGGACGACGCACGGCCTTTCCGACTTGAGGCGGACAGCTCTGATTATGCGACGGGGGCGGTTCTTTCACAATCCGCCCCGGACGGGAAGTGGCACCCTGTAGCATTCTATTCCAAAAGCTTAAATGATGTCCAGCGCAACTACGAAATCCACGACAAGGAGATGCTCGTGATCATCCGCGCACTCGAGGAGTATAGACACTTCCTCGAGGGCGCCGCGCATCCCGTCGAGATTTGGACTGACCATAAGAATCTGGAGTACTTCAGGAAGACGCAGCACCTCAACCGGAGACAGGCCCGCTGGTCCCTCTACCTCTCCCGGTTCGACTTCACGCTGCACCACAAGCCCGGCCGCGACATGGGCCGACCTGACGCCCTCTCTCGGAGACCAGACCACGGAATCGATTCCGACAACTCCGACGTCGTCCTTCTGCGGCCCGAACTCTTCCATGTCCGCGCTCTCGAAGGTGTTTCCGTTTCCGGCCCTGGTTCTGAACTCCTTCGCGACATCCGCGATGCCCTCTCCAGGTGAGCCTGACCTGGAGGAGCCCGTCGCACTAGCGGCCCGGCAACTCCTAAAGGTCCAAGGTCAAGCTCGAGGCCCCCTCCCTCGCGCTCCGACGAGTGGGCTGTCTCCGGTGGTCTTCTTCACTTTCGTGGGAAGATTGTCGTACCTAAGGATAAGGACCTCCGGAGACGCATCATCGAGCTCTGCCACGACACTCGAGTTGCCGGACACGCGGGTCGCTTCAAGACCTTGGAGTTGGTCTCCCGGAACTACTGGTGGCCTCAGATGTCTCGCCATATTGGCCGGTACGTCGCGACCTGTGACTTGTGCTGTCGCACCAAAGCACTCCGGAGACTGCCCCACGGAGAGCTGCACCCGACGGAAACGCCCCCAGAGCGTTGGCATACCGTCTCCGTCGACTTCATCGTCAAGCTTCCGGAGGCCCATGGGTACGACGCGATCATGGTCGTCGTCGACACCCTTGGGAAGCGTGCCCACTTCTCGGAGTGTCACACCACGGTCGACGCAGTAGGGGCGGCTCGCCTCTACTACCGGAATGTCTGGCGCCATCACGGGACTCCGGAGAAGTACGTCTCCGACCGCGGCTCGCAGTTCATCGCGGACTTCACCCGAGAACTCTGGCGTCTAATCGGCATCAAGCCTGCCACGTCCACCGCGTACCACCCGCAGACAGACGGTCAAACAGAGCGCGTCAACCAGGAGCTGGAGCAGTACCTGCGGATCTTTACCAACTATCAGCAGGACGACTGGGATGAGCTGATTCCGGCCGCGGAGTTCGCCTACAACAACCACATTCACTCCTCCACGCAACAAGTCCCCTTCATGACGGACACGGGACAACTCCCGCGCATGGGCTTCCGAACCCGGAGTCCGTTCCGCTATGGAGTCCGTGAACGAGTTCCGCGACCGGATTGCCACTGGTGTTGCCGAAGTCAAGGCCGCGCTCACTAAGGCCAAAGAGGAGTACAAGCGCTACTACGACCGGAGACGCACTCCGTCTCCGGAGTTTAAGGTTGGCGACCGTGTTTAGCTGGATGCCTCTGACATTAGGAAGACCCGCTGATTTGCGGCGCTCAGGACTAACGATAGGAACTGGAGTGCCAGTGTGCTAACTAGAATATCGACCAGAATGGGATGAAACCGTCGTCTAATGGACTCAGACGAATGAGGAACAGGCTGTAACCTGCTCTACACTCAAATCCTCTCACAAAAACGATCTCAACCCAAACTAACCATAACCCAAAACACTCTCTTATGGTCCACTCCACCCACATAAACCTGACAAGTCGTTGTCTCAACACATTCATTGAGAATTGTTATTGAGGATCACTCTCCAAATCACTCTTCAGAAGGTCTGGCTCTATATCTATGGACATATCTTGTTCTGAACTGAACTTCAGAACGAGATAACGCTCAAAGACTAGTGCCAAATCGTGTAGAATGGTAAGATAGGCCAAGATAAATACAACAAACTCCAATCCTTGCCGAAACTCGGACTGAAATCTGAGGCTTGGATGTAAAGTTTCCCAACTGTGTAACAGAATTGTCCAAAGAACGCTTCCATCTACCCAAATATCGAGTGCAAACAACGAAACACCAATAATCAAGGCTTGTCAAGATCATTTGTCTCGTTCCTCACACTCAGAGATCGTTCTAGCCGTTGACCAAGGCTAGTTCCAGACTCTCCATTGTCGATAATTATTGTTATTGGTGTGGTAAATGCAATGTTGACCGAAGTTCCAGTCGATTCTCATGATTCCTCTGCCTATAATCCGTTCCCTCAACCAAATCTTCGTCTCCAAACTCAGATTTTCCCCAATCTAAAGCGTACTACCGACGAAACACCGCAATAGTGAAGCGCCAGTACGATGCCCAGATATATATGACCATGAGGGAGCGATGGAGAACGCTTCCAACCCTCACAGACTGGGTATACAAGCCTCTGGGAGTGATACAACACACTTTTGGAACCCCAGCCGACCCGGTTCTCGTTCAGGTCAGGAACTAACTGCCTTAAACCGTCCAGAGATGTCTTGGATCAGGACTAACTGCCTTAAACCCTCGACCGCCAACCGAAACACAGTGATAACGCCAACCGAAACCCAATATAACGCCAACCGGAACACAGATGTTGATAATTTTGGTAACCAAAGTCGTTATTGACCCAACTCTTATCGAAGATTCCAGTTTTCCCAACAGTTCCCTATGCTCCAGAACGAACCCTCAACAGTCCCACCACCTTCCACCGAGCCAGAGACGAATCCAAAAGAAGAATATTTGTACAAGACTGCAAAGTGACTCGCCCAAACAGACCCTTAAGCCTCCTCCCACCGCCCTAAGGCAGAGGAAGGCGACCCAGATTGCCTGCAGAACAGCTCTACATCCTACTACTTAAATACTAGTGCCAAGCGAACCTTATAAATAATGTACAGTCAAAGGATATGCATAATTCGGAGTAATTCCCCCAGAGATAGTCCGTTTGTTCCGATTCTTGGCCGGTCTTAGGCCCCTTGTCGTTATGGTATAGTGTGCTCCGCCCTGTAGATCCTTGGATCACCCAAAAGTCGTTTGGAACCCCTGAAATTCCCCAAATCTTCGACAGTAAACCGTGTTTCCCCTGCCCAACAAGTGTTGGATCGTGTTCTGCACCTCTCTAGCATTCCAACGATACCCAATATGTCCCAGAACTCCAGCTCCCCATCGAGATATAGTCGAAACAAGTGGTGATGGATTGTTGTTAGGTGGTTCTTCGTTCAGGATTCGTTTTTAACGCGGTCACATGAGTTCCAAACGCTCATATTTGGCTCTCCAGCTGTCTCCAAGTCCAGTCCATACCATTATCTGGTTTCCACAAGTGAGATTCGGCATTCCTCCATAACGATTGAACCAGAATCAAGGTTTTGTTGGTTGTTCCCTTTGAGTACATGCAGGTTGGATCTTCCTACAATGAAGTCGGGCTCTGCTAGTAGTTGTAGTGGTTTAGGACAGCAACTGTGTACCCTGGAACCGTGAGGAACCATGATAGAGAGTCACCACCTTGCAGATATCTCCCTAACTAGTCATTCAGGACTCATGCTAGTTCTCTAGGATGTATGCATCGACAGAGGAAACCTAGAAACCAATAGTTTTCTGGTCCAAACCATCTGCATGCGTATCATCTCCCCCATTTTTCACTTTCGACTGTCCCCAGTCGACCAGGATTCAAGGTCTTTCGTTAATGGTCTCGTTCCGTTCTCTCTGATTCATTGTTCCACTTGGTTTCTGGTATGTTCTGACTCGTTCTGACAGTCTTGAAGCTTTCCACATGGCATTCAGTCCTCCTGCTCCCATTCTGACTTCCTCCCTCATGACTTCCAGTTGTTCCTCAATGCTCCATACTGATTCCACTTGTTCCACAACTCTCATGGTTCTTCTGAGTCTGTTCCACACTCAATAACGCCATTCAACCAAAGAGGGCCCCCAGAGTTCGAAGCTCTGCACTCTTCTTTCCAAGGATTATTCAATTCATTGTCGATTCCACTGGTGTTTGGCTCGAAATTTCGTTCGTTTACTTTGGTTTTCCGTTCCTCCCTTATGTTCCTCCTCAATATCTCGGCTCTGGACTCATAGAATCCGACAACTTGCCCCTCCCATGCGCTGCAGCTGCCCAGAGTGTTGATAGGTACTAAACCGATCTACTTCTTTGTTTCTCCCCAGACTCCTAACTCGAAAAACGCTATTTCCTCCACCAGAATTCGTTTCTTCAGCTGTTCCACCCAAGCTTCTCCGTGTTCTGAGACTCCATTTTCGTTGCTCTATAATGAGGCTTCAAGTATAGATCCATGAGGACCCTGTTATTTCGGTTTCCGCTTGTTCTGAACATTTCTCTAACTCCTGCTCTAACTGTTCCACCGTTCTTCCCCTTGATTTCACCTCATTCCTTTCAACCATTCCACTCCTAGCCTTAAGGAAACTCTTCATTGTCAATCTGGTGATACTGCTCTCCCCCATTTTCGAATAATTGCTGTCCCAGCAATACCCTAGAAACGGAAGCTGCGTGTTCCAAACAAGAGTTTTCCAAGTGAGTTCCACCACAGGACCAATTCCCTCGAAGGTATCTGTTCCAGACCCTGACATAGTCCCGTTTCAACAATGCTTATGTTCCCCAGCCTCCAGGATCAATTCAACTTGGGCCAAAATTTCGAGTTGATATGTCTAGACTCGAGGAAGTATCAACCTAGTATAACTAGTCAATTTCCAGCGAATTCAAACACATCCTCAGAGATATAACGCCTTCAATTCCGTTTCCACTCAAGTTAAACTTCGTTTTCTGCAGCATTATCGACAGAAAATTTGAGTTCTTGTTCAGGAACCCAATTCTTCAACGAATAATGTGCATACAATTCGAATTTATCTCTCGTTAACATTCATTAATCCTTATACCAACGTTTATTGCACAATCATTTCGTTCAACAGAACGAAATTTTTCCGCAACAAGAGGGTACTCAGTTAATGAAAAACGCATGCAGTCGTCTTGAAACCAGTTATATAAACTGTCCATAACAGAATCTCCATGTTCTCTGACTAAGATTTTTCGTTCCTCTCAGAGTTAAGCTGTTCAACCATATTTTCCTTGAGTATACACCGTTCTCAACAGATTTCCTGGCATGGATATCATGTTTTAACGATGTTCCTCCAATAGTAGAATGCTTTGTTCCTCCTAGAAAGTATAGAACAAGGAGAATATAACGACTTAAGATGGATTTTTATGACTGAAGTTCGATGCAGAACGAGCCCACATCAGATATAGTCACACCAACTCATCTAAAGTCGCTAGCTTCCCTTTCTCCATCTTGAATCGTTCAAATATAGCCATTGTTTATCGAATCCTTGTTCAGTTGTCCAGGTAGTCTCTGAAGATGAGGCTCACAACAGATTCCATAAGACGAACAAGAGTCCTAAACGAACCCTCAAACCATAGGGTGTGAGTTTTCCGTTTGGAATCCTGTTTTCCTTATGAATTCTGTCATGTACTCTGACTCAAACGGGTCCTTAGCCAACGCTAACAGCCTCCAACACAGTTCCCATCTCCCACCACACAGAAACTCGTCTGCTCTTCCACCTACACCACTTCACAACATCGAAAACCCATTCCAAGCGAAATTATTGCAACCAGGCCTGGAAGCCTTAGCGATACATCGATAATGTTGTGGCCATATCGTCCATGTATGCTGCCAGAAACCATATTGAACGAAAGGTCTCGTTTCCAGAGTAGCCCCAGCTTCGTTTTTCCAACGACAAATCGTTATTTGGGTCTTTGATACAGCTGTTTCCACCATAACACAATCAAGGATTCGTTTTCTATTGTCAATTCCTTGTCTTCATTGGCAATATAAACGCTCCTCAGCCTCCACCTCTCGCCAGACTTCGTTTTCCATCAACGGTTCCTTGACCTCTCGTCAATGTAAACGCTCCCCAGCCAAAATTGGACCCACAGGACATGTTCCATTTTCGGTCCGATCCTCAAGAATCTACTCTTGCATCGATTCTTGAGCGTCCTGCCTTGTTTTGAACCAAACACAACGATGGATATCGAATCCTTGTTAAGAACTCGAGAAAATCCACTTTCCAAGTGATTTATTCGAAGAGCAACCCCTCGCGGTGGGCTCCAGATGATTTGCGGCGCTCAGGACTAACGATAGGAACTGGAGTGCCAGTGTGCTAACTAGAATATCGACCAGAATGGGATGAAACCGTCGTCTAATGGACTCAGACGAATGAGGAACAGGCTGTAACCTGCTCTACACTCAAATCCTCTCACAAAAACGATCTCAACCCAAACTAACCATAACCCAAAACACTCTCTTATGGTCCACTCCACCCACATAAACCTGACAAGTCGTTGTCTCAACACATTCATTGAGAATTGTTATTGAGGATCACTCTCCAAATCACTCTTCAGAAGGTCTGGCTCTATATCTATGGACATATCTTGTTCTGAACTGAACTTCAGAACGAGATAACGCTCAAAGACTAGTGCCAAATCGTGTAGAATGGTAAGATAGGCCAAGATAAATACAACAAACTCCAATCCTTGCCGAAACTCGGACTGAAATCTGAGGCTTGGATGTAAAGTTTCCCAACTGTGTAACAGAATTGTCCAAAGAACGCTTCCATCTACCCAAATATCGAGTGCAAACAACGAAACACCAATAATCAAGGCTTGTCAAGATCATTTGTCTCGTTCCTCACACTCAGAGATCGTTCTAGCCGTTGACCAAGGCTAGTTCCAGACTCTCCATTGTCGATAATTATTGTTATTGGTGTGGTAAATGCAATGTTGACCGAAGTTCCAGTCGATTCTCATGATTCCTCTGCCTATAATCCGTTCCCCAACCAAATCTTCGTCTCCAAACTCAGATTTTCCCCAATCTAAAGCGTACTACCGACGAAACACCGCAATAGTGAAGCGCCAGTACGATGCCCAGATATATATGACCATGAGGGAGCGATGGAGAACGCTTCCAACCCTCACAGACTGGGTATACAAGCCTCTGGGAGTGATACAACACACTTTTGGAACCCCAGCCGACCCGGTTCTCGTTCAGGTCAGGAACTAACTGCCTTAAACCGTCCAGAGATGTCTTGGATCAGGACTAACTGCCTTAAACCCTCGACCGCCAACCGAAACACAGTGATAACGCCAACCGAAACCCAATATAACGCCAACCGGAACACAGATGTTGATAATTTTGGTAACCAAAGTCGTTATTGACCCAACTCTTATCGAAGATTCCAGTTTTCCCAACAGTTCCCTATGCTCCAGAACGAACCCTCAACAGTCCCACCACCTTCCACCGAGCCAGAGACGAATCCAAAAGAAGAATATTTGTACAAGACTGCAAAGTGACTCGCCCAAACAGACCCTTAAGCCTCCTCCCACCGCCCTAAGGCAGAGGAAGGCGACCCAGATTGCCTGCAGAACAGCTCTACATCCTACTACTTAAATACTAGTGCCAAGCGAACCTTATAAATAATGTACAGTCAAAGGATATGCATAATTCGGAGTAATTCCCCCAGAGATAGTCCGTTTGTTCCGATTCTTGGCCGGTCTTAGGCCCCTTGTCGTTATGGTATAGTGTGTGCCCGCCCTGTAGATCCTTGGATCACCCAAAAGTCGTTTGGAACCCCTGAAATTCCCCAAATCTTCGACAGTAAACCGTGTTTCCCCTGCCCAACAAGTGTTGGATCGTGTTCTGCACCTCTCTAGCATTCCAACGATACCCAATATGTCCCAGAACTCCAGCTCCCCATCGAGATATAGTCGAAACAAGTGGTGATGGATTGTTGTTAGGTGGTTCTTCGTTCAGGATTCGTTTTTAACGCGGTCACATGAGTTCCAAACGCTCATATTTGGCTCTCCAGCTGTCTCCAAGTCCAGTCCATACCATTATCTGGTTTCCACAAGTGAGATTCGGCATTCCTCCATAACGATTGAACCAGAATCAAGGTTTTGTTGGTTGTTCCCTTTGAGTACATGCAGGTTGGATCTTCCTACAATGAAGTCGGGCTCTGCTAGTAGTTGTAGTGGTTTAGGACAGCAACTGTGTACCCTGGAACCGTGAGGAACCATGATAGAGAGTCACCACCTTGCAGATATCTCCCTAACTAGTCATTCAGGACTCATGCTAGTTCTCTAGGATGTATGCATCGACAGAGGAAACCTAGAAACCAATAGTTTTCTGGTCCAAACCATCTGCATGCGTATCACCGCCCCTCGGAGAACTTCTCCCACCGCCGCCTCGGACCATTCAAGATAGTTGCGGAGATCAGCAAAGGCGCCTACAAGCTCGACCTCCTCCTCCGTGCTACTCAAAGCTCCACCCGGTCTTCCCCCGTCAAACTCGAGCTCGCCCAAGACGACCCCTTCGACGGACGCCCGGCTACGACCAGCCCCTCCGGACCTCGAGGACGGAGTCCCGGAGTGGGAAGTAGAGGAAATCCTGGACGCAAGGGTGAGGTATAAACGGCTGAATTACCGTCAGATGGAAAGGCTACGACGCGTCGCATGACCAGTGGGTCCGCTTCGACCGCGTCTTCGCCCCGGAGAAAATCGCGGAGTTCTATCGTAAGTACCCTGGCAAACCACGGCACATCGCCTCTGCAACCTTCGACTCGATTCCATTCCGGTCTATGCGTCGGGACGCCGCATTCAAAGGGGGGGGTGATGTCAGGGGAACCTCCCTTTCGGCCCCTCGGAGACGATTCCGATTCCGGTCCGACTCCGGCTCCGACTCCGGTGATCGCATCACCGCCTCCGTCAGGCGCATCGCCGCCCCCGCCTGGCGATCCCCCTGGGACCTGGCCTGCGACATGGCGCAGGCATACTGCACGGAGCAACGATCAACCTTGGCGCGTCAAGAGCGCAGTATATAGTTCCGCTACCTAGCAGGCGGACCCTT
The DNA here is from genome assembly GCF_014461135.1 of Mycena indigotica. Lineage (NCBI taxonomy): Eukaryota > Fungi > Basidiomycota > Agaricomycetes > Agaricales > Mycenaceae > Mycena > Mycena indigotica. The sequence continues at coordinate 3,129,669 of NW_023503007.1, read as the reverse complement.
AGAGTTTCTTCTCTTTGGATCCTCCCCTGCTAGGTCAGCCCCACTTGTATTTGCTTACTTCTATTCACTCTTTGGATCCTCCCCTGCTAGGACCTTGATCTCAGGCCTCCGGGGTTGCCCTTACACACACCTCTTGGAGAAGGCGGAAAGACCCAGATTAGGACATCGGCTTCAATGGGAGAGACATGTCTTACAATTGTAAGTCAAGTTGCAAAGTCTGAGCTTGGTGGTTGACCTTAGAGGACCAGCACGCAGCTTCCAATCGTGCACCAATCAACGTACGTGCTCGAACTTCTATGGGTGCTGTGAGGTTGCTTTTACCTCGTTCATTCCGGGGTCCCCTGCAGATATCAACGACATTGGGAGAGGCCAAACTGTCACAAGAGTTGCAAGCTTCCTTGACGAGGTTTGGAAATGGGTGGTTTGTGGGAGAATAGAGACAAGGAGAAGTCAATGCAAGTGTCTGGCCAGGAGATGAAGCAATTGTGCAAACAACTTTGGGAGAGGTGTTTGTAGGTTATGATGATGAGGGAAAGAAATGAACCACATGGGTCATCCAACTCCTTCACTAAGTTTCTCAATCCCAAGTCAGACTGCCTTTAAGGTTGAGGCTGGTTGAACCACTAATAAGTATATTGTGCTTCAGTGTAAATGTCTATAAATCAATGACACCCGGCTACCATCTGATTACCTTGTTCAGGCCCTGTTTGCATACTTACCTGGTTATGTGCTCTGATTAACACCACTACTATATATTTAGTATTGCTATTTTTTAAAAGCAAGGCCCAAGCTTTGGCATCAACACTCCTACAAACTGCTTGGATGGAGCCAGTCTACCTCAAAATATAATGGAGTGATGCAGTGGTTTTGATAGGTCCAAAGAGGCTTGAAGAACAACTAAATAGGAAGAGATCTCAAGATAGCTAGATGCCATTAGGAGGAGCCTTGCACAGCCCAACCCAAAGCCTGACAGTTGGGTCGGAGTGTCCAAGGGGGTGCCAGCCGCATGGTAAAGCCTTGATTCACACATTATCTCTGCTGTGACATTTCAGGATAATATCAACACTTCCTGACACGTTGTCAAGCCTGAAAAGTGTTTGGCATAAAGAGGAAAAACATAATCAGTTGTAATTTCCTTTCAAAAGAAAAAGAACAAACCAAGCTGGCCGCTGGAAGTCACGTGATGTGTCACTGTGACAGATGGCATCATTATGACATCATTGGGAACGCTCCGCAATGATGTCATACCTTGAAAACAGCATAAAAGGAGCTCAGTTTTGGATGCTAGAGTAGATAACCCCCACTAAACTTTCCTCCCCACTCATCCTCACATTTGAGTTGACACTACTGTGTGTACACTTGAATACATCTTACCTCTTTTGGACGATTTTGATCTGACATTTGATCCCATCAAACGATAAGGATTAAATAAGCTAGAACCCCCACAAGAATATTAGGAGTACTCACTGGCAGTCCTCTAGTATTTCTGACCTTCACAAGTCTTTGGTAGACTTGTATGCTATATATATACGAATTGATTGGTTTCCGTTAGCTAAGGCAGTTATCTGGAATTAATCCCCAAAGCCACGTTTACCTGGAATTCGCTTTGCCCCGGTGCGCATAAGGTTTTCTTCGAACAAGAATAATTGTTAGATCGCAAGCACCTAGTCAGCCCAACTTGATCACTCATTAAATTGACTCATCATTTGGAACTGCTGTGTTTGGATTAGCATAATTTTCTACTTCTGCACGTTACGATTGAGAACTTGTTTTGCCCTGGTGCGCATTAGGTTTTCTACCCAGTTGTTTTTTTTAGTTCAGCAAGCCAGAATTAGTCATTTACAGAATTGACTCTATCTTGGTTCATTATATCCCCCAATAACCATTTCTCAAATAATCCATTCAGAGTGAAATCTGAATAACCTACCATCACCTTTCCCACGAACTTATACGTGAAGTTCTTGGACAAAGTCGCTCCCCAGAGCTTTACGTTGGAAAACAAATTTCCACTCGACATCATTGGAGCCCACCGCGAGGGGGATTAATTGGTGATAAAACTTAATTAACCCTCTAAATTCCACAACAAATCCATTTCACCTACAACAATTCATCCTACCCTATATAAATTCTCATTTCACTATAAGAAATTCAACATGAGAATTAATGAAATACCCGAGTCATCTGGTATGGCAGTAGATGAGGCATTTGCTGCTAATCTTCAACAAGAGGAGTATGATCAACCCCAGGCAACTACTAGCAGGCATAAACCTATGCCTAAAAAGTCAAGAAAGGGTAAAGAAAGAGAAAGAGGAACAATCAGTGACTTTCTAGAAGACTTCAGTGAGGAGTCTGAGCCTGAGTATGTTAAACCATGGCCTAGAACTCCACCCTCCTCTCCTGAACCCCAACTAAGGATGCCTGCCTTACATTCATTTAATGCTCCCCTGAGGACTTCACTAGATATGCCTATTCCTGGTACCAAAGGTGCTCCCAAGACCTTCAAGGGAAAACATTCTGAGGTTGAGCAATTTGTTCGGACTTTTGATAGTCTTCTCTCTAAAAATAGAGTTACTGATGAGAAGGAGAAATGTCATTTTGTTCTGGACTACTGTTCTTCTAATATCAAAAATGTTATTAGGACCATGGACAATTTCCGACGACCTAGTTGGCTTGGGCTAAGAAAGGAAATTCTTAAAGTATTTGATGCTGAACGAGCCCCTGCATAAATATCGGTTATCAGATATTGTCAGCTTTGCTAAGGAAATGACTAAGCAGAGTATAACATCTATGGCTCAGTGGCGAAAATATATTATAAGGTATAACACCGTAGCAGGGGGATTGTATACTCAGGGAAGGATTACTGAGGAGACATATCTCTGCTATTTTTGGGTTGGAATCTCCAAGGACTTACGTTCAGCATTTGAATCATATATTCTACTGAACAGACGTCGCTAAAGTCCATCCCAATATTCCATGCAGGAAATTAATGCTGCAGCCGAATGGCACTTTAGAAGATCAAGAGTTGAAGAATTGTTACAGGATACTGCAGAATTTGGACTTGATGATTATGATCATGATGATGATTCAGAATCTGACTCTGATCAATCTGATAGTGACTCAGAATGGGATTATCGGCGATCAAAACGAAAAAGGAGATCTGCCAAGAAATCAAAAGATAAAAAATCCAGACCATCAACACCCAAATCTAAAGTTAAATTTAGTGGAAATGAGGAAGAGATAGCTGGAATGATTAAACAGCTAAATGGCATGAGACTGGAGGACCCAGAATATGCACCCACTTATTATAAGGTACTTGCCATGGACCAAACAGGAAATGCAGTACATTGTGTCAAGGCCCCATCTCAAAGTCAGTCCATTTCCCAACCACCATATACACGGAGACCTAGTTTCTCATCATCAAATCAATATCCATCACGATCATCTGATGTATCAACATCATCACCCACAACATCACAAAAAGTTGCCTCTGCTGCCACTTATCCAAATAATATTCCAGTTGATCCTAACTGTTTTGGATGTAAAAAGCCTGGACATAGAATGTCTGAATGTCCAGAAATTAATGATTTGATTAGCAAGGGAATAATCAGCCAGCATCCCCAGACAAGGAGGTTGGAACTCAAATCAGGTGCCCCAATCAGAAGAATGGCTGGAGAATCCATAGTGCAAGCAGTGGAAAGACTAACCCAAGGACAAGTTGGCTCCGCTGTTATGTTAGCTTTTGTGGAGCCGTTGTTTGGGACAAAAAGAGCGGTGGAGAATTTCTATCAATCCACAGCAAGGGTACAAGAGATTTACTCCGATCAGTCTGATGATGAGGATGATGAAAGTTTAGGTTATACAACAGACGAAGATGAAGATGGGACTGTATATTTAACAGTACCCAGGACTGTCCAGTTCATAGATGAAGAGGAAGCAGATGTATTTGAGGTTGATCGACGACAGAGTTCTATTCGCAGCGCCCGCAAGGAAGTATTTGATGGTGTTCATGTTCCGCCAAGGCCCAGAACTAATACAAAGAGTCCATCACCGAAATCAACCTCGCCACCTATTCAATCAACCCCAGCAGCAGCGCCACCCCCGCATGCTACCCCACATGCTGCCCCGCGTCCACCAACCCCGCCCGGATCCCGATCAGTACCTAAGAAGGAATTAAATATGGACAGCAATATCAAACCTGTCGACGCACGAAAAACTCGTACCATCTCTGATGGAGACATCGAGATGGTGGACAGGCCAGTCCGTGCTCATGAAGCCCCAGTACCACGAGATCCAGTGGACCCAGTGCGGCCGGGGCGAAATCGAGACAAAGAGAGCGGAGCACGAACATCTAACAGGCAATCAGCCATATCCTGACCGTAAACAGAAGTGACGTTACCAATCGTGCACTGGATTCAAAGATTGAAGTCAGCTTGCGAGAACTGATGGAAGTCTCGAAAGACGTGCGATCAGAATTTACTGACCTGATACGGGTGCGTAACCCCAAGGCTGTTCTCGTCAGTGCCCGAAAAGCAGCTATGATTGGGAGTTTTGCATGGCCCAGGATGGACGGTGTCTTGATTAAGGTCGAGATGGTGGCTGGAAATTCTGTCATTACCGCCATCGTTGATACGGGTTCGCAATTGAACGCGTTGCCTGGGCGAGATTGCACGGAGGAAGATTCCACAAGTGGTTGATACCACCTGCATCATTAACATGAATGACGCTAATGGCGGTTCGGGTCAGCTGCGAGGGATGATACGGAACGCCGAACTTGCCTGCGGAGGTTTGAAGACCAAGGCAGATTTGTGGGTCTCGGAACAAGCCCCATTTGACTTGCTACTCGGACGTCCCTGGCAGCGACAGAACAAGGTGAGTATTGACGAGCGAAGGGAAGGGACCTACCTGGTCTTCAAGGACCCCATTACGGACCACCCACGATTTGAGCTGTTGGCGGCAGTAGCGGAAGATGATACTGACGAGCCCGCCATACACTATCAGTCGTTGGCGTGGCTCCGCATAGCGAGTTGGCGCCGCCAGAGAGTTCGGCTGAGGAATATGTTGAAGGAGATGGTGGCGTTGTAGACGAAGGGCAACGGGTGGGAGTCGCCGTTTTGCGATTTGTCCGCTTGGTCATCAGCGCAACAGTGCTGGTGGCCTGTGTCATAATATTGGAATTTTTCCAAGCCACTAGACGGATTAAATCGTTGAATGAAAGTGAGAAGAACGAGCAAGAACACATACCAAATGAATTCAACCATTCACGGAGGTTCCAGCATTCAATTCTGCTTGCGCCCCGTCTCGAGACCGTCGCGTCGCAACAGTCAGCCGACGATGGTGGCGTTTTGTCTTCGCACCCGTCGATAGACTCTGGAGGTGGGTGAATGGCTTCAGAAAAACTGGGACGGAGACTAGGAATTTAAATCGCGACTTACCAGCCGAGCTCATTCAAAACCAGACTTTGATACCGCGCGATGCATTTATTGCCAAAGTTGCTGAACCCATTGTGACCTTGATTCACGTCCAGCGTACTGGTGGAGAGCACCACGAGCAGTTTGCGAGACTAACGAAGTCAATAGACTGGACAAGAGAGAACACAATACCTACCGTTCCCCCAGACGGCACTGAAAATGATGACAATAGAAACGCTGGTGACGAAAATCGTCTACCAGACCAGAGGTGGCGAACGGGAGCAAAGAACGAACACTATAAAGAGGTAGGTCGCAACGAGGAACGACCAGAACCAACCAATAACTCACCTGAACCATCCACCACCTCGCTCTCGAATTCAAGCTGGCCTCAGTCTCTATCCATATCATCATCACTCACCAAGATGCCACAGTTTCACTTACCCAGCCTCCAGCAGACACGATCCCCCAGCCTCCAACACCTCCAGCAGGTCCGCGAACCCCTCCCAACACGCCCAATGCGCCCCCTCTTTCAGCGAATGAACGCCATCATGGAGGACGACCAGGTAGCGCCTGGCGCGCCAACGGCCAACGGGACGCGGAAATGTTCACGCGGGACGAGGTCGTGGCGGCGCACACTTTGGCCACCATGCACCAGCTGGACAACGGGGTAAGTAACCACCCATCTGTCTGTAAAAACACTTACCAAAGTTGCAAGGCTCGAACCCATATCCCCTGGCCCATCCCAACCAGCACGAGGCCGATGGGACCACCGTTCAACCCCACGAGGCCCCCCAAAGTGTCTCCAGTTCTTCGGCTCGCGGCCCCACGACAGAAGCGAGCTGCGACTGGAAGTAGCAGCCCGCCCGCCAACGCCATTCCCCGTTCCACAGTACGACGGACCGCGAGGCTGCAATGCAAGCTCAGCACGCGTTGCTTCTCCGTCGCGGTCTGGTGGAGGCCATGGACCATCTCCGGATAAGCGAGGGTGGCTTAACGGCCAGCAGTCCGGTGAAGGCACCAGACAACTTGACCGAGCCGCTGCCCCGCCTACGCCAATGGTTCTCTGGTTTGGCCCCGCTCCACTTCTCCCGTCAACCGCTTCCGCCACCAAACCACTGATGTTGCCAACGAAGATCGTGCGGCGGTGAACTTCATTCGCCGCGGTATCGAAGAGAGCGACGCGTTTGGCAAGGCACGGGCTGCCGCGTGGGACTGCCAGCTGGCTACCATGCAAGCTATGCATGTTCTGCACGCTCAGGAGCACGCCACGCTCTTCAGGAAATGCTGAAAGTCTTTTATCAGCAAGCCATCGATGACGGTAACCAAGGGCATGCTAACCTTTGGGCTGCCGCTGGATGGGCAGGAGAGAACGGTTGCGGCGTATTGATGATTTTGCCTGTCGGAGGGTGATGGCCATGCTGCAAGCAGACGACCAGTATGACGAGACCTGGAAAGGTATGGTCGTCAGTGCCTGCGAGCTTAGCCTGCAGTATAGCGAACTGTATGTGCCTCTTGCATTTCCAGGTGTTGGTACTGACTTGGCATGCAGGGAGCGTCTTTTTGGTGTCGGAAAGGCCCAGCAAATGGCGGAAGAAAGGAAGGAGGTGTCCGGCACGATGACCGGTGACACGGGACCACACGTGGCGGTCACACCGGGAGTCACTGCCCGAAATCCTGGTTTCTCCCCCACCCTTCGATGCCTGGCCAACGCTGCTGCCCGACTACCCTTACGCGCAAACGCTGCTTTGCGGATCGAAGGAAGTATATGGTAGAGGAAGAGGGAGCTGATAGTGAGTGTGCTTCACGGATGATGAAAAACAGCACTGACCAAGTAAATGTGCTACCAGATGCGGACTCCAACGACGTTCCAGAGGCCCGCGACTTTATTATCCACTGGCAAATAAATCGAATTACCGAACTACATGACGCTGGGCAACATGAAGAAGCGCGTAGAGTATGGGTGAGCGCCATGCAAGCTTTGTACAAGCGTGCCAAATACCCTTTCCCTTCCCACTCCGACCTTCACCCCGAAGACACGTCTGTCGAAAAGCGGAGATGGTGATGACGACGAGTGGTATCAGAGCATGGATGGAGACAGCGAAAGCTCCTATGATGCGGATAGCGAAGAGGACGTGCTAGAGGACGGGTATGTGTGCTCACAGCTTACAACTCGTGTTAATTTGGTTGACAGGGAAATACGGACGACGGCGTGCGCGGGGCATGGACATTGACATGCCCTCGCTACTTACTCCGGACTCACCAGCCTATACCCTTTCTGACGAACCTGTGCTCGTTCGCAGCTCCATCCACCACCCACCAATTGCCGCCTATCTGGTCTTGCCTTCTGTGCCGCAAGCCACAACCAACCCCGCCACCACTTCAACTACTGCCGCGCCTCGCGTTCAGCTCGACAGCGCGCTCGGTCTCACCGTCGTCACCAACGAAGAAGAAACTCCATATAGCCTTCTTCACCCAGAACTGTCTTGGGAACGAACGGACCGACGATTCGAGATGCACAATCTTTGGCGACATGTCTACCACCCACATGGTTCATTCGTTCATCAACCACACATTCCGATGCGACTGTACGAGCAAGCAGGCGCATTTCGCGTGCTACCCTTCTCTGGCGACCTCGATTCACCCAACATCGAAAACTCATCTGATTCATCGGCAACTTCGAACTATCCTGACTCGCCTCTGGCCGCATGGAACCCCGCGTATGAGTTCTCAACCTTGGAAACTCATTACGAAGAAGCGGTGACCACTATCGAGAAACGGGAAGGTTTGCTGGGGGTAACTTTTCGGTTATGAAGCGAACCTTGGAGCCTTACAAACTGGCATACTCACTTTCCAGCGCGCGAACACGTTTGCGCCCCTCCGCCACGCTCACAACCTGGTTTATGGGCGGACTGGCCTAGGCACCGTTTACGATCCCGACATGTGCCGAGAACCCGACGGGCAGCGTATGGAGTTTGTTATCGGGAACGAATTCCGGTTAGAGCTTGATGGAGAAGTAAGTCCTGGAAAGCGGAGACCCTTTGGTAAGACTATCAGTCCAGAAACACAGGATAGCACTGACACAATGTCAGCGGGAACTCATTTTAACCTCCTTGCGACAGCGCAGGAGTTTATTGGTACCTGGGATACCGCAGTTCATCGCATGCTTTTGATGGCTGCGCGAGCGGGGCTCAACCCGACCCAAGCAGCCTACCAACACCTCGTACATCACAACCACGACAACGCGCGGGCTTTCAACTACCTCCACCCCATTCTCTCGCGCGCGATCAACATGCTTTGGGAGAAATTGCTTACCAACAAGTTTATTATCTCGGCTTTGTAGAGCAGGCCGAGCTCATCCGACGCATTCTACGCATTCGCTTTTACCCTCTGATTGAAGCTAAGCTTCAACAACTCCGCAACGATGGCTTCCTCGACATCAATCATCTCGCTGGCGACCAAGAAGTCTGGACTCGCAATATCCCTGGGTTTCGAAGCATCCTCGATGCATTTGACAGCGACAGTGACCTCAGCTCGAGTGACATCGAATTCATCGACCCAATGGATGCCCGATTCTTTGGTGAGCCACCATCACCAGCATCCTCTGATTTTTTTCGAGACACTGATGGTTATTCAGCCGCATCCCCATCCCCTCCCTTCCTTCAGCCTAACGATGAGACAGAAAACAACTTTCTCGCCAACTACACTGAGGCTCAACTGCGAAATTGCCGATGAGCTTATCGATTTTGGGCAGGAATTTCTTGGCGAAGGCGATAATTTCTGGACTGGTGATCGTAACAACGAGACGATCCTGGTCGAGAGCCCGACGCAGGCCATCAATTATGGTAACGAGATCTTCTGGGCCAAGGCATAGGTTGGGTGAGTTGAAAATATACCTGTTCTGCAAGGCAACTGCGCTCACTATCCTCCAGTGCTTGATATTCATCGAAGAACCTGAACATACCTGGTATTTATCATCTCTGTTCGCCGCGGCCCGCCAACTGATTAGCGCTGCAGAACCCGGAGATCAACAGTCTCATCCTGTCTTTCTGCCACAACGAACTGCAACATTGTATGTATATTATCTAACTTGGACAATACCTTCCATTTTATTCCTGCTACCCCACCTTCCTACCCCCCATGTCTTCCCTTCCCCTGCTGCTACTTACTTATCATATGCCTCTATGAACCGTCTACCTAATTTCCCTCCCATCCAATGGACATGTATATGGACATTACCTTTCCTTATCCTCCCCCTCGTCTCTATGGACTTAACTCTTGCTTGTCTTGTACTTATACTCAGAATGTTTGTGATTCTACTCAACAAATTCACTATTTGTTTTGGGTATCTTTGTGTGCTGCTAAGTGACTGGAGCTTAGTAAGACTCAAAATTGGATTTCAGACCAAAACATCACATTCAAATTTCTTCTTCTCAGTTTCTGACTTAGAGTTGAGTAATGAGTCAACTCTGATGCTAGACACTGAGACTTGTGAAAATTGGCCCAGTTCAAGTTCAAACTGGATAAACAAAACTTGTGAGACTCAATCCTTGGGTTTCACACCAGAAGGTGACTCTGATATTTGGGAAGAAGATGATGACCTTATTTTCTATCCAGTAGAGATGAAGGACTCCAGTGGGAAAGCATATCAGGCCTTTACAATGTATAAAAGGGTGGATAAAAAGATCAGACCAGTATCTACTACCTTTTCTCCTGAGTATGAAGTCAAAAGACAAATTCCAGAAGACCCACTCAAGTCTCTCCCTTCACTCCCAACCAAACCACCAGAGTTTGTACCTACTGAAAGGATCACCACAGAAAGACTTTCTTTGTTAGAGGTGAACTCTGACAAATTCCTTTCTTCAGAGGAAGAAAAGTTGATCTTACATGTTCTCAAGCTTAATGAAGAAGCATTAGCATTTGAAGATAGAGAAAGAGGCTCATTCAAGGATGAGTATTTCTCACCATATAAGATAGCAACTATTCCTCATGTTCCCTGGGAATATAAAAATATTCCAATACCCCCAGGAATACTGGACAAAGTCATTGATGTACTGAAGTTAAAGATGGAGGCAGGAGTATATGAACTATGCCAGTCATCTTACAGATCAAGATGGTTCTGTGTCATGAAAAAGAATGGAAAATTGCGAATAGTCCATGATCTCCAGCCACTTAACAAGGTCTCAATCCGGGATGCAGGAATGCTTCCAATTGTAGATGACTTTGTGGAAGGATTTGCAGGCCGCCAGTGTTATACAGTCTTTGACTTATATTGGGGCTTTGATGCCCGCAAAATGGAGCCAGAGAGCAGAGACATGACAGCCTTCATGACACCATTAGGACTTCTTAGAATCACTTCAATGCCAACTGGGTATACAAACTCTCCAGCAGAATTTCAAAAGTGTATGGTCTTTATACTACATGATGAGATTCCACACATAGCCAATGTGTTTATAGATGACCTTCCTATTAAAGGACCAGTATCTGCATATCTAGATGAAAATGGACAGCCAGAGACCTTGCCAGAGAACCCTGGGATACGTCGTTTATCTGGGAACATGCCAATGATGTTCACAGAATTATGCACAAAGTCAAGCTAGCAGGAGGTACCTTCTCAGGGACTAAAGTACAAATATGTCGACGAGAAGCACTAATTGTTGGACAATTATGTTCACCAGAGGGCCGTATACCTGACCGTAAGAAAGTGTCATCTATCTTAGATTGGCCACCCTTGAAGTCCCCCAAAGAAGTCCGACAATTTCTTGGACTCTGTGGGACTGTACGTATATGGATACCTCAATACTCCACTATAATTCGGCCACTTACTGAATTGTATCGTAAAACTGTTGATTTTGTCTGGGATGAACGGAGATCGCAAGCATTTGAGAAAATCAAACAGTTAGTGGCATCAGCCCCAGCCCTCACACCTATAGACTACAAGTCAGGCAGGCAGATAATATTGTCAATTGACTCTAGTAAGTATGGCACTGGTATGGTACTGTCACAAATAGATGAAGAAGGACGCCGGCGACCTGCCCGGTATGGTTCTTTACCTATGAGTGAGCGTGAATCCCGATATTCTCAGCCAAAACTTGAACTGTTTGGTGTATACCGAGCTCTCAGGCATTGGCGTTTATATTTGGTCGGGGCTCAAAATCTTCGTCTAGAAGTTGATGCCAAGTTTATCCAAGGGCTACTCAATAGTCCTGACTTGCAACCTGATGCAGCTGTCAACAGGTGGATACAAGGAATTCTTATGTTTCACTTTGAACTAGTCCATGTTCCAGCAGAAAAATTTCATGGGCCTGACGCATTATCCCGAAGAGGGCTAGCACCTGGGGAAACTGCCGAAGACGATGATGACACCTGGCTAGATGAAATTGCTCTTCTTGTTAGAAAAGTACACCCATCTACCCTCCCAGATAAAGCATTGAACCTACCATCCTGCCATCTTGCTAGAAGTACTCAGGAAATGGACTTGCAAACATTGAACATTTTTTGAAAACACTTGAAGCCCCAAGTTTCTTAACACCGCAAAAGCATCAGCGATTTTTACGACAGGCAACACAGTTTATGGTTAACGAAGACAAACTATATAAACGGAACTCACATGGGCCTCCATTGCAAGTTATTACTGATCCTACTATACGCCTACGAATTCTCACACAGTCACATGAGGACTTGGGGCACAAAGGAGTCCGCGCCGTCTGGGAGCTATTACGTAACCGATTCTGGTGGCCAAAAATACACAATGACATCTCCCACCATGTGGCATCCTGTCATACCTGCCAAGTTAGAAACACCCGGAAGATGGAAAAACCTCTCTCCATATCAACACCAGTGACAATCTTTCAGAAAGTTTACATAGACATTATGAATATGCCTAAAGCAGGCAGTTTTACGAAAATTGTTGCAGCCCGGGATGACTTGACAGGTACATGCGAGGCTATGGCCATTGAAGACGCCACTGCGAATACTCTGGCACGTTTCTTCTGGACACATATCTACTGCCGCTATGGATGTCCACGCCGTGTAGTTACTGACAATGGACCTGAAGTTAAAGCAGGTTTTGAGGAACTTATGCAACGTCTGCGTGTTCCTCATGTCCGGGTTTCTGGCTATAATAAGCATGCTAACGGAGTTGTAGAACGCCACCACTTTACGTTGAGAGAAGCTATCGTGACGAGCCTGTGGGAAAAACCTTGATGACTGGCCTAATAAATTGCCTCTGGGAATCTTCGCCGATAGAGTCACTGTCAGCCGTGTGACAGGCTTTTCCCCTTACCAACTACTTCATGGCACAGACCCCATATTACCTTTTGACCTCTTTGAGGCCACCTTTCTAGTCACAGGATTTAAACCTAATATGAGCACTACTGACTTGCTTGCTCTCCGAATACGACAACTGGCCAAACTCAATACTGATGTGAAACGTGCTGCAAACATGCTTGCTCAGTCCCGATTTAGATCGAAAGCGCATTTTGAACGGCGTTTCCACCACCGGCTGCTGAAGAGTGACTACCAAGCCAGGCGAGCTTGTATTGTTACGAAATGTGGGCATTGAAAATCAAATGAGCATCAAACGGAAAACAGAGGACCGATACTTAGGACCATACCAAGTGGTGCGAAAGAATGCAGGAGGAGCCTATATCATTAGTGAACTGGACGGAGCCGTTTTTACTCAGAATCCAGTAGCCGCTTTTCGTCTTTACCCATATATTACCCGACGACACCCATTCATGCAATCTGACAGTGGCGAAAGTTCTTCGGATGACACCGACGGCTCCAGTGAGGAGGAAATTGACTCGGATAACGAGTAATCGGCGATTCCATGCCGAGAAGGAGGATGCTCGGCTGACTCTGTAAAACCATAACCATTAAAAGGAAGTCAGCCTTGAAGCGTACCTAACATGCAACTACCCACTCCGCCTTCCTCCCTCAAAGTCACCATGATCCCACCAACCCAAATCACTCGCCACAAGTCCACAGACTCTCTGGCCTCCCTTTCTTCTTCTGGAAGTACCATTGTCGTGCCATCCAACAGTGCTCGTAACTCGTTTTCGTCCTTCACTGCTGAGGACCTCCTAGAGCTGGAAGCGGCCCGAGCTTCCAGTCACAATGCCTATCGCATCTGTCTTGACGATAACTCGATCAGCGAGGTAGCACCCGAGGAGGATAGTGTATGTCGCCTGTGTAGAAAACATATACAGACGTGACTCATCAAGTTATCAGGGCTTCCGAACTTTTATATCAGGCAATCAACGACCACGAATACCCGGCTTGCGATATAAAGGAACCACCCTTCAGCCCAGCGCGTCCTAACACTCCCATTCAAATCCACATTCATAAAACGATTACTCAGACTTCGGAAACCACTGTCTAAGTTTTTCATCGAAAAACCTGGGGATCTCCGGTTGGGTAGGACCTCAGAAACCATTGAACGAACCAACACTCCTGTACGCATGCAGCCTTACTTGCCGTAGCGCTCCAAGCCGCTATGAACACCCTCTTACCATTATTCTCACAGGTCCACCACAATCGCTACGATGAACGAGAGGTCAAGCCCAAACCATCAGTCTGCAAACCTGAACCTGATGAAGTTGTAACCCCATCTATGCGACAACAGATTTTCCAAGAGCGTGCGGTTAATAACAAGCTCATTTCTGCCGCCTTGAATCCTGTCATGTGTGGCAACGCGTACCAGGTGGCCATCTCTGTTTATACCGACAGCCAGACCGGGGAGAAGTATTTTTGTATTTCGACCGGTCTGCCATACCTACTCAAGAGAGGCGACACACTTGTCACCCACGAAGGTTTGGAGGGGACGTGGAAGGTAAAAGACATCTGGACGTCTGATTTTTGGTGGGCGCACGTCAAGCTCTACAATTCAGAGCGGAAGGAAGAGGCACTGGTTCGCATCAGCTATGAATACGCCAATGCTCGTTTGGTGTCTGGTACTATGGTGGGCAACTGGCTGGCCGAAGAAATCTCTCAAGCAATTACTAAGCTTTGTCGTGCAGGTCAGGCTTTCCAACGAGACGTTTATAGCCTTGTGAAACATGTGGTCCAAGTGCTCTTCGAAAAAGGAGATACAAACACGCAATCTTTTTGACATTTTAGCTATACGTACGATACATATATGTTTTGTGTAGATGAACGATCCCTGACTGATGCTCCTTTTTGAATTTGAAAGGATTTAGCCTTGCTTATGTTTTTCCTCTATCAACTGAGGGCAGTTGAAAAATCTGTTCGCCGCGGATGTCAAGCCTGAAAAGTGTTTGGCATAAAGAGGAAAAACATAATCAGTTGTAATTTCCTTTCAAAAGAAAAAGAACAACCAAGCTGGCCGCTGGAAGTCACGTGATGTGTCACTGTGACAGATGGCATCATTATGACATCATTGGGAACGCTCCGCAATGATGTCATACCTTGAAAAAAGCATAAAAGGAGCTCAGTTTTGGATGCTAGAGTAGATAACCCCCACTAAACTTTCCCTCCCACTCATCCTCACATTTGAGTTGACACTACTGTGTGTACACTTGAATACATCTTACCTCTTTTGGACGATTTTGATCTGACATTTGATCCCATCAAACGATAAGGATTAAATAAGCTAGAACCCCCACAAGAATATTAGGAGTACTCACTGGCAGTCCTCTAGTATTTCTGACCTTCACAAGTCTTTGGTAGACTTGTACGTGCGATATATACGAATTGATTGGTTTCCGTTAGCTAAGGCAGTTATCTGGAATTAATCCCCGCAAGCCACGTTTACCTGGAATTCGCTTTGCCCCGGGCGCATAAGGTTTTCTTCGAACAAGAATAATTGTTAGATCGCAAGCACCTAGTCAGCCCAACTTGATCACTCATTAAATTGACTCATCATTTGGAACTGCTGTGTTTGGATTAGCATAATTTTCTACTTCTGCACGTTACGATTGAGAACTTGTTTTGCCCTGGTGCGCATTAGGTTTTCTACCCAGTTGTTTTTTTTAGTTCAGCAAGCCAGAATTAGTCATTTACAGAATTGACTCTATCTTGGTTCATTATATCCCCCAATAACCATTTCTCAAATAATCCATTCAGAGTGAAATCTGAATAACCTACCATCACCTTTCCCACGAACTTATACGTGAAGTTCTTGGACAAAGTCGCTCCCAGAGCTTTACGTTGGAAAACAAATTTCCACTCGACATCATCGCGTCACACAAGTTACCATCACGTGTGC
Organism: Mycena indigotica; assembly: GCF_014461135.1. Classification (NCBI taxonomy): domain Eukaryota; kingdom Fungi; phylum Basidiomycota; class Agaricomycetes; order Agaricales; family Mycenaceae; genus Mycena; species Mycena indigotica. The sequence goes on along the minus strand of NW_023503007.1, from coordinate 3,114,036 downwards.
GCGTCTGTTTGATGCTGTGCTGCGCGGCACGCCCAAGATACTGTAACATGCTATTTCTCTACTCCCGATTCAATCCAATCCAATCCCGCTAGTCCGATCCGGGGAGTGTGGGCTAAGACTTGGGAATGCTATTTTTGTTGGACTCTCCTACTTGGCTCCGAGTCTCTGTTTGTGTACGTCGGATGTAAAAGAGATCTAGATAAAAGTCCCATTTCCAATGATCTAGGCAAAGCTGACCCTAGTGTATCGGTACGTCGGTTCAAGCTACAACGGAAGGCACTGCTACTCACCTCCAAAAAATTTTGTGACTTGTCTTCGCCACAAGACTGATCGATTGCTAATGATCCGGTATCGATGCGATTGCCATCGTCGACGAGCTCGAGCAAAAAACTTGCGACTCTAAGGATAAGGTACAAATATATATATAACATTGGGCTTTGCGGTTGGTTGGTGCTACTGGTATAAGTATCGTCAAGAAGAAAAGTCGTCAAATGCGGTGAATGCTGAAAGTTAGAAAAATGCGATGGTGTTGCCGACAGGTTAAAAACCACCCAGACACCCCTCACTCTCTCCGTCTCGAAAGCTGGTACCCGCCAAGGAACGACACAACGAGGAGACAGTGCATTTTTCCTTCTTAGAACGTGCCTCTTTGTCCTTTGACTTCCTCATCGACCGGTCACGAGGGGGTGAGATCGATGGCATGCGAGCAGAGAAGGCTCCAGCATGAGAATAAGAGCCTGGAAGGTCTTCTTCTTCGTACCCATCCTCGATTACTTGACGGCGAGGAGAGGATCTGCGAGAGCGGCGTTTTCGGTCCGATGATGGTGGACTAGATGAGGGCGGCGGCGATATTGGTGGAGGGTAGAATTGCGATGGCGGTGGTGCATTAGGGTATCCAAAGTAGGAGTACTTGGAACCTTCAAACGGTTAGACAGGGCGGTTAACTTTGAACAACAAGAGACAAACCATAGTAACCTATCGCCGGCTCAGGAGGAGGACTTGCGAACCCATCACTCTCGTCACTCGAAGAACTGAGATCGGGAATGAGGGGTGGAGGAAGATGTGAATGGAAGTTAGGTGTGGTGGCGGGGGACATCGAATAGTAAGGCGAAGGTATTGGCGGCTGGACTGGAAGGGGAATGTAAGGACTTGTGCGAGTAGGTGTTCGCTCTAGTTCTGTCTCGTCGTTATCATCTTCCCCATCTTCGTGCGTCCATTGAGCATCATAGGCAGCGATGGCCCTTGGATGTAGAGCTTTGCCGGTGATGAGTGGGTTGTGGCTGTTACCCGACTTGGGCTTCGACCCGTCGTAGTAGGTGCGACCAGGACAACCACGAGCTGGTAGTTCACATGCATTAGGTGAGACCTCTATCGGGGAACGGTCATATTGTGTGGAGCTGTGAGTGGCGAAAGTTCTGGCCAACGATGGCGACGACGGGAAGTGGACGTTGTGAGGGAGAAGAGGAGGGTGGGCTGGAGGAGCCCGTGTGGTTTGACCACGCTTGAGAATCGGCTGTGGCATTTAGGCCGTGTTACGACGAGCGAGGTATGCGAGACATGGTGGGCAAAAAGGAAGAAGGGTTATATGGGACAGCATTGCTGATCGCTTCCGGTCTGTCGTGACACAGCGTGACATCAACGAAGTAACTGTCTCAATTTCACTTTGAGCGTCGTCCAGGCATCTTTCTGCAATAAACTGCTTTGACCAGTCAATGCAGAATTCTCTGCATTGTCTTAAGCTTTACAAGCGCTCTCATCGTCGCTGGCCAGCATTCTCTAGCTGCCAATGTTTGCCGGCTAAAATCCCTCAAACGCAACCCGCCGCTGCTTGCCACAGCTTGCCACCGAGTCCAATGCCAAGACGTCTATTCCCGCTTGCTTCCGACCTTTACACCTCGGCGTTCAGCCCTCAACTTCTTGCCTCCCTTTCTCAACGTTCCGTCTCTACTCCCGTCCTTACTCCCCCGGACGGTGCTTTGTGCCAATTACAGACAACCGGCTCTCATCAAGGTACATTCACCAGACACGATCATGCGGGTCTCTGGGACCCACTACTGCAGCCAATCAATCCGTCTTTCACATCTGAAGCCGCGTCAGGCGGGCCTTATCGTTTCGACAGCTAAACCAGCCCAATCAATCTTTCTGTCGGGCCAGAAGAAAGCAACAATTTCTCGCATCACAAGGCCACTCCAACTCAACGCCTCGAGGTGTCTGTGTGCGAAATCACACCTTGGCTCAATGCATCGTGCTTGATACCACCGATTCCTCCTGCTCTTTGTTTATTAAGTCCTCTCGGAAAAAAAATCCTTTCAATGTTTCCTTTCTTCCGTGAACAATTTGCTCGATGATGTTCAATGAGAACCTTATCGCCAGCCAAAATGCGGTTTTAAGCTTGCCCAAAGGCATAATGCTGATAAAGCTTGTCTGGCATTTTTCGGGGATCGCTACGTAGGCCGCACCCTCAAAAATGCTTCTTCAGCTGGTTAAGCAGGCTTTGGACACGACCCGTCGAGCGGAGTTACTTATGAATGTGCAACATGACTTTACCTCTCCATCACCAGGCAACATCTCACCACCATGCTGCACTGCTTCAAGCCTTCAACACGTTCTATACATGGCAACAAGACAAGAATAGGAAAACGTTCCCATTCGGTGAAGGCAAGAGCACTCTCACTTCCCAGTGTCGTGGTCATGCGTTCCGTCTCGACTGGCAGGTCCCCACCAGGTTTGTGGACGCAGGACGACATCCTCCTGAGAAGATGTGCTAACTCCCGTCTTGCGAATGAATAACCCATGGAGCACGAGAACTCGCTTTTGCGGCACGGAAATATATCCCTATGTGGGAAAACAACCGGCCCCCCGGCACGACGCTCCGATAAATTGCACCCCCTGAGAAGAGAAGACAAAACAGTTGGCCATTGAATGTCAGTTGACTTAATCTCCGGCGACCTGTGCCGTGTGTCTCTCGTTAGACCGCTGGCAAGTCCCGCTCCTGTTTTGATCCTTCAACACCGACATCATCGTCAAGAATACAAGAACAACTTCAATCTGGGACCACTTTCTGAGCCACGTTCAGCCTCTCAAGCGTCCGTTTACCCTGGGCGCCGTCCGGCAGGCCAGACATTCCGTGGGACACGGCGGCTGGCGGGAGGTAGAAGGCATCGTGGCTGGTTCGGGGTTCGGTCTGAAACCATTTCCGAGGCTGGTAGATTTACGTCCTCCCTTTACATTCTCTGGTTAAGAGTGCGTTCAGTAAAAACTCAAACACGGTGTTTTGGGTTTGATGCTGGGGTTTGATCCCAACTGTCAAAGACGTGTCGTGTTTTTTTCTTCCATATATCACGCGTTTGGACGTGTTTACTAAGCTCAAAAAGTTGGGAAGGCAATCCACCAGTTGTTATTGTCTGGTGGAGTCCTAACTACCAAGTTTTGAGCCATACATTAGTGCAGAAATGAGGAAAGGAGTTTCATCTAACATTATCTACCCGAAGGCTCCGAGGTATTCCGCCATCAAACTCCTGGTTTCCAGCATCAAACACCGCGTTTGAGTTTTTACTGAACGCACTCTAAAGATAATCGCGTATCACATCGTTGGTGGGGCTGACAAACGTGTCTCAGTTTCGGTGAGGTACGTGGAACTCTACGCTTTCCGATTCGGGACCACTGCGGTAATTCTATCCTATCCTATCCTATCCTGCGGGCCACCGTCCAATAAGAACTGAACGGGGTATTGTCAAAGTATTGTAGATAACTGCAGCTTTTTCGTAGGGAGCAGGTGGTTTAAACTCGCCTCACGGTCTTTTTCCGGCGGCTCGAAATCTGTTGCTTGATTCTTTCGTTGGCACACTACGTCATTGCACTGCGCTAACAAATGTCCATGTGGGATGCGGGGGGTTTGTCTCGAGAAGCATCTTCGGGCCTTTTCGGAAACCGAGAAGCTTTTGTGATAAGGAGAATGAAAATTGAGTGCGTGCATTCCACAGTAACAATACAATATTTGCTGGTTTAAATAGAGAAAAGGGTTTGCTAGTGCTGGTTTCGTTACGAATCAGGTGTAAATGTTGATCGAGTTCAACTCGAAGTAAGCGTTGGTGAAGGCGGTAGGGTTTTGGTCGACATAATTGATACAGGTCGAAGGGCAGCCTGCCCCATTGTAGATGCCTGCCTGGCCTGCCCAATCACCACCTGCAAGCATCAGCAGGTTTGAGTTTTTTTCCAGTAGCACAGACGGAAAGCTTACAAAAAGTCAAGTTGATGATGATGTTGTTCGCACTGAAGAATTGTGGGAAGTTGCAGCTAGTGTTGGGGAAGTTGGCGGTTGGGGTTCCCTGCGATAAGGATAAGAAGTTGACGATGACAAGAGGAAAAAATCTCACCCAGCCAGCAGTGTTGACGCTTGTTCCCCCGGACCGCACATCTGCGGGGACGTTGGTCGCACCTCTAGGCCAGAACCACACATTGATGAAGGTCGTAGTCCTCTCAATAGCATACCTGACAAGGTGAATCAATGAAGGAACAACAAAAGACTTGTTCCTTACCAGCCGCCTCCACCAGCATTGAAACTTGGGCCATAGCTGTTAGCCGTGGGTGCCCTGACGCCGCAGCCAGTGTTGCCGTTGATCGCGGTGTTGCAATCAAGTTGGAGGGAAGTGCTATCCATCGAGCTTAGCCACACGAGAAAGACGTCAACTCCGACCTACCCGGTCTGCGTTCGCGTGGCAGGCATCGTGCATCCTAGTTATTCTCTGTTTCAACGAGGTCAGCAAAACAGAAAAGGGTTGCTTTTACCTGGAGACGTGTGCAAGGTAATCTGATTCGGGCCTTGGTCCTGAGGAAAACGTTACGAAGAATGGTGCTGGAGGAAGAGATGCAATTACATTCACGCCCTCCAAAATATCAACTTCTCCTCCTGCGGGCCAGCGCGCCTCGTCTGTTTCCCAACTATGATGCTGATCAGCGACAAGGAAAGAGAAGGCGATGGTTATATCTACATTGCTGGCCAAGTTCTATGCAGGAAATCAGTTCGATTCGCATGGGTGGCAAATGATACGAACCCGCATCCTTGAGGCATATGCTGGATGTCGAAGACAGCGGCGTGGGTCGTATATGCAGCATTGGTTCGGATGCGAACGGAGCTTCTTCCGACAGAACCCGAATCACTCAGAGTGGTCTTCGCATCAGCGCGCAGAACAAACTTATTTGCAGACGCAAAAGTAAGATTCTGGGCTTGAGCTGTGGCCATGTTGACATATTTCCTATTGCACAGTCAGTGTTTGTCCCAAGCAACGACATTATCTACCCACACTCTCCCATGGGTTGGATCAGAGATCGCCTCGAAGTTGAAGGCATTGTAGAAACCGCTGCCAACGATGTTCTGGCTGCGAGAGTACGGTCCGGCCAGCACAGGGCTGACGATGGACGCGAGTGCGAGAACGCTAGCGGATACTGTCTTCATTTGAGAGTGGACAAGAGTAAGGGAAAACCGCCAAGTTGTTTCGTTGAGGACTCGAGCAGAGTGACAATTTAAGGAAGTTGCCTCGGTCACCCATCTTCTTCGCGGTCGTCAGACGAGGCGGCCACAAGATAGTCATACGCGTGGCACAGGAGGATATATTCAGTTCCCGAGACCCGGATTGGGCGGTGTTTGGCGTTACAATCTATTATTCCGAGATATTTGGACCAACAATGACGCTTTCCTGTTGTTTCTAGGAGACGAGCAGCGTGGTTCTGGGAGCATAGTGACCAGTCGGATGATCCACCAAGTCCACATGGGGAGAGATGTCGTCCCGTGACGCAAAATCAGAGATTCTTCGGAGTCGAAACACGCCATATCAGACTCGGATCCGATTGAGCTAAGATTAAAGATTGAGCGACAATGAGCACAGCGAGGAGAGTAGACGAAGACCAGACTTGTAACAGACCCGCGTATGGTATTGCCGAGTATCAGGTTCGTAGCATGCTGATACAGACCGAGGAAGCTGAATGACGAAAGATGAGAGAGAATAACTTGGTTTGGCCGGGAGGTTGCCAAGGAACTGAAGATATCCTGATATTGTGCACTGCGGACACGAAATCCGATGCTTCTTGGTTGGTTAGTCCCGAGAGTGGTACCAAGCCCAGTTTGGTGACCAGTACTGGACCTTCAAAGGCGGTAAGAAACGTGTGCTTGGAATCACCTCTCAACTTGAATCATATGGGCTGCGTTTGCGCATCAAGAGGCGGCGCTGGCGATGGATCCTCTAGAGCATTCTGACAACATACGAACAAGCCTTGTAGAGGCCCATAGCGAGCACAGGTAAACACACGGCAGAGATAACCGTAAAATCGTCTTGAAAGTGGAAAGTTCCAGTTCTAGAGCATACGGTCACTGATCGTCACATTTCAACTCGTCATCCCTGTCATGGTTGTTGCGGTAAGAAGGTTAACGACCCATTTGGGTTGAAAACTCCGTTTCTTCGAGCGATGCACTGCGCGTGCGGGTGCGACACAATTTTCCTATAAAGCGTTGTCTAAGCAGACCTAATATTCCCTCACTATGCGCCGTTCTCTTTTGTTTTCTTTTCTCTGCACCCATCTTTTCCCACTCTACAGCGCGAAAGTTTGATCCAATCCTTTCCTCGGACATTGACACTTTCGTCCATAATATTCTTACCGCTTGGAACTCGCCCGCTGGCATAGCATTGGCCATTGTACGCGAGGACGGACGAGGCGGATGGTTCGTTGAGGTATAATCCGGAAACTATCGAGGACTTTTCGCGCTGACTGTCGGCAGAAAAAAGGATATGGTAATGCAACTGCAGATGGCAAACCGGTCACCACAGACACACTCTTTGGTATTGGATCTGAGTCCAAACTTTTTGACGTTCTGGCGACAGGCTTATTGGTTTCCAACAAATCTCTTGCCACTCCCATTAGCTGGACATCGAAAGTCGCGGATATTATTCCTGGATGGAGCCTTATGGACACAGTTTCATCTTCAGCAAGTACCCTTATCGACTTAATGAGCCACCGCACGGGCCTACCACGTCACGATGGTATGCTCAGTCGCAATGACACCCTGCCTACTATCGTCAGTTGCTCGTTCTTCTAAGTAGTTGCACCTAACCGGAGAGACAGATCAGTCGCCTGAAGTACCTCAAACCATCAACTGGCTTTCGCGAAACACTCCAGTACAACAATCTCATGTATGCAGTGTTGTCGTACTTGCCCACCGTCCTGCTGCCATCCAAGCCAAGTCTTGCAAAATACGTTAAAGAGAACATCTTTGACCAACTCGGCATGAAATCGTCCACATATTCCTTCACTTGGGCAAACGCAACAGGGAAAATGGCAGACAGCTTTGCACGAGAGGCGAATGCCACTACCAATCCACTGCTTCCCGGAAGAACACACCCGATACCTTTCTGGTTACAACTGGGTGGCGATCAAGGAAATTGTAAGTACGAGATGTCGATGACTAGATTATGATGACGAATTCTACTCCTAGTCGCCTCTGGTCCTGGAGGGGTAATCAGCAATTTGGACGATCTTGTGCGATATTTTGGCTATGATTCGGAGACGACCAACGTCACACAATAGGTTCTCTGGCTGAAAATGCTCATGTCTGATGGGGTCAATCCTGACACAAACATGACCGTGATACCAAAGGACGTTTTGACAACGATTACAACTGGAGTGACAGTGTGGCCATCTGAGGAGTGGGTGTGTTCGAGCAAATTTTTCTGCCTTACTCATCATATACGCAGGTTCCCCGAACTTTCTCCAAGCACCTATGGTGGAGGAAGGTATCGAAGTAACTATAGAGGTCACGGTAAGAAGCACTACTTATGACTTGAGGCTTGGAAACAAAACTGAAGGCTCTCTAGACTTGATTGAACATGGCGGTGATATTCAGGGTATTTTTTTCTCCAGTTTGTTTGGACGGTATCCAATATTTGGCCAGGATGGCACAGCATGATCACGTGGTTTCCCAATGATGGTGCTGGCATGATAATTCTCTCCAACGACGACTTGGTCTACACTCGCGAAGTCATTCGTTATCGTGTTCTTGATGCCCTTTTTTCTCTAGAGCCTGTGGACTGGAATGCGAGGTTCGAACCAAATTCATATTCATTACATAAAATAAATGATCTTCTCTAGATATCAACAAATTGCTACAGGTACTGCTGCTGCTCGTGCCGCATTTGTCAGCACATCTCGTCCTCCCAATGCTGCACCGCCCACAGTTCCAGGTGGCCTGGAAGCTATGCCAGGAACATACAGCAACCCTGGCTACACCTCCCTTGAGCTTTGTCTTATTACTCCAACGCCAAAATTGCAGTCAGATCCTTGCAAAGCACTTGCAACAACTCTCAGTTCGACTTATCCTCAATTTGTTGCCGACCCTCGAGTCCCCACACTAGCTTTCACGTGGGACCGCCTTGCCGCCCAATATGTGACTCTTTCGCACTTCAATGGGGATATTTTCAACCTGACAGGATGGACTGGAATGGTGTGTGGCTTTCGGTCCGTTGACAATAGCTCACGACTCTCCTTAGCCTACCGACCCTCGAAATTTGTCTTCTCCGTTGTGGGCGCTTGATGCCCGCTTTGCCGGGACCATTGCGCTGTCTGGTACTGATAAAAATGGCATCCATGGCTTCGGCTTCATTGGGGGGATATGGGGCGCTGGTGTTGGCGTCCATGATCCGATCGGCCAAACGCCTGAAGATAGAAGTGAGGTGTGGTTTACCAAGACTGAAAACAGTGCGACTCGCTTGGACCGTCGCAAGCCGTCTGACGAGCCTTCACAGCGTCTGTCCAGAGTTTGGCGCAAAATGTCGTTTCTGAACCATCAATGACGAGTGGTCCAACCTCCGGAGAGGAAAATCATGGCGTAGTCATAGTTGGGCTTCTTGCTGGGAACTTGGTCGTATTGACGGTGATTGCAGCTCTCGCCGTGCTCAACTACGTTCGCACACGAACAGTTAAATATCGACGAGTCAAGAGCCAGGAAATATAGCTAAAACAATATCTTACTTAGTTGTAGCTTAGTATATTTTCAAGCATCCTATTCGAATCCATAAGTCCCAACCGTGACTGCCATCTCGCTAAACCCACTTTCTCGTGCTCGGTGAACTCTACAGCCCTGAGGTTTTGGATTAGCTACTTCGTCATGCTAGCACTTTTTTCGGCCTTTCGAGACACTTGAGAAACAGCAAAAAGAGCCAGAGACTTGCCCAATCACTCAACGTAACTGCCATCAATTTAAACGTGACGGCGAATGTGCGATCACGTGTGTGTTGTTGTGTCACAGGCGAGTGTCACTCACACAGACTGTTTCTCGACTATGTGGGCAAAGCTGACGACCGCGCTCAAGCCTCGTCAGGACTCCTCCTCTTCCTCGCATGGCGATGTTATGGCTGGTGTCTACGAGCAGCATCCAAATCTTTCCGTTTTTCAGAACGAGCCTCAGCCCAGCCCACCACCATCCCCCTCCAAGAGTCGTATGGCCGTTTTCAAACGAAACACTAAAACATACGACGAGTCACAAAGAGCACCCTCGCCAATGAAACTTCCGGGAATCACGAAAAAAGTCAAGTCCACTTTCGGTATACATGGCAATTGTGCGTCTTTATGTTCTTTGGTTTCTTCCTGTTCACAATGTCGCTAGCGTCGCAACTCTCACTAGGCCCATCGACACCTGGTCCTACCGAGCTTAGTCGTGTCGACTCACGCGACATGATGGCTCAAGCTGGCTCGCAGAGCAAGCGTCGGTCGTCTTTTAACCTCCTCAAACGTGGTTCTATCGATGAATTGCGTTCCCCCCCTCCGGAGCAACTTCAATCACCCACCAATGCTGATGAATCCCGACCCTTCGACCCAGCCACTCCCTTTGATGGCAAGACTGGTTCTGTGCGATCCATCCTTCGCGATCGAAACACACCTGGGACTGGGCAGAATGTCCGCTTTTTTTCACGAGACGCATATCGCGTTCTCAGTCCCAACCAGTCTATGGAAAGCGAATATCAATCCGGATTGCCTGCCACGAATAACGCTCTCAACACGAATGATCCATTTCCTACTTCAATCGACGTGGGCCATAACTCTGCCCCACGGTTCGGGAGCTCAAACAAGTTAAACAAGTCGCGCCTAACGGTTGCTGAAATCTTCTCTCCGGAGGTTGATGCAGAAGCAAAGGCCGAAATAAACAACTCGTCACTTGTTTCCGAGCTTCCACCTATCCCCCCTCCCGACTTCAATTTATTTGAAGTCTCGCAAGACCTCGAAATCCCCATATTACCTCCCCCCGGTCTTGGCTTCGAGGTTGACTTGAATGAGGGTGGCAAGCCGTTGACATCTACACCGTTCCGTGACAAGGGGAAAGGAAGAGCATTTGACCAACAACACGAAGTGGACGAGTCCATTTTCCATGCCAAGGAGAAGAGTCCTCGAATTCCCTCCGTCTTGCATGACCGAAGCAATTCATTCAGTCTTGGCCAAACTCACTTCTATTCGATGGCCCAAAGCGACCTGACTGACTCGCCTGCACGTCGAGAAACTCCCGTTAGTGCCAGGTCATCGCCACTGTCAGCCAAAGACATTTCGACGGCCTCTGCTGCATCCTCGCCCGGCACCAAAGGACGAGGTCGTTCTCTCAGTGACACTGTTTTCATGTCCATGCTGCGCTCACCTTCTCCCAAACAACCTGAAGCTGACATCAATGACGACTTGTCGTCTGATCTCATTGTTTATAATAACCAGCCAGGCGAGCCTGATCCATTCAGTGCTAATGCCAACACGTATTATACTCCGCAAACCATGATCCCAACTACTCCGCCAGAGTCTCAAGCTGGCTCAGTTCTTAGCCATGCACGCCAACCATCGAACCCAGAACAAGCAGATATGATTTTTTTCGCTCCAAACGCAATTGGCATTGCAAAAAGAACTCTGTGGTCAGTTCGAGGCCGATCTACGAGCGCGAGATGAGCTAGTGGAGGTGCTGGGGAAGAAGCTTGAGTCAGTCGAGCGCGAAGAGTCGAAGAAACGTGCGGTACTTAAACAATGGAAGAAGAAGGTTCTTGAGCTTGAGCGTGCGTGTCGGCTGCTGGAGGAAGAAGTGGATACTTCGCGACAAGAGAGTCTCGACAGGAGCGCGATAGATATGGCCAGCAATGTTGCTTTGGTGTCGTTGCACCAGCAGATCGCCGATCTAAGCAGGGAGAAGCAAAGTTGGGAACGCAAAGAAGGTCTATTCCGCCAGGAAATTCAAACTCTAGAGCTCAAGCTGAAGGAACGGGGCGACGACATCGACAAACTGAAAGAAACTTTGTTGACACGTGATGAGAGTGAACGGGAACTCAAGCTGGGTATCAGTATGGTGAAAGAGCAGATGGAAATGATGGGAAACGTGAGCGTTGGTCTCATTGACGAAACAGAGCTCCGAAAAATTGCGGCTGGGGAAGGCGGAACGGCTGAATCTGCTTGGGCCGAGGAAAAGCATGAACTGATGGTTGCTTTGGACAAGGAGAAGGAAGAGAAGGTCGAGCTAGCTGCAGAGGTTGATGCATACAAGCAACAACTAGACGCGCACGATGAAAAACTCAAGATCCTAAACCAGGAATTAGAGGCTCAATGGTCAAACACGGAACACCTCAACGAAATGTTGGAGACTTGTGAAATGACCAAGCGGCAGCTCGAAGCCGAACGCGATGCGCAGAAATCCGAACTTGAAGAGATGAATGAGCGGCTTGAGGGCATGGAGGCAGAGTTGACAGAGGCCGACCAAAGATTGAATCAGGACGATGCTGACTATCAAGCACTTTGGGACGACCGCGAGGCTCTCCAAAAGGAGTACGATGAGGTATTCATTTAACGCTGCAAGGTTTTACCTGTACTAATGCTCTCATAGTTGTTTGCGCAAGTCAACGCCGACGAGAAGCAAACCGAGAGTGCCAAACAATCACTCCAAGAATCTCAAGATCGAGTGCTCGAGCTAGAGCAGGAACACAAGTATGCGTTGGACAACATCGCTCGTTTGGAAGAAAATATTCGGCGGCGGGATGCAGAGGTTTCTACTTACTCGCAGCGAATTTTAGAACGCGAGGCAGAAATCGAAGCGTTACAAGAGCAACTCAGTAGGACGAAACGCGAACATGCGACCGCCCTCGATGCAGCCTTGTCTGAGAAGACAGTTGAGGCAGAGAATCAGGCACGTGATTACCTGGATCGCATCAGCGACCTCAAAGGCGAAATGGAGCGTCTCCGCCGGCAAATTCACCAGCTGCAACAAGAAAGCGCAGATAAGGAAGTGAAGATTGTGCAACTCAACAAGCAGCATGTCCAAGACAAGGATGATATCCAAGGTTACAATATCGCGCTTGATTCGAAGCAACAAGAGCTAGAGTTGGTCAGTTATATGTCAAGTCTTTTCTTCATCGTGTCTGACTTTGTTAGATCAAACGCAAACTTGGTGTTCGCGGTACCGCTGGATCGACTCCGGTGCAACCATCCAAAGTTGGCCATCAACGGCGTGACTCTACGATCTTTTCGACCCCTAGCCTTGGCTCACGACCACCCTCTGTCATTTCAGAGGCAGGATCCGATGGAGGCAGCGCCGGTCCTGGGAAAATGCCTGCGCTTGGGAAGAGTACACGCTTGAATACATCCACAACAAAGTCTGCAACCACTCGGGTTGTTGGCTCTATGGGCCCACCGCCTGCCCCTATATCCAAACCCCGTGCTTCTCTCGGCACTCCGACCCCCAACACGTTATCGCGTTCCACTTCTGCGCGACCTTCTTCGTCAGCAGCAACCCCCTTGGTTCATCGGCGTGTTGCGTCTGCTACGCTTGATAATGCTACATCTCGTGCTGTCAAGTCGCGACAAACTGTCAATGCGAGTCCTGCTCCTGGCGAGAAGGAGAACATGAAATCCGACTCTTCTCGTCCAGCCTCCCGTACACTGGCGCGGGTCGCCGTTCCATCATAAACCCTTTTGTTTTTCTTGGACTTTTTTTTCTGATTCATTCATCTCTTATTATTATATCTTGCCCTTCTATTGTTTAAACTTGTCCTTTGCTTCTTGCTGTCGATATGCTGTGCCCCTGCTATGAACATCCACAAAGCATCCCCATCCAATCATCATCTATCCACTGTACTTGCTGTCGAGACCATATAGGTTATTGCATAGATACCTGCACAAAAACTCTTATGTACCAATATAACCCTTTTTCATACACATTCATCCAGCATTTGAGGTTTTCGGCCAATATTCATCTGTTCCAAGCAAGTTCTCTTTCTAATAATTCGGTCAAAGTCGAGCACGTGATCGCGTCTTGGTGTGTGCAACCTTGGAAAGCAATTCAACCATCCTTCTCCTCGATTTGCTGATCTTGAAATTTATCTTTAGTCCAAAACCTCCCTTCAGCTGCCCTTGAGCCAATTTTGTGCGATCAGATTCGCATTGGCACAGCTTTATTATATGGTTAAGCGATGCCTTGACACCTTTCATCTCTCTCCCTCCAGTCATGGATGAGGCAGAGTCGGTTACCCATTTCTTGTCATATCCAATGTCGCTGAACATTCCGACAGGTGCTGGACATGTACAAGTTGAACATAACCGCTTCCGCTCCAGACGACCTAAACTGACTGCTGGAAATAGTTGTCAGAGCACACGGGCTGCAACTGATGCGCCCGGAGCGCTCATGGCGCCCTATCGTCACCATTGAGGTGGATAAGACCGGCGCTCTGTTTCACGAGACAGTGCTAGGCTCCGACGGCCAGAACGTCAACATGAAGGATGTTTTTAGATTGTGGGTCCTCAACCAAGTTTTGCTCCAGCTTACCTGCTTCTGTTTGCAGACATGGAGCAGACCTAGCGTCACAGGTTGATGTCAAGATATTTCACCGCTCGCAAAGCAAGAAGAAGGGTAAAAAGAAAACACTGGTCGCGTCATGTACCTGTTCTCTTGGAGAAATGTGGAAGAGAGATGGCATTAATGCTAGTGAGTGGCCCGTTGCATTCAAATTCCAGTGCATAGTGATGGACGGAAGAATTAGAACTGCGTTTACAGTGTCAGAACCCCACCAACCGTTCTGTCGCAAGTCGTGGCCGCCCTCAAAAAGGTTTAGTTCCAAGTGTTCATCAGAGCCTTCGCTCATCGCAATAGGAGCACTTCTTCACTTGAAGCTACGCCCCCCTCCATCGTTTCCGTCTCCTACTGAACTGGCACTTGCTGAAGATGAAGAAGGCTATGATTCCGACTCGTCGTCTGGTATGTCATATCCCTTCATCTCCTTATGCCGATTACCGAAACCACGTGCACTCTAACAGCAAGCAGCTCGTGTACGGTTGTCACTCCGACTGTCGCGGAAGTTCGACCCCAGCCTACCCTTCGGCGACGGCGACGTGTTCGCGGCTATGCTGTCAACTCAGACGAGGAGGCAGAGTCTTACTCTGAAACAGACGATGATGATCCAGAATTGGATGAGGTCAAACCTTTCAACTTCGATGGGGAGGACAGGCGCGATGTCTTGTCGGCGCCTGTCAAAATCTTGTTCAGCCCGATCGCGTGGGTGGCAGCTCAGCTACTACCCCAATACTCTGCCCCGATTCCGATTTCTCCTTACCCTCCATCATACAACTTTGCCCAGCGGACAATATCAACATTCACACGATATTCAGAGCTGCAGGATGCCCGAACAGAGTCGAAACAAGAACAAATCTATGATAGTATTCGCAGTGAATGGGCCTACACTGCTGGCTTCGTGAGGCCATTTGCATTCCCCGCACATTACCTAACCAGATTGCAGCTCGGGACTTTGAGTGGAGTAAACGCAGCCATATTTTCCCTCAGTCCAGACTCTCTATTCGAGGTCAGTCCCCTCGCGGAGAAAGCCGTTGTTGCGGGCATCATTGCTGCAGTACTTGGCATTGTCTCGACTGCCTGGTTGTGGCTCCGATATGGTTACGCTGATTGCGAAACTTTCTTTGTGAGTGCTCTCCCTTACGATGCGAGTTCGTCGCTCATCGTTTCTCTGGTAGAGACGCGCGACCGACATTCTTTCCGTGGAAAACAAGCCTTCGTTCTTCTTCTTTGCACTATCCGCCCGCATTCCGGGGTTACTGAGCTTCATCAGTGGTGGCGGACTACTGCTTTTTTTCATCGTCATCGCGTGGAACTCATGGCCTGCCGCTGTTGTTGTGGGCTGCTTCGGCGTTGGACTGTTGATGGGTCTCCAATGGCTTGTGTTCTGTGTGCTTTGGAGTGTCAGGACGGCCAGAAAGGTGTGGCGATTTCTTGCTGGCCGTGGACCTGCCAAAGACGAGGATGTCAGCGAAAAGTGCTGATATTTGTCAGTGCCAGATTCATGTGTGTATCATATAGCCGCTCGTATTTTATCCTATCCAGTATTGTTTTCAGCGTGCCACCGTATACGGCTGCCAAACCAAATACAGCTTCAACTTGCGTCACACGTTCAGATGTCGGTGTGACAAACCGTGACTCGGTTATTTTATCGCACCCGCTCTGCCGTTCTGAGACCCACAGAGAGAAAGGCTGTTACCTCGTCAACATGGGTTGGGCGCTTAACACCATCCGAGGCTCATCCACAGCGCCGAACTCGTTGAATTCTAGCCTCGCTCGAACCAGGCACTCTCCCATATTCCTTTAACCACGTCATCACCCGGAACTTTTCGAAGAATCCAAGACAGCTGTTTGCACCGCATTTGGACAGTCAGTTTGAGTGGCTTAAAGGAGGGTTGGGGCTGGCTATCTTAAGGACCTTCCGGGGTGGAACACTCCGTTAACCAACATGTCGTTTGGAGAGTATTCTCTCCCAACAGACACACTTGCAGCAATTCTTGGACAGTGTGTTGATATTGATTCTCTTCTTTGCTTGTCTGACTCACGATGTTCAAGGTATCCTTTCTCTGTCGGCCTATTTCGTGAGCTATTACAGAACACAGACGACGCTCGAGGCTCGAAGCAAATATTTGTGCTCGACACGAGGAATCACGGGACGACTACGTTAGTGCATGATAAGCTGGGCGATACACAAGGACCAGCGCTTCTCGTGTTCAATGACGCGTTTTTCTCAGAGTCAGACTGGGACGCGCTCCAGAGCATCCATAGGAGTTCTAAGAAGACGGATTCATCGTGCGTGATTTCACGTTCCTTGTTCATATTCACTGATTCCACGACGCAGTAAGATTGGAAAGTATGGAATTGGGTTTCGTAGCTGTTATCACATCACAGACAATCCACAAGTCATCTCTGGGTCGACGCTTGCTATCCTAGACCCTCACCACCATTTCACTTCGTCGGGTGGCACGCGCTTTGAATTCCCGCAGAAATCACAGGAAATCAAGGACCAACTTGACTCGTTCGACTTCTTCCTCTCCTCAGACGCGCATGAGGAGGCCTTTCCTGGCTCTATCATTCGTTTGCCCCTCCGTAAGCCGGGAACACAAAGCAGCATCAGCTCCAAGTCCGTCGATGCTATCGAAATCCGTCAGCTATTCGATGATTTTATCCGCGAAGAGATCGGGATCTCCTTGCTGTTTTTGAAGAATGTCACCTCTGTGGAAGTACACCAAATAGACCCGCAAGGCATCCGCCAGTGTCTTGCCAAGGGCACCATCAGCAGGTCAGAGTCCGTTTCCTGGTCAGTCCAGAAGGAGCGGCATACTTCTTTTCAGTGCACCACCACCGTCGAGACACCAAAGCAAGGTCGGATTGAAAAGACCTGGCGAATTGTGCATTCGTATTTCCACGATGGAGAATCAACTTCCCTCCTTTCCCTTCGCCTTGGTCACGATCCCCGTCCTGTATTAGCGAAGCACAAGCTACTTTCCGAAATGGCCATAGCGATTCCGCTATCCATACTTGACACTGAGGAGAGGGGCGGACGCTTATTCACTTATTTGCCGCTCCCTCTTCGCACTGGTTTCCCTGGCCACGTTCATGCACTATTCGCTTTGACTGCGTCACGCCAGAATCTCAACAACGGTGGAGAAATTGGCATCGTACGGGGATCAGAAGACAGGTGAATATTCTCTTTCCCAACATCGGCTGTTTGTATTATTGCTTATCGCTGGCAGCGTCCTGGTTGAATGGAATTATATTCTGTTTGAAAGCTTTCTACCACGAACGTGGACCGCTTTATTGAAAGTTCTCCTCCAGCAAGACCAACTTGGCGATGTGTTTCGCGCATGGCCTCCTGCTCAGAGTGGTGTTTTCGGAGGTGACACCGCTTACTGGCAGGCACTCCCTGCGAAGCTTTTAGAATGCATTGTCTTAGCCAAAGCGGAGGTCTGGCCTGTCTTCCGTGGCTCAAAAGCAGATGGGCAAATCCTCTTCGCTGAGCTGGGTTCAGTCTTACTGGCCCCCACGGACGTGGACGATGCCACGCTTTTAGCGCTCACCAGCGCAGGACTGCGGTTGTGCAAACTACCCGAGTACATATTCAAGCTGATTAACAGCGGTGGAGTCAGCTCTGCTCGATACACACTGCTGTCTCCGGCTGTTACCTATCGGCAATTATTAGTCCGTTTTGTCTGTTCTTTTTGTGGACACGTTGGCTAATTTGAAGGCCAGACTCGTGTCGCTGAACTTCGAGCGCTTGACGACCCCCAGCGGTTGACTATTCTCGAGTATTTACTCCGCGGTAACCAGTTGGAGAACATTGCGGGACTCCCTCTCCTTCCCCTCATCGACGGGACTTTCTGCACACCCGTGAAAGCGGGGACTGGAGATACGAATATTACGATTATGGATCAGCTTGAAAGCGATATCTTTGGCAGAGTAGAAAGCCAAGCTGTATCCCTTCCTGCGATTCCCCCGCGACTTCGAGATCTACTTCGCAGTGAAGGGCCCACGACACTCAATCTTATTCTCCTTTCACCCCAGCGAGTTGCGGAATTTCTTCACATGTCACCGTTGGGGTTTGATCTCACTCAAAGGCATTCCGGGAACGTCACAGATGCACTCGTTGGCTGGCTAAACCGATTTTGGGCTTGGGTGGGTGACTGGCCGATGCGAGATGACCTCTTCTCCCGCGTCAATACCCTGTGTCTTGTCCCCGCAGATACCAGTTTAGAGTCTCCAGAAGTCGGTGTATTCTCGACCCACGTTACCGATCTTTTTGCTCTGCAAAAAGTACTGCAGGGTCTAGGAATTGCCTTTCTCCATCCTTCGTTTTCGGTTGAAGCACGCAAGGGACTTGGCTTTTATCCCCTTGTTCTCAAATCAATTTTTGACATTCACCTTGTGCTCGACCGCATTACGGTCGGCTCAGACGTGACAAAACTCGATGCGGATGGGTTGTCGATACTTTCAAAGCACGTGGTCGACTGCATGATCCAAGTTGGTCCTCAGCGGCCGCTGAATGAGGAACAGCAATCCACCTTGCGATCTCTGCCTATTTTTCCTCTCTTGCAGCCATCGGTTATAACTCCTGTTCCCGTGACCGACGAAAAGCCCTCGTCTCCTTCAAAGCGCTTGTCTGCATTCAAGTTGCCCATCCTCCACCGTAAATCGAAGAGCTCTGCTAGTAACATCATAATGCCCCTGCCCAGCACCTCACCTCCTGAATTCAAGAGTATTCCAACACAAGCCAAGGTGTACGGTATTCCTACAAACAGCAGTGTCCTCCTTCCCACTATCGATGGAGTTGTTTACCTTGACGGTGCCCATATCAATCTGGCTATTTTGGGACAACTTTCGACTACTAACGCCATACCCCTACTACCGTTGGATATCCTTAATCTTGCGGTCGAGCATTTCATTGGGCAGAAGAAGACCATAAGGGCTGCTCTTCTCGATTACATCAACCAGAATCGAGATTCCCTACCCCCAAACCTACTCAAGACCATTCAGCAGGTCCCTTTTGTGGCGGTACTTGATGGCACAATGCGCTCGCCGTCTTTCGTCGTTGACCCAACGAAACCAGAGCTGATCGCCATATATGCTCAACAGCAAGAACGCATTCCGGCTGCAACACCAGAAGACATTATGATCCTTCGACATTTGCGTGATCTTAACTTGATCAACACTGCGCTCACACTAGAAATGGTTACCGAGCGAATTGAACACATATCGCTGCTCTCTCAATCCAACCCTTCACACGCGACAAACCTTTCCTTCTCTCTTCTCGCTACGCTTCATTCGTCAGACCTCGATTGCTCGACACTCTACATACCCTTCGGCGCTAAATGGTTGCCCACCGATCGGGGCCTGGTCAGTACCACCGAATGTTTCGACAGCAATCGAAAGACGGAACTATTTGATGAAGTCCTCGCCGTCCTTGATCCGACAGTTGCCATCTCTGAATCATTGCGAAAGAAACTTGGTTGGGATCAGCCTCTTCATTTTCGTACTCTTCGATCCCAGTTTGAGGTGGTCGTCATCCGTGGCGCATCTACCGCAGCTGTCAAGCTCGATCGGCTGATTCGTGAGCTCAGCGAACGCTCTCTTACAGATACGGAAATGGGGGAATTGAGGACTATTGTTGTGGGCCGTCAGTGGGTACCCATTGCTCCAGGGCGCCTCGCATCCACAGACCTGGCTATCTTCTCAACAACATTGGGCTTGCGCGGTTTCCATCGCATCCCAGCTTCTTTAGCTGAACAGCCGCAAATCTGTAATTTTTTGGCGCGGATGGGGTGTACGGATAGGTATGCCTCAAATCTCTTGTTACTAAACTTTTCGCTGATATTACAAGGCCCTCGGCAGGATTTCTTGTGGCCCACTTGAGGGCGTTGGAATCGGTTTCTGCATCACGTGATATCACAGACGAAGCGATTGCATTGCTCTCTGTGATTGCTGAGGACCTCAAGTCGGTCGACCGTGCCCAAGTTCTTGTCCCTGATAATAATGGAACGCTACGGCCCATCTCCGAGGTTTTCTTTAATGACGTTGGTGACCGTGCTTTCTTGATTGATGTGGGAAAGAGATATATCGCACATCCCAAGCTTTCTGACGAGTTGAGCAAACGGCTTATCATGGATCGTTTGGGTTTCTCCTCTGTCGAGTTGACCCCTGGCATTGACATGGGCGAAACTTTGACGACGACGATTCGCAACACTTTGAAGCAATATTCTGAAGCTCAGATTATCAACGAATTCTTCGCCAATGCATGCGACGCTGAGGCGAACAAGTTTGGTGTCCTTATCGATGACTTTGGGGGTTCCAAAACAAACAAGCTACTTTCTGCGGGCATGGCCCCATTCGTCAATTGCCCGTCCATCGTCATTTATAACAACGGCAAGTTCACTGCGAAAGATTTCGAAGGCATATGTCGAACGGGAATCGGTGGTAAGGCGGACAAGACCAACACCATTGGCCAATTCGGTCTCGGAGCGCTGTCAATGTTCCATTTCACTGAGGTAGGACTTTGTTGCCTACTTGGTTGAATCTAATACTCCTGCAGATGGCTATGATTGTATCGGGCACGAAAGTCATGTTTCTTGACCCGTCTAAGAACCACTTGCCAATCCAGGGTACTCCTTGGACTCGACCCATCTATCTCTACCACTAATATGTCATTAGGTCGAGCATCACTTCTGCTACCTTTGGATCAGGTCAAACGGTTCGCAATCTCCAATCGATCTCATGCTCTTCATACTCATCTCCTCTTAGTTGGTATCCTGACCATTTACAGCCACTTGATGGTCTGTTCGATTTTTCCATGAAGCAGAATGGGCAATATCACGGGGTCTGTTTCCATATTCGAGTCTGTTCTTCCAACTAACCGTTTATTTACAGACGATTTTCCGCTTACCTCTACGTCGTTCCTCCCATATTCTAACATCAAATGCTATTCTGACATCACCTCGCAACGTGACTGCACAAGCAGTATGGGACAAGATCGTCCGACCCTTCAAGAGCTCAGCTCAACTTTCGCTTTTGTTTACTTCAATGGACCAAATTGCGATCTATACTCGAGACACTCGAGGTCATATACAATCAGGGTGGACTATCTCTGCTTCTCGTGATGGTCTCGAAACGGTATCGACTTCGCCTCGTTTACAAACCCAAGTCGTCCGCATCCGTGTCCCAGGATCGGAGATTGGCACGGAGGAATTCAAAGTTGTTTACACGACTCGCTCTCAGAGCGACATTCCTTCACAATTCTCCCCACTTGTAGCCCCCCTATCGACTCAGATCACCTATCGTTGTAGGCATGGCAGCACCTCTCTTCCAAACCCACTCAGACATGAACTTGTTCTCGGCGCTGCCATTGCCCTTGACGAGCACCCTACCGGTTCACCTCACCGCCTCGTTTATACTGTCTCCAGATCGCAGGAATATCAGGTTGGACGAGTATGGTTCTGAATCCAAGTACAATCGTTGGTTACTGAGTGATGTCGCTCCACCACTCTATATGTTCTTGCTGGAGGATTTATTGCGGACTCAGGCCCATCTTGGCAACGCTGCTTGGTGGCCGGGGAATCGTAGTAACCAAGATGCTGTCTCACAAATTTTCGTCGACGCGTTCTATTCTTCTGCCCAGCTTGGCTCTACGAAGCGTCGCATCTGTGCAAGTGTCTTCGAAACGCAGCAATTTCGCCCAAATGATGTCCTGCTGGGGAGTGATGAACCAGTTCCGATCAGCAAGGTTTTGGGGTTGCTCAATGCACCTCACATAGTCCGGCTCCCTTCCAAGATTAGGGAGCGCGCGGCAGCATCTATGAAGATAATCAGCCCTCTTATCGTGAAGAATGAGCTCAAGGACAAAACACGACTGTTGGCTAGTTTGTTCCAAAAAGGTGAAATTACAACGCGCGACATTCAAAGCGTTGTCGATTACCTCTGCGAAGATAGGAGCGTCAGCCTTGATGGTCTCGGAGTTTTACCACTGGCCAACGGAAAATTAGCTGTCTTCGGCTTATCTCCAAATTATTTTGTTTGGAAGCCTACTCAAGGTCGTGAATTATTCAAGTCCGAGTACTTGGTCGCACCGGATTTCGTTGCGGATAAGCTCCTCGATCGTGGTTTGAATGTCAGCAAGTTTAAACAAGAGACCATGGATGTGTTGATTAAGCAGCACTTTCGAGATGGTTCCGAGAGACACCTGTCTTTGGTCGAGGAAGAATGGGTCAGGACTTTCTGGGCTGAATATCCCAGTTTTGGATTGCCGCCCAACACGAAATTCACCAATTACCCGCTCGTCCGCACAACTAAACCTGGCCGGTATGTGTCGATGGGACATTCCTGGACAATAAATGTTGTTCTTCTTGGCAATTCGGATCCGTACTTTTTAGCAGGCGTCTTATCCGAGCTTGGACTTGCTGTTGTGATTTACGATAGCAAAGAACTCGCCAAACCTTTGCGCGACCAGCTGAAAGCACATCACAACTTCACTTTCGACCGTCTTCTGCACTACTTCCAGAAGATGGAGTCGTCGATCGATACCCGGTTCAGCAAACTCCCTCCTGCGATGCATGCGGAGTTCGCAGAGTATGCCCGGAACAAAGTCATCTCGACGCCAGAGAGCTTGATTCCGATAGCAGCCGCGTTGCCCATCTGGAAGAAGCTTCAAAAAGATCAAGAAACCACCTTACACAAAGCCTCGTGAGTGGAACTCAATTAGTTCATAGAACAGCTATTGAAACACATACCAGTTCCTTGAAGATGCTGCCTTTCGGAATCTCGAGGGCAACCGCCTCTCATTTCATTGGAGTCCCCTCTGTCGAATACAATGCTGCCCTGGTGCATCTCAAAGTCGTACCGATGGATTTTAATCAATTCTGGTCTGTTGACTGAACCGATTCCTTGAAACTACTCTGACTGGATCTACAGGACCAACCTCAAGTTGCCGACCGTCTTGTCATCGGAAGAACAAACGGCCTACAAACAACTGCTGACTGCCATGCCTTCCAATTTCATCTACGATCCCGAGGCAATATTGCTACCAGACGGCAACAGACGACTTGTGAAAGCGAAGTCTCTTTATGTTCGACACGCCCTCTTCGTCGCTGCCTTTGGTTCTGATGAATCTTCAACGCATTTCGTGCTTGACTCGTTCAGGGACCTGGAGCCGCGTCTGGTTGGAATGGGCTTGAGGAGTCATACCAACCTTGATATTGACACCTTCAAAGAATGTGCAAGATCGATTCAGGCGGCCACTGAGCAGCCCAACATCACCTCTAGGGCCAGGGTCGTTTTCAGGGCATATGCTGAAGACATGCCACTGCGCATCACAACTTTCCAAAGCAAAGTCTGGAAGGAGATAGATCGTATTCAGTTTGCCCCTCGAGAGCCTCTTCGGAGCAAAACCATGGCACTCGACGACACATCTCCATATGTGAAACCGCTTCCCACAATCGTCGCCCCAGACCAAGTGCTCCTCGCCGACAATGAGGCTATTGCGTGGACACAACGTGCCATCCTTCTCGTTTCTCCTGACGAGCGTCTGTTGCGCGCGAATCCTAGCTTTGGACAACCAACTCCGCGTGAGGTGGTCGAACATCTGCGGGTGCTTGCGTTACGAATCGCCAAAGACTTTACCTCAGATGTCTATGTTCTTTCAGACCTGGAAGCAACGTACAAATGGCTTGACGACCATCAAGACGAGGTGGAAGACGAGATTATAGAGTTTCACGACGAGCCTCTGTTTCTCAATGTAGATGATCCCAAATCAGACCCTTGGGTGTGGCACTCAGCGGATGAAATGTTTTTCAACATTATGGACGGTGGCGACCTCAAGTCGGTCAAGAAGTCCCTTTTACGGTTCCGTGATCTTCTCTCTGTTGCTGGTGTTGAAGACATCATACAAGCACCAGTTCCTGGCCTCGAGCGGTCTTCGATCGACACCCAGTTGGGCATTCTACGCAGGGGTTTCCAGATGATGCGTGAAGAGGGAAAGCTGACGGATGTTGTGTTTGTTTGTGACGATGAGACGAGGAAGCCTGCCCACAGAGCCTGGCTGGCGCCGATGAGCGAGTATTTGAATGATCTGTTTTGCGGGTCGTTCACCGAAGCCGGGCCGGGCACTGCTGACGACCCCATTGTTGTAGAGGTGGACTACTCTGGACCATGCGTCGAAACGGTGTTGGATTTCATGTATACTGTCAAGCCACCGTCAGTTGAGCGCCTCGACGACCTTCTCGATGTGATGGAGTACGTTTTTTTCTGTATCTTGCTCCCTGACTCAATACTGACTACTTTTCAGCCTCTCCAACTATTGGGGCCTCGAAGAACTGAATCTGCTGGTGCAGGCGAAAATCATAGGCAACTCGCAAATCTCACCCGCGACATATGAAGATGTCTTGGAACGAGCAACAGCGCTTGACGCCAAGTTACTTCTTGACGCTTGTGAGTTCTTTGCGCAAAAGAACAAGGAAGCGATTCTGCGTCTCAAAGGAGAGCTGAGTGGGAAACGACGGACTGCCAAGCGGCTTCCGAAGAAGTCTATGACCTCTGTTGTGTCGGGAGGTAGTAAGGACAGCGATACTACTGGGAAGCTGAAGATCAAGCCTATCAAGGCATCAAAGACGGTGGCCAAGGGTATTCTCAAGGGTCTAAGGAAGGTAGGGGACAGCTGGGACTTTATGTCTTGACTTTTATGTAGAATCTCACTCGTTGCTTGTATTTTTATGTGTTGCTATTATCAAGAATGTAGATTGCTGGTATCAATACCCGTTCAGGAATCTTTGATGAAGACATTCGAGCCCTTGAAGTGCTTTGTGAGGCGCGGTCTGAATGATTAGCAAGCAGTGACATACCTTGATGTTGAGGAAGGAATATTCTGCCAAATCTGTTGAACCCGCGCGGTTGTAATTTTGGTATACGAGATTTGGTTCAGTCCAGAAGGGTCGCAGTCCTGCAGCCTCAAGCATCTCCCACCATTTGAGGAATTCGGGGAATGTCATATTCCAAAGATGGAGCTCGAGCTGCAGTTGGCCGAACGGGAGGGGCCGGCCATTAGCAAGGTATGGTTCAATGAGTGCGGTGAGAGTTTCGAATTCCCAGTGCTCGATGTCAATTTTGAGGATGTCAATATGGGTGTGGCCTGATCGTATATGCCGTCAGCCGCAGTTCAGTCAAGGAACACGACAAGGACCAACCGTTCATCTTCATCAAGCTCTCGAGGGTATACATTTTGTCCTTGTCCTTCCCCGCCAGGCCATATGGTTTGAAATGTGTTCTCCCCAACGCGGAGGCGGGAATCTGTGGGCCAAACGAGCTGACGGTGTAGTCGTATCTTGGGTAGAGAGTTTGAGTGTAGGGCAGCAATCTAATAAACAAGTCAACTTACCCCCAGATCTGGCAGTTGTCGGTGTTGGCAAGTATTTCAGCCTCGAAAGAGGACTCGTAGTTGATTCCAACACTATACACAACGCAGTCGCGTTTCTTCTCCACGCGCGACACGCCACAGACCCATTTTCCGCCGTCTCCCAGAGCGCCTAGACGTTGAATCTGTCGAAATGGTTACAAATAGTTCGACATTTGAGTATTATACCTCGTGGGGACCTGGATGGAGACGGTCAGTGAAGCTCTACGGGCAAGTCACGACGCAACGCACAGTTGAATGCTGCTGGAAAGAAGTCCCACACGGTATATGGCGGCCATGGCGCGACCTAACCAAGCAGCCTGAGCTGACTGATACCAAGTAAAAAAGTGCGCACATTCGGAGGGAAGCTATATATGGCGTTTAATGCTCAAATGGTGCAGGAGAGGGACAACACAGACAGTACAATATCCTGTGGGTTGGGTCCAAATTTCTTGATGAGTCCTTGCCTCTCTACAAGCAGCTTGTTGTAAATGCGTTTGGACCGTTCAAGACGTGTCGGAAGGTCATGAGCATGGAGTTTACGCAAAGCAATTCTGGGACGAATGGCGCCGGGGTGATGTACTCCCAGAAGGTATAATGTGCCGACCACACAGAAAAGGATGAAGGTACTGTATCTTGGGTGCTGAGTCCACAACGCCATCAAGGAAAGAGCAAGAATGGGAACCAATTGGACTTTTCGTATTGATGCAAATCAGGGTCCAAGAAATTCGGTATTCAAGTGTCCCTTGAAAGGCACAGAACAAGTACAAATCTATGGACGAAGCAGAATGCATAACGATAAAACAGCCAAGAAGGGCAGGGAGGGGACAGGGTTTCGCGCTCCAAAATTTGTGGATGCTGCGCTGGCAGGGGAGACTGAGGGTAGAGGGGAAGAGGAGATAGAGGAGGTCGAGAAACGCGAGGTAAACGAGGTCGTCGGTAATGTCAATGACTGAAATGATGAAGAGGGCTTTGGTTTAACCGACGGTTGGGGGATTGAGAGAGAGACGGAGGTATCGACATTGCCAACGGTGATTGTGGTGGGGATGATGCTTCCTGGCCTGTTGGAAATCGTGGTTGGGATCGCTACAGAGCGGGTGGCCGAAGCAAGGGGTGATGAGAATGAGCCCGACATCCCTTTGAGCCTGGAAGAAAGTCAAGCTCTGCGGACACTAGGCAAGATCCAAAACACACGTGAAGAAGGGAGAAAATCCAACGTAGTTTGTACCATTCACCTTTGTTTCGGTGGAGGTGAATGCGATATAGCTGCGGCTAGATAAGGGATATAATGCGCTGCGAGACTGCTTTAACATACTACGCGTTGGAATTTGGTCCAGCTTCGGGTATGGGCTAGAGATGTGTGAGCCTTCGCATTTGGCGACGTTTTCAACGACATACAGTAAATTGGTAGGAGAGGACGTTTGAGGTATCCACGGGCGGTAACGTTTGTACGAGTTGCTTGACAAAATGTTGAGGGCGACAAGCAAGACATGAAATGAGACCAACCATTTTGCCGGTATATAATCCAGCGGTAACAACGCCAATGGAAGGGAGCAATGGACTTGAGCAGAATGTTATCGCGAGCTGGTGTGAAAAAGCTACACACAACGCACCGATTGCCATCGTCAAGCCAACTGACAGTACAAGGCGAACCACCAGTGCATGAGCTGCCGCTTGCAGGTTGAAGGAACTCGAGAGACGCTCAGAAAACGCAGAGCAAACTGACAGTAGACATACGTATAATCCGGCCCAACAAGTCGGAGCCAATTGCAGCGCCAAAAGAATGCTGGTGAGAGCAAAAAGCATCGGTAACGAGTGTGCTAAATGAGAGTGATTTTGGGAGATTTATCGAGTTATTAAACCGGCGGAGGGCTCCGAGGCATGCAGCGAGAGGACGGCGTTCGGGACAAGTCGTAAAATTCGTTGCCAACTTGGCCAGATCAAAAGTGGTGCAATGCGTGACACGTGATGGCCTTCCGAAGGTCGATGTGTTCTCTGTAAATTTAGGTCTTTGCCCTGCATCTGGTCAAGTGTATATTTATCCAACCATAGGATTACTACTATGTTCAAGATACTGATCTCTATATTAGGCCTTGCAATCCTGATCAAGCATTATTGACTTCAGAGCCCTCAACAACTCACAGGGCGTTACTTCTCTCGACCACAATCCAAGACTCTTCAAACTCCTTTCTTGAGGTGGACGACCAAGAAAAAAAAGAACAACTGCCAAGCAAGACCCCTGTTATGCTGATGGTAATCGCTCCGTGTGGTCGAAAAACCGCACTAACAAACTGTGCTGCCCTCTTGTCTGACCGGGCATACCTCTATTTACGTCGCTGCGTTCACGCCTTAATCTTTTTCCTCTCAAGCAAACTCGCACATCTGACTCTCAGCGTCAATTTGGCGTCAATTCTCCGTGAATCTTGTGTGTCACTGTGTGAATCAAGAACGGAGTTTCGACATTCGTGTGTCAATCACAACATTCATCTGATCAACCTGGGCGCAACATATATAATAGCGAGAAATCACCCCTGCCCTTCTCTTCGAGATCCCCTCATAACCTCGCTCTTCTTGACCCTCCCCCCCTCCTGGCCCTCGTTGCCGCTACACTCTCTTGACTCCACACTCACTTAAGCAAAACCATCGACCATGTTCTCCGTCTCCTCCGCTGTCGTGGCTTTGGCCCTGGCCAAAGTTTCCTTTGCTGCCCTCTCTGTTCGTTTTCTTCGAAAAGTTACATTTTCTCAACTCATCTTGTGCTCAGTTCACAGCGCCTACTGCAACCATTGGTTTCACCGGCGGGCAAGATGCCACCATCACCTGGGTCGACGACAACACCCAACCCCCCCTCTCTGCCTATGGCCCAATGAAAGCGTCGATCTACGCTGGGAATTCTCAGCAGCAGGTGCGAACAGGTTTTTTGGTAAGACCGACATGAAATCTCACGGATTAAACAGACGAGCCTGCAAACCATTGCAGAGAGCATTGATGTCACGACCCTTTCTCTGAAATTCAAGCCAGACGCATCCATCGGACCCAACAGCAATCAATAGTCAGTGGCGTGTTTAGCGTCTTTTCTATATTCACATTCTTTTTCTCATCAGCTTCATCCGTTTCGAGGCACTGACCACGAAGGACCCCAACAATGCCGCCATTCCCCTTCTCGCTTTTTCCCATCAATTTGCGTGAGTGGAGATGTTCAACTTGGTGCCCAATGACCCATCTGCCTCCAGTCTTTCTTCCATGACCGGTGTATTCAATGCTGCGGTACAGGCCCAGATTGATGGCCAATCAACTGCTCCTATTGGTGGGGCGCAACAGACAAGTGCTCCCGCATCCGTCTCGAAGCCTGCCTCGGCGACGAGCTCACCAGCGAAAGCATCTGCCCCCGTCTCCGGGTCACCCAGCAAATCGAGTCGTTCTGCCGCTCCCTCTGGTAGCAGTGCTGCTCTTCCTCTTGTCGCGTCGTCAAATGGGAAGCTGTGGGTGGGAATTGTGACCGGTGTTGCTGGTGCGGTTATGGGTGCTGCGTTGCTCTAGATGAATAGACCTGATTCTGTTGGATGACTGAGATGACTTTTTCTCTTCACTATCTCCTTAGCTTCATGGATTCGATACTCGTCCTTCTACAATTAATTTCTGTCTCACCCCCAAAAAGACCCACCTGTCCGTCACGTGCCATCAAGGAAGTGGTGTGAACTTGAGTGCGCCCCAAGTTGTTTTAGCCTTGCTTCGTCTTCACGGTCATCCAATGATTCACTAAACTTCTTGCCTCTCTAATGCACTCACCATCGCGCTTCTTCTCCATCCGTCCCCCGTCGCTGTTTGCTAGTGCAAGTGCTCGTCTTGTTACTGCTGGCCGCGGCACACGACCGAGTGTCTCCCACCGTCTGCTCTCTCAGCCAGTTAGAAGCGACATGTCCAACCACCCAAAGCCCCGTTTCTCTGTCTCCCCCATTCCACCCAACGTTCTTGGACCTGAACGTTACATCCAAACTGCTGCAGCACTTGTAATCGGGTTCGCGTTCTCCCTTTCGTTAGCCGTCGAGCTAATTGATTGGCGATAGAGACGAGATTCTCAATGGGAAGGTGTGCTTTCTGGCATTTTATTCTTCACATGAAGCCCTAATAGACAATGCAGACACACGATACGAATTCGAATTACTTTGCGCGATGGTGTTTCGAGCATGGGGTCGAGTGTAAGCGAATAGAGGTCATCGCTGACGAGGAAGAGCAGATGTTGGTGCATTCTTGCCGTCTTATTCATGCATTAACCATGGCAGAATCGAGGCAAGCCGGCGGATGGTGCAAACTTATGACTTGGTCGTGACTACTGGTGGTATTGGATCGACTCATGACGGTGAGTCTATCCGGTTCTCTCTACGCATGTTGTTCAGTGAAGCTAGATATCACGTATGGCTCCCTGGCGAAGGCATTCGAGCAAGCGCTTGTCCACCATAGTGAAACCCTTGCGCGTATGACACAGATGGCCAAACACCGACACTGGTTCTCGACACAAACTCCTCAGCAACGTGCTGCTACTGAACGAATGGCCCTATTTCCCAACCGGGCGGAGGTCCTGTTTGTTGCTGAAGATATCTGGGTGGTATGATTCTCTGCTTTAGACCCGTGCTTCTTGTGATAATTCACGGCAGCCCGTTGTCCGACTCGAAGGCAAACTCTGCATTTTCCCCGGAATCCCGTCGCTCTTTCAGAAGATGCTAACTGCATTAACTCCGCTTCTGCCTTTACCGCCGATATCTGAACGACCACGACGGATTCAGGTGTTTACCGAGTATGCTGATTTGTTGTTTTTTCAACTTGGAACTGATTCATCGGCCATAGACGACCCGAGTCAATGATTGCGCCATACCTCACCAAACTTCAAGCGCGCGTGAAACCGCACGGGGTCCAGGTGGGGTCCTATCCCGTGCTTGGACAAGGCGTGTTTGTTAGCCTCATTGGTCGGGAAAGGCCTATTACCACGACTGCAGTGTCGAACGCGGATCACGGCAGCTTGGAGGACATCGCAAAAGAGGTTGGGATCGCTATAGAAGGCTACGTCGTGACAGAGGAGGAAGTGTTGAAGCGCAAGGGTCAATGTGAGACTCTTCAGTCGCCTGGAGAGGTTGCAGCAAGTCTAGCGGGTGGTACAAGCACAAATGCAAAAGCGAAGATATAAAAATGAGGATTCAATAAATATTTTTTTGTACATTTTAGTGTGTAAAACTAACCAAAGTCTGTTTCGGAGGTCTGATCACGGTGTTGTGACCATCTTTCAAAGGCCTTTGCCTCTTCTACCTTGCAGTGGGAGTACGGCACCAAAAATGCCCCCCTACTGGACTACACACTATACATGCATATGCCACGTGTCTTTGTCCTCGTTTCAGCCGCGACGATGTTCCGAGATCGCTTTCTCTCGCTCGCAAACGAACAGTGTTTGAGCTCCTGGATTCCTGGTCAACACCTTTCAACTCATTTAGCGACCGCAGCTCAAGTTACAAGGCGTGCTAAACGCGATTCAACGGCTTTTGTACCTCTACCCCAAGATCGCTTCACACACACCCACAACATTTTCCCTCGCTGAATCGAGTAATGCTCAACGTCATTGCCTCCGTTTCCCGCCGAAGCTACAGTAGCACAACCCGGAATATCTCGAGTTACAGTCCAGTCTGCCGCACGCAAGCGTCGTTGCAGCCAGGAAGCGACTGAACCAAACACGAAACGACATACAAACTCGTGCCGGCAGCATGGAATCCTATAAAACCCAACTTTCATTTCATTTTCTTTTCTTCTCGCGCTTCAAGTTCGCCTCAACTACGACGGCAAGAGTGCATGTTTGCGATGTTCTCCGTCTCCCAACCAAAAACCCGGTCTGCGCCCACCAAGGTGAGTGGATGGAATTATATTTGTTGTCCGATTACTAAGAAACCATAGCCTCCCAGGAACTTTGCTGTGCGGGTCTTCAAGGGCCCAGCAGTATCTACGGTGGCTTTCCCCCACACTGCGACTGGCAAATTTGATGCTGGATATCGACCAACTCCGAGTAATGACCCTCGACAACCACAAAGCTGGTATAACGGTCCCACTCGCCAGCCAGCCGCACTGTCTATCCCTCGGGAGCCTCTCAAAGCTGCTGGCCGCTTTGTCAATGCAACCCCTCATCCTTCTGCACCAACCAATTATGCCGACTTTATTTACGAGCGCTCGCTTTCTTCGAAATCCGACATTTATTCAGACGAGTCGCCATCGACATCTGTTTCCACCACCCCAACCTCTTTATTTTCGCCGGCATTCTCGGCCAACAGCTCTCTGACATCGACACCGTCTGAGGGTACTGTGACCCAAACGACTACTAGTAGTAGACCGAACGCTTTTCCTCTCAATATTCCTGCACTATCCCAGGCTCAGTCGGCTGTGCGGAATCACGGTCTCTTTGCTCACCCAAACGACAATATCCAACAGCAACAACAGACCCAGCCAATGCTTATACCAGCGACACGTGCTCCCGACTCAAGTCCTCCGCGAATTGACAACAGCCCGGTTCGCATGCCTCTGTCCGAGTCGCCTCAGGATGACGCTTCACTCATGGGCTTGATTCCTCCTCCGAGATCAGAGGCGGAAGCAACGGTGGGTGAATCTGAGCGACTAGCTTTGAGAAATGCTCAGATGAATGCTGCTGGGTCGGCGTATTATCAAGCAGGTTTTCAAATGCGACGAACGCAAAGTCGTTCTAGCTCCCGTTCCCCGGAGAGGACCAATGGCGCCGCTGGTGTTTACGAGTCCTCGAGTATTGTTACCACTAACTCGGCGAGGACATCTCCTACCATCGTCAACGGAGTTGGTTATGCAGCTTCCGACACATCCTCGGTCACTATCGTCGATTCGCAGGCGATACCACCACGTCCTCGAGTCGATTCGCTGGCTCTAAGTGCAAGACACCTTCATGTCAATATTCCCGTCTCTCAACTTGTTGAGCTCGGGAGTCCAGAGCCAGAACGCGAACGTCTCCGAATTATGACGGCGGGTGAAGAGTTGCGAGGGTTGAACATGAACGGAGTACAACGAGAGGTTTATAACAATACCATAACTGCAGGCACACATCATCGGATGCCGCCATTGCCTTCAGTCATTCCTGCAGTGGTCAGATCTGACAGTGGCGACGACCGCGTCCGCTCCCCAATAACTGACCGCCCTCTTCGAGAGCGCGAGAGGCGCAGCTCCGGTAACCTCTGGGGCTCTAGTTCACAAACACCCGATCGTCGTTCACCCATTCAAACTCCCGCTCGACCATCGAGTACACCACCAGTCCCTCTCCCTCGAATCGACACATCCGCTGGAAGGTCGACATATCACGGAGTTCCTGCCGCTCCTCCTCCCACCCCAGCCTCGGCACAACAGTCTCCCACTATTCGTCGGGACTCTCAGTCGGGTCCGGCTCCGATTCCACCACCCCTTCTCCCTCCTCCCAATGGGGGGCCATCACGTGTTCGAACCCCTGTCGCTGGTCCACGTGCAGGAAATGTCCGACGACGTTCAGACGGCGATGAACCTGTGAACAGTACTGTGGCTGGTCCAAGTCAGAATCCGGTATTTCAAGGTCACAAATCCCCTCCAGGGGCGTTGCCTCTTGAACCCCAGCGTCGGCGATCAGTCCAATCTGTGGTACCTCCTCCTGCACAACCACAGCCACCAGCTTCACGTAACGTTCGATGGACGGAAAACCTGGTTTGCCCGTCACCTATTTTCGCAAGTCAAAGACGTAAGGGATGGTGGAATCGTCGCGGGTAAGTTTTTCTTTCCCTTTTTGTTGTCTGGCGGTGCTGATATATTGGTGCAGTGACCAACTTTGGACGAATGATGGGGCCTATAAACCAGTTCCTAAGGGTTTCGAGTTCCCAAACGACCTGCGCGACTATCCCGAGTACGGAACTGGCTGGATGAATGAGGATGGGGTCAGAATTGACATGGGTCATCGGCTGATACCCAAGGTGCCATTGCGTTCTGCCTTGAAGCAGCCTAGAGGCCCTGTCGTTCTTGTCAACCCGGGCGGTCCGTGATTGCGATGATGCTGAAAAACAATGCACTGAACAGAAACGCTTTAAGTTATTATAACTTATTCGCCGCTCGTATACTATTAGTCACCCCCCAAGATGTATTTATGTCAAATGAGCCATATGCCCAGAGTAAGCCGGATGTCAGTGAGACATGGCAGCAGCGCGTTCAAAACTGTCCTTGAAGTGAGAAAAGGTGTCGTTGTCCACGATTGCAAATGCGACATAGTCAAAGGAGCGACCAAAACGGGCCCGTGGGGTCCCCAGAAGCTCTGCCCAGATACCAGCAACGGCTTCGACCGAATTTTGAAAGACTCCAGTGCCAAAGCTACCCAGTACAATGTTGCGAACCTGACGTCGCTCAAACAGGAAGAGAATACGGGCCATACGCTCGCGCATTGCGAAAATGATGGAGGCCTCGATAGCATGACCAGGACCAGAGACCGCCTTTTTGCGGATGAGCCCAGCATGAACTGCTGGACTGGTAATCACGTCGATTTCCATAGGCACGGCCATTGTGCCATCGTCAAGACGAAAGATGACGATTCGTGGAGAATAGATCATAGCATGCGAGTAGAAGCCATCCTTTCCGTCGGCAGAATGGAGAGTATAGAATTGTTGCGCTGTCGGTGTCATGAGTGAGGGATAGAGTGTTGAGCTGCGTGCAAGAGACTCTTCTTGCGCGCTGGCCCCGTTGATGAATCCACCTCCTGGTTGCTCTGAACAAAAAAAAGTTGAAACGAGGAAATAACGTGGGCAAAAGCTTACCTGCAGATGCGAAATTGAGTACACCGATAGGTTTTTTGCGACCAGAAGTGCCCGCAGAGCGGGCGGCATCGAGCGTTGTTGTCTCTAGTATTTCAATCACAGTGAACGGCCGGCTTGGCGGTGGAAGCGCTGGGCTATTTGTTTCCCAAGTAGATAACAGTGAGTTTGGAGCGTAATAAGCAGTGTGTTCAGTTGATTCAGTGATGTTGGGAGCGAGCGGATAAACGAGCTGGTTGACTACGACCCGTCCAGAAGAAATCGCCGCTAGGGTCGTGTCTGCGATGCTCTTTAGTTTCTCTCTTGAAAATGACATGTCAGCAGGCGAAAAGGGAAGTACCTGGAACGGTCACGTTAGATTTTGGCTTGGCAAACGACCACGATGGCATCCAGCACTAGTCCGATACTCGCAAGTGCAAAGCGTCGCCGGCCGACTATGATATCCGGGACTTTCCATCCCGCTTTAGGGTGTGCATAACGCGACCAAACCTCCTAAAGTCTCACTCTGCTGGCAGTCACGACATGATTCACTGTCCTCCACAACAATTCGAGAGCTTCCGCAAGAGTGCCGACGAAATCAAGGGCATCTCTAAACGCCAAGTGCGAGCTTTTTATGAGCGACAGAGTACGCGTTTCGAATGACGGAGCTCGCTCGACCCACAAACAAGCACAGATGAAATTCTCGACGGGTTATTAGAAGTAGAGGGTATATTGGGCTCAAAGCTACCTGACACAGTGTTTGGGACCTTCTCCCGCCAGCCAATATTAGAGGATGGGCCATTACTTGCTTCGCCGATTGCAGAGAACGGCGATGATGCTGAACGGCAGCCATTGTTGGGTGAATCGAAAGAGAAACAGCGGGAACGTGCCGATAAAATTGCGCTCAATGGTGCGCAGCCTTTCACT
This sequence comes from Mycena indigotica, assembly GCF_014461135.1. Lineage (NCBI taxonomy): Eukaryota > Fungi > Basidiomycota > Agaricomycetes > Agaricales > Mycenaceae > Mycena > Mycena indigotica. The sequence continues at coordinate 3,079,055 of NW_023503007.1, read as the reverse complement.
AGTTCAAGCTGCCCGTGGTATAACCGCTTGCCTAGTGAATATTGCAGTCAACATCCTCCTGCTTGGGACCAAGGGCTTCGCTGTCCTGCTTTCGTCATCAGTTTCCCTTTTAGCTTCATTTGTTGACTCTGCACTCGACTTCCTCTCCACGCTCATTATCTGGGGTGCCGCTCTCGCCTCTAATAAGAAAGATGATTCCACAAGATTCGTCTATCCAACGGGCAAAAAGCGTTTCGAGCCTCTCGGCGTACTTATATTCTCTGTGTGCATGATTGCCTCGTTCAGCCAGGTTCTCGTAGAATCTCTGCGAAAGCTATTCGTCACTGGAGACGACCATTTGGGTACTGTCTCGTTGTTTGGTAAAATGCACGCTATTCCTCCATCGCACTCCCAAGCTTTGTTCTGAAGATCTGCAGAACTATGATCGCAACTATCGTCATCAAGAGCGTAATATGGATCTGGTGCGCTAAATTCCAGTCGTCCTCCATACAAGCCCTAGCACAGGTCTGTTGCGCCTTCAGGTGTGGGCTTGTTTCTGACCCACTATTCATGAAACAGGATGCCAAGAACGATGTCTTCTTCAACACGTTTTCCCTCATTATTCCGGTGAGTAACGACTAAACAGCATCCACGAGCTAATTCGACGTCTAGTGGGTTGGTGAGCTGCTCTCCATAAAACAACTCGATCCTCTGGGTGGTGCCTTTCTCAGCATTTATAGTTTGTTGATTCCAGCCGGAAATGAACGGGATACTCATCCTCATCAGTCATTGTGGAGTGGATCAGGACTCTCCTTGAGAACTTTACCAAACTATCAGGAAAGATTGCCAGCAACGAACATCACGCGCGGGTTCTGTATCTGGTGTCTAAGTTCAATCCTGTTCAAGAGATCTCATACTTGGAGGTCTAGTGGGTTATTCTCCATTGCCTGCATTCCTTTGCTCATGTCCTGATAGCCACGTTGGAGATGAGCTTATCGTTGAGGTGGACATAATGTGCGTTTTCCTTGTGGTCTTGTTCTACATATACCTATTGACTCTATAGCCTGCCCTCGTCCACCTCGCTTCCATATGCACATGACGTTGGGGAGACAATCCAGGCTTCGATCGAGGCCCTCGAGCTGGTTTCGCGTGCCTAGTAAGTGGTACTGGGTTCTCACTTGCTGGTTTTGAATGTAAGCAGCGTGCATCTCGACTATTCGAGCGATAACCCGGCGCAACATGGAGGGAGTGGTGTTTGAACAATCATAGAGAGTATTATGAGTCGATATAACGGTGTAATATGTACCTACTCCACCTCACCTACCTCTGATCTACGGCTAGTAAGCTGTGGACAGGCCGTGATCGTGAGCGGCTAAGATGCCCTAAGCGAAGGCGATCGCGCGCACCGTGCGCGCACCTCCCACGCTTTCCCAGAAAGGAAGCGTTACGTGCCGTTGATTGGGTCAAGCCGGTCTCGGTCAAGCCAGTCTCCGCCAGCAGCGAGAGGCCACCAACAGCTCATTGACTGGTTTTTCAACTCAACTTATATACTCTACAAACCAGTTGAATACCAACAATGAGATAATCCTAAGTCAGTTATGTTGGTAATCTCATATGCGTGTCAGCGATCTCTCCCGTGTTGGCGACCTCAGGCGCACCAGTGATTTACAAGTCAGATGCGTCAGTGATCTCATATGCGCATTGATGATCCCCCGCATTAGCGACTTTAAGCGCAACAGTGATTTATCCACTTGCATCTCCCACGATGTGGGTCGTGAGAAGGCGCGCGACCTCGTGAGAAATCATTCCACCCTTTTTTTTCATGGCCACCACCGCATCTCCGGGCCCTGCCCAAGGCAGCCCTCACAACCAGCTCGTGCCGTCCGACAACATACACGGTGACACGTCGCAGAGCACTCCCAATCAATCCGACGACTATGACACATGTCTTCTGGAACTGGAGCACACCATCCAGACTGCTGTGGCAAAGATGGTGAAGAAGTTCCCAGAGAATGAGGCCGCCATACGCGCCTATGTGTATCATACCCTACCGGCCAAGCGCAACTCTACACTTCACAACGCACTTTTGCACAACCTGGCGAAGGAGTTTAAGCTCCGAGGTATGTCCACTACCAGCTTTGCTCACTCAGATGGCTGACTTAGCCCAGGAATACAGCCAACAAGGGAGGTACTCAACGCCAGGTTTGCTCAGAAGACATCGGCAGGGCACTCCTGGCACAACTACCATGACTGGCCACAGACGACGAAGGACAGATATCTCAAAGAGTTGAAGGTCTTCAAGGAAGGGCAGGAACTCATGGTGAGCTCAGAGCTGAAGGTTGGCAGGGTGGCCCAAAGGATGGTGTCAGACACGGCACACCCGCATGCTATCTTTGGTGAGTGGGCCACATACCAATTGTCGTAGATGAGTCAGAGATCATAATTATGTCGCGTCAGTGATTGCTGTTGTGTTGGTGATTGAGCCATCGCGTCAGCAATTGCTGTTGCGTTGATGATCTCTGACTCGTTAGCCATGGTCATGTCGGCAACTGCACGTAGGGATGCATTACTCATGTATACCACAGGGGAAGAAGCTCTATACCTGTACCGGCACACCTATGGCTGCCATTATCCCGCAACTCAACAGGAAGTCGCGGGGCACTGCCTCAATGATCGTCACTGGTGGTCTGGAGAAGTATTATGAGTACAAGGACTTGGGGTTGTTTGGGAAGATGCCCACCAACAATATGGCAGACGAGGCCAACAAAATGACGTTGTTTGCCATGTACAACAACCCTGTGCAACCACTCAGTCGATCCATTGGCCGCGTCCGGTCTGATTGTGCTCAAATGATGAAGAGAGCGCTAGGTATAAGGCCTCTCTAGCCCTTACCAGATATCTAACAATTTCCAAAGAGATGGCTGTTCCCCCAGAGTTTGTTGCTGAAGCAAGGGTACAAGGATGATGGCATTGATGAGTTCTATGCTAAACAAGGTGTCCGCTTCATCCGTCCCGAAGGCTTTTTCTTTGACAACCAATCAACAAAAAACTTCAACCTCCAATTTGCCAGCCGCGTCCGGGGCCTTCTTGTTAGCAAGCAGATTCGGTTTGAGCGATTGGACACCGACCCCGACTCAGTCGACCTAGACCCTCACCTTGTGGCAGTCATGCAGACACCCCAGAAGAATGCAAAGGCCAAGAAGCAGTCAAAGGGAGGCACTGCATCTCAGCCAGCCACAAACCAGGCAGCATTCCATCACCAGTTCGACTCCAGCCAGGCTACAGGCCGGGTAACACTGGCTCACCAATCACCAATGCAACAGCGATCACCGACGTACGATATCATCCCACATCAAGCTCAAATATCACCGATGCGACAGCAATCACCAATGCGGTATATGCCATATCAACGCCAGGCATCACTCACGCAGGGACAGCAAGCGCAATCACACCAATTACCGATGCAACAGCGATCACCGATGCGACAGCAATCACCAACACCATACATGCCATATCAAGGCCGGGCGTCATTCACGCAGGGACAACAACCATCACTGATGGCACAGCAATTGTCGACGTACGGTATGCCATACCAAGGCATGCTGCAAGGCCAAGGATCACTCACGCTGGCTCATCAATCGCTGATGCAACAGCGATCGCCGACATCCAATATCATCCCACAACAAGCACAGATGACACTGATGCAACAGCAATCACTATCATCCAACACGCCCTATCAAGGCCAGGCATCACTCACACAGGCTTACATATCACCAATGCAATAGCGATCAACAGCTTACACCGACCAGCCGGCAGGAGGGCATATTCAGGAGCGGGCATGGGGCCAGACGGGTCGTTACAATGTAGACAGACTCATGAATACAGAATAGGCACTAGGTGACAAGTTTTAAACCCTAGTTAGTCAGGTCCCAGTGATCACTGTTGTAACTGTTGTAACAGTGATCATTATTGCGACAGTGATGATGCTTGCGACAGTGATAATGCTTGCGACAGTGATGATGCTTGCGACAGTGATGGTGCTGGCGACAGTGATGGTGCTGGCGACAGTGATGATGTCGAGCTTCACATCCTTGAAGCGCTCTCCATGAAACTGGCTCATGATGACACCCTTGTGGTTGGCAACCATCGCCCAGTAGCTACTTTGCGTAGGGGGCATTTGTATGAACAGCTGGAACCCGTAGACACAGTACCTCCACTTACGGCCGTGCTGTTCCCACTCCGTGTTCAGTACAATCTGCTCCAGCTGCATGTCCCGGGGGCGGAGCTGTGTGGCAACGGGAAACGAGCCATCCGGAGCTCTGGTCATGCCTTCGGGGTAGATGATGTCGAAGTAGGGGGTGCTGTCCTTGCTAAGAAGAAAGATCAGCTCTGCAAGAACGATAGTGATCACCGACATGCATCAGTGATCACTGGCGCGACAGTCACCCTCTCGCGTTGGTGATGTCACGTCAGCGATCACTGACACAGCGGCTATATAAACTTACCTCTTCTTGCCCTTCTTGCCCTTCTTCACCTTTTTGTCTCCTTTGCCGCTGTCTTTGGCATGTGAGTTCGTGTTGGACAAGGGGCCAGCCTCAGTGCTGCTCTTGGGGGGTTCCTCTGGGACTTGTACAGGGCCTCCAGCCTGATTCTCCGCCGGTAGCATCGGCCCTTGGGGCTGGGGAGGGATCCAGTCTCCACCTAGCAGACGCTTTCCACCGGGGAGCAGCTTCCCATCAGGCCCCGCAAAACCGTACCCATCCATTGTCCTCCTCGTCGTAGATGCTGAAGCCTTCCTGGCTTACCTCCAACAACTGACCATGCTCTCGCCACTCCAAGGAATGAGGAGAGAGCAGGGGGAAGGTGAATAGCTCGGGGAGACGGAAGGTTGGCTTGCTACTTGGGAGGGAGAGAGGTGGGGGAGCGGTCGAGGGGGACCCTGTCCTAATACCATCGCTGCAAATTCGTTAGTGACATGAGTTGCGTCAGTAATCACCAATACGTCAGTGACTGACGCGTCGGTGACTGCCGGCGTCGGTGACTGACGTATTGGTCAGTTTAACACTTACGTTTTCAGGGTAGATTTTTTTTGTGGCCGTCTGCCTGTTCCTGTCTTGCTGCGAGATGGGCCAGCTGGGGCCCTTTGGCTCACAGGTGGAGGGGCGGCCAGTGTCTCATCATCCCTGTACCAAGCAGTTAGCCATTCCATCTCATGTCAGTGATCACCAAGAGTACTTACGAGTCATTGATGAACTCTTTCGACTTGACCTGTTTTTCCTTCCCCTTCCCCTTGTTTATAACCACCTTTGACACTAAATCATCCCCTCCCGCACTTCTGCACCGTTCCTGGACTGCGTCCTGGCTCGCGATCCACTCGTGGTCCTCTGGGTTGATAAATGTCCCGTCTTCCTTCTGCACCTTAGCCAAATCCGCTTTGACCTCCCCAATCGACCTGTTTTTGGTCACAATACCAAAATGTTCCGCAAGGAAGCATGTGTTGCGCCTACGCTGCGCATATGAGACACCCTCGCCATTGATCTTGACTCGGTGGGTGTTCCGATACTTCTCTGCGGCTGCGTTTCTGGCAGAGGTTGCAGAGCCAGATTTTTTCGCAACCCGGATCTTCGGGTGCTCAGGCTTGACTTCCTTGACTTCGTCGGGTGTGTCTTCTTCAGATGAAAAGCTGATGCTATTCAGAGTTAGCAATCTATCAGTTCAAAGTTTTAGATTACCTACCCTGGCTTGCCCTGAGATCGTTCACGTTTGCGCGGAGTGAACGATGGGATCTCATCGTCAGGAGTGAACGATGGGATCTCGTCATCACCATGCTCACTGAGGTCGCTTTCGTCAGAGCCTAGCACTGGCGAGTAGTCGGCTGGGTAGAAGTCCTCGTCGTCATACTCTCCCCAGAGTTGCCACCGCTTGTTCCACGGATTCCAGTACCGTTCGCGCTTGTTGTACTCATAGACACGCCACTTCTTGTCCCATTTCCCATACTCCCACGGCTTGTCGGTCCCATCAATGGCAGGGCGAGGCGGCTGGCGGGTATCGTCGATGGCAGGGCGAGGTGGTTCTCCTTCGGAGTCGTCAGTGGATTCTTCGTCACTGGATTCTTCGTCACTGTATTCTTCGTCACTGGATTCTTCGTCACTGGATTCCGAGGATTCCTTGTCGCTGGAGGCAGAGGATTCACTATCTCTCCTTTTTGGGCTCGAAGCTCTCATTGGAGCTGGAAGATGACCCCCTGCTGGGGCTCTTCCCGTCGGGGGCGGGGGCGGGGCCAGGGGCGGTGGCATGGGCTCCATCAGCCATCTGCACGTCATCGTTGACCGGGGCAGAGTTGTTGTTGTTAACGCCAACAGCTTTTCTGACATTGGCGGGGTCACTGACGCGACAAGGACGTCAGTGATACTTCAACTGTGGAGGAAAAGAAAATATACCTCTCAGGGGGGTTGGCGGCATGGGCTGAATTAGCCTGGGCCATCGGCACATCGTCGTTGACTTGAGCAGGATTACTGGCTGGGGCGGGGTTGGGGTCGTTGTCTTGAGCAGCATTGCTGACGTGGGCAGGGTTGTTCTTGTTAATGTCAGCAGCATTGCTGACGTTGGCGGGGTCACTGACGCGACAAGGACGTCAGTGATACTTCAACTTGGGAAAAATGAATTTACCTCTCGCCGCTGAGTGTTTTGCCACTCAGTATCTCGCCGCTCAGCGTTTCGTTGCTTGATATGTCCATCCGCAACTTGGCTTGGTCGTTTGCGTGAAGAGAATCATCGGCAATTTGCTGGGCAGGGATGTTCTCATTGATGTCAGAAGCATTGCTGATGTTGGCGGGGCAACTGACGCGATAAGGATGTCAGTGATACTTCAAGTTGGGAAAAATGAATTTACCTCTCTCCGCTTAGCATGTCCATCTGCACCTCGGCTTGGTTGTTGCCGTGAACAGGATTATCAGGAATTTGCTGGTCGTTCTGAGACTGGTCTTCATTGTGTGGTGAGGCAATTGGGGTGGGAGGGGAGGGTATGGCCTGGTGTTGTGTCTCTTCAGGCACTGGCGTCAACTCTGTTGGAGAGTCAAAGACTGCCGCATCCTGCAAACGACGCTTCTTCTTGGGATGCCGCTCATTGTCCACCCCTGTCTCCTCGTCCTCCGACGTTAATTGCTTTTCGTCGATACTAGAGCCTGTAGTTTTCCGGCTCCTCTTGTGGCCTGAAGCCGGCGCTTTCTTTGCTCGAGCGATTTTTTTCGATGTGCTACTGTGGCAGTGTCAGTCGTCGGAATGCCGGTGAAGCAGTGCCTACTCAGGGACTTTGCGTTTCCGGTTCCCAGGTGCTGGCTGTGTTGGTTCTTCACTATTTTAAAGTCAGTGAGTTAGTGAGAAGGTAACTTCGGCTCGTTACAAACATTGCTGGCGCGTCATCGACGGGGGGCCTTGCCCGACTGGCGAGCACTGCGACGAGTGGCAACCGGGACGTTAGGGTCAGCGGAGGGCTCAATGGTAGCGCGTTGTTTGTTCTTGCGGGGCGGCATGGCAGTGGTTGTTGTTGTACGATGTGGTGGTGGTAAAAATTGACAACAAGTGTTTGGTCACACACGCGTCACCCGCAGTGTTTGGTCACACACGCGTCACTTGCTGACGCGTCGTTGCATGTGACTCCACCACGGGCGTCAGCAATCTTCCTATCTGAACGTCAGTGACAGGATCATGCATCAGCGACTTGCTCATCACTGATGTAGCCTGTCGCATCACATTGGGGCAGCCATTGCACCTCTGGCATGCGACTGGTGGCTTATCCATTTTGGTTTTGACTTTTCCCATAGCGCCCTGCTGGCCTCGTTGCTTTCATGTGTGGGCCATATCCTGCTTACAGGTCAAGACCTGGTCGCATCACACTGCACCCCACATACAAACCATAGCTCTCATTATACTGCTCATATGACACTTACCTTGGTCTCTACTGGCCTGCCCCAAACTCCCTCACTATACTTCAAACCTGCCTAAAAGTTAACATACAGCAAAAGGTATCAGACACAACATAAACCCGGCTACAGGTTTGGCAACATAAATCCCTTGAGCAATGCACCACATCTCTTTTTTACAATGGCTTACTCAACATTCCATGAAGCTTTCTCGAGGCCCTACTGATCCTACTGCATTGAGAACAGCCCAGGCTAACATATATTGTGTCTTTAAAGGCACAAATCGCATGCCAGTCATCGGCGCACCAGTGATAGGTCGCTGGCACGTCAGTGGTGGACAGTGTGTCACTAATGCATCGCCTGTTCACCTACACATCAGTGATTGCAAACGCGAGATTTGCTGACGTGACCACCTTCCTTACACTCATGCCACCACGCCATGCCACCGACGAGGACCGTCTTGCCACACGTCAGGCCAGCAGAAAGAAGTATAATGCTAGCCTCCAGTGAGTCGTCCTGGCGCTGGGCGCGGTTAGAGTACTAGTTAATTTTCTTTGGTTAGTGGGCGTCAGGTTCGCCAAGAGAGCAATAAGGCACGCGGTCGGGCGTAAGCAGCGCAAAGGTCATCTCTCACGCCTCAAGATCCCTTCTGCCATCTTCGAGTTCGGGGAGGTGCCTACAGTGGCTACTGGGTCACACTACCTCAAGTCCGCCTTCCACTTGATCAACGACTTCAACCTCGACTTTGAGCGTAACTTCAACTACTACCTCGATTTCCCCTTCAACGACTGCAATGGCCACTGCGAGATGGGCTATTCCCCCGATGAGCTCCACGACATTCTCACTGGGTGCTTATTGCGGCGGGACTACGATTGGCGAGACTCCCGGGCTGCCTACCTGTCAACCCTACGTCCCAAGATCGCCCAGGACACTGCTCGAGAAGAGGCCCGCTGTCTTTTGAAGAAGTGGGAGAGCATGCAGGCTGACAGTGACTCATATCCGCCTGTAACATTGGCTGGGAAGGCCTTTACAGCTCACCAAATGTCTCTAGCGCGTAGAATACTGGTCTTGTATTACAAAGAAGTCTTGAATCTCACTGACCTGTGAGTCAGTGACTGGTGCAACACATTGGTCATTGAGTGTATCACAAAAACGAGTGGGTATGACGAAAAAGTTATTCCAAAAGCATCATTTAACTCCGAATCCATTTTCTTATCAAGATTGACTTCTGTGAAGCAACTGTCTGGCCAAAGTGCAGCACAGTCAGTGCCTACTAGTAGCTAGGGACTTTTTAATGCTTTTTATCCAGAAACTTATGTACAGGGGTCTTGTACAAGAGTTTGAAGTCCAGAAAAACTGGAAATCAGGAAGTTTTAGGCCTAGTGATCGCAAATAGTGGCTATGCTATTTGCAATCATTGGGTCATGTGATCATGTGTCTCTAATTGGGGACCTTGCCAATAGGCTGGTTTACAGTCACTGGATAGACCAGTGATATACTGCTGATGTGTATACAGAAAAGTTATGATATTGTGCAAAAAAGTTATATAACAAAATATACTGCAGTAAAGATTTTACAATGAAAAAGTTGCAAATACTGCAATTTGCAACAACAAAATATGTTGGGGGAATCAATCCCCATTTTCAAGCACTATAGCTAGTCCATGTTGACCATAATTGGCTAGACTGGACATTATTTGTCAGACAATATTGGCTCATAACTACCCACTGCAGCAAAAACTGCATCTATACTTTCACCAACCAGCTCCTCATCTAGCTGGTCCCCTTCATCAACATCAGCATCCAGGGCCATGGGTGGCCCAGTGTCTTGTGGCCCATCCTCACCATCTGAATCTTCCTCTGCTGTTGGAGGAGGGGGCTGACAAGCTGGCCGTGTGACAGGAGGAGCATGTCGTGTGCGATCAACACTGACACCTAACTGCACTGCTGAAGGTGGCAGCCCATGCCTAATGAGTGATCGCAGGCGTCGGCGATGAACCTCGTCAAAGCGCTCCCTCTCAATGCGCTGTAGGTAAACATGGTAGGCAAGAGATGGATTGTTGTCCACCTGGCTGAGGTGCGCCTCATATCGTTCCAGAAATTGGCTTTCATCGTACATCCAGGTCCAAAACCGCTGAATCTCAGTATGCAAACGGTTGATTTCCTCGTCTGACCGTTTGAGCTTGAAATGAAGGTCCATGGCCTGCTGAGCAGGGCCGCCTGGCTGGGCCCAAGGTTGATCACGGATATTGATGCGGCCCTCTCGCAAGAGGTCAAAGTCAGCAACGAAGGTCATGTTGGCCAGGTTGGCCATAGTGAATGTTGGGCGAGGGGGAGTGAGTGCTAGAGCTCGGGTGTTATAAGTTTCAAGATCTTTTTGAATAGTCTTGGAGCGGCGTTGAGTTTCTTTCTGAATATGGACACGCTGATTATATCCTAAGTACAACAGTTAGTGAGAGTCGGTGATAATCAAGGAGTCGTCACTGCTGCGTCAGTGACCATCACTGATCCGCTCCGCTATTGCCAATGTTGTTGCGTCAGTAATAGTGGCGGAAGCGGGTCAGTGATGGCTACTGGTGCAACAGTGATGTGCCAACTTACCCGTGTTAGGCAAATGAATCTTGGCCGTCTCAAAATGGTTTGCCACAACACCTGCCTCCAGTGCATCAAGACTCTTGTGATAGGCTCGCAGCTGGACAAGTTCGGCAGCCTTGATATATTCTTCACTGTCAGGTGTCCACCTCTGCGTGCCAAGGACTCGTTCCAGCCACTGGACCTCATCGAGAGCTCGGTCATTTTTCTCTTTGGCATGGCGGCGTTCAGTCTCAATGTGATTAGTGAGCGACACAGAAACATTATAGTCGCCTGCTTCCATGATTGGGTTTGGACGATCAGCTCGGACCTTGTCCCAAGCTTGCCTGGTAAGGGTAGTGAGTACTTATTTGTAAAAGGAGTCCAAGAGGTCTCACTGAGTGGCGTCTAGCTTCACCAAGGCTTGGTAATAGCTCATCTTGGCTGTCTCTGCAGGAGGCTCCTTTTTCAGTTCCGCCAAAAACTGATATTCAGCGTCAACCCATCCATCGAGCTCGCTCCGTCGGACCCCGAGATGCACCAGGAGCTTCTCAAGCTCTGGCTCCTGGCGTTTAATTGTGAGTGCATTCTTGTACTTATTAACAAGGAGTTGTGCTGGACAAGATATGAGTGGACAGTACCATTAAGAGATAGGAATACTGACCCAGACCCCCATATGCATCTCGCTTATTGGCATGCTCCATGTACATTGCAATGAATTGACGGCGGTGGAAGCGGCTAGCTGTGCGTGTGGTGGACACAAGATTGTTGGACTTGGAAAAGAATGACTCGCAGTTCTCGAAATACTCGCACCCAACACCATGACGATACCTCGGAAGATTCTTGCACTGGCAAATGCGAGAGTGGCCAACACCATGGAATGATCCAACCAGAAACTGGATCCGCCGGCGTTGGCATAAGGGTCCTAACACTTCATGTCTCCTGACTGCTCTCCCGAAAGTGCAGCCAATATCGTAACCAAAGGCAATTGAGCAGTTGAGCGTCCTGGCCATATGGTTTACAATAGCCATGCCATACTTGAACCTGGAAATAATGTCAACAACTATGTCAACAACCATATGGATGAGATGAGTGATATACCAGTGATTGCTGATTCACCAGTAATCATAATCGCTGACCCACCAGTGATCACTGGTGGGTCACTGGTGGGTCAGTGATGGCTGATGGAGAGTCTTGGGGACAATAAACCAGTACGCACATTTCCCCACTGCGGACCATGTCCACCAGAACCATGACAAAGTTGTGGCGACAAAGACAAGGCAGAACCCCAGTCTCCTCATAGGCTTGCTGAGCCAATGTGGTGAGACGCTCTTGCATGTTCTTCCATCGTTCATCAGGGCAGTAATACTCCTCCGGTCGCTGGTAGTTGGAATTTCGGAGTTCCTCCTCATATGCCGCTTTAAGTATGTTAATATGCTCTTTGGCCCACAGATCAACTTCTTCCCGGGAGAGATAATAGTCTCCTGCCTCCTTGCAATTGTCAGTGCGCTCATTTCGTGACACAGGGTTGAGTCGCTTAAGACTGTTATTCCCATCAAGGGTGCACTCCATCTCTGGGTCCAACGGATGGTCATCTTGGAGATTATACTGGCATGCTGGGCATGTGTTCTGAATGCGCCAGTGGGGAGTGTCCCGACCAAGCGCAGCGGCAGCACGGGAATCAGCAACAGCACGGACATCCAGATAGGCATCGAGGGCAGTGCGGAAGAGGGCAGGAAAGTTGTGATTTGATTCCACCATATGCATATCACACATGGCTAAGCAAAAAGCTTGAATCGAAAGCCGTGGAGAGCGGAGAAACATGCTGCGATTGTCAGGGGAAACCCTGATGCCGTCACTTGATCCCATCAAGCGCCGCGTCTCCGCTCGCGTCTCCACGTCTCCGCTCGTGTTTCCGTGTCTCCACACCCTGACGCTCTCCCTCCACTGCCCGCACCACATCCCACATCCAGTAATCCCTAGTCTTCGACTTCCCTGGCCACCCCTTTCCGGGACCCTCTCCGGAGTCACCATCAGGGATCACTAATGCCATCGGAGACCTCTCCGGATGTGGATGCACCACTTCCCTCTAGACCTTGAGCCTATGGCCTGCCAGCCTCTCTGGGCTGTCACTTATCAAGGTCTCCCTACGATCTCTACCTGCTGGACCTCTTAGGTGTCTCCAACCTATGTCAGCGTTCGGGCTTACGTTCGGATGGCTGAGCCTCGCCATGGCTCCGCTTCCCACTCCGCCACCACGGCCCCCGTCATCGGGTCTCCCTTTGGGTGAGGCCTACTGCCGTTAAGGCTCGTGCCTACTGCAGCGCCCCAGGCTGCACGCCCTCACACCCACCTCTCTGGAGACGTCCGGGGACGTCTCCGAGTGACCCTCCTGTCGCTACCCTCCAGTGGTCATGGCTGGCCGCCATTCCCATTGGTCCTCTCCGACACTCCCTGGCCCTTGGGCTGACCAGACTCCTTCCCTTTCCGCTCCACGCCTTCCCTTTCCGTTTCCGGCCGTCACGTCACGGTCACACACCCGGAGTCGATTCCGATTCCGGTTCCGATTCCGGTTGTCACGGTCACGGTCACAAGCGGAGACGCTCAGAGGCAGCCTGGACCTCCCGAAGCCCTTCTTAGGCCTTCTAAGGATGCCTGGGCTCCTCCCTTGGCATCACGGTCCCAAACCTGCCTCTCCGGAGCTTCGAGGGCTACTCGACGCTCACCTAGGGTCCATTAGCGACACCTGACTTCTCCCATGCGTCGTTCGTCGCTATGCAGTCACTCTATCATTACTCCGGTCACTAGTATATAGTAGTGCACCTGAGCAGAGGGCTCCTTGGCTTGTTCTCTAAGGATTCCCCCTCTGCTCAGGACTCTGATTTCGAGCCTCGCGAGGTTGCCCTTACAGCGATACAGCTCCAGGGCACGGACTGTCACAACAGTGTTGATGACTTCAACCGAACATGGAAAGAGTCCCATGCGCACACAAGCGGCAGGCTTTGATAGTCCATTCCGTGGAACCCTAAGTGAAGCCTCTCGAGTACCTTTCCTAGAGGTCAGACATAAGAGCTAAATGACAAGACATGGTTACCCACCAAAGACGTCAACAACATGGACTTTCATAATCTCTGCGCCAGCAATAGGGGTCCATCGCCGCTCCCATGGTGCCTGACGAGATGTAGGGTTGGCCCGCCAGTCCAAATATGCATCTGTCATGTGTTCACGGTGCTGACGGAAGCCATTGACTACCCTCTGTGTCCTGTCACTGCGGTCAGGTTGAGTTGAGCGTCTGAGAGTTTGTGTCAGTCATGACCGACACGTTAGCGATCACCGACGCACTAGCTATTGCCGACGCGCCAGTGGTATTCACCTTAGTTCTTCCATCATCTCCTCTAGTAATCTCCGTCCTTCCTCTCGCTGCTCCTCAGTGTGAAGGGCGTCCTCCTGACCCACTTCATCAACAGCACTCTGCATCTCAGCAAAGCTCATGCCCTCATCCAACGGTGCAGCGAGGTCGTTGCCAAACATGTCGTTATCATCGCTATCGCTATCGTCATTCTGGGACGTCTTGGCAGCCTCCAGGTCCACTCTGGCTTGTTCTGGGGCTGCCTGAGCTTCTGTGAAGGAGTAAGAGGATAGCTTACCTGCAGCTGCCTGTTCCTCTAACTTTTGCCTCCTCTGCAGTGCAGCTAGACTCTTGGCTGCAAGTTCTGAGTCGGACTGTATGCGTGGCAATGCAGCCGCCATGACGGGATCCTTGCGTTTCCTCTTCCTCCTTGGAGGCAGCGGATGGTCGCCGTTGTACTCCCGGACCGGACCAAAGAGCTGGTCGACACTGGTGATAGGCATAGTGAATAAGTGACTAGTGACTGTCACCGGCGTTCCATTCCGACGCACCATGTTCCCAGGCCATCATAGCTGATCACTGACGTGGTCTATCATCACCAATGTAGGCTATTATCACTGATGTGGTCTATCATCACCGACGCAGGCTATTATCACCGACGCAGGCTATTATCACCGACGTAGGCCACTATCACTGACGTAGGCTATTATCACCGACGCAGGGTATTATCACCGACGTAGGCCACTATCACCGACGTAGGCTATTATCACCGACGTAGGCCACTATCACCGACGTAGGCCACTATCACCGACGTGACAGAATATCACTGATGTCCTGCAATCACTGACGTATGACGTAGTTCCATCACTGACGTGGTAGAACATCGCTGACATATCACTAACGTAGTCAAGAGTCAAAGGAATGTCGTGCTGACATAGCCGACGTGCTGATTACCGACGCAGATGTTAGTCCTTTGTGATGAAACATATTTTATAACAGAAAAAAAGATACATTAGGGATTGGTAGACTCTACAGAGACCACAGGGTCCAGAGCGTGTTCCTAGCCTCTTATCCCAACCCACATATCGCCCTTGTACTCCCCTCGACGGACATGGTCTCGATTTGCCAGGTTGTCTACACAGTGTGCCAAGAATTGCACAATCTCCTCCAGCTCATTGGCCTCACGAAACTCCACAGTGCAGTTCTTATCAGCAGCCTGCAGCTCATAGGCAGCATGCTGGGCTAGTGGCCTGATTGAAATCAGTGATTGTATCAATGGCACATAAAGATACTGGGACTCACTCCTGAGTGAGAAGGCGGACCTCATGTCTTTCTACAACTACCCAAACACAAGCTGGATGAACCAGGGTAGCTACTGGAATACCTTGATGAATGTTGGAGGAAAGCCTGTGGGGGCTAGACCTAGGAGAGGCTGGTGGGGTCATAGTTGCAGTAGCCAAGGGTGGAGGAGGGGAGGGATAATGGATGGGAGGGGGTCTGGTTATTTCCTCTATGATGTCCAGTAGAGAACCAGGAATGGGACTGGGGTGAGCAGCCTTGAAAAGGTAGCGTGCAACCTCTGAGATGGCAGAGTAGTAGTTGGTGGAATAGCGTAGGCTGCTACTGGTCCTCTCCTTGGGAGGGAGAGCCTCAAGAGCTCACCCACTGGTGCAGATGAGTGTGTATATAGCAAGGGAGAATGTGTGACACACAATGACTGATAAACCCCCAGCTGTGGTCCATACATAACCATGAACCAAAGAAAGTCCGAGCCCAAATCCTCATTCTTGTAAGTCTTGTTGACCTCTATATCGCTCCATATGTCGTGGTACAGTGGTCATAGTGCGAGTGAGAAGATGATAACCGATGTCCAACCGATGTTGATCACCAGACTGGTCAGCCTTAAGTGCTGAGTCGCTGATGCGTCTTGTATCACTGACAAGTCTTGGATCACTGACGTGTCTTGGATCACTGACGCATCTTGGATCACTGACACGTCTTGGATCACTGACACGTCTTGGATCACTGACACGTCTGCAACGTATGTCAGGGGAACCCCCGCTTCGGCCTCCTTCGGACCCTCCGAACGCATCCGAGGCGCATCCGACCGGCGCCCCCTCGGACGCTCCGACCCACCCCGACCATCGTCCACGGCCTCCTTCGCCCGCACAATCACCGATCCGTCAAGACCCTCCCAACGATCACCTTGGGACAGAGCCTGCGACGCCGCTCAGGCCTTCTGCGCTCTACGTCGGCAGTTACGGACGACCAGTATATAGTTGGCGCCCTAGCAGGCGGACCCTTAGAGTTTCTTCTCTTTGGATCCTCCCCTGCTAGGTCGGTCCCTCCGTGTATTTCCTGTAGTCTTATTCACGCTTTGGATCCTCCCCTGCTAGGCTTTCGTCGGAGTCTCCAGGGTTGCCCTTACAGCAGAAGAAACTCTCTACGGGATTAACCGGTCAAGATTGCCAGGTTTGGTGCTGACTCAGGCTCGGAGTACGAGTCCGTACCCCCTCGTCACCGCCCCTGCCACTTGACCCCTCCTCCTCTGCTCTTGTCGTCTTTACGCCCGCTATGTCTACCGGAGCTGCTCCGGACGCTGACGCATGCATGGACGCACTTGAGGCGAAACTAGACAACCTCACCAATATCCTCACCCACCTTGCTTCCCAGGCTTCCGCTGCCGCACCACCCTCCGGCAGCTCCCGAACCGCCTGGCATCTCCGAATGCCCCCGACGGATGCGTTATTTGGTGACATTACTGTCGCCTCAAAACTGGTCTTACGACCAAACCCCCCGTTTGCGTTTAACGGAGATCGCAAACGCCGCCGCGCCTTTCCTATACGCGGTCAAAACCTACGCTCGGCTTGCCCCGGAGGCCTTCATAGTTAACGGAGAGCCGAGCGAAGAAAAGGCCGTCCGCTACGCCATGTCCTATATGGCGGAGGGACCTGCTCAGCAATGGGCAGAGCGTCATGGGAGCAAAAACCCCTTCCCTTTCCCTCGGTGGAGCCAGTTCCTCTCCGAGTTTCGCCTTCGGTTCGTCGAGGAAAACGAACAGGACCTCGCGCTCGCTAAGTTGGAAGCGGGGTTATCACATGGGAACGCGGGATGTCTACGGATACACCGACGACTTCGAGGACTTGATGGACCTCGCTGGCTTCAAGACGCGTTGGTTAAGGTAACCAAGTACCGCCACGGACTTGACCCCTTGATCAACAACGGCATCACCTCTTCGAACGACCCCCCAGACCTCCGTGACTATCTGGGCTGGCGCACTCGGGCTTTCCGACAATATGAAGCCCTGGTGCGAGAAGCTCATTAAGGGAACGGCTACCCCGCGGACCGCCTGGGAGCCCCGCGGCGCCTTCCCCATCACTCGTTCGGCAACTCCGTTCCCCATCCGCCCGGTGGCCCCGCCTGTGCCACCCGCGGCCCGCGCCCCGTCCCGGTACCTCCGGCTCCCGTCCCCTATGGAGCTGGATCGTACTAGGGCTCGGGGTGCCCCTCGTCGAGCCTGCTTCAGATGCGGCGACCCCAACCATTTGGCTCGGGACTGTCCGCTCCCCGCCCGACGTCCGCCATGTGGACATCCTCGACGAGGTAATCCAGCAACTTGGCGATGAGATGCTGGGAGAGCTGCTTGCGCGGTTGTCCGATACTGCGGCCTTAGCGGAGGCGCATTCGGAGGCTCCGGCAGAGGATTTTGTCCCCGCGACGAGTGACTGGGTGTGCCCTCGTTCGCGTCCATAAATCGTTTCACTTGTTTGTATGATGAATCAACTCCCTTGCCCTACAACGAGCCCGAAACGAAAGACGCACCCTCTGCCCCCCTCCGAAGCCCCCGTTCGGATTCGCCGACTTGCCTGGGAGAAAAAGCTACCTGGCAGTTATACCATCTCTGCCGCTCCTGGCGTTAACTCGCTGCACCTCCCCCCTTGAACTTGAGTCCACTGCGAACGCGCTCAAGCTCTCCCTCTCGGGTCTGGTCGACTGCGGAGCTACTTCGGACTTTATCGACACAGAATATGTCAACCGGAATAATGTGCCAGTCCGAAATCTCTCAGTACCCATCCCGGTCTACAACGTCGACGGCACCCCCAATGATGCTGGGTCTATTCGCCAAATCGCGGACCTCGTTCTACGGTACAACGGACACTCCGAACGCGTTCAGCTGGCTGTAACCCACCTTGGGAAACAGGACCTGATACTCGGATACTCCTGGCTCAAAAAGCATAACCCCGAGATCAACTGGGAAACAAAGGAGGTGAAAATGAGTCGTTGCCCCCTGCAGCTGCTCTACCTGCCGTGACGAAGAGCGGACCGAACGCGCTGAGGTTCGGCGGCTCCGACTCCTTAAATCACGACTACTTGGGGCGCCTTCCCCACTGTTTGCGCTATCGATATCGCTGGCCCAGATGATGCTGACGACGAGCTCGGAGCTGCTTCGGACCCTCCGGAGCCCTCACCAGATCTCGACGGCGACGAGCATCTTGAAGACGGCGACCGCATCTTCTACACCTCCTTTTGCCCAGTTGAGGAGATCCGCGGCGGCAGTACAGTGTCCCAACGCCTTGCAGAGGCCTTCGCCCGTAACTCGGCCCCTCCGCCTCGGAGATCCCGGACTGGGCCAAGGAGTTCCAAGACGTCTTCGACAAGGAGTCCTTTGACACGTTACCAGAACGAAGGGCTTGGGACCACGCTATCGAACTCGTCCCCGACGCGAAGCCCGCTAACTGCAAGGTGTATCCGATCTCCCCCTCGAACAGCGCGAACTTGACGAGTTCATCGAGGAAGGACTTGCCACAGGCCGTATTCGCCCTTCGAAATCTCCGATGGCCTCCCCGTCTTCTTCGTTAAGAAAAAGGACGGAGGGCTTCGGTTTGTCCAGGACTACCGCGCCCTCAACGCAATGACGATTAAGAACCGGTACCCCCTTCCGTTGATTAACGACCTTATCAACAGGCTCAAGGGCGCTCGTTACTTCACCAAACTCGGCGTTCGCTGGGGTTTTAATAACGTCCGGATTAAAGAAGGAGACGAGTGGAAGGCGGCCTTTCGGACTAACCGAGGGTTGTTCGAACCTTTGGTGATGTATTTCGGCCTGACAAACTCCCCTGACGTTCCAAACGATGATGAATGACATTTTCCAGGATCTCATTCTTTCAGGCGACGTTATGATCTACCTCGACGACATCCTTATCGCACATTCGGACCTCCGCAAGCACCGCGAGATCGTCCGGGAGGTCCTTCGGCGGCTCCGAATGCACAAGTTGTACCTTCGCAAGGAAAAGTGCGACTTGAGAAATCGTCAATCGAGTACTTGGGGGTCATTATCTCGCACAACCATGTCGAAATGGACCCCGTTAAGGTCGCCGGAGTCTCCGCATGGCCTCCGCCCGAAAACAAGAAGGACGTTCAGCAGTTCCTGGGGTTTGCTAATTTCTACCGCAGGTTCATTCGGGATTTCTGCGGGCCTGGCGCAACCTCTCTTTGCGCTCACCAAGAAAGACCAGAAATGGACCTGGGGAGACGCCTAAGCCGCCGCCTTTCAAGCCATCAAGGACGCGGTCGTATCAGAACCTGTCTTAGCGATCCCGGACGACTCTCGGCCTTTCCGACTTGAAGCAGACAGCTCAGATTATGCGACGGGGGCGGTTCTTTCACAACAATCCGCCCCGGACGGGAAGTGGCACCCTGTAGCGTTCTATTCCAAAAGCTTAAATGATGTCCAGCGCAACTACGAGATTCACGACAAGGAGATGCTCGCGATCATCCGCGCACTCGAGGAGTATCGGCATTTCCTCGAGGGCGCCGCGCATCCGGTTGAGATCTGGACTGACCATAAGAACTTGGAATACTTCCGAAAGGCGCAACACCTTAATCGTCGGCAAGCCCGATGGTCGCTGTACCTTTCCAGGTTTGACTTTACGCTGCACCACGTCCCCAGGTCGCCAGATGGGCCGTCCCGATGCTCTCTCCCGCCCGGCCTGACCACGGTATCTCCGACGACAACTCGGATGTCACCCTCTTACGCCCCGAACTGTTCCACGTTCGCGCTTGAGGCCGTCACTGTCTCTGGGCCTGGCTCCGAACTTGTCCGCGACATCAAGGAAGCGCTATCCGGTGAGCCTGACCTAGAGGAACCCGTCGCACTTGCGGCTCCAGCTCATATAGCTGTATCTTTGCAAAAGATGAGGGCTGAGCTGCAAGGCTGTAATGCAAAAGATAAGGGCAAGTGCCCAAAGAAAAACTTATAAACAATAAAATAATTACTTATAGGCCCTCTGGCGGGTTTTGACTGATGGGATCAGTGCATTCAGATAATATTACTTAATGTGGAACGATTTTTGATTGCCATCACTAGATCTAATGACCAGGTGATGCCACATCAGTCTTACTTAATCTCTGAATTTATTTCCTTATTTCTGCCATATAAGTCCAAAGTATTACCATACGAGTATTCGGCCTGAAGAAAAGGTGATTTATATGACTATATCAATTTTTAGCTTAGTCATATCTTTCAATTCCATTGAGAAATTCAATAATTAAACCCTGTTTCACATCTTTTGCATTAGAGCCTTGCAGCTCAGCCCACATCTTTTGCAAAGAATGGGCTATATAGGGTGGCGGCTCGGCAACTCTTGAAGGTCCGAGGTCAAGCTCGGGGCCCCCGCTCATCGCGTTCGGATGAGTGGGCCGTCTCAGGCGACCTCCTGTACTTCCGCGGCAAGGTCGTAGTCCCCAAAGACAAAGACCTGAGGAGGCGCATTATAGAGCTCTGCCACGACACGCGTGTCGCCGGACATGCCGGGCGGTTCAAGACCCTGGAGTTGGTTTCGCGCAACTACTGGTGGCCACAGATGTCCCGCCATATCGGACGCTACGTCGCGACCTGCGACTTATGCTGTCGTCGAAGGCCCTCCAGGGCTTCCGCACGGGGAGCTACATCCAACCGAAGTCCCCCGAGCGCTGGCACACGGTCACTGTGGACTTCATCGTCGAGCTCCCCGAGGCCCATGGGTATGACGCGGTTATGGTAGTGGTTGACGCCCTCGGGAAACGCGCTCACTTCACCGAATGCCATACGACAATAGACGCGGGTCGGAGCTGCCCGCTTGTACTATCGGAACGTCTGGAGACACCACGGAACCCCCGAGAAGTACATTTCGGACCGTGGTTCGCAGTTCATCGCTGACTTCACGCGAACTCTGGCGCTTAATTGGCGTCAAGCCGGCTACCTCTACGGCTTACCACCCGCAGACCGACGGACAAACCGAACGCGTTAACCAGGAGCTCGAGCAGTACATCCGAATCTTCACCAACTACCAACAAGACGACTGGGACGAGCTTATCCCTGCTGCTGAGTTCGCCTATAACAACCACCGTTCACTCCTCCACTCAACAGGTACCCTTTATGACGGACACTGGCCGGCTCCCCCGAATGGGTTTCGAGCCGGGCACCCGCTCAGAGTTGGAGTCAGTGAACGAGTTTCGCGATCGGATAGCGAACGGCGTCTCCGAGGCGAAGGCCGCGCTCGTCAAAGCCAAAGACGAGTATAAACGGTACTACGATCGGAGACGATCGGACGCTCCGAATATTCAAGTTGGTGATAAGGTTTGGTTAGATGCCTCTGACATCAGAACAACTCGGCCCTCCGAGAAGTTCTCCCACAAGCGCCTCGGACCGTTCAAGGTGCTCGCAGAGGTTAGCAAAGGTGCCTACAAGCTCGACCTCCCCCCGTTACTCCAAGCTCCACCCCGTCTTCCCCGTTGTTAAACTCGAGCTCGCTCAGGACGACCCCCTTCAATGGACGACCCGGCTACGACGAACCGCCCCCGAACTAGAGGACGGAGTCCCCGAATGGGAAGTCGAGGAAATCTTGGATGCCAGGATAAGGTATAAGCGTCTTAACTACTTCGTCAGGTGGAAAGGCTACGATGCTTCGCACGACGACTCGTGGGTTCGGTTCGACCGTGTCTTCGCCAGACAAAATTGCGGACTTCTATCGGAGGTACCCAGGTAAACCACGGCACATCGCCTCAGCGACCTTCGACTCCTTGCCCTTCCGAACTATGCGTCGGGACGCCGCATTCAAAGGGGGGGTGATGTCAGGGGAACCCCGCCTGGCCTCCTTCGGACCCTCCGAACGCATCCGAGGCGCATCCGACCGGCGCCCTCGGACGCTCCGACCCACCCCGACCATCATCCACGGCCTCCTTCGCCCGCACAATCACCGATCCGTCAAGACCCTCCCAACGATCACCTTGGGACAGAGCCTGTGACGCCGCTCAGGCCTTCTGCGCTCTACGTCGGCAGTTACGGACGACCAGTATATAGTTGGCGCCCTAGCAGGCGGACCCTTAGAGTTTCTTCTCTTTGGATCCTCCCCTGCTAGGTCGGTCCCTCCGTGTATTTCCTGTAGTCTTATTCACGCTTTGGATCCTCCCCTGCTAGGCTTTCATCGGAGTCTCCAGGGTTGCCCTTACAACGTAACTGACTTGCGTGATTATCTTATTGTTGGTATTCAACTGGTTTGTAGAGTACATGAATTGAAAAAACCACTCGACGAGCAGTGTTGGTGGCCTCTCGCTGCTGGCGCGGCTTGACCCAATCAACGGCACGTAATGCTTCCTTTCTGGGAAAGCGTGGGAGGTGCGCGCACGGTGCGCGCGATCGCCTTCGCTTAGGGCATCTTAGCCGCTCACGATCACGGCCTGTCCACAGCTTACTAGCCGTAGATCAGAGGTAGGTGAGGTGACCTACTCCAATCGTCCTTGATAGAAAAACAGTTTGTCGCTGGCCCGAACGGATCATGACCTGATGCTGACGTGACCGAGGAAGACATTCCCACACTCTTCTGCTTTGCTCCTCTCACTCTCTTGACCCGCACGATCTTTGCTGGCGTTGGATGTCTGCTAGGGAACGACGGAATGGCCATGCGAAACTAGCTTCAGACAGCGTTGATACTGGCGTCCAACTATCTGAAGCTGCACCTGCACTACTCGACCTATCCACGATTCTCTCGATGGTCTTGGGCGGATGTTGCGTGTGAGTTATGAAAGGCACCACGCATTTCCCGCCTAAGCTCATTGGTAGAAATGTATGGGCATATGAGCAACTGCTAAACATGAATGCGCGAATAGGTGTGTCTACCCGCACCTGACTAGAAATAATGGTCATAACTTCTGTTCAGGTTCTGCCCTAACTTTTTCGCAAGTTGTTTTTATCACACTCCAAACCTTACCAAGGTTTCTTGTCTTTCACCCAACTTATCGATGGTTTCCTTCCGGTCTGAAGCCGCGTCAAGTGCCTATCTACCGCTGGGCGGTGCAGGTCGTTCTGCTCACTACGAGCGTTTTGCTCAATAATTGGGCCTTTGCTTATAAAGTTCCATTAACCATCCTCATCGTCTTTCGGTCTGCCGGTACGCACTGGTCTCCAGCTAGAAATATGTGTGAAGTTCAGGCTTGCAAGGGCTTCCCGTGTCCATGCTTTTTGGATTTATCGCCGGGAAGAGGTATTCGCCAACGCAAGTGGTGAGTTTCTGCTTTGATCTCCTGCACTTCTTTTCTCATTCACAAGAGTTATCGGTGCTCCTTGTTACAACTGGTGTAATACTAGTGACACTTGCTCGACCGTCTGCCAAGTCAGCTTCGTCTATCACCGAAGACCTGCAACAGTATACTGTCGGAATCTCGATGCTTACTGCGTCAATCGTCCTCACAGGCGTTGTTGGGCTCCTACAAGAGTGGACCTATACAACGTATGGGCCTTGTTGGCAGGAGGGCGTATTTTATACCGTGAGAAGACTGTCGTTTCCTTGTTACGTAGCTGAACCCAACCAGCACTTTCTGTCTCTGCCTGTCTTTGTCTTTCTCGTTGGAGATGTTGAGCAAGGCCTTCGCAGTCTCTCGGATGATACGGGGCGGGACACAAGTGCGCTTGGGTCATGGCTAATTCTCGGTTTAAATCTCTTCTCTCAACTCATTTGTGTATCTGGCGTCAACAGACTTTCGTCGGTTGGTCTCCGGTTTCGTGGACTAGTATGACTGATCTGACTGTCAACTAGGAAGTGTCGTCTGTTTCGACCAACATTGTGCTCACTACGCGGAAGGCAATCAGTCTGCTCTTCAGCGTATGGTGGTTTGGCAATGAGTGGAATGAGAAACTGGCGGCTGGAGCTAGTATGGTTTTCTTTGGAAGCCTGCTGTTCACAGCGGGAGGTTCCAAAAGGAAAAAGAGTAAGACTGATTAGATGGCTTTCACGGAGCAGAGATAGAATGTACCTAGATGTTGTTGGGTTAAGCAGGGTTCTGTGGGGCTGAAACGCTGAATAGACTGTCATAGGGTTGGACTCCTTCACCTGGATTGCATGGAAAACGTCCGATTTCGACAACTCACAGCACCCACGCTTGGCCGCGTCCTGCTCCGCGCCATCCCCCCACCACGAGCTCAAGGACGAAACTCGTGAACTCTTGTTTCATTCAGCAATGACCTCACAGAAAAATCGTTGGCCGTGGCAAGTTTTGATGTGACTGCGACGCTCACTTAAGTATCCCCACATCCCAACCTAGCAATGACGAGATCTTCTGCTGCTTCTTCTTCTTCTCGAGGATGTGCTGGCGTACTCTTTTGGGGGCTCTGATACTTTGCGTCTCTACGACGCTTGCTGATAGCTCAAGTCTTCAGAGTCAACTTTCTCTACCTGGCGTCACCTCATTCTTTCCTGGAGACCCGGGCTATGCTAATGCATCTCGGCCCTGTGAGTGCCATATCCAGGCCGTCTGTCCGCTTATTGTCTCTAAACGCAAAACGAATAGTCAACCTACGGTTCACGTTGGAGCCCATCGCAGTTGTCTATCCTGCATCCGTGAAAGAGGTATCGGAAATTGTCAAAATTGGCAAGGAGCACAACCTCCGTGTCTCTGCGCGGAGTGGTGGGGTGCGTATTATCTCTTTTCCCGAGCTCGGACTGATGGTACATTTAATGGCAGCACAGTTATATCGCCAATGGGCTCGGAGGAAGAAACGGCGCTCTGGTCATAGACATGTCCAATTTCAAGAAGATTTCTGTGAACTCGGCTGCAAAGACAGCGGTTATCGAGACTGGAAACAGGCTAGGTGACATTGCGCTTGCCTTGAATAACCATGGACTTGCGATGGTATACTCGCTCTCTATTCTTTAGTCCGAGGGAGTTTACTGACACTATCGACGTAGCCTCATGGAACCTGCCCATATGTGCGCATCAGTCGCATTTCCTGAGAATACGCTGAGGACTTCTAGGTTGGCATCGGTGGTCATTCATGTCAGTCACTGCTGGACCAATGAAATGTTTGCATTCCCAACCCTTGTAACAGCATACGGAGGCTTTGGCTTCTCTTCAAACATGTGGGGACTGACGCTTGACAATATCCTGTCTATCAGTTGCGTTTTTTTGGTCTAACTGCCAAAAGCGCCGTCAGCTGACCACAAAAATAGATCTCGTCCTTGCCAACGGCACCATAACCCAGGCTTCTCCTCGTCTCAATGCAGATCTCTTCTGGGTGAGCAATTTCTCCTTCCTTGGCGCGAACTAACGAGGCAAAGGCAATGCGTGGTGCAGGGCCCTCATTTGCCATCGCGACTTCGATTGAGTTCAAACTTTTCACGCCACCAGCTGCAGTGACAATTTTCAACTACAACTGGCAGCTCACAGCCACACAAGCCGCAAATGCGCTTGGCGCCTTCCAGACATTCATTGCGAAACATGACCCTCCTGCAGAGTTTGGCTCTGAAATCGTCGGTCCTTGTCGCATGCCGCCTGACTAGACAAATAACTGGCTCTAGGTCCTTACGCGGGGGCACGTTGAAGGAAATGTGACATTTGCTCTTGCTGGCGCATGGCATGCTGCCCCAGAGTTGTTAAACGCGACAGTTCAGCCTTTCCTTGACCGGATGCCGCCGTTGAACGACGTCAGTTTTTCTCAAGGGAACTGGCTCGCAGCACTTGAAAACCTCGGAGGAGGGAATCTCAACACAAGCGTAGCTCCTGATGGAACGGATACGTTCTTCGCAAAGTTTGCAACTGAATTACAAGTCGAGCACAGGACTAATCACACAACAGGTCACTCATGACACCAGAGGCATCCCCCATGAATGCGGCTGCCCTTGAAGCGTTCATGGAGACTGTTGCAACAGAGGGATTCACCACGAATGTGGTAAGCTTTCTGTCCCATCCGTTTCCCTCTCTTGATTTTGTACAGAGCTGGTTCTTCCAGGTAGGGGATGTGTTTTGACACAAGTGGACCCTTCAAAGTGCATTTCATCAGATTGAATTATTTGGAGGCGCAAACAGTGCGATCAATGCTGTGCCTTTGGACGCAACCGCGTTTGCCCATCGCAGTTCATTGTTCACCATCCAGTTCTACGCTTCGTCGATTGGAAATGTTCTGTTATTCCCGGACTTTGGGTTCACTTTCCTTGATCGTGAGTTGACCTATATCTCCGAGATGAAGCTTTGTAGCTTATTATCCAACGTAGACGTTGTCAATAACATCACAACACATAGCCCTCCTAATTGGGATTTCGGGTGCGTCGAAACGTATTAAAACTGACCAGCACTGAAAGTTGTTGTGGACAGAGCGTATACCAACTACATGGAAGACCAACTTCCTGACTGTGG
The DNA here is from genome assembly GCF_014461135.1 of Mycena indigotica. Classification (NCBI taxonomy): domain Eukaryota; kingdom Fungi; phylum Basidiomycota; class Agaricomycetes; order Agaricales; family Mycenaceae; genus Mycena; species Mycena indigotica. Next base: position 3,052,569 of record NW_023503007.1, on the reverse strand, counting down.
GTCGCTAGTGACTTGTTTCAAGTTCTTTGTCTGATACCTTATTCTCCAGTCAAACGTCAATACTACGGCTCGCATTATCCGCGATTATTCGCACTCAAGAAGAAGCTTGACCCAACGGGTGTCTTCGATTTCCCTGTCGGAGTCGATGACTGAACGCTTCAGTTGTAGGTTAAATTATCCAAAAATGTACTAGTAATGTACTAGTACTTAATATCTGGGGTAAAAGAGACTCTGCATGGCCATGTTTTGCTGGACCGCCAACTGGAACTTGGCTGAGGCAACCATCAATCCAGCGGCGTCATTCCCCCCTCCACTATTGCCCGCTGGGAGGGGACGTATGGTTGCAGCGACGCCCTGGACTTCTCGGTGCATCTCATTGGGTAATGTGAATAACGAGCTGCCGTCGCCAAAAGCCATGAAATATTGACCCGTAGCGAAAGGATTCAATGCGACATAAGCGATTCCCTTTCTTTTCTTGTTCTCTTCCGCATTGTGGATGAGCGCGAAGACGTTGGGGTACAGATTTTGAAGTTGTGGCACACTGAAGGAAATATGTCCGTCTTCGAATAGCACGATCCAAGCTCCTTGGACGCCGAGTGCGACTGTGTGAGGACGACCGATTCGGATACGATTGAGAATAGTCGTCTCGAGCACGTCTGGAAGGTTTTGCCAACTGAGACCACTCTCGGTCGTAGAGAAGTAGCTGTGATTAGGGCCGAATGTTGTGCGAGCGGACTTGTTGGCAATAAAAGCCGCTAGTTTGGAGTAGTAAGAAGGTAGGTAGTCCGCTGCAATTCGAGATGAGCTATACTATTTTCGAGCGCGATATAGACTTACCCTCGTACATCTCTTGATTCGCTTTCGTAGTCCAATACATGGAGTAGACCCCTGGTTCTATTGCAAACGCGACATCGTGTGGTTGCTTACAGTGCAACGGGTTGTTGGTGTCTTCCAAGACACTCCGGAGAGGCTCTGGAAGCTTATGGTCACTCCTTCAATCGATTGAGAGACAGTCGTAGGATGCGAACGGAACGCACCAAGCCCAGAGTGTCGAGCTCTTGACGAAGAAAGCGCCGTTGGGCCCAAAGGAGAATTGGCAGTCCATTGAGATGCCAGACATGCTAGCAGGCCTTCAATTTTAATAGTGGTACCGCTCCGGCAGCAACAATCTTGGCCGGGGGGACTGAAGATGTCCCAGCACAACCATGCTACGTGTCAAACAGTTGTTTGCATCGCGCTCATGGGGAGGAGTTCCGCGACTAGTCCGTCTATATGTGGCATTTGGGCGTCTGAGTGTGTCTCGGCCGCGTTCAAAGTCCGTTGGAGGCAAATGCCAAAAAACCGTTGGCAGAGACACCATCATGACGATGACTAAGCCATGACTTCCGGTTCCGTCTTGATTCCGCTCATCGAGGACCTTCTGTCTTCTGTAGGCTCAGAATAGCCGCCCAGTTCATCTATCTTTGGTCTGACATTATGCCGCCACACGACATCAGCCAGGTACAGGCGTCCTAGCCCTTCATAAGCAAGCTCCTTTTCCTTTCTGTCCCTCCACAAATTCATGGACTGCCAGTTCGCTTTCGGACCCAACGGGGCATATTTCTGCAGGAGCGACAACCTTTGGGCGTGGAGCGACAATAACACCCTACCAGAGCCCCTGCGTCGCTTACTCGAAGACACAAACCATCCGCAATATGTCAAATTTCCCTACGATATTTCGTTCCCCGTCGAGCCTGGATTATTCTGCATGGCATGGCAAACCAAACAAGGGGAGATTTGGTATGAAGGTTTGTGTCGCGGCACGGTTTTTTTCCTTTGATGGCTCATGTTGGCCTCCAAGAGCTTTTCCTGGGACCCAAATACACGAAACTCGCAGAATACATCAAAGATCTGTCTAAAACTGGAGAGCATACTACACGGACCTGTTTTGGACCAAATGCCAGCTATTTTTCCATGTCGCCGTCCGGATTTTCGTGGCAAAACCTTCCCTCAGCTTGCGAGGCTGATATTATTGGGCGATTCAAAAGAGGGCAGCCCAGTTGTGTCGCTCTCGGAGTGAATGGGTCATTCGTTGTGCTTTATGCCGATGGCAACGTCTCGTTTGATGGCCTCAGCTACTATCCGGCTGTTGAGGGAATACTCCGCAACGCCGCGGACTGCGCAAGGAGGAAGGGGATTGCGGTGTGTTCGTTGCTGTCGGGCCATGATATTCTCTGACCAAGTTTCAGTATGTCGCTCTCAACCCCCACTCACCGAATCAATATTACGTCGCGTTTGGAGATGGGAGTGCGCTATGGAATCTCCCCAACACCTTCATCGAAGATGTCGTGACGGTCAGCCGAACGTTGCGGCCTCTTGTCACCTCGAGCACCAATATTCCTGGTGTCAGTGCAGCGAGTCTAGGCACTGTGGGCGTTGCAGGCACTGCTGGGTTAGTCACCAGTGGCGGAAGTCCTGGCGGGTCTTCGGGGTCTTCAGCTGCAAGTAGTGCGATTCATGGGCTGGGGAAGTTGTGGGATGCCTACCAAAACAGTCAGCAAAATAACGGTCCTAGCTCGCCTTACGCAACCCAAACTTCATTCTTCGACCCAACGAACGCGGGTGGATTCAACACTGGAGGATTTGATCCCAACTCGGTTGCTGCTGGGTTTGACCCAACTTCAGTAGCATCCGGATTTGATCCTAGCTCTCTTGTGTCCGCCCTTGACCCAAATTCACTCGTTGTCGGTGTCGTTGGCGCGATGTTGGGAAATTAGGGCAGGTTGACATCGATATTGCTGATCATGATTGTTGTAGGGTTTTCTGGAGAGTACAATAAAACTTGCTTATTATCCGGTGGTGCTTGGACCTTGTGCATGTGGGACAGAATGCTGAAGAATGCTGACCATCAAGTTTGTCGTAAGCGTCGATCAACCGCATTGTTGTGTCTGATTCCGTTTTCGGTTGAAGTGCCACCATTATTTGTCTAGCCGAGGCATATCGTGACCAAAGACCCACTTTGCTTTTGACCTCCACCATGCCCACTATCCGCCGTCGAGTTCAACACACCACCCCCGTCGCTCACAGCGCTCCTCGTCTTCCCGACGAGATGTTGCTTTACATATTTGACTATACCGCCCTCCATATTCCAGACGACGAATTCGCAGACATCTCCAGCACAACCCTTTGCTCCTTCATGAAATTTCATGAATCCATTTCGGCCTGTGTGGGCGTTTGCAAGACCTGGCGAAGGGTTGCACTCCCAATGCTCTATAACACGGTCGTGTTGCGGAGTCCGGCTCAAGCCCAAGTTCTTGCAGCGACACTGTCCAGAACGCCTGATTTCGGCCGGCTCATCAAGAAGCTGAGGGTCGAAGGGCACTTTGGAGAGCGGATGTTTGATATTCTCAAGGCCGCCTCCAACATAAACGACATCTTTATCACCCTCAGTGTTCACTATGCGGCCGAAGACCTCGATGGGCTTGTAAAGGGGCTACCGCTCATCAATCCACGGCGCCTCATCGTTCACCAAACTATCCCTCGAAAAATGAATTCCTTCGGAAAACAACTCAGAGATGCGATCACAGAAATATGCATTCCGGCTTGGACAAACTTGGTGAGTCATTATGTCTCCGAATCTGGTTCAGGCCTAACAGTGTGTCAGTCCGTGGTCAAGGTCACTGAGAACGGTTTTTGGACTAAACTTGGTGAATCTATCGCCGCCTCGTCCACTATAGTGACAGTCTGCATCTACGACGAAGTCGGTCAACTTGGCAGCGGTGGCATAGACGCTGGCTTGCCCAATTATTTCACCAAAATTACCGAGAGCAAAGCTCTCCGAGAGATTCGAATCGAACCACCCTTGTTCTCGACGGATCTTCCAGAGATCATCGAGAATAACCAATGTTTTGTTGAGCTTATGGAACTTGATGAGCGTCTCAAATGTCTGATAAAACTCGAAGCTGAGTCGTCGGGGGAAGCACCGAATTACTTCGTCTATCCCCCACAGCTGGCTGCCGATTCCGCAGCCGAGGACAAGATATGGGACTTGGTGCTGCAGTTTCATTATAGCTTTGCCTCTCGGCTTGGGAGGCATGCGTTGTCTCCGGTATTGGTTTGTCGACAATTTGGGGTAAGGAATCGCTTAGATCTTGCGTTGAATATTGACTCTGTTGTACTAGCGTTTGGGCCTCCCGCATCTTTACGAACGAGTATCCCTTTCAAGCAATAATTCGGCCGACTCCTTTGTCTCGCGACTCAATTTAAACCCCCTCCTTGGTCAACATGTTCGCCATTTCAGTATTTTTGCGCGGGGAGCAATTCGCTACCGCGAATGTGCTCATATGCTCCGCTCATTGACCTCGTTCAAGTGTATTCCAGATGGACGAACGACCAGTGTGGCTTTCTCGGGGACTGATTTGGAGCTCCTTGGTCGATTCACGGGTCCAACAGTGGAATCTCTTCAAGTTTCCGCTCATCCTCACCATGAGGCACCGAATGGACATGGGCCCAGTCCACTGTTATTCAATCCATTCCGAGCTCTAACATCACTGCACTGGGACTCACTCATGCGGTTCCAATTTCGACACTATGATGTGACCTTCAGAGATGCTTTGCCCGAACTGGTGAACCTTTCTCTGGGCAGATTTGACACTTCGTTTCTTTCAGCGCTCTCACGGATGAGGTGCGCTAGTTTTGTCCATCACCACAAGTCTTGGGTGCGCTAACGAACGATAGTCTACCGAAACTCAGATCAGTTAACTTTTATCCCGAGTTCCGGACCCAGGTTTCCGATACAAAGTTGGAAGGAGGCGGGGTTGAGTTTCTGCAAAGACATGGAGCAAAGTTACAAGAAGTCACAGCTGGCCCATCACAGCTAAAGGGAATCCGAGAGTCAGGCAACCCTTTTGACCCTGACACTCCGTCTCCTATCCTGGCCAACTGCATCACAGCGCTTGAGGTTTTAACCATCGTGTGCACCAACTATGTACGCTCGAATGATCCAGGAATACTCTCAGTTAACTCTTTTTACAGGGTCCATTTGCTCTCGGATACGATACTAGCCGTAGCTATCCAGCGCTGAGACGGGTAATTATCAAAACAAGGTATGTGCAAGCGCGTTTCACCCAATTTCAACGTCTCATTGCGTCTTCCAGTACTAATCTTCTAGAGAAAGAAGTACTCGCGCTCAACCGCCTGGTTGATCAATTGATTACGGTCCGGGAGGAGCACTTCCCCAATCTTGACTCTGAGATCGAGCTTTCTGGGTATCACTGGCCCAGTACACAGTGCGTTCTGTATTTCCTTATGACTTACTTGGGCTAAAAACGGGGCAGGCATGATATCGTGCGAAGTAAAATTGTCCTCAAGACGGAAGCTCTCCGTCTACACGGTCTGCATATCGTCGACACGACTGGTGTCCGATGGCGTTCCCGACTTCAGTTGCAGCCTGAACTGGATCTACTACCACCACCACCACCACCACCACCGCCACCGCCGCCACCGAAACCCACTCTGCTCGAGTCAGTGCCGCTACCTGATCCAATGAGAAGATTCATCCAGTCAATCGTTGTGAGGCTACGGAGTTGAACTCGTTGTTTCTTTGTTTTTTTGTCTTGTAGTTTGTTGTCACATGTGACATTTTTGCTGTCTCCCCTTCTTTGAAACAATGACCGTGCCGTGCCGTATTTGCCAGAATGTTTTTAAAGGAAACACGTTGCTGGTAAACTCACGACCAATCTTTCTCTTTCACGACTTGCTTCTTCTCAACTTTCACGCTCACTTACGCTCGTGCTGGCGCACTGACTTGTCATTGTAACGTCTAGCCCTTCCAATTGTACAAACTCGCAATGGTTCCTCCTCGTGCATGTTAGTCCTTAACTGAAAGCCTTCCTCACTCAACTGACCATCCATCTGTCAGATTCTTTCATATTCCTTAACATTTTGCGTACTCTAGGCATCATCGCGCTGCTGCTTGTTTTCTCGTTGCGTTCCTTTGCTGCATCTTCTAGCAGTCACTCACGACGGAACAGAAGTAACATCGTTATTCTCGTCCACGACGTTCAAGCCGTCAACCGCTTCCAGGCTGGCAGGACCCAGATCATCGATGCCACCAACGCGACCGCAGAGGAAATTCTGCATGCTGACTATATCTTGTACGTCGAAAGAGACCCCTTCATTCTTTATCTCCACTGAGTCTCTTTTTCAAGGGGCAGCACCGTACCCAACCAGGCTGCGGGCGTATTCTGGGCTGTTCTCAATCGTCTCTTAATCATCGCCCAAGTTATCATCCTGTTGCTGTCCGAAATTGGCTGGCCAGCCGTGTTCTTCCAGCGTTTTTTCCCCGTTCTGGGAAAGGATTTCGGTGTAGGAGCTTTGGGTCTCATCCAATGCTTGTGAGTAGGCCCGCAAATACGTCTGATCAGCTCATAGTATTTTTCCTTTGTTAGGCTGGGTGCCGCTATCCTGTCTCATCGCGTCGACCGATTCTCCCTTGTTGCTGCCTTTTTCATGTTCTCGATTGGATGCCTCAACATATTCGTTGGCCTGATCTTCCAAGAGTCCGCCAAAGCCAAACGCTCGTTTACCGAGTGGCGTGAACAATCGAAAGGCGCGCTACCCACCCATGTTGCAGGCGTCGACATCCGTCCAACGCCACCATCGATCGTTTCCAACGTGTCCAGCGCATTTTCTCGTGACGAAAAGGCACCTTCTTATACGGGCAACGAAGGCAAGATTGGGTTCGGATTCGGGGTCCAGGGAGAGAAGGCTGTAGGTCTACGAGGTGTGCCGTTTTCTCTTTTTCTCAGAATGTGTGGCTTAGTATTGGTCCCGCTTAGGTTATCTCATCTCCAAGCCGGTAGACTCTCTTCCCCGTTACACGCCAACTCGTTCGCAGGGTTCCTGAAGGTCTAACCATTCATCGGCCAATTTATTATATATCATACTAGTTCCTTGCCTTCCATTCTGCTAGTTCAATGCAATTACCGTCTGGAAGCCATAATGTACGGGTGCCTTGGATGTCGGCCTCTTCAACAAAGTTACGAATGTCCTTCACGTCCTGTTCCATCAGCGAGATGAATGCTGCATTCGAATTCTCCTCAACACGCGTTAAAGCGGTTGCGCCAGGAATCGGCACAACTGCATGCATGTTACCATGGTTTATGAGCTCTGTTTAGCTAGAGCATTACTCACGATGAGGATCTTGCGCAAGTAGCCAAGCCAGTGCGGTCTGGGCTGGTGTAGCGTCATATTTTTCTCCGAGGGTCTTGAAGGCGTCCGCCAACGCTAGATTCTTGGGGAAATTTTCTGCTGAAAAACGCGGGATACTTCGACGAAGGTCGTTCTCGCCAAAGTCAGCAGCACTGCGGAATCGGCCCGTAATCAGACCACGTCCGAGTGGGGAGTAGGCCACCACCGCAACTCCAAGCTCCTTTGCAGTGGAAAACAACCCATTTGTCTCGATCGTCCGCTCAAAAGGACTATATTCGAGTTGCACGGCGACCAGCTTTTCGCCAATTCCCGGGATAGCCTTTGCGCGACGGAGAGTAGTGGCAGAGCACTCGCTTAAGCCAAGCCATCGGATGGTGCCGCGGTCGATAAAGGGACGGAGAGTCTCCATGACTATTTCAATGGGAATAGAAGGATCTACTCTGTGCTGTTCGATATGAGTCTCGTTATGCACTGGAGAAGAAGAAAGCTCTTGCTTGATAATACAAGTCAATGTAGTCAGTCTGCAGATCTTTCAGAGACTTTTCAATGCATTTGACGATATAGTCCGGGTCGCTGCACGGACTGCGCTGGGCGTGAGTCTGAATGCCCTTCCGTAGGTCATTGGCACCGAATTTGGTCGCAAGAAATATTTCTTCGCGTCGGCCTGTGTTTGCAAACCATTCCCCAATGATTTTCTCCGCTGGTTCCCCAATTCAGCAAGATAGTTCGACAACAGCCTCGCTGCTTACAGTCGCGATAAAAGTCAGAAGTGTCCCAGAACGAAATTCCATGATTCGCGGCATAAGTCAACACCTGCGGTGCCTCTTTTTTATCCGCAGTCCCATAGAAATCGCCAAAGCCTTTTGAGAGTTAGAAGTTTACTTCTTCAGCAATCGATTGTTGCGTACCTCCAGCGCCGAATCCGATCGCGCTCACAGTGGGGCCGTCGGGCCCAAGTTTTCTCGATGGAAATGAGCTACGAGTTGCGGACATGGTGCTATGACTCGATAATGAGTCCGGCGTTTGATTTATATGTGTGCGCCGGATGTCAGTCGTGCGAAAACTGGCGTAGGCTTATTGAGAAGCCGAAAGCTGATAAATTATGACCGCGAGTTATCTTAAAGCCGTTGCGCTACTAACACGTGACCGCGTCTCATCGTGACACCCAACTGAAATTAGTTGCTTACCGTCGTTCTGCACTGCTGAAGCACCAGAGTCGCTTTTTTAGAGGGTCTTACGGGTCAGCACTCTGCGCTCGCCGCCGAGTCGTCGGTAGATCCATCGCACATGGTGACCAAATTCATGATTTGATTTCGTTTAGACATAGGTAATCGTGCTGGTGACCGTGCCCAGTCCCTCTGTTCCAACCTACTCACTAGTCAGCATCTCTTAAATACAGCTCACGGAAGGGAGACCTCAACCACGTCGCCATTGGTAAGCCAAACAGGGTTTGCTTTCCCCAATTGCACGCCACTTGGTGTGCCGGTGAATATGATGTCGCCGGGCCACAAGGTGATGCCCATCGAGAAGAAGCTGACGAGTTGCGCGACTCCGAAAATCATGTTTGCGGTCGTGTCGTTCTGCATCGTTACGCCATTGACTTTAGCCCATATGCTCAGAGCCTGGGGATCCGGAATGAGGCTCTTTGAGACGATTGCAGGTCCCCATGGCTGAGAAAGAACAGATGAGAATACCGGGATATAAAGCAGTTGTGACATACAGCCCAACCATCGGCGTCCTTGCCCATCGAGAATTGAGGCTTCGAGCGAGTTAGTGGTATTCTTCACCAATCGGTGTACTGTGTTACTTGCGGCTGCCCACCACGGTCAATCTGCCATCCACGATGGGACACGTCGTACCCAGCAGCGTACCCTGGTTAGCATCAGTCCGATTCTCGAGTTGGGTGTGTAAATTTTACCTAAAACATGGTCTAAAGCCTGGTCTTCGGTGATATTGAACGCCTTGGACTTGATGACAACTACGAGCTCGCTCTCTGACAAAAAACTATCAGCCCTTTTTACTACCATGCAGACATAATTGTTGACCGTAATCCATACTACTAACGAAAAAGGTCCTGCACAGTTAGTCAGGTGTGGATTTACTCAAGACAATCAAAAATAGTGACCCATTTGTTGTCTGGTTCTGGAGAGAGGGAATCAGTTATCAGTCTAGTGTCTCTGCTACTAACTTGGTATCCGGAGGTGACAGGCACAGGTCCATTGGGGGCCGCAAGGGATGTCCAAGGCTGCGACGTATTCAGTTTAGACTCGGGTCACTCCAACTACTCTTCTCACTTTGAAAAATCTACAAAAAAATCAGCGGACATAAAGAAGACGAGCCTGACTTGACAAGATCGGGAAATCCGGGATGGTGATGTTAGCTTCATTGGCATGGGACGCGTAGTTGAATCCGACACAACGAACCTGGTCGTTCGTTAAGCCCTCCCAGACATTTGCAGTACCGAAATTCTTACAGTGCGTGTCCTCTCGGGCGCCAGTGGCGACAGAAGAGTTCTAATCGTCTCAAAGGATATCAGATGATCTTGAATAATTGAAGTGCCTCCATACCTTGACTTGTTTGGTGATTTTAAAGTCGCCCAAGATGTCACCAGTGATCACATGCGCCTGCTTTGAGTGAGAGGTATCGGTGTCATCGTTGTTCAAGATGGCGTCGCCCGTGTACTCTTTGCCATCGGTGGCAATGAAACGAACAAATCTTTGAGCATGAGTGAGAATGGCGAACCCAAACAGTAAGGTGGCAGTGATTATACGCATGTTTTCCGGTTGGCAGTTTGCTGGACACTTCCAGCTTTTAAGCTGACCTTTTCTGTGGGAGTAATGAGCTCGTTCATAGTCCACATGACGCGTTGGAGTGGTCGTGAACGTTCTCTGGTCGAAGCCCGCGTCATTATTTTCGCCAGTCGGAACCCCGTTACGGAGTGCGGGTCCGTACACAGATCGGAAGCCACCAAACCGCAATCTCGGACAAGACTGCACACACGTGATCGTTCCCGATCGTGTCAGCTAGGTTCATCAAAGGAGACGAGAGCTGAGACGAGCAAGTGCTTGAATCCAATAGCCCCACTTGAGCTATCCCTGATAATGACGAGTCTGATGTTTCCCACTAAGCGTGTTTTTGGCGAATAGCGCTCGTTAAGAACACTTGCGATCTGGCTCCGAGTCACTAAAACAAGAGACAAATGATAGATTCTTCCAGTAACGCGAGAGACATTAGTTGTTGAGATGGCGAATCGTATTGGTGCATGTGCCAACGTTTTCCAGCCCGACTTCGACGACGTCACCATCGGTCAACCAAACAGGATTTTCTTTGCCGAGATTCACGCCTGAAAGCTTCAACGCGCTGCAGCAGTAGATAGATCAGGGATTGATACCTTTAGGCGTGCCTAGAGATGTATCGGTCAGCGTTCCACTCGATTAGAGAAAGAATGCCATACCAGTGAAGATGATGTCGCCAACTTGAAGTGTTATTCCCATTGAGAAGAATGATACGAGGTGTGCCACCCCAAAAATCATGTTTGCAGTGGTGTCATTCTGCATCGTAACTCCATTGACCTTGGTCCACAGGTTTAGCGATTGAGGATCCTTGATGAGATTGGTGGACACGATTGCAGGACCCCACGGTCTGTGCTAGGGGTGAATAAAGACTGCAGAAGGAAGAAATGTTGAGCTCACGCCCATGTGTCTGCGTCTTTACCCATCGAGAATTGTGGCTCAAGTAAGACGTCAACGCTGGCTCGATTTGTGGAATATTAGGTTACCTGAGGCAGGCCTCCACGTTCAACTTGCCAACCGCGATGGCTGACATCATTACCAACTAGAGCTTTATGAGCAAACGAAGGGAGACTTGAAAGAGCAAATAAACCTGTGTACCCCAAAACATAATCAAGAGCTTCGGCCTCCGTGATGTTGTATGCTTTCTTTTTCATCACAACAACAAGTTCAGTTTCTGGTTGGCTCGCATGAGCACGTGAGCCAAGAAGTTAATAGGTCACTACCATAGTCCTATAGAATGGAAATGAGCGACAAGTTGTGAGAACAACAATCCACTTGCCATACTCGATACGAAAAGGCTTCCGTTCGCGTTCGTCTGGTTTTGGTAACCCTTTGCCACCAAAATGTCATCGGAGGGCGTATTGAGAGCCGTGAAGGGCTGGTTTGGACCTCAGATGATGGCAAGTTTGGTATGGCAAGATATATACCTTGTAGAAGCTGGGTGGGAGGGTCAAGGACAAGTGCACACTCAAGCTCGTCAACTCACAGAATTGGCCATCCAGGTATTGTGGCGTTCGTTTCACTTGAAAGAGTTATGATGAGTTTTCGACCATAAACACCGGAGACCCACTTGATGTGAGCAACGTAATTCAACCCCACCATGCGAACCGACCGAATTCTTTCTGCAGGCAGTGGGCCAAGGAGTTTCTTGATTGCCTATAGCACGGTTTTAAAGTGTGTAGGCGACGGTGAGAAGTTTCCGAGACCTTTGTCTCCTTCGTGATTGTATACTCTCCAAGGATGTCTCCCTTGATGACATGGGCGCTGGTGCTTAGAGCCGCGTCGAAAGAGCCTTCAGGTAGAATAGCGTCGCCATAATACTCGTGCCCGTCTGTCGAGATGAATCGAACGAAACGTTGAGCTTTTGCTGTAGCTACAAACACCAGTAAGCAGGAGACAAGTCCAACGAGACGCATTGTGGGGCTATGAGAGTTGCGCTTCCGACTTCTCTTAAGTAGCATTCAATGCAGATGAGGCAGCGTGTGAGACATCTCGCGTGAATTGACCGCAAGAAGCGCTAGCTCAATAGGCAAATCGAGATGTGGTGTTGCAAGAGCACATGACGGTACTCACTGACGAAGATGTGGGATGAGAACCTCCAGAATCCACGAGTTCCCTGCTATTCCGTCTGTTCGTTTGTTTGTAATACTTTCCTCTTGGGCCTACGTTGTCGTTCGGCGGCGTAAGAGGAAAGGTACTTAGTAGAGTCTAGGAAGTCACCGCTATGATGATGCGATTAGTCAGGCGTGACAAACAGTCAAGTAAAAGGTAGGTCTCAAGCTTTGAGCAAATGTAACTTGGGAGAAAGGCCAACGCGGTGCGCGGCGGATACGAGTACTCAATTGCACAATACTATGAGTAAAGGGTGCGTACGAGCCCAACCCACACACCCAATCCTAGCTCGGCACAACAAAACAAAAGCAACTTGAAATGTCTGACGATGCGTCAGACTTGGACAGTCTCGACCACCACAACCCAAACACGTCCAAACTCAATCTTTGGCTCCACTACGGTCACCGCGACCAAATCATGATTCAGATTCGATATTTGAGGTTGTATCCTCAGGCTTGAACATTTTGTGGAGGAATGGTCGTCACGAATGTTTGCAGATGTCTACTAGGGTTAGGGTTGAGTGTATTGAAAGACTACAAATATGATCTAATGGAATTTGAAGACGAGGGGTTTCAAATTTGTTACATTTTAGCTACGGCATTACAATTTTAGAGCGTGACAAGAGAGCTGAAATTTGCGCTGGGAGGGGTGTGATGGACGATTACTAAAGTACTCGTAACTCGTAAACAGGACATGTAGATGGATTGTAATGGATTGTACAATTTATGAGGAGGGCTCTAAGGGCTACAATTGTTGATCGTCTAAGACCAAGTAAGTACGCTGAATTTATGTCCGTCTCTATATAGCTCTGTGGTCATCTATCGGTTTCCCACTCTGGGGACTGGCCGAGGGTCATTTGTTTTCGTCATTTGGCGAGATTCGATGATCGAGTGGACAAAAGGTCGTTGTGATCGTCATTGCCTACGGGGTGGAGGCATATTTGGAGCGTTGTCGTAAAACGTGACCGTATTTGAGGAGAAGCCAGTACACTGGCATGAGGACAAACGAGATGCCCGCGAGCAGAGCAGAGCCTGGACCGAGTCCCAGGTTCACGAAGAATGCACGACCAAACAGGCTGTTGGTGGAGTTAGTGGCGTTATAAAACTCGGTAATTTTGCAGACTGACGGGAAAACACTGGCAATTGTCGAACGGAAAAGGTCGTTTCCGGCGAGAACACTGGCTGCGTGGTCCTCGTATGCCGTAGAGACATACATCAGGATGCTCTGGAAGACGAGGAAAATGCCGGGTAGGTAGAGCGAGGCTCCGATCACAGGAACAATCCAATGCACCGTCGACCTGGACGCAAATCCGAAAATAAGGATGCTCGCAGGAATGAAGATGCTGGCCATCAATCCGATCTCAAGACGGATTTCTGGCGCGACTTTGAGGTTGGCAGCTTCAATGCGGTCGACACGTGGGGCAATGTGGTACTTTTGGTACAAGCAATAGACAGTGTACTGTGCTATTGTCAGTATTTGTCATATATGAGATGAGCTACCTGACTCACAGTCAAGGTTCCAGTGACAATGAATCCAAGGAAAGGCAAACTGCTCACACCCAAGTTGAAGTGATAGATGTCTGTGAAGACCAGGGGGAAGGCCTCAAACCAAAGGTAGAAAAGACCATCTATTTGCGGTCAGATAAGTCTAAAGAATAATGCCGAGCTACTCACAGACAAATCCCAGGTAGATGCTGGCAAAAGCAAGCGCGGGTTCTTTGGAAAGGATTACAGGACGGATGAGAGCTTCGTAAGCGATGTCGGTTGCCTTTTTTGATTCTTGTTCACGTTCTGCCGCAGTGCGGATATTGCGGTTACCAGTGAGTTTCCGAAGGCGTTCTGCACGTCGCAATAGAATGGTTGGTTCGTATGTCTCTGGCAAGAAGATGGACAAGAAGACAACCGCAAACGAGGTGATCCAGATGAGTTCCATCATTGGCCATCTCCAAGACTTGGCTTGTGCCGCAAAGCCACCAATGACGGGACCGGTGATTGGTCCAGCGACGGCACCAAGAGCCCAAACACCCAGAACGTAGGCCAATTGGCTACCGGGAAATATGTCTGCCATAGAGGCGCCCTAAGACACGATTAGCTCGCGAATATTGACCATGATTAAAAACATACTCCGGTCGCCAGTGCTGGACTACCAAAGAAACCGGTGAAAAACCGCATAGCGAGGACGGTGTTCATGTTGGTGGCCTTGACTATCGGGATCTGAAAGATGACGAAGAGAAGGAGACCCGCCATATAGACAGGGTTTCTTCCCAAGAGCGGAAGTTCTTGTAACGGCGACAAAAACATGGGTCCAAGTCCGTAACCAACAACATAGAGGGTGAGCTAGTTCAACTGATGAGCCCGTGGTAATGATGTCGGAGAATGGATATCTTACCCCCAATGTAGCTTTTGTCAGCGAGACGTTGTATTCGACCATTAACCCGGGGATAGACGAAGTATAGATAGCGGAGCCGATGTAAATACTGAATGTGAGGAAGCTTATGCAGAACGCGGTGAAAGCGCGTTTCTTGAACGTCCAGTTCCTGGCAAAACATGCGTTAGATGCGAGGACAGAATCAAGTCATAAAACATAAGTACCTAGGATTTTCAGGGTCTGAATCGCCTTCCCAGTCGACCAGATACGGATCTGGAATGGTCTTTTCGTCGATGATATTCTTCTCCAGATCCTCTACAAGGGTCGATTCTCGCTTCAGGTGCGTATTGGGTGTTTTCGGATCGCAAAGGGTCGCGGCATCTGAAGCGACTGGGGTGCCGTTCAAGGAATCGGAGAGTTGAGCTGGGAGGAGATAGTGTTTAGGTACTACATATCCTCGTCGTTGCTCGGGGTAGGGAAGCAAGCGACCGTTGGAGACATAATTGACTATTTGACCGACGGTCGAGTCGCGGAAAAGGTCGGCAACCATGCTGAGACTAGAGGAAGGAAGGGTTGAACTGCCGGGCAAAGGGCTACAGTTCGACAGTCTTTATAGCGCGAGGTCGGATGGATAATAATGATTCGCTGAATCATGGTTAGCTTTGTGAGCCAAGTTCGCAAATCCAAAAAGAGTGACAGTCCGATCAAAATGCTTATCCGGCTTAGATGTCGGCTTAGATGTGGGTCTCTTCCTTACAAATTACTGACTCGACGGCGGGCAGCCACGGGGCTGTTCAGTCAGGAAGTACTTTCCAATGTTATGCGACACTACTCACAACGTAAGAGCTTCGAATACTCAAATGGCGCGAGTGAAGCCTCCGATAACAACGCTGACTCGGGATCAACTTTCATGTCTTGTCTGAGGCGGCTGGTAGTATAGTGATGCTGGTGTTACAGTACAAGTGGTACAGAATAAAAGATACGGAAAGTGAATCTAAGCCTCCTGTGAGGCCTTGCCCTTCTTGCCCGTACTCGTTGGTAAGAGAGCAGCGTCTAGGACGGAAAGTAAGGGAACTAGACATAAAACGCAGAGGAGATTACACACCGATGTGGGGTACGACACCACCTTGCGAGATGACGACCGAGCCAAGCAGTTTGCCCAACTCCTCATCGTTGCGGATGGCGAGTTGCAGATGACGGGGAACAATACGATGTTTCTTGTTGTCGCGGGCCGCATTCCCAGCAAGCTCGAGAATCTCGGCTGCTAGGTATTCAAGAACAGCAGCAAGGTAGACTGGGGAGGTGGCATTTGAATATGGGAAGAAAGAACTGAGCGCTTGCACACACCTGGTGCCCCAGCGCCAACACGCTGAGCGTAATTGCCCTTCTTCAGGAGACGGTGGATACGACCGACTGGGAATTGGAGACCGGCTTTCGATGAACGGGACTGGGCTTTTCCATCGCCTCCGCCGCCTGCTGCTTTTCCCGACTTGGATTTGCCGCTAACTTTGCCCGACATTGTGTTGTGATTGGGAGGGTGGTGGTGGTTGGTGGTGGAGTCGAAAAGAGTTGAGGGAGTGTGACCGTGTTGGCGGACCTTTATATCTGTTCGGTGTTGATGGAATGATCCACAAGAACGCGACGCGTTTGTTGACAGAACCAAACAAGACCATCGTCACGCGTTGGTATAAGAAGCCGCAACACGCTGATGGCGGGCTTTCAACACTTTTTGCACTCGACCTCCATCATCGTCACTCATGGCACCTAAACCCGCATCGACCGCTGGCAAAGCCCCGGCTTCCACTGCCTCCAAGGCCCCCGCCACTGCTTCGAAAGCGCCTTCAAAGACAACGGAGAAGAAGGCTGGCAAGAAGACTGCGAGGGCAGCCGCGCCTGCTGATGGCGAGAAGAAGAAACGCAAGAAGACTCGTAAAGAGACTTACTCTTCGTACATCTACAAGGGTGCGTTTGGCATGCAACTCCACACTCGTTTTCTGACCTGCGACCCAGTCCTCAAGCAGGTCCACCCCGACACGGGTATCTCGAACAAGGCCATGGCCATCCTGAACTCGTTTGTCAACGACATCTTTGAACGGATTGCCACCGAGGCTTCCAGTGCGTTTCCTGTGTTTTCTTCCGTCCCCTGTTTTGACTCCAATTGGTAGAACTCGCGCAATATTCGAAAAAGTCGACAATCTCTTCGCGAGAAATCCAAACTTCCGTCCGCCTCATTCTGCCTGGTGAACTTGCTAAGCACGCTATAAGCGAGGGTGTACGTCCTCCGCTTCCTCTCACTTTCGCTTGACCGACGCTATTCTCTAGACCAAATCAGTGACCAAGTTCTCCGCCTCGCAGCCGTCAAAGTAGACGATGGGCTTGCTTGTATTTCGTATCTATCTCTTTGCATAATTTGTGTATTCTATCGGCATGTACTTTTGGTATCATGAATCGACTTTAGGTCGTTCTCATTTTCCGCTTCTAGCAGTTCTTACCTGAATTGATGAGACAAAAAACCGTGTGTGCGTTTGTGGAAAAAGAATGCACTGGACAGTGGAGGGTCACCCTTTTGGGCAACCGGAAGACATTGGGATTACAGTCACCTTAGACTGACGCTGTATTGCGGTAGATATACCGCAGCGGTCAGAGCGTAGTGGGCCATTCTACCTACTCACAAGCGTCTATTCTAGCTTGTGTCAGAGCATTCAACTACTACTAATAGATATTGTTGTTTTGCTCTGAGCACTGTGGAGACTTGTTCAATCAGCGGATCAATGTGGGTCGGGCCGACTATCCGGGGCGTTCACGACTATACTAGTACTCAAAAATGAGCAGTACTTTGGGGGGCGCAAAGCAAAGAGCAGCAAAAGACTGACAAGAGTGGGATTCGAACCCACGCCACATTCGTGAGTGGGAAGCATACTCCATGAAGGAGCAAGCACAATGCTTGAATCCACCGCCTTAACCGCTCGGCCATCTTGCGCCGACATCTTGGAAGCCAGAGAGGACATCCCCACGACCCCTGGGGCAAAAGAATCGTCGAAAAATATAGAGCCGTTGTCGAGATGAGTCGCCAACAAGTTTTTGATGGTGTGTGATAGATGTGTGACGTAGATCACA
Source organism: Mycena indigotica (assembly GCF_014461135.1). Classification (NCBI taxonomy): domain Eukaryota; kingdom Fungi; phylum Basidiomycota; class Agaricomycetes; order Agaricales; family Mycenaceae; genus Mycena; species Mycena indigotica. The sequence continues at coordinate 3,034,990 of NW_023503007.1, read as the reverse complement.
TGGCTACAGAGGACAGTAGTCTATCTCACATGGTGTACGCATCATGGAGGACGCAGTGCACCAGGACGACGGCCGCGCGCGTGCCGGGGATGGTGACGGGGCTGACCAAAGGAATCCATTGACAACCCTCCAGCAGTAATGCCACAGAGCATACAATGGTAAAAGGATTTACAGCGGACATTAGATAGAACAGACTTGAGGTCACACTCGTGACCCAGATTAAGTAATTCAAAGCATTGCAGGCGATTAGGTAAGCTGAGCCCGCCGCTGATCACGCTCGCTCATGCACCACTGCACGGCCTCCCTCGGCCCTCCGTCATGCGTCGGCCGTCGTGGTCGGCGTTCCATATACCCAAGGATGTCGTTCGTTCTGACTTGCTGGGCCGCCGGTTGTGGCTCGCCGGGGCCACTGGATCACTGCCGCAGAGCAGGCCCCGGGCCAACTTCGCGCCTGGGCCCGCACACTGCCATCCTCGCGGCTTCGTTGATCCCATCCGGGTGGTCGCCAACGGCGCGCGAACAGCTGCGCGGCTCAGGTCCAAAATTGCACGTGAGTCACATGCCAAGTTTGTTGTCCACCTTCGACCATACCCCGGCCATACTGCTGCCCCGCCAAGAGGATTCAATTTTTCTTGAAGATGAATGGACCGAACGACCATCGTCTTCGGGTGGTTCCCACGCAGGGTTATTCCTCGCGAGTCCAGCCGCTGATTCAATTCCAGGTCATGGAGCCCTTGCCAGGTCCGGACGTCCGGACCCTCCAGTCTGCATCTAGCGACCCAACGAAGCACGAACGACGTCTCGGAAGAGTCGTCTCTGAACGCTGAAGAGCAGTTTGGCCCCGCGCCGTTGCGTTGGACCCCTCCAGTTTGGCCAATAATGGCAACATGGTTAGTGTCGGCATTAGCATTCAGATGCTTCGCTGATGCTGAGTCTAGGAAATGCTGGTCCTAGCAATGGCTCATCCTTTTGAGCGGGTACTTTCTAATTTCTCCAACGCGATCGAGCGTTGCCTCAAGATGATCCGAGTCGTGGGTTGACATCAATCTGCCCGTCCCTTCGTCTTGGCCACACTCCCCAAAACAACGATAACCCTCATCCTGCGGTGCTCGTCGTTGTCGGCGGCATCAAGCTCACTCTGTGCCGACTACTATGGCGACCAACGTCTCCCGCAACCTCCAGGCTCCTGCGCGAGCTCTCGCACCGCGGGCCCTGCGGAATGCACAACCCTATACAAGAACCTCGGGCAGCGGGCACGCTGACAACAATGCGGGCAAGCGCGAGGGACGACCAGTACACGGGCGAGCGAGGGATGAGGCGGGTCGGCGGTGACTTTAACCCAAGGTCAGTTTTGTCAGACGAGCAGCGTGACGTTGAACTGACCTTTTTTCAGCTTCTCCCACAACCTCCTCCCGCGAGCTCTCACGCCCGCGGCGCCCGCGAATACACGACTTTGGGTTAGCAGGCACGCTGACAACAACAACTATGCGGGCGATGAGGCGGGTTGGCGCTAACGTTGACCACTGGAACAAGGTTAGCTTTGTCAAAGGAGCAACGTGACGGTGAGCTGACCTCGTTTTAGCGTATCCTGCAACCTCCAGGAACCCACCGAATACATGACTTTGTCGAAAACCTTGGTCAGCCAGCACGCTGACAACGATAATACTTTATGCGGGCAAGCACGAGGGATGGGGCGGGTGGGCGCTGACTTTCACCATTGGAACAAGGTCAGCTTTATCAGAAGAGCAGCGTGACGTTAAACTGACCTCGTTTCATGATATCGAAGACCATAACGAGTGGTACTCGACCGCAACAGCTTCCCCATCCCATCTCATCCCCTCTCCCTTCCCCTTCCTCCTTCTCTGCCGCTCAAGTGGGTGCTTTTCCTCTTCCGGCTCGGTTGATGAACATTCTGCAGGTCTGCCGTGTCCCGCACCAATTCGACGAAACCGCGCCACCGATAGCGTTCACATCGCATGACTATGCAGAGCTTTATGCAAGTCCCCATATCGAACACATCAGGCGATCTTCCTCACCAGAGCCTTTTGTTTGTGACCTGCCGATCCTGGACAGCTTTCTTCGCTCACCCAACTGCCCACAAACAACGGACGGTTACTTGGCCCCAAACACGCCTTTGCTTCAAGTTCACGTGTCAACCTTTAATAACCTCACTTTCCTCTGTAGCCTGTCTTCGCCGAGGCGGACTCCGAGGCCATGAACCAAGCTGGGTTCAATTAGAAACTGAAGAAGAGCAACCATATGCTCTGATTTCATAACCGTAACGCGACCCCACCACCACCACCACCACCACCACCGCCGCCACCACCTCCCCTGCCGAAACCCACCACACATAAGCCGGTGTCAAGCCTGAAAAGTGTTTGGCATAAAGAGGAAAAACATAATCAGTTGTAATTTCCTTTCAAAAGAAAAAGAACAACCAAGCTGGCCGCTGGAAGTCACGTGATGTGTCACTGTGACAGATGGCATCATTATGACATCATTGGGAACGCTCCGCAATGATGTCATACCTTGAAAACAGCATAAAAGGAGCTCAGTTTTGGATGCTAGAGTAGATAACCCCCACTAAACTTTCCCTCCCACTCATCCTCACATTTGAGTTGACACTACTGTGTGTACACTTGAATACATCTTACCTCTTTTGGACGATTTTGATCTGACATTTGATCCCATCAAACGATAAGGATTAAATAAGCTAGAACCCCCACAAGAATATTAGGAGTACTCACTGGCAGTCCTCTAGTATTTCTGACCTTCACAAGTCTTTGGTAGACTTGTACGTGCGATATATACGAATTGATTGGTTTCCGTTAGCTAAGGCAGTTATCTGGAATTAATCCCCGCAAGCCACGTTTACCTGGAATTCGCTTTGCCCCGGTGCGCATAAGGTTTTCTTCGAACAAGAATAATTGTTAGATCGCAAGCACCTAGTCAGCCCAACTTGATCACTCATTAAATTGACTCATCATTTGGAACTGCTGTGTTTGGATTAGCATAATTTTCTACTTCTGCACGTTACGATTGAGAACTTGTTTTGCCCTGGTGCGCATTAGGTTTTCTACCCAGTTGTTTTTTTTAGTTCAGCAAGCCAGAATTAGTCATTTACAGAATTGACTCTATCTTGGTTCATTATATCCCCCAATAACCATTTCTCAAATAATCCATTCAGAGTGAAATCTGAATAACCTACCATCACCTTTCCCACGAACTTATACGTGAAGTTCTTGGACAAAGTCGCTCCCAGAGCTTTACGTTGGAAAACAAATTTCCACTCGACATCATTGGAGCCCACCGCGAGGGGGATTAATTGGTGATAAAACTTAATTAACCCTCTAAATTCCACAACAAATCCATTTCACCTACAACAATTCATCCTACCCTATATAAATTCTCATTTCACTATAAGAAATTCAACATGAGAATTAATGAAATACCCGAGTCATCTGGTATGGCAGTAGATGAGGCATTTGCTGCTAATCTTCAACAAGAGGAGTATGATCAACCCCAGGCAACTACTAGCAGGCATAAACCTATGCCTAAAAAGTCAAGAAAGGGTAAAGAAAGAGAAAGAGGAACAATCAGTGACTTTCTAGAAGACTTCAGTGAGGAGTCTGAGCCTGAGTATGTTAAACCATGGCCTAGAACTCCACCCTCCTCTCCTGAACCCCAACTAAGGATGCCTGCCTTACATTCATTTAATGCTCCCCTGAGGACTTCACTAGATATGCCTATTCCTGGTACCAAAGGTGCTCCCAAGACCTTCAAGGGAAAACATTCTGAGGTTGAGCAATTTGTTCGGACTTTTGATAGTCTTCTCTCTAAAAATAGAGTTACTGATGAGAAGGAGAAATGTCATTTTGTTCTGGACTACTGTTCTTCTAATATCAAAAATGTTATTAGGACCATGGACAATTTCCGACGACCTAGTTGGCTTGGGCTAAGAAAGGAAATTCTTAAAGTATTTGATGCTGAACGAGCCCTGCATAAATATCGGTTATCAGATATTGTCAGCTTTGCTAAGGAAATGACTAAGCAGAGTATAACATCTATGGCTCAGTGGCGAAAATATATTATAAGGTATAACACCGTAGCAGGGGGATTGTATACTCAGGGAAGGATTACTGAGGAGACATATCTCTGCTATTTTTGGGTTGGAATCTCCAAGGACTTACGTTCAGCATTTGAATCATATATTCTACTGAACAGACGTCGCTTAAGTCCATCCCAATATTCCATGCAGGAAATTAATGCTGCAGCCGAATGGCACTTTAGAAGATCAAGAGTTGAAGAATTGTTACAGGATACTGCAGAATTTGGACTTGATGATTATGATCATGATGATGATTCAGAATCTGACTCTGATCAATCTGATAGTGACTCAGAATGGGATTATCGGCGATCAAAACGAAAAAGGAGATCTGCCAAGAAATCAAAAGATAAAAAATCCAGACCATCAACACCCAAATCTAAAGTTAAATTTAGTGGAAATGAGGAAGAGATAGCTGGAATGATTAAACAGCTAAATGGCATGAGACTGGAGGACCCAGAATATGCACCCACTTATTATAAGGTACTTGCCATGGACCAAACAGGAAATGCAGTACATTGTGTCAAGGCCCCATCTCAAAGTCAGTCCATTTCCCAACCACCATATACACGGAGACCTAGTTTCTCATCATCAAATCAATATCCATCACGATCATCTGATGTATCAACATCATCACCCACAACATCACAAAAAGTTGCCTCTGCTGCCACTTATCCAAATAATATTCCAGTTGATCCTAACTGTTTTGGATGTAAAAAAGCCTGGACATAGAATGTCTGAATGTCCAGAAATTAATGATTTGATTAGCAAGGGAATAATCAGCCAGCATCCCCAGACAAGGAGGTTGGAACTCAAATCAGGTGCCCCAATCAGAAGAATGGCTGGAGAATCCATAGTGCAAGCAGTGGAAAGACTAACCCAAGGACAAGTTGGCTCCGCTGTTATGTTAGCTTTTGTGGAGCCGTTGTTTGGGACAAAAAGAGCGGTGGAGAATTTCTATCAATCCACAGCAAGGGTACAAGAGATTTACTCCGATCAGTCTGATGATGAGGATGATGAAAGTTTAGGTTATACAACAGACGAAGATGAAGATGGGACTGTATATTTAACAGTACCCAGGACTGTCCAGTTCATAGATGAAGAGGAAGCAGATGTATTTGAGGTTGATCGACGACAGAGTTCTATTCGCAGCGCCCGCAAGGAAGTATTTGATGGTGTTCATGTTCCGCCAAGGCCCAGAACTAATACAAAGAGTCCATCACCGAAATCAACCTCGCCACCTATTCAATCAACCCCAGCAGCAGCGCCACCCCCACCCCCGCATGCTACCCCACATGCTGCCCCGCGTCCACCAACCCCGCCCGGATCCCGATCAGTACCTAAGAAGGAATTAAATATGGACAGCAATATCAAACCTGTCGACGCACGAAAAACTCGTACCATCTCTGATGGAGACATCGAGATGGTGGACAGGCCAGTCCGTGCTCATGAAGCCCCAGTACCACGAGATCCAGTGGACCCAGTGCGGCCGGGGCGAAATCGAGACAAAGAGAGCGGAGCACGAACATCTAACAGGCAATCAGCCATATCCGCGACCGTAAACAGAAGTGACGTTACCAATCGTGCACTGGATTCAAAGATTGAAGTCAGCTTGCGAGAACTGATGGAAGTCTCGAAAGACGTGCGATCAGAATTTACTGACCTGATACGGGTGCGTAACCCCAAGGCTGTTCTCGTCAGTGCCCGAAAAGCAGCTATGATTGGGAGTTTTGCATGGCCCAGGATGGACGGTGTCTTGATTAAGGTCGAGATGGTGGCTGGAAATTCTGTCATTACCGCCATCGTTGATACGGGTTCGCAATTGAACGTTGCCCGGGCGAGATTGCACGGAGGAAGATTCCACAAGTGGTTGATACCACCTGCATCATTAACATGAATGACGCTAATGGCGGTTCGGGTCAGCTGCGAGGGATGATACGGAACGCCGAACTTGCCTGCGGAGGTTTGAAGACCAAGGCAGATTTGTGGGTCTCGGAACAAGCCCCATTTGACTTGCTACTCGGACGTCCCCTGGCAGCGACAGAACAAGGTGAGTATTGACGAGCGAAGGGAAGGGACCTACCTGGTCTTCAAGGACCCCATTACGGACCACCCACGATTTGAGCTGTTGGCGGCAGTAGCGGAAGATGATACTGACGAGCCCGCCATACACTATCAGTCGTTGGCGTGGCTCCGCGCAAGCGAGTTGGCGCCGCCAGAGAGTTCGGCTGAGGAATATGTTGAAGGAGATGGTGGCGTTGTAGACGAAGGGCAACGGGTGGGAGTCGCCGTTTTGCGATTTGTCCGCTTGGTCATCAGCGCAACAGTGCTGGTGGCCTGTGTCATAATATTGGAATTTTTCCAAGCCACTAGACGGATTAAATCGTTGAATGAAAGTGAGAAGAACGAGCAAGAACACATACCAAATGAATTCAACCATTCACGGAGGTTCCAGCATTCAATTCTGCTTGCGCCCCGTCTCGAGACCGTCGCGTCGGCAACAGTCAGCCGACGCATGGTGGCGTTTTGTCTTCGCACCCGTCGATAGACTCTGGAGGTGGGTGAATGGCTTCAGAAAAACTGGGACGGAGACTAGGAATTTAAATCGCGACTTACCAGCCGAGCTCATTCAAAACCAGACTTTGATACCGCGATGCATTTATTGCCAAAGTTGCTGAACCCATTGTGACCTTGATTCACGTCCAGCGTACTGGTGGAGAGCACCACGAGCAGTTTGCGAGACTAACGAAGTCAATAGACTGGACAAGAGAGAACACAATACCTACCGTTCCCCCAGACGGCACTGAAAATGATGACAATAGAAACGCTGGTGACGAAAATCGTCTACCAGACCAGAGGTGGCGAACGGGAGCAAAGAACGAACACTATAAAGAGGTAGGTCGTCACGAGGAACCCAGAACCAACCAATAACTCACCTGAACCATCCACCACCTCGCTCTCGAATTCAAGCTGGCCTCAGTCTCTATCCATATCATCATCACTCACCAAGATGCCACAGTTTCACTTACCCAGCCTCCAGCAGACACGATCCCCCAGCCTCCAACACCTCCAGCAGGTCCGCGAACCCCTCCCAACACGCCCAATGCGCCCCCTCTTTCAGCGAATGAACGCCATCATGGAGGACGACCAGGTAGCGCCTGGCGCGCCAACGGCCAACGCGGACGCGGAAATGTTCACGCGGGACGAGGTCGTGGCGGCGCACACTTTGGCCACCATGCACCAGCTGGACAACGGGGTAAGTAACCACCCATCTGTCTGTAAAAAACCTTACCAAAGTTGCAAGGCTCGAACCCATATCCCCGCGCCCATCCCAACCAGCACGAGGCCGATGGGACCACCGTTCAACCCCACGAGGCCCCCGTGCAAGTGTCTCCAGTTCTTCGGCTCGCGGCCCCACGACAGAGCGAGCTGCGACTGGAAGTAGCAGCCCGCCCGCCAACGCCATTCCCGTTCCACAGTACGACGGACCGCGAGGCTGCAATGCAAGCTCAGCACGCGTTGCTTCTCCGTCGCGGTCTGGTGGAGGCCATGGACCATCTCCGGATAAGCGAGGGTGGCTTAACGGCCAGCAGTCCGGTGAAGGCACCAGACAACTTGACCGAGCCGCTGCCCCCGCCTACGCCAATGGTTCTCTGGTTTGGCCCCGCTCCACTTCTCCCGTCAACCGCTTCCGCGCCACTAACCACTGATGTTGCCAACGAAGATCGTGCGGCGGTGAACTTCATTCGCCGCGGTATCGAAGAGAGCGACGCGTTTGGCAAGGCACGGGCTGCCGCGTGGGACTGCCAGCTGGCTACCATGCAAGCTATGCATGTTCTGCACGCTCAGGAGCACGCTCACGCTCTTCAGGAAATGCTGAAAGTCTTTTATCAGCAAGCCATCGATGACGGTAACCAAGGGCATGCTAACCTTTGGGCTGCCGCTGGATGGGCAGGAGAGAACGGTTGCGGCGTATTGATGATTTTGCCTGTCGGAGGGTGATGGCCATGCTGCAAGCAGACGACCAGTATGACGAGACCTGGAAAGGTATGGTCGTCAGTGCCTGCGAGCTTAGCCTGCAGTATAGCGAACTGTATGTGCCTCTTGCATTTCCAGGTGTTGGTACTGACTTGGCATGCAGGGAGCGTCTTTTTGGTGTCGGAAAGGCCCAGCAAATGGCGGAAGAAAGGAAGGAGGTGTCCGGCACGATGACCGGTGACACGGGACCACACGTGGCGGTCACACCGGAGTCACTGCCCGAAATCCTGGTTTCTCCCCACCCTTCGATGCCTGGCCAACGCTGCTGCCCGACTACCCCTACGCGCAAACGCTGCTTGCGGATCGAAGGAAGTATATGGTAGAGGAAGAGGGAGCTGATAGTGAGTGTGCTTCACGGATGATGAAAAACAGCACTGACCAAGTAAATGTGCTACCAGATGCGGACTCCAACGACGTTCCAGAGGCCCGACTTTATTATCCACTGGCAAATAAATCGAATTACCGAACTACATGACGCTGGGCAACATGAAGAAGCGCGTAGAGTATGGGTGAGCGCCATGCAAGCTTTGTACAAGCGTGCCAAATACCCTTTCCCTTCCCACTCCGACCTTCACCCCGAAGACACGTCTGTCGAAAACGCGGGAGATGGTGATGACGACGAGTGGTATCAGAGCATGGATGGAGACAGCGAAAGCTCCTATGATGCGGATAGCGAAGAGGACGTGCTAGAGGACGGGTATGTGTGCTCACAGCTTACAACTCGTGTTAATTTGGTTGACAGGGAAATACGGGACGACGTGCGCGCGGGCATGGACATTGACATGCCCTCGCTACTTACTCCGGACTCACCAGCCTATACCCTTTCTGACGAACCTGTGCTCGTTCGCAGCTCCATCCACCACCCACCAATTGCCGCCTATCTGGTCTTGCCTTCTGTGCCGCAAGCCACAACCAACCCCGCCACCACTTCAACTACTGCCGCGCCTCGCGTTCAGCTCGACAGCGCGCTTCGGTCTCACCGTCGTCACCAACGAAGAAGAAACTCCATATAGCCTTCTTCACCCAGAACTGTCTTGGGAACGAACGGACCGACGATTCGAGATGCACAATCTTTGGCGACATGTCTACCACCCACATGGTTCATTCGTTCATCAACCACACATTCCGATGCGACTGTACGAGCAAGCAGGCGCATTTCCGTGCTACCCTTCTCTGGCGACCTCGATTCACCCAACATCGAAAACTCATCTGATTCATCGGCAACTTGAACTATCCTGACTCGCCTCTGGCCGCATGGAACCCCGTATGAGTTCTCAACCTTGGAAACTCATTACGAAGAAGCGGTGACCACTATCGAGAAACGGGAAGGTTTGCTGGGGGTAACCCAGGTTATGAAGCGAACCTTGAGCCTTACAAACTGGCATACTCACTTTCCAGCGAACACGTTTGCGCCCCTCCGCCACGCCACAACCTGGTTTATGGGCGGACTGGCCTAGGCACCGCTTACGATCCCGACATGTGCCGAGAACCCGACGGGCAGCGTATGGAGTTTGTTATCGGGAACGAATTCCGGTTAGAGCTTGATGGAGAAGTAAGTCCTGGAAAGCGGAGACCCTTTGGTAAGACTATCAGTCCAGAAACACAGGATAGCACTGACACAATGTCAGCGGGAACTCATTTTAACCTCCTTGCGACAGCGCAGGAGTTTATTGGTACCTGGGATACCGCAGTTCATCGCATGCTTTTGATGGCTGCGCGAGCGGGGCTCAACCCGACCCAAGCAGCCTACCAACACCTCGTACATCACAACCACGACAACGCGCGGGCTTTCAACTACCTCCACCCCATTCTCTCGCGCGATCAACATGCTTTGGGAGAAATTGCTTACCAACAAGTTTATTATCTCGGCTTTGTAGAGCAGGCCGAGCTCATCCGACGCATTCTACGCATTCGCTTTTACCCTCTGATTGAAGCTAAGCTTCAACAACTCCGCAACGATGGCTTCCTCGACATCAATCATCTCGCTGGCGACCAAGAAGTCTGGACTCGCAATATCCCTGGGTTTCGAAGCATCCTCGATGCATTTGACAGCGACAGTGACCTCAGCTCGAGTGACATCGAATTCATCGACCCAATGGATGCCCGATTCTTTGGTGAGCCACCATCACCAGCATCCTCTGATTTTTTTCGAGACACTGATGGTTATTCAGCCGCATCCCCATCCCCTCCCTTCCTTCAGCCTAACGATGAGACAGAAAACAACTTTCTCGCCAACTACACTGAGGCTCAACTGCGCGAAATTGCCGATGAGCTTATCGATTTTGGGCAGGAATTTCTTGGCGAAGGCGATAATTTCTGGACTGGTGATCGTAAATAACGAGACGATCCTGGTCGAGAGCCCGACGCAGGCCATCAATTATGGTAACGAGATCTTCTGGGCCAAGGCATAGGTTGGGTGAGTTGAAAATATACCTGTTCTGCAAGGCAACTGCGCTCACTATCCTCCAGTGCTTGATATTCATCGAAGAACCTGAACATACCTGGTATTTATCATCTCTGTTCGCCGCGGCCCGCCAACTGATTAGCGCTGCAGAACCCGGAGATCAACAGTCTCATCCTGTCTTTCTGCCACAACGAACTGCAACATTGTATGTATATTATCTAACTTGGACAATACCTTCCATTTTATTCCTGCTACCCCACCTTCCTACCCCCCATGTCTTCCCTTCCCCTGCTGCTACTTACTTATCATATGCCTCTATGAACCGTCTACCTAATTTCCCTCCCATCCAATGGACATGTATATGGACATTACCTTTCCTTATCCTCCCCCGTCTCTATGGACTTAACTCTTGCTTGTCTTGTACTTATACTCAGAATGTTTGTGATTCTACTCAACAAATTCACTATTTGTTTTGGGTATCTTTGTGTGCTGCTAAGTGACTGGAGCTTAGTAAGACTCAAAATTGGATTTCAGACCAAAACATCACATTCAAATTTCTTCTTCTCAGTTTCTGACTTAGAGTTGAGTAATGAGTCAACTCTGATGCTAGACACTGAGACTTGTGAAAATTGGCCCAGTTCAAGTTCAAACTGGATAAACAAAACTTGTGAGACTCAATCCTTGGGTTTCACACCAGAAGGTGACTCTGATATTTGGGAAGAAGATGATGACCTTATTTTCTATCCAGTAGAGATGAAGGACTCCAGTGGGAAAGCATATCAGGCCTTTACAATGTATAAAAGGGTGGATAAAAAGATCAGACCAGTATCTACTACCTTTTCTCCTGAGTATGAAGTCAAAAGACAAATTCCAGAAGACCCACTCAAGTCTCTCCCTTCACTCCCAACCAAACCACCAGAGTTTGTACCTACTGAAAGGATCACCACAGAAAGACTTTCTTTGTTAGAGGTGAACTCTGACAAATTCCTTTCTTCAGAGGAAGAAAAGTTGATCTTACATGTTCTCAAGCTTAATGAAGAAGCATTAGCATTTGAAGATAGAGAAAGAGGCTCATTCAAGGATGAGTATTTCTCACCATATAAGATAGCAACTATTCCTCATGTTCCCTGGGAATATAAAAATATTCCAATACCCCCAGGAATACTGGACAAAGTCATTGATGTACTGAAGTTAAAGATGGAGGCAGGAGTATATGAACTATGCCAGTCATCTTACAGATCAAGATGGTTCTGTGTCATGAAAAAGAATGGAAAATTGCGAATAGTCCATGATCTCCAGCCACTTAACAAGGTCTCAATCCGGGATGCAGGAATGCTTCCAATTGTAGATGACTTTGTGGAAGGATTTGCAGGCCGCCAGTGTTATACAGTCTTTGACTTATATTGGGGCTTTGATGCCCGCAAAATGGAGCCAGAGAGCAGAGACATGACAGCCTTCATGACACCATTAGGACTTCTTAGAATCACTTCAATGCCAACTGGGTATACAAACTCTCCAGCAGAATTTCAAAAGTGTATGGTCTTTATACTACATGATGAGATTCCACACATAGCCAATGTGTTTATAGATGACCTTCCTATTAAAGGACCAGTATCTGCATATCTAGATGAAAATGGACAGCCAGAGACCTTGCCAGAGAACCCTGGGATACGTCGTTTTATCTGGGAACATGCCAATGATGTTCACAGAATTATGCACAAAGTCAAGCTAGCAGGAGGTACCTTCTCAGGGACTAAAGTACAAATATGTCGACGAGAAGCACTAATTGTTGGACAATTATGTTCACCAGAGGGCCGTATACCTGACCGTAAGAAAGTGTCATCTATCTTAGATTGGCCACCCTTGAAGTCCCCCAAAGAAGTCCGACAATTTCTTGGACTCTGTGGGACTGTACGTATATGGATACCTCAATACTCCACTATAATTCGGCCACTTACTGAATTGTATCGTAAAACTGTTGATTTTGTCTGGGATGAACGGAGATCGCAAGCATTTGAGAAAATCAAACAGTTAGTGGCATCAGCCCCAGCCCTCACACCTATAGACTACAAGTCAGGCAGGCAGATAATATTGTCAATTGACTCTAGTAAGTATGGCACTGGTATGGTACTGTCACAAATAGATGAAGAAGGACGCCGGCGACCTGCCCGGTATGGTTCTTTACCTATGAGTGAGCGTGAATCCCGATATTCTCAGCCAAAACTTGAACTGTTTGGTGTATACCGAGCTCTCAGGCATTGGCGTTTATATTTGGTCGGGGCTCAAAATCTTCGTCTAGAAGTTGATGCCAAGTTTATCCAAGGGCTACTCAATAGTCCTGACTTGCAACCTGATGCAGCTGTCAACAGGTGGATACAAGGAATTCTTATGTTTCACTTTGAACTAGTCCATGTTCCAGCAGAAAAATTTCATGGGCCTGACGCATTATCCCGAAGAGGGCTAGCACCTGGGGAAACTGCCGAAGACGATGATGACACCTGGCTAGATGAAATTGCTCTTCTTGTTAGAAAAGTACACCCATCTACCCTCCCAGATAAAGCATTGAACCTACCATCCTGCCATCTTGCTAGAAGTACTCAGGAAATGGACTTGCGCAACATTGAACATTTTTTGAAAACACTTGAAGCCCCAAGTTTCTTAACACCGCAAAAGCATCAGCGATTTTTACGACAGGCAACACAGTTTATGGTTAACGAAGACAAACTATATAAACGGAACTCACATGGGCCTCCATTGCAAGTTATTACTGATCCTACTATACGCCTACGAATTCTCACACAGTCACATGAGGACTTGGGGCACAAAGGAGTCCGCGCCGTCTGGGAGCTATTACGTAACCGATTCTGGTGGCCAAAAATACACAATGACATCTCCCACCATGTGGCATCCTGTCATACCTGCCAAGTTAGAAACACCTGGAAGATGGAAAAACCTCTCTCCATATCAACACCAGTGACAATCTTTCAGAAAGTTTACATAGACATTATGAATATGCCTAAAGCAGGCAGTTTTACGAAAATTGTTGCAGCCCGGGATGACTTGACAGGTACATGCGAGGCTATGGCCATTGAAGACGCCACTGCGAATACTCTGGCACGTTTTCTTCTGGACACATATCTACTGCCGCTATGGATGTCCACGCCGTGTAGTTACTGACAATGGACCTGAAGTTAAAGCAGGTTTTGAGGAACTTATGCAACGTCTGCGTGTTCCTCATGTCCGGGTTTCTGGCTATAATAAGCATGCTAACGGAGTTGTAGAACGCGGCCACTTTACGTTGAGAGAAGCTATCGTACGAGCCTGTGGGAAAAACCTTGATGACTGGCCTAATAAATTGCCTCTGGGAATCTTCGCCGATAGAGTCACTGTCAGCCGTGTGACAGGCTTTTCCCCTTACCAACTACTTCATGGCACAGACCCCATATTACCTTTTGACCTCTTTGAGGCCACCTTTCTAGTCACAGGATTTAAACCTAATATGAGCACTACTGACTTGCTTGCTCTCCGAATACGACAAACTGGCCAAACTCAATACTGATGTGAAACGTGCTGCAAACATGCTTGCTCAGTCCCGATTTAGATCGAAAGCGCATTTTGAACGGCGTTTCCACCACCGGCTGCTGAAGAGTGACTACCAGCCAGGCGAGCTTGTATTGTTACGAAATGTGGGCATTGAAAATCAAATGAGCATCAAACGGAAAACAGAGGACCGATACTTAGGACCATACCAAGTGGTGCGAAAGAATGCAGGAGGAGCCTATATCATTAGTGAACTGGACGGAGCCGTTTTTACTCAGAATCCAGTAGCCGCTTTTCGTCTTTACCCATATATTACCCGACGACACCCATTCATGCAATCTGACAGTGGCGAAAGTTCTTCGGATGACACCGACGGCTCCAGTGAGGAGGAAATTGACTCGGATAACGAGTAATCGGCGATTCCATGCCGAGAAGGAGGATGCTCGGCTGACTCTGTAAAACCATAACCATTAAAAGGAAGTCAGCCTTGAAGCGTACCTAACATGCAACTACCCACTCCGCCTTCCTCCCTCAAAGTCACCATGATCCCACCAACCCAAATCACTCGCCACAAGTCCACAGACTCTCTGGCCTCCCTTTCTTCTTCTGGAAGTACCATTGTCGTGCCATCCAACAGTGCTCGTAACTCGTTTTTCGTCCTTCACTGCTGAGGACCTCCTAGAGCTGGAAGCGGCCCGAGCTTCCAGTCACAATGCCTATCGCATCTGTCTTGACGATAACTCGATCAGCGAGGTAGCACCCGAGGAGGATAGTGTATGTCGCCTGTGTAGAAAACATATACAGACGTGACTCATCAAGTTATCAGGGCTTGAACTTTTATATCAGGCAATCAACGACCACGAATACCCGGCTTGCGATATAAAGGAACCCACCCTTCAGCCCAGCGCGTCCTAACACTCCCATTCAAATCCACATTCATAAAACGATTACTCAGACTTGAACCACTGTCTAAGTTTTTCATCGAAAAACCTGGGGATCTCCTGGTTGGGTAGGACCTCAGAAACCATTGAACGAACCAACACTCCTGTACGCATACAGCCTTACTTGCCGTAGCGCTCCAAGCCGCTATGAACACCCTCTTACCATTATTCTCACAGGTCCACCACAATCGCTACGATGAACGAGAGGTCAAGCCCAAACCATCAGTCTGCAAACCTGAACCTGATGAAGTTGTAACCCCATCTATGCGACAACAGATTTTCCAAGAGCGTGCGGTTAATAACAAGCTCATTTCTGCCGCCTTGAATCCTGTCATGTGTGGCAACGCGTACCAGGTGGCCATCTCTGTTTATACCGACAGCCAGACCGGGGAGAAGTATTTTTGTATTTCGACCGGTCTGCCATACCTACTCAAGAGAGGCGACACTTGTGTCACCCACGAAGGTTTGGAGGGGACGTGGAAGGTAAAAGACATCTGGACGTCTGATTTTTGGTGGGCGCACGTCAAGCTCTACAATTCAGAGCGGAAGGAAGAGGCACTGGTTCGCATCAGCTATGAATACGCCAATGCTCGTTTGGTGTCTGGTACTATGGTGGGCAACTGGCTGGCCGAAGAAATCTCTCAAGCAATTACTAAGCTTTGTCGTGCAGGTCAGGCTTTCCAACGAGACGTTTATAGCCTTGTGAAACATGTGGTCCAAGTGCTCTTCGAAAAAGGGGATACAAACACGCAATCTTTTTGACATTTTAGCTATACGTACGATACATATATGTTTTGTGTAGATGAACGATCCCTCGACTGATGCTCCTTTTTGAATTTGAAAGGATTTAGCCTTGCTTATGTTTTTCCTCTATCAACTGAGGGCAGTTGAAAAATCTGTTCGCCGCGGATGTCAAGCCTGAAAAGTGTTTGGCATAAAGAGGAAAAACATAATCAGTTGTAATTTCCTTTCAAAAGAAAAAGAACAACCAAGCTGGCCGCTGGAAGTCACGTGATGTGTCACTGTGACAGATGGCATCATTATGACATCATTGGGAACGCTCCGCAATGATGTCATACCTTGAAAACAGCATAAAAGGAGCTCAGTTTTGGATGCTAGAGTAGATAACCCCCACTAAACTTTCCCTCCCACTCATCCTCACATTTGAGTTGACACTACTGTGTGTACACTTGAATACATCTTACCTCTTTTGGACGATTTTGATCTGACATTTGATCCCATCAAACGATAAGGATTAAATAAGCTAGAACCCCCAAGAATATTAGGGGTACTCACTGGCAGTCCTCTAGTATTTCTGACCTTCACAAGTCTTTGGTAGACTTGTACGTACGATATACGAATTGATTGGTTTCCGTTAGCTAAGGCAGTTATCTGGAATTAATCCCCGCAAGCCACGTTTACCTGGAATTCGCTTTGCCCCGGTGCGCATAAGGTTTTCTTCGAACAAGAATAATTGTTAGATCGCAAGCACCTAGTCAGCCCAACTTGATCACTCATTAAATTGACTCATCATTTGGAACTGCTGTGTTTGGATTAGCATAATTTTCTACTTCTGCACGTTACGATTGAGAACTTGTTTTGCCCTGGTGCGCATTAAGGTTTTCTACCCAGTTGTTTTTTTTAGTTCAGCAAGCCAGAATTAGTCATTTACAGAATTGACTCTATCTTGGTTCATTATATCCCCCAATAACCATTTCTCAAATAATCCATTCAGAGTGAAATCTGAATAACCTACCATCACCTTTCCCACGAACTTATACGTGAAGTTCTTGGACAAAGTCGCTCCCAGAGCTTTACGTTGGAAAACAAATTTCCACTCGACACCGGAACACGTGACGACGCCGGCCCTGCGACGCAACGAAGCTTGACCGAAGTCATCTCTGCCCCGCGCCATTGTGTTGGACCCCTCATGTCTCACCGTTAGTCGTACTCGGCGAAGGTGGCTTCCCCAGTTGGCCGACTTAGCTCCCGACTTGAACGTTCTCATAGTCACGGAACCGACGGGTTGCGTGGAAAGAACAAGCGAAATGTTTGGTCAGAATGATGGAACAAGTGTCGACACCGTACCGACATCCCCCCCATGGCCAGTCTCTGGTTTCGCTGCCATTCTGGTGTAACAACTCCGACGAACGTTCAGCTTTCAAGTTCATACACAACCACGGATCTGCAATAAGAATACTGTGGGTTGGCCACGAATTCGGGCCAACAATCCAAGCCCGGAATGGAGAAACAAATCGGACGACTGTTACTTATTTGGTGTGTTCTCAATCGGGCTGAGATCAAATGCTTATTTTTTTGCAGCTCACTTGCTGTATCTAAAGTAATGCGCCTGTGAATTTAATTTAATTTAGTACCTCCTATCTGCTTTTGTCAGCTGACAAACGAGCAGGTTCACGCTATCCACAAGGTGAGTGAATCTTTTGCTGGAGGCATCCAACTCACCAAAGAAACCAGAGCTAGGCAGTTTGTCTCTACCTTCCGTCAATGGTCAAGTTCGCTCTTGCCATCTGACATATTCCACTGCTTTTTGCCTGCTGCTCTGTGTTGGCTGCACGAACCTCACTTGTACCTGGTCTGGGGGTGTCTTGCGTGGACGCCTGGTGACAACAGCACAGAGCTAGCATGGGCAGGCAGCAGTTGCGTCATTGAAGGCGGATATCAAGCCCGTCTCAAACAGAAATGTGTGACTATTGTGACAACAGAAGAATATTGATTGAGGCTTGCCTCTTTTCCGTACTCGACGTACCCTAAGAGCACGCTGGACGTTGTGCCATTACCCTGCCTCGACCCAATACAAATATAATTAATGGAAAACATTAATAAACGCAAGGTATAGACGCGTTGTTCCTTTATCTATGCGTCAAGCTAACTATCTTATTCAGAGCTCTTCCAGTGCTCCAGAGGTCTGTCAACTGCTTCTCTCTTGCGCAAAACTGATATGCTGGTAGCCTGTAACAAACAAGAAGCCAAAGCTTGTGGATGTTAATAGAGAAAAGAGTTCTGCTGAGGTGCGTGGCCCAGCACTTTACTTAGGTTATTACTAACTTGATTAGATGTCAACTGGGCATGTCAAGAAAGTGGGGAAACCACCAATACTACCAACGAAGGTAAAGAGCCTCTCTTCTCATGTATCTGGTTGTCTTATCCATCTTTAGAAGGCAAAACAGGAAGCAATCGACGCGAAACGTGCCAATGTGTCATCACAGGCTGCTGCCCAACGACGCGCCAAGCGACAAGAGAAATACGATCCCCAGCAAGAGCTGCAACGACTACGCCAGAAAGGACGCGAACTTGCACCTCGCGTGGCCCCAGTTCTCATTTATGAAACACGTGACCGTCTGGAAGCGGAAGCAACCCGACAACGAGCAATTGCGAGCACTCAGAGCTTTACAACATTGGCCGACGTGCAGAACATTGCTCACTGTTGGATCAAGTCTCACTCACAAATCGTCATTCCTACCAACTCACCTGCCTGGCAAGACGTACCTCTTGATCTCGCTGTTGCACTGGTGCAGTATTCTCTCAGTGGACACTTTGATCCCAAGCCCTTTGTCGCAAATGGCACTTTGGAGCTATGTACTGGCGATATGGAGGAGGAGTCCAAGAACTGCCAATTCTATTTACGCTTCGTGCCAATGAATGGCAGACAGGCAATGGCCAATGCTGTGACCAAGGCTTGGTCTCTTCACCCTCAAGAAGCCCCCAACTCACTGACCAAGCTCACCATGCTTGGATATGGTCCTGAAAGTTTTTGGAAAGTGATTGAAAACGCTTGGAGCCCTCTCTTGGTCTGGAGACGGTGGCCACCAAACTCTGCGATATCATTGCTGAAGCCCCGGATGTAACAGTTCTCCATGATTCCATGCCCTCATCTCACCCAGAGCCTAACTGCCTGCTATATGCGGGCATGACCACGCAAGACCCAGCTCAGCGTGTTGTCAACGATCTGAAGGGTGGCGTCCCATACAGGTTCACCAACTCCTGCAACGCAAACGACATCTCCTCCTCAAATGTGAAGACATACAAGGTGGTTGATCTTGCCGTCCCAATCACCTCAAGCCTCGACACCCGGGTAGACCGAAACCTGGGAGACCGCGAACGGATTCTAATTGCACTCATGGGATCTATGTCACTCAACTCAGCCTTTGGTGGCGTCAAACCCTTATATGCACCAAGCCCTGAGCTTTTGGCAATTCACCACGATGTTCTTTCCCGACTCCCCTCGCCACCATATCCGTTGGGTCAGGAGCAGGTCCCAGACAAGCAGAAGGCTGTTCAATCTTTGTTTGATGATGAAATACAGTACCTGCAATCCATCTTCCCTGACGACATCGCCTCTGATAAACACATCAACTATGTGAAAGAGTTCTGGCTAGGTGCTTTGCGACACAATTATGGACGTGTCGTTGCGCTTAACGTCATGAAGGACATAACCTCAGAAGGTTTCTATGGGCGCATCAATGGCTATTTTGACGAGCTCACCGGCATAAGCCCAATGGAACACCGTTACTTCCAAGCACTAATTGACACTCTAATTCCTTTGACTGGCGACCTGTCTGTGGAAATACTTGCGGAACTGCATGGTGTTTTCCTTGACTTTTGGAAATTCCTAATCCGACCCTGCCGACGCTTCTATCGCCTTCATGTCCTATTTCTCACCCGCATCCTGGACATTATACGTCCAATCCTTGTTGTAACACAGTCCAACCCTGTGGCGAAAACTTTCCAGTCTGGGATTCTCGCCCAAGATCGTGAAGCACTATTCC
Source organism: Mycena indigotica (assembly GCF_014461135.1). Classification (NCBI taxonomy): domain Eukaryota; kingdom Fungi; phylum Basidiomycota; class Agaricomycetes; order Agaricales; family Mycenaceae; genus Mycena; species Mycena indigotica. The sequence continues at coordinate 3,015,175 of NW_023503007.1, read as the reverse complement.
AAGGAAATATACAGTTCCAAAACGGTACAACAACGGAAGAGTTTGTCCAGTCTTTGCCCCACCTTGCACCCAAGATCTTTACGGATGAAGAGTATTTCCAAATCGTCGGTGTTCCGAGAATACTACCAATTGGGCCAGGTGCTCGACTCTGCATCCATCTGCCACTGCTGCACTATGGGCTGCTGAAATATGGTCCTCAGTGCTACGAAAGTCTTTCTATTGTCTGTTATTTGTCCGAGCTGGTCGTCTACGGCTTCAAACGCATTGTGGCGCAGCAACTGGAGAAGGTGCCAATGTTGGAGATGGACTGGGACGACGAGACCAAGACACGACATTGGCTTGAAGCGACTCTCATTGAGGCGGATAAATATCTCAGCAATGTCTATAAGCGGCTGAAAGCGGCAAAGGAGGATGCCCGGGCCCTCGTGTTTACCAACAACTTCCTTTCCTCATTGGCGACCTCTTACCAGCAACTCCAACTGCAAGTGGAGGAAAATTCAGCTCGCTGGGGGATGGGACCTATCACACGACGTAGTGGGCTCATCACAGCTCGCTTTGGTGAGCCTCGAGCTGAACAAGCATATTGCCTAGTCAAACTGGCTGAGCGCTTGAAGTCTTATGGCCTCTGGCACGACCCTCACAATGTCGAGCCCTTTGGAATGGAAATCGGTTCGGAAGAGTGGTATGAGTGGTTCATGGGGTTAAAGGAGGGGATTCAAATCATCTATTCTGCCAACGCAAACGGGAAAACGGGCTGAGGCAGCTGCTGCATCCCAAAAGAGCCGTGATGATATCGCATTGTATCGACCCAACATAGCAAGCAAAGAGGACGAAGCGGCAAAGCGTTTACGACACCTTCAAAATGCTGTCACCTTTGCATGCACGCTCTCTACGGACCTACCAACCCGAAAATTGGAGGAGTGCTCACGGTTTGGAATCTGCGATGGCAACAGCTGTCATGCTGTACTGGCAGCTGATACCAATTATGCCTCACATGAGTGTTCTGGCTCGAGCCGCAGGATCGACCTGAAACTGTGTTCCAAGTTGGAACGAACGCTCTACGTCCATGACCTGGAGGAGCTATGGGTCAAAATGGAACTGCAAGCCAACGATGTGGATGACTCGCTGGTCCAGTATACTGTTGGTCAAGTCTTTGCGCTGGAAGGTCAGGATGATGCGTTGAGGGAAGCGCTACCACAGAATGCTGATTTCAACGCTATCATGTGGGGGTCAGTAGCATATGCTGACAAAGTGGTCTACACAAACCAGATGATGACTTCCCCCCTTCGCCTTCTCACTCTTGCCGTCGACCGGATTCTCCACAGCCAATCTCGCTCTTCTGAGTCCAAGACTCCTCCCCATTTTGAACCATTGAAGTTCAGCCGGAGGGCGTGGGATAGCGACAATAGCAAGAAGCTGGAGGGCTGGCTTACTGAACGTGAGTTTCCTGATCATCTCATGATTGAAAAACTGATTGCTTTTGGATAGGTAAACCAAATCTCTTCTTTGGGAGCTGCCGTGGCAAGGACAGAGACAAGCCGCAATGGACATATTGTGTCATCAAGGCAACAAAGGCAAACTATGGAGCGAGAATGGGCAAGCTGAAAACCGCTGGCCAAAAGTGTGAGCATTGCAAGAGCGCATCCTGCAAATCATCAGAGATCATGGAAGCTGAGTCGCTATTTTTTATGCCACATCATTTCTCGCGCGCTGCTTGGTATCTTCGAGCGTTGAAGCTTGGATGGCTGAAGTGATGTTTTGTCAGACTTTGTTGTACTTAGCAGATTGACCCCAGGTACTTGTAAGTAATACACAAGTAGTAGGAATAGACAGTGAATTCATGTGAAATGGCGACACCTCTACCCAAGTCATATGACCAATGGACATAGGTGGTAACGACACTCCGAATGCCAGAGAGGGCATCCCTGGTATCCCAGCAGTGAAAGAATCGTCACAAAATATGCAGCCGTTGTCGAGATGAGTCGCCAACAAGTTTTTGATGGTGTGTGATGGGATGTGTGACATGCAATCAATATTTATGATGGGATCAACTGGGTGTTGCGTAGGCTCGCTCTACTCACCGACTACAACATCGAAGATGGTGAGGTGGTAGGCCATCCCTGACCTATAGCTATATATGCTAGTATGCAGTGAGCAGAGCACATAGAAAAGATGTAAGTGCTTTCTAATCATCCTACTGAATTTCACAGCTTAAGCGCTCACCAACTCCTCTCGCGTTCACACATATTCCTTACACATACAGCAGTCACTTCCTCGAAACCCTTACCTACAACACACTTACAATGCACTTACTTCAACAAAAAAAGCTTTTCATTAGCCTATTAATATTGATCGCGTGTTGATACTGCAGAAAAAATGCCCTTCTGCTCATAGTCATGTTCCCCGGCAGCTTCCATCCACACTGGAGTCCGCCCAGGCCCATCTGCCCACTCTACCTCGTCCCCTCTGGCTTTGGATGTTGTCTGCATCACAGACATATTCATAGGCCGGAGCGCTGAGTCACCCAACGCTATCCTGCCTGCCGAGGTGTGAGCCAAAAGATATTTGAGGTACGATATCTTCAGCAAGCCTGTGAGAAGCACAAAAACGGCACTGAGGACTGCTGGTAGCCAAATAATGCACAGTAAAAGTGCAGGGATCGCATAGCGTAGGTCATAGGCCACAGAAGGAACATGCTCGGTCACTTGAAGCTCAGTGCGTGAGGCGGTACCGACAAGGTTGTTGGCCATGACATCAGTCCACATGAGCGCTCGAATTTGCTTGACACCATTGGTGGGATCAGCTTGCATTAGCTCCTGGTACTTGTGCAAGAGCGCGTAGTTTGACAAGCCAGAATAGTCCACGACTTGCGACACTCCAACGACACCTGAGATCTGAGCCCAAGTGATTCCTGGCATGACACTGGGTAATCCACCAGTCGTGAGACCCCACACGTCTGCGCTGCCGGCAGGAACATAGAAAACATCGCTTCGGACCGTCCATAAATCTGAGTCGCTTTCCGAACCATCTGCGACACGTCCCCAGAGCAAATCGACGTCAGTGATTTTCAAATCGGCCTTCTCCATTCCCCACAGTACAGGAGTGTTGATGTTGCTCCGTCTTATGTTGATAGCGCCAAGCTCTCGAGTCCCATTATACGAAAACTCGACCCGCTGCATTCTAGCGCGAGTCGAGCCGGCGCAAGTAAACATCCGTTGTGTCCACGTCGAGCCATCAGCAGGAACACGCTCGTCTCCACCATCCGTTCGTTGAGGAGGACCCAGGAACATGGCGCACTTGACGGCGACATTCGAAATATTGGCAATGTCCTGCCCACCATAACCTTCGCAAGCAGTCTGAACATCCGATCGAGTGACCGTGATATTATCGGGAGTGGTGATTTGACCGAGATATAAGAGCGGAATCGGCTGACTTTTACCGGGAAAGAAGTTGGTCTTGGTCCAACTTAAGGGCGACACCCTCCCGGCATAGGACGCATTGCGCGTCAAGTTGAGCTTCATCATGGTGTAGAAATTGCTGAGAACGGCGCCTTTGTAGGCATGATGCTGAAGGTCCAAATTATTCTGTCCGTCTCGATCGAGGATGGGGTAGTCGTGGGTGAGATTGTAAAACCCTCCGGAAAAACTTAGCACACAACAAGAGACGAAGAACAGGTCATACCTCCTCTGTCTGTTAGATTGAAATCATTAACTTGGATTACATCGTTGTGGTTTTGGAGGGTGTAGTCGATTGTGAGGTTGGTGTCTGTGCAAGCAGAAACGGGCTCCAACCATATCAGGTCCTCAGCCCAGGTTGCCCCCCGTTTGAGATTTACTGGGAGCGTGTGGTTCCAAAGACCGACACCAGGATTGTCAAAGTCCACGACCAGACCGCCCACTGCAAAGATGCCTGTTCGTAGAATAAGGGACTGGGTCGTAGCTACTATTGGCACGGAAGTTGTCCAATTTCGACCTAATTTGGATTAGAAGGATGGATAAGATTTGAAAGACTAGTACCTGAAGTACCGTTATAGTATCTTCTGAATTGCATACTGAATGGACCGTAGGGAGTTGAGTTGAACTTGTCCACAATCACCTGTGGGATGACCGTAGTGTTGACCGCTCCGCCTGGGCAAACCACCATGCTGAATGCCCCGCATATCCGACCGTACAAGTAGTCGAGTCGCGGAGAAGTCGCAAGTCCCAGCGGCGAGGTGTCTTGCACGAAGGTTGCAGACACTGTTCTGACGGGTGCACACATATCAAGTCCGTCGCTAAGTCCAAGAGGCATAATCACTCCAGAAACCGCGACAAGTATCGTCGTGACGAAGGACAGCATAGAAAACAATGCAACTCGTCCACCAGCACCTTTCAAGGTGTCGGAGCGCAGTAAAGTCGGCCAGAGACTTGAGTGAAGCTTTCTCCCAATGACGTTCCATGCTACCGCCGGGTTTATTGGCGGTAGAAAATAAATGAAGAGTGCGATGAGACTGAGCCCGACTGTGTACTGCAGAAACGCGATGATAATGTTGATGATGGTGGCTGCTTGCGCGACCGTTACTCGTGCAACGACAAGAGCCATTGGCGAGACAAAAAAGAAGAAGGCGAGAGGGAGGAAAGGGAAGATAATGAATGACACTGAAGCTGAATGTTTTTGTGTGCGCCGCTCATAGTTGGGCGTCGATCTTTATCAAATGCCAAGAGACTAGTATGAGGTGACCAGAAGAGAGAAGGTATAATATCCCTTCAGGTGCATGTAAATTTGAGCTCCAGACGAGCCACCAACCATTGTAAGCTTATGCCATGGACGATAGCTTCACGAAACCTCAAGAGAATGCCTCGATTTTGTTGGACGTTCCCAGTTGTTGTTCCCAGCAAGATGCCTATCTGTTGCGAGTTTGTTTGTTTGTTTGAGTAAATGCAAATTTATCGATGAGCGGTTGCAGTTGAGAGGTTATGCCATGAGGCACAACAGGCATAAACAACGTGAAAGTTGGAAACAAGAACGTCACAACCTTCCATATTTGGAAAAGAGATTCGTTGTTATGTACAGTTGACATTCTAACAGCAAAGCAGAACCAAGGGAAAGGATATAATAAGTAGATACAGAGAAGAAAAACGGCATTCGTCGGCCAATGCCATCGTTATGAATACGCCGCACTCTCCAACCCAGCCTTACTAACTCTCCTCATCGGCTGCAATGTCGTCTCGTTCACTGGAGCCCTTCTCGCATGCCTATACTGCCCAGCGGCATTCCTCACCTCTATCTCCTGGCCTACATTCCCAACCGACTCGTCCATGGGTTGCACGGGGCCCTCTGTCCCGACTGCTGAGAATGACTGGGATTGCGAAAAAATGGGTGGTAAACTTTCGCGGATATGGCCTCCACGTCGACCACCAACAGCAACATTGTAATTGGCGTTGTGACTATGCCCGGCGCCTGGCCCATGGCCTTGAGAATGAGAGTTGCTTTCATCTGTTGCAGACGATGGCTGAACCCCGACACTTTTCCCGCCAAGCTCTTCCTCCTCAAATGTCATCAGCTCACTGACGAATCCAATGTTGGGGGAGATGCCCTTGCGCCGTTCAAGGACAAATGCGTAGGCCTTGGATAGTGTCCAGTGATTAGCGTGAATGAGATAAGCCATAACAGCTGTGACAGAACGACTCTTGCCCGCTTTGCAATGGACATAGGTGGCTGCAGAGTGTAGACGAGCATCATCTTTTGCGCAACGTTAGACCACTGGCAGCATCATTAAGTGAACGCACCAAGAATTTCGCATACTTCGCGAACCCCCCTTGCTATATTTTCCTCCTCGACTGTGTCTCGCATTGGGATCTTATGGTATTTGAAGATGGTGCGGAGATGAAGGCCGTGGTCATCGTCACACTCAGCTGCAATATTGAGAATTCGTCGTACTCCAAAGGATTGGAGCTCAGCAACATGTTCAGGCTGTGTAAGCTCTGGGCCAAGGAATAAGAATCCAGGGAGGATGGTGCTGATAGCAAATTCAGGTACTGGCTCTTCTGTTGTAGGCGGTTCGTCAGGCCGAGCCGTCGCAGGTGGGTCTCGACCAAAGTTGAAACCATTAGGGCCACCTCTAGGAGTGCCTGGTGTATGCGGTGGTGTATAATACGCCGTGGGGAATTCGCCTCCGCCAGAAATAGGAGAAGAGAGTGTCCAAGGAGTAGAGGGTGAAGGCAAAGTCGCGCCATAAGAGGGTGAAGGAGGAGCAAGCGCAATATTTAACGTATTTGCTTTGAGAGGGACAGTGCGGACGGAAAGCTTGAGTCGTTCTGCCGACTTGGTGTCAAGTTTACGTAGATTAGGCGCAGATGGTCGGCGTGGTGGAGGCGGGGGTCGCCGAAAACCTGATTGTGATGGTGGTGGTGAAGGAGACGAATCGATGAGGTTTGGTGTTTGTGACGATATGATGGACGACATGAGCGGGAGTGGTGAGCGTGGAGGCGCTGGTAGCGTTGCAGCTAGAGAGGCCGCAAGTGATGCGTTAATCTCCATTGACGAACGAGTGTCGATTTCTGGCAGCGTTTTTGACCGGACAGCAGCGACGGTGTCCAGCTGGAACAACCCACTCGCTTGTTGCTCAGAGTCATTTCCGGATACTATCAACGACTCTAGTGCATGCCCCGCCTTCGATATACCACCCTGCAAAAAGTCGACGACACCATACGGTGTAAGGGGAGTGAGGATGGGTAACAGCGACTTGTCTTCTTCTTCACCATAAACCACAACATCTCCATCCCATGGTCCATTCGGTCCAAGAAGTTGGTCCCAGTCGCGCTTGCCTTGCTCAGAAGTAACATATTGGCGCAAAGCTTCCAAAGATTGGAATGGGTTCTTCTTGGAGCGTTTAAGGATGAGGGATGGAATGACGAGGTTGATGCTGTGTCGAATGTGGAAGGCCTTGTGCGCAGCTTGTGGCCGTGTGTCTATGAGGAGCGGACGACGGGAGTGGCGGAGGCGTTCAATGAGGGATGCCGGGCCAACGGGTCTGGGTTCGCGAGACAAAGAACCTATAAAGCGTGCACTCGGTGGCCCATCTGGGGTAAAATATGCCGATAGACTCGACGCTGGACTGCCAAAGGAAGGGTCCCAAGGCGAGGAATCACCCAATTGAACTTTGGGTAAAGAGCCTGAAGAACGGATCGGACGAAGTCGAAGATTCTGTTGGACATTTTTCCTGAGTTCTTCCAGACGCTCTAATGACCGGGTTATGTCTCCGTCATCATCGTCCAGTAAAGGATCAGGCGAGTCGAGCAGACCATTGTCGTTGTCCGCCGCGAGGTCTAATCCTTCATCGTCAAGGTCAACAGGCGTAGCTGACTCCAGCTCTATGGTTGACGCCTTGGATGACGGGGCCGCTTGAAGCGTCAAGTTTGGCGGACGTCCTCGCTTCGCAGTGGCCATCGAGCCACAGAGTAAAGAGTAGATCAATCACAGCACATCAAATTCTGTTTCAAAGCGGCTGGTTACAACTCCTCGAGCTCCTCAATGTCAACAAGCTCGACTCAGTTTCTGTTTCATCTTGAACCTACATAGCGTTGACCGTTCGCCTATGTTCGACTACTTCACCTCTCCTGTAACGCCTTCATCCGTCGGGTCACACTTATATTTTCTCCCCTCGCTCCGTTGGAGGACACAATGCCGTGTCTACGTACTGTCTTCGTCTTCTTGCTGACAACATGCGACTCTGAGGAGTATATATACCCGGAATATTCGGTCAAGTCAACCACAAATGGCATCCCAATCTGCTTCGATTGCCTTGGGGCCCTACTCTGAAAGTTATCTGAAAACTTTCTACCGTGCTCAATTTCGTACCACCCCCAAACTTCCTCCTCCCAACACCAATCTCTCTGGACATGTAGCAATCATTACTGGGGCGAGTGGCGGCCTCGGTCTTCATGCTGCCCGTCACCTTTTGGGTTTGGGCCTTTCTCACCTCATAATGGCGGTTCGTTCGCGGGACAAAGGCCATATAGCAAAGGTCTTGCTTCAAGCAGAGTTTCCTCATGCCCGAATCGATGTCTGGAGCGGTCTCGAGATGACTGATTATGGCGCGATCGAAACATTCACCAAACGTGTCAATCAAGACCTACCTCGCGTGGATATGGTTGTGCTCAACGCTGGTGTAGCAGGTATGAAGTTCAGGGTTGGATCCACTGGCCACGAAGAAATGGTGCAGGTAAACAACCAGCCAACATTTTCGCGATGACATGAATATTTTAATTAATACGTCTTAGGTCAACTTCCTCTCCACCGTGCTACTCTTGATCCTTCTTCTCCCCGTCCTGAGTGCCAAATCGAAGGCCTCCGCCACTGGAAAAGCAACACACATCACCATGCTTGGCTCCGCACTATCATATATCGCCGAGATCCCGAAAAATATGGATGCATTCATCTTGGCCTCCCTTGACACACCAAAATCGTTCAACCAATCGCGCTACTCGTTATCAAAATTTCTCCTCACACTTCTCTTTGTCCGCATTTCCCAGTTCATCTCTCCGGATCGGGACGGGATTGTGCTGAACTTGATTGAACCAGGCTATTGCAAGGGCACCGAGTTGTCTCGTGACGCTCGTGGTGGGATAAAGTTGCTTGTCAAGGCCTTCGAAGGCATGTTTGGGCGTAAACCAGAGGACGGTGCATGGATGCACGTCTGGGCTGCCGCTATCACTGGTAGTGAGACCCATGGCTGCTACCTCCAAGACTGGGAAATCAGGCCGTAAGATTTTCCGTCACGTTTGCACTCAACTTACCCAATTTCCAGCTTTCCCAAAGTCATCCACCAAAAGGCCGGGAAGGACTTCACTGACTTGTTATGGACACAAACGATGAAGGAGCTCAATTTTGCGCGCGTTCAGGACATCTTGGAACAATTCCAAACTCGCTGACCACTAGCTGCTTGGCTTTTGATACTTGGCGCCCAACCGCCACCACCACATCCTCACGCCCAACTCGTCCTTCTTCTCTTTCCCTTCCACTAATACATTCCCATTACCTTCCGTACTCTCTTCGCCATATGCAACAAATCTGCCCTTTCCTAATGTCAATTTGATGGAGCCTTCCAGAAAATAGTTTTGAACTGGTGAATAGACGTGCTTTGGCTTTTCACCTCTGATCATCGAGTTAACGTTCTTCACTACAATTTCCGTCTGGAAATGCGCTGCACGGGCCATTTTGGGTCCACCAGTTGCCGCAACATCGCCAAGTGCGAAGATGCGAGAATGGGAATCGTCGTCGAGAGTTGAGGAGGAAATTTGCAAGCTTGGATGGACAATGATGTGACCTGTTTCCTTGGAAATTGCATTTGGAGCCATGTCTTGCAGGAAGGCCGAGTTGGGCTTTTGTCCGGTACATGGGATCTTCATCGTTGTCAATAACTTGGGTGCTGAAATTTTGATCAAACTCACCACCAGATCGAAAGTCTCTTCGCCGTCGTCTGTCGTCAATGTGGTGGTTCCAGTAATTCGTGGCCGCTGTCCTAACACCACCTCGACTCCCAACTCCTTCAAAACCTTCTCCGCATGCTGTCCCAAACGCGGGCCAAAGGAAGACAACAATGTCCCCTTGGACTGATATATCCTGACGAGCTTTTTCTCTGGGAAGAAGGTTCGAATGTCTGCTGCAAGCTCCACACCAACTGCTCCCCCACCGATAATAGCTATGCGATCAGTTGCAGGGGATTCGACCTTAATCTGGAATGCCGACAGCTCTGCTTCGTTATGGACATTCCCCGGTGCAGACTGCGTGCAGCCAGTTGCGATTACGAGTAATTCCCATGGAATTACCGCCTCCCGGCCTTGATCGTTCAACACCACCAATACTTTCCCTGCGCTCACATTTCTTGCCTCTCCAAAGACCAGCTCAACTGACCCAGCGGCCATCGTCACCCCCTTCATCGATCCGTCATATGGAATGAATGGCGCCCATCTGTCCAGCCCTGGGGCGACCCCAAAGCGCGGCAAAACCCATTGGAAGTGAAACTTGCTGTTCTTCTCTACCAAGATCACGCGGAATCCGCTAGGCAGTGTTTCCGCGAGACGCTGTGCGACTTGCATGCCAGCAAAGGAGGCGCCCAACACTACAATATTTTTGCTTTTCGGGTCACTATAGGGTTGAGGTTCTGTCATATCATCTCTTGGAGTTGAGTAGGGATTGTACGTCAGGCGGTGGACGAATGCAAGGATACGTCGCCCAACCGCGGTCAAAATGAGCGGGAAGCCAAACGTAAGGATTTTACCGAAGAAGCGGAGCGTGTCGGTAGGCATGTTGAAGGAAACATACCTTATCTGATAATATATAAGGCTTGATTAGATGAGGCTGCTTAGTCTACAAGTGCGTGGCTCGGCAAGGCGGCCCACGCGTGAATGGATACAGATTCTAGTTAACACACAGATGGAGTGACACCCGGCCATACTGGCACTGGACTGGCAACTCTACTTTCTCGTCGACTGCCCATCCTACTATCATCATAGTCACTACCTTCGGCCTTGAGCTCACTGTGACCCATCTTCTCTAGCTTTTCGTCAAACATCCGATGCCGATATCCGCTCACGATGCGCTCGAGTAATTCGGACGTCGAGACGCCCGGTGTTCGCCTTGTTGGGAGAAATTTGCCTGTGATGGGTTGAGGACACGGAGGAGACAAAAGGAGGGCTGCAAGAAACCTTGCTTCTTGCAGAACGCATAGACATCGTCATGCCCGACAGCTGCGTAAGGGACCTCGTCATGTGCAACATAATCAATCTGGTGTTTGTCGATGAATGCTTGGTCAATGATCCATGGCGCATCAGGGACTACTTGGTCTACCCAACGGCAGTGTCTAACGGCCTCTAAACTGTTGTGCTTTGATGAGTAAGGGGGGGAAGTGGAAAGGTAGATGGCGCACCGCTCAGCATGCGTCATGATACCGCGCGCCTTATGTTCCCGAACTTGTTCATCCGAGTTCACACCGACGAGGAGATATACGGAGGGAAAGGAGAGTTTAGCTTGACGAAGTTGGAGGGCGTGCCCGAAATGGAATAGGTCATAGACACCTAGAAACATGGTGCTTAAGCAGACAATAGATAAGATATCCCGCGCCAACACACCGTCCGCATAAATCCTCGCTGGCCTATCGAGTGGCGGTGGGTTGGTTTTGTAGACCCTTCCATCGTCTCCGTTAATGGCTTTCTGTACGTAGTCTCTGATATCTTCAGGGGTCAAGGCAGCTGGATCGAAGGCAGCAGTCGAGACTGGAGCTGGCGCTGGCTCGGATAACGTCGAGGCGGCTAATTTCATTTCTTCTTCGTCATCTGTAGTTGCTGGCTCCACAGTTTCATTTCCCTCGAAAGTTGATGTTGACGTCGTATGGTGGTGCTCCCTCAGATGCGGCCTTGTCGTCGAAGTTGCAGTCGCACTCGACTCAACATCCCCATCGTAGGTAGGTGAATCGACCCCATCCGAGTCAGATATGATGCTTTGGGCGAGTTGGTGTCTCTTTGCTGTCGCATTGCTGTTGTTCAATGCTCGTTTCCTTGTTGGCGGGTGGTGGGGTCCGTCCGACTCGGACAGCGGATCGTTGTCCTCTTCAGAGGCATCATACGCAGGCGACTGCGAGTCAATTTCCATCGCTCTTTGAGAGCGTTTGCTGTGCAACGTCGACACTAGTTTGGACATCCAGATTCCAAGTAAAGTTCAAAATCTCGTGATTATCCAAATTTGGACAAGAAGATCACATTCATTTTTTCGAGCACATAATTCGGCTCACGCGCTGCTCACAAAGTTGTCGTCGAGTAGAGGATATACCTAAGACTACTATCTTGGATGAATTTCGGATTGAGAAATCCAATCAAGACGAAATCGCATCTTCTCACACCTATCACGTGCCTTCGCAGATCTTGCTTTCAAGAAAACAACCATGGACCGCGTATGTTGGCCCCATCTCAGATTTTTCAGTGCTCAGTCCAAGTCAGGGACGTGGTGGGCCGCCAAGAGGAGCTCCGAGAGGGGGTATGCGTGGTGGGCCAAGAGGTGGGGGACCGTCGTCGTCGATGGAGAAACCCAAACGCGAAGCCATCCTCGACTTGTCCAAATACGTCAATGAGAGAATCCGAGTCAAATTTACTGGTGGTCGCGAGGGTGCGTTTCATTTTTTGTTACTGTGGCTGTTGACACCTCCCTCGACAGTAAATGGTGTCCTCAAAGGATACGACCAGTTATTGAATCTTGTCCTTGATGATGTTGTGGAGCAAATGCAAGGTGTGTGTGTGATCGGCCGCTCGTTTCTTTACTGTCTGAACACAATCTAAGAACCAGACCTTCATACGCGACAACTTGGACTGGTCGTCCTCCGTGGCCCCACAATCACCCTTGTCAGTCCTGTTGATGGCTCGGAGGAGATCGCAAACCCATTCCTTGCCCCCGAATAGAAAGCAGCGCTGAGAGAGAGAGATAACAGCAGTCATGTTTTTGTATCTATTTTTCGAATCTTTTTCTGAATTGTACCTATTTTATAACCTCCCCAACCACCCAACGGCCCGTTTGCTCGATCAGCGATACCCACCATTGCCGGAGGGGCGGGCCAGCTCACTAACGCAAATGAGCCATCGGAAAACAGCAGAGCATGTAGCACTCACTCGAACGCCGATTGCACACATCCTTTGATTTGCCTATAATTGACGACGAGACAGCTTTGTTCGTCTCGTGCGGTGAGCATCAATTTTTCATCCGTGCCCACATCGAGCTTGTACTCTGATCAGTAAGAGCCTAATACGAATGTTCAGCTTCACAAACCTTGTTTAAACATGCTAGGACATGCCCCAAGTTGACATTTGGGTTGCCGGATTCATCGACCTGGTGGAAGACATGGTCGCGGAACAACTTGACGATATAGCGATCTCCAGTCTCGGACCATCGGTCGTCGCGCGCGAATCTAGTGCAGTTCAGCATTCAGTATCAAAGGCGTCTCAAAAACGAACTCAGGTCGCTCATTGATGAAGCCCAGTTTACAGAGAAGCCGAACGAGTCTGGCATTTTCCAGTTCCGTCATCAGCTCATTTTCTAGGACGTCCGTGGCTCTGGAGGGACGATATGAGTCATATAATGATGAAGGTTGGTTCAAATGTTACGTCAGAGCGTCAGCCATCTCATCGGCAACTCTTGTGCTGATGATGTCCATAACCTGGTTGATATTCTGGGCAATTGTCAGTGTCAAGAGGCTAGTAGACATAAACCACAAGCCTTGTGGGGGGCCCCCTTATTGATCAAGAACAATGCGACAGCTTTGACCTCCGGGCTATAGACTCTTCCCATCATTTCAATAGTCTTCTGGAAATTGCCTCCGCTCCATCCTAGAACCTGTCCCGAACACAAAGCAAAAATCAATCGCCCAAACATCGTCAAATCTTCCTGTTGTAGAGAATGCATGTCTTGCTGAGCGATAGGATGAGAATGCGAGTGGGTATGTGGCTGAGAGGAATCGTGGAGAAGGACATCGACAATACCGCAAGAGCTAACCCTCAAACGATGCTTTCCAGTGACGAGAATTTTGCTGGCGTCGATCATACGTAGAGCCTGGCCGGCATCATGAACATACTTGATTGCGGTCGCAAGTTGCACAATGTACGACCACAGTGTTCGCTCGGGAAGGGAAAGGTTTGTAGGCGGTTGATATCGTCCATGATGAGCGTGGGAAGAGCCAGGTTTGAGATGTGTTTCGAGGAGTGTTCTAGCTTTTGGATAATACGCATACGCGACAACCAAAGAGCTGTCCCCAAAAGCATGAGTGGTGAACGCTTCTTGGACAGCGACAATCCCTGGGTGACGAAGTTTGCTCCATGTTTCGATTGCCGTGAACGCGCTTTGGTTGGTCATACGAAAATCTTATCAGAGTTCAGCAGCAGGTGTGATTTTCCAAGCACGGCGCACTCTCGATTCGGCGCAGACAGTATGTAGCTCCGTCTTTAGAATTGACTGCTCGATAAACCGTCGAGTTCCAGTTTCCAAACTTGCGCCGATCCAGTGAGAGGTTATCGAGTGGGATGATGGAGTGATAACCCTGCATCTCTTCTGGAAGCCCGAGACCTGGGCAAATAAGAATCAAGTCATAATTTACATGTGGAAGGGACGAACCAGGTGTCGCGGCCATATGTAAGTCTTCACTGCGCGTCTGAAGGAGCGTCCGAAGTTCATGAGAAGGAGAGAGGAAATGCGTATCCGTGGAGTTGGCAAGGAATGATGGTGGAACTGGTGTTGAATATAGATGGTAGTTCAACTGGGGAAGGTACGTTCATTGAAAATACCAGTCATATAAAACACTGACCGGTTGACGGATGAATACTGGACCAACTGGCATCGTCATGTTCATGTAATAGTCCTCTTGTCCAGGGGGGTATGAGTCGTACGCGTTTGGATCATGGTAGTATCCGTTAGATGTCTATCGTAAGCACGGTGTGAAACTTGAAATAAGAACGAGCTGAAGTGATTACCTCGTCAACTTGAGGCGGATAGTCCGTGTAGTCGTCAAATGTCATTTCGGATGGATAAGGGCTGTAAATTCGTCAGTCGATGGCAGTTCAGCAAAAAAACGGAAACGAACGATTGAGGAGGTGGACTTGAGGCTGGTGCTGGACTTTGCGTGTGTAAGCGAGTCGGAAATTTGGGCACAAAGACAGGGGCATTAATTGCATTGGCAGCGAGGGTTGGCGGGGGAGTTGAGATCACAGGCGGAGATGCTGATGTTGTTATCGCGGGTGAGGTCACCCTGGGACTGGAATTGGTAAGACGGGTGTTTGGGGAAGGAAATTCAACACAAACATGGATAAAGCGTCTGGCGCCTGGATTGTCGAATGGGTAAGAATAGAGAGAGGAAGCACAAGGAAGACGCGCCGGTGGGTGGTAATAGGCACAACCTTTGTCCTGGAACTTGCAAGACCCATATATCATAATATTTCGACATTGCCGCTGCACAGAATCTTGACTTCATAAGTTGTCGTGAGGTGAGCTCAATTAGAGAGTTACCCTTCTGACTCGCTACTTTGGAAGATGGAGGGAGAGAACTTTGTTCAGCAACTGCCTCAGGCCGAACGATCTTGATAGCGGCTGATTGGGGCCTTGGAAAAAAGGCCATGAAGGAAGTTAACGCGCGCGAGCGGCCCTTGCTCAGCCGGCAAGTTGCTCGGCGTGGAGGTCGTGAGGTGTGTGATGTTCCGTGACAGCTACATAATCAGAAAAGGAGCACGCTTCGAATGTCTATGATATACTTACGGTGTTACAATCATGCTTTAGATGATAGATCTATTTCGCACCCCCATCGCTGCAGTTCTCTCGAAGCTCTGCTGTTTCTCGCCACTTGCCACCTTTCGAGGCGACCATCCAAATCAACAACCCGACTAGTGTGAGTAAACCGGCCCAAATAGTATATTGCCATCCATCGCCTACCGATTCCTGCCAAGTCTTTCATAAAAGATCGGTTTGGTTTGGTCGAGCGTACCTGGAGCGGAACTGCTACTTCTGTGGCCACGAATGCACTGATTCCGCGGAAGCAGCTGTTGGCAGCGACCACAGTCGATGAGCGACCATTATTTGCATCCACTATGTAGGCAAGGGTACTCGTATATGCCCATATGCCAAAAAACCCACACAAAAACAGGAAAACACAGATCGCGGCGACATGGATGTGCTTTGAAGTCACCCAACCAAATGCCAGAGCGCTCGGCGGTAGGCAAATTAAGCCGATTGTCGTGCTCTGTAAACGCATCTCTGGCTGGCCAACACCCCCGTTATTTGTTTTGAGTCGAGCGAGAATGGTATCAGAGTACCGACCGCCAACTAGGGAACCAGCCAACGAGCCGATTCCAAAAGACAACAGGATAAAGCCTGTCTGTAGGGCGTTGTATCCATACGAGCTTTCGAGAGCACGAGATGCACTATAAACCACAACGAAGTTGAAAGCAAACATCAATCCTAGACTTTGAGTAAGAGGGCAGTTTCAAAAGGTCGCGCTGGACTAACCAGAGGCGAGCAAAATCACCAGATTATTTGGTCTTCGCATCACGATCCATAGCGGCTGAATCGGGTTGACGTCGCGGAAGGTGAGTTTGATCATCGGAAGAGTAGCGCTAGCCTCTGCGACTGTCAGCTGTTGATTCTCTAGGTCCGCCTCCTTTCCAACTGGAGTGGTGGTGGTGGTGATTGGCTCACTGGCAGATATCCCGGATTTCTCGCAAGCATTGGCGATTCGCGCCTTCAACACACTTTGGTACGTCAAGCTGCGTTCCTTTCGGAACGTGTCTCGGAAAAACAAGAGGATGCAAATGCAACTTGTTCCGGAGACAATTGCGAGAAACCAAAAGGGTGCACGCCAGTTGAACCGTGTTGTGAGAGCCCCACCCATTATCGGTGCGAGAGATGGCTGAGGACATAAGTCAAACCACAAAAAAGTATTACGATGAGACGCACCCCAGCTAAAGGAGCAAGATAATATGCACCTGACGCAGCGCGTGAGTTTTTTTTAGTCACGGTATTTTTATTACTGCTGCACACCGAGCTATGTTTGGATTCCAGGATAAATTTCAGATTAGGGGAAAAGATCATACCTTGGTCCCTCGTTCCACCGGATCAAAAATATCAGCAAGAGTTGCCGCGCCTGGCCTTGATGAGAAATATAGGTTGCAAAGACTACTGTAAACTGACCGATAGACATGACTGCACTTGATCTAGAAGAGATGGTCAGCGTTATTCAGAGTTGTCTGTCTCATACCCAACAGCCTGGACCACTCTAAAGACAATCACACTGTCCAGAGTTCACAAACAAACAGAGAATAAAGCAAGTGAAGACTCACAGAGTAATTGTCTTGCTCAGTGCGACAGCGATCGAACCCCCGGTAAATATTGCGATAGAGGTTACGTAGACAACCTTGCGGCCCTTTATTTCACTCAATGCTGTCCAGAGCAGCGGACAAAATCCTGGTTTGTTTTGGTGATGAGACAAAGATGACATAACTTGGCCGCACCTTGAATCGCAATAAACAAACTGATAGAGAGACTGATCTGTGAGGCCGTCGCAGGCAAATCCTGCTCCATGTTTTCGATGGCGGCTAGTGTGCTCAGGGTCGGTAATTGAATCAGTATTAAGCCAATACCTACGGTTCTGAATGTTGGTGGCAAGGCCGGCAATCATCGAGGCAGACGCGATGAGCCACAAAACGACGCTCTAAAACGACAATGAGTATATGTTCATTGGGAGGGAGTCGTTCTCTCTTCACCTTGCGAATGCTTGTCCATACTCGGGGATCGTCGGTGACTGGCATGTGTTCTATGTCCGCAACGCGCAGAGACTCCGCCCTCGCATTGGAGCCCACGTCTTTGAATCGGGCCTCGGACATGCAGAGGGTTCAAGTTGGAACTGACAAGAGAATGCGTAGTCCACTTTTAAAGAGCTGGGAAATCCGAAAGCGCCGATTGCGTGCGGAAACCCGGTACGCAGTGGCCGGCCGGGTTATGGATGGGCCCATTATGTATGTGTCGCCAAAAGAAACCGACATAGAGCAATGGAAATCAAAGATTAGCTGTGGGAGTTGGGAGTTATTTCAGGTCTTTTCAGGTTATTTCGTGGAAGTCAACCACCAATCCACATACAACTTGCAGGTAGCGCGCACGACTTGTTCATGTCGAGTTTCATCGGCCGAGAAGGTTGTTAAACACCAGTGAGGTCCCTGTTTTGATGCTTCGGATACTGTGTCCGATTGCACTGGCTGAGTTGTTGGTTCAGTTTGCCGAGCCATCAAAAAGCTTCGGATTATGATACCAAGGGCGCAGACTCGGAAGAGTTTGTCTATTGTGCCCTGGATACGCCTGCTTGGGAAGCTAGTGGTAGAAATGTACGTCGGACCCTACTAGTTTCATGTTTGAAGGTGTCCGATACAAGTCAAGTTACTTACTTAGAAGAGTGAGATCATCAACGTGACCAATTCGCAGCCAGCTTAACTTGAGCGCTCGCCATGGCTTCCTACCCACCAACTGACCTTCCAGAGGTGGTATCACAACGACGCCTTCCCAGTCGACAGCGTTTCTTCGGCGACCTTTCTCAATGCTTATTCGACTTTGTCATCCAACTATTACCCACAGAGAGCGAAGTACAAGTCAAGGAGGATGTTCGACGATTACTGGAACGCCTTATAAGGACGATAGAACCAAGCAGTCGCTTACTATCTTTCGGGAGCACTGCGAATGGGTTCAGCCTACGAAACTCAGGTTCGTCCCTGTCACTTGTTTCGCCAGTCTCAAGTCTAGCTGATTTACAGACATGGACTTGTGCTGCTTGATCGACTCGGATGAGCGACTCTCCGCGTCTGATCTGGTCACTATGCTTGGTGACCTTCTTGAGCGTGGTGTGTACCAAGACAGGCTTCTCATGCCCCATCCTAAATTGTTCAGAAACTAAATTCCACGTCAAACCGCTACCCCATGCCCGTATTCCAATCGTCAAACTCTCTCTCGACCCTTCGCCAGGGCTTCCTCTCGGTATTGCTTGCGATATCGGCTTCGAAAATCGACTGGCCTTGGAAAACACACGGCTCCTCATGTGCTATGCTATGATTGACCCAACCCGTGTTCGGACTTTGGTCCTTTTCCGTCCGTCTTTTTACCTCTGTTTTGCCCTAGTTCATTTTCATCTACAGTCAAAGTCTGGAGTAAGCGGAGGAAAATAAACTCCCCTTACAAGGGAACCTTGTCGTCATATGGATATGTCCTCCTCGTCATCTACTTCCTCGTTCACGTCAAAAACCCTCCGGTGCTCCCCAATTTACAGCAGATGCCACCGCTACGCCCCATATCCAAGGAAGACACCCATGTTGCTGGCTACAACACGTGGTTTTTTGACGACGTTGAACTCCTCCGCACACGTTGGCATTCTGAAAACAATGACAGCGTCGCTGAATTGTAAGCACCAGCTTCTATTGAATCCTGCACAAGAGTGATGTGCCTCAAAAATAGATTGGTTGATTTCTTCCGTTACTTTGCGCGAGATTTCAGCTACAACACCGGTGTTGCCTCAATACGGGCGGGCTTCCTGAAAAAGGCTTCCAAAGGGTGGCAAAATGATGTTCGTCGTCGTTTAAGGGCACCTTACAAAAACAACTTACCCTTAATAGTTATCTTCGCGGTTCCACGACTCTCGTGAACGAAATCGGCTTTGTATTGAGGTTCGTGTGGAGATGATGCCTTATTGCACTTGATTCAAACTTGCCCAGGATCCTTTCGAGCTCGACTTTAACGTTGGACGGTGCGTTAGCAAAGATGGTATCTATACCGTAAGCCGTTCTGTTACTATTAGATGTGCTTCTGATATGTGTTAAAGATTCGTGGAGAGTTTATGAGGGCCTCCCGCATTCTAGCTAATCGGCCAGAACGGGCTGTGATTGCCCTCGCTGAATTATGCGCGGAACGTGCGGATGAAGATCTCGTGACCGCACCGAACTACGGGGTCTCACGACCTCCACCTCAAACTCCTTATACGGTTGGTAGTGGAAGTGCTAGACCAAAAGCCTCAGTCACACCAACAATCTCAGCCCCAACACCAACAACACCAAATACGTTTGATGTCAACAAGACAGGACTTCCAGCTCTGCCTACGTCTGCCCATATGGCGGCGAAACGAAGCAAGTGGACAAGCCCCCCTCCTCCCGATGCATCAGAGGATGCGCGGGAACAATTCGAAACTAATCTTGGTCAAGGACTTGAACTTGCCACCAGTTCTACTGGTGCGGCCAGGCAGCGAGACCGCGAATCTTGGTCGTCAGAGATTCATAGCGAATCAGCATCAGAGGGCACAAGCGAGGTCTTTACTGACACTGATACAAGTGTTAGTGACGCTGGCAGTGATGTCGTTTCTGTTCGCTCGTACACCGAAGGGGTTGCCGTCGGAGAAACGGGAGGACACAGTGCATGGCGTCGTCCTTCTTGGCACGTGACAAGACCCCCAATCCTTGGAGTTGAAGTTTCCCCCCTTCCAGGACTTCCTGGACGTCTCACAGGTGCCCGTGGCCGGAATCAACGAGACAGGGAGAGAACGGCAGCTGCCGTTGCCGTGATCCCGACCTGGACGATGGATCCAAGTCCTTCGAGTTCACGTCGCTCGTCATCCGGGCCCCCTCCCCCAAGAAGTGTTATCTGGAGCTCACCTTCCATTTCGACTACCCCAGTCACATCTTTCCCTCCTTTACCCCCTTCTCCAGATTCGCCACATTCCCGACATTCCCCCATTGGACCACCACCGCCACAACACTATTCTCGCTTTGACAATCAACACACTGTATTTTATCAAACTTCGCCCCATTCTAGTCCGCGGCCTAATGCATACCCCTCGACAAATGGTTCTCCGTCTTCGTGTTATCCGAACACAAGTCACTCACCGTCGTCGCGCGTTCCTCAATACCCCACATTCCTTGCCAGTAACGGGGCATCTATACCACATGACGTTTTTCCAACAAACCATCCACCATTGAGTGTAACGCCTGGTCCGCCCAGAACTTCACCGACGAATCCTCCGTCACCATCCTGGACACGTGTTGTGTCACAACACGTGCAAACACATTCGCGGTCTTCCTCATCTGTTACCAATGCGCCGACACCGAAACCTCACGCACAATCTGTATTTTCTGAGCAACAACAATCAACACGTGTACATGTACCATCATCAAGCTCGCCGCTGCAGTCCGAAACCACGATCTATGCGCCGGCTCCTACTCATACCCCATCCCCTCCGGCTCTATCAAGTAGATTTGGCCACGATCCTCATAGAGCAGCACGTGACCCACTTCCTGACATTGCATCGACTAGTCCTACGAGCTCCCCGACCCCGTCACTATCAACGGGTTATGAGACTTCCGTTTCGATGTCTCCCTCGCCTTCGCCGCCTTTAGTCGCCGAAACCGCTGCATCAACTCCCAAATCACCGGAACCTGACTCAGCAACATTCAACCTCTCTGACCACGCTCCCTGACCCCCCCACCGTTTCTGCCCAGTGGGTATGGTATATATTTGATTGATCGCACTTCGCAATGTCGTCTTCGCTGTCCTCCTGCACCTCGCGCAATATGCATATATATCATCATCTTCAGGCATTCATTATCTTACAAAGCATTACCTAGTCTACCCTTAGACATTACCGCTGCTTGCTAGACACAACAACAAGTCTGATTTACTGCGGCATGCCTGCCTCGCTGTCAGAATAAGCCGAGCTTGAACCCAGCTCAGTATATCGAGCAACCCAGAGGCGTTGGGATGGGGGGATGACCTTATCATCAACTCCATGTGGCATTCCACCATGCAAAATACCAACTCTCTTCATGGCAAGCAGCTAAAAAAAGAGTCTGAATATGCCAGGGGAACACATACTAACAAAACCTACATTGTGGGCAGCATTAGAATGGTCGTAAACGCCACCGAAAAACGCTGTTGTGGCATCCTTTCCGATATATTTCGCAACGATTGGGGCACCGCCGGGATGTTCTTCGATGAACGTGGACACGTCATGGATAAGGCCCGAAATGAGAATCAAAGGACGCTCCGCAGATAGCTTTTGGTCTGACAAACGTTCAATCGCCACCAAGGGAAGAGAGGATGCAACTTTGACTGACATGTCTCCCAGTCCACGACAGGTAGGTCGTGACCATCGCGTGGCCATACGAGTTGGTCTTGTTGCTCGCGCAAACGTTTTAATTGAATCGTGAGTTCGCCTTTGCGAATTTCATTGTCAGAAAAAGTCTGAAACATTGGTCAGGTACAGAGCTTGGGCCACTATAGAAAAAAAAACCTTGAGATGCGAAGCTAATCGCAGCTGCTTGCACACCCAGATAAACCACTAAAAGGATGTTCAGCTCGAAGAACATGTATTGGAACTTGAGGCACCTTAGTGGGGTCATACTGATACCATCGAATGGCGTTCCGGTAATCCATGGGGAACTGGTGGTGAAAGTTGTGGTATCCTTCGCCAATCGTCGCAAATGCAGTTATCAAGTGATTTCGCGGTGTATGCTTGTCGTCGTAAGGCGAGTCCCCAAGCCAGTGGGCTAGAGAATTCACACAAAATGTCGAGTGGTGTACGAATGTCAGGCGCAGAATAGCAGCATAGACATAGCCGCCTCGTAAATCACCCCACGCGAGCCAGGGAATGACGGTTGGAACCACAAAGCCCATCGTGAGAAGGAGCAAGAAATAGTATCTGTGTTGCCAGCGAACTATCGGGTCCTTGGAAAGATCGCTGACGTCTGCTGTTCCAGGACGAAGTCTGGGTTTCACAATGAGCCAGCCAATGTGGCTGTATAAAAAGCCCTGGGTGGCGTCGTAAGGATCGAGTTTTGTGTCGGTGAACCTAAAATGTTTAATATTCCGTCGAGAGGTTCAAGGCAGTTTTTGCTCACCTGTGGTGGGCACGGTGTCCTCTGGACCACCACTTAATGGACCCTTGGACCGCTCCGACACCGCCGAGCGCAAGAACAACCTTGAGGAATGGGGTAGCATTATAGCATCGATGCGCCCATAGACGATGGTAGCCCGCCGTAATTCCTGTCAAAATCTATGAGTTTTAGCGAATAGAGGCTGGGGGAAAAGCAGACCCAATCCCGTGTAAAAGTAATAGAACACAGAAAAAAGGGCTGTCTCCCATCGCAATGGGGTGTACCAGGCCCCAATTAAACCGATTGTTGGTACAGTCGTGAGGAGGATAAGATGGAACCAATAGATTTCTCCAATTAAATCGCGCCAGGTAGTAATCGGTGGGCGAAGCTTTGTGTTTTTGATCTTGTGGGCGACATAACTCTCGACTTCTGGTTCGAGCAGGCCAGGTAAACCCGTTTTCGGCGAAACGGAAGACATTGGTGAGTGGGTGGATTCCAAGTCGTCCACACGTCAGTATTTAAATCGTCGCATTTTTTCGTTGGGGATGAGCTTGTTGGGGTATATTTCCGGTTGATCCTATTCCGGGCGGCCGAGAACTGCGGTCTAGACATTTGCACATGATTGATTTTCTGTTTTGCGCACAGTCTCATGCAAGTCTCATGCCGTCGACTTGTTGGCTCCGGCCAATGGCGGTCATGACCACACATTCTCTTCAATTTCACGAGACATCAACTCAGAGTAAGTACTTAGCTCTCGTTGGCTGAGAGTCCTGGCCAGAGTTATAATTGGCCCGGTCCAGGCTGGTGTCGTTGAAGTTGGCACAAATTGGGACAGTGGTCCAGAACAAAGCCATATTCAAAACACGCGTGTGTCACAACAACAGTGTGTGTATTCCGAGCTTCAGATAATTGCGTAAGCTACGATTCTACTAAGATAAGATCAAACCTGAGATAAGATAAGGTGGAACAGGAACCTTTGCTGTAGAGGTACTCTTTTAGTTTCTTCAGTGCCTTGTAGCGGTGAGAAAGCTGATTTTTTTGGTCGGCAGGCATTTCAGCGTAACTTGAAAAACCATTAGCCTCATTCGAACAAGTTCAAAACTCAATGAAAAACGCACGTCAGGCTGGCTCCATTTGGTTGAAAGACAGCATCCCAACCAAAGACCCCCGGCCCACGTGCAGCAACAATCGAGCCATCTGTACGGCCTTCAAACAGTATAGGCTCTGAATCTATGGCATAATAAGCAGCCACGATCGGAGGATTACAGAAGACATATGTTGACCGGGTCCATCTGAGTAGGCAAATGTACAAAGAGCCCAGGCCGCGCGAGTGGGGAAGCCATCAAGCATCCTATTCAACCCTTCGTGTCCAAGATCGGCCAGAAAATACTTGATATAAGGCCCAGGGAGCCCATTCATAGCTTCGAAGCAGAGTGCCGTGTCTTCAGTAATACATGGGCCACCGAGCTACTAGCAAACATGATTAAGTAAAGTTCAAGTTGGGAGAAAGCAATTGACAAGCTCAGCTGCGCGTCGACATTTGGCAATAGCGACTTCCTGGGTAGTTCCTTGGATTTCCGGTACTGGCATATAGCATTAGAGGTCCCTAGAATGGCGAAGGCGATGACTTGCTATCGAGAGCGCGCGATTCGATCACAATCGGGCTACTGTCTTGAGACAAGATGGCCTTGACCTCTTTTAGTTTGTTCGCATTTCCTGTCACAAATACTGCAGGCGCTTGAATATAGAGTCGGGTTACTGTGCCACTGGCAGTGGACTGACTAACTCAAAGTTGGTGCCATGATGAATGCGGATGAGTCAGAAACTTGACTGATCGAATCACTGATATCGGATTTCGCACGCTTGCTTTAAAACTCCTCTTCAACTTGAACGGCCAGCTCGAAACTATATCATCCATTCAATTAGGTCTCAGTGAATAGGCTCCTTGGCTTACAGCCTTGGTAGGCACCGGAAAATCGGGACTTCCGATTTGCGTCGAATTTGAACGGCCCGCCCTATCAACAGCTTTACAGCCTCAGCACATGTGATGTCAAGAACTGTGAAGTTGAATGAACAGATTTCCGCGTTCAATGATCAATACCGCTATGAACCACATCTACTAGGGTTCGAGACAGACCGCTACTGGTGTGCTCGACAGGTAGGACAACGAATAACTACGCACTGGGCTGAAGAATCGCATCACGCGCACTGCAATTATTGTTGTCGGCGCGCGCGAATTCAGATTCTACTAGTATGAAACCTGAAGAAAATGTTAAAACGGAAGCTCGGCGTCCATTTTCCACCATGCATAGCGGCAAGCCCTAACAGGTCGACCAACGCTATGTAGTGCCTTTGACTTTGACTTTCCAATTCGAAGTTTTTTACCAACTTGGGAGGTTGGCGGTGTTGCCCAGTCACGATCACACGATCTTCGATCAGCAGTGACACCCACGAAGAACTTTCTCGTCCACACACACCGCCACAACTCCTGTGTGTATAAAAGCCTGCGACAAAGGCTCTGACTTGTCCACACCATGCCATCCTTCTTGAGCGCTTTCTTCTTTGGTCACCGTCGCAGCCGCTCTGCAGATACTCGGCGTCTTTCTCGAGAACCTCCTCCGTCTTACAATGACTCTCTGGCTGTCCCTGACGCCTCTCTCAAGCGTTCAACATCCAGTCGAGAAAGCAAATACGATAATCCACAATGTTTGTTTGCCATGCGCACCTATTTCTCTTGTGGTCTGACGCGTTAAAAGGGTTAAGACAACCAATGCGGCAGAGCACATTGGAGGATGCGCTCGAGCTTCTTGTCAAGTATGATACTGTTATCCTTGTGGATGACTCCGGCTCGATGCAACTGTCCTCTTCTCATGGCAAAACTCGTTGGCAAGAGGTAGCAAAAAGAGTCATTACAGTGGCACGCCTCAAATAATTCTCTCCTAGGCTGGAGATGCTCTTGCGCAGCTCGCCACCACCGCTGCACAGTATGATGCGGACGGCATTGACATCCATTTCCTAAATCATGTTCATATGCAGAACAGCTCGCAACATTTGAGGGTCTGTTTTATTTATTGCTGGTCTCTTAGTAACAATTGTCTCCAGACTGCAGAGGCGGTCAGACGGGTATTCAACGAAGTTTCGCCCCGTGGACCCACCCCCACCGGAGATCGCCTTGATCAACTGCTAAAGCCATATATATCGATGCTCGAAGAAGCCAAAATCGACGCTGATGGCACGCCACGAAACCGCCAAACAAATGAGAAAATTAAACGGGTCAACTTCATTGTCATAACGGATGGGCAGCCCAGTACGTTTCTTCGAGCACTTCGTTCCTTTCATTGATTTGGCGCACTAAGCCGACGAGCCTTCGGAGGTCATTGTGCATGCAGCAAAGCGTTTTGGCGCCATTCGTAATATCTGTCCAATTCAGGTCGGCATCCAATTCGTGCAAATCGGAGACGACCCCAACGCGACAGCGGCACTCAGTCGGTTAGATGACGACCTCGCGCAGGAGAACGGGATTCCTGTAGGTCACATGCTCTGAAGCTCCTTTCAGCGTACACTGAGTTTTGGATTAGGATATCGTTGACACAACACCCTATACGAAACTGCATCCAATCACAGCAGATGGTATCATAAAGTGTCTGATTGGAGGAATTAACCGTAGAGTGGACAAACAACGTGCGCATCGATAACACATTATCTTACTTGTTTAGAGCCTTGTATTTTTTAGCATGGAATTCAACTGCGGTAAGCACTGAGCAAATGCCCAAATGGATCGGAGAACATCTTTCTCGGTTGGCCTAACAAAATGCCCAATTTAGAGCCAGAATCGACATCACGAGCCTGAAAAACCATGAGCGGTACCCGTATCTCAAAACCCGCTTACCAAAGTGAGAAGCTGTTTGACTTTTCGTCGTTCTTCCTTGCCCTTTGACCGCTTGGCGCATCTCCCGTCACGGCTGCATAGTCGAACAACAACCTCGACACACCGGGCTCGAGTGCGACCACAAGGGTATGGGTCGTCCAGGTGAGATTCTGGATATTGTACAGTGTAAAATTGTACGCCTCTATGTTTGGCTGGTTGTAGGCAAAGTGGTTTTCCGCGGCGCGGCCGTCAAGGGAGATCGAAGTGTTGTAGATGTCGCCGTAGTCTATGGCCACGCAGAGTGTTATTCCCGTGCCTTGAACACAAGTTAGGCGAGATGCATGAATGGTCGGGTGCAAAAGTGGTACTTACCGTTGAAAGGAATTGTGAGACTGCAGTGGTCAGAAGTCGAGCATTGGGTATCTTGTGAGATAGTATCACTTCAAGGACAAAACATCGCAGGAGAACACACACAAGACCTGCATAGAAGTTGGGAAATGTGTCGAAGAAGAAGAACCTCTTGCACTCACGCAGTCCCACCAAAGCATTTTTTCTCGTCAACAGCTACAGCCAGTCCATTCGACCCTTCTCGCGAATACTTGAGCCACTTGGTGTTGTATCCTATCCCAGCGCTCGAGTTGTAAGTGATGCTTGGGTCTTGGTCGTCGATGTAGTACACAGCCAACGCGCACTGAATAGAGGCGAGCAGGGGAAGGACGCTCCCAAAACGCATCAGACAGACTGCAAGTGAAGGGAGAAGGCTCGCTTAGCCAACGCCGCCCGAACTTGATTCTCCTCTTCCACCTTCAACTGTCTTTTCTGGGTTGCTGGATGTTGTTGTTGACTTGGCACTGACAGCAAACGACCGCGAATGCGATACAGTAGGTTGGCTAGTCTCGCTCGCAATCCTTTCTTCTGACCCGTGAAGACAGTCGTTCACTAGGTTGACCTAGTGGCTGAATCGAATAGGGCTCCCAGTCAGTGGGTAACGACACATCCCCTGCCTCCATTCCATCAACCTGCAAGTATGCCGCGAGTGATCATCGCACCATCTTCAAGCGTGCTCGAATGAGGAAACAGATCGGTGCAGATGTGGTGCGCGGTCACATGCTGGCCCACGTCAGGTTGGGGTAACTCGTCAATTACTCCAAAATTACCGTGAATCCACGTAGTCTGCGTCATCAGCTCCATCTAGTACAATTCCAACCGCATAAATACTGCCTGCTCGATTTCAAGCAACATCAAACAGTACAATGCCTCTTTTCTCCAACAACAACAACAACAACCCAAACAAGGCAAGGCCTCATCCGACAACGTCGAGACCGCTGTTAACCCTGTGCATAGCTCGAGAAGCGCGCTGGCGCTGGTGAACTCACAAGTTCAGACTATGCGACCACAGGAACTGGCCACCACACGACTGGCCACCACACGACTCGAATGGCTGGCATGAACGATGACCCATACCTTGGCCGCGATACGGCTGGAATGGGCCAAACAGACATGATGGTATATCTTACATAATGCTTCCTCGCTGCGTTTACTCAATCATCTTAGCCTGGTGGCGGAAGACATCATCAGGGTTATGCAGCTGCTGAGCCTGCTTACGGCGCAGCGGGTGGCCAACATATACCTCCAACACATGCGGTAAATGCTGGTACCGGCACAGGCTCCGGTGGCGGATCAATGACCGGCAAGATTGAACACGCTGTCGGCTCCATCGTGGGTAGCAAATCGCTGAAAGCCAAGGGTCTCCAGAAAGAGGAGTACGTTGTTGTAACCCACCAGTACAATTTTGACTGACATTTTTTGGGAAAAGGGAAGCTCGTGCCCTCAAAGTGCAGTCTTCTGAGCTCGCTGAAGCCGAGCGTCTCGAACGGGAGGCCCAAATGCGACGAGACCGGGCAGTTGCCCATGGCGCACATCCCGAAAACCGGCACCTTGGTGGAAACGGTGGGCCCGGAATGTATGATTAAGTAAACTGAAGGCTCCTGGACTCGAGACTATTAATAATGTAATACCAACCTTTGACGATGTCGATTTAATTGGCCGACTCGGACAAACATGAGGTTTTCTTCCGCGCGGTCGTCGCCTGGCCACCACGTTTTGCGCCTCGAGTTGTCCATGCATGCTGTTGCTCGCCAAAAGTTGTGCCCTCGTTCTTTGGCGTCTTAGCACTCGAAGCTATCTTGAGCAACAGATAAACCCAGTCTGCTGTACTCTCTAGATCTCAGAGTCATGATGTCAAGAGCCAAGATCATATCATGATAATGTAAGTGCGACTACTCGAGGATAAAATCCCGAGTTTGATTTCCGCCCACGATGATAGGGCAGACTCAACTTCAAACTGGAAGTTGGCAATGATTCGGGGGGGAAGGAGTATTAGTGTACTTATGACCGCAACGAATCAGAGCACTTACAAGCCCGCATTGTTCTCGTAGCATCTCGGCCCTTGTTGCCAAACAAAGAAACATCGGACATGACTGCGTGTGACACTTGTCGTATAAAAGGAAGACGGTCAGTCAGTGGCACCGCATCTCCACATCACCACCCACTCAAACCCGTCGGCCGCTGCTATAAAGGCGACCGCGACACAACCATCTTGTCTCTTCCGTCCCCCATCCATTTCGTAATATGCCTTCCCGAACAACCAGTGGCTCAAGCTCGTCCAAGGGCAAACTCCGCCGCCGCGCTGCTGTAGCTTCGCGACCCGCGTTTCCCGAAGACCTTGACACCGATGCCGATGAGAATAATTCGTCCTTTGGCCCAGTCCATTTGGACGAACCCAGAGCTTACACTTTCAAAGTAAGTGCGCCCGTCCTTTGTTCAAGAATCACAAATGACATTCTCATCTGATGCTTTCTCCTAGCCTAATGAGCGTGTTTGGATTAGAAATCACGACAAGTGGATCGCGGGCCGCATCTTCCCGAGCTCAGTCCCTAAGATTCGCTCCTCTGATGTAAGCATTGGTTTGCTTGCCAGACTGGAACCTGAGGCGATGCAGAACCTCGTCTACTGGGACGTCAAATACAGCGATAGCTACGGACACAAGCTCAGGAGATGTTTCGCTCCTTTGCTTGGTGACCTGAAGCCAGACAACGCCCGCGTTCGCCGATTATTGCGCGAGGCTCATTGGATTTAGTCAGCGGTTAGCAGTCTCCACGCACAGCTTGCTGGACTATCTATAGCCCAACGCCATATTCATCAGGAAAGATGGCCTGTTGATTTAGAGTCGTACATCAACGGAAGGGAGGATCTTCCTCGGGATAAGGGCGACTGGTATCGACATGGATTCTGTGACTCGCATATATAGTACACACCTCGTGTAAATGTTACCCCAGAACCCCGTTTAGCCGTTTTCTCCAGCCCAAGCCGTCTTGGTCCAACAACCGGATGCCAGCGTCAAGTAGCAGCTCTGCTGTATCGACCCACATGCTCTTGGCTATTTCGTGTCTAGATTCCGATTCATCAGAATTGAATGAGAATGCGTCGAACAAAGGGATCGACCAACTCGTTTGTAGGCCATTTTACGCATGGTAACCAGATCTCGCGCAGGTTCGGAAAAAGACTGAGATCACATGCTTCCAAAAACTCTGTCCACTGGCGTTCCATCGTTCGCCATTGCCGATGACCATCGGCGCCAAGCCGGAATGACACCTTCTCAAGTGCGAGATTCGTTTTCGTGGTTGACTTGAAGATGTTTGGTCGAGAAACCTAACAAAAAGCGTAAGAAATAAAGGAAGTTGGAGAGTAGAAGCACGAACATCTCCCCAACAACTTATCTCTACATGAGCCATTTTGTCACATAGTTCAAAGACTTTGAGCCATTTCACTGGCGCGACAGCGTCTTGTTCTAGAAAGCTAGATGGGACGCTGAGCCATTCGAGCTTTCCTGGTCCATGACGACCCAGGAAACGTTTGATCGCGATGTATAGTTTGTCCGTCGATTGGACGGATGAAATCTGGTTGTTTGAGGCAACAAACGTGAATGCAGCCCGTCTAAGTGCAGGAAGGCTTAAGCACATATCAGTCGATGTGCCATATTCCCCACAACGCCGACTTACTTCATCCCCGCAAATACTCGTATCAACGATTCAGTCCCAGGATGATGACATCCCAGTTCCAAACGTCTTAAGTTGGCAAGAGCGTCAAACGGTATTTCCTGCGACGTGGCTTGCCAGAAGACCCGGTTATCCAGCCTTATTACGCTGAGTGCCTTGAATGATCCCCAAACAGCGGGACTCTCCTTCCCATGATCTCGGGTCAGTAAAAGTCCTTCGATGCGAGCAAGGGAGTGACCAGAGTGCTGTGCGAAGCTATTGAAGAGGCGAGCAGATAGCGAGAACGGTTCAAGACCGATAAGAGATAACAAATTAAGCGAACAAGTCGAGGGTTGTGCCTCAAAAAGTTGATCTAGACTGACAGTCCAAGCTGTATCGGGAAGCTCAAAATAAAGAGCTCTGAGTGCAGGACGAATGCAAGGGTCGCGTTCGAGGCGTCGGAGGAAGTCCATCATGGCGAAACTGCCGCGCAAAACCATTGTGGAGTGGAGATGCGGTTGAGCAAGACGCTGTAGAAGATTAGTGTCCGTTGACATCACACTGCAGATCACAAACTTCAAACCGCTTACAGACGGTGACCAGTCCGAGGTATGGTTTCCTTTCAAGTGGCTGAGGTTTGTTCGGGTCAAGAGAGAGTGCATAGAACAGAACGCGATTCCAAATGTGGTCAGGGACACCGGATGTAGAGAATCTCAATGTCACTGTGTCGAAGAGCGTGGTGGAGGCCATTCTGGGCCACTCTTCAGTGGATGAAATTGCAGTAATTGGCCATGGTTGTTTACCTCTGACTAGGAAGTTCGACCAATCTTGCTAGCACAGGGCTTTGCGTTATGGCTTCGAAACTTATAATCAGCCTGTTATCCCATTCTCTGGGGGGGCGCATAAAAATGCGTTGCAATGTTGGACTCTGAGCCATGACACCGAGATGTTCTGCCACCTGCCCATGAAGGAAAAT
The DNA here is from genome assembly GCF_014461135.1 of Mycena indigotica. Lineage (NCBI taxonomy): Eukaryota > Fungi > Basidiomycota > Agaricomycetes > Agaricales > Mycenaceae > Mycena > Mycena indigotica. Next base: position 2,983,891 of record NW_023503007.1, on the reverse strand, counting down.
AGGCGTAAAGGGTATAACAATTGTCCTGATATTTGAAGAAAGACTGAGCGGCGGGGAGAAATCAATCATAAGCGACCATTGGGACGCACACGCATCAGGAAATTCGAACACTGTCTGGGCGTGCCTGTTAGTTGGGGTACCATAGACTTGACCAAATAACTGACCAGGTTCTGCCACATTCTAATACAGTGTTTGAGCTTCTGCCGCAATACTTCGCCGTCATTTGTACGCGGGCCATGGTTGGGAGTATCGAAGAGAATGACGCGTCGAGGATTCAGGTCGGCAAGCACAAGACATAGACCCGTAGAGTCGTCTCCAGGCCACAAGTTCACGGCGACGAAGAGATCGCTGATATTGGGGGCTGCTTGTAAAATAGTCCGAATTGCGGTCCCGTAAGCTCCTTCTAATCGGAGCTTACGAATATAACGCCCAAAGAGGCCGTTCACACGCTTTAATGTCCATTCCAGGGCGGCGGCCTGAGCCCTCGAGCGTAAAATGACGGTTTGGTATAGGTTCGGAGTGCCTACATACAGGCGTTGACGTCAAAAGATCTGGAAAGACAGAAACTTGATTACCTACACGGTACCAGGCTTTACAAACGGAGAGATATATGCTGCTAGATGTTCTGTACTTGGCAAAAGGAGACTCGACAGAAGTATCAGCAAAGGTTTTGTCTGGAATCTCAAGCGCTGGTATGAGTATTTGCGATATGATTTCGTCGGGGAGGTGGATGGGATTCATTCTACAAACAGTTGACTCAATAGGTGATCCCTTTGGCCCAGGCACGCGCACTTTATGTGCATGAGAGCATTTGGTGAATGGTTGTTGAGCCCAAGTTTCGCCAAGTCACGAGATCGAAATGGAGTCATACCAGCTTCTACATCTTCCTCCCGAGTTATCCCACATCCACATCGCTCTGTATACTAATGTTTCAAATTCTGCTGTCTTGAAAAAGCGCCTCATCGCTGCCGCATCAGCCGAGGGCGAGGAAGGAGAGCGTGAACGCGACGCCGTTAATTTTGCTTTCATCGATGCGCGATTGGTGAGTATGGCTTAAGCTTGGTGACTTTAGTGCTGACTGGCCCGTAAGGACAGATAACTAGTCTTCGATTGCTCAAGACCGCCATTTATAGTGCAACTTTGGCTGCCTCGCAAGAGAGGCTGCTCACTAAAACGGTCCATTCCGAGATTCTATGGACGCTCAATCCAACAAACAACGTGCGCATTCTGCCTGAAAGGAGACTCTTCTAAACGCCAACCAGATTTCCGAAGCAATTCGTCGTTATGGCGTGTCTGAAACAAGCACTTCGCTAGTCCTAGTCCGCGTTGCTGGGCCCGAACTGTCTCGTTCAGAACTGCAACTAGCAATGGGTGCATCAATAGAAGGCACGGTAATACCGTTGGAAAGGCTCGGTAGTCTGACAGACTGGACCGCAGTGAAGAAGGTCAGTTTTTACTATAGCCTATGCAATCTTACTCAAAACAACAGTATCACAAATTGGGTAACGAGACAGCTTTGCGAGGTGCGACGGGACTCGAAGAGAGGGAGCACATAATCATCGACGAGATAGTGATTAGTTCAGCAGCCATGAAGAGTGTACAAGCATGAAAGAAACGTTGGATTGAGAGCAAGGAAGATAGCTACTAGTAATACATGATCCAGCACAATTCTCTTCATGCGAGTCCGCCAAATACGATTAGTTTGGTGTTCATGTACTCGTCGATTCCATGGCCACCTTCACGGCCCAAACCGCTCTCTTTTATGCCACCGAACGGTATGACCGCTTGCGAGAGGAGCCCAGTATTGACGCCAACCACTGCAGAAACAAATTATTATTATCCAAGACGAATGAGCTGGTGTCACACTTACTTCCAACCTCCAACTTCTCTGCGACCCGCCATACTCTGCCGATGTCTCTTGAGAAAAAATAACCAGCCAAACCGACATCTGTATCATTGGCCAACTTAATGACCTCTTCCTCGGATTCAAACTTGGTTAATGCCGCAAGTGGACCAAATGTTTCCTCGTTGTTCAAACGCGCATTGGCAGGAACATCTGACAAGATTGTAGGATTGAAGAAAGAGGTGCCTTCGACAGTAGTGCCGCCAACAAGAACCTGTGCGCCTAACGAGACAGCATCTGCAATATGAGCCTGTACTTTTTCAGCAGCGCGATCATGAATCAGAGGACCATGTGTTCTGTAGAATTACGGTCACTTTCCAATCCAATAACCAAACAAAGCCGCGAATCCCTACGTAGATTCATCAAGTCCATTCCCAATCTTGAACTGAGAAACCTTCTCTGCCAGACGAGACGCGAACTCGGCATAAACAGCCGACTGCACATAGATACGGTTGGCACAAACGCATGTTTGACCCGTCCCCCGGAATTTACATAGAATGGCCGCTACCCACCGGTTTAATAATTGATTCCATTGCACGAGACAGACAAAGAGCATACCTGATACGGCTTGGTCCATGTCTGCGTCATTGAAAACGATGAAAGGCGCATTGCCACCAGCTTCAATCGACACCCTGACACAACGAATGAGACCAAGGAGAGTTCGGAAGAGAACTAACTTCTTCAATGTGGAGGCCGACATACCCGCCAAAAGTTTGGCAACAGCAGTTGAACCAGTAAATGACACTTTCTTGACGATTTTGCTTTCGCACATCTCTTTTCCTACTTCTCCAACATTCTTTTGCGTCGTGACAACGTTGATAACACCATCAGGAACGCCAGCACGACGAGCCAGCTAGAGCATACATCAAGAAGAGAGGTTTGGGTGTCTCAAGTTGCTTGCCTCGACGAGAGCCAAACAGGAAAACGGCGTTTCTGGTGGAGGTTTTATCACGGCGGTACATCCAGCTGCCAACGCAGCACCGAGTTTGCGCGTGATCATGGCGGAAGGGAAATTCCATGGTGTTAAAATCGACCTGTGCCATTTGTGAGATTCAAAAAGCTAGAGAACAACAAAGCTCACACAACACCTTCAAGTTGGAGGAGTTTAACGTTGATAAGCTACTAGGGCATATACGCACCAACAGGCTGTTTGATAACGACGTTGCGAACGCCAGGAAGTGGGGAGGGAATTTGTTCTCCATATGTGCGAACTGCTTCCTCAGCTGCAGGAGAGAAGTCAGTACGCAGCAAGAAAATGGAAGCCATCCAGCCTACCAAACCACTGTCTCGTCGTTGAATTGGCAAGCTGCGAGCTCGAGGGAGTCTCTCACCTCGATGAAAGAAGCGCTATACGTGTTTTCGCCCTGTGGGTTAATGAGGGTGTAAACGGTCCATCACTTCTGCACGCACCTTGCCTTCAGCGAGAATCTTCCCATTCTCGAGCGTCTAACTGGCGTAAAACTGCCGAAGTCACGCAAAAGCAAGTTGGCGCACAATAATACGACTAAGATCGTCATGGTGGTGGTTCATAAGCGCAAACAGCTTCATGAGTGTATCATGTCGGTGCTGAATGTAAATATGTCAATCCTTTGACTGAGGAAAGTAGCTTCATTTTGCCTTCGCAGTCGTTGCACTCCACGAGGGAAAAGCTTTGGCTGCTGCATCGATAGCCTGCTTTGTTTCTGCTAGCCCCATCTCAGGGACGGTTCCTAAAACCTCGCGGGTTGCGGGATCTATCTACAGTTGGTTGAAACAAAAGAGTGGGTAGTCAACACACTCGTCACAGAAATGGTCTCTCCGCTGTTTGCATCGAGCCATTTGCCATCGATGAACGCTTGCTGCTTGATTAAACTCGAGTCTTTCAAGCCAAACTGTGCTCGTTAAGTGGGTACTTCGAGGAATATTGAGGGACGGACTACAGACGCCTGCGAGCTAGCCATTCTTGCAAGTCGGACTGAAAGTGGTTGGGGGAAAAGGGAGCCAGAAAGCCGGAAGATGAGTGTTCTCATCGCCCAAATTGATGACGTCCAATTGCAAGCCCAGTCCGCGTGACCGCTTTCGGCTTTCCTCTACTCCGCGACACCACGACACTACTTACAGGTGTTACATATGTCCGCGTACAACAGAAGAATAATTTTACAAAAACCATCGTTCTGCATCCAAAAACCGAACCCCCCCAGTCCTCCTCAGGGCTTCCCAGTCGCTTGAGCTCCATACCTGGCTCATCCAAATTGCTTTCTCATCTTCCATCAGGATAGCCCCGCTCCCGCGCAGAGGGCGTTGTTTGTTTGAGGTCATCATTGGAATAACTGCCACCACAGATGCTTTGTGCTTGTCTTTCGCTGCTTTTGCGCCAGTCCAGTCCAACTCAGATAACCGGGCCATGCGCCAACTTGACTGTATAGCATATTCTGCTCCAGGGGGGCATGGCATTAGAGCTCGAAGTGGATAGGAACAACGCCAACGGATGTCCGCCGCGATCCCAGAGGTATCGGCGTGATAGGCAAGTATAGCTCGTCGAAAATGAAGGGCAGTGTGGGAAATAGGGGACCTGCGCAACACTGAGATGGGGAGTGGTGGAACTGCGATGGATGCAACGGCGTTGTTGATATATGGGGTGGACAGACTTTTTTAGCTCGTCTCCGAATTCTGGGCTTGAGAAGAAGGATATGTCGCGCAAGTTCACAGGTAGGTGGACATGCAGACGGGTCAAGTCAAACCGATGATTATAGCTTGTCTGCGTTGATGTCAGTCTTCATAATTTGAAAATGCACCACTAAACGTTACCTTGTACCACCAAGCAAGCATCACATCTGAGCTGCCTACCCACTCTTCTGAAGCGTGTGCGGCCAATTGATCTAAGATTTCCTTCTTCATCCGTTCCAGGAAAATTTTGGGCACTCTGACAAGTTTCACCTCCTCCTTAGGCTCGCGCCAGAGCCTCCATAGAAAATTTACCAAAAACAAGCAAGTGCTGAAGAGCCCTAACTTGTACCACCCACGCATATGGGGTATATTGGTCTCATTCGTCGTTGTTAGCGTTAGTGGCTCGAAGGGCTGTAAATCTCTCGGCATTCCCGGTATATCCTCGAGCGCTTCGCCATCCAGAAGGCGCGTCCAAGCCCGTAGAAGTTGACCAGTTCCTACAGCATCAAGTAGAATGTGCGTGGAAGTGACACCAAGGAAAGTGAGGTCATCAAAGGTCGACACGTGGACTTGAAGCAGAGGCGTGTTTGGGGCCAAGTAACCGTCCGTTGTTTTTGGGCAGTTCGGTGAGCGAAGAAAGCTGTCCAGGATCGGCAGGTCACAAACAAAAGGCTCTAGTGAGGAAGATCGCCTGATGTGTTCGATATGGGGACGGCTCGAGCTTGCATAAAGCTCTGCATAGTCATGCGATGTGAACGCTATCGGTGGCGTAGTTTCGTCGAATTGGTGCGGTACATGGAACTCCCAGACCTGCAGAATGTTCATCAACCGAGCCAGAAGAGGGAAAGCACCCACTTGATTTCTGAACGCAAGCCTTGCTCCTGCCCTCGGAAATTTGTGTTCGACTAATGAGGCTAGTGTTGTTTGGAGCTTGTTTGGATCTAGCTTGCAGTCAACAATCAAGCCTGTGGTGACGACCATTCGTCGCGCAGCAAGATCGATGCCGGTGCAAGGAATAACATCCGCGTTTTCTGGAGGAGGAGTGGGAGGCGCCTTGGAGAATAAAGTCAACATGGAGGTGGGAAGCAGCGAGGAATTGACTCATCAATGATGGTTGGCTCTCATAGCTCACAGTCCGATGCAACCACAACCTGCACGCATTCTAAGATTCCAAGAGACTCTGGGTAGCAAGCTAACACAAGTCATAGCATTGCCTTGTCAGGGCGACCGGTAGTGCTTGGTACTGACTGCTCAGTGCTACCAGTGCAGCGTTATTCACGTGATCGTGTTTGTTCACTGGCAGACGGAGACAGGCTGAGGAAGACCTTCAGTCAATTCCCAATACCGAAAGTACATGCCGATAGAATACAGAATTATGCAAAGAGATAGATACGAAATACAAGCCCATCGTCTACTTTGATGGCTGCGAGGCGGAGAACTTGGTCACTGATTTGGTCTAGAGAATAGCGTCGGTCAAGCGAAAGTGAGAGGAAGCGGAGGACGTACACCCTCGCTTATAGCGTGCTTAGCAAGTTCACCAGGCAGAATGAGGCGGACGGAAGTTTGGATTTCTCGCGAAGAGATTGTCGACTTTTTCGAATATTGCGCGAGTTCTACCAATTGGAGTCAAAACAGGGGACGGAAGAAAACACAGGAAACCCACTGGAAGCCTCGGTGGCAATCCGTTCAAAGATGTCGTTGACAAACGAGTTCAGGATGGCCATGGCCTTGTTCGAGATACCCGTGTCGGGGTGGACCTGCTTGAGGACTGGGTCGCAGGTCAGAAAACGAGTGTGGAGTTGCATGCCAAACGCACCCTTGTAGATGTACGAAGAGTAAGTCTCTTTACGAGTCTTCTTGCGTTTCTTCTTCTCGCCATCAGCAGGCGCGGCTGCCCTCGCAGTCTTCTTGCCAGCCTTCTTCTCCGTTGTCTTTGAAGGCGCTTTCGAGGCAGTGGCTGGGGCCTTGGAGGCAGTGGAAGCCGGGGCTTTGCCAGCAGTCGATGCGGGTTTAGGTGCCATGAGTGACGATGATGGAGGTCGAGTGCAAAAAGTGTTGAAAGCCCGCCATCAGCGTGTTGCGGCTTCTTATACCAACGCGTGACGATGGTCTTGTTTGGTTCTGTCAACAAACGCGTCGCGTTCTTGTGGATCATATCATCAACACCGAAAAGATATAAAGGTCCGCCAACACGGTCACACTCCCTCAACTCTTTTCGACTCCACCACCAACCACCACCACCCTCCCAATCACAACACAATGTCGGGCAAAGTTAGCGGCAAATCCAAGTCGGGAAAAGCAGCAGGCGGCGGAGGCGATGGAAAAGCCCAGTCCCGTTCATCGAAAGCCGGTCTCCAATTCCCAGTCGGTCGTATCCACCGTCTCCTGAAGAAGGGCAATTACGCTCAGCGTGTTGGTGCTGGGGCACCAGGTGTGTGCAACCGCTCAGCTTTTTTCTTCCCATATTCAAATGCCACCTCCCCAGTCTACCTTGCTGCTGTTCTTGAATACCTAGCTGCCGAGATTCTCGAGCTTGCTGGGAATGCGGCCCGCGACAACAAGAAACATCGTATTGTTCCCCGTCATCTGCAACTCGCCATCCGCAACGATGAGGAGTTGGGCAAACTGCTTGGCTCGGTCGTCATCTCGCAAGGTGGTGTCGTACCCCACATCGGTGTGTAATCTCCTCTGCGTTTTATGTCTAGTTCCCTTACTTTCCTTCCTAGACGCTGCTCTCTTACCAACGAGTACGGGCAAGAAGGGCAAGGCCTCACAGGAGGCTTAGATTCACTTTCCGTATCTTTTATTCTGTACCACTTGTACTGTAACACCAGCATCACTATACTACCAGCAGCTCCGTACGCGTGATCTCAAGATACCTGTCCAAGTCGCGTCCCAATAATTGAGTGACAAAGTGTAGTTTCCAGTTCGGTCCCTCTCTCATGATTGGAGAAGTTGTCAATGCTACGAAAAGGGAAGACCATACGAGGGCCACAGAATATGGTCAAGTTAGCTGCAGCAGGTCAGATGTATTTGTTTATGTACAGTATTCATGGCTAATGACTCCGCCCCACCACCAACGTTCTTATTGGGCGAAGGCAAGCTCTTTTGCAGCAGCCAGAGTAACATAGACGGTGTCAGTGATGACAAAGATGTCAGTCACAGAAGCGTCACACCATCAGAGTTGCTCTTGAACAACCACTCAATCGAGTCCCAAAGCCTTCTCCCATCCCTCGGAAACCCCTTCCTTGCCCCATCGTTCATTGTCGCCACCCACGCCCCAACATGGTACTATATGGTAGTCGTCATCACATGTTAACATCTCATAGCTTTTGGACAGGCATTCGCACCCACTACCATGCGCCGACTCATGAGGGAAATAACTCAACTCAAAACTGCTCCACCTGAAGGGATTCGTGTCCAAACAAGTGAAGATAACATGTTTGACCTGACCGGTATCATCGAGGGCCCAGGCACGTCGTCTTCACGCGTATCTAAAACGCTGTTTGACCAGATGCAGAGAGTACGCCTTATGCTGGAGGGTACTTCAGAATCAAGTTCAACTTCACCGAGGAGTTTCCTGCTGCTCCTCCGAAATGTGTGTGAAAGTCACTGATGCCTCAACATGTCTAAACTCTTTCTAGGTCGCTTCATTACCAAGATATTTCATCCTAACGTATCTGGCGCTGGTGAGATTTGCGTCAATACCCTGAAGAAGGACTGGAAGCCAACGTACGGAATCGAGCACATATTAGTCACTGTCAAGTGTCTCCTCATCTACCCCAACCCGGAATCTGCCCTCGACGAAGAGGCAGGCAAGCTTCTGCTCGAAGACTACGACAGTTATTGCAGTCGTGCGAAACTCATTACAAGCGTCCATGCCACCCCACGCGTTCGTCCTATCGAATTTGACACTCCTTCATCAGAGTCCACGACGATGAACTCTTCGCCTTCAAAGCCACTCAATATATCTACCCGTGCCAAGCCCGTCTCTTCCAGCGGTGCCCCACCCCCGCACGCCCTCCCTCTTAAATCTACACCAAACTCGAGTGAAAATGACGGTGCTGTCTCGCTTCCCGCTAGCAAAGACAAAGATCCTCGTCATAATTCACCCGCTCCTGCTCCCCTCAGCACTGCAGACTCGAATGTTGTCATGGCCGGGAATGGTCTTGTACCTCCTGCGACTGCTGTTCGGGGAGACAAGAATACGACGACGAAAACCGTCACTGGGAAACGTGCGGCGACCAGTCTCGTTTCGAACGGCGCAGAGAAGCGGAAGAAGGCGCTCAAGAGGTTGTGAACTGCTTTCACTCGATATGTTGTATTTAATTCCAAGTTTCCCTTGTTATACTAGTTGTGTATCCTCTATCATCCATTCTTTTTTTCTCGCGCTACCCACCTGTTTTTACTTACGGATACCGAGTTAACTGTTAATCCTGAACGGAAAAAGAATGAATTGGTCAGATAGTTGGGAATGAGTGAATGTACAATATAGGTGCCCAAATCAACCCCGCACAACCCCAACGGTCACCTCTGCTTCCCTGCCTAACTGGCTCCCGCCAAGCGCTGCAGTCACCCTATCCCTCACCCACTTGGTCAACATGAAAACATCATCATCTGGCAAGGTCGCTGCCACGTGAAGCTCCATCGTCACCACGAACTCGTCGATTTTATTGGAGGAAGCGGCCAGTTGCCAGATATGGGGGGCGGGCAGGTGAAGGACTTGTGGATGTCGCTCAATGTCGCGCATAGTTCGCAGGAAAGTCTCCATTTTGCCGCCAGGAAGCCCCCGTCTTGGCGCGGTCTGCAGCAAGATGGTCCCGAGCACGGTGCAAGCATGATATGCCGCATTAAAAGTGGCAGCACTCGTCGCTCCGGCCAACCCGAGATCGAATGGTCGGTGTTGTGTGGTGGGTAAGATGGTAGTAACTATAAGGATACCCAGGTTAAGTGCCAGAGGTACTAAGCAGTATGGGTTGGATAGGGCTCGGACAAAAGGAGAAGAAGGTTCCGACATGGACACGGACTGAGACGATAACAACGCGCGCAGTGGAGGTATGCGATTGTCCGCCAGAGAGACGAGTCGTGCGTGGTTGTCTACCAGTATTCCACTGGTTGCAAACGCGAACAATGCAACAAAGACCGTCAAGAGAGGAAACTCGATCCCATCGAATTCATCGCCAGTGTGATGATGATGTCCGTCTCCTGCACTGGCGCTGAGCAAGAGATGTTCAAGCGCCTCTTTGCAAACATACACCGCAGAGAACATGAGATATACTGATTGAGCGAAAAGCAGGACTGGCTGAGCACGGGCAGCGCCATATGGCTTGGAGACACTTGGAAAAGTGACGTGTGGAACTGCAATACCGATAGCATCGAATACCGCCCAATAGCCAAGCGCTGTTACGGCCAAAGTCCCTCGTTGCTGTCCCTGAACCCAAAGTGTTGCCCCGATGAAGAATTGAGCAATTGCTGCGACAAAATAGCTCGTCGGTGAATTTGTTTCCTGTCGTCCGTTTTCAGCGTTGAAAGTCGGAGTGGTAAGTGTTTCAGGGACGAATGGAGAGATGGGCATCCAAGGGGACATCGGTGTTGGTGTTGGTTGAGTAACCAGCGTGTCTGCTTCGCTGGTCGGTTGAGGTTCGAGGAAAGAAAAGAAGGTATGCGAGACAGAGTGCTTATGATGATGCCCCCTTCGTGTCGCAGTTCCAGAAGGAGGTTTTGGGGGAGGTTGTATGCCTGGCGGGGTTTTACCAAACGTGAAGCCAGCACCAAGTGTGGGCGGGACTTCTATTTCTTGTGCACCATCCTCGTCTATTGTCATCGGCTGGGGCGTTGATCCTGGTCGAGGAAAAAACACTGAGAGATTGCGAGAATGAATACGGGCATGACTTCGCCGCGTTGTTGGAATGCCGCTCTCGACATCCGCAGACTCTGGCAGTTGCACCTGAGACGGCGCAGAATGTGAAGTTGGAATGATAGGAGCTGGCGGCCTTTCTGGTATTTGGTCTGCGAATGATGTGCTCGTTGACAATGGCGATGGTAATGACGGGGAGAAGGGGCTCGAGACAGACCGCGTTCGATGGTGAGGCGTACCAAAGGAAGTCCTGAATGGTGACAACGGAGTCTGGTACGATGTTCTGTACGGGCCAGCGGACATGGGTGAGCTGGAAATATTGAGCGGGAGTCCAGATATGGAGGCATTGCGTTGATGCCTGGTCCGTGTGGGAGACGAGGAGGATGGGAGGGGAAGGCTGGATATTGACTCCGGCGGAGGCGTGATCACAACGAGCGACTCATCTTCGCTAGACCGTCGTCGATGCAGCTTGCCTCCGCTCATCGTCGCAAAGTTCAAGTTATGAGGAGTTTTGGTTGTGACCAAGCCACATCATCAACCCACAATCCAATCCGGATCAACAACTGGTTTTTTTTTTCTCTTCGAGTTTCAGTATATTTCAGTTACAGCTACCTAAACACACAGATGGGAGGAAGATGACAACAGGAGTGCGGTAGGACATGAGGAGAGAGGTGTGACAAGGAACGTATCTTTCCACTGTTTAGTCGGGATACTTGGAGGGAAAAGACAAAACGCACAACACAGGCAGGCTCAAGAGGAACCCTTGGGTGCCTCCTTGAAGGAGATAGCCTACTCGCCATGAATTACCACAACAAGTAGACATCGCAAGACACACCTGCTCTTCGCCCATAGCACTCACAATAGTGACAAGCAAGTCCTTGCCACTGTCGAATTCGTCCTGGATCTGCTTACCAAGATCACCCTCAGGAACCTTGACATCGTCTTTGGAGGCTCCATCGGAAGTCATAAGATTGAGGAAGCCGTCGTCGACGTTGACCTATATACCGTCAGTAACAAGCCATCCCACAATTCAAAAAAAAAAAACCCACGAGAGTGAACTCATTACGCTGAACATTAGGGACGTCCATGTTGTGAGTCGAAGGCGAGATATCTTCCTACTCGATGGTCAGCCGCCATACGTTACACAACCCATCAGTCCCCACAAGTTTCTTGCCGGTGAAAATCTAAATAGTCGTAAGGCAAATAGGTCGCTCAAAAAAAATAACGGCGCACGTCGATAGCAACCAGATGGACCTTCGCGTGGCCGTGCTTGCCGGTCTTGGAGGTGGACATGTCGACTATCTTGCAAGGACGGCCTGGAAATGTATGAAAAGACTTGCCGATGGGGAGCGATAACAAATAACCCTTAATCACGACATGCCCGTTCTTGCGAAGGGCAGAGCACTGCATAGGGAAAGTCAACGAGGCCCCAGCGTTCGCCTATGGAGAAATGGAATCAGTATGCGAGGGGGAAAATATCAAATCGTATACAGACATGCTCAAAGGTCTGGTTGTGGGCTTCATCGTCGGACATGGCTGCTAGCTGTGGGCATAGCGAGTTAGTAAATCGTCGCAAGTGATAAAGTAGAACGAGTTACGAGAGATTGTCGTGCGGTAGAGGGATGGGATACTTTTGCACCGTGCTGGTGAGATGTAATAGTCTAAGGGCAAGGCGTGAAAACTCTGCGACTTTTCAATCGCCGTTACGCGTGACAGGTCTTGACATCACTTGAGTCTTTGTGATCGTTGTGCTCGTTTCCGTCTTCACTGCATAGCCGCTAGCGGATCCGAAATTATCTACTGCATGTCTTCTTCATTTGGTGGCTCAGCAATATGCCCGCGATGCGACAAGGTGAGACTGGCCAATTTGAGTCTTTGAATTTCGTTCATCTAGTATAGACAGTCTATCAGGCTGAACAAATCATGGGTCCAGGTCGCAAGGTTCCTCTTCATGATCTTCTCGTAGAACTAGAGCTCATAGACTTTAGTTCTACCACAAGGTACATTACGGCTCACCGGCCGTCCGTAGATCTGAACGAAAGTTTAGCCTTGCTTATCTTGTATGACCTGCAAAAAGCGACTGGACTCATTGTCGCTTCTAGAGCACGATCAAGAGGTAAGTGTTCATTTTCTTGGCGTATATGACACTAAATCTTACAGCCTTACTGGTGTGTTCCTGCGTTTCAGCGCATTTAGACCAACCTGACGAGGCCAGCAAATCCTGTCATTCCAAGAATTTCGGAACACACAATCCTGGCCACCGTAACGTTGACCCACTGCTTACGCCTCCCCGCAAGGTACCCATAGGCGTGACATTATCCGAAAGTCCGAAAAGCACCGCTCTTGAGACTTCTCCAGTCAATGCGGTGGCGGAACGATATGCAACTGCAGCAGCAATCCAGCGACGTCACATGACAGGTGACGGTATCGACTCTACCTCACCACGACCAATCCCTCGCTCCTTGACAGGCGGTTCACCTTCTCCCAGAAGGACATTTGGGGTGGACAATCCAAAGTGTGCAAGGTGTACCAAAGCTGTCTATTTTGCCGAGCAAGTGAAAGCCGTTGGCAAGATATTCCACAAGGGCTGTCTCCGATGTGTTGAATGCAACACCCTGCTCGATTCGAATCGTCTCAGAGATCACGACGGTGAGCCGTTGTGTGCTAGTTGTCATACCAAACTTCATGGACCGCAAGGGCTGCGAAAGTAGCCTTTGATGTCGTTATCTATTCAATATCTAATGCTTGTATCTGCCATCACTGCAAATTACATAAAAATCATTATGATTTTTTTTTGTCTAAGCCTTGACTCGGACCAGCCTTAGTTGACTCGGTCCGCTTTCCTACATAATCACGATTCTACATCTAGCTTCCCGCACAAGAGCTGTGGTAAAACATCGCTGGCCTAACTCCACTCTTTGTCACCCTTTGCGAGTTCGGAATATGGCCACGGAAGACACCAAACCGATCGAACTCGTTCAGGTGAGGTGTTTGTCTACGCAGTCGCGCACATTTAAAAAAGCATCGCAGACCGGTAAACGCGACTATCTGATCACCCTAGAGAAGCGGTATCAGGCAGCTTGGGCCCGCGACAAAATCTTCGAGGTCAATGCTCCCCCAATCGAGTCTGTTGCTGGGCTATCGATTCCAGAAATCCACGACAAACATCCCAAGTGGTTCGGTACCTTCCCATATCCCTACATGAATGGCAGTCTACATCTCGGCCACGCGTTCACAATCTCCAAAATCGAGTTCGCAGCTGGATATCAGCGTATGCTCGGGAAAACTGCCCTCTTTCCCCATGGATTTCACGTTACTGGTTTGCCTATCAAGGTGCGTCGTTTATATTTGACAACAAGCAGAACACAACAGGAGTCAAACAGGCCTCAGCAGACAAACTGATTCGTGAGATGGAACTCTTCGGGCCCGATTTCCAAAACTTTGAGGAAGTCTCACAACAGCTGGCAGCCGAGGCCGAAGAGACGGAAAAGCCTATTGCGGTCGTGCAAGACGGTCCCATCAACAAAGCCAAGGCTAAAAAGGGAAAGATAGTTGCGAAATCGACAGGACTGGCATATCAATTCCAAATCCTCCAATCCATCAACATCCCAACGGAAGAAATCAAGTTGTTTGCTGACCCTCAACACTGGCTAAAATACTTTCCCCCCATTGCTATCGTGCGTAAACCACTGCATTCATCAACAGACTTCTCAAGTTCAACAGGAAGACCACACGGCGTTTGGTTCTCGCATTGACTGGCGGCGACAATTTTTGACTACCCCCGCCAACCCATACTATGACGCATTTGTACGGTGGCAGATGAATAAGCTTCATCGACTGGGCAAAATCAAATTTGGCGAACGATATACAATTTATAGCCCCAAAGACGGTCAGCCCTGCATGGACCACGACAGGTCAGATGGCGAAGGTCTTGGCCCGCAAGAATACACTGCGATAAAAATGGAAGTTGTCGAGTGGAGCGAAGCCGCGAACCTCGCGGTTGTAGAGAAACTTAGTGGACGCAAAGTCTTCTTGGTCGCCGCGACGTTGAGACCGGAAACGATGTTGGTGGTCGATCCATACTAGTTTTCGACCTCTGATATGTGTTGTCAGGTATGGGCAGACCAACTGTTTCGTTGGGCCATCCCTCAAGTATGGTGTCTTCGCCATGAATGATGAAGAGGCTTTTGTTTGCACCTATCGTGCTGCACGCAACATGGCTTTCCAAGGCATCTCGAAAATGCGAGGAGAAATCAAGCAACTGTTAGAGATTTCCGGCTCTGCCCTGGTCGGCACCTTGGTCAATGCCCCATTCTCGCTGAACCCTCAAGTTTATGTGTTGCCCATGGACACTGTCTTGCCATCCAAAGGCACTGGCGTTGTAACCTCAGTTCCATCGGACTCGCCAGACGACTGTGCCACCCTGACTGACCTGGTCAAGAAGCCCGCCTTTTACAAGATCAAACCAGAATGGGCGAGTTTCCCTCCGACACCTGTTATCAACACTCCTGGGTTTGGCGACCTGATTGCGCCAGAGCTCGTCAAACGAATGAAAATCCAGTCCCAAAAAGATGCTAAACAGCTGGCGGAAGCAAAGGAAATCGCATATAAAGAAGGCTTCTATAACGGTGTGATGCTTGTCGGCGAGTTCAAAGGTATGCGTGTCGAGGAGGCGAAACCTCGTGTCAGGGAGGCAATGATTCAGGCCGGCTTGGCTATGGCATACGCAGAGCCGGAAGGATTGATTGTCAGCAGGAGCGGCGATGAATGTATCGTTGCGCTGATGGATCAGTGGTATTTGGACTACGGTGAAACGACTTGGCGGACAGAGACTGAACGGTAAATTCTGCTTGTTGTGACATTTCGGGTTTAATTTTGTTTAGGTTGGTCAACAACATGGAGCTATATCAAGCTGAAACTCGCCATTCTTTCGAGAAATCTTTAGCTTGGTTGAACCAATGGGCTTGCGCCCGCACATATGGACTGGGATCGCAACTTCCTTGGGACCCTCACTTTTTGGTCGAGTCTTTAACTGATTCGACGATATACATGAGCTACTACACGGTTGCCCAACTCCTCCATGGTCGGCCACCAGATTTGTGATAACGCAGCTTCTGACCAGTTCACAGAAAACGATATGTATGGCTTGAAACCAGGGCCGTTAGGAATCACCCCCGATCAAATGACCGACGAAATCTGGGAGTACATCTTCTGCGACGGTCCTTTCCCAACACCATCACCTCTGTCACAAGACAAAGCGGACGCACTCAAATATGAATTTAACTACTTTTACCCACTCGACATCCGCTCGTCTGCCAAAGATCTGGTGCCGAACCACCTCACATTCTGCTTGTACAACCACGTCGCGCTTTTCTCTCCAGAAAACTGGCCCCGTAGTATGCGTACAAATGGCCATCTCCTGCTTAACGGGCAGAAAATGTCGAAAAGTAAAGGCAATTCGCTCACTTTGCGCGAAGCGATCAACAAATTTGGTGCTGACGCCACACGACTCAGTCTGGCAGATGCCGGTGATGGCGTTGAAGATGCCAATTTCGACGAGAAGAGCGCCAACGCCAACATTCTTCGGGTCCATACACTCGTTTTATGGTGTGAGGTCAGTCAGTTTCATTAATCAGTCTTGCTGCTCACCACAAGTACAAAGGAAATGGTCAAAGAACAAGCAAATCTTCGTCATGGACCGAAGTCTTCGTATCACGACAAGGTTTTTGAGCATGAAGTTAACGAATTGGTCAACATCACACAGTCTCACTATGAAGCGTACGACCAGTTCCCTTTTAGGCGAGCACGCACGCTGATGGTCATCCCGTTTAGCACCAACTACAAGGATGCTCTCAAGTATGGCTTTTATGAGCTCCAAACCGCGCGGGACTGGTATCGCGAAGTCACTTCCGACATCGGCATGCATACCGAATTGGTCCTTTATTGGATCAGAATATCGGCTTTGTTGATCGCTCCCATTGCGCCGCACTTTGCCGAACACATCTACAGCACTATTCTACAGTCGTCAACATCGATTCAACAAGCATTGTGGCCCACGCCTCCACCTGTTGATCCTACGATAGTTGAGACTGGTGTCTACATGCGTGGAACAACCAAGCAGATGCGTGATTCGGAGGCTGCCTTGATCAAGTTTACTAGCAAGAACAAGGGCAAGAAAGGCAATGATGCTCGCCTGCTATATGACCCGAAACAGCCCAAGGCAGTCCGAATATATGTCGCGACGACCTTTCCGCAGTGGCAGGATGCCTGTGTCCAAATTATCAAAGAGGTCTACGATCCTGCAACGGACCAAGTTGACGATGTAAAAGTGAGGGGTCTGTTGACGGCGGGTGGATTGATCAAGGACAAGCGTGTGATGCCTTTTGTGCAAGACTTCAAGGTATTAGTAGTCCTTTTGCCTTTGACCAGTGCTTTTTTAACTCTCTATCAGAAACGAATGGCACAATTTGGGGCACAAACTGCTTTTCGCCGCACTGTGCCGTATTCCGAACGCGATGTGCTTTCAGACATTGAAGCTTATCTGAAGAGGTCCCTTGGATTAACCAAGCTTCAGGTTTACTCCGTAGAAGAAGCATTGGCGAGGAGCGAAGATGGATTCACAGCAAGTGTTGTTCAATCTGCTGAGCCCGGGAGCCCTGCGTTCGAGTATTATAATGTTTAGAATTTCCTAATTGATACAAACTGAAGACGGGGACAGAAAAAGACTCGTTGTTAGATACGGAATGTGGAGGGAGTATTCAATGAGGAAAACAGGGACGTGTTGTAGTGGATACATGCGTGGGAAAAACAGACAACAAATGGTAGCGAGTAAGAGGACGGCGTAGAGATATAGGTTGGAGTGTGGAGTACGTAAGATACTTTGATTAACCAGCCGCCGTCTAAGACATGCATTTAGGCCTCCTTGAGATGGCAAGTTCGCATGCGTGGTCACCGGAAGAGAGAGAGAGAGAGAGAGAAAAGGGAAAACGGGATAGAGAAGTAGTTCATTGCGTAGCTAGTTTGACCATCTACCAACACATTCAGTTCATGTTCAAAAAAATTAGGGATATACGATTTACTTCTCTTGCCCATCGCCGCGTTTTGTTCATTTCTGGTGGCATTCTATGTTTCGTGCGGAGTTCTTGAGCTATCCAAGGTTTCATAAGCATCTGCTTCATTTCAGGGCTCCCGGCGAGCGCTTCAGCCAGGTCACCAAGAAGACCATAGGAAAGCTTCATCTGTGGATCAGTTCGGTCCTCATCGGCAGCACAGCGGTGAATCAGCTCGAGAATTGATTCGACGTAAGGGAGGAGAACAGCAACTGTCCGTCCCGTTAGTTGATGCTCAACACGGAGAAACCATACCAACCCTTTGCAGTGCCTTTGAAGCCGCTCACCAGTCCCGTGTACGCTTCAAGAATTCCTTCTCGGAGCTGACCGACATAATCCAGCATATCGTAGTCCAGCTATCAAAGGTGAGTCAACATGACAAACGCAATAAATGTAGCCATACTGGATTCGGCTGCAAAGCACCGGCCTGTCTCAGGACCGTCATAGTAGTCGCAAGGAATGGTTCAAAAGCTGGACCGATTGCCATTGCAATGTCGCCAAACCCACTTAATATGCTAATCTTGACGTTTCGATTTAGAACATCGCTTGAGAGGTTTTCAAGTAAAACTGTCATAAAATCGTTCGCATATTGAGCGGCCTGAGGTCCCAGAGCCCGAGCAATATCCCCAATGATTCCAACGGCGACAGTGCAAAGTTGAGTATCTTCGTGGGCTTTGAGAGCCGGGTAAAGATGAGGAAGGAACGCCTGGATGTACGGCGAAAAATTGATTTCCAAAGCTATTCATGCCTTGTTAGCAATTGGGAGGTTGACAAAAAGGTTTTGCTACCAGAAGCAAGAGCACCAATCGTGAGGAAGGCATCTTCCAAGACGGTCGACGTTCTGCCAGCCGCCTGAATAAGTTGCAAAAGTAGTGTCATAATGCGATCCGCTAAAGGTTGAATGCCAGCCCCAAGTTTGCGAATCACAGCCTATGCAAGGTTAGATATAGTAACAGGATCCATATAAAGCATCTTACAACGACAACACTACAAAAGTTTCCTTGTAGTTCATTCCAGTTGTTGCGGTCATCAACACCAAGAATCTGGTTCTGAAGCGATGTTCAGATGGACAACTTTCAAAGGCACCAACACTGGAGCATACCTGCATACCCAAAAGTTGCTCCATCCTTCCTAGGATGGCCACAACAGTATTCTGTACAACTGGAATGGCATCCACGGTTGCGCCACTGATGTAAGCGCTGATGGCTTCGTATGCGGCTGTCCTGAAATTATGTTCATTGCCGCCGCTGGGAAATTCGATCAGTCCATTGCTCGAGGCGCAGAGAGAGATCCACCTTTCCGTCACACGCAGTAAAGCAGCAACAACGCCTTCCGTATAGGGCGAGAGGGGACCGGTCTGGATAGGCTCACCAATATCGCCATCGAAAGCACCCAATTGGTCGGCGAGATTCATAAGCGCCCAACAGCAGTTAGCAACGATACGGTGATGCTCATCCGATAACGCGCCAACGAGTGCTGAGATTAAGGCATGGAGGTGAACGTCAGGCTTGATGGTCTGGATGAGAAGTTCACATATTCGACCCAAAGTCCACGCTACAGTATCCTTGACATCAGTGTGTGCATCAGTCATCATGTCGATAAGTAAAGGGAGCGCCTGCGTAACGAGGGGCGTAAGAACGATGGGATCCGGGCCTTCGAGAATAGAGCCAAAGGCCATAACTGCCGCCTCCCGATGGTGCCAGTCAGTCGATTTGATATGAGCTTCGATGAATGGAATGACAGCAGGAACTACCGCATCTTGAACCGCAGATGCGAGAAGTGAAAGGCAAGTGCCTGCCGCCATAGAGACATTCCACTCATCCTCGTCCGCGAATTCCTCTTGCTTTGTCAACAGGAGGAGCAGAACTGGCACAATCTCCGGCAATGCAACTTTGGCAAAATGCTTGGATTCAGTCTCTGGAGCTTCGCCGTATTCGCGAGCCTGTCGATATTGAGATTTCGCTGAGGATACGGCAGCCACAAACCTCTTGTGCCTCAATAGCTAAATCCATCTCCTCCTCACAAACCGTCGACCAGAATTCAACTGCCTGTAAGGCAACCCGTTCATCAGCATGCTTCATCCCGACAACAGTTAACTGAACGATATATCAGTCTCAACACAAGCAAAGGAGGGCGACCAACGCCAAATAACGCCTGTTCCATGTAAAAGGTCATCTTCTCGTAATAAAGGCTCATGATGCGAACGAGACACTCGAAGGCTCCGACTTGAACTTGGACGGAGGGATTCTGTGTGGCTTCACACACAACTTGCATGATGTAATTCCTTTCACCCTGGCATTTCTTGTCACGCTGACTTCTCTGTCAGTAACAAAGACCCACCTCCCGCTCAAAATTGTCCCGCACGAACTCCAAAGAGTTGAAAAGTGCATGGATCGCCGCTAATTGAACCTCGGCAGAGGGCTCTTCTTTTCGAGCACCGTGGATAACGGCCGTAAGAATTTCGTTCGAACGCAATGTCAAGATTTCAGGTTTCTGTGACGTTACCGGTCAGTAACAATACCCATTAGTATAGGATGGCGCACTATTGATTCGCAGATGAAGCCGATCGCCTGCAAGGTTGCTATCCGCAAATTAACATTGGCCTGTGTGTTCACAAATCCAAGGAGAATTTCGATGAGATCTCCCCATTGGCCATGAGGAAGCTCGACCGCCGCTATCGCAGCAGTAACCTGGGCTGCAAATGAGCCGGCCTTGGGCGAAGTCGATCCCAGCGTAAGGAGAGCATCATTTTTTATCTTGGTTTTTGCCTCCACCGATAACACCATCCACCTGTTTGCATATTCTGCGACCCGTGCAGGATCCTACATTGTTGTCAACTTGGTTGACAAGAGGAGGAGGGAAAAACTGACGCGGGAAGAAATAGCGTTTTTCAAGGCCAAACCTGCAGCATTCCGTATGTGGATCTGGGAGTTCTCATCGACGAGTACGCTGGAGAGCATGAGCATATAGTCGGGCTAAATGCGATGAGGAATGGAGTCAATGGTTCCCAAAAACAACACACACATAATTCTCCCGGGAGGCCGTCTCAAGCTTTTGTGTAGCATCTTGACGCGTGTTTGCATCTGAGAACAACGTGAAGATCCAGTTTTACCACAAAATGCAGGTGGCACGGACCTGACGATAGCGTATTCGCGAGCAAGTCTGTCGCATTCATCGTCACGGGATTTCGACGGAGGTCGGGCCCGTTGGGTCGTGAAAGGAGAAGGAGACGGCAGGACTGCTCGTTGAAAGCAAAGGCGGATTGTGATTGACAGTCACGTCACGTCACGCAAAGAGCAAAAGTAAAATCTTAATTATTATGATTCAACGTGTACAATCCACTCGGAAACTATTTCGTTGAGCGAGCGCATGGACCAGCCAGCGCCAAGTGCTGTTGTTAGCTTAGTGCCAGTTGCATGCAAGACCTCTTTGATACCCTGTTCAAGCAGGGTCGAACCATCCGACATATCGAGGCATCGCTGATACGATTCGCGGGCAAGGTCTTTGAGGATTACGAGCAGAGTAGACACTGGGACACTGTTTCGCAACATGTACCAAGCAAGTGTTTGCGAGACATTTTCCTCGATCTCTTCCCCTCGAGAGTATCGACCCAAAGCAGCGAGAAATTGGGGTTGAATACGAATCAGGTCAAGTTCTTTGTCTAGTGCATAAAGTGCGCCCGAAACGGTGCCATCGCGAATAAGCGGGATCCGGTGATTATTCTCCTTGCGACCGCTGAATCGGCGCTCGTATATTTTGTTGTAAAAGTCTGATGCAAAGCGCAAATCCTGAAGGTTGAGCTGAAAGTATCTGGACGTCGGTGGCATGATGCGATAGCGAAATAATGTAAGATGCGACTGTAGCGTCTGGGGTTTGCCCTGAAGAATGCTATCGAGCAAGTTGGCATGACTGTAGGCATGCAGCAATCGTTCGCCATCAGTCGCACCCATGTCTCGCGCCATATGATCAGCAAAAGCTAGGAATAGTACATCGTTCGAAAACGAAGTAATGAACTCGGAAAGATCGCCAGCAGGATGGATCTTCGTTTCGCTAAGCCGGGGAAAATCAAGTGTGGCGGCTTCACCGGTCGAAGTTCGAGAACGGACAAACAAGCTACGACTTCCTCGAGGGTCTTCCGTATAGCTTAGAAACGCAGTGCGACGTTTGACATAAAGTGTCTGACTTCGCAACAGACTGTTTCGATGTCGACTGATGTTGGCAGTATCGAAATGGAATGGCCAGTAGCGCGGCGTGTCAACACGGATGGCAGCAAGCTTGTCGAGATCAGGAATAAGGGTAGGAGAGATGAGTTGTGTAGTCCCTGTGTCCTGCCCATCGTTGACTGATACCTTTACGGGAAGATAAACTACCTCCCCCGTCTCTACATCGCGGGCAATTAAACATCGAGGCTCGACGGCCATCACCCACAGATGACGTAGTGCTTGCAAGAAGCTTTTGTTGTCCGAAGAGAGATGGTGAGCGCGGGGAAAAAATGCAGTGACCATTGAAGCAATAGCTGCATCCGAGGTCCCCAGCGTGAACCGGCCACCGCCCAGGAAAAGAAGGCCCAAGGACATGTGGGTCGCCACATGAGTCCCGTATTTGAAGGACGGATGATACATCGAGCTGGTGTACATTCCATAAGCAAATCTCAACCGCCGCAAACAGGAAATTTCTCCCGTGCCAGCCATGACCATGCTGAGGGCTATCGAAATCAGATTTAGACCATCGCGGACCGCGGAGCGGCGAATCTTTTGGTCGAAAGCTTGGCCTAGCCATGATTAAGCAGGATTATGTAATTGAATGTTCAACGTACTGTTCGTGTAAACCAGGCGAGTGAAGACATCAAAATGTCGGATGATCATCATATAGGCTTCTTGTCGTGCGGTTCCCGCAAACTTGAGGCCGATAACAAAGCATGAAGCAGCGAGAATGTTATAATATGCCAATTCAATCGCATCGTCGATCGGTTGTTGACTTTTCGTCCGTGCGTCCACTGCCTCTCGGATTGTTCGCGGAATTTGAGCAGCTTGCCACTCCGGTGTCGGTGCAACAGCATCCCACATTATTAACGCCTTTGCAAGAACTCGGTTCAACAAGAAACTAGGTTGGATACGATTTAGCGCTAAAATTGTTTCAGGAATTGTGAGCATATCGGCGATATCTTGACGCTCCGTTCGCAGATACATTAGGCCCAGCGCTAGGCTTGCAGCAGGAGAAGTAAGGTTGATGTCGAATCCAGGCGTCTGTTTGGTATGGAGCTCTCCGTGAATCAAGACTGTCAGTCGATCGAGGAACGTAGCATCGGCAGGAATACTACTTCCTTTGCCAAGCATAATCATTCCAAAGGCAAGAGCGGCTGAGAAGGTATAAGCTTCTCGATACTCATTGCTAAGGTCAGGTTGGGCAAGGTCATGCCGGCTGATCTGACCAAGGCAAACTTCAGCCATCCGCCTATTCCTAGTACCCATATAGAGCAGGCCAATTCCAGAGAGACCCGCCGCTTGCGTCATCAGAGGAACATTGAGATCTACGGTGGGCGTGGGGAGCAACGCTGGTGTATGAACAGCAAGTAGTTTCGTGACGTGCTTTTCGCCGGTACCAACATTGGCGGCAGCTAAACCAAGAAGGACACCCATTGAGGTCAAATCGTGCTTCGGGGTCAGATAACTAAATGTATGCCAAGTCAGCATTTGCTTCAGGTGCCCAGCGAGACCTAGTCCAAATAGAAAGCCAGCATGTTCTGGAGTAAGTTCCGATGGTTTATTGAAAGCGATCCAAGAGCTTTCCACTCCAAGTGCGGTCGGGGACACTCGAAGGCCGGCGGCAACTCCATTATGGAAATCTCCCCAGCTCATGGACTCTGGTGGTAGTTTACCAGCTTCCGGGGAAACAGTGATGTTCATTGGCTGAAGACGAACAGTAAACTCCATTTTGGGTATGGTGTACGCCTCTTTGGAGACACTAAGCAGGGACCCAAACGTAAACATAGCTCGACCATACGGAAGGGCCAAAGTCCGTTCGGCAATCCGAAGGACTTGTTGTTGCTGTTCCTTAGTCTGATCATGCTCGCTGAGAAGTATCAGTTCAGCATCAAACAATAAATGGAAAACTAACTTGAGATCGACACGTTCAACGACTTTGACTGACGGGATGTTGGAAGAACAAAGAAGCCGCGCGACTTCGTCGATTCGCCGATCCTGTCCAAATCGAATATTCGTGAACTCGTCAAGATCAAGTTCGACGCCAGAAACGACATCGTCTTCTCCTGTTAGCACCACTTTAGCTTGGGCGATGATGTCTTGGACGGTTGGGCGATCAGAGAACGTTGTCT
The DNA here is from genome assembly GCF_014461135.1 of Mycena indigotica. Classification (NCBI taxonomy): domain Eukaryota; kingdom Fungi; phylum Basidiomycota; class Agaricomycetes; order Agaricales; family Mycenaceae; genus Mycena; species Mycena indigotica. Next base: position 2,960,042 of record NW_023503007.1, on the reverse strand, counting down.
TCACGGAAAATGATTCAACAGGGTAAGATTGAGTAAGCAATACTCACGACGAACTGCTTTGGCGACTTGTAACCATCTGTAAAAAGCATTTCCGGAGTGTTACTGGCAGAGGCTGCGACATCATTTCGCCCAACAGCGCGATAGGCATCGATCGTCCAGTCTCCTGGGGGAGCCACTTGACACGTTCTCATGGCTTCTCGAATTGGAGAAAGGACACCGAGAGGTAGACGGTCAAGGAAGTCAGGCCCCATTTTGAGTTGAACCATCTGAAGATTGGCCTTTTCAGCGCGCTTATGACTGAATGGTTCCTCGGTATCGGGAAGCGCCAATAGCTTGTAGACCGCTGTTAGTTTGGTGAGAGTGGTCAAAGGATCCATGTGACCGAAGGCAAATGAAGGCTGTAAATGGAATCGATTTGCGATATGTTGTGTATCATGCCATGGGACTGGCCATTCAGGATTGCTGATACGGCCGTATAGAATAGCGGAAACGTCGGGCGGCCAAACCGGTAGGCGATCGTCGACCTGATAGTCTAATGAAATGTTACTGAAGGCCAAAAAAGTATGACGTAACATGAAGCACCTTCGGTGGACGGACGAGGCCAGCCCGCCATTGCATTGGGACATAATCGCTTCCAATAATCAGCCCACTCCGGCCGAACAGCAAGCGCAATTTTGCATATGATAGGCGCAACTCGACAAAGATCGTTGTAACGGTCAATTCGAAGGCGCAGGTCCTCGGCCATAGAGTGCAGAGCATACAAAATGGGAGCAAGAAGATATTTTCGCGGTGTCTGGTGGTGGGACTGAGTTATCGAGTTGAGGGGGCGGTTAGGAGTCTTCAGGTGACGCCAACACTCTTCTTCACGGAAACGATAGTGCGAGGAAGATTTTGCCAAGGCAGACCAAGCATTCTCAGTTGTTGTTGTCTGTGAGAAAGAGGAAAGGTCGAAGGTCAGCGTTAATGCGTCGACAAGACATTGGAACTGGATGTCTTCGGTGCCCAGTAGAGCTCGTGATGACCACGACGACAAAAAATTTTGGTGCAACTCGAAAAAAATATCAGCAGGGATGGTCAAAGCGAGAATTTGGAGTGTTTGATGAGTGAGGTAATCTGTTGGTATCAAATTGAGGGACAAATGGTGTTCGTGTTGCTGAAGATTATCATCCTTGAAGACCAAGGACACAGATTGGCTGGAATGTGGTCTAAGACCAACGACGTCGAACGATAAGTTGGATTGTTGCGCGTGTTTGACTCGGAGTTGAATCAAAAGTTCTTTCGTGCCGTGAGTGAGAACAGTAAGCTGATGATCTGGTCGCAGGACGAGGAGGTCCCAAACGTTGGCGCGCGTGACACGCGCGGTCACCGCAGCTAATGCAGAGAGCCGATGGATTAAGTGAACCTTGAAATGATTATCCTGTTCTGACACCTCGAATATGAGTAGTTTGTTAGAGATAGGGAGGTGAACAGAGAGTAGTGCAATGCGAGATGCTCCTATGCGTCGACCATCGAAGAGTGTGCAACTGATCATTTGCCACTGGTCGCAACTAAACGCAAGTCAGTTTACGAAAGTACCGAAAGTTAGTGAGAGACTCACTCGTCAGTAACTGCATCATATGTCAAAAGTTTCTCTGCCCAGTAGCAAGTTTTCATGCGTGCATGTTCAAGGGGGATGAGAGAGCTTTCCAATTCGGTATGAGCCCCAAGAGCCATACGATCCATCGTAACGCTCAGTTCGTTCCGAGTAAGTGTGTTTCTTCGTGTTCTGAGTGGTGCTGACCATTGAGAAGATGTTTCGAGGGTAATAGAGCTCATTGTGGTTGTCGTTGAGAGAGCTGGAGGCATTCCGGGAAGGGAAGATAGTGGCGGCATATCAGAAGGTAACACGGGGAAGCTGGATACTGGAGCCGTAGGCGGCACACTTGAGGGTTTTGGGGATCGTAGTGGAATTCGATCTAAGCTAGAGATTACGGCAGATGATCGCCTCGTGGTGTTTGTTGACATTGACTGACGGTGACGAGCGACCCGCGCACGCCCCAATGGGACTGGGGTGTCCTTTGGCTTGATATAGACGTATCTCCATATACAAAGTTGCCTAGTTTCGGTGTCAATGGTCACAATGACATCGCAGGTACCGCTGGAAGCTCGGTTCGAGGCCCACACAAGTTTTTGGCCGGAAGGTATAGCTTTTACTGGCTTCTTGGAGTTTTCATCCTCATCCTTCAACGTTGCTTGGTCGATGGATGAATCACCCAATATGCCGGATGTTAGCCCAACTATACAGGGTTCAGCAAAAGGACTCGTCAGGGAGAAAATAGTGGGAAGCAGGCTTTCTCCAGTAAGCGCAAAATCAGCGACTTCGGCTGGTTCTATGTGTCGCTGGATCATAGCTCCATGTGGGTAGAGCGGCCATACTTTGTGGACGACGAATGGGAGGGAGAACGTGTAGTCGTGGCCGGTTTTGAGGAAGATTTTCCCAACACTGCGCAGAAATACAAAGATGGCCACTTCCCGAGTTGATTGGTCCTGAGAGGGTTGGTGCTTTGTTTGTTGATAACGTGCAAATGGACCAAATGTCGGTCGTTCTGAGGTCGCTGCCGATGAGGGGTCCGTAGCATTACTTAGTGTTGTTGAAGGTGATGGATCGGTGCTGTGGTCAAGCCAGCCGATAGTCGCAGTCTGTACTTGCTCTCCCTCATGGATGAATGACCAGGTTTTGCGAATGATACCGCCCGAGCGCCAAACAACGACAGAGGAGTCCCAAAGTATTTCTTCCTCTTCCTCTGAGTCATCGTCAACCAAACTCGCGCGTCGCCTCTCAGCTAGCTCGATGGGTGAACCGTGCAAAGCGCCGCGAATCGTACTCAAAAGAGTGTTTTTGGGCCATTCAGCGTCAGCGCGAGTTGGAAATAGGTGGCGGTTCTTGGTCGCAGATGTCTCATCCGAGAGTACCACTGAGATTGTGCAAGACTTGGACATCATCAGGCGGCAAGATCTCAACCGTGACGTGACGCGACTTAATTCTACATCTGCAAGTCACGCGTCGGAAAAATCAAGTCATTCCAAGTATACGAACTCAGTGCCTACTTATACTGTCGTATACAAAATCTCAATAAACGAAATATTCCGCGTCGATTTTTGAATCTTATGTGTTCTGGGTGGCTGAGCCTCCATAGCTGGATGTTACGATGACTGCCGTTGGTTTTCCCTTGGTAGCGATAGTTAATGTGAACTCATTGAAGCCAAGTGGTGTCATCAGCTGTGGCTTTACTATATCTGCGCCGACAACTGAAAGAGACAGTTGTGAAAGATCACTATTTGTCAGAGCGACAACTGTGATCATCGTCATCCCTGGAGAAGACGTCAGCATCAAAGGGTATGGGGCCGAATATCTTTAACCTTTCTGGTTTCGCGTCGTCACTGAAAGGATGGTGATGATATCAACGGAACCTGTAGCTGTGCTGGATGGCGTATTTGAAGCGCTTGGTTGCGTGCTAGTAGGTGGACAAGAAATCGGGGTTGGCCTCGGAAATCCCGGCCAGGGATCAAGTTGCCCCACGACGAGGGGAGTCGGAGGCGGAATTGCCAGATAATTGCCGTAGACCAATGGCCCACCCCCAGCGCTCAGGTAAGGTATCAAGTCGAATTGGCTATGCGAAGTAGATTATATAATTATACCTTGAATTGAACGTAAAACAGCTTACTTGGGTAGTTCCGGGCTGCCAAACGATACAAGTTCTGGGAATATGTAGTCGAAAATGGGCTGAATGAACTGGCCAGCAATGATCCCCCGTGGGCCAGCCTGTCCGTTAGCGGTCATCACAAAGAGATCATCGTGACAAGTTCAAACATACGACGACACCATTGCTATATCGAAAACCAACATAACGAGTGGCAGGTGATGCATCGACCTTGCCTAGGCGGAACACGCTGCGTCCAATTGGCACCTTACTCGAAGGTTGCACCAGTTCAAGGTTCCGCTCTGTTTGTTCTCCTGTGCATGGGTCGATGTCGATAGCAAACCATTGTACCGTCGTCCCTGGATCTGTCGACTGCCAGTGCAAGGTAACTTTTTAGGCTCGAGTCATAAACAACGTTATTACCAATGAAGTTGCTCCTGTATGATATCAGTTCAGAGAGTAAGGTTTGGAAATACGGACGGGTTTCGCCAGTCTCAACCGTTGGATCGGGTACCACTATGCCATACTGAGCAGCCGCACAAGTGATGTAAGCTGGCTGCGTGCCCGCGGTCGTGAAGATTCCTATATTGGCCTCCAGCGAATAAATCGCAAGTAAGTCTCCAGGAACTTTGGTTCCACTGTAGGTGACATAATCACCAACAACAAGCGGGACCATAATGCGCGGATCGAGTCCTACACTGCCATTGGCAATATGAGCCGGGTCGGGCATGGTGCTAATAACTCAAGTTAGATTATCTCAAGAGTCTTCACAGTCACCGCACTCACAAGGATGTCAGATATGACCCATGAATGTCCATCGGCCTTGACATTTGAGCATTGCGACGAATATCCGTTACTTAAGCCTTACCGGTTAGTCAAAGGGCATTCCGGGTCGGTTGCATTTCGGGGAATACACAGAGGAAAACCCTAGCATGATTAAACTGATTCAGTTAACTTAGAATTTGAAAGAGGTCATTACTGTTGAAGAACGAATTGATGGATTATCGGCATCGACCGTAAAGAGTGGCAATTCCTTGTACATGGGCCCGAAACGTCCCACAGGGCTGAGGGAGATTGAGTCCGAGTGTCAATGCCGGTCGGTTTAATTACTACTCACTCGTTGAGAACTACCTCGGTATTGTCGATGAAAAAGTGGCCGGTGGTGTAGTCGATGGAAGTGATAAATCCTTGCAGCGACTGAACTGACTGTTGCGCAATATACACCAAGCCGGCGATTCGTGTGCCGTTGACTTGGTTGCCCCAGACCTGATCGGGTGCACGGGAGTTGTCCTTGAACAAGGCTGCCAGTGGTGGTCACTCACAGTAGCTTCCCATGCAACACCTTCAGATAAGAAAAGCGGGAGAAGAGGCTTCCCAGTTTCATCAAACATCTCCGACCACGCACAAGTGATTGAGGGAAGCGTGAGCAAGAGATTCTATTGGTCGTGAGTCGAGGCATAAACATTAAAGCTTTCCCTGACTGTGGGGATAACGATATGAAAATTATTGACGGTGATAGTGCCGCCCGCTAGAGGGTCTTCGGAATTGTCCAAAGTCATCCTGTCATTGGGTCGCTCAAGAATCAGAATGATGGGAGAAGAACGCACGCATCAATAATACCGATGAAATTGAAAGGGCTGGGGTCATATGTGGCAGCTTGTGAGGCGACCAAGCCGGTACTGACGAGGATAAGCAGCCATAGCAACAGGCCCGCGGAGTGTAAATGCATTTGTTGCGCATATTGAAGAAGAATGAGCTGGGCTTTATACTTCACATTGGGAGAAGGTACAGGTACAGTCAGGGCTGTTACAATAAAGCGTTTGCTTACGAAAGTTTATCCAAGCAGTTCCCACCGGTCGCCTGCCCATTCAGTAAATGCAAAGCGCTCCCAATCAATTGCATCTCCCGGTAAGAAATCAGTGTTGCCATCGACAGAGTGGTCGGTCGAGTACCCTCGCATCCACTGTCCATCCTCTGCTTGCCATGCTTGCCATGCCCAAAATTCCAGATCAGACCTTCTTCTTCCCAAAGCAAGTTGCCTTCGACCGACACAGGCGCGCCAAGTTGTGTTGTCTGCATTGCGTACAAACACCCCTTTACTGCACTCTTCATCAAGCCAGATTTCTTCATATTTGCCGACAAGACCTGTTTCAGGGTTAACCATCTCGCCAGACTCAAGGATAGTGCCATCTGGCAGGGACTGGTTGACTCCGATATCGACGACGCTGAGAGGATCCTAGTCGCGGCTGAGTATTAGAAAACAGGTGCTGGTAATTATTCACAAGTGTGTTCGAGTCGATGTGATGTTGGAATCGCGTCTTGTTCGTCCCCAGCTCTAGAAGCACCGGTCTAAAAGATGTTGGATTGACTACCGACTCACCCGTTACTCGAAAGCCTGCAAAGGCCCAATCAAGCTTTCTCGTACTCTTATCGAATCTAACGTCGAGAAATGCACCTGTCTTGAGGCTCGACAAAACTACTGTCTGGGTGGATTCAGACGCTGGGGTTGGAAACCACTGGATAGATTGTCGAAGTGAGATGCAGGCCATGGCAGGCGTGATGGTACGTAATCAGAGATAAGTAGTCAAAGGAGAGCTACCTGGTAACCTACAGAGTGGCGAATGACAGACAAACATAACTTGTCAATATGTAGATTCCTTTCTCAACGCCGAAATGGGTCATACTTTACCCTGAATAGCTATATAGCAATTTCTACAAGTACACAAATCACTACAGTCTGCAGGCGACTAGAATAATCCCAAGAGATCTTCCTGTTGGTGTTGCGTTGGCGGTGCTGGCGGGGAAGCACTTGAGATGACGTTCGTGCTTGGCGCCGCGAATATAGATACTAAATCATCTAAGGGGTTTGCCGAAACGCCTGCCATCAGATTTGCGGCCGCGGGTTGGGTGAGCACTTCGGTTGCTGCAAGTCCGGTTGGCTGTCCATCCAGAGTGGCCTCATTGCCAAAATCACTGACGGGTTGTTTAGCTTGGCATGGTGTGCGAGACATACGCACAGCAAGTTTTCCACATATTGTCCTGCAGCTACTGTTTGCAAAGCCTTCTTTGCTGAAAAGGGATCCTCATCGTTGAATCTGTCTGCAGGTCAATAACAGGACGGTCCGCATAGAATACTAACGTTGCCTCTTTATGCTGCACACTCTCAACTCCGACTCTACCCATTCCAACAAATGTTTCTGCTGGTTTATGATAAACACTTGTTAGGTTCGAAATTTCGCCTAGAAGTTCTTCGAGGAGGGCGGATGAGACAGTCGTGCGAGGAATTGATATAGGGGGCCTGTTCGCAAGAACAACTGCCTGGAGTGGCTGTTAACCCGGCTACCTGTTTCTCTCTCTCTCAAGCGCTCACCTTCGCAGCGCCGGGATCAGTCGATAGTAGCCTCCAGTAGATGTAGGCCCGATCACGAACATCCGGACTATCACAAGCCGTGGCTTTATTGAGGATGAGTTGCACGATTCCTTGAGATGAATCCGGCTTTTTGAGGAACAACTTCACGACTGCGGTGAGTGTTTGTAATTGGACCTGTTTTGAATTGAGGAAAGGAAGGCACTTGAGATGTCAACGCACTGAATACGATTCTTCAACAAAGGTATCCACAAAAATGTTCAAAAGTTCGTCCGCATTATCGATCTTGTTGGCATACTCCCCAATGATCCATATCAGGGAAGCTTTGGCTTCAGGTTCGTCGAGTTCGTCTAAATTTGCGCAGAGTGTAGGAATAACGCCTTCGTATGTTGAAGGATATTTTCTGAAAATATCCTTCATGACGACAATGGCCTCTTGCACAACATAGGTTACTCGAGTATCAATTAGGTCCAAGAGAACATGGACACATCGTTCCGCCGCAGCATCGATTTTGACAGCCGTTTGTCCAATGCACTTGACGCTCTTCCGCACAAAATCGACATCCACCTCGGACGCGTACCTGAAATAAGTATAAAGCAAAGCAATCGCATGTGACACGTACTCTTTCAACTCGCTGAGTAACGCATCAACGTTGCTCTCATTGGCTAACCGGACCATGATGTCCAACTTCTCTACTTTGACATAGAGTGGGTCGTTGTATTTGCAGAAAAACACGCGAATTTCTGTTGATAGAGTCTCAGGACGTTTTTGTAGGAGAAGATTGATGTTTCGCAGTGCAACCCATTGCACCTCTGCTGGGGAAGAAAGGAGAGTCACAAGCGGAGGGGCCATTTTCCGGATTAGTTGCTTTGTAAGATCTTCACGTCGCACACCGCGCATATGGATCATCACAACCTTAGATGACCATTGAGCAAAATCAACAGGAGAAAGAGTGGTTACTGTACTTTGACGGCAGCCAGTACGACACTGCCATTAGCATGTTGCAATTGAGGAACAACCCGCTCGCATATGTGGTCGCTTTCCTTCTCATCTTGAGCTTGATATCGGGCAAGGGCATTCAAAATCGCAATGCGTCCCCATTCAGAGCATTCATTGAGCGCAATGAGAAGCCTGTTAAGAATTGTTGGTGAGATGATGAATATGCCAGGGTCGGAAGTTGAACTGGAAGGTCGAGCAGAAGCAGCGTTGTGAATGTCAGTGAGGGCAGCGACTGTATTCGCAACAACCTTCTTTTGGTCAGGACTCTCCTTTTGAGATCAAATTCACAGTTGACTCACCATGGGGTTACTATCCGCAATCATATCTCTCAACTGCTCCAAGAAACCGTTTTCAATCACCAGCTCCGGTTTGAGGTCATATCTAGACAGTTTCGATCATTTGGTTGATAGATCTAGAATGGATTACTTGCAGTTTGGCGACGCATAAGGAGGCTGTTTTGCGTACGTAGGGATTCTCATCTGCTATGAAGTCAGACGACGTTGCTCTTGTGTCAAGCAACGCACCACGTAGGGCTTTCGCTAGAGGGTCACACAGGTAGTCAATGATCTTTTCGGCGCGCAGCACTCCCATGGTCCGAATGGCAAGGGCTCGAACCAGGGGATTCGGGTCGTCAGAGTCTTTGACGAAAGTGTTGACTGCGAGAATGACCTACGTCCAGTTGTTTCATCTGTGGATCCAGGGCATAGTAACTCATATACGCACCAATTCTGGTTGCGTTTTGGCATAGTCTATGCCAAATTGTAAACAGGATTGAGATGTGGTGGTGGTGGCGGCGACGCACTCATTAAGTAGAGGTAGACTAGTTTTTTTTGCTCCAAGTCTTCCGTTTGCATGTTCTTGAGGACATCTGGAAAGAGTCCGCTAACATCTATGATAGGTTAAAGGAGCTCTTTCGTGGTGGTGAATAAAGACCTTTTCCGACCGTCATCGAAGCAATGACACGCTTGATTGCATCCTTCCTCTTTTCTGCATATCCTGAGTTTAAATCTACTGAGAGTTCGTCTAATTTCGATCAGGAAAGGACGGCGCAATGAAGTGGAAGATGGCGCACAGTTCTCCCCCTTGCGAGGAGCACGCGAACTCATCGGTGTTGGGCGTCACGATATCACGCTTTGGTGACACACCACTACTTTCTGACCTTCGCCATGTCCCAATATAAAACGGCTATTGGGAGTCCAGCAGTCCCTGTTTCTGGACCTGACAACAACAGATACCGCACACAAGCCCGACAACTGCAAGAACTTTTCCCTTCATGGTCCAATGATGGTGTGTACGCGTTTGTACAGGTTTTACGCGCCTCTTCATTTTGAGTCTCCAGACCTCCAGTCTCTTTTGCACGAGGTTGCTGGCGACGTTGAACTAGCTGCGACTCGTATCAGCGAGGGTTAGTTGTTTCTCTGTCGTTTTTGTTTATGTTCTCATTGTCCATACTGTAGGACATGCCGAGCAATGGGGAGCGGTGACTCGCAAAAAGGACAAGAAGCCGAATGGACTTTCGCACCCACCGAAGGAGTCCGCCTCCACCACCCGAACCGATTTTCGCGGTGGAAGAGGCGGCGCACGTGGCGGACGGGGTGGATCCACTCGAGGCGGTACAGTCCCTCGAGCTCGTGGAGGAGTGCGGACAACTAACGGTCAACACCATATCACGTCGACCGATAACCCTCCTGCTATCGACAAGTCTGTTGAGAAACCGCCAGCAACAGCAGCAGTTGTCGACAACCCATGGCCTGAACAAGCTCCAACTTCATCTTGGACTGAACCGAGCGAGAGTGTATCTGCTACTCCGGCATCTTGGGGAAACACGAAAGAACCCGAGCTCAACGATACTCCCAAGGTGTCTGCGAAGACTCCGGCGACCTCCAAAATGTCCTGGGCTCAAATTGCACGGTATGGTGTTGAAATATTTAGTTACATCATGATGACTCCGTACTCAGGCCTCAAGAAAAGCCTGTTTCAGTACCAGCACCCCCACTACCCAGCACCACTCCTATTCTAGAGCCCGAGCCCAAGGCGCACACCGATTGGGAAGAGCCTACAACTGTTCAACCACCTCCCTGGGAAGAAGAAGCACCAACCATAAAGCCATCTACATCTACCTCTGCAGCCGATGTTTGGGCGTCGGCTGTCACGGCGACCGATGTTGAAGAGCCCAAGCAACCGGAATCCGAGCGACTTGAGCAAGTATCTGTGGTTGACGCAAATCCTCCCCCCTCTTTGCAATCAGAGCCAGATACTCCCGTTCTGACTACTTCCCCTTCCGTCAAGCCCCCCTAGACCTGCACCCACGTCTCATCGCAACAGCGCGCGATACAAGCTCTCTGATCAAGCGGTAGTCATGCCTAGCTCGTTTGGTACAGGTCTCGAGAAAGTGGGAATGCAATTTGGAAGTCTCAGTCTCGGCAGCGATGCTTCATTTGAAGCCACGTAAGTTTTCAACTTCCACTTCGCCTTTGCCCTCATTGCCATACAATGCATTTTTTCTAGGCCAGAATCGGATCTTGCACCAGAACCCCAACCTTCAACGACATCTCCACCAGTGGTAACTTCAGTTCACCATGACCCTCCGCCTCAAGCTACAGTCCCACCATCGTCGGCCTCTCTGGGTTCCGCTCTATTCCAACAAAGTTTGCCTCCACAAGCTTCACATTCACTGCCGAGCTCCATCTCTCAGCCCGTCGTTTCTCAGAATCAGCAAAAAATCGATTCACAGTCCTCCCAGGAACTAAATCAGCTAACCCCACAACAACAATACATGCAACAGCATATGGCTGCTGGAGGCTACGTTCCCCCGCATGTCCAACAACAACAACAACAACAACAACAACAACAACCACAACAGCAGCAGCAGCAGCCGCATCCGCAGCAAACGCACACTCACCAATATTCGCAACACGGGTTACCGACTCACCTTGATCCCTCTCAACCAGCCCAGCAGCATCAATCTGGCACTGGTCATTCGAGTTATTTCAGAAACGATCACACCTCGGCCGCTTCAACACCTTACTTTCATGCGGCGACGCCCCCTGCCAACCAAGGGCCCGATACACCATATGGCGCATTTGGTCAACTCGGTGTTCATCAAAGTCAAGGCGGTCATTTGGCTGGTTTTGGCCAAGACTACGGTCACGATAGCCCACGAGTAAGTTGTTGATTTTTCTTTAGTTGGTTCTGACGCTCTATCCCCCAGGGCTTTTATGAGTCATATCAGCCATCCGGCTTCAACCGAGGTGCGCTGAGCCACGATGACGTCAAAGGACTCTCCAGTGCTTCTCAGACACAACCGAATACGGGTGGTCTACCGCCGCCCGCGCCTTCTACGGGTCAACATGGTAATGGCCAGAATTCTGGCCAGCAACCGCCGCCAAATGGTGGACCACAGGGTCAGCAATATGCGCCACCAGTTCCTTATTACTACCCCTACCCCCAAAATCAATACTACGGCGCACCATACAACTCGGGTTACAGTGTCCCGCCCTACGTCAAATACCCCGCTATGTTCCCTGGGCCACCTGGGCCCGCGAATGGACCGGCTCCCAACCAACAATCTCAGAATACTCTCAAGGGTCAAGGTCAAGGCCTGTATCAATCGGGCTACGACGATTACCCTGGACAGCCACAGCCACAGCCACAGCCACAGCAGCATTCACTCAGTCTCACACAAGATTATGGGAAACCTCTCTATGGGGGCGGACAAGGTTTCATTGGACTCAGTGGACCAGGTGCGGCGGCTGGCCCCCAAGCTAACGCCCGCGGTGGTTCGCCTGAGACACAATACAAGCCATATGGGAAGGATGTTGGCGTCGCAGCTCGAGTTCAGCCTGGACAACAACAGTCGCAAGGTCAACCTCAAAACTCAGGGCAAGGACAGGGCGTTCCCCCAGGTCAGGGTTTCTATGGAGGGAATCGCTTTGGTGGCGTTGGGGGTAGTGTTGGCTCTGGAGCAACTGGCCCCCAGCAAAGCACTCATCACCAAGCGGCTCATTTGGGCTATTCACAGACACAAAACGAGTTCTATCCATATCAAGGCAGGCAGCAGCAATACTGGCAGTGATTTCTTTGCTCTCATATCGTATCGCATCTTTCCATTTCTTTCTGTTCCATTATCTGTCTCTCTCGTCATCTCACTCCGCTCAATGCTTTTGTACGTTCTTTAGCACACTACAATCTTGACGCGTTTATACATGCACCCCTGTGTTCGTTTGACGTCTTTGTTCCACAGCCTTTTTGTCAGGTAACTAACTCTTTAGAACAGCATGTGATTGAAAATATACCTTGTTAAGCGCATCCATCATACCCACCGTCGTCGTCCAATTCACACAAGCATCGGTGATGCTCACACCATGTTGAAGGAATTCTGGACCTTCAATGGGGACATTCTGTCGCCCGTCATTTATATTGGACTCAACCATGACCCCTGTGATGTTTCGTGAACCAGCCGCAAGCTGATCACAAACGTCGGTGAGCACTAATGCTTGGTTGTGGTGGTTTTTTCTGGAGTTACCGTCTATGGAGGTATGTGTATTAAAACCAGGAGCCTGCAGGAGACTCACGGCTGCAGTCAATCATGATACTGGCCCATTCCTTCTTGTCGGTAATTGCTTCGATGGCCTGTTTGACATGTTGACTACTATAGTTTGGGCCTTGCGTTCCGCCACGAAGAATGATATGTGTATCAGTATTTCCCCGAGTCTTGACGATCGCTGCCAGCCCTTGTTCAGTGACGCCCATGAAAGCGTGAGGCGACCCGGAAGAGTGCATCGCGTCTATAGCAACAGAAACGCTGGCAGATTGCTCAACAGGCAGCACCGTCATCATAGTATGAGCCATACCTTCCATCTGTACCATTTTTGAATCCAATAGGAAATGAAACGCCGGAGGCAAGTTCGCGATGGAGCTGAGATTCTGTTGTCCTTGCTCCGATGGCGCCCCACGATAGCACTACAATTATAGTTAAAAGCTACGAGTAAATTTTAAACGCACAATCTGCCAGATATTGGGGTGAAATAGTATCCAGCAACTCAGAGCCAACAGGCAGGCCCAAATCTGCAATGTCACATAATAACTGTCGGGCAATGCGAAGGCCTTTGTTAATCTGGAAAGACTGCGAATGGTTGTTACCACTTCTTGTCTCGGACGAAAGAACTCTTACACCATTGATATCTGGATCATTGATAAGCCCCTTCCAGCCAACTGTGGTGCGCGGTTTCTAATAAAGGATCTCACGACTCAGATCCGAGCATAAACGGCTCCTACCTCGCTAAAAGAGATCGAGAAGGTTGGATCGAAAAAAATGTATGTAGCACGCACAAGTATGCCCGCATGATAACCAGCAAGTTCGGCCAATCGAAGGTTTTTGACTTGAGCAGAGTTGCGTATTCCATTGCTTGCTGAGGATCATGAATCGAGCATGGTCCTACAATGACCAAAACGCGGTCATCGTGGCCAGCGAGGATTCGGGCTGCCTGTGAGATCCGATGGGACTGTGAACAGCAACGAATTCACTTTCTCACAGAGTAACGAGCCGAAGCAATGGTCTTTTGAGCCTTGAGAGAAGAGACGATCTCATGGCGGAGTAGGGCAGGTTGCACCAGTGGATCATACTACTTCCTATATCACAAGTCGTGGAGAGGTAGAGCACGACGCACACCAATGACGCGTCGATCGCGGATATATTGTTGGTTGTATGCATTTTCAAGTTCAGAATCGTGCATTGGGTCCTCCGGAAGCGCTAATGACCTTTTAAGACCACCTAACCCCGATGGCAGTGGTCCTTACCAAAGCGAAACACCTTTCGAGGATCTATGCTCATAGCTGTTACAGAGAAAATAATCGTGGTGTGTGAAAGGTATGCCAAGAGGTTGGATACTAAAATCAGTGATCGCGATTGCCAAACTTCGGAGTGGAACTTTTTTGCCCGGATTTTGAACAAATCTAGCCCCAGTCAGCAAAATTTGTGCGGATTTGCTTCCAACCTTGGGGAAAATCCCTAAGTAGGCTAAAATTAGCCAAAAGAAATTGCACTGAGCAAAGTTGTCCCCAAAAGGGCAAAATACTGGTGTTGTGGGCAGCTGAAAGAAGAAAAATGAAAATTCCAAAAAAGGAAGGCGGGAGGAAAAGAAAAGAGAGGGATTTGAATAGATCTCTGTACTGTATTCAAGGGGCCAGCGCAAAAAAAATCCTAGACATTGGGTCGAAAAAGTGAAATAAGCACCAGCAGACCCTCCCTACCCTATTGACTAAGCATGACTAAGCCACATGACTTCCCAAAAAGGAAATTATTGTCATCACAAATCACAGATCAGTCCAATAAGCCAATAAGCTAGCTCGTCACGCCCGGCCGTCGGGGGTAGTACATGTCAGTAGGAAATATAAGTACATAAATCTCCGAAGAGATGGGGAAGGCAAAAATTCATGTATGAGCGCATAAGCACATGATACATAGGTGTCAATGTGCCGGGCTTGGCCGCAAGGCCACAATGAGACGCTCCGCCCCCGAGAGTGCAACTTAGGCAACTCCGGGAAAAAGGAGACGCTCACCGAGGAGCTCCCAACCACAAGAGGGCAACATAGGTAGCTCTGGGCGGGAGACAAAACTCGGGGCAGCCTGCGGCCAGCACGACGCACGACTGGGTGGGAACCGACGCCATAAGCGAGCAGCCGGACCCCCCAGAAGCGCGTGAGGAGGGTGGGCGGGGAACGCGCAAAAAGTCTTGAAGCCACACAACATGGTGGTGTCAAGCAAGCGCTGAAAGATGATGTCAGTCGCTAAAAGATGATGTCAGTGTCGGCTTTGGCCGAGCGCTCCCACGCTAGCTTATCTCACGGTAGCGGCGGCTCGTGCCTCGCCCCGCTAGCTGACAGGAAGTAAAAATCAGTACCTATGCACCATATCCTAGACCAAGACGCTGAATCACTGCAAGAGTGCTAGTCTTCTGGCAAACAGGACTGCAGCACTCAACTTCATTATCCTCCACCAGGTTCCACTATGTCTGCCTCAGAACATGCCATGTTTGCTGCAAACAGATCATAGTGTATCTATAGACCAAAAGATGGTCCTTCTGGACATCCTCGGACCTTTCTCAGACAAAGTCCAAAACATGAAATTTTTGTCTGGGGACCCCCCCTACCCTATGTCACAAGCGTGACATAATGTCTCGGCTTGCTGATCCGCGGGCCCCTTGACTGTATTCCTACTATTTATATATGCAAAATGAGCCTTCCTCAAGTGTAAATTTCTCTGAGCGGCACCTGCGCCGAGCAGTTTAGTGTGTGACACATCTCCTATGCAAAAATTTCTGTTTTCAAATATTTTTTGCCGTGTGGCACCTGTTGATGGCAAATACTGAACCCAAATCGGGGTTTTTTTTCAGCCAGCTGTTCCAATGCCTGTCACGCTATGTGGCACAAAGTCAACAGACCCATCAAATAGCAGCAGGGAGCAGCTCCGCGCACCTAAGGAGATAGTAAGTGGTCGGGAGCATGGTCCAAGAGTGTAGCTGTACAGACTCTCTACTCTCTAGACCAGATATTAAATTATTTGCTCCTAAACATACATTATTGTGTCTGCTTCATCCTTTGTGCTGTTTCAGCAGCAGTTCCAGCAGTAAATAAATTATGGAGCAAGACAATGTATATATTATAGATCTATGGCTGGCGGCCCTCTGGCACATTTTCTTTAAGTGGAGCAATGAAATAGTTGGATTTCCTTTGGATCTACATGCTATTTTTTGTTAAATTTAAGGCTGCTAATAAGCTCTAATATAGTATCATCAATTTGCGCTCCAGGATCAGTAGCCATCACTGGATCAACTGGATCAGACAATACAGGCCATCAGTGGTGGCCTGGGGCTATTTGAAGCTAGGTTGAACCTTACAAAAAGTGCCCAACACAGCCAGGGGCATGGCTGAAGTTAGGCTATTAACTACCTGGCTACTATTAGGGTATTTTGTCTAAATACTACCACTTTAGCTCTGTGGGGAACAGGTTCAAACATGATCATGAACACATATTCTAGATCTTTGAGAATGCCCCAGATATAAGGAGCATCGCCAGATCCTCTGGAAGCACTCTTGCAATATCGCACTCCCAGAGATCTTGGGAACACAAGGCGGCATAATGGCACTCACTAAATTCCTAGAAGAATCTGGTGCGTTCACAAAGACCGGACACAAACGGAGGGAAGAGGAACTGGAACCAGACATCTCCGAGTCTGATGACAAAGAGTCAAAGACGGCGCAGGCAACGACGACAACCATGGTTAGATGGGACTACAACAGAGAGGAGGCCCACACAGACAAACAGCACACCCGGAGAACATGCCATTATAGCCCAAAAACCTATGCATTTATGTCTATGACGGACAACACCCAACCGATACAGCCAGCAGACACTGGCTCACACAACCTCCCCTCTTACATCTCCACCATAAACCCCCATAGCTGAACGGCTTTGCCACGATGTCTGACACCCCCGATGGCTGCTCATACGATCACTGCGCCTTAGTAGCTATAAGCTAGCTGGTCATACTCGGCTAGCATTATGTAGGTAGTATATAGGATGTAGGTAGAAGGAATATGATAAGTAATATCTCCGAAGAGACTGGGGAAGATAAAAATTCATGTATGAATGCATAAGCGCATTATACATAGATGGAAATGTGCCTGGCTCGGCCACAGGCTACATGAAGCGCCCCCAGCCCTGAGCGCACTGAGGCGACTCCAGGAAATGGGCGACACTCACCTGAGGCGCTCCCAGCCACAAGAGCGCAACAAGGCAGCTCTGGGCGGGAGACCAAACTCGAGGCAGCCTGCGGCCAGCATGACGCACGACTGGGTGGGAACCGACGCCAGAAGCGAGCAGCCGGCCCCCCCCAAAGGAGCAGCGCTCCAAAGCGAAGCGCGGCCGGCAAACGCAAGGCAGCAGCAGGCACCCCACCTGGAGTGCTGCGACAAAGGGAAGGGGGAAGTGGGAGAAGAGAAAGGAAAGGAAGAACAGGATGATAGAAGCGCACCACAACCCTAGGAAAACCCAGGGACAGCTGTCTTCAGCCTAAGAGGAGGCTCTAGCAGTGCTTGAGGTGACAGAGACCCAAGAGTTGGTGAGCTTGATGCAAGACCAGATAGTGCTGCCAGTAAGCAAGAAAAGGAAATGTCTCAAGGACAAGGAGGGGAAGGTGTCACAAGGACAAAGAAGGGGATGTGTCACAAGGACAAAGGAAAGGGAGGTGTCTCAAGGACAAAGAAGGGGAGGTGTCTCAAGGACAAGAAAGGGGAAGTGTCACAAGGACAAAAGAGAAGGAAAGTGTTAAAATATCACAAGGACTGGTCTCAAGGACCAAGAAATGAAGAAGGAACAGAAGCAATGTAAAGAAGGAAATAAAATATCACAAGGACATGTCTCAAGGACAGAGAGAAAGAGAAAGGAGTCACAAGGACTCAGGAGAGGGAGATGTAACCTAGACAGAGGGTAGAGAACCAGAGAACGCGCGAAAAGTCTTGAAGGCGAGGCTAGATGGTGGTGCCGAGCTAAGGATGAATGGGAGTGACCTGTGTGACATATCAGCTGATGGCCGCCGTTGAGTGCTCTCCAGCTAGCTTATCTCTCGCTACAGACTTTTGCATAATGGAGTGCAGTCGTGATTTTGGATTTGTGTGACAGCTGCCACCTGTTTTGGGCTGAAATCAGGCATAAGGGGGCTCGGAAAGGCTCGGGAATGCCAGCCGATGGCACACTTATGCCAAAAATCAATCAAAAATGGCGAGAAATCAAAAATCGGACTGCATTCCATTATGCAAGACCCTGTAACCGCGGCTCGTTCCTCGCCCCGGCTAGCTGCCAGTAACGTACGGAATATAAATGTGATTCAAAAAGAAAAAAAAATTAGTCACAGAATTTCCGCATTTGGGTGGTTTACGTTTGATTGGATCTCACACCTCTGGGGCGCGAAGAAGGAACTCTTCTTCTCAGTCTACCGATTCCCTCTGTCTGACGCGGTTGAATGAGCAACTCCGGCCCTTCCGCCTCTCCGTTAATGACCCGCTATGTGGTTCAGAGGTTCTTTTCTTATTGCTCCTATAGTCGACACTTAATTGGAAGCAGCTCCGATGTGCTAGACCATTTGGTTATCGATGTAAAGGAGGAGGGTTCGGACAAGGTCTTATGGTTCAAGGTGTGTGTGGCTCGTGGTTGTTTGCGTGTGTCTACACATCGAAGGAGGAGCGGTTTTTGGACGACGAAGAGATCGTCGAGCGACTTGTTGTGAGTTTTATGAATTATATCCCTCAACCCTTTCATAAATTGAAGCACAAAGAGTCGGGGCTCATCCGATGGACTATGCATCGTCCAAGAAGTGGCTGGTATATTCGTATCCGTTCTCCAACCTTTCCTCCTGGTTTGCTCTTGTTGCAACGATTGTGCTCATGCTCATGTGTTGCCGATGCGGTACTGCAGGTGTCTACATTCCCTTAACACCAGCACCACCAGCTGGTGCGCATCCGCCTGGGTCCTTACTTTTTTCCTCTCGCACCAATGCCTTTATCCCCAACACGCCTTCCTTGATGCATTCATATCCACCCCCACCGACTTCCCCACCTGGACAAGGTCCCGTTGTTCAGTCCGCAACACCAACCATTATTCACACTCAACCAGAAAACGGGCGAATCCTCATAGAAACAATAACCCAATTTGTGCTGACACCCCATCAACTCGATGGCAACAAGTCGGAGGAGCTTAGCTTTTTCCACAAGGCGCTCAATACTATTCGCAAAAATAGCGCGGGTCCTGACTACTCTTTCACCCTCCGGCGCATCGCACCTATTTCTACGACATCACAAGCTCCGCCGCCTACAACGACTGTGACGTCGGAGGCACCGTCTCCGCTGGTGACATTCACTGACCGGACTCCTACTATGACTGTGCATGCAATCACTGGGCTCCTCATTGTATCGCAATTTGAGGAACAAATGCTTGGGATCGAGTCGAGCTTCTGGATCGCCGTTGCTTTAACATACCTTGAATTCCTACAAGAGAAGGAGGCGAGTCGTTTCCATGGTTCAACTCAACCCGCTCATAAGCTTGATTCCTAGAGCTACCTAGCCGCCCTCAGTGACTGAGCTAGATATCGTGAACAATCACAATATAGGGACTTGGGACGACGATGAGCGAGTGGGACGACGACGAGAGAGTAGGAGAGCGAGTATTCCGATACTTCGCTCCAATATCGATCCTCGACAGCAGAAAGTGGTGGAGTTGCCTCAACGGCAACCCCTCAGAATTGTACTTCGAAGTCTATTGACTCTTGCGCTATTCCCTGTAGTGAGGCAATAGGCTTTGGGGGGTTAACACAAGGCCAACTAGGCCTCTATCCATTCCAAGTAGATTGCTAGGACCGTAGACCGTAGACTCCAAATGTTTCAAGACAATCATCCAGACCAATGCAATGGTTTCTCTTGTTCTTGGTTCTTACAAGAACAGTAAGATAAGAAGAGCATGTTGATTATATTAAACTGTGCATTTACAATAGGACTCAAAAATCTCTGTCGCCATACCCACGCTGAACACGGTCACTAGCTTGCGCACGGGCAGCAACTGAAGCATTGTATCGGTCCTGAGGGTTGGCGTCTTGGCGAGAACTGACAGCAAATTCGAGGTTCAAGGGTCCAAACTTCGTCATACGACCATTGTGTTTTTGCAAGGCCGCCGTTGCCGCCTCGACGGACTTGAACTCGATAAATCCCGTCGAAGTCAGTTCGCCTGTTACCCTGCTTCGCAAAAAATAGGTGCGAATAATGTCTTGATCAAAGGCTGAGAGTGAATGGCGAAGGGCAAGACCGTCACCCCGAAAATCGAAAAAGTAGAGACTTGGGCTTGGCATCTTGCGGCCAGTTGCTCTGGAGGCCGCATAATCGATTTTCACGTTACGGTCAAGCATGTAGAGGGGTTCCTCTGCAAAGCTGTCGTGGGCCGCAACAGCGTCATCTTCCCTCTCAAATTCCACATGCGCAAATCCCTTGAATGTGCCTTGTGGGTCAAGCGAAAGCCGCACACTGCGAAGAGGACCAAATGGTTCGAATTTTTCACGAATTTCGGCCTCATTGGTGCCGAAAGGCATGTTTCCAACATAGAGGGTAGACGAAGGCGGTGTAGGTGAACGCATACTGGCCATGCCGCTCGCATGAGACGGCCGAGCCATGGTGTAGTCAACGCGCATAAGTCGGTTGAGTATTTTGATTTCTGCGTTGAAAGCGGCCGTGGATTCTTGGACACTGCTGAATGTAATATAGCCAAAGCCTCGACTCGATCCATCTGGATTTAACACTGGCACGCTTTAACGAACTGCTTGACATCGAAGGACGTGGGCACATACCTAGTCGCAGACTGTTAATGTGCCCATAAGACTCCAGGGCTTCTCGCACCTCCGCCTCTGTAACCTCATATGGAAGGTTTCCAATGAATAATTGTTGACTGGGGGGATGCTGGGACTGTTTTTGGACGACCGGCACATCAAACCTACGAATGGCCGAAAAAGAGAGAAAACGCGTTGGACGTTGACATGGCGCGTGTGTAGTTTGCCAAACACGGGAGAAGAGAGAGTCATAAGATGATACCGCCGCGGTACGGGCTTGACGGCGGAGGACGGAGGCGAACATGGAGGAAAAGAGCAAAAATTTGGGTGTGACCAAGGTGTTGATTGACCAACTGTCACGAGAAAACAAAATCTCACAATTCTGTATTATACTAGCGTAAGCTCGTGCTACGCTACGGGGTATGCCAATCAAAGACAACAACCATGCCATTCTTGTAAAATTTCAAGATATCCTTGACGCGAGGCACGAGCGGCTCAAGAGTATCGTGGGATAAGTTAGCTACAGATGTGTCGTGTAGCTAGTCATGTGACCTCCATTTTTTTTTTCTTTTTGTTTCTGCATTTATATACCGCAACAAGTACACTAACTACTAAGACACGGTGGTCGGGACGCTGGTTCCGTCTGGCCGCTCGGTGGTGGTGTGTGCCAGGTTTGGGATCATCCTTGATGAGGATATTATTCCAGTGTGAACAGACAAATAGCAGAGCTTTAAGCTGCTGAAAGAGTTTGTCCTGTGCTTGAGGATGTAGCAGAAGCTTGAAGATATAGCTTATAAGCTCTGTTGGAACTTCAAGAATCTTGCCATATAGTATCTTAGAAAGTTTTACAGCTGTCTGCTTTCATTTTATAAGATAATAATTCAGCTTCTCTTGAAGTTGCAGAATATCCTTGTCCAGGATAGCCAGGTCTAATCGTAAGGACACAGCTGATAAGTCCATTCGATATGGTAAGAAAGAAGATTTGATTGATTATATAATTGTATTATGTCTTCAGCAGCTCTAGAAGTAGTTGGAAGATTGAAGAGGCTCCTCACCCTTCCAGACATTGACCAAAGCCATACTGGTCTATGTAAGGGCAACCCCGGAGGCCTGAGATCAAGGTCCTAGCAGGGGAGGATCCAAAGCGTGAACATTGGTAAGCGAATACAAATGAAGCTGACCTAGCAGGGGAGGATCCAAAGAGAAGAAACTCTAAGGGTCCGCCTGCTAGGGAGCTGACTATATACTGCTTGTCCATAGCTGCCGCTGTCGGGCACAGAAGGCTTGGGCGGCGTCGCAGGCAAGGTCCCAGGGTGACCGTCGGGAGGGCGTTGACGGATTGGTGATTGTGCGGGCAAGATGGAGGGCCGGACCGGAGTCGGAACCGGAATCGGACCGGAATCGGACGTGTCTCCAGGCCGAAAGGGAGGTTCCCCTGACATCACCCCCCCTTTGAATGCGGCGTCCTGACGCATAGACCGGAACGGAATCGAGTCGAAGGTCGCGGAGGCGATGTGTTGTGGCTTGCCAGGGTACTTACGATAGAACTCCGTAATTTTCTCCGGGGCGAAGACGCGGTCGAAGGGAACCCACTGGTCGTGCGATGCGTCATAGCCTTTCCATCTGACGAAGTAGTTCAGCTGTTTATACCTCACCCTTGTGTCCAAGATTTCCTCTACTTCCCACTCTGGGACTCCGTCCTCGAGGTCCGGAGGGGGCTGGTCGTAGCCGGGGCGTCCGTCGAAGGGGTCATCCTGGGCGAGCTCGAGCTTGACGACGGGGAAGACCGGGTGGAGCTTTGAGTAGCGCGGAGGGAGGTCGAGCTTGTAGGCACCTTTGCTGATCTCCGCGACTATCTTGAACGGTCCGAGGCGGTGATGGGAGAACTTTTCCAAGGGGCGAGTCATCCTGATGTTAGAGGCATCCAGCCAAACACGGTCGCCAACCTTAAACTCCGGAGATGGAGTGCGTCTCTGGTCGTAGTAGCGTTTGTACTCCTCTTTGGCCTTTGTGAGCGCAGCCTTGGCTTCAGCAACACCAGTGGCGATCCGGTTGCGGAACTCGTTCACAGACTCCATAGCGGAGTGGACTCCGGGTTCAAAGCCCATGCGCGGGAGCCGGCCCGAGTCCGTCATGAAGGGGACCTGCTGCGTGAAGGAGTGAACATGATTGTTGTAGGCGAACTCCACAGCCGGAATCAGCTCATCCCAGTCGTCCTGCTGATAGTTGGTGAAGATCCGCAAGTACTGCTCCAACTCCTGGTTGATGCGTTCTGTCTGCCCGTCCGTCTGCGGGTGACACGCAGTGGACATGGCAGGCTTGATGCCAATTAGATGCCAAAGTTCTCAGGTGAAGTCCCCGATGAACTGCGAGCCGTGGTCGGAGATGTACTTCTCCGGAGTCCCATGGTGCCGCCAGATGTTCCGGTAGTAGAGGCGGGCTGCCCCTACTGCATCGACCGTTGTATGACACTCCAAGAAGTGGGCGCGCTTTCCGAGGGTGTCAACGACGACCATGACACCTGCTAAGCCCAATTATCTACTCTAATTAGAATGAAGAGCCCACTGGGGTCTTCATTCTAATTAGAAGAGAACATATGAAAATGCCTATGCTGCAGTAAAGCTCACAATAAATCTTCTATAACTGCAATAATTTCACAGCATAAGATGATACTGACCCTAAGTGTCTATGCTGCAAATATTATGACTATACTATATTTACTACAAGACAAGAAGCCTTAAGCTGCAACTAGAGTACTTATGCTGCAAGAAAACTGCAATGATTTCTAGCTATATGACATAGTAACTTCTAAGTTAGTGGCTGCTACATATGCTGCAGTAAGTCCCAGACATTTACTCAAGTATGTAAGTCCAGCTCTATCTAATCGTAAACTACCTGAAAAGGAAATTCCTAATCGTCAGTAAAATTTCAGCACCTGTGCAGGCCAATACCTACCAGCTCTGTACATGCTGTTACAGAATGTGACACAAGGTCACAAGTGTGACATAATTCCCCAAAAGGAAATTTCTCAGTTTAACAGCAGGATGACTAGAGAATGTCACAGATCGTCACAAATCAAAGTTGTGCATTTTTACTATACAAACAACTTTTATCAAGTGACCTATAGTTACAGCTCAATAGCTAGGTTAAAACTGTCCAATCACTGGCCAATAGATAACTGATAGGCCTCTATCTCCATAGATACCTAAGCTAAACATATGGATCAAGTACTAGGTAGAAGGTTCTGAAAGGTATCATTGATCAATAAGATATTTTCATCATCATGATTTGATATAATTACCATATTCACCATTCATTCATAAAAAATGGAATATCTCAAAATTAAAACATGTAAGGTGGCTGGATTGTAGATGTAGATACTATAGACTGAGGCTCTAGTGTGTGACTTCCTAATCCACAGTGAATATGGCACTGAGAATACAATGCATTTGCTCATCAGTGGTATTTGACCTCCATCAACTGTGAAAGATAAGCATGGATCTTCAGCTAGCCTTGGAGGATAAAGCTGGGAGAGAGCTCATTTGAAAGGTATAACATGTCACCATTTCCTGACCCATCCAGTCATATCATCTGTCACCATCACCTTAATCTGTCAACTGCCAAGTATGACTGAATACTGAGGTGAGGAGCATTTTGCTGATATCTTGGGCCCTCATGCATATAATCTCATGATCCAAGTTGATCCAGCTACAGAGGATAGTCCACTATAATCCCACTGATTAGTGACCCCACAGGAAGTGTTGAGGTCACTGAATTTCTAGAGACCCTAGGTGCAATATAACCTGAGATAGAGATATGCTAGAGGGGCAGGGGTACCAGTTTCTGGGAGGTATACTATACCCCTACTATTATATATACTCAGATTCCTCAGATTCACAAAGGTTATACCATGGTGAACTCATCATTATTGGAATAGATAATATTGATAATGGTCCTGTACAAGATCCAGAATAGCTATGAGGTTGATTCAAGTGCTGTACAGGTTTATTTGAAGTTCTATACAATCCTAAGTTCAAGTCTTTCATCATACTTGAAATTAATTTCTGACCAGTTGTAATAGCGAAGACACTCTTTTTTACTCTATAGGTACCTACCCTCTCTTCAGCTACCTTTAGTAGCACAGTCCAGAACCACAACTGATTCTGGTATAGGGTCCTAGTAGACATTCAAATATCTTCATACACCCACCTCAAGGTCCAACACTCAGTTTATAGACCTCACAAATCCTGTAAACCAGTCTTTGCACTTTCCCAGTAGTTGAATGTCTGCCCCAATTCACCATCCAAGAGCATACACTCATGAATCAGAGTATGCGGGTATATGTATATACCTTATTGACTGAACTTGACATATTTTGATCCATAATCAACTAACAGATCATGGCTATATTGCCAATATGATGTATACTAGCAGTCATGTGTATAATGGACATTTACCAGAGATTTCATGAATAAAACAAGATGGGAGGTATTCCATCTCTTAGGGAGACCCACTGTATGCTTATTGCCCTTATTCCATTGGGTACCCCTCACTTCTAAGTGAGTTATTAGGAGATTATAGTAATGAGATATCCACCATATATAAAGGTGAATATGATGCCTAAAATATGGAGGGTTCTCATACCTATGAAAGATATCGAGTAGACCAGAATGCAACTTAGATCAAGCTTATCCATAAATTCCTCATCAAGATATCAAGTGATCATTGTGCTTGATCAAATTCAATAGAGAAAAACTACAGAAAAGTGGTATAACAGTATAGTCTAAAAGTATGAGACCAAACCCATATCAGAACATGTCTACACTAGGTTATTATCTACCTACCAGTATAACAATCATCTGACTTGATACAGTATTGGTGAAGATATTGCTGCATCAAGGTGTGTGATGAATAATCATGAGATGTTCTACATTTATTAATAATATTGTATTGTGAAGGATATTAATATTATCTTGTGAGTACACTTTGTAGTGCTTAAATCATCTCTATAAGTTGTCTACTTAGTGAGATATCACTACATCAGGTGGAGATTAGCAAATGATTAGCCATTACTGAATAATTATGACTATAGGTCACCTAATGAAAGTTGTTTGTATAGTTAAAATGCATAGCTTTGATTTGTGACAATGTGTGACAATCTCTGGTAATCCTGATGTTGAACCGCGGAAATTTCCTTTTTTTGGAACCATGTCACACTTGTCTTGCAACATTTATGTCACATTAATATAGCAGACTGTATGGAGCTGGTAGGTATTGGCCTGCTGCTGGAATTTTACTGAAGATTAGAACTTTATGTAAATCTCCTTTTCAGGTAGTCTATGATTGGATAGAACTGGACTTACCTACTTGGGTAAATGTCTGGAATTTACTGCAGCATATGTAGCAGCGCTGACTTGGAAGTTACTCCATCATATAGCTAGAAATTATTGCAGTTTTCTTGCAGCATAAGTACTCTAGTTGCAGCTTAAGGCTTCTTGTCTTGTAGTAAATATAGCATAGATATTTGCAGCATAGACACTTAGGGTCAGTATCATCTTATGCTGTGAAATTATTGCAGTCATAGAAGATTTATTGTGAGCTTTACTGCAGCATAGGCATTTTCATATGTTCTCTTCTAATTAGAATGAAGACCCCACTGTAATTAGAGTAGACAATTGGGCTTAGCAGGTGGGTGTGAGAGGACACTATATGTTTTGCGAGATTTTCAATCATATTTTCTAGATAAGAAATTGATAGCCAATATCTTACAGCAGTAGCTGCAAAATCAATAGTCTAATCAAATGATAAGTAAAGGGGTCATACAGGACATTATGTCTTCTTACCACAGATGACATATTTTGGACTGTCTGATTGAACTCTGGATTAGACCTCCACTGTAGCCAGGTCTCATTATCCAAACCATCAATTGGAAATGGAAGTTTTTCCAATAATGGAGAATTTGTGGTATGTTCAAGTTGGGTGCTAAGTCAGAGTATTTATAAGCAGAATCATATTCTTAAAGCCTGTCTCTAACCTGGTAAAAGCAAGGTCTGACATACTTAAAGCTGTTGAGTGAGTGTAAAAGACAGATATATGTCAATTATATAATCAATCAGTCATGTGCTCCAAAAACTTGTCTTCCAAGCACATGTTAATAACTCTGATCTTAACATGACACTGTAGTCTAAGGTATTATGATCAGTTGCCTTGTTGAACTGCTCAGCAAGACTCTGTGCAACATTTGGTTCTACAGGAAAATCTGAATTTGGTTAGTTTTATATGATATATTGTATGGCTTACTTACTCATGTAGTTCTCCATGAATGTATCTACAATGTCTTCTTGCTTATGATCATTCTGATCAGCTAATTCTAGAAGTAAAAAATAAATTTGATATTGTCAAGTAGCAGAAGAGAATTTACCACTTAGAGTAGGATGTATAGTTAGTTCTTTATCTGGTGGTAGACTGAGAGGTGAAGAAGCATGAGAAACATGATCTTCTGATTCTGGAGCAAGTGGAGAATCTGCCAGTTCTGGAATAAGTTCTGGTTCTGGAGTTGCTCTAGGGGGAAGGTTGTTGAAGACCATCAAAGGTGCTTTCCCCCCTTCCTTCTCTCTTGTCTAAGTCAAAAATGCAAGAAAGTCTTCTCCTTTAGCCAGATGTTCACTGAGCTTCTTCTCCCCTTGTGATTTTGTTTCTGATTAATAGCTCTTCAGAGTCCCTCCCTGTCTGACATGATCAAAGGCACCGATCATTTGACCTAGATATTTGTGTAGCCATGCAGGTGTAAACTGAGACTCAGTAGTTTCTGCTGCCATATCAAGTAAAATAATCTATAAAGTATTTTAGAGTCTTATAATAATAGTCAAAAAGATATACTTACATCCAACACCTCTGAGAATGACTTGTGTCCATAAGGAAAGCTAATAAGATCTGGAATCTTGTTGACAAGCTTCTCAAAGTCAGCTATCCTTTGCCAAACATAGCCCAACTCTATCAATCTGTCTAGATGAATGGGGAGTGCACCAGAGAAAACTGCATGCTGGGTCTTGACACTGGGGGCAAATTGTCTTTTTCCAGCCCAGAAAAAGAGAAGAAAAAGTTGAGAAAAATAATTATTGTCTAGCTATTTTTCTGCTATTTTCCAGGCCAGAAAATAATTTTTTTCTCATCTTTTTCCTATTATTTTCTCAACTTTTTCCAGATTGGAAAAAAAGTCTTTTTCTAGTGCGGAAAAAGTTAAGAAAAAGTTGAAGAAGCCTGCCTATATAAGGGAGCTTCTATTCTATACTGGCCGATGCTCAGAAGTGATCCGATCATCGGATCAATCAGATATGATTGATTTAGATAATTTCCGATCAAAATGACACTGAAAATAATTTCCTTAGTTGGAAATTTATCATCACATTGTGATTGATAATCAGATGCCATCAAAAACTCGGCCAACCCAGAAGCATCAGCTTCTTCCAGCTGTTGGCAAAATCCTAGCACCTGTTTAGCCCAAAACCCACTGTATATTATCAGTGGCAACCTGCACGCTTGCCACCTGATAAGCCCCAGGCTTATCACAAATCTACTGAGGGGTGAATAATTGGTGGTGGTTGAAGGGGGTGAATAATTGTGAAGTTCAACGCAAATTTTTCGCTAAGTCCAGTATATAGGGGGGTGAATAAAGGTGAATAATATAACATAGGCCATCTAGGCCAAGTCTCCCAGAGTCACCGTATGTGACATGTAAAAGGGAACTCTCATCACTAGACACTAGAGCTGGTAGTTTCAGTGACCGTATCATGCGGTTATATACTGTAACATAACCTGATATATATGACAAGTTTCCAAAAAAGGAAATTTCCGCAATTTGACAATGCAACTATTACAGAATGTCACAGATCGTCACAAAACCAAAGTTCTCTATATTGTCTATATAAACAACCTTCATTAAGTAACCTATAGTGGCATCTGATTGGTTGTGTCCAGACTAGCCAATCACTAGCTGATCTATCACTGATAAAATGATATCTCAACAACTAGAGTAGCTACAGAGCTGATTGAAGTTCTACTAAGTATACCTGACTGGTAGGGTCAATATCCCTGTCAATATGATCTTATTACTATATCCATACTATCTAATGATTGTGCATCAGACTTCTTAATCCAGCTATATTTCTGCTATTTCTGTATGTATTCAGATGATTGTTGCTTTAGTAGGTAAGTGGTCATATTGTCTTGATATGGTCTTATATGACCATAGTCTCATACCTTTGAAATATACTGTTATATTATTTTTCTGTGGGTTTTTCTCTTTTAAATTTGATGAAGCACAATGATGCCCTGATATCTGGGTGAGGAATGTATGGATAACCATGATCTAAGTTGTGTTATGGTCTGTTAGACATCCATTATAGCTCTGAAAGACACACATATTTTTAGATACCCTACATACCTGTATATATGGCATATATCCTGTTGTTCCGATCTCCCAATAATTTACTTAGAGGTACAGGATCACTGATGAGATGAAGGTAGGAAGCATAAAGAGGGTCCCCCTAGGAGGTGGTATGCTCCCCATGATCCTTTATCCATGAAATTGCTTGTTCTTCTCCATTATACATATATAACTACTGTTGCACATGATATTGAGGATATAGTCATGATCTGCTAGGTGATTATAGATCAAAATATGTCAAGTTGAGTCAGTAAGGTATATGCAGATCCCCACATACTTTGATTGATCTCTGAATGCTTATGGAGGATGAATTTAGATGGACATTCAAAGACCAGTTATATGTGAAACTGGTTTACATGAATAGTGGGGTCTATAGACTGAGTACTGGACATTGAGATGCATGTATGGGGGTGTCTGGATATCTACTAGGACCCTGTACTGTAATTAGTTGTCGTTCTGGTATGTGTTACCAAAGGTAGCTGAAGAGAGGGTAGGTACCCATAGAGCAAAAGAGAGTGTCTTCACTATTACAACTGGTCAGAAATTAATTTCAAGTATGATACAAGACTTGAACATAGGATGGTATGGACCTTCAAATGAACCTGTCCAGCACTTAAATCAACCTCATAGCTATTCTGGATCCCTCACAGTACCATTATCAGTGTTATCTATTTCAAAGATGATGAGTTTACCATGCCATGGCCTTTATGAATCTGCGAGATCAAAGCATATAGACCAGTAGGGGTATGGTCCACCTCTTAGAAAGTGGTGCCCCTGTCCCTCTAGCATATCCCAATCCTGAGTTAAATAGCACCAAGGGTCTCTAGGAATTGGCTGACTCTAACACTTGCTGCATGGTTGCCAATGGGTAGGATTATAGTAGACCATCCGGTGGAAGTATATCAACTTGCATCATGCAATTCCATGCATGGGGGCCCAAGATATCAGCAAAATACTCCTTAACTCTATATTCAGTGATACTTGGCAGTCAATAGATTAATGTGATGGTACATGATGAGTGGGGTAGATGGACAATATCAAGGTAGGATGGTATACCCATCAAATGAGCTCCCTCCCAGCCTTATCCACCCAGGCTAGCTAAATATCCATGGTTATCTTTCAGGGTTGATGGAGATCAAATACTGCTGATGAGGGAATACCTTGCCTTCTCAGTGTTAAATTCACTTGGGACTGCAAGTGGACACACTGAAGTCTTAGTTTAGAGTCTCTGGGAATATAGGTCATCTACCTCATAATGTTGGAGTACCAGATATTCCCTTTTATATGACTAAATAGTAATTACAGTGATGTTATCATATGATGATGATCAGGAGCCAAAGACTATTGATTATACTCTTGATAATCTTCCTAACAGTACTTAAATCATTTATTTCCATTAAGTAGTTATGGACATAAGGGCTTATGAGTTATAGATCTGATAGTAAAAGGCAAGTACTGGCATAACTATTTAGCTACCACTATAGGTTACTTAATGAAGGTTGTTTATATAGACAATATAGACAACTTTGGTTTGTGACGATCTGTGACATTGTGTGACGATTGTATCCTCACACGGTAATAATTGCCTTTTCTGGAAATTTTGTCATATGTATACCTCTATGTTACAGTATATAACCATATCACATAAGCACTAAAACTACCAGCTCTAGTGTCTAGTGATGAGAGTTCCCTTTTACATGTCACATAGCGTGACTCTGGGAGACTTGGCCTAGATGGCCTATGTTATATTATTCACCTTTATTCACCCCCCTATATACTGGACTTGGCGAAAAATTTGCCTTGAACTTCACAATTATTCACCCCCTTCACCACCAATTATTCACCCCTCAGTAGATTTGTGATAAGCCTGGGGCTTATCAGTGGCAAGCGTGCAGGTTGCCACTGATAATATACAGCGGGTTTTGGGCTAAACAGGTGAATCCTAGGCCACTCCAAATTTCATCATGTAATTACTAAGCCGAGATGTCAATACAATTTTCTTGTTTGCTCCACTCATGACAACAACCCTTGGCCACTATGTCTTACCACTACATCCACCCTGAGCAAAAAAGGGTCCTTCCAATTATCAAGCAAACAGAGCCCAAGAACACACAGATTGCTGAACTCACCAGCATGGGCTCGCAGACTGTGCGTCGTGCCCTCAGCAACCAAAGAGTATGGGTGATGTCATTCCTCCGAGGAAAGGGCAAGTTGGGCGACCACGGGCAGCGATGGGCTTGGACGAATTTGTGAGTACCAGATGCTCTTCAGTCGACTGGCCGCTGATATTTAAGTGTGACATAGTATCTAGAAGGCTTGAAGCGTAGACCAGATTCGATGTTGCGGGAGCTGCGAGACGATCTTGCTGTTGGAATGGGTATTGATTTGGACGAGTCGACAATCCGTAGAACTCTGATGCGGCGGGGTTTCAGTTGCAAACAGGTGTGTGCTATGTAGGCTGCTGGATTCAGCTTAACTTAAGATTAGGTCTCGCGTATTGCATGGGAGTGCAACAAGGACAAACGGACAACATTCCAGGCACTTATTGGTGACCTCTACCCGCCCAAGACACTCGTATTCCTTAACAAATCACACTGCGACTGACAGACAATGCAACACAAGTTTCTTGCCCACAAGAAACAGGAGCAATGGTCGTAGAGGTAGGAGTCGGAATCAGAGAGAGTCGGAGTCAGAGTTGGACTTGTGAAAATTTTGAGTCGAAAGCTGAAAAGGCCGAGATCACCGAGGAAGCCCAGTACATATAGCTGTATCTATGCAAAAGATATGGGCACTGTCCCAAGGCTCTAATGCAAAAGATGTTAAGACAGATGTATTTCATGAATTTCTCAGTGGAATCAAAAGATATGACTAATACAAAAATATATATAGTAAGAGAAATTACTATTTCTTCAGGCCGATGAGTCGCAATGTAATATTTGGGACTTATAAGCCCAGGAACCAAAAAATTGATAATCGATTAAGTAAGGTTGATGTAGCAAGATATAGTCATCAAAAGCTCTGATGGCAATCAAAAATCGTTCCACATTGATCAACATACCTGTATGCCATTGATCCCATCACTAATACCTTGATATAGCAGGCAAAAACAGTCAAAGAATATTATTTCATTTTATTCTTGGGCAGTTGCCCTCATCTTTTGCATTAGCCCCCTGGGACACTGCCCATATTTTTTGCATAGATACAGCTATATGAGCTGGGAAGCCGGTGAGAACGTGATAATAGCAAGATGGACGGAAAAGGAAAGGGGTGACAAGAAGCACGTCACCGGATTGACATCAATCTCTTCATCTTTACCCACACCACCATGTCGCAAAGCAGCGATGACATCGAATACGTCCCAAACCTGTTCGCAGAAGACGTCAAAGCCGTGTCGATGATCTTGGAGACGGAGAGGGTCGGAGACTGGGTGGATGAGGAGTTTGGGCAGGCTCTGGCTGACGTCCTGCCTGATGGGACGCTAGGCCCACAGGTAGAGATGCGGGAGCAGATGGATGCGCTCCGGAGAGAGAACGAGGTTCTCCGTTACCGCGCCTGTGCCACCAACACAGGATGGGGAGTCGCCTTGCGTATGACCCAAAAGA
Organism: Mycena indigotica; assembly: GCF_014461135.1. Classification (NCBI taxonomy): domain Eukaryota; kingdom Fungi; phylum Basidiomycota; class Agaricomycetes; order Agaricales; family Mycenaceae; genus Mycena; species Mycena indigotica. The sequence continues at coordinate 2,927,580 of NW_023503007.1, read as the reverse complement.
CCCAGCAAATCACAAGCGCATATCGGAGTCGTCATCCGAGCGCGGGTCAATCGTGGCACCATTGCAATACAACGAGGAGGAGATGGCCGAGCAGATCTCACTGGGTTACCGTGAGCATCAGCGTCGAGCCGAGGAGCAGGAACGGGCCGAGGCTAGGTGGAGACGGAAAGAGGAAGCGAAAGCGGCGAAACAGAGGCGCCGAGCCGAGCAAGCCCGAGGCCGAGTACAGGCTAGGCTATGCCAGGGTCTAGGCCCACTTACACGTGGTGATCGCGAGGCCGCCGAGGCCCAGATTATTAGCCAAGTCGAGGCTCGAGGCGAGAATCCCGAGAACGCCGAGGAAGCCCAGACCGATGGGTCAATTGCGGGAGACGATGAAGAAGGCGAAAGTAAGTGCCAAAATTGATTTTGAATTATAATCCTAACCCGTTTTGGCAGAGAAATGCCTCAAATGTGTCAAGGCTGGCGTCTCGTGCATATGGCGGCGTGCCGAAGGCCAATACTACCTGGTAATACACGTAGAAAATGAGCAATCAAGGAGATCACCAGGACCTTCAACTCAACTAATCAAATCCTAATTTTGTGCGGTTTGTGTTCGGGGTTCGGGCCGCAGGAAACGGCTAACGGATTCAGATGTTCTTATTAATATCAGTTGAATTTGGAATGTTGTTTTAACTGTGTTTGACTGTTTTCACTTTAGATGAACAGAAGAGCAGTGTTGTAGAGTTTTGAGATTTGAGAGGAGCAGTATGGCTCAACTCTCCCTTAACCTTAACCTTAACCTTGACCTTAACCTTGACTTGACCTTAACCTTGAACCTTAACCTTGTCCTTAACCTTAACTTGACTTGACTTGACTTGACTTGACTTAACCTAACTTGACTTAACCTAACCTGACGTTGATATTGGTTTGAAATCCCCCCTCTAAACCTAACTGATGTGACGCTGGTAGCTGTCACAATCAGCAGGTCCGCCAGGGGGGTCTTTCTTATTAATCTAGGGATTTACAGGGCTCCTTATATACTACTCTCAAATTAATTACATAATCCGTGACAATGTGACCTGATCCGCTGATCCGGTTCTAGAATGTTCTAGTCCAGGCTTCTGGAAAGTTCTAATATAGGTCCTGGGTCAGACTTGCTAAATATGGACATGTTACCCTTGGTTCGGTTCAGAGTCTAGATCAGTCCCTGGCCTAGAGCAGGCCTAGGCCTTGTGGCCGGGTGTATATAGATTTGATTCAAAGGTTTGCAACATTTATTCTGAGATTCTCCATATGTTCCATAGCTATTGTGCATGAAAATGAATTTATGGTGTCCATATGTTATTATTCATATGGTGGTCATAATGACAGCTCATTACTGGCATGGCAAGATGTTGTGCGAAAGATGCTGCAAGCTCAAGGCACGCTGTGAAGATGGTACCCCGCCCCTGCGTTTCCGCAAGGACAAGAAGGAGGCCGGGATGACCAAAGAGAAGGCGAAGAAAAAGACGGCTGCGGGGCCATCGAAGGTCCGAGTGGTGCCAAAAGTAGCCGAGGAGGAGGTGCCCGCGGAGATAAACACGGAGTCGTCGATTCTGACGCTCAGCAACGCGGCGCTTTCCTCGGTACTGGCCGACCTGTTGGTACGTCAAAGCCAAGATCACGAGCAACTTGGCTGGCTGTTGCAGAACCTTGGGCGTGAGATTCGTCACAACATTGGCGGAATCAATTCGGCAACAACGGCGCATGGGGTGGCTGAACACGTACAGGGTATCGAGAATACCCTCGATCACTGGGATGTGTTCATTCAGGAGGAAGGCCAACGATGGCAGACTCGGGACAGGGCGGACTCGGAGTTGGTGGACGCAGAGGGCGAGCCATACGAAGAGAAGGTCGAGGAAGATGACATGATGGATGTGGACGAGGAGCCTCTGGCAAAGGTTGACAAGGGGAAGGGAAGAGCCGAGTAGCGGAGTCGGAGACGCCTCGGGGCGGAATTGAAAGAAGTCGTAATTAGAAGTATAAATGTAGTTAGAATTATAATTTCCTTATCTCGAAGATCCGGAACAGAGTGAGAATGAGTCGAGTGACGTTAATCCAACTTAGGCTTGTTGGGGTATTGACGATGGAAGGATTCGATATACTCTTCTGCTTCCAAGTCAGGTGCACCAACCCAAGTGAATTGTTCGTCAGTGTTCTCGTAACCAAGCCATTCGACCAGGTAGTGGAGTCGAGCCGGACCCTTGAAACGGCGATCAATCTTGGAGTCAACGATTTGTTTGATTTCAAAGTGTTCTTCTCCATCGACTTCAATTGCCGCAGGTGGTGGATCTTCGCAACTAGGGAATTTGTTGAGTGTGTGTGTCAGGGGATGAGGGTCCAGGTGCCTAGTTGATACCAAAGCCGGGGGAACAGCCCCACAGCCAACTACTTAAGTACAGGGCTATCTGCGCACGGACCAGTCACGTGATCAGTCACAGCTGTCACATCACATGCTCCCCTTACACCAACCCCTCCTCAAGATCCGTCGCCTCGACGGATAGGCGGAGTGTAGGGTTCTGCAAACTCGTATTCGGGGTCGCCAGGGAAATAGAGGTTGTCGCCTATAACACGCGATGATTGCGCAGGTACGCCCCCTCGTTGGGCCGTCTGTCGATTGCGCTGCCCGACCGTGCGCTACCGCGTCAATCTGCATGGGAGTGGAAGCCACACTGGTATCCATCCGCATGGGAGAGGTGCCTTGGGTATGCGAGACTCGGGTAAACGTCGACGGAGTTCCCATAGCCACCGAGGGTGCGAAGGGAGTAGGGTTAGGCTGGGGAGTAGGGAGAGTGGAAGCCGCGGCCCGTATAGGTTGGGTAGTGGCGGCGGGGCTGACGGGGTAGGGTAGACGGGAAGAGGGGAGAAGACAGTCGCGAATGCCCAGCTGGCCCGCCGGCGGCAGTCGAAGCCCTCGGATGAGCGGCAGGACGTGCGGCAGTGGGGGCGCGGGGCACCTGAGACTGGCCACGGGGCACAGTGGACGAGCGGTGCGGAGCACGGTCGACATCCATCTTAGTGGCGTGGGACGCAGGCACAGGCGCGACAGGAGGAGGGGGAGCAGGTCCCTCAGCAGACGGTGGCTGACGTTGCTTCTTCGCACGGACACGCTTACGCATGAACCGTTTCCCAAGCGCAATAAGCGCTTCACCGATTTGCTGGTCGGTTCCCCGGATAGAGACCCGGCGCTCGCCAGGCGCAGCGCGATCAGAGTACGCGCGCAACTGAGCACCAGAAGTGTCATGAGCTTGGTGGAGACCCTTGCCGCCACGACCCACGATATGCCCGACAGCCGAGTCAGGCACCACAAGCGTACAAGAGAAGCGCGTGACAGTGTCGGGCGCAGTAGGGGGGAAGGTTTCGGCAAGTGGTATGGAAGTGTGGGCCGCAGCGATGACGGCGGGGGTAGGGGCCGGGATTGTTGGAAGAACCCAGCGACTGCCGTCCCAGACACCGTGGAATGTAGGACCAGGGGAGGGGGAGCAGGGGGTGGAGCAGGCGTACCATACTCAAGACGGTCGATACGGTCGGTGAGGCGAGTAATTTCGCTCTGCAGGAGCAGGCAGTACGAATACAGGTCGACAGGGACGCCAGGAGTCGTCATTGGAGGAGAGAAGGCAAGCACAGTAGGGTGAGGACGAATATAGGAGATAGAGAGGATCAACTGGGGCTAGAAGAGTGCCAGAGTCGATGTAGAGGCTTTGGTATGCTGTCAGGGGATGAGGGTCCAGGTGCCTAGTTGATACCAAAGCCGGGGGAACAGCCCCACAGCCAACTACTTAAGTACAGGGCTATCTGCGCACGGACCAGTCACGTGATCAGTCACAGCTGTCACATCACATGCTCCCCTTACAGTGTGGATTTCGATTTGGGAAACGTGAAAGACGGAATGAACTTGAGAAAGGGATTTCGGGCGACGGACTTGATAGGATGCAGCACTGGGCTTTCCAATGATCTCGAAGGGACCAAAATGTGTTTCCGAGAACTTCGGAGTCGGACACTTGGTCTTGATGTACTTGGTCGAGATAAAAACTTCGTCACCAATAGACGGAGACAGATCCGGAATGCGTTTCCGGTCTGCAGTCTCTTTGTATTGCTCCTGAGCGTACTTGATCTGTTCCTTGAGGAACTTGTGCAGCTCTTGGAGACCGACAACGTAGTCCTTAGCATAAACATTAGCCACATCACGCTCTGGATGAATCGTAATAGAGGGATCGTAGCCTTTGTTTTGCGAAGAAGGGTGATATGCCAGTAGAAGCGTTAGGAGCATTATTGAGTGTGAACTCTGTGATCGGCAGTAACTCGTGCCAATCATCCTATTGGTAAGAACAATAGATGCGAATATATTGCTCAACAGTTTGGTTCATGCGCTCCGTTTGCCCATCAGCAGAAGGATGATAACCCGAAGTGTAGTGGAGTTCCATGTTGAGTAGTTCTCCAAGGGAACGGAAGAAAGAGAACACAAATTCCTTTCCGCGGTCAGAAGTGACGTGGGATGGGACTCCGTGTTTCGAGAAGATGTGAATGAGGAAAAGTCGAGCGAACTCCGGAGACGAAATATGAGTGTGGCACGGAATCAAAATGACCTGTTTTGAGGCACGATCAACAATGACTAGAATGGTATCGAATTCACCAGATGTAGGGAGCTGCTCAATGAAGTCCATAGAGATAGAATCCCAAGGACGGAGAGGAACGGGGAGAGGCTTTAGCAAACCATAAGGTCGATGCCTTGGCTTCTTGTTGCGCTTGCATGTAATACAAGATGCACAGTAGTCCTTGACGAAGGTTCTGAGTTCTGGCCAAGTGTATTCGCGTCGAACAAGAGCGAGAGTACGATTTTGGCCAAAGTGACCAGAGAGGATATGGTCGTGATGGTATCAGAGTACAGTAAGTCGCAACTCCGGAGACGTACCGGAGACGAGTGGTACCCAGATTCGATCATCATAGCGTAAGAGACCAGTGTCATCAAGTTTCCAGCGCGAGGAATTGCCAGATTTCGCGGCAGCAAGGCCGGAGACGGCAGCGGGATCATCATTGATATGAGCGCGGATGTCGTCGTAAAGCTTCTTGACATCCAGAATGATGGAGGCACGAAGCACAGGTTCTTCAAGGAAGGTAGCACGGAGAGAGGCGTTGAGTTGTTCAGACATGAAAATAGGGTGAAAATTTTGCGGATTCAATTTTCCATAGGACTTATCCCCCTCTTTTGGGTAGACGTCCCATCCACCCGAGTATCAAGACTATGCCGATGTGTTCTCGGAAACGGAAGCCTTCAACCTCACCTGCTAAGCCCAATTATCTACTCTAATTAGAATGAAGAGCCCACTGGGGTCTTCATTCTAATTAGAAGAGAACATATGAAAATGCCTATGCTGCAGTAAAGCTCACAATAAATCTTCTATGACTGCAATAATTTCACAGCATAAGATGATACTGACCCTAAGTGTCTATGCTGCAAATATCTATGCTATATTTACTACAAGACAAGAAGCCTTAAGCTGCAACTAGAGTACTTATGCTGCAAGAAAACTGCAATAATTTCTAGCTATATGATGGAGTAACTTCCAAGTCAGCGCTGCTACATATGCTGCAGTAAATTCCAGACATTTACCCAAGTAGGTAAGTCCAGTTCTATCCAATCATAGACTACCTGAAAAGGAGATTTACATAAAGTTCTAATCTTCAGTAAAATTCCAGCAGCAGGCCAATACCTACCAGCTCCATACAGTCTGCTATATTAATGTGACATAAATGTTGCAAGACAAGTGTGACATGGTTCCAAAAAAAGGAAATTTCCGCGGTTCAACATCAGGATTACCAGAGATTGTCACACATTGTCACAAATCAAAGCTATGCATTTTAACTATACAAACAACTTTCATTAGGTGACCTATAGTCATAATTATTCAGTAATGGCTAATCATTTGCTAATCTCCACCTGATGTAGTGATATCTCACTAAGTAGACAACTTATAGAGATGATTTAAGCACTACAAAGTGTACTCACAAGATAATATTAATATCCTTCACAATACAATATTATTAATAAATGTAGAACATCTCATGATTATTCATCACACACCTTGATGCAGCAATATCTTCACCAATACTGTATCAAGTCAGATGATTGTTATACTGGTAGGTAGATAATAACCTAGTGTAGACATGTTCTGATATGGGTTTGGTCTCATACTTTTAGACTATACTGTTATACCACTTTTCTGTAGTTTTTCTCTATTGAATTTGATCAAGCACAATGATCACTTGATATCTTGATGAGGAATTTATGGATAAGCTTGATCTAAGTTGCATTCTGGTCTACTCGATATCTTTCATAGGTATGAGAACCCTCCATATTTTAGGCATCATATTCACCTTTATATATGGTGGATATCTCATTACTATAATCTCCTAATAACTCACTTAGAAGTGAGGGGTACCCAATGGAATAAGGGCAATAAGCATACAGTGGGTCTCCCTAAGAGATGGAATACCTCCCATCTTGTTTTATTCATGAAATCTCTGGTAAATGTCCATTATACACATGACTGCTAGTATACATCATATTGGCAATATAGCCATGATCTGTTAGTTGATTATGGATCAAAATATGTCAAGTTCAGTCAATAAGGTATATACATATACCCGCATACTCTGATTCATGAGTGTATGCTCTTGGATGGTGAATTGGGGCAGACATTCAACTACTGGGAAAGTGCAAAGACTGGTTTACAGGATTTGTGAGGTCTATAAACTGAGTGTTGGACCTTGAGGTGGGTGTATGAAGATATTTGAATGTCTACTAGGACCCTATACCAGAATCAGTTGTGGTTCTGGACTGTGCTACTAAAGGTAGCTGAAGAGAGGGTAGGTACCTATAGAGTAAAAAAGAGTGTCTTCGCTATTACAACTGGTCAGAAATTAATTTCAAGTATGATGAAAGACTTGAACTTAGGATTGTATAGAACTTCAAATAAACCTGTACAGCACTTGAATCAACCTCATAGCTATTCTGGATCTTGTACAGGACCATTATCAATATTATCTATTCCAATAATGATGAGTTCACCATGGTATAACCTTTGTGAATCTGAGGAATCTGACACTACGGACATTAATGTATTTTCCCCCCCAGAAAATGCACAGAAAATTTGAAATTTTCTGAAGATCTTCTGAAGATTTTCCGAGGATCTTCTGTCACGGAAAATTTGGAATTTTCCATCAATCTTCTGAGAATCTTCTGGAAATTTTCTGGAACAGAAGATTTCCAATTTTCTGCCACAGAAAATTTTCAGAAAATGTAGTACTCGGATCTGTGATCCGGCCTATCACATTTTTTCCCGGCATACAGATAGGTTATCAAGGCAATCAGTCGGACCACAATATTAATCCACTCCAATTTGTTGCAATTGCACATAAGTATCATACATTATACAAAAGGCTTTACCCATGTACTCATCCTCTGCGCCCCATACACAGCCTTTGTCCCTCTTCTCCCACCCAGTAGCAAGGGAGTGGAAGGAAGTCAGGCCGTATCATAGACAGCACTATATAACATGTCAAAAGGCCTTGCTGCATCAGCTCCTCGCCACGAGCAAGAAATAGGCGCAGGTGGGATGCAGGGCAGATGGAAAGCCGCCTCGATGAGAGAGTTGTTTCAACGAAGAGGCAAACGGCCTCCACGCGTCCTTCCCAAGCGAGAGTGCCAGTTTTGTAAGTCTTCTGCGCCTTGCCGCCGACCAAGGTCTTGTTCATAACATTTTTCAACCCGACTTCGCACCTTGTCAACATCACATTCACGCGCCGCTTCTCCGCCATGAACCCGATATTGGAAGTCCGCTCAGGTAAATACAGAAATAATAAAGATACAGCAAATACGGCTCATCGTATAGCCAACCGCCCACCCCACTTCTTCCGTGCAATAATATCCAGTTGCTCCTTCACATCACGAAAAGCCTTCCACCACGCCTCTGCAACCTCGCCCTCCTCCTGTTCATCCAGCCTCCGCACATAAAACTCACCGCCGCAACAGCTCCAGCCACCACTTGACTACCGCAATTGTCCGCTCAACGCTCGTGTCTGTGAACTGTTTGCTATCCATCGCTTTCGTCAGGAACTTGCTCACGTATTCAATGTCCTGGGCCTCAGGAGGGAAATTTTTGAACGAGTCCACCCAGTCTTCAACGAGGTTTTGGACGTCGTCCGTTTCTTTGAAGAAGGCCTTGGTCTTTTTGGGCTTGTCCTCGTTGTGAACCCGCTGCGCAAGTCGAGGAAGGTCGGGATATTTTGCTTGGGGCAGTGGATAACGACATAAATCTGGACGCGGAACATATTTCTTCGGCTTGTGCTCCTTCCGGGTCGGAGGAGTCGGGGCTTTCCCGCCATTCGCAACCAATATTCGCTGCTCTCGCAAAATATCGCGCAACACATTCTTTGAAGTGTTGTCCTTCTGCAGCTCTGCCCACCAGTCAATGTCAATCCCGAGCTCGCGCAACTCCTTGTCGTTAGGCTGCTCTCTCCGGTTGCGCGGCTTTCGACTTTCAGAGAACTTCTTGTCGATGAACCGATTATTGGTACGACCAGTCTTTGGATGGACACAGAAGGGCGCTTTGAGCAAATGGTTTCGTTTCTTCGACACGTTCTCGTCGAGCCGTGGGTAAGTGTATCGGAGAATGATGTCTTCCATCGCAGCAATTAATTGCGCCTGTTGGGTGTTTAGAATTTCGGACGCTCCTAGTATTGTGGCAACGCACACGTGCTGACGAATCCTTCTTGTAGGTCTTGATTTGGGCTTTGAAGGCTTGCCACTTTGCTGCAGAGCCCGAGGACTCGCCTGCCCAGTCGTTCCGCAGAGTCTCGACGATGCGCGTGTCCGGTATTAGCCGCAGAAGCGCTTCAGAGCCCTTTTCTGAAAGGAAGCAATCTTGGTCGGTCAGAATAAGGTCGGCAAAAACGTAGGCAAGGTGGTCAAGTGCAGGTCTAGACACTACATAAGTTGATGGCAAATGAACAATGAGTTACCAACTTCAAAGAGGCAGGCAGTGGACGGGAGCCAAAGCGGATATTCGGTCGCTTGCTTTCGTCCTTTTGCACTACCGAGAGCCAGTTGACGATCGCTTTGCGTTGCTCGTCGGTTAGCACCATTGCCTCTGGGTCTGAGATCCACAAATGTATTCCTCGGCGACCGGAGTAGACTCATAGCAGGTGTTCGTAGCCAAATTGTTCTCGGATGGCCTCGTCCAGAATGCGTACGGCAGCGGCAATAAAGGCCCAACAGCGTTTGCATATTTCCGCTGATGAGCAGCACGTTCGGATAGGATCGTAATCGGTCATATCTATATCGAAAACAAGCTCGCGGGGGGTTGAATGTGCCTTGTCGCGCTGTCTTTTTGTCGCGAGGCTGTTTTGTGACCGGTCAATGGGGACACGCCATGGAGGAGTTCGTGGCGGGCGGCTTTCGAGACGAGCGAAGGAGAGTTAAGTTAGCACTGGCGCCAAGTGACGTGACAGCTGATGATATGTAGCTGATCGTTAGGGAAGAAGACGTGAAGAGCGCTGGTAAATGGCTTGGGGCAGGGGGATGGAAACGGCGCCAGATCTCGATGGTTGTGCTGGCCGTACCGCTCGCTCAGATCTTGCCAGGGTCCGCTGTCCGCCCGGTTGCCCGGTTGCCCGGTGTCAGCCGGAGTCCCTACTTCCTTATATAATCAGTGTTCCAAGACAGTGTAACACTGTCACATACATGTTTCCGCCGCAAAAAGCAAGTTGACACTTTGGTATGCGCGAGGTGAATCATCGCTGCAGCGGTACAGTTTCAAGCTGCTCATCTACTTACTTACTATCTGTGCAGACTCGGCCCCCGCTAGTGGTGCGTGTGGGCTGGTGATTTCGAGCAGGGTTCTCAGACTAGTCAGTCCAAAGTTAGTCCGCTAACGCTGACTGGCAAAGAACGAGACGACTCACGATACTTCCAGAATCCAGAGTCAACCTCACGGTCGTCTTCTTCGATGGGTGCCGCCCGGGCCGTGCCGGGGCCCGGAAGAGCAAGAGAGAATTGAGTTTTCAAATTTGTGCGTGTGCACTGGCATTGTTCAAGGGTTTGCGGCTGACGGGACTGTCATGCCAACCTGAGTGCGCCGTTGTAGTTTGATCCTGGCGGGGTCAACGGCTTGCATTTCCTTGGGTGCATCACTAACACGCGCTCGCATTTGACGGTGCCGCCACTCAGTGGGTGAACAAGATTGATCAGGAAGTTGCTATTTGTCGGGAACCGGGAAAACAACAGTTATAGCGGCGGCAGTCATGAGCATACATGCGCTGCTCATCTCCCAAAAGCAGAATGTCTATCTTGTGGCACAGAGCAACGTCGCGGTCAAGAATATCGTGGCATCATTAGATTTCCTTGACTTCAAACTGATCATTTCGAAAGGTGCGTCTTTTCTTTGAATTCAGTTTTGAGCCATGCAACTAACAAATTGTAACAATTTATTGACAGATTTCCATTATGACTGGTTGGTCTTTTCAATAAACCCATTGTTTTCGCTCTCATGAGATGCAGGCACAAAGTGAGCCCGAACCTAATCAGGATGGACCAGCTGGAGAAGAAAGAATATTGTCGGCGTTGAGAGACAGCTTCTCGGCGCCAAGGTCATTCCATGCACACTCAGTATGCTATCGAATCCCAACTTCGGTGTTATTACACAGCTGGTTCTGGTGCAGACAGTCATTGTGGATGAAGCGAGCCAGGTAATTCGAATGACCTGCCCGGTGACGTGTGGTTTACTGAGTTTTGTTGTCAGATTGAAATGGGCCAATATGCTCCCTTGATATCGCTGTTCTCGACAACTCTCAAGAAGATGGCGTTTATTGGCGACGACCAGCAGCGTAATGTTACCTGTTTATGGCGTAGAAAACCACTTAACTATTTTCTAGTGCCACTATACGGACAGAGCGACATCTCCATCATGGTAGCTTTCGTTCACAACGACCGTTGCTGAACAAAACGACATCATAGCCTCCGGTCTCGACAAGCGGGGCCAAGGCAAGATTGCGCGTTGCTCCAAGAAACTCTATTCGTGGATGCGCATTCGACATGACGGCTGGTCGCTCTATCGTTTTGTCCGTGGCGGACACCAAGTTCGTCAACGCGGCCTTTCTCGACGCTCTAAAGGTATCAACAGGGCATTTCCTCTGAGTGAACGCAGCTCACAACAGCACGAGGCGAATGCTAGGAATGGAAAATGCAGGCCAGAAGATCCTCGCAGCCAGCTTGTACATGCGCCATAGAGGGAAGAGAAATACCGTGGACGGGTGCCGGACCGAGAGTTGATCGGACCGAGAGTTGATCGCAGCGTGACTTGTCCCTTCATGATCAACTCGTGTCTGCTGGCGTCAACTTCAACAACGGTGTTGACTCTCCCAAACAGAGTCCTTCCGGCCATCATTTACTCGACCTTGCATTCGGCGCCAACCACACTCTTGTTGCTAGTGGGCTGTGGAGATGGGAAACGGGTCAAATCGGGATTTCGTATGCGACAACTACGGTCAACTTAAAGTCCCAATCTCACCACGAAAAACTCGTGTCACCATTCTGCGGCAGTCTACCCATCTATGTAAGGCGACAACCGACGGCATTCTGCTGATAAGCAAGTCCGGAACCAACAACTTGAACGACAACTCACCAAGCGCCAGGTGACGACAATGTGGCCTGGAGGCAAGGATTAAGGTCAGCTTTTGTCTAATACGCAAAAGAAGCACCAAGACTTACCCCCCAGATGATAGCGTCCTTCGAGCGCGTTCAAGTTGCGGCATGCATGGTCATCGTCGACATCGCCCTCATCCGCTTGGGCAAAGAACTGGATTAAGGTCAGCTCGAGTTTAAGAAGAGCCTGAGCAGGAAATTCAACCCTTACAACTTCTACGTGTCCTCGCATCCAAGTTGCCGTCTCCGGGCTACACAGTAGCCTACACTTTCAAGCATGCGGCAGCCCCGCGCCGGCTACCGAAGTACATTACAGTCTGCACCAACAAATATGGCTTGCGACACCAACTTCCTGCGACACCAACTTCCTGCCGAGAACGACCGGCAGCGACGCGACCGTCATGCTCGATTGCTGCAACGACAAGCGCGAAAAGGTCAGCGGGTTGTATATAGGCTCTGACTTGAGTCTCAACCAAGAACACGCTCGCTTTCGGCGATGACCGCGGCAACCAGCCCATCACTCCCACCAGAGCCACCAACGCGACCAACTGCTCTGAACAACACGCAATACTCTGCTGTGTTCCCCGCCAGAGCCCACGAACGAGATCATGGCCCCATTCCAAATTTACTTGCTGGGCCAGGTCATGAGCACTGTCTAGACTCTATCCGAGCTCGTTCTGTGGGGAGCAAAAGGCAAATATGCCGTTTGCTTCTGATGACATAGCGGATCGGGTATTAGCCAGAGAGCCACCTTCGCAACAACACTGTGGTGTCCTATCTCGGATGACAAATGCTAACGTTTGTCTGTGAGATCAGCGTGGAGTTGAGGGAGATGGCGTATGGGCTGCAATACGAGGAATGATGATGGGGCCGATCTAGGATGTCGGTTTTGGGGCTTTTTGTCTGAGTTGACATGAATTTGTTTGCATGGCACATATACTTTCGGTTTCTGTCATTCCCCGCGCGATACTTCCCTACGAATACCTACATTGCAGTACTTATCTCGGATTGATTTTCTCGAGCAACTTCAAGTTACATATTATTTCCCAGTCCTCGACACGTACAAAATACCTACAATACCATTGTCGTGTTCCCACTCCAAGCAAGACACGGTGTCGACGTCTGCGCTCTTGGGAGGAAAAGAGATAACTGTATAAATCAGCATAAGAGAAAGCGGTCATTGGAAATGATGCTTCGCCCTCGAGCAGAAAAGGCAATCACTCCTTCTTCTTGTCCTTCATGTCGTCAACTGGTCTGCCACCCGCTTTGCACCCCGCCACTTTTTTCCCAGCCGGCACAAGACACCCAGCGACTCGATAGAGCTTAAGACGAAGGGAGAATGTCGATGACATGGCCCAAGGGCGGATCGGAGGAGGAACAGAAGGGTCGAGCGGGACAGAAGGCCGCGGCAGAACACGATACGCTGGGGCTTTGGAGGCCGATAACGGGTAGCCAGACCCGCTATAATGGTGCGTTCAAGCTGGCTGGCCTTGCTCAGTACTGACACTATCATTCTTCTCAGTTACCACCAACTATTTGGCGGCATTACAAGTGCTACAAGTTCAACCACCATCCTCTGCCTTTTTTTTTCAGCACCCGCGGCATGCAAAGGATGCACGGGTACACGCTGGGACTGTGCCAGGTCGAAACTTTTCATTTTGGCTGGGAGAACGCCACAGCAGCATTTGCGCGCAGAATGGGAGCAACTCTGCGACTTCGAAAAGACTCGGAAAAGACATTTCGAGCGTCAGCGGTGCGTTTTTACTCTAGTATTTCTGTCTCTATGCTTATACTTGAGAAGGGAGCCGAAAATGGCACCAGTGCTGCGGCCGGCCTTGTGTCTGTCGGGCCTAAACCCTGCACCGACTCTGCGCACACCATCTTGCCTGTTGGCTACAGCAGACAAGCCCGCATAAGACTAATGTTGCGGCTTGTCGTCAAATATGGCTAGGGTGGAGCACGGGTCCGGGTCCGGGTCTCAGAAGGCTGACCCTGACCCTGACCCTGACTAACCCTGACCCTTCCGGGTACGGGTCCAACCGGGTCCGGGTTGACCCACGGGTTGCAGACATGGAAGCAGAAGATGTATTTGGGACAATAATTTTGACATAATATACATTTTGCTATATGATATTGGCTTACATATAGCATATGTAACCTTTTCCTCAAGATTTTGAGCATATTTAATCTGACTTACTCCTATCTCACATGTCACATGAGTGACTTGAGTGACATATGATTTTTTTTTATCTGTTAAAAACTCACAAAAATCATGTTTAGATAGGGAATTGTCCCATCACAACAGCTTATTAGACCCTCCGGGTTGACCCTGAAAGGGTCCGGGTTTGGCCGGGTTCAGAAATCGGTGTACCCTGACCCTGACCCTGACCGACCCTACCCTGAAACCCTGCGAGTTGACCCTGACCCGTGCTCTACCCTAAATATGGCGCCAACATCCCCATGACGCATTCCTCCCCTCGTTCTCCTTCAAATCCCTCGAAAGACGCCTTCCGCGCATGTGCTAGCGCTATTATATCACCCGCCGTCGCACAAGAACCATTCCAAAGTGTTGTCGTCGTGGTCGTCATAGCCCTCCTCTCCTCATACATACATCAATCCGGTCTCTCGGCATCTAGTCGCCCTCGGATGATAACTGGACCTTGTCCGAGGTTCCCAGAGACGGATGCGACGGCGAAAACTGTCACCGAGTTGCATTGCGGGTTCTTGTAACCGACAATATTTTCCCTATGGCCTCAATGGTTTTCCTATCGCTCCGTGGCCTTCGATCCTCAAGCAACGTCTAGCCCGAGTACATGTCCGCTAACGCTATCATGCATGTTGTCTCAGGAACCATCTACCGGGCCCATTGCTCAAGGTGCCATCGTCCTCTTCGCACGTGTACTTTGTGCATGTTGCGCTCATCTCAATTGTCACGGCGCGTTATACTCCAACATCCGCGGGTGTCGCGTTATTATACACCACCACCATTTACTTCCTCGCGCGCCGTTATCGGCGGTTTCTTCCTCTAATGACGCCAACAACGCCAAGGCCATTTACCTCTCTGTCGACAGCTCCTTGCAACGCCAACACCAATTCCCCAGCAACCAATATGGTCTTTTTATCGTATATGCGACAGTCTCCGCGCAACTGTCCGGACTTGTCGCGCCACCCATTTATCCTCTCCCCCTCCTATATCCCCGCTTTCGGCGTTTCTCCTGCTTTCGTCCTTCTCGTTACACTCAATGCGAGTCACAAGTGCACCATTAAACAAGAGCGGGTCCAGAAATCGGGGTCGTGGTCTCGTATCGTGCGCGACATTGCCAACTAAGCATATACGGGCTTTGGCGGGTCTCCGCCTCATCTGTCACCCAGTTGGTCGCTAGTGTCTACTGCGGCTCCCCACCAGCGCAATCCCTTCGAAGGGTATTCATGATACCAATGGCACCAACCGCAGCGCCATTGTACGGATGTGGCACCAACCTCGTTTATCCTTTCCCCTCGACCGCATAGTCCATTCGGCGCTCGTTGCAACACACAGTCTGCGCATGGCGGGTTCCGTTGGGCATGTGTGATAGTTTGGGATTTGGGCATGGGACTTGGGATGGCGTCGGCGCATTTGAGGTCGTTTTGGGTGTCGAGGATAAGCGAATACGGGGAAGCGTGGGATTGAGGTGTGAGGAGATAGAGAATTTGAGGGCGGTGAGAGGCTTTTAGGCTCCCTTTTTCTTCCATGCTTTTTGGTTTTTATGTGGGAGATGGATGTGAAACACCAACGAAACGGCTGCTGTGGTGCCTACCCATGCTGCAAATATCAAGAATGTCTTTAGCCACGAGCAGGAGCTGGAGAATCAGCGGAGGGCTTTGGGGGCATAAATCGCTTACCAGGTGGAGCAGCTGGCTTTTTAAAATGTGTGTGTTATTGTTCCATCTCCTATCCTTCTAACTTTCTTTACCCAGCGCAAAACCACCCACAACTGCAGTCAACAGACAAGCTTGTAGTTGTCGGTTGTCGTGATCTGCCTGACAGTAAGTGCTATTTGAAGTGGTAGAGGTCAATGCTCACCGTTATTGGAGATATTATACTCGGCTGTTGACGTCGACGACAGCGAGCAACAGGGTTGAATGCTGCCCTTGGGAAACGGGACCACCAGCGTAGTAGTGCTTGCTGGGGGCCCCACTTAATGCCATAGCCAGCGTGTTGAGGCTGTGCAGACAATAATTAGTATCAAGTAGCATATATGTATCGTATACCATATTCATGTAATCTAATTGCAGCAAATGGAGGATTGGGTCCGACTGATTGCCTTGATGGCCAATTTATATGCCGGAAAAGATCTCATCGGCCGGATCACGGATCCGAGTGCTACATTTTCTGAAAATCTTCTGTGACAGAAAATTGGAAATCTTCTGACCCGGAAAATTTCCAGAAGATTCTCAGAAGATTGATGGAAAATTCCAAATTTTCCGTGACAGAAAATCCTCGGAAAATCTTCAGAAGATCTTCAGAAAATTTCAAATTTTCTGTGCATTTTCTCTGGGGCGGAAAATGCATTAATGTCCGTAGTGTGAGTATATATAATAGTAGGGGTATAGTATACCTCCCAGAAACTGGTACCCCTGCCCCTCTAGCATATCTCTATCTCAGGTTATATTGCACCTAGGGTCTCTAGAAATTCAGTGACCTCAACACTTCCTGTGGGGTCACTAATCAGTGGGATTATAGTGGACTATCCTCTGTAGCTGGATCAACTTGGATCATGAGATTATATGCATGAGGGCCCAAGATATCAGCAAAATGCTCCTCACCTCAGTATTCAGTCATACTTGGCAGTTGACAGATTAAGGTGATGGTGACAGATGATATGACTGGATGGGTCAGGAAATGGTGACATGTTATACCTTTCAAATGAGCTCTCTCCCAGCTTTATCCTCCAAGGCTAGCTGAAGATCCATGCTTATCTTTCACAGTTGATGGAGGTCAAATACCACTGATGAGCAAATGCATTGTATTCTCAGTGCCATATTCACTGTGGATTAGGAAGTCACACACTGTAAGGGCAACCCCGGAGGCCTGAGATCAAGGTCCTAGCAGGGGAGGATCCAAAGCGTGAACATTGGTAAGCGAATACAAATGAAGCTGACCTAGCAGGGGAGGATCCAAAGAGAAGAAACTCTAAGGGTCCGCCTGCTAGGTAGCTGACTATATACTGCTTGTCCGTAGCTGCCGCTGTCGGGCACAGAAGGCTTGGGCGGCGTCGCAGGCGAGGTCCCAGGGCGACCGTCGGGAGGGCGTTGACGGATCGGTGATTGTGCGGGCGAGATGGAGGGCCGGACCGGAGACGGAACCGGAGTCGGACCGGAATCGGAGGCGTCTCCGAGGGGCCGAAAGGGAGGTTCCCCTGACATCACCCCCCCCTTTGAATGCGGCGTCCCGACGCATAGACCGGAATGGAATCGAGTCGAAGGTTGCAGAGGCGATGTGCCGTGGTTTGCCAGGGTACTTACGATAGAACTCCGCGATTTTCTCCGGGGCGAAGACGCGGTCGAAGCGGACCCACTGGTCATGCGACGCGTCGTAGCCTTTCCATCTGACGAAGTAATTCAGCCGTTTATACCTCACCCTTGCGTCCAGGATTTCCTCTACTTCCCACTCCGGGACTCCGTCCTCGAGGTCCGGAGGGGGCTGGTCGTAGCCGGGGCGTCCGTCGAAGGGGTCGTCTTGGGCGAGCTCGAGTTTGACGACGGGGAAGACCGGGTGGAGCTTCGAGTAGCGCGGAGGGAGGTCGAGCTTGTAGGCACCTTTGCTGATCTCCGCGACTATCTTGAACGGTCCAAGGCGGCGATGGGAGAACTTTTCCGAGGGGCGAGTCGTCCTGATGTCAGAGGCATCCAGCCAAACACGGTCGCCAACCTTAAACTCCGGAGATGGAGTGCGTCTCTGGTCGTAGTAGCGTTTGTACTCCTCTTTGGCCTTAGTGAGCGCGGCCTTGGCTTCAGCAACACCAGTGGCGATCCGGTCGCGGAACTCGTTCACTGACTCCATGGCGGAACGGACTCCGGGTTCGAAGCCCATGCGCGGGAGCCGTCCCGTGTCCGTCATGAAGGGGACCTGCTGCGTGGAGGAGTGAACGTGGTTGTTGTAGGCGAACTCCGCGGCCGGAATCAGCTCATCCCAGTCGTCCTGCTGGTAGTTGGTGAAGATCCGCAAGTACTGCTCCAGCTCCTGGTTGACGCGCTCTGTCTGACCGTCTGTCTGCGGGTGGTACGCGGTGGACGTGGCGGGCTTGATGCCGATTAGACGCCAAAGTTCTCGGGTGAAGTCCGCGATGAACTGCGAGCCGCGGTCGGAGACGTACTTCTCCGGAGTCCCGTGATGGCGCCAGACATTCCGGTAGTAGAGGCGAGCTGCCCCTACTGCATCGACCGTCGTATGACACTCTGAGAAGTGGGCGCGCTTTCCGAGGGTGTCAACGACGACCATGATCGCGTCGTACCCATGGGCTTCGGGAAGCTCTACGATGAAGTCGACGGAGACGGTATGCCAGCGTTCCGGGAGCGTTTCCGTGGGGTGCAGCTCTCCGTGGGGCAGTCTCCGGAGTGCCTTGGTGCGACAGCACAAGTCACAGGTCGCAACATACCGGCCGATATGGCGAGACATCTGAGGCCACCAGTAGTTCCGGGAGACCAACTCCAAGGTCTTGAAACAACCTGCGTGTCCGGCGACTCGGGTGTCATGGCAGAGCTCGATGATGCGTCTCCGGAGGTCCTTGTCTTTTGGTACGACGATCTTTCCTCGGAAATGGAGAAGACCGCCGGAGACAGCCCACTCGTCAGAACGTGAGGAGCGGGGGCCTCGAGCTTGACCTTGAACCTTAAGAAGTTGCCGGGCCGCTAGTGCGACGGGCTCCTCCAGGTCAGGCTCACCGGAGAGGGCATCACGGATGTCACGGAGGAGTTCAGAGCCGGGACCGAAACGGAAACGCCCGAGAGTGCGCGGACGTGGAAGAGTTCAGGCCGCAGAAGGACGACGTCGGAGTTGTCGGAATCGACTCCGTGGTCGGGTCTCCGGGAGAGGGCGTCAGGCCGACCCATATCGCGGCCAGGCTTGTGGTGCAGCGTGAAGTCGAACCGGGAGAGGTACAGAGACCACCGGGCCTGTCTCCGGTTGAGGTGTTGCGTCTTCCTGAAGTACTCCAAATTCTTATGGTCAGTCCAAATCTCGACAGGGTGCGCGGTGCCCTCGAGGAAGTGTCTATACTCCTCGAGTGCGCGGATGATCGCGAGCATCTCCTTGTCGTGGATTTCGTAGTTGCGCTGGACATCATTTAAGCTTTTGGAATAGAATGCTACAGGGTGCCACTTCCCGTCCGGGGCGGATTGTGAAAGAACCGCCCCGTCGCATAATCAGAGCTGTCCGCCTCGAGTCGGAAAGGCCGTGTGTCGTCCGGAATCGCCAGGACCGGTTCCGAGGTGACCGCGTCCTTGATCGCTTGGAACGCGGAGGCCTCCGCGTCGCCCCAAGTCCATTGCTGGTCCTTCTTGGTGAGCACGAAAAGAGGGCGCGCAAGGGTCGAGAAGTCCCGAATGAACCTGCGGTAGAAGTTAGCGAACCCGAGGAACTGCTGAATGTCCTTCTTGTTTTCCGGAGTCGGCCAAGCGGAGACGCCTGCGACCTTGATGGGGTCCATTTCGACGTGGTTGTGGGAGATGATGACTCCGAGGTACTCGATTGACGATTTTTCAAAGTCGCACTTCTCCGCTCGAAGGTACAACTTGTGCTCCCGGAGTCGCCGTAAGACCTCCTGGACAATCTGCCGGTGTTTCCGGAGGTCGGAATGGGCGATCAAGATGTCGTCAAGGTAGATCATGACGTCTCCGGAGAGGATGAGGTCCTGAAAAATGTCATTCATCATCGTTTGGAACGTCGCGGGAGAGTTTGTCAGGCCGAAATACATCACCAAGGGCTCGAACAGGCCTCGGT
This sequence comes from Mycena indigotica, assembly GCF_014461135.1. Classification (NCBI taxonomy): domain Eukaryota; kingdom Fungi; phylum Basidiomycota; class Agaricomycetes; order Agaricales; family Mycenaceae; genus Mycena; species Mycena indigotica. The sequence continues at coordinate 2,907,877 of NW_023503007.1, read as the reverse complement.
TAGTCCGGAAAGCCGCTTTCCACTCGTCACCTTCCTTGATCCGGACGTTGTTGAAGCCCCAACGGACGTCGAGTTTGGTGAAGTAACGAGCGCCTTTGAGCCGGTTGATGAGGTCGTTGATCAGCGGAAGGGGGTACCGGTTTTTGACAGTCATCGCGTTGAGAGCACGGTAGTCCTGGACGAAGCGGAGTCCGCCGTCCTTCTTCTTGACGAAGAAGACCGGAGATGCCATCGGAGACTTGGAGGGGCGAATCCGGCCCGTCGAAAGCCCTTCCTCGATGAACGCGCGTCGAGCTCGCGTTGCTCGAGGGGCGAGATGGGGTACACCTTGCAGTTGGTGGGCTTAGCGTCGGGGACGAGTTCAATGGCGTGGTCCCAGGCTCTCCGCTCCGGTAGCGTGTCGAAGGACTCCTTGTTGAAGACGTCCTGGAACTCCTTAGCCCAGTCCGGGATCTCGGAGGGCGGAGGGGCGGAGTTCCTGGTGAAGGCTTCGGCCAGGCGTTGCGAGACAGTACTGCCAGCGTATCTCCTCCGAGGGGCGGAACGAGGTGTAGAAGATGCGGTCACCATCTTCAAGCTGACCATCGTCATCGTCGTCGTCGGAGTCCGGCGTCAGATCAGGCAGGCCGGAGTCGTCACCGGAGACGGAATCGTCTCCGTCATCAGACCCAGAAAGGTCCATGGCGCAGACCGAGGGGAACGGGCCGGAGCGGAGACGCTTCTGAAGCGACCGGAGTCGCCGCAACTCGGTCCGTTCGACCCGCTCTTCCTCACGGCAGGTCGAGCAATTGCGGGGGCACCGTGTCATCTTGACCTCCTTGGTTTCCCAATTGATCTCTGGGTTATGTTTCCGCAACCAGGAATACCCCAGGATGAGGTCTTGCTTGCCAAGATGGGTGACGGCCAGCTGAACTCGTTCGGCATGGCCCTTGTAGCGCAGGACCAAGTCCGCGATCTGTTTGATGGAGCCAGCGTCATTGGGGGTGCCATCGACATTGAAAACCGGAATCGGCTGATCGAGGGTGCGGACCGGAATGCCATTCCGAGCAACATAGTTCATGTCAATGAAGTCGGAGGTGGCACCACAGTCGACAAGCCCAGAGAGTGAGAGCTTCAGCGCTGGTGGTGGACTCGAGCTCTAACGGGAGGTGGAGGGAGTTCGCCCCAGGGGCAGCGGCAACGGTGTACTGCTTGGGCAGTTTCTTTTCCCAGGCAGTGAGGCGGCGGAGGACGATGACCGGAGTCGCGGGCGGAGTCGGAGACGGAGTCGAGACGGGGGGCAGGAGAGGGTGTGTCTTTCGTTTCGGGCTCATTGTAGGGCAAGGAACTGCATTCATCATACAAAGAGGCAAAACGATTTATAGACGCGAACGAGGGCACACCAGTCACTCGTCGCGGGGACAAAATCCTCTCCGGCCATCGACTCCGCTGCCGTCTCCGGCAGGGCAGCTGTGTCCGTGTAGCGGGCGATCAACTCCGCTAACATCTCGTCACCGAGTTGTTGGATCACCTCGTCGAGGATGTCCATTGAGCGGACATCGGCGGGGAGGGGGCAATCCCGGCGAGATGGTTTGGGTCGCCGCACCTGAAGCAGGCGCGACGAGGGGCACCCCGAGCCCTGGTGCGATCCAACTCCATAGGGACGGGAGCTGGAGGCACCGGAGCGGGGCGCGGGCCGCGGGTGGCACGACCGAGCCACCGGGCGGAAAGGGGCCGGAGCCGGGATGCGGTTGACCGGAAACGGAGTCCGAATCAAACCGCCAGGCGTCTTGGGGGCGGCTGACTTGATCAGCTTGGCCCGGACCAGGGCCTCGTATTGACGGAAGGCCCGGGTGCGCCAGCTAAGGTAATCCCGGAGGTCCGGGGGGTCGTTCGAGGACGTGATTCCGTTATTGATCAGGGGGGTCAAGTCCGTGGCGGAACTTGGTCACCTTGACCAGCGCGTCTTCGAATCCGGCGAGGTCCATCAGGTCCTCGAAGTCGTCGGTGTACTGGTAGACATCCTTTGTACCCATGTGATAGGCGGAAGTCTCCAGCTTGGAGAGAGCGTGATCTTGCTCATTCTCCTCGACGAACCGGAGTCGAAACTCGAAACGAACGAGCCCCAGGACGGAAACGGAAACGGGGCTTTGCTTCCGTGGCGCTCCGCCCATTGCTGACCGGGTCCTTCTGCCATAAACGACATGGGATAGCGGACAGCCTTTTCCTCGCCGCCTCTCCGTTGACCACGAAGGCCTCAGGGGCAAGGCGGGCGAGGTGCGGACCGCGTAGAGGAACGCGCGGCCGCGTTTCCGGTCGCCGTTGAAGGTGAACGGGGGTTTTGGTCGCAAGACCAATTTTGAGGCGAGGTTGATGTCGCCAAAAAGGGCTTCGAGTCGCCCTGGACCGGAGTCGGAGTCGGAATCGACGTCTCCGGCGATGGTGTTTGGGGTCCGCCAGCATTATTAGCGGCGGCAGCGGCAGCGGAAGCCTGGTTGGTGAGTAAAGCAAGGGCCTCAGTTAGGCTATCGATTTTCGCCTCGAGTGAGTCCAGCCGGGCGTCTGCGGTAGGAGTGACTCCGGACGGCATGACGGGTGCGGGGACCACAGGAGTAGAGGAGGAGGGGACAAGTGGCAGGGGCGGTGACGAGGGCGGAACGGACTCGTACTCCGAGCCTGAGTCAGCGCCGAACCTGGCAATCTTGTCCGGTTGATCCCGTAGAGAGTTTCTTCTGCTGTAAGGGCAACCCCGGAGGCCTGAGATCAAGGTCCTAGCAGGGGAGGATCCAAAGCGTGAACATTGGTAAGCGAATACAAATGAAGCTGACCTAGCAGGGGAGGATCCAAAGAGAAGAAACTCTAAGGGTCCGCCTGCTAGGTAGCTGACTATATACTGCTTGTCCGTAGCTGCCGCTGTCGGGCACAGAAGGCTTGGGCGGCGTCGCAGGCGAGGTCCCAGGGCGACCGTCGGGAGGGCGTTGACGGATCGGTGATTGTGCGGGCGAGATGGAGGGCCGGACCGGAGACGGAACCGGAGTCGGACCGGAATCGGAGGCGTCTCCGAGGGGCCGAAAGGGAGGTTCCCCTGACACACACTAGAGCCTCAGTCTATAGTATCTACATCTACAATCCAGCCACCTTACATGTTTTAATTTTGAGATATTCCATTTTTTATGAATGAATGGTGAATATGGTAATTATATCAAATCATGATGATGAAAATATCTCATTGATCAATGATACCTTTCAGAACCTTCTACCTAGTACTTGATCCATATGTTTAGCTTAGGTATCTATGGAGATAGAGGCCTATCAGTTATCTATTGGCCAGTGATTGGACAGTTTTAACCTAGCTATTGAGCTGTAACTATAGGTCACTTGATAAAAGTTGTTTGTATAGTAAAAATGCACAACTTTGATTTGTGACGATCTGTGACATTCTCTAGTCATCCTGCTGTTAAACTGAGAAATTTCCTTTTGGGGAATTATGTCACACTTGTGACCTTGTGTCACATTCTGTAACAGCATGTACAGAGCTGGTAGGTATTGGCCTGCACAGGTGCTGAAATTTTACTGACGATTAGGAATTTCCTTTTCAGGTAGTTTACGATTAGATAGAGCTGGACTTACATACTTGAGTAAATGTCTGGGACTTACTGCAGCATATGTAGCAGCCACTAACTTAGAAGTTACTATGTCATATAGCTAGAAATCATTGCAGTTTTCTTGCAGCATAAGTACTCTAGTTGCAGCTTAAGGCTTCTTGTCTTGTAGTAAATATAGTATAGTCATAATATTTGCAGCATAGACACTTAGGGTCAGTATCATCTTATGCTGTGAAATTATTGCAGTTATAGAAGATTTATTGTGAGCTTTACTGCAGCATAGGCATTTTCATATGTTCTCTTCTAATTAGAATGAAGACCCCAGTAGGCTCTTCATTCTAATTAGAGTAGATAATTGGGCTTAGCAGGTGTTCAACCTTCCGCCCCATCGCAAGTTTGATCTCAAGATCAAGACTGTTGATGGTGAAGAACCACCCATTGGACACGTCTAGTGGAAATTTTGGAGAGCGCCAATCATAGCGTGTTGAAGATCATGGCCCGGAGAGCCAGCTCGAGGGACTCCGGCACCACCACCTTCATCTCCACCTCCTCCGCCACCACCACCTCTAGGGGGACCCCAGAATGGATTTCCAGATCCACCAGGGCTGCCACCAGGACCACCAGGTCCACCAGGTCCACCACTGCCAGGAGGTCCACCTCCAGGGAAACCAGAAGGGGTCGTAGATCAACTAGTTGGCAAGGTCAAGAATGGACTCGGCTTGCCACTAAGAGTCGGAGAGGGGTTGCGGTTTGGTTGACCTTGACCAGAATCGTTTCCGTTTCCGGAGCGACCTTGAGCAGGACTCATGGGCCTGCTAAAAGCGTGCTGATACATCGGAACTGGCTTGCTTTCTTCTTCGATGTCGTGAAGGCGTGTGGGAGTGAGGGGTCGGTAACGAAAAAGTAGGAGAGACGGGAGGGGAACTGACGCTAGAAAAACGACCCGTGTTTGGATGCGGAGTCGTTGGCATAGGAATAGTACTTGGATCAGGATCCTGCGGAGACATAACAAAACCAGGCCGGAAAGGGTTGGTCGTGCCAGTAGGTGTCCGAGGAACGGGAACAGGAACCGAAGTGACAGGAGCGCCAGCGTTGTAGGTGAAGTTTGCCATAGGCGAAGTGAGAGGAACCATTTGCTCGTAGAAGCGGGATGAACGCCGTTGACCAGTATTGGCGGGGTCAATGTTGTCAGAAGAGAGGCGTACATTTGACATGGTCAAAAGGAAGTGAGTTTGTAAATACTGTTAAGTGCCGTGTCGACCAAAGGACCGGAGACGGAGTCGAAGTCGGAAACGGAATCGAAGTCGGAGAGAGCACTTGGGGGCAGAACACCACAGAAGGATGATTGGGTGACCGGGGCTTCCAGTTGACCAAGACAAGACAAGAAGAGAAGAGCGGAGTCGAGACGACGCTGGGAGATAGAGACCAGCAACGTTAATTTACAAACTGAAGTATGTAGTAATACATCAAAGTATTTATAGTACGAGAAGTAATGGAAACGGAATAAGGGATAACAAAGTAAGTCACGAGATTAGAACAAAGTCAAGTAAAGTAGAAGAGGAGTTGCATACGAGGAACAAGGCATAGATGATTATAAGTCGGGGTAATTGGAAACGCTCAGTAAATCTTCATTGCGTAAAAACCAAATACTGGAATTGATATCGGAGACGGAATGCCGGAGTCGGCACGGATATAACAGGTGATGATGAAGTCACGTTCAGCCTTTGTAAAAAGCGTGATGTCAAGGCAAAGGAGAAGGGGAAGGAGAAGGCAAAGGAGGGGAAGGGGAAGGAGAAGGCAAAAGAGAAGGCAAAGGAGAAGGAGAAGGCTCAAGAGAAGCCAACACCCTCGACAAAAGCCAAAGCTTCAACCTCGAGGAAGGCGCCAACTGTCAAAAAAGCCAATGAAAGCGCGGCATCGCTGGGCGAGGCCCAGGTCAAATCAGCCACTACTTCCAAGAAAAGGAAACAACAGCAGTCAGGTAGTGATATCGAGACCTCTGAAGGTTCCGACATTGAGTCGTCGCAATCGTTGGCTGCTAATAGAGCTCGGAGGGAGAAGAAAAAGGGGAAATCTATAATGCCGGATTCGCAACCGCCTGTTGAAAATCCAGCTGTTCCTCCTCCTATTGGCATGCAACCGCCGCCTCCAATTCCTCCTGTCGGCTCACAACCGGCCCCAATTCCTCCTGTTGTTGTTCCTCCTCCTATTGGCATGCAACCACCGTCTCCAATTCCTCCTGTCGGCTCGCAACCACATCCTCCCATTGGAAATCAACCTCTTCCCCCAACTGATGCGCCTGCATGGTTCCACGATCTACACAACAAGTTGATTAGGATGGAAGCAGGCCTGCAATATCATCACATGTTGCGACTGATGGGGCAACTAGAAAGGGCCTATGGCTGGATAGACAAACAAGCATCACTGTCTACTGACCCATTCTGTAGGGGTGAAACAGTGGGGAGACCGTTACGGGCAGCAAGGGAAGTGAAACAGGAAACACTCACTTTGTTGCCTGTTACAGGCATGTGATGCTTGAAACAGTCTCAAGTGTCGTTTGTCGGTCACTGTGAGAAATTTTCAGTCATGCACCTGCCACGTATTGTCCATTTGTGGTTGCTTGTAAATAAATACACTTAACAAGCAGTCAATCTTATCATACAATTTTGACCATGCCTAAACGAGCGGCCCACAGCCGGCCATCAACTGGAACCAAGCAATCAATTGTGGAGCATGTCGAATACATTGGCGACCTGCTAAAGCAACTTCCTGATACTCTTCCAAACAAGTCCCTCGATGATCCGGATGCCTATCGTTTCCATCTTGATGCTGAAATCCTCGAAGACGGAGGAGCTTTTGCTGCTGGTAGTCGTGCATTGGAGATTGCATTCCAACTTCACCAAACTGGTGGCAAGATTCAATTCAAACAACGGGGCCCCCCAACATCTGCACTCTTGCCATTCCTCAGACTGGTCTTCAAGAAACTTGATCCAAAAGAGTGGGAAAGCCGGGGCGACGCCTGGTTGGGGTGGCTGAAAGATGCTCTCTGTCAACGTCGGGCTCGGGCCGTATCGGGGCGTCGGGGGAACCGACTTCGAAGGGGTCTGGGAGCACGAGAGATGGGTATTCGCCCGGAGAATAGACGATATTAGCCTAGCGACTACATCTTGTAAGTACGGTTTTTATATGCTACGATATTAGGGATGGATCGGATGGGCGCCAGGTCCCAGGGCGGATCGGATGGGCGCTGCGTAGGGCCGCAGGGGCGAAGGGAAGGGGTTGAAGGAATGGGGGATTGTCGAAGGGGCGGCGGTATGCGGGCCCGTTCGGGCCCGTGCGGGCCTTATGGCCCGGACGGCCCGACCCGAACCGTGACATCACCCCCTCCGTTGTGGGCGGCGCCTCGACGCCCTATGGGTCCGTGTCCCCTGGTCTTGTTTTCGGATCTTCCATCGGCCGTTTATGAGTTCTTCGCGGGGTGCGAACGGGTTAAGAATATAGAAATCCTCGAGTGCCTCTTCTGCGCCTTCCAGTTTGTCCCGCAGTTCCCACGTCCACTCTTCTCGAGGGTAACCTTTCCACTGAATTAGGTACCTCAGGCGATGTCGACCTTGCTTGCGTGCGGGAAATGGCCTCGACTTCGTAGTGAGGCTCGCCGTCCCGCATCTCTGCCGGGGGTGGCGGGGCGGCCCGTTGGTGATCCGCTACTGGGGCGTTCCACGGTCATAATAGTGCCGTGTGGAATACGGGGCTCACGCGCCAAGTTGGGGGTAGGACCAGCTCGTAGGATGTTTTACCAACTTTGCGTTTGACTTCGAACGGCCCGAATCTTTTGTCGTCCAGTTTTTTTGAGGGTCTATCGCTGGTCAAATTCGTCCCCTGAAGGTAAACTTTGTCCCCTTCAGTGTAATTCGGGTCCGAGAGAGCGCTCCGGTCGTAGTACTTCTTCATCGTCTCCTGTGCTTCTTTCATGGCTTCGGCCGCCGGCCCAAGCTTCTTTCATCCGTTCGGCAAAAACTGTAGCGGCTTCGGTCGGGACCTCTTGCGGGCTTCGGACCCCTTCCTCGGGTGAAATCCCAACGTGAGGAAGAAGGGCGAGAATCCCGTTGAGGAGTTAACTTTATCGTTGAACGCAAATTCCGCTAGGGAAAGCCAGTCAGACCAGTCACTCTGCTGGAAGTTGCAGAATGTTCGAAGGTATTGCTCGACCTCCATATTCACACGCTCTGTTTGCCCGTCCGTCTGCGGGGTGGTACGCCGATGACGATCGAACCTTGATTCCCAGCAATTTGCTCAAGTCGCTCATGAAATGCCCGATGAATTGCTGGCCCCGGTCGCTGGTTACTTCCTCCGGAAATCCGTAATCCTTCCAGACGTGATCACGATATAGCCGAGCGACTCCTTCCCCAGAGATGTTCCCCGTGCACGGGAGTACACGTATCCCTTTACCCAATCTGTCGACGATCACGAGGATTGCGTTGTATCCGGAAGACTCCGGTAGTTGCACGATCAGATCGATTGATATGCGCTGCCATACCCGAAGTCGGCACGCTATTCGGGACCAAGGTACCTGCGGGGCGTTGATGAGGGTGGATGACGGGTGGGGAGACCGGAGATGAGACCGACACTACACAACTAAAACCCAACAACAAAACAACAAATAGTCGTTCTGCCTGAGCGATAACACTACGGACATTGATGTATTTTCCGCCCCAGAAAATGCACAGAAAATTTGAAATGTTCTGAAGATCTTCTGAAGATTTTCCGAGGATTTTCTGTCATGGAAAATTTGGAATTTTCCATCAATCTTCTGAGAATCTTCTGGAAATTTTCCGTGTCAGAAGATTTCTAATCTTCTGCCACAGAAATTTTTCAGAAAATGTAGCCCTCGGATCTGTGATCCGAGCAATGACATTTTCTCTGGCTGTTAAGTGCCATGCAAGAACCGAAAGGAAGTAACGGAAGGTCCGGAAGTAGAACCGAGTGGCTATCACAACACTATATCGGAGTGAGCGACTACACGTCTTGCAGGCCGAAAGCAAGTCTGAACAAATACGTGAACTCCTACGGATACGTTCGGAGAAGCCGAAGGCGATAAGGCTTAGAACGCGGGGAGGAGTCGGACGAGAGCGGAGAGCGAGGCAAGAAACGTTAATAACGAAACTGAAGTACAGGATCGTAGAGTACGAGTATTTATACTAAGTGGTAAACATAAAGCATATGACCTCGCAGGGAGATCCGATGTGGTCCGCAGGATCTCCCTGCGGGTTAAGTACAAAGGCATAGTAAGTAAGGGGAACGAGAAGACATACACGAGGCAAAGGAAACAAGGCGAACGCCTAAAGGATATAAGTAAACAAACGCAAGTCCAAATGGGTAAAGATCCGAGTTGATGGTCGGAGGGTCCGAACAGGTCCGAGAGAGTCTGCGTGCAGATTAACTGTTTGAAGGGAAACGCTCAGATACCTTCATCGCGTAAAAACCCTGTTGCGCTCCAAGGATAACCCTCGGAGCGTCCGAAGATGCACGGGATATAACACTGGCATACAAGTTAGCTATGAAGGCAATCAGTCGGCATACTTAATCAAATCCTCCATTTGCTGCAATTACATTACATTGACCCGCAATGAGTATAATACATGGCATACAACACTTTGCACATGTATGCTCTTTCATACTAGCACCCCATCCACAGCCTTTGGACTCTCCAGAGCTCCACCACCTATGTGCCAGCCATCTCTTCCACCGCGACGACCATGAACCTACTCGATGACGACTTGGGAGAGTGCGCGTCTTCAACCCCTGTCGCTGTTGGATATCAAGCTGAGCATCAAGTTCAGAATCCACTCACAGTTTGACGACTACGACTTTCCTCGTTGCGCCAGCAGCAGGCATCGTCCCAGCTCTGTCTCAAACAATTGTATGGCGCTACTGTACTAACACACGGCGTGGCCGCTGGCAGCAACAAGGCTGCACGTTGCTGGCCAGGCCAGGTGGGTCTCTTTGTGCAGCACATTGGTTTGAGCTGGGCGGGCGGGGAAAGCATAGGTTATGGCGGGCGATGGTAGTTTCGGACTTTGTTCCTAACTTGATGGTTGACTTACTTATGTCCCAGTTTTGCACTCGCGGGCCATCCCTCTTATCTAGCAATGGTGAGCGGCCTCAAGTTGTATTTCGCCGTTGTCGTCGGCTTACCTCATGCTGCAGCCGAAGGGATGCTGTCATTCTTGCAGACTTCGCATTGGGCTTTCAAACTGTGGATGTGGTTCTGCGAGCGGGCTTCTTGAGCCACTATTCATGGATGCTGACGTCTTTATGCTGCTTCGTCGGGATACCGAACTCCGATTTACGGAGGGAGGGCGGTTGTCGACTTTGAGGAGGACGTTTTGGCCGCCAAGGTGCGCGCGTTCCTGCTGTTTATCTTACTCCTCGATGCTGATCTTGTTTATTCATCGAATTCTCGCAGAGTCGAGAGGGCGCGCGAGCGATTGATGGGAGGGTGGTTTCTCCGAGATGGAGATGTGTTTGCCCTGGGTCGATTCGGCGAGCTTCTGCCAGCAGAATGGCGTCGTTTTGGCGAGAGAGGGCGGCTGCAGTCGTTGCCAAAGTTATTCCGGCCCCAAAAGTGCGAATTCTTGCTCTGCAGTCGATATTTGTCCTTGCTGACCTTGCTTGCAGCTTGCTTGCGACTTGTCACCCTGTAAAGCTCGCAGTCGCGCGCGAGACAGCGCCGGCGATTGGGCCGGAGGGCGACCGGGCGGATAGAGCCGCTTGCATGAGGTCGATTCGGCCACTTGCTGCCGGGGCAAGCGGCTTCGTTTTGCGAGAAATGGTGGCGGGACTTGGTTCTGGTTGCCGTTTGACACGCTGTTGCCGTTATTGACCGGGAGGGCGAGTTGGGAGGTTGCGCGGGCCAGCGGGACCTTTCTTCCGTCCAGCACGAATCCCGCGGCATCGAAAGCATCTTTGCACGCTGGTAGTTTCAGAAATAGTGAGCTTCTCGTTCCCAACTCAATGCTTGACTTACTTATGTCGCAGTTGTTCACTCGCTGTCCATCCTGAGATGTCGTGCTAACATTCGCCAGGGCCAATCTGTGGAATCTACACAATAGTCAGCAAATGCATTGTTTCCCGCAATTCGACTAACCGGCCAGCGTTGCTGTTTGCGGCGACTGGTCTTGCCGCTCGGGCTGGTTTTCCCCCAGCCTGGGCCACCGCGTCGATCAAGCAGACCTTCGCCAAATGGCGCAGAAGCTACGGCCTAAAGTAAGTTTGTGCAGGTAAACTGACAGGAATTTCAGACTTACCTGCTCATTTCAGGCTGCGACGGCCGAGCCAAAGTGGCCCGTTTGAACGTTCGGCTCGTCCCCGTAGCATGACTCAGTACTTGTCGCGCCAGAGCTTGCCGGCCCGCGGGCGAAAAATGACGGCTACCCAACGTGTGAGTCAGAGTTCGGCGCTGCCGGGGTCCCGGGCCGCAGAGTCTGGGGTTGCTGCTAGTTGTTAAGCTCCAACGAGTTGTAGACGGAGAACGGCTTGTTTGCGGGCCGTGGGCGACAATGGCTGCTGGTGGGATGTGGCGGAAGTGGAAGGGAAAGGCCGGTTAACGGGCACGTGTGATCGGGCGAGCCCAGTCCGGCCGGTTCCCCCATTTTCTTCAAACGCGTTTCCTTGCCCTGGCGGCGAACACTGGGCCTAACGAGCCCAGAAACTTTGCGCGGTCAGAACCTGTTTGCGGGTCAAGCTCGGTGTCTGGTTGGCCAACCCGGTGGTGAGTGCTGGCTTGCGGGTATGGAGTTTACTTCGTGCTCGTCCCTGACCGTTAACCAGCTTTGGAGGGCGGCTGCAGTCGTCGCCAAAGATGTTCCCACCCCAAAGGTGCGTATTTTTGCTATCCAGCCGCTATTTGTCCATGTTGACCTCGCTTGCAGCTTGTTTGCGACTTGTCGCCCGTAAAGCTCGTAGCGCCGGCGATTGGGCCGGAGAGCGGCTGGGCGGATGGAGCCGCTCGCGTTGGGTCGATCGGCCACTTAAAGCGGCTTCGTTTGGCGGGTAATGGTGGTGGGACTTGCCGTTTGACGCGCTGTTGCCGTTATTGAAGAGGAGCGTACCAGTGCCCGTAGGTCGTTTGAATGCAATGGTAAGTTTGATATTGGCGCTGTGGTGTTGTGCTAAATTTCTGGTTAGTGCGAGCTCTTGTAGGGTACTGAGGTACTTGGTCGTCGTGACGACGAGCAGGCCCCAAAGCGCCACTGGCGAAGGCCAAGTCTGCTTGTGACAGAAACATGTATGTGACAGTGTTACGACAGTGTTACACTGTTTCAAAACACTGATTATATAATCATGGTCGGCCGTCGCTTGATCTGGTGGGACATGAGACATGAGTGATTAACAAAGCATTGACTGAGGATATTGACTTGGGAAGGTGGGATGTCGACTGCACGGCCGCATAAGCGAGTGAAGAAAGATGGCGAACTCTCAGTCTTGCTCAGGGAAAAGAAGGAAAGTCGTACATGTCGTAAGACTCCGAATGGTCTTTTATAGTGGTCACTTTGGGGAAATATCCCCCCGCCATATATGTGTACATTTTTTTCGCGTTTAGCACGATTTTTCCTGTATTTCTCGGTGGATTTGACTGTAACTGACCATGATAATATAAAATTATATGTGTTACTTCTATAAGGCATTTCCAATTTAAAAAAAGTTACATGCTTGGACTTATGTGGCATTTATTAATGATTGCCTTTTTTGGTTAAACTTTAAAAGCTATTAGAAAAGAAACAATAGTCACTGTATTCTATATTTTTGTTTAGCTGTGACAGATCATGACAGTACATAACAATTTGCACAGGCCACTGTCTGCAGACAGGGTTTAATAACTACTATTAACTCCAAGACTTGTCTAGTAGCCTTGAAATTGGAGGCATTTCTGTATCAATTCAAGAGATATCCAGGCTACTTACTGTCAATTGAACCTAATTAAGCGGGCAGTGAGCCAAGGCTCAGTATCTGCCTTAGACAGACCGAAATTTGGGTCAATCCATTGTCAATAGTCTTGGTGATGTGTAAATGAGGTTTGGCTAGGAATGCTATAATAGCCGATTAGGCCCTGGGGTGATGAACCAGTTCAGCCACTGGGGTTATGCAGAAAAGTCGTGCCATGTTGCGGAAAAGTTGTACTGTCAAAATAAATATGTCGCTGAGTCAGCCTGAGTGTCCCCGCACCTTTTCTGCTAATGGTGTAACAAAATCTATTGCGCTACCCAAATTATGCAGAAAAATCGTGCAAAACACAAAATTTGTGACAATATCTGGTGGGGAATATTTCCCCAAAGTGACCAGTATAGGTCTTTAGGGCAGGCTCATGTTGAAAGTGATAACATTTTTGAAACAAATAATAGTTGTGTTGGTTGTGTGGCGGGAAGAGCAGACATGAGCTTGCTGCCACTGACAAGTTTCATGAGTGCCTTGTAGGTTGGGAATCTTGGGATGGGCAAAGAGCTAGTTGACAAGCCCAGCATGAGCGGACACTCTTGCCAATCAGTAGGCTTGTAGTCAGTGATACATTTGCAAATATAGTCACCAAGGTAGTTGCCGATGGCACGGGCGCATGGGGATTGTTGGTTGTTGAGGATGGAGGTGGAAGAAAGGGCGCAGAGGAGCAGATGGGGAGAAGAAGAGTATGAAGAAGAGTATATTTTTCTACTGCTATTACAGAGGTTTATATAGTGTGTGTATTTCACCTGTTAATCCCACTCACCCACATATTAGAGGCACCACCCACATGTGGTGGTGCCTCTAACATGAAGAGATGGTGTTCAAATCCCTATGCTGTGATAGTTAGAGTAATAATTCTGCTACAAATGCAATAATTCTTGAGGCTCTGGACTTGTAAGACTCGTGCCCATCTACAGGTGTCTATACTGCAATATCTGCTATAATTCTGAGCCTTATCTGCTATAAATGAGAAACAATTTCTTGATTAGTATCTTTCAAACATGAATGCCATATAGGGTAGGTCAGTTACCAAAAAAGGAAATTGCATTCGAGAGAACCAATACGTGGGGTCCCGGAAGTATAAAACGGGGGCGCGAGAATAGTGGAGATGAGGGCGACGTGCGAATTGGGTCTGGACAAAGACACACAAAGGATCGACCCCATGCACGGCACCTCTCGCAGCTAGTGCAATGTGCAACATCTGGGTTATAGCCCAAAAGTGCAATGCATAACATGTGGGCTATTCTTATATCTTGATATATTATATTAGGGGAAGATGATATGACTAATATAAGATTATATATAAGAAGGTAAATCACCTTTTCTTCAGGCCAATGATTTGATATGTAATATTATGGATGTCAGGGGAACCCCCGCTTCGGCCTCCTTCGGACCCTCCGAACGCATCCAAGGCGCATCCGACCGGCGCCCCCTCGGACGCTCCGACCCATCCCAACCATCGTCCACGGCCTCCTTCGCTCGCACAATCACCGATCCGTCAAGACCCTCCCAACGATCACCTTGGGACAGAGCCTGCGACGCCGCTCAGGCCTTCTGCACTCTACGTCGGCAGTTACGGACGACCAGTATATAGTTGGCGCCCTAGCAGGTGGACCCTTAGAGTTTCTTCTCTTTGGATCCTCCCCTGCTAGGTCGGTCCCTCCGTGTATTTCCGTAGCTTTTATTCACACTTTGGATCCTCCCCTGCTAGGCTTTCGTCGGAGTCTCCAGGGTTGCCCTTACAGCAGAAGAAACTCTCTACGGGATTAACCGGTCAAGATTGCCAGGTTTGGCGCTGATTCAGGCTCGGAGTACGAGTCCGTACCCCCCCTCGTCACCACCCCTGCCACTTGACCCCTCCTCCTCTGCTCTTGTCGTCTTTACGCCCGCTATGTCTACCGGAGCTGCTCCGGACGCTGATGCGCGCATGGACACACTTGAGGCGAAACTAGACAACCTCACCAATATCCTCACCCACCTTGCTTCCCAGGCTTCCGCTGCCGCACCACCTTCGGCAGCTCCTGAACCGCCTTCGGCATCCCCGAATGCCCCCGACGCGGATGCGTTATTTGGTGACATTACTGTCGCCTCAAAACTGGTCTTACGGCCAAACCCCCCGTTTGCGTTTAACGGAGATCGCAAACGCGGCCGCGCCTTCCTATACGCGGTCAAGACTTATGCCCGGCTTGCCCCGGAGGCCTTCGTGGTCAACGGAGAGCCGAGCAAAGAAAAGGCCGTCCGCTACGCCATGTCCTATATGGCGGAGGGACCTGCCCAGCAGTGGGCAGAGCGTCATGGAAGCAAAACCCCGTTCCCCTTCCCTCGGTGAAACCTATTCCTTTCCAAGTTTCGCCTTCGGTTCGTTGAGGAGAACGAGCAAGACCTCGCGCTCGCCAAGTTGGAAAGCGCGGGTTATCACATGGGAACGCGGGAGGTCTACGGATACACCGACGACTTCGAGGACCTAATGGACCTCGCCGGATTCGAAGATGTGTTGGTTAAGGTGACCAAGTACCGCCATGGACTTGACCCCCTGATCAACAATGGCATCACGTCCTCGAACGACCCCCCAGACCTCCGTGACTATCTGGGCTGGCGCACTCGGGCTTTCCGCCAATACGAAGCCTTGGTGCGGGCGAAGCTCATCAAAGGGACCACCCCGCGGACGCCTTCGGGGGCTCCGTGTGGCACAGTCCCTATCGCCCGTTCGGCAACTCCGTTCCCCATCCGCCCGGTGGCCGCACCTGCGCCACCTGCGGCCCGTGCCCCCGTCTCGGTACCTCCGGCTCCTGTCCCCATGGAGTTGGATCGTACTAGGGCTCGAGGCGCCCCTCGTCGAGCCTGCTTCAGATGTGGCGACCCCAATCACTTGGCTTGGGATTGTCCGTTCCCCGCCGATGTTCGCCATGTGGACATCCTTGACGAGGTAATCCAGCAACTTGGCGACGAGATGCTGGGAGAGCTGCTTGCGCCGGTTGTCCGACACCGCGGCCTTAGCGGCGGCACATTCGGAGGCTCCGGCAGAGGATTTTGTCCCCCGCGACGAGTGACTGGTGTGCCCTCGTTTGCGTCCATAAATCGTTTCACTTGTTTGTATGATGAATCAACTCCCTTGCCCTACAACGAGCCTGAAACGAAAGACGCACCCCCTGCCCCCTCCGAAGCCCCCGTTCGGATTTGCCGACTTGCCTAGGAGAAAAAGCTACCTGGCAGCTATACCATCTCTGCCGCTCCTGGGGTTAACTCACTCCACTTTCCTCTCGAACTTGAGTCCACTGCGAACGCGCTCAAGCTCTCCCTCTCAGGTCTGGTCGACTGCGGAGCCACTTCGGACTTTATCGACACAGAATACGTTAACCGAAACAACGTGCCAGTCCGAAATCTCTCAGTACCCAGCTCATATAGCTGTATCTATGCAAAAGATGTGGGCCAGTGCCCAGAGGGGTAATGCAAAAGATGAGGGCAATAGCCCAACAAGTATTTTCTTTAATGATATTTCTTTAATTCTAAGCCCTGTAGAGTGGTATCAGTGATGGGCTTGATGGTATCTAGCTAAGTTGACTAATGTGGAACGATTTCTGATGGCCATCAGTAAGTTTGATCACTGTGTACAGCTAGATCAATGTTATGTAAGTGATTATTGATTTCCTTGTTTTTGTGTCATTAGGACCATAATATTACATACCGCATATTCGCCCTGAAGAAAAGGTGATTCCTATTACTGATTATGTAATTAGCTTAGTCATATACTTCAAATCCAATGAGAAATTCAACAATTTTACCAGGTTCAACATCTTTTGCATTACACTCAACATCTTTTGCATTGGCCCCTTGGGTACTTGCCCACATCTTTTGTGTAGAATGAGCTATAGAGGGTGCAGTACCCATACCGGTCTACAATGTCGACGGTACCCCCAATGATGCTGGGTCTATTCGCCAAATTGCGGACCTCGTTCTACGGTACAACGGACACTCCGAACGCATTCAGCTAGCTGTAACCCACCTTGGGAAACAGGATTTGATACTCGGATACTCCTGGCTCAAGAAACACAACCCCGAGATGAACTGGGAAACGAAAGAGGTGAAAATGAGTTGCTGCCCCCGAAGCTGCTCCACCTGCCGCGACGAGGAACGAACCGAGCGCGCTGAGGTTCGGCGCCTCCGACTCCTCAAATCGCGTTTGCTCTCGGGCGCCTTCCAGACGATGCTGACGACGAACTCGGAGCTACTTTGGACCCTCCGAGTCCCTCGCCAGACCTCAATGACGACGAGCATCTTGAAGACGGCGACCGCATCTTCTACACCTCCTTTCGCCCAATCGAGGAGATTCACACCGGGAGCACCGTGTCCCAACGCCTTGCAGAGGCCTTCGCCCGTAACTCGGCCCCCCCGCCTTCGGAAATTCCGGACTGGGCCAAGGAGTTCCAAGACGTCTTTGACAAGGAGTCCTTTGACACGTTACCAGAGCGGAGGGCTTGGGACCACGCTATCGAACTCGTTCCCAACGCGAAACCTGCTAATTGCAAGGTGTATCCGATCTCCCCCTTCGAACAGCGCGAACTTGATAAGTTCATCGAGGAGGGACTTGCCACCGGCCGTATCCGCCCTTCGAAATCTCCGGTGGCTTCCCCTGTCTTCTTCGTTAAGAAAAAGAACGAAGGACTTCGGTTTGTCCAGGACTACCGCGCCCTCAACGCAATGACGATTAAGAACCGGTACCCCCTCCCGTTGATTAATGACCTTATCAACAGGCTCAAGGGTGCCCGTTATTTCACTAAACTCGATGTTCGTTGGGGCTTCAATAACGTCCGGATTAAAGAAGGAGACGAGTGGAAGGCAGCCTTTCGGACTAACCGAGGGTTGTTCGAACCTTTGGTGATGGATTTTGGCCTGACAAACTCCTCCGCGACTTTCCAGACGATGATGAATGGCATTTTCCAGGATCTCATTCTTTCAGGAGACGTTATGATCTACCTCGACGATATCCTTATCGCACATTCGGACCTCCGTAAGCACCGCGAGATCGTCCGCAAAGTCCTTTGGAGACTCCGAATGCACAAGCTGTACCTTCGCAAGGAGAAGTGCGACTTCGAGAAATCGTCGATCGAGTACCTGGGGGTTATCATCTCTCACAACCACGTCGAAATGGATCCCGTTAAGGTCGCCGGAGTCTCCGCATGGCCTCCGCCCGAAAACAAGAAGGACGTCCAGCAGTTTCTGGGGTTTGCTAATTTCTACCGCAGGTTCATTCGGGATTTCTCGGCCCTTGCGCAGCCTCTCTTTGCGCTCACCAAGAAAGACCAGAAATGGACCGGGGGAGACGCCGAAGCCGCCGCCTTTCAAGCTATCAAAGACATGGTCGTCTCAGAGCCCGTCTTAGCGATCCTGGACGACTCTCGGCCTTTCCGACTTGAAGCAGACAGCTCAGATTATGCGACGGGGGCGGTTCTTTCACAACAATCGGCCCCGGACGGGAAGTGGCACCCTGTAGCATTCTATTCCAAAAGCTTAAATGATGTCTAGCGAAACTACGAGATTCACGACAAGGAGATGCTCGCGATCATCCGCGCACTTGAGGAGTATCGGCATTTCCTCGAGGGCGCCGCGCATCCGGTTGAGATCTGGACTGACCATAAGAATTTGGAGTATTTCCGAAAGGCACAGCAACTTAACCGTCGGCAAGCCCGATGGTCGTTGTACCTTTCTAGGTTTGACTTCACGCTGCAGCACGTCCCAGGTCGCCAGATGGGCCGCCCCGACGCTCTCTCCCGCCGGCCTGACCACGGCATCTCCGAAGATAACTCGGACGTCACCCTCTTGCGCCCTGAGCTTTTCCACGTTCGCGCGCTTGAGGCCGTCACTGTCTCTGGGCCTGGGTCCGAACTTGTCCGCGACATCAAGGAAGCGCTATCCGGTGAGCCTGACCTAGAGGAGCCCGTCGCACTTGTGGCCCGGCAACTCTTGAAGGTCCGAGGTCAAGTTCGGGGCGCTCATCACGTTCGGACGAGTGGGCCGTCTCGGGCGATCTCTTGTACTTCCGCGGCAAGGTCGTAGTCCCCAAAGACAAGGACCTAAGGAGGCGCATCATCGAGCTCTGCCACGACACGCGAGTCGCCGGACACGCCAGTCGGTTCAAAACCCTAGAGCTGGTTTCGCGCAACTACTGGTGGCCACAGATGTCCCGCCATATCGGACGCTACGTCGCGACCTGCGACTTGTGCTGCCACACGAAGGCCCTCCGAAGGCTTCCGCACGGGGAGCTACATCCGACCGAAGTCCCCCCCGAACGCTGGCACACCATCACGGTGGACTTCATCGTCGAGCTCCCCGAAGCTCATGGGTACGACGCGGTCATGGTAGTCGTCGACGCTCTTGGCAAACGCGCCCACTTCACCGAGTGCCATACGACAATAGACGCGGTCGGAGCCGCCCGGTTGTACTATCGGAATGTCTGGAGGCACCACAGAACCCCCGAGAAGTACATTTCGGACTGTGGTTCGCAGTTCATCGCTGACTTCACGCGCGAACTCTGGCGCTTAATTGGCGTCAAACTGGCTACCTCTATGGCTTACCACCCGCAAACCGACGGACAAACCGAATGTGTTAACCAAGAGCTCGAGCAGTACATCCGGATCTTCACCAACTACCAACAAGACGACTGGGACGAGCTTATCCCTGCCGCTGAGTTTGCCTACA
The DNA here is from genome assembly GCF_014461135.1 of Mycena indigotica. Lineage (NCBI taxonomy): Eukaryota > Fungi > Basidiomycota > Agaricomycetes > Agaricales > Mycenaceae > Mycena > Mycena indigotica. The sequence goes on along the minus strand of NW_023503007.1, from coordinate 2,888,600 downwards.
ACAACCACGTTCACTCCTCCACTCAACAGGTACCCTTTATGACGGACACTGGTCGGCTCCCCCGAATGGGCTTCGAGCCAGGCGCCCGCTCAGAGTTGGAGTCGGTGAACGAGTTTCGCGATCGGATAGCTAACGGCGTCTCCGAGGCAAAGGCCGCGCTCGTTAAAGCCAAAGACGAGTATAATACTGGGGGCACAGCCTACGGCGTGCCGGAACACGTGGTGCAGCCCCGTGACTGACTCCGGGCTTGCCTCTGACCTACCGCGTTCCAACCGCGTTCTCGCCTCTTTCAAATAGTATTACTGCAATAAGGTACAGTCAGTCACCTTTAGTCATGAAAGAAACTGATGCCACGGCCCGCGTGTTTAGTAAGTACACGTTGCCATCAGGAAGCCGGTTGGCGGCAGTGACTCATTCTGCGCCCGACTAGCACAAAGTCCAGCATGTAACTCTGAACCGCGCATTGAAAAATTCTCACAGGATTACTTATGTGGATCATGGCTGGTTGTCCAAGGTGCGCTTTACCAGGGCCTTACTTTGCTTTTTGCTTCTGCCAGTGACACTGGCATCTCTCGTTCTAGGGCTCATTTCTTGGAAGCACTGGTCATTTGCCACGGCGGGGGCCGGCGCCGGTGTCAGTGGGCCGTGGCCCGGGACCGTGGTATGTAGCAGTAACTTAAAAAATCTCTTGTTTCCGAGTCTCTAATGTAATATGGCTTATATCATATCATGATGATGTCATTGTTCTTTCAAGTCTTTAAAACTTGGCTGCAACTTGGCTGGCACGCCGTAGGTACGAGTCAGCCACGCGGCCGACCACGCGGCCGGTCCGCGTGTTCCGGCACGCCGTAGCTCATGCCCCCAGTGTAAACGGTACTACGATCAGAAACGTTCGGATGCTCCGAATATTCAAGTTGGTGATAAGGTTTGGTTGGACGCTTCTGACATTAGAACAACTCGGCCCTCCGAGAAGTTCTCCCACAAGCGCCTCGGACCGTTCAAGGTGCTCGCAGAGGTTAGCAAAGGTGCCTACAAGCTCGACCTCCCCCCGCGTTACTCCAAGCTCCACCCCGTCTTCCCCGTTGCTAAGCTCGGGCCCGCTCAGGACGACCCCCTTCAATGGATGACCCGGCTATGACGAACCGCCCCCCGAGCTAGAGTACGGAGTCCCTGAATGGGAAGTCGAGGAAATCTTGGATGCCAGGATAAGGTATAAGCGTCTTAACTATTTCGTCAGGTGGAAAGGCTACGACGCTTCACACGACTTGTGGGTTCGGTTCGATCGTGTCTTTGCGCCAGACAAGATTGCGGACTTCTATCAGAGGTACCCGGGTAAACCACGGCACATCGCCTCAGCAACCTTCGACCCCTTGCCCTTTCGAACTATGCGTCGGGGACGCCGCATTCAAAGGGGGGGGTGATGTCAGGGGAACCCCCGCTTCGGCCTCCTTTGGACCCTCTGAACGCATCCGAGGCGCATCCGACCGGCGCCCCCTTGAACGCTCCGACCCACCCCGACCATCGTCCCACGGCCTCCTTCGCCCGCACAATCACCGATCCGTCAAGACCCTCCCAATGATCACCTTGGGACAGAGCCTGCGATGCCGCTCAGGCCTTCTGCGCTCTACGTCTGCAGTTACGGACGACCAGTATATAGTTGGCGCCCTAGCAGGCGGACCCTTAGAGTTTCTTCTCTTTGGATCCTCCCCTGCTAGGTCGGTCCCTCCGTGTATTTCCATAGCTTTTATTCATGCTTTGGATCCTCCCCTGCTAGGCTTTCGTCGGAGTCTCCAGGGTTGCCCTTACAATGGACTTGATAAAGCAGAAAGAGAATATCAATATTAAATTGAGTGGGAGTGATGCAAGATCACACAGTCATCAAAATCAGTGATCTCTTGCAAAAATGGGTCCACACACAATAGATTATACAAGGAACATTGATCCCATCACTATATGCATGATATAAGACACTAAAACAGTCAAAAAAGATAAAAATGGATTACAGTAATTCTTGCATTGAAGGAGACTGAGTTATATCCCATATGTTGTGCATTGCACCAGGTGTTCCAGCTGTGCATGGGAAGGTGGGAAACTTGATGAAGGGGAAGATCGGCCAAGATGACAAGGCCCGACTGCTGAACAGCAAACAAAGAATCCACCCGTAGAGGGGGCAATTTGACAAATGTCTAGCTAAAGCTAGCAGAAAACTTGTCAAAAAAAGCCAGCTATAAGCAGGCTAGCAATAGTTAGTGACATTTGACAAATGCTGGCACTTAATTTTGAAATAATGACTTAATTGAATATTTATATTAATAGTATGACTAATAGGCACCATATATGGTACTTTTAACTCCTTTTCTTCAGGCCGATGACCCGGTATATAGTGAATAAGGCTAAAACCCAATTAGGACTAGAATGATGTAACTTGATGTAGTGATTGAAATCATTGATGCCAATCAAAAATCGTTCCACATGGATGACTTTGCCTCACTATCATCAATTACATCATAATAAGCTACCTAATAAGGTCAATAGTAATTAAATAAAGTATTGAAAATATAGTCACCAAAGTGACACTTTCAGCTCATGAGCAAAGCTACCAGATTTGACAAGTTGTTCACTAGCAATAGCTAGCTACACTTGTCAAAAAACCTTCACCTACGGCTCCCCCATCATTCTTGGATGGGGGTCGCTCGTTGGGGCAAACGATGGAAAGTCCAAGACATCGTGGAACAGGAAATGCTTCAGGAGAAAGCCAGGCGTGACCTGTAGCGGCGGGATGGCACTGGAATACGACGGCAGACTCTTGCCATAAAGATGTAGCGAGGGGGCCATGACGAGGAGATGACAAAAAACGAAGGAAAAAGGGGGGACGACGCAGCCTATATATGGCCTGAAACAGAGAACATTCCACATGGAAAACCCCTGCAAAAAGGAGGTCCAAGTGAGACACCCCAAAGGCGCCCAAAATAGCAAAACACAGACAAAGGATGTGAAATGAATTGGGAACGCAAAAGGCATCCACGCACGTGACCGCAGTGAAACACTTAATGGACAGGAAGAATCGATCTGCGGATGCCACGAGGCGACAGAAGCCGCGGGAGATTAAACGCGCAGCCAAAGCTTAGCTTAAGCTTATGGGCTAGATAGAATTTGTGATTGGAAGAACAAGCTAAAGTCAAAGAACCCGAGAAACCGGGGCAACCAAGCCATGCCGACTCGAGACAAGCCGTTCCTAAGGAGGGGGTGATGTCACGGATAAGACCCGGCCCGTCCGCTGCGGCACTGGTGTCGGGCCATCGCGGTGATAAGCCGCAGTCTGGGACAGACCAGGAAACGACTATTTTTGTCGATTTCGTTGCTCAGCGCACGTCTTAGAGTTGACAATGGTCAACTAGGGAGTTATCTGTCAAAGAACCAGTCAAAATCTATCAAATCGCGTTCAGTGATTCCAAAATCTTGACTAGGAAAAGCTCGCAGAGCCCGTTTCTCGCTGGGATCTATCCAATTCTATGCAAAATACCCAAAGGGAATGTAAACTAAAAGGCATATTTGGTTTGGCGCGCACTGGAGGCTAGAGATCAACTTGTCCTAGATAAGGGACACCCCTATCTCTGTTGGTATCGACGACTGACATCATTGGAAGTAGGGTGGAGCACGGGTCCGGGTCCGGGTCCATTACGGTGGACCCGGACCCGGACCCTGACGTACCCTGACCCTTCCGGGTCCGGGTATGAGCGGGTCCGGGTCAACACACGGGTATACCGGGAAGGCGGGCCGGGGACTGAGGCTGCCCGCTCGATCGGCCTGCACACACGTCAGCGTGTGACATCACGCCGACCCAGCTCGGCGCCCGCTTCCCGACCGGGGCGTGTAACAGGTTGGCCGAGCTGACTTGCGGGAGGGCGGACGACGATGGGCAGGAAGGCGGCTGTGTGAGGGCGCAGGAGTTGGCTAGAACGCAGAGGTGGTCTGGCCGACCTCTCCCGTCGAATATCGGGCCGAACGGGCACAACTGGGGCGGGCTGGGAAGCAGGCAGGAAGTGGTGGGCGGGGCGGCGGGAGGCCAACGGCTGGCCCGTTCGGGCTGAAAATTTGGGAGATCGCAGAGGCAACCCATGCACGCCCGAACGCTGCGTCTTGGAGCGAAACGGGCGAGAACTGGCGGCGGGGGGAGGGCGAGAATGGGACGTCGCGGCGGGCAGGAACACGTCGGTGGATGTCTGCCGTTCTCGGGTCATTGGGAACGTAGGGCGAGGCAATGGGATGGGCAAAGTTTGGTGGGATTTCACGGAGAAACAGGCGCGGTCGGCGAGACAAGATTCAGTGCATTCTTGGCAATGCGGCGGCCAACGACAGGGAACAGCGGGATCGGTAGGCTCGGCGATAGACGCGAATCAAAGGGAGGAGGCGCCCCGGACGCTCCCCCAAAGATGGGGCGGAACGGGCAAGAATTAGGCCTGGGAGGTGGGGGACAAGTTGGTGAGCTGGCGCCTCCTACCCAGATTTGGCCACTCACCTTCCATTTCCAGCGCCCCTTCCCGGCCTCTACTCTTCCCCACACCCTGCCCTAGCTTCAGGCCTTTGCTCCCCGGCCGTGTATGCATGCGGTCATCGGTGGTGGTGGTGCAGAAGAGAGAAGGCAGACACTGAATCAACCCGCCGGGTTACCCGGATCAGGGTCCGGGTTACTCCGGGTACTACCACTGGCTGACCCGAGCCCGGACCCGGACCAACCCGTACCCGATGACCCGCCGGGTTGACCCGAACCCGTGCTCTACCCTAATTGGAAGGTGGTTTCGGATCTTGCTGGAGGATCGAGAGTGTCAAGGGACGGTTAAACGGGAGAAACCAACTCAATAGATTGGGGGCCTGGACCTGCGATCAATGGCGACTCTAAGACACTGTTGAGGAACTGATCATCTGAACATTGGAAATGTGTCAGGAGAGTTGGGACAACCACCGCTGAGGCCATATGCACAAGATACGAGTTATGGGTGTCAATCGAGAGCTGGGAAGCCGAGCTATCAACTTATCCTACTTAAGATCGAGGGATACTTCACAAGCAAAACTAGATGGTTGTGAACACGGAAGATTTACACAGGTCATTGACACCTGTTAAGTGCCGTGCAAGAACCCAAAGGAAGTAACGGAAAATCCGAAGCAGAACCGAGTGGCTATCACAACACTATATCGGAGTGAGCGACTACACGTCTTGCAGGCCGAAAGCAAGTCTGAACAAATACGTGAACTCCTGCGGATACGTTCGGAAAAGCCGAGGGCGATAAGGCTTTGAACGTGGGGAGGAGTCAGACGAGAGTGGAGAGCGAGAGAAGAAGAAACGTTAATAGCGAAACTGAAGTACAGGATCGTAGAGTACGAGTATTTATACTAAGTGGTAAGTAAACATAAGGCATATGACCTCGCAGGGAGATCTGATGAGGTCCGCAGGATCTCCCTGCGGGATAAGTACAAAGGCATAGTAAGTAAGGGGAACGAGAAGACATACACGAGGCAAAGGAAACAAGGCGAATGCCTAAAGGATATAAGTAAACAAACGCAAGTCCAAATGGGTAAAGATCCGAGTTGATGGTCAGAGGGTCCGAACAGGTCCAAGAGAGTCTGCGTGCAGATTAACTGTTTGAAGGGAAACGCTCAGATACCTTCATCGCGTAAAAACCCCTGTTGCGCTCCAAGGATAACCTCGGAGCGTCCGAAGATGGAGGGGATATAACAACACCAATACACGCGATACCAGTCATCTGGACCTGGATTTTCGACTCTGGGCCGTATGGCAAAATGATACCTATACAATTATGCACATAGACTACTTTTCTTACTCATGATTTTCCCTGATTCTATCAATTTCTGTTTAGTATTTATATCTCTGTTTTGTATTTGGCAGATCCACGGACTGCCCCGCTTTACTAGGTGGATCTGGGGATCTAGCTCGTCAATCTATCTTGCTAGCTCTTTCAAAATAGTATCATCGCGTCGGAAGGATTATTGGTTGAGGGTTTTGGTTGCTGAATACAAGAGTTCCGGTTGCTGTTTTATTGGGTTTTGGTTGCTGGTCGAGAGTTTAAGGCAGTTAGTTCCTGACTCGAGACAACTCAGAGGGTTTAAGGCAGTTAGTCCTGATCCAACGAGTATAAACTCTCCGGGAATTGTATTGGCGCTTCTCTATTGCTGAGTTTTGTCGATAAGGTAGGGAGCGTGGGAACCCCGCACCTTTACTTAAGCTGATTGGATCACCAGTGATGCGCTCTGATAGTGCTGACAGGGGTAGGGCTAGAAACTTGAAAACATATGGAAAGAGAAGCTAAAGGTCCATAGAATAAAAGTTAGGTCTCAAATCTGGTGTTACTTCAAATATAATATTTGAGAACAAGCAAAATTTTGTCGCCGGTCCGGGTCGGACCGCCTATCCACGTGATGATTTGTCACACATCATCACACGTCACCCGTGGTCACAGGTCCGCCCAACACAACGCGACATGCCCAAATCGACCAAACGGAAGCGTGCTAGCCAGGCCAATGGTGCAAGTGCCTATCCTGGCATCTTCTCGACATCTCAAGACACCATCAACGGTGTGTCTCAGCCCTCACTGAACTCAGAAGATCACATCTTGACAGATGCTTCAGATTCACGCCCATCCAAGAAGCTAGCCATGAGCATCCCGTGGGAGGTCGACCTCGGAGATGAGCTTCCATTTGCAGACCATGAGAACACGGTCACATGCATGAATGGCTGCCCCTGCTGCAACACATCAGACAACGACAATGTGCTGGTGACCATGGCTGAAGATCAGGGATCAACAGAGGAGGACTTGGCTCGCTTTTGCGAGTTTCTGGTGGATGCACAAAGAGCAGCAATGAAGCAAGCCGTGTCCCAAGGTGATCGTTGGGAGGGTCTTGACGGATCGGTGATTGTGTGGGCGAAGGAGGCCGTGGACGATGGTTGGGATGGGTCGGAGCGTCCGAGGGGGCGCCGGTCGGATGCGCCTTGGATGCGTTCGGAGGGTCCGAAGGAGGCCGAAGCGGGGGTTCCCCTGACATCCATAATATTACATATCAAATCATTGGCCTGAAGAAAAGGTGATTTACCTTCTTATATATAATCTTATATTAGTCATATCATCTTCCCCTAATATAATATATCAAGATATAAGAATAGCCCACATGTTATGCATTGCACTTTTGGGCTATAACCCAGATGTTGCACATTGCACTAGCTGCGAGAGGTGCCGTGCATGGGGTCGATCCTTTGTGTGTCTTTGTCCAGACCCAATTCGCACGTCGCCCTCATCTCCACTATTCTCGCGCCCCCCGTTTTATACTTCCGGGACCCCACGTATTGGTTCTCTCGAATGCAATTTCCTTTTTTGGTAACTGACCTACCCTATATGGCATTCATGTTTGAAAGATACTAATCAAGAAATTGTTTCTCATTTATAGCAGATAAGGCTCAGAATTATAGCAGATATTGCAGTATAGACACCTGTAGATGGGCACGAGTCTTACAAGTCCAGAGCCTCAAGAATTATTGCATTTGTAGCAGAATTATTACTCTAACTATCACAGCATAGGGATTTGAACACCATCTCTTCATGTTAGAGGCACCACCACATGTGGGTGGTGCCTCTAATATGTGGGTGAGAGTGGGATTAACAGGTGAAATACACACACTATATAAACCTCTGTAATAGCAGTAGAAAAATATACTCTTCTTCATACTCTTCTTCTCCCCATCTGCTCCTCTGCGCCCTTTCTTCCACCTCCATCCTCAACAACCAACAATCCCCATGCGCCCGTGCCATCGGCAACTACCTTGGTGACTATATTTGCAAATGTATCACTGACTACAAGCCTACTGATTGGCAAGAGTGTCCGCTCATGCTGGGCTTGTCAACTAGCTCTTTGCCCATCCCAAGATTCCCAACCTACAAGGCACTCATGAAACTTGTCAGTGGCAGCAAGCTCATGTCTGCTCTTCCCGCCACACAACCAACACAACTATTATTTGTTTCAAAAATGTTATCACTTTCAACATGAGCCTGCCCTAAAGACCTATACTGGTCACTTTGGGGAAATATTCCCCACCAGATATTGTCACAAATTTTGTGTTTTGCACGATTTTTCTGCATAATTTGGGTAGCGCAATAGATTTTGTTACACCATTAGCAGAAAAGGTGCGGGGACACTCAGCTTTGAATTCCTCAAGATAGTGCGCCGGGTACGCTCTCCTCGGTGGTTCGGGGCTTCTCGGCAGCGTAGGCGGCGGCGGCCAGTTTGGTGGCCACGCTCTGCATGGCCCGGATGTGGGCGGGCGCGTTCGAACCTTCGTCGTATATCCGCGTGACGAAGAGGCGATCCCCTTTGCCCAGGGGTTCGTTATCCTCTTCGTCCCATTGTTCCAGCAATCCTTGCACTCGGGCGGGCATCGGGTGAAGGCGATCGCCCCTTCACGCCAGTCGATCACGGGATTGTGCTTCTTGAGCCAGTGATGCCCGATGATCACGTCACTGTTCCCGGTGTCCGTGATGGCGAACGTCAGAAGTTCGGAGTGATCCTGAATGGTGACTCGTAAGCGGGTAACGTGGGTGATTGCCCCGTCGGCGTTGATCGTCCCGTCGGCGTTGTACACTGGGACTGGGTGCGGTAGGGCTTCGAGTTCCAGTTGCGAGTCCTCCGCGAACCGCTTGTGCATGAACTCGGAGGTGGCGCCACTGTCAAGGAGGGCGTCAACCGAGTACCCGCGGAGGTCGTTGACCCCTTGGAGGGTGACGGCTACCCGCGTAGCCGTGGTGCCTTCACTTTTCCGAAAGGGGGGAGCATTTTGCAGTTGTCGCAAAGCTTCGGCTACGTCGGGGGCGTACAGCTCATATGGCTGCATCTATGCAAAAGATGTGGGTAGCATCCTAGGGGGGTAATGCAAAAGATGAGGGCAACTGCTTGGAAATTAAATTAAATAACACTGTTTTCTTGTTTGTGGCTGCTATATCAAGGTATCAGTGATGGGATCAATGGCAGCCAGGTATGTTGATCAATGTGGAACGATTTTTGATTGCCATCAGAGCTTTTGATGACTGCATCTTGCTACATCAACCTTACTTAATCGATTATGAATTTTTTGGTCCCTGGGCTTATAGGTCCCAAATATAATATTACGAATATTCGGCCCAAAGAAAAGGTGATTTATCTTCCTATATGTATTTTTATATTAGTCATATCCCTTGATTCCAGTGAGAAATTCATGAAATACATCTGTCATAATATCTTTTGCATTACCCCCTTGGGATGGTACCCACATCTTTTGCATAGATGCAGCTATATGTACTGGGGCGTACCCCGTTCGTATGAACTCTTCTAGTTCGGGCCCGTTCTCGGCTCGTCGGGCCGGATGTATCCACTGTTGTAGTTTCGAACGAGCCTTCTCGGGCTGATCTCGAATTTGCGCGACAAGCCTCTCGGCGCTGGCCGCGGGCCAACTTTTCCAAGCGGGCCTCGGAGTGTCTCGTATGGTTTTATGCGGGTTTTTTCTGCGGGTGGAAACGGTGGGTTGCGGGGTTTGTTGTTCGGGGTTGGTTTCTACGTCTGGTCCCACGTATCTCTGGATTGGCAACACGGAATATCGATTATGCGGGTTGTAACTAGAGACACTTGTGGTATACGTCGGCGGGGCGTAGGCTTCACTCGCGACGATCGCCAAAATCCGCTTTATCCGCGTTATCTTTGACAAACTCGGAGAAGATAGCCCGGATCTGGTTTGCCGATGCGGCCCGGTTCGGGCACATCCGACTGATGTGTCCTTCCTGGCCGCAGTTGTAGCAGAGTGCTGCGGGCCGTAGCGGGGCCTGGGCCCGGTCGATCTCCATAGGCGCGGGCCCGTCGAGGGTCCGGCAACCGTGGTTGCCCCGTTTCCTCGGGGTGCGGCCACGGTTGGTCCAGTGGCGCTGATCGCTGCGTTCGGGCCCAACCGTTGAACGGGTTGGCGGTTGCTGAGCCCGCTCTTGGCGGGGGGGGCGCCGTCGGGGCGTTTTGGCCCGAGGGTGGTTAAACTTGTGGCTTTCGTCGAAAATGCGGTAGCGGCGGAGTGCGCCGTCTTGCTTGATGGCCTCTGCCTTCCAGGCCTCGTAGGTGTCAGGGAGCGTGTCCTTTCGGTGACCGTGTTCGTAACGCCCGGAGCATACAGTTCTTGGCGACGAATAAGGTTAACGTCGTCGTAGTGCGCGACTTTGTTGAGAGAGTCGAGGACCGTGAAATAACTAGTCGCGTCCATGTCTTTGGTCTGGACGAAGGTTTCCATCTTCTGCTGCGCGATTTCGGCGTGAGCTTCCCTGCGGAAGGCCGCGATGAAGGCTTTTTCGAAGCCTTCGTACGTAGTATAGGCTGCGGCGGTACGGAGCTTCATGGCCTGGGAGACATTTTCTTTCCACGTGACCGTGTTCCCGCCTTTGATATAGGAGAGTGCGTACGAAATCTTTCGCACCTCGTCGTTGTAAACATTCGGGTTGGCTTCGAAGGCCAACCAACAATCGGCCAGGAAGGCGTCTACTTCGCTGGCGTCACCCGTAAACTCCTTAGGGGGAGAGACGGTCACTCATGTATTTCCCCCGTGGGGCCGATGAGCCAAGTCCTCTCTGGCTTGGCGGAGCAGATCGTAGCTCTGCATGACTCCCTGCTGTACAGCTGCGTATTCCCCGTTTACTCGGGACAGCTCGGCCTCGAGGACCACTTGTCGATTCGTCAGGGCGGTGTTTTCCGCCTTGAGTTGCTCCATCTCCTGACTCGTTTGGAGCAGATGGGCGAACAGGAACTCCTGTTGTTCGTTATGGCCCAGGGCCATGAATCGGGCACGTTCGTCCCCCTGGCTTGCGGGGGTGCCCATCGTACTGTCGTGCTCAGTAGACATTCGTCGCGCTTCTTGCGTTCGTGGGGGAGGCTAATATTCTGTCAACGTCGGGCTCGGGCCGTATCGGGGCGTCGGGGGAACCGACTTCGAAGGGGTCTGGGAGCACGAGAGATGGGTATTCGCCTGGAGAATAGACGATATTAGCCTAGCGACTACATCTTGTAAGTACGGTTTTTATATGCTACGATATTAGGGATGGATCGGATGGGCGCCAGGTCCCAGGGCGGATCGGATGGGCGCTGCGTAGGGCCGCAGGGGCGAAGGGAAGGGGTTGAAGGAATGGGGGATTGTCGAAGGGGCGGCGGTATGCGGGCCCATGCGGGCCCGACCCGAACCATGACACTCTCAAGTCTGCTATTCCCCGCAGGAAACCAAACAAGCGCTCATCCACCATCATCATCTCCAACTCCAAATCTGACGCTGAGCCAGCCCTGAAGCGGCCCTGCCCCGTCCATCCATTGACTTGGATTGCGACTCAGTAGCCAACACTCAGCCGCAAACACAAGGTCCTGCCAATCTTGCGTCATCGACTTGCAATGCCTTGTTGGCAAAGAATCAACAGCCGACTTTGGCACAATTCGGATGGAAGAAGTGGGACTCAAAGAAGGCGAAGGCTCACTATGAGCAGAAAGCGAGGGCCCATTGGCATGAGGGCAAAGCGGAACTTGATGAAGTGGAAGAGCAACGGAAGAAGGAAAAGGCATCGCGAGAGAAGATGCAAAATGCTGTCTGCTAGCGTGCCTTTTGTGAACGGGAGAAGGCAAGGAAAATGGAGGCCAAAGCGGCCGACGCCGCCTCGCCCACAAATGCCAATACTGTCATCATGACGAATGCTGCCATTGCTGCTGGTGGCACACCGAATTCCATCAACTCTGCAGTCCTCTCTTGTGCACTGACTGGTTGAGCAGCTTGGATTGATGAGCGTGATGGAAGTCGTGGGGGCGTTATACACAAAACAGAGACAACACAAACTAATTGGTATTTTGCCATTCTCTGGAACGACATCGATCAAGTTGCCAGGGAGAATCGATGGGAGTTGTGATTGGCTGTACGCAAGCTGCAGAGCATGTACCCCGATGGCCGCTTCAAGCTGCTATATGCAGGAACCCTCTCATGCTTTCGTGAGCCCGGAAACAATGCATGGTCGCAAAAAACACTGGTCCGAGTCGCTAATCAGAAATTCATTCAAAACTCCAAGCGTGTCAGTGTACTCACCTCATATCCAATGGTGACGGACTCAACCGCAACGACCCTTCGCAGCATGCGCAAAGCTGGTGTCCCAGTCACTATCGGGAGTACAAGTGCCTTGATTTGGGCGGAGGTCGAGCTGCTTGCACCTGAGCTCCTTGAGCGTGGCTTCAAGATCTCTGAAAAGTTTGTGCGCAACTTTTTAGCAAGCATTCTGAACTACGCCCCTCGATCTGGCACTCATGCCACCCACAAAATCCCTGATGATGCAGCCCAGCAACTGCTCCGCACATTCTTTCGTCTTTGCTATGTTATTAAAATAGAGAAGATTCCTCCTGAGGTCAGAGTCTTTGCAAACTTGAAGTTAAGTAGCAATCTGACACACCCTTTCAGCTTGTTATCAACGCTGACCAGACAGGTCTTCTTGTCATCCTAGCAAGCAACCACACCTTCCATGATGTTGGAGCCTGTAAGGGCAACCCCGGAGGCCTGAGATCAAGGTCCTGGCAGGATCCAAAGAGAAGAAACTCTGAGGGTCCACCTGCCAGGTAGCCAACTATATACCGTGCTCTTGATGTGCCAAGAATGATCGTTGCTCCATGCAATATGCCTGCGCCATGTCACATGCCAGGTCCCAGGAGGATCTTCTTGCAGATCCTGATGAATTACCTACGTTGATTCCTATCGGTAGACAAAACGACGGTCGCTTGGGCATCACATAGGTAATTGATGGACAGGTGTCTGATGCCGAGATGCGATGGACAGATGCCAAGGTGGGGGTTCCCCTGACAGAGCCAAACAGGTCGACATTGCAGGAAAGGATGAGAAGTGTGCTTATACCACGATGGTGACATTGTCACTTGCGGGCAATTTCTTGCCACAACAAATCATTTTCAATGGCCAAAGTGACCGGTCGCTACCATCACCTTCTGCCCCAGGAATGGAGGAAGCAAAGTTATATGGGATCACCTTTAACTCTGCAAAAAGCACAAAGTCCAATAGCCACTACTCAACTTTCTACACAATGAAGTGCTGGGTCTTGTACACCCTCGAGCCACACCGCCAGCATGTCATCGAACTGAAAAGCCTCAAACCTGACCAGAAAATGATCGCGTAACATCGATATTTACCCCGTTCACACAGGGACAGAGTTTCAAACCTTTGTTTTTCAAGATGCACCATTCGTCATTCTGATTTACGTCCCTGGTGGATGCACCCCCATCACTCAACCGGCCAATGTGGGCATCAACCGCGTTCTCAAACATTTCATCAAACAGAAGTCGCACAACTTCCTGGCTGACCACGTCTGCAAACAAATCGCCAAAAACATCGCACCAGAGGCAATCCGTTTCCCAAACAGGATTGGGGAACTTCACAATGCAGCTGTCCTTCCACAGGTGCAGTTGTACAAGTTCATGAATACCACAGAGGGACGAAGGATTGTACAATGGGTTTGTCTTCCATTTCCATTGCATTCTTAGACTTTACTGATCAGAAACCACTAGAGCTGGAGTTGCCGCAAGATTCCGGATTCTCCCTGGTCACTTTCCGAGGAAGATCTCTATATGAAGCCAGCGAAACCGCGCTCCTGGAGTATCTAGGCTCAGATCCCACTTTGGCTGATGAAATCTGTCGTCGTTGTGGTGCAGTAAAACTTGACTGCATTTTGACCAATGCCGAGGTTGAAGGGGCCCAAGAAGAGATGGCGGACACAGGATGTGATGATGATGAGGATGTGCCATTAGAAATTATCATCAATGCGACATTTGGCGGTGCAACGAATGGCTTCGAGAAGCTGAAAATGCACATGGGTTGGAATCAGATGATATTGAGATGGAGGAGATTGAAGCATATTCTCCCCAGATTCCATAGCTGTTATACATGCACATTTTGAAGATCACAAAATTATTAGATTTTTAGTACAATTTGAGGAGTGAAACACAGTGTCTGTTATGCGTTACAAACTAAAACGCAACGGTCTTTCTGTTATGCGTTATGTTTCACCTCTACAGAATGGGTCAGTAATGTTGATCGACCTAGCCAGGTTGCGGCTTGGTTCAAACAAGCTCGGAAGTGGACGGCGGCCAACAATGACATTCATATTAAGGATGTGGCTGCTTTTGCGACCCAATGGCGAGCGTGGTGGACTCGACGCCAGCCCACCTGGCACAAGAGACCTGCCGGAGAACTTTTGCGGGTGGCATTGGATGATCGAAGTTGGGGAGATCTTGCCTTGCCAGGCAAGAGCAGAATGTCAGTTATCGTTGCAACCCGGGACATGAGCTTAGTTTAGCTAAGCTGCCCTTGTCGAAGTTGTGGGAGGAGGCAACTGTGGAGGTGACCTGGGTGCTGGAAAATCTTGTCAAAGATGCTCCAACAGAGATCATCCGACTCCATGCTGACTGGTAGCAGCAGGAAGCTAATAGACAAGACAAGAAGGGAAAATGTAAACTGTAGTGTAGTCGCGGGTTGTGTAAATAGTGAGAATGTCGAGTCAAGTTGTGAAAGAATTTGTCAAACTTATTTTTTTTACTGGGACTGATTTAAATTGTTTCTGCTCTGTCGTAAAACTATAGTCGTGTGTAAATAGTAAGAATGTCGAGTAAAGTTGTGAAAGAATTTATCATGTTTTACTGGGACTGATTTAAATTGTTTCTGCTCTGTCAAATTCGCGATTCAAATCAAAGGTAGTCAATTTTTTAGATGAAGAATAAGAATGATCATGGCAGGTGTTGGGCATGCTCAACTATTGTTTGTAATATCAGATTTCGTGAGCAGGATTATTGTGGAGTGCGGGAGCTCGCTGTCAACCCAGGAGGCTTGGTAAGGGCTACTACCAGTGGAAGAGAAGGGAGGGGGCACTCGTCTTGCAGTGGGCATTTGGCTTAGAAGTTGACGATCCGCGTTGAAGACAAAAAATGAGGCATTGCCTACCCGAGTAAGGCCAGTGAACGCAGCAGTGGGCTAAAGTGACAGTAAGTACAGGATACTTGTGTATTTTCCGAGAAATTACACACATGAGGCCTTTCGCGATCCTCGAGTAAGCTCACTGGGAGCAAAATGCGCTGAGGAGATCTGACAGACATTGCGTGGTCGATACAAACACCCAACGTGTAACGTATGAGTGGTTTGGTGGCGACTGGGAGTTGGGCGTTGCCGCAGAACCAGGGACTTGGGCGATTCGAGGTGGGAGAAGGAAGGAGAAGAAGTGGGCCGATTCGAGGTGGGAACCCTGCCCATCTGACTTTGGATATTCTAGAGGCAGCCCCTAGTCTTGAAATATTGACTCTATCATTCATCTATGCAGACACTCAGCATGATATAACTGCTCTTACAAACAAGCCAACTATCCACCTGCTTAGGCTATGTAAATTGGAAATATATGGGACTACCTTCCATCTGCTAAACAAACTATATCTTCCAGCTCTCAAAGAGATCACTGCTGTAGATATAACAATTGAGACTCTTAATGCTCTGTCTGGAATGATACAGAGATCTGGCTCTCAAGTTCAATCTCTGAGTCTTCAAGGATATTACACATGGCCAGAATTCCAAGTCAACATATTACTTAAGACACTTTCTGCCACCATCTCAAATCTGTTTCTTCAGATGCGGTCCCTGGACATTGAGTGGATTCAGCAGTTGTGCAAGAAAGAGTTTTTCCTTTGCCTTACTTCTATTTCCATCGTGCAAAACAATGAAACTCAGATATCTGTACTGGAGGCTATTGAGGATTTAATTCTCCAGGCCAGTTTACAAACCTTTTATTATGAGAGTTGGTTGCCTACAAACAAGAGAAAAGGGAAACAAGTATGGCAGAAGGCAAGTCAGATGAACAAACTCCGGACAGTGCATATTGCATTTACATATCTGGATAATGATCAAGAGAAAGTATGGTCTCAAGATGATACTAGTGGCAGTTCAGATAGCAGAAGTGATCAGGATGCTGAGTTTCCAAGTGCTAGTAGTCCTATAGAATGGTGAGAATGTATTGTATTTCTGACTGGTTTATGGATATTTGTTTTAAAAATATATATATTGTTTTCCACTGTTCATAAGCAGCATATTTACTATATATAGGTATTTGTTTTTATCTTATAAGGCTAATCCCAATAAGGAGAATCCTAAAAGAATCCTAAGAATCCTAACTATACCTAATTTGGTAATGCTTCTTCAACTTTTTCTCAACTTTTTCCGCACTGGAAAAAAACTTTTTTTCCAGCCTGGAAAAAGTTGGGAAAATAATGAGAAAATAAGTTATTTTCCAGCATGGAAAAAGATAAGAAAATAGCCAGTAAATAAGTTTTTTTCTCAACTTTTTCCAGGCTGGAAAAAGATGGGAAAATAGCCAGAAAATATCGATTTTTCTCAACTTTTTTCTCAACTTTTTCCAGGGTGGAAAAAGACAATTTGCCCCCAGTGTCATATTCTGGACATTACTGTGGACCAACAACTTCATCGTTTAATTCTGCTGATTGTGTTCAACATTATCCGACCTGCCCTAAATGTTGCCGCATATGAAATGCTTGACATATCGGACGACAATGATGATCTGCTTCCTATCCAACAGGACCGGTATACCGAGCTAACATACCTTTGGCGGCAAATTGCCAAGTTTGAAAAATATATTCAAGACTTCTTTGAGCCACAAGAGCCGGGATATAAAACGTTTGCTAAGGCCAATAATGTATGTATTATCGTTTAGTCTATTCTGTTCTGATTGTTATGTTAGGATGTAATCGTCAATATGGCTGGCTTTTTGCTTACGCTATCGACAAAATCCCCCTGAAAACATGACCACTGCGGAAACCTTTACTGCTCAAAGATTACACCAACATTTAAGCAATATGCTTGGTGCCTTTGACTTTATCCGATCTGGAGGCATACTTGAACAATATAATCGAGCCAAGCCCTCTTTACTTCGAACTAGCTTTGAACACAGGATTCAGGATAAGGCTAATGGCTTTCCATTGATGCGACTATGGGATGTGATTCCTTTCAAAGTTATTCGGCACCTAGATAGTTCTTCTCAGTCTAGTGAGTTCTGCTCTTCATCTATTGTGACCGATTTCTCTGACTGTATCGTACAGTACATGCTCAAGTTTCAGATAATCATGATGGCAGTAAGTCACAATATAAATAATATGTATACAGAGAGATGATTGTGCTAGATTTCGTTGATCAGCTTGCAGCTCAGTTCAATCATGCAGTTACGAATAACGAGACCATAGATCATCAACTGTTATTGTAATGTTGGTTATGTAAAAAAGTCACGTTTTGAAAAAGGTCCTGGGGAAGGAACGTGACTAACTTCGTAATAAGATATGAGTAATCAGAAACATTTCTTGCCTTGCTCACCTTTGCACATTATTCAATGTCAAGCTCCTCTGTGTTAAACAGGTTAGTTATGATCAAGCCGAACAGGAATATCTAACACTTCTCTAGTACTTGTTTTGCTACCAACTCTCCATTGTTGAAACAACTGTCCTTTCCTATCAATGGTCTGGATAATGAGAACTGGACTCAACTGGATCTCATCAATATCTCATTGGAGGTCTGTGGATATCATACAGTAATCATCTTATGATTCACTTACCTCTGGCTGTAGAGGAGAATCAACTTTACTGTTTGATTTTTCATTGTGGCACTCTGCTATTGGTTGCTGATTCAGAAAGCAGAAAATGGCTCAAAATCTGCAAAAGCATATTGTTTTCCCCTAACACCAATGACATTTGCCCAACGCAATGCACTTGTTATTTTTGGCTTTGACGAGTATGACACGAGAATTACTGACCTTAAACTTGGCACGACCCGGTTCTACTTCTCAATATGCTTGGCAAATTTCTACAACAATATGGATGGGAGCCCTCAACAAAAGTCCTCTCTCGATATCGCTTTCCTTCCGATATCCATAGCTCCGATATTCTTCAACTCCTCAATGGGCATTTTGGGGATTGGCAATCACTGTGGTACAAAGGAATCAACATTATCAAAGAGGACAGAAAGGGCAGAGAGGCTTACAACGGCCAGCGAGCAACTGAAGACGAGATTATCATTAATGCCATCCGATATCTTGTTCTGCCAGACAAGGCAGCAAAGATTCGAATGAACTGGCATGCGGCTGTACTCTGTATAAAATGGTACCAGGAGGTATTTGAACTTTGCTCTGTTGAATCACTATACTTATATATATCTATAACATTCGACTTTTCCAACTGTTAAAGAGCTTACACACTGGTTATCAGAGAGGTGTGAATAGCAATTGCTTATTCTGAATTATCTCAATAAGAGTATTAGGCCTGAGGCTATATTGGAGATTGCAGAGCAGATTAAGGAATCTGAGAAGGACCAAGAGCAAGAAGAAGAGCAAGCAACAAAGAAAAAGAGCCCTTCAGAAATAGAGAAATTCATTGAAAAGGTCTCCTCCTCCTTTACCAAACTAAGCAACGTCATGAAGCTTCTGCTCTATCTATCTCCACTGGTCCTTCTGGTTCCTATTCAGTTTCACTCGCACCACTATAACACACTGCAAATGTACAAGGTATGTGATGTGGACTTTAAAAGGACGATAACTAATTTGAAATAAATATAGCTTCACCAATGTCTTGGTTCTCAACAGCCAGATGATATATTGATGGTTGAGAATCTGCTGTGGAAGCGACTGTTTCAAGTAGTCAATGGAGAGAAAACAGTTGAAGGCGTCTTGTATGATCTGGTAATAGAGGCTTCAGCTATTACTCTGACTACCACAATGAAATGGTTCTGTACGTGCAGATTAAGATATTTTTATCATTGTCATTCTGATTCTTTTATATAGTATGTGAAGATGATGGTCTTATCCAGTTGAAACCAGATTTTGGATCCAACAATCTGATGATAGAGCCTGTTCAGTCACAGCCATTAGTTATCGCAGGTCTGCAATAATAAATATTATACTATTGTATCTCACCTATCTGAAAGATTCTTCAGCAAGCTCCGGTCCAATAGCAGCTATTGAGAATGGTAGGAGTAACTATCATTATACAGAGTCTAATGATTGCTCTAGCTCCAGTATCCCCTCCAGGTAATAAATAATTGAAGAACGTAAGTACAAGTCAAAACTATATGCATATATGCTGTTGAACAGGCAAGCACAGAGGTCTGAGGTCAACAGTGAGAAACTCTAGATTGGATGTACAAGGAAGACTTGCCTGAGGTCAACAGTGAGAAACTGGAGACCTCAGAGCGAAACTAGACTACTTATATATGTATGAGTATGTATCTAGTATGCATCTAGTATCAATCTAGGAAGGATGTGTAACAGTAAAGGAACAATGTGTATCAGATATGTATCAGATAGCTAACAGAGTCCATGTGACACAGAGATAAGACGAGATTGAGAGAGATAAGACAAGATAGAATGAGACTGAATGAAGCCAATAGCATGGATTTCAACACTCCCCCAGGATGAAAGCAGTCTCATCCATAGAGTCCAAGGCGCTCTCTGAGAGAGAGAACTGCAGGACGAGGTAAAGCCTTTGTGAGGATGTCTGCCAACTGGTCTTGAGTGGGAACATACTGGACATCAATTGTGCCCTTGCCAACTTCATCTCTGAGCCAGAAGAAGGCAAGGTCTAGGTGTTTCATATGCCCATGATGCTCAGGATTCTTTGCAACAGATATGGCAGACTGGTTGTCCATGAGCAATGGGGATGATCCAGATACAGGGAAACCCAATTCAGAGAGCAGATTGCGCATCCACTTGATTTCCTTACCAGCCTCTACAGCTGCAATATACTCTGCCTCCGTTGTAGAAAGAGAGACAGTCAATTGCAGCTTGCTCTTCCAGCTCACTGGAGCACCATTCATCATAATCATGTAACCACCAGTACTCTTTCCAGAGTCCTTGCAGCCACCATGATCAGCATCTGCATAAGCAGTGAAGATGTGTGATGAAGGAGATGCCTCTTTGGTGTAAGTCAGCTTGAAATCAAGTGTCCCTTTGATGTAGCGGAACAGATGCTTCACAGCTGACCAGTGAACTGGGCCAGGGTTGCTGTTGTATCTGGCAAGAACTCCCACTGTATAGGAGATATCTGGACAAGTTTGGGTAGCCAAGTACATCAGAGAGCCAACTGCAGAGAGATAAATACTCTTGTAGCGCTTTGACTCATCTTCTGTCTTGGCTCCCATCTCCTTGGTCAAGGAAAGACCAGGCAACATCGGAGTTTGCACAGGATTACAATCAGACATCCCATACTGCTCAAGCATGTCCACAGCATATTGACTTTGAATAAAGTGCCAAGTTGAGCAATGACCCGGTCAATGGCAGCATCATCTTTGGCACAGATGACACCATCATTAACATGAATGGGGAGTATGATGTGCACATTGCCATCTGAGTAGATATAGCAGGAGTGATCAGACTGGAGGCATTTGAATCCCATGGAAACAAGTTTCCCTAGAAGCTTCTTGTACCATTGCCGACTTGCTTGCTTCAGGCCATAAAGAGAGCGCAGAAGTTTAAGCACCTGGTCCGGTCTGCCTTGAGGAAAGCCAGGAGGTTGAGTCCTATAGACATCTTCCTCAAGGTCCCCATTGAGATAAGCAGAGGAGAAGTCAATGGAACGAAGCTTCATATCATGCTGAGCAGCAAGAGCAAAAATAGTGCGGAGGGTGGCAGGTTTAAAGGTGGGAGAGAATGTCTCATTAAAATCCACACCTGGGCGCTGTCTATGACCATCAGCAACAAGCCGGGCCTTGTAGCGCTCAATTGTGCCATCAGACTTGTACTTGCTCCTGAGTCTGGATTCCATCTTGGGTCAGCAAGCATAAGAGTTGAGAGGGTAAGAAGACTTGCATTAGCAGCACTTTGGACTGTTGCTGAACCTTCACCATTTCCGCCCTTTTTGGCATGGTGTTTGCCCTTTAACAAGGCCAGGAAGTCTGGACACTTAAGAGGGAGGTGTAGCTTTTTGCAGAAGATGCAAGGATCAACTGCAGGAGCAGCAACTGCGGCAGCAGGTGTGGTTGGTGGGACAACAGTTGGAGGGGTTGCAGCCATAGCAAGACCAGACAGAGGATTTTGCTCTGCTGAACTTGTGTCACCTTCCTGATGCTGGAATCGAAATGCCTGGTGATTGGCAAAGGCAGTTTCGATCTCTGACACCTTGAGCTCAGTAGACTGCTCAAAAGGTGCTTTGAGAACTCCTAAGAGTCCCTCATCAGGAAGAGCCATAAGAAGAACCACAGCTTGTAGCTCTTCATCTGCCTTGGAGAGGTCAAAACCGGTTGGTCTTGACTCCTTCAAGAGAGACATAGCAGTAGAAACACGACCAGAGAGCCCTAGGAGTGATTCCCCATCTCTAAGACGAATTGAGGTGAGGGTTCTGTAGGCAGTGAAGCGAGCACCAGCCTTCCTGGGGGCAAAGATGTCCTCCAGGGCTTTCCAAAGGGCACAAGGATCGTCCTCATGCTGCTTAACAAGAGGTTTGACCTCTGCAGAGAGCATACCCCACAGAATGCCAGCACACTTGTCAATGGCAACTGCACCAAGTGCTTTCTTGTCTGCCTCTGTAGAAGCAAGACAAGCAGAAAACACCTCCTTTCTGCGCAAATAGGCCTTGGCATCACTCTTCCAACTTGGGAAAGAAGTGTCCTTAGCAAGAATAGGCATAACATCCGAGTTTGCCATTGTGTGGAGTGAGAGAGAAGTGAATGGATGGAAATGAATCCGAAGCTAAAACCACTGCAAATAGGCAAGTGGCGCCCTCAGTAGTGTGTGTGGTGATGAGAGAAAGAGAGAGAGAGATACACTGGGGGCAAATTGTCTTTTTCCACCCTGGAAAAAGTTGAGAAAAAGTTGAGAAAAATCGATATTTTCTGGCTATTTTCCCATCTTTTTCCAGCCTGGAAAAAGTTGAGAAAAAAACTTATTTACTGGCTATTTTCTTATCTTTTTCCATGCTGGAAAATAACTTATTTTCTCATTATTTTCCCAACTTTTTCCAGGCTGGAAAAAAAGTTTTTTTCCAGTGCGGAAAAAGTTGAGAAAAAGTTGAAGAAGCATTACCAAATTAGGTATAGTTAGGATTCTTAGGATTCTTTTAGGATTCTCCTTATTGGGATTAGCCTTATAAGGTAAAAACAAATACCTATATATAGTAAATATGCTGCTTATGAACAGTCGAAAACAAAATATATATTTTTAAAATAAATATCCATAAACCAGTCGGAAATACAATACATTCTCACCATTCTATAGGACTACTAGTACTTGGAAACTCAGCATCCTGATCACTTCTGCTATCTGAACTGCCACTAGTATCATCTTGAGACCATACTTTCTCTTGATCATTATCCAGATATGTAAATGCAATATGCACTGCCCGGAGTTTGTTCATCTGACTTGCCTTCTGCCATACTTGTTTCCCTTTTCTCTTGTTTGTAGGCAACCAACTCTCATAATAAAAGGTTTGTAAACTGGCCTGGAGAATTAAATCCTCAATAGCCTCCAGTACAGATATCTGAGTTTCATTGTTTTGCACGATGGAAATAGAAGTAAGGCAAGGGAAAAACTCTTTCTTGCACAACTGCTGAATCCACTCAATGTCCAGGGACCGCATCTGAAGAAACAGATTTGAGATGGTGGCAGAAAGTGTCTTAAGTAATATGTTGACTTGGAATTCTGGCCATGTGTAATATCCTTGAAGACTCAGAGATTGAACTTGAGAGCCAGATCTCTGTATCATTCCAGACAGAGCATTAAGAGTCTCAATTGTTATATCTACAGCAGTGATCTCTTTGAGAGCTGGAAGATATAGTTTGTTTAGCAGATGGAAGGTAGTCCCATATATTTCCAATTCACATAGCCTAAGCAGGTGAATAGTTGGCTTGTTTGTAAGAGCAGTTATATCATGCTGAGTGTCTGCATAGATGAATGATAGAGTCAATATTTCAAGACTAGGGGCTGCCTCTAGAATATCCAAAGTCAGATGGGCAGGGTTGTAGATCATTTTAAAGCATGTCAGTTGCAACCATGGCAATGCCACAAGAGATAGGCTGATTGTGCTCCCTTGAAGCTCCAGGGTTTTAAGTGCAGGTGTATGCAAAGCCAATGAAGAAATCATAGGCACTTGCTCAGGATTCTCTGATATTCCAAATGTCAGAGTATCCAGCTTATCAAGTTTGCAATCTTGAAGAATGCTTTGGAAAGTAGAAACCATATCTTGTGTGTGATATGTGGGATTGAACAATCTCTTCCACTTGATAGAGAATGGTGCTGCCTTTGCTAAAATGACCAATGCTGTTTCACTGAGACTAGAGCGCAGATCCAGTGTCAGAATGTTTGAGTACTGCAAACATCGGAATAGGTGATTCTGTTTATCAGGATTATAACTATAACCAGTACTGTCAAAGTTGTTCCAAAAGGCAGGAGTTGAGAGAACAAGATTCTTCCATTTAAGACAGACAAGAGCAAGAGTAAATGGATCTGTGTCCTTTGCATAATGTTCAAAGATTTCAAGCCAGATTTCATTTGGAATCTGATCTTGAATGAGCTTCCAAAGCTGTTGAGATAGTACACTGCGCAGTTGGACAAGTGTAACTCCTGCTGTATTGATAGATTCAATATTTTTACGGATTACAGCTATATAAGAGATCTGAATTATCTTCATATAATCAAGCAATGCATAGACATACTCTGGTTATCAGCTTGGCCTATATCCAATGCAAGCAGAGCTTGGAAAACTTTGTCCAGTAGGAAAGTCATAATGAGAGATAGAAAGTAAGCTATGATTACTACATTGATGTATTACTTCATTTGTTCACGCTGCTCTAATGCATAAGCACTACTAAGTGCAAGTTCAATTTCTTTCTGTCTTTGCACTTTTACTCTAATTAGACAAAATACATTCATACTACTCTATATGCTACTAGCACACTAAGCTGGTATACTATGGTTCAATACTGTTCCAGATTTGTCTATATACCATATCTGAAACAACATATAGCATAAATTTGAGGTAGCTTTGTTTATATGTACAATATACTAAAGTACAACAGACTCTTGGGCATACTTCCTTAAGACATTTAATTATACAAACAAACAAAAAACCAGTAGTTTTCTCGCCTATATATATTGGGAAAAAAAAAACTGATCTACACATGTACAACAGAAATTTTTAAGTCAGTTCGCTTGGTTATGATCTGTTTAAGAGATATAGGAATGTTTTTTCTATCTTTGTCCTGTTTTATATAAAGATGTGTGAGTGCAGGAAGAAAGTCTCTTGTATGCAATGCCTGTCTGAAGAAGGGGTACCTGTATGCTTCCAGATACTTTAATGGCACAGATAGTTGATGCAAGGTAGAAGACATGGTTTCAAGTAACATTTGAAATGTCTGCCACCAATGATGGTACTCCTCCACATCTAGAGATTCAATTGAGCAACGATGTTTGTTGATTATTTTCAATAGAGTGTGAAAAGTTTCTTGTCCTAAACCAGAAATTCCTAGTATTTTGAGAGCTGGAACATGTAGAACCCCAATTGCATTTAATGGAATGCCAGGACCTATTTCAAGCTTAGAGAGTTTAAGCAAATAGATTTCTTCTGTGGAAACTTGCACAGTAGTATCTGGGAAAATCTCACTGCCCATGAGGCTCAAAGCCTCAAGATTGGGAGTTGCTTGAAGAATCTTGATGGTCAAATGGACTGTTTGATGCTTAATTTTGAGAGATCTCAAGTGAGACCATGAGAGTATTAGATTGGATGGTGTGGCTCTTCCGCCCAATTCCAAATTTTCAAGTAAGGGAGTAGCTTTGAAAGCTAAGAGAGGGATAGACGAATCATAATCATCATCTATTATGATGCCAAGAGTAGTCAATTTGTTGAATTGGCATCCTTGAAGATGATTATGAAGTATTGTCAACATATCTGGTGAATAACCAGGATTGTATAATCTCTTCCATTTATCTGAGAATGGAGCAGCCTTTGACAGTATAGTCAGTGCTGTAGTGGGAAGGCAGGAGCGAAGATCCAGAGTAAGGCTGTTGGAGTAAGCGCAAACATCTAACTAGATGGTTTCTTTTGCGATAATCATAATGAAACCTAAAGGCATTGAAGTTGTTCCAAAAAGTAGAAGTTGATAAGACCAGGTTTTTCCACTGATGACAAACAAGAGCAAGAGTAAACACATCAGCATCTCTAGAATTTGCATAATGTCCAAAGATTTCAAGCCAGATTTCATTTGGAATCTGGCTTTTAATTAGCTTCCAAAGCCGCTCAGATACCAGATTATCGAGTTGATCAAGTCTAAATCTGGTGTCATCTATGCTTTGAAGATCTTTGCGAAGTGCTAGCTCGACTTTGAGATTTAGCAGAAATATTTCAATGAAAACTAACCTTGGATAGAACTATTGTCTACTTCTTGATAGAGCAAAGCTTGCAAGATTTGGTTTATGGTTTGTAGCGACATTTATCAGAGATCGTGGTATAAGACAAACTGCTTCTGATTAGATAATGATTTGTAATCAAATACAACTAAACAATATGGTCATTTGAAGTAAGATGGCTTTATAACTAAAAACTGATTGTAAATATTTATTATAGCTTAGATTCCTGAGGATTGTGATGAGAACCAGCTAATGAAATGGTCAGTCAAAGCCTTAGCAAGGATCAGTTTAGAAACATACTTCATTGCAGATGGATCATGAGAAAAGTCATATGGTGCTGTTGGCTGCAAAAACTGAGCCCAGGTTTGAGAGTTGGCTTGTTGCCATTGAGAATCATAAGCATTAATAGGTAAACCAGGAACACTGCTGGCTGTTTGTGAGACCTTCCGTAGATGTTTACGTTGTCTAGGAGCAGACCCCCTTGTGGGCCCAAGAGAAGTCTTCCTCAACATAGAATGGAGCACATCAAATAAATGTAACCAGATGGTCACAATTTCTGCCCTCCATGCAGGCATATGTGATTGGAAGGATATAACACCCTCCTCATCAACCTCTGATTCATCACTAGACATGCCATCAACTCCAAATTGCTCTAGCATATCAGCATGCTTTCTTAATGGAGCAAAAACATAGGCTAGATAGCGACGTTGGTGAAACAGCTAGAGAAAAGATGAGCAAACTGTCTAGTATATATAGATGTTCATACCTGGTATTTTCGAACCTGGCGTCGATTTTTGACCTTGTTGTGCAATTGAATACTTGCTTCCTTTTTGGACTCTCTCCAGCGCTTCTGAATAGTCCGTAGATAGGTTGCAAAGGACTCGCAAATTGCATTAGTCATGGCATATGTGTTTGGATAGCCATATTCCTGAATCATATATTTTGCAAAGACACGAGCTGAAGATTTATTCCAGGGAGATTTTGCTTTTCCCTCTAGATGAAATCGAAAAAAATTGAAGTGTTGTGGCTTCATATCCCAGTGGCTCAAGATTGACTTCAAAATCAACAATCTCATATGGTTCCACAGAGGGAATAATTTGAGATTTATAAGGTACTAGTTTGTCAAATTCTTTGCGGACATTTCTCTAATAAATCAAGTTAGCAAAGTATATATATATATAATAATAATAAGAGAGCCTACTGATAATGTCAGAACATCTGCATTTTGTCTCTTTGCACCACCAGTTTTTTTAGGGGAAGATACTGGATAGGGTCTGCTTAATCCTGGATAGCTGAAGGAACTAAAGTGTTGAGATGAATAATGATTTGAGGGTCCAGGTTGGGATGGAGGTAGAGGTGGTGGTGGCGGTGGTGGTGGTGGAGGTCTGGATGGTAGAGGTGGTGGAGGTCTGGGTGGTGGAGGTGGAGGTCTGGGTGGTGAAGGCCTAGGAGGCACTGGTGGAACAGATCCTAGTGGTGGTGTTGATGAAAACACTTGGGAATGGTGGAATGGTGCTCCAGACTCCTGATTTCTGGATAGATTGGGAGTTTGTGCTCTGGAACTCTGTCTAGAACTCTGTCTAGAGTTTCCTAAGTTGAATATTATATCAGAAAGGATATATATGGTAAAAGGAAACAGACGAGAGGATTGGTTTTCAGAAATCAATTGAAATAACTGATGAAGTCCTTTATTCATTTGATTCTGCAGATTCTCAATATCAGATTGTGTTGCAAACTAGAATAGCAGAAGTAAGTATCTATTAGTCAATATATATATAGCTCTTACAGTCTGACTTGGAATATTATTTTGACTCTCCTGATTCTGAATAGAGCCAGATTGTTGTGATGCATGCCATACTCTTTGAAATTCATTGACTCTTTGCTGAGATGAGAACCTAGTAGTCTGTGCTTTTTGTTTGCCCTTTCCTGTCCACAAATAAGTTTAGTTAATAATAAAATATCAAGCACCCACCTGATATTGTTGATAATGGAGGAGAAGAGATACTGTTATTCTCCTCATCTTCACTACTTGACTCATCATCCTCATCTATTATCCCCATGTCTGACTGCATAGATATGGCTAATTTTGTTTTTATCAGTATTCACCATCTGATAAAAGCTTAAACAAACGAAGATAATAGCCTGATGATTGTGTTGAGGTCATTTCTATGCAAACAAGCTATAGCTCCATAAAAAGATTCATAAGCTTCCATACCTTCAGACCATCTAAAGATTCATCAGAGAAACTTACAAAACTTAAGCAGTGGAAAAACCTTATACTAGAACCTGTTATATCTTTTAAAGGTTGCTATCAGTAAGTATATATTTGCAGACATACTCGGTTCTTGTTCATATCCAGTAAAGTCAGAACCACTAGATTCATGCATATTGACACGATTCAAGAAAAGAAGATAACTATCAGTTTGATGATGATCAATAGATCAGATTCTCCATCCAACTTCCTCTCATTCTAGCAGTCACTTCTCTACATTACTGTAGGAATCTCCTGGCGTCTGCGCATATGATACAAGTATACCTGCATAAATCTAATTATAAATATGTCAAGTAGCTTAATATTATAAATCATATAAACCAACCTTTTGGCTGCTAGCCGTGCATGAATTGTCTTTGTTGTTGCAAGATAGGGTATAACTTTTCCCAATCCAATGACAGATATCTCTCCTCGCCAAGAAATCCCACTAAAATGTTTGATTCCACCATTGATTGGAGAAGTAGCAGAATAGTAGCCAGAGACTAGAAAGCGCTCTCCATAGATTTCTAAAACAGCATCTGCAATCTGAGCAGAGGTTGTCTGAAATATTGTCTCTATGACAGGGACAGGGAGTTGCTTAACCCGGATAGGCATATAGGCAAGCTCAACATTTCCAGCTAACATAGATGCTGTTGAACCCTGACGAATAGGCTTTTCAGTTCTTGCTTGAACTACTTTTCCATAATTGTTTGTAAGAAGCCAGGCTTTAACCCGGATATGGCCTATCTATAAAATGTCTAGTTAGCTAAATTTTCAATACACATACAAGCTTATATATAGCTACCTGGATAGGAGCTGCTGGTCTGTTGCGTAAAATAGCCATACTGTCTTGGGTGAAAGAAAGCAACCTGTATTGAAAGAACAACATGAGGCTGATGAAAAAACATGAGGCTGATTGACATTTAAGCAACAATATCTGGTTTCTACACAAGAAACTCTTAATACCTAAACAATAGATAAGCTGTTTGAACTTTCAACTTGAAAAGTCTTACATTTATTACTCTGAGTCCTTCTGAGCAAGTCCAAAAAGATAATAATAGAGACGATTCTGCAGTGTCTCTTGCATTCTAAAAAATATAATAAGCTAATAAAAATCTCAGATATAAGATCTTACTTCTTATTGTCTTCATACTCCTCTTTATACTTTTGATAGTTATCCAAGAGATAGTGGACAAACTTGAACATATTCCTCATAGCCTCAAAAGAAGTTTTAACATCGACTTGTGCCTTTTCTATAAAATTAAACTATTATCAAATATGAACAGGATAAGATAAGTTCATACCAATGATACTCTGTGCTTGAAGCTGTTTGATGGATGTTGCCTCAACTCTTGCCTGAATCATGTCCAACTTCCGAATGTGCAGCTCCATGTTTCCAAGTTCAACTTCAAGTAAGAGCTTTGCCTCCTCTTTTGCTTGATTCAATTCCTCCTCTGTGTCGAATGAAGGATATACAAAGGTTTCATTGCCAGTTTGATATAAGCGTGTAAACTCATGGAGTTTTTGACGAAGATTGGTTATTGGTTTTTCAGTATATTTGAAAATCACAAAACGGTCATAGATGACCTCATCTAATAATAGTTAGATATGCACAAATACTAAATGCATATTACCCTCTTCCTCTGAAGTCAAGGGCTTTATAGCTATAGTTGCTGAAGATGGTTCGGACATGAAGGTTTGATATGAAAAGGTAATACAAGAAATTTGTAATCAGACCAACTATATCATCATTGATCTGTTTGAAGAACCTATATCAAAAGTTAGTTAATGAAATATCCTTGAGTATAAAAAAACTGTACCTTAGAGTCTAAACCCTCCAGATAAAGTTTGCATGGATATTTGAGAAACAGTTGTTGTAAACTGGTATTCAGCTCCAACTTGTTTTGACTATTGTCCTCAAGGACTATAAAGTCAAAAACTTCCAAGCTCTTTGCTGGGAGATTCTTGTTACGGTCCACAAAGAAGGATGCAATAGCAGTAGTAGGAAGTTGCTCTTGTGTAATTGTAATAGTCAGTGTTGAAAGATTAGGACAGCTACCAGTAGCCAAAAACTCAAGTAATGACCAGTCTTCCTCCCAAAAGATGTCATGCACTTCAAGATTTGTAAGTTGCTGCATTGTTTTGTTATCCAGGAGGTCTATAGCATACTGCTGTGCTCCAACCTGCTGAATGCATAGATAAGTTAAACAGCAAGCTGAACGATCACATAGAGATATAATCTGCTTGTAGGTTGCTTGATCTACAAGATCTATGTCCAGATAATCCAAGGCTGGTAAAATCAAGCTTTTTATTGCACCAGAGTCATGATTAAGCATTTTTGATGCACAATGAGTGTTGTTAAATTGCTTAAGTATATTGTTTGAGCTTGTGCATTGAATGTTGACTGGACAGCAATCTCCAGTCGCTGCAGCTGCGGAGTATGTTGTAGGATTGAAAATAAAGCATCTGCTTGATTTTCTTGAAAATTAAGTGATAGTAGCTGATTCCAAGGAACCTTAACCTGAGCTGCTGATAGATGCTTAAGTGTAAGAGTATCAAGCTTTAAGCAATTTTGAAATGCAGATATGACAAAAGAGGACTCTTGAGGATCAGCCTTCAAAGAAAGACTCTCTAAGATAGACAGTCTGTCAACAGACAACTCTGCAAGACCCTTGACCATAGCCAAGTCAATAGTGCATGAAAAACTTTTCCATGCCCTTGGGCTCTCAAGAAGCAGATTAAGAATTTCAATATGCTTCTCAGCATTTTGTATGTCGATTGATAGAGGAAATGTACATGGCTTGGCTAGCCATGAGTGAAAATGATTGCAATCTCCTCTAGAGGTAACAGCAAGGGTAGCCCAGATTGAATCCTCTATGATAATATGGTACCAGCGTGTACAGACAACAAGCAGAGTTTTGAGCTGTTGGAAAAGCTCATCTTGTGATTGAGAATAGAGCAAAAGCTTAAAAATGCGACTAATAAGCTCTGTGGGAATCTCTGAGATCTTTTTATATGCAATTCTGGAAAGTTCTGCAGATATATGCTGGCGTTTTCTAATTTGATTATCAAGCTGCTGTTGAAGTTTGAGAATGTCTTCATCCAGAGCAACAAGATCTGAACGCAAGGACACAGCTGATAAATCCATTTGATATGGTAAGGAAGAAGGAATGGTTTGATTGATTATATAATTTTATCATGTCTTCTACAGCCCGGGCCCTGAAAATGCTCGAAGAATTGAAGGGGCTCCTCACCCTTCCCGACATTGATGAGACCCACAAGATCACTATTCAAGCTGGACAAGCAGTGCTCAGAAGAATCTTGATAGACAAAGCTTTTGCAATTGATAAAGCAGAACAAGAAGGCTTTGCAATGTCTCAGAAGAATGGGCCTCAGATTGAGCTGCTTCTTAGTCAGATAACCTTTGCTCTCAGCCAAGTTGAGGCTACCTACAAGAAATTTCCTGTGGAATTCATGTGAGTTAATTGACTAGATATATTGCATAAAATTATTCTTTAATCTTTTAAGAGGTCAAAAGGAATTAGAAGTGCCACCTAAACTCCTTGAAAAGCTTCAGGGAACTGAAGAGGGAAAGGACTTCTTGGCACTTGTGGCATCTAGTAATGCTAAAACTGCTGAGTATGATTTTAAAGCCCTGTTACAATCCACTACTGATAGACTATTATAGACTAAACAGTTTTTATGAAGAGGGTGATAGGATTTTGATGCAGCTCTATCAGCTCCGAAAGGTACATTTTACTAATATGATTCACATATCTAAATCTTTTTATAGAATCTAGTATTGCTCCATAAAAGAATCTACTACTATATTCACATGAAAGATGTAGTTGAAATAGACCTTTATCTAAAGTTCCAATGTTTGACAGAAGATAAGGGGAAAGATGTAGCTAGATTTTCCAAAAAGAGCTTGATCTGTGTCTCCTGATCATCGTTCAGTAGAGCTCGGGGAAACCATTTTACGATTTGGATAGTTGGATGCTGACTGAGAGCAAAGTCCAAAGAAGACATATCGGATATAATATGTAGTTCTTCTGCAAGATCTTCTAGCTCGTGTTCGAAGATCAGCGTATGTAAATTGGGAGTGGCAGTGATTGAAAAACCATCTCTAATCAGCTCTGCATAGAAGTTGAAGTCCTTGATTCCAAATGTGTCCAAAGTGACTCTTTCCAGATTGGAAAAGATGCCAGAGAATTGTGCTAGGAGCTGTGGACCACTAGCAGTAAAATAATTTCCTAATTTTATTAGTAAATTATTTCAGAGTATAGTGAATGCATACCACTAAAATAGAAATATAGATGCTCCAAGGTGGACGTTATATTGACAAAGCGTTAAGTTGGCTGCCAGTTGACTGCTTTCCTCCACATATATGCTAAAGCTCTGGAGACCAGAAACAAACTCCAGCAAAGATGGGGTAAGAAGTAGCTGGTAGATTGTTTTGCTGTCAATATTAAGATGCTTCAGAAACCCAGTATTGCTCTGAGATATAGTTTTTTTCTTCTTCATCTTCCGCTTTTTCTTCTTCTTCTCCTCCTCTTCAACCTCAACCACTATCATTGTTAGAGTCTTTGCAGCCCCAAACAAAATTGGAAGAGCTCGATAGGGCAAATAGGTGATCTTGGAAATAGCCAATGAGTTCAGGAGCGGATACTG
This sequence comes from Mycena indigotica, assembly GCF_014461135.1. NCBI lineage: Eukaryota > Fungi > Basidiomycota > Agaricomycetes > Agaricales > Mycenaceae > Mycena > Mycena indigotica. Next base: position 2,856,206 of record NW_023503007.1, on the reverse strand, counting down.
ATTTGACGGTCCTCGGTTCGTAAGTCAATCTAAAATGGCAGTTGTTGTTTGTGATGAGACACTGTTCCAGTTGCTTTGGGTTGACTTGTAGTCAAAGGAAATGGCAAGGTTTTTGACATTTAAAAGCATGCCAAAAACAGTTCGCGCCTCAGTGCTAGGCAGAGGAGTAGGATGCAGAATAATTTTGACTTGTTGGACATAAAGTGCAAGATTAGGATGCATGTCGAAGTGTATTTGGGCCTCTTTGTAGGACCGGTTACGTTTATGGAGATTGGGTGTCGAGCTGGATATTTCGGAGAGTATCAAATCTTTAAATAAGATCATTTGACTTTTAGTCCGAAAAGACCGAGCAGAAAGAGAGCAGGCAATGAGAGTATTAGGATCATTTGGAGCTATGCTCTCAATAATAAGATCATAGAGCTCTTGTGCGAGAGGCATCATTCAAAAGAAAATTGATGTGACTGTCACAGAATCATGGCCTTTTTTCATCGAAACGGAGCTTCGATAAAGTTTTTTGTCGATCCACAATGTGCAATTTACATTGGAAGTACAGCTCATCGCAGATTGCTTCGTGCAATTATATCAACAGGAGGTACACTTATTGGTGATCCAAAGGTTTTTTTGTCTTTATTTTTCAGTTAAAATGCTTACAATTCTCTATAAAGAAATCTGACCTTATATTGATTTATGAGCATTCTCCAACTGGCAAACAATTTATTGAAGACTGGGGGGCAGAACATATTGTTCTCAAGGTGATGATCTATATACAACTATAATTTGGTTTTAAATGCAAAATTAGCTGGAATGGGTCAACCTATGCTTGTCAAAAGGTTGTTGGATGCAGGAGGTGAGCCACTATTGTCAACACTACAGGACTGGTGCTTATACTATCAAGAACAATTGGGAATATTGCCTGCTACAATCCTCCTAGTTATACTTGTTCCAATTGCTAGTTAGAGACCTTATCCAAACCTTCAGCCCAAGCATCTACATCAATTGGATTAGCTCTAGCTATATTGTTTGCCCATTGATCAACATCAAGTGGTGCGTGCTTTGACCCAGGTTTGGGAGGTGGTTGTTTCCAGAAGGAAAACCAAGTCTTTGATACCCAAACTTCAGGATCTTCATTCTCATTTCTTGAGTGAATAATTTGAAGTGGGAGATTCTCCATAAATGGAAACATCTCATCCACAGTCTCAAGCTTGGAGACAATGAGACAGGTTAAATTGTGTGCAGCCTGATAGAATGGGATATGGATTGTATTTTTGCTGAAGTCAATCTGCATTGTGGTCTGAAAGATTTTTATAAGCTGTAGTTCTGAAGATAACAACTTACCAAGCTAGACCATCCTTCAATAATAGTTTTTAACATCTCAAATATTATCCTTTGCAATTCTTTAATTATTTCTTCTCCTTCTGCATCCAGTTCTTCATCTTCTGCATCCATTGGAGGGGAATTTGTGGTGGTGGAGTATCCCAGAGAATGAATGTCTGCGGTTGAATGAAATGAAGGCTTTTTATGATGTAGCATTCTGCTTCTAGATTCTCGCCATTAATGTCAAGCGAGATCGCAAGTACAGAAAGTAAAACTGCAGGCTGAGAGGATTGAAGGCATGTCACTCTGCTGAGATCTTGGCATACTGGGGGCTCTAATATAGAGATGGCGGACCCAGGTACCATATTTCTCAAGTTGGATAACCAGAGAAGGCCAGTCATGCTTGCTTATGCCATTAAGAACAACTGTGTTGAAAAGCCAGTGTTGTCCAATACGGTTCCATTTTTTGTTGACCAGTACAGCTGATGTTACTTTCTTCAATGGAGGATAGGAAGTTGGATTGTTGACAAGGAATAAATGGTTACTGGGCAGAGTAATTGTATGTTTGAGAATCTCAGATAAGAGTTCCTCTGGGACTTTGTCAATTGGAGTAGACATTTGGGAAAAGGCAAGCCTCAAAGGAATTGATGTGATTTGAAATTTTTCTCACAGTCACGTTCTGCAGGGACCGGTCTGGTAAGAACGTGACCTTCAGACCGATTTACATTTAGATATAATTGATATGTGCCAACTATAAGTCATTCTAGTATTAAAGCTTACAAGTATTTATATAAGACCAATGACCTATATTATCCTGAGCATCTGTATGTGAATTCAAAGGCTTGTGGAATAGGGCAGGTGGAGAAAGGAAGGAATGAGGAAACACACATGAAGACTGGCCATGCTAATAGCCTATAGCTACAGGATAGAGGTCATACCAGGCTGAGATTATGTGTTGGAATCAGCCTCTATGACCATTTGGTGCTAGAAGTTGAAGTACCAGACCGTTTATAATTAAGAGCAAGTTATAATCACAGTCACATTGACTTGCATCAAAATTACGTAGAGGTCGTTCTGCCCAACCTATACGTAACTCTTAAGTGGAATATACAAATTAAAGCAATCTTTCCTGTCATAGATTGAATAGATTTTGAGTTTATCCTGAATTTGAGCAGGTACAAAGGTGTCTGGATAAGCTACTGCTGTTGTGTACAGCTCATAACTTACTCTGATTAGCCAATTGTCTTGCTCTACTATGGTGAGAAGGCTGGTTAGAGGCTTGTGTCGTGGTATTGGCTTGTTGAGTTTCTGCCATGAAAGATAAGAACAAGATGTGTTTGATTGATTATGTCAGTACAGGCTCCTCATGATATATATACCCACAGCTAGACGAGCATCGAGACATCTGAGATGATACTGAGACATCAGAGAACAAGATACAAGGGACAATAACACCCCAACAAGAGTGTCCACCCATAAGTAACCGTGCTACATATATACACTGGTATCGCAACTACATAGCCTCAGCGTTGTTATAGGACTTCAGATCCGACAAGCTTGTCCCTGGCGCTTGCCCGCCGTCTCAGTCCAGGTGTTACTGTACACAAGCTGAGATTGGCCAGACCTTCCGGCTAGTTACGGACAACAACGGACCGAAACCCTCGCGCTCGTCGCAGGCCGGCCTGGGTATGGTGGATATGGGCTGGCAGGCAAAGAGCGTGGGTTGTCGCGGGCTGGACGTGCGCTTAACCAGCCTGTCTCAAAGTTGCGTGACCGCCAACTTGACGCCCAACACACCCCAACTCGCTTGGACTCCAACGGCGGCTTGCGACTTGCCGCTAACTAAGGTGGTCAGCAAACTCAAATCAACAGCAAGAGCGACTGGTAATACCTATCAAGCATCAAGAACGAGTTCAACTGGACATATACAAGTGCGTCAAGCAGAATCAAATCAACGCCAAGAACGACTTACCTCAAAGCAAACGTTTGAGCAGGCGCCAGTGTCTAGCGAAGAAGACCAAGAGTCAAAGGAGTTGTCAGTGGGAGCTGGGAGCGGCTTGTCCGTGATCACACGGTGCGGCTACTACGCACGCTCGAGTTCCTCCGCGCTGCGCGGTTGGTGTCGCGGAGTTCGCACTGGCAAACGGCCAACTCGTGCGCGCGCGAAAAGAATTTCTCCGCCTCATGACCTTATCCCCAGCTTCCTCGCAGCAGCCACGACCTCCGCCTGCCCCGGAGCTGATCGCCCGCGCCATGGAGGAGTCCAAAAACTGTGGCGAGGGCTTGGGCGAGTTTGGCTCTGTGGCTTGCGAGACGAGCAGAGAGTTGTTGGCACTTGGTTGGCACTAAGTGACGTGACTGACGGCTGATCGTTGCTAGGCGTGAATGGACGGCGGTGTGGAGATGGGTTGGAGCGGGACTGGAGGTGTTGTTTGTGGGTTGTGGCGGGCAAACAACTGAACGGGCAAGAGCTGGGGGAAGGGAATGGGGGCCGGATGTTGAGCGAGTTTACAGACAAGCGCTGCCGCAAACGGTAAGTAGACAGCTTCAGGACGACAATTAAAAGACTCACATGCTCAGAATCCGTTGCATCCACTTACTACAGCGCTAGCGTAGTCTTTACGCGCCTGAGAATGACGTCAATACAAGTCCATCGATCGAAATCATACCGCGAGCCGCAGAAAGCCCAGTCCAACGCAACCCACGACCACTCCACCATTCCCTCCTTGTTGTGACAATGTCGACGCAAAATATGCTTCTTGGGTGCGACGGAGGAGAGCTGGCCGCCGGAACAGCAAGTAAGATTGCATCTGCATATCGAGCTGACACTAGGCAGAGCGACACGGCAGAATCAAAGTCGCCAAGAACAAGTGTTTGGGTAATCAATCAATCTGTCGAGGAGGCACTTGCTGGATAGATGCTGAAGGGAAGGACGAGAGCCAACGGTGGCGGCAACGGAAGAGTCGAGTTGATAGTTAGTGTGCGGCACGACCATGCTGAAGAACTCAGTCGTCCAATTCTTCCTGAAAGCCTTGACTTACCAGTTTGCAGTCGTGCTACCCATTCTCCAACGGCATGCTCGCTGTTGTCGCCGAGCTGAGTAACAACGGTGAGCATTAACTTATACCGCTTCAAATAGCACTTACCTCACAGCCGACAAGCACGAGCTTGACCACAACACCTTCCCCTCGTTGCGGCCCGTTGTTGGAGCCGAAGCCCGTGGCTTTAGCCCGAGCTTGGCAACAAGAAGTCCTGGACATCATGGCCCGTCAGCCCCAAGGACGGCAAGAAGGATACTAAACCGCTCACCTGGGCTGTCTCGGACGACTGTGTGAACACTGCCCTCGTCACGCCCCCGCTCGATGTTGCCGGCCAGGTCTGTCTCGTTGCTGTCTTGACTATCAAGTCTCGCTGACGAGGCGTTCTCCAGTGAATTGGACGACGAAGGCGGAGTTATTGCCGCCCGGCCACGTAGTTCTGAGCGACTTGACTCGGTCGGCAGACATCCTTGCTTCGTTTCCCTGTAGGCAAGATGAGAACCAGCCCACAATCTAAGCTTTTGCTAACGCACCTTGGTCCTCGAGTGCATACAAGTGGGCATTTCCCGCTGTCGCCTGAGATTGGTGAGTGTCGATTTCAGCAAAAGAAGGCGTTGGGTACATCGAACTACGGCGTTTAGAAGTTTGAACGAGGGATGGACAGAAAGACGCACTTTTTTTCCTCCTGCAAGTGCTTGACAAGCCTGATGACGTTTTGGACCAACAACTAGGCCATTGCACACGTCATTGCACGTGACGAACGTATCACGAGTCTCTCCGGATCCTCGGATCGTTGGTCTCCACCTTCCGCTCTCTCAAGCGTGTCGCCGCTAACTTGAGGCCGACTCGCTACTCCGTTGCTCGTCGCCCACCATGACCAGCTGATCTGGGCCAGCCCAGTTTCCAGGCGGCACGCGTCTCGAAAGCAGTAGAGCGGAACTCGCCCAAGCTTCCACCATGGCATCTCCACACCGCCCGTCCGTCATAACAACGATCAGCCATCACGTCACTTAGTGCCGTGCCAACTCTCCTTTGCTCGTCTCGAGCTCACCTCTCACCACGGTTCTTGAACTCCTCCATTGGCGCGGGCGAGCAGCTCCGGGGCAAGCCGAGTGGCTCGCAAATAGCGGGCGAGTACGAGGAGAAACGGACGGATGCGTGGAGCACTATTGAGGATCTCAACATTGGCCTGACGCGTTTCCTGAACGGGTGGTTGACGCTGGGGTCAATCTGTGCAAGAACGGGTGTGAGTGAGTATATCCGTGTGGAGTTCCTGCTAACCTTGTCGTTGTTCTTAGTGGCTCGTTTGTTGGCGCCGTTGAGGCGGCTTAACGAAGGACTTTCCCAGTAAGTACTCGAATTCTTTCTCGCCCACAGCCGCACCTATCTATTCCACTGACTCACTCTCCAGCAGTTTCGAGTCGCGTCCGCAAACACAGAGCACAGCAAGCTTGTTCGCGCTCGCCTTCTCTCATGATCACCTTTCCCCGATGGGCCCGACAACGCCGCCCGCCCGCCACGGCGCAGAGCAGCAACTTGCCTGGCAAAATGGCCACTACAACAACATCCTCGTCACTGCATTTTGCAGCCCCGGCCCGTTGACGAACTGCGCAACGGGGAATGGCGCCATTCCCACAATATTTCTCCTCACACTCTGCCGACGTCATACTCAGCGACATCCGGCCCATTAAGCTGAAAGTGGATAGTCTCCACTCCATCAATGTCCTTCTTGACGAATTCCTCTTCAACATTCTCAATACTGCCCGGTCGCTTTCGACGGACAAGCTGCGTGCGAGCCTGTTAAGCATTCTCCCGACCAGCTTGGGCAAGGAAAGGAAGCATTACTCGAAGCGGCTCGAAGCGGAGGTCGAGCTGCGAGCATATTGGGAACCGGAGTGCCCAGCTGTACGGTCGGTGTAGTCCACGGTTGTGTTCAACGTCCACCCATAGGTGTAGTATTTGGCCTAAGCGTCAAGCAGTAGCTAGGCCGGAGCTTTCCTGAATTTCAAGCTCTAGCTTACTAGCAGCTGCTTGCCAGTTTGCCTAAAGTCTTGTGATATAATGAAGGAAGATCAGAACTGATGTATCAATTTGATGTCTATGACTAAGATATTACTATATCTAGTACTTCTAACTCCTTTTCTTCAGGCCGATGATCCGGTTAAACGTTGGGAGGGCTGTGAGAATGAACTTTCCTATTTTGGACAGAAATGATGTAGCCTTATGGAGCCATCAGATGTATTGATGGCAATCAAAAATCGTTCCACATCAATCACATTTCTCAGAGTAGGCAATGATTTTAATGATATAGTTAAAGAAAACCTAAATAGAAATTAAACAAGTTTTTTAAAATGTGTGACATATGTGACATCTCCACCCAGGCTAAGCAATAGCTAAGCAAAGAGCCAGAAGCAACAGCCAAGCTGCAGCTAGAGCCAAGCTGTAGCTAGATATTCAGGAAAGGACTGCCTAAGCTGCAGCTTCTGAATTTAGGCTCTATATTACCACTATGGCTCCAACGTCGGGCGCAAGGGAAAAGTACCTTGAAGGCCGGGTCACGCTTTGGCCGTGCTGTGACGCCCGGCGCCGGGACCCGGACCGACACTCTTGCCACGACCATGGCCACGACCACGATTCCTGCAACGCGGCAACTCCAACGGGCCACGGTTCGGTGGGCAGCCAGGCCATGGCCATGGGACCTGCTGCCTCCGGATCACACGGGCCCTCCGAATCTGGCTCAGACCGACACCCTTCCGGCAACCGCCATTTCATCCCACAACGAGCGAGTCCAGCCATCTACGGGCTCCGATCGCAACCGGCACGCCTCGCAAATCAACACCCAGTGAGGATGGCGGCACCATTTTGCGGAAGACGGTGAGCAAAAGGCCAACGCGCGCGATTGGCCCGCTGACAGTCTTTGCAGCAGTCTTTGCAGCGGCAGCATTTCACAGCCCAGCCCTGGCAGCAGCGACAGATATGGGCTTGTATTAGGCGAAATGGTGAGGGAGAGGAGATTGAGCAGGAGATGGCGAGGGCGAGGGTGATTATTCGGGTCGTTCGAGGTGCGTCCAGCGCTTCTCTCTTTGCTATCCTTCCACTCCCCATCGACAGCATCTCCGTCACCACTTTCCCTGCCCCCACCGCTTCCCTCCATCGTTGCGGGGCGGACACGCTCGCCTCCGGATCCAAGCACGGTCAAGTCGACTTTCGCGAGGAACGAACCGCCGCGATCGCAATCTTGCGGCAGCGACAAAACTTCCTGCAGACAGACCAACAGGCTCATCCAGCAAGCTCTCAGGCCCGGCCTTTTCGTCGTATAGCCCAGTGGAGGCAGCTGAGCGAGCGGGAAAGGGAAAGAACGTGCCATTGGGTCGCGCTTATTTCACCACCACCCGGCGCGTTAGCCCTCGTCGTCGTTGGCACTGCCCTGCGTGTCAGCGCTCATGGCCATGGTCTTCAAGAGACTACTGTTGTTGGCAACGGGTGCGCGCTGACGCATCCCTTTACCTCTCTTGCTCACTCTTGTTTACAGCTCAGTCGTGGACGTGCGGGGATGGGCAACTGCTGCGCTGCTTTAGGTCTTGCTTTGTGGCACCAACGCTCGATGACAACAACAAGACCGCGCGAAAGCGCTGGCGCCGGGCAGGCTGCCTACGCGCTTTGTTTAAGCAAAATGGCGCCTCCTACTGCCCATTCTGGACTATAACAAGCGAAAATCTGCCGTGCCACGACCCACAACCAATGTAGCCGCCGCCGTAGACGTGGTCAAGCGGGATGCGCCATGAAGCGCATCTGAGAGTGGTGCGTGACTTCAAACTCATCCCTTGCCTCAAATCACTCACTTTCTTCCAGCATTCAAACCCGCGATCCCCTCTCCCTCCCCAAACCAAACCCCCCGACCAGCCCTCCTCAAACTGCTTTCTTCTTGATTTCCCGCACCAGCACCGTCAATAAGTGTTTTCCTCCCCCATTATAGGCCTGCGGCGCCGCCAAAATTCCTTTCCCGTGACTCTCTCGTTGGCCCCACTTTCGCTAACACGTGGCTGGATCTCGCGATCTCCCGCGACCCTGCTCGACGCGTTTTCCAAGGTCCCGCACAGCCAACAACATGGTCTCGCACCTTTCATCAGCACCCAACTCCCCATTCCGCCATCTCCCAATGGCTCTATTGTCCGAGAGCCCGCCTGCGGCGCTATGTCTCGATGGCCCTGACTTTGTGAGGCGACGTGGACAGCGCCATCATCACCGATCCATAGGCGGCTGCAGCGCCAACGCTTCGCTCCTCATTATCGCGAGTCGCCTTTTCGTCACTAACACGCGTGTTTCTACCTTCAAACACGCTGTTTTTCTCGAGAGCTCGCCTGCGGCGCCTTTTCAACGCCAGCGCACAAGCCAATTTGGGGCAGACAACAAACACCCGCGGTGTTCTTCTTCCTCGACGCCTCTGACCAGCACAGCAGTGGGGATTTCAAGGTGGAACTTATGATTCGTGCCAGAGTTGTGCTTGTTGGCAGGTGAGTTGCTGCTCGGGGTTACTTGGGTCATCAACTGACCTCTTCCAGCCTCTCCGCGGCATCACAAACTCGTCATTGGGATGGCCCGCAAAGGTAAGTCAGCATATTGATCCTCTTTTCATTCTCTTGCGTTGTTGTTTCTGGGGTGTGTTGTAGAGTATATATGTGTGTATCTAGCTAGGTATATATAGCTGTTTGGAATCCAGCCTTGAGTGCGGCTCATCAAACGATGACGTCTGGCCTCAGCCAGTGCTGTCACGCGTGTCAAGCTGACACGTCATTGCTTCTCCCTGCTCGTATGGCCTACCAGCGCCGCCCAAAGGCTCCTGGGCTCGACTATCTGTCTCTTCCAAACAGAAGAGACCCACATCTTCCCGATGTCTTCACCATACAAAATCATCCTCTCCATTCCGAGTTCCAGGGCCGAACCTTGGGCTACCTCCATGACACCAAAAGCAAACGCGGAGCTCAAGGCCTGGGTAGAAAAGCAGCCGGTCCCGGGCTTGACCTCCATCAAGGCTCTGGATGCAGCTGGTGAGTTACAGCAGGTTTTACTTGATGTTAAGCTTGCTCACACCGTTTGCTTGTCCAGGTTATGTTCGATTACTGCCTGGAGATATGGTCGTGGCTCGAGATATGCATCAAGCAGATATTCACATTTCGGAGAATGATTCCGTGGTTGCAGTGTATCCTCAGTGAGTATAGGAATATTAGCCATTCATAACTTACTCATCAATTTAGCGAACTGGATTCTGGGCTATGGGTCAACCACGAGAAAAGCAGAGATGTTTTAACGGGAACCCGAGCTTAACGCGCCGCAGCTAATGGTGTAACATTATTTGAGAAGAGCGACGCCTGGACTCCAGTGGGTAAGACTGCGCGGGTTGCAACGCTTGCCACTACTCTGGAAAAGCCAACTGGGATATTCGCACCATCGGCGCAGGCCAAGCTGCCTCCGGATGGATCTCTTTCTGCTACTCTGCAGGCTCGGAAAGATCATCTAGCGGTGCGTATTTTTAAGCGCTTACAAGATTTAACTACTGATAATTTCCCAAGGCAACCTGTGCCATTACGGTTGCGACAATGAAGTTTCTCCCGCCCCATATTCAAGCTCTACTAGCCAACCAAGGCGATCTCCAAAATGTCCCATCGATTGGCGTCAACAACAACGTTTTTACGGGAGCCGCTCAGTTGAATCTATCTGCTATTTAAAGTCTCCCAGACGCAAATGGTCCAGGTATGATATCTCATTCAGGCATAGATATAACTCTTATCGTCTATAGCACCGTCCTTGCAGGGAGAACTTGGAACCTTTGGGGGTTCTCACCAGGACGGATGGGATAGTCTTGCCCATCTGACCAATCTTATTGCACAAGGCGACTATCCACCTGGGTGCTTTCCTGGTGTTATACATCTCATCGATGGTGGATTCTATGTCGTTCTCTACCCCAGAACCTCGTTTTTATTCTCTGGGCTTCGTCAGCATGCTGGTACACCGCCCCTTATGCAAGGACCTCCTGTTTCTTGGGGTCTCCGTTTAAATGATGTTATTTATCCTCCTTCCAAGGGCATGAATGGGCTAGGAAAACTTCCTTTATGCGCTTGGTCAGATAACGATGTATTGTGGGTTGGACCAGAGGTTACAAGAGTTGGGTACGCTTTCTTATCTTGATATGATTATCGTATCTAGCGCTTATTGATTCTAGACTTCCTAGTACAAACCAGCCACAATCACGGCGCGCTACATGGGTGCATGAAGGCGCTGCATTCACTACACCACAATCTCACGCCACCTTTATCGTTCGAACACTCCTTCTTATTGTCTATTTTGTCCTATCTCAACTCCCAAAATCCTACAACTTCCGACTCGACCCTGTGCTCTTTCTCCAGTCAATCACCTTTCGCTTTGATGAAACGGAGGAGCGGAGGAATACAGGTGATTGGAAGCATGCCCCAGGACATCGAAACCCCCAAACGAACGATTGGGTATCAGGTGTAGCAGGAGACACCGGATCTTTGGACTTCGACTCAACTTTAATCGATTGCTCGAAGATAAGAGCCGATACTCATGTGGCTTGGACTGAATATGCCAACCATACGGCCAAATTCATACCCTCCAGAAAGCCTATGGTTCCACCACAACCCGGTATGTATTTTATATTATATATTTCGTTTTCTAAGTAATCTTTAGCTCCTCTACCTGAACGATGTCCACAATGCGACCAGAAACTTGGGTCCAAGAAGCAGACCCAGTCAAAAGGCGGCACTGATGGTAGAGATAAGGGTGCAAAGAAGACAAAGGAAGCTGGAGGAGCGAAGGACAAAGAGAAATCAGAGAAGAAGAAGCGGAAGAAGGGCAAACAGATTGAGGAACAAGAAGATGCTGAGGTGGAAATTGGAGCAGGATCTACGACTATATCCGACACACCACCTACAGACACCCCGCCTACAGATGCCCTGCCTACAGATCCAGATCAGCGTCTAGCCCGAGAACAAAGAGCTAAAGCCCGACAAGAGCGACAGACCGGTATGACATATTTGGAAGTGAAATTGCATACTCACTACAAGTTTTAGCTGCATTAAATTCGTCTATTCAGCGGAATGCTGTTGAAGCTTTTGGTAGCTCTGACTTGCCAGGTCAATCTATTTCCTATTTTACTTCTATTTGCTTAATTAGGACAGATGAGCGCTTATCTAAAAGCTTGCGCCATACTATGGCTGATCAAGCTGCAAGAGATTCACACGGTCAGAAATTCAGCTATTCTTTTAATTCAGCGACTTATCGTTCTATTCTAGAGGATCAGAGTGTCAATGAGGATATTTTAACCGACACTGCTTCTCTAATGGAAGGGAGTGAAGTAGAGGGAGGTCAGGGTCTCTTATATAATGTTAGCCAATTTGTTGATCTTGTGCGTAGACTCAAAATCCCATTTTCTTGACCTATTCACTGCATCCACGCTACAACAAAGCCTTCATGAACTTCAAAAAGAACATTTTGTCTTACTGTCATCCTCGTTAGCCGATCAGCAACCATCATCTGCAACAGACAGATTGAATGCAGCTCATGAGGCTGTTCTTGCTACGCCCTTCTCTCCTAATACTGCCTCCTGCTTCCCTTCCATTTGGCCAGCGTTGCAAACTCTTGAAACGGTTCATATTCTATCCATCCACCGACCTGGCAGCAGCGAGAGCTGATAATGAAGACAAATTATTCTGCGTGGCTTTGGCTTGACAACACCTGTAAATCTCATATGCAGGATGCTCTTGTTAGTCAACAATCTGGTGTTCTGCCTTCTTCTTAGCTTGGCCGACTTGCTATTCGGACGATGCGAGTTTTACAAAACGGACTTCGTGAATTGGTGGTTTTTCTCCTGCTGATTTTGGTCTTGAGATTGACGCTCCCAATTACTGTTTCTCTCAGCGGGCAATTATATTCGAGCCTACACATGACGATGCAATCAACTTGGCAACAAAAATCATTGCAAGTTGGCTTGGGTTTCCAGCTAACAATAGTATCGAACGATATCACGCTTGGTACATCGACGTTATACATAATACTCTTGGCTCTGGAGCTCTATGCCTCGATACGATATGGCGAGGATATACCTCTCTGACCTCTCTTGTCTTGAATGGCAAGCGGGGGAAAAAGGATGCACTTCTTCAACTCCAGAACATTCATACAAATTTACGCCAACATCCAGTTTGCCAATCTGGAACACTGGAGTATCAGCTTTACCACCAAATCTTGACGGCGCAAAAGAGGTTTATGTTGCGTTCAATGGCGCGGTCGTTTATTCAGCATCAAGGCCCACTTCCTCCTCTTGCAGCCCAGCAGCCTGTAAATTCGAACCCACATCCGCCATTACGCTATACTCCCTATAATTTGAACGTCCCCGGTTTTTCGAGCGATAAATTGACACGCTTTCTGGAATTCTTTGACCAGAGTCTTCGGGTTGTGCTATCCAATTCATTGCCCACAACTGGGGCTAGTAGATGGCAGCAGAAGTTGTTCAACAAACAAAACCATTTCTCTCCCTTCCGAGAATTGTCGCCCTCCCGTCTCCGCATGACTGCAGCTGATGGACCGTTAACCTCAGACACCGCTCATACTAATTCTGGGCTTTTCAGTGAAGTCTGCAACCGTGGTATTCTCTATGATACTCCATATGAAGCAACAGAACGACTTCGGTTTGTTGACATTGCCGATTTCAACCACGCAATTCAAGAAGCCACAACGAAATATACTACGACGTATAACGAGCCTCCTGGTTCTTCATATTTCTGTAACCGCACAGCCTATGGGTCTTTGACTAACCGACGCATCGAGAATGCTGAGCTATATGATACGGCTGTTGGAGACTACAGTCTTGAGCAGCTGCTTGCCGACCGCGACCAAGCGTCTATCCCATTCTCCGAGTTTTTCAACTGGGTTAAGCGCTCCAACCCCAGCAAAAAGACTAGCCCATCCCGGTTTCCAGAAGTTGGCGAGCTTTCAGCTTATCTTATTGCTGCAGATTATACATATACCAAACCTCGCTTGGTTGACTCGCTATCTGAAGATTTGGCTGCATTTTCGCAAATCATAGCGCAGTTAAATCGTGGTGCTGTTAATGGTCTACGACTTCTGGGACTTGTTGACGATACTCAGCCTCGTCCAACTGCCGAAGAAGTTGAAAATGGCATTCGTATCATTTACGACCTCTTGGATGCTTACTTACCTGACGAGATTAAGTCTATCATCCGGTTTGATCTTATTCTTGTAGAGCATAGTCTATGTAAATTCTCGAGAGCAGTCAACAAACAGTTACTCTAGAGATCTAGATAGAGATAGTTGTACTTGTTTATATATCTATACCTGATATATAGCTATAGTTGTCTGATTTAGAATCCAAGGCTTTATCGCTTCTTTTCTTGCCTTCCACCATATATATACATCTGACTTCCCGCCACTTACAACCAGTAACGACAATACCAACTCCTGTGAGTGGGAGGTCTGACAGCACAGAAGTAAGCAGAATAAGAAAAGGTTTTGATGCAGTGCTCACCCAAGACAGGCTCTTGTGTAACCCTTTAGATCTAGAGCTGGCGACAACACTTCTAATCCTTATTCCAAGTTAATTAATCATAATTATAACTAGCCAAATTACTTATATATTGCTTTACGTGAAGGTCGTGCAGAACGAGCTTCACGTAAGGTGCATCAAACTTTGTGACTTGTGACTTACCATTATTTTGCCTTGTCATTATGACCTCTTCACCGAATACTGCTGGCCTTTTGGTTAACAAGATTAATTTTCGGAATCCAGCAACCTTATACTTCCTCGGCTTTCCTCCCAGCAACTCCAACGACCTCTTATTACCCCAGCTTTCACCTGAGGACGTTGTGATATTTGAAGGAATGAAAATGGCTTTCCAACACCACTTTACCCGTTTTTCTTTTGGGCAGACCTCTATAGCAGGCCTTGCATATCTCAACAATACTCAACCAACTTCTATACAACGACAGGAAGTTAATGGTGCCGGTCCTACCACCGGCTATGGACTACACCAGGCAATCTTAACCGCCCTGCTTCTGGATTGGAATTTGGAATTTGGACTTGGAAGCGGGAATGATGAACAACTAGAAAAGTCAGAGTATTATTGGCAAGAAGGTGTTCGCTCTCTTACTCGTATTCTTGGAAGTCCAACTGTTTGTAACGGCCCCAAAGTACTTTCGGCAAAAGTGCAAAAGGTACTATTTGATGATGACTATAAGTATCGTTAACAGAATAACTCAGAATATTCCTTCATCCCTGTTCAAAATGGCGAGACAAGCACTTTCTTCCCTAGATCAGGTTGCAGGAGCTAAGGCTAATAAACGGAAAAGAACCCGAGAAAAACAACAACGGGAGACAGAGTTCATACCGCCAGAAACAGAGCAGGAAATTGATAGCAACTTTTACATATCGGCTTTGCGAAAGACTGGCGAAGGTGAAGAAAAGGGATTTCGCTCGCATTTTAATGTGGTATATCTAGTACTTGTTGGCTATTTGATTCTTCAGGTTTTATCTTTTTCCCTTCTTCTGCTATCTGCTAGCTAATCACATCGATATAGGGAATTGATCTTAGAGACTCAAAAGCCGTCGCTACCGGCCTTGCAAAGTATCATCAAGATCTCAAAGTTCCATTGAAGGAGAAGACGATTCAGGAGTTGGCTGAAATCAATATGGCTTTCTCTGCACCTCTATCAGTCGCCCTGGGTAGCAGTGTTCTTAACGTTATAAACGACTCAAAAAGTTTGCTATTTCCGCATTTTGCAACCGATACGGCCCTTTTTGATGTGAGTTCTTTTCAAAAACATGAAACAAAATTCTTATTATTTTAGTTACAACGATGCGATGAGTTCCGTAGTGGCCCAAACACTCTGGTGTGGAAACTAGAGCGAATTGTTGTCCAACATTTGCTTCAATCAATGCATGGCCAATTTCATCCAGCTATTCTATTGCAACGTTTATCGACGTCGAAGGAGTTTGCTCATTATAAGGACTTGTACCAAACAATTACAAATAGTCAAGTAGCCGCCGACGATTTTACATCGTGGACTCAACTTGTCTATATTGATGTAGATGAAGAATTGACTGCTGGACCTATCATCGGTTTGTTCGTTCAAGGCCTTTTGAATTTGTGCTGAAATTTTCTTAGATAAACAAGACAAGCCATACCTATATCATAGTGAGGAGGAGGAGAATCTGGAGAGCCCTCCAAAAAAGGACAGAAGCATATTCGATCAAGCCGAAATGAGCTCTAGATCTTCTTCTATTGTAAGTCAAGTTTATACCCAACCTGGTTGTTTATTTATTCCGTGTAGCATATGGGGAATAATCAGGTTGCATCGCCTGCTCCACACGAAAGTACAGTTATTCAACATGTTAGTTAGAATTATATCTCTATATGGCATAGAACTAATTATTGGTCAGGCAAACCAACCAGTTCCTCCAACAAACAGTTTTCCTGAAGGGCAAGATATTCATTCCGATCATTCAACCACCGTAAACGATATTCCTCGAAGATCAGCTCGCAATTCTCAGAAAGCCAAAGCTCCGATCATAACTGCTCCACCTCCGAAAAAATCTCGAAGGAAATCAACAAAGACCTCACGGGCTAAATCTGTATCAACAGAGAAGTCGACCTTTGCAGACGATCATTCCTACCAAACCTGCGGCAATATTTTTGCAGTGTATCCACATCCATCACCTCAAGTTAGCACCGCTGCAAGGTTGCATTCGTCATACGACAACGGATTGGTCAACTTCAATGACGATACACTTACAGAATGGGATACCCAACGAAAGTCTTTACGTCTTGCGAAGAGCAAACTGGCTATAAAGGAGAAGGAGTTGCGGCAGATGCGGAATCAAGGAGCGGATTGTGCAAGTCTTATACAAGAGGTTGAGCAGTGTGAAGATGAAGTTGAATCACTCGAGGCAAAGTTAGTTAATCGAGGACTAGGCGACAAGCCAGTGAGTAATTTTCTATTAGTAACTCAGGATTTAAAGCTTACTCTCTTTGAAGTGGAAACCTATTTCCACACCGGTTGAAATGAAGCTCTATGCACCGAATAGTACAGGGAAGAAAGACAATTTGGTGACATATAACTGGTTTCCCTGCACTCAAGAGGTAACAAACTATAACTTTTATAATAATCTCATATAGTTCTTAGGAAGCGGATGTCGCTCAGGAAATGGTGGCTAACACGCCCTATGACATCGATGATGATGGCATTTCCAAGCCTCTCCATCTGCTAGCATCGGCAAGAGAGCCAGAATTCAATCCCACAAGAACCAAATCTGAACTCTTTGTTATTTCATTTTCCGATTTTATCCAGAAGCCAGATGACTTCTACCAACAAATACTAGCTGACCGGTCCATTTTGATCACCGACTGTCCAACTTCATCAAATCCAAAATCATTCAAACGACTGCTAGAAGGATTGAGATCGCTGGATGCGCTTGTTGCATTTCAAGGTATGTTTCCGAGTGAATCTAGATATCGACTGATCTTGAAAGATGGATATCTAATGCAAAATGGCACTCAAGGGCTGGTTGTCGATAAACTCAGACGAATGCTGAAAGAGGAAAGCTTTCGTAACAATAATCCTCGACTGAATGCATTGGATCACCCAACACCAAACCATGATATGCCAACAATTCCTCGATATGAGTTCGTCTGTTTCCAAAAACTAGAAGCGCGCTGCTAATGAGACCCACAGAGAACTGGCGACAGCTCGATACGCAGTCATCCAGACCCAAGATACTCCAGAGCTCCCTCCTACCCTCCTACCTCGGAGTCATATGAATTGGGCTGTTTGTGGTAATGCAGGCGTGAAAACAGCTCACCATGTTGACGCTATGGGAGTAACGGTTGTTAAAGTTGAATCAGGCGTCAAGTTATGGTATCTGCAAAACTCTCGACTGCCTCTTATCAACCCAAGCAATGCAAGACCAGCTATCGACCATGATTGCTATTCTCGGACATACTTCAATGGCTGGGATGGCAATACTTCCAATAGCGACCGTTATACAATGGAAGGTATTGTTTTATTTGACACCTCAACGCTGTAAGTCCATTTTTCTCTAATCGCAGACGGCTTACACATTGTCTAGTATCGTGCGACCACTCATTGTCCATTCAGTAATTGGCCTTGAGGATGCCTATGTTAATGGTGTTCATGAACTGCCAATTCAAACCATCGATCGCTGTATTGCAGCTGAGCTGCATCAAGTATTTTCTGGCAATCTTTCAACCAACATTGACCATTCAGAAGCCAGTTGGTTATTTGCACGCATTCTTCTTGTACAGTTGACCAGCATCTCATCTGGTCAGCTCAACCCTCATATTCTGGACATTACTGTGGACCAACAACTTCATCGTTTAATTCTGCTGATTGCATTCAACATTATCCGACCTGCCCTAAATGTTGCCGCATATGAAATGCTTGACACATCGGACGACAATGATGATCTGCTTCCTATCCAACAGGACCGGTATACCGAGCTAACATACCTTTGGCGGCAAATTGCCAAGTTTGAAAAATATATTCAAGACTTCTTTGAGCCACAAGAGTCGGGATATAAAACGTTTGCTAATGCCAATAATGTATGTATCATTGTTTAGTCTATTCTGTTCTGATTGTTATGTTAGGATGTAATCGTCAATATGGCTGGCTTTTGCTTACGCTATCGACAAAATCCCCCTGAAAACATGACCACTGCGGAAACCTTTACTGCTCAACGATTACACCAACATTTAAGCGATATGCTTGGTGCCTTTGACTTTATCCGATCTGGAGGCATACTTGAACAATATAATCGAGCCAAGCCCTCTTTACTTCGAACTAGCTTTGAAAACAGGATTAAAAATAAGGCTAATGACTTTCCATCGATGCGACTATGGGATGTGATTCCTTTCAAAGTTATTGGGCACTTGGATTGTTCTTCTCAGTCTGGTGAGTTCTGCTATTGTAACCAATTTCTCTGACCATATATTATAGTACATGCTCAAGTTTCAGATAATCATGAGGACAGGAATAGTAAGTCACAATATAAATAATATGCATACAGAGAGATAATTGTGCTAGATTTTGTTGATCAGCTTGCTGCCCAGTTCAATCATGCAGTTATGAATAACGAGACCATAGATCATCAACTGTTATTGTAATATTGGTTATGTAAAAAAAGTCACGTTTTGAAAAAGGTCCTGGGGAAGGAACGTGACTAACTTCGTAATAAGATATGAGTAATCAGAAACATTTCTTGCCTTGCTCACCTTTGCACATTATTCAATGTCAAGCTCCTCTGTGTTAAACAGGTTAGTTATGATCAAGCCGAACAGGAATATCTAACACTTCTCTAGTACTTGTTTTGCTACCAACTCTCCATTGTTGAAACAACTGTCCTTTCCTATCGATGGTCTGGATAATGAGAACTGGACTCAACTGGATCTCATCAATATCTCATTGGAGGTCTGTGGATATCATACAGTAATCATCTTATGATTCACTTACCTCTGGCTATAGAGGAGAATCAACTTTACTGTTTGATTTTTCATTGTGGCACTCTGCTATTGGTTGCTGATTCAGAAAGCAGAAAATGGCTCAAAATCTGCAAAAGCATATCGTTTTCCCCCTAACACCAATGACATTTGCCCAACGCGATGCACTTGTTATTTTTGGCTTTGACGAGTATGACACGAGAATTACTGACCTTAAACTTCGGCACGACCCGGTTCTACTTCTCAATATGCTTGGCAAATTTCTACAACAATATGGATGGGAGCCCTCAACAAAAGTCCTCTCTCGATATCGCTTTCCTTCCTATATCCATAGCTCCGATATTCTTCAACTCCTCAATGGGCATTTTGGGGATTGGCAATCACTGTGGTACAAAGGAATCAACATTATCAAAGAGGACAGAAAGGGCAGAGAGGCTTACAACGGCCAGCGAGCAACTGAAGACGAGATTATCATTAATGCCATCCGATATCTTGTTCTGCCAGACAAGGCAGCAAAGATTCGAATGAACTGGCATGCGGCTGTACTCTGTATAAAATGGTACCAGGAGGTATTTGAACTTTGCTCTGTTGAATCACTATACTTATATATATCTATAACATTCGACTTTTCCAACTGTTAAAGAGCTTACACACTGGTTATCAGAGAGGTGTGAATAGCAATTGCTTATTCTGAATTATCTCAATAAGAGTATTAGGCCTGAGGCTATATTGGAGATTGCAGAGCAGATTAAGGAATCTGAGAAGGACCAAGAGCAAGAAGAAGAGCAAGCAACAAAGAAAAAGAGCCCTTCAGAAATAGAGAAATTCATCGAAAAGGTCTCCTCCTCCTTTACCAAACTAAGCAACGTCATGAAGCTTCTGCTCTATCTATCTCCACTGGTCCTTCTGGTTCCTATTCAGTTTCACTCGCACCACTATAACACACTGCAAATGTACAAGGTATGCGATGGGACTTTAAAAGGACGATAACTAATTTGAAATAAATATAGCTTCACCAATGTCTTGGTTCTCAACGGCCAGATGATATATTGATGATTGAGAATCTGATCTGGAAGCGACTGTTTCAAGTAGTCAATGGAGAGAAAACGGTTGAAGGTGTCTTGTTTGATCTGGTAACAGAGGCTTCAGCTATTACTCTGACTACCACAACGAAATGGTTCTGTACGTGCAAATTAAGATATTTTTATCATTGTAATTCTGATTCTTTTTATAGTATGTGAAGATGATGGTCTTATCCAGTTGAAACCAGATTTTGGATCCAACAATCTGATGATAGAGCCCATTCGGTCACAGCCATTAGTTATCGCAGGTCTGTAATAATAGATACTATTTTTTTATCTTACCTATCTGAAAGATCCTCCAGCAAGCTCCGGTCCAATAGCAGCTATTGAGAATGGTAGGAGTAACTATCATTATACAGGGTCTAATGATTGCTCTAGCTCCAGTATCCCCTCCAGTAATAATTGAAGAACGTAAGTATAAGTCAACTATATGTATATATTGCTAACTCAAATGCCAGCTGTACAAACTCCTCATGATCAACGACCATATAATCATGCGGTACTTAACGGACAAAGCAGCTTTGTGGCTGAGTTTCGGGATATTCAGCGTAAGAGAGATCATATTGTATAGCTTCTATTCTAATAAGTTCTGAAAAAGACTTTGTTCATACACAAATACCTGAAGATATGTCTATGGATGATCAAGGTAAGTTTTGACAGTATTCATAAAAAAATCAGCTTCTCCATACTTCATAGACTTTATACAACACAGTTCTCAGCCTCTGTTTTTCTCTTCTTCTTCTCCGGAGCCACTGGAACTGGATTATGCTGGAGGCCTGGCTAATGGAATGAATGCTGCATATAGTCGCAATGCTGATCTCAATAGAGGTATGGAAGCTAGCACTAACAATCTATTTTGTTGACCATACCGTAGGACTGACTTCTTCAGATGCTACCATACCTGAGACAGAAAGAGTTGTGACAGGTATTGTTTATAAATGTGCCAAAGACTTGACTAGAATGATGTTTAGAGATTTTACGACTTGCCTCAACGATATCCTCTGAGTCAAGTCAGTGTTTTTCTTTCTCAAGAGGATACTAAAAAATAAATTAGACTGTATCGATCCAAAAACACTATCTGTTATCAATACAGTAGTACCTGAGACTCAGTTATCTCAGCCACCGCCTATAGTTCCAGAGCCATCACTTCCCACTCTTAAAAAGGCTCCAACATCTGGAAAAAGGTTTTCTGAAGGTGGAAAGACTTATGAGGCTTCACGGGCAGCAGCAATATCTGTCAAGCGCAAATCCTCGAGCTCAAGGAAGCAAAGGCAACCAGCAAAGAAACGAAAGGTTCAAGAGGACAGTGATGATGATGATGATGATGACAACCTGCCTGTTGAGTCAGAAGGTTGGAATTTATTTAAATCACATCTGTGGTGTGCTAAAAACTGCAGATGACGATGATGAACTCAGTGAAGACAATTCAGAGGGTATGATTAACCAAGTAAGTATAATCCAATATTATTTGAGTCATTAATCATATGTTTACAGAAGAAGACAGTGTTTCTGCCAAGGAAAGATATCATCTATATCGATCTCACTGGAGAAGATGTATGATATTCTTGTTTTCTCAGATGGAAAACAGCTAATTTTCATCTTAGGAGGAACTAGAACCACAAATTGCACCAGTTCCAGATCAGAAGCCACCGATTATGATAATTGCAACGATCACAATTGACGGCACGGATATTGAGAACATTATGGCATTTGAAGTCAAGGTACCGTCAAAGTCAATAATGATCATAAAACTTATACTTGTTAGGACGGCTCTTCGACACATTCAGCAGACATATATGCTACTATGGTGACACAGCTTGAGTTGTTGTCTAAGAAATCAAATTTGCCAAATATCGTCGAAATCTTATCAAACAAAACACGGCTTTTCAATCATGTTCTTGTAACCAAAGATAGCCAAGGCAGCTCATATCCACCAGTAAACTTGGATAATGATGTTCTGGATGCCTTCGGAGTTTCACCAGGCCGCATTATCAAGATTTATGGTTTGCATTTCTTTAATATAGAGAATAGTGCTTATGATTAAAGATCTGGGTCAATCTCACCCTCTAATCCATACGAGTCCTATCATTATTCCAGAATAGACGATGTGCTTGAAGATCTTCAAAAGGAACAGCCTCCAATATTTTATTCAGCAGATGTTCCTATTCAGATGCCAGATATGGTCCCAAATCTAGGACTACGGTATGTAGCGTATGCACACCCAGGCTCTGAGATCTTACCTATACAGTGCCCTAAATGCTAACAATGCAGCTAGACGTCATACCTTGGCAATTACTGGTTGCAAGATAATGGATCCACAGGCATTGGATAATTATCTTAGCTCTGGCATTATTTATGCTGTGCAATCCTTCACTCCCATTTCCTGCAGTCCAATGGCTGTATATATGTCCGTCATCAAGGGTGGTCTTATCTGCTATGTTGGTCGGGATACCCAGAGTAAACTCCAGACATTGGAGGGTTTGAAAGCATTTGAGCCAGCTGTGCCATCCTCCAATTTAACATGGGCAATAAAACCGTTGACAACTGGGGACGTTATGCAAGTTGTTCCTTGTCTTTCTATTTTAAGACTGACAGTTTTAGGGTTCTACCTCCCTTCACATTCATGGCAGTGGTAGCCACCCACAATACTATGGTGTCTAAGCAGCTTATGCTTACAAAAGAAACTCTGGACCAGAGTATTCTCACCAGAATTCATCAAAGTCTCAGCGGCTACAAGTTCAACGATGATCAATTTCAGGATACTGAAATTCTCTTTATGCAAATTGCTCGTCTTTGGCTTGACAATCTTAATCGTTTTATTCATGGTATAGCTCTCTACTTTATTTGAAACATAGTTTTAATCTGTTTACTAGGCAAAGAAATTGGCATGTTTACACGGTTTCATATACCAGAGTTTGATACATGGCCTGGCATTTATTCAATGCTGAAACTCTGTGTTTATATCAGCTTTATGGAGGCCTTGGATGGGAGATGGTATCAGAAGATGCCCTCAACTGAAGAGCAGCAACGACGCGGATTTTTCTATGCACAACATCAAGCTGCACTTAGTGCATTTGCAGGCTTTCATCAAGTAGTTGTCGAAAACTTCACGATCAAGCCAGTGAATGTCAGTCTAAGTGTTGACATATTTTATGTAAGAACCTTACACAGACTTGTTCACTTATTAATAAATTTCAGGAATGTCTAGTTCACTTTGGTGCTATGCTGATAAAGTATAACCGCCAGACTAAAGTCTTTAATCTGCATGACTTTGAACAGAAGGTATCAGCAGCAGTTGTACTAACATGCGAGTCTTGGGAAGGGTCATTTCATATCCTACTATAAATCTTCAGGCCAAGGTACAACAACTACAGAAAACCAAAGAGCAGCATTTCTTTCCTTTTACTTCAAAGACAGTGGAGCAGATTAAACACACATAGTTTTGTACATTTTGATGATATATCATTTTCTGATTTTCCCGAACTATCATGAGCCACAGTTCAACACCTCAGGTCCAGTTGATTAAAACACTCAAGGGTTATGAAGGAGATAGTATTAATGTCATTGCAATCTCTCCTGCTGGAAAATACTGCGCTTCAGGAGGTGATGAGGGTGTATTGCATATTTGGAATATGGCAACATGGAATCTTAGCAAGACTTTTTTGTTCAAGAAGCAAGAGATTAGAGCAATTGTCTGGAATGACAATCATATTCTTACAGTAGGGTTGAACACAGGACATGTTACAACCTTTAATATATGGGTAATCTACGCTCTACATCTTTTTTATTCATTCTAACATTGCCATAGGATGATAGTGATAGATATTATCATGAATATACTGTTGAAGGCGTTGTCCACTGTCTGGCATTCCTGCAGAGCTCCAAGCATATTGCAGTTGGATTTGACGACTGTGTTTTACTTGCAAAACAGAAACAAATTGGTTTGCTCATTTCACCTTTAGAAACTCATAAAACTCATATTTTATTGACAGACTTGTGGTCTGGACGACGAACTCTTCCTCGTGCAGGATCAGGTCCTGGAGGAGATCGCGATACAGTCCACACTGTGTTATTCAATACCAAGGATAATACTGTGATTGTAGGCTATACCTATAATGGAATCTTGTAAGTAACCAAGTTATATTTTCTGATCATATTTAACAATGTCTAGTGCCTATAAGGTTAACAATGATTACCGAGGTACAGCAGAATGGCATATTCCACTAAGTCAACCATGGTATGTTGTCAACAGAAGTAAAAAGAATACTTGTACTAAAATCATATCTAGTGGAGGACTTGGGCTTTCACCATCTGGACAAGTCCTTGCAGCAACAGTGATGTTTACTGGAGTTGCATGGTATGATACTGCACATCAGAAACTTCTGGCAACTACACCACAACCTCTGGAGCCAGAACTTAATCTTGAGCTTCCAATCATCCTGATCAACTCCAACTTGGCAATCCTTGGCTCCTCTATTGGACAAGTAACTATCGTCAATCGACAGAGAACAGTTTTTCAAGTAGATCATCATCAGGATGGCGAGAACTGTAAGGCTCTTCCTAATTAGCAGAATTCATCTAACTTTTTGAAGCTTCAATTATTCAAGCATTGGTACAATCTCCTTCATTAATGACATAGTCAGCTCAGTCATTTGCTAGGCATATTTCTATAACCCACAAGATCATGGTCATATGTTGATTACTGGAAGTTCTGAGGAACATGAAGCTACCAAGATTTTTGTTTGGGCAACCAGAAGGCAAAAATCTTTCAAGGTAAGCAAGTAATTGTTTTAATAATTATGCTCAAACTCTCTGCATTTTAGATGTGGTATTTGCTGCCTTGTATAGGAGTTTTGTTCATTGGGCTATTGGTAATTGATTTGGATAAGCTCAGATACAATGGACAACAAATATGGTTACAATATAAAGTATAGAGAGATCTAAACGCAGCAGATCTACTAGCTATAGCTACAGATGATTTGTAGTCATTAAATTTAGTTCTTTGTTTCCATATGATGATCAGTGTATTGTGTCACATCAGTCTCTCTCTCTCTCTATCATGTCATCATTCTTTTCACTGGGGAAAAGTCAATCTCCAAAGCGAATCATTACTACAACTCTTCCTGGAGTTATCTCTCAAGGGGAGAACATGCAGAATAATGTAGGTAGATAGATGGTGTTTAGATATTATTTGGGTACTAAATAATAGATAGCCACGAAGACATCGCTTTAGCAAGCAACACAATGACTTCATGTCTGATGAATCCATTTCTAGTCATACTACAAGGTGAGCTTGATATTTGGTTTCTTTATCCTATTCATAGTTCTAGTCATACTCCAGCAAGGTATTTTCAGTACTTGAAAAAGGTATACATGACTAAGATAAAATTAAGGGAGGATCAAGACAGGCTTCTCAATGCACAGCTTGAAGTATTGAAAGAGCAACTTAGGGCTTTATTGACTCAGCATCTCGATACTGCGAAAACAATTGAGCAAGCAGTTGATATGTTTGTTGCAGCAGCTAAGCAGCCAATCACAATGGAGCATATGGTTTTCTCTGTCTTGGATATATTTTTCAACAACATGGCCACTGAAATCAAAACTGGTCTTCACAAAGATATTACACAACGAATCATGGTTTATCAGCTTGCATTGTAGGTTATTTTCCACTAATTTTAAAACATGAACTTAAAAATGTAATTATAGGGAGACTATACAAACTGCAAGAGTCCCTAACACTGGAGCTTCTTCCTCTGCTAGCCAAACTCCTTCAACCCCCCCAAAGTCATCTCAGCCTCGCTCTGCCAAGAAGAAGAAAGCTGATTTCTCTCAGCTATACACAAAGTTTGAGTGGAACTTCAGCAACAGATATCCAGCCATGGGATCTCTCAAGGTTTTCAAGACTAGTGAGCCAATGATAGAGCCTCCTAGTGAGCTGAAGGAAATATCACCGGGAGATATCTTCATTTCTTACGATTCCCCAAAACAAGATAAGGAGAAGGAGGTCTGGTATGTGGACAAAGCTCAGAAATGGGTGAATATCACACAACTGTGGACCAAAAAAGAAAAGCTTGTGCACCCCACCAATCCAAATCGAGTCTTATCTATCCATACTTCACATCCAAACTGGATTCTCTGGGAAACTATGGTCAAGAAAAGTAAAACTAAGGATAAGGGAAAAAAGGCTTCTTCATCTTTGAATGTAGACAGAGAAGAAAAAGAGGATGAACATGAGCAGGATGGTTGATATGTAGTATTTTTTTTACCCATCAATGTTTGAATCAATCACCCTTTGTCAAAGCAATCATGTCCTGGAGAACCAATGAACCTAGATGTGATTGCAAAGTGAACTGTAATCACCAAAAGCCTCTTATTACACTTTCTACCCGCTTTAATCATCGAAGAGATGACCGAATTGCTGATATTCAGCAAGTTTGGAAAAATAATGCTCAAGGTCCAGAGATGAGAGATATACCTGCAGCCGCCTCCCAGCAGCCATTTTCATCATCTCAAGAGTACCAATACTTTCCATCTAGAAGTGTTCCAAGTCAAAATCAGCCAGGCTCCTCCCAGCAGCCATTTTCATCATCTCAAGAGCACCAACACTTTCCATCTAGAGGTGTTCCAAATCAAAATCAGCAACAGACCTTCCATGAACAGCCTCCATTAAGACAACCTTCTATTATTCAATCAGATCCTCATGGTAGATTTATTCACTATTAAATTAATGTTTTCTTATCTGATCTATAGTTTCAGAAGAGCCACAGGACTCTAATAGTATGATATACTCTTATTATCATACTCAACCATTAACAACTTATTTATAGCGGAACATCCTCCACAAAGCACACCAAGTAGGCTAGACTTACAATATTGTATTACTCCAACTAATATCTAAAGTTGACTATACAGGAGTTCAAGGAATTGCAGAGCAAATTGAATCTGAGCTCAATATTCGAACTTACTTGGCAACAACTTCCTTGGCAACACCTCTAGTCTTTGCAAAAGATCCTCAGTTCAATGGGGAGTTTAGTGAAGATAGAATTAATCCAGCTCCAAATATTGGACTATTCCGGCTAAACCCTAAAAAGAGAGTCAACACAATATTCCTTGAACAGGAAAACCGGTTGCATGAGCTGCTAGGACAAGCTCATTTTCTTCCTCCATATCCTGGCAAGGTTAAATTGGAAGATAGAATTATCCAAGAGCTGCACCGCTGTAAAGAAGAAAAGAAGCTTCACTGGAATTTACAGCGACTCCATATTGTATCTGGCAAGGTAGTATTCAATAATGGTTAGATTCTTTTTTTCAAGATTGAAGGTATGACTGATATAAGCATCTAGATGTTCACTTTGCAAGAGTTAAAAACTGGCCAGCTCCTGTTCTAGCTGCAACCATCACCACATTGATGATGACAAAGTTTTTTCAAGTAACACGAGTAGGAAGTGCTGTACTTCTTGCTGGGTTTAGGGACCTGCTTAATATTTTCCCTGACCTTCAGCATTATGCACATATCATCCCTAAAGATCCTCGAACCATTGTCAAACAGTTAAATCTAGACCCTCAAACTGAGCGCTATGTGTGCTGTCAACAGTGTTGGTCTCTGACACCCTACATACAGCCACAGAAAAACCTTCCTCCAGCCCAGTTGACTTGTACTGAAAAAGCTGCTTCTAATTCTGCTCCTTGTGGAAATCTACTGTGGACACAGGATAATGGGAAGTACAAACCCAACCAGATCTATCTTCATCAGGTGCTGAAGAACTGGATTGGTCGTCTACTATCTCGACCTGGAGTTGAGGAAATCTTAATCAACTATCCCAAGGCTGCAGCACAGGAAACAGGTAGAGTGACTGATATATGGTCCTCTCCGGAGCTCAAGTCATTGGGAAACTTTATAAATGCTCCAGAAAATGAGCACAGACTAGTGTTTGGTTTGGCAGGAGATGGATTTAATCCATTCTATAACAAGACAGCTAAACAAGTTACCACTTCAACTGGATGGTGGCTTTATGTGCTGAATTTCCCTCCCTCAATGCGATACCAATTTGAAAATGTATGTCTCCTTGGGACTATTCCTGATGGACCTACTGTGGACCGGTATGGCCACTTTCTTCGGCTGATTGTCAATAGTCTTCTGGAGTTCTGGGAGCCTGGGGTGCTATACTCTCGCACCTTCAAGTTTGCAATGACTTGTCTTGTGAAGGGCTTGCTTATACCATTTATTGCTGATATGGGAGCTTTACGGGCATTTCTAGGCTTGACATCTCCTACATCTGCACACTTCTGCATTGGCTGTTTCATCTCAATGGCTTATATTGAGGATCTCAATATGGCTGACTGGCCTAAACGAGATCATGAAACACATCTGAAGCATGCACAAGCTTGGAGAGATGCCAGTTCTGTTGGGGAACAAAAGGCTTTAGCACAAGCAAATGGAGTCAGATGGAGTGAGCTGCTACGTCTGCCATACTGGAGAGTGGTCGAAAAGGCAACAGTTGAGCCTATGCATTGTCTTGATCTGGGGCTAATTGAACATTATGTTCGAGAAGTGCTAATGATTGATCTTCAGCATAATGGTGGGGATGGCAGTGGTGCAAGAGTGGCAAGACCTCCTAAGCCACAAACAGATGATATTCTACAGGCTGAAATGGTTGCAATCATGGAGATTATCAAAAAATATCGACATGAAAATGACTTTTTGAAACTAGTTTTGCAGCACAAAAATGTCAAGTACAGGGGATTATGGTACCTGTGTTATGCACATCGACTTCGGGTAGCTGGTGATAGAAGGGACTGGCTAATTCTGCGTTTGAAAAGATGGGTATGTTGATATTTTTTCTAATTTTTTTTTCTTGCTAAAGTATTAGATAGATGGATAATAACAATATCCCTGATGATCAGCTCCTTAACATACCTTCAAGAACTGTGCGCAAAGAGTCTCTAGAAAGCCTTAAAAATGCAGAAATTGCAACTATTCAAGCAGAGATAGTCAAACGTGCACAAGAGCTCAATATTCAACCTGCTGAGAAGGAAGAATGCTTCAAGCTTATTTCACAGCTGTATAATGATGTCAAGTCGCCCAGACATCCAAAACGGATTTTTGAACTGCTATGCATATTAAAGCATCTACCATCTGAGGGCACTATTCCAGAGCTTCATCGAAGGCTTGCAGCTGATGTAAGAAATTAAAGCTTCTCTGAATTTGACTAATATTATTATTATAGGTTTCTCTGACTAAACTAGAAACTCTTGAGGTTTCTGAAGATGATACCTCTGACAATAATACTGGTCCTGTGCTTGGAAAGGATGTTATGTCTGTCATTTGGGATGGTATGACTAGAACTATTCTTCCAAGCTGGGTAGGCCATGCACCAAAGAACTGGGGTACCACAGAACGTGGTAAAATCAGTGCAGCCAACTGGAGAATTATTTTCACCATTCATATGCCAATTGCACTAATTTGGCTTTGGAGGGACAAAACAGGCCGAATCAAGGACATTCTGAACAATATGATGGACTTGGTGTCTGCAATTTGGGCAGCAAGCAGCCGAGAAACATCTGATAATATAGTGCAGATATTTGACACACATTATCTGCGCTATATGAGTCAGTATCTGGAATTGTTTCCAGAAAATACAGTGCATCCCAATCAATACTGTGGCTTTCACATTTCCTCAGATCTTCGTAACTTTGGGCCTGGACATACTCGTGGGGCTGCATTTTATGAGAGACTCATACATGTCCTTCAAGGACTAAATACAAACATGAAAAAGGGCGAAATGGAGATCACTTTCATGCACTCTACAGCACATAGTGCAAATCTGAGTGCTCTTCTAGCCAGTAATCCTCAAGTTCAATCTCTTGTGAGCAATGCAATGCAGGTTTATCAGCGCCAAGTCAAACAGAATGAAGTTGGGCAGCTAGCAAGGATTTTTGATCTGGATAAGAATACAAGATTTGAATCCTTTGCTCATTGGCTTTCAAGTGCTGAACAAGCATTACTGCAAGCCTATATTGCAGCTCAGTACCAGGACCCAAACTTTAGAATCCAGGACTGGAGGTCTCATTCATTGTTACTAGATTACATTCATCTTGAAGGACTGGAATATGCCCGGACAGGCATTCGTAAAAATGACTGTAATAGTCATGTTTGCTTTGTACATAATGGCCAGAAGACAGTGGGCATCATTCAAACAATCCTCCAGTTCTTCATGAAGGATCCTGGAGGCACAGATCTGAAGCTGACATATTTTATTATTCAACAATATGGAACTGCTGAGGATTTGGGCTTTCCTGATCCATATCGTCAATATGGTATTGTGGGAGGGGCCCTGGTTATTAAAACACCCAATCTGCAGGTTATCGAGCCACACCATATTCTTCAGCATTGTGCAGTCACTCCTATCATCCACAATACTAAGACTTACTTTCATATACTTCCTCTTTCAAAGGTGTGTCTTAATTGTCACAACTGGTTCATACTAACTGGAAGGCAGATTTATGATAATGCTTGGTTAGAGACTGACATTATTACCCATGAATAATTTGATTACTATTGATTATATAATTTATCTTTCTTATCGACAAACCATGACTATGAATGTCCATCAATCAATTGAAGAGCTCAAAACATTTCTCAAACTACTTGATATTGAGATCAAGGATTTGAGAAAGCAAATCATACTAGGAACAGTTTATGAGAAAGTTTTCCGTGTCTTGTATGTTTTTTACTTTGTTGAAACAATCAATGACAATATTATTAGTAAAATCCCTATTAGTCTAAAGACACCACCTGCACATACTGCAGTCACACTTCGAGCGTACAATATACTAGCCTTATTGCATGACATGCTATGCACACTGGCCAAACGGGCATCTTTATCTAGCATTGGCCAATTAAAGCTCCCAAATGTTTCAGCATTGCTGTCTCATGCTGAGAAACCACTTGAAGATATGCAGAATGAAGGTGCTGTAAGAGCAATAGTTAGGATGAATGCTTTCGTTCTAGGACTTTGTTTCTATAGGTGGAATGAAGGAAAGTCTGTTCCAAGGCAGCTTCAACAAAAGGGCCCAGAAGATTTTCCTCAACTGGAGGCAGATATTCGGGAAATTGGCTTTGACTCTCTAGATAACTCTCCAGAGGAAAATCAACAGCTGCTCAAAAAGATGATCAATTGGTAAGTTGTGTTTGGTTAGTTTCAGGTATCCACTCATGACTATATAATAAAGGTCACCAGAGGCTCATTATGAGATGCTAACAGGATACAAGCCTAAGCAAACTGCCAATGAGCTTGGTCTTGAGAATCATATTCAAACACTTCAGACACAAATTACTGCAATGCAAGAGCAATATCAAGGCTTGCAACATCAATATCAACAGAGGCAAAATGAAGCTGATGCTACTATTAAAGCTCTTGAGACCAGCAAAGAGGACTGGCGAAGTCAATATTTTCAAGCAGAATTAAAAATGTGAGTTCAATTATTTAGATAGTCTCTTCTTTACTAACAGCTGTGGTAGCCAGCAAATGGAGATCAATCAGCAAGCCTCTGAGGAATCACAGAATAATATACAAAACACAGTCAAATCACTGGAACATGAGCTTGGTTTACTGAGAAATCAGAATAAAGTGCAGGATATGCATATTACTGAGCTGGAAGAGAGACTAAAGGATCAGCAGGCCAAGTCAGAGGTTATCCTGAAAGTAAGTAAGAGAGATATATAGAGAAAGTCATTTATACTTTTTTTTTAGAAAAGCCGTGCTTTACAGGAAGAAAACTCTGACTATAAAAGCATTATAGAAACACATCAGGCAGACTATGAAAAACTTGCAGACCAAAAGGATGCACTGGCTAGCAAAATCAGTACTATTGCTGAGGAGAACAGTGTAGTGGAAAGCAAGTGTAGCAGTCTAGAGCAGGCTGTTGCTCAGCTACAAGTCGACTATCAAGAGGTGCTGGTTGAAAATGAACAGCTGAAGCAGAATGCTATACTTCTGTCTAAAACACCGACAAATACTCCTATTATCCTGCCGGAGTCACTCAGTACAATTCAAGATCTAGAGGATGGAAGTCTAGAAACTCATTCTTCAGAATATCAAGTAGTGTCCAATCTAGCCGATGAGCTGGCAAGAGTACCTCTATCAGAATCTTGGGACACAGATCGTTTCAATATGGAAAGCACACGGATTTCAGTATTTCAACAAGAGTCTTCAAGTGAAACTACTGATGATGAAATACTTCTGAAGACATCTACATCTATCCCTGGACTGCATCCTCCTATATCTAGAGGTCACAGCCCAGTACAAAGTGATGATGATGAAATTCTTCTACAATCTACTATACAAACCGAAGAGGATACCAGTT
Organism: Mycena indigotica; assembly: GCF_014461135.1. Taxonomy (NCBI): domain Eukaryota; kingdom Fungi; phylum Basidiomycota; class Agaricomycetes; order Agaricales; family Mycenaceae; genus Mycena; species Mycena indigotica. The sequence goes on along the minus strand of NW_023503007.1, from coordinate 2,823,863 downwards.
CTGATGAGCTTTTATTGCGATCAGATCAAACTGAAACCTCGAGTTCCAAAGACCTAGAGCAGGATATACCAGCTCAGGATAGTAGCTCTTATGAACTGCTTCATCATTCTCAGACTTCAACTTCTACAGAGGAGGAGAAAGAGGAAGTTATCTTTCCTACATTTCATAATCCACTTATGCAGGTATGCAAACTTGAAAGAAATCTTTGCATTAAATAGTCTGCTGACATTACATATAGGAAGCTTGGAGAAAGACTGCTGAAATGTCTGAAGATATTATCAGTATGCTGTCCCAAGCTGTGTCTATGGAAGATCAGGATATTGAGCTACAAGAATACATTCAGACACTTGAGAGCCAACTCCAAGAAGGTAAGATTATATATGTCTAATATTATCAATTCTGATCATTTATAAGCTAATGTGTGTTCTATGCTTCTGAAAAGAGCAAGCCTAAACTGTTGTAGAATGAAATCAGTGCTCTTGAAGCAAGACTAGCTGAGGAACAAGATCGAGTCCAAGTATGTCAATGCTCAGAAAATTATATCAGTCAAACTTATCTATATTCAAGACTCAGCAGCAAGAAATATCCCAGCTTTCCATCCAATTAGAGCAGGCATTAATGGGCTATAATGCACTTCAGGTTTATTTATTCCAGTTTATTCTTCTAATTATCATTGACTTTGCTCAGGGGCAATATAATCAAATTGAGGAAAATTTTGCAGAGTACAAAGAATCCTCAGAGGTAAGAATATTTTATAAAAGAAAGAAAATCTAGAGTAGTTGATAATTATAGATATCTACTGCTAGCCTTCAAGAACAGTTACAGCGATCTCAAACTAGCTATGATACAACAGTTAAGGCATTGGAGAAAAGCTATAAAAAGATTCATATCTTGAAGGTATGTTGTATACATTGGGCTGTTATAACAAGCTCACTTAGTATATGCTTCAGAGTAAAAGTGCAAAGACAGAAAAAGAAATTGAACTTGCACTTTAGTAGTGCTCATGCATTAGGAATGTATGAGCAGCGTGAACAAATGAAGTAATACATCAATGTAGTAATCATAGCTTACTTTCTATCTCTCATTATGACTTTCCTCCTGGACAAAGTTTTCCAAGCTCTGCTTGCATTGGATATAGGCCAAGCTGATAACCAGAGTATGTCTATGCATTGCTTAATTATATGAAGATAATTCAGATCTCTTATGCAGCTGTAATCCGTAAAAATATTGAATCTATCAATACAGCAGGAGATACACTTGTCCAACTGCGCAGTGTACTATCTCAGCAGCTTTGGAAGCTCATTCAAGATCAGATTCCAAATGAAATCTGGCTTGAAATCTTTGAACATTATGCAAAGGACGCAGATCCATTTACTCTTGCTCTTGTCTGTCTTAAATGGAAGAATCTGGTTCTCTCAACTCCTGCCTTTTGGAATCACTTTGATAGTGATGGTTATGGTTATAATCCTGATAAACAGCATCACCTATTCCGATGTTTGCAGTACTCAAACATTCTAACACTGGATCTGCGCTCTAGTCTTAGTGAAACAGCATTGGTCATTTTAGCAAAGGCAGCACCATTCTCTATCAAGTGGAAGAGGTTGTTCAACCCAATATATCACACACAAGATATGGTTTCTACTTTCCAGAGGATTCTTCAAGATTGTAAACTTGATAAGCTGGATACTCTGACATTTGGAATATCAGAGAATCCTGAGCAAGTACCTATTATTCCTTCATTGGCCTTGCATACACCTGTACTCAAAATCCTGGAGCTCGAGGGGAGCACAATCAGTCTATCTCTCCTGGCATTCCCATGGTCACAACTGACATGCTTCAAGCTAGTCTATAATCCAGCACATCTGACTTTGGACATTCTAGAGGCAGCCCCTTGTCTTGAAATATTGACTTTGTCATATATCTATGCACAGACCCAACGGGATATAGCTGCTATCAAAGCCAAGCCAACTATTCATCTGCCTCGTCTGTATAAATTGGAAATACATGGGATAACCTTTCATCTGCTAAATAAACTATATCTTCCAGCTCTCAAGGCGATCACTGCTGCAGATATGACAATTGAGACTCTTGATGCTCTGCCTGGAATGATCCAGATATCTGGCTCTCAAATTCAGTCACTTACTCTTGAAGGATATTACAAATGGCCAGAAGTCAACTTGTTACTAGATGCAATCTCTGCCACCATCTCAAGTCTATCTTTTCAGATTCATTATCTGGATATTGAGTTGATTCAGCAGTTGGGTAATAAAGAGCTTCTCCCTTGCCTTACTTCTGTCGCTATAGAACAAGACAGCCAAACTCAGATATCCCTACTAGAGGCTATTGAAGATCTGATTATGCAACCTAATTTGCAAACTCTTTGCTATATTAGCCATTTGCCTATAAACGAGAGAACAGAGAAACAAGCAAGGCAAAAGGCAAGCAAGATGAACAAACTTCAGGGAGTATATATTGCATTTACTTATCTGGACCACGGTCAAGAGAAAGTATGGTATCAAGATAATGTTAGTAGCAGCAGTTCAGAGACTAAGTTTTTCAGTGCTAGTAGCAATATATGAATGTATTTTATTTGAGCATATTTACCATATATGGCTATTTGTGTCTACCTAATAAGGCTAATCCCAATAAGGAGAATCCTAAAAGAATCCTAAGAATCCTAACTATACCTAATTTGGTAATGCTTCTTCAACTTTTTCTCAACTTTTTCCGCACTGAAAAAAACTTTTTTTCCAGGCTGGAAAAAGTTGGGAAAATAATAAGAAAATAATGAGAAAATAAGTTATTTTCCAGCATGGAAAAAGATGATAAAATAGCCAGTAAATAAGTTTTTTTCTTAACTTTTTCCAGGCTGGAAAAAGATGGGAAAATAGCCAGAAAATATCGATTTTTCTCAACTTTTTTCTCAACTTTTTCCAGGGTGGAAAAAGACAATTTGCCCCCAGTGATAGTAGGTAAATGAGCAAGCAGTTGTAATCTCTCTTGAGATCGCAATCCCTAGACTCAGTGGGGTTACCACAATGTTGTCTAGTGACCCAAAGGATGCCTTATACAAGGATTACCCTAACAGTTCAAGCTCCTATATACTAGAGACCACCACACACACAAAGGACAGAGATGTTGAGCAGAGGGGAGTCTCACACACAAGGAAAAACACTCAGAAATAGCTCAGAGAGCGGGGCCCATAACCTGTTGAACAGGCAAGCACAGAGGTCTGAGGTCAACAGTGAGAAACTCTAGATTGGATGTACAAGGAAGACTTGCCTGAGGTCAACAGTGAGAAACTGGAGACCTCAGAGCGAAACTAGACTACTTATATATGTATGAGTATGCATCTAGTATGCATCTAGTATGTATCTAGTATCAATCTAGGAAGGATGTGTAACAGTAAAGGAACAATGTGTATCAGATATGTATCAGATAGCTAACAGAGTCCATGTGACACAGAGATAAGACGAGATTGAGAGACATAAGACGAGATAGAATGAGACTGAATGAAGCCAATAGCACAGATTTCAACATGTAGATGGTGGATAGTTATTATTTGGGTACTAAATAATACATAGCCTTGAAGACATCGCTTTAGCAAGCAACACAACGACTTCATGTCTGGTGAATCCATTTCTAGTCATACCACAAGGTGAGCTAGATATTTGGTTTTTTCATCCTATTCATAGTTCTAGTCATACTCCAGCAAGGTATTTTTGGTACTTGAAAAAGGTATATATAACTGAGATAAAATTAAGGGAGGATCAAGACACACTTAGGGGTTTATTGACTCAGCCTCTCGATACTGTAAAAACAATTGAGCAGGCAGTGGATATGTTTGTTGCAGCAGCTAAGCAGCCAATCACAATGGAGCATATGGTTTTCTCTGTCTTGGATATATTTTTCAACAACATGGCGGCTGAAATCAAAACGGGTCTTCACAAAGATATTACACAACGAATCATGGTTTATCAGCTTGCATTGTAGGTTATTTTCTACTAATTTTAAAACATGAAATTCAAAATATAATTATAGGGAGACTATACAAACTGCAAGAATCCCTAACACTAGAGCTTCCTCCTCAACTAGCCAAACTCCTTCAACCCCCCCAAAGTCATCTCAGCCTCGCTCTGCCAAGAAGAAGAAAGCTGATTTCTCTCAGCTATACACAAAGTTTGAGTGGAACTTCAGCAACAGATATCCAGCCATGGGATCTCTCAAGGTTTTCAAGACTAGTGAGCCAATGATAGAGCCTCCTAGTGAGCTGAAGGAAATATCACCGGGAGATATCTTCATTTCTTACGATTCCCCAAAACAAGATAAGGAGAAGGAGGTCTGGTATGTGGACAAAGCTCAGAAATGGGTGAATATCACACAACTGTGGACCAAAAAAGGAAAAGCTTGTGCACCCCACCAATCCAAATCGAGTCTTATCTATCCATACTTCACATCCAAACTGGATTCTCTGGGAAACTATGGTCAAGAAAAGTAAAACTAAGGATAAGGGAAAAAAGGCTTCTTCATCTTTGAATGTAGACAGAGAAGAAAAAGAGGATGAACATGAGCAGGATGGTTGATATGTAGTATTTTTTTTACCCATCAATGTTTGAATCAATCACCCTTTGTCAAAGCAATCATGTCCTGGAGAACCAATGAACCTAGATGTGATTGCAAAGTGAACTGTAATCACCAAAAGCCTCTTATTACACTTTCTACCCGCTTTAATCATCGAAGAGATGACCGAATTGCTGATATTCAGCAAGTTTGGAAAAATAATCCTCAAGAGCCCTTGGGTCCAAAGATGAGAGATATACCTGCAGGCTCCTCCCAGCAGCCATTTTCATCATCTCAAGAACAGCAAAGTGTTCCATCTAGAAGTGTTCCAAGTCAAAATCAGCAACAGACCTTTCATAAACAGCCTCCATTAAGACAATCTTCTATTATTCAATCAGATCCTCATGGTAGATTCATTCACTATTAAATGAATGTTTTCTTATCCGATCTATAGTTTTAGAAGAGCCACAGGACTCTAATAGTATGATATACTCTTATTATCACACTCAACTATTAACAACTTATTTATAGCAGAACATCCTCCACAAAGCACACCAAGTAGGCTAGACTTGCAATATACATATTACTCCAACTAACATCTAAAGTTGACTATACAGGAGTTCAAGGCATTGCAGAGCAAATTGAATCTGAGCTCAATATTCGAACTTACTTGGCAACAACTTCCTTGGCAACACCTCTAGTCTTTACAAAAGATCCTCAGCTCAATGGGGAGTTTAGTGAAGATAGAATTAATCCAGCTCCAAATATTGGACTATTCCGGCTAAACCCTAAAAAGAGAGTCAACTCAATCTTCCTTGAACAGGAAAACCGGTTGCATGAGTTGCTAGGACAAGCTCATTTTCTTCCTCCATATCCTGGCAAGGTTAAATTGGAAGATAGAATTATCCAAGAGCTGCACCGCTGTAAAAAAGAAAAAAAGCTTCACTGGAATTTACAGCGACTCCATCTTATATCTGGCAAAGTGGTATTCAATAATTGTTAGATTCTTTTTTGAAAGATTGAAGGTATGACTGATATAAGCATCCAGACGTTCACTTTGCAAGAGTTAAAAACTGGCCAGCTCCTGTTCTAGCTGCAACCATCACCACATTGATGATGACAAAGTTCTTCCGAGTAACATGAGTAGGAAGTGCTGTACTTCTTGCTGGGTTTAGAGACTTGCTTAATATTTTCCCTGACCTTCAGCATTATGCACATATCATCCCTAAAGATCCTCGAACCATTGTCAAACAGTTAAATCTAGACCCTCAAACTGAGCGCTATGTGTGCTGTCAACAGTGTTGGTCTCTGACACCCTACATACAGCCACAAAAAAATCTTCCTCCAGCCCAGTTAACTTGTACCGAAAAAAGCTGCTTCTAATTCTGCTCCTTGTGGAAATCTACTGTGGACACAGGATAATGGGAAGTACAAACCCAACCGGATCTATCTTTATCAGGTGCTGAAGAACTGGATTGGTCGTCTGCTATCTCGACCTGGAGTTGAGGAAATTTTAATCAACTATCCCAAAGCTGCAGCACAGGAAACAGGTAGAGTGACTGATATATGGTCCTCTCCAGAGCTCAAGTCATTGGGAAACTTCATAAATGCTTCAGAAAATGAGCACAGACTGGTGTTTGGTTTGGCAGGAGATGGATTTAATCCATTCTATAACAAGACAGCTAAACAAGTTACCACTTCAACTGGATGGTGGCTTTATGTGCTGAATTTCCCTCCCTCAATGTGATATCAATTTGAAAATGTATGTCTCCTTGGGACTATTCCTGATGGACCTACTGTGGACCGGTATGGCCACTTTCTTCGGCTGATTGTCAATAGTCTTCTGGAGTTCTGGGAGCCTGGGGTGCTATACTCTCGCACCTTCAAGTTTGCAATGACTTGTCTTGTGAAGGGCTTGCTTATATCATTTATTGCTGATATGGGAGCTTTACGGGCATTTCTAGGCTTGACATCTCCTACATCTTCACACTTCTGCATTGGCTGTTTCATCTCAATGGCTTATATTGAGGATCTCAATATGGCTGACTGGCCTAAACGAGATCATGAAACACATCTGAAGCATGCACAAGCTTGGAGAGATGCCAGTTCTGTTGGGGAACAAAAGGCTTTAGCACAAGCAAATGGAGTCAGATGGAGTGAGCTGCTACGTCTATTGTCTTGATCTGGGGCTAATTGAACATTATGTTCGAGAAGTGCTAATGATTGATCTTCAGCATAATGGTGGGGATGGCAGTGGTGCAAGAGTGGCAAGACCTCCTAAGCCACAAACAGATGATATTCTACAGGCTGAAATGGTTGCAATCATGGAGATTATTAAAAAATATCGACATGAAAATGACTTTTTGAAACTGGTTTTGCAGCACAAAAAATGTCAAGTACAGGGGATTATGGTATCTGTGTTATGCACATCGACTTCGGGTAGCTGGAGATAGAAGGGACTGGCTAATTCTGCATTTAAAACGATGGGTATGTTGATATTTTCTCCAATATATGTTTTGCTAAAGCATTATATGTATATGGATAATAACAATATCCCTGATGATCAGCTCCTTAACATACCTCCAAGAACTGTGCGCAAAGAGTCTCTAGAAAGCCTCAAAAATGCAGAAATTGCAATTATTCAAGCAGAAATAGCCAAACGTGCACAAGAGCTCGATATTGTGGAGCGCGGCCGCCTAATCAACGCGCATACACCTAGTAATGGCCGGAGACCGGCCATTACTAGCAATCCACTGCGAGACGACTACAAGCCACGTGATCTCGACTTCGTAAACCTATATCCGGATCGGGTACCTTAGATCAGACCGCCCGAGCTTATCAACTTGCGCAAAGGATTCGGCAGCTTACAGAAGTTCATGATGGGCATTGGTGAGGGCGATAGGAAGAGGATGGAGCTTGTCGGACGGAGCTCTAGAACGGATGGAGGGCCAAACAGTACCTTCTTCGACAGGGATCTCCCGCAGGACCCTCATCATCCTGGGTTACAAGGCCCCCCTTGGCGTAGTCCGACCCAATATATACGGGATGCCCGCTCCTCGTTGCGACTACGTAGTTAGGGATCAGCACGGGAACTGGATGCCAGCCCGCCCCTCCTACTGGATGTTCCCTTCCGCTACTTTCACGAAGTTGCAAACAGGAGTCCCTCTCATAGCGCCCGCTCCTCGCCCGGAGTACCTCCCTAGAAAAGAGACTCCTAGAACTGGCTCCGATCCCAAGAAGGACCAGCCTAACAGCGACGATGATGAAGACGACGATAGTGACCAAGACGATGGGCCTCCAAGAGATAAAGGGAAGGGAAAAGCCGCCGCAGCAGCCGACACGATGGATTGCGATGACGCCTCGGATTATGGCGATCTTATAGATGCTGACATCCCCGACCCCGAACCGGCAACCTTCTGCCTGGAAATCAGAGGCAGCGATGCTCTGTCGGCCGAGTAGTTCTACAATATGGCAGAAATTCAGCGTATCAGGACCTTCGCCGACATAGTTTTAGTACTACTCGCCGGGAACAGCGTCGTGCTGGAAATGGGATCGATAACAGACGCAAGGAGAGCTCTAGGATTCCTAGAGCGCGAGATGCAATGGGTCTCCATCAACTACTTGGACCGAAACGGGTTTGATGCTATCGCGGGCTTCGTCACGGACACCTACACTAGGGGCAAATTGTCTTTTTCCACCCTGGAAAAAGTTAAGAAAAAGCTGAGAAAAATCAATATTTTCCGGCTATTTTTTCATCATTTTCCAGGCCAGAAAATATTTTTTTTTCTCATCTTTTTCCCATTATTTTCTCAACTTTTTCCAGGTGGGAAAAGAAGTTATTTTCCAGTGCGGAAAAAGTTGAGAAAAAGTTGAAGAAGCTGATGCTTCTGGCTTGGCCGAGTTTTTGATGGCATCTGATCATCAATCACTATATGATGATAGATTTCCAAATAAGGAAATTTTCAGCGCCATTTTGATCGGAAATCACCTAAATCAATCATATCTGATTGATCCGATGATTGGATCACTTCTGGACATCGGCCAGCACAGAATAGAAGCTCCCTTATATAGGCAGGCTTCTTCAACTTTTTCTCAACTTTTTCCGCACTAGAAAAAGACTTTTTTTCCCACCTGGAAAAAGTTGAGAAAATAATGGGAAAAAGATGAGAAAAAAAATTATTTTCTGGCCTGGAAAATGATGAAAAAATAGCTAGAAAATATTGATTTTTCTTAGCTTTTTCTTAACTTTTTCCAGGGTAGAAAAAGACAATTTGCCCCCAGTGCTATAACCGGTTGTAGGGAGAGAAGATTGCGTCGTGAAGCGGATCGGAAAGCTTCTCTTTTGAAAACGATAGCGACGGAAGCCTCCAATATACCAATCGCGTCCAGCTCATCGCTACCTTCCGTGAACCCTCTTACCCCGATATCCAGCTCTGCCTCGGACGCGCGCTCATTGCCCTTGTCTCATTCGAGCCCGCTCGACACGGCTAGTACAGATACAGCTTCTCGCCCGTTCGGCTCCGACAGCCATTCAACCGGCATCATTCCTGTCTGACGAGGTCTCGGAACGAGCACTGCCTGCTCTGGGCAGTGACCCCGCCCCTCAAACGGAGGAAGCGGGCCGGTCGAACATGGAGGACGCGAGTTCAGCAGCGGACACCATGACGCTTGCTACGAGAATGGGAGTACGTCTGGAGGAAAGGATTCGAAAGAGATCGAAGCACAATCCGAGCAAGCTGTGGAGAGACGAGCGACGTTGGGTGGAGAGGGAGATATGACTGGGTCGAGGAGCTAATCTGGCCCCTTTTTCGCTAGGGTCTCACGAAATCACTCTCAATATTGTGCCGCCGGCGATATCGGGGACGGCTACGGTGATGCAAGACAATGAGGAGCTGCTGGCGCCAGCCGGCCAGACTTCATTCATGCTGGGTACACATACATTGACGACCCCAGTTAGCAAGAATGTAGAGGTCTCGCGGATTCCGTCAGACCTCGCTTCTCCTCTGGTCACAACATCAGAGCCCAGTATGGAGGAGGCATCCGACTTCCTCGACAGTGTGAATCGCGGATCGACCATCTCACCCATGCTCGCACCCGCGGCCGCATCAGCTATGGACGTGTCCATGCCACCCGCTGGAGTTGCGGCGAACCAGATTATTGTTGACGGAGTCGTGACACAGCTGGACGCTCATCCATGGTTCAATGCGCCTTTCGGGGTCCCTACCAACGTCCAATCTTCGCCTCCGACCAGGCTGATCGCTGAAGAACCGGCTGACGAGAGCGTGGCGATGGAAGTGGATGAAGACGAATCGCAGCTTACACTGGACGGCATCGCTGCTTCCGCGCCCTGGGCGGCGTCAGTGCTAGGTCGAAACCGGGAGGAAAGGAACACATGAACGACTCTTCGTCGTGGGGGGCTCTGTGACGGGTACCGCCAGATATACGACTCAGAACCGTTCCAAGCGTTATCAGATATTAGCTATCACATGATCTCAAGTAGTCACGAGCAGTCACTAGTCTTGTAACAGTAAACGTGACCAGTGTCACGCAGCAAGCAATCTTAACCAAGTCCTCTTCTCTCTTGTGTCTTGTCTTTCTTCCTTCTCGTGGACCCGTCCCGACTGCCTGAGTACGCTTCCCTGAGACTTGAGATGGTGGCAGAGATTGCATCTAGTAACAAGTTGACTTCTGGCCATTTGTAATATCCTTCAAGAGTAAGTGACTGAATTTGAGAGCCAGATATCTGGATCATTCCAGGCAGAGCATCAAGAGTCTCAATTGTCATATCTGCAGCAGTGATCGCCTTGAGAGCTGGAAGATATAGTTTGTTTAACAGATGAAAGGTTATCCTATGTATTTTCAATTTATACAGCCACAGCAGATGAATAGTTGGCTTGGCTTTGATAGCAGCTATATCCTGTTGGGTCTGTGCATAGATATATGACAAAGTCAATATTTCAAGACTAGGGGCTGCCTCTAGAATATCCAAAGTCAGATGTGCTGGATTATAGACTAGCTTGAAGCATGTGAAGCATGTCAGTTGTGACCATGGGAATGCCAGGAGAGATAGACTGATTGTGCTCCCCCTCAAGCTCCAGGATTTTGAGTACAGGTGTATGCAAGGCCAATGAAGGAATGATAGGTACTTGCTCAGGATTCTCTGATATTCCAAATGTCAGAGTATCCAGCTTATCAAGTTTACAATCTTGAAGAATGCTCTGGAAAGTAGAAACCATATCTTGTGTGTGATATATTGGGTTGAACAACCTCTTCCACTTGATAGAGAATGGTGCTGCCTTTGCTAAAATGACCAATGCTGTTTCACTGAGACTAGAGCGCAGATCCAGTGTCAGAATGTTTGAGTACTGCAAACATCGGAATAGGTGATGCTGTTTATCAGGATTATAACCATAACCATCACTATCAAAGTGGTTCCAAAAGGCAGGAGTTGAGAGAACCAGATTCTTCCATTTAAGACAGACAAGAGCAAGAGTAAATGGATCGGGAACAGTTTATGATTTGCCTTCTCAAATCCTTGATATCAATATCAAGTAGTTTGAGAAATGTTTTGAGCTCTTCAATTGATTGATGGACATTCATAGTCATGGTTTGTTAATAAGAAAGATAAATTATATAATCAAATTATTCATGGGGAATAATATCAGTCTCTAACCAAGCATTATCATAAATCTGTCTTCCAGTTGGTATGCACCAGTTGTGACAATTAAGACATACCTTTGAAAGAGGAAGTATATGAAAGTAAGTCTTAGTATTGTAGATGATAGGAGTGACTGCACAATGCTGAAGAATATGATGTGGCTCGATAACCTGCAGATTGGGTGTTTTAATAACCAGGGCCCCTCCCACAATACCATATTGACGATATGGATCAGGAAAGCCCAAATCCTCAGCAGTTCCATATTGTTGAATAATGAAATATGTCAGCTTGAGATCTGTGCCTCCAGGATCCTTCATAAAGAACTGGAGGATTGTTTGAATAATGCCCACTGTCTTCTGGCCATTATTTATGTACAAAGCAAACATGACTATTACAGTCATTTTTACGAATGCCTGTCCGGGCATATTCCAGTCCTTCAAGATGAATGTAATCCAGTAACAATGAATGAGACCTCCAGTCCTGGATTTTAAAGTTTGGGTCCTGGTACTGAGCTGCAATATAAGCTTGCAGTAATGCTTGTTCAGCACTTGAAAGCCAATGAGCAAAGGATTCAAATCTTGTATTCTTATCCAGATCAAAAATCCTTGCTAGCTGCCCAACTTCATTCTGTTTGACTTGGCGCTGATAAACCTGCATTGCATTGCTCACAAGAGATTGAACTTGAGGATTACTGGCTAGAAGAGCACTCAGATTTGCACTATGTGCTGTAGAGTGCATGAAAGTGATCTCCATTTCGCCCTTTTTCATGTTTGTATTTAGTCCTTGAAGGACATGTATGAGTCTCTCATAAAATGCAGCCCCACGAGTATGTCCAGGCCCAAAGTTACGAAGATCTGAGGAAATGTGAAAGCCACAGTATTGATTGGGATGCACTGTATTTTCTGGAAACAATTCCAGATACTGACTCATATAGCGCAGATAATGTGTGTCAAATATCTGCACTATATTATCAGATGTTTCTCGGCTGCTTGCTGCCCAAATTGCAGACACCAAGTCCATCATATTGTTCAGAATGTCCTTGATTCGGCCTGTTTTGTCCCTTCAAAGCCAAATTAGTGCAATTGGCATATGAATGGTGAAAATAATTCTCCAGTTGGCTGCACTGATTTTACCACGTTCTGTGGTACCCCAGTTCTTTGGTGCATGGCCTACCCAGCTTGGAAGAATAGTTCTAGTCATACCATCCCAAATGACAGACATAACATCCTTTCCAAGCACAGGACCAGTATTATTGTCAGAGGTATCATCTTCAGAAACCTCAAGAATTTCTAGTTTAGTCAGAGAAACCTATAATAATAATATTAGTCAAATTCAGAAAAGCTTTAATTTCTTACATCAGTTGCAAGCCTTTGGTGCAGCTCTGCAATAGTGCCCTGAGATGGTAGATGCTTTAATATGCATAGCAGTTCAAAAATCTGTTTGGGATGTCTGGGAGACTTGACATCATTGTATAGCTGTGAAATAAGCTTGAAACATTCTTCCTTCTCAGCAGACATCTCTATCCTTTCGGTTTTGGGGGCGAAGGCGAACGTCTAACAGGTACCAGGTCCCTTGGCAGATTCCAATCTTCGACTGTTGACACGGGGTCATTCCAAGCTGCTGAATTGTCGGCCAAGAAGAACCCCAGCCTCCGGTATCCGATGGCGGGGGGTTCGGACTATTATTGGCGTATGAAGAAGTCCAATTCATCTTGGGATTGGTAGGCCAGTCGCTTTTAGGACGCCGCTGACTTCAGAATGATCGCTGACCTTCTTCTCGATACAGAGGGTTAGCGCGTTCTTCGCTGACCGGGTCTGGAGCTGGAGCCTTTCCAGATTTAAGCCTAGAGGGGATGCTGAGAGTGGCTAGGCTGACGCCGTCTCGAGGTATTTCGGAATAAGGATTGTTTTTCAGCATGGATAGGGTTTCCGTGCTATCCAGGAAGCCATAGGGTTCAGTGGTGCTTCGTAGTTGGTCCGCTTTGTCTTCCGGAATCTGGTAGACGACGAAACAAGGGATACCCGCACGAATTAGGCGGTCAAGAGGTTTGCGCGGGTAGCCGTTAGCCCAAAACCCCATGAATTCGTTGCGCAGGTCGGATATTTCTCGATCGGGTCTGCGGGCTAGATCTTCCATGAACACATCCATCATATCCGCCCATGCTAGCATTTCCCTAAGTGCGAACGACATCTCTGAATACTTGTCGAAGATAGCGTCCCATGCTTGAGGCGTGTTCAGAGCTCGTAACATCCGGCGGAGTGATTTGTAAGTCGGATGGCCAATTCTTTGCGAAGGGAAGTCGAGCCGAGCAGGAATTGATACGGGAAACCACATAGTTATAGCAGTCGATTAGTCCATCCACACCCTTGTCCGTTAAGGTGCCCGTTCCAGAGGACATCGGCCTCCAGATCTCGGTCAAGGGGCGGAAGGCTGGAGACCACTTGTCTTCGCGCTTGACTGATGTGGGGTTACGGAAGAAGGCGAAGACAGGGGAAGGACACGTGTATAAGTACTGAGGCCCGGATCTAGGGTCGAATCGTCCCTAGGTAGAATCGTACCGGCGCGCATTGGCATCCAATGGCGGAGTAAGTTCACCGGGGGGTGGTATGCCCGGAAGGAAGACGGCTCGTCTCGAGTTGGGGGACCATACCTCGTACAAATCGTCGACTATACGGATGGTACGAGTACTTGTATTGCTGAAAACTTGGAGGTAGCCTAGGGCCATGGACATTTGGACGTTCAGAGCTACGCCGTCTCCAAATCCGGCGAAAGGGCGAAGGCGAGGCTGGTGGAATCGAATTGACGAATGATAGAGTACGAGAGACATATCTGTGGAAAGAGTTAGTGAGGTTCAGTTAGCTCGCAGCGTGGCGGAATGCCAGCGACGCTGCGAGCTTACCGATTTCTGAGAGGAAGGTAAAGTCAGGAAGGAAGAGAGAAATGATGTGACCCGTCACGCTGGCTCTTTTTATGATCTCGGGTCACGTGCTCCAGATTCGGCTAAGTTAAACGGTGGATACGAAGGTATTCCCTCTTCAAGGCAGGCGCATTGCGGAGGTCGTTCTCCGATACCCAGCTGTCGTCGCTCGGGTCGTAGCCTACCCATCGGACCAAGAACATCCGGTATTCCTGCCCCTTACGGCGACGCAAGCGGTGACCCAGAATCGCTTCGACCTCGAATTCTCCTGTCGGGACGAGGTAATCTCGAGTGTCAGGGAGCGCCACTCTTTCGCCGAACCGTGCTTCCGAAGGGTGGTATAACTTGAGATGCTCCAGATTGAATACGGGATGCATATTGTAGGAGTCTGGCAAGCGGAGTCGATAGACCACCGGGTTAATCTTCTCCATGACTTCAAACGGTCCTATTGTTCTCTGAATCAGCTTGCGACCGGTTCCTGCGACATCGACGAGCTCCAGAGAGTGGGGGTTAACCAGTACTCGGTCCCCTTCCTTAATCTCTTCCACAGGGCGTCGGTGCTTATTGAAGGCGCGGGCCTGCTTCTCTTGGGCTAGTAATATGGAATCTCTTGCAAACTGACGATGTTCATTAAGGGCGTCCGTGAAATCTTCCTCCTTCTGCCCTCGTACGAAAGGGCCTTACCACGGGATCCGCGGTAGGGAGGAGCGCTCCAGCTTCAGTTCTCGGATAGTAACCCATGAGTAAGAAATTGGGTTTATAGCCAGTGGAAGAGTGGACGTTGCCATTATACGCGAAGTTCATTTCCCCTAACCATCTAGCCCAGGATGTACGATCCTTGGCCACGTAAGCACGGAGCATTTGTTCCAGGAAAGCGTTGACAATCTCCGTTTGCCCGTCCGTCTGGGGGTGATGAGAAGTAGACAGAGCCATTCGACTTCCGTACTGCGCGGTGACGGCCCTCCAGAATGCAGTCGCCCATCTGTGATCTCGGTCCGCAATGATTCGCTCCGGCATTCCAAACCGATTGACTACGTGGTCGATAAAGAGCTTTGTGAAGCCTTCTTGCGACAGAGTCGTATGCGTCGGTATGAAGATAGCATACTTTGTCAATTTGTCCACGAATACCAAGATAGCAGTATAATTCTCTTCTCCCGACGGTGGTAAACCGGTAATCATGTCCATAGAAATCGTTGAGAAGGGGGCCGCTGGGACGTAAGACGGGCGGAGTCCGCCCATCTTTCGCCTATGATCCGTCTTGATTTTCTGACAGATGTCGCAAGTCTTCGCAAACGCTTCTACATCTTTGTGAAGGGAGCTCCAGAAGAATAGCTCCTTGACGCGATGCAGGAGTTTCAACGGCCCGGCGTGGGCCGTTTCGGTAGCCGAGTCGTGCAACCAACTTAGGACGAAAGGTACCTTCGACCTAGGGACGCAAAGTCTGGTATTCCAGTCCGCGTCCACGAAGTACAGAAGACCTCCTTTACCCTTTTGAAACCGCGAGGGAGTAAGAACCGTATCAGGATGAGCGATTTCTTCAGCATATCGGGAGCGGAAGAAGGGGTCTTCCTTGTATCCTTTCGCAAATTCTTCCGCTAGCTCCGGGGCAAATGAGAGGAGGAGATGTGATCGTTTATTCCAATCCTCTTCTCGGTCGGTCGTAGGCTCCTTCACGCCCACCGGATAGGTCCAAGGATCCGCTTCTTCGAATGGTAACTCTTTGTCCTCGTTCCGAACAGATCTCTGATCCACCGTCGATGCTTGGTCCGTTGCTGGAGGCTGGATTCCAGCCTCCTTCGCTTGCCTTCGGGTGACCACTATAGCTTCAGTGTCGATTATCTTGTCCTACCAGCTAGCCATAAAAGATGCTTTGGCGGCGTGAGTGAACAAGCCCGCTCTTCGAGACCTTCGGCCCTTTCCCTTTTTTCCTCGTCTTGGATGATAGCTAACTCCTCGTCTCGTATCGGAGAGTTGTGATCCGGCGTCCTGGGTAAGCGCGACAGCGGATCCACATTCGAATGGACTCGGCCTGGCCGATGAACTATCTGTAGACCAGGGTACGCAGCGAACACTGCCCCCCCAGGCCGCCAGTCTTCGATTCATGTTTTCGTAAACCATTGCCCACTGCAAAGCAGCGTGATCAGTGACAAGCACCACCTTTTCCCCTTCAATAAATAGCTGGAACCGCACCAGTGCTTCCTTAGCTCCCAGGGCCTCATGTTCCGTAGCACTGTAGTTCCTTTCCGCGGACTTCAGAGTACGACTCCAGTAGCATATTACTCTCTCGACGTATACTTCCGAGTTATCGAAGTCCTCTGCCCACTGCGAGTTGGAGTAAAGATCTTCCTCCAGTTCCTTGATGAACGAAGGGTAAAGGCGAGGCACTGGCTCTCCAGCGTCCCACGCTTTGCGTAGCTTATCGAAGGCTGCCGTGCCCTTCAGGTCGCTCATGCGAATCTTCTGAACTTGTTGAAGACTCGCCCCAATGGCTACATCCGAAGTGTCAGTGTACAGACGGTAAGGCCTTCCTCTGACGGGGTGGCCTAGCACTGGCGCTACCGTCAGGGCATCCTTGGCATCCAAGAACGCCCTTTCGTGCTCCGCTCGCCATTCCCATTTCGCTCCCTTCGTTAGCAGCCCGAAGAGAGGCTTCACCACGAAAGCGTAATGCGGTATGTACATCGCAAAAGTAATTCGCCATCCCCAAGAACTTCTGCAGTTGGTTCACGGTCGTTGGCCTGGCCAGCTCCTGAATAGCCGCCACCTTTTCCTTGTGAGTCGACAGGCCCAAGCGCGATACTTTCTGCCCTAACAGCAAGATGGAGGTGTACCCTATGAAGCATTTCTTTGGCTCGAGTGTGATACCCGCTCCACGGATCGCCGTTAATACCTTATCCAAGTGGACAAGATGATCCTCCCAGCTCTGCAAGAACACCACGATATCGTCCACATACACTAGTGCGAAAAGCCACAGAAATGGAGCCAAGACTCCTTGCATGATGCATTGGAATATCGAAGGGCCATTGCGCAATCCAAACGGCATCCGCCTGAATTGCCATAACCCTCGATGCGTGCAGAAAGCGGTCTTGGGTTTCGCGTCCTCGTCCATGGATACCTGGTTGAAGCCAGCCAACGCGTCGAAGCAGGACAACACCTGAGAGCCTGACAGAGCTTGAACGATTTCAGATTGTCGTGGGATGGGGAATTCGTCAGCTATAGTTGAAGCGTTCAGCTTCCAATAGTCCACCGCCAATCTAGGTTTTCTGTTCCGGAAAACAACCACACAAGGCGCGCCCCATGGGCTGATCGATGGCTCGATAACTTCCCGCTCTATCCAAAGGTCCATTTGTTTGTCGATTACCAATCTCTTCTCTGGGGACGCAGCGTACATAGGCAGAGACACTGGCTGAGTTCCTTCTTTGGTGGGCACCGATGCTTGTTCCAGCACGTGACCCAATCGGCCTCCCGTCCCGAAGGCCGCGGCATTCCGTGTCAGCACTTCTTGCAGACGGGGGAGGATCTTCGCTGGGATGTCTGGTCCGAGGCATACGGCTTCCGATATGCTCACCGAAGCATCCGTCGGGTCCGGATCGGGAACCGCAGTCGTTTTGGGACCCCATAGCTCTTCATCCGCCTCGTCGTCGACTGACTCCACCCCAGGATTCTTCACTTCGCTCCTGACAGCTCGTGGGTCATCGACAGCAGCGTTAGCACGAATGACTCGGGACAAAGATTCAATGCTAGCCGCCATCCGTTCCAGGTGGGCTTTGTCCTCTGGCCAGTCCTCGTAGAGTTCCGGGTCCCGCAAGATACCCACCACGTCGCCCGCTCGCACGAACCAAGGCTTGGTACTGGTGTTCGCTATGGGCACGTACGGTGCCTCTCTCGAAATCATAGTGCTGGGTGCCACCATAATGCTTCCGTCATCCATAGTGAGAAGGATCTTGTCCACCAGCCAGTTAGGTCTTCCCTCCATCGGGGCTGTTACTCGCACATTGTGTACCGACCCCGCTGAGATGAGTACGTCCTTTTCGGCACGTACTAGAACCTCATCGTCCTTAATTGGCTGCTCCCGCCGGCAAGGCTTCTGGGATCCAGAAGACCCGGGGGCGTATTCCTTGATTGTTCGAGTAAAGTTGACGTTGCAGAGCTGGAAGCCTAGGTCGATTTCGGAAGTGGACGAGGCAGGAACTCGATGTCTAGTAGCCCCGATAATGACTTTGCTTGCGCCAGATGCTTGTCTAGTCACTCCCAATTCGTAGGCGGACTGGAAGTCTTCACCCAGCAACAAAGGAACCTGCATACCTCTTACTACGTAGGCTTCAACTTCCATCTTGATCAGCTCGTCTTCTGAAGTTGTAATGTATAAGGGCAGCCGCACGTAGCCTAATACCTTCGCTTTCCCTGTTAGATGGTACAGTTGCATCCTCAAGCCTTCCTTTGGTGCCTGGAGATCAGGAATAGTATTAGCAAACTCCTCCGATATCAACGTCAAGTCCGCGCCGGAATCCAGCCGAACTACAACGTGGGGTTGAGTAGGAGAGCCTACTCGGGCGAGGATGTGCAGGGCCTTGGAACCAACTGAAGCCATGCCGGCCGGTAGCTGACGTAGTCGACGAATGACTTGAACTATCTCCCCGGTTGGTGTGATTTCGGATTCGACAACCAAAGGGGAAGTGAGATGTTTGGCCAGCCGCTCTAAGGCCTCCTCCGGTACTGGGTTCGCCTCCGTAGTCGTCACAGCTCTCCACTTCTCCTTCCTGGAGATCGGTATACGCTTTTGACGACCTTCTCGTGGTCGCACATTGCGGTTACCGCCGTAGGACACCGTCAGGACAACCTTATGCAAATCGGAATCCGATTGCCAGGCTTGAGAGAAGTCGCTCAGTTCGGAAGGGTCAGACGACGGATAAGCAGCAACAACATTGTCATTTTCTGATTCAGTGCCTAGAATTCTATCTCGTTCATCTCTGTCCTGGTCTACTAGAGCCAAAAGAGCCTCGGCTAGATGAGCGGATCGTGTGTTATTCCATAGTTCGTATTTGGGGCATTGCGCGGCATGGTGTAACGGGCTGGAGCAGATGAAACAGTCCCCTTTTGGCGGAGGATTAGTCTTCACTGAATCGTCCCTGGTGAATTTGACTCCTTTCATCTCGCCTCCCTTCGGCCAAATACTCTTAGAGCGATTAACTCAAGAGTTCCAGCGAGAACCAGCGACT
This sequence comes from Mycena indigotica, assembly GCF_014461135.1. NCBI lineage: Eukaryota > Fungi > Basidiomycota > Agaricomycetes > Agaricales > Mycenaceae > Mycena > Mycena indigotica. The sequence goes on along the minus strand of NW_023503007.1, from coordinate 2,804,509 downwards.
GCCATGGCCTCCTTTTCCTCTGCTTCCTTCGCTTCCTCTTCTGCTTCCTCCCAATCTTCGTCTATTGCAGCGAGATTAGCGGATCTGGTGCGGAAGAATTGACGCTTTGAGCCGTTCTCCTGCTGGTCGCGTAGGGCACGGATGATCTTCGCAGATTCCCAAGTGTAGATTAGAGTTTCGCCATAGTGTTCCGCCAGCATTATCAGGTGTGATATAGTAGGGCAACGAACTTCATCGATGGATTCCTTCCAAGCGTCAGGCTGGTTGCGAATGATACGATGTACAGCAGTAGCTTCGTCATCCGTAGCATATAGGAATTTCGCTAGGAGAATTCTTCGTTGGAAGAAATCGGTAGGTAGCTCTTCTTCGTGGCCCTTCTGACGGAAGAACATCGACTCGAAACGGCTTATTTCTTCACGCTCCCAACGAGAGGACATGAACTGCGAGGTAATAGCTCTGAGCATATGAACCCATGAAGACTGGTGCACGTCCTTCACGACATTCGGGAGAACGTCCCACCATCCTTTCGCGGCGCCTTCCCAGCGCTGCGGGGCAACTTGCGCCATTTGGTATTGAATCAGCGGCCCTTTTCTAGCCAGGTCCTTCATGCCGACCAAGTATTTGATCAACGAATCTCCCTTTCTGTCCCAGGCGGGTACTTCGGACTGCTTCATCCGAGTGTCGATTTGAAACGGATGATAAGCCCCCCATCCGGCATCCGGTGGGTTGAAAGGCGGTCCCATTCCCGGCGGTGGAGGCGGACCACCAGGTGGGGCCCCCCGGATTAGGCGGCTGAGCTCCGAACGGGAATCCGCCAGAGTAGCCGCCATACGGGGGCCCGCCACCAGGTGGACCACCTGATCCTCCTCCCAGTCCGGGTGGACCGGGCGGTCCCGGCGGCCCGCCTCCTCCCGTCGGCCCGCAATATCCCCGCCCACTGTCTGAATGCTCTTTTCTTGACTCGTCCGAAGACGAATCCGAGGGCTGAGGGGCGCCGCGTGAGGGCGTAGGAGCTTGGAAAGGTTGAGTCTGAGGATACTGGAAGCCAGACGTAGAGGGTAAATGAGGCTGTTGCCCGGAAGCGAAAGTAGGATAGGGATTGTATGCCCCCCGTTCCGTGTACGTGCGAGTGTTTGACTCGCTCCCTGTCAGCGGCACATATGGCCCCCCAATCCCGTTGTCTCCTAGAGAAGCTATGTTGCCGAACACATTCTGGATTCCAGCACGTGCAGCGGCCGAGGGAGCGGGGAAAGGTCGATGAGAAATGGGGGACGGTGCGCTGGCCAGATTAGCGAAACGGACCCCGGCTTGAGGGAGAATCGGCGCAGTCGTAGGTATGATGGGCTTCATAGGTAGAGACGGAGCTTGCGGATACATAGGCCAAGAATCTGTACGGTACGGTTGGGAGTAGACGTCTTGAGCCGCTTGGTAGTGCGCTTTTACTCGTTGCCATACTATAGGATTGGCTTGCTCGAGGTATTCTTGATAATCCGGCCTAGAGACGTACAACCTTAAAGCTGGGTACAACCTTAAAGCTGGTTCTGGGTCCAAGGCCGCTGTGCGTTCGCAGCTCTGATCGAGTTGACGCCAGCGAGGAGATCGAAGCTTCCGATTCCTGTCTAGCAACATTGCCCAGTGGGTTAGAGTACGTCGTACTCGGGTTTTGGCTCCAGCAAGGCGTAGCTGCACCGTTCCGAAGGCTAGGAGGATCTTATCGGCTTCGCTAGCTCGGTTTAGCACCGACAAGAGTTTGAAGCCGGTAGTCGACTTGGAAGTTGGATCTGCTGGTCTGCTTTTCCAGTTGCTCCAGCCCTTCAAGGATCTGGTGAAAAGCAAAGACGACATGAGCCACTCTTGCGAACGTTTTGACTTCAAGACGGAAGTATCGCGGCTCCGTCTGAGGAAACACGGGCACAACCAAGTTGTCCGCTGCTGGCAAAGAAGAAATGGCATCCACTTCTTCCTCCAGCGAATCCCAAGTCATGTCCCGACGTGGCAAGTGGTAGCGTTTGAGTATCAGCCTTAACAGATCCAATTTCTGTATGTCCAAAACTTGCTCAACTCCTTCCAATCTGTACGTGATTAACGGATCGTAGAGCTCCGTTTCCAGATCCTCCTGATGATGTCTGAGAACGGAGTCCTCCAGAGGTTCGTAGTACAGGCCCAAGCTTTTTCCGAGATATTTAAAAATTTCAGGTATGACCGGCTGCGGGGATCCAGCAGTCGTTCGAAGAGCCGTAGTGATAGATTCATCTCGGAAGTGAGGAGGGGGAGGTCGAAAGCTAACGGCAGTAGGGCTAGCTGAAGATTGCCGCGGGGGTGGTATCCTATGCCAGCTAGAAGATTGACCTGTTGAACGGTCTGAGGCTCGTGAGGATTCTTCTTCAGAGGAATTCTGTCGTTCTGAATCCCGTTCTTTGTCGGAGGCGTGCACAGTCTTGATAGAGGCTCCGCTGGCTGCCCGACCTCTGCCCTCTTCGGGCTTGGATGCTGTACCCGTTGACGGGCGGAAGACGGGGGCCTTCGTGCTCAACATCGGCGACGGAGACGGGGGAGGAGCTGGCAAGTTTTGCGCCCGATACCCTGGGGCTGCCGGTGTCTGTAGCGGTGTCCATGGCGAGTTGGAGTCGAAAGCGCTGGATGCTGAGCTCCTAGGTACTTCTTCCTCGTCGAGTTCATGGGCTGGCGGCTGGGATCCAGCCGCCTCTGGCAAATCCGGGCTAACCGGGAGACGAGCAGCCTTGGATGGAAGCGAAGAAGTTTTGGGAGCAGACGTGGAGTTCGAAACCTTTCGCAGAACGATCTTCGGAGCGCTAGAGGATGCCATGGAGGGGAACGAGGATAGTTCGAGTCGGAAGACGACGTGGGGGTAAAGGGAAAAGTTTTTTCTTGCCGTCACAAGGTTACGAACTCAAATTTAAGCAGCGTCGGCTGGGCGTTCAGGGGTAGCATCAATCGGGTAGTCAGCCCAGTCAAGTTGAAACAAGTAGTGGTGCGGACTTCTTGTGGCAGGATTCCGGCCGTGAGAAGTGCCACGTAGCAGCGACAAATCTTCCTTGTTTCTCTCTTTTTTTTCAAGTAAACCTCTTCGCCCCCCAGCCCATGCAGTAAGCCCTCGCGGTGGGCTCCATTTGTGACGCTGTCGTTCGAGGAGCTTACGCGGGGTGGAAGCGAAGAGTTGTTGTATCGATAAGGGGGGTCGGACAGCCATTGGAATCCAATGGCTGCCCGACGGTTGACCTGTAGCCTACGGCGGGAGGGAGCAGGGAAGCGTACTCAGGCAGTCAGGACGGGTCCACGAGAAGGAAGAAAGACGAGACACAAGAGAGAAGAGGACTTGGTTAAGATTGCTGCTGCGTGACACTGGTCATGTTTACTGTTACAAGACTAGTGACTGCTCGTGACTACTTGAGATCATGTGATAGCTAATATCTGATAACGCTTGGAACGGTTCTGAGTTGTGTATCTGGCGGTACCTGTCACAACAAGTTGAGCATATTGGCTATTTGTTTCTACCTAATAAGGCTAATCCCAATAAGGAGAATCCTAAAAGAATCCTAAGAATCCTAACTATACCTAATTTGGTAATGCTTCTTCAACTTTTTCTCAACTTTTTCCGCACTGGAAAAAAACTTTTTTTCCAGACTGGAAAAAGTTGGGAAAATAATGAGAAAATAATGAGAAAATAATGAGAAAATAAGTTATTTTCCAGCATGGAAAAAGATGAGAAAATAGCCAGTAAATAAGTTTTTTTCTTAACTTTTTCCAGGCTGGAAAAAGATGGGAAAATAGCCAGAAAATATCGATTTTTCTCAACTTTTTCCAGGGTGGAAAAAGACAATTTGCCCCCAGTGGGTCCGTGTGATTGCGCTGGTGACGGAGTGGTATATCACCTATTTGGCAGCTGCCAGAGCCTGGCTGCTCGCAGAAGCATTGTAATTGAATGGCCTGACAGCTGCCGGGTCATGTTTGATATATATTACAGCTATGGCTCACCATGCCTAATACACGAGAGGCAATAACATTATACTTTAGCCATGCCTTTACTTGCTGTTTGCCTTGTGTCCAACTCTACACTGTCAATCAACATCAGCATCAACATCTGATGATCCAATCACCATCTTATCATCCATCTTATCTCCTCCTTGTCTTATCTTATCAACCAGGGCCAAAATAAAAGGTTTAAAGGGCGAAGAAAAAGGGTTTTTGAACCCAGGGTTTGATATTACCCCCCCTTCAAGGTCGACGTCCTCATCGACAGAGGTCATTAAAGCGCGCGTTCATCATCCACCCCCCCTTCAGCCTCCACACAAAATGGCCAGTCTGATAATTAAAGAGTTTCCGGGACGTGTCAGGGGAACCCCCGCTTCGGCCTCCTTCGGACCCTCCGAACGCATCCGAGGCGCATCCGACCGGCGCCCCCTCGGACGCTCCGACCCACCCCGACCATCATCCACGGCCTCCTTCGCCCGCACAATCACCGATCCGTCAAGACCCTCCCAATGATCACCTTAGGACAAAGCCTGCGACACCGCTCAGGCCTTCTGCGCTCTACGTCGGCAGTTACGGACGACCAGTATATAGTTGGCGCCCTAGCAGGCGGACCCTTAGAGTTTCTTCTCTTTGGATCCTCCCCTGCTAGGTCGGTCCCTCCGTGTATTTCCGTAGCTTTTATTCACACTTTGGATCCTCCCCTGCTAGGCTTTCGTTGGAGTCTCCAGGGTTGCCCTTACAGGACGGATATGGGAGCTTCTCTTGCATCGGCTTATAACGTTTGACCAGGTAATCCCAATGACCCTGGGCAAGGACAGGCACCCTACGGGTCTTGACCACTGGGTTCTTCTGGTTGAACTCGTCTAACAATTCTCGAGAGTTCTCAAGCCTTTGCGCTGTCTCCCATGTATCCTCGCTATGCGGGTATCCCTTCCACTTCACCAGATACTGCCAACCACGACCACGCTTCCACTTCTTCATAATCTCCTCAACCTCCCACTCCTCGTGATCATCCACAATGTCCGGTGGCAGCCTTTCTTCTCGCTGGTGGGGTAGTGGCTTGTGGTAGGGTGTCAGCTCTGTCTCATTGTAGACTGGATGAGCCTGACTAGAACCTGGCATCTTGAGTTCGTATGCCGAAGGTCCAACCTTTGCCTCCACTTTGAATGGTCTCACACGTCGATCATTGAGCTTCTTGGATGGTCGATTCTGTTGCACTTTTGACCTTTCAACGTACACCTTGTCTCCGACTTTGAACTCAGGTGCTGGTACACGTTTCTGGTCATAGTACGTACTTCTTCATCCGCTCTTGGGCCTTCTTAATTGCCACTGTTGCATCCTCACGCACGCACTGCATCTTTTTCGCGAATTCTTCTGCTGCCTCGACCTTAGAGTCATATGGTCCTTCGACGCCTTTCCAGGGATGGTACCCATTATCTAGGAAGAATGGCGAGACCTTGGTCGAAGGATGAGCTTTGTCATTGTAGGCGAACTCGGCCAACGGTAACCATTCCGACCAGTCTGATTGGTGGTGGTTGACATAGATGCGGAGATAGTGTTTGATCTCTTTGTTCATCCGCTCTGTCTGACCGTCGGTTTGAGGATGGTATGCCGTGCTTGGGTTCATCTCTGTTCCCAGCAGCCGATTAAGCTCATGAGCACGCATGAAGTCGGATACATAACGGGGGTCTCGGTCTGAGATTATCTTCCGAGGAACCCCGTGATATCGCACAATCCGATCACGTGTCAAGCATGCGATTCCCTCGCTGTTGATCTTGATGCTCACGGGCTCGATATGGATCCGTTTGGTAAACAAGTCAACCCAGACTTGGATAGCTGTAAAGCCATTACTTTCTGGTAGCGGGCCGATCAAGTCCATTGACACTGTCTCCCATGGTCCATTGGGGACACTATGGGGTTTCAGGAATTCATGAGTTCGTTGTCTCCATCGAGTCCGTTGGCATGCATCACAGGTTCGGATATACTCTTTGATTTGGTTACCCATTCTGGGCCACCAATATTTACGTTCAATGAGTTCTTGGGTCCGATATTCTCCTAGATGTCCAACAAGCGGGGTATTGTGATGCAAACGAATGATCCGTTCACGAAGAGTATCATCTCGGTCAAAGGTCGAGCCACTTTGCTGTAGCCTTGAATAAATCGGCGGTAGAAGTTGGTAAACCCTAAGAAAGCTTGCACATGCTTTACTGTTCTGGGCTGCGGCCATTCCATGACACCTTTGATCTTCACGGGATCTATTTTCATTGAATTGTGCAAGATAATCACTTCCAGATACTCAATCTCAGTGCGTTCAAATTCACACTTTTCAGGTTTGAGATAGAGTTTGTGCTTCTGGAGAACCTCAAGCACCTGGCGAACAATCTTCCGATGCTCCTCCAGTGAATCCGTAAAGATAAGGATATCATCAAGATAGACGACAACATGTCCTTCATTGATCACATCACGTAAGATGTCATTCATCATTGTTTGGAATGTTGCCGGCGAATTGGTAAGCCCAAAGAACATGACTAAGGGTTCAAACAGTCCTCGGTTAGTTCGGAAAGCTGCCTTCCATTCGTCTCCCTCCTTGATGTGCACATTATTATAACCCCAGCGAATGTCAAGCTTTGTGAAGTATTGGGCACCTTGGAGCTTATTGACAAGCTCAGAGATCAAGGGCAGAGGATAATGGTTTTTAATTGTCATCTCATTTAACTTCCGATAATCTTGCACAGGTCGAAGAGAGCCATCTTTTTTCTTGACAAAGAAGAAGGCGGATGCCATTGGTGACTTTGATGGTTGGATGTGTCCGCTCTTTAGGTTTTCTTCCAGGAAATTGTCAAGCTCTCTTTGTTCATCACGAGACAGAGGATAGATTTTGCAATCTACAGCCTTAGAGTCTGGCTTAAGTTTGATCGCATGATCCCACGGACGACGTTCAGGTAGAGAGTCAAATGATTCTTTAGCGAACACTTTGACGAACTCTTGATACTGATTGGGAATCTTCTCCTCGGTCATTCGTTCTTTGTTTCGACCAGCTTCTTCTGCCATTTGCTGTGCTTGGGTCTCCTTCAGTCGGAGATCAACTGCTGGACCAAAGTCCACGAGTAAGATCGACTCTCCTTCTTCCAGATCGGGGTCGGCTTAGAACTCTTCATCACGAGCATTGCATTCAACAGGGCAGCGAGAAAACTTGATCTTTTGGGAATGCCAGTCAATTTCCGGGTTATGTTTGAGAAGCCAATTGTATCCAATAAAGACACGGGCTTTACCCAGTCCAGTGACAAGAAAACGTTGCATTTCCCAATGATCTACAACACCCATACGTAGTTCGACATAATGTGTTATTTTGCCATGAGTATTCTCGGTGCCGTCTGCATTGCAGGCAATAATGTGAGAGTCTAGCTCTTTCAACTCAAATCCTTCTGCTTAGGCATATGCTCGGTCAATGCAGGTTGTTGTACAACCATTGTCAAGCAAAGCCTTTATTGCGCGAACCTTGCCAGTCTTGGGAACCATGAGAGTTATTGGGACCAACATCTCATAGCGTTTACGTTCCCGTTGAAAGTCTTTCAGTTCCTGACTAAGATGATCTGGCTTGGCTCTAGCTTGTCGCGCAGCAGCCTCTTGCATCCGGATAGAGTCTCGAACCCTAGTGTGCGCTGGGACTGGAGGTACAGTCTCATCAGCCTCTGCCTTCTCACTTTCTCTCTCGGTCTTTGTTGATGCGGTTTTTTCTCCGCAGGCCTTTTGGAACTCAGTCCACCACTCATCTTTCTCAGCACGCTTTTATTCCTTTAAGTTATGAAGACGATTCTGATTTTGCAAAACATGGATACGACGAGAGTTGTAAAGGAATTCATGTATGTCCTTTCGTAACGAGTCCGAGTCAGTACCATAAAAAGAGTCCGTAGCAGGCATATCGGGAGTCGCATTTAATTTACTGAGAGGAGAATAACGTCCATATTTCGAATCAACAATTTCGGATCGCTCCGTCTCCTTGGCCAGGGGAGAGGAGCACTTTAAAAACCCGCCTTGCGCAACTTCTGGATCAACTGCGCCAACGTGCCGTCGAACTTGTCACCCTCATCAACTTGAGCTATCAAGGCCCTGACGCTGAGTTTTTTCTGAGAGGGGTCCGGGCAGTTGCGACTAATGTGGCCAATTTTGCCACAGTTGAAGCAGCGCAGAGGTTTCCACTTTTGTCGAGCGCGGTCGACATCCATGGCATTGGGGTCTTTGGCAGGCGCAGCAGCTTGTGGTACTGGAGCACGTGGAGCGGCGGGCGGAGTATGTTGGAACTGGGGAATAAATCCAAACGTCTGTCCGCGGCGGCCCAAACGTAGCTAGTTCCGAGACAAGTTGGCGTTGATCTGCATCAGACGCTCTTTCTATTCCAAATAGGTCTTGGGCAGGGCAGTGCCTCCCACGTAGATAGGACCAGTGATCTCCGTATTGACTAATTCCTCAAGCAGCTGGATTAGGAACGCATCATATGCACAAGGCTTGGCATTGGGACTATAGCCAGCCTGTTCTGCCAGCAGTTCGAATGACTGGAAGAAGTCGGTCAGCGACATCTTATTTTGACGAGTAGTCATCAACTTCAGATGCGCCGCCTGTGCAATGTTCGTGTCCTTGAACAAGAGTTCCAGCTCTGTGATGAGATCGTTGAATGTATAGGTGGCTGCAAGCACACCACTCTTAAGGGTTCGCTTTTTCCAATTGCGCACCCAGTCAGCTGCCATACATGCAGAGGCATCTGCGGATTGAAGGGACAAGACCAAAAACCAAATTCGTTTATGATCCGTGTCGAGCGCATCAGAGTATGCTGCAATATAGGTTGTGACAGAGTCGTAGAAAATTTCCCAAAGCAATTTCTCGCCAGAGAAGAGAGGAGGGGGGGTTCGCAAGTACGACGCGAGACATGTTGGTTGGTTGTTGGGGTGCGGGTGCAGGTGTAGGTTGGGGTAGGGTTGCGGGGGTAGGAGCAATGGCAAGAGTAGCCAGGGCGGAGATTGGGGAAGGAGGAAGAGAGTTGAGGTAAAAGTGGTTGAATGGAGAGGGGATAGGGGAGAGTAAGGCTTCTCACGAGTGTCACGGATAAATACCTGTACTCTACCTGCAGGTAATTTAGGCTTCAAAACCAATACCTGCATTTGCAGCATCCGTGGGAAACGGGTATCTGTACTCACGGATACGGGTACCTGCACGGGTTATCCACGGGTATTTTGAATAAAATATTAGGATACTGAGGTATATTGACAATATTAAGAGCTTATATAGGATATAGTATCCAGTAATATACTGATATGGATACCACAGGGCATAAGAAGACTGTAGTGACTGGAATATATGGAAGATAATGAAAATTGAGATCTTCAAGAGTCATACCTGTACTCTTGGCATCCGTGGGAAACGGATACCTGTATCCGCGGATGTCAAACCTGCGGATGTTTTCCTGCAGGTACCTGTGCAAACATCCGCGGGTGTTGACACTCGTGCGGAGCTTTAGGGGAGAGAGAGCGGGGTGTAGAATTTCTTGAAGACTCCTCAGAAGGAGCCCCTGACGAGAGGTCAGGGATCAAAGCGCGCGGAGAGCGCCACAGAGGATGGACCGGAGAGTCTGTTGTCGGGGGTCCAAGAGACCTGTTGCATGAGAGGAATCCACCGGGGCCTTCTACGCAATACGAGCAAAAGTGCCAGTCGAAAGTCGTGTTTCTGGGCGTTGAGGCCGATCAACGGCGATGCCAAACAAGGCACGCGCCAAGTGGTGCCAGGCGTTGAGGCACAGAAATCTTAACTTGGGTCACATATGTCACATCGATCAAATTGTCACATTTGTCACAGTGGGATCAATACAGGAATTCGACTCAAAAACTATCTAGGATTCCACGATTTCCGTGCCGAAACGACTGGTTGGAGGCTGCACCGTGAAAAGATATCGTAAAGATGATGGAATTTGAAGACTGGGGTACAAGATGAAATCTACTCTACTTATATACACTACTACTATGTGTTTACCATGCCTAATACGAGAGGCAATGACGTCATACTTTAGTCATGCCTTTACGTGCTGTTTGCCTCATATCCAACTCCACACTGTCAATCAACATCAGCATCGACATCTGATGATCCAATCACCATCTTATCGTCCATCTTATCTCCTCCTTGTCTTATCTTATCAACAAGGGCCAAAATACAAGGTTTAAAGGGCGAAGAAAAAGGGTTTTTGAACCCAGGGTTTGACAAGGACTGTCACAAACAACACCAATTCAGAGGATGCCAGTTGGCCAGTGAAGGTAAGCAAGAAGCACCATGAAAGGATATCCTAAAGATGATGGAATTCGAAGACTGGGATACAAGACGAAATCTACTCTACTTACTACCATGTGTTTACCATGCCTAATATGAGAGGCAATGACGTCATACTTTAGCCATGTGTTTATATGCTGTTTGCCTCATGTCCAACTCCATGCTGTCAATCAACATCAGCATCGACATCTGATGATCCAATCACCATCTTATTGTCTATCTTATCTCCTCCTTGTCTTATCTTATCAACCAGGGCCAAAATAAAAGGTTTACTTAAACGGCGAAGAAAAAGGTTTCTTGAACCCAGGGTTTGACAAGGACACTATTAGGGCATATTTGAAATATTTGATAGACCATCAATATCAGCCTTAATTGTGAATTTGCTATTATATATATTATTTCTTTTTATCTTATAATCTCTGGTCTGAGGTTGTCAGGACTTTGGTGTAGGTGGAGAACATACCTATATACTCTTATATCTGCTCCCTTATTTATTTAAAGTTACTAAAGCATCTTCTTTGTTTCCAGTTATTGTTTATTAGAGCATCATCAGGCACTTGATTTCCCATCAAAGTTTTCAGAAAACATAAAGCAATGTACTTGAAGTGTCTGACTATGCCTGTACTCATATATCTACTTGTCATAGACCTTTTGGCCTTATATCAGTATGATACTATTTATAGCCTATTGTCCCACCAAGACCCTCCCTTCTTATACAGATGGTAGTTGAGGCCTCTATAGGGTATACTATTGTAAGAGCGACCCCAGAGGCCCAAAAAGGGTCCTAGCAGGGGAGGATCCAAAGAGAAGAAACTCTAAGGGTTGCTAGGACACTAATTATATACTGGTCATCCATAACTGCCGATGTAGAGCATAGAAGGCCTAAGCTGTTAGGGGAACCCCTCCTTCAGCCTCCTTCAGACTGTCCGAGTGCATCCAAGGCACATCTGACCGGCGCCCCCCCTCGGATGCTCCAACCCACCCCGACTCTCATCCCCGGCCTCCTTCGCCCGCACAATCACCGATCTGTCAAGACCCTCCCAATGATCACTTTGGAACAGAGCCTGCGACGCTGCTCAGGCCTTCTGCGCTTTATGTCAGCAGTTACGGACAACCAGTATATAGTTGGCGCCCTAGCAGGCAGACCCTTAGAGTTTCTTCTCTTTGGATCCTCCCCTGCTAGGTCGGTCCCTCCGTATATTCCTTGTAGCTCTTATTCACACTTTGGTGTAAGGGCAACCCCGGAGGCCTGAGATCAAGGTCCTAGCAGGGGAGGATCCAAAGAGTGAATAGAAGTAAGCAAATACAAGTGAGGCTGACCTAGCAGGGGAGGATCCAAAGAGAAGAAACTCTAAGGGTCCGCCTGCTAGGTAGCGGAACTATATACTGCGCTCTTGACGCGCCAAGGTTGATCGTTGCTCCGTGCAGTATGCCTGCGCCATGTCGCAGGCCAGGTCCCAGGGGGATCGCCAGGCGGGGGCGGCGATGCGCCTGACGGAGGCGGTGATGCGATCGCCGGAGTCGGAGCCGGAGTCGGGCCGGAATCGGAATCGTCTCCGAGGGGCCGAAAGGGAGGTTCCCCTGACATCACCCCCCCCTTTGAATGCGGCGTCCCGACGCATAGACCGGAACGGAATCGAGTCGAAGGTCGCAGAGGCGATGTGCCGTGGTTTGCCAGGGTACTTACGGTAGAACTCCGCGATTTTCTCCGGGGCGAAGACGCGGTCGAAGCGGACCCACTGGTCGTGCGACGCGTCGTAGCCTTTCCATCTGACGAAGTAATTCAGCCGTTTATACCTCACCCTTGCGTCCAAGATTTCCTCTACTTCCCACTCCGGGACTCCGTCCTCGAGGTCCGGAGGGGGCTGGTCGTAGCCGGGGCGTCCGCCGAAGGGGTCGTCCTGGGCGAGCTCGAGCTTGACGACGGGGAAGACCGGGTGGAGCTTCGAGTAGCGCGGAGGGAGGTCGAGCTTATAGGCACCTTTGCTGATCTCCGCGACTATCTTGAACGGTCCGAGGCGGCGATGGGAGAACTTTTCCGAGGGGCGAGTCGTCCTGATGTCAGAGGCATCTAGCCAAACACGGTCGCCAACCTTAAACTCCGGAGACGGAGTGCGTCTCCGGTCGTAGTAGCGCTTGTACTCCTCTTTGGCCTTAGTGAGCGCGGCCTTGGCTTCAGCAACACCAGTGGCAATCCGGTCGCGGAACTCATTCACAGACTCCATAGCGGAACGGACTCCGGGTTCGAAGCCCATGCGCGGAAGCCGTCCCGTGTCCGTCATGAAGGGGACTTGCTGCGTGGAGGAGTGAACATGGTTGTTGTAAGCGAACTCCGCGGCCGGAATCAACTCATCCCAGTCGTCCTGCTGATAGTTGGTGAAGATCCGCAGGTATTGCTCCAACTCCTGGTTGACGCGCTCTGTCTGACCGTCCGTCTGTGGATGATACGCGGTGGACGTGGCTGGCTTGATGCCGATTAGACGCCAGAGTTCTCGGGTGAAGTCCGCGATGAACTGTGAGCCACGGTCGGAGACGTACTTCTCCGGAGTCCCGTGATGGCGCCAGACATTCCGGTAGTAGAGGCGGGCTGCCCCTACTGCGTCGACGGTGGTGTGACACTCGGAGAAGTGGGCTCGCTTCCCGAGGGTGTCCACGACGACCATGATCGCGTCGTACCCATGGGCCTTAGGGAGCTCGACGATGAAGTCGACGGAGACGGTATGCCAGCGCTCCGGGGGCGTTTCCGTCGGGTGTAGCTCTCCGTGGGGCAGTCTCCGGAGCGCCTTGGTGCGACAGCACAAGTCGCAGGTCGCGACGTACCGGCCAATATGGCGAGACATCTGAGGCCACCAGTAGTTCCGGGAGACCAACTCCAGGGTCTTGAAACGACCTGCGTGTCCGGCGACTCGGGTGTCATGGCAGAGCTCGATGATGCGTCTTCGGAGGTCCTTGTCCTTTGGTACAACAATCTTTCCCCGGAAATGGAGAAGACCGCCGGAGACGGCCCACTCGTCCAGACCGCGAAGAGCGGGGGCCTCGAGCTTGACCTTGGACCTTAAGAAGTTGCCGGGCCGCTAGTGCGACGGGGCTCCTCCAGGTCAGGCTCACCGGAGAGGGCATCACGAATGTCGCGGAGGAGTTCAGAGCCGGGACCGGAAACGGAAACGCCCTCGAGTGCGCGGACGTGGAAGAGTTCAGGCCGCAGAAGGACGACATCAGAGTTATCGGAATCGACTCCGTGGTCGGGTCTCCGAGAGAGGGCGTCAGGTCGGCCCATGTCACGGCCGGGCTTGTGGTGCAGCGTGAAGTCGAACCGGGAGAGGTAGAGGGACCAGCGGGCCTGTCTCCGGTTGAGGTGCTGCGTCTTCCTGAAGTACTCCAAATTCTTATGGTCAGTCCAAATCTCGACAGGGTGCGCAGCGCCCTCGAGGAAGTGTCTATACTCCTCGAGTGCGGATGATCGCGAGCATCTCCTTGTCGTGGATTTCGTAGTTGCGCTGGACATCATTTAAGCTTTTGGAATAGAATGCTACAGGGTGCCACTTCCCGTCCGGGGCGGATTGTGAAAGAACCGCCCCGTCGCCATAATCAGAGCTGTCCGCCTCGAGTCGGAAAGGCCGTGCGTCGTCCGGAATCGCCAGGACCGGTTCCGAGGTGACCGCGTCCTTGATTGCTTGGAACGCGGAGGCCTCCGCGTCCCCAAGTCCATTGCTGGTCCTTCTTGGTGAGCGCAAAGAGAGGACGCGAGGGCCGAGAAGTCCCGAATGAACCTGCGGTAGAAATTAGCGAACCCAAGGAACTGTTGAACATCCTTCTTGTTGTCCGGAGTCGGCCAAGCGGAGACGCCTGCGACCTTGACAGGGTCCATTTCGACGTGGTTGTGGGAGATGATGACTCCGAGGTATTCGATTGACGATTTTTCAAGTCGCACTTCTCCGCTCGGAGGTACAACTTATGCTCCCGGAGTCGGCGTAAGACCTCCTGGACGATCTGTCGGTGTTTCCGGAGGTCGGAATGGGCGATCAGGATGTCGTCCAGGTAGATCATGACGTCTCCGGAAAGGATGAGGTCCTGGAAAATGTCATTCATCATCGTTTGGAACGTCGCGGGAGAGTTTGTCAGGCCGAAATACATCACCAAGGGCTCGAACAGGCCTCGGTTAGTCCGGAAAGCTGCCTTCCACTCGTCACCTTCTTTGATCCGGACGTTGTTGAAGCCCCAACGAACATCGAGTTTGGTGAAGTAGCGAGCGCCTTTGAGCCGGTTGATGAGGTCGTTGATCAGCGGAAGGGGGTACCGGTTTTTGACGGTCATCGCGTTGAGGGCCCGATAGTCCTGGACAAAACGGAGTCCGCCATCCTTCTTTTTGACAAAGAAGACCGGAGACGCCATCGGAGACTTGGAGGGGCGAATCCGGCCCGTCGACAGCCCTTCCTCGATGAACGCGTCGAGCTCGCGTTGCTCAAGGGGCGAGATGGGGTACACCTTGCAGTTGGTCGGCTTAGCGTCGGGGACGAGTTCAATGGCGTGGTCCCAGGCTCTCCGCTCCGGTAGCGTGTCGAAGGACTCCTTGTTGAAGACGTCCTGGAACTCCTTAGCCCAGTCCGGGATCTCGGAGGGCGGAGGGGCGGAGTTCCTGGCGAAGGCTTCGGCCAGGCGTTGCGAGACAGTACTTCCAGCGCGTATCTCCTCCGAGGGGCGGAACGAGGTGTAGAAGATGCGGTCACCATCTTCAAGCTGACCATCGTCATCGTCATCGTCGGAGTCCGGCGTCAGATCAGGTAGGCCGGAGTCGTCACCGGAGACGGAATCGTCTCCGTCATCAGACCCAGAAAGGTCCATGGCGCAGACCGAGGGGAACGGGCCGGAGCGGAGTCGCTTCTGGAGCAGCCGGAGTCGCCGTAGCTCAGTCCGTTCAACGCGTTCCTCCTCGCGGCAAGTGGAGCAGCCGCGAGGGCACCGCGTCATCTTGACCTCCTTGGTTTCCCAATCGATCTCTGGGTTATGCTTCCGCAGCCAGGAGTACCCCAGGATGAGGTCTTGTTTACCAAGATGGGTGACGGCGAAGTTGAACACGCTCGGAATGGCCTTTGTAGCGTAAGACCAAGTCCGCGATCTGGTTGATGGAGCCAGCATCATTCGGAGTGCCATCGACGTTGAAGACCGGAATCGGTTGCGCCAGGGTGCGGACCGGAATGCCATTCCGAGCGGCGTGGTTCGTGTCGATGAAGTCGGAGGTGGCGCCACAGTCAACAAGCCCAGAAAGGGAGAGCTTCAACGCACTGGTGGTGGACTCTAGCTCCAACGGGAGGTGGAGGGAGTTCACTCCAGGGGAGGCAGCGACGGTGTACTGCTTGGGCAGTTTCTTTTCCCAGGCAGTGAGGCGGCGAAGGACGATGACCGGAGTCGCGGGCGGAGTCGGAGACGGAGTCGAAACGGGGCGGGGAGGGTATGTCTTTCGTTTCAAGCTCGTTGTAGGGCAAAGGAATTGATTCGTCATACAAACAAGCGAAACGATTTATGGACGCGAACGAGGGCACACCAGTCACTCGTCGCGGGGGACAAAATCCTCTCCGGCCATCGACTCCGCAGCTGTTTCCGGCAACGCGGCTGTGTCCGAGTAGCGGGCGATCAACTCCGCTAACATCTCGTCACCGAGTTGTTGGATCACCTCGTCGAGGATGTCCATTGAGCGGACGTCCGGGGGGGGGGCAATCCCGGCGAGATGGTTGGGTCGCCGCACCTGAAGCAGGCGCGACGAGGGGCACCCCGAGCCCTAGTGCGATCCAACTCCATGGGGACGGGAGCTGGAGGCACCGGAGGCGGGGGCGCGGGCCGGGGTGGCACGTCCGGGGCCACCGGGCGGAAAGGGGCCGGAGCCGGGATGCGGTTGACCGGAAACGGAGTCCGAATCAAACCGCCAGGCGTCTTGGGGGCGGCTGACTTGATCAGCTTGGCCCGGACCAGGGCCTCGTATTGACGGAAGGCCCGGGTGCGCCAGCTAAGGTAGTCCCGGAGGTCCGGGGGTCGTTCGAGGACGTGATTCCGTTGTTGATCAGGGGGTCAAGTCCGTGGCGGAACTTGGTCACCTTGACCAACGCGTCTTCGAATCCAGCGAGGTCCATCAGGTCCTCGAAGTCGTCGGTGTACTGGTAGACATCCTTTGTGCCCATGTGATAGGCGGAAGTCTCCAGCTTGGAGAGAGCATGATCTTGCTCATTCTCCTCGACGAACCGGAGTCGGAACTCGAAACGAACGAGCCCCAGGACGGAAACGGAAACGGGGCTTTGCTTCCGTGGCGCTCCGCCCATTGCTGAGCGGGTCCTTCTGCCATAAACGACATGGCATAGCGGACGGCCTTTTCCTCGCTCGCCTCTCCGTTGACCACAAAGGCCTCAGGGGCAAGGCGGGCGTAGGTGGACCGCATAGAGAAACGCGCGGCCGCGTTTCCGATCGCCGTTGAAGGTGAACGGAGGGTTTGGTCGCAAGACCAATTTTGAGGCGAGGTTGATGTCGCCAAAGAGGGCCTCGAATCGCCCTGGACCGGAGTCGGAGTCGGAATCGACGTCTCCGGGGGTGGTGTTGTTTGGGGTCCGCCAGCAGTATTAGCGGCGGCAGCGGCAGCGGAAGCCTGGGTGGTGAGAAGAGTAAGGGCCTCGGTTAGGCGGTCGATTTTCGCCTCGAGTGCATCCAGCCGAGTGTCAGCGTCAGGAGTAGCTCCGGAAGGCATGACAGGTGCGGGGGACGACAGGAGTGACAGAGGAGGAGGGGACAAGTGGTAGGGGCGGTGACGAGGGCGGAACGGACTCGTATTCCCGAGCCTGAGTCAGCGCCCGAACCTAGCAATCTTGTCCGGTTGATCCCGTAGAGAGTTTCTTCTGCTGTAAGGGCAACCCCGGAGGCCTGAGATCAAGGTCCTAGCAGGGGAGGATCCAAAGAGTGAATAGAAGTAAGCAAATACAAGTGAGGCTGACCTAGCAGGGGAGGATCCAAAGAGAAGAAACTCTAAGGGTCCGCCTGCTAGGTAGCGGAACTATATACTGCGCTCTTGACGCGCCAAGGTTGATCGTTGCTCCGTGCAGTATGCCTGCGCCATGTCGCAGGCCAGGTCCCAGGGGGATCGCCAGGCGGGGGCGGCGATGCGCCTGACGGAGGCGGTGATGCGATCGCCGGAGTCGGAGCCGGAGTCGGGCCGGAATCGGAATCGTCTCCGAGGGGCCGAAAGGGAGGTTCCCCTGACATTTGGATCCTCCCCTGCTAGGCTTTTGTTATCGTCTCCAGGGTTGCCCTTACATAAGCGGTGTCGTAGGCTCTGTCCCAAGGTAATCATTAGGAGAGTCTTGACGGATCAGTGATTGTATGGACAAAAGAGGCCATGGACAATAGTTGGGATAGGTCAGAGCATCTGAGGGGGCACCAGTCTGACATGCCTTGAAGGCGCTCAGATGGTCTGAGGGAGACAGCAGGGTTCCCCTGACAATCTCAAAGAATTTGCAAGGTAATATTTCTGAATCTTGGCTATAGCAGACACTTGGGAAAACCAACTTATTTAAGCTATTTGAGTACCAAAGAAGATATAGGAAAGACAGTATTTGCTAATTTTGATAAGTGTCAGTCCTTTGGGATCTGACAACTGTGGCTTTTAGATTTGTAATAAGATAAATATTTATATATATTTATAAGCCCTGATATCATGATAAGTATTTTGTTACTAAATACTGGCTGGGCAGGTGCTCCAAAGTTTGTCCAATCTGGCCTTAGTAAACTCTATTCATGCATGTCTGTCTGGGACGAGTACCTTCTGTAGAAGCTGTCAAGGCGGTGCAGAATTTTCTTCGAATCTCGATCGATTGTGACTCGTGTTACCTCATTTCCAAGGTCGGCTAGAGTGCTACCACAAGCTCAAGACGTAGCTTGGTCCTCCCAATCCTTCGTTTCCTTCACGAAAAACTATATCAACGAACGCATAATCTCTGCATTTGGACGGCGCAGCCATGGCGACTCCGAGCGGCAGCACCGATTCACTTGCTTCGGGGTCAAGTAGTAGCCATAATGCGAACCCGAGCTATGGTTATCCACACACCGCACTTGCTATGCATGCCCACCAACATTCACATTCACATACACTCCCTCTCCCTTCTCCCCGCCCAAGCTTAGGACTTTCAACCTCTGCTCCATCGGCGAGCAATTCCGGATTGGGGGTCGAGACCGATGAAGGCGGCGAACATACCGCCAGACCGGGCAATGCTCACCAGCATGCCGCTTTTCTCGGCAATCCGCATCACCACCAGAGCTTACCCCTCCCCGCAACTTTGGACAACATGCGCAATAGCCACACCCTCATCACGACCAATGGTCCTCTTACAACGGACCCCGAGGAGCAAACACCTCAGCACATCGATCCAGACGCATATGGAGGTACAGTCCGTACCTTGGCAGGGGCTCTTTCGAGGCCTTTAACCCCACAAGAGGCTGAAAGGCTTGAGACTCTTGACCGCCTTAAATTCTTTCTCGCTACAGCACCTAGTCGCTGGGATGTCGATGGCGAAATGGACGTCGGTGAGTCCTTCAATCATTTCCGTTTTTGCCGGACATGGTTGTGATTGCTTCGTTCTAATGGATACCTAACCAAGTTCGGTAGGTCCTCATCTGGGCCACCATCCAAGCGCCATAACTCCTACTTCTCATCCTGCCCTTAACCGCTTCCTCCTCCCATCTCAAGAGTACGTATCGTGCGTATTATGGAACGGGCTTTATCACATCACCGGTACCGACATCGTCCGCGCTCTAGTATTCCGCTTTGAAGAAAGTGGTTACATTCACCTGCTTAGTCAAGCGTGCTAACTAAGCAGCAGGCGTTTTCTCGACCAGTACGCAACATGAAAAAGTTCGAGGAAGGCGTTTTTTCGGACTTGAGGAATTTGAAGCCAGGGACTGATGCTTGTTTGGAAGAGCCTAAAGTTCGTTCTGCTTTACCTTGCCATCGTGTTTATCCCCGGCGTATCTTGGAAGTTTCCCTGTTTGCCCCTTTTCTCAAGGGCCGATAGTGCAACAATATCATCTTGGATGCTAACGTTTTTCTCAGTCGCCGTTTCTCGATCTTCTATTCAAATACCAATGCATACGCACGCAGAAGAAGCAGAAAGTATTCTACTGGTACGCTCATTGTGATTCTTTGTCATTATTAAGGCAAACCCATTTTCAGGTTCTCAGTGCCGCACGATCGACTGTTCCTTGATGCATTGGAACGCGATTTGAAACGCGAGAAAATGGGATTGGAACCCACCACTCAGGTAGGCTCGTAAGTTGCCATCATCCAGATCCTCACATTATCCACAGATCACAGGGGAACCAGCGCTGTCCTTCACTTACGATAATAAAAAGTCGCTATACGAGCAGTTCGTCCTCAATCGTGGGCGCGATGAGGATCCGTCGCCCGCAGGGTCGCGTAACCCCT
This sequence comes from Mycena indigotica, assembly GCF_014461135.1. Taxonomy (NCBI): domain Eukaryota; kingdom Fungi; phylum Basidiomycota; class Agaricomycetes; order Agaricales; family Mycenaceae; genus Mycena; species Mycena indigotica. The sequence goes on along the minus strand of NW_023503007.1, from coordinate 2,784,747 downwards.
CTGTCGGCTCACGCGACGACGACGGCGTAAATGCAAGCTCCACGCCGTTCTTCGCCATGTTTTCATTATTCGAAGGCAGTCCAACATATAAACAACGACGGAAAAATAAAACGAAGCCATCAAATCTTGGTCCCGCCTTCGCGATGGACGAAGAGGAAAGGCGAGGGAGATCTGTGGGGAGATATGTTCCTGGAACGTCAAACGACCCAATGGCCGGTGTGGCTGGATTAAGTGCTGCAGATATGTTTATGATGCAAGCGAGGGGTGAATTGCGATCAGGCCGAGTCTACCCTAATCGTCATGCTGAGCAGCTACAACATCCCAACATACTGGCTGCTATCCAACAAAGCCACGAGGATACCATGCGCGAGGCATATGCTGCGAATCAACAAGTCGTAGCTCAGCAAGCCGCTCAGGCCCAAACACAGTCAACCTCGACAACTTATGCTCCAGCGTCATTCCCCGCATCCTCCTACAATCCTACCGAACTGAAAACCAAAGCATTCATATGTCCCTTGTTTTCTTGCGGTCGACTCTTCAAGCGCATGGAACACCTCAGGAGACATCTTCGCACCCACACGATGGAGCGACCGTTTGCGTGTCCGCGATGCAACAAGCGGTTCTCAAGAAGCGACAACTTGAATCAACATGTTCGAACCCATGTTCGTGCGGAAGGGACTGCAGGGAGTGGCGAGGCCTGGGCCAGTGGCGGTACCAGTGAGGATGAAAGTGGGGGAGAAGAAATCGATGAATTAGCTGGTGATGATGATCAGACCAGCGGCATTGGCATGAATCTTGAGATGTATGGTGGCTCTGCTGGGATCGGGATGGGTATGGGTATGGCTGGCGGTGTTGGTGGCATTGGAGCGGGGGCTAGGCAATTGAACGCCTACGATGTTCAAATGTGCGAGGTCGAGGTTCCCGGCGATGTCAGGGAAGTTGTCGGCGACGAGGAAGGTCTAATGATGCCCCAGCCAACGGCGTTTTACCCAGGTTCCGCACCAGCGACAAGTGCTTCTTTCGGTTCCAGAAGCACGAATGATCATCCTCAATGGGCAACCCTCCGATCATCCCAATCTGGTAGCCCTGCCTATAGCACTATGAGTGTTCCTTCCCCACCTCCGCCAGCCACCCAGTTCGCCCGCCATTCTTCTGGGTCATCCAGCGGCTCTTTGTACGATATGACATCAGTCTCTGCGCCTTCACACAAACAAGCATTTGATCACAGCTCGTTATACCCTCCTGGAATGATAGTCGAGTCCAGTGGAGGAGGTGCCGTCCGAAGACATAGAAGCATGACTCCTTCCCTCGCTCGCAACGGCGATCCTATACGTCGGCCGCTCACATCCAACAGCGGTGAATTTCCTGGGGTTGTTGGTGCTTCACCGTCCCGCGGATATCATCCATACGCCTACCCGGGTTCTGCATCAGGCTCACGTGCAGGCAGCACCCACTCAAGCCCATCGTTCAACAACCATCTGCCCCTGGCACCAGATTACGGTTTGCGGCGGTCTGATTCACGCAACTCAAATTTGAGTGGTAGTGGCAACAGCGGGAGTGGATTGGGTGATCAGATGCGGCAAATGATGACACTCGATGGAGATGGGCAACAAGGAGGGCAATACGCAATGTATAGGTCGGAATCACCAGCAGCATTCACCGGAACTGGTTCTCCACAACCATTCACGACTTCGCCTGGCATGTATGCTACAGACTTGCCACCTCAACAACAACATCCTCATGCCCAAACCGTTCCGGCCCAGTTTGAAAAGTTATATGTCATGGAGCAGGCTTATGCACCATCAACGGCTTCAGATTATTACCAACACCCACAACATGTCAACACAGTCTGACTTCCCATCAGACATAGCTTTCGATTTTCTTTATTGCTAATTCACCCTCAGGGTTTAATCGCAGTCATGTACGTTCTTACCTGCTTTCGTCCTCTTCTGTATCGCCAACCCATCTAACTTATTTTCCCTCTCACGTATCTATCGAGCATATTTATTCCTTGTCTATAGTACTTTCACTATCTCTACACTATCTAGTTAATGAAACAGTAACACATTGATCACGAGCTAGGAGATGTAAGGAGTGTGCAGATTTTATACTATATAAAACGAAATACGTTGACAGTAAATGCGAGTTCAAATTATTATGCCTTTTTAGCCTCCAGCTTGGCTGCAAGTGTATCCATCAGCTTGTTGTGCGATTCCGTGAGCTCTTTGGTCACGATACCCGACAGAAGGAAGTTGGTCTGCAAAAAGGTTAGAAACCCGCAGTTGTAGCTGATCAGGTGCGTACGGTCAAGGTATCAGTTTCCGTTAAATCGGTACCACCATTCTTGTTTGCTACAGCCCTCCACTCGTTGTGAAGCGAGACACCGGCTTGGGCGCTGTTGTCTGTGTCCATGCCATTTTCCACCGTCTTGAATGTAGCAACATAGGTCGTGGGAATGCTGAGACCCAAAAATAGTGGTAGTTTATCCGTGATAGTGAACTTGTTTGGGTTAGCTGGGTCTTGGACAGAGGAGGTGACCAGTGGGTTGAGGTTGATCATGGTCGGAAAGTCATGCAAGGTTGCAATGACGGTCTCTACGGGTGCATTGATATGCTTCGTAGAGGAGATTACGGAGGTTTTGTCAAATATGCCCCGGTCGACAAGAACTAAGTTTCGAGTTCAGAAAAACGGGTTATGAGAAGAAAAATACGCAATACGCACTTGGGCGAGCGGATACCGACGCAATCAAGATGGCAAGCGTAAATTGGAAACGCATGATGGGGAACTTCAAGTTGGTCGAGCAGGAAGAACAGAAAAATAGAGAAGAAAAGGGAGAAAGACGCAGTCTTGTGAAGGTAGTGAAGATGGGAGATGCATCCTTCAGAACTTGCTTTTTATGAGCACTGGCAGTCATGTGGGATCTGCAAGCGAATTTCACATCACACGATCACTGACAACGGTCGATAAGGGATTGGGCTAGATTGTACTTACTGAGAAGGGAATGAGTTTCTGTGCGATGTTTTTATGTAGTTCGCCTGTGTCTTATACGCTACCAAGTCTGATGAAAGACTCAAGCTAAATATATTCCAATTGACTTATTACCATCCAACAAGTAACGCGATTAAACCATCTTGGCCATGCTTTGAAACCTGTCTGCCGTCTCTCTGGCCTGAAGTAAGAGTATTGTCTTAGGCGAGCGACGCCCATTCCACCAATCCCTCGGCAACTTCTCCTCTTTGAACCACGACTCCAACTTATCCACCTCAATCAATCCAGTTTGTGGATTACGCATAACCAACCACGCCAAAGCGACCTCTCCTGCTGCGACTTGTGCGTGAAACCCGTCGAGTTTGTGGCCAAGTGTTCGAATACGTGAGGCATGAATCTTGGCCAGCGAATGGAGGGAAAGGCCGCCTTCGACTTCAGCCACTTGCAGCACATTCCATAACAATTTCGCATCCGGCGCGTCTCTCGAGATCGGAGAACTGTGAACAAGCGAAGCGCCATGAGCCAAACTCATGACACCTTCTTTTGCGAGGTTTCCAAGATCAAGGGTCCACGAAACGGGCCACTGCCAACCAACCTTCCCGTCGTATGGCCGAGACACCTTGAAGTCGGCGCAAGTTATGAACCCCACCATCGTGAGCAAAAGTGAAAGCGGAATGCTGAGATTATAGACGGTCTTGACTGCCAGGAAGAGCTGTATGAACGCGACACTTTTGCCGTTGCGCGCTCTGTCGTAAAGTGAGCACCGGTTAACTCTCCATTCCAGTACACCACACACACATGTAGCCATGGTTCGCAAGCGTGTTCAATCCAGGGCAGGGCGAGCGTTCATCGTTGACACAAGGGGGATAAAACGAGTAGGAGGACATGTTGTGCAATAAAGTCAGGGCATTGAATGACGTCAGCTCAAGCACTTTTGACGGATCGCTCGTCATGATCACCGATCATCATCATGGAAAATGTCAATCGCTCGCTCTGGAAATCTACAGCCTGAGTAATTACAGTAGTGTTGCCCTCGCAGAAGATTCACGTGCGTACAGAGACCGCGTGTTTCCTTGTAGGGACCTTCAGCAGGGAATATATTTTCTTTCTTTTCAGGGTCGTTATATTCCAGTGGAATAAAAACAGATAAATTTTTGGTTTCCTCTGCAGTGATCCACCGAATCACAATGTATGACTACTATAGGGAGGGGCAACACTTCCATGTCCGCCTTCGCCGCTCTCTTGAGAAGGATCATGGTCATACCATTGGCTCGAATCAGGACTCATGGGCCGAAAGTCTAAAATATAAAATAGGTCAGCCCGAAGTTAAACCTGACTAGAACAGAGTATGGAGTAGCTCACTAGTGCTAGTCACTTGCAATCCCGAATCCATATCACTCGAAAGAGATACACTTCCCGGAGGACGGGGGAGCGGCCGCGGGGATCGTAAAGAATTCAGAGGCTTGATCTGCGGGTGACCTCGTTTTTCAATGGGGGGGTAGGACGCCGGTGGACCTGACGCCACACCAGAATTGGAACGGGATTCCATCTGGGGCTGTGGATGTTCTGCCTCTCGAAAATCGTCATGGTATGACTTCAACTTGCGACGCGTGAGGAAGTAGTAGATAAATGAAATAGGGCCGAGAATTACAAGACCGCCTGTGGTCGCGCAACCCGCAATGAGGCCTACGTTAATCCGTTTACGGTGAACAGATGCTATTGAGGACGCTGTTGCGTCAGTTCCCGTGGTCGACGAGGAGGGATTGATAGGCCTGAAGGAGGCAGAGGATGCGAAAGAGCTCAGAGGTAGAGAAGATAGCATAGGAGGAGCGGTGGCGATTGCGCCTTGGCCAGAAGGAAGAAAGGTAGGTGTCGGCTATCACTGGTAAAACAGAGCTAAAGGCTGAGTTAAATTTGACGTACCTTGGGTGTGCTGGTCACTGCCTTTGCCACGGAAACGAATTGTTCGTACATAGCGATAGAAGGCGGGTTGATGACCCTAGGTTCAACAAAAAAGTATCATACTTCATGGGAACCTTCAAGTAACACGTATACTTACCCAACCATCCCGGATTCACAATGCGAGGTAGGTACGCTGGCCGCACAGAAAAACCAAATCGCTGTAGACAGGTTGGATGAGTGTCTTTTATCACACATATGGAGGATACGTACGTTGAGAAATGTTAGTGATCGTTATGCTCCATGTTGGGGTGGGTTCAATGAAAGTTGGGCCTCGGCCCTGGAAGCCACTATCAAAGCCACCAGGAAGTCGGATACAAGGGGAATCAAATGAGCTTTGCGTGACCGAGTGGAAGTCCCCACCAAATATGAAGTAGATAATATCACCGAGGCTTGCAGAGATGGTTGGAGGATTAAAGAAGCTTCCTTCAACACCGACTGTGACCTGGAACGGGCTTAGCTTCAGAAAGGAAACAATACATTTACCTACTGTATGAGTTACAGAGCCACATATCCTCATGAATGAAGCAAAGAGAACAACCAGTTTAGCGAGCATAATGAACTTGAAGATGTGGGGAGCGAGAGAAGACGTCCGAAAGGCACCGTGACGAGACAGAGGCATTATCATGATTGAGCTGTTCATATTTGCCATTTGGTAACCGTAAGACACGCAGTGGATAGATAAGCGTGTCAAAATCATACCATGCCAGCCTGAGGGCTAATTTCAGGAATGATGGAACTCAGGGTCAAGAAACAGATTTAGAGGACAAGAACGAAGTCGTAATCTGAAGGGTAAACTGGATCATCGGTTTACGGTTGACAAAATCATGGCGTTCGTAGGTGTTGCTGTGCTGGTCGGAACTCGAAACACTGAACATTGGCTGGTTAGTGCCACTCATGGTTGACAGAAAGAGCGGGCTCTGAGCATTCGATGTGGGATTTTGTTTGACGAGCTCGGGAAGATGCCGGGAGTGACGAGAAGGGACCATGACTGGCGTGACTGGCAGGGCGGCATCTTGCGGTATGATGGTGCAATAATCAATTTGTTTACATTTTCGCAATGATATTTAGAACTTGTAGGATCAGAAAAAGCGCTAATTTATATGAGTGCCCTCAGTGATTCTGCTGTTGGTGATGTGCAAGGCAAAGCATCCACTCAACGTTACCAGGTCTCAAGGACAGAAGGTAACAGTGTAGGTGGCGGCTTTGGATGCGGGGCAAGTGAAGAGAGCGTTCTTGTCGTCGTAGGCGTATGCATAAGCGGTGGGGCAGTTGTTGTCTGCATAAACACTAGTAAACTGTGGTCGTGCTGTCGTAACTGAAGTAACGCACGGAAGTAGTCGTAGTGGCTAACGCCGGAGCTTGGGCAAGTGGCAGGGGTGTTGTCTGTTTATGCGGTGAGCTTAGACTGAGCAGTGAAAGGGGGATGAACATACGACTGCCGCTGCAGCAATTGGGCGAGTCGCCAGCACGGCCGTTCTGTGCATCAACAAGACAAGCAGACTTGCACCCAACAGGGAAACCTGCACTTATGGTCACAATCACTGTATGTACGTGCAGTGATACCACAAACCAGTGGAATCAAAGGGGCCCTGTTCACAAGGTGAGCAACAACGAGCGTGGGAGAAGTCAGAAAGCGGACCTTCAACTCGGATGGACAATTAGGGCCAAGGTCGACACCGCAAGAGCCAACGGGGCAGCCGGCGGTATTGTCAATACGCATGGGCAGATTGTAACCGTCCACGAGCGAGACTGCCAAACCGTCAACCGCATGCGATAACGATAAATGATATCAGCACACCGTCGTAGTAATCAACACCACCAGCGTTGAGGTTGAACTCGGCAAGACTAGCGGGAGGAACGCCGGTGCCGGTGTTGGGGTCGCAAAGCTATAGAGCCATCATGAGTTTATACCAAGGCATCCGATAAAAACGACGTACAAGACCACCGTTGCAGCCACCATCGAGGCAAGAGTTGGGTCCAGGGTTGGAGGAGAAGTTACAGTTGCGACGACCCTGATACCGATTAGCGAATTCTGCGGTTGGCGGCACAAAAGTCAGAAAGCACCCAGATACGACCATTCCTGTGATCAATGTGTCAGCAGCATACAAGCCGAGATTTCAACGAACTACCATTGATCGGGGACCGAGAAGGTGACCTTGGTGAACGATCCGGCGGACCATCCCGTGGGTTGAGAGGGACGGCCTCCGGCCGACGTGAAAAGCGCTGGCCTGAGTGGGACAATCAGAAATTGTGCGCAAACAAGGATGAGCTGACGACCAACCAGATAGTGAATGGACAAGCGTTGTAGACAGTGATGGTGCGCGCAGATGCGGCCGCAACAAGACTGAGGGAAGTGAAAATAGCCTTCATCATGGGGTAGGGGGTGAACTCGAGATTCCGCCTTGCCTTTCAGCACTCATTACCGACCCTTATAACGGACGCACTCGAAAGTCTCATGATGCTTTGAGCATATGCAAAACCTCGGCCGCTTAGGTCACGATCTCTTTCGTGTTGTTCCAGAGCGTGGTCGTTTTGATACTGGGAGCCTTCGATATTCGGTGGTGAACTGGTAGCCAGGCTCGGCGTTCAATTCCTGAAATAGCTGGCTGCTGCCCATACGGCAGGAAGTCATCTCAACAGCCCCGTGCAAAGGGATTGAATGGGTTGAGCGAGGGTCATCAATTGCTGTATCCTAGAGGTCGAAGGCCGTTGCTGCATCGTTGTTCGAAGAACAAGGTCGAAGCATGTGTGACCTTGATGTTACATCGTCGTTGTTAGCCTCACCCAAATCGGGTGGGTCGATGATTTGCGTTCCACTGCGTCAGCTATAGCATCGCCCGAGGGCAAAAAATGGTTACGGTCCGCTCTCTGGGACCCCAAGATGATCAACGTGAAACCTTCCTACATTATTCAAAACTCCAAACCAGCCATTGTTGTTTGTTTTGAGGTTGGGTGAGTTATCACCTCCACATGTCTCAAAGAAGCGGCATTGGAGGAAGTTGATTGAATGGGATCGGAACTAGTAATCTCAGATAACCAAATTTGTGAACGTCATTGATGCACCTGCAGAGAGGAATTCATGATCAGCGTATTTTTCCGAGGGCCGCAACAACAATGTCACCTCGATGTACCGAGGTGACCTCGATGCGACGACGGTCTATTTGTTCGTTTGAATATTCACTCCAGAGAACTTGATCACCAACAGGAGACAATGATTTATGTAGGGCATCGCCAGTCCAAGGACATGCCAACACAGGTAATTGGCCGTAAAGGGACCGTTTGATACATCGTGGTATAAATCCACAGATGGTCAAGTCAAGTCCGACTCCTAACACTCGTAAGTCATGCTCCGCTGACCATGATCTTAAGTTATCTTTCGGCGGAATCCTCGCATGATTCAGATGCCAACAGAGGAGACATAGAGTTGGATCTGAACGAGTGGTTGATGAACGGCGAAGATATCCGCAGCATCAGCGACGAGATACAACACATACACGGTCCTCAGCTTTGGATAGTATTCTGAGATACAGCAAGTGACTCGGACGCTCCGGGGCAAATATGTAGAACAAATTCCACGCTAGTGAAGGTGTTGAACCGAGAGGTTGCGTGTGGAGCACTAGTATCGGAGGAAGCTGATCGAAGAGACTAACACTACCAGCATACAAGAGGGCTTTCCAGCCTGAAGCCCGGCGCAACAAGACTCGAGTTCCGATATCATGTTTGCTTAGACTGTTCGTCCCGATTTACAGACGAGCCACTGGATGCGATTCTAGGAGGTGACAGAAAAATTGTGGTTTGAGGATTGAACAGTGTCTCTTCGAGACCCAAGTTCAGTCAGACCTGAATCTGCAGCAGAGAATAGAATGTGACATCCAGCGCGTCACAACGCAACAGGATCATCCGAGCTATATTTTCTCTTTTCCCGCCTGCCATCCAGAGAACTCGACGTGATTCTAATGGCTGCCTCCGCAGACAGAAAACGTATGGTCGCTACACGGCCATATACCCTTCTTACGTAAATCGGAGCCAGCTTTACCATTCATTGCCAACTTCGCTGCTGGCGCCATCGCAGGCATTTCCGAAATTTTAACATTTTATCCTCTCGGTACGTTGTTTCCTTAGGACAAAGTCTTTTCTCACTGCTCCATAGATGTTGTGCGTAGTTACAGCGTGCTCCATGCAACACACCCATGACCAACCGCTAGGTGAAAACGAGGATGCAGTTGGAGACGGGTACAACCAGTCAAGGTCTTGTTGGGAGCTTTCGTACCATTATACGAGAAGAGGGGTATGACTCTATACGACCTCATCCCACCGCCTTATTTCTCCCTCTAGTTTTGGTCGCTTGTATCGAGGTACGTCTATCCAAGAGTCCTCCTCCTCATGTGCCAACTATGAACTGGTAGGGCTCGTTCCACCGCTTCTTTTAGAGGCCCCGAAGCGGGCTGTAAAATTGTGCGCCAACTCAAGACGCGAGTCAGATCTTACACAAGCATTATAGCGCCGCCAACGATTTCTGGGGGAATACCTATCTCGCATACTCCGGCGAATCCAAGATGACGCCTAATCTCTCAATTCTCACTGGCTGCAGTGCTGGTGCAACAGTCTGTACTTCTCCCAACTCACGCCCATCCATTTTCACACGTCTCCAGGAAAGTTTTGTCGTTGTCCCGTTCGAACTTGTGAAAATCAAACTACAAGACAAAACGAGCACCTTTGCCGGACCTATGGCAGTAGTGCGACATATAATTGCAACGGATGGACTGTTAGGTCTCTACGCTGGAATGGAAAGCACCTTTTGGCGGTATGTGCACCTGCATGTTCCAATTCAAAGTGAACATTTTTACACATAGGCATGTCTGGTGGAATGGTGGATATTTTGGCTGCATATACCAAGTCCGAGCTACGCTTCCCAAGCCTGAGGTATCTGGTTCTTCATTGAAGTTTGAATCATGAACATGGCATAGACCCCTCAAGGCACTCTCTTCAACAACTTTGTTTCTGGCGCGATTGGCGGTTTTGCGGGCACTGTAGTGAACACTCCGTTTGTTATTTTCATGCTATTTTATCATCCGCTTACTCAAACCTTCCAATTTCAGCTTCGATGTCGTTAAATCCCGCATCCAAGGCGCTGCAAAGGCGCCTGGCGTCAAACCCAAATACAATTGGACTTACCCCGCCCTAGTCACAATTTTCCGTGAAGAGGGTGCCAGTGCGCTGTACAAGGGATTCGTACCCAAAGTCCTTCGATTAGCGCCTGGAGGTGGCGTCTTACTCTTGGTGGTAGAAGGGGTTTTAGGCATGTTCAGAACAAGTAAGCGAAGACCCTTATTTGAAGGAAATCGACTGACTTCTCAGTGCTTGGTCCACCCTATGTGTAACGCGTTTTCATCTTTGAGCACACGTGATGCGAGCCTCGAGATGACCCGATGCTAATATAAAAATGTCTGGCCCATCCTTTCCTTGAGTAAAACAGTTGCTTGCAAAGTTGAGATTGTAATCAAGATGGACTGAGCACGAGCTTGTTTTGAAACACAAAGACGTGACCGTGTCAAAGCATGTGATCGCAGTCCGTCTGACGCGCCTTGGAGACGTTCTATTGTCTTCAAATGGCGGCACATGTCCCATCGCCCGCTTTACTACCCACGATGGTCGCCCACCTGCTTGCTTTCTCCTTCTCAGCTTCCTACGTCACCTCACTCTACGCCGTTGGGAAGTTTCAGTCTGGAGCGCGGGATGAGGCACATGTTATTCGCTCGCGACTGGCCGCCGTCACTGTCGTATCTACTGCTAGCTGTCTCGTAATTCATCGTCTGACTTCTCCAGCTGCCCCATTGGTATGTCTTCTCGCAAGATATTGTGCGTTCCGGGATGAGTGTCTTTCTTTTAGTGGCCATGGACAGCAGCCACTCTGCGCGCATTAGGTTTCACGCTCCCCCAGAGCGTCTATCCATGCCTTCAAACCCAACTGCTTTTCATCGGACCGCTTTATGCGGCATTTCTGGACCGCATTTTAGGTTCCCGTCAGCAAGTTTCAGGCAATTGGATTACCTGGATAGGATTCCGAAACTATGTGTGGGTGAGTAGTGCAAACGATACTGGGCACCGAATCCTCGCTGATATTCGTGATCAAGGCTCCGTTGACAGAGGAGATCGTCTTCCGCTCCTGCATCCTTGCAGTATATACGATGAACGGGGCGGCCGACTGGAAAATGATTACATTTGCACCATTGTTGTTTGGTTTAGGTGAGTGCCATTTGGAGAATGATCCTTTTCTGACTCCTCCTCAAGCCCATGTTCACCATGGAATCGACGTTTTCCGCCGGTTTGGAAGCACCAAAACCGCTTTTCGTCGTGCAGCACTGACAACGCGTATGCATCTCCCCCCAAACTCTGGCTTGGGTTTGACATTCCTCAGTTTTCCAAACTGCGTACACGACAATTTTCGGTGCACATGCCTCATTCCTTCTCCTCCGCTCAAACTCTGTCCTTCCTCCGCTTACAGCACACATCTTCTGCAACATCATGGGAGTTCCCGAACTTGGGGCCGAGGTGCGGCGCATGCCAAGATATCGTTTATGTGGGTGCTTGTCCAACACGCTTCTCATTTGTGAACCCCCTGCAGCAATATACGCGGCATATTTTCTCGGAATCGGCTTGTTTACATACACTTTAAGGTCTTGGACAACGGCTTTATGAACTACATATGTCACGACTCAAATCCACCAATTTCAGTTCAGTCTATAGCCATCCTTCCAGCTGGAGAAATCGGCACTATCTTGCCATTTCGTGCGATGGCTGGCATTGCGACAGGTTTGAATATTCGTTCTTTGGCCATCCGAGCACGTAGGAGTTGTGCCCCACGACTTGGTGGATCATTGTTGGACGCGTCATGAATCACCTGAACGTCTTGCTGAAGCAGGTTGGTCCTCAAAGAAAACCGGTTTTGCTTGTCTGCTCTAATGTGCGAGTTGATAAACCTGCCGATGGGTCGAATCGGGACAACCCTCGGCGTACTTTTCATGTCACTTACTCAAGGCAACTATCGATGCTGAAAGACGTTTGCGTTACTCGCCCCGTAATGGCCGATTGAACGTTCCAGGGCGACGCCTGGCGCACGGTGTATGAAGCTGCTTTTGATATCGGCAATGCGAAAGTTATCTGTTGTCCCAAGTTGCCTCTTCCCAATTCGACGATAGCCACCGGTTCGGACGGGTCAGCGGCGCCACCTTCCTCTCGTACCGACTCCCACACCATACGTCTCGTGCGAGCAAGGTCTTCCAGCCGGAGGCCAAACCCAGTGGTTGAACAAAGAGCTGTAAACCCATTCAACTGGAGCATTCCCCGGACAGGAGCCTTTCGAGGGTCAGGCGCATCCAACTCGTGGTTGAAAATTCTGAAAAAGTCCGGAATATCAACTGGTTCGAAACCAATGTCGACGCGCGCGACGAATGCAGTCGAAAGACACTGGGTTGGCGAGTCCAACAGGGCAGGAAACGTTTGAATAAAGATTGCTTGGAGGTATTCGTTCAGCACGTCGTTAGCAGTGAAATTTTGAACAATTTTCGTGATGCCTTCGCCTTCTGAGAATTGGCAGTGTTTTTTGTGTTCTGGCCTTGCAAAACCGAAAAAGCCATTGAGTATGTCTACTTTTACCTTGACGCGAAGAGTCACCAATGTCTCTTTTGGCACTTGAAAAAAGGCTTTTAGACCAGGGAGGCTGGAGTTACAGGTGCTTACTTCTTTGGAGCAATACCACACGGCCTTACACTACAATACTTACCACAGTTCAAAGATAAGCATATCCAAAAGAAAAACACACTTGTGAACATTGCCGCAGAGTTACTCCCTCTTCTCCGTCGTGGTGGTGGCATTGTTGACACGCGTTATGCGTTCTCTTTTTGTTTTCTCGTATATCTTTCTTTGACACGGCCGTGTCTTTGAAGATTTTTTTGCTGTCTCTACCGATGGCATGGTGGTGGATGTATAGAACGCTTTCTGACATCGAGCTCGTCATTCAACAAAACTTCGAGTGTTGGATAAGGGATAAGGTAGCTCGTGCGTGTGAAGTGGGAACGGGATTTACTGTGTCAGGGTGAGCACACCGGATTTGGTAAAATATCCCTTGAAGTAGAAACTGTGCTAGATTCTGGTAGAATCTAGAACCAAATCAACCTATGGAGATTTGCCCAAAATATACATTTTTGAAACTGAGAATGATTTTAGTCAAATATATACTAGTTTTAGGCAGTCTGAGATGAAAACTATCTATGGGACTGAAACTATGCCTGAAATGGTTGATATCTGTGCACATATATTTGGTCATGATATCACGCACATCAAATGTGGCGAAACTGACAGTGAAACAAAGGATTTCACTGACAGTTTCAGCACAGATGATACAAAGGAAATCAGCAGTGGAGAAATGCACATAGATTCTCTTTGTTTCTATTTACATTTCTCCACTGCTGAAACTGTAGATTTACAGTACAATGAAATCATTGTTGAAATCTCAAATTTATTCATGCCAGAAATTGTGATTAAAACTGTCAGTATATACATTGGAGAAATTGTAAGAGATATTGTATGTATATCAGTGACTTGAGGGTCAACCCTCAAGTTAACCCTCAAGTCAACCCCAAGGGTCTGATCTCCGGGTAGACCCTACAAGTTCAGTCTCCAGCTACATATTTAAATACATAATTAGCATGAATGGGATAACAACTTTGTAATAACTTTACACAAACTTTCTAATAAATGTTACCAGATTGTAGGGACCCTTAATACATGTTACTATTCAGTTTAGACCTATGCTTCAAGGTCAATGGTTGAGTCAGAAAATGCAAATTACTGACCCAACCCTGAGTTTTCAAAACAGTGGTAGGGTCATATCTTAATGAGTTCTTATCCGTTCCTAACATGTTATATATGAGCAGGAAGGTGTTCAATTGGCCTATAAACTGGTATTCAACATAAAGTTCATTGTATACAAAACCACAGACTTTATTACAAAATACATTTTGACTATTAGATTGTTAACCCAATTACTTGATGGTTTCTAGGCTGTTCATCAAAAGTTGGATATGGTCAGAAAGGTATTTCCAAATTCTACAAACTTGATTTCAACCCTGATATGGTTGATTACAAAACCACAGACTTTCACTACAAGTCAAGGTTTATTGAATTGACTTCAAAATCCAAAGTCAACCAAATGACTCCATATTGCACATAGTAGTAGAGCTTCATTGATTGAGTAAGTGTTCAGTTCAAACCTATTCAAAATTTATGATAGTTGACTCACAAAAGGTGAAATACTCCCAAAATATTGGCTTTGTTAGTTTAGGGCTAGCCTGGCTCAAATAGTATTAACACTATATTGTTGTGAATTTCCCCTTCCTGTTCACTGCTTACCACTTGTATGATAGAGCACAGGTACAGGTCTGGGTCTGTTTAACTTGACTCAGACCCTGACCCTGACCCTGACCCTGATCCTGACCTTGACCCTGACTGTCAGGGTTCAGGTTGGGCTGTGCCAGGCTTCTCTTGAGAAACATGTACCCAGAACAGAACAGATGAATTGTCGGGCCATAAGTATGGCGGGCGGGTTCAAGTCGAACCAAAAGGGCCCATTAAAGTCAGTGTTGGGTCTGACACATCTTTCTTGGTCACGTGCTTTCTATGTGTGCATTCCCCCCTATTAGGGTGTCTGTTCCTGTCATTACATACTGTGTGTTGCGGGCCTTTGGTGGCCTGATACCAGTGCTGGAGAGGACAGGCCTTACACTTTGAACTTAAATGCGCATTTGTAGGGTTGAGCACAGGTCCGGGTCTCAGAAGGCTGACCCTGACCCTGACCCTGACTAACCCTGACTCTTCTGGATACAAGTCCAACCGGGTCTGGGTTGACCCACGGGTTGCAGACAGGGAAGCAGAAGATGTATTTGGAACAATAATTTCAACATAATATACATTTTACTATATGATATTGGCTCAGATATAGTATATGTAGCCTATTCCTCAAGAATTTAAGGATATTGAATACAATCTACTCATATGTCCAAGGGTTACAGGCATATGCTCATTGAGTCATTTGCCAGTGGTGCTCCACTCAGCTCCACATTACCTTTTTTGGGTAACAGCAGAAATAAGGAAAGTCAAGACTGCCCTGACCCTGACCCTGATCCTACTTAAACCTGACTCTATTAGGGAAGGTTGACTTGATTTCTCTCTATACAAGAAGGCATCAATGACTCACTAGGCTCTAACAACTCAACTTGACTCAGCATCTGTTCTGTTCCAGGTCCATGTTTCATAGAAAAAACTTGCATGGCCTGATTGATCTAAAGCCTGATGTATCCTTTGCTTTCCCACTATCTACCCTCTGTTTCATATTGATTATGATAGCTTTAATAACATTACTGTTGGCACTAGGGCTGCCGAGTCTGGGTCTTGAGAGAAAGGCAGACCCTGACCTTAACAAACCCTGCCCCTTCTGTGTATAGGTCCAACCAGGTCTGGGTCTCTGGGTCAGGGTCAGGGTCAGGGTTGGTGTACCCTGACCCTGAACCTGACAAACCCTACCTGACTTGTACTCTACCCTCATCTTGCACATATAGATATGCATATAATGAATGAGGTATATACCTCTCTCTCAGTTCGTTTGTACATTCTAACATGAAACCCTCTATCACTTCAACCCTCCACTCGTGCTGTCCAGGAGAGTAAAATGTGGACAATGAAGAGGATCAGGATGTAGCGATGGCGGTATCCGGTTTGGCCTTCCAGTTTGAAGCTGAACTGGACCGAACCAAATACCATGTAGGGTAGAGCAGAGGTCAGGGTCAACTCGCAGGGGTTTCAAGATAGGGTCTGTCAGGATCAAGATACACCAATTCTTGAATCCGGCCAAACCCGGACCCTTCTGAATCAACCTGGAGGGTCCAATAAGTTTTTGTGATTTAATAATTTCCTATCTAAATATGTTTTACGACTTTTTAAGAGACAAAAAAATCAGATGTCACTCAAGTCACTCAAGTGACATGTGACATATGAGTAGATTGTATTCAATATCCTTAAATTCTTGAGGAATAGGCTACATATACTATATCTGAGCCAATATCATATAGTAAAATGTATATTATGTTGAAATTATTGTTCCAAATACATCTTCTGCTTCCCTGTCTGCAACCCGTGGGTCAACCCAGACCCGGTTGGACTTGTATCCAGAAGAGTCAGGGTTAGTCAGGGTCAGGGTCAGGGTCAGCCTTCTGAGACCCGGACCTGTGCTCAACCCTACAAATGCGCATTTAAGTTCAAAGTGTAAGGCCTGTCCTCTCCAGCACTGGTATCAGGCCACCAAAGGCCCGCAACACACAGTATGTAATGACAGGAACAGACACCCTAATAGGGGGGAATGCACACATAGAAAGCACGTGACCAAGAAAGATGTGTCAGACCCAACACTGACTTTAATGGGCCCTTTTGGTTCGACTTGAACCCGCCCGCCATACTTATGGCCCGACAATTCATCTGTTCTGTTCTGGGTACATGTTTCTCAAGAGAAGCCTGGCACAGCCCAACCTGAACCCTGACAGTCAGGGTCAAGGTCAGGATCAGGGTCAGGGTCAGGGTCAGGGTCTGAGTCAAGTTAAACAGACCCAGACCTGTACCTGTGCTCTATCATACAAGTGGTAAGCAGTGAACAGGAAGGGGAAATTCACAACAATATAGTGTTAATACTATTTGAGCCAGGCTAGCCCTAAACTAACAAAGCCAATATTTTGGGAGTATTTCACCTTTTGTGAGTCAACTATCATAAATTTTGAATAGGTTTGAACTGAACACTTACTCAATCAATGAAGCTCTACTACTATGTGCAATATGGAGTCATTTGGTTGACTTTGGATTTTGAAGTCAATTCAATAAACCTTGACTTGTAGTGAAAGTCTGTGGTTTTGTAATCAACCATATCAGGGTTGAAATCAAGTTTGTAGAATTTGGAAATACCTTTCTGACCATATCCAACTTTTGATGAACAGCCTAGAAACCATCAAGTAATTGGGTTAACAATCTAATAGTCAAAATGTATTTTGTAATAAAGTCTGTGGTTTTGTATACAATGAACTTTATGTTGAATACCAGTTTATAGGCCAATTGAACACCTTCCTGCTCATATATAACATGTTAGGAACGGATAAGAACTCATTAAGATATGACCCTACCACTGTTTTGAAAACTCAGGGTTGGGTCAGTAATTTGCATTTTCTGACTCAACCATTGACCTTGAAGCATAGGTCTAAACTGAATAGTAACATGTATTAAGGGTCCCTACAATCTGGTAACATTTATTAGAAAGTTTGTGTAAAAGTTATTACAAAGTTGTTATCCCATTCATGCTAATTATGTATTTAAATATGTAGCTGGAGACTGAACTTGTAGGGTCTACCCGGAGATCAGACCCTTGGGGTTGACTTGAGGGTTAACTTGAGGGTTGACCCTCAAGTCACTGATATACATACAATATCTCTTACAATTTCTCCAATGTATATACTGACAGTTTTAATCACAATTTCTGGCATGAATAAATTTGAGATTTCAACAATGATTTCATTGTACTGTAAATCTACAGTTTCAGCAGTGGAGAAATGTAAATAGAAACAAAGAGAATCTATGTGCATTTCTCCACTGCTGATTTCCTTTGTATCATCTGTGCTGAAACTGTCAGTGAAATCCTTTGTTTCACTGTCAGTTTCGCCACATTTGATGTGCGTGATATCATGACCAAATATATGCGCGCAGATATGAACCATTTCAGGCATAGTTTCAGTGCCATAGATAGTTTTCACTTCAGACTTGCTAAAACTAGTATATATTTGACCAAAATCAATCTCAGTTTCCAAAAAGTATATTCTGGGCAAATCTACACAGGTTGATTTGGTTCTAGATTCTGGTAGAATCTAGAACAGTTTCTACTTCAAGGGATATTTTACCAAATCCGGTGTGGAGGCCGAGGAAGAACAAACCGACCAGCTCCGGAAACACGTGAGCAGGTCAGTGGTTCGAGCCTCACCATAACACCTATTTATTACACTATTTTGCTGTGTTTGAAGATGTGCAGCACAATTACACAGAAAAAAAATGGCTAATATTTATATTGAATATATGAGTGCATTTCCCCTCCATCTGAGCTCCTCCACGCCCCTCTTCAGATTCATTGCCTCTGCTCAGCGCAATTGCTCCAAGTCTTTGACAGCCTGAGATTGACAAGGCATCTGCCAATCAAGCATCTGACGTCGGTAATGATGTGTCCCTCCCTCAGCGACAAGACCCTGCCCACCACCTGATAGAGAATGAAGCATCTGAATCCTCATGACGACAAGGCCTTGCTGTCTAGGGTGTGTCCATGCCCATGGCAGAGAGCCTCGATAGGATGACAGGCCCCAGCTATGATGGGCGGGGCCTGTCAGTCAATCATGATGTGATTGATGGGTTGCCTTTGCCAAGACTTCCGGACGTGAAATTGTCAAGTCGGAAATAGGACCGCAGTGAGATTTGACATGTTAGCTCCGCTCACGTGTTTCCAGATGGTGCTGGTCGTTTTGTTCTTCCTGTGAGGCCGAAAGCCGCTCAGGTGCTTGGCTGACAAAGCTAGAAGAGACGCACTCGAGGACCCGGGCCGAAGGCCAGATGAGGAGTGCTGGCCCCACTCAACACAACTCTGGGTGACCGCATAGCCGGAGTCAGAGTCGGACCACCCGAGAGGAGCATTACTCCAAAGCGAGTAGTGTGGCCGACAATGCTGGTCGGTTGCCCTACCGGAGCAATGCGGAACAAAAGAATGAAAGGAAAGAATATAAATAAATGAGTTATTTGCTACTGGTGTTGTTCAACATCTGTTGCTGGGATGGTACGGCAGAAGGCTTCAATGTCAAATGTGCAGGTTTTGGTAGCCAGGAGGCAGGTTTTGCGATCTGTGATGATCTGGTAAGCAAAATTTCTTCATGGTTTTTGTATGTGTTGTAGGCGGGATTCTTCATGCAATAAACACTATGTTGCTTCATGCCATTGCTCTATGTGATATAGTTTTCATGTGTGTAACACGAAACAACATATTTTGTGCCTGGAGGCTAGGCTGGCAGCTTCATGCTCAAAGGCTAGGCTGACATCTTTGTGCGCTAAGCGGTAAACTGAAGCTTGTGTCCAGGTCCACCTTGAGAAACAAAAGAAGGCAGTTCAGTTCAGATCCAGTTGCTATGATTGTGGATGGGTATTCCAATGGATGTGGGGGGTTCTTTCCAGCCCGTATGTTCCAGTGTTTTAATGCATTTCAATAGGTCGCTGAAACTTAGAGGAAAAGCTTTGACAGTTGTAAAGGTGGTATGCAGTCTGATATTCTTCATGAAGGCCTCTGAGTTGAAAGCTTGGGTGAGTCAATTGCCGAATTTTGGGTGGTGCATGTTATGAACTGGGACAGAAGAGGGTGCTTTGCTAAACTCGTCAAGCTGATGCGGAGTCAGTACAAAGAGTGGAGGTGGGGAGCTGAGGGATGCAGCCACAATGATAGACTCTGGAATAATGGTCCCATATTTTGTCCAGAGCCCATCTGCCTTGCTAACAAAAGATCCTTTGAGAGAGGATGTTACAGCTTCTGCAACCAGCAGTTGTCATTAGAAATTTTCAACAAGCTGTGCAAAAATCAGCGGTACAGGGCCCTGTTCTTTGAGCGTCTTATAGAGGGCTTTGTCTTCCGTATATTTACATATTTTATGTTGTGTAGGCAAAGAGATGTCATATCCGTGCATCCGTCATGTGCCGCCCCGCGGACCGGTCACGGTCCGCCGGGCTCCGGCCCGATCCGATCCGGTCGCTCCGGCGACCTTGTACTCTGTATGTCTTTCGCCTTGGTACTTATATCTCCGTATGTCCTTATGCTTGTTACCTTCCATATGCACTCCGTACCTTGTACTTACTTATGGTCTTCCCTTTCTACTTACTTGTAGTATTTAAGCAGCTAAAGTAGCTACGGTACTTTAGCTTGATTATAAACGTTACTTGCACTCCTCTACTGTGCGGAACGACTCCGACAAACTCTCCTCTCTTCTCTTGTCCTTCAACCGGACTTCTCTCCGCTCGCGGACCTTGTCCGCTCCGACTCCGCTTGTCAGGGGAACCTCCCTTTCGGTCCCTCGGAGACGCCTCCGATTCCGGTCCGACTCCGGTTCCGTCTCCGGTCCGGCCCTCCATCTCGCCCGCACAATCACCGATCCGTCAACGCCCTCCCGACGGTCGCCCTGGGACCTCGCCTGCGACGCCGCCCAAGCCTTCTGTGCCCGACAGCGGCAGCTACGGACAAGCAGTATATAGTCAGCTACCTAGCAGGCGGACCCTTAGAGTTTCTTCTCTTTGGATCCTCCCCTGCTAGGTCAGCTTCATTTGTATTCGCTTACCAATGTTCACGCTTTGGATCCTCCCCTGCTAGGACCTTGATTTCAGGCCTCCGGGGGTGCCCTTACAGCAGAAGAAACTCTCTACGGGATCAACCGGACAAGATTGCCAGGTTCGGCGCTGACTCAGGCTCGGAGTACGAGTCCGTTCCGCCCTCGTCACCGCCCCTGCCACTTGTCCCCTCCTCCTCTACTCCTGTGGTCCCCGCACCCGTCATGCCGTCCGGAGTCACTCCTACCGCAGACGCCCGGCTGGACTCACTCGAGGCGAAAATCGATAGCCTAACTGAGGCCCTTGCTTTACTCACCAACCAGGCTTCCGCTGCCGCTGCCGCCGCTAATAATGCTGGCGGACCCCAAACACCATCGCCGGAGACGTCGATTCCGACTCCGACTCCGGTCCAGGGCGACTCCGAAGCCCTTTTTGGCGACATCAACCTCGCCTCAAAATTGGTCTTGCGACCAAACCCCCCGTTCACCTTCAACGGCGACCGGAAACGCGGCCGCGCGTTCCCACGCGGTCCGCACCTCGCCCGCCTTGCCCCTGAGGCCTTCGTGGTCAACGGAGAGGCGAGCGAGGAAAAGGCTGTCCGCTATGCCATGTCGTTTATGGCAGAAGGACCCGCTCAGCAATGGGCGGAGCGCCACGGAAGCAAAGCCCCGTTTCCGTTTCCGTCCTGGGGCTCGTTCGTTTCCGAGTTTCGACTCCGGTTCGTCGAGGAGAATGAGCAAGATCACGCTCTCTCCAAGCTGGAGACTTCCGCCTATCACATGGGTACAAAGGATGTCTACCAGTACACCGACGACTTCGAGGACCTGATGGACCTCGCCGGATTCGAACGACGCTGGTCAAGGTGACCAAGTTCCGCCACGGACTTGACCCCCTGATCAATAACGGAATCACGTCCTCGAACGACCCCCGGACCTCCGGGACTACCTTAGCTGGCGCACCCGGGCCTTCCGTCAATACGAGGCCCTGGTCCGGGCCAAGCTGATCAAGTCAGCCGCCCCCAAGACGCCTGGCGGTTTGATTCGGACTCCGTTTCCGGTCAACCGCATCCCGGCTCCGGCCCCTTTCCGCCCGGTGGCTCCGGTCGTGCCACCCGCGGCCCGCGCCCCCCTCCGGCGCCTCCAGCTCCCGTCCCTATGGAGTTGGATCGCACCAGGGCTCGGGGTGCCCCTCGTCGCGCCTGCTTCAGGTGCGGCGACCCAAACCATCTCGCCCGGGATTGCCCCCTCCCCCCGATGTCCGCTCAATGGACATCCTCGACGAGGTGATCCAACAACTCGGTGACGAGATGTTAGCGGAGTTGATCGCCCGCTACACGGACACAGCTGCCCTGCCGGAGACGGCAGCGGAGTCGATGGCCGGAGAGGATTTTGTCCCCCTGCGACGAGTGACTGGTGTGCCCTCGTTCGCGTCTATAAATCGTTTTGCCTCTTTGTATGATGAATGCAGTTCCTTGCCCTACAATGAGCCCGAAACGAAAGACACACCCTCTCCTGCCCCCGCCTCGACTCCGTCTCCGACTCCGCCCGCGACTCCGGTCATCGTCCTCCGCCGCCTCACTGCCTGGGAAAAGAAACTGCCCAAGCAGTACACCGTTGCCGCTGCCCCTGGGGCGAACTCCCTCCACCTCCCGTTAGAGCTCGAGTCCACCACCAGCGCTGAAGCTCTCACTCTCTGGGCTTGTCGACTGTGGTGCCACCTCCGACTTCATTGACACGAACTATGTTGCTCGGAATGGCATTCCGGTCCGCACCCTCGATCAGCCGATTCCGGTTTTCAATGTCGATGGCACCCCCAATGACGCTGGCTCCATCAAACAGATCGCGGACTTGGTCCTGCGCTACAAGGGCCATGCCGAACGAGTTCAGCTGGCCGTCACCCATCTTGGCAAGCAAGACCTCATCCTGGGGTATTCCTGGTTGCGGAA
The DNA here is from genome assembly GCF_014461135.1 of Mycena indigotica. Classification (NCBI taxonomy): domain Eukaryota; kingdom Fungi; phylum Basidiomycota; class Agaricomycetes; order Agaricales; family Mycenaceae; genus Mycena; species Mycena indigotica. The sequence goes on along the minus strand of NW_023503007.1, from coordinate 2,762,417 downwards.
ACATAACCCAGAGATCAATTGGGAAACCAAGGAGGTCAAGATGACACGGTGCCCCCGCAATTGCTCGACCTGCCGTGAGGAAGAGCGGGTCGAACGGACCGAGTTGCGGCGACTCCGGTCGCTTCAGAAGCGTCTCCGCTCCGGCCCGTTCCCCTCGGTCTGTGCCATGGACCTTTCTGGGTCTGATGACGGAGACGATTCCGTCTCCGGTGACGACTCCGGCCTGCCTGATCTGACGCCGGACTCCGACGACGACGATGACGATGGTCAGCTTGAAGATGGTGACCGCATCTTCTACACCTCGTTCCGCCCCTCGGAGGAGATACGCGCTGGCAGTACTGTCTCGCAACGCCTGGCCGGAGCCTTCGCCAGGAACTCCGCCCCTCCGCCCTCCGAGATCCCGGACTGGGCTAAGGAGTTCCAGGACGTCTTCAACAAGGAGTCCTTCGACACGCTACCGGAGCGGAGAGCCTGGGACCACGCCATTGAACTCGTCCCCGACGCTAAGCCCACCAACTGCAAGGTGTACCCCATCTCGCCCCTCGAGCAACGCGAGCTCGACGCGTTCATCGAGGAAGGGCTTTCGACGGGCCGGATTCGCCCCTCCAAGTCTCCGATGGCGTCTCCGGTCTTCTTCGTCAAGAAGAAGGACGGCGGACTCCGCTTCGTCCAGGACTACCGTGCTCTCAATGCGATGACTGTCAAAAACCGGTACCCCCTTCCGCTGATCAACGACCTCATCAACCGGCTCAAAGGCGCTCGTTACTTCACCAAACTCGACGTCCGTTGGGGCTTCAACAACGTCCGGATCAAGGAAGGTGACGAGTGGAAAGCAGCTTTCCGGACTAACCGAGGCCTGTTCGAGCCCTTGGTGATGTATTTCGGCCTGACAAACTCTCCCGCGACGTTCCAAACGATGATGAGAATGACATTTTCCAGGACCTCATCCTCTCCGGAGATGTCATGATCTACCTTGACGACATCCTGATCGCCCATTCCGACCTCCGGAAACACCGGCAGATCGTTCAGGAGGTCTTGCGGCGACTCCGAGAGCACAAGTTGTACCTCCGAGCGGAGAAGTGCGACTTTGAAAAATCGTCAATCGAGTACCTTGGAGTCATCATCTCCCACAACCACGTCGAAATGGACCCCGTCAAGGTCGCAGGCGTCTCCGCTTGGCCGACTCCAGAAAACAAGAAGGACATTCAGCAGTTCCTCGGGTTCGCTAACTTCTACCGCAGGTTCATTCGGGACTTCTCGACCCTTGCGCCCCTCTTTTCGTGCTCACCAAGAAGGACCAGCAATGGACTTGGGGCGACGCGGAGGCCTCCGCGTTCCAAGCGATCAAGGACGCGGTCACCTCGGAACCGGTCCTGGCGATTCCGGACGACACACGGCCTTTCCGACTCGAGGCGGACAGCTCTGATTATGCGACGGGGGCGGTTCTTTCACAATCCGCCCCGGACGGGAAGTGGCACCCTGTAGCATTCTATTCCAAAAGCTTAAATGATGTCCAGCGCAACTACGAAATCCACGACAAGGAGATGCTCGCGATCATCCGCGCACTCGAGGAGTATAGACACTTCCTCGGGGGCTGCGCACCCTGTCGAGATTTGGACTGACCATAAGAATTTGGAGTACTTCAGGAAGACGCAGCACCTCAACCGGAGACAGGCCCGGTGGTCTCTGTACCTCTCCCTGTTCGACTTCACGCTGCACCACAAGCCTGGCCGCGATATGGGTCGGCCTGACGCCCTCTCCCCGGAGACCCGACCACGGAGTCGATTCCGACAACTCCGATGTCGTCCTTCTACGGCCTGAACTCTTCCACGTCCGCGCACTCGAGGGCGTTTCCGTTCCGGTCCCGGCTCTGAACTCCTCCGTGACATCCGTGATGCCCTCTCCGGTGAGCCTGACCTGGAGGAGCCCGTCGCACTAGCGGCCCGGCAACTTCTTAAGGTTCAAGGTCAAGCTCGAGGCCCCCGCTCCTCACGTTCTGACGAGTGGGCCGTCTCCGGCGGTCTTCTCCATTTCCGAGGAAAGATCGTCGTACCAAAAAGACAAGGACCTCCGGAGACGCATCATCGAGCTCTGCCATGACACCCGAGTCGCCGGACACGCAGGTCGTTTCAAGACCCTGGAGTTGGTCTCCCGGAACTACTGGTGGCCTCAGATGTCTCGCCATATCGGCCGGTATGTTGCGACCTGTGACTTGTGCTGTCGCACCAAGGCACTCCGGAGACTGCCCCACGGAGAACTGCACCCCACGGAAACGCCTCCGAACGCTGGCATACCGTCTCCGTCGACTTCATCGTAGAGCTTCCCGAAGCCCATGGGTACGACGCGATCATGGTCGTCGTTGACACCCTCGGAAAGCGCCCACTTCTCAGAGTGTCATACGACGGTCGATGCAGTAGGGGCAGCCCGCCTCTACTACCGGAATGTCTGGCGGCACCATGGGACTCCGGAGAAGTACGTCTCCGACCGCGGCTCGCAGTTCATCGCGGACTTCACCCGAGAACTTTGGCGTCTAATCGGCATCAAGCCCGCCACGTCCACCGCGTACCACCCGCAGACAGACGGTCAGACAGAGCGCGTCAACCAGGAGCTGGAGCAGTACTTGCGGATCTTCACCAACTACCAGCAGGACGACTGGGATGAGCTGATTCCGGCCGCGGAGTTCGCCTACAACAACCACCTTCACTCCTCCACGCAGCAGGTCCCCTTCATGACGGACACGGGACGGCTCCCTGCGCATGGGCTTCGAACCCGGAGTCCGTTCCGCTATGGAGTCCGTGAACGAGTTCCGCGACCGGATTGCCACTGGTGTTGCCGAAGCCAAGGCCGCTCACTAAGGCCAAAGAGGAGTACAAGCGCTACTACGACCGGAGACGCACTCCGTCTCCGGAGTTTAAGGTTGGCGACCGTGTTTGGCTGGATGCCTCTGACATCAGGACGACTCGCCCCTCGGAAAAGTTCTCCCATCGCCGCCTTGGACCGTTCAAGATAGTCGCGGAGATCAGCAAAGGTGCCTACAAGCTCGACCTCCCTCCGCGCTACTCGAAGCTCCACCCGGTCTTCCCCGTCGTCAAGCTCGAGCTCGCCCAAGACGACCCCTTCGACGGGACGCCCCGGCTACGACCAGCCCCTCCGGACCTCGAGGACGGAGTCCCGGAGTGGGAAGTAGAGGAAATCCTGGACGCAAGGGTGAGGTATAAGCGGCTGAACTACTTCGTCAGATGGAAAGGCTACGACGCATCGCACGACCAATGGGTCCGCTTCGACCGCGTCTTCGCCCCGGAGAAAATTGCGGAGTTCTATCGTAAGTACCCTGGCAAGCCACGACACACCGCCTCCGCGACCTTCGACTCGATTCCGTTCCGGTCTATGCGTCGGGACGCCGCATTCAAAGGGGGGTGATGTCAGGGGAACCTCCCTTTCGGCCCCTCGGAGACGCCTCCGATTCCGGTCCGACTCCGGTTCCGTCTCCGGTCCGGCCCTCCATCTCGCCCCGCACAATCACCGATCCGTCAACGCCCTCCCGACGGTCGCCCTGGGACCTCGCCTGCGACGCCGCCCCCAAGCCTTCTGTGCCCGACAGCGGCAGCTACGGACAAGCAGTATATAGTCAGCTACCTAGCAGGCGGACCCTTAGAGTTTCTTCTCTTTGGATCCTCCCCTGCTAGGTCAGCTTCATTTGTATTCGCTTACCAATGTTCACGCTTTGGATCCTCCCCTGCTAGGACCTTGATCTCAGGCCTCCGGGGTTGCCCTTACACCGCTCCGGTCCGGTTGGTCTTGTGTCCTTTCGTGTCAGGCAGCTACTGGCTTGTTAGCTATAGTAGAAACCCCCTCTGTTCTGCACGGCACTTGACAAGAGAGGCTTAAGCGGTGGGCCAATATCTTGTGTCCCTTGCTTATTATCTTCAGCTCTTGGGTCATGTTGCAGGATGCTGTATTGTGTGCCTCAATGTTGGTGTTTTGCATGTGGCGGGTCTCGAGCAGGAGTTATGGTTCTCGCACAGTATGGGTAGCACCAGAAATTAGCTGAAGTCAAAATCTAGTTAGTATGGTGCCACAACACCTGTGTTAGGCAGCTGGTTGCTGTCTGTGTAATATTGGACTACGGTGGGTGTGCTCAAAGCACGGCTGAGTAGAAAGCAAGACACATCAAATTTGATGCGTCATGAGCATAAAATGAGTGTGACATGAAAGTCATGTGGCTCCCAGACACCGCATTATGGTGTGGTGTGATGCGTAATATGTGGGCCCAATCAGGTCATTGCCCTGTACCAGGGGAACCCGGGGTTTAAGGCCAGGGAGCAGGAAGAAGTAGCTAGGACAAGGAGTGAACATAAGAGAGAAGAGCCTAGGCTGTCCAGCCTAACCAAGGGCTCCCACCAGGTGCAAGCCCAATGGCGGCCTGTAAATGGGGGGTCTAAGGGCAGCCTTGGTCCAGACAAAGGTTTCTTTCTATCATACCTCTCTCTCAGTTCGTTTGTACATTCTAACATGAAACCCTCTATCACTTCAACCCTCCACTCGTGCTGTCCAGGAGAGTAAAATGTGGACAATGAAGAGGATCAGGATGTAGCGATGGCGGTATCCGGTTTGGCCTTCCAGTTTGAAGCTGAACTGGACCGAACCAAATACCATGTAGGGTAGAGCAGAGGTCAGGGTCAACTCGCAGGGTTTCAAGATAGGGTCTGTCAGGATCAAGATACACCAATTCTTGAATCCGGCCAAACCCGGACCCTTCTGAATCAACCTGGAGGGTCCAATAAGTTTTTGTGATTTAATAATTTCCTATCTAAATATGTTTTACGACTTTTTAAGAGACAAAAAAAATCAGATGTCACTCAAGTCACTCAAGTGACATGTGACATATGAGTAGATTGTATTCAATATCCTTAAATTCTTGAGGAATAGGCTACATATACTATATCTGAGCCAATATCATATAGTAAAATGTATATTATGTTGAAATTATTGTTCCAAATACATCTTCTGCTTCCCTGTCTGCAACCCGTGGGTCAACCCAGACCCGGTTGGACTTGTATCCAGAAGAGTCAGGGTTAGTCAGGGTCAGGGTCAGGGTCAGCCTTCTGAGACCCGGACCTGTGCTCAACCCTACAAATGCGCATTTAAGTTCAAAGTGTAAGGCCTGTCCTCTCCAGCACTGGTATCAGGCCACCAAAGGCCCGCAACACACAGTATGTAATGACAGGAACAGACACCCTAATAGGGGGGAATGCACACATAGAAAGCACGTGACCAAGAAAGATGTGTCAGACCCAACACTGACTTTAATGGGCCCTTTTGGTTCGACTTGAACCCGCCCGCCATACTTATGGCCCGACAATTCATCTGTTCTGTTCTGGGTACATGTTTCTCAAGAGAAGCCTGGCACAGCCCAACCTGAACCCTGACAGTCAGGGTCAAGGTCAGGATCAGGGTCAGGGTCAGGGTCAGGGTCTGAGTCAAGTTAAACAGACCCAGACCTGTACCTGTGCTCTATCATACAAGTGGTAAGCAGTGAACAGGAAGGGGAAATTCACAACAATATAGTGTTAATACTATTTGAGCCAGGCTAGCCCTAAACTAACAAAGCCAATATTTTGGGAGTATTTCACCTTTTGTGAGTCAACTATCATAAATTTTGAATAGGTTTGAACTGAACACTTACTCAATCAATGAAGCTCTACTACTATGTGCAATATGGAGTCATTTGGTTGACTTTGGATTTTGAAGTCAATTCAATAAACCTTGACTTGTAGTGAAAGTCTGTGGTTTTGTAATCAACCATATCAGGGTTGAAATCAAGTTTGTAGAATTTGGAAATACCTTTCTGACCATATCCAACTTTTGATGAACAGCCTAGAAACCATCAAGTAATTGGGTTAACAATCTAATAGTCAAAATGTATTTTGTAATAAAGTCTGTGGTTTTGTATACAATGAACTTTATGTTGAATACCAGTTTATAGGCCAATTGAACACCTTCCTGCTCATATATAACATGTTAGGAACGGATAAGAACTCATTAAGATATGACCCTACCACTGTTTTGAAAACTCAGGGTTGGGTCAGTAATTTGCATTTTCTGACTCAACCATTGACCTTGAAGCATAGGTCTAAACTGAATAGTAACATGTATTAAGGGTCCCTACAATCTGGTAACATTTATTAGAAAGTTTGTGTAAAGTTATTACAAAGTTGTTATCCCATTCATGCTAATTATGTATTTAAATATGTAGCTGGAGACTGAACTTGTAGGGTCTACCCGGAGATCAGACCCTTGGGGTTGACCCTCAAGTCACTGATATACATACAATATCTCTTACAATTTCTCCAATGTATATACTGACAGTTTTAATCACAATTTCTGGCATGAATAAATTTGAGATTTCAACAATGATTTCATTGTACTGTAAATCTACAGTTTCAGCAGTGGAGAAATGTAAATAGAAACAAAGAGAATCTATGTGCATTTCTCCACTGCTGATTTCCTTTGTATCATCTGTGCTGAAACTGTCAGTGAAATCCTTTGTTTCACTGTCAGTTTCGCCACATTTGATGTGCGTGATATCATGACCAAATATATGTGCACAGATATGAACCATTTCAGGCATAGTTTCAGTGCCATAGATAGTTTTCACTTCAGACTTGCTAAAACTAGTATATATTTGACCAAAATCAATCTCAGTTTCCAAAAAGTATATTCTGGGCAAATCTACACAGGTTGATTTGGTTCTAGATTCTGGTAGAATCTAGAACAGTTTCTACTTCAAGGGATATTTTACCAAATCCGGTGTGGAGGCCGAGGAAGAACAAACCGACCAGCTCCGGAAACACGTGAGCAGGTCAGTGGTTCGAGCCTCACCATAACACCTATTTATTACACTATTTTGCTGTGTTTGAAGATGTGCAGCACAATTACACAGAAAAAAAATGGCTAATATTTATATTGAATATATGAGTGCATTTCCCCTCCATCTGAGCTCCTCCACGCCCCTCTTCAGATTCATTGCCTCTGCTCAGCGCAATTGCTCCAAGTCTTTGACAGCCTGAGATTGACAAGGCATCTGCCAATCAAGCATCTGACGTCGGTAATGATGTGTCCCTCCCTCAGCGACAAGACCCTGCCCACCACCTGATAGAGAATGAAGCATCTGAATCCTCATGACGACAAGGCCTTGCTGTCTAGGGTGTGTCCATGCCCATGCGCAGAGAGCCTCGATAGGATGACAGGCCCCAGCTATGATGGGCGGGGCCTGTCAGTCAATCATGATGTGATTGATGGGTTGCCTTTGCCAAGACTTCCGGACGTGAAATTGTCAAGTCGGAAATAGGACCGCAGTGAGATTTGACATGTTAGCTCCGCTCACGTGTTTCCAGATGGTGCTGGTCGTTTTGTTCTTCCTGTGAGGCCGAAAGCCGCTCAGGTGCTTGGCTGACAAAGCTAGAAGAGACGCACTCGAGGACCCGGGCCGAAGGCCAGATGAGGAGTGCTGGCCCCACTCAACACAACTCTGGGTGACCGCATAGCCGGAGTCAGAGTCGGACCACCCGAGAGGAGCATTACTCCAAAGCGAGTAGTGTGGCCGACAATGCTGGTCGGTTGCCCTACCGGAGCAATGCGGAACAAAAGAATGAAAGGAAAGAATATAAATAAATGAGTTATTTGCTACTGGTGTTGTTCAACATCTGTTGCTGGGATGGTACGGCAGAAGGCTTCAATGTCAAATGTGCAGGTTTTGGTAGCCAGGAGGCAGGTTTGCGATCTGTGATGATCTGGTAAGCAAAATTTCTTCATGGTTTTTGTATGTGTTGTAGGCGGGATTCTTCATGCAATAAACACTATGTTGCTTCATGCCATTGCTCTATGTGATATAGTTTTCATGTGTGTAACACGAAACAACATATTTTGTGCCTGGAGGCTAGGCTGGCAGCTTCATGCTCAAAGGCTAGGCTGACATCTTTGTGCGCTAAGCGGTAAACTGAAGCTTGTGTCCAGGTCCACCTTGAGAAACAAAAGAAGGCAGTTCAGTTCAGATCCAGTTGCTATGATTGTGGATGGGTATTCCAATGGATGTGGGGGGTTCTTTCCAGCCCGTATGTTCCAGTGTTTTAATGCATTTCAATAGGTCGCTGAAACTTAGAGGAAAAGCTTTGACAGTTGTAAAGGTGGTATGCAGTCTGATATTCTTCATGAAGGCCTCTGAGTTGAAAGCTTGGGTGAGTCAATTGCCGAATTTTGGGTGGTGCATGTTATGAACTGGGACAGAAGAGGGTGCTTTGCTAAACTCGTCAAGCTGATGCGGAGTCAGTACAAAGAGTGGAGGTGGGGAGCTGAGGGATGCAGCCACAATGATAGACTCTGGAATAATGGTCCCATATTTTGTCCAGAGCCCATCTGCCTTGCTAACAAAAGATCCTTTGAGAGAGGATGTTACAGCTTCTGCAACCAGCAGTTGTCATTAGAAATTTTCAACAAGCTGTGCAAAAATCAGCGGTACAGGGCCCTGTTCTTTGAGCGTCTTATAGAGGGCTTTGTCTTCCGTATATTTACATATTTTATGTTGTGTAGGCAAAGAGATGTCATATCCGTGCATCCGTCATGTGCCGCGGCCCGCGGACCGGTCACGGTCCGCCGGGCTCCGGCCCGATCCGATCCGGTCGCTCCGGCGACCTTGTACTCTGTATGTCTTTCGCCTTGGTACTTATATCTCCGTATGTCCTTATGCTTGTTACCTTCCATATGCACTCCGTACCTTGTACTTACTTATGGTCTTCCCTTTCTACTTACTTGTAGTATTTAAGCAGCTAAAGTAGCTACGGTACTTTAGCTTGATTATAAACGTTACTTGCACTCCTCTACTGTGCGGAACGACTCCGACAAACTCTCCTCTCTTCTCTTGTCCTTCAACCGGACTTCTCTCCGCTCGCGGACCTTGTCCGCTCCGACTCCGCTCCGGTCCGGTTGGTCTTGTGTCCTTTCGTGTCAGGCAGCTACTGGCTTGTTAGCTATAGTAGAAACCCCCTCTGTTCTGCACGGCACTTGACAAGAGAGGCTTAAGCGGTGGGCCAATATCTTGTGTCCCTTGCTTATTATCTTCAGCTCTTGGGTCATGTTGCAGGATGCTGTATTGTGTGCCTCAATGTTGGTGTTTTGCATGTGGCGGGTCTCGAGCAGGAGTTATGGTTCTCGCACAGTATGGGTAGCACCAGAAATTAGCTGAAGTCAAAATCTAGTTAGTATGGTGCCACAACACCTGTGTTAGGCAGCTGGTTGCTGTCTGTGTAATATTGGACTACGGTGGGTGTGCTCAAAGCACGGCTGAGTAGAAAGCAAGACACATCAAATTTGATGCGTCATGAGCATAAAATGAGTGTGACATGAAAGTCATGTGGCTCCCAGACACCGCATTATGGTGTGGTGTGATGCGTAATATGTGGGCCCAATCAGGTCATTGCCCTGTACCAGGGGAACCCGGGGTTTAAGGCCAGGGAGCAGGAAGAAGTAGCTAGGACAAGGAGTGAACATAAGAGAGAAGAGCCTAGGCTGTCCAGCCTAACCAAGGGCTCCCACCAGGTGCAAGCCCAATGGCGGCCTGTAAATGGGGGGTCTAAGGGCAGCCTTGGTCCAGACAAAGGTTTCTTTCTATCACAAACAGAGCTTGCTCAAATGATGGGTCAACTGAATGAGTGATCAAGTGATAGCTCCGTAGAACAAGGTAAAGGGAGGACTTGTAAGATGGTAGGAGTTTGTTACGTGACAGACTCCCAAACAGGTAGGTGTGTTTGGTGTAATCAATGAGAATAAAAGGACTAGGGTACAGGAGATCTAGCAGGCTACTTATATACTGTCTGCACCTGTGATATCACATACTAGTGCAACAGGTGTCAGACTAAACTAGACTGTAAGTAGCTGTTTCACCATGGCACTTGTCACACTAGTGTCAGAGTAAGGCTATAGACATTTGACAGGAACAGTGATAAGCGGGGATGTCATCAGGGCGATGATCGGATCAAAAAGGATAGGTGTGTGGTAGGAATCAATAGGGTGTGATACTTTCCAAAGGAAAAAATTTTCCTTTCAAGTGTCAGGGGAACCTCCCTTTCGGCCCCTCGGAGATGCCTCCGATTCCGGTCCGACTCCGGTTCCGTCTCCGGTCCGGCCCTCCATCTCGCCCGCACAATCACCGATCCATCAACGCCCTCCCAACGGTCGCCCTGGGACCTTGCCTGCGACGCCGCCCAAGCCTTCTGTGCCCGACAGCGGCAGTTACGGACAAGCAGTATATAGTCAGCTCCCTAGCAGGCGGACCCTTAGAGTTTCTTCTCTTTGGATCCTCCCCTGCTAGGTCAGCTTCATTTGTATTTGCTTACCAATGTTCACGCTTTGGATCCTCCCCTGCTAGGACCTTGATCTCAGGCCTCCGGGGTTGCCCTTACAGCAGAAGAAACTCTCTACGGGATCAACCGGACAAGATTGCTAGGTTCGGCGCTGACTCAGGCTCGGAATACGAGTCCGTTCCGCCCTCGTCACCGCCCCTACCACTTGTCCCCTCCTCCTCTGTCACTCCTGTCGTCCCCGCACCTGTCATGCCTTCCGGAGCTACTCCTGACGCTGACACTCGGCTGGATGCACTCGAGGCGAAAATCGACCGCCTAACTGAGGCCCTTACTCTTCTCACCACCCAGGCTTCCGCTGCCGCTGCCGCCCGCTAATACTGCTGGCGGACCCCAAACAACACCACCCCCGGAGACGTCGATTCCGACTCCGACTCCGGTTCAGGGCGATTCCGAGGCCCTCTTTGGCGACATCAACCTCGCCTCAAAATTGGTCTTGCGACCAAACCCTCCGTTCACCTTCAACGGCGATCGGAAACGCGGCCGCGCGTTTCTCTATGCGGTCCGCACCTACGCCCGCCTTGCCCCTGAGGCCTTTGTGGTCAACGGAGAGGCGAGCGAGGAAAAGGCCGTCCGCTATGCCATGTCGTTTATGGCAGAAGGACCCGCTCAGCAATGGGCGGAGCGCCACGGAAGCAAAGCCCCGTTTCCGTTTCCGTCCTGGGGCTCGTTCGTTTCCGAGTTCCGACTCCGGTTCGTCGAGGAGAATGAGCAAGATCATGCTCTCTCCAAACTGGAGACTTCCGCCTATCACATGGGCACAAAGGATGTCTACCAGTACACCGACGACTTCGAGGACCTGATGGACCTCGCTGGATTCGAAGACGCGTTGGTCAAGGTGACCAAGTTCCGCCACGGACTTGACCCCCTGATCAACAACGGAATCACGTCCTCGAACGACCCCCGGACCTCCGGGACTACCTTAGCTGGCGCACCCGGGCCTTCCGTCAATACGAGGCCCTGGTCCGGGCCAAGCTGATCAAGTCAGCCGCCCCCAAGACGCCTGGCGGTTTGATTCGGACTCCGTTTCCGGTCAACTGCATCCCGGCTCCGGCCCCTTTCCGCCCGGTGGCTCCGGTCGTGCCACCCCCGGCCCGCGCCCCGCTCCGGTGCCTCTAGCTCCCGTCCCCATGGAGTTGGATCGCACTAGGGCTCGGGGTGCCCCTCGTCGCGTCTGCTTCAGGTGCGGCGACCCAACCATCTCGCCCGGGATTGCCCCCTCCCCTTGGACGTCCGCTCAATGGACATCCTCGACGAGGTGATCCAACAACTCGGTGACGAGATGTTAGCGGAGTTGATCGCCCGCTACACAGACACAGCCGCGTTGCCGGAAACAGCTGCGGAGTCGATGGCCGGGAGAGGATTTTGTCCCCCGCGACGAGTGACTGGTGTGCCCTCGTTCGCGTCCATAAATCGTTTCGCTTGTTTGTATGACGAATCAATTCCTTTGCCCTACAACGAGCTTGAAACGAAAGACATACCCTCCCCGCCCCGTTTCGACTCCGTCTCCGACTCCGCCCGCGACTCCGGTCATCGTCCTTCGCCGCCTCACTGCCTGGGAAAAGAAACTGCCCAAGCAGTACACCGTCGCTGCCTCCCCTGGAGTGAACTCCCTCCACCTCCCGTTGGAGCTAGAGTCCACCACCAGTGCATTGAAGCTCTCCCTTTCTGGGCTTGTTGACTGTGGTGCCACCTCCGACTTCATCGACACGAACTACGTCGCTCGGAATGGCATTCCGGTCCGCACCCTGGCGCAACCGATTCCGGTCTTCAACGTCGATGGCACTCCGAATGATGCTGGCTCCATCAACCAGATCGCGGACTTGGTCTTACGCTACAAAGGCCATTCCGAGCGTGTTCAACTCGCCGTCACCCATCTTGGTAAACAAGACCTCATCCTGGGGTACTCCTGGCTGCGGAAGCATAACCCAGAGATCGATTGGGAAACCAAGGAGGTCAAGATGACGCGGTGCCCTCACGGCTGCTCCACTTGCCGCGAGGAGGAACGCGTTGAACGGACTGAGCTACGGCGACTCTGGCTGCTCCAGAAGCGACTCCGCTCCGGCCCGTTCCCCTCGGTCTGCGCCATGGACCTTTCTGGGTCTGATGACGGAGACGATTCCGTCTCCGGTGATGACTCCGGCCTGCCTGATCTGACGCCGGACTCCGACGATGACGATGACGATGGTCAGCTTGAAGATGGTGACCGCATCTTCTACACCTCGTTCCGCCCCTCGGAGGAGATACGCGCTGGAAGTACTGTCTCGCAACGCCTGGCCGAAGCCTTCGCCAGGAACTCCGCCCCTCCGCCCTCCGAGATCCCGGACTGGGCTAAGGAGTTCCAGGACGTCTTCAACAAGGAGTCCTTCGACACGCTACCGGAGCGGAGAGCCTGGGACCACGCCATTGAACTCGTCCCCGACGCTAAGCCGACCAACTGCAAGGTGTACCCCATCTCGCCCCTTGAGCAACGCGAGCTCGACGCGTTCATCGAGGAAGGGCTGTCGACGGGCCGGATTCGCCCCTCCAAGTCTCCAATGGCGTCTCCGGTCTTCTTTGTCAAAAAGAAGGATGGCGGAGTCCGTTTTGTCCAGGACTATCGGGCCCTCAACGCGATGACCGTCAAAAACCGGTACCCCCTTCCGCTGATCAACGACCTCATCAACCGGCTCAAAGGCGCTCGCTACTTCACCAAACTCGATGTTCGTTGGGGCTTCAACAACGTCCGGATCAAAGAAGGTGACGAGTGGAAGGCAGCTTTCCGGACTAACCGAGGCCTGTTCGAGCCCTTGGTAATATATTTCGGCCTGACAAACTCTCCCGCGACGTTCCAAACGATGATGAATGACATTTTCCAGGACCTCATCCTTTCCGGAGACGTCATGATCTACCTGGACGACATCCTGATCGCCCATTCCGACCTCCGGAAACACCGACAGATCATCCAGGAGGTCTTACGCCGACTCCGGGAGCATAAGTTGTACCTCCGAGCGGAGAAGTGCGACTTCGAAAAATCGTCAATCGAATACCTCGGAGTCATCATCTCCCACAACCACGTCGAAATGGACCCCGTCAAGGTCGCAGGCGTCTCCGCTTGGCCGACTCCGGACAACAAGAAGGATGTTCAACAGTTCCTTGGGTTCGCTAATTTCTACCGCAGGTTCATTCGGGACTTCTCGGCCCTCGCGCGTCCTCTCTTTGCGCTCACCAAGAAGGACCAGCAATGGACTTGGGGCGACGCGGAGGCCTCCGCGTTCCAAGCAATCAAGGACACGGTCACCTCGGAACCGGTCCTGGCGATTCCGGACGACGCACGGCCTTTCCGACTCGAGGCGGACAGCTCTGATTATGCGACGGGGGCGGTTCTTTCACAATCCGCCCCGGACGGGAAGTGGCACCCTGTAGCATTCTATTCCAAAAGCTTAAATGATGTCCAGCGCAACTACGAAATCCACGACAAGGAGATGCTCGCGATCATCCGCGCACTCGAGGAGTATAGACACTTCCTCGAGGGCGCTGCGCACCCTGTCGAGATTTGGACTGACCATAAGAATTTGGAGTACTTCAGGAAGACGCAGCACCTCAACCGGAGACAGGCCCGCTGGTCCCTCTACCTCTCCCGGTTCGACTTCACGCTGCACCACAAGCCCGGCCGCGACATGGGCCGACCTGACGCCCTCTCTCGGAGACCCGACCACGGAGTCGATTCCGACAACTCCGATGTCGTCCTTCTGCGGCCTGAACTCTTCCACGTCCGCGCACTCGAGGGCGTTTCCGTTTCCGGTCCCGGCTCTGAACTCCTCCGCGACATTCGTGATGCCCTCTCCGGTGAGCCTGACCTGGAGGAGCCCATCGCACTAGCGGCCCGGCAACTTCTTAAGGTCCAAGGTCAAGCTCGAGGCCCCCGCTCTTCGCGGTCTGACGAGTGGGCCGTCTCCAGTGGTCTTCTCCATTTCCGGGGAAAGATTGTTGTACCAAAGGACAAGGACCTCCGGAGACGCATCATCGAGCTCTGCCATGACACCCGAGTCGCCGGACACGCAGGTCGTTTCAAGACCCTGGAGTTGGTCTCCCGGAACTACTGGTGGCCTCAGATGTCTCGCCATATTGGCCGGTACGTCGCGACCTGCGACTTGTGCTGTCGCACCAAGGCGCTCCGGAGACTGCCCCACGGAGAGCTACACCCGACGGAAACACCCCCGGAGCGCTGGCATACCGTCTCCGTCGACTTCATCGTCGAGCTCCCCGAGGCCCATAGGTACGACGCGATCATGGTCGTCGTGGACACCCTCGGGAAGCGAGCCCACTTCTCCGAGTGTCACACCACCGTCGACGCAGTAGGAGCAGCCCGCCTCTCACCCTATATAGCTCATTCTTTGCAAAAGATGTGGGCTGAGCTGCAAGACTCTAATGCGAAAGATGTGAAACAGGGTTTAATTATTGAATTTCTCAATGGAATTGAAAGATATGACTAAGCTAAAAATTGATATAGTCATATAAATCACCTTTTCTTCAGGCCGAATACTCGTAGGGTAATACTTTGGACTTATGTGGCAGAAATAAGAAAATAAATTCAGAGATTAAGTAAGACTGATGTGGCATCACCTGGTCATTAGATCTAGTGATGGCAATCAAAAATCGTTCCACATTAGGTAATATTATCTAAATGCACTGATCCCATCAATCAAAACCCGCCAGAGGGCTTATAAGTAATTATTTTATTGCTTGTAAGTTTTTCTTTGGGCACTTGCCCTCATCTTTTGCATTACAGCCTTGCAGCTCAGCCCTCATCTTTTGCAAAGATACAGCTATATGAGCTGCGCCTCTACTACCGGAATGTCTGGCGCCATCACGGGACTCCGGAGAAGTACGTCTCCGACCGTGGCTCACAGTTCATCGCGGACTTCACCCGAGAACTCTGGCATCTAATCGGCATCAAGCCAGCCACGTCCACCGCGTATCATCCACAGACGGACGGTCAGACAGAGCGCGTCAACCAGGAGTTGGAGCAATACCTGCGGATCTTCACCAACTATCAGCAGGACGACTGGGATGAGTTGATTCCGGCCAGGGAGTTCGCTCGCAACAACCATGTTCACTCCTCCACGCAGCAAGTCCCCTTCATGACGGACACGGGACGGCTTCCGCATGGGCTTCGAACCCGGAGTCCGTTCCGCTATGGAGTCTGTGAATGAGTTCCGCGACCGGATCGCCACTGGTGTTGCTGAAGCCAAGGCCGCGCCACTAAGGCCAAAGAGGAGTACAAGCGCTACTACGACCGGAGACGCACTCCGTCTCCGGAGTTTAAGGTTGGCGACCGTGTTTGGCTAGATGCCTCTGACATCAGGACGACTCGCCCCTCGGAAAAGTTCTCCCATCGCCGCCTTGGACCGTTCAAGATAGTCGCGGAGATCAGCAAAGGTGCCTACAAGCTCGACCTCCCTCCGCTACTCGAAGCTCCACCCGGTCTTCCCTGTCGTCAAGCTCAGGCTCGCCCAGGACGACCCCCTTCGACGGACGCCCCGGCTACGACCAGCCCCCTCCGGACCTCGAGGACGGAGTCCCGGAGTGGGAAGTAGAGGAAATCTTGGACGCAAGGGTGAGGTATAAACGGCTGAATTACTTGCAGATGGAAAGGCTACGACGCGTCGCACGACCAGTGGGTCCGCTTCGACCGCGTCTTTGCCCCGGAGAAAATCGCGGAGTTCTACCGTAAGTACCCTGGCAAACCACGGCACATCGCCTCTGCGACCTTCGACTCGATTCCATCACCCATAGGTGTAGTATTTGGCCTAAGCGTCAAGCAGTAGCTAGGCCGGAGCTTTCCTGAATTTCAAGCTCTAGCTTACTAGCAGCTGCTTGCCAGTTTGCCTAAAGTCTTGTGATATAATGAAGGAAGATCAGAACTGATGTATCAATTTGATGTCTATGACTAAGATATTACTATATCTAGTACTTCTAACTCCTTTTCTTCAGGCCGATGATCCGGTTAAACGTTGGGAGGGCTGTGAGAATGAACTTTCCTATTTTGGACAGAAATGATGTAGCCTTATGGAGCCATCAGATGTATTGATGGCAATCAAAAATCGTTCCACATCAATCACATTTCTCAGAGTAGGCAATGATTTTAATGATATAGTTAAAGAAAACCTAAATAGAAATTAAACAAGTTTTTTAAAATGTGTGACATATGTGACATCTCCACCCAGGCTAAGCAATAGCTAAGCAAAGAGCCAGAAGCAACAGCCAAGCTGCAGCTAGAGCCAAGCTGTAGCTAGATATTCAGGAAAGGACTGCCTAAGCTGCAGCTTCTGAATTTAGGCTCTATATTACCACTATGGCTCATTCCATTCCGGTCTATGCGTCGGGACGCCACATTCAAAGGGGGGGGTGATGTCAGGGGAACCTCCCTTTCGGCCCCTCGGAGACGCCTCCGATTCCGGTCCGACTCCGGTTCCGTCTCCGGTCCGGCCCTCCATCTCGCCCGCACAATCACCGATCCGTCAACGCCCTCCCAACGGTCGCCCTGGGACCTTGCCTGCGACGCCGCCCAAGCCTTCTGTGCCCGACAGCGGCAGCTACGGACAAGCAGTATATAGTCAGCTCCCTAGCAGGCGGACCCTTAGAGTTTCTTCTCTTTGGATCCTCCCCTGCTAGGTCAGCTTCATTTGTATTTGCTTACCAATGTTCACGCTTTGGATCCTCCCCTGCTAGGACCTTGATCTCAGGCCTCCGGGGTTGCCCTTACATCAAGCTGCCATTGGCCATTGCCAACCGCTATTGGCATTGCCACCAGTGTCTGGTCAATGAGACAAGCTAGCCTGGGGCATTGGAGGTCGCCTGGGCACCCCTTTCCTGGGGTATCATTGCAGCAACCCCGCATGAAGGGACCAGGAGTAGGGTTCAAAGAAAGGGACTTCAATGCTAAAACCTAAGGTATAGGAGTAATAATCTGGTCTTTATATACTGTGGGCACTAGAAGCTGATTGGAAGCGCTAAGCATTCATCAGGAATGGTCTCTGGTTGTCCCTAGTCACTCTGCTAGGAGCATAGGGACTTCTCCTTTAGACGGAAGTTATGTTAATATCAATACTAAGGAGTGTTGACAATGCAACAGCAAGAAGCTCCCTGCTATCTGGGGCCAATTGGGCCTGCTGTCAAGGGTGTCCGGTGATGCATCATGCTCCCTGATGGGGCTCATGAAGGCTTGATGGCTGACTAAAGCACAATACATGATTATGTCCCTTCTCTGGGATATTAGTATTGTTGCTCAGTGCCCTGAGCCTGTAAATTGTGAGGGCCTGTCAAGTTCTAGGGCTCTAAGGGAGGTGAGGGACTGATAGGCCATTTAGGGCCCAACAACCTGACCTGAACCGCACAGGCCTTCTGCTCAAAGCAACAATCACTCTTGGCTTGGCAATAATATGGGTAGGCCCAAGCCATAGGTTTGATCTACCTATGTACTCTTATATCAACTACCCATGGACTTATAGGTACATAGTCATGTAATATGAGTAAGCAGTCATATTATTAATATATATAACTACTTTATCAATGTGTATTCTTTAACTAGAGTAGCCATATATGGAAATATCACTGATCATATCAAATTATACTAATTTATCACTAGGATGCATTAAAACTTAAGAAAAACTCCCAAGTCCAGGAATTATCTAGGTAATTATCACAGTGTAGGCCCTGGTGCTCTTCTCTTCATGTTAGAAGGCTTACCCATATAGGGGTGAGCCTTTTAATATAAAGGGATAATTGGGATTAACAGGTGTACCACTATGCTAGAGAGAATAGGCTGGGTCTTATCTATGGCTGTTATATCCTGTGCATCTTTGGATGCTCTGAGGTTATCCTTGGAGCATAACAGGGTTTTTATGCGATAAAGATATCTGAGCATTTCCCTTCAAACAGTTAATCTGCACACAGACTCCCTCAGACCTGTTCAGACCCTCCGACCTTCAACACAGATCTTTACCTATTTGGACTTTTGCTTGTTTACTTATATCCTTTAGGTGTTTGCCTTGTTTCCTTTGCCTTGTGTACATCTTCTTACTTACTATGCCTTTGTACTTATCCCACAGGGAGATCCTGTAGATCACATCAGGTCTCCCTGCAAGATCATATGCCTTATGTTTACCATAATACTCATACTCTACACTCCTATACTTCAGTTTCGTTTTAACATTTCTTGCCTTACTCTCTGCTCTCCTCCAACTCCTCTCCGCGTTTTAAGCCTTATTGCCTTTGGCTTCTCCAAATGTATCTGCAGGAGTTCACATATTTGTTTAGACTTGCTTTTAGCCTGCAAGACGTGTAGTCACTCACTCCAATATAGTGTTGTGATAGCCACTTGGTTCCCTTTTGGACTTTTCGTTACTTCTTGCATGGCACTTAACAATGACATACTTTAGTAATTACACCTTAAGTTCAAGTAATATATAAGAGACCTACCTAAACTGAACTTCTGCACATGTGTAGTGCGTAAACATGGAAAGTATGTATTAAAATCTATCAAATTTGATAGATATCATCAAAAAATTTGTGGCTAGCTATTGCTGGCATACTGAATAAGGAAATTGAAGTGGCGATCAGCATTGATGAACTTGAGTGTAAATAAAATAAATGTGTAATGCATTAAATGGTCTGAACTTAAGGTCTAATTACTATGGTAGTGTAAATAATGTTTAGAATGAAGCTAAAATATTGCAGCTACTTTAGCTGCTTAAATACTACTAGTACAAAGAGAGAAGCACATATAGAAAGAAAAGATTATAAGCAAGTATAATAAAGTGTATATGGTAAGTAACAAACAAGAGGACATATGAAGATGTAAGTAACAAGGCTAAGAATATACAGAGGAATAAGGTCACTGGACAGAATGTAATGAGCTAGAACTCAGTGGCCATCCAGGGCCATAACTAGTCCAGAAAGGTGTCAATCCTGTGCAATGCCCATAGGAACATTCTCATGGACATTATTCTGTAGAATAGAAAAATCAAACCTGTATTATATAATATTTCTCCTATAGCATAAATAAAGCCTATAGGATTATTTTCTCTACAGGTGACTCAGACTTTCCTGACCTTTTCTATCCTATAGAGTGGTCTCATCATATCCCTGCAGAATAATTATCTTGCAGGGTAGTATATAATCTACAGGACAAACAAGTCTATTATCCTGTAGGAACAAGTACTAGTTATCCTATAAGTAGGGTACCTAGAGTCTGGTCTCCATTTATACCTACCAATTCCATCTATCCTTTCATTTTAAAATGAATAGCCCAGTGGGCTGCACATTCTAATATAAAGGGATGACCTCAAATGTCCTATGCTACAATAAATATCCCAACAATTCTGCTATAAAGTCAATAATTCTGAGATATAAGACTTGTGCTACAAAGACCACAGCTGCACTACAATATCTGTAATAATGCTGATCAGATCAACTGTAATATCAGTTATATCAATAGATTGCCATATAAGGTGAATTTTAGGACTGTTCATTAGGGTATACTGCAATATCTTCCATAATTCTGACTGGATCAACTGTAACATCACTAAGATCACAAGATTGCTAGATAAGGAAATTTTCAAAGGTATAGGATAGCTGTGCTGCAATATCTTCAATAATTCTGACCAAGTCAGCTGTAACATCAGACAGATCACAAGGTTATCTTCTAGTTAAAGTTGTCAGGGAAACCCCCCTTTTGACCCCTCGGAGACACATCTGATTCCGGTCCGATTCCAATGGCATCCCTGGTCCAACCCTCCATCTCGCCCACACAATCACCGATCCGTCAACGCCCTCCCAATGGTCGCCCTTGCCTGCAATGCCACCCAAGCCTTCTGTGCCCAACAGCTACGGACAAGCAGTATATAGTCAGCTACCTAGCAGGCGGACCTTTAGAGTTTCTTCTCTTTGGATCCTCCCGTGCTAGGACCTTGATCTCAGGCCTCTAGAGTTGCCCTTACAAAAGTGCAACAAAAACTGCAGATATTATTAGTGAATAGTCAAATATGCCCGCCATACTGAGGAACAATTTGAGCTCAATATCAAGCTGGTATGAGATCAGTGTTATGCAATGGTAAAAACCAGAAGAAATAGCTTATGTCAAAGCAGAGCGGGAGGCATTAAAGATGGAATTCACCAAATCACTCGATCGACTTAAGCTTCTACTGGTCCAGCGTATTTCGGAGCTAACCAAGCTTGGTCAGTCTGGCTTGTGTATGTGGTCCTGCCTTTGTTTAACTTATTGTGATTACTGACTTCACTCAGGTTATAAGATGCAGGCTCATCTATCAAAAGCAATGCAAGTACGCTCAAAAACAATCTATCAGGCATGTCATGGATAAGACCCGGCCCGTCCGCTCCGGCGCTGGTGTCGGGCCATTGCAGGCCGGCAACATGCAGCACGTAACGACAGGGAACATGCACCTTAGTAGGAGGAACACACGCGTGGGAAGCACATGACCGAGAACGACGTGTCAAGTCGTTGCCGAGCCCAACTTGATACCAGGGGACTGGGGAGGAGTGCTAGGAGGATAGGAGTAGCGCCTGGCCCGCAAGGGATATACAATCGTCCCCTCTGCGGCCAGGAATGGGGCGAGGAGGAGCAGGAGAGGCCAGGGTGTCTGATCACCCCTTTTGCAGGCCCGCATATATAAACGCACGATAGCATACCATGTACTCTATCGCTTAGATCATCTGAAAAACTACTTCTCTCCGTGCAAGGAGGAATCACCAACTCATTGGGCCTGATACAACCTGATTCGAACCTTTGACCACTGACACGACCAAGGACTGAGTTAACGGGCCCTTTCGGTTTCAATCTACCCCGCTCGCCCTACTCACGGGCCCAACGATTCGTCTGTTCTGTTCCGGATGTGTGTTCTTAGGAGAAGACCTTGCACGGCCTGACCCGCAGTCTGGCAAGGCACTTGACACATACAATGCTCTTGTGCTGAAGCAAGACCCTTCAAAACCTCAAATCTCACCAGATGACTTTTCTGTCTAATTTTGACCTTCTGCGAGACAGCACAACCAATATTCAGAATCGGCCCGCCCTGTCTATTTAAACATTATATGTGTCAAGAAATATTCCAGGATAAATGGGATTTTGGAAAATATCTCAGACCCAATTGCTACTATGTACACTATATAGATAGAATACTTTTGTTGAGAAAATGTGCATGAATAGTACTGGTGTGCTGATTTTAATATTAATGGCCACTAAGCACTCATGCAGGGCTTAATATTAAATTAAAAGATACCACTTTTAATCAGTTTGGATTACATTGTTGGCCCACCTTGAATCATACCATATCAGATTTGGATGAATACATCCTTGTTTAGAGTGACTATACAAGGACTTAAGGTGATATCAACTACAACCTGGCAGATTGTTGGCCTTGCATTAACATATCAACAATCACTCCAGCACACTCTGTCGGGTGAGTTTGAATAATCTGGAGAAGGATATATTAACACAGTGAAAACTTATTATGAGCTTGTTCAAACCAGATGCCCAGCTCCGTCAATATGTCGCAGTGATGCAATGTTTTCTCGCCCAATTTCGTTGTCTAAAAAGTCGTTTATTATTGGGCAAGGTATATGATTTGCTATTGAGCCATAAACAAGGTGTATCGGCACATGTTTTGATAGGCTTGCAATAATATAATACATAGTTGCAATTTCATGTCGGTCCCGGTAGGTTGCAGTCTTCTGCCTGCGAGTACATCGTAGAGTGACGCCTTGCTTATCAGGGTATTCGAGCAATGGTAAAGGTCAAAGGCCATGTTCCTGAATTAGAATGACACACAAAGCTATTGTACTTATAAGAATGCACGACAAAGAGTTGAAGCGCTCGTGGATCCCAAAGTTTCCACTGCAGACGAGATCAGAATTGAGAAAGTGCTGCTTCATTAGATGGCCAGATATCTGTCAAACCCTGTGTAAGGGCAACCCCGGAGGCCTGAGATCAAGGTCCTAGCAGGGGAGGATCCAAAGAGTGAATAGAAGTAAGCAAATACAAGTGAGGCTGACCTAGCAGGGGAGGATCCAAAGAGAAGAAACTCTAAGGGTCCGCCTGCTAGGTAGCGGAACTATATACTGCGCTCTTGACGCGCCAAGGTTGATCGTTGCTCCGTGCAGTATGCCTGCGCCATGTCGCAGGCCAGGTCCCAGGGGGATCGCCAGGCGGGGGCGGCGATGCGCCTGACGGAGGCGGTGATGCGATCACCGGAGTCGGAGCCGGAGTCGGACCGAATCGGAATCGTCTCCGAGGGGCCGAAAGGGAGGTTCCCCTGACATCACCCCCCTTTGAATGCGGCGTCCCGACGCATAGACCGGAATGGAATCGAGTCGAAGGTTGCAGAGGCGATGTGCCGTGGTTTGCCAGGGTACTTACGATAGAACTCCGCGATTTTCTCCGGGGCGAAGACGCGGTCGAAGGGACCCACTGGTCATGCGACGCGTCGTAGCCTTTCCATCTGACGAAGTAATTCAGCCGTTTATACCTCACCCTTGCGTCCAGGATTTCCTCTACTTCCCACTCCGGGACTCCGTCCTCGAGGTCCGGAGGGGGCTGGTCGTAGCCGGGGCGTCCGTCGAAGGGGGTCGTCCTGGGCGAGCTCGAGGCTTGACGACAGGGAAGACCGGGTGGAGCTTCGAGTAGCGGGGAGGAAGGTCGAGCTTGTAGGCACCTTTGCTGATCTCCGCGACTATCTTGAACGGTCCAAGGCGGCGATGGGAGAACTTTTCCGAGGGGCGAGTCGTCCTGATGTCAGAGGCATCTAGCCAAACACGGTCGCCAACCTTAAACTCCGGAGACGGAGTGCGTCTCCGGTCGTAGTAGCGCTTGTACTCCTCTTTGGCCTTAGTGAGCGCGGCCTTGGCTTCAGCAACACCAGTGGCGATCCGGTCGCGGAACTCATTCACAGACTCCATAGCGGAACGGACTCCGGGTTCGAAGCCCATGCGCGGAAGCCGTCCCGTGTCCGTCATGAAGGGGACTTGCTGCGTGGAGGAGTGAACATGGTTGTTGTAAGCGAACTCCGCGGCCGGAATCAACTCATCCCAGTCGTCCTGCTGATAGTTGGTGAAGATCCGCAGGTATTGCTCCAACTCCTGGTTGACGCGCTCTGTCTGACCGTCTGTCTGCGGGTGGTACGCGGTGGACGTGGCAGGCTTGATGCCGATTAGACGCCAGAGTTCTCGGGTGAAGTCCGCGATGAACTGCGAGCCGCGGTCGGAGACGTACTTCTCCGGAGTCCCGTGATGGCGCCAGACATTCCGGTAGTAGAGGCGAGCCGCCCCTACTGCGTCGACCGTGGTGTGACACTCCGAGAAGTGGGCACGCTTCCCGAGGGTGTCCACGACGACCATGATCGCGTCGTACCTATGGGCCTCGGGGAGCTCGACGAGGAAGTCGACGGAGACGGTATGCCAGCGCTCCGGGGGTGTTTCCGTCGGGTGTAGCTCTCCGTGGGGCAGTCTCCGGAGTGCTTTGGTGCGACAGCACAAGTCACAGGTCGCGACGTACCGGCCAATATGGCGAGACATCTGAGGCCACCAGTAGTTCCGGGAGACCAACTCCAAGGTCTTGAAGCGGCCCGCGTGTCCGGCAACTCGAGTGTCGTGGCAGAGCTCGATGATGCGTCTCCGGAGGTCCTTATCCTTAGGTACGACAATCTTCCCACGAAAGTGAAGAAGACCACCGGAGACAGCCCACTCGTCGGAGCGCGAGGAGGGGGGCCTCGAGCTTGACCTTGGACCTTTAGGAGTTGCCGGGCCGCTAGTGCGACGGGCTCCTCCAGGCCAGGCTCACCGGAGAGGGCATCGCGGATGTCGCGAAGGAGTTCAGAACCAGGGCCGGAAACGGAAACGCCCTCGAGTGCGCGGACGTGGAAGAGTTCAGGCCGCAGAAGGACGACATCGGAGTTGTCGGAATCGACTCCGTGGTCGGGTCTCCGAGAGAGGGCGTCAGGTCGGCCCATGTCGCGGCCGGGCTTGTGGTGCAGCGTGAAGTCGAACCGGGAGAGGTAGAGGGACCAGCGGGCCTGTCTCCGGTTGAGGTGCTGCGTCTTCCTGAAGTACTCCAGATTCTTATGGTCAGTCCAAATCTCGACAGGGTGCAGCGCCCTCGAGGAAGTGTCTATACTCCTCGAGTGCGGGATGATCGCGAGCATCTCCTTGTCGTGGATTTCGTAGTTGCGCTGGACATCATTTAAGCTTTTGGAATAGAATGCTACAGGGTGCCACTTCCCGTCCGGGGCGGATTGTGAAAGAACCGCCCCGTCGCATAATCAGAGCTGTCCGCCTCAAGTCGGAAAGGCCGTGCGTCGTCCGGAATCGCCAGGACCGGTTCCGAGGTGACTGCGTCCTTGATCGCTTGGAACGCGGAGGCCTCCCGTCCGCCCCAAGTCCACTGCTGGTCCTTCTTGGTGAGCACGAAGAGAGGGCGCGCGAGGGTCGAGAAGTCCCGAATGAGCCTGCGGTAGAAATTAGCGAACCCAAGGAACTGCTGAATGTCCTTCTTGTTTTCCGGAGTCGGCCAAGCGGAGACGCCTGCGACTTTGACGGGGTCCATTTCGACGTGGTTGTGGGAGATGATGACTCCGAGGTACTCGATTGACAATTTTTCAAAGTTGCACTTCTCCGCTCGGAGGTACAACTTGTGCTCTCGGAGTCGCCGCAAGACCTCCTGAACGATCTGCCGGTGTTTCCGGAGGTCGGAATGGGCGATCAGGATGTCGTCAAGGTAGATCATGACGTCTCCGGAGAGGATGAGGTCCTGGAAAATGTCATTCATCATCGTTTGGAACGTCGCGGGAGAGTTTGTCAGGCCGAAATACATCACCAAGGGCTCGAACAGGCCTCGGTTAGTCCGGAAAGCCGCTTTCCACTCGTCACCTTCCTTGATCCGGACGTTGTTGAAGCCCCAACGGACGTCGAGTTTGGTGAAGTAGCGAGCGCCTTTGAGCCGGTTGATGAGGTCGTTGATCAGCGGAAGGGGGTACCGGTTTTTGACGGTCATCGCGTTGAGGGCCCGATAGTCCTGGACGAAGCGGAGTCCGCCGTCCTTCTTCTTGACGAAGAAGACCGGAGACGCCATCGGAGACTTGGAGGGCGAATCCGGCCCGTCGAAAGCCCTTCCTCGATGAACGCGTCGAGCTCGCGTTGCTCGAGGGGCGAGATGGGGTACACCTTGCAGTTGGTGGGCTTAGCGTCGGGGACGAGTTCAATGGCGTGGTCCCAGGCTCTCCGCTCCGGTAGCGTGTCGAAGGACTCCTTGTTGAAGACGTCCTGAAACTCCTTAGCCCAGTCCGGGATCTCGGAGGGCGCAGGGGCGGAGTTCCTGGCGAAGGCTTCGGCCAGGCGCTGTGAGACAGTACTGCCAGCGCGTATCTCCTCCGAGGGGCGGAACGAGGTGTAGAAGATGCGGTCACCATCTTCAAGCTGACCATCGTCATCGTCATCGTCGGAGTCCGGCGTCAGATCAGGCAGGCCGGAGTCATCACCGGAGACGGAATCGTCTCCGTCATCAGACCCAGAAAGGTCCATGGCGCAGACCGAGGGGAACGGGCCGGAGCGGAGTCGCTTCTGGAGCAGCCGGAGTCGCCGTAGCTCAGTCCGTTCAACGCGTTCTTCCTCGCGGCAAGTGGAGCAACCGCGGGGGCACCGTGTCATCTTGACCTCCTTGGTTTCCCAATTGATTTCCGGGTTATGCTTCCGCAGCCAGGAGTACCCCAGAATAAGGTCTTGTTTACCAAGATGAGTGACGGCGAAGTTGAACACGCTCGGAATGGCCTTTGTAGCGTAAGACCAAGTCCGCGATCTGGTTGATGGAGCCGGCGTCGTTCGGAGTGCCATCAACGTTAAAGACCGGAATCGGTTGCGCCAGGGTGCGGACCGGAATGCCATTCCGAGCGACATAGTTCGTGTCGATAAAGTCGGAGGTGGCACCACAGTCAACCAGGCCAGAGAGCGAGAGCTTAAGCGCTGGTAGTGGACTCTAGCTCCAACGGGAGGTGGAGGGAGTTCACTCCACGGGAAGCAGCGACAGTGTACTGCTTGGGCAGTTTCTTTTCCCAGGCAGTGAGGCGGCGGGGACGATGACCGGAGTCGTGGGCGGAGTCGGAGACGGAGTCGAAACGGGGCGGGGAGGGTATGTCTTTCGTTTCAGGCTCGTTGTAGGGCAAAGGAATTGATTCGTCATACAAACAAGCGAAACGATTTACGGACGCGAACGAGGGCACACCAGTCACTCGTCGCGGGGACAAAATCCTCTCCGGCCATCGACTCCGCGACTGTTTCCGGCAGCGCAGCTGTGTCCGAGTAGCGGGCGATCAACTCCGCTAACATCTCGTCACCGAGTTGTTGGATCACCTCGTCGAGGATGTCCATTGAGCGGACGTCCGCGGGGAGGGGGCAATCCCGGGCGAGATGGTTTGGGTCGCCGCACCTGAAGCAGGCGCGACGAGGGGCACCCCGAGCCCTAGTGCGATCCAACTCCATGGGGACGGGAGCTGGAGGCGCCGGAGCGGGGGCGCGGGCCACGGGTGGCACGACCGGAGCCACCGGGCGGAAAGGGGCCGGAGCCGGGATGCCGTTGACCGGAAACGGAGTCCGAATCAAACCGCCAGGCGTCTTGGGGGCGGCTGACTTGATCAGCTTGGCCCGGACCAGGGCCTCGTATTGACGGAAGGCCCGGGTGCGCCAGCTAAGGTAGTCCCGGAGGTCCGGGGGGTCGTTCGAGGACGTGATTCCGTTGTTGATCAGGGGGTCAAGTCCGTGGCGGAACTTGGTCACCTTGACCAACGGTCTTCGAATCCAGCGAGGTCCATCAGGTCCTCGAAGTCGTCGGTGTACTGGTAGACATCCTTTGTGCCCATGTGATAGGCGGAAGTCTCCAGTTTGGAGAGAGCATGATCTTGCTCATTCTCCTCGACGAACCGGAGTCGGAACTCGAAACGAACGAGCCCCAGGACGGAAACGGAAACGGGGCTTTGCTTCCGTGGCGCTCCGCCCATTGCTGAGTGGGTCCTTCTGCCATAAACGACATGGCATAGCGGACGGCCTTTTCCTCGCTCGCCTCTCCGTTGACCACAAAGGCCTCAGGGGCAAGGCGGGCGTAGGTGGGACCGCATAGAGAAACGCGGCCCGCGTTTCCGATCGCCGTTGAAGGTGAACGGAGGGTTTGGTCGCAAGACCAATTTTGAGGCGAGGTTGATGTCGCCAAAGAGGGCCTCGGAATCGCCCTGAACCGGAGTCGGAGTCGGAATCGACGTCTCCGGGGGTGGTGTTGTTTGGGGTCCGCCAGCAGTATTAGCGGCGGCAGCGGCAGCGGAAGCCTGGGTGGTGAGAAGAGTAAGGGCCTCAGTTAGGCGGTCGATTTTCGCCTCGAGTGCATCCAGCCGAGTGTCAGCGTCAGGAGTAGCTCCGGAAGGCATGACAGGTGCGGGGATGACAGGAGTGACAGAGGAGGAGGGGACAAGTGGTAGGGGTGGTGACGAGGGCGGAACGGACTCGTATTCCGAGCCTGAGTCAGCGCCGAACCTAGCAATCTTGTCCGGTTGATCCCGTAGAGAGTTTCTTCTGCTGTAAGGGCAACCCCGGAGGCCTGAGATCAAGGTCCTAGCAGGGGAGGATCCAAAGAGAAGAAACTCTAAGGGTCCGCCTGCTAGGTAGCGGAACTATATACTGCGCTCTTGACGCGCCAAGGTTGATCGTTGCTCCGTGCAGTATGCCTGCGCCATGTCGCAGGCCAGGTCCCAGGGGGATCGCCAGGCGGGGGCGGCGATGCGCCTGACGGAGGCGGTGATGCGATCACCGGAGTCGGAGCCGGAGTCGGACCGGAATCGGAATCGTCTCCGAGGGGCCGAAAGGGAGGTTCCCCTGACACCCTGGGTTTAAAAACCCTTTTTCTTCGCCCTTTAAACCTTTTATTTTGGCCCTGGTTGATAAGATAAGACAAGGAGGAGATAAGATGGACGATAAGATGGTGATTGGATCATCAGATGTCGATGCTGATGTTGATTGACAGCGTGGAGTTGGACATGAGGCAAACAGCACGTAAAGGCATGGCTAAAGTATGACGTCATTGCCTCTCGTATTAGGCATGGTAAACACATGGTAGTAGTGTATATAAGTAGAGTAGATTTCGTCTTGTACCCCAGTCTTCGAATTCCATCATCTTTACGATATCCTTTCACGGTGCTTCTTGCTTGCCTTCACTGGCCAACTGACATCCTCTGAATTGGTGTTGTTTGTGACATAATTCGAAGACTACCCTCCTACCCTCGTACCTTCCTACCTCCTACCACCTACCCAAACCCCTCCCCTACCCCGTTACTATCGCCAAATTTCCCACGCCTCTTTCCCACGCCCTCTCCCCTTCTGCTCTAGGTCGTTACTCTAGGTCTTTTGCTCTAGGCTTTTCTTCTTGGCTAGGTACACTCGGAGACGACAATCCAAGGGACCCACTCGAGAGGACACGCGCTTCGTACTTGCAAGAGAGACGTCTGGCCCAACCCAGGTGCTTTCGTAGAGTCATAGCTGCTACAAGGAGCGCAGGGGCAATCTTCGGAGAACCCTAGTTCGTCCAGCGCGGGGTGTGTCGTAGAAGGCCCCGGTGGATTCCTCTCACGCAACAGGTCTCTTGGACCCCCGACAACGGACTCTCCGGTCCATCCTCTGTGGCGCTCTCCGCGCGCTTTGATCCCTGACCTCTCGTCAGGGGCTCCTTCTGAGGAGTCTTCAAGAAATTCTACACCCCGCTCTCTCTCCCCTATCCCCTCTCCATTCAACCACTTTTACCTCAACTCTCTTCCTCCTTCCCCAATCTCCGCTCTGGCTACTCTTGCCATTGCTCCTACCCCCCGCAACTGTACCAGCTGGAACACCTGGTGCAATGCGCAACATCTTGGTTATAACCCAAAAGTGCAATGCACAACATATGGGATCTAACCCAGTCTCCTGCAACACAAGAATTATTTTATTTCATTTTATCTCTTTTAACTGTTTTGGTGTCTTATATCATATATATAGTGATGGGATCAATGTTCCTTCTGTAATCTATTGTGTGTGGAACCATTTTTGTAAGAGATCACTGATTTTGATGACTGTGTGATCTTGCATCACTCCCACTTAATTTAATATTGATATTCTCTTTCTGCTCTATTAAGTCCATAATATTACATATCGAATCATCGGCCTGAAGAAAAGGTGATTTACCTTCTTATATATGACCTTATATTAGTCATATCATCTTCCCTTAATATAATATATCAAGATATAAGAATAGCCCACATGTTGTGCATTGCACTTTTGGGCTATAACCCAGATGCTGCACATTGCACTAGCTGCGAGAGGTGACTGTACCCCAACCCACACCTGCACCTGCACCCGCACCCCAACCACCAACCAACATGTCTTGCGTCGTACTTGCGAACCCCCCTCCTCTCTTCTCTGGCGAGAAATCGCTTTGGGAAAATTTCTACGATTCCGTCACAACTTATATTGCGGCTTACGCTGATGCGCTCGATACGGATCATAAAAGAATTTGGTTCTTGATCTCGTACCTTCGATCTGCAGATGCTTCCGCATGTACGGCAGCTGACTGGGTGCGCAATTGGAAAAAGCGAACCCTTAAGAATGGTGTGCTTGCGGCCACCTATACATTCGACGATCTCATCACGGAGCTGGAACTCTCATTCAAGGACACGAACATCGCACAGGCAGCGCATCTGAAGCTGACGACCACTCGTCAAAATAAGATGTCGCTGACCGACTTCTTCCAGTCATTCGAACTGCTGGCAGAACAGGCAGGCTATAGTCCCAATGCCAAGCCTTGTGCATATGATGCGTTCCTAATCCAGCTTCTTGAGGAGTTAGTCAATACGGAGATTACTGGTCCAATCTATGTGGGAGGCACTGCCCTGCCCAAGACCTATCTGGAATGGAAAGAGCGTCTGATGCAGATCGACGCGAACTTGTCTCGGAACAGGCTGCGTTTGGGCCGCCGTGGACAGACGTTTGGTTTCATACCTCAATTCCAACGTACTCCGCCCGCCGCCCCCACGTGCCCCAGTACCACAAGCAGCCGCGCCTGCTAAAGATCCCGATGCCATGGATGTCGACCGCGCTCGACAAAAGTGGAAACCTCTGCGCTGCTTCAACTGTGGCAAAATTGGTCACATTAGTCGCAACTGCCCGGACCCCCCTCAGAAGAAACTCAGCGTTAGGGCCTTAATAGCTCAAGTTGATGAGGGTGACAAGTTCGATGGCACGTTAGCGCAGTTGATCCAGAAGTTGCGCGAGGCGGGTTTTTAAAGCGCTCCTCTCCCCTGGCCAAGGAGACGGAGCGATCCGAAACTATTGATTCGAAATATGGACGTTATTCCCCTCTCAGTAAATTAAATGCGACTTGCGATATGCCTGCTACGGACTCTTTTTATGGTACCGACTCGGACTCATTACGAAAGGACATACATGAATTCCTTTACAACTCTCGTCGTATCCATGTGTTGCAAAATCAGAATCGTCTTCATAACTTAAAGGAACAAAAGCGTGCTGAGAAATATGAGTGGTGGACTGAGTTCCAAAAGGCCTGCGGAGAAAAAACCGCATCAACAAAGACTGAGAGAGGAAGTGAGGAGGCGGAGGCTGATGTGACTGTACCTCCAGTCCCAGCGCACACTAGGGTTCGAGACTCTATCCGGATGCAAGAGGTTGCTGCGCGACAAGCTAGAGCCAAGCCAGATCGTCTTAGTCAGGAACTGAAAGACTTTCAACGGGAACGTAAACGCTATGAGATGTTGGTCCCAATAACTCTCATGGTTCCCGAGACTGGCAAGGTTCGCGCAATAAAGGCTTTGCTTGACAATGGTTGCACAACGACCTGCATTGACCGAGCATATGCCCAAGCTGAAGGATTTGAGTTGAAAGAGCTGGACTCTCATATTATCGCCCGCAATGCAGACGGCACCGAGAACACTCATGGCAAAATAACACACTATGTCGAACTACGCATGGGTGTTGGAGATCATTGGGAAATGCAACGCTTCCTTGTCACTGGACTGGGTAAAGCCCGTGTCTTCATTGGATACGATTGGCTTCTCAAACATAACCCTGAAATTGACTGGCGCTCCCAAAAGATCAAGTTTTCTCGCTGTCCTGTTGAATGCAATGCTCGTGATGAAGAGTTCCAAGCCGACCCTGATCTGGAAGAAGGAGAGTCGATCTTGGTCGTGGACTTTGGTCCAGCAGTTGATCTCCGACTGAAGGAGACCCAAGCACAGTGAATGGCAG
The DNA here is from genome assembly GCF_014461135.1 of Mycena indigotica. NCBI lineage: Eukaryota > Fungi > Basidiomycota > Agaricomycetes > Agaricales > Mycenaceae > Mycena > Mycena indigotica. The sequence continues at coordinate 2,730,681 of NW_023503007.1, read as the reverse complement.
AAGAAGCTGGTCGAAACAAAGAACGAATGACTAAGGAGAAGATTCCCAATCAGTATCGAGAGTTCGTCAAAGTGTTCGCTAAAGAATCATTTGACTCTCTACCTGAACGTCGTCCGTGGGATCATGCGATCGAACTTAAGCCAGACTCTAAGGCTGTAGATTGCAAAATCTATCCTCTGTCTCGTGATGAACAAAGAGAGCTTGACAATTTCCTGGAAGAAAACCTAAAGAGCGGACGCATCCAACCATCCAAGTCACCGATGGCGTCCGCCTTCTTCTTTGTCAAGAAAAAAGATGGCTCTCTTCGACCTGTGCAAGATTATCGGAAGTTAAACGAGATGACGATTAAAAACCGTTATCCTTTGCCCTTGATCTCTGAGCTTGTCAATAAGCTCCAAGGTGCCCGATACTTCACAAAGCTTGACATTCGCTGGGGTTATAATAATGTGCGCATCAAGGAGGGAGACGAGTGGAAGGCAGCTTTCCGAACCAACCGAGGACTGTTTGAACCCTTAGTCATGTTCTTTGGGCTTACCAATTCGCCGGCAACGTTCCAAACAATGATGAATGACATCTTACGTGATCTGATCAATGAAGGACATGTTGTCGTCTATCTTGATGATATTCTTATCTTTACGGATTCACTGGAGGAGCATCGGAAGATTGTTCGCCAGGTGCTTGAGGTTCTCCAGAAGCACAAACTCTATCTCAAACCCGAAAAGTGTGAATTTGAACGCACTGAGATTGAGTATCTGGGAGTGATTATCTCGCACAACTTAATGAAAATGGATCCCGTGAAGATCAAAGGTGTCATGGAATGGCCGCAGCCCAGAACAGTAAAGCATGTGCAAGCTTTCTTAGGGTTCACCAACTTCTACCGCCGATTTATTCGAGGCTACAGCAAAGTGGCTCGACCTTTGACCAAGCTCACTGGCAAAGGCGGTTGGACTTGGGGACCAGAACAGCAACAAGCCTTCGATGGACTGAAGTCGCGAATAGCTGAGGATGCAGTACTGGCACTGCCAACGGACGATGAAAAATTCCGTCTTGAGGCTGATGCTTCTGAAGGTGCAATTGGAGCCATTCTTAGTCAAGAACAGAATGGTGTATGGCGTCCCGTTGGGTTCTTGTCACATAGCCTGACGGAGACAGAGCGAAATTACGAAATCTACGACAAAGAAATGCTCGCCATCATGTTCGCACTGGAAGAATATCGTGCCATCCTCATGGGTGCTAAGGAGACGTTCGAGATCTTCACTGATCATCAAAATCTCGAATATTTCAAGAAGCCCCAGAAGCTGAATCGCCGACAAGCCCGATGGGTCACCGAGTTGTCACAATATGACTTCACACTGCACCATCGGCCCGGAGCGCTTAATCGGAAGGCTGACCTGTTATCTCGACGGGCTGATCATGATCAAGGAAAGGATGATAACAAGGACGTCATTCTCCTAAAGCCAGAATTATTCAGGGTGACTCAAATACACTTCGAGGGACCAGAAGATGATCTTCTTAGTCAGATCAAAACGACTAGAAGATTAGACACTAGTGTCAAACTGGCCCTTGAGAAGTCGCTGCCTGATTGGCGAAGAGATGGTGATCTAATCCTTTACCGAGATAAGATCTATGTGCCTCGAGATGATACTCTTCGTGAACGGATCATATGTTTGCATCACGATACCCCTCTTGTTGGGCATCCAGGAGAATATCGGACCCAAGAACTCATTGAACGAAAATATTGGTGGCCCAGAATGGGTAACCAAATCAAGGAGTACATCCGAACCTGTGATGCATGCCAACGGACTCGATGGAGACAACGAACTCATGGATTCCTGAAACCCCATAGTGTCCCCAATGGACCATGGGAGACAGTGTCAATGGACTTGATCGGCCCACTACCAGAAAGTAATAGCTTTACAGCTATCCAAGTCTGGGTCGACTTGTTTACCAAACGAATCCATATCGAGCCTGTGAGCATCAAGATCAACAGCGAGGGAATCGCACGCTTGACACGTGATCGGATTGTGCGATATCACGGGGGTTCCTCGGAAGATAATCTCAGACCGAGACCCCCATTATGTATCCGACTTCATGCGTGAGCTTAATCGGCTGTTGGGAACAGAGATGAACCCAAGCACGGCATACCATCCTCAAACCGACGGTCAGACAGAGCGGATGAACAAAGAGATCGAACACTATCTCCGCATCTATGTCAACCACCACCAATCAGACTGGTCGGAATGGTTACCGTTAGCCGAGTTCACCTACAACGACAAAGCTCATGCTTCGACCAAGGTCTCGCCATTCTTCCTAGATCATGGGTACCATCCCTGGAAAGGCGTCGAAGGACCATATGACTCTAAGGTCGAGGCAGCAGAAGAATTCGCGAAAAAGATGCAGCGTGTGCGTGAGGATGCAACAGTAGCAATTAAGAAGGCCCAAGAGCGGATGAAGAAGTACTATGACCAGAAACGTGTACCAGCACCTGAGTTCAAAGTCGGAGACAAGGTGTACATTGAAGGGTCAAAAGTGCAACAGAATCGACCATCCGAGAAGCTCAATGATCGACGTGTGGGACCATTCAAAGTGGAGGCAAAGGTTGGACCTTCGGCATACGAACTCAAGATGCCAGGTTCTAGTCAGGCTCATCCAGTCTACAATGAGACAGAGCTGACACCCTACCATGAGCCACCACCCCACCGGCAAGAAGAAAGGCCGCCACCGGACATTGTGGATGATCACAAGGAGTGGGAGGTTGAGGAGATTATGAAGAAGCGGAAGCGTGGTCGTGGTTGGCAGTATCTGGTGAAGTGGAAGGGATACCCGCATAGCGAGGATACATGGGAGACGGCGCAAAGGCTTGAGAACTCTCAAGAATTGTTAAACGAGTTCAACCAGAAGAACCCAGTGGTCAAGACCCGTAGTGTGCCTGTCCTTGCCCAGGGTCATTGGGATTACCTGGTCAAACGCTATAAACTGACGCAAGAGAAGCTCCCATACCCGTCCTGGAAACTGTTTAATTATCAGACTGGCCATTTTGTGGAGGCTGAAGGGGGGGTGGATGATGAACGTGCTTTAATGCCCTCTGTCGACGAGGACGTCGACCTTGAAGGGGGGGTAATGTCAAACCCTGGGTTTAAAAACCCTTTTTCTTCGCCCTTTAAACCTTTTATTTTGGCCCTGGTTGATAAGATAAGACAAGGAGGAGATAAGATGGACGATAAGATGGTGATTGGATCATCAGATGTCGATGCTGATGTTGATTGACAGCGTGGAGTTGGACATGAGGCAAACAGCACGTAAAGGCATGGCTAAAGTATGACGTCATTGCCTCTCGTATTAGGCATGGTAAACACATGGTAGTAGTGTATATAAGTAGAGTAGATTTCGTCTTGTACCCCAGTCTTCCGAATTCCATCATCTTTACGATATCCTTTCACGGTGCTTCTTGCTTGCCTTCACTGGCCAACTGGCATCCTCTGAATTGGTGTTGTTTGTGACAATATCTCTTCTCTTCTCCGATCCTTCTGCAAGGTAATTCACCTTGGAACGTGGGGCTTCTGGGCCGTAACATGTGATCTCAAGGAGTATGAGTTGTTCCGGTTCAATTTGTGGTTGAAAGGTAAGTGTGAGGACCCTGACATCCATATCAATAGATAGCAGTACTCAAAGAGAAGAAAGAAAAATACTGTGCAATGGCACCGAACGAATGACCAACAAGAATCAACCTCTGTTTTGCAAAATCCATATCAACACCAGTCCCCAACCCGGTAAGTAACACATGCAGACCGCGGGCATACTCCTGCCAGCTGACTTGCATTCTTCAGTAAAGCAGGAGAGCGATAATTCTGAGTCTTACACGTCAAATTGTAGATATTCTTCATTCGAATCTGCGGCCTTGCCGCTGTTTGGCGCGTCAACACTCCATGCTTCTTGAATCAAGACATGGGGAGGAAGAAGGCAGTAGAGGTCCTCTATAGTTGGTTTGTATTGCTCTTTCTGGAACCCAGTTGCATGGGCAAAGACAATCGTGTACCCAGCAGTCTCAGTCGAAGACATAGTGGAGGACTAATAACATTTAGCAGTCAGAAGTAGCAGATAGTTTGGTTGGGGGTCAAGGATGCAGGATTTGCATTCTAGAGCGGTGGACATGGTTGCAGTTTGAAATTTGAGGGCGCGTGTCAGTCATATCGGAAGCCGAATCATATCACATCCTTTTTTAGTCCGAACCACCACCCCGTGACTTAGCGCGGCGCGTCGGAAAAGCGAACAAAAAATTATGGATAACTTTAGAGGCTCTACGAGCCCCAAAACAATGAGCGCAAGCTATAAACCTACTGCAGCACTCAAAAAGCCCCCAGATAAATCCACGACTAACCACCCATCAGGTGCCCACAGGTCTTCAAGTTCGAGCGCGTCGGCCCGCACACAGCCGTACCAACAGAGAAAGCACGGCCCCAACGCAACACCGTCGACACCCCGAAGCCAGAGCTTCTGGAGCAGGGGGGCCGGGGCAGTGAAAGAGGCATACATCAAGTCAACCTCAGGCTCGCCCTCGAAGAAACGAGAAGCCCGAAACGAACAGAACATGGAAGCCAACGAAACGATGGAAGATGCGCGCCCATATATGGTATCGACCCCCACTCCGTCCAACCAGGCCAGGAGCGGACAGCAGACACTACCGGAGCAGGAAGACTACACCGACCCGCTCGAACTAGATGACCGTGACGGCGCAAACTACTTCACGGACTCTGGAAGAATGGACCCAAACGCGGACAGGGAGCACTATCAATATGAAACGGACACGATGGAGGAGGACGAGTTCAGCTTGCTGATCCCGCAAGGTGAAGGAGAACGGGCCCAACTCCGGAAGTCAGTAAAGAAGGACCTCAAAACGATCTCGCGCAACATTGAAGCCTTGAAACGGAGCGAAAATGACAACGACGATGGAGATGCAAACGTAGGCCGGGACGTGAAGGAAGCAATTGACATGCTATACATACAGACATTCGGAGTACATTGGATACAGGCGATAGAGTCGATGATACACGGTATAGTGTCGGCAAACGGGGACAAAATTGACCAGTTAACAGATCAGGTAACAAAACTGGCTACAAACACACAGAGCCTTGAGGAAAAGACCACAACCTGTCTCGAAGCACTCGAGAGAAATATACAACAGACACACGAGCGACGCGAATCAGCCCCGACATCAAGGGCACCGACAGCGACAGGAGGACCAACAGCAAGCTATGCGACAGGCCCATTAATCAACCCAACGAGGCAGGCAAGGCCACAAGCACAACAAAAAGCAGTTCTAGACCCGCGACGCGCACAGAACCCAACCCGACTCATTGTTCAATTCCCACCAGACGGCATCACGAAGGAGAACCGACCGGACGCAAAACCGCTCCTCGAGAATATAAACGACAGCATGCGAGACACAGGCCTGGTGGTTGTATCCGCCACGTGGAACGTAAACGGCAACCTGATTCTGTGCACCCGGTCAGACCAAACCGCGGCCGACCTTATCAAGTTCAAAGACCGCTTCGCGGACTCAATAATCCCAGGCCGCTCACCACTGGTAATAACTGACACAAAATGGCTGAAAATCCAGATCGACGGCGTCCGGACCGGCGCAATGGACTTCTACCCGGAAATATACAGCACCGAGCGGCTACACGACGAACTTCTCAACATGAACCCCAAATATGGAAAACTAGAATTCACCATGAAACCAAGGTGGATGCGCTCGGCGGAGGAGCTCAGGTTCACGAACCACTCATCAGTGGTGTTTGCAGTACAAGACACGGAGCAGGCACAGAGCCTGCTCCAAAAAATTAAGTCCTTAGCTGCCTTTGGGCGCCAATGCAGAATCCACAGATACGCTGACAGACCCCCAGTAACCCAATGCCGCAAGTGCTTCCGTTTCGGACACAATGCATCAATATGCGAAGGAGATCAGGCCTGCCGCCTCTGCGGGAAAAACCACACGGAAATAGAACACCGAAAAGCGTGCGCACCATGCAAAACGGAGGCGGAGAACAACGGTATGGACCTGGACGATGGTACTAACATAGGAACAGCACCACCATGCACGCACAACCTCCAGTGCCTGAACTGCCGGGGTAAACACACTGACGCAAATCATGCAGCAGACTCGCGACGCTGCCCAGAGAGGATCGAACGGTACGGAACAGCTAGAACCAATGAGAGGAACCCGCCAGCAGCGAAATCGAACGGCGAGTGGGAAACGGTAAACCGAAAGAAGCGAGCAATCAAGACAGGCGAGACGACAGGGCCAGGCCAAACGACAATCGCAAGACCAAACCCCCCGGCAGACCCAGACCTGACGGCAATAGCAGGCGCCCTCGGGCTTAGAGCAGACCAGGCACAAATTGCAGCAGCATTAAGGGAGGCCCGAGACAAGTTCAGTACAGTATGACAGACACGACCCCAACACGCTTCTCGAGACCGATTAGGTGCGGACAAATGAATACTAACAAGAAAGGAAACACAATTGTAGCACTACTCAACAACCGAATCAACGACTTCGACATCCTCTTCCTCCAGGAGCCAAGCTGGGGCAGAATTGGGACAGAAAACGGGGAACCGGTACTGGGACCACCAGGCCACGGCGCATGGGTCCCGTTACTACCGAAGGACAACATACCAGCAGACTCCCCACAACCACGAGTAATGGCCTACTACAAACGACGAGAAGACTTCACGGTTACATTACGATCAGACATTGCAACTGACCTTGACTTACAGGTATTGGATATCACACAGGTCGGGGCACCAACGACCACAGTAGTCAACATATACAACGACCCAAAACAGCCCCGCCCAGCCGTGGAACGGATGAGAAGCCTACGAATCCCCCGAGATCGCCCAGTGATAAAACTCGGAGACATCAATCTCCACCACGAAACGTGGTCTCGCGTGGACAAATCAAGCAACGAGCAGTCACAACGGTTTGCGGAACATATGGCAGGAGAAGACAACGAAGAATCGGAGCCATACCAGCTGCTAAATAAGAAAGGAGAGGTCACATACACCCCCCACGCGAGTACAGGCTCAAGCTCAGTGCTAGATCTCACATATGTCAATGCGAAAGCAGTCCAGCTCGACACGGTTCATGTCAGGAACAGGGCCGGCCCGGGCCCACGTGACGGTCTCCTGCCAGTCTGACAAGTGTGGGAAAGATGGTTCAACCCCCATAGCTGGGTGGTCGGCAGCCAGGCAGCGTAGATGGTGCCACTGCTGCAATAGAGAGCAGGGTAGGGACAGCTCGGGGCGACTCGAGACGCCTCGCTGTCACGTTGTGTGACAGCGGTGTCACAGGATACGAGTAGTCGTCTAGAGTGTCCTACCCCTGCTGAAGGGAACGAGTCCATAGCCAAAGAGTGCTGCCTAGTAGAGTTGGTGCCCAAGGCATAGGGCAAGGCATAGGCTGGGCCAGTTGAACAAGCCGTTCGGGCGGGGCGTGACGTAACGCGGTCACGCCCGACGGTTCGGGGGGTCGAGGGGAGTCGCCCCGCAGCAGGGGCTGCGGGCCCGAGACCCCTGGAGCGCTTGAGAAGGGTTGCCAGTCCAAGGGGCGACATATCTCCTTTCCTGGAGAAACGAGTCGCTGTGGCTCCTAGACACCGCGTGACTGCGCGGTGTGACGCGTGACATGCGGGCCCGATCGGGCCCGCTCCCTCCCATCGCCCCGTACCAGGGGAACCCAGAGCTTGAGGCCAGAGAGCAAGAAGAAGTGGCTAGGACAAGGGTGAACATAAGAGACAGGAGCCTGAGCTGTCCAGCCCAACCAAGGGCTCAGGTCAATGAGGCAAGCTAGCCTGGAGTGTTGGAAGTCGTCTAGACGCCCCTTTCCTGGGGTATGGTCGCAGCAACCCCGCTCTAGGGGACCAGGCCGGAGTAGGGTTCAAAGGAAGAGACTTCAATGCTAAACCTAAGGTACAGGAGTAATACTCTGGTCTTTATATACTGTGGGCGCTAGGGGCCGATCGGGCCCGCTGAGGGTCGATCAGAATGGAGCAGGGGATGTCTCTGGTCGTCCCTGGTCGCTCCGCTAGGAGCCCAGGGACCATTCCTCTGGAAAGGAGCCATGCCAATGTCGACACTAAGGAGTGTTTGACAATGCAACAGTAAGGAGCTCCCTCCTGGACCCTGTGGTTGTCTAGGGCCGATTGGGCCCGCTGTCAAGGGCGTCCGGCGGCGCATCATGATCCCTGATGGCGGGTCATGATGGCTTGATGGCTGACTAAAGCGCGATCCGTGATTATGTCCCTTCTCTGGGATATTAGTGTTGTTGCTCATTGCTTTGAGCTTGTGAATTATGAGGGCTTGTCAAGCCCTAGGGCTCTAAGGGTGGTGAGGGCCCGATGGGCCGTATAGGGCCCGTTGGCCCGACCCGAACCCTGACAGTTCAAGAGTGGACAATCGACAGGTCGATGTCCTATGGCTCCGACCACCACGGAATACGATGGGTCATTGATTATGGCAGGCAGGAGATCGACAACCCGACTGGGACAAAGTACAGCCTCAAGGAAACAAGCCCAGCAGACTGGCAAGATGCATTCCGCGCAGAGCTAGAGGGGCGTCGCAACAGGATCGATCCCATCAGAGATAACACCCGAACAGCGTCAAACAAGGAACTGGAAGAAGCAGCGGCGGCGATTACTGAAGCTATGCAGCAGGCCACGGCTCTAACAGGGAAAGTGTGCAGACAGAGTGCTCATGCGAAGCCATGGTGGAGCAAGGAACTGAAGGATGTAGCAAACAGATTGAGCCAAGTGCAGAAACAGCTCAAGGCGTACGAGGCGCAACAGGGCAACCGGAATACACCGCTTCGGAAACATGCAAAAAAGCTGAGTAACTTTTTCCGCCGTTTGGTCAAGGCTTCAAAAGCAAAATGGGCAATTGAAAAGCTACAGGAAGCAAAAACGGAAGACATATGGGGATTTCGGAAATGGTCCAAGGGGGTACGGAACTACCCCATGCCTGCAATAGCATGAGGAGCAGGCCAGCCACCAGCGACGACACATGCAGAGAAGTGCGACGCAATTCGCCGAGAGCTGTTCCAACCCCCTCCGTAACTCAATATAGATTACCCAGACCTAACGGAAGGGAACCCAGACGACCTGGATTTCGTTGAGCTCACGAAAGAGGAAACAAGGGAGGCGCTTTTTGACACAGGTACTAACACGGCCCCCGGACACAGCCAGGTGACATACCAGGTCATTCGGTGGGCATGGGCGGTTGCAAGCGACGACATACACACCCTGATGCGACAGTGCCTACACAACGGGTTCCACCCTGAACAGTGGAGAAAGTCAGTGGCCGTTGCGTTAAGAAAACCAAGGAAGCCCGACTACTCAAACCCAAGAGCCTACCGACTCATCCAACTACTAGAGTGCCTCGGGAAGGTCCTCGAGCGAATAGTAGCACGACGGCTGTCATATTTGGTGGGGAAACACTCCCTAATACCGGGCACACAATTCGGGGGGCCGGTCAAACAGCTCGACAATTGATGCGCTACTCACATTCACGAATGATGTACAGGCAGCCTGTCAGGAACGGGGCCGGCCCGGGCCCACGTGACGGTCTCCTGCCAGTCTGACAAGTGTGGGAAAGATGGTTCAACCCCCATAGCTGGGTGGTCGGCAACCAGGCAGCGTAGATGGTGCCACTGCTGCAATAGAGAGCAGGGTAGGGACAACTCGGGGCGACTCGAGACGCCCCGCTGTCACGTTGTGTGACAGCGGTGTCACAGGATACGAGTAGTCGTCTAGAGTTTCCTACCCCTGCTGAAGGGAACGAGTCCATAGCCAAAGAGTGCTGCCTAGTAGAGTTGGTGCCCAAGACATAGGGCAAGGCATAGGCTGGGCCAGTTGAACAAGCCGTTCGGGCGGGGCGTGACGTAACGCGGTCACGCCCGACGGTTCGGGGGGTCGAGGGGAGTCGCCCCGCAACAGGGGCTGCGGGCCCGAGACCCCTGGAGCGCTTGAGAAGGGTTGCCAGTCCAAGGGGCGACATATCTCCTTTCCTGGAGCAACGAGTCGCTGTGGCTCCTAGACACCGCGTGACGGCGCGGTGTGACGCGTGACATGCGGGCCCGATCGGGCCCGCACCCTCCCATCGCCCCGTACCAGGGGAACCCAGAGCTTGAGGCCAGAGAGCAGGAAGAAGTGGCTAGGACAAGGGTGAACATAAGAGACAAGAGCCTGAGCTGTCCAGCCCAACCAAGGGCTCAGGTCAATGAGGCAAGCTAGCCTGGAGTGTTGGAAGTCGTCTAGACGCCCCTTTCCTGGGGTATGGTCGCAGCAACCCCGCTCTAGGGGACCAGGCTGGAGTAGGGTTCAAAGGAAGAGACTTCAATGCTAAACCTAAGGTACAGGAGTAATACTCTAGTCTTTATATACTGTGGGCGCTAGGGGCCGATCGGGCCCGCTGAGGGTCGATCAGAAGGGAGCAGGGGATGTCTCTGGTCGTCCCTGGTCACTCCGCTAGGAGCCCAGGGACCATTCCTCTGGAAAGGAGCCATGCCAAAGTCGACACTAAGGAGTGTTTGGCAATGCAACAGTAAGGAGCTCCCTCCTGGACCCTGTGGTTGTCTAGGGCCGATTGGGCCCGCTGTCAAGGGCGTCCGGCGGCGCATCATGATCCCTGATGGCGGGTCATGATGGCTTGATGGCTGACTAAAGCGCGATCCGTGATTATGTCCCTTCTCTGGGATATTAGTGTTGTTGCTCATTGCTTTGAGCTTGTGAATTATGAGGGCTTGTCAAGCCCTAGGGCTCTAAGGGTGGTGAGGGCCCGATGGGCCGTATAGGGCCCCCGTTGGCCCGACCCGAACCCTGACATCACCCCCCCACTAGGCGAAACTCGTCCCGAGTTTTATCGTCCGATTTCCGTATTCAATTCCGATTTGTTGAGAAAAAATTTTCGTCATTCGCATGTAGATGCCTTCTCGTCGAAGGGCTTAGTCGATTCCTCTCTCGCGTCCAGGCCCCAGTCGCGTCCTCCCAAAGGATGATCAGACATCCTGACGCTCTCCTGGGTCTCCCCGTTCCCCGTTCCTGGCCGGAGCGGAGGTGGTCGTACACCCCATCCGGTCCAGGCGCTGCGCCTAACCTCCCAGCACCTCCTCCCCATCGCCTGTTGCCCCAGGCGCGCCTTTGCAAGGGATGATCGGACATCCAGACGCTTCTGAGTCTCCCCATTTCTCCCGTTCCTAGCCGCAGAGGGGACGATCGGACATCCCTTGCGGGCCAGGCGCTACTCCTAACCTCCTAGCACTCCTCCCCTATCGCCTTGTGTCGAGTTGGGCTCGGCGACGGCTCGACGCGTCGTTCTCGGTCACGTGCTTCCCACGTGTGCGTTCCTCCCACTGGGGCGCATGTTCCCTGTCATCACGTGCTGCGTGCTACGGGCCCGCGATGGCCCGACACCAGCGCCGGAGCGGACGGGCCGGGTCTTATCCGTGACATCGCCCCCCCTTGGAACGACTCATCTCGAGTCGGCGTGGCTTGGTCGCCCGGTTTCTCTGGGTGTTTGGTTTGTTCACATTTTCCGAACACTGGCTTCCAATTACATGCTGAGCATTGGCTGCGCGTTTTTAGACCTTTCGTAGCTTCTCCTGTTTGCGTAGTTTCAGCCCGGTCCGGTCCAGTGCGTCCGCGCATATGCAATGTTCAATCTCATTGCCAGTCGAAGCCCAGAGGCGATGGGGTCGCTATGACGACACCTAGCCATCCCTCTGTCCAGCCTCCAATTTTGGGGTGTTATTGTCCCCGGTTTTCGCCGCCATTGTGCAGCTACACCCCCCGTTCCAGGGGTCATCGTTGTTTTTTCGTATATGCAGATTTGGCCCGTCAGTTCGTCGGGGCCCGTCAGGCCGATTCGGGCCGATGTGGGCCAAATCGGGCCGATTCAGGTCATCGATCCCATCATCTTAGTCGTATGAGGGTTTGAACATCAATTCGCACGGTTTTGGGTTTGTCTGGTTGAAGGCCAGCACCTTTGAACGAAATTTCCCACGGTTGGGAAAGGGGTGACGTTCGGGCGCACGGGACGGGTCTCTTGCTAGTGAAAAGAGCCTGGGTCTGCTTCTTCCCCCAGCGCTCCCAGAGTGGTTTTCCACTCTCCTTGGCTGCTATAGAGGTGGGGACGGACTCAACGTTTCCCGTGCCTCAAGCGCCGTTCACCGGAGTGGACGCCCCATGGCAGAAAGAAGTTGCAGCCCAGAAGTCGACATCTGGGGGAGCCGATATTCCTTACCTCGGCGCCAGGGTACGAGAATTCGAAAGAAGAGGGTATAGGGAAAGAATTTGCCAAGTAAGGGCGAAAGAAACAAAGGTTCGTGTCGGGACCAATGGGTTGTCGGGCCTGTGAATTGACAGGCCAGACTTTGGGTCGGTCCGTGCAAGGTCCATGATAAGAACACACGCCCAGAACAGAACAGACGGATCGTCGGGCCCGCAAGCAGAGCGAGCGGGGTAGATTTGAACCGAAAGGGCCCGTGAACTCGGTCCCTTGTCGTTTTCGGTGGTCGAAGGTTCCAATCGGGTCGTTTCATCGCGTCATTAGGCGCAGAAGGTGTTTGAAGAACTCCTTAACCGGAGTGAACAAATAGAGCAGGTTTCAACCTGCTCCCAGGAGTTTTAACGCGAAGGGGCAGGCTCCTCAACCCATAGGACGAATGGAGCAAGACTTGTTGGCTCCCAGGAGTTTCAAGACAAAAGGGATGACTCCTCAACCCATTGGACGAAGTGCCGACACATAGAGTGGTCGTTCAGCACAGAAAGGATGCTCCAAGAACTTGAGCTTTCCAGAGAGCGCCCCACACTTGAAAGAAGGACAGTAAAGGAGGTTTAGCATTCTGTCAGGAACGGGGCCGGCCCGGGCCCACGTGACGGTCTCCTGCCAGTCTGACAAGTGTGGGAAAGATGGTTCAACCCCCATAGCTGGGTGGTCGGCAACCAGGCAGCGTAGATGGTGCCACTGCTGCAATAGAGAGCAGGGTAGGGACAACTCGGGCGACTCGAGACGCCCCGCTGTCACGTTGTGTGACAGCGGTGTCACAGGATACGAGTAGTCGTCTAGAGTTTCCTACCCCTGCTGAAGGGAACGAGTCCATAGCCAAAGAGTGCTGCCTAGTAGAGTTGGTGCCCAAGACATAGGGCAAGGCATAGGCTGGGCCAGTTGAACAAGCCGTTCGGGCGGGGCGTGACGTAACGCGGTCACGCCCGACGGTTCGGGGGGTCGAGGGGAGTCGCCCCGCAACAGGGGCTGCGGGCCCGAGACCCCTGGAGCGCTTGAGAAGGGTTGCCAGTCCAAGGGGCGACATATCTCCTTTCCTGGAGCAACGAGTCGCTGTGGCTCCTAGACACCGCGTGACGGCGCGGTGTGACGCGTGACATGCGGGCCCGATCGGGCCCGCACCCTCCCATCGCCCCGTACCAGGGGAACCCAGAGCTTGAGGCCAGAGAGCAGGAAGAAGTGGCTAGGACAAGGGTGAACATAAGAGACAAGAGCCTGAGCTGTCCAGCCCAACCAAGGGCTCAGGTCAATGAGGCAAGCTAGCCTGGAGTGTTGGAAGTCGTCTAGACGCCCCTTTCCTGGGGTATGGTCGCAGCAACCCCGCTCTAGGGGACCAGGCCGGAGTAGGGTTCAAAGGAAGAGACTTCAATGCTAAACCTAAGGTACAGGAGTAATACTCTAGTCTTTATATACTGTGGGCGCTAGGGGCCGATCGGGCCCGCTGAGGGTCGATCAGAATGGAGCAGGGGATGTCTCTGGTCGTCCCTGGTCGCTCCGCTAGGAGCCCAGGGACCATTCCTCTGGAAAGGAGCCATGCCAAAGTCGACACTAAGGAGTGTTTGGCAATGCAACAGTAAGGAGCTCCCTCCTGGACCCTGTGGTTGTCTAGGGCCGATTGGGCCCGCTGTCAAGGGCGTCCGGCGGCGCATCATGATCCCTGATGGCGGGTCATGATGGCTTGATGGCTGACTAAAGCGCGATCCGTGATTATGTCCCTTCTCTGGGATATTAGTGTTGTTGCTCATTGCTTTGAGCTTGTGAATTATGAGGGCTTGTCAAGCCCTAGGGCTCTAAGGGTGGTGAGGGCCCGATGGGCCGTATAGGGCCCGTTGGCCCGACCCGAACCCTGACACAGCCTGGAACCACGGAAAGGTCACGTCCGCACTCACCTTCGACATCAAGGGATACTTCGACAATGTCAACCACCCGCAACTTTTAAACGAACTACGACGGAAGAGGATACCTATAAACTACATACGGTGGACCGTGTCATTCTTAACAGACCGACAGGCGGCAGTGTGCATTGATGGCGAACGAGGACTAATGGCACCAGTGGAGAACGGGATCCCCCAAGGTTCACCGGTCTCACCTATATTAGCAACATTCTACAGCAGTCGGGTGCTGGAGGAATTTGAGCAAACGGAACACCCGGTAAACCCTCTGCCCCTACCAGATGACCCAACTGACACCACTGTCATCATGTACGTGTAAGCCTGGGAGTCTTACTTACATCATCCCATCACATAGTCACAGCCCTTAGTCACTCTCCTCTGTACCACATCGTCGTTTCTCGAATATAGCCGGATTCTGTTGTGTCCCGGTTCGTTCCTCAGTGTTTCTGGGACTTGACCACCCAGTTTCCACTTTTTTCACAACCTCTTCAGCTCATATGGCTGCATCTATGCAAAAGATGTGGGTGGCATCCTAGGGGGGGTAATGCAAAAGATGAGGGCAACTGCTTGAAAATTAAATTAAATAACACTGTTTTCTTGTTTGTGGCTGCTATATCAAGGTACCAGTGATGGGATCAATGACATATAGGTATGTTGATCAATGTGGAACGATTTTTGATTGCCATCAGAGCTTTTGATGACTGCATCTTGCTACATCAACCTTACTTAATCGATTATTAATTTTTTGGTCCCTGGGCTTATAAGTCCCAAATATAATATTACGAATATTCGGCCCAAAGAAAAGGTGATTTATCTTCCTATATGCATTTTTATATTAGTCATATCTCTTGATTCCAGTGAGAAATTCATGAAATACATCTGTCACAACATCTTTTGCATTACCCCCTTGGGATGGTACCCACATCTTTTGCATAGATGCAGCTATATGTACTGACCTCTTTCCGTTTATCTCGGCTGGACATCGAAGCCTACGGCTCTACACGCTTCCAAGCCATTCCACGAGCTTGCTGGCCCTTCTCAGCGCCCTCCCGACCTCCCCGCGGCTCCCCCGACGCTCCCGGCGGCTTTCCCGGCCTCCCGACGGCCTCCCGACGGCCTCGCTTCTTCGGCCGATTTCGGGCTTGGCGAGCTAAGCGACGTCGTCGCGGAGATTGCGCGCGAACGTTCGCGGGGCATTCCCACGTTCTGTCACATTCGTTCCCACCCTCCTCTCGCCACGTAGCACCCGTCGCGCCTCTCGTCGCGCCTCCCTCGCGCCTCCCTTGCCTCCAGCGCGGCCAAATCGCTCCTCGTTTGCCCCCGCTGGCTCCCAACCCGCGTAAATCGACTGCTGGGCCGAGCACCGGCGCGTCTACGTGTCCTACTGCACAGCGTCAGCGGCACCGCTCTGGGCCACTTGAAGACGTGGCAGAGGACCCCATCTCGCCACCCAACGATAATCTTTTCGGCCGCTCGCCATCTTCCGCCCCGTCTCGCTCGCCGTCGCCGTCTCGCTCCCATTGCTTGCCAGGTTCGCCGTCCTCCCACTCGCGTGCCCCTTCGCGCTCGCCATCTCCCTCTCATCGCCAACTTCCTCCTCATCTTGCCAATCCTCCAGTTCTTCCCTCCCGCATGTCACGAATGACGAAGCTCACTTTCCCGCTCTTCACCGATGAGCCATCGCCACTTTCGATCCGGTCCTGGATCGGCCGCTGTCAAGATGAGCTGAAAGGCTGGCGCGCATTCAACCCAGACCACACGCTGCAAGTCTCCGTTTTGATCGTGCTCGCCGGGAAACAGCTCCAGCAGGTTGCAGTAGCGGAATGGTGGGACACGAACCGCGATGAGCTCCAGCGGCTGGGCTCATGGGAGGAGTTCGCGACAGCCTTACGCGACAAGTTTGTCCCGCCGACGTGGCGTATGGACGCGATGTTGGATGTGTTCGGCGTGAAACAGGGCAATAACGAGACATTCACGGAGTATATTGAACGCTTCGAACGCGCTAATCGGGTCCTCAACGCGGCTGGCAGTGATTGGAAGCTGAATGAGACGGTGGTCAAGTTCTACGTTCTCGCAAACTGCCACCCAGTCCTCCGCACCAACACGGTCTCGTCTCCTGGGTTCAACATCCATCACCTCCGCTACCCCGCTCTCGTGGCCCTCATGAACGGGCTCTATGGTGTTGCTGTCACCAATGGGTGGATTAGACATACCCCCCGCCCAGTACCTGCTGTGTCGAATGTTGCCCCCGCCCCTGCTTCCTCTGCCTTTCCTGCTGCTCCGACCTCAGTCGCTCGTGCCCCTCCAGCGCCTCCATCGCTCCCGCCTCTCACGCAGGCCGAACGCGATCAGATTTACGCTGCACGTGGCTGTTTTCACTGCCGCAAAACGCCGGCAGATAGCGACTGGGTGCCACATCACAAACGCGACTGTCCGGGTAACCCTGCCCTTGGTATTCCAGCACGCTCTGTGGGCCGTGTCGCTGCTGCCATCCCGCGCCGCTGGTGCAGCTCCTCAGACTATGACTCGTCAGATAGTGAGGATGACTCTGTTGGGATCACACCCCGTGTGGCTGGCGTCATGCCTGTTCGGTACCGTGACATGGTTTTCGATTCGGATTCGGACTACGCTGAAGAGGACGACTAGGCGACCTGTGGATACTAGCCTTTGATGTCCATTTTCCTTCCCATACTCTATCATCTCTTTACACTACGGACATTAATGTATTTTCTGCCCCAGAAAATGCACAGAAAATTTGAAATTTTCTGAAGATCTTCTGAAGATTTTCCGAGGATTTTTCTGTCACGGAAAATTTGGAATTTTCCATCAATCTTCTGAGAATCTTCTGGAAATTTTCTGGGTCAGAAGATTCCCAATCTTCTGCCACGGAAAAATTTCAGAAAATGTAGCACTCGGATCTGTGATCCGGCTGATAACATTTTCCTGGCATACGAGTTAGCTATCAAGGCAATCAGTCGGCATACTTAATCAACTCCAATCCTCCATTTGCCACAATTACATTAATATATTTGTATATTAGCAGTCTACATACACCCAGCATACGACTAAAGAACTAAAGAAAAGCAGGACTACGCACCGCAACCACCGGAATCCACACCCACCATTCATCACCCAGCCATCCGTGCTCGCGGACCCTCCCTCCCTTCACATTGCAGTCCGGCTGGGCGCGGCCATTCTTCCACCGTCGTCAGTCTGTTGTCGGTGGGTCCGGGACATTCTCGGCGAAGCGCAGAAGGTGTTTGCATGCTGCGGGGGGTTTGGAGCGGAGTGTGGTGGTAGGTCTTGAGGCGGGCTGAGGACAAGTCAGGGTGTATTCCCTTCAGTAGTCAGTGACGCACCTATCATCTGTCCAAACCCGCGCTGCCATTCCCATCCCGCAGCATCGTCACCAAGCGCAGAAACTACGCCGAAGGGGGGCCCCAATGTTGAGGCGGGAATGGTTGAGAGACGAGAATGGGGCATGGTGGTCGGTATTTGGTGTGGAGATGTGTCAGCGCTGCCGCGTACAAGCAACTGGGACACACCTGGGAAGCCCCATCGATTAGGTTGGACAACCGTTGCCTGAATCACATGGCGCGAGAGAACTGCGGCACCTGGCAACGAACAGTGGCCCCAGAGTCTGTCGAGGTAGCGGGAGCTTGGCCAGTGCTCTGCGATTCCAAGGTCTGGCAAGGGCAGGCGGAAAAAGACCCGAACACACCCACAAAGACATGAGATGCGTCAATATGGACGCTCAGGCCACGCACCGAGCCTCCCAGACGCGTTTGACGCGTGTATTCCCCCTCCCCAAACAATGATGTGTCGCCTTCCCCAGCATTTTAACGTGTTTTCTAGACCTCTGCAAGGACTGGAATGCGTCGAAGTGCATCGCAGGCCACTGAATGAGCGTCTTGAAGAGTCGGGAGAGAGTTTCGGAGCATTCGGCGGGTCGGGAAAAGAAAGCCATGGTGGGCGGAGCAAAGCTGTGACGTGACGTGACGCGATCGTTACACGCATTTGTGAGCGCTGCACGGCATCGCATAGGGCAGTTTATATATCCTAACAGGATAAACTTCAATTTTGTCTCAAGCCAGGACCGCCCATTGGCAGGCATATCACACAGGGCTAATTTTTTTATTACTGATTCATTACATGTCGTAGCAGCTATACTCCTTGACTTCACTTCTTCTTACTCTTCGCTCGGGTACCATATACATGTGCTCCGGGTGTTGGTGGGTTTGCGGGGGGGAGGTTTGCGGCGCGACTGAGCTCTCTTCGCTGTTTTGATTGGCGGCTGGGGAGATGACAAGATAGGAAACCGCAGAAACAAGGACGAAATATCACTCACTGGTGGGAAATCTTCCAACGAGAGCGGTTTGATAGCCCCCTTGTTCTTCTTGCAAGCCTTCTTCTTGGGCTTTGCGTCATCGACATCCTGTCGCAACGTGAGAATGATAGAAAATAGGTGATATTTCGCACTGATTGACTCACTTCAAGCGCTCAGCGCCGCTTCGATGGACCTGGTTCCTGGGAGTCTTCAGACAGCTGCTTCGACTCGGGAAGCTATCTTGGGTTAACACCGTTGGATTCAGAGAGGAAATGCGCACCTCCCGAATCAGAAGCTTGGTGTGCTTGATTGCGGCACGACCAACGTCTCTGTAATCGACATCGTCGCCGAGGCGATGATAACTCTTGCCATATTCTCGCACATCATCCAAGTCTTCGAGGATGGAGTGAATATCGGTGTTGAGATCTTGAGACATTAGTGTGAGTGCGACATATGGTGTCAGAAAGAGGTGTCGGAATGTGTTTGCAGCAAGGAAAGTCGTATCGTTGTCAGTGTTCCATTCGCTATGTCGCTGAGCGAGAATCCGAAGAACGTCCGCAGGGTTGGGATTGCCAAACAAGTTGCGTTCGAGACTATCGGACTATCGAGAGCGCCAAGAATATGGAAAAAGCCGGTCTGTCCATAGCTGGGGACAAGTTCCATAAGCAATGTCAATGGTGGCTATGAGAAAGTTACTCACTATGCCGCATGTCGGAGCCACCCAGTAGTCGCATGCAGTGCATCGCTCTGGTCATCTGATTGGTAAACACGGTTGCAGCGGGCCAGGTTGAAGTCGATTTCGGTAAGTACATGCTGGAAGACAACATTTGCTTCAAGAATTTTGGGTTCATGGAACAGTGCATTGATTTCGTGTCGCAGATCGACAACGCGTTGATGGAGAGAGTTGAAGTCATGCTCAAGCGGCCAGCGCTTCTGTATTGCTATGCGAAGAAGGCGTTCATGGGGGGGGTTCGGGCCGTAAGTAGTTGCAGAGCGCAGTCTGAATTGCGGGGAAGAGTGGTGATGTCGGAGAGAGGGTGTTAAGTTGGTACAACAGGCCTTGTAGCTCGGCGGAATGTATTGACGGAATGGGGTCATTGCACAGAGGGAACACACATCAGTCTCTTGTCTTGAACGAGGAAAGGAGACCTACTAAGGATTTATTGGCACATCGAAAGCGCTTGTGTCTGGAGGCAGCACCGGTCAACTGGGCTCAGGCACCAGCGGCTCATTGAGTGCAGCTGCTCCTGAAGTCAGCGAGAGAGTAAGACAGACGAGAAACAACACACCTTCCGCCATGTAAACGAGCTCTGGGGGTAACATTCCCGCACCTCGTCGAATTGAGCGTCCAGATGAGAAGGTGGTTGATAGAGCGCTGGCGCCACCATGTGCCGGTGCATGTCCAGGAACGGGACGGAGTCTTTATCGCTCCCCTTGTCGAAGGACGCGTAAACCGGAAGGCTGCCTAGCTCCGTCGAGTAGATTGGCATACGACCAATCAATGTATTGGCAAAGTCCAGCAACACATCTTGGTTGGCGGGTTGCGCTATCGCTGGGGCAAACAGGTGGGTCGTTTCCGCAAGCGACCGCTCCAGTGCCTCCAACTGTGCATCTGCGGTACGAGGCGAGTCGATAGTAGACCCGGTTTGAGAGCCAGAAAGAAGAGAGACTGCTGGACTCGCGGTCTGCTCTTCATCTTCCTCTCTTTCTCGTGGCCTCTTCATCGCCGACTTGTGCTTGCTGAAGTTGAGCACGGCGGTGATGATATCACACGAGCGACCAGCAATCCCCCAGCGGTATCAGGATGAGTAACGCAATATCAGACAATGTTACTTCGCATACCGTCGCTCGTACAACCGCAACACCTTCAGACAATTCCTTACGTCCGCCGTTGCTCGATCAAAGTCATCGTAGGATCCTGTCCGCCGTTGCTCGATCAAAGTCATCATAGGATCCTGTCCTGGGCCTGCCCGAATCACCCAGCCGCCAGACGTTGATGAGCAGAATGATTGCGGCGTCAAAAAGCAGGCTCTGCGTCTGTGATCAAAGCTCCCATTCCACACCGATAAGAACGCCTTACAATCATTGCTGGCGCATAGATGACACCTCTACCTCTCCGTGCTTGGACCTCGAGCACATGGCCAATCGAGCGGGCCACATTGGCGCATATGGCCATCGAACGGAACGAAGTCTGTCTTCAGTTTGAGCTTGGAATATGGAAGATGCAAGTGACGCACGTTAACTGAGGACTGCTTGCCCGGTCCAGCCACAAACGGTCGATGAATCAGAATTTGACCTGTTTATAGTCAATACGACGTGCTAAGACATAGTAGGGACTTGCAGTGGTAGTAGGTCACATATCTTGGAGTAAGGTCAAGTATACTGTAGCGGGGAAGGGGAAGCACGAACAGCAAAAGCTGACTGGTCCAAGAACACCTACGAAATGTAAGTGCGCAAAATGGCCAGACTCGAGATCGTCACCTGATTCTCTTGCTGTGGATTCCACCTCACTACGACTAAGAGTCGATTCCGGAACATAGCGAGTAAAGTAACTTACAATGGGCCGGAATCCCGTCAATCCATTCGTTGACCGCCGAACTACCAAGATGTTAGACCAGTGCTGTCAAGGGTGACCCGATACATACTCCAAAGCAACTATATCATCGTGGCTTGGTTCGTGCCGGTCCAGCGAGCTGCGTGATCATCGGCTCGGCGGGACCGCCGCAGCAAACTGGGTGCCCAACGAAAGTATTAATTGTCCACGTCGTCGGAGGTGGACTGACTCCTCGCTGGACACGGGGTCTGCGGCAATGCGAGGTGCGGGGCAGCAGGCGGGGCAAGGAGTCGGACGAGCTGGGTGTAGGTTGGGGACAGGCTCGGGCTGGGGAGCCAATAGACGCGGTGGCTTGTGGGAACCGGTATGTCACAGTGTTACACTGTTTCAAAACACTGATTACTTAATCGGTCCAGCCTGTCCCCCACACCCACATCCCATCTGAGATCTCCATGGCACCCAGCTCACTCAACTCCTTGCCCCGCCCGCCGCCCCACACTGGCACACCGCACTGCCGCAGACATTTATTGACCGGAGTGAGGGAAGAAGAAGCATCGCGAATGACAGCTGTCATGACGCGTAACATCACATCCTGTCTTCGCCCTCATCGACGATATGGCCCCCCGGGAAGCAGCCAAAGAAGCCGAAACAGCCCTCACTGGCCGAACGACTGGAGGCGATGGAGAAACGTGCTGAGAAGGCGGAGAAGGAACTGAAGGTGCTTAAAAGGAAGGACAAAACAAAGGTGCGCACTGCCACGTCGTTCTTCATTCTAAGACGAGCTCACCGCCTGCAGAAGTCCCCAAAGCTTATCCCGGAGCCCAAGAATCCAAATCGAATGGCGATCTCGATGCTGCAGGTGCGGGAGGGAATGGATATGTCAGGGAAAGAGAATGACGAGCAGTGGAATCGGGTTACGGTGCGTGTTGTACACTACTGAAGGGCAGAGACAGGCTCATGCGGCTACCAGAAACTTGTTAGATATCTATGGTCGAAATATCTCCGAGTAGATGGGACTTGGGACTCGTACTCTAAAGATCACCGTGATGCAGCAATGCAGGCCGTAAGTAGTCGATACTCTGTCGCTGAATACTGCTCAAAAGGCCCAGATTGCGAAGGAGGTGCCTCTCTTCATGAAATTCGATGGCCTGTGGCCCATACGACACATAGCGCAGCAATTCCTGCAGAACCAAGACACATGCTTGCGTACAGCACTCCTAGACCAGAAATGTCACGAGGAAGGGAGCGAACGGCCCCGGAGGCGTGCTGGGCCCAAACGGGCCGGCCCATCCGCTGTCTTGCGCGCAACTTCAGAGCGTTGGCGATCGCTCTCGCTGCGTGTTGACCCTTGTCAACTCCTGGACCTCGCGCCTGTGCGTGGAAAACTGCCTCTTCTTGAGCGGCTAGAGCTGTCCCGTCCTGCAGTATCACTGCCAACGATAGACAATTCTTTGCGGACTGAAATTTCTTCGAAATCGCCCCCGCCTTGCGGAGTCTTACATTTGAAGACTTCCCTCCTCATGTTGCGTGGCACCAACTCACAGAAGTGCGCCTGAACATCACCTTTGGATTCTACGGCCATTACCATAAGGCTGTCTATAATGTGCCAGCAACGACGAGCAAGTCCAGTTGGCAGGGCGCATCCTCCGGCCTGCTCAACCTCCCGAATCTTACCGAGCTGAAGCTCCAGTCAACATGTCCCGCGCCCAGCTTCTGGGACTCAGCCGCTTTCGCCATGTTCACTTGTCGCTCGCCGAACATCACCGTTCTGCATCTACAGCAGACCTATATATCTTCTCCCGCGCTTCTCCAGGCGCTCCGCCAAGTGCCGTTATTAGAGGACTTTGCTGTCGAAGACCTGCACCAGAAGGAGTCGTACCATTTTGTGATAACCGACGAGGTCCTGCGCGAGCTGCTCGAGCCCAGTTTGGCGCGGAACCTTTGCCGCCTAGAAATTAGGGCACGGGCGATGGGCATTGTTGGCAAGGGAGAGTGGTGATCAGATCGACATAGTTGCTTGCGGGACAGAAGCTCACTGGCCTCGAGCACTTGCTTCAGAAAGAGCTCCCCCATACTCAGAAAGCAAGGATAGTAGATTTTGGGGCGGTCCAAGTGGCCGCAATCCTGTGCTTTGGTGGAGTTGCAGCTGCCAAGGGCCGTACTAGTGCTTGCTAGCGCTGGGGGCCCGCTTGATGCCGTAGCCAGCGCGTTGAGGCTGCGCAGACAATAATTAGTATGAAGTAGCATGTACCATATCAATGTAATCTAATTGCAGCCCAACTGATTGCCTTACAGCCAATTTGTATGCGGAAAACAATGTCATCGGCCGGATCACGGATGCAAGTGCGACATTTTCTGAAAATCTTCTGTGACAGAAAATTGGAAATCTTCTGACCCGGGAAAATTTCCAGAAGATTCTCAGAAGATTGATGGAAAATTCCAAATTTTCCGTGACAGAAAATCCTCGGAAAATCTTCAGAAGATCTTCAGAAAATTTCAAATTTTCTGTGTATTTTCTGGGGCGGAAAATACATCAATGCCCGTAGTGTTAATCACCTTCTTCTTTCGGGTCTATTCGCTTGTTCCCATTGGAGCGTATCGGGCTAAGGCTGCTTAGCATACGGGCTTTGCAGGGGGTTTCCTTGTGACGGTCGTATGATTGGTGGGCTGCTTGGTGGGCTCTTCTCGGTCTGGCAACTTGTTGGTTCTTCGCTCATTTTTGTCGCCTCGCTGTTGTTTTCGTCTAGATGGTTTGTTTTAAGTGGGGGAGGGTGTAAGCCTGGGAGTCTTACTTACATCATCCCATCACATAGTCACAGCCCTTAGTCACTCTCCTCTGTACCACATCGTCGTTTCTCGAATATAGCCGGATTCTGTTGTGTCCCGGTTCGTTCCTCAGTGTTTCTGGGACTTGACCACCCAGTTTCCAGTACGTGGACGACGGGAAAATATATGTTTCTTCAAACTCATTCGACACGAACAACCGGCTATTGCGATCGGCATACACAAAAGTGCTCGCGATCCTTAAGGACCTGGGACTAGACATAGACATCTCAAAGAGGGAACTGATGCATTACTCAAGAAGACGTGGAGACAACGCTCCAGCAATCAAACTACCGAACAGCGACGGAACGGAAAGTACAGTCACGGTCTTCACAACAGTAAAATGGCTGGGAGTATATCTCGACCGGAAACTCCTGTTTAATCACCATGTGAAGACACTAGCAGCAAGGGCGACAACGACGGTGAGTGGGTTAACCATGTTGTCGAACACTATCCGCGGCCTTTCGCAGAAACACCTCCGACACTTGTATACAGCGTGTGTTGTCCCAGTGATGACATACGCCAGCGCAGTATGGTGGAATGGGAAGAAGGCACACCAAAACCAGCTCAACCGGGTACAGAACCGCGCTCTACGTCTGATCTGTGCGGCTTTCAGGACGACACCAATAAACGCGTTGGAGATCGAAGCATCTATACCTCCCATCCGACTGTCACTGACGCACGCCAATAACAGAGCAGCGATACACTTCAACAAACTGAGCACATCGAACCCAGTGATTGAGAGGCTACCTGACGAATGGCGAAACGGAAACCAGCCTTACGTGCTACCGCCGCTACCAAGCAGGCCAAACAGCAATAGTGAGGTCAATAAGAAGAAGACAACACAGCTACAACAACTTGCGCGACACACCAGCCCACGCGAAGAGCGGATATCCCCGTTTCTCACAGCCCCATGGCGACGGACAGTGATGGATTTCGGCGGATGGCTGACAATAAGAGGCACGGAGGGACAGGATAAGGAGGCGGCAGCAAAGGAGCATATTAAGAGAGCTGAGTGGCTTTCACTATCAGACACCCACCTGTTGATCTACACAGATGGATCGCTGAGGGAAATACACAAGATGAGGCGAGTGGGAACTGGAGTCGTGATATTTCGAAGGGGAGAGGAGATATTCACACATTCAAGCAGACTTGGCGGACATGCAGAGGTTTATGATGGGGAGGTAACTGCCCTATTGTTTGCAGCGGGCAAGGCGACGGCGCTCTCGGAGCAGGACGCAACCATCAAGCACCTGCACTTTTTTGCTGACAACACATCAGCGATCAAGACAGTGTTTGACCCCAAACCACGACCAGGCCAGCTCCAGTCACACATTTTCCACCAAAGGATATGCAAGTTCCTTGACGACGACCCAGAACGAACAGTGGAGATATCGTGGTCCCCTGGACACTGCGACATCACAGGGAATGAGCGAGCAGACGAGCTGGCAAAACAAGGGACAGAGATGGCAACGACAAGTGGTGGAACCCGGGCAAACGCGCTCAGGAGGGCAAAGGAGAGGGTCCAGAAGGATTGGGTCAGGGAGTGGAAGTCAACAGGGAAGCGGGGACACTACGCAATAGCGAATCGATTCCCGCCGACAACGAAGCCCACGAAACAGTTCATGGCATTAGATGGGAAAAGAGAAGTGTTTGGAAGGGTAGTACAGTGCCGAACAGGGCACTACTTCTCAGGCGAGTACTATGCCCTCCGCGTACCATCCGGGAGCGTTGACTGCCCCTGTGGCGAGCACGAACAGACCCGTGAACACATCTTATGTGAATGCCCACGATACGAGCGACACCGCAACATCCTACGAAAAGCATCGAAAAGCCTGTCACTCCCACAACTACTCGGAACGCACACAGGCATAATGGCACTGGCCGAGTTCCTGGAGAAGAGCGGCACGTTCACCAAAACGGGACTCCCACGCGCCCCAACATCCCTACCCACCTTCGACAATGAGCCAGATCCGCCCGAAACGGACGACGAAGATGAACAAGAGTAGCACCAAGCGCTGAACAAGTCGGCCCAGCCCCCAGTGGGCACCTTATTTATTCCTCTCTATGTTATATACTCCATGCTCTACGACTCGACGCCAACAACCTCGCAGGACTGCACTCCCAGTCCAAACTGCGTCACACCCTCCCCGCCCTTCGCTACACCACAAAGCGCTCCGATCACAAACCCAGCGCACACCACCACCGAGCGGCCAGGCAGCTCCGGCGCCCCGGCCACCGTGTCTTAGTAGTTAGTGTACTTGTTGCGGTATAAAAATGCAGATACAAAAAAAAAAAAAAAAAAAAAAAAAAAAAAAAAGCCGAATCATATGACAATGTTTTGACCTGACAGGAATTACATAATCTCGTCTCTGATCCTCATGCCACGCGTACGGGCCGCCAACAATTCTTGAATCGAACTGCCATTCACCCACAACAACATCCGCTACGCTCACATGGCTCACCAGCTGTTTGCCCTAGCTTACCCTTTGTCGTATGAGCGGTGACCGGGGAGATTTCGGGATCAGACAGGTCCAACATCGCACAAATCCCGGATTTCGCGACACTGCT
Source organism: Mycena indigotica (assembly GCF_014461135.1). Taxonomy (NCBI): domain Eukaryota; kingdom Fungi; phylum Basidiomycota; class Agaricomycetes; order Agaricales; family Mycenaceae; genus Mycena; species Mycena indigotica. The sequence goes on along the minus strand of NW_023503007.1, from coordinate 2,704,181 downwards.
AAAAATGTGTATGCTCGCTTCATCCACGCTCGCGTTTACCCCCAGACATCATGCCTGTCTTTTTCTCTCTCGTTGCCTTAGCTGTTTTCCTTGTCCATGTACAAGCCCAGACCGTTACTGTCCAAGCCGGTACCACCTTCCAAACTATGGACGGATTTGGCTTTTCGGAAGCATTCGGCCACGCAAATGATTTATTCAAGCAGGCCGCCCTCTTTCTCGTTTGGTCTTTGATGCTAATGTTACGCCCAGCTACCCTGCTTCCGAACAAAAGCAGGTTCTTGATTTACTCTTCGACCAGAATGTAGGCGCTGGTATGACGATCATCCGGAATCGCATTGGATCGGGCGGGTCTGGAGATAGCATTCTGCCAAATAAGCCGTCGTCTCCGTCAGCAACTCCATCGTACGTCTGGGATGGTAGCGATGGACACCAAGTGTGGTTCTCTCAACAAGCTATGGACTACGGCGTCAAGACTATCTATGCAGATGCGTGGAGTGCGCCTGGCTTTATGAAGGTGGATTTTAAAGCTCTTGTCCCGTCATCTTGCCTAACATATTGTAGACCACGGGTACAGATGCTAATGGAGGAACGCTATGTGGTGTAACTGGGTCGACTTGTTCATCTGGTGACTGGAAGCAAGCATATGCCAACTTCCTCACGCAGTACATCAAGTACTACGCACAAGTTGGCGTGACTATAACACATGTCGGCTTTCTCAATGAGCCAGAATATACGTAGGCAGCTCGTTTATGTTTTGTCCAATATCCTTCTTAGACTAGCCTACAGGCCGAGTTACTCTTCGATGAACTCTAACGGTCAACAGGCTGCAGGTGCGAGTGTTGCGTTTCCTTTGAACACTCTTTAATGATGAGATCAGACTTCATCAAGGTCCTCTCACCCACCCTGAAAGCAGCTGGACTCTCTACAAAGATCACATGCTGCGATTCAGAAGGGTGGAATAATCAAGTCACGATGACCAATGCCATTAACTCTGCTGGAGCACTCAGCCTCCTTGGTACCGTCACTTCCCATTCGTATACATCGTCCCCTGGCTCCAGTCAAATCAACACGACCCTCCCCGTCTGGCAGACGGAGTATGCTGATCTCAGCAATCCAGTCAACCCCAATAACTGGTATAGCAGTGGAGCGTCGGGCGAAGGCTTGACATGGGCTAATCGCATCTTTGACGGAATTGTCAACTCCAGGCTATCTGCATATCTCTATTGGATCGGCGCAGAGCCAGGCACAACCAACAGCGCACTGATCTTGACTAGTGGAACCTCTGTGACAGTGTCCAAGCGACTGTGGGCATTTGCTCAGTGGTCGCGGTATGTTCGTCCCGGCGCTGTGCGTCTCGGCACCTCCATTGTTACTTCTGGCAGTCTCAAGTTCAGTGCATTCAAGAATCCCGATGGCCGTGTTAGCGTTCAGGTGATAAACAATGGGGGTAGTGCTTCTGCTGTGAGTGTAGCCGCGAATGGATTCACCATCGGTTCTGCAACCGCCTTCGTGTCGTCTCAAGGCAACGATCTCGGCTCTTTGTCGGTAAATTTAAGCGGAGGCTCGGTTTCTGGGAGCGTTCCTGCCCGCTCGATGGTTACTTTCCTTCTCAATACCTCTAGCACAGGAGGTGTAACGACGACCGTGACTACCAGCCGCGCCTCATCGACGACGTCAGCTAGTACTACCCCACCTCCGACAGGATGCGCGTCAGCCCAATGGGAACAGTAAGCCGTCATCTTATGCCTTCCATCCCTTGAAGAGTTAACGGACCCTAGATGTGGCGGAGTAAATTGGACTGGATGCACGAGCTGCGTGTCTGGGACGAAGTGCACATACTCCAATGACTGTAAGTCATCATTTTTGGGGTCACAAATGGTCTCTCTAACTTTCTTAGATTACTCTCAATGTCTTTAGATTGCTTCATAATCATACTAAAAGTGTCCTCGAGCTTTTCATATATTCATCTAAATGATCGAATGACAGCAGTTTTTAGCTTCATGTGGCCTTGTCTTTTTTTTTTTTTGAATCACATTGATCTACCGCGGACAAGTACGCTAGTGCTACTAGAACGCGCTGCTCGAAAGCAAGAACCGTTGACGGGTGTGCTATTGTGTGCATGATGTTGTGGTTGTCGCTCCTGTTGTAGGCAGCACTCGTAGCGCTGTTAGCGTGCATATAGATATGAGGAAATTGGAGGCTATAATTGGACGTGTCATCGGCGTATGTGGCCTTGTCCAGTTCGCAATCACAACGTCCAGAATCGACCCGATCCTCCTGGCCACTGGCAGTAACGCGCTAAGTTCCATGGCAGCAATGAAGCCTAGTGAGTATTTGGTTCACCGAATTATGCGAAGAATACAAATAAACAAATTCAACTAATATACCCGTCCATAAATGAGTGTCGTGAAAAAGTGAGGTGCAATATGAGATTCGAAAGCGATGATGTACTGATGAAATCACCCTGCAACGGCCATTTCAATGTTCTTTCCTTTGATATTAACCCATTCGATGGTTAGCGCCCCAACAATGGAAAGGCACGCCATAGCAGTGCCGGCATAGAATGCGGCGACGAGGGCCTAGTAAGTGCGGTTAGGGTACACATCCAAGTCACAGGCATGAAGACCAACATCATTGTAGGCAAGTAGAACCCCTGGCAGGTCTGCGACATCAACAGCGTTTTTCAAGCTCGTCGCTCCTGCGCTGAGAACGAGACTGGGATTTATACCTGGAACATGCGCCACGAGCCCATCGATGAGTTTGTTGGTGAACACGTTTTGTCCAATCGAAATGAACAAGGCACCCCCTAGATGAGTCAGCAGAGTTTTCCATGCAAATCAACATAAATTTACCCAGTGTGTTCGCAAACATTATGATACTTGTGCCTGTGGGAACATCTTTGAGATCGAGGACAGCTTGAGCGGCAAGCATGGGTTGTTGCATGCCCTGAGTTCCGGGTGAGTTTGACCCTCCGCCACGATTGTAAATCAGCATACCAGTCCGATACCGAGTCCACAAATAATTTCGTAGGGCATCCATTTGGTGTGGTTCGAATTCACTTTCAATGTCGAGATAAGGCCAGTGCCAATGGCGGTAAGAACAGCGGAGAGGATCATAAAAGGGGCATAATATCCAATCTGGACGAGATCTTGTGTAAGCAATGTGTTGTTGCAAGAGCCTGGGCAACTGACCGCCGTAATGAGCCCGCCAGCCAGAACCGAAGCGATGACAACGGCCAAAATAAGCGGGAGGTTGTCGATACCACTATGAACAGCGGAAACGCCGCGGATAGCTTGAAACCAGAGGGGGAGCTAGATATCCTTTTCATGCCCTTCCGCGGAGCACTCAAGAGGAAGGAACGCACATAAAAGTTGAGAATGAAGAACGCGCCGCCGATACAGAATATATAGATTGCGCCGCTCCAAATACTTCTTTGTTTCGCAATTCGAGGCGGAATCGTGGCGCTCTCTTGCTTCCAGATCTGAATGGCGATGAAGGCGCATATGAGGACCCCGAATACGACCAGGAGTGCGATAATAGTGCCCGAACCCCATGCATATTTCGAGCCACCCCATTGAAGAGCAAGAAGGATGCAAACAATCGCAGGAATGAAAAGAACAGTGCCGAGAGGATCGAAGAGTGCGAGGCGGCCCGTGAAGGATGACGGAATATTCTCGATGATGTCGTGCCTTTTGGGCATTTTGAAAAGGAAAATGACCACAGCCAAGGTCACGGCTCCAACAGGTAAGTTGATGTAGAAACACCTGCGAAGGAGATCAGTCTATAAGAAGACGCGACGACCAATAACCAGACCATCTCCAAGTGAGTTTGGAGTCCGTGAAAGCACCACCCATGAGAGGACCCGCAACACTACATGCAAAATAAACCCCAGTTTCGGATATCCAGCTGAAAATACACACCTGGCAATACCATACATGCCACCAACTAGTCCAGTATAGATCGGGCGTCTCTCAAGCGGTACTGTGTTGGCTAAGATGATCAGCGCGCCTGAAAAGATGCCTGCTGATCCCAGGCCGGCGATTGCTCGTCCAATGATGAGTGCACTGGAAATAAAAGGTTCCTTCAGATTGCTCCGCGCGAAATAAACACTAACCTTGAGTTTGGAGCTGCACCACAGATAGCAGACCCGATTTCGAAGATGGTAATGGCAGTAACGTATGTCCACTACGACGGTGAGACACTGTGAAGACTTGACTTGGTGGCAGTACCTTCACCGGCAGGAATGTGTAGAATTTTCCGAACAGCAATTGGGTCGCCGCAGTCGTCTATGTCGCGGTTAATGTGATATTATGAGTACAGGAAGGGAAGAACAGTTACCAGAAGATAGGATGAGCCATACCACCCTACATCGTCCAACGAGTGGAACTACGTTCCTGAGTATTCTGGACATGGCAGTGGAGTCAAAGAACATACTTGATTGGTGATTTGGGGAATGGCGACAGCGATGATTGTGTTGTCGAGAGCGACAAGAAATACCGAAAGACATAAGGCGAGCGTGAGCAATGCGAGTCTTATGCCGGTGGGATATTCGATCTCATCTCCCTCAGACTTTGTTGACTCTGTTACTTCCGTTACTTCTGGCTTGAGTTCTTTGTCGAGTGAAGGCTTTTCAGGCGACGTGAGGGTTTCTGCGCTGGTGGACATGAGGGGAAACAGAGAGCAGGAGTAGCTGGGCCAGAAGAAGCGGAAAACGGGGGGGAGGGAGTGAGGCATGTAGAGATGCAAGCGAGGATTTTATACTTCACATTGTCGCAAATCAAGATGTGGTTGTGGGTGCCCGGGCGTCATCAAGCTGACACGTAGGCGACCGGCTGCGTCGTCGTTGAGCACTTGAGCGGCTCAGACTCCGACTATCATAATTCTCTTCCAGTCTAAAGGGCACGCGGCCCGTGACGCGGGTATGCTTCACGCAAGCCAGGCGTTTTGGGCAAGTTTGATTCGAGCTTCTCGGCAGCTGAGTAATCACAAAGATGTCAAAAATTTGATGGACGGTGTTTAGGTTAGGAGTGTTGTGTCCTGCTCAACGAATAAATCGTGGTCTGTGTGAATACGAATATGGTACAACTATAGTACATCGCTGTCGATATATTGACAAAAAGAATGTCGAGGTCAGATTCTTCCGCCTCTCACTATTGCAGTCCTGTCATCCGTCTCAAGTCCCAAGTCCAATGGTATATCCAGATTTATATTGCTCGACATCGATAAGGGTGGTTTTTTGGCTGTCCTCCGGACCTGTAGTAGCGCACGAGTCGAGAATATACTATGCACGACGCGCAGGAACGAGTTCAACAAGCCGGGCATTCCGGGCTGCAGATCGGTCACTTAGACATGGTGCTTCAACAAAGTGACAGAACTCACCGGACCAGCGACTACGATGAGGATATTGATGATCGAGACAACTAGAGCACGATGTGGCGCTGGCAAAAACGATTAAGACAATGCCCACCTAATAAGAAGATAAAGTAAGTGATTCCGTCGCGGAATAATGTTCCAATAAGTGGACCACGCGAGTGTCGAAGTCGCCTCCAGCCAAACAACGCTGTATAGCCTACAAGCACTAATGTTTATCATGAGCCGTGACCCGGTCATGATAGAAAGAGGGCAACACTGACCAATGTCGTACAGCAAAGCAGAGGCGTATGGGATGGCTACTAGCACAAAATCACCATCTGCGAGAAAGCATCCGGGTGTGTTCAATGGCGGCTTCGTGTACACCGCAGTGGGCATGAACCGCGCAAGGGAGATAACTCCCACTGCCGTGCTAATCTATTGAGTCATTAGTATAGGTTTGGAAAAGGAGCGTAAAACTGACAATGAAAAGTATCGCAAAACCTAGCATGACCCCACGCTTCTGGCCACTCAAGGCATAGGTTCTTAGTGTTAGAATAGCTAAGAAATCAGCTTTACACATCTGGAACTTTGCCAAAATCTGCACCTTCGCCAACGGCGATCCCAGATATATTGAGCCCTGAAGGATGATCATAATCAGTCTCGGTACCTGACTAAACAAGAGACAGGTCATACAGGTGAATACAGAGTGGAGTTGGTTGCAACGCTACGATGAGTTAACACGATTTGCGCAGCAGACACTCATTCCACTTACCGTTAAGGAAATGTTGCGTGCAAGTGAATCTTTCACCAGGATTTCAGCCAGGACGTTGTAATCCCAGACGACTTACAATACATTATTGTCCCCATGTCAAAAAACGGCGAGTAGCGCGAAACGAATAGAAGAAGCGTTGCAGAGCCCCAGGTATGCCCCCACATATGATTGACCTGTTATAGGAGGACATTTCACAGACTCGACCGCCATTATGAGGCCTAACTCACCTCCAGATCAAACGTTAAGAGGTAGTCGAGCACCTATGCATCAGAGAAGTTAGGATGTCTTCATATATATGAGTTGACCAACCAGAACGACCAGAGTGCTGACTGGAATTAAGGTCAGTGTTGACTGTACAAAAAGCCTGGTGGAGTTGTACCGTTAGCATACTTTAGAGAGGTTATGGGTCAAACGTGAAGAATAGATACGAGTAGGAACGCACCTTCACCGTTGTGAGCCGTGCTGCGAGGACATCCGCCGGCAGCGCCTGGACGGCGGCGGCAGACATGGACTCCAACTTCAAGGTTTGAATGTTGTGGTTAACGGAAGGGTCAAGAATGCTTGATGTTTTGCACCTGTCATGATCGGATTTGCGTTTTAAATTTCGTGGTCGTACTTAGTCGTCAATGTCCTAATCGAGTTACTCAGGCCGAGACTCGCCCTTTTATTGCAAGCCATGAAGTTCGCATAACAAGCTTCCAAGTAGGCTCAATTAGACCTGCAGCAAAGTGGGATACTTCCTCAAACTTTCGCGATCCGCGTTTGATGCGATCGGAAACGGCACTAACTCAGGGCAAAAATAGTGCAAACATTGGAACAAAGTGCAAAAATAAGCTTCAGCCTCAGCCTTGACGACTTGCCTTTGTTTATCTTGTGATGCGTTGCTGGTGCAGGACAGTATGATCAGTGAGATGAGAACGAAGACATCGGTATGAGAAAATATGAAAGCGAGCAATGCGATGATGGAACAGTCGGAAAGTAGAAGAAATCGAATCCATGACAACAACACACACTACCACCCACCACCATCCCAACTTGCACGCTTGCGCTTGCCCTTCGGCAGTCCGGCTGAAGTATCCGGCTTAGCCGTTTCCGGGCCAACATCGGCGGCAGCAGAAACCACCAGATCAATGGGCCGGACGACGGCGCTCTGCCCACGCTGATGTCCATTCCTCGATCCTTTGGAAGTCTTCGGAGTCGATGGCGTAGTTCCGCCACCAGATTTAGCAAGTGCAAGTGCCAGCTTGGTTTTGCCAGTCATGCCGCCGCCGCTCATGCTTCTTATCAACGGCCGCATAGCGCCAGCCGTTGGCACGGATGGTTGTCGAAGAGGAATAGGTGATACTGGTGTAATCTTTGGTGATGTCGGGTTCGAACTGTGAGCTCCGTTCAACCCTGGCCATATTCCAAACCGATTGACGGCGGCTGATGTTGTGTGTGGGCCAGAAGACGACCTCGCTAGATCAAGTGCCTCCCCGCCTCTCCGGGTTGGAGCTGTTTCTCCGGGGATTTCTGATGTAGCACCACCGCCATAGTAATGGAGGTCCAGGAATGGGAGGTAGATCGTATCTCCATGAGAAGTTGGTGGACTTGGTGAATTGAGCTGGGCAGGTGTTGGGCTACTGGCGGCATTGACAGCAGCAGCAAGCCTGCCTTGCTGTCCAACACCCAACGCAAATACAGGGTCAAGTGCAAACGCAGTCGGCGGCGACATACTTCCCGGTATGGTCATCGCAGTGAGCGATGGTGTAGTCGGGGCACTCAATAAGGTCTGTGCAGCGACACAATCTATCTCAGCTTCTGCAGGGGGTGGAACAGAGACTGAGCGAGCTCGAGTCTGAATCTGCTGCGAGGAAGATGCAAGCAAAGGCGGTCCATGATGGTAATGATGGTGATGATGGTGATGGTGGTGGACATGAACTGTCTGGACAGTGGCTTGTATTGGTAGGGGCGCTCGAAGACCTGCATTGCGGGAGGACAGTGCTAAAACGGTGCTAGATGGGGTAGTCGTTGGCCGCAAAAGCGGTGTTCCAGGAGTCTCCAGTTCCAATTCAAGCATGCTATCGCTTTCCCTGATTGTCACCGAAGCTGCAGCTTCCTCTGTTTGTGTACTTGCGGCGAGACTGGCCGGTTTGTCGTCTTGAACATCCGGCTCGTGCTCTGCCGGTATATCTACCAAGTCGTCGAGCGTGAGCACCTTTTCTGCTCGTGTCGATCTCCCATTCGCATTCTCGCCAGTCTCGTCTTCTTCATCACTGTGCCCTTCCTTTCCACCTCTGACCACCTCTGCGATTCCTGTCAACTCACCCGGTCTTCTCCCAAAGCTACCAACACCAACACCCCAACCGCCCCACATACCGAGGGGTTGATGTGTTCTGGCACCAAAGATCAAATCTCCTGCCGTATTCGAATGATGAGTGAAGCCTCTGAAGCCACCGCTGGAACCCGCCCATCCACCAGGCTCTGATTCAGCATCATCCAAAAGACCGATATCGATGTCCGTGCCAGCTTCCGAGTACGAATATGGCGTATCGAACGAAGAGAGAGACAAGCCTGCTTCTGAAGGTGCCGCATCGAATTCGAAATCCCTGTCTAGATCGAACGACGAATGGAAAGACAGAGCGGGTGATGAAAATGCTGCAGCCGTGCTCAAATTAGGATTCTGGGACGAAAATGATAGCGAATGTGAGCCTGTGGGATGATGTTGATGCTGGTGATGATGCTGGTGCAAGTCAACTCTTGCATTAAGGTCATTCGTACCGGGAAGATGGCCATACAATGCTGGTTGTTCGAGATCGTATCTTTCCATGACGCCATGCGTGAGTTCGAAAAAGTCTCTCGCGTTGGCATTGGTGTTTTCGAGCGGGAATGAAGCACTGCTACTCAGCGGAGGAGAATGGATCGCTCGGCTGGTCGAATTATTATGCAGGTTGGCTGAAGAAGAATCGAGACGAGGGTTGGCGGAAAACCAATCTTGTGGCCCCCACGCGCTGCGCCCAATGGTTTGACCAGTTGAGCTATTCAGCGTAAGACCCAGCGAAGCTAGTTCCTCTTGTCGGCGATGCAGAAAGTGAGCTTGTTGAAGTTTAGTTGGACTCGGGGGTGGCATAGTTTGTGTCAGGTCTTGCGAAGGGGACACAGAAGTTACAGGAACAGTATCGGCAACAGCTCCTTCAACATCAAGCATAGGCTCGTCACCGTCTACATCGGTTGGGGGGGCAACAACCAGGTGTTGCATGCCTGGTACGAGGCCCATAGCAGTTTCCTCTCCTGCCTGTTGTTGAATGCTCGAATGAGAGCTGGGATTCGCAAATTTGAATGTGAAATCCGAAGCAGCAGAACCGAAGCTAAAGGCTCCCAGGTCAGATTTAGCAACATCCGACGTAGCTTCAGCCTCGTCGTCTGAACAAGGCATAGACATGGTCTTGAAACCCTGACTTGTGTGTGCTCTTCTTCGACGCCGGATAGGACCCAAAGCTGGATCAACACCAGCGGTGGTGTTCGACAATCCTTCATCAGTTTTGGACCGCCCGACTCGCGCCCGTCCTCTCGGCTGTTCGTCTTCCCCCAACTCTTCTTTGACCACAGAACTGAGATCTTTCGTTTTCTTGACGACTCTCGGACGCGCTTTGTACCCTGCCCTCTCGTATTCTTCTGGCCATGCATTCCGAAATCTATCTCGCAGGTCCATACTCCTTCTGCCCGTCGCCCCAAACACAGGTGCTTCCTTGGCTATCGTCGCCCAAGCCGCACCATGCCTACGGAATCCCGCTAACAAAGCTGCATCTTCTTCTTGCGTGAATGGTCGTCGTTTGGGATGGGCTGAGGGGGGAGTAGGAAACAAAGGTGTTCCATCTGCGTTGGTCGAGCGGTTGAGTGTTGTTGGGGTGCCAGTGTGGGATGAGGATAATGAGCCAAGAGACGAGGGAAGGTGGGTTCGCGCATTGGGATAATGGGTGCGGTAGGCTTCGGGAAAATATGTCCGAAATCTTGGTAATATTAGCCACGATCAGGGTTAAAGCAACCCGCGCACCTGTCCTTCAAATCTACCGGCGAGCGGTTGTCGAAAGACAGATTTGGATCAGAGAGAATAGCCTTCCAGTTTCCTACGCCATGCTATTCCCCAACTGTGAATTAATATTCGAGACGAGAGCAAAGAACATACAATTTGACATCCCTCCACGAGCATCTGGGTTTCCTCTGGCGACCACTTCCTGCGTTGTCGCTTCTCTTTCTCCTGCGGCTTACTTTCCCCTTCGTTATCTTCCTCGTCGTCTGGCGTAGATTCAATTTTCCGCATTTTTCCCTTGCGTGCGTAAGGGATAGTTGTGTCATCTCGGAAATTCCAAGCCGGAACGACGCGTGGCGAAGATGGAAGCGCTAGTGAGGTCCGCCGTGGTTTAGCGCCAGGTGGCTGTTGGTCGGGGGTGGCCATAGAAGAGGATGGGGATGAGACCACTGGAGGTTGGTGTGGAACCTTGAAAGCAAAGTTGGCAGCAGAACTTGTGGCTGCCATGGGTTATTTCTCGGGCTTGTGAGAGTAAAGAATGTTGATGAAAGATGAACCCTGCTCCAGAGACAAGTGAACGAGTGGGTTTCTGAGTGAAGAGCAGTCAACAGCTACGGACACGAGGTGGCGGCGGGGAACGTGCCTCGAAGAGAGGTAGCAAGCGTCCCTTGCTTTCCGTTAACTGCTGGTCGGAAGCCACCTTGACCAATACAGTGTGTAAAGGGAAGAATTCTGGACAAGGGGCGCAATGTGGAATAGCTTCCGACTGCGGTCGCACGTGGAATGACCAAGTTTGGAATGGTTTCGTGGAAATCATCCCATTTTGCATTTTGCCTCAAAAAAAATCGGTCCCCAGGTCTTTACTTTGGCACGCTCTTCAAATGTGTTCAACGTGTGTTGATATTATTTACTTCCCCAATGACTGCAGTGACTAACTTGGCCTGATCTGAGGCTTAAAATCCCGTAGTGCGCTGCGTGCCATAATCCCTCCTGGATGCTTCCAATCATCGAGGCATGCAAAGCGCTTTCTCGTCGCAGTGGAGATTTGCGATTGAAAGGCCAAATCCGGAAGCCTGTTGTTTCGCTCAATTCTCTAGCTGGCTTTGTCAATAATGTCCGTGGTGATCCTTGCTTCAGATATCTTCGAGTACTTCCCTTCGTGCATAGCTGGTAACAAGAAATTTTTGATCGTTGGAAAGCCTCACCATATAATGGAATCCTTCTGTCCGTCCGAACGATACAGTGTTTGACTGACGTTGTCAGTGTTTGAAGAAACCGTGACCATACAGCGGAGGCTGTTGGGAGGTGACTGGCCTGGAGAGGCGCATAGGATTTGAGAAGAATCGGTTGCATAGATTGGATGGAAGGACTTTGATGACTCGTTTTTGAAGATTCAGAGGCTTGCATTTACGCTCTTTTTTCGTCAGATATCGACAAGACACATCCAATATCTTTCAGCTGCACCATTTTCCGAGTGCAAGTCTGGGACTGTTCACATTGACAGACAAGTGCCGAGTTTTCGAGTGTAACTTGAAGGCTGACGAATAGCAGAATAGAAGAGTTGCCGTTCGCCTATGCGCTCGAAGTCAGCTGGAGAGAGAGAGAGAGATCAAGCCCATTTCAGATATCTTCGCTGATATGCTGCTTGCCGGAAACTTGATCCGTGTCTTCTGGTTTTGTTTTGCTGTGTTATTTCTTGCGAATGGACAAATATTAGTGTGTAGCTACTGTAAACATCCAGTTGAGATATGTAAGTATGCTGGGTGTTGCCAGTCGGGCGAAGGTGTGCCCCGTCGCGTTTTGAATCTTGACTTGATGGACGAACGAGTGACGGTTGGGAAGGAGGAATTGAATAGAACACTTCTGCTTGATCAAGAAAAGCCATTTTCACACCTTGCAATTGTTCACCACCTTGGATGCCTCTCTCTCAGCAACAGTAGCCAGAGCTTCCGCTCGCTCTATATATGCACTGCCTACCGCCTCGCCCTCTCTCCTCCACTAGTACTTGAACCCTCACTTAACAACCCGACGATGGCTCGTCAAACTACGGCCGACCCCAGCAGTAGTCATCCAAAGCCCAAGAAGCTGAAAAGTGTGCAGTTTTCTGACGAGAACTTGCTATACTCCCCTGTTGCATGGTCTCCCCAACCTGAAGCGGACCTCTCTTCACTCCCACCATCGCCGATGCCGAGCCATCCCACTTTCCCCCCAACGGCTGTGTTTTTTACCTCAGACTCCGAGTCTGAGCCGGAGCGCGTGCCAGCAGCTCCCTCTTACAATTTTTCTACACAAGTCGGCCCACCCATACCCTGGAAACCCCCATTGGTCTACAGCCCATGGGGCGGGTCGCTTGCGGCCGAACTGCCAACCTCAAACGTTGGTTTGACTCCCGCGCCGTCAACGCCATACCTACCGGTCGCCAACACTAACCAGACATGGATAAATCAAGCCTATGCTTGGCCACCGCCATCTCCATCTCCTCCCCCGCTCTATACGCCTTGGACAACCCAGCCTCAATCTGGCCAACCATACCCAACACCGCCTATTCACCTCCACGTTCTGCTCGCATTCACGCCTTTCGCTAATGTTCCCCCCATCGCCTTCGACGTCTCGCTACCGCCACACACCCAGCTCCAACAAAACCTTACTCCCGCATACCTCGAGCCTGCAACCCATCCTCCGTTGTCGTGTCTGGTTCTGCACTGCCGTCGGCTTGCATTGGCATTCCCATATCCCATCTCAGGCGACGACTGGACCATCCCCGTTGTCCCGCTCACGCAGCCAACTACAGGCATCGTCTGTGTCCTTGACGTTTTGCGCGCCATCTACGTGTCATTGCGAACTTCGGTTCTCAGAGCAGAGTACGAGACATTCCGAGCAACAACAATCGGTGATAGCGTAAAGCCAACTTCTGCGACGATGACGACCCGCACAGAGGTCGACTCGGCTTATTTTGCTCGTTGCAAATTTATCTCAGATCCGCATCTTCGGAGGGCGGAAGAACTGAAAGGCGTCAAGCGCGTCGACGTGTTGTGCGGGAAAACCCGTTTCTTAGGGCTGTCAGGGCCTCTTGAAGCGGGACCGGGTGTATGGGAGCTCAATCTTGCAGAATGACACCATATGAAAGTATCGTATTCCCAAAACGAAGACAAGAGAGAAAAAACGAAGAAGTTAATCGTAAGACATATTGTACAACTAATCCCTCTTTTCCACGTGCTGCTTCCCTGGAAACTGTTATTTTTATCGTGTATGTACCCTACCGCTTCCCACTATTGTTTTTTTTTGTCCACTAGATTTCCCATGGGGTTGGAGGCGAACGGGTGTAACTTAGAGTAGAATAAATGTGAATACTTGGGAGATTTTGATAAGTTCGACGACTTGGTTTTGTATGGTGAGAATCTCAAATGCGTCGCGGTAACGTGATCGTGTCGAGTCTTGAACAGGTTATTTCCGGTGCGGAAAATCAACGGAGATCGTCGGAGGATGTGCCTTGCTGCTGGTCCTTGCACAGCAGAAGCTCAGGCGAATTAAAGTGCTGGCTTCCTTAACGCGAGCTGGACTTGACCCGGAGTTCGACTTGCTTAAACTCAAGCTTCATGTAAGTTTACCTGGACACTGATCTCCTGTATGATGTTTGTGTAACTGTTCTTCGGAAATTGTTACTATCAGTGATGCCCTCTCTTCGTTGCGGCCCGTTCAATTTTCGTTCTCACCCACCAAGTCTAAACATGGTCGGTCGAACTTCGCCAGAACTGGCATAGGCGGTCCGCATCCCATTCACCGGTGACCTTGAACGTGACATTGTTGGCGGGGCAAACTGGCGCGTAGATTCCGGTTGACCATTGCATGCGTCTTGGTAGGAGCTGTATAAGAAGGGCGATTCGTTGAACGCATGTCTACAACAAGTCATGCGCTCCTCGATTGTCTTTCTGCTCGGTGCCGCTTGGGCGAGCGCCCAGACCACCTCGACGCCATATGGACAGGCAAGTTGGTTTGGCTCAGACAGATTGTTTCTGACAAAGCGTTCGATAGTGTGGGGGTTCAGGATACACTGGACCGACTGTTTGTCCATCAGGCTGGGTTTGCACCTACTCGAATGACTTTTACTCGCAATGTCTGGAAGGTACTGGCTCGGGGACGACCACCACCCCGGGCACCTACTATCTGTCAAACGTAAGACCCGTTAGGTACTATATTGTGTATGGATATAATCTACCTAAATGGTCCGCCTCAACTCGCCACCAACGGTCCGATGTCCTGTCACGGCGTTAGCGGCCTTCGGAAGCTGTCAAACACCCTCAACCTCCCGCGGCGCCGCCATGGTGATCAGCAGTGGCGCTCCTTCAAAGCGCCGCACGTCCAACCGGCACGACAGACCGAGCACTTCTGGTGCCGGGAAGTATCATTTGACTCCCCTCAAGGCGCGGGATGGACGCATGAAGCGCGTCATTCAGCCTACCAAAAGTCAGGCTGTGCGTCGGGCTGCTCTCCGATCACAGCTTGCGCTCCTTCTTCAAGGCGACAGTATCTCGGATGGTCCACAGACACTCGGCAGCACCAGCGAGGAGCCTGGAGGCGACCAATGGGTGGATGAGATGCCCACCGATAGCCTCCCGGTCCCGTATTTTGAACCGGTGCAGGTGCCTCTTCCCCCGCGCCGAGCTGCGGTCTCTCGCTTCAACCTTGCTGATGCCTGGGGGAATCTCCTCCCTGCTCTGGAGGGCCCATGGTCCCAGTTCAAGCAGGCTACTTATGCCTCCCCACCCACTCACATTGGGCCCTCGCTCCACCATGAATGCCAGCATGCATGCGACACTTATATCAACAAATCAGTTGACTGTCTCTACCCCACGCGTATGCTTTCGTTCAATCATAGCTAGATTTTAGCTGATCCGGCCACAGATTTACAAAGGGTCTTCATCTCAACCTGCTCCTGCAAGCCACTAGCTGTCCTCTTGGTCGAAAACGGAGTCTTCCCATCATCCCCCCAAAGGCCACGAATCGCCGTATCCATCGATCTCTTAGAGCTGTACAGGGCGTTGTTTGAACGCTCCTCTGCGACGCGATTACGGCGCTGGCGAATGCACTTCAAACTGTGTATGAGCGGCGGGGCTTCAATATATCATCAACACAGGTGGGTTCAATTAGTTCAGCCTTCTTCACTCAACGCTTAATCATCTACGTAGCGGACCGGCGTCAAAGCGTCAGATCCATTTCGGCGAAGCCTCACGCAGGCTGTCCTTTGGTCCAGTAATCTGCGCGACCGTATAGCGCTTAGAGTCAGTGCAGCTCTTGCTGCAGCTGACAGGTCTCTGTCATCCACTGCTCCCTCCAGTGGCGCCGCTACCTCCCCTTCGAATGCCTCCGCCGCCGCCTCAAATGCCCCCAATGCCCCCTTCGTTCCTTCTGTATCCCCTTCGGACGCCTCCACCTCCGCCTCCACTGCTCCTACGGACGCCGCTCCTGTCCCTTCGAATGCCTCCGCCACCGCCTCCAATGACGCCTCCGGTCATGTCCTCCCTGCCTCTGGCACCGCCCATCACGCAGATCGATTGCTCCACGACCGCTGTCCACTGTGTTTTGGTGGGGTTGACTGGGGAAAACCACTATCCAGGTGCATACTCCAATGCTGTCTTGAGTTTCTGTGCTGATATATTCCAGTGGTGGTGATGTCCAACTGGGAGGAGATGCATGCTTTAGCTACCGTCACCTTCGTTCCGCGGGGGACGGCCCAATTGGTTATAAGCCCCAATACTTTGTCTCGAAGGCAAAGGTTGAGCAGGTCCGACGGCGTGTAGACGAAGCTAAGCGAAGAAGGCCAACGCAGACCCTCGATGACAGCTGTGCAGAAAATTGGACAGCTGCCAACGAGAAGAAGAAGTTGGTTGATCCCAAGCGATATGATGCCAGCGGCATCTTTGCTTTGATATGTCGCCATGGTCAAACACTTTTCTGCTGCAACATCGACACCCCAGGTGAACAGCACTACTACATCATTGCCCTCCTTGAGGAGGTGATCCAACTTTTGCCTCCCGATGCCACTATCTCCCAAGCATATGATGTAGGCTGTGTTATTGACCGTAGCCAGTATCTTGTAGGTTTTTTAATCTGTTTTTCTTTCTGTTGATAATGTTCTATTTAGTTTGATGTCCTGGGGACAGGTGTTCGTGAACGAATTAAGTTTGTTCTGAATGCCATGCATGCCTATGGCCACGAGTGGCGATGCCAACTCCAGTATAATCCACGGATGGTACTAGGAATGGGCTTGACTGACCATGAAGCTGTTGAAAGACTATGGTCACGTATCCGGAGGCTGATTCCAATTACCCGTGGACAATGGGCAAGTTCTTATTGGTATTGCAATCTTACCCTAATTCAAATTTAGAACTCACGTCGCATCTGGACCATTGACCAGTATATTGCCTTTGTCAACACAGACGGTTTCTACCGCTTGGGTGACTGGGTACTTCGGCAACAATCCAAAAATGTTCGGCGTCGCTATTATGATGCTGGGAACCTGCTACGCAGATGTGGTATCCCTATTTCTGATCTGCGGGATGAATGGGCAGCTCAGAAAGCAGCCCAAACTTCTGGTCGTAGCCGTAAGTAGTCAGATGTAGCTGTATCTGAGCTAACCCAGTTTAGATGCTCCAAAGCGCCTCCGCCGTGATCTTGATAAGGTGGTTGCCTTACAAGCTCAAATTGATGCCATCGAAAAATCTCTGGGAGATGTTCGGGAGTCAATCTCCAATCAGACGGCTTCTAATGACTCCTTTCGCCTCCTTCGTGAACTGCAGGCTACACATGCTGACCTAGAGAGGCAGGCAGAGGCCTTATACTCGTCTCTGAACATCCATCAGATCTATCCTGCTCTGGAAGGGCTACCTCCAGAGCTTGCCCGACTTTCTTGTTACTATGCGTGATCTGAAGATCAATATTCGGCGAAGGGCAATAGGCTCGTTTCAAGAGTGGGAAACTCTTGATCAGGCAGTCTCAGGCCGACGGGAACCATTGGGTAGATGCAAAAATATATTCTTCTACTTGTTATCTGACCGTTATTAGGAACCAAGTTATATCAAGCAACCCGTTCAACTATTACGAAACGTCAACCTGCTCTACTCAAAGCACTTAGGAAGTTTAATGGCTATTGCTCTGAGTTCGAGATTCTCCGACCTCCAGACTGTCAGATCGCTGTTCCACGCCCATTGCCAACCACTCTTGCAGCACTCCGAGAAGACTCCTCATTACATGAAGACATCTGGACAACTCCAACTGAGGGACGACCTCCACGATGGCTTGAGGATGAAGATGTTCGGCAAGGCATTCGCAACCTTCATATTGTTGATCGGTGTGGAGAGGAGGAGTTGAGACTTAAATCAGAAATTGCTAATATGCAGCTGTGGCTTGAGAGAGAGTTGAATGTTGCAACCTATGCAGTTCAAGGGAATGAAGGTATTGCCTTTTGGTTATGCTTCACCTTCTCACGCCTACTAGACCCTACTCTAGACCTCCCCCTTCAAGAAAGGGTAGAGTATATATCGAGCCTTCAATGTGCTTGGGCAAGGGGTATTGATAGTGGGGCATCCACTATGATTGCCTCTGTTAACTCAGCAGTGCCTTTGCCTGCAGGTGGCTTCCAGAGGCACCAGCTGGAGGAGTCAGAAGAGCTGCTTGATTCAGAAGGTGCTTTGTTTGAAGGAGCCAATGCTGATGAACAGGACCTGTCAATTATTGAACCTGATGAACCTGCTGAATCAGTTGACATCTTTCAGGAGGTCTTAGATGGCAATGATGGGGAAAGTAATACAGAGGTTCTTCAACTAGAAGACTTTGTGATTCAAATGGAATCCTCTGTGGTATGCATTTTCTTCTGTTAGGTTGGCCTTCATCTGACCTCATCCAACCTTCTTTAGCCTCCAATGCAGGTTGACACCACCTTTGTTCATGCCATTGAACAGTATCTTTCCTCTCAAGAAGACTCCCCTTCCCTCCATGAAACACGGGTTATCATTGATATCCATGGCCGAAAGCAGCTCATAGATGCCGAAGATCTCTCTCGCCTACAAGGGCCTACACGGTGGTTGAACAATTTCTGTATCAACGGGGTTGCAACAGCAATCATGAAATCCCTTCTCTCCGAGGAGGATATCGCCCGAAGTGCATTGCTTGACACCTTGGACCTCCATCGAGTCCAATATGGGTCGGATGAAGCCATCCTTTGGCACCATTTGGCTCCAACCGAATACTGGTCTAAACCCTTGTGGCTGATTCCTGTCCATCGACGCTCACAGCAGCACTGGGTCTTAGCTGTAGTGTCAGTAGAAGAGAAGTTGGTCTTCTTCTATGACAGTTTTGCAGAGGTGGAAGGTTGGGAGGCTGACTTCAAGGTATGTTATCACTTACTTACTTGCAAGTGCTTAAGCCTACAGGACATTGCAACTCTCCTCTCACACATGTTTGCTCTTGCTGCTGCTCATGGTCACAAAATCAATACAAAAGCGGCCACTGTCCCATGGTCTGCACACCCATTATTCCACCAAGTGAGACATTGGTTTAACAGCTTTATTGCTCCAAGTTTAATGACTTTCAGAATGTGCCTCAGCAAAGCAATAGCCATGATTGTGGTGTCTGGGTTTTATGCATGCTCACAGCTATTCTTCGTGGTTATTCCACTGTGAATATTGCTGAGGCGGACATACCATATATCAGGAAGCTCTTCACTCGGCTGATCTATACATTTCCCCGGTATGTGCGGAAGAAAAGAGGGGATCAGAGGTAGTCCGTGGCGAACGGTGGTGGCTCAAAGGCGAACAGAGGCAGTTCAGAGGCAGTGGTACAGGCGAATGAAGGTAGTCTAAAGGCGAACAGTGGTGGGTTGGAGGCGAGCGGTGGTGGCTCAAAGGCGAACAGAGGCAGTTCAGAGGCAGTGGTACAGGCGAATGAAGGTAGTCTAACGGCGATCGGAGGTGGGTTGGAGGCGAATGTTGTTCAGGTTATGATTGGACTCAACTCTTGAAACATTGGTAGTAAAGACGGTAGATAGTACGAGCCTCCCAATGAAGAAAGTCTTGCAACATAACAGCCTCGTAAGGATTCTCCACCATATCATAATGGATACTAAGTGCTCGATTCCAAACCTCCAGTCGCTTCTGTATCTCAGAGCGCAGCCCATCCATCAGTCCACGCTTCCCATAATTTGAGAGACCAAGATAGACGCGGTCTTGGACAATCTCTAGTCGGCTACGAACACCGTGTAGGAGTTCTGACAGTGCGGCAGTGTCCAAGCTATCGTATTCACAGGGCTGAGTGCTGCCAGAGAATGGTGGTTCATTGAGCCATCGGGAAATGGGGAGTTTTTCGATTGTGAATGCCAATTGAAATCCGAGACGAAATAGAGGCCGAGCTTCGGGTAGTGCACGGCGCGCATAGAGCTCGATTTTGTAGCTGGGTGCTCGTAGGCCACGTACGGCAGCCTTCGCTACACGTCGACGACTAGTTCGGGAGGCATTGTGCTGAGCGCGCATGATTTGCCCTCTGTGATTTGGAGTCAGCTAGTATTTAGACTGAATATTGCTGTAAAACGCACCGAGGACTCGTGTTGTATCTTCTGTTATACCCCTTGCATGCTGAGGCTTGTTCTTCCGTCGTATGGTATTTTTTTGTGGCGACCCATGACAGAGGTCAGAACTGAAATCGACTTGGATATGGTCACACTAAGGGTTTTGGATTATAAGAACATCTTCGCTAGCATAATGGCACTCACTACGAAAGACAAGTGCTGTGTATAAGCGTGTTCGGGCGGCTTCCCTGAGCTCCCTGATGAAATTTCCATTGGAAAACATGTAGAACTGACCTTGAACGCGTATCATCTTTGTGATGCGAAATTTACAGCGAGGGCGGGCGGAGGCGGTGTGACGGATGTGACGTGGCCTCTTTTCGACCACACGTTCCAACGACGCCTTCGAATGCCGCTTCTGGCTCCTGGCTGCGGAAGCGTAAAAGCTTAACTCTCTAAGCCCGCCGCTCAATGGACTCAATGGCGGCTGCCTAGCTGCACGTGCAGCATCCTTTTTTCCTTCGACGACCACCACGACGACCTTCCTCTGACTGTGAGCAATTTGCTCTTCACATTTCTCACTTATTCATCTCAACAGCGGGTTGTGGGACCTCCCACACCCAGACAGACTGGTTTTGGACAACCCATCTTGTTCTTGCGTCGCTCAACGACGACAAAAAGACTGTTTGGGCTTGCTGTTGCCCGCAGTCCCAGCTCATCTCAACTGGCCTTCTTGCAACTACAACCACCAGCTCTGACAACGAACACCGGCCCTACAACTTTTTTCGGCGACTTTGCTTTTTTCGGCGACCATTTACTACTGTCTTGCTGTGTGAGCAAGCTATTATCCTTACTGTTCTAACCAACACTGACCCTTCCCTCTAGCTCTCCTACGAAACTGGCCTCCTTGCAACCAACTACTAGCTCTGACTGCCTCAACTCTTCACAACTTTTTGTCGACATCACTCAGTTTGTGAGTCTTCCCTTCATACTGACGCATACTCTCAACATTTCACCCAGATATCAAAAATGGACAACCAGCGTCCGATAGACGACCAACGTGCAATGTCTGGAGGTGGCGACGACGAATCTGAATATAGCACGAGTCCGTTATCCGAAGAAGGTCCACGATTGCGTCCCGACCCAGCCCTGGAGGGCGACTTTACCTTCGGAAGCGAGGACTACACCCAATTATCCGACAGCTTCTTTGCCTCTGATTCCCTCCGCAAACCTCCGAGTTACCCATCGCTATCTTTCAGATCGGATCTCAACTTCCAAATGCCAGACCCAGCTAGTGTCGACAACTACCAGCACGGCGATAGCTACGACTTCGCCACCAACAACTATGTCACCAACAACGAAAACAAGTATTACAACGAACACAACGATGCGGATATCAGCCTGCCAGCCATCACCACCATTGAAGACTCTGTCCGTCGACCACCAAAACTGCCACTGCCACTGGCTGGTTTTCCTTTCACGCCCATGGATGTCGGAGGTGGTGGTAGTCGCCAGTGGGAGGGGGGCGAAGGCGAAAGTAGCGGTGACAGCCTTCAAGAAGGCGGTGGTCGAGGTGACCCGCCTCCTGTTCCAGAGGCGGATCAACGTCATACCCGCCTGCGAACGACCATCCCACTCTCCGCGCGCGGTGCCTCCAGTCGCGATATCATCGCTGCGACAACCGCTCGACGTTCCCGAGTTCAAGAAGACGACGCCACAGACTCGGATTGCGTCAACCCTGCCCTCATCTCGCCGCCAAGGCCCAGAAGGCGAGAAAAGGCGGCCCTTCACACCGCACTACCGGTCTCCGCGGAGCGTGCGACAGCTTTAGACAGCATGCCTCCGACGCCAGCGAGAATGGGCTCCGTCCCCCTTGACCCGGCGAAGGCGAAGAGTGGGCCATCCCGCTCCGGATCTGCGCCTCCTATTTCCCCGCAAAATTTTCGAGGGACTTTCGCGGAGTTCCGTGAACAAGGTGGATTTGACTCCATTGCCCTACCACCGCCTCCTGTCGCCTGGACGCAGGCCCATACCAAGCAACTCTCTCCTTTGCCGGAGATCTCGGAGGTGCCAAAGCGAAGAGGCCCTTTCACCAAGGAGCAACACAGCATCATTGACGGCGCTGTACAGGACGTCATCGATGTGCTGGAGAACGCTGCTGAAAAAGCTGGCCTCAGCGCAGACCGTATGCAAGAGTTGGTCTTTGGCAGAATGACCGATACTCCCTCGCGCTCAACAAACAAATGGAATCTCTACCAATCTTTCTTCGCTGATGGCGAACACCTCATGGACGAGATGAAGCGCATCCAACCCGACTTCTCACTTGATTCGTTGCCTGTTGACTCCGACAACGATCGAATCATCAGTCGTGATGTAGTGAAGCGCGCCTACCGAGCCTTCCTCGCCTACCATGGGGACGAGATGGCGTTGAAAATTCTGCAGAAGCATGACGCCCTGAACTCGCTTGGGCAGGAAACTCATCAGGGACGAAGGGCGGCATTTAATCGTATCTTGATCGATTGGCAGCGGAGGGTTAGTACTTACCATTGCTTTTGCTCTCATCACTTATGCTTACTAGGTGGACAATCTTGAACGCGCAAACTATGAAGCATTGGTCGTTGTCCTAGGGCCCCGCGTCCATGAAGACAAGGACTTGTCTTTTCTTTGTACCACCAACGGAATTGGCTCGGTTAGTATCTGTCCCGCTTCTTTAAATCACTTGCTGACATACAAATTTAGTTCACAGATGTCCTTGACTGCGATAGAGATGACTTCGTGGGCTTGATGCAGGCCATTGCATAGTGCGTAACTTCTATTCTATTCGGAATCTTTGTGTTAAATGACCTTTCATTAGCAAAAGTGCAGTACAACCTATTTCAGAGGCATTCCGTGCTGCGTTGGGAGCACAGGCATCGTCGGGCCAAGGTCAATCTGGTGCTCGCAAAGCAAAAGATGCCTTCGCCCGACAACCGCCTCCGGCCACCACCGGCCTACAACCGCCGCCCGCCACCGCTGTCCCGCAACCGCCGCCACCGCCGCCCGCAACCGCCTCCGGCCGCCCCAGAAGTGCCTACGACCACCCTACAGGTGCCGCCAGAGAGGATTCCAAGGTGGTTAAGGGCAAGGGCAAGAGAAAGAAGGTGACGGAGACCGAAATAGCAATCCGGGAAGTCAAGCAAAGGTTTTCCAAGTGCAGCATTGAAGACGCCGGAATCGACATATTCACGCGCCTTGGCAACAACCACTTCTCTTGGACCACGCTCGGAACCTCTTCCCAGCTGGGTACCGCCTCGTCAACTATCCCACTGGCGCTCAGTTGCCGGTCGAATGTGACTCGAGTAAGGCAATCGGTTCATTGCGAAAAATCGACTGCGAAGCTTTCAATGCCGGCATGGATGAGCGCAGGCCCGGCCTCCCCTTCACCGGATTCCACGTCGAGAAAATGCCAGGACCATTGAAACCTGGTCAGTTATTTCTTTTATATTAAGTTCTCATTCTAATAATCCTTTTAGACTCCGTGGTAATAGTTCGACACGACTTCTCCCACCCCCCGCCTCCGAACGCCACCGAGGAGCAGCTCAAGGTCCACTACCTAACATCGCGCAACATCCCTCTGGAGCATGTCAATGGGAAGGGAGAGGTTTGGCGAATGCCTTACGACCTCATCGCCAACCCCGTGCTCGAAACTCCGTCTTCGGCCAACCCCGTGCCGGGTGCTGAGAAGGTCAATTTGGAGGAGAAGAAGAAGGATGGTGGTAAGAAGGGGAAGGGAAAGGCGACAAAGCGTCGGGCTCCGGCCCAACCTAACAAGGCTCGCAAGCGACGGCGGATGTCAACGCCGGAGGAGGACGCCGAGTCCTCGGCAGACAATAGCGAAGACGAAGACAGCGAGGAGGAAGAGGAGGAGACCGTTCGCTCGGCCGCCCAAGTTGGGGGAGCTCCGCAGCGTCGGACTCGCTCTACCACTGCGGCGCCAGCTGCGGGCGCCAGCTGTGGCGCCAGCTGCTCCGAGACGACTCAAGCCGGTAGCCACCAGGCCGGCAGCTTCTAAACCGGTCGCCGCCAAACCAGTCGTTGCCAAGAAGAATAAGGAGTCGGACAGCGACTCTGGGGACGATCAGGGAACTCCCTCACCGCCAATGAGGTCCAGACCCAAGCCCAAGCCACTCTTCATGGCTAAGTCGCCGAATACGGATGCCGCGCCAGCCAAGAAGCGCACGCGAGATCCTGACCCAGAAACACCCGACTCGGCCAAACGGCCTCGCTTGTTCTTGGACGCAGTGGAAATCCCATCGGCTCCAAGTCGACCTACGGCTGCCTCCCAACGGCCCAATCCACAGCCTACGGTTGCCGCTCCAGCCCCAGTCGCGGGGTCAAATAGAGGACCGGGAACGATTGCGGGGTCGAGCAAAGGACCGGGAACGATTGCGGGGTCGAGCAAAGGGCCGGGAACAATTTCGGGGTCGAGCAAAGGGCCGGGAACAATTGCGGGGTCGAGCAGAGGGCCGGGAACAATTGCGGGGTCGAGCAGAGGGCCGGGAACGATTGCGGGGTCGAGCAGAGCGGGAACGCTTGCGGGAACTTCGACTGCATTAAACGCTGGCCCCCCGCCACATGCGCCGAAGGTAGACCCAGTGTCGTCAAAAGTAGGCCCCCCGACAAAGGCAACGTCGGCGAAAGTAGGCCCCCCGACACAGGCAACGTCGGCGAAAGTAGGCCCCCCAAAGAAAGCAAGCACGACTGCAAGTGCTTCTGCAGGTGGTGTCGTTGACCCAGTGCCTCCTCAATCGACAACTTCTACTGCTTTTGGTACCCGGATGCTCCCCATGGACTCGCTCACCCAGCTTGCTGCGCGGTTCACACAGCTATCGACTGAACGGCAACAGTACTTCTTGGGGATGATGCACCCGCAACAGCATCCCGCACTCTTCAACCTGCTCAACGAAACTGGCCAGCAGAGTTTCCTGGCATTATTGGACTTCGACCAGCAGCTAGACTTTTTTGTTCGGCTCGAAAGCTCCAAATGAGGATGTGCTGAGGAGACGCGCTGGAGAAGGATGGTGAGAAGTGTTGCACAGGAGTTCTTGCTGTTTTTTTTGCTTTTTTTGCTTTTTTTTGTGTCATCTGTGCCCACCTTCGTTGCCCTCCACTGCCGCTGTAGCCTATCGCACGAACCTCACGAACATTCTGTACATTTATGACGACTTGCTGTATTAGACACACTAAGAATGACTGTTTCATGTGTCTTGAATCGTTATGGGATGAAGGGCAAATAGATATAAAATGCAGCTGGAGGTTGCGCCTCCCTCGCCTCTGAGGACCTCTTAGGTGATTCATTCACATACAGAATAATGTACCTAAATGGTCTGTACGTAAGCTAATGAGAAGGTCACCTAGGTGACGACCACAGTGTCGACGACCACGATCAAAACCTCATCGCAAGGCGCGGGGACCACCACGGCTGCTGCAACTCCAACTGGAACGTATACCAATCCTGTTATATACGAAGATTTGGTTGGCTCTCATTTCCTACTACTTGCTCATCGGCGTCTCAGACTACTTATAGGCGGACAACGACGTTTTCCGAGTCAATGATACCTATTACTACAGCGCATCCACGATGCACTACTCGCCCGGTGCACCTATCCTCCAATCGAAGGACCTGGTCAATTGGGAATATATTGGCCATTCCGTCCCTACCCTCAGCTTCAACTCCAAATACAATCTGCAGAACGGGCAGCAAGCCTACGTTAAAGGCATTTGGGCTTCTACGATGCGTCAGCGACCTTCGAATGGGTTATGGTACTGGTATGGCTGCATCGAATTCGGCACATCCTATGTCTGGACTGCTTCCTCTCCTTCTGGCCCTTGGACTCAACGCGCTTCGTTCGGCACCTGCTTCTACGACTGCGGGCTCCTCATCGACGACAATGACATGATGTATATTGCTTATGGTGGAGGCAATGTCAACGTAGCCCAGCTCTCCGCAGACGGATTCAGTATTGTCAAGACACAACAGGTTCTTACTACTTCGACCGCAAACGGTGGAACAATGGAGGGCAATAGGCTTTACAAGCGAAACGGTCTGTATTATATCATCGACGATTTGCCTGCTACGGAAGAGTGGGTATGGAAGGCGTCCAGTATCTGGGGACCGTACACTCCCAAGAACTTGGTGAAATCCATTTCGTGCAACTTCCCCAACGAAGGCTCCTGCAACCCTCACCAAGGCAGTCTTGTCGACACGCCCAGCGGCCAGTGGTATCATATGAGTAAGTTGTGTGACAGACCTTCGCCCCTTCTCAACCATTGACTGGCACTTTTACCCCCCAGGTTTCACTGACGCGTATCCCGGTGGTCGTTATCCGATTTTGGCGCCAGTTACTTGGGGATCAGTATGGCGGTCCGTTCTGGACAAAACCCAGAATGAGTGGTGATAAGCTGAAATTATAATGATAGTTGATGATACGACTAATGCGTGGGCTTTTCGATACGATGAGTCGATGACCAGACCTGGTGATTGCAATGCAGATTGTGAAGGCAATGATGCTTGGAGATGGTCAATAAATTTCACTGGCATAATGTTGATCGCCGGTAGATAGTAGTGCTGGTCATTATGTCTCCCCAGAATCAATGATAATCCGTGCCGCGTATCAATCCAATCCAATCCAATCCAGAAATAACAATGACAGGGGAAGTCAACGCTCTGGGCCTCCAGCGTACATAACGTAACATGTCGCATTGCTTCCCCCCCCAAAACAATCATTACAATCCGAAAGCAGGTCATGCTTGGAGCCTGTAGATTCTGTCCCTCGAAAGTCTGAGGTGAACGTAGCAAAACACCCAGATCCGTCAGACTCGGAACAAATTGCGTTGAGATTGTGACGTGACGCGTCTGTCTCTTCCTTCTCGACCACCACCTTCTTTATACGCCCTAATTATGAGCCAGGCAGGCCCTAAGAACGATCCTCGTCCCCTTCCGCCTCTCTCCACCCCCCAACCAAGCCATCTCGATCACGTGCTCGGAGAAGGAGTGAGTATGCATCGCTTCCTGCGGGAGATGAGCTGCCGATGAGTGGCTTGGTGGCCGGCTTTCTTCAGGTGGTGGGGCGGGGGCTCGGACAAAGGAGCTGTATGATGCGTTTGGGGAGGTTTCTGATGACGACGAGGATGATGCCAACGAGGAGACAAGGCTAAATGCACGGTCTGGATATCAAGATATCCCTCGAGGGAATAGCTCGAGACTGGATCTGCACAACAGTCAGTATCGTGACGAGCCCGAGTCACAGCGAGGCAGTGGCGCAGCGAGCCCAGAGGCTGGAGCTAGCGATGGTAGTTGGGAGTATTGTTTTCCTGGAGGAGGATCTATTTCAGTATTTATACTTCATTGGCACAGACTACATTGTAATGGCACGATAGTAGAGCGAACAGGGCTACAAATGCGAAACAACAAACAACGGAGTGAGATCAGCTTAGATTTACAACTAAGAGTGAAGTCGGAGTTCCGCTTCAGGACTGTCCTCGGCGACTCCTCGCGGCGGCTAGACTCGGATTGCAGCAATGCCTGCTCGAAACTGCGGCTAACTGCAGCAGCAAGAGGCACAGGAACAGCGTTGCCAATATGTTCGTAGTACTAGGGAAAAGAACCAGATAACCAGCAGCACAAGTCAAGTTTCGTGGCACCCACCTGACGGATGACACCCCCAGCATTGCTCGCGTCAGACCACAGCTTCAAGGAATCCGGAAAGCCTTGAGCGCGCTTCGCCTCCAAGACCGTGATCGTCCGTTTTTGCTGCAGACCAGGTCAATACCATTAAACAAACCATGCTCCGACAAACCGTTGGATGAAGAAGCTGGCTCCCGTGACTACTCGGCGATACTTGGGTCATCGCAGTCTTGAACGGCCCATTCTCGTCCAATCGCCCAAACTTCCGCGTCTCGTTCGGATTCAACCGTTTGTGAAAAGCCCGTGGAAGATCTAGCAAATAGAATTCAGAAATGCGAGCAATCTTTCTCTTTATTTACCAGGATGCCCTGCTTTGGGCTTCAACGGTACCGTTACCGTCGCCTCCACAACGAATGACGAGACCGGGTGTCACGTGGTCCTCTACTAAGGATGAGTTGCTGCGCCGCATTTCGCGCTGATAGCGGGTTTGGGGCTCTGTAAGATACGGCACAGGCTCGGTATATCCAACGGGCGTGGTGGACGCATCACACTGCTTGATGCCAGACGCGAGTCTTGTTTGGACTGTCTTCTTATCTGCCAGAGTCTGAGGAATGACTTCATGAGGGTTGATCCTGTTGGCGTCAGTAAGTGGGCGAAACCCCGGGGGAGCTTACCAATCGAATTTGGGGAGGTCACTTGTCGCGTCTTTGATCGTGAACCCCGGATGTGGTGCAAAATTGTTGCCGTCCTCGTCATCAGAGTCGGTATTCGCCATCCGTCCGCGTTTTGCGCCGCCAATGAAGTCGCCCTCGATGAAGAGCTTGCGCCGCTGTGCAGGCTTGAACACGTGCATCGGCAGTGGGGGGTTTCGGCAACACGGAGCCGCGCCGGGCAGCAAAGAGGAAGAAGCGCGGTCGATTTTGCACACATCCATGCTGCCCCGCCTGGGCCAAAATCGGCGAAACTTGGTAGTTCAGCGCGAGTAAGACGCGAGTGGGCAGCTTCAGCATCGCCATCTTGATGGGCGAGCCATGCACAGTGTACTTCTCCGAGTGGTCAAGAAGACCGGTCACGTTCTCGCGTAAAAAGAACTCAGGTCGGAAGACCTCCGCTATGCTGAGCATCGTGAACGGCAGTGAGGACCGGGGGTCATTCTCCTTCTTGTGAATATTCATCCGGGAGAACGATTGGCATGGTGGCCCACCACAGAGGACGCGAGCAGAGCCTGGGTATGGAATCTGCTGGTCTGGAATGATGGGGTTGCCTGGACCTCGGCTTCTTAGCGGAGGCTGCTCTTTGCCTTGTTGGCGTTGGATTACATATCGGACGAAATCGTTGATATCGGTGCAGAGGACACCCGTCTCGGGATGGTTAATGCTGATGTGTTGTTAGTGTTGCGCAAGACCAACAAAAAAGACTATTACCTGAATGTTTGGGCAGCGGGATACGACCACTCAACGGCGCACTCGGTACCAAGAAACCCTGTTTGGCAGAAGCCCTGCCACAAGCCACCAGCACCTAAGTTCGAGTTTAAATGAAATAAAAAGGTCGAACCATAACTGAACGCACCAGCGAACATCTCCATCACCGGGACTTTGCCATTTTTTTCTGACATAGCGTTTGCTCTCTTCTAACTGGGAAGCATGGGCATCGAAACAGTCTCCGCACTGGGAAATATGGTCCTCGTCGTCATCTAGTAAACAACATTGTCCTCACATTCAGGAAGGAAAAGAAGTTCATGCGAATGTGACACCTCATACAGTAAGGTTCGACTACCTGTTGAAAGAAGGATTAGCGCTGCAGACAGCCTGGGTGCAGGTTGCAAGCACTTGCCATGCGACAACCAGTGCCCGTGAAACTTTTTGACTAAGGCATCTTCGAAGAAGTATTGAATTTGCACAAACCTAATGAGGGATGATTGGAGAGTTGACTTGAAGGGCTGGTCAGATTAATTACCATGCAGTATTAGCTAGGATGTTGGGAGAAATGATTCCGTTTGACGATTCATACTCTGCTCGGAGCTATGATGGTCAGAATTGTGAGAGAGGGGGACGTTTTATAAAGGAACCTACTTTATTCGAGTCGTTTTCCGGTGAGACTGCAACAATGTCGCCCGCCTGGAGAACGAGTCAGTACTGTTTCGCTTTCGTTACAAAGGAAAAAAAACGTGCCTTGTAAAGAACAACATCCAACTCTACACTCTCATAAAATCCCGTTTGAGATGACTGTGGTCCCCATTTGATAAGGGTAGGATTCTGCTCGTGGATGTGGGCTTGCTTCTCCAACTCTTGGACAGCCTTTTTAGCCGCTGCGAAGTTGTCGATCACCGACAACGGAAACCTTGGTCGAAAGGTGTTGGTTTACGATGCGACCACAAATTTCTGTGACGAAGACTTTGCCATCTTGTTCCTTTTTATTGGAAACACGAGATTCATCGTAAAAGTGTCGGATGAGCGGAACTTTGGCAATCTTTCCATGCGACAGTTTAACGCGGTCGATAGCATGCATCAAGTACGCAATCTGGAATGCGGTGAGTTGTGAGGAGAGGAAAGCAAGTCTGGGCGACATTCCAGTTCATCTCTTTTGAGTATTGATTCGAGTTGCGGGTAGTCGAGCTCCACGATGGCCCCATCTACCCAAGTCTCGTAGGTGGCCGATGGGTTGTCGATCGCAGCTGAAAGAACGGAGTTGGCAATTCGGCTTTTCAGATGAAAGCCGTCCCAAAATGCTTTGTACTCCGTCGCAGGGATATCAAGAATGTACCACGCTTCCTTCGTTTCGATGTACACTTGTCTTTTGAACTGTGAGAACCATCTTCGAACCACAACCTACTCGTCCAAAGCCTCCTCATAATGGTGTGCGTTGAATCCAATTATGTCGACTTTGATGAAGCATGTTTCGGTTTCGGCGTCAGATTCATTGTCCCCAAGTTGGTTGGCAACTTCCGTGGCCAGCCCGGCGGCACCGAAGAGACCGATAATGTCGTCTCTGTCAATTTCCAGAGGGTTGACCAGCTCTCGGCCATCAACCTTGAATATAGCGAAAGCAGAGAGTCTACGAATCGGAGTGCCGTCGTCTTCGCCGCCCGTTTCTTTGAATCGGGCAGGTAGTTCAGATTCGTCGACGGGGATGCGGCCATAGTAGTTGAAATAAACGGGGTCCTCAGGATCTAGGAGGCCCTGAGTGTCAGCTCAATAGAAAAAAAAAATTAAAGAAAAATACCGGCAAAAATGTCCCGGTCATCTTCGTCAAAACTATTCAACGCAACGTTTTTGGGGGGCTCAGAGCGGGGAGGGGACGGGCAGGAGTTGATAGATACATGGGAAATTCGAGAAACAGTATCGCGGACAAGCCTATCGTTACGGGGTCGTTTACGAGGCGAAAGATTGGGACTGGGAGATCGGGAGGACGAGTCTGTAGGAGAAGGAGAACGAATTCGCTTTTGCGGGGAGCGCGGCGGAAGTAAAACGTAGGGAGCAAGTACCATGAGCCGCGCTGGGCGATCAGCGGAATGACTGTACGGTCAGAACAAGGAGCAACACTTTGGTTGAACTCAATGCATTCGGTGTGACGCCTCGCGAAGTCACGGTCACGCCCACCTTTCCCTTCAACCATGTCGTTGCTCCCCTACCACAATCCGCACAACTATGAATCAGAAAAGCGTATGTTTCCTCGGAATCAAAGGTCATATATAGCAACGAATAGCCAACCGCGAACAAGAGAAGCTCGTCGTCCAACTGGAGGACATATGGCACTCCTCGGTATGATGTCCTAATCCTAGCAGGAACTGCGTATACTCATCATATCAACGCAGGACAATGACCAAGTAAAAACTCTTGTCCGGTAGATCTGCGGCAATACTCGCCGCTATGTCATTCTTTTCAGCGAAGTCGTCGACGATCTGCTGCGTCTAAATCCTCCCACCAAAGACATCAGCGATAAGGACGAGGTCATTGACGTGATAATGCATCAACGACGTGAGCGGAATGCACAGTTTCCCAGATCATATTCTCCGACGATTGTGAGTTTTGAATCGCATTTTCTCCACTTGTTCCCAACGTTTTCCAAAGTAATCTTTACTTCAAACCACTGCTCAGCGACGTTGCTCTCGCCGTCCGCGAAGTGCATAGTGCCCATATTGGACATCTCATCACTGTTCGTGGGATCGTGACCAGAGTATCAGAGGTCAAACCACTACTACAAGTCAACGCCTACCCTTGCGACGTTTGTGGATCGGAAACATTCCAAGAGGTCACAAACAAGACTTTCGCGCCACTCTACGACTGTGGCAACACCGAGGAGTGCGAGAAGAATGGCGTGAAGGGCAGTTTGCATATGTAAACACGGGCATGTCGTTTCAGTCCGTTCCAAGAACTCAAAATCCAAGAGATCGTAAGAATATATTCGCTATTTGTATCTCTCCCTGATCACCACTAGGCTGACCAAGTTCCTGTTGGCCACATCCCCCGTTCCATGACGGTCCACGTCGGCGGGAGCCTTACACGCCTTATGAACCCTGGCGATGAGGTTCATCTTGGTGGTATTTTCCTCCCCGTCCCCTACACCGGTTTCCAAGCCATTCGTGCTGGGCTTCTCACGGACACATACCTTGACGTACATGACGTTCACCAACAAAATAAACAATATCGCGACATGGAGACAACACCAGAGCTCGAAGCGAAGATGGAGCAGCTCCACGCAGGGGACGGCTTATACAACAAACTGGCCGAAAGCATCGCTCCTGAAATTTATGGCCACTCGGACATCAAGAAAGCGCTTCTGCTCTTACTGGTTGGAGGGGTTACGAAAGTTACTGGTGACGGGATGAAGATTCGTGGCGACATCAATATTTGTCTTATGGGTGATCCTGGTATGGCCAAGTCCCAACTTCTGAAGTACATCTCCAAAATTGCCCCTCGGGGATGTACACGACCGGTGAAGGCTCTTCTGGTGTTGGTTTGACCGCGGCCGTTATGCGTGATCCTGTTACAGACGAAATGGTCCTCGGTGCGTTATTTTTACTTTTCATTGAGTTTTAACCAACCAATCATCAAAGAGGGTGGCGCACTTGTGCTTGCGGACAATGGAATTTGCTGCATCGACGAATTCGACAAGATGGACGACTCTGATCGTACTGCCATCCATGAAGTGATGGAGCAACAAACCATCTCCATCTCCAAAGCCGGCATCTCGACCACCCTCAATGCCCGCACCTCGATTCTTGCAGCATGCCAATCCTCTGTACGGTCGGTATAACCCGAAAGTCTCGCCTGTCGAGAACATCAATCTCCCCGCGGCATTGTTGTCGCGTTTTGACCTTCTCTTCCTGATTCTCGATAAGCCATCCCGCGACGACGACGAGCGTCTCGCTCGGCATGTCACATACGTCCACATGCACAACTATTCCGGCTGATCAAGCAAATGGCGGGTGCTGGGGAAGGCAAAGAGACAGCGGAGAATGGGGAAAGGCCCCGATGGGGAGCGTGACATAGCTGTCGATTCCGATTCGGACTCGGACGAGTATTCGGGCCAGCAGGAGGTCTAGCACGGGTAACTGCGGCTGGCTTTACTGAGGCACAGTTGAACGAGACCATAATCAAGGTTTGTTCTCTATTCCAAGCACCTGAAAAGGACACTAAAGCACGTCTACAGTACGAAGACTTGAATGTCATTGTTCGCGTTGCCAATGGTGCTAAAATACGTTTCGTCGATGCCGATTCATAGTGGAGAGGGGATACTTGCTGTTGATTTAACGTCGTTGTCCTGCTTTGTCTGTTGTTGTACTCTAAAGCTATTCTTGTAGGGAGTTAACGACCGCCACGATATTGGGTCCGTAAAAGAGACAACTCTAGAGCACCTGTCCTTGTCATCTCATCATCAGGGCATTGCAGGCAGATGAGCAAGGCGAAACAGCCTACTATGGACTGCTACATTTTTCTCCGCTAGTCTATTGAACACATAGAATATGACGCACTAAGCAATACAGAATGCGCAATATAATTTATCAGTACAAATCACGGCCTCCGGTCATCGTCACGATATGCAGGAGACGTCGCCGCGGTGGTACTCATGCTCTTCGTCATCAACAGAATGGAACCCTACGGACTGTTGATAAGGCCCGCTATTCAGCCCCGTTCGTTCATCGGCTTCGTCGTCTGAATCATCTCCGGTAACAACGGGCCGAGTTCGGTCGGAGACCATTGACATCGGGGCATCAGCCGGGGTTGATCCGTCTAATGGAAGTGAGATGTATTGCTCCTGAGACTCGTCGATGGTGTGGCGGTAGCAGTAGCGCCACATGAGTACTCCAGAGGTGAAGCTGAGCACGAAGAGAGAAAATATGCTCAGCGCAAGCCTGGTTTTGAGTGATTCGATTATGCGAGCAAGCTGTGAGGAGACGGCCTCGTCGCTAGGACTGGGTGATGGAGCACTGGGGGTAGTCTGTAGTTTGGTAGCGTCTTCAAGGACCTCTGAATCGACAGCTGGTGAATGGGAAGGCGTCGGTGTGAGGGATTTGATGGAGGTGGTTTCGGAATGGGTAAGATAAATGGAGGGTTTGATGAAGGATTTGGTGGCTGAGGGTTTGCTTGGGCGAACCGGCACAGGCTCGTTGTGTGGCGGTAAGAGCGGCTCAAGGTCAACGAGCTCGTGGAGCACTGCTTTTTCTCGTCGATGGCGGACCCCCAGAACACCATGTCCCAACCGAGAACGTGCCATTGCGTTCAGGGTTGGCCAAGTCAGAAACAGTTATCATCCACTGTCCCACTGAATCCTCGCCCCTGAAAACGGATTTTTAGTGAGCAAAGCGGCATAAAGAATGGACTCACCGATGTTTTACGCTCATGAATGTCCAGCCAGGGAAGCCTGTAGTTGCTCTATCTCCGTGTCTTGGTTCTGCCAAAACACTGGTGACACCGTTCGGACTCCTCAATTCAACCCGCACGTCGCCTCTCCGTGTATGGTCAATCCAAACACGCACGGTGATATGCTCGAGCTTCTCTAGATTGGCATCCTGGACCACATCCCACTTGATGTCCATCACACTCGTTACACCGCCCACACCGATAACCTCGCCGCCAGAGTAGTTTCCCATCGGGTCCATCATCCCTTGTTCAATTTGGATCGTTTTTGTGTGCATCCGTGTTTGCGGTTTGACGAGTTTCCAGTTTTGCGCCGCTTGCACAAATGCCGTGGCATCCAACGCGCCATATCCAAAATTTGAACTGTAGTTCCGCCCAGCAGCGGTGAGCTGCCATTCTTCACCATCACCTATTTGGCGTGCGTTTTCAACACAAAGATGCTGGATGTCGCGCCATGCAGGACCCCTTTGTCGACACTGACTGTGCAATTTGGTGGTCCTGCACTCTCGAAACAGCTATCAAAGAGTCCAGTGGTGTCGGTGAAGAAACAGCCAGTCAAGTATCTCGACGACTAGGCAAAATTTAACTCGACTTCAAACTGAAATGAAATGAAACCGACCTTGTCGCCCATAGGTGACCGGTCTTTCCTGCGAATTTTGCCTCGAGGAACATCCCTATCGAGTCGTCCTCCTGTGTAACCATAACATATGGATCACAAATGCGACAGGACCGAATCCTGGCACGGGCATACTGCCATCCTCGTCTGGGATGTTATGTCTTTCGGTGCCGTCTGTACATAGTCAGTTACTTGGAAATAACGGCTGAAATGGTTGCAAACCCGGTTCAAATACGCGAATTGAGTTGGTAGTAACATGCAAGATGGCAGATTTCTGGAAGAACGAGCCGACGTTGATGGTCAAACCCGGTATTCGCACAGAGATTGTGATGTCGCCTTTTGGACCCCGATGAGCGAGCTACCATGGACAACATGAAGTCCACGAAATCTCTTGAAATCCTCCTTACTCGAGATAATCCTGGTGTGGGGGTGGGGTTGGTACTGATGAGAAGAGTGTCATTTTGGCTTTGAGTGTCCCCATTATACCCAGTTGACTTGGTTATAGCGCGGATAGGAAGCGACCAGATACCCCGCGCCACCATCGAGGGCGTGTAACTTGCGTTTCACCGCAACGGGAAGATCTCGCTGATAAGAGTGAATGGAAGGCAAGTAAGTAAAAGACATGGAGCAAACCTGGAACGGGGTGAATCCACCAACGACCCCACTTCCCGTTCCAAGCGACCAGTTCAGGCACCGCACGATCCTATAATCAAGTTGGACATGGTCAACATCATACTATAGAGGCTCACTCCATTCCATGCCACAGCAAAGGTCATATCTGCGATAGAGGCATACGGGTCCAACGTGTCACATAGGGCAAGTTGGTTGATTATTCGTGTTTGGTTGCCAAGTGCCCATTTGTGAGCTTGTTACCTTTCTTGACTGGTCCATAGATATCTGATAATGACGGGCGTCACCGTCGATTGCAATATGATCTCGCGCCAGGGATGGCAACTCCACTCGAATCGCTCAACATTCGCGCCGACGACCGAGGTCTATTGTATTCGCACACCCATGGCTCGCGGATGAAGAGCATCTTTAGGCTGCTCCATGTTGGTTGGGTTTGGTACCCGACAGCCATTGTTGGATTATTGAGACCGGGAAGAAATACGAAGTCGATCGCGTTGCGCATATTCTCTTCAACGCTGCTCGGAAGTTCGGGGCGTAGGGCATATCCCTTGCTTGGTCATCCAAGCCTTCGAGCTTGGGTTTGGTAAAACGGTAGGATTGCGATGGCGTCTTTGGGGGAGAAGCGCTGCACAGCGAGAGCCCGGGTCGATTGCCGACCATTCTATGAGTGCTATCTTATGATAGTCTAAAAACACCCTTCACAAGACAAACCTTCGAAGGATATTAAAGTCGGTCCAGCTTGTCTTCTTTTGTATGGCCTCCATTCCGGTGACGATGCCATGGGGTGAGTGCTCTCTGACGAAATATATTCGGGTCATAGTGGACCGAGGCTAGGAAAGCGCAGGACAATTAGAGACGTCGTTTCTGCCCTACATTCACAACTCACTTTTGCCTGGCCATCCATATCAACATCCTCCCCGTCATCCTTCTCTATCTCCTCTTCAACGACCTTGAATTTGCGGAGGAAGTTCGGGCGCGCAACCACAAGATTGCAGAGTGTGTCGAGTCGAAGTGGGTTGGAGTAGTGAAGGAGTCAGACGAAGTGTGACCGCGAACTGCAAGTATTTCTTGATACCCTCTGCCCGAGAATCACACGCACATCTTGCCTCTTGTGCTGCTCGCCGCAAGAGTTGGCTGAATTTGAGGTCAATAGTGGTGCAAAATTGGCCCAGATCTTCGCCAAAGGCAGTATCTGACCCCCCCCCTTGGCGCCTGCATCTCTCCGCTGGTCGCCCTGATGAACCGAAGGACAGAGGCTTGAGCTTTCCTCGCCGTTACTGAAATACTCATGTTGGTTGTCGGAAAACTGAGAAACCCAATCAGGCAACTTGAGCGGTTCAAATTCTTGAATATGAGCAGCAAAACCTCCCAATAAGATCCAATTCGGCCCAATTATCCTTCGGAGAGTTTACTACGCTTGTCAGACCACATAAGTTCACCCACAAATTAAAATCATAAAAACTTTGCGAGCTTTCCCTTTTTTATCCTGCCTTTTATACTTACTTTTATCTCCTATGTGACGTCCTTCGCGTCACATCTCGTCTCGTGGTGTCTAGCTTCGAACCGCCATGTACCTCCCCATCGAGCTTCCAATGGAGCTTGTTGAGCTTATTTTTTCAAACATTACGCCTCGCATTTATCATGACGAAGTAGAACTCGATCAATGCACATCTGCGTTGGCACGATGTGCGCTGGTCTGCCGAGCGTGGGTCGCCCCAAGTCGCCGCATTCTTTTTCGCAATGTTACAGTTTTCGATCACGAGGTCTACACCTTTGAGCGCTTGTTTCCCCCTTGGCGGTCTCACTCTTCTCACTCTTCTCGTGACCCTACCTTCTACCCCTTCGTTCAAGAACTGCACTTTCATTTAGCTGAAGGCGGGAAACGCTGGCTCGAAACAACCTTCCAGCGCAACATCAGCCCACATCTTCAAAATACCGTCCAACATCTCTGGCTGCATGGGCGGGGACCTGTCAGTCCTGGCGGACCTGGCTACAGAAAAGTCACGCCTGGTCCAACCGGCTTCACTCAAGTCACCCATCTGGGCATTGCGGGCGTGTGGGGATTCTCGACCGTCCAAATGGTGGAATTCATTGCCTCCTTTCCAGTGTTGGAGGATTTGACTATTCAGGTCACCGAATACCTTCGGGAAGCAGAGGGTCCGATGCCCAGCAATCCAGTACCGGCCATGCTTCGTCGTGCTTCCTTCAAATGGTTGTACTCCCGCCCGATTTTCGACTGGGTCAGACTTGGGCGTCCAGCCGGCATGGAGGAGTTGCGCTTTCACTTGCCAAACGAGCACGACTACACTGATTTCGTGGCTTCGGTGTTTAAATACATTGCACAACAGGGCTCATCATTGCTTTCGCTGAGGCTTAGGATCCATGATCAGAGACGCCGGTTTGCTATCGGTATGAAAGAAATACTGGTATTTGGGGAATACTTACTGTATTTCTAGCGAGGTGCTTGGACATAGACTCACCGCCACTTTCCACGCTATTCTCTGCCTTCCTCTGCTCCAACTCCCGACTTGAACACCTGTTTATAGACGTTCCTGAGGACATGAGATATTATCAGCAGACCTCTGGCCATCACTCCATTGGCACGCTGCTGATCCGCATCGCCTTGAGCGACAACTCCAACCGGTTCCGTGCTCTGAAAGTTTTGACGGTGCGAAGTCGCGTAATTTATCCTGACCTGGTGGATGTCCTGCGCCGACCGCCACTCGGGACGCACTATTCGACGCGTTTTGTGTACGTTGGACCAGTCACTTTTCCCGGCTGGTTGGAATGGCGCAACGAGTTGGAGAACAATCAAGTGGAGTGTGTCAGGCCTTGCTGGTGGGACCAAGATTTTGATTACTAGACACACGTTTCAAGTATCACGATGAAATAGAGTTCAAGTGAGCTATTAAGATCATCTGAATCTGCTTATTGCTTCGGTTCTCATACGGTCTGCAGAATGTTGGGGGGACAATACCCAACACCATAAAAACCAGGGCAGCACGGATTGCAAAGCCACACTTCTCCCGGCTCCCAGTCTGCGCAGCCCAGCCATCGTCAACACCGATCGCGATAGTCAGATTGAGCACTAGCCAACAGGCCCAGGGAAGATGCCGGATGCTAGTTAGAGTTCCTCGATCTTGTATTCTTTGGTCTTAGCTTCGACGTGGCCCTTCTCCCCGTGCGCTTGACCTCTGACGCGTGTCTTAAATGACGCTGGCAGATTCGAATAATGCGGGACGGCTTGCCCTTCAGCAACTGCAGCCTTCCGTGGAGTAAGGGATGGCGTTGATCTTGTTATATACCCACCGTCCCCCATGACGTAGATCCGCGAGCAGGACATCAATGAGGACTGTCGTCAAGCGGGCGAGCGATGGGAGCCTTGGCATCGGAAAGGGCAGTCGGTTTAGATTTTGCATCGGCCTGGATCAAAAAGTCAGAATGGTACGGCGAAACTCGTTAAATGTTGTGAGTGGCAACGGTACAAGTTACAGGTCGTCTAGAGAAGCATTCGGCTAGGCGCAACTAAGACGTAGTAAGGATGGCATATAAAAGGACATAGAATGAGGTCCCGCGGTCAGCCGAAATGCGGCAAGCCCCAAACTCAGGAATGGTCAACTAAGTCAGCTCCACGAGCCCGCGCGCCGGAACCTTTCTTTTTTTCCCTGTTGCCATGGATTAGGACAGGAGATAGAATGGATAGAATGCCAAGAGGCACACATGGTTCCACGTTTCCGTATCCGCGTCTGATCCCCTCCAAAATCGAGACGCCAATAACCGCGGCCGGGTTGTCCTGACTTGTTCACATGCTGGAAGATGTGGTACAAGGAAAGGGTATGGCGAACCGTATTCTAGATTGACGATAAGAGTGACAGAAGGCATAACAGTTAAATAGACGGACATGCCAGTGGTTAGACCGTCGAAAAAAATCGAAGTGTTCGGTGATAGCGCGAATTATGCCTTGGAGAGATAGCATGCGAAAACTGACTTGAATTGATGGCCAGAGCTATCAATATCCAGGTAACCATACTTGGACGCTCCCCATTATCAGGAACCAGACTGAGATTGAGGCAGATTCCTTCGGGGAGACCTAGAAAACGGCGGAGATGATGGGAAGCGTCTGGAAGTAGTCTACTCGATGGTGACAGGAAACCATCCTCAGCGCTG
Source organism: Mycena indigotica (assembly GCF_014461135.1). Classification (NCBI taxonomy): domain Eukaryota; kingdom Fungi; phylum Basidiomycota; class Agaricomycetes; order Agaricales; family Mycenaceae; genus Mycena; species Mycena indigotica. The sequence goes on along the minus strand of NW_023503007.1, from coordinate 2,664,553 downwards.
GAGAGGTCTGACTCTGACTGAGAAAACATCGCGACTTTGGTAGTGCGTGGTGTAATAGCAACGGGCGAAGAATATTCTTTTGGCTGTCGATCTGGTGGGTGGATCGAGGTTTTATGGATCGGATTAACTCACGTCTTCAGCGTCTTCGATTGCAAAGAGGTCTTCCGAAAGGCAATCGCGTGGAGTAACATCACAGGCTTCGCCGTTGGCGAGAATGGCACGCGGATCGACGCAAAGCGGGGGAGGGGATTCGTATGGGTCTTTCTACGAAAAGGTTTTAATGTCGAGGAGGAAGAGACTGAATCTTACCCAGGTCTCTGGGCTGCATGAATTGGTGGGGTAGCTTTGAGCGGCGCGACTCAGACGCTGCAGTTTAGCACAAGGACCCAACGCACCTGGAGAACCTAGATGGGGGTAAACCCGACGTCAGTAGCATGGTATCTGGGCAGACGGGGTTGCCATCGAGAATGCTTGGAAGAAGATAAAGTTCGGAGCCCGGTGACGGGGAAGCTGAATCGGTGGGTAGACTTTCCTGCATGCTGAGGTCGCAAGGTGCAAGGGGCACAGGCGAGTAATCTTCCCAGGCAAGCTCTACAGAATCGAGACTTAACAAGCGGCGTTTTTCGAGAAGTTTCATGAGGGAGGAAAGAAAGAAGGTAGAGTCAACTTCGCAACGGGGCACGTGGCTTCAAGCTGGTCACTCCCGGTTTGATCGATGACATCGATGTACTAGGTTATGATCTGGGAGTGGGACGCCGGTACTACGTAGTCTCGGAGACTGAGGACTGCAGACTCGAGACGTGAAACTAAATGGAAGAATGGAGGTACTACGACATTCAGAACGAGAGTTCCCGGCCTTTGGACCCCGATATCTCACCCACCTCTCTGGGGGTACCTCTCGCCACGGGGGGGAAACAAATTAGATCCAGGGCTTCTGACTTATCACTGGGGCAGGGAGGTTCGTTGCCCGGACATGGACGGGGAGGTAATGGAGGGCGGTTCAGCCTTCGGTGTCGAGGTCAGAGCTGACACATCCTCGCCATCGAGTACGGCATGACCACCTGCTTCTCACAAAGACCAACAAAGAACGAAATGGGTGGAGTTCTTCGAGGAAAACCGCCATGGGTCGAACGTGCAGACGTCCATCTCAGGCTGGTCGCACATGGAGCGCAGAAGGGAGGGGTTTCCGGTCCAATATGAGTGCAAGTCATGGTACAAGAAGGTACCAATTCTGATTGGGCTCGACAGTTGTCGATTCAGTGAAAGCGCTGGGCATCTTCCAACGATATAAAACAGGTGGAGTTTCAGGTCACTTCCCAGGCAAAGAAGGCAAAATATAGACGACCGAGACTCTACCTCGAGGGGGTATTCGAAACGCAGAAGTCGAGTAGGTGGACTGAGGGATTGCTTCTGACGACGGAGGTTAAACTTGGATAACCAGGGCATCGATAGTAAGAGGTGGCTTAGACTGGGCAAAGATACGGTCAATGAATCAAGTATAGACTAGAAAAAACCTGAACTCGCCGGAAAGAACCGTAGTTTAAACAAGCATAGACCGCCGACAGATTCCAGAGGCATCCTCTTCAGGTATCCCCTCATCCGACGACAAGTCCTATCGTCGTCAAGGCCATAAGGGCTATCGCCCTGGTTCCACCGCTATCGCTTGAATCTTGGCGGTACGGAAAGACACCAAGTGAGGGGGAGAGGTTCCCAAGGGTCGGCCGAGCGGACAGAGTGGGTGACCACCGCCGGCTGAGCCAGAGTTCGACGGGCTTAGACGCTTATCCGGGAGTAGGTCGGGGAGAGTGGGCCAAAACGGTATCTTCGACTCGAGGTGAGGGAAGGGATACGGGGCTGATACAGGACGGGAAACCAGTCCAGTCCAAGGACCCAGCGCGAAGGCTGATCCTGCCATCCTAATAAGGACCCCCATGTGGGACAAGGGCTCATGCTGAGAGCTACTGCTGGAGCACTTCAGGAATAGAAGGAGGAACGTCACATCGACAGGCGGAATTTTTTTCAATAAACAACGGAGTACATACTTAACTCGGAAGTGTGACGTCACGCGCCATCATATTCAAGGACTCATTCTGCCTTTCACGTACATCTCCTTCCCTTTAGTTGACCTTCCATCGCTCACTCCCTTATGACAGTGCCGCAAACAGGAAACTCGACAATCCGCTTCGAGGGATTCCGCGAGAACGGCTGCTCAGTGATGTGGAGCTATTTGCAGAGGAGAAGGGCTTGAAGGACATCCTTCCTGAGCTCAGAAAAGGCGCGTTGGTTGCGCAGGATCCGGCGGGTATGTAATCGACAAATTTCAGGCTAGCTCTACTAAAATTGAATCGTCCACCTAGCATTCAAAGCGTCGACCTCAAGTCGACCTGCTTGAATAAAACGATAAATACCACATCCGGCGTGAGACGACTCATAGGTACAGTGACTCAAACTTGGAGCCTCTACTCTACGCGTGTGAACACTTGCTTGGTCAATTACCGACGAATGGTGATCAGATGGTTGTAATGTCTCCGTTTGCAGCAGCTGTGCACGAGTCCGTCATTGTGCGTCCCATTCCTGATTGCTTTTCCGAAGAATACTGACCACATCATTTAGAATGGTGCACAAGTAATGAGGTTCTGCGAACGAACCTATCTTGATATCCGCACATATTATATTATATATACCCGGAGCAGTTTGGCATTGGTAGCCGTGCGTCAAGTTCCGTCTTATCTTTTCTCGTAGACTCAAACCTTGTTACAGAACGTGATTCTTGGCTGGTTGGCCTTGTCAATTCCGCCCCTCATCTCCGCTGCGCCCTCATCGGCTGTTGGATAACGGACCCTACGAACGAGGCTTTAGGACGTATTAATAAGAAAACGATCTTTGGTTACCTGTCTGATCAGTTTGTTATAATTAACCTGAATCTGGTGCGCTTTCACGAACCCATGGTGGCATATTGCGCGATTCTTCATGTCAATCTAGTCAGCCCTGTCCTCGTCTTATGCTTCTACTAGTGATTTTGGAACCAAAGGTACAGTACCTTAATTTGTGGAGTTAGAAGCGATACGAGGTCGTTTCAGGAGTGAGTCGCTCGATACTCGGGACCTCTGGCGTCTTTTTATTAATCGACTTGTAGATTTGCAGTATCTAGGTCCACGAATATGTGTATGTCGTGAACCACGCGTGTTTTGCGCTCTATTCTACGCTATCTGAGTGTTTTAAGTGTCTTCTGCTCCTTTCACGTCCTCCTCGACCCTCAAGTTGAAGCGCGGACTCCCGACGTCATTTGCTATGTCTTCCTGGTTTGTAATCAGACTCCACCTCGTGGAACTTTCCTCTGATCGTTCTTTCAGGGATCCCCATGAATCTCTCGAAACCGGTTGGTCGCAATCTCGGTTGGTCGCAATCTCGGTTGGTCGCAATCTCGGTTGCTGTGCTTAATAACAGCAACCCGGCTTGGTGAGCTCGAAAAGCGAGACCGAATACCAAGTTACCTGCGTCAAAACACATTTTCAAAGAGCACGTTGTCTTCCAGGTGAGCTATTTTCACACTTTTTTACGATGCTTTGTTAATTCTGTCCTAGTTCAATGTCTCGAACACGATCCCAGACGCCGTTCCTGAACAGGTTACGCTGACGATGGCCACATCTGAGGATTTTGGTCTTACAAAGGACTTTATTCTCCTTATTCCCAGCCTCACTGCGACAAGTTCATCTGGAATAACTTACGTCTCGTTCGCAAGGGCGTGCTTACGGATTATGCGACTGCTTCGTTCCCTTGTACGTTGCAATTTGTCAGCAAGGAGCTTGACCCGACAACTGGTGAGCCTGAAGATGAATACCAGCTGGAGGAGGTCGAGCTTGGCGCGGGCGGAGACTACATACATCGTTCCGTCATATGCTTCGTTCGGCTCCGAATGGGATCGGATGAAGGGCGGGCCGAGTGTGATAAACCTGGGAGCGGCCGTGGACCGTCTGAAGGGTGCGTGTTATCCTAGTTTGTCGTCGACTTTTCATTGATGTCGCTATTGCAGCTACCTGCGACTTGATCATCGAGGTACTCAACATGGAACCCTTGGGTGGGGCAGAAAGCCCGACATCTCCCTCGGTTCATGGTCACGGGCGGACGTGGGAAGGTGCTTGGACCGAGCCGAGTGACGTTCTCGTAGGGCGTTGGCGTTACGCTATGACCCTCCGTTTCTACTTGTCGAATCATACTTTTTTTGAAGTTTGCTACAAAAAGCGCATAAGCTGCGGTGCGTGTGTATACGAATGAATATAAACCAACATTTTTGCGACGCCTACTTTCCGCCACATGCCCATCTCAACCTTGACTTCGATGTGGACCTCCTACTACGACAGGTCGTGCCTGTAGCCCAGGGACTCAATTGCGAGAAACGGAGGGTAATAATGATGAATCCCGTGAATCTTCCTATACAAACAACTAAAAGGGGAAAAAAGTATGATTCGACAAGTATTCTAATATGGACCATCCTAACCAACGGTGGACCACAAGTAGGCAAACGTCTTGGTGTTCCACGCGGACCCCAAGGTCCAGCGTAACGCCAACACCCTACGAGAACGTCTAAAGTCCTTCGTAAGACCAAAATCCTCAGGTGTGGCCATCGTCAGCGTCATAGCGTCACGGTAACCTGTTCAGGAACGGCGTCTGGGATCGTGTTCGAGACATTGAACTAGGACAGAATTAACAAAGCATCATAAAAAAGTGTGAAAATAGCTCACCTGGAAGACAACGTGCTCTTTGAAAATGTGTTTTGACGCAGGTAACTTGGTATTCGGTCTCGCTTTCCGAGAGCTCAGCAAGCCGGGTTGCTGTTATTAAGCACAGCTCCAGAAGGCTCGGACGACGGGACAGTGGCAATTTGTTCCGCGCATGTTCTTTGAGTCTCTGCTGCAGTTGGCGGATGACCTAGTTTGAGTAGACGGAACACTAGTTATGCAATGAGCTGAGTCCTATGCCAGAGATTAGTAAATCACAAACGAACGATATGATAAACTTACGGGCAACCTCGGCGGCGGCGGTTTGAGCATGGCTGATCTTGAGGAGTACCAGAAACTTCAAACGCTTGTGCAGAAGCAGCAGAATCCTTGACGTAGGCAACATGCTTCGACTCCAAAGCAGCCAAAGACAATATGAGATCTATCGAAAAAATTCAACGAGGGAAGTTGGGTAACAGAACGGTATATTCGCACCATCCTTCACGTGTGGTTCGGCAAGGGTTTGCTTCCTGAATACCTTGAGGTACATAGCAGCACGGTCGCGAACTTCATCATCGACGTCGTCAAGACATCTGTAAGTGTCTTAGTGAAAAAATCAGACAACACATTCAAACACAGACCGTCTAGAAAGGACACCAACACTTTGGTTAAGGGCCTCGCGGTTGAAATTGAGGCCAAATTTGGCCAAGCTGGACACAGCGGCAGCTCGCACGGCCGCATTTCCAGGACAACGCGATAGCAGATGAAACGAATGAATTTGGCGGGTTGGGAAGCTTTGGGCCCCTTGAGACCGAGCAAGTAAAGGATGTGAATAGAGAGTTTTGTAAACTCGCAATCCCCAATGACCTCGCGGCGATGCGACAGCGCTTACTCCTTGCACTCGCTGATGAATTTGATCATATCGAAGATGGCTTCAACAACCGCGCGTTAACGTTTAAAACCATAGCCACCCTCGTCGCGAAGGACACCAGAAAGGAAATTGGGTATAGCGGCGTGCTTGGCAGGGATTGCGTGGCAAAGAGAGCGGACCGCGTCGACAATGATTTGCGGATTTCGGACATGAAGCTGGTAATCATCTGTTTGATGAGACAGTCGACAGAGGCTTCGTGACCAGTCTATTATGAGAAAATATAAGAACAAGAAGTCAAATATGAATGCAATGATACCTGGAGCAGAGTAGTAGTGATGTCATAGGTAGTAGCAACGCTGCGGTTCTGGTCTGCGATGAGACTTTCGAGATCAACATTGCAAGCGGCGGATGGGTGACGGCGAGAGAGCAGCAAGCGTTCAAGTAGCGGAGAATTGAAGAACAGGCTTGGGAGAAGACAGTGGGAGAACTAAAATGCATTAGCAAACAAACAAATAGAAAATTGCAAGTCTTGCCAGCTATCGACTGGGTCAGTTGAGCGGGTGCGTCATTCTTCATTTCACGGAGAACACAACCCGCTTCAAAGTTGGCCATGTCGCTCTTATGCCTGGGCCAGCATTCAAGCAGCTCAACTATTTGGCTGCCAAAAAAAATCAGCTTGTACCCAGTTTGACGGCGAAGAGTAACGCACTTGGGATCCTCTGCCATGACATTGGCCGCATATCGAATGAGCATAGACAACGCCATGGCATTTTTCAACGTCGTTCCCGAGCCGGATTTCCCCCACCAAGTTGTTGAACCATTATTGCAACAGCCATGCAGTCTTGTCGCCGAATAAGATAGAGCGGTCCGAGCGCATGGTATTGCTGGAGAAAGGTACGGTCTGTGCGTTACTTTGGCTCCCGCTGCCCAAGAAACCTCCGCCCGTTACTGAGGGTCTAAAGTAGCCACCGGCTGTAACGTTCACGGCCTCTTCCGCTTCATGAACTCAGCGCTTAACGACGCCCTTAGCTTGCGGGAGCATATGGTATACCAAGATCAACGAAGCAGATGAAATGGAAGGGTTTCGGTCGACGATGACAGCTTTGAAAAACCGTTGGACACCTTGAGCCATAGAAGGCTATTTTTCGTGCTCAGCATCTGAAAATATAGAGATATAACGAATCAACGCACGTCGATGATATGGCAAAGGGCCCGAATGGCATTGGGCCGATAGATAACCTCCGCGTTGGGTTGCATGTCTTTTTGGATGCTGCTCGGTAGCCTTATGACATTTTCCGTGGTCGTTGCGAGTTCCTTAATGGCCAGGTATACCGCCTGCCGCAGGGCGCTCTGGAGATCCAGATTAGTTATATGGTCCGAAAACATGCCTGGGACACTGCTTACATCTTTAGGCTAGAATAGCTTAGTAGCGCCCGAACAAGAGAGTAGTAGCCTCTTGTGTGTTGAAGTTCTCGCCCACGTATAGGAGATACACGATGCGCGTAAGCAGCGCTCGACATTTGCGGGGGGCTGATTGGAGCTTCGCTGAAGGCGAGGGCTTCCTGGATGATGGTCGTTTGATTGCTAGGGTACGAGCTCAGCCCGGAAGCGCTTTCGTCCTCCTTCTTATAGAATGCCATGGCGAGCAACATTTTGTGGCGGAAGACTGCCAAGAAGCCAGAGCGAGGAGGGGAGTCAGGCTTGCGAAGGTGGCAGAGTACGTAACGTGATTGATTCAGATGTGTCACACAAAAATCATTTGTCATTATATTGCCCAGTTTACTCTACAAGGGCCTCTGGCGCCTGCGCCTGAGGCTGAGACCTTGCTTCACTTTCTTAGTTCTATGTATTTTTGTCAGTGATCTGGCTTGTCAGTGTTACAAATTGGTCAATGTTCCAACCAGGCAATGATGGGTAAAATTGTAACAAATATATTCTGAAAATGAGATGGGATAAGGCCGCAAGCGGCAGAGAGCCGAACCGTGACCTTGCTGGACATATGTCTTACTTTCTTGCTGTTCTCAGACTTGAAATTTTCTCAAAGACTATAAGTATATGTAGTTATTTCATTTTTATATAATACCAACAGCTCAACTGGCTGCACCAGGATTAGTGAGTATCAAGATGGCAGGTCAATATGGCCAGAGACTGCAGTTTCCACCAGAAGATGTAGCCTAATTCTGGTATAACAACTGCAAATTGCATGAGTTAATCTCCATTGTCTGGGTGGTAGTGTTGTAAAAACAATGCTTTGGAGCACCAGGAATGCAATTTCCGGGTCAGTGAGTAGAGGTCCAATTAATAATGTAGACCGCGGCTGAACAAATTTGCTCGATATTAGTCTACGTCATAGACACTGCCTCATCGGCTGTCAGCAGTGATGACAAATTTTGGTTATACATGCTTTACTCAGACTTGACTGCTAGTAGTCTGCTACCAAAATTACCCTTTGAAGACTATTTGTCCTCAATACTTTAGATAGTCTTATGAAAAGGTATTTGTAAAATGTGCATTAGTGTCTGAGCAGTCCATCAACCTAGTTTTGTGTAGAAGTTACAAGTTTATGCAAAACCTGCACACCTGGCCCCAGGTACTTATTACCAGAGGCATGGACAGTTGGTTGTTGTTGCCTAAAGGCTCTAGAGGCTGAGCGTGCACCCCCGTTCCTGTGCATAGTATGGTTGAAGGGTGGTGTGAGACCTACTGTACCAATTTATTTATTTAATTCTGTGACCCAAATCTGTGTGACATTGGTGCCGTCCTTTCCCTCCTGCAGCTTTAGAGTGGTCTGTCTCCTGTTATGTGGTCACCCAGAGTTGTGTCAAGTGGTCCAGGGGCCACTGTGACTCCAGTGCCTCTTCTGGCTTTGTCAGCCAAGCACCTGGAGCAGCTTTCAGCCTCACCCAGACACAGTAAATCTGGCAGGTCTTTTGTTCCCACTTAAAGATCTGCTTTTTCCACAGCCACTTTATACAAGCTGCCTAAAGTGTACCTTATTAGTGATATATATGCAAAACATACCTCAATGAAGGGGAATAGGATATAACTGGGGGAGAATGACAAGCTGGGGAAGACCTAAACAAAGACTAGCAGTTGTTTTTTAATGGTACATATTTAGAGGGAGCAGGGAGAAAAGGCATTGATTGGTCTGGCAACATCATGTGACTACGTCCCAAAAAGGATAATCAAACACTGCCACTCCCAATATGGGGTTGCTGGTTTTCATCTTCACATAGAGAGCCGAAACTTCGGTTCGGCAATAAATTCCCTTTTTGGAAAATATTTTGGTGAGGCTCAAAACCTGGAATGCAGTTCCAGGATATCAGCAAAACATTACTTCACCTGATATTCAAGTATGCTTGCTTATAAATACATATAGGAAAGATGAATCATGATAGAAAATATAATTTATTCAATATTGTGGCCCACTTTTCCTCGCCACTCTGGCTTACATCCGCTCTGTCGGTCGGCCGCTCGCTTCGCTCGCCACCGACCTCCTGTGCTCACCTAAAAAGTCAAAGGAGATCTATGCCTACCTATAAGTATCGAAGCAACTTTCATTTTGTGACAATGCGTGACATGATCTAAAGATTGGACATGAGCTGTAGTGGTGATTATTTGACAAATGTACCCTGCCCCAGCAGGGCGACCCGGAGTCAAATATTCCTGCAGGCCTCATACCTACCTTTGCAGGGGAAATTGACAAATGTACCGGTTATCATCTCCGCGCCGCTGGATCACTCCGGGCTCCCTTATTTGGGCACCCTCTGGGCATGATGTCATAGGAATTACCATTTCGGGTTGTTCACCGGGCATGCTGTGATGGGCCTTCCCTTTCGGGACCACCCCCCTTCCATGTGAAAAGATATTCAGATCGGCAAGCTATTCAGATCGGCAAGCCTGGCCGTCCCTTCTCCGACTGATTTTTGATACTAACACTGATTCACCACCACCTTCGGCGTTCCTGCCGATTTTCATTCATTTTTTAGCCCAAGTCCCTCATCTGGCACGTGACCAAGACACCCCCGAAACATTCTAAGTCCCTCCCTCCTTCTTTCAAACTCATTTTTGGAACAAAATAAGGCCTAAATTTCATTATTATGCTACTGACTATGTACCACTCATTCTACTTGCTCATTTTGTTGTCCGCGACATTGGTCAAGCATTCCATTACCCAGGTTACATCGTCGATGGCTTTCCACCAGCTTTTCATCATGCGGCCATTGATACGTTTCTGGTCGCATGCCCACCAGTACAACGTTGCGACGACGCTTAGCATACCGTTTTGCCCTGGAATGAGCAGCCCGTTCCATTGTCCGCCCTCCTCCCCGGCTCAGTTCGCGTCCAGTCTTTGGTGTCTCTCCACTCTGGTTGCAGGTTTTTCCACCACAACCACCACTGCTTCTCGAACTGATACGCGTTCCCAATTGCGACTGGGCCTGGGCTATTCCGCACACCCTGAATCCAAGTGGCCACTTGCTTTGGCCGGCCACATGCTGATAGGGCTTCTTTGCGCGATCCGTCCCAGTTGTAGATCTTCTCGAGCTTTGCTAGCGCAAGTAGAAGGCCGTTATACTTGGCGTTCAGCGGTTTTGAGGTCAGTTGAGCCCAGAAGCCTTGCAACCAAGGCGGAGTCCCTTCGGGACAAGGTGGCGCGGCGACTTCGGAATCCCCAGCTGTGGGTTTCAGCAGCGACGGGGGTCCATACGGGCGCAGCCGTTTCGTCCCTGCTCCATGTTCTTCGCGCTTTCTGCAACGGCCACTGGTGCTTGCGTTGTCCCCTCTACTTGTCCCGTCTGCGTATCGTTTGTCGTCGCGGGCGGCGGGGGCAATGTTGAAGGGTTTTGAGTCACAATATTCGGCGCAGTTTTTGAAGCTGACATAGCAGCAGCATTCGTGGTAGTTTTCGCGGCGGCTTTTGCGGCAGCTTTCGATTTGTTGGTTGCCTGTTTCTTTGAGGCACTCTGAGCGTTGTTCTCCGCATCGTCGGAGTTTTTCTTTGACCGCTTCCTCTTTTTTTAATTTTATTTTTTTGGCTGTACCATATGCGAACTCTTGTGCAGTTGATAATTGATCATCCCACAAGGCTCTGGTAAAGGTTGGACATGTGAATATCCAAAGCAGTAAGACTTTATCCTACTACTCCACCAGGGGGAATGCATTTACGCACGAATGACACAGTGTGTGAACAAACAGTGTGGGACTCCAAGGCTCTTTGTCCTTAATACCCACTAGAACCCCTCGTTAGGCAGCTTTTGCTGAGATTGAACCCAGGACCTTTTTGGCTTTACCCAAAGGCCAGGACAGGTGGAATGCCACTACACCACGAGTCCCCCCGCTTCCTCTTTTTTCCTGCACCACCTTCGTTGTTGTTTAAGTTTTGGGGTGTGTCGTCAACTTCCATTGAATCCATCATTGAATCCGCACTTGATTGGCCAGCTGGGAAGCGAATGAGGGATGGGTCATCGAGCGGGTCGTCTGCAATGTCTTTTTCAAAGTCATCCGGCGCGTTAACGCACATGTCCTCGGGCAGCGAGGCCGTAGTACATTGTTCTTGCGCTAACACTCAAGGTCAGATTCTGGAAGAAAAATGGGTCGATCTGAACTCACTAAATGCCGTCCGCAGAAAGCTCTTCATCTTCCCCAGCGTATGGCGATTGAAGTGTTCTGGGTCCCATTCCGGGAAAGGAAACAGGCGCTGGAGCGCGGTTCTCGCCGACTGAGAAACTGAAATTTGTGTCGGTCCTCGTCGCTTCAGTACCTAAGATATAAGTCACTTACTGCGTTGTATGTAGTGAACCCCGCATCTTTGGAATCGGGCCTCCCATCACGAGAACAATTTGATCCATTCCTGTTAAGTCAGCAAGCCCATTCAGGAGGCGGGACATCGTTGGCGCAAGGTTGTCCAATGTACTGGTGGGATTTCGGTCAGCCAAACACAACGTATTTGCGTCAGTAGAGAGACATACGCTTGTCGCGAAACTGGGTCCTTCGGCGGCCATGCCTCCATTGCTGCCTCAAATTTGGCCTTTCTCCGAGCTGCATCGCTTTGGGCCCGAGCGTCATATGGTGCTTTCTCCTCCTCTGTCTTTGCCGCAAAGATAGCTCGCGCCACCTTGTTGCGAAATCCTCCACCTGGCTTGATGCCGGTAGACCTTTTGCCCGCTGCCTTCGCCGTCGCAATAGCCTCAGCATGCTCGACAGAGGTTGGCCACCGTTTTTGAACCTCGACTTCAACTGTCGTTTTCGCTTCTTCGTGCCAAAAACTGCTGGAATCCCTGAATGACGTGATTGAAAGGCCCACATTCGGCGATTTTGTAGAGCATGAGGGTGATGGGGTCATGAGGGTCGAGTTTGGCGCCCACTTTGGTCACTTTAGCTTCGCCACCCGTTCTTTTTCGAGTGCAATAATCAATCCAGCGCTTGATTCGCTGTCAGCGTGCATGAGTCAAAAGGACACCAGTAAGACGTGAGAACGCACTGGTTTTGTTGCGCTTACCCACTCGTCTTTCTGCGCCTTCTCCTCTGGTGGTAAAAGCGCGTCGTCATCTGGTGGGGTGGTCTTCGTCCACTGCCTAGGGTTTTCAGGCTCCTCCCAGTCTTGCAGCTTATAGTCGACGACGTATACGAACTCATTGTAGAGTTCCTGGAGTACTTCCGCCGCATCCTTTTTGCTGACCAGCTTGGCTTCGCAGTAGCGCCAAATGTATTTGGTCATGATTTCGGCCCGCAAACCACTTGCCCAACCCTTGTTATTCAGCAGCTCCTCCTTGGGCTTCTTGCGGGACTTCCGACCTAGAGTTGGCACTGGTAGAATGGTTAGCGCTATTGGTGGCCTCTGCAGCTCCAAACCCTTACCTTCGCCTTCCTCGTCCAATTCGCCTTCATCATCATGCTCGCGATGGTCGCTCTCTTGCCCCTCATCCAGCTCCTCCCCTGACGGCACACAATGGACAGTGTTTTGCTTGTCGAATGGGTGGCCAGTTGTTGCAGTCGCGGTCACCGACATTTTGGTGCGCCAAGCAAAGGAGTGAGAGTGACAAGTAACGAGTCAAGTCAGCAACTTGACGTGACGTCCGGCAGACTCCGGTTCTAGCCTTTGCACTTGACTCTTAATGTCACTGCCGACGGACGATCTTTGACTTCACTCCTCATGTCGGTCGACTCTTCACTGCCCAATGACGTTCCTGTCCCACCTCAGCAATTGGTCAAAGCAGTCATTGGCCCTGTGAGTTCTCGCATTACGCTGGCCACGCGCTGACAAGTTATATTTCACAGTCTCGTCCTGGCTCCTGTGTTGCCTTTCTCTACCAAGAGGCCGTTGTCATAAATGGCGGAGCAACTGGGGGCAAAATACTTGTCTGCTTTCCGTACAACTCGTTGCGCGCTCTTACAGATCAGCAAGGCGCTTGGATCCCACATTTCAACTACAACCCGGCTGCCTGTGAATATTGTGCCCGCCCATTTATCAAGCATGGCAATCGCGGCTATACATTCCTCTTCACCTGCCCACACCATCCAGATGACGCTGAGGAAGTTTCCGCTAATGAATCGATTGACGCTGTCATTCCGGATCCCCTGGGCCTGTCCCGACAACGCGACGCCCCTCTTGGCAACGTCCTCGTAGTCAAGCACGAGTCTGTCGCCAATGCTCCTGAGGTAGACGCAACCTCGACCTCCGTTTTCAACTCAGTTTGGGGGGATGTCCACCAGGTGGATGAGTCCGCAATCGACACTTGCCTGCTTCGGTGTGCTCTCTTTTTTTGTGTTTCACTTGGCAGTCCTCATGACCTTCATTTTAGCGCGCTAGATCTTCTCAGCAATCACCGACTTGGCTAGCGCTACTTCGTACAATTCGACGCAGCTATGCAGTTGTCCACGCCCGATGGACACACAGTCTTGCCCATGGCTTTGCAGCCATGGTAGGCCAACGGCCAACGCGAAGGCAAGGCAAAGTGACGCCGCACGCCGCCCTCTATAACGATTGTCAATGTCCTTTGCTAACAAATGATACCTGATTGCATGCCTGTGATATTTGAGCATGTGCACGACCTTGGCAAGAACCTACCTCTTTTCCCTTTCCTCGCCAGCATGAATCGCCCCGCGAACATATCTTCTGACGAGGAAGATGGTGTTATTGTCATCCCCGACAGCGACGACGAGGATGACCTCGTCGAACTTACAACGCGACTGAGGCACGTCCGTTTCCAAGGTCAGTCCCCGATAGGGCTTTAGGCCTATTGCTGCTGCCGCTGAATGGTCCGTCAGACTCTCATGCGACGACTTCTCCTCCTAGGGTGCCCCTAAGCACGGCAGCTCAAACCTCCGTCATCAGTGTGACGGAACGCGCTCGACTGCTCGCCCGCCCGCCCCCACCGCCTCCAACGTCGCCTCAGCGTCTCGCGGAAGCGCCCCAACGAGCTCCCCCCTCCTCCTCGTCCAATGACCTTATAGTCAGACAAGCCAGGCGCAAGACGGCAATGTACTATTACAAGACGATGGTGGAGTCTGGGAACATGACCCACTGGTAAGTTTCTTCCCTTTTCATTAACTATTCACTCTTGACTACTGTCGTTAAATAGGCCCAAAGCTGCCGCGGCACAGCGAGCAGGCTTCGGGTATGCACTCCGCATGAATAAGAAGAAGCGGCCCCGCAAAGGGTATGCTGCCTACGCAGTCATTCGTGGCAGCGAGATTGGTGTCCGCACTCGTTGGTGATTGGCACATCCCTCCCTTGTGTCCTATACTGCGTCTGATATCAAAACCAGGACGGATGTTGAGCCGCTCATCGCTGGGTTTCGATTTGCACTTCAATTTGGCTGCCAGTTGGTCAAAGAAGCCCAGGCTCTGGTGGATTTTGCACGCGGCAAAGAGTGGACGTCAACAGACCATAGTTTTGCTCAACGACCTGTGCCGCTCGAAATCGTTCCATTTCCTTGTCTGAATTCCAGCAATTTGGATGGTCGACCTCCGAGGCACGAACTCGATCCATGGTACATCTGCTATGTGGGTATTCATCCAGGGGTGTACTCCTCCTAGTATGTCTACTCCATTGTGCTGCTGGACCTTGTTAACTTATTCTGCTTAGCCTAGAATGTGCTCTGAATACGTTGGGAGTGCCTGACAACTTGCACTTTCAATGCAGCAGTTGCCGAGTTTCTTTGGGCGCAGAGGGAAGGTTTTGTTAACGCTTGTATCACAGAGTAGCAATGAACGTGCTGTGTCCTTCACTTCTTGTTTTGAGAAAAGAGTGGTCGTCGCATTGCATTGCAAATCGCAGCAGGGTGGAATAAACACTTCGAAGTCACTCTGGAGTTCACCGTGAATTCGGCGCCCAAAAGTTGATGAGAAAAGTACTAGTTTTTGTACAAATTTTTATTTTACAGAAAACAAGTGGTTTCCGCAAAGGGAAAACTATATGTCAACTGGTTTTTCTTTGCGGAAACCACTTATTTTCCGTAAAAATGAAATTTATACAAAAACTAATACTTTTTAGAACAACTTCCAGGAGCCAAATTCATGGTCAACTCCCGGAGTGAGTATTGTAGTAGGACAGAAGTGGGGTATTACAGTGCAATTGCACGTTGTTCTCGCCCGTTTCCGCAACTGCTCTACGTATGCGTCAACTCCATTCAAGGCCACGAAAGCACTGCTCGATTAGTGAAATACTTGTATGGGCTATCTATCCACGCACCGCTCGCGCCACAGCTTAGCCCGCTCCGAAATATTTGCGCCGTGTTCTCTTCGATACTTGCGGCTGGCTGCTCGAGCCTTGGCTCTGGCTCGCTCAGCGGTGGTCTCGTTGGCCATAGCGCGTTGGCGATGTGAGGCCATGCGAAGGTGCGCTTTCTCCTTCAGATTGTCCTCATTTCTGTGCATTCGTGAGCTAACGACCAGAGAAACAAGACGGTGACTTTTTCCGATATGTGGCTGCAGCTCGCTGAGCCGCAGCCGACGCTTTACGGGAGCCTTGGATGTAGTCGTTGTTGGTTGTGGCTCGAGGTGCGAAGTGGCAAGGGTGAAATGGTGGCAGGAGGAAACAGACATGGTGAGTGTGACAGCCCAAGCGGACAGTGGATCCAACTTGTACTGCATCCCTAGGGCTCATTTCTCGACCAATATTGTTCATTCTTTTACGGACGGCAAGGGAAAGATCCATTTAATGTTTCCTATATATTATTTGGTGACTTTTGAATTGTGGTCGGACAAAGTCCACGCAAAATACCTTGTTCTCTATGTCACTTTAGGCTCCGTTATGGTCTTTCACAAATTTGCTCTCATTTATTTGGAACATCTCCGATAACCACAAATTTTTCTGTAGACGATAGAGGGTAGTCGTCTGCATCATAGGGTGCATTATTGGCCCTATATTGAACAGGCAAAGTCTTGAAATCGATGTTCGCCTGACGGGCTAGGACGCCGGTCAGTTCACCATACGACGCCGTCAGTTCACCATACCGTCTTGGACTCGGTCGAAAATCAGAGTTTGACCTAGGGCTTTCACTTTTCTCATCGTGCAGCTTCAAATTTCTGGAAATATATCAAAGAGTAGTATTTGGGAGCACAGTTAACAATCTACGACACACGGTACACGAGCAGGAACAGGAAAACGGACTCCTTCCCAACTTAGTTTGACTTGAGTAAAGTCTTCGAATCCGACGTACGTTGCGCGTATCTCTTCCCCGAGTTCCAGGCGCGGCATTGGGGCGCGGTACTGGGTTTTGTCACGGATAAGACCCGGCCCGTCCGCTCCGGCGCTGGTGTCGGGCCATTGCGGGCCCGCAACACGCAGCACGTGACGACGGGGAACATGCGCCCCAGTAGGAGGAACGCACACGTGGGAAGCACGTGACCGAGAACGACGCGTCGAGCCGTCGCCGAGCCCAACTCGACACAAGGGGACTGGGGAGGAGTGCTAGGAGGTCAGGAGTAGCGCCTGGCCTGCAAGGGATGTACGATCGTCCCCTCTGCGGCCAGGAACGGGAGCGAGGAGGAGGAGGAGAGGCCAGGGTGTCCGATCACCCCCTTTGCGGGCCCGCGTATATAAGGCGCGATAGTGTACCCTGTACTCTATCGCTTAGATTGTCTGAAGAACTACCTTACTCCGTGCGAGGAGACACTATCGACTCATCGGGCCCGACACGACCCGATTCGAACCTTCGACCACCGACTACGGCAAGGGACCGAGTTCACGGGCCCTTTCGGTTTCGATCTACCCCGCCCGCCATACTTGCGGGCCCGACTATCCGTCTGTTCTGCTCCGGGCGCGCGTTCTTAGGAGAAGTCCTTGCACGGCCCGACCCGCAGTCTGACAGGTTTGTCCGCAAGCGGCCAGGGGACAATCGAAGGACACATTAAACCAAAGCCGCGCGCATACAAAGCAAAAGTTGTGGTTGCACCAGAACCTGAAAATGGGGTCAGAGACCTGCTTTGCACGGAGGGAAGCAAATTACATACAGAACAGGATGAGACAACACCTGTTGACAAGCCTGGCACTGATGACGTGGGTCGACATTGGCCAAGCGTGGTCGCTCTTGGAAAGGGTCAACGAGGAGAGAGTGTTCTCTCGCAACAACGGCATATGCCGCAGTTGGATCTTGGGCGGCAAGAACTACTAGAGCAGCATCCACCGAGAGTTTCCGTAAGAGATCCGATTGTTCCCATTCCAGCATTTGAGCTTCCTCGTCTGCCGAGAGCTTTTCGACCGCGTCAGGAGCAGACAGTAGAGATGGGCGCTGTCAGGCCTAAGAAATGTTGACCTGAAAGAGAGAAAATATTAGTACAAGAACTTTACTTGAAAAACAGAAAGTGCTGCAAAAGAGGGACGGTCACGTCACTGTCACAATGTCACAGTGTCACATGGATCACATGTGTGTGACAATGACATGAATTGTCTTACATAAGCAGCTCTGAACAGTATATAAGGAGGCTGTTTTTCAGCCTTTGGACAAGGAATCCCCCCCCTTCTTTTTGACTACCGCTCTCTTTCAAGTAGACACTTGTTGTGTTTGATCTTGAATACCATCAACTTGATCTCTAAACCGGCTGATTGTGACGACTTGTGACCGTAATCATTGATATCATCATATTGTTGGTGATCTTGATTGTTGTCTATCTGATACTTAAAGAACTTTTTGCAACAACACTATTAGGTCTTTGGTAGACCCTCTGCTGTCTGAACCTGAGCTGTCTGATTGTTGATTGCTGCTGCTGATATACCTGATTGCTGCCTGATATTGCTGCTAAGTTGTGCTGTCTGAGATATTGAATTGCTATTGTGCATAAGTCAATAACTCTTAGGAAGATTGTTTTATCTTGGGTACCTAGTTCAGACCATCTGATCACTTATTAAGTTGACCCATCACCTGGCCTGCTGTATCTGATAAGCTAAGTTCCCCTTAACCTGCTTAGTAATAAATCTAAGCAAACACACCTATCATATCCCACAAACTTATACGTGGAGTTCTTGGACAAAGCCGCTCCCAGAGCTTTACGTAGGAAAACTATTTTCCACTCGACATCATTGGAGCCCACCGCGAGGGGGATTAACTGGTGTATACATATATACATAACTTGTTAACCTCCAACAATTCAGCAAATATAAATTCTTTGCTCAACAATTCCATCAACTACAACTGATATCACCATGACTGCTTGGGACTCTTTTAATATTCCTGATCAGTCAGCTGATGCTGCATTTGCTGCTAATATGCAGTCACAATATGATAAACCCCAAGGCCCATATGCTTCTACTAGTAGAATGAGGGCAAAGGCTAAGGACAGAAAGGGGAAAGGAAGAGAAAAGGATCTTCTAAATGATTTCCTTGAACAATTAAGCTCTGATTCTGAACCAGAATATACTAAGCCCTGGATCAGAACACCACCATCATCACCTGAACCCGATCTACGCATGCCCGCCCCCCATTCTTTTACCGCACCACTTCGCACCTCTATGGATATGCCTATTCCAGGAACCAAGGAAGCTCCTAAGACCTTCCGTGGTAAGTACTCTGAAGTTGAAAGATTTATTCGGACATTTGAACAACTGCTTACTAAGAACCGTGTAATAGATGAGAGAGAAAGATGTAGGTTTGTTTTGGACTATTGTACTAACAATGTACAGAATGTTATTCGCACTATGGAACATTACCGAAGACCAAACTGGGTCGGATTACGGAAGGAAATTCTCAAGACCTTTGATGCGGAACGAGCCCTGCATAAATATCGTCCAGCTGATGTTGTCAAGTTTGCTAAGGAAATGACCAAACAAAGCATTTCCACAATGACGCAGTGGAGAAAATATATTGTTAAATATAATACAATTGCAGGCGGGTTATATACCCAAGGACGCTTGACAGAGGAGAACTATCTAATCTATCTCTGGTTTGGAATACCAAAGGAACTTCGACAATCTCTTGAGTCACGCATTCTACAGGGGCGTTCAGTGAGCAACACCACTCAGTACTCTATAAGAGAAATCAATGCTGCTGCAGACTGGTATTTCCGGAGAACTAGAGCCGAAGCCTTGCTACTTGATGCTTCAGACTTTGGTATTGATGACTATGAGGCTGATGATTCGGAATCTGATTCAGAAGAATCTGATAGTGATTCGGATTATGAGTACCGTCGATCTAAGAAGAAGCGAAAGGCTACCAAGAAAGGGAAGGATAAGAAGGTGAGGGTCTCAACTCCAAAGCCTAAAGCCAAGTTTAATGGCAATGAGGAGGAGATAGCTGGTATGATTAAACAGCTTAATGGAATGAAGATTGAAGATCCTGAATATGCACCTACATATTATAAAGTATTAGCCATGGATCAGACTGGTAATGCTGTAAAATGTGTTAAGCCCCCTACACAGGGTCAGGGTAATATAAACCCAACCAGCTTTAATCGTCGTGCAAGTTTCACATCATCTTCCAACCCGCCAGCTTCCAGACCCTCTGATATGAGTAGTTCCTCAAACCCCTCTGCTGCCACGTATCCTAACTCAATTCCAGTTGACCCTAGCTGTTTTGGGTGTAAGAAGACTGGGCACCGCATGTCAGAATGCCCTGAAATAAATGACCTAATAGCCCGTGGGGTATTAAGTCATAACCCACAAACCCGCCGTCTAGAGCTTAAATCAGGAGCACCTATTCGACGTTTGATGGGAGAATCACTAGTACAAGCAGTAGAAAGGATAACAAAGAATCCAGAAGGGACATCAGTAATGCTTACCTTTGTGGATCCAACCTTGAGTACACAAGAAGCAGTCAGAAATTTCTATCAAAGCTCTGCTCAAATACAAACACTTTCTAGTGATGAGTCAGACTTGGAAGAAGAAGATGAGACTACTAGTGATGAAGAATATGATGGCACTGTATACTTAAGTGTGCCCAAAAATGTGCATTTTAAGGAAAGAAATGTATATGAGGCAGATCGGTGCTCAACAGGGATTCAGACAAAGCGGAAAGAAATTTTTGATGGTGTACACATTCCACCATGCCAAGGTCGCATATCAGAAATAAGGCTTCTCACGAGTGTCACGGATAAATACCTGTACTCTACCTGCGGGTAATTTAGGCTTCAAAACCAATACCTGCATTTGCAGCATCCGTGGGAAACGGGTACCTGTACTCACGGATACGGGTACCTGCACGGGTTATCCACGGGTATTTTGAATAAAATATTAGGATACTGAGGTATATTGACAATATTAAAAGCTTATATAGAATATAGTATCAAGTACTATACTGATATGGACACTACAGGGTATAAGAAGACTGTAGTGACTGGAATATATAGAAGATAATGAAAATTAAGATCTTCCAGAGTCATACCTGTACTCTTGGCATCCGTGGGAAACGGATACCTGTATCCGTGGATGTCAAACCTGCGGATGTTTTCCTGCAGGTACCTGTGCAAACATCCGCGGGTGTGGACACTCGTGCGGAGCTTTAATCAGAAACATCCGAAAGTTTGCGTTCTAATTCAGAAAAGACACCTTCCCGACCAGCCACCCCGCCAGCAAAAATACTTAAGAAGACAGGGACTGATGATATCAAACCTATCGATGCCCGTAAAACCACGGACTGGTAGTGAGGATGTAGAAATGCAAGACACAACAGGACCAATACGGTCACATGACACAGTCATTCCTCCTGATCCAAAAGATCCTATCAGAAACTTTGACAGTTACAAGTCACGTGACAAGGAGAATATACGACCATCAAATCGCCAATCGGCGATCTCATCAACTGTCAATAAAAGTGACGTCACAAATAGGGTATTAGACTCACGGATCGAGGTCAGTGTGCGGGAATTGATGGAAGTGTCCAGAGATGTCCACAGCGAATTTACAGATTTGATCCGGATACGTAATCCGAAGGCCGTATTGGTGAATGCACGGAAGTTACCCATGAGTGCAAATTTTTCATGGCCAAGAATGGAAGGTATTCTGATTAAAGTGGACATGATATCTGGAAATTCAATTATCACTGCAATTGTGGATACAGGTTCACAATTAAATGTTGCTCGAGGGGAAGTAGCCCGACGTAAAATCCCTCAGGTAATAACCCTTTCAGACGAGCACTTGTATCGCCTTCCAAGCACTTATGCAGAAGGAGACGAAGCTTACAACTGGGCTGCGCGTATCGGGAGTCGGAGGGGTGTGTGTGCGCCCGTCATGGGGTTGTACAACCCCTTGGGTTTGGGTGACTTACAAAAAGGAGAACGGTAAGAGGCTTCGTTGTTGTCCTGTTGCGATGGTTGTCCTGTTGCGATGGACTGACTACTTTTCAGCTACGCCAATATGGATTGGGTAGTGACGTCCGCCATTGGGGGGACTACATATGAAACTGAATTGTCCTGCCCAACTTTGAGGACTTGTGAATTCTGTGCATCAGTGACCCATTGTGACCCCAACATCTAGCCGATCACCGGCAATCACTATCTAAGATATTCCTTTTTTGGGTGATAGCAGAAATAATAAAACTTTGCAAGTCTATGGCTTCCTGTAAGAATAAATTTTGGATGTGATTTGATGCAATGATTGAGATCATCATATCATCCAATGCAATTATAGCTCTTGTTTTGACTAATATAGTGCAGAAAAGGGGAGTGATGCCCAGGGCTTATCAGAATTGGAGAAGGCATAGTTGTGTGCTTGTGGCTGCTGAAATGCCAAGTCCCCATGTTGCTGGGGCAGCTCATTATTGAGCGAGATATCATAGTGTGACACTCCGTGACCGTGATTGCGTTGTCCCAAAATGGTAAGTTTTCATGATAGAGGCAAGAAAACAGTTTATTTGGGGGTCCTGACCCTCTGAATAAATCTGAGCGCTTTTGAGGTTTATTAGAGACCCAAATGGGGATTTCAGTCTGAAGGGGTCCTAAAGGGACCGCCGGCACCTCAGCAAAATACAAAATTCATTAAACTTCCCTTACAGGAAGTCACCCACTGTCCTATCATCTATTTTATTTAGTTTATCAGTTACATGCACACATACCTCAATCTGACAATTTCTACTAGTTAGACACATTTATTTAAATTTTGCCACAAAGACATCCCGGTGCAGAAAATTGCCTAATGAGGACATTTGTCAGACATGTCATAACCTTTGGGACAAGAATAGAATGGCTTATTAGGTTCAATTACTATTGACTATAGTGATTACAGCCCTCAAACCTACTTCCCATAACCGCTTCCTCACATCCATATTGGGGGTATTTAGAGCCTCCAGTCGAACCATTTCAAGTTGTTGTCGAAGGCCCGATGCCAAATGTGAAGGTAGCGGGCATTGGGGCGACTCGCATACTACTGCATTGAGTCTATCGGGAATAAGCTCTGATCGCTCTTGAGGATTGTGGTCAAAAAAGTGATTCATGATCCCCAAATCTCGTTGAGCTTCATGATCCACCCCATAGCTCGCCAAATCGGGCATGTCGATACCCAACCCACGAACCCCCTCCTCAACTAACCCAAATAAAAACATATCCGCGGGAGAACGATTGGGTTCACCACGAATTTGCATGATGTGAAAGTTCCAAGTTTTCACCCATTCCGTAGCTTCAGCATTGATGGCATCCAGAAAGAGATGGTGCAAGAGCCACATATGGAGGTCTTCATCTACATCCAAGCCATAGTGCTGCTCAAGATCCATAAAAAAGTCGTACCACTTCAGTCCTAAACCTTGCGTCCAATCCAGCCAGAGACGCTCGATGCGCGTATTGTGAACACTTCTGAATTATTCTCAGTTGTTTTCGGTGAGTTTTGAGAAGCACACCACCTGCCAAAAATATAGGAACCTCGGCCTGATCCACGAAACTGCTCCATGGCTTCGGCCACTTTTACATTTTCAACTCCGTGATCTCCCCGAACCCGGCTCGGAGCTCCGTATTGTGCAACAGCCTCAAGAAATAGGCGGAGCACGGTGTACGAACGGTTATTGTTGTGGACACGCAGACCTGTCACGAACCGCGATTTACCATCAATGAAAGCATGGGTTACGAGTTTCCAGCGGATTAGCCCTGTATCAGGTTCAGTCACTATATTGCTTGACCAGCCACCCCTACCGTGCTGCCCATCGTGGTGCCAAAGTGAATTAACTGCAGGAACCCAGTACTTCTTACGTGCAATTCGACGCTGCCCAAAAGCGGGTGGGGCTCCGCGAACTCTCAGAAGCGATGCATGAAGCCGGGAACGGGATATACGCATGCCTCTGCTTGCGAGCTGACCCAGAATCATACTCCTTCCAGCGTGGGGAAAAAGTTGAAGAACGTCAAATACCATGGCATCGAGAGCTGTGGTCGATATCTGACTATAACGACTGGACTGCCCACTGTCTGCATTGCGCCGGACTTCGGAGGAGCCGTCGGGTGTGAGGTAGAGTTCGAACACAGGAGGGGCGCGGTTAGCGAGATTGAATTCGAGAATTCTCCTTCGCACGGTTCGCGGAGAGCAACCCAGTAAGCGGGCGATCTGAGTGGGGCCCCTTAGTTGGATCGCTTGCTTGAGGAAATCTTCGTCAATGATGACTGGTGGTCGACCTCCTGACGGAGTGGACATCCCCAGCTGGACCACTTGTATCCTTTGTCGTTCAGATTCATCTGGGTGCCCTAAGCCCGCTTGCTCAAGGTCACGGAGCATATCGTGTAGGTTTTGGTTGAGACAACCTAATTCTTCGTTGGAAAATATTGTTCGGTGCTTCGGAAACTCAGACAATTGAAGGAGTGGGGGGCATGACTCACAAGTTGAGCTGCTCGCAATAAATCGAGACAGTCATTCCTGTGGCGGCCTAATTCTGCTCCATCGGCGGACTGGGTGTGGAGCGTGATCAACACACGCTCTTGGAGAGCAGAGTACGCAGCACGAATGTTATCCCGTCTATAAGCATCCATCGAGGCAGGTAAACGTCGGGTTTCAGTGACTTGAGTGTGACGAAACCGGTGTGACCAACCGGCCTGCCGGCCTTTCACACCGGTTTCTTCACCTTCTACAGAATGGATGCTACAACGACTCCGATGCACTGGCTGGCAACTAGATTTTGAAGAGAGAGGAACGACTCGATAGGCGCAACTTCACCGTCTGCAACAATCACGGATAATAATATCAACTTGAACGGCCATACTAGTACAGTTGAGAGAAGATTCGACCGATTAAGGGCACCGCGGAGAACGCCATCGAGAGGGCTCGGACGAGCCCTTTTCTTTTACACGTTCAAATATCCTTCCAGATGGTCATCGGGGATATACCAAGCAAACCAATGTGGCATCGTCCAGCTACCCCCACTCGACTTGTTGAGGCCTAACCAACCACCTCGGCTTATTCAGTACTTCATTCATTGGCTATCTCTCGACTAATTGAGGTTTAGCGCCAGTGGGTGCATCTCAAGCACATCCGTTCATGCTCTCCTTCTGGGCGGTCCCTCACAAAATACCACTGGCAACCAAGTCGTTCCAAGAATGCCCACAAGTCTTTCTTTACGCCAGATAGTGAACACCAGTGCCAGTGCTCTTTCCTTGGCCGATGTGCCAGTGCTCTATTAGAACAGCGTCGGTGAGTTATAACCCTTTGATGGCGAATCGGCTCTTTCAAAGGAGATATAGACGGAGAACCGCTGATCACTCGCACGATTCGAGCTACTATAGGTCCACTCCGATACTCTTAAAACTATTTGGATCTGATTACTGGTCGTACTGCTGCGACAATGTGCTTGTGCTTTCCGGGGTTGTACCAGATACGGTCTCATCTTGCTCGCTCTGTGCCTCGAACGTGGAATTCTAGGCCTATTCTCCTGAAGTTTGGAAATGGGACCCTACAAGCGGCCCTGCAGGTCACGCTATTTATAGGTTCGCTGCTTTCCAATTCTTTCGACTTTCTCGATTTCATTAAACTCTAGGTAAAATCAAGCCCTCGGTCTTGAGCGATTCGAGCTTGTCTTCTGCTTTCCGCGTAATGGGTCGTACTGCGGCGGATAAGGTTTCGACTAGTCCAATTGACTCGAAAAATCGCATTCTGAGTTAGCTCCGTCTCGCCCCAAGCACCAACTTCACCGGCAAGGTGTGGCTGGCATTTCTGCGCCATAATCCTACTACTGACGCGGACAGTTGGTCGGCAACAACTCGTAGATTCACGAGAACGCAGCTTGGTTTTCGACGGCCTAGTTTATCAACCCCAACTACTAGGGTGCGGGCCGGGCCGTTCTCAACTACCTTGCCATCTTACCCAACTTTCTCCCGTCGTGAATGTGGATCTGAGCTAATATGGATGAACTGTGGGGTAGAACTCCGGCCCTGTAAAGTATCTCATGAGCAACAGAGGCGAAAAAAAGCCGTGATCGGCTGTGTTTTGCCGATCAAGGAAATTGATTATCACCGATCGCGGCTTTCACTGAGAATAAAGGCTACTTTACTCCCTCTACCCTCCAGCCCCTTGGAAAACCCCGAACTCGAAGGAGGCTACTCACGGCATTAATCCACCTAGCGGCAATACAAGTTATCCAGGAGAGCCCCCACCCGCGTCTCGCCTAGTTCCACCTCCCAATAGAGCAGGTTGTTGGCGCTGCAAGTGCTATGAAACGTGGGACGACCTAGTGACGGGGGTAATTATGAACTTCCCCAAGCAAACCAACCAATCTGGACACGATTTTGGCCCAAACCTTAATCCAAATCCTAAAACCTTCCCGTTCCGGCTTCTGGCATCGGCAAGCCCTCACATCTCTCCTCTCCCCTTCACAGACTCGGAGATTCGGCGACTTTGGCCAGATGTCCACGGTGCCCTCATATTTGAAGTTCGGGCCAGTTGAGTCTTCCTCTGGGAGTATACCCTTTCAAGTTGACTCTCAACTCATGGGCCGATCGGAAATTCACCAGTGTCGACCTTGCCCGCGCGCGTCGAATTCCATCCCTAAGTATACCGCGCAACGTATTGCATCATACCTAGAAGAAACTTTGGGCTCTCCTATCCTCCGAGACGACGTCGAATGGCCCGAACTTGAAGACCTCCCCGGCGGCCCCCCTGACTCGGCCCCAGACTTGGGCAAAACGGCCGACGATTACGAGCTACTACCATTTTCGACACCTGAGATACAGGAATTGAAGTGGATGGAAGCTCCGCTGCCAGTGGTGGGCCGTGCATAGGATTTGTGACGGTCATGGATCTCACCTGAGTTCTAGGATTCTTTAAGTTCTCAATTGCCGCCGGACTCGAAGTATCACCACCACCGTGCCCGCCAGGATGGCAGCCGTCCGAAATTGCGATTACCTTCGTCTTATAATCTATTTACGCAGCACTTTTATCAGCAAGCAGTTGCATCCGGACAAACTGTGCGGCGGCGCTGCAAGGGACCAGCGGAACCTAGAGAAGGACGCGGTACGTGGAGAATTTCTCCGAGTCTTCGTCAAACCCAGACTAAGAACTCGGGATAGCTCCAAAGTCTGATCCTGCACAGCGGGCGCAACACATCGCCAAACTTTGGCATAATCTTACCCCAGAAGAGCGGGAGGTGCGTGGTAGCCAAATCCGGCTACCAGTTAGAACGGAACATCCAACCCTGACGCATCGCACCAGCCGTTCCAATTAGAAGCAATTCGACACCGCGAGAACTATCACCTCCAGCGGTTGGGTCTAGTAAGACAACCTTAGCAGATAGTCAAAAGTACGTACACAGCTTTGAAACGTCTAGGACCGTGACCATTCAAGTAGTGAAGATGATTTCAGCCTGAGGTTCAAGGAAGTCTTTGAATATTGGGTCCAGGAAGCACGAGAATCCACTGGGGTTCTTTAGCGACCCAACTGCGACTGGAAAGATTCCTGAGCAATGCCAGTCACGCCGCGATGAATGTGGGAACCGAATCCATACCGCTGACGCACGGTGCAGGGCCTGCTAAGTAGTGCTAGTAGTACGGATAATGGCACCGGTTGGTAACGGTAACAACTTGAACAACCCATCACTGGCACAAAAAACCGTGTAACCATGATTATGTTACGTCACAGTACATATGACAAGGCTGGTTAGTACTAGTCTCGTTTTCAGATGCTCATTGGGCGGCTGGCTTCACGGCGGCGGAACAGCAGTTTGCCTGTCTTGCCGCTCCTACACAAGTCCATGTAAGCGCGGAGCTGTCAACTCGGCTCACACCGGTGTGGAACTCGCATCAACTCGACAAGCCGAGTTGAAACGAGCTGACCACACCAGCTCGGCTCGACTTACACCGCGGCAACACTAGTTTGACATGTCCCCCCATCACGTCCGGCATGTCCCCTGCCGCAATTGAAGATCTGTCCAGGCAGCAGATCAGACGCACGAGCCAGGCGTGTGCTGGACATTGAGCAACTGGAGGTGGCGTAGCGCGGGGCAGAGCATGGCAGTGGCCGGCCCGGAAGGAGACAGGAGAGATATTCGGGATCTTGTGCTGGTGAAGCAGCAGGTCTCTATATTATTGGTCTGTTGACGCCGTTGCCCTTTGACAGTTTGACTTGGAAGGCGGATTGGTCGTGTGGCCTTAGATGCCAGTGAAAATGAGGCGTCTCATCCGTATATCTCGCCCACCTCACGGGGGGGGAACAAATTAGATCGAGGGCTTCGGACTTATCGCTGGGACTGGGAGGTTTGTTGCACGGCCGTGGACTTGAAGTAATGGAGGGTATCGATTGGAATACCGGTTCAGCCTTCGGCGCCTTGGCCATGGGCTGGGAAAGGTCAGAGGTGAAGCTTGGTATATCGATAAGAGTCGGGCATTAAGCTCGAACGAGACTTCATTGAGACGTCGTGGCGAACGTCCCACTTCTACTGCCTGCCAGTGCCAGTGTTCTAACCTGGTTTTACAGTGACGTGTTTCGATATCGGGCTCGGCATTGGAGTAGAGAGGTTGGGATGCGTCGTCAACAATGATTCAATGTGAGATTTGGCCAGCAAGGTGAGTATGTCGCCTCTTCTGGTGACAAGAACCCTGACTGACATAAATAGAACGGGTTTGGCGTTGGTGTCGTTGACAACTTGAAATTGGAGGCGATGCAAGATTTTGAGATGTGGTCGTTGTTATTGAGTGCGCGAGCCGAGTCAGGCTCACCCGGATGTCTCCTGGTTGCGTGCTTAGCACGTCTTAAGCTCCAAGTCGGCGTGTATATATTCCGACTTGATTCTTTGCAGAACTTTGAACGAAATTGGATTGCGGACTTGAGTTGGGTCCACTAGAGTGGCTTGTCGCTGAGTTTGACGTTGAATCCGCTTGGAAATAGGTGAGCCACGTAGGGTTGGTGGATGAGGGAGAGGAGCGGCTCGGGCGGTCGGTAAACCGGGTAGGGTTGGGCCAGTTGGGGAAACGGGGCGGTGTGAGCCGCGCAGGGTGGGCGGGTGAAGAATTAGCTGCTCCGCGCAAGCTTGGTGGGTGGGCAGGCCGCAAGACCAAGTGCGTGTGACGTTAGGAGGCGGCAGGAGCAGAGGAAGCTGATAAGAAGTAGAAAGTCTGGATGATACTGGCACACTTTGGTTGGTTGACGACTTTACTTTGGAGGATGAACGGAGAGGAGAAGGTGTGGGGTATGTGCCCGGTTCCGTCAGTGTTCCGTCCTGTTCCGTCCCGTTGAGTAACGTCACACCATCTTGCTCGACGCTCGTTGCTGGTTGCTCCCCGCTCATCTTTGCTGGGCTGGCTTCAAATTTGCCGCATCCCATCCTGTGGGTCAAACTCGAACAATCATCTGGGCCGAGGCTTCCACCCGACCTCGTTAGTCTGCTGAGATAGTTCACTCGGAACGGGCCACTGGCACAAGGTTCAACTCCGTGATAGGTAGGCCAGAGATGGCCAAAAGTATAGTTTCGTACAAGATAACCAAATTTTTCAAAAGAATGACAGCGTGCGCTCCAGGCATCTCAAGCTTCCGAAACTACAAGTTCCGAAGTTCCAAGTTCAGCTTCATGAAGAGCCTGAGAGCTAGGATTGGCAGTGGAAGAAGGGAGTGCCTGCATGCCTAAGTCTATATCCAGCTCACGCATTGATTGGGCTTACATGGGGATGCGCAAATTGCACCACTGACACAGATGCAGGGGCGCCGCCGGAGGTAGATCTTCCCGGAAGGGTGCCAATTTCGATACTGGGACCAACTACTCCAAGCCTTCGACGAAGATAGTTGCGCATATTGAGACTATGAAACTTGATCAGTAGCAACCTTCACGGAGTTCGATAAATCTACGTTGCCAGCATGGAATTCCAATAGACTGTCAGGGATCAGTAGCCTACACTACTAAGAATAGAATCTACCTCACGTTTACTATTGGGCAACGAAGTGAGGAAGAACCAAAAGGTGCCAGGAAAAAATATATACTAGGTGAGGAAAATCAGCTCCAAATTCTTAAACCTTTGACTTGAAGCCAGCCTACCAGTAGCATAGTACCAAAAGATGGGAGGGAAGTGAGTACTCCACGATATACTGCGTTCATCAAGAGAGTTTGGAAGCGTGAGGGAGTCCTTCAAGTTGCAAGCGTCGCTAAGTCGACACCAGTGTTGGACAGGAGACATACCGTAGAGCTATAACGTGATGTTGACGTAGGAAGAGAAATAAATGTGCAGTTATTGAGAGATCGCAAGCCAAAGTCGCTGCAGTTTGAGCCACCAGAACAAACTCGGCCAAGTTTAGCCAACTATGCTGGAAGGAGGATTTTCCGGCGGATTACTGACCTTGAAATGCTGAAGATCCAACAAGGAGTGAATCCGATAACTGCATGAACTTATCAGGCTATAGGAGCGAAATCTAACTAGACTTCTTTACATCCCAACGGTCTGCATAGTACCGGCCACTACGACCGGTTTTCAAGACGTCCGTCAAGAGAGCATCACTTACCCAACTGGATGCAAGCCATAATACCCTGCAGATCCCATGAATTAAGGGCGAAGACGACAAGAGCCTGAAGCAAAGAAATACCGTGGCATAGATTCCCCAACGAAGCGGTTCGTTACGCAGGACTAACCATTAGTAAGAACTGGCGAGCTTGCACGGTCCGAAGACACTGACGCTGCCAGAGTCGGCCGATGAAATAACTTCAATTCGAGTTGAGGTCAGCCGGTCAAGGGAAGCGGCGGGAATGTGAAACTCACAGATGGACCACGAAAATGGAGAGATACTACCAACACGTAAACCGCACTGGCGCCGGTGAAAGAGATGCCATAACTCACGCCCGCTAGAAGGTAGGCCTAGTGACCTGAGTGCAAGCTTGATGTTGTATAGGTGGAACTCACCATCTCGGTCCTACGACGCAAAATTCATTCGACAACTTGAACTTCTCGGACAGCCCCGCAAACGTTACACGTACCAAAAAAACCAAAATTGGGGGTTGCCAAACTGAACCACAAAGCGTGAGTAGCTAGAGGCCGAAAAAAAGCCAATTTGGAAAGTTTCCAAAAGGCTATCGTCAAAAGATGAGGCGGTAGAGTTGAATCGGACCCGTGAGTTATACCTAGCCAAAAGTACCTGGAAGGGCGGTCAGTTGAGCTTACCAGCGGAGTCAAAGTATTGGTTCGCACAGCGCCTTGGATAAGATACTCGTCCTTCCACCATTTGAAATATAACCAGACCTGGAGCAGCCCAATCCCGTAAAGCCTGATCACAATGAGTAGAACACCTAAAATGAGACACCAGCACTCACACCGTCCCAAACAGCAAAGAGATGAGCCAGCAGCCATAGGTAGTGACGAGAGGAGACTCAGGAGAGAGCATTATGGGGAACGACAACAAAGGATTTGAGATCAAGGACAAGGTTAAAGTTTGATATCAACTTGAATTATATCGTGCTGGCGCGTATGAGTCACTGAGTAAAAAATACTGGGGGTGCCCAACCGAGTATAGCTCTAGGGAAACTCCAGCGACGCATGACTATCGACCCACCGACAGCCTGGTCAGAGGATTGCCAGTGGGTTCGTCGTCGCCTGCCTGCAGATAGCGGAAGGCAGTGGAGATGACGGGAGTCACGGGACTCGAGGGACTGCCGTGAGTCGTGACGCTGAGACGAGGTTGGACGTCACACAGCCCCTTATATTCAGTTTCACTCCTTGTTTACTTTTCAAACGAGAATACAACTCGAGGTTAGGGTAGACGCTCAATAAATTTATGGCTTTGGGCTGCACCCCAGTGGGCTACCTGCTACCATGTCGTAAGACCTGTTAGGTAGACTATTCTGTAGGTAATTAAACTACCTACCATGAGCAATCCAAACGTGCTTCGCATCACGTTATCGTGTCAATCACGCTGTGACGCTCCTTCAACGAGCATCTGGAGCATCCATGGCGCCGAGCAGCGGTCTCCCAAACCACCGCGCTTCCAATCGCCACGAACGGGCCAGTACCAGTGGCGCTGGCAAATACCATGTCAGCCCTCTGCGGCCTCGTACAGGTCGTATGAAAAATGTTTTGAAGCCTACCAAGAGTCAAGCGCTACGTCGAGCAGCTCTCCAGTCCCAATTAGCGGCTCTCCTCAACGGCGAAACGCCCAGTAACTCTCAACCAAGTCGTGCGCCTCCGGAAAGCGAATTAGAGTCGATGGACTGGGAGGATGAGGTGTCGGAGATGGCAGAGGAGTGTGCTGAGGAGATATTTCCGGCGCCAATTCCAGTTTCCTTGCCCCAGCGGGAACCAGCGGCGACGCGGGGCTCCAGACCTGAGCATCTGGATGCATGGGACATGCTCCTGCCGGCGCTGGAAGCACCATGGACATTCTTCCGGACCGCGACATATGCTTCGCCGCCCTCTCATATTCCACCTTCCGTCCACTATCCCTGCCAATCTGGATGTACTTCACTCATCCACAGCACTGTGCAATGCCTCTATCCGACTCGTACGTCCTTTACATTCTAATAGCGCAGCTTATACTAATGGATTTCAGATATGCAAACCGTTTCTGTCTCAACTTGTGCCTGCCAGCCACTCGGCGCAATCCTCGTCAAACATGGAGTATTCCTATCGTCTCCAAAACGACCTCGCATAGCTATCTCCATCGATCTCCTCGAACTCTATCGCTGTATTCGAACGATCGTGCGATATGCCCTTCGCACAGTTTACGAACGGCGTGGATATCATGTCCTCTCAACACAGGTATACATTCAACCTGTCCAGTTACTGCTAGCTGACTATATATTAGCGAAATGGTGCCCGTGCCTCAGATCCCTTTCGGCAGAGTTTAACGCAAGCTGTGCTGTGGTCAAGCAACCTCCGAGACCGTCTTCAGTCTCGCGTCAATGCAGTACTGGCCTCTGCGGAGGATGCAATAGCAAGCACTACTCGAAGCGAGATCGTGATCGATCACCCAGCATCAACTGGTAGCATCTCCACACCACCAGTCGTTAGCGAGTCGACCGGGGTGTCTACCCACGGTGACCCTGCGACGTCAACTCCACCGGTTGACAACGACAATATCCCTCAAGTAGCGCTTCAAGCAGGTTGCGCAGATAGGATTCTCCGGGAACGCTGCCCCTTATGCTTCAGCAGCACGGAATGGGGTCGTGCTGTTTCTCAGACGTTGACAACAGGTCTTTCTGTTTTACCATCTGCATTGTCTCCTCAACGGTGTCTGCAAGACGCTACACGACTTGCTCCAGGTATGTTTCATGTCTTGGGTCTGGGTTCTGTGCTGACAACCGCCAGAAGACATCCTTCTCTATCCGCTTTCTAGTGCTTCTTGCACGTCCACCATCAAAAAGCTCGACACAGGTTAGCGACCCCAATTATGTATTGGTCGGCATGCTGACAACCTACCAGAATACGTTTCGTTCTATCCCCTGTCCAATTCTTCTTGCGCATCCACCATCAAAACGCTCGACACAGGTAGCAAGTGCTTCTTCGAAGTCGTTTAGCATTAACTCCGCATTTACAGCATAAAATGTCCAGAGACTCCCAAGACTCCCAGTCCTCCGCATCGGGAGCTCCATCGGGCTCCTTCAAGTCGGGATTCGTACTCCGAAGTCTTAGGCGAGTATGACCTGGCTGGTCTCGGTAGCCAAGCTTTTGTTGGCATCCCAGCTCTTAGCCACAGCTTCGTTTCAGACCTCAACTACTACATTCCCCAACTGACTGAGTCCGGCAACATCAGCCTTCCCCATATCGACACAATCGAGCAAACTCCTCAGGCTACCATCACGACAAATTCTGGTATCGACCCGCATCATGGGTTTGATTTCGAGCAGCAAGGTGGCGGCTACGGAAGAGGAAGAGACGAAGAAGACCCTTTTCTTGACGAATCATTCATTGACTTGGGACCTCATCATCGCTCGATTTTTGACCAACAACATGACGTTGACGAGCTTCAATACGATGACGACAATGGTCAGGAAGCAGGTGGTCGAGGAGACCCCCACCGTTATCACCTGAAGATCAGCGTCCAACCCGGTTGCGGTCACATATACCGCTCTCTGAGCGTGGCGCTCGCAGCCCCGCTGTGCGTACTCCCCGCTGTGCGTACTTTCAAGCAGGCTCGCAACGGCCTGAGTCAAGAGGATGACCAGCAGCCTGTTGCGATGCTGCAGCAGCTTCCATTGTCGAAGCAGCTTCCGCCATCGCAACAGCTTCCACTATCGCAACAACTTCCTCTGGCGCCAGTTATCGATAGCGGGTCTCCTCTGACCGAAAAGTCAACAACACCTGAAGCATCTCCTCTTCCGATTCTGCCTACGCCAACTGCACCGGCTACCCGCTTCGTTCATTGGGCTGATATTGCCTCCTATCGCCCTTCGAGTATTCCTTTGCGCGTGGCATCAGAGCCACCAACACCAGATTCCGCTCGCATCCAACCTATCCTCCCAACCAATTTCCATGGGACGATTGAGGAGTTTCGTGCGCAAGGAGGCTTCCGGGAGATCTTAATGCCTCCACCTCCTCCTCAGTGGAGCGAGGAGCACTCCCATCCAAAATTGAAGAAGCCCAAAGGTGCTCGCTCGAAAAAGCAGACCGATATCATCGCATCTGTGTTCACACAGCTCCAGGAGCTTATCGCCGATGCTTCAGCAAAGACCGGGTTGGAGGCTTTGCATATTCAGGATATTATTGTCAAGATGCTCGATGGAACACCCGCCCGCGCGCCAAATAACTGGAACATCTACCAGTCGTTTCTCGTTGATCCGGAACACCGCCTCCGTGAAATGCGTCGCATCGACCCCGAGTTCACTGCGCCTCAAGTCGAAGACCCCAACGATCCAACCTGCACGGTTGACGGAGACTTCAATATGACACCAGCCGAAGTCAGTCATGCCTACGATGCATTCTGCGCCGAGCACGGCAAAACCGCCACGCAGATCCTCCACACATTTCTTGCCACCAACGTTCAGCATCCGACACAACAGTCTCGACGAGCAAATTTCAATCGTCTTACGAAAGACTGCAAGGCCTCAGTTTGTAGTTTTCTTCTATTTGCAAACTTGTGCTTACACTTGTTTCATCTAGCTGGTTCGTCTTGAACGCGCTGGCTTTGAAGGGATCACTATTGTCGTTGGCCCAATCATCAATCAGGACAAGGATCTCGACTGGGCATTCACAACTGGGAAGCTCGGTAGCAACTCTTTCAACTCATGCTTCTCTCACTGATTTGCTCCCAGTATCCTAACGTGCTCATGGTCGATGAGGATGATCTCATTGGGCTATTCCAATCGATTGCCTTGTGAGTTATCAATAATATTTTTGCATGTTTGGGCTCATATCTTTTGCAGCGGAACCGAACTATCACCAGTAGCAGAAGCATTCAATAATGCGCTGGGAGCTACCACATCAACAGCAACTCCTAGCACAAAGAAAGCTTCCAACAAAAAAGGAAAGGCCAAAGCAACGTCTCCGCCGCATTCCGACAACGACAACGATAATCACAACGGCCCCGTTGATTGCTCAACGCGCCGCACTTGTTCTTGGACTATCATCTTGCTACTAATGTCTGCTTTCCGTGACCATTTTCTTGCCTATCTGCGTCCTTGTTATCTCAGCTGCTGTTTGTAGACGTCGTTGATACTAGTACTGTACATACATAGCCTCTGTAGCTTATTGTACCTCGCCGAAATTCAAAGTATGTTTGTCTGATCCAAAATTTCATAAAAAAACATCTTGATCCAGACACCTCTCCACGCAGAAGAGCTTCCTCTCAGACTGGCAACTGCCAGTGCTACATGGTCTCCTCATCTACGTGTGTCTTAGGTATAATCATTACCTACAAATTAGTACACCTAAGTAGGTACTACGTAACTAGTTCGGTAGCCCACTTAGGTGTTGGGCTACTAGTAGGCACAATCTGGTGGCGCGCTGCAAAGTCTTATTGAAATTACTTATATTATAAGCTACTAGTACTGCCCTCCCCTTCGTCTCAGATTATAGGCATAAGCGTCTCGCGCCCTTCGACAAGTTTTCGCTCGCGATACGTTGCGGCTATTGTTAGTCGCGTGCCAACCCTCTGATCGAGCAATCCGGCTCCTAGCCGCATTCACATTGGTATTTCCACTGGAACTAGAATTCGCGGGCGGGTGGGGATTCGGAACGGGTAAGTTGTGGCTGTCATCCGGATGGATTTGGTCGGAATTAGGGGCCAGTCCCATGGCACTTGCGCTGGGCATTATGGTACCATGCCAATCGTTCCCATCGAAAAGCCTGCAAGCGCGATTAGGTCCATTCATCCTGATCCAAGTAGTCTGACCAAAGGGTGTTAGGCCGAGTCTCGATTGCAATTCCCCACTCCACAAAGGCGAAGTTGAAATCCTTCGAAGAACAATTTTCTTTGATTAATTGAAAGCATGGGTGAAGGCAGACCGCTTTGCCAACGTCGCGATCGCGGTGCACGCAGCTGACAAAATTGGTGCAATGGTAGCCTGTCATACCGTAATGCCCTAAACGAGCCAGTTCCGCGTCTTTGCAGATATTCTTATACTGTCGCGCCGCTCCAGAGAAGATTGACTTCGCTCCCAGTGCGAGCAGGTCTATCATCTGCACCCAATTAGATAACGCAAGAGACAACCTGACTAGACGAACCAAACCATGGTGCAAAAGTACCGTAATTTCCTCTGGGCTATTTGCCTGGTGTTGATCGTACGCATTCAAGATAGACCCTGCACGTCCTCCATTGGGCTGGTGGGTACCAAGCCCAGTCATAGACCCAAGATGTGACCATTGAGCAAGAGCGGTTCGTCGTTGGATGCCCTTTATCTTGACCAAAAGGTGGCATGCGCGGATTATATCCAAGATCTCCTCTGAGAATATCTCGTACCGCACCGCCGCTATCTAGAAAGCGGTTGGAGCCGGTCGTATTTTTTAAAAAGCTTCCCTACGTACCAAACGTCGCAAACCGTTTTCCCGACAGTAAAAACGAATAAGGTCTCGGCCACATAGCTGTTGTACATCTGGTCGTGGATGATAGTAGATCAGACCAAGTTGTTCGGGGGTCACGTATAGCTGGGGGGTGGATTCGGACTCCGCAGTTTTTTCAGACTCTGCGGTTTTTGCAGGCTTGCCCTGGGCCTTGAGAAATGCGTGATAAACGTGCTCGATAAACCTGATAAAAAGGAGATACCTTGAGAGGGTCCGTTTTAGCCAACTCGGGGGGCGGCTTAGCAGATTTAGGCTGCGCAAAGATTACAGCCCAGACACCACAGAGGAAGTCTAAAGTACCTTGTGCAACTTGGGTTGCAAGCGGTCGTTGGGTTCCGCATGGGTGATAGCGGCATCTTTGAAACGTTGAAGATCGCTTTGGCGAGTCACCTCCACTACCCAGGCACATCGTTGGTGGGGGGGTAACTTCAAACCCCTACACTTATCACAACCGTCGTCTTCGTACCAATCGGGCACCACAAGTTCCGAATCGTCGTCCTTCATGGTGACGCTGACCCGGTAGTGCTGTTGCTCCGATTTCAGATGATTCTCACGGTTTCGCCGCTTCCTTTCGCTCGCCGTTAGTGGGCGATCGGTCTTCGGGCGTTCTTTCTGTGTTCCTTTGGAAAATAGTTGTTGATCTGCGATTCGTAGCACCTTTCGTTGCCAAATGGTCTCCGAGATGATGATGGCAAGGTTGGCATCCAGAGTGGAGATGAGAGCGTAAGCTTGAGGGTGAATGTCCGTTGCCAGATCTTGAAACACGTCGGGGTTGGCTAGTGGGTTAACCAGATAGGACTGAATGCGACGGTATAAGCGAGCCGGGCTCCAAGTAGCAGAGCCATGTAACAACAAGGGAGCACTCTAAACTGAAAATTAGATTCAAGTTAACCGCAGCCTTAAGTCAAAAATAAACACCGGATCTTGGAGGACCAGAGACTCTAGGTGAGGCTGTAACCAAAGGCGCCAATTGAGCTGAAATCCTGACGCATTTACTAGAAAGAAGACCGCCATGGGATCGCACGGCCATACGGCCATTTCAGGCTTAGAACTGATAAAACTCAGCAGAGTGGGAACAAAATCCGGACTTGGAGGGGGTGGCCCTGTGGGAACCGGGGTTTCCTGCCCAAAATAGATTATCGGAGTTCCAGGAGGGGAAAGCGAAAGATACCAGATTGGCCCCCGGCGGAGGAGGATACCATTTAAGTAAAATCAACTTGTAGGCCATCTTCCACTGATACAGGCGGAAAGATGGTACGAGTAAGCGTCCCAATTTGAATTCCACAAAGTTGTTGGGTCGGCAAAGCTCAAAAAGGCGATTTTCTAAACCACTCTTCTAGAGAAAAATTGGATATATGTCACATATATTGGTGGGATTACCTTGAGTAATTTTTGAAACCCAACCGACTTGTAAGACGACTGAGGAATTTTCTTCATCGCTCGAATATCGTCGCGTACATGTACTATGGCAGCGTCAAGGTTCGTAGGTGCATCGGGCTAGATATCTGAGTTCAGCCATGTTCGAAGCGTATGGAGGAATCTGGACTGACCGAAAAGAAAAGGGTATCCAAGTGAAGGCAAATGGCGGAGATATTCCAAAGGTCGTCGTCAACCCCCTCCGTATCCACGTCCATCTTATCCTCCAGGAGGAGTGGGTCCTCGAAAATATCCATGGAATCATCACTGCAGCTTTCACGGTTCGACGAGCTTCCGCTACCGTGGTACGATGAATCGTCATCACTAGATGTGTACCCCTCGTCGTCATCGTCGTCGTCTTCTTCTTCTAGATAGTCTTCATCTTCGTCCTCTCCATCTTCTTCCGCGTCGGATTCGTCGTAAATATCTAATGCCTCCATAAAAGTATCGGGAGCTATCAAGCCGTCTAAGAGGCATAGCTGCTCTAGCGGTGCTGGCTAACGAGAGTCATTCTAGAATCTCTAAATCACCGTTGAGCTTACCAAAGAGTGTTCCAAAGCAGGGGCTACGTCCAAATATCTACGTCGAATGGCGAGGAGCCGCCGACGTGCCTCAGCCATGACCTCTGGATGGTCCACCTGGTGGAGGAACCCCTCGTTATAGCGATATTCCTGGTACGCGACGAAATCTTCAACTAGAGACTCAAGGTAGTCGGATGAAAGCTGGGTTACGTCCACCCCAAGTATTCGGGTCAGATAGTTGAGGACCAGATTGCGCTGGATGGGCAAGATCAGAGGGCGTGCAGAAGGGTATGTCCAATATACCTCAAGTGCACCTGTTTGCAGCGTGCCCAAAAAGCCTATTTCGCAGATCTCGAACGTCTCGAGTCAAGCCTTCTTGAAATTGTCGGCGTAGATACGAGAGTAAAGAATTAGCCCATATGGGATTATCCCATATATCATGGGCAAGCTCCCGACATGAGCTCACATGTGGGTCCCAGACGTAGTGCGATTTGCTCATGGAATGCGAGAGGACAAGCTGTGACAATCGTGACATCGCGGCCCTTTTTGTTTGTTTATACTTATACCCGTACTATTGAGACGCGGTGGCCGGGTTGTCCTGGTTGTCCAGCCGGTCCACGGTGCAGGTCTCGGGTGTGGTTTCGAGGATAGCGAAAGGCGGGAGCGGTGACAGTCCCTGACTGTGGCTGGCCGAAGCTTGCGGAACATGCAAGCTCTCCAACTCTCAAGCTTCTTTTAGGCCGATCCAATATTGCAGGGCCACAGATCTGCAAGTCTGACATACCAGACGGCGGACCTGTGAAACGAAAACACACGCTTATCCGCGCCCCGGAAAGGATTTGCTCTTCCCCGCCGATCTCGAGGCAGACGACGCCTGGCCATACTGTCGGGTTATGGCTCAAATCCACCCAACCGAAGGCCAAACGACCATCAAACTCACCAATCACCCATTCCTCATCCTCCGTCTCCATCTCCCTTGCCCGCGCTCACCACCTCCGCCATTCGCAGATCACGTGCCACGCCGAGTCGCCGCGGGACTTCGACTCTCATAGCTCTCCCTCCTTCATGACGCCCCGCACGTGATAGGTCGCCTGTTCGATCCCCGCTAAAAAAAACATTTTTAAATCATTTTCCAGGCCAAACAAGGGCGGGATCAGTATATGTCGAGCAGATTTGAAGCCTTAGCATGTTATTGATGTATCAGTGGTCCATAGCGTGGTTTCCGAGTGTTTCTTGTCGCTTGTTCGACACCCGCTGGGTGTTATTTTTAATCTTTTGTTTTTCTCGACGCCCTCACGTGTCCCTCACGTGCGCGTCAGTCACGCGTCACATTTTGTTTATTCCCCGCCATGTCCGACTCATCCGACGACGAAAAACACGCCGCCCGGCACTCACCAATGTACTGGCACCAATTGCCGCCTTCCTGCTGCACCTAGCAAGAAGAAATGCCCACGCTGTCTCGAGCAAGGGAGGGCGGCGGCGAAGAAGTACCGCCAGAAGAGGAAGGCCAAAGATGGCAGCGGACCTGCTCCGAAGAAGCAGAAGCGTGATGGGCTGAACCCGACTGACGCGTCCAAACCCATACCCAACAGCCACGCACGACATAGCTCTGATCTGGAGTCGTCTGACGAAGGATCTGACACGGATTCTTCTTCCTATGAGGCAAGTACAATCTCATCGCATGATTTCTGTTGTGAACAGTGGATTAGATATTCCAATCACCCGAGGAACTATTCCTAGCACTGCGGAGACGCGTCAAAGACGACACATTTGACCTGCATTTCAAAGCCCAGGCAACACTCGCAGTCGACCCACAGTTTGACGCGCGTGAACGCGAGAAAACGACCGCCGTCGATGTCTGGAAAGCCTCGGGGTTCCATTTCACGTGAGTCCGCCAATTTATGGGGTCGGTATTGCAAGGTAATCATTGATTTCAGTGTTCACCGGCACCGCCGCGGCGTGCACTGAAGACAGGCCATTCCACGACTTATTGGTGCTCACAGGATGCCGCAAGAAAGAAGGACGCAAAGCCCTCGGCCAAACCCGGTGCGAAACATCGCGAAACACCGGGCATGGATCGCTTCCCATGCAAGAGTCGTCTCACAATTGCATGCCGCACCGCAGGCGTTGGCGCAAATGGCAAACCAACGCTATTCATCAATTTCAAACACGCGATGCGACACATTGTGTACCGGGATACATCAATGCCGGCGGCAGCAATCGCCATGATTCGTGACGCCGACGACAGCCTGACTCCCGCGGAACTCGCCGTCAAGGTCATAGCCAAGTTCAAGGATGTCTCCCGAGCGCAGGTCAACAATATCTGGCGCCAAAAAATGGAGGCATTCTATAAGCGGGACGATAATCAGCTCAAATCTGCGGCGGCTACTACTGAGTGAGCTTGCGCACCTTGGCGTTGACGTGCTGGAGCCTGTGGGAGTACCCCCGGATGTCGAAATTCTGGCTTGGGGTATGAGGAAAATCGCCCAGCCACTGCGTGATACTGTCCAGGAGATTGCTATGGACGCGACATGTAAGTAACACAACTATAGGTATACATCTCTCTGACCAGCATCAGATAACACGAATTCACGCAATCTTGAGCTCTACGCCGTCATGGGAGAGCTCGATAACGCGGGTTTCCCGTTGGCATATTGCTTGATGTCGACTGCGACGTCTATCAGCCAGGGCAAACGAAAGAACACTCTTGCCGCATTTCTGTCATGTGTCAAAGCACAATATGGGATTCAGCCCAAATTCACCCATGTCGACAAGGACCTCGGCGAGATTGCGGCTCTCAAGCTTGTCTGGCCACAGGCGAAGACGTCCATTTGCTGGTGGCATGTCAATGACGCGGTCGGCAAGCGTATTCGGATGACAAAGCTGGCGACAACCAAGTACAAGCCACAGCGTGCCCGCGAAGAGTTTAGCTTTATCGACCTAATTTTGCGCCAGCTGGAAAGCCGGACAAGGAAGAATATGAGGGTGGACGTCCGGAGGATGTGTCTGAAGATGAAGATGAGCCTGAGTTACCCACACCAACACACAATCCATCGCGACTCACCGTTCGGCTTCCCATCCGTCAGCCATCACCACCGAGGCGTCTCGATGCTAGCGGCATTCCGGTCATCCGGATTCAACCTGGGCCATTCATCTACGACTCGTCAGACGACAGCTCAGACGCTGCAATCGAGACCGACGATGAAGATGACACATCCGAGTCAGAGGTGACGCAACTGCTCGGGAAGCGCAAACGAAAGTCGCCCAAGCGCCTGTTTTGTCCACCAGAGCAGCAGGCGCCGCTCATTGAGATGATGAAGCAGCACTCGCATGCCCACCCGCTGATTCCTGGCTTCTGTCATCCAAGCGCAGACGGGATCCGTTACTGGGCTGTCAAGCAGATGTACGACTTCTGCGTAGCCCATGATCTTCGAGAGGCGTGGGCATACCTGTGGGGAAACTGGTATCGTTCCGGCCGGTGGGAGATCTGGGTACGCTCCGCACATCCAATGATCCCTCGTCTACGGACAACAATGATCTGCGAAAGCCAGTAAGTCCCTTCGGTAGCTGCCAATTAACGCGGCAAGCTCACTTGATATAGTTGGCGCAAGTTAAAGCAAGAGTACCTCCACGAATTTCACTGCCCACGACTTGATCTCCTGGTCTGGGTCCTTGTGACAAAACTCTGTCCACCTTACTACGACAAACTAGTCAAGTTGACAACATACCTCGGACGAACGCGAATTTCGGAGCTGCCATCCTGGCGGGGGACGCTGCTCAGTGTATGGCGCAAACTTGAGGGACGTGACGTCTCCGACCGTGTGCAGGATGGCTATCGCCCGGATGTCAGGCGCTGGGTCTGCTCCTGCCCCTCCTATGCGACGAGCAGATTCCTCATCTGCAAGCACCTGATTCGGCTCGTCAAACGTGTCTCAACACGATTCTTCCGGGAGGTTCAACGACAGCGGACCACGCCATTCTGGCAGCACCCGGACTTGGTGCCTGTTGATGGAGACGGACAAACACCGGATGTTACACAGGAGGAAGGCCCGCGCGATTGGGAAGTGCCTGATGACGAGGATGATGAAGGTCCACTCGGCGCCGGCCCATATGCCGAGACCGAGGCCGATCGCGAGTTTGAAGCATCTGCCGCCACCTTTGAAGCCGAATTTGACGACGAGATCGCCCTCTTGGAGAGCTTTGTGGCGGGACTCAAGCACCAGCGGCAGTTTCGGGACCCCAAGATGTTAGAGGTGTTGCG
The DNA here is from genome assembly GCF_014461135.1 of Mycena indigotica. NCBI lineage: Eukaryota > Fungi > Basidiomycota > Agaricomycetes > Agaricales > Mycenaceae > Mycena > Mycena indigotica. Next base: position 2,621,962 of record NW_023503007.1, on the reverse strand, counting down.
CAAGAAGGGCGGCAAGGGAATACTGTTTCGTTTGCCCTTGAGTTTAAATGGCATCATCTGCGCTACTTCCTGCTCCAGTTTCGCTCGTTGTCCTGGCTCGTTTGGCATGGTTCATCCGCCTGTTGCGCACCCATGGATCATACCCGCCAGCACGTCGTCGATTGATGTCAAACTCGACTTTGGCAAGGATGGGGATGAGGGAATCACGGTCAAGACCTGGTAAATCAAGCGCGGCTCGGGAAGTTGCTGGCGTTTCAGCTTCACCATCGTCATCCGCATTGGATATGGAGCGCACTCCCCAGATTTCGCTGGCACTCTGAAGATATTAATATCGATTGCTAGTTCTCTAAGTAGATAAGCCTCAAGTATTCCGAGCCATAGCCAAAGACCTTCGCAATCGGATTCAGAGTTACAAACGGTGCGACCGGCTACGGTATTTACTTGACTCCGGGTACGACAAATCAGCTGCCGTAATCCTGGATCATGTGCGCTAAAACTTGAATATCTCCGCAGACCCATGCATCGAATATACCTTGCCACTCCTTCGATCTGGGAGGTCCAAGGTTCAAGTAGAGACTCTGGAGCTTTCTATGGTTATCATTGGCAACGGCCGAGGCCTTCATCGTCCTGGAGATGCGCCGAACCAGATCTTTGGCTCCATGAACGGAGAGACTTGTGCCAGCGACTAAAAGAAGATCCACTTCTGCATTGCTCGCAGCCGTCTCATCCCTTGCAATATACTCTCCGATAGATTCACCATCCGGGTGGGCCTCGTTGTACAACACCACCGAAGGCCGAAGAAGTCCAACTCGACGCTGCCGCCGAAGACTTCGATCGCGTGGTTGGCCGAGTTTTTCTATGCATTTAGGACAGGAGATAACGGCGGCGCTACAAAGTTCGGAAATATACTCTTGGGTTCCAAATGGCGTGGAACAAGCGGTACAATGCATGCGATGCACGGTGCCATGCAGCGGGACACAGATGGTGTCCGTAGAATCCGGGTCGGTACCGACGGGCCGTAAGCCGGCTTCGATTTCAAGGCCATCAACGTTCTGGGTGTAGACGCGTCGAAGGGTTCCCCGGTTCTGTAAACTCGCAAGGAGGCGATGGAAGGCAGTGGGTTTCGCCACGGACGCCTTCTCGTGAAGCTGGCCAATCACTTGATTGAAGTCCGCTATGGAATCAAGGGACTGCGCGAGTGAGCAGAATTCGAGCAAGCGGCGCTCATAACTGACCCGGAAAACTTCCAAGGCATCGAAAAATTGGCCATTATTGAGCTGTAACTGGGGATCGACGGTATTCCCAGGCTTCGGCCTGGACCTGTGGCTACCTCGAAAAGCAGGGATGCCTGCCTGAACCGAGATTCCTGCGCCTGGTAGCCGTAAGCTCAACTATGTTCAATGGTATGTTGCAACGACGCACCACAGAGAACTACAATATTTTTGGCTTGGTCAATGGCGCTAAGGACTTCAAGGATATCCGCAGATGGGTTGTGGGAAGGCTGGATGTATGAGGGCAGCGAACGTTGCTCTGGCCCTGTTGCCGTGTTGAGATCAAGGGGAATGAGGAGGGTCATCGTGTTGAGGGTAGGATTTGAACTGGAACGGGGGGTTAAGTACGCAGTGCTACTCGTTTGCTATTCCAAGCGGTGGGTCAGATATCCGTTACTCTCAGACACTCGAGGCTGATCCGCTTTCGCAGTGGATCAAAAGCTTCAAGTCCGACCCGCTTTTTGATCCACCTTTCGATCTGGTCGTGCTTTCAGCGTCGATCTAGATTTCAAGTCTATGGGTGTTAGGTTTTAGATCTTAGAGATGTACAGATACGCACTTCAAGAATATCTTTGAATAGGTCAGCCCATTGGAGCGGCGACGTCCGGGGCGGGACGGGACGGCCCAGGCTACAGTTGAAACTTAAAAGTTGGTTAACTTCTCGGCGCTGAAAACTATTGGATTCAATTGACGCTTGTGAGAGGTTTCATTCAGCCAGAAAGTGGTTTCTGTGGCATTCTCCGGAGTCCGGACTCAGGCAGCGGCTGCAGCGATTCGGAGTTGCAGTACACTTATGGTGACTGGTAGTCTATAGCTATCGACCTAAGCTATACAATGGGTGGACTGATAAGCCTTCAATGCGCGCCTTACCGGTGCGGTTTTACGGAGCAACAACGAAAGGTCGAAAGCTGGGTCGTGTTGCGTCACAACCGTAGCTCACGTGTTCCGAGTCCTTCTAGTTGATATTATTATTATGTATCTCGACCTTCAAACCGTTGTTTGGATGTAAGGCGCAAGTTGACCCGATGCAGTTCTCCACTTCAAAAGTAAAACCCGCTGCATTTTCAAAGTTATCATGAATTACGATTCGACATGCCAGCCTTGATCACGATCGGATCTGACGCCTACGAGTACGAAAAATAACCGCGTCACCCAACTACAGCCCCAACTAGACCGACAGCACTATTCCATCTGACGCTTAGCGACGCCAGGCGAGATTGCGCTTGATTAGATCGAGGACTTGGGTCCTAGAATATTGCGCTGCCGCTGGGACTCGGCCTCCTTGGGAGACCTGGCGGTCGACAATGGAAAAATCGAACGTAACCAACCATTCGGAAGCTGTTAGATCGGACTCTTGTTGGTTGGACAACGCCTCGGACGAAGTGGAGAGGCGCTGGTAGACTTCCTTTACGTCTTGATGCAAAGTTACCAGATTTTTGAAGGAGTTCGGGGCTGGGAATTGGACGATGCGAGTGGAAAGCCACACGATAAAATCATGAAGCTGAACGCTCTGCCCATTCAGTTGCACGGTCGCAACTAATCCCTTGGCTGGCCATTGAAACCCAATTCGGGCGGCCATGGATTGGACGACCCGCACAATTTGACAGTGCTTGTAGCCCACTCCGTAGGCCGTTTCCACGAGTTCTTCTAAAGGGCCTAAATCCAACTGTAACGATTCCAAAGCTTGATTTTCCCTGCGAGTTTCAGGTGGTCGATAGGCAGCGTTCGAGGGACCTGGGAGAGCCTGAGGGTAGTTTCCAGCAGACGGTGGAGGACTACTATCGTGAGCTAATATCGCCATGTTCTCTCGTTCGTAATCGAGGTCGGAGTCGGATGAGTACGTGGGACGCAGGTTTCGGCTGTGTGGTGAAAAATCCAACTCCGTCTCCTAAAAATATGAATATTGCGGATTGGGATCAAAAATGGATACGGAAGGGTAACCGCCACACCCATAAGTACAACACGAAGCCCACAGAGTTGGGGTCGGGGGCATGCCGTGGACTAAGCGCAATCGGCTTTCCGGAGGGAAAATTGAGCGTTGTAGAAGATCGTGAGTGTGTCCCAACACTCGATAAGGTATATCTCTAAAGCGTCGTATGTTGGGATCCACTGCTTTGTCGGAAGTACCAACGCCATAACCCAACGTAGATTGCCATATCGAGCGGAATTCTTCGGCGTCTAAAACAACCTGCATGAAGAGGTCTTCGACGAAAAACCGAATGGAGGTCAGGAAAAGGACTTGGGTCGATCTTGATCACCAGATTCTGCTCTGGTACATCCAATCGTTCTAAATGAATATGGAGAATGAAAGAGCTGGGCGTCATATTACGCTGTCTTTCCCTCCAGTGAGCCTCGTAGTCTGTGGGGCTAATAAACCCAGCTTCGTAGCCAGGCACGAGGCGGAGCTCTGCCAGAAGCAAAGGTAGGGCCGTCAAAGCAGGAGTACCATCCACCGTACTGGCGTCGCCCGGAGGTAGACGAGGAGTGCCACGTGGGACTACGATGCGACTGGGATAACGAGGCCTTGGAGGCGGAGGTGAGCTTGCAGTCGAAATCGGCGATCGAGTGATGGGTTGGCCGCGGCCGTGCCAGTGGATATCTTCTACCTCATCCGAGCCGTCCGGTACCGTTCCACCAACTCCTAGTTGTGCATGACTCGGATCCGGGCGTAGACTTGAAGCTGACTGAGTCGGGGTAAGCTACGATGTGGGCAGCGCTGGAAAGTCACCATAAGAGGTCGAATCTCTTCGCTAAGGGCCCGGGACGGAGGCTCGGAAGGGGAAGCCTCGTGAATAATTACTGAGGCCGGCGATAAACCAGTTCCTTCGCCGATGGAATTCACCTCTGAACCTTCGCTGCCGCTGCCAGATGCAGAAGCCATTTGGTTCACTGGTAACGTGGATAAGCGTTAACGAAGCCTAGTAAGGCGCGTCCAAATTGTGATTAGAAGCCTCACCACCATTCAAGCTGGAGCTGGGACGCCTCAGGTAATTCTGTCTATCGGGAGCCGGTCTAGATGGTTCATAACGTGCGCCAAAGACGGAAGAGGCAGTCCCCGCATTCAAGTCGACTCCGATAGTTCCAGATTCAGATGAAACGGTCAAATCATTTTCTGTAATGCGCTGTCAATAGATGTGCGAGCCAGTTGGACGCCCACTCACCTTTTCGCCGCCGACGCCGCTTGCTTGGCGGGTCGTCCGCGGTAGCTGGATGCTGCGGGCCTTTTGCCAGTCTGATTACCATCCGAGTCGTCTGTGTCTAGGGAAGCGAGCGCTGACGAACGAGCAGTGGGTCGACGAGGTCGTATGCTTCGTCGAGGGAGGGACATGGCGTCAGGACGGAGTGTCTGGATCACCGCTCATACGCCGGTGGTTATAAAGACGAGGAGCGGGAAGTGTAACTTGAATCAAACTGCCGTGTTCCGTCCAGTCCTTTGATCCATGAGTGATAAGCTTCAGGCAATCCGGGCGATGAAGTGCGGAAGTTGAAACTCGTAGCAACGTGGAGGAAGTTGAATCAATTGCGAGCAATGAGCGGTTACAGGATTTGTCAATCTTATGAGGTGAGAGTGAGTCCATCTGTGTTACATAAGCCGACGGTCGCACGATGCGTTAGAATTAGGGCTGGTCTACGATACGACTACAAATTTCTGTGACGAAGACTTTGCCGTCTTGTTCATTTTATTGGAAGCACGGGTTCCATCATTATTACCCTCCGTTTCTCGCAATAGAGTCCCACACAGACCTTCCTTTCGACACACTCTTCAGGCTCCCCCACACACAACCTGAGCGTAGAAGTGTAGAATAAGCGGAACTTCTGCGATCTTTCCATACGACAGTTCAACGCGATCGATGGCATGCATTAGGTATGCAGTCTGGGATGAGGTGAGTTGTGAGGAGAGGAAAGTAAGTCTGGCCAACGTTCCATTTCATCTCTTTTGAGTATTGATTCGAAGTTGCGGGTAGTCGAGCTCCACGATGGCCCCATCTACCCAAGTCTCGTAGGTGGCCGATGGGTTGTCGATCGCAGCTGAAAGAACGGAGTTGGCAATTCGGCTTTTCAGATGAAAGCCGTCCCAAAATGCTTTGTACTCCGTCGCAGGGATATCAAGAATGTACCACGCTTCCTTCGTTTCGATGTACACTTGTCTTTTGAACTGTGAGAACCATCTTCGAACCACAACCTACTCGTCCAAAGCCTCCTCATAATGGTGTGCGTTGAATCCAATTATGTCGACTTTGATGAAGCATGTTTCGGTTTCGGGTCAGATTCATTGTCCCCAAGTTGGTTGGCAACTTCCGTGGCCAGCCCGGCGGCACCGAAGAGACCGATAATGTCGTCTCTGTCAATTTCCAGAGGGTTGACCAGCTCTCGGCCATCAACCTTGAATATAGCGAAAGCAGAGAGTCTACGAATCGGAGTGCCGTCGTCTTCGCCGCCCGTTTCTTTGAATCGGGCAGGTAGTTCAGATTCGTCGACGGGGATGCGGCCATAGTAGTTGAAATAAACGGGGTCCTCAGGATCTAGGAGGCCCTGAGTGTCAGCTCAATAGAAAAAAAAAATTAAAGAAAAATACCGGCAAAAATGTCCCGGTCATCTTCGTCAAAACTATTCAACGCAACGTTTTTGGGGGGCTCAGAGCGGGGAGGGGACGGGCAGGAGTTGATAGATACATGGGAAATTCGAGAAACAGTATCGCGGACAAGCCTATCGTTACGGGGTCGTTTACGAGGCGAAAGATTGGGACTGGGAGATCGGGAGGACGAGTCTGTAGGAGAAGGAGAACGAATTCGCTTTTGCGGGGAGCGCGGCGGAAGTAAAACGTAGGGAGCAAGTACCATGAGCCGCTGGGCGATCAGCGGAATGACTGTACGGTCAGAACAAGGAGCAACACTTTGGTTGAACTCAATGCATTCGGTGTGACGCCTCGCGAAGTCACGGTCACGCCCACCTTTCCCTTCAACCATGTCGTTGCTCCCCTACCACAATCCGCACAACTATGAATCAGAAAAGCGTATGTTTCCTCGGAATCAAAGGTCATATATAGCAACGAATAGCCAACCGCGAACAAGAGAAGCTCGTCGTCCAACTGGAGGACATATGGCACTCCTCGGTATGATGTCCTAATCCTAGCAGGAACTGCGTATACTCATCATATCAACGCAGGACAATGACCAAGTAAAAACTCTTGTCCGGTAGATCTGCGGCAATACTCGCCGCTATGTCATTCTTTTCAGCGAAGTCGTCGACGATCTGCTGCGTCTAAATCCTCCCACCAAAGACATCAGCGATAAGGACGAGGTCATTGACGTGATAATGCATCAACGACGTGAGCGGAATGCACAGTTTCCCAGATCATATTCTCCGACGATTGTGAGTTTTGAATCGCATTTTCTCCACTTGTTCCCAACGTTTTCCAAAGTAATCTTTACTTCAAACCACTGCTCAGCGACGTTGCTCTCGCCGTCCATGAAGTGCATAGTGCCCATATTGGACATCTCATCACTGTTCGTGGGATCGTGACCAGAGTATCAGAGGTCAAACCACTACTACAAGTCAACGCCTACCCTTGCGACGTTTGTGGATCGGAAACATTCCAAGAGGTCACAAACAAGACTTTCGCGCCACTCTACGACTGTGGCAACACCGAGGAGTGCGAGAAGAATGGCGTGAAGGGCAGTTTGCATATGTAAACACGGGCATGTCGTTTCAGTCCGTTCCAAGAACTCAAAATCCAAGAGATCGTAAGAATATATTCGCTATTTGTATCTCTCCCTGATCACCACTAGGCTGACCAAGTTCCTGTTGGCCACATCCCCCGTTCCATGACGGTCCACGTCGGCGGGAGCCTTACACGCCTTATGAACCCTGGCGATGAGGTTCATCTTGGTGGTATTTTCCTCCCCTCCCCTACACCGGTTTCCAAGCCATTCGTGCTGGGCTTCTCACGGACACATACCTTGACGTACATGACGTTCACCAACAAAATTAAACAATATCGCGACATGGAGACAACACCAGAGCTCGAAGCGAAGATGGAGCAGCTCCACGCAGGGGACGGCTTATACAACAAACTGGCCGAAAGCATCGCTCCTGAAATTTATGGCCACTCGGACATCAAGAAAGCGCTTCTGCTCTTACTGGTTGGAGGGGTTACGAAAGTTACTGGTGACGGGATGAAGATTCGTGGCGACATCAATATTTGTCTTATGGGTGATCCTGGTATGGCCAAGTCCCAACTTCTGAAGTACATCTCCAAAATTGCCCCTCGGGGATGTACACGACCGGTGAAGGCTCTTCTGGTGTTGGTTTGACCGCGGCCGTTATGCGTGATCCTGTTACAGACGAAATGGTCCTCGGTGCGTTATTTTTACTTTTCATTGAGTTTTAACCAACCAATCATCAAAGAGGGTGGCGCACTTGTGCTTGCGGACAATGGAATTTGCTGCATCGACGAATTCGACAAGATGGACGACTCTGATCGTACTGCCATCCATGAAGTGATGGAGCAACAAACCATCTCCATCTCCAAAGCCGGCATCTCGACCACCCTCAATGCCCGCACCTCGATTCTTGCAGCATGCCAATCCTCTGTACGGTCGGTATAACCCGAAAGTCTCGCCTGTCGAGAACATCAATCTCCCCTGGCATTGTTGTCGGCGTTTTGACCTTCTCTTCCTGATTCTCGATAAGCCATCCCGCGACGACGACGAGGCGTCTCGCTCGGCATGTCACATACGTCCACATGCACAACTATTCCGGCTGATCAAGCAAATGGCGGGTGCTGGGGAAGGCAAAGAGACAGCGGAGAATGGGGAAAGGCCCCGATGGGGAGCGTGACATAGCTGTCGATTCCGATTCGGACTCGGACGAGTATTCGGGCCAGCAGGAGGTCTAGCACGGGTAACTGCGGCTGGCTTTACTGAGGCACAGTTGAACGAGACCATAATCAAGGTTTGTTCTCTATTCCAAGCACCTGAAAAGGACACTAAAAGCACGTCTACAGTACGAAGACTTGAATGTCATTGTTCGCGTTGCCAATGGTGCTAAAATACGTTTCGTCGATGCCGATTCATAGTGGAGAGGGGATACTTGCTGTTGATTTAACGTCGTTGTCCTGCTTTGTCTGTTGTTGTACTCTAAAGCTATTCTTGTAGGGAGTTAACGACCGCCACGATATTGGGTCCGTAAAAGAGACAACTCTAGAGCACCTGTCCTTGTCATCTCATCATCAGGGCATTGCAGGCAGATGAGCAAGGCGAAACAGCCTACTATGGACTGCTACATTTTTCTCCGCTAGTCTATTGAACACATAGAATATGACGCACTAAGCAATACAGAATGCGCAATATAATTTATCAGTACAAATCACGGCCTCCGGTCATCGTCACGATATGCAGGAGACGTCGCTCGCGGTGGGTACTCATGCTCTTCGTCATCAACAGAATGGAACCCTACGGACTGTTGATAAGGCCCGCTATTCAGCCCCGTTCGTTCATCGGCTTCGTCGTCTGAATCATCTCCGGTAACAACGGGCCGAGTTCGGTCGGAGACCATTGACATCGGGGCATCAGCCGGGGTTGATCCGTCTAATGGAAGTGAGATGTATTGCTCCTGAGACTCGTCGATGGTGTGGCGGTAGCAGTAGCGCCACATGAGTACTCCAGAGGTGAAGCTGAGCACGAAGAGAGAGAATATGCTCAGCGCAAGCCTGGTTTTGAGTGATTCGATTATGCGAGCAAGCTGTGAGGAGACGGCCTCGTCGCTAGGACTGGGTGATGGAGCACTGGGGGTAGTCTGTAGTTTGGTAGCGTCTTCAAGGACCTCTGAATCGACAGCTGGTGAATGGGAAGGCGTCGGTGTGAGGGATTTGATGGAGGTGGTTTCGGAATGGGTAAGATAAATGGAGGGTTTGATGAAGGATTTGGTGGCTGAGGGTTTGCTTGGGCGAACCGGCACAGGCTCGTTGTGTGGCGGTAAGAGCGGCTCAAGGTCAACGAGCTCGTGGAGCACTGCTTTTTCTCGTCGATGGCGGACCCCCAGAACACCATGTCCCAACCGAGAACGTGCCATTGCGTTCAGGGTTGGCCAAGTCAGAAACAGTTATCATCCACTGTCCCACTGAATCCTCGCCCCTGAAAACGGATTTTTAGTGAGCAAAGCGGCATAAAGAATGGACTCACCGATGTTTTACGCTCATGAATGTCCAGCCAGGGAAGCCTGTAGTTGCTCTATCTCCGTGTCTTGGTTCTGCCAAAACACTGGTGACACCGTTCGGACTCCTCAATTCAACCCGCACGTCGCCTCTCCGTGTATGGTCAATCCAAACACGCACGGTGATATGCTCGAGCTTCTCTAGATTGGCATCCTGGACCACATCCCACTTGATGTCCATCACACTCGTTACACCGCCCACACCGATAACCTCGCCGCCAGAGTAGTTTCCCATCGGGTCCATCATCCCTTGTTCAATTTGGATCGTTTTTGTGTGCATCCGTGTTTGCGGTTTGACGAGTTTCCAGTTTTGCGCCGCTTGCACAAATGCCGTGGCATCCAACGCGCCATATCCAAAATTTGAACTGTAGTTCCGCCCAGCAGCGGTGAGCTGCCATTCTTCACCATCACCTATTTGGCGTGCGTTTTCAACACAAAGATGCTGGATGTCGCGCCATGCAGGACCCCTTTGTCGACACTGACTGTGCAATTTGGTGGTCCTGCACTCTCGAAACAGCTATCAAAGAGTCCAGTGGTGTCGGTGAAGAAACAGCCAGTCAAGTATCTCGTCAGCCTCTGTTTGAACCGATTCCAGGAATGATTCATATGCGGGATACTGTCAATTGGTGGTTAAATGGAATTCATTTTAACCCAGTCTTCGTGAATGCACCTGATTCCTCGAGGAACTTGGACAGCGCTGCTATGCCGAGGATCTCCGTCATCGCTATGTCTCTTGATGCCTTCTTTAGGTGGTGTCGGTTTTGGCTGTAGCGTGGGCATTCGCGAAGGATGTGTGTGTGTGTCTGTAGCTCCACCCCACAGGGGCAGTGAACGCTCTCATCTGGGATGAAACGGCTATAGAACTCGCCTGTGTATCCGTGACCTGTGCGGCATTGGATTAAACGAGCAAAGACCTCCCGTTTTCTGGCGAGTGCCTTGAAGTGTTTCGAAGGCTTCAGCGATGGCCTGATCTTGTCAGCTAGCGTGAATCCGCCCTCTGCTTTCCTGTTCTGTTTCCACTCACCGCGCCAGTCCCTTTGCAACTTGGCGTTGGCTCTGGTGCCTCGCAATTCCATACCGCGCTGTGTGCCTTCTTTCGCAAGTTCGTCCGCCCTCTCGTTGCCCCGTATATCTTCATGTCCAGGGGCCCACGCGATCTCTGCCATTCGGTCCATGTCGTCATCGAGCAAAGCCGCAACCACTGTGTGGAAACGGTGGGCGACCAGGGTCGTGGTTTGGGATTAAAGATGGTTTTGATGGACGAGTCACAGTCACTTCGTTGCCTTCTCTCGACTAGCAGCTCTCTGCGCTCAGCCTCTGCGCTCAGCCTCTACGCAATGCCACAAACAGAGTCTAGTGTACCTATCAATAGGGCACCCCTAGAGATCTTGGAAGAGATCTTACGACTGTGCTTCCAACCACATCTATCAGAGAACGACTTCTACAACCCAAATGTTTGGGGTGTTCCCCATCTATCTGCGGCTCCGATTCAGGTCTGCCGCCTATGGGCTCAACTGGGACGTCGCTATCTATACCGAGTGCTGACCATTCGCCGCCGCCATCGGAGCAATGAAATTCACAACCAAGTGTTCGCAACTTTGGCGTTCACTGCTCCATCTTTTGGCCACTATGTCACGATCCTTCATATAGAGGGAGGTTGTGGCCATGGTCGAGCAGGCCAGAACCAAAAGGTGCAACAGATAATCGACATCCTTCAAGCTGTTGCCCCGACTCTCCAAACTCTATCCATTGCACTCGATTTATTTCAAGGAGATCAGGTGGCTGGGTTTGCCAAAGGCCTGACATACTTGAATCCTTTGTCTCTTTTACTTCGAGATTCGGTGACACCACGGCGTTATCGTTGCTGGTATCATCTTCTGCACGCACTGGAAGACAGTATTCCCAAGTGGTCAAAGTTGGTACGTACTTGTCAAAGTATATTCTTCCTTGGGGCTTATCTTTTGTTTAGAACACTCTTCAAATTCCATTTGCATCAGAGCATGCTGCACATGCTTTGCCCCTCTGTGTTGGAGCTTCAAAGCTCACCCATCTTTTGGTCCGAGATACACAGATGGTCGATTGCTTATACCCTAAGCTCAAGATATCCACTCTGAAGAAAATCACAACCTTTACTCGGGAGGAAAGGGTCAAGTTTGCGAAGCGTGATTGGTTTGAGATATGGTTTCCACCTCCACCATTACCAGGTTCCCAAGGCAATCCATTGGATGTAGATGCCTGGGCAAGTGAGTAGAGTAAACCAATTTGTTGATGCTTTGTAATCAGCTATTATTTTCTCCTAAAATCAAACATAGTATGATGGGGTTCCGGAATAAATAGTGCCCATTTCAACTAGGTGTCGCCGGCTGCGAGGCACCTCAACCTTGCTTTGGTAGTGATTAGTAGGAGCCATGAGCAAAAGACTTTTTGGTCTGACCACCATGGAAAGACAAGGCGTGCACTCGACACGACGACCTGCTCCGGATCCCATACGAAATAATTATTTCCTTCAAACATACTTTGGTGAGACTTGAATGCAGGCACCTTCCTTTTTTGGATGTCAGGGAGGGGGGTGATGTAGGGGATCTGCGACGACCTTTACTAGCACTGCAGGAGTTCCGGAATAAACAGGGCCCCTTTCGATCGATTATATGCCTAAAATCAATGTACCAAAAAAGAAATTTTTTGATTACCTCTATTTGTGCCCCAAAAAATTATCACAAATTCACCTGCTTATATGAGGAATAGGTGCCATAAACAGACTTGGTTTTTGTCACCTCATTTTGGGGTATATCAAATGGCCTTTTTTGGACCTTTTTTGCCATCCAAATGGGGACCAAAAAATATTTACTTATATGCACTTATATGACATATATCAGGGCCCTGGATCATATAAGTGAATATTTTTTGGTTCCCATTTTGATGCAAAAACTAGTCCAAAAAAGGGTGTTTAATCTGCCCCAAAACCGGGTGACAAAAATAAGGTTCATTTATAGCATGTATTTCTCATATAAGCAGGTAAATTTGGGACAGTTTTTTTGCATGCAAATAGAGGTATTAAAAAAACTACTTTTTTTGGTACATTGATTAGAGGAGTATAATCGATCGAAAGGGGCCCCGTTTTATTCCGGAACTCCTGCAGTGACTGCTATCTTAAGATTTACTCTCGAATAGAAGACAAAAGATAGGAGAGATTAACAGAGCATTCCACTAGTAAACAGGCCCAACAGTTGAAAAGGTTTGAAGTTACGTTTGTTTGAAAAGGTTTGAAGTTACGTTTGTTTGTATAACGGTACATGGCTCCATAGTGTATCCATAGGTCGTGTCAGACTGCGGGTCGGGCCGTGCAAGAACCTCTCCTAAGAACGCGCGCCCGGAACGGAACAGACGGATAGTCGGGCCCGCAAGTACGGCGGGCGGGGTAGATCGAAACCGAAAGGGCCCGTGAACTCGGTCCCTTGCCGTAGTCGGTGGTCGAAGGTTCGAATCGGGTCGTGTCGGGCCCGATGAGTCGATAGCGCCTCCTTGCACGGAGTAAGGTAGTTCTTCAGACGATCTAAGCGATAGGGTACAGGGTACGCTATCGCGCCTTATATACGCGGGCCCGCAAAGGGGGTGATCGGACACCCTGGCCTCTCCTCCTCCTCCTCGCTCCCATTCCTGGCCGCAGAGGGGACGATCATACATCCCTTGCGGGCCAGGCGCTACTCCTAACCTCCTAGCACTCCTCCCCAGTCCCCTTGTGTCGAGTTGGGCTCGGCGACGGCTCGACGCGTCGTTCTCGGTCACGTGCTTCCCACGTGTGCGTTCCTCCTACTGGGGCGCATGTTCCCCGTCGTCACGTGCTGCGTGTTACGGGCCCGCAATGGCCCGACACCAGTGCCGGAGCGGACGGGCCAGGTCTTATCCGTGACATCACCCCCTCCCTAGGAACGACTCGTCTCGAGTCGGCGTGGCTCGGTTGCCCCGGTTTCTCGGGTTAATTTGACTTTAGCTCGTCCTTCCAATCACACATTCCATCCAGCCCATAAGCTTAAGCTAAGCTTCGGCTGCGCGTTTTAATCTCCCGCGGCTTCTGTAGCCTTGTGGCGTCCGCAGATCGATTCTTCCTGTCCATCAAGTGTTTCACCGCGGTCACGTGCGGTGTAGCGTAGGTGTTTTTCAATTCAGTTGCGCGTCCTTTGTTCGTATTGGTTGCGAGTAGGCTGTGCTGCGCGCCTCGGTCGAGTTCGATATAGAACGAGCTCGTTCTCTCATATAAGGCTGGGGCTTCCCCTTCTAACCTTCTTTATGGCGTCCCCCAACTTGTACCGCTCCGGGTTGTTGCCCCCCCTTGGCTCTCAGATGGTTCCCCCGTCGTCGGAGCCTGGCCGTCTATTTGTTTGTTTCGCCTCCATGTCGCTCGTCGAGTTTCCTGCTTCCTGGCCCATTGCGCAAGGGCGAGACCCGTCGTACCGGGACTCGTTTGAGCCCCTCCGCCCCTTGGACGACTTGCCTCCGTCCCAAGCCGCCGAGTACTCTGCTAGGCTATTCCCTCGTCTGGCCCCCGTCGTCCGCTCGCATCGAGCTCCCACTCTCCCCCGTCCCTCCTGCAGCGCCTCTGCTGCCGTCGTCCTCCCCGCCGGATGCTGTGGCAAGGCGAATTCGACCGTCTAATGAAGGCCGGTTTGTGGCAGCCACTTGTCTTTGGGCCCCACCACCTCTACTTCGGCGTTTTATTTGATGCGTTCCCCTCCTCCTTCGTCTGGCGTCGCGAGGACGGCTCCCTCCAGGATGTTCGCCCCTTATTTGGGCAGCTGGGCCGTGGCCTTCTCGCGCACCTCCTCACTGCCGACGCTGCTTCTCCCAGTGATTCGTTTTTTCCCCGCCTGTGGCGTTGGGTGGTATGTCTTCCTCTCTGTTTGCTTTCGGCCGTGTGCTGACTGTCTCCGTTCAGCGCCTTATCTTTCACGCCTTGTCTTGCGCCGCCTCTGTCGGCCTCCCCTCCTTCATCTCGGACCGGTTCCCCATCTTACCCCACGTGGCTGCTTTTCGCATGTTTCCTGAGGAAAACGTAGCCACCCGTGGCTGTAGCCTGTTTCAATCATCCCCGGGAACTGCCAGAAAATCCGATTCCATCATCCCTGTGTATTGCCAGGTCTCTGACAACACTCAAACCCCACCCGTTTCCGTGCTTCCTTGCCGCTGATCTCCGAACTCCGCTTTATCCTGCAGCTTTGATATCATCATTACGACTGATTTGGTCCGAATCATACAATTTTAACATTGTTCTCTACATTCCCTCTGCCATAAATGTTCCCTCTAATATTTCCCGCTCCTCCTCTGCTGCCCAATGACGGACAGCAGCTCCCATTGTTTTGTCCCACTCCTCTCCGAAAGCGCACTATAAATTCAGTATGCAGGTACACGTTACGCAGCGCATAAGCTCGGATTCCAGCCGCCGTCGTTCCATCAACGTCTGAACGAACTTCGTCGGCTCGTTTTTGCCATTCTGAAGCCTCCCACTTCAATGATCGCATGACCCGCTTCATCTCCTCTCTGCAACAATTCAACCTCCTCGTTCCAGCGTTCCTTCCGTGCACGTGCTTTTGCCCACTCGACACGCATAGCTATGATACCACGTTCAACCGAAAGCAAATGGTCAACAAGCCATAGTTACTCACAGTCATGAAGTTCAACCCCGTCGGCCTGCCCGCCTGCTGCCCAAATCCAGGAAATTGGCGCCGTCTTGGTTTTCTTCTTTTTTTGCAGCAGTCTCCTCTCTCGTAGGTCGCGATCCGTCTGCTGTTCGTAAGCTTCTTGCTGCATCTTCGTCACTCTCGATTTCGATACGAGTGTTCAAATGGGCCTTGTCCAATTTTTGAAACTCGGGAGCGTAACGTTTGCCTTTGAGGTGAACGAGAGCCTCGTAGCCTTCAGTATATTTGGCAGCGGCCTTCGTTACACCTTCTTCCATCCGAGCCATTAGAGTGACGGAGCGCGTTCTTGCACGTTGCCCCACCATGTTTTCCCCGGAAAACCAAATCATGTGTTGCTTCGAATGAAGCCTCCCTTGTAAGGCAGCCAGTGCATCTGCACACTGTCCCCGACGCAATTTCGCCTGGTCTCAATCAAGTCCGCCATGCTGACTTGTCGACACTCTTCCGCGGTTAACTGTGACGGAAGATAAAGCTTTGCGTTTTCCGGTTTGCGCGTCCTCCGCGTCCAATTTATACCGCTGCGTCGCAAGACCCTGAACCCCAGGCATGTAAGTTAGTTGAAGTTTTTCGAAGGTGCGCATTTGTTTGATCAGAGATAGACGTAATTCTTGTATCTGGCTCGCTTGATCTGCTGACTTTTTTTGCCTTCAGAGCAGTCCGTATACGACGCCTGGGGATAGTGAATAGAGTGTGTGGAATGAAGACTTTGACATACTGGATGGCCTGAAGCTGCATACCCGCTCTGATGAACGCTGTTATGGTCATTTTACCTTCCAGCAAAGGTTTGATTCCGGCTCGTGCATCTTCCACCTCAGCTCATTTCAACTCTTCACTTATTTCGCGTTCACTAGGCCCAGCTGTCGAGACAGGTCATCAATGCTACAACAGGTATTCAACGTCATGCATACCGAGCTTCCCACCCTGGACTTCAAATGGATTCGTCTGGGTGTTATCCTTATACCAGGCATCCATCATCTTGGCCCATTCACGTCGTTTTTTTTTAGGAACGCTGTCGTCCAGCTCCTGGAATTCAATGCCCTGCCTTTGACGCTCTGCTACAGCGACAATCAAACGTCTTGCAAGTGTCCGCCCTTGCAAATAGTGAGCTTAAACTCTCAAAGAAACCTTAACTGACCCATGCTCCTGTTTTTCTCAAAATTAATCAGGTCGATCTTGTCCTCCAGGACATCATGACGGGCGCCTTCTCCCATTTCCTTTGTCGACCAACTTGCGAGATTGAGTAGGCTCCACAAACGCTCGGTGCTTTCCCCATCCGTCTTTCCAACACCCAACAAGTACCTCAGCACATTTGTTGGTCAAGAATAGTTTGATTAAATAGCTACTCACGCCTTCGACTCCGGAACCTTGTCCCATCCGGAAGGCAAGTTACGAGAAGCATCTGGGCATGCCCAGCAACGCACAGCCAACGCCCCTGGCGGCGTAGTTACAATTCCATTGGCTTCATGCCCGCGACCTCCACGCTTCATCATTTTAAGATAGCTGTATTGTCGAGCCATTCGACCGAAAGCAACGACGATCTGGGACCTTTTCCAGTCCGGTTGAATCCGTCAACTTCTCCAACGTGCGCACATAGTCTTGGACATTGATGTTTTGCGATGGAGCGCAGGAAGCGAAATGTCTCCAAAACGTTGAAGGTTGCACAGGTCGCAGGGTTTGTTGTCGTGGCCGGATACCACGCATTTCGAAGCAATTGTCTGACGGGGTCGAATCCGAACGGATTCACGCAGCCACAGTACTGCACGTCCAAAGTAAAAATGCCATTGACATTGATGACCACCAACGGTCGACGGTTACTGGGGAATGGGCATGGGGCACCGTCATGACCAAGTTGAGAACAGCCCGCCAAACCACGAGCTCCATGCAGGATGGGTCCGGCATAAAACAAGGAGGCCTTCGTCCAGAAGTGACCCGTCCATTCCTAAACAAGCTAGGTAAACAAGTAACAAAATCGGTGAAGAAATAAATACCTGCAATTCATGGAGCGGCAATTTCTGATGAGCGGCTTCCACACAGGTCTCACAATGGAGTCCGTCCCCACATTGCTTGCAGCGAAAAAACGGAGCCCCGTCTCCTCCATATGATTGGCTTGACAATTCACACATTCTTGGCATGCGTTAGGGTTTCCGAGACCGTCTCTTCGTAGCATTTCCTCCAGAAAGAGAGCCGTCAGTGGTTGCCACATTGCCATAGGATCGTCCTAAGGGAATGAGCTTCTGTATAAAGTCGTAGTATCAACCGACCGATGCATAACGTTTTCTCTTCAATGTCGATTCTTCTTCCAGTTGAATCTCCAACGACGACACAGTATCCACCAGCTCTCTTACGTCCTCCAGTTGCGCATCTGGGAATGGCATCCAGTCAGCGAGTTCAGGTTGAGTTTCAATGACCTCTTGATTAAGGCGAGCCTTTTTTTTAGGCGATGGATTTGTCTGCTGGCTCAGCACGCGCTGTCCATCCAGAGAATAATGAACTTGTAGGTGGTTGAATTCCTCCTCAGCGGCGTCGTCAAAATATGTGTGTCGCACAACGTTGGGGAGTCGAGGCATGCGAAAAGATGGAGGCATCAACTTGATGCGCTGTCCATTTATTAATCCAGTTGTTCCTCCTCCTATTGGCATGCAACCGCCGCCTCCGCCTCCAATTCCTCCTGTCGGCTCGCAACCGCCCCCAATTCCTCCCGTTGGAAGTCAACTTGTTCCTCCTCCTATTGGCATGCAACCGCCGCCGCCGCCTCCAATTCCTCCTGTCGGCTCGCAACCGCATCCTCCCGTTGGAAATCAACCTCTTCCCCCAACTGATGCGCCTGCATGGTTCCACGATCTACACAACAAGTTGATTAGGATGGAAGCGGGCCCGCAATATCATCACATGTTGCGACTGCTGGGGCAACTAGAAAGGGCCTATGGCTGGATAGACAAACAAGCATCACTGTCTAATGTTGATCGACCTAGCCAGGTTGCGGCTTGGTTCAAACGAGCTCGGAAGTGGACGGCGGCCAACGATGACATTCGTATTAAGGATGTGGCTGTTTTTTCGACCCAATGGCGAGCTTGGTGGACTCGGACAGCCCACCCACCTGGCGCAAGGGACCCGCCGGGAGAACTTTTGCGGGTGGCATCGGATGGTCGAAGTTGGGGAGATCTTGCCTTGCCAGGCAAGAGCGGAATGTCAGTCATCGTTGCAACCCTTGGGTGGTGGGGACATGAGCTTAGTTTAGCTAAGCTGCCCTTGTCGAAGTTGTGGGAGGAGGCAACTGCGGAGGTGACCTGGGTGCTGGAAAATCTTGTCAAAGATGCTCCCACAGAGATTATCCGACTCCGTGCTGACTGGCAGCAGCAGGAAGCTAATGGACAAGGCAAGAAGGGAAAACGTAAACTGTAGTGTAGTCGCGGTTTGTGTAAATAGTGAGAATGTCGAGTCAAGTTGTGAAAGAATTCGTCAAACTTGTTTTTTTTTACTGAGACTGATTTAAATTGTTTCTGCTCTGTCGTAAACTGTAGTTGTGTGTAAATAGTAAGAATGTCGAGTGAAGTTGTGAAAGAATTCGTCATGTTTTACTAGGACTGATTTAAGTTGTTTCTGCTCTGTCGAATTCGCGATTCAAATCAAAGGTAGTCAATTTTTTAGATGAAGAATAAGAATGATCATGGCAGTCGTTGGGCATGCTCGACTATTGTTTGTAACATCAGAAGTGACCTAAAGTGTAAGAGATTGGGACCAACAAACACAATTTGATTAACTGTGATTGCCTGACTGGCACCCGTGGTCCGTGTGATTGCGCTGGTGACGGAGTGATATATCACCTATTTGGCAGCTGCCAGAGCCTGGCTGCTCACAGAAGCTTTGTAATTGAATGGCCTGACAGCTGCCGGGTCATGTTTGATATATATTACAGCTATGGCTCACGTAGCTCGGCCCGATACGCTGGCCAGACTACTGGGTCCTCTCCCTCCGTCCCTCGTCCCGCCGTTCCTTCACACCGACTGGTGGTCGTCCCTTCGTTCGGGTAGTTTTCTTGCCTGATCCTTGGGAAGAGTTTGTCTTCTCGGGCGGCCCTTCGTTGGATGAGGCGGAAGCGGGTGTTTCGTTCAGCTTCCTCCCGTTGGCGGCCTGGTTGGATGATCAGTTCCCGAGCCCCGAGAGTGATCCGGAGGGTGCCGAGTCGGCGGCCTCGGTGGTGAGGCGCATCTCTCCTGCTCCGGCGGTTCGGGCACGGTCTTCGCCTTCGATGGAGGTCGACGTGGAGCGTGATGGTGCCCCGCCGGTTTCGACCCTGCTCTTCCTACCCTCCGACTCGGGTTCGGATTCGGATGTGGAGGTGATCGCCGGCCCTCGTCGTTTGTCTTCGGTGGGGATCGACGCCTCTGAACACGAGTCGGCTACGGATGCCCTTGACCCTTCCTTCTCCCCAGCCGTGTCGCCTGCCCTGTTACAACGGGATCTTGGCACTCCCCTGGCCCCTCGGCTTGTGTCCACCGGTCAATTGGCGCTGTTTCGCGGGGAGCCTCCCTGCCTGCCCGGAACCGTGGTCCGGTCCCTGTCCCCTCGCTGCGACTACTGCATCGCCCACGATCGCCTGTGCACCGTGTGGGACGTTCTGGAGGGTTCCCCTCAAAAACTACCCGGCCCTGTACGTCGGGCCTGCGACGCCTGCAGCCCCCTTCATCGCGCCTGCTTGCGCTGGCGGTCGTTTGCGGATGCGTATAAGGCCCACTCTACGGACTTGCGCAATTTCTCCTTCGAGTTTTGAGAGCGTCAAGTCGAGGAGGGCGAGTTTGAGTTGTTGCGCCCGGACCCACGCTTTGCTGACTTGGTCGGGTTATCTTTATCAGTCCCTTACCGGTCATTCCTGTTCTCCTATTGGCCTCGTTCCAACGAAGATTTGTTCAGGCGAAGCACTACCCCGGTGGTCGGCCCTTCTTCGGGCCGTCGTCGCCGCCCGGTCGCCCTTTCGCCAAGGTCTTCTCGGGACTCTTCTCCATCTCCCGTGCGCAAGCGAGCTCGCACCCGCTCGCCACCATCGCCGGGTTCGTCCCGCCCGAGACCTCGCCACAACTTCCGCCGGCCAACCTCCCCTGTCGCGGATCACTCGCTAGGAGAAACGTCTTTCCGGCCGCACATTCCTGCGGGCAAGACCCGCCCCCCTTCTTATCCCACTATGTGAGAACATCCGGAGAGGGAAGGAGTTGATGGAGCAACTGGACTTGCTGAACGCCACAGGCAAGCTCGTGCTGAACGCCACAGGCAAGCTCGTGCAAGAGAAACCAAAACTGAAACCAAGACCACGAAAGCCGAAGTCTGTATCAACAGCACCACCTCGGCGTTCTCTGCGCAATAAAGACAATGGGAGCGAGGACGTGACGGAGGATAGCGATATGGCAGGACCGCCACCTTCAAGCAGTGAGGAGAATGAGTTTTCTGATGCTGCTGCTGCCGACGAGTCCAATCCCTCTATTCCCAGCGACAACGACCCGCTCAACATGGATGTTTCACCTGTCGAGCTCGACAATAACGCCTTGCAGCTCGATAAAGCCACAGCCTTAAACGCCAGCCAGACCGAAATCGTAACCGACAAACCCGATGTGTCCAGCCAGTCGGACGAGCTTCCCGATCTACATGCCAATTCCGATGTACCCGACGCCACCAGTAAAGAACCCCTTGAGAGTGCCGCCGAGCCGCCGCTACCAGCAAAGATCTCAAATCCCATTCCTCCACCGCGAGCTGGCGGAGGACTGCTGAGAGAGCTCCTCCGGCTGGATAGGGCCAAGGCCCTGACACCAATTCCTGCCTGTCCTGAAATGACATCAACCTCCGCATGGCTATGCAAAGTCTATGATGAATTTGCGACGGTGAATCTGGGTGCATTCTTCAATGATTTGCTTGCGAAGTACCTGGCATTGGAACGGGCGTATAAGTACGCAAATGGGTCTGACCGGCTGGCCGCTGACCAGCGGCCGCCCCAGTTAGCAGAGTGGATTCGACATAAGCAAATTGCCAAAGCTGCCTACTGTGAAATCAAATCCATTCCGATCTTTGCGAAGCAGTTTTAGAGCTGGTAGATTGGGCTGCAGCCATCATGGTGGGGCTTAACGGCCGAGGGGTGGCCTGGGAGTAAGAAGCAGAGAAATGAATCGTGGGGCGGACTTGTGGCCCCTGGTATTAATGGGATGGTCACTGCTGTTGTCATGTTGTACTGGTGGGGCTGCGCAGAGAAGATGTGATGCGACTCGTTCTCCAGGGTCGCGGGAACAGCGAAAGAGTTGGTAACCATAAGGTGGCTCGGAGTCACTGGGTTCCAGCAACTCGCGAGCAAGGTAGCCGTCTACGTACGGCAGGACGGGGTCTCTTACAGAGGACCCGGCTCTGAGGCTGAAGGTACAGACCGAAGGGAAAGAGTAAGACAGGATGAGAGCTAGAAGCAAGGTTTATACGCGCGTGACTGCTGGTCATGTGCGGCTGTCAGGGGAACCTCCCTTTCGGCCCCTCGGAGACGATTCCGATTCCGGTCCGACTCCGGTTCCGACTCCGGTGATCGCATCACCGCCTCCGTCAGGCGCATCGCCGCCCCCGCCTGGCGATCCCCCTGGGACCTGGCCTGCGACATGGCGCAGGCATACTGCACGGCAACAACGATCAACCTTGGCGCGTCAAAGAGCGCAGTATATAGTTCCGCTACCTAGCAGGCGGACCCTTAGAGTTTCTTCTCTTTGGATCCTCCCCTGCTAGGTCAGCCTCACTTGTATTTGCTTACTTCTATTCACTCTTTGGATCCTCCCCTGCTAGGACCTTGATCTCAGGCCTCCGGGGTTGCCCTTACAGCAGAAGAAACTCTCTACGGGATCAACCGGACAAGATTGCCAGGTTCGGGCGCTGACTCAGGCTCGGAGTCCGAGTCCACTCCGCCCTCGCCACCGCCCCTGCCACTTGTCCCCTCCTCCTCTGCCACTCCTGTCGTCCCCGCACCTGTCATGCCTTCCGGAGCTACTCCCTGACGCTGACACTCGGCTGGATGCACTCGAGGCGAAAATCGACCACCTAACTGAGGCCCTTACTCTCCTCACCACCCAGGCTTCCGCTGCCGCTGCCGCCGCTAATACTGCTGGCGGACCCCAAACACCACCACCGGAGACGTCGATTCCGACTCCGACTCCGGTTCAGGGCGATTCCGAGGCCCTCTTTGGCGACATCAACCTCGCCTCAAAATTGGTTTTACGACCAAACCCCCCGTTCACCTTTAACGGCGACCGGAAACGCGGCCGCGCGTTCCTCTCGCGGTCCGCACCTCGCGCCCGCCTTGCCCCTGAGGCCTTCGTGGTCAATGGAGAGGCGAGCGAGGAAAAGGCCGTCCGCTATGCCATGTCATTTATGGCAGAAGGACCTGCTCAGCAATGGGCGGAGCGCCACGGAAGCAAAGCCCCGTTTCCGTTTCCGTCCTGGGGCTCGTTCGTTTCCGAGTTTCGACTCCGGTTCGTCGAGGAGAATGAGCAAGATCACGCTCTCTCCAAACTGGAGACTTCCGCCTATCACATGGGCACCAAGGATGTCTACCAGTACACTGACGACTTCGAGGACCTGATGGACCTTGCCGGATTCGAAGACACGTTGGTCAAGGTGACCAAGTTCCGCCACGGACTTGATCCCCTGATCAACAACGGAATCACGTCCTCGAATGACCCCCCGGACCTCCGGGACTATCTTAGCTGGCGCACCCGGGCCTTCCGTCAATACGAGGCCCTGGTCCGGGCCAAGCTGATCAAGTCAGCCGCCCCCAAGACGCCTGGCGGTTTGATTCGGACTCCGTTTCCGGTCAACCGCGTCCCGGCTCCGGCCCCCTTCCGCCCGGTGGCTCCGGTCGTGCCACCCGCGGCCCGCGCCCCCGCTCCGGCGCCTCCAGCTCCCGTTCCTATGGAGTTGGATCGCACCAGAGCCGTAGTGGTAGTATTTAGCCTAAATCCAGTAGGTGTACCTAGGAAATGCATTGCCTAGAATACTAGGTACAGCTAGAGACTATGTATACCTAGAGCTTTAGCCTAGTAATTCTCCCTAGGCCAAAGCATTATTTTAATAGGAATATATATTATTACTCTTTATCTGGTATTCTATTACCTAAGCTAGTGCACCCATTTATATAATGTTTTTAATGTGGGACCATTTCTGATTGCCATCAGTACTTTTGATGGCTATATTACAATACATCATTTTTGTCCAAATTAGGATTATCATTGACACAGGCCTTCCCAACTATATACCGGGTCATCGGCCTGAAGAAAAGGAGTTTAAAGTATTATATATGTATTAATATTAATATTATAGGTATTATATCACCATTTATTCCATCATTGATGCTATATTGATCCAGACACCCTGAGATGATTCTAGCCTAGATCACTGGGTACACCTAGGCTAGGTACATTTAGTATCCTAGGCAATGCATTTCCTAGGTGCACCTAAGCCAGGAGGCTAATTCTTACAGCTATGGGTGCGCACCAGGGCTCGGGGTGCCCCTCGTCGCGCCTGCTTCAGGTGCGGCGACCCAAACCATCTCGCCCGAGATTGCCCCCTCCCCGCGGATGTCCGCTCAATGGACATCCTCGACGAGGTGATCCAACAACTCGGTGACGAGATGTTAGCGGAGTTGATCGCCCGCTACTCGGACACAGCTGCGCTGCCGGAAACAGCCGCGGAGTCGATGGCCGGAGAGGATTTTGTCCCCGCGACGAGTGACTGGTGTGCCCTCGTTCGGCGTCCGTAAATCGTTTCGCTTGTTTGTATGATGAATCAATTCCTTTGCCCTACAACGAGCCTGAAACAAAAGACATACCCTCCCCCCCCCGTTTCAACTCCGTCTCCGACTCCGCCCGCGACTCCGGTCATCGTCCTTCGCCGCCTCACTGCCTGGGAAAAGAAATTGCCCAAGCAGTACACTGTCGCTGCTTCCCCTGGAGTGAACTCCCTCCACCTCCCGTTGGAGCTAGAGTCCACTACCAGCGCCTTAAGCTCTCGCTCTCTGGCCTGGTTGACTGTGGTGCCACCTCCGACTTTATCGACACGAACTATGTCGCTCGGAATGGCATTCCGGTCCGCACCCTGGTGCAACCGATTCCGGTCTTTAACGTTGATGGCACTCCGAACGACGCCGGCTCCATCAACCAGATCGCGGACTTGGTCTTACGCTACAAAGGCCATTCCGAGCGTGTCCAACTTCGCCGTCACTCATCTTGGTAAACAAGACCTTATTCTGGGGTACTCCTGGCTGCGGAAGCATAACCCGGAAATCAATTGGGAAACCAAGGAGGTCAAGATGACACGGTGCCCCCCTGGTTGCTCCACTTGCCGCGAGGAAGAACGCGTTGAACGGACTGAGCTACGGCGACTCCGGCTGCTCCAGAAGCGACTCCGCTCCGGCCCGTTCCCCTCGGTCTGCGCCATGGACCTCTCTGGGCCTGACGACGGAGACGATTCCGTCTCCGGTGACGACTCCGCCCTGCCTGATCTGATGCCGGACTCCGACGACGATGAAGACGATGGTCAGCTTGAAGATGGTGACCGCATCTTCTAAACCTCGTTCCGCCCCTCAGAGGAGATACGCGCTGGCAGTACTGTCTCACAACGCCTGGCCGAAGCCTTCGCCAGGAACTCCGCCCCTCCGCCCTCCGAGATCCCGGACTGGGCTAAGGAGTTTCAGGATGTCTTCAACAAGGAGTCCTTCGACACGCTACCGGAGCGGAGAGCCTGGGACCACGCCATTGAACTCGTCCCCGACGCTAAGCCCACCAACTGCAAGGTGTACCCCATCTCGCCCCTCGAGCAACGCGAGCTCGACGCTTCATCGAGGAAGGGCTTTTGACGGGCCGGATTCGCCCCTCCAAGTCTCCGATGGCGTCTCCGGTCTTCTTCGTCAAGAAGAAGGACGGCGGACTCCGCTCGTCCAGGACTACCGTGCTCTCAACGGATGACTGTCAAAAACCGGTACCCCCTTCCGCTAATCAACGACCTCATCAACCGGCTCAAAGGCGCTCGTTACTTCACCAAACTCGGCGTCCGTTGGGGCTTCAACAACGTCCGGATCAAGGAAGGTGACGAGTGGAAAGCGGCTTTCCGGACTAACCGAGGCCTGTTCGAGCCCTTGGTGATGTATTTCGGCCTGACAAACTCTCCCGGACGTTCCAAACGATGATGAATGACATTTTTCAGGACCTCATCCTCTCCGGAGACGTCATGATCTACCTTGACGACATCCTGATCGCCCATTCCGACCTCCGGAAACACCGGCAGATTGTTCAGGAGGTCTTGCGGCGACTCCGAGAGCACAAGTTGTACCTCCGAGCGGAGAAGTGCGACTTTGAAAAATCGTCAATCGAGTACCTCGGAGTCATCATCTCCCACAACCACGTCGAAATGGACCCCGTCAAGGTCGCAGGCGTCTCCGCTTGGCCGACTCCGGAAAACAAGAAGGACATTCAGCAGTTCCTTGGGTTCGCTAATTTCTACCGCAGGTTCATTCGGGACTTCTCGACCCTTGCGCGCCCTCTTTTCGTGCTCACCAAAAAGGACCAGCAATGGACTTGGGGCGACGCGGAGGCCTCCGCGTTCCAAGCGATCAAGGACGCAGTCACCTCGGAACCGGTCCTGGCGATTCCGGACGACGCACGGCCTTTCCGACTTGAGGCGGACAGCTCTGATTATGCGACGGGGCGGTTCTTTCACAATCCGCCCCGGACGGGAAGTGGCACCCTGTAGCATTCTATTCCAAAAGCTTAAATGATGTCCAGCGCAACTCACGAAATCCACGACAAGGAGATGCTGGCGATCATCCGCGCACTCGAGGAGTATAGACACTTCCTCGAGGGCGCCGCGCATCCCGTCGAGATTTGGACTGACCATAAGAATCTGGAGTACTTCAGGAAGACGCAGCACCTCAACCGGAGACAGGCCCGCTGGTCCCTCTACCTCTCCCGGTTCGACTTCACGCTGCACCACAAGCCCGGCCGCGACATGGGCCGACCTGACGCCCTCTCTCGGAGACCCGACCACGGAATCGATTCCGACAACTCCGACGTCGTCCTTCTGCGGCCCGAACTCTTCCATGTCCGCGCTCTCGAAGGTGTTTCCGTTTCCGGCCCTGGTTCTGAACTCCTTCGCGACATCCGCGATGCCCTCTCCGGTGAGCCTGACTTAGAGGAGCCCGTCGCACTAGCGGCCCGGCAACTCCTAAGGGTCCAAGGTCAAGCTCGAGGCCCCCGCTCGAGGCCCCCACTCCTCACGTTCCGACGAGTGGGCCGTCTCCGGCGGTCTTCTCCATTTCCGAGGAAAGATCGTCGTACCAAAGGACAAGGACCTCCGGAGACGCATCATCGAGCTCTGCCATGACACCCGAGTCGCCGGACACGCTGGTCGCTTCAAGACCTTGGAGTTGGTCTCCCGGAACTACTGGTGGCCTCAGATGTCTCGCCATATTGGCCGGTACGTCGCGACCTGTGACTTGTGCTGTCGCACCAAAGCACTTCGGAGACTGCCCCACGGAGAGCTGCACCCGACGGAAACGCCCCCAGAGCGTTGGCATACCGTCTCCGTCGACTTCATTGTCGAGCTTCCGGAGGCCCATGGGTACGACGCGATCATGGTCGTCGTCGACACCCTCGGGAAGCGTGCCCACTTCTCGGAGTGTCACACCACGGTCGACGCAGTAGGGGCGGCTCGCCTCTACTACCGGAATGTCTGGCGCCATCACGGGACTCCGGAGAAGTACGTCTCCGACCGCGGCTCGCATTTCATCGCGGACTTCACCCGAGAACTCTGGCGTCTAATCGGCATCAAGCCTGCCACGTCCACCGCGTACCACCCGCAGACAGATGGTCAAACAGAGCGCGTCAACCAGGAGCTGGAGCAGTACCTGCGGATCTTTACCAACTATCAGCAGGACGACTGGGATGAGCTGATTCCGGCCGCGGAGTTCGCCTACAACAACCACGTTCACTCCTCCACGCAACAAGTCCCCTTCATGACGGACACGGGACGACTCCCGCGCATGGGCTTCGAACCCGGAGTCCGTTCCGCTATGGAGTCCGTGAACGAGTTCCGCGACCGGATTGCCACTGGTGTTGCCGAAGCCAAGGCCGCGCTCACTAAGGCCAAAGAGGAGTACAAGCGCTACTACAACCGGAGACGCACTCCGTCTCCGGAGTTTAAGGTTGGCGACCGTGTTTGGCTGGATGCCTCTGACATCAGGACGACTCGCCCCTCGGAGAAGTTCTCCCACCGCCGCCTTGGACCGTTCAAGATAGTCGCGGAGATCAGCAAAGGCGCCTACAAGCTTGACCTCCCTCCGCGCTACTCGAAGCTCCACCCGGTCTTCCCCGTTGTCAAGCTCGAGCTCGCCCAAGACGACCCCTTCGATGGACGCCCCGGCTACGACCAGCCCCCTCCGGACCTCGAGGACGGAGTCCCGGAGTGGGAAGTAGAGGAAATCCTGGATGCAAGGGTGAGGTATAAACGGCTGAATTACTTCGTCAGATGGAAAGGCTACGACGCGTCGCACGACCAGTGGGTCCGCACGACCAGTGGGTCCGCTTCGACCGCGTCTTCGCCCCGGAGAAAATCGCGGAGTTCTATCGTAAGTACCCTGGCAAACCACGGCACATCGCCTCTGCAACCTTCGACTCGATTCCATTCCGGTCTATGCGTCGGGACGCCGCATTCAAAGGGGGGGATGATGTCAGGGGAACCTCCCTTTCGGCCCCTCGGAGACGATTCCGATTCCGGTCCGACTCCGCTGTCAGGCGCATCGCCGCCCCCGCCTGGCGATCCCCCTGGGACCTGGCCTGCGACATGGCGCAGGCATACTGCACGGAGCAACGATCAACCTTGGCGCGTCAAGAGCGCAGTATATAGTTCCGCTACCTAGCAGGCGGACCCTTAGAGTTTCTTCTCTTTGGATCCTCCCCTGCTAGGTCAGCCTCACTTGTATTTGCTTACTTCTATTCACTCTTTGGATCCTCCCCTGCTAGGACCTTGATCTCAGGCCTCCGGGGTTGCCCTTACAGCGGCGCTAAGTATGTACATCTGAGTAGGTAATTCTGTCGAGTAGCTGATTTAAGGAGTCCTAGTAAGTAGCATCGCGTCACAGAGCCCCCCCAGTCCTTGAAGCGGTGTTAAGGCTCGTCAATGTCCATGCTCTCCCCGTTCTCTTCATTCTCGTTGGTCGAAGTCACCGTAGCGTCGCCCTGGGTCGTTGTCCCTGCCCCCGGCGCAGTTGCCCCTTGCGGCTGCGCTGGGCCTGGCGTGGTTTGAGCCGTACCAAACACCATTGCTGCCCAGCCTGATAGCGTCACCGTCAGTGGCTCTGCTTCTTCCTCCATTGGTTCCGGCACCTTCGTCGGGCGGCGGGCACTCATGAGCGTCGCTCTCCTGCGCCTCCTCTGACAGGTCCCCGTATAGAACCCTGCTGAACAGCGGTGATGAGCTTGTAAATGGAGCACATCTAGAAACTGATCAAATAGAGCAAATATTATGATTTGAATGCTCTAAATACTTGAGAACATTCCAAAGTTATAGCAGAATTAAATTAGTCTAGATAGGTCTGGAGACCTAGATGAATCCAGAACGGCTAAGCATACCAGTTCTGGACCGCTCTAGCAGCACAGCCACAGAACTCCGGCCTAGACCTGAACCAGAACCATTGGTTGTAGGAATAGAACATCCCAATATAGAAGATTGATCGTCCAGAATATTCTAGAATGCACAGCCACAATGACTCCAACTGAGTCATACTGACTTAAAATGAGTCAGAGTGCTTCTTTGTCACATCATTGGTTTAATTGTCACATCATTAGTTATTTTTCTGAACAGTATATAAGGAGCTCACATGTAGTAGATAGAAGAATAGTGAACACCCCAGGAAACTACTAGTTGTGACGCTACCACTGTCACACTAGCTAGTTTTGCTGTGGGTATCAACCTTAAACAGCGATTTATCTCAGAAGACTGTTAATTGTGGCAGTGGTGTCACATTAGTGGTTTTGCTGAGGTTACCAACCTTCAGCGATCCTGTGTATAGTAAGACACAGTTATAGTGAATTTGTGCATAGTAAGGCACAACCAGTGAATTTGTGTATAGTAAGACACAACCATAGTAAACCCCGTGCATAGTAAGGCACATCTTAGTAAACCCCGTGCATAGTAAGGCACATCTTAGTAAACCCAGTGCATAGTAAGGCACAATCATAGTAAGCCCCAAGTAAATTGGCTACAGTAACAGTCAGTTTGCTTACCTGGTAGTTGAGTATTGGTACTCTTCTGCTAAAACCCTCAACAAACTTCAACCCTTTTATTGTTCTTTGTTCATCCTTGAAAGTTCTCTTTAATCACAACATTCAATATTTAAGTTCCATCAGTAGCACATCTGAATCAGTTAGTCGTTTCCTGCGGCTCGAACCCCGAACACAAACACACACATATTTTGGATTTGATTTAGTTGGTTAGATTTGATATTTAGCTACCTAGCTCATTTCCTACGTGTATTAGCGGGGGATGCCAGCGCCCGAGACGGATCTCCCTCTCAACTTGCTGCTTCTTGTCACGGTTGCGACGCAAAGGCCCCTTTCTTGTAGCGGCAGTAGCAAGCGGCGAAGGAGGAGAGGCTGGTGGTACGGGATCCAGGCGGGACAGTAGCGGCGGCGCCATCGGAGCAATCCTGGCGGCCAAGGTAGCGACTAGCCTGTCGAGTAGTGAACGTTCTGCTTGTTGCAACCCATCGGCCATGGGTTCAAGCGCGAGACCGTACCCGCCGGAATCACGTGGCCGCTTTATAGATTGATCTGGCCCAGTCACTCTTAAACGCTGGAGCCGACTGTGAACCATTGCTGCTCTGAGGGTCCAGCGGAACGTCCACCTCCATCCTAGCAAAGTCGTCTACTAATGGCTGGCCAGTCCTGCCAAGCCTAGGCTCGATCCCAACCAGAGTCATGGGCACCAGCTCATACAATGGGGTCGGCGCGGGCGAAGGTCCTCTTGGTACTTCTGGTGTTGTCGTCGTGGGTTTGGCTACGGGCGCCGTTGGTAGGTTCTCCGGCGCGGAAGGGCCCGTGGCTGACGTCTCCATCTGCATAATACTCGGTCCCTGAGCCGAAGCCCCCGGCTGCACTTTGCCAGCGCCTACTCCCAGTCTGGATTCCAGCTGGTCATAGATGCTGGAAGCGAACAGTTGTAGCCGAGAGAACTCCGCCGATGACAAGTAATTGACTTCCATGTCATACCATTCCCGGCCCAAGAACCCGAATCCCGCCCGTCCCGCAGCGATGTCAGCGAACTCGAGAATTATTCGGTCACCGGCGAGGATTATCTGTACCAAGTTGGCATGTCCCTGTGATGGAATCTATTTATTTCCGACGCGATAATACTATTTCGAAAGAGCTAGCAAGATAGATTTGATGAGCTAGATCCCCAGATGCACCTAGTAGAGCGAGCAGGGCAATCCGTGAATCCCCCAAATACAAGACAGTGATATAAATACTAAAACGAAATTGATAGAATCAAGGAAAATCTCGAGTAAGAAAAGTCGTCCATGTGCATAATTGTATAGGTATCGTTTCGCCCAGAGTCAAAAATCCAGGTCCAGATGACTGGTATTGCGTGTATTGGAGTCAATGACCTGTGTAAATCTTCCGTGTTCGCGACCATCTAGTTTGTCTTGTGAAGAATCCCTCGATCTTGAGTAGGATAAGTGGATAGCTCTGCTTCCCAGCTTTCGATTGACACCAATAACTCGTATCTTGTGCGTATGGCCTCAGCGGTAGTTGTCCCAACTCTCCTGGTGCATTTCCAATGTTCAGATGATCAGTTCCTCGACAGTGTTTTAGAGTCGCCGTTGATCACAGGTCCAGGCCCCAATCAATTGAGTAGGTTTTCGCCGTTTAACCGTCCCTTGGCACTCTCGATCCTCCAGCATGATCCGAAACCACGTTCCAATGATGTCAGTTGTCGATACCAACAGAGATAGGGGTGTCCCTTGTCTAGAAGTTGTCGATTTCGAGTCTCCACTGAGCGCCAAACCGAATATGCCTTTTAGAATACACTCCCTTTGGGTATTTTGCATAGAATTGGATAGATTCTAGCAAGAAACGGGCTCTGCGAACTTTTCCTAGTGAAGATTTTGGAATCACTGAGAGCGATTTGATAGATTTTGACTGGATTTGATTGGTTCTTGTGCAGATATCTCCCTAGTTGACCATTTGGGACTCATGTCAACTCTGAGACGTGCGCTGAGCAACAAAATCGACAAAAATAGTTGTTTCCTGGTCTGTCCCAGACTGCGGCTTATCACCGGCGCCCCCTCAGACGCTCCGACCTACCCCCGACCCTCGTCCTCGGCCTCCTTCGCCCCCACAATCACCAATCCATCAAGACCCTCCCAACGATCACCTTGGGATAGAGCCTGCGACGCCGCTCAGGCCTTCTGCGCTCTACGTCGGCAGTTACGGACGACCAGTATATAGTTGGCACCCTAGCAGGCGGACCCCTAGAGTTTCTTCTCTTTGGATCCTCCCCTGCTAGGTCGGTCCCTCCGTGTATTTCCCGTAGCTTCTATTCACGCTTTGGATCCTCCCCTGCTAGGCTTTCGTCAGAGTCTACAGGGTTGCCCTTACAGCCACATCACATTTTTTGGCCAAAATACTGACCCATTTCAATCAATTCTGCGGGTCACGGTCACATGGGATTTTTTTGGCTGAAATATTTCGGCAAGTCACGGGTCACAGCCCATTGTTTTGGTCCCAAACCGTCCCGATTTGGAGAAATCTCAAAATTTTCGCACCTTCCTATTTAGGTAAGAGGTCACACAAAATTCGGCCTGTGGCCAGATTGAACCTTTCGGCCAAACAGTCACGGGTCACAGGCCCGCTGAATTGAACGAAATGGGACAGTATTTTGGTAAGAGCTATTTTTTTTTGGTCCCACAGCATCCTAATTAGGAGGATTTTCAAATTTTATGCACCTGCGTCACAAACTTATTCAACAGTTCCAGATTGAAGATCCAACAGATGAACAGATCTATGATTATGGATTGTACTTGATAGATTTCATTCTTCAGAAGTCTGGAAAGACATTAGGAGACTTCAAGCCAATGCCAATTGCTACAGGAAATTGGGGAGCTCTAGAGGGCAATAGACTAATTGCAGAACAGTTAGATTATGATATTGAAATGCAAGCCCAACAGGCAGAAGAGTGTATTCCACAATTGAATGCTGAACAACGAGCTGCCTTTGATGCTATTTTTAATGCAGTTGTTAATAATCAGCCTCAGCTCTTTTTTTTAAATGGTCCAGGAGGTACTGGAAAGACCTTTGTATATAATACTCTGTGCTATGCACTTAGAGGACGTGGTCTTATTATCTTATGTGTTGCCTCATCTGGAATTGCAGCTCTTCTTCTTATAGGGGGGAGAACTGCTCACTCCACATTAAAAATTCCTTTAGAGCTGTTTGAGGGGAAAACCTGTCCAATATCTAAAGGATCAATGCTTGCAGGTCTTCTCAAAGAAGTAGCATGCATTATCTGGGATGAATTACCAGCTCAAGATCGCCGTGCTGCTGAAGCAGTAGATAAGACTATGCAGGATATCCGGGGCAGCAACCTTCCCTATGGTGGGGTAACTGTAGTATATGGTGGTGACTGGCAACAAACTCTCCCAGTTGTTCCAGGTGGCACTAAGAATGTGATTATTGGATTTTGTCTGATCAGCTCTTATCTGTGGAAACAAGTGAAAGTTCTCAAATTGACTCAGAATATGAGACTGGGTGGTCCTAATGCTCAAGGGGAGGATGCAGAGTTTGCCCAGTGGCTTCTTCAAATTGGACATGGCACTAACTCTGATGCTACTGGAAGTGTCACACTACCTGAAAACATGAAGCTGCCTGAAAATAATGTTGCTTCCCTTATTGACTCTGTCTATCCTCATATTGCCACAATTCCTGCTATACACCAGAATGACAAATATTTTCTGGAGAGAACTATCCTTTCTGCCAGAAATGATGATGTTGATGATCTTAATCATCAAATTCTCAATCACTTCTCTGGCCCACCTAAAGTTTTCCAAAGTGCTGATTCAGTTCAACATGAGGCAGGAGCAGATGCAGAAAATCAACAATATCCTCCTGAGTTTTTGAACTCTCTCAAGGCTTCAGGATTACCACTAGCTAATCTTAAGCTAAAAATTGGGTGTCCTATAATTGTTCTTAGGAATCTTGATCCTGCTCATGGTCTTTGCAATGGGTCAAGGGGAATCTTAACCCAAATCAAGCCCCATGTACTTGAAATTCGTCTCATAGGAGGGACTCATGCAGGCTCAAAAGTCTTTATACCCAGATTGACATTCACACCTTCTATTCAACAAATTGGTATTCCTCTGAGACGTCGGCAATTCCCTTTACGTTTAGCATTTGCAATGACTATCAACAAAGCCCAGGGCCAGTCTGTGGATTATGTTGGTTTAGATCTGCGAGTTGATGTGTTTGCCCATGGTCAACTATATGTTGCTCTCTCCAGATGCACCTCAAGCCAGAGGGTGAAAGCACTATTCAAAACCAGCACTAATACAAGAACAAAGAATGTGGTATATCCTGAGGTTCTCAATCATTAAAGTATGTATAATTATCTTATAATTCTTTGTTATAGAAAAATCAACTAATTATTTTTCTTAGTCTCTTTTGTTTAATCTGAATATTTTTCCTGATCCATCTTATATTAATGAAATTATGTATGTCAATAATTATTTAAAATAAAATTGAAGCGCGCCGTAGGCACGGGTTATTATACTTGTTAACTATTGAAAAGGTCAGTCCTTTCAATCTTGTATGACCATAACTTAGCTTCACTGAAATTGAAGCAACCTCTCAAAATCCCTGTGATACATCCCCAGCAAGTCTTGGCTGGTCTAATCTATCATTATGTCTTTCAATGAGTATATGCACTAGAGCATAAATATTCACAGAGACAACATGATAAAAAAATGACTTACCATTGACAAAAAGCAAAGACTCACAACTGAGCATGCCAGGCATTGCCACTGGCCAGCAAGATAAAAATGGAGTAAAACCCTCTTTCTTAGAGTCTCTCCCTTTGTGTAAATATAATTTAGCACAGATCAGACTAAGAGAACCGGGAGCAGGATCTACGAAAGTGATGTTTTTGTAATAAGCACTCAAATGTTCAGCATAGAATCGACAAAACTGTAGGAGGGCTGCCTAGCTCGGTGATTATCAATTGTAGGTTGCAATCGACCGAAGTATGCCGAAGTATGCCGATCAATCATCGGGCCATTACAGTTGTTTACCTATGTTTACTTTTCATGTTTACATGTGTTTCAAGATACATAAGCGTATGAAAAGAGTAACCAATCATAGTAGTAGTCGCTGTTCCAACTGGTGAGAAGGGAATTGTTGTTTTCTTGCGAAGGATGAGAGCACATTCAAGGCATGAGGTCGACCTGATTCCTGTGCACGATCGAGGTGCCTAGGCTCGATCCGAATTCCAAATCCCTGGAGTCATGAATGGATATCTTGAACTAGATATCGACCTACCCTTCGCGCATACTTGGACATACTAAAATAGGTGAAACATCTACAGAGTAGTATTGAATGATTTACCGCTTGAAAGTAGAATTGCGACGTTCTCCGAGAGGATGGCCCAGAATCATACTCATGTTGAACTTAGAAAAGCCAGCTATAAGAAAAGAATGAACATAGCGGGAATGTAGAAGAGACGACGTACTTTCAAGGGCAAGTAAAAATCGAGGGAGCATCAAAACCTGCGTTCCATCCCACCCAACAGCACAGATATCGAGATCGAATGCCAATAGAACATCTTTTGCGGTTGCGGGAAGTTTGAGTATAAATTGAAACCGTCGAATAGGATACTCGGAGTATACCATCATGGTTTTCAATGTTTTGACCGCATGTAGAATAGCATCGGGTGGAAGATTGGATCGAACACGTCCTTGACTTTGGCGATAGCAGCATCGACCGTCAATCCATAGATGAATATGTCGATGTCGGAAGATTCCCATAATCTCTCCAATCGAGCTCGAAGAACGGGAGAGGCTTCAGTCAATAAACAGCCAAGTACGGATCCGCCAGCGATGAGAAGATTGGTGAAATCAACTCCTTCGAGAAGACCGAAAGTGAAGGACGAGAATCGGGAAGCGAATTCAGCCAATGAGGGTTGAATATGAATGACAGGATTGACATGTTTAGCAAAGATTAACGACCCGCTGGAAGGAGGCCGAACAATTGCGCGACTATAACCCGTCAAGAATGAAGTTGTCCAGCATAGTGCTGCGTCGTCAAGAGACAACAGTCCATATGTGGCCATTCCCGGAACATGGGTAGTTTCTTGTATGACGGCCTCATGCTGAGAAACACTGGGAATGGATTGAGTACGGTTAACATAGAGTCTATCTCTACTCACAACTCATCCCAATCGAAATCTTCTATCGTTTTGACATTCCTCTGTTGTAGTTAGCCAAATTAATTCGTGCAGTTTGATACAACTTGCATGTAAAGCTTGCTTCGCGGCTCGACGAATGATTGCCAAAGGTATTCTCGCAATCAGGTGTTCTGGCAAGGTTTCGATAACCTCCCAATCCATATCATCAGTGTTTTGAGGTTTCGCAACACTGAGATCAATAAGAGTGGGAATTCTGGGAATTGCTCGTTCAGCTCGAGCTTGTTGCGTTGCAAGTCGTTTCGATAGAAACAAACAAGGAATATCGGACACGTCGTCATCTGGGAGAGGTCGACCAGTATAAGCGACCAACATGGCAAAAGGAAGAAGCGTTGACTTTGCGTCTCAGATTCGTAACTCGATGCGATCGGAAATACCCCGGTGCCGAGAAGCCGATTTGTCCAGTGCGTTCGTCGTCTGACGAAGAGATATTTCCTCTCCACATCTCTCTGACCAGTAACTCCACAAGACGACGCTAGTGAAATGACAAAGGGTGTCCGCAGGCTCTTGCCAATCTTCACGAGCTCGGTGCGGCGATTCATCCCGGTGTTGTAGAGGTACTCGAAGCGGACGGACACTTCCCGAAGGGACTCGGTTCGCTTGTCGGCGTGAGCGTCGATAGAGTAGAGCGTGTCACCCATGGACTCAGCGACTTTATGAATCTTGGCAAGTAAAGCATTTCCATGGGCAAAGATGATGAAAACATTTTTGCGAGCCTCAGCCCCAGTCAGTGGATCAACGAAGGGTTCGACAATATCGGTGTGATTCATGTAAAGATTGCCACGCAGAACTTGCCACAAAAGACGCTCGAAAGTGAGGATTCGAGTTCGGTCAAGAGTTCCAACAACAAACTCGAGATCGAAGTGCGATTGTACGAGGCCTGGGGAATGAGGTGATGGAGATGCAATTGAATACTGGTTTTTGCGCTCATCGTGTGGCAGTAAGGGGACTGAGCTGTCGTTAAAGAAAGTGCGAATGTCGCTTTGATGACGTTGTGTCTGGAAAAAGTTGAAAAAAGGGCAAAAGAAGGGAAAACAGGCTAACCTTGTAGCGGTCTCCCGTAAAACATAGCGGGCTTCAACCAGCTTCTTGATCCGTTCGCTCAGAGTCTGGTAGCTTTCATTCATCGTTATCGGACGGGCTTCATGTTCGGCAAGGGTCACGTCGAGTTCGTCGATGGTCTGTGGCCGACGGGGACCAACAGTAAATAATGGAGCGGAATTATAGATGGGGCAGATAGGTATAACGTCCTTCGCCTTCTCAGTCTGGGTGGAGAAAATAAGCCAGGCTGGTCTCGGATGCAGAGTTGGATTTCGAAGTTGAATAAGTAGATTCCGAAACTCGACTAGTATCCCATGTTACCCCGCGTCATAGGCACAAGAAGTGTCTTCGACTTGATCATACGCGCAAACCAATCAGTCACCTTGAAAAAAAAATCAGAATGCGCGCAAGCGTCCGAGCAGTCTCACGAATTGAGTACAATGGCCCGCCGTTCTTGCCATTGGTGACGATGATCATCTCCGTCGAACCCTTGTACGGCTTTAACTTCGTGCTTCCCGAATCCAAGGCAACGATGTTGGCGGTGAAAATACCGGAATGAGCCATAGCCTTCATGACCTGCTTTTGCTCGACGTAGTCAATGGCGTCACCCAGCGCGAAAATGTTGGAATGGCCGATGAGCTGAAGAGTGGGTTGGACTTTGATTTGGCCGCATTTGTGGAGGCACCAAAGTCTTTGCTCCTTGCACTAGTCTTCCTGCCGGAATGCGCGACTGTAGATCTGCTTGTGAAGGTACAGGCTGGAAGTGTAGCTAGAAATTATCAGCATGCGTCGTCAGGTTGGATCGACCACGGCTCACTGAGTCGTTGATCTTCTTATAGTGCTTCAAAAACACGGTCACACTCTCCAGCTCCTCCGAAACGCTATCCTTCTTCCGTCCCTTGAGTTCCTCCAGTTCCTTCTTTGTCCGCGCCAGAAAAGCAACAGCGTCCCCACCCCGATCCGTGCCTCCATTTTCACCCGCATCTACCCCAAGCCATTTATGGGCCAGTGCTTCATGAATGGCCGTCTCGTCGTTCAAATATCGTCGGAGATCCGTGGAGACTTCACCGTCTTTGCTGATGTTAATGTTGATGCCTTTGCCATTGCTGCCCGTACTCCCCGAAGTCTTGGCCAGAGTCCGTGCAGAAGAGTACAACGCAGCACATTCTAGATGTAGTTTCGAGATCAACGCAGGTGAAGGATGCGACTTGGGGAGTGGCGGGCCAGGCGTAACATTGCTGTCATAAGCAGATTTGAAGAGCAATTTACGTATGGCAAGCGTCTGAGCATCAGCCAAGGCCAGCCTAGATTTCGAGTCAACGTGAGCGAGTAGGGCTGGGTAACAACTTCACTTTGCCAATGCATTATTCACGTTCTGCGTCAAATCAGGTGGCTTTGCGACCCCAGCGCTGCTTCCCGACCTATCCCACT
Source organism: Mycena indigotica (assembly GCF_014461135.1). Classification (NCBI taxonomy): domain Eukaryota; kingdom Fungi; phylum Basidiomycota; class Agaricomycetes; order Agaricales; family Mycenaceae; genus Mycena; species Mycena indigotica. The sequence continues at coordinate 2,583,792 of NW_023503007.1, read as the reverse complement.
GTCCAAGAACCGTCTCTCCGATATACGACAAAATCCCACTGACTCGATATAGCAAGTCTGCTGCAACGTTCAACTGGTTGTCTTTGCCTTTGCGATCCGCCTCGGAAATGTTTCGATTCCGTTCGTAGGCTCCGAGGAGCGCAACCTTGGCATGGGCAAGATTTGAGAGGGCGAATGCGTAGGTGAGCAGTGCGTATGCCAGCTCTGCGTAGAAAGACGGTAAAGCCAACCGAGGCGAGTGGTGGAGGAAGTTGGCAGAGAGCGTGGTTCGCCAACTGAATACTTCAACGAGTTTGCATCAGAGAGACAATGGAGGTCGAGAAACGCACTGGGCTCAGACTGGAGAAGCTCTATTTGGGCATTGTCGACGCATGCAATCAAGCCACGCAGTTTGGGTAGGTATTCTTCTAAAACCTAGTAAACTCGTGAAAGTGCTCTATTTCATGAGTTGTTCGACGCACTTTAACTAGGTTTAGATGGTCCTTCTCCTCAATCTGCGTGCGTTTGCTCTCCTTCAGCACCGCTCGCAGGTTGGCGCGAGACTGGGTTGCGTCAAAGACATCATTTGCCGTTGGGGGTGGTGAATAGCTTCTTAAATGGCACGAGAGCAGTCTCCAACAGGTCGTTTTGGTCAGAAACAGTCATGCGAGGGAGTATGGGCCGGGAGACGAGGTAGTCCACCGGATTAATGAGTGTAACTTGAGCAGAGGCGTCACGCTCTTGTTTCGTCCATCTTCCGATTCTTCGTCCATGGCCAGTGAAGAAATGAAACATACGACAGCCTGTCACTCATCCCCATAGCCTTGTACTCGTATCGTACCGATGCCCCCCGCTCGCAATCTGGATCGCAAGTTCAAAGTTAGTCCGGTTGAGTTCTGTGAAATTGTAAAAAAAAGGCGTAGATTGTAAGTGGTTGGATGCTGAAATATATATACTGACTTTCTCGAGGGAAAAAAAATGGAAGAATATCGTGAAGAAGTCTTCAAAGATGAAGAATACTCTCGCTGTGTGTTGCATGAATATAATTCGGCAAATCTAGTGAATGTTTGCTCCCACACACGCGAAGGGAAGAATGGATACACCTATATAGTCGACAGCGCTGATCAAGACATTGACTTCCTGGTCGTCGGTTTCGTTACCAATGTTGCCTTGGGTCCCATCAACCAAAATCTTGTGCAAGTAGTCTGTTACCACTGAAGCGTTGACTGAGTTACTCTAGAAACAACAAAATTCACGACGAACCTCATCGCTTCATCCAAACCATCACGATTACCGGGTTCGACGACCAGATATTTCAAGCGACAGCCAAGGCCATGCGTCTGTTCTCAGATCGACTGGTCGAAAGTGGTTCAGATATCTTCCCGCTGGTTTCTTCCTCGTCATTCGGCAATTATCCAACCATCACTGCAGGAAGTCGACTCATGACACCGTCGAGAAACAACTGTTTTGAACCTGCTGTAATACCTGAAGATCTTGACCCTCAAGGTTTATGGAGCGTTGGAATGCAAGCCAACAATACGTGTTTACGACAGACAATGAAGTGGCTTTGCATGACCTGCTTGGAGTGGGTGCAAATGAGTATTTTTTTTTCCTTGCATAGCGAAACATCGAGTTGAATTTTTCAATCAGAGAACGTGACGTCCGCGACGATCCAGCTCGCAGTTCATTCCGACAAGGAAATTTGGTGGAAATTGCATTCAACTTGCGAGCAGCGCCGTTTAATAAGGACAAGCAAGTCCTCTGTCACCTGGACCGCATCATTCGCATTAGCAAAGAAGCGACGACGGTATAGCTTAGTAAAAGATGGGTTAGCAACTGACATTGACATAGGACCTTGCTCGATTCGAAGAGACCAAGTCTACTAGTGCTCGATACGACAGCAGACCAAGATCCAACCCAGTTAAACGGATTCTGTCAATGCCGTATCTTCGCAACGTGAAACAGCGTCGGAATCAGGAGTTGGATGACTATCTTACGGAGCAAGAGGAACAAGAAGAGGGGAGCAAGAGGAACAAGAAGAAGGGGAGGAGAAGGAAGAATGAGATTACTGCATCGATGAATATGTTTTTGTATCAATACTATGTAACATTATCGAGTTTATCGTCCTGGAATCTCATCTCAGAAGGAGTCGGGGACTGGCGCCTCGCCGCCACTACCGATAATAATTTAATACCTTAGCTAGCTGGTTAGCTAGCTGGCATTGAATGATCGTATGATCTCTCTTTCTTTTGTTATCAAATCACCCCATCAACCGCGTTTACCGTTCTGAATCTTGTGACGGGGTGCCATGTCTCCCTTACTGAACCTTCATCGAGCGTTAATCCGCTATGCACCTTGTCGTGCAAATTCGTCGAAGGAAAAGTGGGCTCAAGGTATAAGACAGGCTTTGGAGGTGCTATATTTATTTATTTATATATGAAAACTGGTCTAGTTTTGAAATGTCTATTTTGTGGAGGCGTACCTCGGGCCATCGTTCCTTTGTGGTGCGAATTCATATCCAGTTTCCATGGCTTACTTGAAGGTTGTTGGCTTACTTGAAGGTTGTTAGCCCCTGCATCCCTGGCATTGCATGCGTCGCATGCCTCATTACTCGACTGTTAGCCTGCACGGGTCCAGTTCAAGACTTTTGTGGTCGAGGCCACACAGTGGCTGTCATGGACCTTCAAGTTGCCAGAGGGCTCTACCGCTATACTTGCTTCATCGGTGCACCGGCCGTGGACCAATCCAATGGGAAGAAGATGGAGAACCGAGGAGCGGTTTTATGGAAACGTGCACAAGAGAGCTATGGGATGGCAATCAAACATTACATTACACTGGTTCACCGAGATGACGACTAAGTAATTATTCCACTGTACTGAGGTACATATGAACTATCAATTACACCGCATCTGAGATAGACCAGAGTGAAATGCTTCAGTCTACCCATCTCTCGACGACGAGGCGTCCAGCGGGGAAAGATGTCTCTGCGTTGCAACCTTATGGGAAAGTTAGAACGATCGAGAGCAAGCTGTAAGCATTGCAGTTAGGATGAAGAAAGAGAGATTTGAGTCCACTCAGATGAGCGAATGTCATTGTTGACGATTGACGTTGGAAACCGTTGGGTCCCTCGACTTCGGCAGACAGTTGCGAAAATATGATGAGCAAACTCGACCCAATGAGAAAAACTTCAACCACCACCGTTCGAAGCCTCACCCAACCGTCGGTAACCCACCCAGCAGAGGCAATAGTTACCGCACCATAATTTGACGAAAGTCCTCCAAGACCTCAAGCCGCATATTGGATACAACTTGCAAGCGGTAGTGCATAGCGGAAGGAGCGGAAGGTCGTTGTAGGTGGTTGAATATGGATTTCTTCGAGTAGTGGAGCATGTAGTAGTCCCTGTGAGCGAACGTATTGCAAAGCATTTGGGGCAACAATTGCGGTGGCCTTTGTCAGAGTGAGTTCGATACTTTGGGGAAGGGGGGCTGTGTCAAGCAGTGGGCTTTGGCGAAGATTCTGCGCGGTGCCGGGTGCCCGATCATTGTTGACACATAGTATAGTGAATGTGAACAGGTACGGTAGATACGGGGGAGGAGCGGTTCGCGGTAGTGAGGACGGCATGGGAAATGGCGATTAGGATTCGCGGTCACGCTTGGTCACGCCACCGCCACTTTTAATTTAATTTGAAAGTTGACACTTACGCAAACCAGAAACGCTACGCAGGAAAGCAAAGGTCCACTTACACCTATCCTCGTTGCCTTCTACAGGCAGAACGCTTTCCATCTCAACACCCTAACTCTGAATCCTAGGAGAGAACGAGTGAGTTTGGGAATACACCACCGTGGTAGTGCGCGCTTCATCTCTCCCCTTCAAGGTTCTGACGTTCAAATCCAACTCACTCCGTTCTTGCGATCATTCTCTTTACTGGCTATCACCATTTAGTCGACGGTTCTAAGGTCTTTGTCACCCCTCGACATGCCCTCGTCATCCTCTCCGCTCGCCTACGTCCCCTTGCATTCGCAGCCTCCTTCGTCCCCGTCCTAATTCTCTGGTTCAAAGTTATCGACGCAACACCAATCAACCTTACCCAGCCTGACCTACTCCCGCTACCGAAAGGTGCTCACGCTTCCTCGCCGGGTGGTCACTATAGGCCTCCGGTTGCGCCAAGAGGTTCGACGTTCATAGTATGGGGTGGTCAACCTACTCGAAAGAAAGTTAGTATAGCAGAAATCAACACCAAAAAAAATGCTAACAGAGCAAGTCAGGAATACGGTTTCGTTTGCCCTTGAGTTTAAATGGCATCATCTGCGCTACTTCCTGCTCCAGTTTCGCTCGTTGTCCTGGCTCGTTTGGCATGGTTCATCCGCCTGTTGCGCACCCATGGATCATACCCGCCAGCACGTCGTCGATTGATGTCAAACTCGACTTTGGCAAGGATGGGGATGAGGGAATCACGGTCAAGACCTGGTAAATCAAGCGCGGCTCGGGAAGTTGCTGGCGTTTCAGCTTCACCATCGTCATCCGCATTGGATATGGAGCGCACTCCCCAGATTTCGCTGGCACTCTGAAGATATTAATATCGATTGCTAGTTCTCTAAGTAGATAAGCCTCAAGTATTCCGAGCCATAGCCAAAGACCTTCGCAATCGGATTCAGAGTTACAAACGGTGCGACCGGCTACGGTATTTACTTGACTCGGGTACGACAAATCAGCTGCCGTAATCCTGGATCATGTGCGCTAAAACTTGAATATCTCCGCAGACCCATGCGTCGAATATACCTTGCCACTCCTTCGATCTGGGAGGTCCAAGGTTCAAGTAGAGACTCTGGAGCTTTCTATGGTTATCATTGGCAACGGCCGAGGCCTTCATCGTCCTGGAGATGCGCCGAACCAGATCTTTGGCTCCATGAACGGAGAGACTTGTGCCAGCGACTAAAAGAAGATCCACTTCTGCATTGCTCGCAGCCGTCTCATCCCTTGCAATATACTCTCCGATAGATTCACCATCCGGGTGGGCCTCGTTGTACAACACCACCGAAGGCCGAAGAAGTCCAACTCGACGCTGCCGCCGAAGACTTCGATCGCGTGGTTGGCCGAGTTTTTCTATGCATTTAGGACAGGAGATAACGGCGGCGCTACAAAGTTCGGAAATATACTCTTGGGTTCCAAATGGCGTGGAACAAGCGGTACAATGCATGCGATGCACGGTGCCATGCAGCGGGACACAGATGGTGTCCGTAGAATCCGGGTCGGTACCGACGGGCCGTAAGCCGGCTTCGATTTCAAGGCCATCAACGTTCTGGGTGTAGACGGTCAAGGGTTCCCCGGTTCTGTAAACTCGCAAGGAGGCGATGGAAGGCAGTGGGTTTCGCCACGGACGCCTTCTCGTGAAGCTGGCCAATCACTTGATTGAAGTCCGCTATGGAATCAAGGGACTGCGCGAGTGAGCAGAATTCGAGCAAGCGGCGCTCATAACTGACCCGGAAAACTTCCAAGGCATCGAAAAATTGGCCATTATTGAGCTGTAACTGGGGATCGACGGTATTCCCAGGCTTCGGCCTGGACCTGTGGCTACCTCGAAAAGCAGGGATGCCTGCCTGAACCGAGATTCCTGCGCCTGGTAGCCGTAAGCTCAACTATGTTCAATGGTATGTTGCAACGACGCACCACAGAGAACTACAATATTTTTGGCTTGGTCAATGGCGCTAAGGACTTCAAGGATATCCGCAGATGGGTTGTGGGAAGGCTGGATGTATGAGGGCAGCGAACGTTGCTCTGGCCCTGTTGCCGTGTTGAGATCAAGGGGAATGAGGAGGGTCATCGTGTTGAGGGTAGGATTTGAACTGGAACGGGGGGGTTAAGTACGCAGTGCTACTCGTTTGCTATTCCAAGCGGTGGGTCAGATATCCGTTACTCTCAGACACTCGAGGCTGATCCGCTTTCGCAGTGGATCAAAAGCTTCAAGTCCGACCCGCTTTTTGATCCACCTTTCGATCTGGTCGTGCTTTCAGCGTCGATCTAGATTTCAAGTCTATGGGTGTTAGGTTTTAGATCTTAGAGATGTACAGATACGCACTTCAAGAATATCTTTGAATAGGTCAGCCCATTGGAGCGGCGACGTCCGGGGCGGGACGGGACGGCCCAGGCTACAGTTGAAACTTAAAAGTTGGTTAACTTCTCGGCGCTGAAAACTATTGGATTCAATTGACGCTTGTGAGAGGTTTCATTCAGCCAGAAAGTGGTTTCTGTGGCATTCTCCGGAGTCCGGACTCAGGCAGCGGCTGCAGCGATTCGGAGTTGCAGTACACTTATGGTGACTGGTAGTCTATAGCTATCGACCTAAGCTATACAATGGGTGGACTGATAAGCCTTCAATGCGCGCCTTACCGGTACGGTTTTACGGAGCAACAACGAAAGGTCGAAAGCTGGGTCGTGTTGCGTCACAACCGTAGCTCACGTGTTCCGAGTCCTTCTAGTTGATATTATTATTATGTATCTCGACCTTCAAACCGTTGTTTGGATGTAAGGCGCAAGTTGACCCGATGCAGTTCTCCACTTCAAAAGTAAAACCCGCTGCATTTTCAAAGTTATCATGAATTACGATTCGACATGCCAGCCTTGATCACGATCGGATCTGACGCCTACGAGTACGAAATAACCGCGTCACCCAACTACAGCCCCAACTAGACCGACAGCACTATTCCATCTGACGCTTAGCGACGCCAGGCGAGATTGCGCTTGATTAGATCGAGGACTTGGGTCCTAGAATATTGCGCTGCCGCTGGGACTCGGCCTCCTTGGGAGACCTGGCGGTCGACAATGGAAAAATCGAACGTAACCAACCATTCGGAAGCTGTTAGATCGGACTCTTGTTGGTTGGACAACGCCTCGGACGAAGTGGAGAGGCGCTGGTAGACTTCCTTTACGTCTTGATGCAAAGTTACCAGATTTTTGAAGGAGTTCGGGGCTGGGAATTGGACGATGCGAGTGGAAAGCCACACGATAAAATCATGAAGCTGAACGCTCTGCCCATTCAGTTGCACGGTCGCAACTAATCCCTTGGCTGGCCATTGAAACCCAATTCGGGCGGCCATGGATTGGACGACCCGCACAATTTGACAGTGCTTGTAGCCCACTCCGTAGGCCGTTTCCACGAGTTCTTCTAAAGGGCCTAAATCCAACTGTAACGATTCCAAAGCTTGATTTTCCCTGCGAGTTTCAGGTGGTCGATAGGCAGCGTTCGAGGGACCTGGGAGAGCCTGAGGGTAGTTTCCAGCAGACGGTGGAGGACTACTATCGTGAGCTAATATCGCCATGTTCTCTCGTTCGTAATCGAGGTCGGAGTCGGATGAGTACGTGGGACGCAGGTTTCGGCTGTGTGGTGAAAAATCCAACTCCGTCTCCTAAAAATATGAATATTGCGGATTGGGATCAAAAATGGATACGGAAGGGTAACCGCCGCTCACCCATAAGTACAACACGAAGCCCACAGAGTTGGGGTCGGGGGGCATGCCGTGGACTAAGCGCAATCGGCTTTCCGGAGGGAAAATTGAGCGTTGTAGAAGATCGTGAGTGTGTCCCAACACTCGATAAGGTATATCTCTAAAGCGTCGTATGTTGGGATCCACTGCTTTGTCGGAAGTACCAACGCCATAACCCAACGTAGATTGCCATATCGAGCGGAATTCTTCGGCGTCTAAAACAACCTGCATGAAGAGGTCTTCGACGAAAACCGAATGGAGGTCAGGAAAAGGACTTGGGTCGATCTTGATCACCAGATTCTGCTCTGGTACATCCAATCGTTCTAAATGAATATGGAGAATGAAAGAGCTGGGCGTCATATTACGCTGTCTTTCCCTCCAGTGAGCCTCGTAGTCTGTGGGGCTAATAAACCCAGCTTCGTAGCCAGGCACGAGGCGGAGCTCTGCCAGAAGCAAAGGTAGGGCCGTCAAAGCAGGAGTACCATCCACCGTACTGGCGTCGCCCGGAGGTAGACGAGGAGTGCCACGTGGGACTACGATGCGACTGGGATAACGAGGCCTTGGAGGCGGAGGTGAGCTTGCAGTCGAAATCGGCGATCGAGTGATGGGTTGGCCGCGGCCGTGCCAGTGGATATCTTCTACCTCATCCGAGCCGTCCGGTACCGTTCCACCAACTCCTAGTTGTGCATGACTCGGATCCGGGCGTAGACTTGAAGCTGACTGAGTCGGGGTAAGCTACGATGTGGGCAGCGCTGGAAAGTCACCATAAGAGGTCGAATCTCTTCGCTAAGGGCCCGGGACGGAGGCTCGGAAGGGGAAGCCTCGTGAATAATTACTGAGGCCGGCGATAAACCAGTTCCTTCGCCGATGGAATTCACCTCTGAACCTTCGCTGCCGCTGCCAGATGCAGAAGCCATTTGGTTCACTGGTAACGTGGATAAGCGTTAACGAAGCCTAGTAAGGCGCGTCCAAATTGTGATTAGAAGCCTCACCATTCAAGCTGGAGCTGGGACGCCTCAGGTAATTCTGTCTATCGGGAGCCGGTCTAGATGGTTCATAACGTGCGCCAAAGACGGAAGAGGCAGTCCCCGCATTCAAGTCGACTCCGATAGTTCCAGATTCAGATGAAACGGTCAAATCATTTTCTGTAATGCGCTGTCAATAGATGTGCGAGCCAGTTGGACGCCCACTCACCTTTTCGCCGCCGCCGACGCCGCTTGCTTGGCGGGTCGTCCGCGGTAGCTGATGCTGCGGGCCTTTTGCCAGTCTGATTACCATCCGAGTCGTCTGTGTCTAGGGAAGCGAGCGCTGACGAACGAGCAGTGGGTCGACGAGGTCGTATGCTTCGTCGAGGGAGGGACATGGCGTCAGGACGGAGTGTCTGGATCACCGCTCATACGCCGGTGGTTATAAAGACGAGGAGCGGGAAGTGTAACTTGAATCAAACTGCCGTGTTCCGTCCAGTCCTTTGATCCATGAGTGATAAGCTTCAGGCAATCCGGGCGATGAAGTGCGGAAGTTGAAACTCGTAGCAACGTGGAGGAAGTTGAATCAATTGCGAGCAATGAGCGGTTACAGGATTTGTCAATCTTATGAGGTGAGAGTGAGTCCATCTGTGTTACATAAGCCGACGGTCGCACGATGCGTTAGAATTAGGGCTGGTCTACGATACGACTACAAATTTCTGTGACGAAGACTTTGCCGTCTTGTTCATTTTATTGGAAGCACGGGTTCCATCATTATTACCCTCCGTTTCTCGCAATAGAGTCCCACACAGACCTTCCTTTCGACACACTCTTCAGGCTCCCCCACACACAACCTGAGCGTAGAAGTGTAGAATAAGCGGAACTTCTGCGATCTTTCCATACGACAGTTCAACGCGATCGATGGCATGCATTAGGTATGCAGTCTGGGATGAGGTGAGTTGTGAGGAGAGGAAAGTAAGTCTGGCCAACGTTCCATTTCATCTCTTTTGAGTATTGATTCGAGTTGCGGGTAGTCGAGCTCCACGATGGCCCCATCTACCCAAGTCTCGTAGGTGGCCGATGGGTTGTCGATCGCAGCTGAAAGAACGGAGTTGGCAATTCGGCTTTTCAGATGAAAGCCGTCCCAAAATGCTTTGTACTCCGTCGCAGGGATATCAAGAATGTACCACGCTTCCTTCGTTTCGATGTACACTTGTCTTTTGAACTGTGAGAACCATATTACTGTCTTCGAACAACAACCTACTCGTCCAAAGCCTCCTCATAATGGTGTGCGTTGAATCCAATTATGTCGACTTTGATGAAGCATGTTTCGGTTTCGGCGTCAGATTCATTGTCCCCAAGTTGGTTGGCAACTTCCGTGGCCAGCCCGGCGGCACCGAAGAGACCGATAATGTCGTCTCTGTCAATTTCCAGAGGGTTGACCAGCTCTCGGCCATCAACCTTGAATATAGCGAAAGCAGAGAGTCTACGAATCGGAGTGCCGTCGTCCTCGCCGCCCGTTTCTTTGAATCGAGCAGGTAGTTCAGATTCTTCTACGGGAATGCGGCCATAGTAGTTGAAATAAACGGGGTCCTCAGGATCTAGGAGGCCCTGAGTGTCAGCTCAATAGAAAAAAAAAATTAAAGAAAAATACCGGCAAAAATGTCCCGGTCATCTTCGTCAAAACTATTCAACGCAACGTTTTTGGGGGGCTCAGAGCGGGGAGGGGACGGGCAGGAGTTGATAGATACATGGGAAATTCGAGAAACAGTGTCGCGGACAAGCATATCGTTACGGGGCCGTTTACGAGGCGAAAGATTGGGACTAGTAGATCGGGAAGACGGGTCTGGAGGAGAAGGAGAACAAATTCGTTTTTGTGGGGAGCGCGGCGGAAGCAGAAACGTAGGGAACAAGTACCGTGAGCCGTGCAGCGCGTTAATAATATGGCGAGCGTAACACTTTGACTGTTGATGCACGTTGATGGCAGGAGAGTTGGTGTGACACCTTTGCGAGCGAAGTCACAGTCACGCCCATTAACATTAACCGTGTCGTTGCTCCCCTACTACAACCATCCTCACAGAAAAGATATGCTTGCTCGGAATGAGCTGTCCTATATAGCCACCTACAACGTCCTGTTATCATCAGAAACTTCTTCGAAAACCTTCCAGGGGGAGGCAGAGAAGGACATCGAGCCTGGGATGGCGGGAATTCGGGTAAACGCGCCAGAAGACGCGCAAATGAACCCAGAGATGGATAAAAAGACAACTGGTGCGTCTCTAGATACTTATTGTGACGCGCCTCTGACGCGTCAAGCAGCAACGAATACTCAACCGCGAACAAAAGAAGCTTCTCGTAGAGCTGGAGGACAAATGACACTCCTCAGTATGTCCTAATCTTAGGAGGAACTGCGCATACTCATCATATCGACGCAGGACGGTCGATCTGCGGCAATACTTGCCGCTTTGTTTCAGCGAAGTCGTCGACGATCTGCTGCGTCTGAATCCTCCCAACAAAGACATCAGCGATCAGGACGAGGTCATCGACATGAACGGCATGCACAGTTGGACCAAGCAGGGCTCCCAGACCATATTCTTCGGAGATTGTGAGTCCTGAGTTGCATTTTCTCATCTTGTTTTTAACATTCTGCAAACCGCTGCTCAGCGACGTTGCTCTCGCCGTCCGCGAAGCTCATAGTGCCCATATTGGACATCTCATCACTGTTCGTGGGATTATGACCAAAGTATCAGAGGTCAAACCACTACTACAAGTCAACGCCCACACCTGCGACGTTTGTGGATCGGAAACATTCCAAGAGGTCACGAACAAGACTTTCGCGCCACTCTACGACCGTGGCAACACTGAAGAGTGCGAGAAGAATGACGTGAAGGGTGGTTTGCATATGCAAACACGGGATTGTCGTTTCAGTCCGTTCCAAGAGATGGTAATATCATATTCGCCATTGGTATTATCTCTCCCTGACCACTGTTAGGCTGACCAAGTTCCTGTTGGCCACATCCCCCGTTCCATGGCAATCCACGTTTGCGGGAACTTTACACGCCTTATGAACCCTGGCGATAGGTTCATCTTGGTGGCATTTCCCCCGCCCCCCGTTCCCTCCACCGGTTTCCAAGCCACTCGTGCTGAGCTTCTCACGGACGCGTGCCTGGGCGTACATGACGTTCACCAACAAAATCAACGATATCGCGACATGGAGACAACACCAGAGCTCGAAGCGAAGATGCAGCAGGTCCACGGGCAGGACGGCTTATTCAACAAGCTGGCCGGAAGCATCGCTCCCGAAATCTATGGTTACTCAGACGTCAAGAAGGCGCTTCTGCTTTTACTTGTTGTAGGGGTTCCGAAAGTTATCGGGGATGGAATGAAGATTCGTGGGGCGATCTTGGTGTTGCGAAGTCCCAACTTCTGAACTACATCTCCAAAATTGCGCCTTGGGGAGTCTACACGGCCGGTAAAGGCTCTTCTGGTGTTGGGTTAACCGCGGTTATTTATGCGCAATCCTGTCACAGACGAAATGGTCCTTGGTGCGTTATTTTCACTTTTCGTTGATTTTTGACTGACCAATCATTGAAACAAGCACCGAATTTGCTGCATCGACTAATTCGACAAGATGGACGACTCTGATCGTACTGCCATCCATGAAATGATGGACCAACGAACCATCTGTATTTCCAAAGCTGGTATCTCAACCACCCTCAATGCCCGCACCTCGATTCTTGCAACAACGAATTCTCGGTACGGTCATTATAACCCACAAAGTCTCGCCTGCGAGAATATCAATCTTCCCGCGGCATTATTGTCACGTTTCGACCTTCTCCAATGTCCCCTCCTTCTTCTTCACTCGTTCATCTTCAGTGCCGATTTCGCATTCAAGTGTCTCAAGGATTAGTTCGATGGAGGCCACTCAAACACAGGTGTGTTCGTCCTCATTTCTCCTTTCGTGAATGACTCTGTTCGTAGGCTATTCACCGTCATCCTATCTATCTTACTTAAAAGGCAATACCTGTTGTCCACGCTGTCATCACGGTACCGTACTCCTTGCCTAATAATGCTCAACGGTACGCTACCAAGGATGTTGGTCACAATTCAGACTTGGGTGTTTCGTGCCCAACGGAAGAGCCGGCGTGATAAACGAGTGAAGTTAGTCCATTTTACTCGTTGTCGCGTCGCTGGGGAGCTGACTCAAGGAAAACTCCGGCTTTCTGTGACGAAAGAATCGAGAGCCAACAGGAAGGAAAAGTTTGGGATCAATTGTTAGTGCTTGTTGAGCACAAGATCTAGCTAGGAGAAGTTGAGTATGTGGATTGGATTGGAATGGATTTTTACACGGCACGGTCCGACTTGTGGAATCGTCCCGCTTGCGTTGCGATCCTCGCTATCCGCCATCAAGTTCGTTTCTAAGACTACTTGAAAGTAATTACCTCTACTTACCTGCGTGGGAAGCGTTGATCAAGCGGCACCCGTTTTTCGTGTAAATATTATCCGAGCCTACGATCCTGATCCGTCTCAAACAACCCTATCCTATCCCACCGTGTGGTTTCCTGTGCAGCGCTCTTTATTTTTGTCCACATACCGTTTCAAGTTGGGTGAAAGTGGTATAAATGTCATTGGTCCCAACCAAGCTCTCAAGTCTCACCCGATCTCACCCCGATTACCAGTGCCCACCTCGCCGAACTATGTCCAATGTGCCTCCTCGGATTTCTTGTACTCAGTGTCGGTGCACCTCTGGCCGTTTCTCTCCATCGATGGTCCCACAACTGGTGAGTCAGTGTTCGGTCACTGTTATGGGTCTAACTCTGTAGGGTTCGAGAAGCCACGGGTTGCGCAACTTGCGCTGCCTCTCGTGCCGGCACACGTATGCTGAGCATGAACCTCTGAGGTCGGAGTCATCTCAGTTCAAGTGCGTATTTTTCCGAGGCTCTTGCCACGAGGACTCAATTTTTATACAGTTCTCCGAGCTACCCTCTACGCGAGTCGAATGATGCGACGGCGTGGACGATCGGTGAATATGACCGTCGCATAACCGCACAGGGGGGCTCCATCTTGGCTCGCAGCCTGCCCATCCAAGCCTACGAATCTCCCTCGCCCGACTTTAGCCCGCCACGTCTTCGGCGCACAAACAGTATGGCTAGGCGTTCTTTTCCGGAGTTAAATGGGCCTCCCGCCGGCAAAAAGGGCAGGAAAGTCAGAGATCCACCGCCCGTCCAGTTTGTTATCTACGTCCTTCCTTTGAGTCTGGTACGTGGCTACGCGAACTTGGATTACCCCTGCTCATGTATCGCTCCAGTCTGGGAATAACTGCGCTCTGAAAGGCTTTCCTCTGCCTAACGAGAACCTCGCGTTACACAGCGCCTTGGAGCTTCTTCAGGAACAACGTCTGTCTGTGATTTGGAGGCCCACTGGCCCACAAGAAGCGTGGCGATCGATGCATACTTGCATAGAAAACACACTCCGCCTCAATTCCATTTTTTTCGGGGCTCAAGCCAGCACAGATGGCACGCCCTTGAGCTACGTCCACCTTCCTTGGACCTTCCTCACACTCCGATCCAGCGCTTCTAAAGCTCAATTGGTGAATTATCGAGTGCCGCAATATGAATTCACGTTGACGACCCTTCAAAAACTTGCCAACCGGGTTCCGCATCCTACCGATGCGGAAGTTCGCATGCTCTTTATAGGTGATTTATTGACCCTCCATGTTTCGCGAAGGTCTCAAGTTTGGTAGCGCCTCTAGGTAGTAATCTCACGGGGCCGGCGATAGATCCTGGGACTTTGGGGTCGCATTCGTGTAATGGGTTCGGCTGGCAAGTGCTCCAAAAATCTGACTGGATAAGCTCCATTCGAGAGTTCTCGGTTCCTTCTTGTCAAGACCTAGAGTGCCCTGCTACGCCAGAGGTGAGAGTCAACGGCCCAACTTATTTCGCTAACTCTTCGATAGCCTTTACTTGTACCGGAACGATCGTCCTCCTCTCGCTCTATGAGTTACGCCACGGTGCGCAATCTTAGACTTGTTATTCCCTACGACACTGAAGGATTGATACCTTTTCAGAACCGACCACTGGCCGATGATTATCTGCAGGCTACTTTCCGAAACTCAGCTACCTCCAATAGCCGTTCTTCAACCTCAGCCGCTCATATGCGTGAAGACCAGCTACCTTTTCAGAACCGACCACTGGCCGATGATTATCTGCAGGCTACTTCCCGAAACTCAGCTACCTCCAATAGCCGTTCTTCAACCTCAGCCGCTCATATGCGTGAAGACCAGCTACCTGAATTATGGAGAACTCGACGTGCAAGGGCAGATTTTATGGGCAGACAGCCCGTAAGTGTCTCTGCATTGAATGCTTCTTAAGAAACCTACATTGATTCCAGTCTCGTGCATTCAACCCACTGTTTGTGGACTCAGAGGACGAGTTGACAGATTCCTCAGCTTTTCCTAGTAGTCCAACGCTCGACTTGAACCGGGCAAGTAGACTTTGACTGGGGTTGCAGGTCGCTGATTTACCGCTCTAGTCGCAAAATACGTCGGCATGTGAGGCGCGCACTGCTCCCCCTGCTATCTGTAAGTCTGCTTACCGTTAATTGGACTTGACTTGGGGCCTCACTCGAGTTTCTCCAGCGTCCACTTAGGAATTTATCCCCCACTAATCCCGGACCTATGCTACCATCTTCTACTCGGATAGCGGCTCGTCCACTTGTGTCTCCCCCGCAAGCGGTCCTTTGCATATCGGACTCCGACGACGAGCCTACTATCCTACCCAGTTGCAGAACACCTCTTTCATTCCACCTTGATACCTCACTCGTCGAACAATGGATCAATTCCCACAGCACTCCTGCCACTAGTAATGCGACTGTCGGACTTCGAAATAGTGGGAGTGTCTTGTCGGGTCGGGATGCTCCATCAGTCGCTCAATCGTTGATACAACTCCTGGAGTCGCACTCAAACTTCGACTCATCGAAATCTCCCCATCAAGTCCTTTTACCTGGAGTCATTTGCGCTAACACCGACTCAATTGACTGGCTCAAAGAAAAGGACCACGATATCCTTCTGCAAGTGGCCGTTATACCGGGAATTTTAGTCTAATCCTTTTGTAGGGGAGATCGCGAACGGCCTTTCTTTGAACAGGCAGTGGGGTCTGGCCCCCTTCTAGAGCTCTATACCTCGGGTCTGGAATTTATTACCTCGAACCCGGAGTATTGGGGCACCCGAGGCTCGTATAAGGTGCCAGTTCTATGGCCGGATATCTTCCGCTCTGCCAGTCGGCAGGCTGCGTTCTGGGCGGCAGGTCGCTGGGCGGCGCTTTCTATCATACACCGTCGTGCCCTTGCACCTATTCCCATCAGTCCCTTTTTTCTCCTCTTCATTTTACGTGGCCGCCAGGCCTTTCATTTATCTTTAGAATTCATCCAGAAGTTGGACCCGGAGATGGGGATGCGGCTGGCGCCGTGGTTTGCAATCGGACCTCAAGATAAAATCCCACGAAATCAAGTTGCTACCAGCCATCTTGGCCTCCTGTGTTCAGAGATATATCCCAGTGTCAGTACTTCCTCCCTTACTGCCAACTCGAGCTCAAACTCCTCCTCGCTACTTAGTTGGTTTTTTTAACCCGAGAAAGATCATCCGAGGAACACTCACGTTTGGAATTGACGCTCCTGCTGCACGTCCTCTTGGGATTCGATGGCACTGAACATAATGAAGTACGGGCGTTTCGCCTGGGCTTTCAAGCCTTAGCCAATGGTGCTCCGCAACTCCCAGATCCTGAAGATCATATTACGGTAAAGCTATGCGGTGCCTTGTCCCTTGCTGAAACTGAGTCAGAGCTTGTCGCGGGGATTGTCCTTCGTGTTTACCCTCTACGATTACCGAATCAAATCGTTAGATCAAGTCCTGTCAAAGCTCGAGTTCACTTTTCGTGGCGACCTTAGTAACCGGGCTTCTGACATATTCTTTAAGCTGTATAAGCTGCGTTTTACTCGATGGTTACACGGTCAAGGACACCCCGACAACTGTGCCGATATCGTCACGTCGGAAGAGCTCCATCAAGCTCGTCTCACCCCAGTTTTCCGCCCAAAATTGTTGGTGGAGAACTTGGTGGGAACTCCTCAACTTCCTCCAGGTTCAATTCTCAATGTCAGGACCTCCTACCACTCAGTCATTCCTGTTTGACCGAATTTACAGATAATTGTTACCCACGATCGGCAGAAAGAAACGGAGCCCATGATTCGTACTTGTTTCTTCACGTTCGAGGTGAACATAGGCGCCTTTTTGGAAAATGCGCTTCAAGAGCCTTGTACAAACGAAAATCCGGATGACAGCACGTTGTTTGACCGTTGGCTACATGCGCAATTTATAGTAGGCCGTACTTTCACCAGTTTGTAGTAGATTTGTTAGCAGTGATGAAATTCGGAAGGACAGAGCCAAGGGGTGTGTGCAAAAAAAGTACCCGACATTGGGTCAAAAAACTGAGATGAGAATTTTTTGACCCTCCCTACCCTATTTACATAAGCCACGTGACTGCCAAAAAAGGAAATTTCAAATTAGGGTCCGCCTTAGGGCTTCACTCTCTTGCGGCCACGGCCATTAGCGTTCGAGCGACAATCTGCATCACAAAACCAGTTGGTACTGGGCACTTCAACAAGCCCGACGCAGCATAAATGATACTAGAGGCGGGTAAGCATGCTTGCAAGCTCGCGATGGACTGTACCTGAGCACCGCACGCAGGCCCCAGACATTTGATCATTGGCAACGCGCCGGTTTCGCGACAGGTGGGATTGGAACATTCAATTTGGTCTTCATCTTGAATCAAATCTTGCCAGGTTCGCTTGAGAACGCGACCACGAGATGATTTCTGGTTGGGCCGAGTTTCCGCCAGCGCGTGGTTTCCAGCGGTAAAGCGTCGGGCGGTGGGCTCTTTTCTGGCTCGGAATCCGAGGAGCTGGTAACGTCTGACTCAGACCCGGATTCTGATGAGCTCTCGCTCATGTCGCGAGCGATCTCGTCTGTAATTTTGAGGCTGGATTTGTGAAAATAAATGCATTTCAGTACTGGCACGATGTCGTCCATGTATTGTCACATACCTCAAGGCTGCATCCGTCGAATGCTGGGCGGAGATCTTGAAATGGATTTTTTTCTTCCCTCTCCACTCACGCGCCTTCTGTTTGGAGAGCGTTTTCAGAGCAGTGCGCTCGTCCTGAGTGACACGGAAAACATCCTGATAAAGTTCAGCCTCGACATCATGTCGTCTGTCTGGACGCGTCGGGCGATGGCCGAAGAGCTGGGTTCAGTGGCTCGATAACGGCGCCAGAGATTGTCAAGATCAGCGTCGTTGTCCCGCCCCTTTTGATGAATCGCCGCGTCCAAAAGCCGATCTCCATCCTCGGAATCTTGAGCTGGATCGCTCTGCGGGGGCTTCAGCTCCATGATTTGCACCTTGAAACGAGCAGTGGGGTCCGACAGTAACCGTGTTGGTATCATATCGAGAGGTCGTGTTCCCCAAGATATCCCCGAGACAGATACAACCGCGAGCCATGCAAGACCGTTGCATTGAAGTAAGACAGCGGCCGGGTCGGATATCTCGAGAGTCGGCTCGCCTGGAAGAGGATCGTATGGCTCTTGAATGCTCTGATTTGCGGTTGGCTCATTATGACGAAGCGTAACCCCGTATACGCTTCAGTCGATCGCGAGACTCGGCGATAGAATGGACTCGGATACTGGAATAGATGCGGAGAATTGTGGCTTTGTGCTGAGTTTTTGACGAGTTTGGCGCAATAGGAAGGTAAGCAACTGGTTTCTCTACCGTCGACGCAGTTTGTGATGCAATATCTTGAGAGGCAATATCTTCGAAATCGGGTAAATGAGAGTCGTCGGTATTCGGATCCACAGATGGCTCTGTTAGCGGCTGGGACTCGAAGTCCATGTCCTGTTCGTCTTCGTCACGCTCGGCGTGGCCAGCAGCGGGGTGCTTTCCGTCGACCAGGACCAGACCAGCTTGTCGTTCCCAAAGGGCGAGAAAATTGAGTAGCCACCTTGACGCTCCTTTGCTTCGAACGGAGGCTCCGAGTCCCAATCGGCCAGTCGCAGCTCTGTCTCCGAGATATTCCGACCCTGCATCCAACAGCCCCGAAGAGAAACTTTGGAGACTGAGCTGTCGCCTTTCCATGAATCTACCGTGATGTGGTCCGTCTTTGCGGATGTATCGCCCGCGACCGAGTTCCAGACAGGTATGCGTAGACGACGAGGGCCTCGCGACCAGTCTGGGTGCTCGGCCATAATCTGCTGACATTGCTGCGCGGCAGTTAATCGACTAGAGAGTTGAAAGATGTCCGTGTTCGAGTCTCCTTTGGCAGTTGTTCGAACACAGTCTGTTCCCGATTGAAGCAGAAGGAAGCAGCCAGTGGGATCATCGATCTGGGTTTTGGCTACGCAAAAGAAAGCGTTCTTGCCCGAGGTTTCAAAGTCGAAATAGAGCTGCGATGGAATGAAGCGTCCAGCCTCGCGTTGGTAAATAGCAAGCACAGTATGCATGGCGGCACTCATGTGTGCTAGCTGATCGCCGAGCGAAAGTTCTATGTTGGTGTAAGCTTCGAGAATGTGTCGATAGATGCAGCCCAGCAGCCGTAGAACTCAGCGAGGGTTTCGGTAGGCAGGAAGTGCGTCTGGCGGTGCAGCAGGCAACGTCGCAATGGCACTGAGAAGGTCATACATCAGCTTGACATTTTGGCGGTCGTTGGGACTGAGCAATCGGTTGATGTGAGTCTCCGAGAACTCGGGATGAGCAGAGGAAATATGAAGCTTGAGGATTTGGCGGGTGAGAACGACACCATCGATAGAGCTGTGTAATTCGCGAATGAGCGTGTTTCGGAAACGCTTCATCCAACGTTTATAGTCGCTCTCCATGGTCAGGTCGTCCAGACCACCGTGATAGTCAAACAGCGATAGACCTCCAAGTTTCTCGAACAGCTTGCCAGTTTTATCGACAGTGCGATTAAACGCAATGCGAAGTAGTGCCTTTCGGCGTTTCGAATCACCATCGGTGGAAATGCAATAGAGACGCCCTCCTATGCGCGCTTTCTCGGCGTTTACTGCATCACGAGCAGCGGATAGAAGTTCAATCTGACCTTGTACATCTTCACGCTTGCACGTCGGGGCAATCACAAATGGGTGTGCTGCCCTGCGGTCGATAGCCTTGGAAAACGACGATACTGCAATGACCGTAGCCTTGAAAATCGTTAAAAATAATTGACAAAAAGGGATATACGGAGAAGCAAACCTACCTCCGTCGCAAGATGAACGGGAGGAGAGCCTGATACTCCCGTAAAGCCTTTACTTAATGCTTCAACCTGCTCGATACCCATGAACTTGAGCTCGTAAGGTTGACCATGTTCACGACAGACTCCAAGAATCATGTCCGTTCGAGGATCCCAGCGTGATCGTGACTCAATTTTGCGCTCGTCGATGCATAACTGGAAACCGGGACCGACTGGTCCAGTCGCGGATGGGGCAGCTTCAGAGAGAGGGAAAGACGCCACCAGATTCTCGCACATTTCGTCCATCACCGGAAATCTAGCCGATGCGCGAAGTGGAGCTGAGACGATATGCCGTTTCGTTGCATCAATCGAAGGCAGTCCAAGGCATCGATGAGCCAGCTCGGCCGCCGCCGCACCACCCAGCTGCAACAGTACATAGGCTTGCTGGTACGCAACCTTCGTATAGCTGCGGTCATGGAATGCGCCGGCTGCTGCGCGACCGATTTTCTCGGTGATAGCAAAGATACTGTCGCCGCGCTTGAGACAGTTACGAACCATGCTGTCCAGCCGTGGAATATTTGTCTCGCTAATTGCAAGCATCATACGCTTGTGGCCTTCGAGATGGCGCACGCGCACGAGTAGCTTGCGGCCAAGATTTAGCCCAGCAAGTCGCAGATTATTGATGATTTGTGTCTTCTTTTGGAGGGTAAAGCAGTCGCGTCGGCGACTGTGAGGAAGACGTACGGTGTACTTGGACGCGCCCCGAAATGATTTCGATCCAAGATTCCCTTGATTATGCCGTTATGGCGCAGTTTCCGACATGGTGGACAGACACCATCCTTGTAATGGACACCCAGACAGGTATGAGCGCGCACGGAGAGCCCAGCATGAAATTCGGGTGTCCAAGGCAACTCCTTCGATGCATGGAGCGCCAGAGGATATGCAGTGAATCGATTTTGACCAGGTTCGAGCGGGAGCGACTGTCCAGGACAGCCGAGAGGGATATTTGCCGGTGTTGGTGAATTGCTGAGCGTAAGGTCGATAGTATCGGTGGCTGGCAATGCTGACGCGATTGCATCTGAGTTCACACTGCTGTATCGGTTAGACGATTGGAAGAACAGATGTACTTGAAAACTTACAGAAGCTCCATCGGGTGGATTAACCGTTCAAGTCGTGGCTCAAATAGACTTGCTGGGACGCCGAGGACTTCGATACAGCGGTCCAGATAGACAAGAAGTCCGTCCATACCCAGCGGGCCGCGCCGAATAAGCTCCGAGAGCTCTACCGTGCTTCGACGTTCGTGCCCAGCCCAAAGGAGACGTTGGAAATCGTTGTGAATGAAATCTTCCCAGGGATCTTCACCGAGAGACGTGCGTGCGACGGGATCGTCGCAGAAAACAGCCAGCAAGTCATCACTGGCAGCCATTGGCACACTGGTGGGAAGTGTCGCAACCACCGCTCGCAGCTGCTTGAGAAGTGCAGGCTGGGTTACACTTGGGGTTACAGAACCGCTGTCGGCAATCGGTGGGTTGAGCGGGGTAGGTATCGGATCAAGCAGTGTGGTCCGTGTGGTACCTGCTATCTTATATATTAAAACACAACGGTGCCGGCATTGACAGAAAGTCATGCGGACGCACGTGAAACACATGACTTTCACGTGCCACCCTCGGATACCGCCCGCCGGTCGCGAGCCGCAGGCGAGCGGCCGTGTGGGCGCTTGCAATTTTGTCCATGCCACAGGCACGGACGTTTATACTTGTCGGACTGAACGTATCCCAGCTACTGTGTAGCCTCAGTACGCATTAAGAGCTTGGCCGACCCCCCCCTACCCTATGTCACACGCGTCACCCGCTGTCTCGGCCTGATGATCCGCATACCACTTGGATGAGCCTTACGTCTAGTATATGAACCCAACTATTCAAGCCTAACCTGAGGATTGGGTGGGGATACAACGGGAGCAGTCAAGAACAACGAACCGCTATATATCAACCAAGCAGTAATCACATAGAGGAAAGAAAACGCCCAGAATACTCATTAGTTACCCCCCACGCACCGTTACTTGGGCTACCTATCAAACCTGTGGACGATCCTGTGCAAAACCGTTTGAGAAACAACAGATCACTTGCTGTATCAGAACGCTACCTTCGAGTAATGGATTCACTTGTAGATTCGGCCGACCATCTACCTTGAGAGAAGAAATAAAGTCATTGCCCGGGTCTATAGAAGGAAGACTTACTTCATAGGAAATCTGAGAACCGGAAACCCTTCGATCGAAGTAATCCCATGGCAAGGCCGCAAACGGAGCATATTGAGGCACAGAATGCTCCGATGGGTAACTCGTAAAGACCTTCGTATTATCACTGGCCGCACACTCCTACGGAAATGAATGTCAAAGCGCAGTGGTGATACACCCGGTACTCACCATATATTCAGCCGAACAACCTTCGCCACGGTCGTCAGGAACCCAAGGCCCGGGTTTCAAAGGATTGGTAAGGAGCCGCTGTAGTTCGCTCAGGAAACGGCAGGTTGTAAGGCAAATCTTACCTGATAGAAACGAAACTCCACCGCTGGGGGATACCAATGTATAATCTCAGCATAAAGCGCCCTCTCCCTTTGACCGAACACGTGCAATTTGTAACGCATGACCCAGCCTGCAAAGTACTTGTGTCCAGCGCATCCGGTAGTATGTTGGACCTCACCAGAACTTCTGAAACGGAAAGATTTTTGAAACCTCTGAGGCAGTTGTGGAGGATCGTAACACCAATAGATTGCGCCTTGCGAAGACACCCGACCACCATCTGAGGCCAAATAAATACCCGTCGATATAACTTCGGGTTCTTGGCCGTCAACCCGATAACCCCTAGTGACCTCGACGGAAAATGTTCCAAGAGGAACGGGTGATAGAATCTTAACGCGTCCCTTGGTAAGAGAAAAGCTCGCAGTGTACCCCACGTTGTCGGGTAAGTTACCGAAAGAGTCAAGTACCACGTACACCACCGGTACCTGAGCGGTTTGAAACTGCGTAGAATCCTCCACAAAAGTGACAGTTGCGGTCAACTTGGGGTAAGAACCTTCCGATGGCGTAAACCATGGAAGAACACCGTTAACATCTGGGCGTTGAAAATGTTTCAGCCACGCCCGGCATAACCCCGTTTTCTTCCGCCTGAAGTTTGCTTCGGGCCGTAACCAAACTGCACACTGTATAGCGTGGTCAGTGACTTACAATGAATGAGGAAAAGCATTACACCATGGAGCTCTTGCGTGAACCTTCAGCAGTCGAATGAGTGCCGCAGTGTCACGACAACTCTTGACTTCATTCAACCGGCTAAAAATGAAATTGGAGATGAACTGGTTGCGAGTGACTCGAGTCAATTGGTTTGGGGCCACGCAGTATGGAGACAACTCCAGATAAGCAGCTAATCCTGAGCAACGTTGAATATCGCTTAATTTAAAGAACAAAAGCAGAAAGGTTCCTTGAACCAAGACAACCAGACTCCGAAAATGAGCACATCAACAAAAAGGGTAAGAAAAACGGTGAAACTTACGACAAGAACGACCACGAGCGACCCAGAACAATCGTTTCTGCCCATCCACAAGCGACGTATAGCTCGTTGACCTGGGTAAAACAAAGTCACAACCGGTGAGCACAAAAAAAGTGTAAGGTAAAGCACTGCGCCTGTTGGAGCGAGAAAAAGTAAGTTTCATCTGAAAGGGTTGACGCAATGACGGTCGGAATCATCTGGGCTGCGTCCAGCGAAAAACCACGGGGAAGAAAATATAAAAACCTGCTAGTTGGACTAGGCAATTAGACACCAAGAGTTTTCCAGGAAATGCAGGATAGAGAAGGAGGAAAGCCGCAGTTTCGGATCAATAGATCAGTTGTAGACGTGACCGTGATAGAGTCACGTACCTATTTCCGGTGAATCTCCGCATGAACCTAATAGTAATACTCGGTAAGACTCGATAGACCGTAACTTTCAGCCGATACAGTCTAACGTTAGGATCACCACAGCGCGGGTGCCGTTGCTAAGTTCCGAAACCGGCGTTCGCCAGTCGGGCCGTGTAACAATCCTATCCAATCCGAAACCTGACGATGAAGATCCGGCGGAACACGGGGAAAGTTAGCATGACTCGTGTGGAACTCAAACTGATCATGATGGCTCGCTCTTAAGGCACTGACTTTCTCCCCATAGTTGCCTCAATCTTGCAGTTAGCTCTCTTGATCCATCTCAATGCCAACTCAACCCGTTAGAGGGGTAAGGATGATCCACCTTGGCTTACTACTAGTAGGGCCATTGACTTCTATTCGTAGTTTGCACGATCCCCGTTTACGGATGTTCAAGTTGCGTACAGTCATCTGACCTCAAGTATAACTCATGGGGACGACCCAGGGTCAACTTTTTATGTGTTCTACCTGCCGGCCTCTCCGAGTATTTGCTACCCAAGCGTCACTGGAGGATCATTATCGCGAGAAGGCTAGTCACCCCAAATGCCCCCGCTGCCCTAAAGGTTTCGTGGACGCGACCAGTCGAGAGGAGGTGGGTGGACTGTAGGCTTACCGACCTACGTAGCTGACCCAGACAGCACTTTCTTTCCGCTCATAAAAGGACCAAGTGCGTGTGTGGAAGATCCGTCTTCGAGGACCAACTGGAGATCCATCACTTGAACTCTTTATTTCATTCAATTTGCCTTCTTTGTTCCCCCAAACTTTGCTTTCTAACTGATGCAGAAGTCCGAGTAGTAAGTTTTTTTCTAGGGTCACTGCGGCTCTCAACTTAATCTTTTCACTCAAGCACTGTCGGGAAGTCCACGCCGAGTCTCACTGTGTGCGATGTGGACTACAGTTTTTGACCAGTCGCAGCCTGCAAGCACATTTCCATAGGTCCTGGAGACACCCAAATTGTCGATTGTGTCACCTTGGGTTCAGTAATGAGGATAGTCACCATCAGGCTAGCTTCAAACTAAGTGTAAACTCGGGCCTTTCTCTGACGTTCAGCTCAGCATATGATTGACCGACACCAATGTTGGGGGTACCAATGGACTCAGAGCCATCCTGCGTCGCTTCCACCTCCTGGGGCGAAAGAGACCGAATTATGGTACCAAACCAAGGTAGCGTGGCAATAGGACGTTGTCGGTGGATTCTGACTGCACATTGACTCGCCAGAACATCCAGGCTATCCCCAGAACTGTCGTGCAAACCGATGAAGAGAATACCCATG
Source organism: Mycena indigotica (assembly GCF_014461135.1). NCBI lineage: Eukaryota > Fungi > Basidiomycota > Agaricomycetes > Agaricales > Mycenaceae > Mycena > Mycena indigotica. The sequence goes on along the minus strand of NW_023503007.1, from coordinate 2,558,886 downwards.
CACCCGAGCTACGGAGTATCCAATCGGAACGGCCCAGGCTATTTCACCTTCTGTTTAAATTGCCAGCTACGTAGTCAGTCGGTCGACAGTTTCTCATATGCGTTCCCGTACCATCAAGGTCGTGCACAGTTGGATTCTATAGTATTTTGGGACCTACGATCTATATAGTCTGAGACTAGAAGGACTACTGTCGCTGGTTGAATCAAATAATAACCGGCGAATATGAGGCCATTCCATCCGAGTCTCTTGCAAACCGTTGGTCGGGACATGATGAACGATGACCGGTGACCATCTCCAGATTCTCCACCGAATCGACCCCCCACTTTAACGTACGATATTGGCTCTGAGCAATCCCGAGATCAAGATGAGCTCGTGGCAAGTCGGGCCAAAGTCGTCTCGCTGTTGCGGAAGGCGAAGGGGTGGGATGGCGTGGTGCTTGGGGATAATGGGGCGACATCGGAGCCAAGGAGGTTAGGTCCCGCGCAGGGTCTGGCGTCGAGGTGCAGGAATCGTTTTTCCTGATCTTTCTGATACTGACCTGTGTTCGCAGTGCTTCGACGACTAGTCCTGTGCTCCAAGAGAAGGTGAGCCGTGGCTAAGAACGTAGTGGTTGGTTCCTGACAGCTCGGTAGGCAGCTATGTATACCCGCAGTTGCTTACGTCGCTTCCAAAAACCACCCGACTGCGACTAGCTTGCGTCTTGGAATGATCTCCGACACGCACTGACTCGAATTTCTGGTCCTGCGTAAGGAGGTCCTTGAACCAGGCGTCTCGTTACCAGAATCGCTTGCTGCTAAGTACCAACGTCTTACACGAAGCCCCGGAGTTTGGATTAACTAGAGGTGCAAATAAGCACGAGATGGACGATCTGAGGCGACAAACCCCAAATGCAAATCGCCAAGGCGAGGGGTGCCCACGGATAAGTGCGTGTCGAGAAAGAGGTGGTTGTGGCGAAAGTTGTCGAGTGTGGAACCGAGATGGGATGCGGGCGCGACCGAAGAGGCTTAAATGGAGGCCGCGACGTTGCCTCTAATTACGACTGCCCTAACTTGAGACCCGTTTTCCCGACATCGTCGGCATCGTCCGTTCCCGTGGTCTTGTGCGAATTTTTTTTCGGAGGGGGGGGAGTGGAGGTCGTAAAGGGGGGAAACGTGGGCATAGACCATGAGCAAAGTTATTTAGCATTGCTCATGGATCGCCGAGCTAGTTTTGGGTATTCGGTGTTTTGGGATTCGGACAGCGCGAGATTGGCGGAGGGATGGGGTTAATATCCAGCTTGCGGCAACGCTTTCGGTGGGGAACCTGGCTTTGATGAGAACGCCAAGGCCTTCTTCATCGTTGATGGGACGCTGACTTGATGAGTTTACGGCCGCTTTGTCAAAGTTGTTTTCGTTTATTCAAATTATTGCGCGGCAGGACCGAGCTGTCGCTTGGTTGAGCCGGGGCAGAGTAAGCCGCATGCCGCTTATACGTTTGTCGATAGTGCCGTTCGTGAGCTGGTGCGGGCCGAGCAATGGATTCACTTGTAGTAGGCATGAGTTGTCGTTGGCATGTAGTGGGTCATTGGCATTCAAGGGCCTGCGGGCCGTCAGGCAGCGCCATGGAGGTTGAACCCATCGTCGGCAACGAGCAGTGGATCGGCTACTGGAGCCAATCACTGGCAGGGCCCGTCACTCGCCTTTTCTTCCCCGACTTTCATGCGGATCTCATGTCGCTGCACAACCGGTCGAAAAGGATCACCCTGCACGTATATCTTCCATCTTACCCAGCGAAATTATACCAGTGGCCCAGATATACGAGTTTGGAAGGGCAAGTAATGGTGCGGGAGCCGCAGGGAGGGTCGTGCATCATCGTTTGAAGCACGAACTTGGAGCACCTGGTGTGACGTCCTAGATGGTCTTCCCCCCGCGTGTGTCACTGTCTAAAATGCTTTATTTTGGCTTACAATCCCAAGGCTTGTCCACTTGCAGTCATCAAGTTCGGGATATTTGGATCTGAGCAACCATCGCCTCGTCAGGAACCAAGTAGTGCCCTGGGAAGCGATACATATCCCATTGCCGACGCAGAGAGGAAGACTGGATTGCTTGACGGGAAGACATCCATGCGCGGAAGGGGTCTTGGAAGTTCTGTGGTTGTTTCCTCTCAACCCTAGACGCCAATCCAGGAGCGTAGAACCCACTGAAGCTTGATACTGACGTGACATTCGCTCCGAACGTCCTCCAACGGCTTTGCTTCAACAGTAGCGCGCGACCCACTCAACTTGTGTGCTTCATTGACTTTCCTGCTTCCCGAATGTCGCTCGCCACCACCGAATCGACCTTAATGCACTCGCCGCTTGCTGTGAGCTCTCCGGCCTTGCGCAAATTCAATATCAAAATGCTTCTTCACATACGCCTATTCCTCGTCCCCGCTCGCATTGACCACTCGATTTCCATCTCTGAAAATGTGCTCTCACTGTGTTTTCTACAACGAGTACATATATATGGGTTCCTGTGGCATCCATATGGTTGCGTTTCTCGTTGGCCCGAGCACCGCTACCAGTCGTTCCGCAACCGACACGAATGGCTGGAGTCTCATCTCTCGGACAAATCATCGCAAGACATCAGGGAGGTCGTGAGGGAGGTAGTTGGCGAGTTTGGCTGCGAAGTCCCGCCCAAACTAGGCTGTCATCCGCCACGCAGTGCCCAAAAGGTCATTTTGGTCCCGAAGCACAACAGATCACTCACTTCGCTGAATTGCCTGAAACGCGATATGGGACTCTCTTTGTCAACCTTTTCGAACAGCTCCACACTTGACATCCAACAGGCGGCTGCAGTCGTTTATTCAGAGCCTTGTCGTCATCATCGCCTTCGATACGCTTGTTGCACCTGTTACTGCAACCATCTAGTTCATAACCTCCACTATTCACATCCCGTCGTCTGTTCTAATCTTCAAGAGTAGAGTAAACTGGGCAATATAATGACAAATGATTTTTGTGTGACGCTGAATCAATCACGTTATGTACTCTGCCACCAGCCCGACTCCCCTCCTCGCTCTGGCTTCTTGGCCGTCTTCCGCCACCAAATGTTGCTCGCCATGGCATTCTATAAGAAGGAGGACGAAAGCGCTTCCGGGCTGAGCTCGTACCCTAGCAATCAAACGACCATCATCCAGGAAGCCCTCGTCTTCAGCGAAGCTCCAATCAGCCCCCCGCAAATGTCGAGCGCTGCTTACGCGCATCGTGTATCTCCTATACGTGGGCGAGAACTTCAACACACAAGAGGCTACTACTCTCTTGTTCGGCGCTACTAAGCTATTCCAGCCTAAAGATGTAAGCAGTGTCCCAGGCATGTTTTCGGACCATATAACTAATCTGGATCTCCAGAGCGCCCTGCGGCAGGCGGTATACCTGACCATTAAGGAACTCGCAACGACCACGGAAAATGTCATAAGGCTACCGAGCAGCATCCAAAAAGACATGCAACCCAACGCGGAGGTTATCTATCGGCCCAATGCCATTCGGGCCCTTTGCCATATCATCGACGTGCGTTGATTCGTTATATCTCTATATTTTCAGATGCTGAGCACGAAAAATAGCCTTCTATGGCTCAAGGTGTCCAACGGTTTTTCAAAGCTGTCATCGTCGACCGAAACCCTTCCATTTCATCTGCTTCGTTGATCTTGGTATACCATATGCTCCCGCAAGCTAAGGGCGTCGTTAAGCGCTGAGTTCATGAAGCGGAAGAGGCCGTGAACGTTACAGCCGGTGGCTACTTTAGACCCTCAGTAACGGGCGGAGGTTTCTTGGGCAGCGGGAGCCAAAGTAACGCACAGACCGTACCTTTCTCCAGCAATACCATGCGCTCGGACCGCTCTATCTTATTCGGCGACAAGACTGCATGGCTGTTGCAATAATGGTTCAACAACTTGGTGGGGGAATCCGGCTCGGGAACGACGTTGAAAAATGCCATGGCGTTGTCTATGCTCATTCGATATGCGGCCAATGTCATGGCAGAGGATCCCAAGTGCGTTACTCTTCGCCGTCAAACTGGGTACAAGCTGATTTTTTTTGGCAGCCAAATAGTTGAGCTGCTTGAATGCTGGCCCAGGCATAAGAGCGACATGGCCAACTTTGAAGCGGGTTGTGTTCTCCGTGAAATGAAGAATGACGCACCCGCTCAACTGACCCAGTCGATAGCTGGCAAGACTTGCAATTTTCTATTTGTTTGTTTGCTAATGCATTTTAGTTCTCCCACTGTCTTCTCCCAAGCCTGTTCTTCAATTCTCCGCTACTTGAACGCTTGCTGCTCTCTCGCCGTCACCCATCCGCCGCTTGCAATGTTGATCTCGAAAGTCTCATCGCAGACCAGAACCGCAGCGTTGCTACCTATGACATCACTACTACTCTGCTCCAGGTATCATTGCATTCATATTTGACTTCTTGTTCTTATATTTTCTCATAATAGACTGGTCACGAAGCCTCTGTCGACTGTCTCATCAAACAGATGATTACCAGCTTCATGTCCGAAATCCGCAAATCATTGTCGGCGCCGTCCGCTCTCTTTTGCCACGCAATCCCTGCCAAGCACGCCGCTATACCCAATTTCCTTTCTGGTGTCCTTCGCGACGAGGGTGGCTATGGTTTTAAACGTTAACGCGCGGTTGTTGAAGCCATCTTCGATATGATCAAATTCATCAGCGAGTGCAAGGAGTAAGCGCTGTCGCATCGCCGCGAGGTCATTGGGGATTGCGAGTTTACAAAACTCTCTATTCGCATCCTTTACTTGCTCGGTCTCAAGGGGCCCAAAGCTTCCCAACCCGCCAAATTCATTCGTTTCATCTGCTATCGCGTTGTCCTGGAAATGCGGCCGTGCGAGCTGCCGCTGTGTCCAGCTTGGCCAAATTTGGCCTCAATTTCAACCGCGAGGCCCTTAACCAAAGTGTTGGTGTCCTTTCTAGACGGTCTGTGTTTGAATGTGTTGTCTGATTTTTTCACTAAGACACTTACAGATGTCTTGATGACGTCGATGATGAAGTTCGCGACCGTGCTGCTATGTACCTCAAGGTATTCAGGAAGCAAACCCTTGCCGAACCACACGTGAAGGATGGTTTGTCTTTGGCTGCTTTGGAGTCGAAGCATGTTGCCTACGTCAAGGATTCTGCTGCTTCTGCACAAGCGTTTGAAGTTTCTGGTACTCCTCAAGATCAGCCATGCTCAAACCACCGCCGGCGAGGTTGCCCGTAAGTTTATCATATCGTTCGTTTGTGATTTACTAATCTCTGGCATAGGACCCAGCTCATTGGATAACTGGTGTTCCGTCTACTCAAACTAGGCCATCCACCAACTACAGCGGAGACTCAAAGTACATACGCGGAACAAATTGCCACTGTCCCGTCGTCCGAGCCTTCTGGAGCTGTGCTTAATAACCGCAACCCGGCTTGCTGAGCTCTCGGAAAGCGAGACCAAGTTTACCTGCGTCCAAACACATTTTCAAAGAGCACTTTGTCTTCCAGGTGAGCTATTTTCACGCTTTTTACGATGCTTTGTTAATTCAGTCCTAGTTCAATGTCTCGAACACGATCCCAGACGCCAACAGGTTACGCTGACGATGGCCACACCTGAGGATTTTGGTCTTAGAAAGGACTTTATTCTCCCTATTCCCAGCCTGACTACGACAAGTTCATCTGGAATAACTTACGTCTCGTTCGCAAGGGCTTGCCCACGGATTATGCGACTGCTTCGTTCTCTGGTACCTTTCAATTTGTCAGCAAGGCGCTTGATCCGACAACTGGTAAGCCTGAAGACGAATATCCGCTGGAGGAGGTCGAGCTTAGCGCGGGCGGGGACTACCTCGTTCCTTCATATGCTTCGTTCGGCTCCGAATGGGATCGGATGAAGGGCGGGCCGAGTGTGATAAACCTGGGAGCGGCCGTGGACCGTCTGAAGGGTGCGTGTTATCCTAGTTTGTCGTCGACTTTTCATTGAAGTCGCTATTGCAGCTACCTGCGACTTGATCATCGAGGTACTCGCCCTGGAACCCTTGGGCGGGACAGAGCCGAATGATGTTCTCGTAGGGTAAGATATCGGCTGACATGTATTCCTATTAATAAAGCCGGCAGATGGCTCAACTTCATCTCCGTTCGGGCCTTCTATTGGTGTGTCCTTGGATACTTCTTTGGATACCCGTTTGAGTTCACGGACCAAAAGGTGACGTGGGAATCTGCATAGCCACCTTGGTCCGCCTTCCTTCCTCTGGCCCCGGTTGAGATATATAGGCTCGAAGGATTGCGGTTCTCCACCTCTTTCACATATTCGGCTCCAGTATGAATGCTTCCCCCATCACACCTCTCCCCATCGAAACTGGTTTCCCCCCCCCGCGAAGCCGGAGGTAGATCTGCTCGTCTGCCCTGCTCCTGCGGACGTATCCGGTCTCACCCGTTCTTTCCTCTCTTAATTTTGCGCTAAATTTTCTTCTAGAACCTCAAATCGCCCGTGCTTCGAGTCCGCGCTCCGAATGCTTGAGTATTTTCGAACTTTTAGGCTTGATCCTGGGTGCAGATCTTAAACCCGAAGTGCCTGGTTCTTGGCGGAGCGATGCCAAGCGAAAGGGCGAACTCCGACTCGTTTGTCGCTTCTGGCGGCAGACCCTCGACGAGACCCCGTTCCTGTGGTCCCAGCTTATTCTCGTGCCTCAAATGCGGGGACCTTATCTAACCCGGGTCTTTTGGAACGCGAAATCCACCCCTAAACATGTCGGCCTCAGCCTCGTTCCCGACTCTACCGACGCGCTCTCCCCAGTCAACCCCAACTTCTCGGCTCAAATGGCTCAACTCATCGCCGCCTGTGCGCCTACCATTACGCATTTGTGTGTCCAGTATGGGACTCATGTCGACTGGAACTCCTTTATGCGGGATATTGAAGCCCATGGTCTGGCGCCGGAGGGCCTGGTCTCTCTGCGTCATTTCTGCGCTACCACCGTTGGACCTCCCAGCCGACGAAAATGACCCTCCAGCTAATTCCTTTCTTGCTCTCCCTCCCACCTTACGCTTCCTGCATCTTGAAGCCATGCCGGTTTCTTCGATTGTGCCCAATCTGACCCGGAACCTGGTCTCACTCGCGCTGGCAAGTTTAGACGTTGCTCATGGGGCCATGCACTCGCATACGTTTATTCCTGAGCTGTTGGAGGTTCTTCGGCATGCAGTAAATCTGACGATGCTCATGCTGGGTGATGTGGATGAGTTTGAAGGGCGAAGCAGCGAGGTCACTCTCCCGGAGCTGCTCAGCCTTTCTTTCGTTTGCCATGTACCTTGGCCTCATCGGTGTGGCTCCTTGATGTCCCTTCTTCAAACTCCTAAACTCCAGATGCTATCTTTGGGCTTGTCCAATAAGCTCTACACTCGCAGTGTTGTGGCTCTTAATGCGCCCAAATTTGCGGTGAACAAGATTCTGCATCTGGCCGGCGATTTGTCGTCTTATGTGGAAAGCTCTATTCGAGGTTCTACGCTTATTTCCGGCCTGATGGGGCCCAAACTCCAACACGTCGACCTTCTCGATCTGGAAGGCCTCTTCACTTACGACGCGGCCCAAGGAATTTTGAACCAAACTATCTTCTTCGACGTTCTATACCACGTTTTCTCACTGCCAACCCTTCGGCTCGTTGCCGTGCCTCGTTTTCTCTCGTTTGTGTCCCAGGAAACCCTAGAGCGTTTGCTCTCGTACCTTTTCCGGCTTACGATGGGACGCACGGTACAAATGGTAGAGCAACATGCCACCTGCCCATTCTGGGCTTTCAACCGGCAAGATCATTCTACCTGTGGTCGAATATGGTCCTGGGATGAAGTAGAGAGTAAGCCCGTAGGTCGGGAGTTTTCTAGTGTCGTTCGGCCCGCGCTGGTTGGCGCTTTCCAATTTACTCCTGTGATTTACTTGTAAATACTTCCATAAAATGCCTAGTGGTGTACCAAGCCTATTCTTGAGCGTTTGGGCCCCCCAAATTGACCGTCCTTAAGACCTACGTGACACATCATGTGATGCGACGCGTCATGTCACATTCCTGTCACATCTTTGTTGACTTTTCCCACCCTCTCTCCTTAAAAGTTAGCCGTGCCCTTGTCACTTTCCTTCCTCCCCCCATAGCCTGAAGCGTTCCAGCAGTAGCTCTCAGCGCAAGTCAACCCTCTGGGTTGACAGGTTCGGTCTTAGTACTGGGACCTTGGCTTGGGTTTGCTCTTATCCTTCCTCTCTCTCTCCCTCGCGCTTCGTCCCTTGCTTCGTCCTTGCTTCTCCCTTCTTGGGTCTCTCCCCTCTTAGGCTTGAGCCCTACCTACACGCTCTCCTGGGTTAATACCGGGTCTTCTACCCGCTCCTGGCTTAATCCGCGTTCCCCTATTGGTTCGGCTTATATTCTTGCCATTCCGTCTTCTACTGCCCCTTTCTTATCTATCCTAAAGTTCCTCGTCTTTTCCCCCTTCTCCCATCCAACCTTCGCTAATCCAACCCATCCACGCGTCTGCTTGGGTCGCTTCCGCTGGGGTACTAACTTCGTACGAGTAGAGGGTTGCCGGTCCCCCCTCATGGTCTGGTGCCGCCCATAGATCCGGAGCCCGCGTGGGGAGGCTTGGGCGCGCCTGCTGAAGGTCTAACGCGCTTCTTGGCTCGGTTGCCCATGGGTTGACGGTAGACTCGATACTGGTTAGGGTCCAGTAGTTCCTGAGTTTCTGCATTTGAACTCGTACTATTTACGGGTCTGGCCACTTACTTGCAGGCTACCTTTCCATCATCCCGCCTTTCGAATTTGGGTGGGTAGCGTAGCTTGGCTTGAGTCAACCATGGCACTAGTTCTGGCCGGTGTAAGTCGGCCGTGTTCTGAGTTTCACTGAGGAATGAAAATATGGGAGATTGACGGGGCTCACCTGGTTGAGCTGATGGTCCTCGTAATCCGCTTCGGTGTAGTATGCTACAATCCGGTATTCCAATCCGTCTACCACTAGGGAAATCGTCTGCCAATGTATAAGCCAGTGGCCCGTGACGATGGATTCATCTTCTACTTACTTTCTTGATCAAACCTTCCCTTTTCAAAATGGGGTCCTCCACTTCCGTGATCGCCAGTTCCGAAGTCCTAAAACTATCCTCGGGGAGGAGATTTCTGAGGACCGCTCAGCGTATGCGACGTGCACCTTTCTTAGACTCTTTACCTATGTAGCTTGGCGGCGACCGGGTCAGTTTCGTGGTACATCTGTCCGGGTTAAAAGTCGTGGAGGCGATAGAATCAAGGCGCACCATGAAGTTCCCCATGGCTCGCGAAGAGGTCCAGGTCAGACCGTCTACGCTGAATCAGAGATGTAGTAGATTTCTGTACTACTTACCGGTCCAACGAGTAATCTTACTCTCTTGCAAATTAAAAATGAACACGGCCCCGCTGCGAATCCAACTTTTCCGTACTTGTGTAGGCAGGCGTCGGGTTATTCTGGGAATCTGGCCACTTCGGGCTGCCTCTATAATGACGGCTGCATCCAAAGTGTTCTTGACTATCCCGTAGAAGGGTCCGTGAGTCGAAACCATTGGCATGAAAGGCTTGAGACAAGTAAGTTAACCGGAAGTGATGTTGACGCCTTTGATAATATGAGGTCATGCCAGTGATGCCACCTGCCACCGACCGAGTCACCGAGTCAAAAAACGGGCATCACATTGATGGCTGATTGGATTGAGCGTTGGTCCTCCATCTCTCGTGTAGATATCGGCTAGAATCTGAAGCGTCGGCCTGTAGTATAGGCCTAAGTATGGTATGGTTCTTTCGAACTTGTAGGTGGGCCAGGATCGGAGTGAAAGTAGGCGAAACCGGGTTAGTATATTCTGTAACGTGCACCGTAGAGTTTAATTATAGTAACGAGAGCGTTCCTCTTTATTGCGCTCATTATGTCTTATATTCCCCCTACCTCTGGTACCGCGCCTGTGGCTCTCTGCCCTCCCAATCTTCAAGCACCAGCCCGGGCCAAAATTGCTTGTGAGCTATGTCGGAAGCGAAAACGTCGTGTAAGTCGCTGGCAAGCTTCCTCCCTAGGTTGTGGGCACTCACTCTCCTAGTGCCATCCCAATCCTCTAGGTTCCTCCAGTTACCAGGAGTCGCTACAGCCATCTATCCCATGTGGGACCTGCCTCAAGTTCAATCAAGCGCACGCTTGCACTTATGAGCCTGTCAATACGGTGAGCTTTTGTCACTCTAAAAGGCTGCAAGTCTTTCCTCTCTACTCCTGCTTATATGTTCCAGGGTAAACGGAGGAAACAAGCTGCTTATGGGGCCAGTATCCCCCGACCCGTGCATCTTCCCCGAGGACCGTCAGCTGGATTGTCCTCCCACCTTTCGTTCTCAACGTGGAATGACCTATGGGCTCCTTCCCCCACTACCAATGAATCCTGGTCACCTGGCTCGCAAATCGAAGCGACTGGTTGGGAGTATCCACCCGAGATTATACTGCCTCAGTTGACGGTTCCTCTGGAGTTCCAATGGGACAATAAGCACAGCTACCAGGTTGGGATTTCTGAGATTCCTTGAGGCAAACTAGCATGGGTTGGAAGACGCTTGGGGGGTAGTAGTATCATTGCGGCGATGCAGACTACGTGGTGCAAGTACTGAATAGCGTCGGTTGAAATGACTAAGTCTGTCTCTCTCACACCTCATCCAAGTAGAGCATGGCCAGGGGCTAGAAGGCAATGCCTGACAAAAATTTGGTGGAAAGGGATCGCCACGATGGAGTTTCCAAAGTCGAGATGGTTGCGAATGGTTGTGACCGGTCACACTTCCTTCCGTTACCATCCGGACCCTCCGAACGGCGCTCCTAGAAATTCCTAGTCATGCGTTATACTAATGGTTCTAGGAGGGTGTGGACCAGTTTCTATCTTTATTCTTGCCAAGCTTCTTGCTCAACTGTCTGGACGAGCCTTAGATTAAGTACGTTCTGACGTTCGTCAGGCAAGTGTGCTGGAGTGAGATCTGGTTACCCGAGGAATTTGGCGCAAGGGCAGGGGCAAAGTAAGATGAAGTGAGATTAGGATTCTGAATTGAATCTATTGACTATATGAGGGCAGTCGGCTAATCTCCCGCTGAGATTCGTCTGCCATTCCCAAGGATTACGAAGAAACCGGTACCCCTTCTACCCTGCATGTTCTAAAGCAACTGTGACTGTCAAAGCACTACTACAGCTTGGGCATGTCAGCGTAACGCTGCTACCCACCGTAGGTGGGACAGCTTCGGAATTCTGGAGCTCATGGGGACGACGGGTGGCATGCGCGAGTGGTTGGGGCCAATGCGCTGCCATAGCCGGAAGGCTAACTGCAGCCTGGTGAGCTTCCTAAGTTGGGGTGAATAAACAGTAGAACGCCAAAGCTCTCATGCGATGCGTACCGGGGTCTCACTCCCTTGATGAGCGTAGGGTGAAGATTGGGTCCAACGGTAGGCCCAGCGCTGATGCACTTCCCCCGAGTGCTGGTATGACTCTAGCTCATCTTTGAAACCCAAACCGCACTCTTGACAGACCGGGTGAAAAGGGGAGGAGAGATAATGGGCCCCAAGTCCCCTGGCGTCCCCAAAGTTGCGGTTGCAGCTATGACAATGTCCGCTCGCGTGTTCAGTGCTGCAATGCTGAAATTATCAGCACTATTGCAGTGGTGAAGCGTAAAGCGTACTTGAAGAACATCGGCCTCAGTGCTGAATCCCAATCCACAAGGCGTACATAAGGGGTGGTCGATACTGTTGAGGAAGTGACGCTGTAAGTCTTCCTTCGGTACTGCTCGGCCACAGGTGCAGTTGACTTGTGGATGTAAAAGTTCTAGATGCTAGGGCGACTAGTTGAGCCAAGGACCTCACTCAATTGCGGATTAACGTACCTCGTTGAGCGCTGCGAGGTCACAGAAACCCCGATTACATCGCTCGCAGTTGGGGTGACGGGCTCTTCCCCCGGAAATGGTCTTGCAAAGCCGTTTCCGTGGCAAATACCACCAGGGGCTGACATGTAGGACATGGAAAATGCGCGGCCGCCAGATGCTGTTGAACGGTTAGGTGGCAATGAAAGGCTGCGGCCCAACTTAGAACTTACAGGTCTAAGCTCACGGGAGTTGACAGTTATACCGCAAACCGAGCATTGTCGAAGGTGAGAGTCGTTGGGTCTGCTGGGCCGTGCCATGAGCTTGGGTGCAACTGGAGCGCTGTGCGCCGTACTTATAAGAAGCTTGAGAGTTGGACGGTTGCAGTTAAGAAGCAGTTGGAGTGAGGTCTGAGCCAGCGCTATCGTCCGGCTATTCCCATGTCTAAGTTACTTCACGGCCCGCCTCAAGGCGGATCTTGGGCTCTAGAGTGGAGTTAGATAGAAGAGGGCGAATCTTGAGGTAGCAACCCGGCCGTAGTACCCACTGGCAGGCCAACCCGCGGTCCGGGGCACGTATGCCTGAGCCACTTAGTGTGAAGTTGGGTTGGTAAGGGAGATAGCGCAAAGTCTGCGCCGTGTTCAGAGTCTATTTACGTGGCAGGGTGCGGAACCATCCCCCGGTGGAATTGGCCGGACGCAAACGCGTGACGTCATGGTCATGTCAAGGTCACGCGTTTGTGTTGGTCGTAGTCCCGCCTTTGCGGTCTCGATAAGTTTCTGCCTTGGTGCAATCTCCAGAATTGTCGTCTCTCAGGCGGTTTCCCCACTCAGTGCCAGTGACATTGAAGTTCAGATGGACTCGGAGGCCAATTCGGAAATCACTTTTGAACCCAGAGTACGTAAACTCTACGAGTACTCTACTCTACGAGTACTCTACTCGTATTATTAGGTCCCACTCTCTTAGGCAACCCTGTTAGGCTACAGAGCCTCCTGGCTTGGATAGATCGAGCGCATACATGAGTCGCAAACTTGGATCTTAACCAACTCGGGGTAAAGGGCACTCCACCGTCTGGTGGGCTGGCCAGGCCACCCCGAACTTGAAGTAGCTTCCTTCGGTTGAGTTCCACAAAGCAAGCAAGTGAAATCCAAGTCAGCGCTTGCCGGGGTGGTCCCAGTCATCGGCGTGACAAACTCTGACTGAGGAACCACGGACAGCGCTGCAACTTCACTACTAGCCTGAGTACGCTGCAAGAAGTTCGAGAGATCGTGAGCTCGACGCGGCTTGGGAGCGACGAGTGGGGTAGCGGGAGTAGCATTATACCCTTTCGGCATGGGATGGACCTCCGAAGCGGCCTCAGCCTGGGCCGCCTGGGGGGTAATCGGTGGAAAGGCCAGCGGCGCGGTAGATGGAGCGGGCACGGCGGCTGCCACGGGCAGCGCAGCCGGCGCTGGCTGAGTAACGACCGCAGCTGCCGGTATAGCTTGCCAGTGAAGTGGCGGTAAAGTTGGTGCGCTCAGGCTCAGCGCGTGGTGCAATGACGAGTACTGCGACACCTCAAAGGTTTTCCGCCCGTGGTCGTAAGGCTCGAGGGCGTAGGGCTCGTGGGGGTAGGGCTCGAAGGGCTCGAGGGTGTATACCCGTGAGGCGGACTCGCCGAGATCACCTCCATAGTACCATAGGCTGGAGTCCTGCGACTCGGAACCGTCTTGCCCGTAGGTCATCCGATTGTCTTGCCCGTAGGTCATCCGATCGTCGTGGTCGGGGGGGGCGCGTTATCCGTGATTGAGGTGGACCAGTCGCGTAGCCCACTTACTATAGCTTGCATGCCGCTTAAAAGTGGTCAGGTCCAGCGGGTAGGGAGATCTACTCGTAGAGATTGCGATCCTGGTCCTAACGGAACCAATTCAAAAAGGTGATCCGTGTGTCTGAGTCAACCAACGGGCATCAGGGAATCTCGAAGCCCACAATCTTATCTGACCGCCAGCGGTGCTTCCACCCGTCCCGTTCTTTCCCTTTCTTTGGATGTCGTCGCCGTGTAAACTTTGCGCTTTGCCTACCTACTTAAATGCGCAGACTGCCGGCCCTAACGAAACCTTGGCTAGATGGCACCCTCTCCGACCCAAATTTTAAACGTGATCCGTTTGCTGATCTCTAGTCTGACTGTGTTTGTCGCCCTTCCTACTGTGACCATGGCGCAACGGTCGGATGGGAAGAATCGGTTACATCACTCCTGGCTGGTAAATTACTTCGCTCCGAAGCTGCAGATACCCCTGAAACCTGAATTCTACAGGCAGCGTTCTTTGGGCTTTTCGCACTGGAGCAAATGACGGCTGCGATTCTAGGTTGCATTTCTCCCCCTTCCACTGCCGATCTGGATGGCTTCTTTCGTACGCATGGAGTGGTCGCATGGCTCGGGGTAACTCTTTCAGTTGCGTAAGTGGAACTTCTTGCCAGTCCCCCCGTGCCCACTCAGCTACGCCCAGGTATCAACTTTGGCAGTGTCTTAGAAGTTCGACGCTGTGTCCTTCATTTACGATTTCGGGCCACTTACTAGCTTGTCTAGTGACCCACCAGGTCATTCTCAAGGACACCCGTTACATATTCCTGGTAGTTCTGGGACTTGGAGTAGGTTGAAGCCCAAGCCGGGATTCCATACGTCCTCTGAATTCAAGCCTTAGGGAATTGCAGTACTCGTTAGCTTTGGTCAGTAAGCTGATTCATCTTCGCTTACTGCGGGCGAGTCATACTAGTCCCAGGTTTGCAAATTGCTTCCGTCCTGCGTGCCAATTCGTAGGTGACTTTTCTAGTTATTTCCCTCTAATTGACTTGTAACCTGTAGTCGACGCACCAATGCTCAATTTGTAGGTGGCTGAGGATAGGATCCCAAAGTGCTCGGGCTTACCCATTCCTCCCGGTAGATGGAACCCTGCCTGGCCCGTGTCCTGCTCTTATTGGTGGATGTCGTTTCTTCCCTTGCCATTGGGGTAATCCTTTACACTGGAGGCTACCTAGAACGGCCCGACCAACTGAGGTTAGTCCGATTCCGCCTCGTCGTCTCGTTGCTGTCCGAGTTCATACCTTGGAATAGTTTGGTGCCAAGGCTCGCGCGCCGTATCATGTGGCAGACTCTGAGCCGTGGGTTGATTAATGGGCTGGTCAGTGGAGCTAGCATCGTGGTACAGGTAAACCACTGGCACGTATTCTGGACAATTTGGTGAGCTCACGAGGGCCATCAGATTCGGCGACCAGCGCTGGATGCCTATCTACCAGTTGCGGAAGGTTAGGTGGTATTTGTCGCGGTCCGGAAGGTGCTCAAATCATGAACAGTGCACAATTTGACCTTGGAAATCGTGTAAGGGCTTAAACTTAAATCTACTTAGCGTCCCACTCACTTAGAATCGAAAGTTTGCTATTGTGTTACTTTCCGCAATGGCTTGAGGCAACCCATGGCCTCAAGTCGATGCCGGCGTCTCATCCCCTGGTCTTTCAATCTTATCCATCGACTCCCGACACGCAGACCAGTTCACTGCACCTAGTTTAGCAATCCAATGGAGGGAAGGACTTCCAATCGAGTGGAGCAAGTTAAATCAATGGGGATCCGGTGTATAATCCAGTTGACTATTTTTCAATCACATGCATACGTGTCTAGGACGTGTTGATACTGTACGTGGTGTTGAACTTGAAGAATTTTGAGGGGAAGAAACTACGTTTGGTGTAGTGGTCACATCGACGGTCACAAGAATAGAGTCTTCTCTTTCCGCCACCTCTAAGGCCCAAAAGGCGCGTCTACTCGCGCTACGTCGAAGAAAGGAGGGAGGAGACGGGTGTGTCATGTTCGTTCGAGCTTGGAGCAATATCTAATGCAGTTTTTTTTTCAGCGCAGATGCATTCATACTAAAGAGTCGCAATTTTGACCCTAAGGCGTGTACGCTCCAGAAGCGACCCGTATTCCAAAATGACACTGAAATGAAGGACGCCATAAACGACGCGGCTGCGCTGGTGGCGAAAGTTGTCACGGAAGAATCAAGATGGGCAACAGAAAGCGCAGGAGCGAGGAGCTGGTGAGTTCTGTTTGTCCTTGTCCCTTCTTTGCTGAAATTTCGACTAGGATATCTTCAATATTGCTCCAACCAGACCAAATTGGGAATTGAAGCACGAGATGGACCATAAATTGAGTCCATCCATACGTTAATTCACGTGTTGTGGGGTGTTCTGGTAGAATGCTGAGCTCTCTCTTTTCTAGGGAGGTGATTAACGGAACGAAAGGGCGAGCTATGGGTACCAAACTAAGGCTCAAAACGATGACGACGATCATCTGCTGCATCAATATTGGCCAATGGCGATCTCAAGGCACATCCCACGTTGGCCATCTTAGAGATAAACGTGAGTGCTCTTCAGCTAGTTAGACACACATCAGGGCATCAATTTTAACAGTTACTTTGACCTTTACGCCCGAGACCGTCATGACCAGTCCCAAGCACAACGGGAGTTTCCCACCTGGGGCCCTTGATATCCTACATACCACCGATAGCCATAGTATATCTTTCATACTTATTTTCTTTATTCACTAATTCTGACGCGTCTTTTCGCTAGGTTGGTTACTGATTCGCCGAAGACGAGTTTCCCTGAGCCTATAGCGGCGATCCGGGAGCCTTTGTTCCCCACATGAAGAATTTCAAGATGTCGACCTTTGACTCTGGAGACCTGACTGGTCTTTCAAGCCTCGAACGAGTACTACCAGCCGCTATCCTATGATATGATGTCGATTGGGAACTATGGGATGTACATCTATCATGTGAGTGATAACCTCACCCACCTTGAATGCCTTCGGCTGAATGCGGGCTAGAACGCCGCACTACATGTACCGAAGTAACCCAACTCTTGCCCCACCCTTCGAGCAACGTCCATATAACCATCAATGGCGTTAACCGACCTGTTGGCGGTCGTTTCGCAAAATTCACAACTCGCAAGTGAGTCAGGGATCCAGAAGGATTCCCAAGTTGATACGTATACTGCAGAGGCCGCAAAGTCACGGCTCTAGGGGTTCAATTCAACTTCAAGGGAAATGCTGTGAGGATAACCCTGGCTCCGTGGGATGAAGCTCACTAGAAACAGGCCAACCCTACCGTTCAGCCCGTTGGCCAAAGAAGTTTGGGTACGTTGAGTGTCTTTCGCTGCCACGTTTGAAGCCATTCATGGGTCTGTCAGTTCTCCAACGCAGAGGACCCTAACTTGTTTCTACCCGCAGGACGCAGGTCTATTGCAATAGACATTTGGTCACGGGTCTTGGCTCCTGCCCATAGGAGTGATCCAAGCGGCACCAAAAATGTCACCTTTAGTCACCGTTATCTCGCTTGCGTTACCTACGAGGTCGGTTTTCCGTTGCAAGAAATTGGAGTCACCACTGACGAATGATCAGTTCCACACGAGCCGCGGCAACTTCTCATTCGACAGGTCTGGCAGAGTTGGCAAAGATCTTTGACTTGAGCTTCCGGTATGGTACTGCTCCGCACGACTTTAACTTACCATTAATCCGTCAGTCGAAGTTATTCTCGGCATGTCAAAAGAACTAAACTCGAATGGGGCCCCATATCCGTCAAATAACTTGGTCATCTCCCTCGTCTCCGAGGTCATGCCATACCCCCTTTACCGTCAAGGACACCCGTGCAGGAAACTCGAACCTTGTGATCACCAATAGCGGGTTTCTCTAATTTGACCTCGGTGCCGGGCCTTTTACCCAGAACGACCAGCTTACATTCTCTCGGTTTTCGCACGCATTCTTCTCACCTCTCCTTTGGCGCAGCTAAGAAAGTACTCCCAACGTTCAGCACACACTTATATTAGGCTTTTCTCTCTCTCTCGTCGACCAACGATCCAACGTCGCAAGAGCTCAACGGATACTTATGGATCAACTGCGCTCGAAAGTATGGTCGTTCGCTGAGGCCGGGCTCACTAAACTCAGTACGCCGAACGTCTCACTCGATTATTATCGTTCAACTTTTGTAGATTTTGGAGTTGGCCCAACCAGCCTCCCCACACCTGCAGCTCAGACTGGGTGCCAACCAGGAAACCCACTCGACGTAGGATTCCATATATTTCCTAGAATCATGTTGACTCTCATCCAGCAACGACGACGTGCAATCGCGGTATCAGAGTTCTTGGTGCTGACTGCTGATACGGAACCTCTCGAAATTTTCTGCATCTTCTCTTGGGGGTGAGGAGAAGGTACGGGTTTATATTCCCACCTATATCTTATGTAGCCTTACGTATGATTCAGATTTAAGAACGTCGCCTGCGGCAAAAGCTGCCCTTGGTCGCGTCACGCACGATCTTCAGCCCGTGTGACGACGAGAGCGAGTCGAAGGATCAAAAACGCCATTGGGGAGCTTGGACTTATTGCGTAGCATCCTTGCGGTAGCTGAAGAGATGCAAGTAGACGCGTGACGCCACCAGTACCATACATACAAGATTATGAGGTTAATAACTAACGGTTGAATTACATGGAAAGGGATTCTCTCGGAAGTCCGGATATTTGAAGACCTCACCGTTCTCGATAGCGGTATTCGCTGCCAGTTACGCAAAGCCCCTGAGCCGACTGCTTGATGGGAGGTCGGCGCCGGGCCGGTAGACACAGCTTGTCACATCATCACATTAGAGTCTAGCTACCACACGGTCAAGGCAGCTACCACCCCAGCCTATCGACGGCATTGTCTCACTGGAAATATAAGAGACGGGACGAATGAGAAACAGAGGACCCACACTGCGATGGGTCGAGCACGTAGACCAAACTACTCGCAACATGTAAAGGTAGTCCTTTCATTGCTCAGCTTTGATGCAAAACTTGAGAGCCTCGGTGTCGTTCCTGGCTGCGGCCGAGTGAATTAACAACTTAAACAAGAGCAGAAGTGCTCTTTCTGTCGATGCTGCTTTGGAAACTGTTGAAGTATAGGAAGCAGCCGCGTCCTGCGTTGCTCTGTCAGGTAGTGAGAAGAGGGGATTTGTGGTGCAAGTAGGAAGACGCGACGTCATTTTGACCAAGCCCTTGGATATGCTCGAGTTCTGCTGGAGCGTTTCCTTAGCCCAGGGTAGCGGCAAACGCTCTCGTCAGATCGCCGCACAGTGCATGCCTGTCAACTTGCGAACTTCTTCGACGCTGCGTCGGTTTTGGAGAAGCATGTCTATGGTGCCGCTAGTGGATATAACTTGACCAGTACGGGTTTCATCGCCAGAAAGACCTGTTTTCCCCTGTAGAAACAATTCCGACAGCCGTGAGCCAAAGACGAAGCAGTTTGCTGGAGCTCCTGCCAGCGGTAAGACAGGAAGGAAAGACCGCATTAATCTCGGAAAGCCTTTCCTACTCTCATAGAGGCCCTCCAAAAAGTGTTTAGAGGTGGGGCCGTGTCGTTGCGTTGACCAAATGCCGGGTAGTACTTGCATTTGGGCAGTTAGGGAATGTTGTGGACGATGATGATAGGCCCAGCCCCAGAGAGTCTTGTTTCATGTGGAAGGGGACCAGGTTCACTCTGCCTGGAAGCACATAAGAATGTCAAAAAAGAAGAATACCACAGACAGACTCTCTGGAGACAAGCCCAGCGGCTCTCCTTCGCGCCATCCATTGCGAAACCTTCATTTTTATCCGGCTTTCAACAGCGATGGTTTCTGGGGCTGCTGGCCAAGAGACCTATCCGTCATCTTCGTAGAAGTCGGAGTTGGAGATGGGCTGTGCCCGTGTGAGACGAGTGAGATGTTGACTTCTTCATCTTCAGAGATAGAGCGAGAGAGCTAGGAAGTGACGGGCAGTGCGACGATAAAGGCGGGCGGGAGTACCTTCAGCGGCCGTTCTCCGCTTAGTGGGATTGCATGGCAGCAAGCTCAGATCATGGTCAAGCGGTGTCATGGTCACGTGCCAAGCTTTCGTGTGCCAACCAATCGACTCTGAAGACGATGATACTACAACTTCGACGACTTGCCTTCTCTGGATGACGTGGCAATAAGCCAAATAGACGTGATAGAGACTGCACGCTCTCGCTCCAACCACCCCCACGAAATCCTCTTCTCCTGAACCTGAAGAAGAAGACTGTACTTTGGGCGAATTCAACCCCAACGAGTTGGATCGAATGGACGACTTCATACAAGAAAACGATAATGGTGCTGCTCAGCCAGTCGCTGGCCCCAGCCGTATGCATCCAACCACCTTCGGAGATGTCTCGCCACTCCACGAAATAACACGACCTCCTGACGACCAGTGGCTAGGACACCATTCGGCGGCCAATCATCCAAAACCAAGAAATGTGACCAGACGGAATTCCTAGCGACTGGGCAGAAGAAAACGAAGACTAGAAACTGGGATATGACTGGGAGGAAGGAAGAGGAAACCGTTGAATTCGTACGGTATCCCGCTCTGCCGATAACTCGTACGTGTTCCCCTTCAGATACTTGTTGTCTTTCAACTTATGATATTTCCAGTTGGGTGTGTCCATTGCTTGCAGTGGAATGCGCGACTGAATTTTATAGGCCCGTAAATTATCCCTCTAGCTCCTCCGAAGCAGTCTCTGAACGATGCTTAGCCTTCATCTATGAAACTCAAGCCTGATCTTCTGGAGGCAAAACGCTGGGTGTATCCATTGAACCACGAAAAACGAAGCTACCAATCGTCAAGCATGGTCTTTTCAAGAACGTAATTGTCGTGTTGCCGGCTGGTCTGGGCAAAAACTCTATTGCAGGAGTTGTATTGTGCGTCCAAGTTTCAAGATAGTGTCGACTCTCATCCAATGCATAGACTATCGTGGGTTTCCCGAGGACCAAGTGGTCTTCGCAGCGCCAATGAAACCATTGCCAGTGATCGCTCAACTGATTGAAGCTTGACATGAGACCCCGTGGAATACCTTGCAGCGACGTCCTTGGTATATGTAACAGCTATTGGCATGCGTAACGCCTACCTCTAGACATCGGGGACCAACCCCCGCGATGAAGATGGCAGGAGCAACGACGCAGTCAAAAACCTGATCGAGAAACCTACGTTCAAGGCGGTGATTCAAGAGCTCGAAGAAGCGTTGGGTCTGAAACGCCTCCTTCGTACATACCAAAAATGGAGATTTTGAAGCGTATTCTTATCGACCGCTTTGGCAAGGATCTGGATGACGGGGAAGCAGAACCCGCATCGACGAAGGCTACGGTTTTCCTTTCATTTTGAGAGGGTGTCGAGGAAGTGGTAGCGTCCTCCATAAACCATGACGTGGCCAGCCGGCACTCTCTCACAAAAGTTTCGGCGGTTGGTTGGGAAGGAGCTGGTCGTGGCTAGATGATACTTGCGAAAAGTAGATCATCGGTGATAAGGCTGCGAACCTAGCTCAAGTCAATACGATGAAAAGACTCGGATTGACGTGCCTCCTCGGGTTCATTTACTGCCAACTTCGCTCAACCACTGGCACTGGATCCATCCTAACCCCCCCGCCAAAGAGCATGTTTCAGCTCCCAATGCCTTCGAGATGGGTTACAGGCACGACATGCCGTAGTATGAGGTCTGCATCGAAGTCAAGGTTCAAGTTGAGATGTTGCTTTATATTTGTATACCCACGCAGCTTATGCGCTTTTTGTGCCGAGATCAAGTCGTGAATCTTCCTATACAAACTACTACAAGTTGAAAAAAAGTATGATTCGACAAGTATTCTAATGTGGACCATCCTAACCACCGATAGTTGACCACAAGTGGGCAAACGTTTTGGTGTTCCGCGCGGACCCCAAGGTCCAGCGTAACGCCAACACCCTACGAGAACGTCATTCGGCTCTGTACAAGTACCTTCCCACCTCCGCCCGTGACCAATCCCGACGACAGCGTATGAACCGAGGAAGATGTCGGGCTTTCTGTCCCGCCCAAGGGTTCCAGGGCGAGTACCTCGATGATCAAGTCGCAGGTAGCTGCAATAGCGACTTCAATGAAAAGTCGACGACAAACTAGGATAACACGCACCCTTCAGACGGTCCACGGCCGCTCCCAGGTTTATCACACTCGGCCCGCCCTTCATCCGATCCCATTCGGAGCCGAACGAAGCATATGAAGGAACGAGGTAGTCCCCGCCCGCGCTAAGCTCGACCTCCTCCAGCGGATATTCGTCTTCAGGCTTACCAGTTGTCGGATCAAGCGCCTTGCTGACAAATTGAAAGGTACCAGAGAACGAAGCAGTCGCATAATCCGTGGGCAAGCCCTTGCGAACGAGACGTAAGTTATTCCAGATGAACTTGTCGTAGTCAGGCTGGGAATAGGGAGAATAAAGTCCTTTCTAAGACCAAAATCCTCAGGTGTGGCCATCGTCAGCGTAACCTGTTGGCGTCTGGGATCGTGTTCGAGACATTGAACTAGGACTGAATTAACAAAGCATCGTAAAAAAGCGTGAAAATAGCTCACCTGGAAGACAAAGTGCTCTTTGAAAATGTGTTTGGACGCAGGTAAACTTGGTCTCGCTTTCCGAGAGCTCAGCAAGCCGGGTTGCGGTTATTAAGCACAGCTCCAGAAGGCTCGGACGACGGGACAGTGGCAATTTGTTCCGCGTATGTACTTTGAGTCTCCGCTGTAGTTGGTGGATGGCCTAGTTTGAGTAGACGGAACACCAGTTATCCAATGAGCTGGGTCCTATGCCAGAGATTAGTAAATCACAAACGAACGATATGATAAACTTACGGGCAACCTCGCCGGCGGTGGTTTGAGCATGGCTGATCTTGAGGAGTACCAGAAACTTCAAACGCTTGTGCAGAAGCAGCAGAATCCTTGACGTAGGCAACATGCTTCGACTCCAAAGCAGCCAAAGACAAACCATCCTTCACGTGTGGTTCGGCAAGGGTTTGCTTCCTGAATACCTTGAGGTACATAGCAGCACGGTCGCGAACTTCATCATCGACGTCATCAAGACATCTGTAAGTGTCTTAGTGAAAAAATCAGACAACACATTCAAACACAGACCGTCTAGAAAGGACACCAACACTTTGGTTAAGGGCCTCGCGGTTGAAATTGAGGCCAAATTTGGCCAAGCTGGACACAGCGGCAGCTCGCACGGCCGCATTTCCAGGACAACGCGATAGCAGATGAAACGAATGAATTTGGCGGGTTGGGAAGCTTTGGGCCCCTTGAGACCGAGCAAGTAAAGGATGCGAATAGAGAGTTTTGTAAACTCGCAATCCCCAATGACCTCGCGGCGATGCGACAGCGCTTACTCCTTGCACTCGCTGATGAATTTGATCATATCGAAGATGGCTTCAACAACCGCGCGTTAACGTTTAAAACCATAGCCACCCTCGTCGCGAAGGACACCAGAAAGGAAATTGGGTATAGCGGCGTGCTTGGCAGGGATTGCGTGGCAAAGAGAGCGGACCGCGTCGACAATGATTTGCGGATTTCGGACATGAAGCTGGTAATCATCTGTTTGATGAGACAGTCGACAGAGGCTTCGTGACCAGTCTATTATGAGAAAATATAAGAACAAGAAGTCAAATATGAATGCAATGATACCTGGAGCAGAGTAGTAGTGATGTCATAGGTAGCAACGCTGCGGTTCTGGTCTGCGATGAGACTTTCGAGATCAACATTGCAAGCGGCGGATGGGTGACGGCGAGAGAGCAGCAAGCGTTCAAGTAGCGGAGAATTGAAGAACAGGCTTGGGAGAAGACAGTGGGAGAACTAAAATGCATTAGCAAACAAACAAATAGAAAATTGCAAGTCTTGCCAGCTATCGACTGGGTCAGTTGAGCGGGTGCGTCATTCTTCATTTCACGGAGAACACAACCCGCTTCAAAGTTGGCCATGTCGCTCTTATGCCTGGGCCAGCATTCAAGCAGCTCAACTATTTGGCTGCCAAAAAAAATCAGCTTGTACCCAGTTTGACGGCGAAGAGTAACGCACTTGGGATCCTCTGCCATGACATTGGCCGCATATCGAATGAGCATAGACAACGCCATGGCATTTTTCAACGTCGTTCCCGAGCCGGATTTCCCCCACCAAGTTGTTGAACCATTATTGCAACAGCCATGCAGTCTTGTCGCCGAATAAGATAGAGCGGTCCGAGCGCATGGTATTGCTGGAGAAAGGTACGGTCTGTGCGTTACTTTGGCTCCCGCTGCCCAAGAAACCTCCGCCCGTTACTGAGGGTCTAAAGTAGCCACCGGCTGTAACGTTCACGGCCTCTTCCGCTTCATGAACTCAGCGCTTAACGACGCCCTTAGCTTGCGGGAGCATATGGTATACCAAGATCAACGAAGCAGATGAAATGGAAGGGTTTCGGTCGACGATGACAGCTTTGAAAAACCGTTGGACACCTTGAGCCATAGAAGGCTATTTTTCGTGCTCAGCATCTGAAAATATAGAGATATAACGAATCAACGCACGTCGATGATATGGCAAAGGGCCCGAATGGCATTGGGCCGATAGATAACCTCCGCGTTGGGTTGCATGTCTTTTTGGATGCTGCTCGGTAGCCTTATGACATTTTCCGTGGTCGTTGCGAGTTCCTTAATGGTCAGGTATACCGCCTGCCGCAGGGCGCTCTGGAGATCCAGATTAGTTATATGGTCCGAAAACATGCCTGGGACACTGCTTACATCTTTAGGCTGGAATAGCTTAGTAGCGCCCGAACAAGAGAGTAGTAGCCTCTTGTGTGTTGAAGTTCTCGCCCACGTATAGGAGATACACGATGCGCGTAAGCAGCGCTCGACATTTGCGGGGGGCTGATTGGAGCTTCGCTGAAGACGAGGGCTTCCTGGATGATGGTCGTTTGATTGCTAGGGTACGAGCTCAGCCCGGAAGCGCTTTCGTCCTCCTTCTTATAGAATGCCATGGCGAGCAACATTTGGTGGCGGAAGACGGCCAAGAAGCCAGAGCGAGGAGGGGAGTCGGGCTGGTGGCAGAGTACATAACGTGATTGATTCAGCGTCACACAAAAATCATTTGTCATTATACTAGATGTCGCCGGCCCCCACACAGTTCTGTCGCAAAAGTCGCATGATGAACGGGAGTACCACACAAAGAGCTCCAGTTTGATTTATGAGGATGTCGAAGAGTCAATCATAGAATAATGAGTAATGTACGCCAAAATTTCCCTTCCTTGATTAGGGCATTTGGAGTTGTAACAAGCAGCCCCAATCCTCCCGCGAATGTGACGATCTTGTCCAAAATACATCGGAGGTATATTCGGGTTGAATACGAAAAGCGCGAGACCCTTGTGTGACACCAAGGAACGCCAAATTCGAGTGCATTTCACCCCACATGGGCGATGGAATTCAAAATTGGTAGATCGGAAGTCGCCTGCTGTCTTGAAGGCATCGATCGCGCCATAGAGGTTGGCCAACTGAAGACCACCCAGGCAAACTAATCAAATCGCATCCTAAACGCGGATAGAGGCACATCATAGACCCGCCCGAAATTCAAACAAAACCCATGTCGAGTGTTTGTCGGGCAGCGAACAGCGTGGGCAATACCGACATCGAAAAAGTTTCGAAAATGACGATTGTGGCAGTCTGTAGTACTCGTCAGTGTACGGCGCTCTCAAAAACTGATAGTATTACCTGTCGTCTGAGCTTGTGAACCAAAGCTGAGCCACGCAATTGCGCTGGAGGATCTTGGGATGACGTTCTGTCAATCGTTAACAATACAAAGAAAGAACAATAGGTCTCTTACTCTCTAAAACATATCGTCATGTATGGTGTCATTGTCGTCTGTCGCTGCTGCGAGGAGAGAGCCCACAACGTTGCTGAGACGACGCTGAATGAATTTCTGGTATGATGACCGGAGACGTCTGTTAGTGCCGCTGAGAGGAAGTGCGCTGAACCACGAGCAGTTCAGGAATACCGATTGAATGATCGTGTCGGTATTCAAGGCGATTGTGGACATGGTAGAAGTTGTTAACAAGCGACAATTGACATATTACCAAGCGTATGGCTCTCTTCCTTTCAGTCGATTATTGACTACACTGCGATGGTGTCAGAGTCGGCCCGTGCTACCACAGCGCACTTACTGCTTGACCAGTGCCTTACACATTTGCTCGTCCTCCAATGTGATATTTCCAATGCCACCGGTTGTGTGCTCCAAGCATACCACCAGAATGTTTCCCCACCATTTACGATTGTCTTCAGCAATGCCACGGCTAACAAACCGATTTTCAGGCTCTATAACGTCTTCTGGGTGCCAATCGTAGGGAGGTTGTGTTGCAGAGAACACCGTGAAGACGCGAGGAAGCTGGATGTCGTTTTGTGGGGGCCACCGGTCGAATTGGTAGAAGTTGTTGTCCCAATTCACGGATGAGGCGTTAGGGCGACAGCCAGCAGAAATCCAGTGAACAACGTCGATATCATACACCGAGTAGGGAGCGGAGGTTCCCAAATACAAAGACATCTGCACTAGACGGGTTTGCCACGCGCCTGCTGCAAAAAGCAGCCCTGTCCATGAACCCTTCTCGTACTGCACGACAGTCTACAGATCAGATTGTCAACCACAAATCTTGAAATATGGTACCGCATTTGTGCGTGTTAGGTGTCTCTGCACTACCTCGCAGTTATGTTTGTGCAATATGGGCAGAGAAGCGCCGTAAGACATGAGGGGAGAGTAAAACTCAAGAGAGTGTGACGAGGATTGGAATTGGACCACGTGATCAGATTATCTAAGACTCCAATTTCATTCAGAATCACCAACACGTCGCTCAATCGTCTATACATGCCAACATACTCAGAGAAGACCCACTACGCCCTCCTCGATTGATAACACTGTTCTGTCCATGCTATGGGGCGAAGGTTGGATTGACTTGACCACCTGAGCAGTTACTGCAAAATACTGACGAGGTCAGTTACTCTGAGCATTACTCGGTATTCATCCAGCATACTGAATGCCCTTAGAGTTGAATGCAAGGTTGCTTGAATAACAACCGTTGCTCCAATGATGAAAGGAAATGCACGAGGGTGCGCTATACCAACAATCGGACCGTACTCTCCAGGTACAGTCAGTCCCAAATATGTTGTTTGTGCGTTGACTGCATATGGTTGCTTCACATAGTGTCAGGTGGGTTGAACCATCAAGGGAGAAAAAAAAGTTGAAACGCACCCGTCCCTCAGCATTGACTTCGACGCACGTCAAAAACGCTACCTCTTCCAATATCTCGAGTTGCGCATCCCAATCACTTCGGAAAACGTCCACAGAATACATGTACGCAGTCCAGTTAGGCTGCTTCACTCGCACTTGGTAACATCCAGCTTCAGAACGTTCTGGCAGCGACGCGACTTCGCCAAACAAATAAAATTGTGCGGCGTCCCAGGGATGAGGTGAGTGTCGGATGGTTGTATATGCGTTGTCGTTATAATTTGTAGCCGCAGGTACCCAACAATCAAAAGGCACAATTGCTCATCCAGGCAACCACAACGGTTGGGACCAAAAAGGTTGGTAACCGACAGGCCAAAAAACGACGTGTGGAAATTGAGCAGCGCTCGACCCTTGCCCTTAAACTGGATTCTGGCTGGGTCGAAAGACAACTGTCGAGGAGGTGATATCGGGTCCGTTTTTGGAAACGGTTCCAGCGACAATACTAGAGAACTGTATTGCGCAGTAAGTTGTTGTTGGATAACTGTTGCATATGCTAAGTTGCATCTACAGTGGTATTGATAGGACAGGAAACGAAGCCCTGCGAAAGGGAGCATGCATAAGCTGTGGTCGAGAACGATTCATTTCGCAAATGGTCACATGCTCACCGGACAAGATCCCAAATGCGTCACTGCTGATTCCGACACATCCCCATCCTGCTCACAAGCTGTCCGGAAATCTGTTACTCCATCGAGCGATAAATGGCTCCATCGAATATCTGTGTCAGGAGTGTTATCGCTCCCTTGCCCGCGGAAATCGACCGGCTATGTCCCTGGCAAACTACATGTGGATAGGCGATGTTCCCCTCGAGTTGCGCGTTCTCTCGCTACCCGAACGACTGCTGGTCTCCCTACACTTCCCTGCAGCTTACATCGTCAAACTTTTTCCCATCAAAATGCGGAGAAATCAAGAACAGAAAATGTCTAATCAGGCATTACGCGGCAATGTATCGTCTTATCGCCTCAACACCGACCGCATTGTCTAAATGACCGAAGGGAAGATCATGCCACATTCGAGTTCCATCCTCGCTGCAATAATCGGAGTTACTTTCGTCGGGACGGGAAACCGATCTCTTGCGGCTTATCCTGATATGCTTCACGTGCAACGATTCCGTGTTCTGAATGTAATTCGCTGACTCAAACCAAACGACCCATTGTACTGCGACATTTGCATCTCGGATGAGCGCCTGTCGGAACTTCCTGAAGACAGCGTTCCAGACGAGATCGTGCTCGCTACTCGAATGAAATTGGAGCAGTAATGGACGAACATGCAACTTATGTTCCAGCAGACAACGACAGTGAAGACGAGGAAGGTGACGACGACGAGGGAATGGATGGCGACGGAGAAATGTATACAGGAACGTTTTCAGGTAGGCAACTATGATATCCAACTATACAACGCTCAATTGATGTAGATTATCGGGGTCACCGAACAGCAGAAGATAGTGAAGATGAAGAGGAGCAAGGTAATATCGCCAATACGCCTATAGAATCGATTTACTTATAACTTTCAGATCCTGATGTTTTTCCTACCCAAGCAAGCGGCGTCATCGACACTGTAGGGGACGAAGTGACCGATTCGGACCTGTTCTCTCATGCAACAAGCAATTTATTCAGGGATTATGGTGTTCGAAGAGGAAGCGCCTTTGTCAACGAGTATGCACGCACGGACAAACAAGGCAATCGTTTCGATGGGGGACCGGGTGATCCAAATCATATTCTTGGATCATTTCCTTGTCTATTTCCTTATGGAATGGGAGGACTAGAAGTGGACCGAGAGACAGATGTGCCTTACGAGACACGTGTTCGGTGGGCACTTCAATACCACGACAGGCGATTTCGATGCGACATCCATTTCATGTTCATGACTTTTGGGGTCATCAGCAAACGCCAGATGTGTCGCGCAGCAAGTTCGACTTGGTCAACCGCAGCTCGTTTACCGCATTGCAGACTTCATTCTTGTTACTGCAACCCAAGGATTTCATGGTAGCTGCCGAAGAAGAAGCAAAGCGGAAACTGATCAGCAATCCAGCCGTCCGCAACCTGCGTCGCCAACTTACGGCGGTTCGCTCAAAAGTCTCTGGCACAGACGAAAGCAGAATTGCAATCCGTGGTCAAATTTGGGGAATGACCTTACGTTTCAACCCGCCAACGATATGGGCAACTCTCAATTTATCGGATGTTGGCGATCCAATCGCTCAAGTTCTTGCGGGAGAAGAAATCGACCTCGACGCATTCGTAAAAACCTCAGGCCCTACATCTAAGCAACGTCGCCACATCATTGCTAACGACCCATATGCGTCAGCCGAATTCTTCCATACTGAATTGGACGCGTACGATGAAGAAACAGATGACCCTTTACGTCCGCTGACCGAAGCCGATGTAGAATTGGCGCGACAGAATCGATATGCGCACAGGGAAGAAGTATTTGGTGCGAAAGCCATGGACATCGCATTCCGAACTGGAATCTTTTCGGAAACGCTGACTGGAGGGTTGCCCGAATGGAAGGATGTTGAGCAAGCGACGCAGGAACAATGCAAACTGTTCGAATCGTGGGCCGAGAAAGTTGCAGCGATGACCAGACATTCGACCCTGGTCGATAACAGTGATTTGGTCATTCCGCGGACTGAATATGTTCTCGACAACTGGACTGTTCAACCTGGTGATGTTATTGACCTCGGAGATCCACGCGCGCGGGCGAACAACAAGTACAATGCACTGTTGGAACAACAGCTAGCGCATGACATTATCGCCGACCATCTTCACGCAACCTTGAGCGGGAGACAACCCAAGCAACTACTAATGATGATCCAAGGCGCCGGCGGAACGGGGAAAACGGTTGTCATCAATACGATATCGTCTTTATTCGAAGCCCAGGACGTCAGCAACATGCTAGCGAAAACGGCCACGACGGGAGTCGCTGCAAGTCTTTTCGGTGGCCAAACTGTACACAGTTGGGCAGGCCTGTCTATCCAGAACATGACTACAAATCCGAGCCAAGACACAATCGACAAGCGCCAGCGCAACATTCTACCCACAAAGTACCTTATTATCGACAAAGCGAGCATGCCGACTAAACGTCTACTCTTGGAACTTTCCTGTGTTATTGGAGTAGCGAAAGGACACGATGGTCGAGCGGACAGTTCAATCGCATTTGGAGATATCAATGCGATTCTGTGTGGCGATATGCACCAATTCCCACCTCCTGCAAATCCTACAGGAGCACTTTACTACATTGACGACGACAAGCAAGATGGGCGATTGGGTGCGAAACTCTATCTACAATTTGACAAATGCGGATGCGAGACAGCGGTTGGATGGAAATTCTGACACGGCTACGAACTGGATTATGCACCGCCGACGACATTCGGGAAGTGGAAAAACTTCTCCTTCAAAATCCGGAGTGCGATATTCCTGATTTCACATCAGCACCTTGGGACGGAGCAGTATTGGTGACACCTCGTCATGGTGCAAGAGTGAAGTGGAACACGGCCTGTCTAGAACGGCATTGTTGGAGTACTGCAAGCCGACTCTACATATCACCCGCCGAAGATATAATTTCACCACATCGACGGCCACTTACTCTCAGAGAACGGGTTGTGGTAGCGGGAAGAACCCAAAAGCAAACTGGCAAACTCGAAGAGCACGTCGATATATCGCTCGGCATGCGAGCCATGGTACTTTGCGACTGAAGCTGACCTCGCGAACGGCACTCGCGGCACAATCGTTGATCTCAAACTCGACCACAGAGAACCTTACCCGTTCAGTTATGACGACAAGGGAAAAGTTACACTTCGGTTCCCGCCGGCGGTGTTGTTCTTCAAGCCAGACATAAGTACTTTTGGGTCTATCGGCGGATTACCGGAGGGGGTTCTTCCAATCGTGCCGTCGAGAGTATCATTCCAAATCCCCACAGGCGGTAAGCCAGCCACACGAACCGTCAAAAGGCGCCAATACGCGATGACTCCAGCGTACGCGTTTACTGATTTTAAATCACAAGGGCAAACGCTGGAGTATGTTATAATCGACCTTAGTGATCCGCCCACCGGGAAACTAACACCCTTCCACGCATGCGGCATATGTTGCGCTATCGCGCAGCAGAGGACGAGATACCATACGTATCCTGAGGGGTTCTAACACCGAGCTGTTCACCAAACATCCATCGGAGCAATTGAGGATCGAAGATCAAAGATTCGAGCGATTGACGAAGATGACTAAGACGGCACGATCCAGGTGAGCATTATGTGTTGCAAAGGGCAGTTATTAACCAACTGCAGACAAAAACACACTGAAGTTCACCGCGCTCGATGGGGAACATTTGGTTTACACCTATTGACACGTATTTGTACATATTGTGAAATGGCAGATCAGTGTAATTTAGCGAAATTTCGATTGGAAAAATTTCCTAAAAGGAGCGAATTAAAAGGTTGGGGGACCTTGCCACAAAGCAAGGTGATTGCCCAGTTACTCTACCCTTGAAGATTAGAACAGACGACGGGCCGCGGGATGTGAATAGTGGAGGTTATGAACTAGATGGTTGCAGTAACAGGTGCCACGTATCGAGATTCGAAGGCGATGATGACGACTGATTCAGCCTGAGGCTCTGAATAAACGACTGAGGCCGCCTGTTGGATCTCAAGTGTGGAGCTGTTCGAAAAGGTTGACAAAGAGACTCCCATATCGCTTTTCAGGCAATTCAGCGAAGTCAGTGATCCGTTGTGCTTCGGGACCAAAATGACCTTTTGGGCACTGCGTGGCGGATGTCAGCCTAGTCTGGGCGGACACGGTGGCTCGTCTTCTTCTGGATATTGTTCCGGTGTCGCTGAAGATTGGGAGACGAGGTAAATACGAGTCCGGTCGGGCTTGGGAGTGCATACTCCTTTGGAATGGCTCCCAATTGTGACTGTAGGTTGGATGGAAGGGGACGAGAGTTCCGCGCCTGAAATGGGCGTGGTAGCCAGATGCGGTAGAGGATGGGGGTGTCAAATCCGAGTCGAACGCGTCCGAGTCGTGAGGTAAGTTGACTGGCGGAATTATATGGAGGAGATACTTGAATGACGACGAATGCGAAGAAAGTTGCGGTAGATGGCGTTGGAGATCGTGGGTATTGGTCTAATGTGGTATTTGAACCGTTGTATGAAGGAGACAATATGGGTGACGGGGAGCGGAGTTGAGACCCCAAGGACAGTGGCCAGTCGGCCAAGTCGGTGAGGCGGAAGAGGGTTCTTTGTGGGGGCCCATCGCTGAACGGACGTAGGGTCGGATATGTAGTAGGTTGGAATGAGGGTTGGATTACAACATGGGGTCGAGAAGGCCAGGGTTAGCTTCGGTAAAGTCCAGTTCTTGAACAAGTAATCAAAAAATGAAGCTCAGTAGAATCAGAAGCCAAACCTTAACAACGAACAAGCAAAAGCCATTTGCTTCTTGGCAGGAGCCCTTTGGCCACACTGACTGCGCTGTTCGGTGGTATTGCCCTCTGCAAACAGCTATCAAAGAGTCCAGTTGTGTTGATGAAGAAGCAGCCAGTCAAGTATCTCGACGACTAGGTAAAACTTAACTCGACTTCAAACTGGAATGCAATGAAACCAACCTTATCGCGCATCGGTGACATGTCTTTCCTGTGAATTTTACCTCGGTCCGTGTCGCCAATCGGGTCGTACTCCCGGATAACAATAACATATGGATCACAGATGCTATAGGACCGAATTTTGGCACGGGGCATACTGCCATCCTTGAGCTTGTCTTGAATATTTTGCCTTTCGGTGCGTGCCGTACCTCCTTACTCGAGATAATCCTGGTGTGGGGGTGGCGTCGGTACCGATGAGA
The DNA here is from genome assembly GCF_014461135.1 of Mycena indigotica. Taxonomy (NCBI): domain Eukaryota; kingdom Fungi; phylum Basidiomycota; class Agaricomycetes; order Agaricales; family Mycenaceae; genus Mycena; species Mycena indigotica. The sequence goes on along the minus strand of NW_023503007.1, from coordinate 2,526,107 downwards.
AGAGTGTCATTTTGGCTTTGAGGGTCCCCGTTATCCCCAGTTGACTTGGTTATAGAGCGGATAGGAAGCGACCAGATACCCCGCGTACCACCGAGGGCGTGTAACTTGCGTTTCACCACGACAGGAAGATCTCACTGATAAAAGTGAATGAAAGGCAAGTAAAAGACACGGAGCAAACCTGGAACAGGGTGAATCCACCAACTACCCCGCTTCCCGTTGCCAGCGACCAGTTCAGGCACGATCCAGTTAGACGTGGTCAACATCTATAGATACTCACTCTATTAATATTCTGTGCCGCAGCAAAGGTCATATCTGCGATAGAGGCATACGTGTCCAACGTGTCAACCAGGACAAGTGGGTTGATGATTCGCGTCTTCTTCGTTGCCAAGAAGTGCCCTTTGTGAGCTTGTTGTCTTTCTTGACTGGTCCATCGATATCTGACAATGACGGTCAACGGAGTCAAAACAGAGAGAAAAATGAAAGAATCACCCTCGTCGTCGTCAAGAGTATGCATTGGGACACCCTCTTCTTGGGCTATCTCCTTTTATTTGGAGGAACTTGAGGAGCACTGATGGACCGGCAGGGCTACCGACGAAAACCAGGCCATTGGAAAGCTTTCGGACAGTGTCAGGGATGGTACTCTGACCCAATGACAAGGCGAAGA